>NC_135267.1:110191288-112591288 GCF_051311805.1 Agelaius phoeniceus | reverse complement strand
AGTCACCTGTTGCACACCCAATTACAATTGCAGTAAAATAATCCTCAGTTGTCCTGGAGATATTTTTCCAGATCCTGATTAACATCACCTCAGGTTTTTTTAATAGTCTTAGCTCTGTACTGTTTATAAACTCCTCTGTTCCAACAAACCCCACAGTATTTTTACAGAAACACTCCTTTTCTGTGTGGTGTTTATTTCCATTTTTGATAGGTCTTGTTCTCTGATACTTGCTCACTGAATTCCAATAGGATTGGGTAAGAAACGATGGAAGTCTTTGAGTATGAGCTGTGGTTCCCAAACTGACAAGAGTCTTGCTGGGTCCTTTGAATAAAAAGAGACAGCTGCAAGTACTTACAAGATTGGGGCTTTCATTACATTTACCACCACCATTAATATTTGGTCAAGCAACAAAGACTTGAAGCAGGCTTTTAGCTTTAATTGTTTTATATTACTGTGCTTTGTATTTGTGGAAATAAATCTGGTCTAAAGGAAGTATTGGACCCAGACTGTATGCAGGGTTGGTAATGTACAGAACCAAACTCTGGAACTGAATTAATTTAATCCACTGTCTGGAAAACCTGACAGCTTTCATCCCAGTGTGCCTTTTGTAACTTTGGTCTTCATTACATAAATTAAGTGATACTTTTCATATCAGTCTTTGCTTCCAGACATGCTGAAAACTACTTCAAAGATGCAGTCTTTCATTCTTCTCCTGGGTTTTTCCCCTTTTACCATTCTCCCACTGTTTTTTGGTGACTAAATCCACTTGCAGGCCTTTCACACCATCAGATTTTCCAGGTGGACTGGCTGCCTGGTGGTGTGTGCCTAGAATGTGGACAGCTTCCTTGGCTGCTGTTTGCAGCTCTCAGCCCTCACTTGTGTGCTTTTTTCCAAGCACTTCAGCTTGCCAGCCCATACTCCTGGCTTGCCTATATCTTCCCCTGAAAACTGGACTCTGTCTCCAGTGCTGGAGCCAGCTGCCAGGCTCTGTGAAAGAGTGCAGCCACTCAATCCATTAACTCCTTCTTGGGAAAGAGCAGCTTCAGCCAGCCCTGCCTGGCTGGGGAAATGGAAAAGAGTTTTGAGGAAAAGGAAATCAGTGGCTTTGGCAGAAGAAGTAGGAGTGTGTATTTTAGAAAAAGGTCAGATATTATTTACAGATAATATTATTATCCACACCTTTATCACTTCATGGTGTAGATTCACACTTCCCAGATGTGCTCTGTCAGGTTTTCCACAGGTGCAAGGTGTCCCTTGGACTTTGTGAGAGTTGTTGCTCCCAAGGGTAGTTCTGCAGCAGCAGCAGGGCTGAGATTTTTCTTCAGGAAAGCTGAATTTGTAACAATCCATTTTTTTGTACAGAAGCAAATTCTTTAATAAGTGGTGCAGCACAATGCGCACCAGCACTGTTGAAATTAAACCCTTTTGATTAGAGAAGAGGAAATGCAGTTCTTAGTGTAATGATGAATAATTTCAGATGGGACCATCAGCCTGCAGTGAGCTCTGAACTGGGCAGGTGAGGTGGGCACAGGCTGATCCCTGCACCTGTGGGGTGCTTGGGTTTTTGATAGATAGAGGGGAAAATGCATGGCTTGAACATGGCATGCTTGAAGTGCTTGATCTTGGCCTGTCTCTGTTTTACTAATTTTGGTTATGCTTTTGTACCCTTTTCCACAGCTGATGTCCACTTTCCTTCATCCTGGCTACCCTGATTTATTTCTGAGCAGGAAACTACTCTGTGGTTCGTTCTTGTTCTGTGCAAAGTTTTCAATATTAGGAATTAAATCATCTTGCTTTCCTTTACACATCCACTTCTGTCCTCTCTCCTTCATGTACCATCTTGGTTATCTTTCTTGGACTCTGTCTCCTTATTTCTTTTGGTAGCCTGCTACTGACCCCATCCTACTGTAGCCTAGTACCTTGGGCCAGGGAATAAAAACTGAATTTACAACTATTTTTTAATACATACAGAGAATTCTGCTAAGCCTGTCAACCTATTCCATAAATAGCCATCTTAGATGTAATATCAAAATAACTTGTCTCAGCATTGAAAGCATTCTGGCAAGGAAAGAACATACATTCACTATGGCTTTGCAGTTCCTTTTTCAGAGAATTTTGCATTTTGCATTCTACACGCTGTTTCAGAGCACTCCATGACAATAAGAGCAGCAGTAAAATCCAGTTTTAAGTTAGCTACAGCCACATGATCAGCTTGTACCCTTTGGTGGCCAGGCTGTGCTGCTTCAGCTTTCATGGGGATGCTGGTTTCATGCTCTGGGGATCTCTCCACCACCACAAACCTGTGCAAAGTATTGCTGTGCTCTGATCTTCCTTTTGAAAACAAACCTAGTTAACTGAATTTGGGTGCTAAATCAAGCTCACCTTATCTTCCACCAAATTTGAGATTTACTTCTAGATTTTCCTCATTTGTTTCTTCTGTTAAGAAGGGACTTTTGAGTTTTGTGTTTGTTCATATGTTCTTATTTTTGTTTCCTCCTTTTTCCCTAAGCTAAATAGCAATTTGTTGCCTTCCTTGTCTTTTGTAATGCACCACTTTTCCCTAGGTAGTAATTATTTAGGGATCAAGACATGTTTCCAAGATGCTGCTTTGTTAGAGCACGTGACTCCAGTGGTCAAAGATTATTTGGGAATAACTGTGGGAGAGTGTCTGTGTTTGTTTGCTTTGTTTGAGAGTCCAGCCTTTATCCTGAAGATGCTGCAGAGGCAGTTGTTGTTGAGCACTGTTTGCAAAATGCCTCCCTTTTGTTTAATGGGGTTCATTGAAGCAAGGCTACTGCTTTGACAAAAATGGCCTGATGTTGTATTTTGGGATGGGAAAGCGTAAGGGATGAACCCACAAATGGTGTCTGTTGTATTCCTGGCCACTGGGTGAATCTCTGTGTTGCACATTTAGGGACACTCCCCTACTTGCTTTCTTTCCTACAGTGACAGAAGACAGTCCACTTGGGTTTATTACAGAATTTTATCTTGGTTTAAGCTTCAGGGAAATATTTGCTCTAGTTTTTCTCTGTGTGGTATCTTTGTTTTTCTTAAATAAGCCCCTAAGCAAAAAGTGTCTGCTGGAATTTTCTGGTAGCTTGGGAATTCACTTGTTGTACATTTGGAGTATTGTGTGTGCTGGGCAAAACCAGGATACAGAGACTGGGAGATGCATGAGAGAATGCAGGCAAATGGCACATTGTCACTAGTCTAACAGGGGGTGTAGAGAAACATGAAAATATGTATTTTATTATTAATCAAAACCTGTGTTTTATTATGAACCAGTTACTTACAGAGGGTTTATTTCCCTTCATAAGAAAGGAAGTTATCTACAGTCATGGCGTTCCAACAAAAAGTATTTCATGGAAATCTGTGTGGTGCTGTTTTTACAACTGGAGATCTTTCTAGTCCCTAAAACTGCAATATTTGTGTAGCTTTGGTGCCATCAGTACACATCAGTATTTCCTGTAGTTGTTAATGCTGAGTACTGAGGTGTTTACCTGTGGTCAGACTATTTGTGACACTGAAGTGAGAACTAATTTTTTTGAGATTTGGTAGCTTCAGCCAAGTTTAAAGTCAAGAGCAAAGTGAGTGAACATTTTTCCAAGTCTTTCAAAGGAGAAGTAATTTTTGCTAGTGCTGTGATTATCAAATAAAGCAAAGTACATACTGCTGTGCTGCTGTTAGTTAGGATACAAGAAAATAAACTTGTCCTTACAAACTCTTCTTAAAAGTTTTTTTTCAGCTTAAATAAAAAAAAAAAAACCTGCATAGATGTGTATTGCTTTTAAATCCTACATAGGAATTTTCCCTAATGTTAACATTTTAAATGTGGCAGTGGCTGTGTGTGAAGCTGGGGGTGGCGATGTTTGGATATTTGCACAGTGCCCGTGGTCAGTTGTTTTGAGGTGTTAATCACAAAGCCAAGCAGTTCTCATCTGCTCTGTTTTTTGGTACTGAACTGAATAGGTCTTGAAAATTTGGACTCATTTCAGAAGTAAAAAAATGTTGGCTCTGAGAGGGAAAATAACAGGCAGTGCTTGAAGCAGAAGTCAGAACTTCAGACTTCAATATCCTCAGTATTTTGCTTCTGGGGCATGTCAATCTTGTTGCCTTCCTAACCTTTGTGTGGTGCAAGTTCTACAGCAGTTCAATTCTCCCTTTTCAAATGATATTTCCTGCTAAACCTTCTGTAGTTAAAAAAACCCTTCAAAACCAACCAAGCAAACCAACAAAGATGTTCCTTGAAAGATATTTAGATTCGTGGGGTAGAGTGTGTTTGTCAGATTTTCTGACAAAGTATGTTTTTCCTCACTCAAAATATTTTGTTTGTTGATGTTTCTTCTGGGAATTCTCCAATTTTTAATACCTGGGTGTGTTTATTTTGTGTTAAGTGCTCTGTGCTGCTCTGAATCCTGTGGATTTTCCTTCCTGTGAGTGACACTTGTTAATTTGGTGGCAGCCAGATTACCTTTTGCCAGCTGTGTCATTCATTGATTTGTTGTGAGGAGCTCACCCAGGTTACTTGGTGTTCTCACTAGGTTCAGTGACTAGCAGTGACTCACTAGGTTCAACTTTTGGCAGAAAGCTTTATTTGTACTTACTACCTTTTAGTGTGATAGGAAAAGAATAGTCAAGGTGAAACAATAGTAATGAAGTTATTTCATACTATTTGATGAAATATCTCATAAAAGGAGCAGTTCAGAGCATGGATGGCCTTAAAGACAGTGGTTGCTGTATGAAGTTGGAACTGAGGGTCTGTCACAGACATCTTTTATGAACAATCCTTTCCTTAAGATTTTTCCTCCTGAGAAGCTGGGAAGCCTCAAAAACAAAATGTAACCAATGGTTATCTGCTGCTGTGGAATGCAACAGGTGCATCTGGGATTGGGCTCACGTGGTTGTTTCTAATTAATGGCCAATCACAGTCCAGCTGGCTCAGACTCTCTGTCCGAGACACAAGCCTTTGTTATCATTCCTTCTTTTTCTATTCTTAGGATTTCATCAGAAGGCTGGCTTTCTTGTATTCTTTTAGTATAGTTTTAATATAATATATATCATAAAATAATAAATCAGCCTTCTGAACCATGGAGTCAGATCCTCATCTCTTCCCTCATCCTCAGACTCCTGGGAACACGGTCACAAGGGTCCAAGGTTTTGGTCTTTTCCTCAAGAGTTTGCTTAGTCACAGATGTGTTTAGTCAATGCCAGGTGAACTGTTTTACCTCCTTCCTTGTTTTCTCACACATTTTACTCACCTGCATACATCATCTTCACTGCAGTTAGGGAAAAGAGAACAAAAATAAATCTGGGCTGTGCTGGACTTTGTTTAAACCCTGGGAAGAAGAAATGAAAGCTCAGTCAGCAGACCTGTTGAATGCCCTGTGGTACAGCCTGGCTGTGGGCACAGTGCCATGTCCCTGGCAGTGTGGGGCTGTCAGGGGATGTCCCTTCACGCTGATGGGGACCAGGCAGTGGCTGTGATGTGCAGCAGGTGCCCATCCCTGGGGCAGGGAGACACAGGCAGCAGGACACAGCTGCAGCTTTCCCAGCACCCTGCAGCCTTGAGGAGCCACACAGCTCAAGCAGTTGAGCTGCTCAGATGCTGAGGCTGGCAGAGGGAAGCTGTGTGCATGTGCTCAGCGTGCACAGATATGTTCTTGGCAGCGCTCCCTGCGATCCCACCAGCCACTCTGTTTGGGTCTGGCCAGTTGGTCATGGTTTGGTTGGTTTTTATTTTTCAGTAGGCACAGGGCTTCAGCCTCCTAGCAGTTTATGATGTTGGACATAATCCTAGGAAGTGGGGTTTTGTGCAAGGGCCAAAAGACGTTTGATGTTAGGCCTGCTTCCTAAAGCTCACAGGATCATGAGGCAGAAAACGTTGGATACAGCTGTTGGGCTTCTGGCACTCAGGCCTTGCTAAGTGCAGAGCTAGCACAGAGCCCTTAAATGGAGGATTTAATGCTGATCCTGTGGCAAAGTGCATCTCAGTGTTTGGGCTATCTTCAGATGTTGGGGCAGGTGACCATTTCAACACTGCACTGGCTGCTGCTCTAGCAGTATCATCTCAAGGATAGAAATGCAGTGTTTTATGACTAAAAGGTAGATTGTAAAATGTGAAGCAATTTGAAGATCATCCATTATTCTCTAGTGAAAGCCCCATGGTTATTTTTACTTTTTTATTGTTTTGTCAGTAAAAGGCCACTTCTGTATTAAGTCTCTTTGTAAAACACATTTTGAGCATGCTTATTATTTTTGTGCCAGTAGTAAATAATGAAAATGCTGCTTTATTAGTTGGAGGCTATCCCAAAATACTGTTACCAGTAATAACTGAAATATTTGACAGATACCTCAGCATTCCAGTTAAAAGGACTTTGCAGAAAATAAACACTATTAGGCATGCAGCATTTATTTGCACAAGTGAATGCTGTGCTGCTGTAAGCTGAACCACAGGGTAGCATTTCACTGAACTCACCCAATACATTCAAACAATGGTATATTTCAAATTAGGGAGCGTTATGATACCAGACTTAATCATTAAGTACCATCAAGGAACAGATGGCAAGGGAGGACACAACTGGTTTGCAGTCTGCATAGATTTAAGCATGAGGCCATTAAGCTATCACATTGCCATTTCTGATAGATTTTGGTCAATGAAAAATTAAAGACACATAATCCCCGATTATATGAAGTCTCAATCTGTGATTCATGACACTGGTAGTATTTCAAAAATCACTGAAGTTCCCTGTGTAATCAGGAGTTTTAAACTAATGCATGATTGGGATAGATGCTCCTGTCTGCTTTTATTGCTATTGAAATTAATGTATCTTGTCATAAGTAGGTTGCTCTTAAATGTAAAATTGCTTCAGGGCATCTTTTACCGCTCTGCTTCCTATCGACTTCTAGACAGATTTGCCCTATTTTGCTGGGCTGTTTGCCACTGAAGCAGCTCAGTATCCCCACCTCATAAAAGGAGCAGTTCAGAGCAGGGATGGCCTTAAAAATGTTTCTGGTAGCCACCAGAATCTGAGGGTTTTAAAAACACAGTTTTAAGACACTGCTTTTTAAAGCTGTATCTTAAACTGGCAATGTAGATCTTTTGATCTTCCAAATTATTTAATTTGCATCCTGTATTTCCATCAGTTTATTTCAGTGTCACTGGACCTATTTATTAATATATACTATACTATTACTATTATATACTATTATACTATATACTATTATATACTATTCTAGTGAACAGAATTGTTTTGCACTAATAAAAATAGAAACATTATACTAGTTGTAGAAATTCAACAGTTCAACTTATAGGTATAAGTGAAGTACTTCATTAAACTCTTTAATAAATTAGTTTTCCAGAAGTGTAAATAAGTTTAGAGTGGCTCTGAGAAGGTTCTGGCAGTTCATGTCTAGAATTTCATCTTCCTGTATGAAAAATAGTTGCACATAGAGACTTCATGCTTAGTAAAAAGTATTAGTATGCCATGACTTGGACCAGCCTGAAAAAATTTCTATGAACCACATAAAATGGAAATAAAGCATCCTGCTATATTATTTCCTCTTCAAGAGGGACAAATTAAGATATCAATACTTGAGATGATGAACTATATTGACTAAATAAATAATATTTAAAATGCTGTCTAGTGGATTACTGAGCATTCAGGTTGGAGTCTTTGAGAAAATGAGACCTGGTTATCAGTATTGGAAGGGAAGGTGGGTTTAGTTGTTTAGTTTGTTTTTTTTTTTAAATAAGGAATTTCCTGTTCAAAGACCTAATCATGGTCCTTTCATAGCACTGGTGTGAGGAGGGACCTGTCAGGTCTGTGCTTGGCTGCTCCATGCACAAACCTGACAGTTCTAACACAATGTGAAAGGTAGAAATAAATCAGTGCCTGAAGATCAGGGAGCTCTGCTGAACACCAGCACAGAGGCTGCTTGGTGGGAATCCCTCACTTTTCAACATTGACTTTTCAGCACAGGGCCATTTTAGTAGGTAGCCTAGAAACAGTCTGTGTTTATCATCATTTCATGGCATAATGTGGTTAGAAAAACCTCAATCACTGCAGCACAGAGGTGAAGTCCTGTTTGCACTGGAAGGTGCTGAGAGCAGGATTGCACTCTGGCAAGCATGGGAAACAATTTCTTGTCCAAGTCACTCATCCTAGTCACGTACTAACTGAGAGTGTCAAAAACAACTGACCTCCCATGGTTGAAGAATAATCAGCCAAGAGGACAGAAGTTACCAGAAAACCAGAAAAAGAAATCTACTACCAATAGTGAGTTATTGAGGGTACATGTTTAATAAATTTAAAATGATTGGTAGAGAGTAGTACTGATATCTCACTACCTTGCTTTTACTGAACCTTAAAACCAGTGGGTTAAACTTCTTGTTCCCACTACCTACTTTTAAGTTCTGCTGAAAAATGTCAAGGGAACTTGGAGTTTAGGGTTTCTGTTGGACCCTTTGCCATAATCATCTTTTGGAAAAGTTTAAAATTACTAAAATAATGTTTTTCTGTGCATCAGGTTGTCCCAAGGCTGACATTCTGATTTTAGGTGCTGGTCATTTGCACTAGCAGAGCATCTTGAAACTGGACAGTGGAGTTTTTCCCAGTGGTAAAAATCCAGCTCCAGAGCACATCTGCAGCCCAAGTTTTCCCAGCAAAAATTCACAATCTCAGTAAACTGCTTCCTGCAATTTAAGCCAACAACAAAAAGACAAACCAAAACAAAAACCCCTCCGAATTCTGTTTTAAGCTGCAGGAATGAATCATTTTGGCACTAAGCTTGTCGTGGAGGGAGGTGAGGTTGTTAAAGCAGCTCTTCCCTGCTGGCTGGGCTGATCCTGTGGTGTCATGAAGATCCAGTGCTATGCAAATATTGAAGTTTTTGTTCATCCAGGATCAATCTCAATATCCTAATGCAGCTTTGGAAATGAGAAAATGGAAAGCCTGAGCTTTTATGACGTTTGTGTTTTGAGTTCTTGTGGTTGCACACTAATTTTGGTGTTGATGCTAAAATAAGAGCTGGCACAACATCCTGGCACAACAGGAAACCCCTGTGCCCTGCTTTGAGTGCTCTAAAGGGACAGGCATCTGAAATGTGTGGCTGTAGAAATGCTGCTGAAGATGATGAAAAAGCCCAGAGATAATCCCGTGGTCATTAAGATTAAAGATGAAGATTAAGGGCCCAAATCGGCCTTTTGGAGATATGCATGTAGAAATAGGAGACTTCAGCTGATCTCTGGAGGTCAGCAGGATTTATTGTGGATTTTCTCTTCTGATTTTAACAAATTTGAATGAATTCAGTGTGGAAAGGGGTCCAGTTCTGTCCATCTGCAAAGCATAATTATTTTTAGCCCATTTAGTTGCTTTTACAGCTACAGGTTGGCTGATCTAATAGACCCAAGGTCACATCTTAGTCACATGGTTGGGCTAATATGTTCTAAAATTTATTTTAATTGTTTAAAATATTTTTAGGAACATGCTGATGAGGCAATTACCCATGTCCTAATTTTCCTAGATTTATAATAATAAATACAGAAAAAAAGATCCTTGGTCTGCTGCTTTTCTTTTAGAAATATCTGTGTGTTGGAGGTGCATTTTTTATATGACCTGACTTCCTTTCCCAGCAGTGGTTTTTCTATTATTTCTATTTGTGTTTATAAGCCAGGAAATGCTGATAGCAATAAACTGAAGAAAAGACATAAATATTTATTTTTTTAAAAAATCTAATATTCTAAATTTAAGCTAGCTGTAAAAGGCAAATAAAGTTTGTGTAAGTAATTTATATATAAATGAAAAATATGTAATTTTTGTACAGAGAGTATGTGAAACTACCAATCAAAGGAATAAATTGCATCAGAGTAAGTCATGATACCATAATATTCAGGTCATTTTTGTTTTATAGCAAATAACTCCTCTTTCTGCATTTGGTTCTGACTCTAATCCTCTGCCTGTGACTGAGTTATTGAATTC
Organism: Agelaius phoeniceus; assembly: GCF_051311805.1. Taxonomy (NCBI): domain Eukaryota; kingdom Metazoa; phylum Chordata; class Aves; order Passeriformes; family Icteridae; genus Agelaius; species Agelaius phoeniceus. The sequence continues at coordinate 112,581,311 of NC_135267.1, read as the reverse complement.
CATTACTTTTGCACATTACCAGGATCATTCTCCATTGCCATAGTATTTTTTGAAGGTTGTTCTTTGGGATTTTTTTTTCTCCTAAAGTTTGCCAGTGGCTGTTCTGGAAAGTGTATTCTATATTCCATTGTTTAAATCATTAATGACAATGTTGAATAAAACCAGAGCCAGCAGACACACATCCCTGCTGGGAGCCCTGGTTTGACAAGGAGAAATTGGTAGTTTGTTTTTGAGTGCAGCATCCCAGCCAGCTCTCATTTATCTGACAATAATAGTATCCTCGAACAATACAATAATGCCATTAAATATCAAAAGTTGCATCATCAAGAATCTGTAAAAGTGAGAAACTTCACACTGGCCATCCCTTAGGAATTCTTCAAACATTTCAGGGAGTGTTATGGGGTGTGCTTTGATTCTGCATGGTTTTCCATGGGAAATCCCAGTGAATGGTTGTGCTGCTGTCCTCTGTGTGTTACAAGGTATTGAAAAGGGGTGACTCCTCTGCCTTTCCTCAGATCCTTTCTGCTTTGTGGAGCAAAAAGTGATTGATTTCCTCCCTGCAGCCAAGACAGACCAGAGAAAAATCTGGTAGCATACGATAGTACATGACAAAAACTCCAATTAATAATCCCTTTGTTGTCACATTCCAGCAACCTGTAAATACATCCAAAACAGCTTAGTGTGTGTGTAGCACGATGTGTTTCATATCCATCATCATTCTACAGGTTAAAATTACGTTTTGTTCCTAGTAAATAGCATCATACAGCCACAGAAACTTTCCTGTCAGAGCCATTCCCTGGGCGTTGTGGTGGCTGCTCCCGGTTTCAGGCTGCATTGGCAGCAAACAGCAATGTGAGGCTGGCTGGCTGTGTCAGAGACACATTTCAAGCTCTTTGCATCTTCCACAAGTCCTTATTGATTTGTGGAGGGAAAAACAAGGCATGGTTATCAAGACAAGGAATGGCTGTGCTGGCACATGAACTATACCATTTGTTTTATAGACAAAGCTTTAAAGATTAATGTTCAGTGTGTTTAATGTGTTCTTTTTTCTGTTCTTCTTGCAGCAATCCAAAGTCTGCTAATCAGAGGATAAACAAAAAAGTAAACAATGATGCATCATTAAGGATTCAAAATTTGTCTATTTTGGTGAAACAAATAAAAACTTACTATCAGGTCAGTAATTGTTTGTTGTGCTATGTTTTGCCTGGAATTATTTCTAAATTTTCTTCTGTAGTTGTGGCTTTAAGGGTAACAGGAGTAAGATGAATAAGAGATGATTGTTTAGATATCTGGTCAAATTTCTTATCACTGTTTACAGGTATAAAGGTGGTGTTAATGCACTTCTGTATGAATAATGATCTGTTTACAGAATAGATACTCTCTGTGTGCAGTTACTCCTGTGGTTGGTATTTACTGAGTTGGACCAAGTTTTGTGCCAGTGAGAGACATTATTACATGTGCATTTAGTCTTGTAAATGGAATTTTTGTTAGAAGAACATGATGAAATGTACTGGGTTTAGAATTAATTTGGGAATTTTTAGTAAATGCAGCGAGGATCTAAGTCAGAGCTGTAGAAGAGCCAAAGAGCAACTGAAGTTGGATGCAGCAGTAGGAGCTGCTCCTGCTGGATGCTGAGCTGGACAGGGTGTGCTGTACGCATGGACACGCCACAGCTGGGCACTGCTGCTGTCACCAGTGTCCCTTCAGTGTGCCTTTAGTGCCCTTCCCCACTCCCCTGCTCCTTCCTGCCAGGAGAGCCCAGACCTGGCACAAATCCTTTGCTCTGCCTCTCCCTGCACCTCCTGGCCTGGAGCCTGCTCCTCCTCCTCCTGGGTCCTCACACAGAGTGTGCTTCCCAAAATTCTGAGTGCAGTGAGGATTCCCTGCTGTCACTGCTTCCTAAAATTCTGAGTGCAGTGAGGATTCCCAGCAGTCACTGCTTCCCAAAATTCTGAGTGCAGTGAGGATTCCAGCTGTCACTGCTTCCCAAAATTCTGAGTGCAGTGAGGATTCCAGCTGTCACTGCTTCCCAGAATTCTGAGTGCAGTGAGGATTCCCAGGTGTCACTGCTTCCCAAAATTCTGAGTGCAGTGAGGATTCCAGCTGTCACTGCTTCCCAAAATTCTGAGTGCAGTGAGGATTCCCAGCTGTCACTGCTTCCCAAAATTCTGAGTGCAGTGAGGATTCCAGCTGTCACTGCCCTGACCAGCCATGGAGCATCTTCCCAGCACTTCCCACCCTTTTCTCCTGCACATGGATTTCTGTGCTGCCTGCTAAGGCCCACATGCTTTTGCTTTTCCCAAAGGAAGTAATTTTCCACCAGCATTAGTGTTCCACAGCTGGTGCGACAGGAGGCACAAACACTGACAGGATTGATCTTTTTTGGAACACAAAGCATTCCCTATCCTGCTCTGGCCTCATGGTAGCACCAGTCCAGGTGCTCCAGGACCAGGCAGAATTGCTGGCATTTAGGTACCTTTGGATGGTTCAGGATTGCAGATGTTGCTCCAAACCTTTGTGATAGAAACAAATTTATTAGAGCTTTTTTAAAATAAAAAAATATTCTTTTTTAAGAAGTGGTAAAACCAGTCACCATGTCTTTAGTGGTCCAAGCTATATTGAACTGCCCTTTTTTAACTGTTTTATACACTTTTCCCCTCTTTTCCTCCCCAGTCTTTCAGGGTGTTGGTCACCCTGCAAACATGTGCTGGTGTTTCTGGCAGGAGTGAAGGCTGGAGAGCTCCTTGGAATCTAGAATTGCTTTTTGCATGTGTAGATATTCACTCCCTACAGTGCCTGCAGGGAGGTTTGTGCTCTGTGGTAGCTGAAGTGATAAAGGATGGGCTGTTTCACAGAGGGGTCACTTGAGTTCCTGTCACCTGTGAAATTCCCCAAGGCAGGAAAAGCTGAGGCTTGATGGATGCCTTGGAATCAAACTGAGAGGGCTCCCTTAGCCTGGGGTGGGGCAGGAGCCTCACAGCCCAGTGCTCCTGAAAGCTGAGAGTGCAGGAACCTGCCTGGGGCTGTTCCTGGGGCTGTTCCTGGGAGCCCAGGGAGGGGACAGGGCACCATTCCCTGCACCACACAGGATTTTCCTGAGGGCTGGCATCACACACTGATGAATGTGGGAATTTGGGATTTTTAGCACTATGTTAACCTAACTCTTAACACTTCTCATTCGGAGCTTGTCCGTGCTGGTTTGTTCCATGTGGTTTTATAACATCTGTGGGAAACCTTCCCTCAGTGCAGTGAAAAATTACATCAGTGCTGTGGAGGTACTTGTCAAAAACCTGCACTGGTAGAATGTAACATTCAAAATTAAGGTGTTATGTTAGATTAGTCAATTTTTTTTTTTGTTCCTATATCATCTTTGTTATTCTCTGGAATTACAGTTCTGGTCCTGAAGCAGTAATTGGAGTGTGTACATTCCTTGGCAGTGTAAGAGCACGGAACTGTTCGCAGCAGTTAGTTCAAGATAAATGATGCTAAATTTTTTTGTGGGCTCCAGAGGTTTAATTCAGTGATTGTCCATGACTCTCAGCAGATTTGAGTGAGGAGGTGAAAATCTTCAGTAAAATAAATGCTAGTGAGCTGTGAAAGTTTGTACAAGCAAAGCCAGTGCTGAGGTTAACACCAAGAGACAGAAAAGGTGTCAGACATCTCTGGGGCAAGGCAGAGGTGTTGTAAGGAAACAGGTGATCGTGTCTGTTCAGGACACAGGTTTTAGTTACTGCTGCTCATGCTCTGCTGTGATACAGCTTCATGATAGCACCGTGGAATTATTTGAGATACAACCAAAAAAACCACCCCCAGAAAACAACAAAAGCAAACAACAAAAAGCCACTTTAAAAATATGTGATTTTCTTTCATAGTAGCTGTCAACACTCCTTAAATTCACTATTTTTTATCTGTTTTATATTGATTTAAAACATCCTTTTCAAATAAAAATAAGACTTAATGTCTTATTTTTATTTGAAAATAGTCTTTATCAAGGTCTTGAGAAGTACAGGTGTCACAGTTGGTTAAACTTCATGATATTGGAGGAGGTCAAAGCTGGTTTTTGCCTCCTTATAATTTGTCTTAGGCTTGTCCAGAGGAAATGTATATTTTGCAGTCTACTGTTCATCAATTCAGGTATAATGTTGATGTTGTATATGAACTGGTGGGAACTTTCAGGTAGAGCTGTAGCTAATAATTTCCACTGGTGTTTTTTAAGAAATATTGGGGGTTTTTTTTCAATTTGACCTAAAACAAGTGGACCTGTGTTAGGTTGTTGCTTACAGTGACACCTGATGTGTGCCTTGGGCTCTCCTGGAATGTGTTGCTTTAGAGTAGGAACATTTTATATAATAATGGATCTGTCATTGTGGAAAAACAAAAAGCCTGACTATAGGATGGCATCTGCTGGGAATAAATATCTGGGAGCAGGAAAAAGACTCTTCTGCTTCAGGAGAATTAGGCTCTGTCTAGACTGGGGATTTGACCCGATTACAGCCATTACAGGAGCTCCATTGATGGAATCCATGGCACAGATAGGCAGAGCTGCTGCCTGGTGTGTGGCACTTCCAGCTAAAACTCCATGGGTTTGTACCTTTCTATTCACAGCTGGCCCAGTGTCACTGCAGCAAAAACCCCTGGGGTTTTCACATCCACCTTTTGGTGAGGCCAAAGAAACCGTGAAATAAAGGAAATGGAGTTTTTTGCAGTAGAAATGCACCTTAGAGCCAATAAAACAAATATGTATCAATAGGATAGTCAGGGAAACGTGAACATAATAAATTTAAAGGGTTTTGCTGCATTCTGAGACTGGGGATCTCGTTGGCTTAAGATCCCTAAGCCAGCTCATTGCCACGAGAGGATTTTGCTGTGTGAGATGATTGTGCAAACCAGTAAAACAAAGCTTCTGTACAAGTAACTCATATTTGTTAGTTGTTTTTTTAATTAGAATGCAAATAATTAAGTATTGTATGAATTGTATGCGTGAAGTCCTGAAAAATATTAAAACTGTTTAATAAATACTGATTTCTCTTTAATGGCTGTTGGCATTTGATGTTTGTGTTCATTCAGTACATATGATGTAAATAATGTTTTAATTAACTTTTATAGGAGACTTTGCAGCAGTTGATCATGATGTCTTTGCCAAATGTGCTAATAATTGGCAAAAATCCTTTTTCTGGTAAGTTTATTTTTTGACTAAGATAAAAATGTATACTGGTGTGATCATTTATATTCTTTCACTGGAAATAAAATTCCTGTAGGGTTGAGCTTCTCAACAGAAGATTGTTGAAATACTTTATCAACTAAGTGGTTTAACAATGATGAGTAATGATTTAATAATGATTTTCTTTGTCCACACAAAGGGTCCACACTCTAAAAAATGTGTTCTGTCACAGCCTCAGCCCTGGCTTTCACTAGGATTTATACTGAGCCCAGTGCATTTCCCAGCAACCAGTGAACCACTGATGGCACAGAGTTAAAGTTCCGTGTACTCCCAGCTACTGCACCTTCAACTTTCTTTACCTGTGTCACTGCTGAGGGAATTGGCAGTTCAGTGCATCTCACTTGATCCAGCTCCTGATCCTTGTTTCTCCTTCCCCCAAACTCTCCTGCTTCTCTTGCATCCATACCTGAAAAATATTGCAATTACCTTCTTGTTTTCTCCCTGAACTGACACTGTCTTCTCCATGCTCCCACCTTCTCTGCTTCCAGCTCTGAGAGTTGCAATTTTCAGACCAAGAAAATTAGCCAGTGTGGATCCAGCTGACTGTCCACAGCCACTTGGGGATCTCTGCACCATGCTCTCAATTCCAGCAGCACGGAGCAGACACACCTGGCCTGCATGGAGCCACGGTGGATTGGGCAGAATTTATTTCCCTAGGTGTCATGTGCCCCAGGTGTTGTCCTGCTGACGTTCTGCCACCTCAGCAGAGAGGTCAGGAACTGCTCTACCAGGCTGTGTGGCTTCCCCTGGCTGCTTTGATTTCTTTGGGATGTCTTCTCTGCTGCTGTGTCTGTGGGCCAGGGGGTTCCTCATGAGCCAGAAGAACCATCTGTGTTTCCTCACTTCCCAGTCCCAGGGCTCATAACATTGGTATTTTCCATATCCCATCTGCACTATCCCATCTCTGTAGGTATCTTGCTTTAATTCTTTTGGGTTTTACTTTCTGCTTTTGAGCATTGCTGCTTTTGCTTCCGAGGTCACAGCTTTTTCAGTTTTTATATGTGCAGCTGCTGTCATATGCACCAAGAAGTGTGAATGTGGTCCCTTCCTTTCCAAAAGAACAGAATGCATCATGCTTTTATAATTTTGATTCCAGACTTTTTTAAGGTTTTTGAAAGACTCCATGGATTTGCCTAGAAAGCAGATTTACTGGAAAAACAGATTTAAAAAACCCCAGCTCCTAGTATTGTTTTGTAGTGACATTTTTTATTCTGTTCAAGATACTGAGAGAAAATGTTTTAATAACATTGTGTAGTGTAAGATGACATTTCATTGAAAATGCACTATCAAACCCCACAGAGATAAATAATACTGCATTCAGTTGTATACATTCAATTTTATGGTTTGGTCATTTTTAAGGAGTTGTCTTTGTGTTCTGGGATCTGTGGTTTGGCAGCTCTGCTGGTGTGTGCTTTGCTCTTCTGTGGGGATTTTGTTGCATTTGTGAGAAAATTTGGACTTTTCTGTCGTGTAGCACTCACATTTTTAAAAAATGGTTATGCCTGGACAACATTCTTGAAGGTGTTTCAGCTCCCTGCTGGAGTTCTACCCCAGAGTTTGATCTGAACTAAAATACAGACCTGTTCTTCTGGGTTCTGTCCAGAACCTTTCCCCTTTGAAAGTTAGGGCTGCTCTTGTTGTGTCACTTGGGAAAGGATCTCATCACTACATGGATTTTTTAAGGTTGTTTTGGGCAGGTGCAGGGAAATGAACCCTCAGAGATCTTTGGAGACACTTGCTGTGTAAATCTGGTTCCATCAAGGCCAGCCTCAGAGTAAAAGTCAATTCCCTGATAACAACTTGGATTTGGTCCACTAAAACTTAGGCTGGAGGGGTGATTTTTCACAGGGATGTTGCCCAGTTTTTCCCCTTTGCACTTAGGGAATTATTTATTAGTAGAGAAATCCCAGGAGATGCCAAATTGCAGATGGAGCAGCACTACCAGAGGCAGTTGGCTCCTGGAGGCAAATGCAGGGAGAAGGCTGGAGTTGAGGTTGGGTAAAACAGGTCAGCAGGGATTTTATCAGGAAATATTTCCTGAGCTGACTGGCAGGGAGGCACTTGGAGGAGAAAACTGGAGGAGAGCTACAGCCTGGGACTGTAAATGTTAAATTAAATTACAGAGGGATAATGATGAGGCCAAGGGGAAGGGGAAAGATGAAAGTTCATATTCCTGAGGGAGCAGGGCAGGGGAGGATGGAAGCCTGCAGAGGGTGTGAAAGTCAGGGATTCCTTAGGGTGAGCACAGGGAAGATCAAACAGTGACACAGGGTAAGGACAAAGTTCAGCAGCAGGTTGAAGAGAGTAAAACAGAATCATCTATTTCTGTGTTTCTGATGGAGGAAAAAGAAGAAAAACAGAAGATGAGGGAAGCTGAGATGGTTCAGTATTTTGGTCTCTTCCTTCGGGGAATGTGGGGGAGAGACAAGGAATCAATATTCAGGCAGGTGTTTGAAAGGCAGTCAGGAGATGAAGAGTGAAGAGGAGCTTAGGGATTGCTTAAAAATTAAGAAAATATGATTAATTTATTGGGGTAAGTGAATGCAGGCTTTGAGCTGTTGGATTCTCCTGTTGCACTGTTCCTGTTAACCTTTATTGATAAGACAGAAAGCCAGCTTGAATTCCCCTTCTTCCACTGAAGCAGCTTCTGGTGAAACACTTTCCTTGATGCTTTTTCTATTTCTCCATGAAAGACTTCACAGCTTGAGCCTTTGGGATACAAGAAGCCTGAATAAATGACTGAAATAGCCCATCTGAGTCTATGTTTTTTGTAATGTATTTATCTACCTGAGAAACCTCTTGAAAAATTGCAATATTCCATGATCATTGGGAATATACACATTATGTAGCTCCCTCCAAAAGCAGCAGCTTGAGTCAATGCCTAAACTGTTTTGTCATCCTTGTAGCATTTGCTTCATGGCATTTATGTTCTAGATTTAGAATATATTTCTATATTTAGTAGCAAGATGAGGACATTGTCAACGTAAAAAGTAAGAAACATTTTTATTAATCTGTAAACAGAGTTCTTTAAGCTTCTTTAGGAGATTAAGATGCTTAAGGCCAGATTTGGAAATACATTTTGATTTTTTGGATGTGCAGATGAATATCTAATACAGCTTTGTAAGGAATTTAAATGAACTTGTCACCTAAACTCTTCCAATTTGGCAGTGACAGATAATTTAAGCACTTTTGTAACTATCTTGAGAGACCTGAGATTACCTTTGAAAACTTGATTGTAGGTCTCCAAAGCACTTCTAAAAATGTCACTCTGAAGTTTTGCTTTTTGAAGGGCTGAATTATTTTTCCATTTGAAATTGTTCTGGCTGTTCAGGTGTTTGGTTACTCTGGAAGTCAGCAGTTAAATGGCAAAAAGGACTGAGCTGAAAGCTCCTCTGGTTCTTTTCTAAACTAGGTTAACATAAATTCTATGGAAATAACAAGAAAACCTCCTGTTTTCTGAGGGATAGGGGAGTAAGCTCTAATTACCATTTTACAGTTACCATTTTTTCTTGTTTTCTTCTCAGAGCCAGGTACTGAAGAAGTAAAAAAGCTCCTCCTGCTTTTGCTTGGTTGTGCAGTTCAGGTGAGTTTAATTGTGTTTGTCTCTATGAAACTTTTGAATTACTCATCTCTTTTCTTACTATTTTAATACTTGGGGTGGTGTAAAACTTCTTCCTTTGGTGGTACAACTGCATTCCTTGGAAAATGGGAATATTCAGATTTTTAGTTAAATGACTACAACTCTACACCTGTTATTGCACAAATACCTCTGATACCACCATCATGGGTTATTAATTTCAATAGTGTTAATTTACCTGATACTGTAAAGAAAGGGTGGAAATGGTAAAGTGCTGAAAATGAACTCACTGCACTGTTTCATGTTTTTAATGAACTATCACAGAATTTGAATAAGTAGCAATTTTAAGAAACCTCTTTCTTGTACCATTTCAATTTGATTTTCCTTGTATCATTTAATTAGTGTTGAAAGTTATAATTACTGTAAAATGGCATGAACTAGGGATTTACTGGTCACCAGAATTATTGGATAATAATTTAGTCATGTGGCCATTGCAATGTCAGCTTTAGAAGTTTTAGCTCTTAAGAAATGCAAAAGAGGAATGAAAATACTTGCAATTATACATATAAATGTGTATAAAATAGATGTCTCTATTTTTAGTGTCAGAAAAAAGAAGAATTTATTGAAAGAATCCAAAGTCTGGATTTTGATACCAGAGCAGCTGTTGCAGCCCATATTCAGGAGGTATTTTGGGGGGTTTTTGCTTTTAATTTTGGGGATCTTTTGAGATGGAATATTGCATTGCAGGAGGGGGAGTTGCACGTGTTCAATGGCAAGTAAATCACATATGTGATTTGCATATTGAGTGGTTGTAGTAAGCAAAAAGGCTTTATTTTTTCACTTGATTCACAAAAAGATTTAATGATTGAGCATTTTTGGGTTTTATTTTTAGAGCAGTACCAGAAAGCAAATTTGTTGCTTCAAGAATTTCTTAGTTACATACAGCAAATTTAGTTTAGTGAAATCTTTCTATGCAGATTTCTTTATAAAATATAATTCCAATCAAATGTATGTGGTAGGTAATTTATAATGTTATTGTCACCAGAAGGACAAGGTGCTGCTTCCAGGCAGACAAAAAATTCTTTCTTTACATACAATTAAATATATTTTAAATGTTTTTTCATACCTTATCCAGAAAACTTAACCTGTAGAGTTGCAGCTTTATTTTTCCTTTCTACTCTTAAAATTCCAAGAGGATGTTTTTTCCCTTTCATTTCACCCCATGTAGGTAACTCATAATCAGGAAAATGTGTTTGACCTGCAGTGGATGGATGTCATTGTGCTGACACAAGAGTATGTTGAGCCTCTCCTGAAAAATATGGCCTTGCATTTAAAAAGGCTTATAGATGAAAGAGATGAGCACTCAGAGGTATGCATGTGGCTTAAGAGAAATACAAGAAATCATCTTTTTCTGAGATAATTCAGCTCAGGATTTTTATAACTAACAGTTTAATTTTCTGCTGACATGTTAAAGCAAGGATTCCTGGCTGCCAGAACTTTGTTTCAGGGAGTTCCTCTGTACATATTTGTTTAATAATGTAGGAAAGATAAAGTAGGAACGATAAGAGGTGATCTTTTCCACATAGCCAGAGTGGGAAACAACTTCAGCATTGATCAGCAGCTGAAAGCAGAGACTCCAAAGCTGTATCAGCTGCATTTACCAGGAATCAATAACCCATCAATTTGCAAGGCAGTCACTGAAAGCTGTTCTATTCCCATGTCCTGTCGTCCAGGTTTGAGGGGAATAAAGCAGATCCATACCAGCAGAGGAGGTTTTGCAGACTTATCTTGAGGCACAGTTGTTGTACCATGTTAGAATCAAGGAACAGAACTATATTTACTGCAAAGTTGTGAATCATCTTGGTGGTCCCAGATTTGCCCCTCAGTAGAGTGGGTGTGTCAATGGTGCAATCATTCCAGATATTCCTTTGACAGTTCTTCCAGATCACAGCCTTGGGAGGAATAAAACAGAGGGGAGAGGATGGGGGTGATGCCTTTGTGCAAAGCAAAGGAAAAATACTTCAAACTGTGAGAGATGCTCATATTTGGCCAACACCTCTATTTGTAGGGGAAAATAGGAATATTCCTGTAGATCTGGCACTTTATTCAGTTGTCAAGGATGAAGAACACGACTTTGTTTAGAGATACATGTGTATCTTTATTTTTAAGAGGTGGTGGTTTTCAAGGAATTTGCACCTTTGATTACCCAGTCTGTTCTGAGCACTGGTCATTTTGTGGGGTTAAAAGTCTGAAGTGAAAAATAAAATTTAGAATAGCAGAAAAATAAAATCTAAACCAGCAGAAGGTCCTGTTCAAAAGCTGCGGGTCTTTGCTTTAGGCGTAGAGCTGCAGGCAGAGCTTTAGACTTCCTCGATGGCCAAAACCTTTCCATGGTTGTGGTGCCTTTGCAGTGTTTGCAATGAATGACACACAGAGGTGTCTCTGTGAGGGCCCCTCTGGACTCTGCCCTGTTCTCTGCCCTCAGACCATCATTGAGCTGTCGGAGGAGCGGGACTGCCTGCGCTTCCTGCCGCACGCCTCGGCCGCGCAGTCCCCGTGCGGCTCCCCCGGCATGAAGCGCACCGAGAGCCGGCAGCACCTGAGCGTGGAGCTCGCCGACGCCAAGGCCAAGATCAGGAGGCTCCGGCAGGAGCTGTGAGTACAATGCACACTCAGACCCTTTCCACACATCCAGTCCTCTTCAGAGCAGTTCACAGAATCACAGAATGATGAGGTTGGAAGAGACCTCTAAGATCACTGGGTCCAACCTATGCCCTAACACCTCAACTCAACTATAGCACCAGCTGCCACGTCCAGTCTTTTTTTAAACACATCCAGAGATGGTGATTCTACCACCTCCCTGGGAAGAGCATTCCAGTACTTTTTATTCTTTTGGTAGAAGTTTTTTTTTCTAATATCCAATCTATACCTTCCCTGACATAGCTTGAGACTGTGTCCTCTTCTTGTGTCAGAGACCGACCCCCACCTGCCTACAACCTCCCTTCAGGAAGCTGTAGAGAGCAATAAAGTCACCTCTAAGCCTCCTTTTCTCCAGGCTAAACAGCCCCAGTTCCCCAGCTCTCATAGGGTTTGTGTTCCAAGCCCCTCACCAGCCTCGTTGCCCTCCTCATCCTGCAACCCACAAGGAATTTCCCCAGGATCTGGAACAAGTTGTTCCTAGCATCAGCATTCACAAGACACAGTTGTTTCTGTTTATTGGTATGGCTTGACAGTGTAGACCTTCAAAAAGCTTCTGAAAGTTTGAAGTTTTGAAAGTCTACATGGGACATGCTCAAGCATCTCACCATCCTTCCCAAACTGAGGGCCAGAACTGGACACAGCACTCAAGGTGTGGCCTCACCAGCACTGAGTACAGGGGCAGAATGACCTCCCTGCTCCTGCTGGCCACACAATTCCTAAAGCAGGAAGCCATTGGCCTTCCAGGAGCCACTGGCTTTCTTGGCCACCAAGGCACTTTACTGGCTCATATTCAACCAGCTGTCAACCAGCACCCCCAGGTCCCTTTCTGCCTGAACACTGTCCAGCCACACTATCCCCAGCCTGTAATTCTTTGTCCTTTTAAATGTTTTTTTTTAGTTACTGCTCCCCAGGAGGGGTATTTTTATAATGCAAGATCTGTGACCCATGGGACAAATACAGCATTTCATCTGTGTTTGTCTGTGTTTGTATTCATAATGATGTTTTGACCTAAATTTTATTCTCTGATGTCCCTGAAATCATGGATTAAAGGTGGAAGCCTCACAAATCTCAGCATTTTGTTCTCAAACCAGGTGATCATTAAAAGGAGATGAAGCAGGAGGGATTCTTTCTCAGCAGCATGATTTGGTGACCTGTTTCCAACAAGAAATACTCACCTATGGTTAATTCCTGGTTCAAAATCATTGCAGATAGGACAAAAAATTTCCATTAGAATGCTTTCCTATCTCCCACCTCTTTGTTCCTGTGTAAAAGATTTCTTGTCTGCACACCACTTGCTTCCTCCTGAAAACTGCTCCTGATTCTGCAGGTTTCTGTGGGCTCTTTGTCTTCATAGTCAAGGAGCAGATCTGAGCAGAGTGAGGAGTTATTTAAAGAGAAGATCAGTAACAGACCTGTGGAGAATCTGCTTCTCCCTGTAGCAATGTGTCAGTTGTTTTAGCAGAGTGAAGTGTGTGTGTGTTCTGAATTAAAATGCTCCATCTGAAGAGATTCAATGTGTGTAGAAACAGCATAAATAAAGATTTATTTTATTTTTTTTTTTAAATTCAGCACAGGGGAGAGGAGACATGTAAACTAAATCACAAGCTGAAGGTAGCATAAGTCACAATTCAGAGTTTGTTGATCAGATGATTTCTAGCTGGCTGGATTAAGGATCTTGTTGATTTACTCTGAGGATCCCCTTCCCCCACTACAGCATGGTCTTCATGAGGAACAGAGGACAAAAGCTGGGGCTCTTTTCCCCTGATGTCTGTATTATTATGTGTCTCCTGCAATGAGCCCGCCCAGGATATTCTATAAACAGCTGCACCAAGAAAATTAGTGAAAAAATTGCTGTTATTAGTTTGATTGACAGTTAATAGATAGCCTAAACAGTGAACACTGGTATGTTCTGTATAATTTAGTCCAATCCTCTCCAGTCTGGAGCTGAAGCGTGCAATTAGGGCAACACTGATGGCTCAGAACAGTCCACATTTTGCACTCTTATTTGAATTCAGTTGGTAAATAATTTCCCTTTACATGTAGCAGCATCTTAAAATACCAGACTTGGATGAATTAACTTCTGTCTGCAGCATTTAGTGTTAAATGCTGCATCTATTTGATAAATTTTAAATTACATTAATTCCAGACTTGGAAATACTCAGCATAAAATTTATTTATAATCTGGTTTTGGCAGTGAACCTTCATACCTGGTTTAATATGCAGTGTAGCTGATGTAATTTCCTATAAAAGGTCTTGTAAAGATTATTTTTCAGTTGGATGGAAACCAGGGAATACAGAAACTCCAAAGAAGGAATTTGCACACCTCATTTTCTGAGGGTTGAGTTCTGTGTGTTCCCATGTAGAACAATTACAGGAATATGGATGCTGATGGAAAAGTTACAGGAATCAGGAATAAATTTGTGTTAGTGCCTGGTTTCTGAGCACCTCTGGGGGGGGAAGGCTGTGACAGGGATGTTGCACTGAGCTGTGCAGAGCTGAGCCTCCTGTGCTTGTAGGCTCAGTGACCTTTTCCAAACAATCCTTTTCCAAAGAGATCATTCATGGTGAAATTGGCTCATCTTTAAAAACAACTGCTCTAGTTTTGTTTAAAACCTACCTAATTTTTGTTGGTATGATTGCTTTGAGATAGCATTATACATTTCAGTGCATTACATTTTCTTATTCCCCCCTTTTCTGCTTTAGTTTCTTACTTGCATTCCAGAATGTGGAATAATACAGTAACACATTTGAATATGCAATCAATTTTTTAAGAAAATTCAATATTGGCAGGGTTTCTCCAGCAAATACTGGAGTTTGTTCTGAGGTGCAGTTGAATTTTTAACATCAGGTGTTCTTTGTCTGTCAGAGAATTAAATATTTCCTTTGCACTTAGTCATGGTTTAAGAAATTCATTTTTAAGGATTGGGAAATGAGTTGGAAGTTAAGAATGAATCATGTAAGAACTGTAGCATTCTATGTCAAATTGTTTTTATCACAGATTTTTGAGTAGACTAAAACAGACACTGTGTTGTCTCCATAAAGTTAAAATTCATTCTGTGTTTCATGAAATTGCTGAGTTCATTAAGCAGTATCTTCTTCAGTTGAGTCAAGACACCTAAAACCCTTTAATTCTGCTCTGCAAGAAAAGGAGAAATTACAGAGCTGTAAAAGTGCTCTTAAAATTGGCTTTACTTGATTCTGACAAGGGGTCAGTGTCTGGTTCTCCTGGAAAGAATTTGGACCTTTAGAATGTGTAATTAGAAATTATTCTGAGTTGAGTTTCGGATGTGGATCTCCTGGTACACACTCATGTGTGATATCTGTGGTTTCTTACACAAAATCCCTTATTGCAAACATTCCTTCTTACACCCTGTTTTCTGCCCTGTGTGAGTAGGAGACAACAATTTAAAGCACTACGAAAAGCCCAACAAATTTAAAACATTAGATAAAGACTAAAGCCAAAAAAATAACTAAATCTTAATGGCAGCCCTCAATTTTACACTCTGCTGTCCCTGAAATTGTGGGTTAAAGGTGGAAGCCTTACAAATCTCAGCATTTTATTCTCAAACCTGGTGATCATTAGCAGGTTTTGTGGCTGTGTTTAACTGGTTTGTGTTTTCCTCTTCAAGTGAGGAAAAGACTGAGCAGCTGCTTGACTGTAAACAAGAGCTGGAACAGATGGAAGCTGAACTGAAGAGACTTCAGCAAGAGGTGTGGATTTAATAATTTTATTATTTTAAGGAAAGTTGCAACCACCATAACAATTCACCACTCTTTTTTGATATTAAGTATGTTTTCATGTTTATTTTTTTGTTTTGCATTCTGAACCCGACCTTGTGTAATTATTCCTTTATTTGGTATATTATGATGGAAAAAAATGCCCTGACTTAGACATTTCTTCTCTAATTTCTGTTGTTTCTTCATTCAAGCAATTTGCCACCAGTGCATCCTCTGAAAGGACCTTCTTAAAGTTGAAAGTGCTCCAATTCTGTCTGGTTTTTCTTAATACTTTCTGTGGTGATAATGAGGGGAAAAACCTTAAATGCATCATAAATATACAATATATGTTGTGGTGTTGTGAGGGTCCCCAGGACAAGGTGAGAGATGAGAATTTGACTCCAAGCTCTCAGAAGGCTAATTTATTATTTTATGATCTTACATTATATTAAAAGAAAAAAAAATATTAAACTAAAAACTAAAACTATACTATACTAAAGAAAGAGAAAGGAGACATCAGAAGCCTACACAAGAATGATAATAAAAACCTGTGACAGACCAGAGAGTCTGGCACAGCTGGACTGGGATTGGTCATTAAGCAGAAACAATTCACGTGCTGGGATAAACAATTCTCCAAATCACATTGCAAAGCAGCAAAACAGCTTCTCAGGAGGAAGAATCCTGGCAAAGAGATTTTTCAGAAAATAAAATGGTGACACCATAAATATATATATATATATTTATAGTGAGTCCTTGAGAAAGCCCAGTACAGTTTCCTTGGAAATACAATCCCCTACAATCCTGTACAATATATTGGATTTTTCTTTGAATTTCTCAGAGTTACCAATACCCTTGCTGCATTGCTGTCTCTCCCTGTGTCCCAGAACATGAACCTGCTGTCGGACGCGCGCTCTGCCCGGGTGTACCGGGACGAGCTGGACGCGCTGCGGGAGAAGGCGATCCGTGTGGACAAGCTGGAGAGCGAAGTCAGCCGCTACAAAGAGAGGCTCCATGACATTGAGTTCTACAAAGCCAGGGTGGAGGTGAATCAATCCAGGGGGAAAATCACCCACAGCCACTGTAGGAGACCGGGGGGTGGGATGGTCGGGACGGATGGAGACGAGAGATCTCTGAAGCCAGGTCGTGGAACTTGGGGTTTATTGCCAAGGGGGCCTTTGGGAACTTGGGGTTTATTGCCAAGGGCCTGGGTGCAGGGGCCTTTGGGAACTTGGGGTTTATTGCAGAGGGCCTGGGTGCAGGGGCCTTTGGGAACTTGGGGTTTATTGCAGAGGGCCTGGGTGCAGGGGCCTTTGGGAACTTGGGGTTTATTGCCAAGGGCCTGGGTGCAGGGGCCTTTGGGAACTTGGGGTTTATTGCAGAGGGCCTGGGTGCAGGGCCCTGCTGGGAGCTGCCAGCCACAGCTTGGAGCAGGCCCGAGAGAAGAGAGGGGTAGACAGGATGAGAGGGTAAGAGAGTAAAAGGGTGAGTGTAAGGGAGTAAAAAAGGTGAGAGCGTAAAAGGGCAAGAGAGTGAGGTTTCCATTACAGTACAATAAATCTTCTGTGTTGAATATTCTAATTCTCACTAACCAATCTAGTACAATATACAAATCCTATAGCATTTACATACAGCCTATAGGAATCACTACATTACCATACAGTGTTACATTTTGAACCCTAAAAACTCCTCTTTGGATCCCTTTTGCCAAGCTAGTGGGGTCTGCTCTGACCCTTGGGCCTGTCTGCAAGCAGAGGGAATTGTTTCATCAAAAGGGGATTACCTTTAGCCACACCATTGTTTTCCAGTTGTTCAGTAACTGAGGTATCTCAAAGCTTGCTTTCATTTCAATCTCGCTTATAGTTTCCATATTCTCAAAATCTTTTGCCAGACAATCATATTTATAAGGCTTTCCTGTTTCATCTTCCCCAACAAGCCACCATTCTTTAATGTGGCCTCTGCTGGGTATTGGGCTGTCCCCAGTGGGCTGCAGTGGGACTGAATAGCACAGTCGTGCTCAGCACAGCCTGTCTGAGCTCCCAAGCATTCCCATGTCAGAGTTCAGGACATCCCTCTGCCTGTCCTGGATGGCTGGAACCCCTGCCAGGGGGCACAGAGCCCAAGATGCCTGTGATTTTGATTATGACCCATAGAGCAAATTACCAACCTTACATGAAGATCTGCAAGCCACGAAAGTCTAAGTAGAATAATAATCACTTTGTCACGGGGTGAAGAATACATTTTTTGGGGTTTTTAGAATGGGGGTTCAGAGGGCAAGATGGAGGAATCTGGGCATGTCCAGCTTTTCTCCTTCTTCTTGGCTTCCATGTGCTGCTGTGATGTTGGCACTTTTGGATTGGTTTAGAGTAGAAGCTCACTGCCTAACGTAGGTGACAGGTATTGGAAAGTAATTGTAAATAAAGTACACGTAGTTTTTAGTATAAAAAGATAACACCACCCCAAGGCAGTCACAAGATAACACACCCCAAGTGTGCCTCTGCCTGTCCTGCTGAGTGGAACTCAGCTGGCCAGAGAAAGAATTTTATAGATAAGAAACAATAAAAAACCTTGAGACCGAGAACTGAAGAGTTCTGACTCCTCCTTCAACCACCAGGCTGGGAAAAGAGACTTTCTGATGTATCTTGGGGTCACTTTGAGCAGCTAAAGCCCCCAGACCCCCAGCCACAGGCCACCCTAGCAAGCTTAGGTGGTATCAGCTCTAGTGATTATCAGGTTATCATTTTGTGATTTCAGCTCTTTGCTTGCTGGATGCCTTAGGCAGTCCCAGGAGAAGGCTGTGTGAGGTTCCACAGGGGTACAATTATTGAATCTTCTGTGAAGGTTGTCAGGGACAGCTCTTCTGCCAAGCTGGGACAACAGTAGGGGTTTTTATAGGGTACAGAGGTTTTAGGAATTGTCCAATAGTAAGGGTTAAAGGAAGGTGACCTATAGTAATACAAAGAGATGAGCCCTTTCCAAAGGTGGAAAAAGGGGCTTCTAAGGCCCAGTGTTCATGACTGGGCATTTCCTATCCTAGGCTGCTGAACATGGGGGCATTGCAGCTCCTGGGCCTGCTCTTCTGTTCTTCTCTTGGCTGGGGCTTTTCCAAAGTGCATTTGGAGATTAAAGCATTGGGATGTGAGAAGGGGTTGCAGCATCTTGCTCTGTGAGATGGCAGTCATGTTTTTGTGACAAATTCCATTTTTTGGGGAATTGTTTCCATGTCTAATGGCATGGAAGTCAGCAGTGTTCACCAGAGCTCTAAGCTAGCAAGGCCAGTGGAAGCCTTGGTGAAGGATGGATTGAGAAATTCACAGAGGAATTAATTCCAAAAATGCTATAAATTTAATCATTCCTTTCTCCTCTGTATATCTCCTAAGGGGAAGCAATTTTCTGAGTCAAGTGTTGAGGAAAGGAGAGCTGTTCACATAAATGAGTACAGAACAATGGCACAAAATACACTAAAAAAAGATGTACCAACACCAGGCAAGGGGAACTTGGAGTTCTGGCATGAATTAGTAATTTAGGAGGCAAATCAACATGCAGGAATTTTTTATCAGGCCATCATTCTAAATGACAAATTTGATGGGCAAGTGCCATATGGTATAAAAATCAGTAAGGGAAAACAGATTAGTCAACAGGATTTGACAACAGTGGAAGTTTCATTTTCATAGAATGTTTAAACTAATAAACCCCCTACAAATTGTTTATGTGTTTTCATAGCTTGTAAACTACTGGATATTTCAAGCATTCTTCAATAAAGATTAATATTAATTAGTTGGGTTTGTGTCATAATAATTATGAGTTAACTTAATATTTGTCTAGGCAGGAGTATGAAGGATATTTATGTGATCCTTTTCCAGATTTTGCAGCTGACTGTGTGCTGAAGTTTGAAAAGTTTTGTCTTTATATGATGAGGAAAAATGCCAATTATGTGTTTTACACATTACTTTCATCAGATGCTATTAAAAAAATCCTCCATGTACCAAAATCAAAGCTGCTCAGGCCCTTTGAGAGTGGCTGGCTGTATTTTAAGATTGTGGGTGCATTTTCAGCATCGTGGCCTGACTTTGGGCCCAGTGGCCTATAAACCTATTTTTGGGCTGTACATGCAGTACATCTTTCCAGATCACAGCCCAAATCACAGGGATCCTGATGGTTTGATTATAATTATCAACACCTTATTTGTTTAATGGCTTAGGGAGTATTTCATTTATGTCAAATTCTATTTTCACAGAAACTCTTAAGTTGCATTTATGTGGAATTGCTGTAAAGGTGCTTTTCATAAAAAGTCTGTTACAGCTCCCAGTTTTAGTTTCTGAAACTGGTTGTGATGTGTATCAAAGTTTACATGAGCAGGGGAATGCTTCTGGTTTGGGATTTATTTGTTGTTGTTCCATTTTTGTTGTTGCAAAGTTTGCATGAGCAGGGGAATGCTTCTGGTTTGGGATTTATTTGTTGTTGTTCCATTTTTGCAGGAGTTAAAGGAAGACAATCAGGTGTTGCTAGAAACCAAGACAATGCTGGAAGATCAGTTAGAGGGGACCCGAGCTCGATCAGATAAACTGCACGAGTTAGAAAAGGAGAATTTACAGCTGAAAGCTAAACTGCATGACATGGAGATGGTGAGTGGCAGGGGAGGGTGGCAAAGGCAGCTCATACACACTGAATTTAATTCCTGTTTTTAATAAAATGCTTGAAGATAGCAGGGAAGGAAGAGAAAGATTGTGATGATAAATGCAGAGATTTAAGAGCAATAGGTTTGATTTTTTTGATGTGAATCAATTGTCACTTAAATATTGAGTTTACCCCATACACTTGGCTTCCTAATATTCAGAAAGAAGTAAACTTTGGAAGAGTAGGGAGTGATTGCTGTAGGTTATGAGGAGAAGAGGTTCTTTGAAATCTTCTTTTTATTGTCCCCTTCAAAGTTCTCCCAACTTTTCCCAGTTCTTCCCCATCTCAGTGTCTAGGCAGACCAGAAAAAGCACTTTGCCCTTCCCTGTGACAACATAATAAAGATAATATAACGTAGATATCAATAGAGTAAAGATAATGAAATACTTTGCACATATTGAGACTTCTCTTTTAACCTGTGAAATCATTTTCAAGGAGCGTGATATGGACAGGAAGAAGATTGAAGAGCTCATGGAGGAAAATATGACCCTGGAAATGGCTCAGAAACAGAGTATGGATGAGTCTTTGCATCTTGGCTGGGAGCTGGAGCAGATAAACAGGACTACTGAACTTTCTGAAGGTAAACATGAGTGATTGAAATTGAAATCTCAGAGACTGGGTAGCATTAGGAAATGAAATGTCCTTATTTCTGAAGTACAGAGTGTGGTGTCCTCTGGAGAAATGCTGATTCCCATGTGTCCATTGAGATACAGCCTACATGAGAAGCCTGTTCTTGTGGTACTTGCCCAGTTAAATAGTTGTGTCAGCCCCATCAATACCTGGAAATTCCATTATTTGCCATTCACACTTGTGTGCTCTGCAGCACAGATCATGAATCTTCTGGCTCTGCTGTTCTCCAAGTTAAGGAGAAGAGCTGTGGTACAAATTTGGATTCTTCTGTATAACATGCTGGGATCCAAACTGGATTCTGTGCAAAGCACTTGTGGAATTTGGAGACACATCCTGAGCTGTGGGAAACAAATCTGTGCTGTGAATAGGAACATTAGGAGAGTAGAGCATATTTTAATTTCTAATATTTCTAATCCTAATCAGCTCTGGTCGTCAAGAGGGCATTGGAAGGACCTTCAAAGGCTGTTAAATCCTCTAAAAATGCAGAATCTGAACAATTCTGGCTAATAAGTCAGCTTTTATTTGAATAATGGTGTTTTTCTCCTGCAGTGCCACAGAAATCACTGGGCCATGAGGTGAATGAGCTGACATCCAGCAGGTTGCTGAAGCTGGAAATGGAAAACCAAAGTTTGCTGAAGACTGTGGAAGAGCTGCAAAGTGCAGTGGGCTCTGTGGAAGGCAGCAGCTCAAGGATTCTGAAAATGGAAAAAGAAAACCAAAGACTTAGCAAGAAGGTAAAGGTCAGAGTGTGCTTGGATGGTGTGAGAGCTGCCTCATGTTCTCTGCTATTTTCTTCCTGAAGGGTCATTTTATGAATTGCTGTTATTTTGGGTAAGGCATTACAAGGGTCTCAGTGGAGATACAGTGTGTGTAAGTTTATGGTAAAAAAGAAAACCACCTCCAAGAAGTTTTGCTCTTTTTATTATGTGAGAGTGTGACCAGTTGATTCAGAAAGGTCTTAGACCAGTGAGGGAAAAAAATAATTATATATTGGGGATATGATGAGTAATGAAAGTGGTTTAGATTACTGGAGAGCATTAATTTTGGTAATTATGAAGCAGAAGAAAGTGTGTGTGCAGAGGTGGAGAGTGAGTGATGAGCCTGAGCTGAAAACTTGGTCCTGTGTCCTCATTTTAGCTGAGGGAGGGAGAAGGTGGGTCAAGGAATTGATAAACAGCTCAGGAGGGGAGTTTGTCAGGTTGAACTGTGCTCAGCTACAACACTTTGCTCCTCAAATTATGTGTATCAAATAGAATAATTTAGTCAGTGGTATTTATAGAGAATAAAAATTAGAAAAAAAAATTAGCTGGGGCTAATTACAGTGGAGTGAAAATGTCTGAAGTTCCTGAAATAGCTTTGACTTCAGCAGCTATTTCAGGTGAAAGACTATTCTTAAGAGTGGCTAAGAGATAATTTAAAAAAGAAAATTAAAGAAATCCCTACTGTATTCCATGCTTCCATAAGTTTTCTGATTCCTAAGAAGCTGCTGTTTTTTGGAATAGCCTCTGCTGTGCCCAAAGGAAAGTTGGGAGAGGTACAAAAGAAAGGAATAGAAACACACAAATATCATTCAGGTCAACTTGTTACCACTTAAATGTGGCAGAGAAATCATGCTTGGGTATTTTAAATTTTAAATAGCTTTGCTCTCTGCAAGTTGGAAACACTTGACAAAACAAACTCATCTATTTAATATACCCAAGGAATCATCTTAATTATCTCTTGAAACAGTTAAGTAAAATCAAACATTCAACCTTCCTAAGTTAAAAGGGTCTTGGAGGAGCAGTGTAAATCTCACTGAAATGGAATTTTAAGAGAAAAAAAAGGTGCTTGAGGAAATATCCAGAGCCTGAGAAAATCTGACCTTTTTTTTTTTTTTTTACACTAAAGTACTTTATAGATACAGTGTTCTGAACCCAGGAGAAAATTCTGGCAGGAGTAAATGTATTCCCAAAAGAAATTAATGTTTCAATTAAGGATTAGAAAATTCTGTTTAATTCTTTCCCTTAAGCTTCTTTATTCATTTCTATACGGGTGCCTTCAACCCAGCTAAGACTGTCATTTTTAAGTACATTTTAAAACTTTTGTTTCTCTTCCCAGCTTGAAGAGCTGGAGAATGAAATTAGCCAAGAGAAACAAAGTCTCCAGAACAGTCAAAACCAGA
Source organism: Agelaius phoeniceus (assembly GCF_051311805.1). NCBI lineage: Eukaryota > Metazoa > Chordata > Aves > Passeriformes > Icteridae > Agelaius > Agelaius phoeniceus. The sequence goes on along the minus strand of NC_135267.1, from coordinate 112,558,631 downwards.
GTAAAGATTTGCTGAAAGAAAAAGCCCAGCTTGAAAAGACACTTGAAGCCCTTCGAGAGAACTCCGAGCGACAAGTGAGTAGCACGACCAAAAGTTTGACTGCTGCTTTGTGCTCTGCTGGTCTCCTTTTGGAGGATTTTACAGACATAAAGGGATTGTAAATGCAGTGCATTTGCCAAAAGGAGGTTCCTGCAGGAAAACAGCTTTGCTGGGAGCTGCAGGCAGTGAGAGACATGACTCATTTCTGGCTGGGGCTTTCCTGGTGGGTGCAGAGCTTTGTAACACTCCCACGGCTTCGTGGGCATCTGCTGGAGCTGCTTGGAGGGTGTAGCTCAGGCAGGAGAGAAAATTGGGAGCTTTGGAGGGAGGCCAGACTCCTCCCAGAGGAGGAGAGCAGGTCCCAGGAGCTGGCAGTGCTTGGAGTAATGTTGGAGTATTATTGATGGGAATTCCAGCAGCCTCAGGTCCAGCTCCATCATTCTGCCCTGCCCTGGGAGGGGTTCCTGCTCTGAGCACCTGGGTTGATTTGTGGCTGCCAAAAACTGACATCTGAATCTCTGTGAAAGATGCACCTGATGGACACTGGCACCTCCTGAGGTGTCTGCAGAGCAGCCACCAGGAAAAAGAGTTCTGGAATTCCCAGATTTAGGAATGGAGTCCTTCAGAATTAGAACTGTGTGATGGTGTTCACAGGGGTCTGGGGATGAGGGAAGAGACAAGAGTGTTGACTCCATGTTTCAGAAGGCTGGTTTATTATTTTATGATATTTTATATTAAAACTATACTAAAAGAATAGAAGAAAGGATTTCAGCAGAAGGCTGGCTAAGAGTAGAAAAAGAAAGAATGATAACAAAGGCTTGTGACTGACTGAGGCAGTCTGGACAGCTGGGCTGTGATTGGCCATTAATTAGAAACAACCACATGAGCCCAATCCCAGATGCACCTGTTGCATTCCACAGCAGCAGATAACCATTGCTTACATTGTGTTCCTGAGGCCTCTCAGCTTCTTAGGACAAAAAACCCTAAAGAAAAGATTTTTAAAAAAATATCCTAACTCCAAAACTGCTGTTAGCTTTTATAAATTCTGTTTATACCTCCTGATGACATGGCCATTTAGTTTAGTTCCTGGGCTCTGGAAGCTCCTGGAATACCCAGATTTAGGAATTGAGTCCTTCAGAATTAGAACTGCCATTAGCTTTTATAAATTCTATTTATATCTCCTGATGACATGGCCATTTAGTTTAATTTAAAGTACAGTATTCTGAAATGCAGAATATTGTATTTCAGAAAATACTGAATGTTTTTAAAGGCCATTAATCAGTAAATGGAATTCCAAAAACTGACATCTGAATCTTTGTAAAAGATGTACCTGATGGACACTGGCATCTCCTGAGGTGTCTGCAGAGCAGCCACCAGGAAAAAGAGTTCTGGAATTCCCAGATTTAGGAATGGAGTCCTTCAGAATTAGAACTGCCAGTAGCTTTTATAAATTCTATTTATACCTCCTGATGACATGGTCATGTGGTTTAATTTAAAGTACAGCACTCTGAAATGCAGAATATTATACTTTCAAAAATGCTGAATATTTTTAAAGGCCATTAATCAGTAAATGGAATTCCAGAAGGAAGAAAAGAGAGAGGTGGAAAAAAAAAGCTTGGCATGGAAGGTTTACTTTCATTTAAAGATACATATCTTGTTTTAGGACTGATATTTCAGTGGGACTATTTCTGCTTAAAAATAATTTACTTAGGGGCTGATGGGTCAACAGCAACTTCCATATTTCTTCCAAAATCCTGTGCTGACACTTACTGGAGTTGACTGTAGGAGTTATTTGGATGAGATCAGATTGATTTGATCTCATCCAAAATCCTGGGGGCGTTTGTCAGGATTTTTTGTGGAATTGGGATTACAGAAGCAGAATTCATGGGCCGTAGTTCAGTGCCATGGCAGGTGCTCCAGAGCTGTGTTTGTAGGCACCTGTTCAGGAGTTTCTGGTGAATATTCCAGAGCAGTTTGTCACTGCTGGGAGCAGAGCAGTGGATCTGTAATTAATAGTTCTATTCAGATTTCACTATGGAAGAACAGCCTGTAATTTTCTCAGTCTGTTTTTCATTGCAGCAGCACTTTTGCTTTTCTCCCAAACAATTTATTGTTGAAACATCCCTTACACTGGGTTATTAGTGTACATTTAAATATTGATCCAAACAGTTTTGCTGGATTTTGCTGTCTGGTGTTACATGCCCAAAGAATTCCAAATGATTTGGAGCAACCTAAAAAGTCAATACTGAAAATTAAGGTGTAGGTTCTGCCTTTATCCTTGATCTGGTAGATCTGGGAAAATGTTTCCTAGGAAAATAATTCCAATATGATTTACTTTCTCTGGAGCTGGTTTGGAACAGAATATCCAAAGATTCTTTTTAACTTAAAAATCAGTGTAACTTTGGTGTGTTTCTTCTCAAATTGTTGAATGTGATCAGGGTTCCCTCATCTCCCACCCATCACCTCTCCTTTTTCCAAGGGAAATAAAGAGAATTTTGTGGCTCCCACACCTCCCTCCATCTCAGGAGTGGCTCAGAACTTGCTGCAGTCCTGTTCTTTGTGGACACACAGCTCTGGAAGTCACAGAGTGTGAGAAAAAACAATCTAAACACAAGTAAACACAAATAAAAGTTAAATTTGCTAGGAAGTAGGTAAAGCTTTCTTTTGATTTGTGCTTTATTAGTTTTGGGTTTATGTTCGTCTGTTAATATTCAAGAGGAATAGATTTGAAGATTTACTTTGTTGTCAAACTTGAAATAATGTTTGTGATTCTTCACATAAAAATTAGCAGAGTAAGAGAGTTTCTTTACCTTAAAATAAAAGGTGAATATGATATGATGAGTATCTTTTAGTTTATATAGGAAAGCAATTCCTTGTTGGCAAGTTGTTTATCACTTTACCATTTTTCTACCCAAATTAGATTAAACTCTTAGAACAAGAAAATGAACACTTGAATCAAACTGTGGCTTCTCTAAGGCAGCGCTCACAAATCAGTGCCGAGGCAAGAATGAAAGAAATTGAGAAGGAAAATAAAATCCTCCACGAGTCTATTAAAGAAACCAGCAGTAAGTTAAACAAAATGGAATTTGAAAAAAAACAAGTCAGGAAAGAACTGGAACACTACAAAGAGAAAGGGGAGAGAGCAGAAGAATTAGAGAACGAGCTGCATCGTCTGGAGAAGGAAAATGAGTTATTACAGAAGAAAATCACCAACCTAAAAATCACTTGTGAGAAGATTGAGGCCTTAGAACAAGAGAACTCTGACCTGGAGACAGAGAACAGAAAGCTGAAAAAAACCTTGGATAGCCTGAAAAACCTCACTTTTCAATTGGAATCCTTAGAAAAGGAGAATTCCCAACTGGACGAAGAAAACTTAGAGTTACGGAGGACAATCGAATCCTTGAAGTGTACAAGCATTAAAGTGGCACAGTTACAGTTAGAAAATAAGGAGCTGGAGAGTGAAAAGGAGCAGCTCAAAAAAAGCCTTGAACTGATGAAAGCCTCTTTTAAAAAGACTGAACGCTTGGAAGTCAGTTACCAAGGCCTGGACACGGAAAACCAAAGGCTACAGAAAGCCCTGGAAAACAGCAATAAGAAAATTCAGCAATTAGAGAGCGAATTACAAGATTTAGAGACTGAAAATCAAACCCTGCAGAAGAACTTGGAAGAGTTAAAAATCTCCAGTAAGCGCCTGGAGCAGTTGGAAAAGGAGAATAAGTTGTTAGAACAAGAGAGTTCTCAACTGGAAAAGGATAAGAAACAGCTGGAAAAGGAAAATAAAAGGCTTCGACAGCAAGCAGAAATTAAAGATAGTACCTTAGAAGAAAATAATGTCAAAATCAGTAATCTGGAAAGGGAAAATAAATCTCTGTTTAAAGAAATAGTTGTGTATAAGGAGTCCTGTCTGCGCCTGAAAGAGCTGGAAAAGGAGAACAAGGAACTGGTGAAAAGAGCTACCATTGATAAGAAAACCCTGGTCACTTTGAGAGAGGTACACACAGAGCAGTTTGCATTCCCATCATAACCTGTGTATAATGTACAGAAATGATATCTGGGGGTCTGATTTGGGGGTTTTAGTCTGCATTAATCTGTGTACTATTCACACCTTTGTGCATTAGATAATCAAAATTTCTATAATCAGTCATGGAAAGGAAGAATATCATCTTGCTGCAATGTTTCCCCTTCACTGGCATGTTCCAGACCAAATTTAAAGGGAAATTCTAAAGGAAGTTTTAAAGGGAAAGGAGGAGAGCACAGGGAAATCATATTCTAGTTGCTGTCTGATACAGCTGAAAGCTGGCAGCTGGAAGGAGACTTAAAGCTGAATTATTCCAGTCATGTAGGGATAAAACACCCTTCTCTCAGCACTCTAGAACTGAGACTACATTATTTTATTTTGCTGAAATTTTTATTATTTATCTTATTTTTTTTTAATTTTGCTGTAAATACTGACTGTAGTTTTTTCTGTGCAAGGACTTGGTGAATGAGAAATTGAAGACTCAACAGATGAACAATGATCTGGAGAAACTGGCCCACGAGCTTGAGAAAATTGGCTTGAACAAGGAGCGTCTCCTGCACGATGAGCAGAGCAGTGATGACAGGTGAGAATGACAAAAAGGACAAATTAGGATCTTTTTTTTATTCTTAAAGTGATTTTGCAGACTGGTTCTGTGCATACTCTTTAACATTTTTAAGGCACACTCATAGACCCAAAAAGGAACTTGATATTTTTGGAAATTAATTAGTTGGTGTGCTTTCACGTTCAGCTGACTGTGACAGTGAGTTGCCACTTTTTGTTGCTAAGAGACTCATTGATGTCAGGAGATACAGTTAATTATAATTAAAGTGTTTTATGCTCTAGTCAGCAGCAGCAACAGCAGCAGTGAAAGATAATTAGCTCAAAGTAGGTTTTTTCCCCTTTTTGTCTGCCTGTCTGACACAAATGGTTTTTTGTAACATAGTGATTACCTTAAACTGTCTCACTCTTTCCTTGCAACCATTTCCTTCTAATTCTTTCATCCTGAAGGAGAAGCTGCATTCCCACTGTGCCTGGCTGGGAAGTACCCAGTGCTTGAGTGTCTCCAGAATTTGGTGGTGGCTCCATCACTGCTCCACACCTGCACTGCAAAGCAGCTGCTGCCCTGACATCTGTCTCATCTGTCTCCTCTGCTGCATTTTCCTTCTCTGCTTTATCCTGCAGGGATTTAGGGAAAATTGGTGACAGACCAGAGCAGACAGTGTGGGCTTCCAGCCCAGCTTTGCTGTGCAGTTTTACCAGTGCAGTTCTGCTCTCATGATCTGTTATTACAGCTGATTGTCCTGAGCATGGAGATTGATCTGGGGCCTTCTGTGTGCAAAGGAGCCCAAATAACACCTGGGGTGTGAATGCAGCTGGGGTTTGAATCCAGCTTCCCTTTCCCAGTGTTCTGTCACAGGGTCCTGTGTTACCCCCTCGTGGTTTCTGCTGGTGGCTTTCACCTGCCTTCCTCAGCTCCCACATGAGTTCAGGACAAGTTCTCAGAACTTGAACTGGTTGGATTTGTTCTGACTTAAGCATTTCTGTGTCACATACAGCACTTGATAAGCATTTGGTGTGTCCTTAGGTAAATATACCCAATAAAAAACACCAGATCTTGACCTGAGGTGAAGCTTAAACTTAGCTGAAGCCCAAATGGAGCAACATTTAATCAAGTTCTAGGTTAGAAGTGGTTGGGCTCTGCTGCTGGCTTGAGCTTCTTCTCAGGCTCCATGTGGAGCTGGAGGGTCATGAAAGGACAATGTTTGTTTTCAAAATGAAAGCTAGGATTGGTTTGAAATTTTGCTCTGCCCATAAATATCCTGCTTTTCCATTATTCTCAACTTCTTCATCCATCCCAAAGAAACCTGGGTTGCTTTCCTTACATAACAATACAGAGGTGAGTCATTGCCAGCTCTTCCATCAGGGCTTCATTATGGATAAAATCACTTCTCAGTGTAAGTTTTTCATCTGCCTTTGTCAGTCTGGTAATGGAAATTAAAAATGTACCATTTTCCTCCTCCTGATGGGAAAGAGCTGCTTGTGCTTTTTAAGGAATAAGTGATCTTTGGTAGCACCTCAGAGTCTTTCTATTGAGGTCTAAACTGACCAGGTTTTATGAGTTGACTTGGAAGTGTTTTCCATTTTCTCTTGCCTCCTGTCCTTGGACAAACAGATTTATGGATTTGACTCTGAATCCAAAGTAACCCAACCTGCAGTCATATTTAAAAATGTGTACCATCTTTCATTGTTCAAAGTGTCAGTGGGTATTGCATCTCTGCTATTACTATTTTTCCTCCTTTGTTTTCTATAGAACTGTGCCAATTTTCAGTAGCAGGAATTACTTGTAGCCAAATCTGTGCTTCAGGCCAGGAAGGTGAAATACTGTATATTCCACTAGTCACAGGCTGCCTATATTCCATAAATCCTTGGGAATTAGTTGTCAGATCTGGAATTCTCAGATTCCCCTCCTGCTGCATGATGCTGCTGGACAGCTTTCTGCTTATTAATTCTCTTCCCATTGGTCTTCTGCTCCAGTTCCTGACTGGATCTGATGCCATTGTCCATTCAGGAGTCTGCTGCACTTTACTCCCTTCACTAAACTGATGGATCCTTCAGCAGCCAGGATTAGAAAGGGGGAATATCAGTGTTGGGTTTATTTTATCCAGCTGTGGGGAGGAGTGGGGTGTTCTCCAGATTCTGAGCCACACACAGGGACTGAACTGCTTAGGAGTGATTAATGAGTGTGGGTTTTGGTATTTCCCATAAAGGATGTGCAGTTCTAAATCAATCCAGTTTAATCTGACCCCTTCTCTCTCCAGCTGACATTTTGGGGGGTTTTAGGTGCCCTACAATATTGTGAATGGGGTTAAAAATGGAAGCTTTGCACATCAAGGGTGGCAACATTTCTTAAAATACCAGCAGCTGGGCTGAGTGAGCAATTTGCACATTGATGCACCAAACAAGTGTGCACCTGCACAGGGCTGTGCTCCATCTCCTTCCCTGGCCTCCCCTTTGGAGCTGCAGGAAATGGGAACTGATGAAAATCTTGCTCTCCAAATACTTCACATCCTAATTGAGTTCAGGTCCCCGCTGGATTGGCTGGAGTGGAGCCAGGAGGAGTGCAGGCACCACTCTATAATGGTGCAGAGAGACCCAGCACCCCCCTGGTGTGCCTCACTGGGGCTTTTTCTGGGTCTAACACCTTCTAAAAGAAAGGAGGAGTCAAAAATGGTTTTGACAACTATCTTCTGGTTATTTTTGACATAGAGCTTGCTGTGGATGCTGAGGTGTCTTCATACTTTTGACCACAGCACTCAGGGATTTTGGAATGTAGCTTTGAGTCTTTATATAGACCATTTTAGAATGTAAATACCTCCAATAATTATTTAAAACACAGACTCTTTTTTTGTTGTTGGCCAGTAGGTACAAGCTTTTGGAGTCCAAATTAGAATCAACGCTCAAGAAGTCTCTGGAAATAAAGGAAGAAAAAATTGCTGCTTTGGAGGCTCGTTTGGAAGAATCAACAAATCTAAACCAGCAGCTGCGTCAGGAGCTGAAAACAGTAAGGAAAAGGGCATTTTCCTGTAATATTAAATGAGCTGGTGTTATTCCTACACTTTTTGGGTAAGACAGCAAAAAATGGGCATCATTCAGGTCATAGAAAGCAGGACAAAGGTGTGAATGCTTTTAAGACTGTGTTGAAATCACATGAGAAGTTGTTGAGCTTATTCACTGGCCATGAAAATGTCAGCTGGATAAATAACCTGGAGTTGATTTGATTTGGGATGTCATTTCCAGTTACATTTTCTGGCCTGCCTTGAGCAGCCTGAGTAGATTGGTTAAAAAAAGAAATTATATCACCTTGGTTGTAGAATTTTTGTATAAAAGTTGGGGGATACAGTTAAAAACACTGAAATAAAATACAAAGCAGAGGTCTGCTGTTTGTTGGGGTTAAACTGTCCATATCCATAAATAATTTGTACATCATCTCCCCCCCAAACCAAATTTACAAATGCAGTAACAGCACTTCCTGTTCTTTGAGAAGGGTCATAGTCAGGTAATGAAGTAATAAATTTGGATGTACAAAATGGAAAATGCTAAACCTAACCTAAGTTGTCCTAAATAATTCCAGGTGAAGAAGAACTATGAAGCTCTCAAGCAGAGACAGGAAGAGGAAAGGATGGTTCAGAACTCTCCTCCAAGAAGTGGAGAAGGAAATCAGTCTGTCAATAAGTGGGAGAAAGAAAATCAGGAGACTACTAGAGAATTGCTGAAAGTTAAAGATAGATTAATCGAGGTGGAGAGGAATGTAAGATGTGTTTTAAATATGGTTCTGATGGTAATCATTTGTGGTAAGCTGTTCCAGTAATGCAAATGAGGGTGCTGTGAAGACACTTTAATTTATCACCTTGTTTCCATCCCAAGCAGAATCTCAATTAAATGCAGTGTGTGTAGCAGCTGGATTCTGCTCTGTGGGATGCCATAAAGCACTTGACAGGCATTTTAAAAGGAAATGTGAAAACCTGAATTTGCCCTTTGGCATGCACAGCTCTCTCTCCAATCTCTGTTATATAATCCCTATTTACACCAGTGCTGGAGGTTCCTCTCCTGTTCCTCCATAGGTGCAACATCTGTTCCCTGTTTTGCCAGTGATAAATCCCCCAAAGTGCCTTTGTTCTGCAGTTTTATCCCACCCTGTAAATCTCTGCATGGTCCTGCTGCTCTCTATGTTCTGGAGAACACTTCTGTTTTACCTTGGGGGGTTCCTGGAGCAGCTGGGAGCTGGGGTTTTGTGTGGTTTTCACCCCCAGAACGCGACGCTGCAGGCGGAGAAGCAGGCGCTGAAAACGCAGCTCAAGCAGCTCGAGACACAGAACAACAACCTGCAGGCCCAGATCCTGGCCCTGCAGAGACAGACTGTGTCCCTGCAGGAGCAAAACACAACTCTGCAAACTCAGAATGCCAAGCTGCAGGTAATGCTGCCTTCGTTTGATTTCAAAAATAAAATTCAAATGGTTTTTTCCCAAAGGAAAACTTAAAATGCGTTGTTATGGTTAGCTTTGAAATCACATTTGGCTTCCTGCAGAGACATGGGAAAGAAGGTGATGTGAGAATAATCTGCACTCTGCAGTCACAAATAGTTTGTTTGCTGATAAATAACCACATTTTTAGAAATCTGTTTGAATTCTTTGTCCAGTGTAAAATCTTGACTTTATACTTAGAAGTAGAGTAGATTCTCTTACTCAGTCTTCCAAGATTCCTTGAGATTTTATTGTATTTATACATACAAATTAGATCAGGGAAGTAGCATGTTCAACCATATTCTGATAAATTTTATCTATTTTTATAAATATCAAAAAAACCCAAAAAGTAAGGCCATACCTAAGAGGAAAATAAAGATACTTCAATACAGAAGATTTTCAAAAAATCAAAAAAAAAATGGAAGGCTACATAAATATGTGAAGACCTGAATTTAGATAATTGCAAGGCAGTAAAAAAGATAATGTGGGACCATGGAAATTATAAAAATGGTTGTCCCCAGAGTCTTGCAGTTCTTCTGGCCAAAATTCAGATGCTGGCCTTATAGTTTAATAGGGTTATTAAATATGTATCTTCTTTCTTTAAACATTAAATATTCTTGTTAATCAATTCAATGCTTTTGGTGATCTAAGAATCAAAACTACATCATGAGGGGATGAAAACCCCCCAATGCAGCAGGAATAATAAAGAGTGTCAGAAAGGATGGAGGGGTGATGGAAATCAAGATGTCAAGGACTGTTTGAATGGAACACATGATGCTTTTGGTGGATGCCTGGAGTCTCCTCCTGGCAAGCAGAATGTTGTTGTCCCATGACTAAATGTTATTAGTGCCCAGCACTGCAGTCAAACAGGCCATTGGTGCACACCCTGTGCCAGCTCTGGTTGTTAAAACCAGTGGATGTGACATGGAAGTGTCCCATTAAAGCAGTTGAGAGGGGATTGCTGGGATTCAGAGCTCTCTGAGGGCTTTGTAGTTCCCTTCATCACCAAACCCCAGGAATATCTGTAGAGTTCCTTTTTTGCCTCATGCCCAGCAGCACAGGCCTCTCCTCTGGCAAAACAATTCTCTATGAACTGCAAATCCGAGTGGAGGTTGAAATATGTTCAGGAAAATCAAAGTGATGAACTGTTGGCTAAATCTGAAGTGCAGACTGAGCTGCTTTACCTGGACTGTGCCAAAATTGTCCCTCAGCAGTTAATCCTTCTCTTCCTGCTGATACCCATAAGGAGCAGCCAAGGGAAAGGATGTCTGCAAGAATTCCCAGTCTGTGACTGGGAATTCTGACCTAACCAAGCTCAGCCTTCAGCCTGGGAAGTTTCCCAGCACACCCATGCCATCAGACATGACTTCATTTCCAGTGAAAGATTCGGCTTTCTCATCTGTAACAAAGAACCCTGCAGTTGCAGCAGGAAGGGATTTGTTCCCTGGTAACAGCAGGAACTGGAGTGAGAGATGGAATTTTTTTTTTCCTTAATAGATACCCCGAGGGTATTAGAGGGCTCAGTAGTTTGTGGTTTTCATCTCTTGAACAGGAAAGAGAATGAAGCTGGTACAGGTCAGGTGACAAGCACCAGTTCTTTAAGATATCCAAGGATTTCTCCAGAGACGCAAGAAGTGAAGTTGTTGGTTGATTGGGGCTTTTAAAAACTGTTTAAGGTTGAAGGCTTTAGTGTATTAATACACATGAATACTGTTCTGGGACAGTGGTTGGAGAACTGGTGCTGTTCCACAGAAGAGCACAGAACAGAACATGGGGAGTTCCTCCCAGGTGCTGTTATTTATCTCCCTCTCTCTGTTAAATGGATGTTCCTATTGGAACTCTCATTGTGAAGGAATGTGTGGATACCATGAAGATATCATGGTGACACTACAGAATTTTTTAAAAAATAAATCTGCATGCCTGAGTGAAAGTCCATTTTATTTCAGTCATGGCACAGATTTGGCTTTTACCAGGATCACTGGTGATCCATTTCTCTAAGGTATCTCGGTGCTAGGGGAAAACAGCTCTGTCAGCAAGATAACATTTTAACAGATGTTGAAAGGTAAATAATAACTTGATCCATCCCAGTGAATTCAATCACATGCTTCAGTGCTTTCTGCTAAGAAATACTCTTGGAACATTTTGAATTGGAGCTGTCTCCTGGGATGTAAGAAAAGGTTATCTGTGGCATTCACATTCTCTGAAAAAATCCCTTCACCCAGGATTTTTCTCCTGGGAAGCTGAGAAACCTCAGAGAAAAGGAAAACAATTCTTATCTCATTTGCTTCTCCTGTGTTGTGCTCACATGTGGGATGTGTTTGGAGATCGTTTACCCACAGGTGATTGTTCCATTGATTCTGCTGTGAGTTGTTTTCACTCTTTGGCCAATCGGGGCCAAGCTGTGTCAGGACTCTGGAGAGAGTCACAAGTTTTCATTATTATCTTTTTAGCATTATTATCTTTTTAGCATTCACTAGGTAGCTTTTCTGTATTCTTTAGTATAACATAATATTCTTTAATATAATATAATAATATTATATATTATTAATATAACATATTAATATTAATATTGTGGTGTAATTAGAATAATATACTATAATAATGGAATATAATATTATATAATATCAATATAATATGTTAATATTATTGATATTGTAACATTATTATTATATATAGTATGATGATAATATAGTATGATGATAATATAGTATGATGATATAATATAATATAATATAATATAATATAATATAATATAATATAATATAATATAATATAATATAATATAATATAATATAATATAATATAATATAATATAATATAATATAATATAATATAATATCCTTCTGAGAACATGGAGTCAGACACATCATTCCTGCCTTCATCAGGGCATTCCCTGCCAGTACACCAGTAGCCAGTGGAACAACCAGAAGGTGGAGAAGGGTTAAACCCGAGAAGTCTTTGGGAGGTGGGGGATGGAATAACTGCGAGCGCTCCCCGTTTGTGGCTGCAGGTTGAGAACTCCACGCTGAACTCGCAGAGCACGTCGCTGATGAACCAGAACGCGCAGCTGCTGATCCAGCAGTCGGCCCTGGAGAACGAGAACGAGGCGGTGCTGAAGGAGCGCGAGGACCTGAAGGGGCTCTACGAGGCCCTGCTCAAGGACCACGAGCGCCTGGAGCAGCTGCACGAGCGCCAGGCCGCCGAGTACGAGTCCCTGATCGCCAAGCACGGCAGCCTCAAGGCTGCCCACAAGAACCTGGAGGTGGAGCACAAGGACTTGGAGGATAGGTAAGTACTCAGGAAAAGCACGCTGCCATTCATAGGAATGGCTCTCTCTGGGGGCATCACTTGTTGGTTTCTCTGGGTCTGCATTGAAGGCACTTGAGGCAGTAATTCATGTTCAGACTCAGGTGTTTATTATTTCTTATCAGTAAAACAAAATTTCCTATCTCACTGCTGTGAGTTCTGCAACTTTTCATTAGAGGGCACAAAGTGGCCAACAATCTCTTGTTACAAGGCCTTTTAAGACTGAACTATCCAATTAAGAACTGACACCTAGATTATTTTCCCTTTTAACCCAATGACTGATCCCACAGAGCCCCCAATGCAGACTTTTCTACCCAATTACAAAATGCCACCCAAACCCATGAAGAAGGAGGAAGAAGAAACCCAGGATGACACCCTGTGCCCTCCATCTTGCTTCCATCCACAACATACTAAAAATCCCAAAACCTCAATTTCTCACCAAGTGATGCACCTACACTACTCTCTATAATCTATTTCCACAACATACTAAAAATCCCAAAACCTCAATTTCTCACCAAGTGATGCACCTACACTGCTCTCTATAATCTATTTCCACAACACACTAAAAATCCCAAAACTTCAATTTCTCACCAAGTGATGCACCTACACTGCTCTCTATAATCTATTTCACACTTTTGTGGATTCCAGTCTATCTTGAAGTCTAGGAAACTTTCTCCATGAATGAGGGTCAGAGGCAGTGCTCCCCTGGGGGTCAGGGCACCCCAGAGCAGACAGAGAAATAGTCCCAGTGCCCTGGGCTTCCACAGCTCTCTAATAAAATGGTAGAATGAATAAAATCACTCAATCACTAAATTATTACTTTAACAGAGGCCATTTCATCAAAATCCCTTTTTTTTTGATCATTCCACAAAAGGAATTGTCTTTGCAGGTACCACCAGTTGTATTGTCTTTGCAGGTACAATCAATTGCTGAAACAGAAAGTGCAGCTGGAAGAGCTGGAGAAGGTTCTCAAGACAGAGCAGGACAAAATGCTGCAGCAAAGTGAGAAACATGAAACTGTGGCAGCAGAATATAAAAAACTTCGGGATGAAAATGAAAGGTAAAGAGAATTCTGGCACCTGAATACACAGCCTAAACAAGTGGTGTGTTCTTCACATTTCTTTGACACCTGACGCTGCTATTCCAAATATTCATGATCCCACAAAAATAATCTTTATATCCTGGGGGGACATGTGGGACAAAGGGGCATGGCAGGGCCCAGGAGGGACAGAGGGAGCCCAGGAAATATGTAACCTCTGTGATTGCCAGAGTTTGGGTCATTCCTGTTTTGTGTTGGCTGTTTGTTAGATTCTTTTATTCTGAAAAGTGGCATCTTAAAACCAGTTGTGACATAGAGATGCTGCTTTGTATTTAAATGTACAGAGAACAGTGCTTGGCTCAAAGGCAGAACACATTCCTAGGAAAATCAGGCTGGGATACCTTACAGTATGTGACAGTGAGGAATTTGTGTGTCTATTTTATGGAGTAGTTGGAAATGTCATGCTTCAGAGGGAGTGTGGGTAACAAATTCATTTCCAGCATTCTTTGATAGTGTCTTTGCATCCCAGGCTCACTCACACGTACACTCAGCTCCTGAGGGAGAATGAAGTGCTACAGACTGACCACAAGAATCTGAAAACATTGTTGAACAATTCCAAACTGGAGCAAACACGGTTGGAAGCTGAGTTTTCCAAACTCAAAGAACAGTACCAGCAACTGGATATTACATCGACAAAGCTAAATAACCAGTGTGAGGTATGTGGGAATTCTGCTGCTTGTAATGGCTGGAATCACTGGAATATTTTTATAACTGTATTTATTGGTTCATAAAATCATATGAAGTGCTGGAGTATCAGTCATTTATAGATAATGAAGTAGAGCCAAAGACTAATTAATTTGCCTGCTGTACAGGCAATACACAATCTCGGGCTCATATTAGGGAAACTGGTTTAAATTATTTAAGGCATCAAAGAGGCTTTTATCAGTTGAGTCATGATTTCATTTTGAGTTTGATTTAAGAACCCCTGTGTAGACCTAAATTTACTTGATAATCTTATTATCCGTGTGTAAAATACACTCACATATAAATGCATGGGCAATTTCCTCTGTTCTAACAGCTGCTCAGCCAACTGAAAGGAAACCTGGAGGAGGAAAACAGACACCTGCTGGATCAAATCCAGACCTTAATGCTGCAGAACAGAACATTACTGGAGCAGAACATGGAAAGCAAGGATCTGTTCCATGTAGAGCAAAGGCAGTACATGTGAGTTGTGAAAACAAGGAAGTCACAGGGATTAGGGCAGTGACACCAATACCTGCATTTTTCTAAAAAAGCTTCTGTTAAATATAGAATTTAAGACACGTGCTACTTCTGAAATGTTTCTCTTTAAAATAAGAATTTCTCTTTAAAATAAGAATTTCAATGATAAACATAAAACAGGTAACTCAAAATAGCAACATATTTGTAGTTCTAAAGGATCAGTGCAATTGTGTTCATTACTGACGATGCAAATAAGGAATAAAACTGATATTTATTCCTCATTCTACTACTGGCCAAGTTTAGATTTGTAAACACTGTATTTGTAGATTGATAATATTCATACATGAGTCTATATACGTTGTAGATTAATTTGTAGATTTGTAATCTAAGCTTCTTTAGTGGACTCAAGAGGAGAGAAAATGTGCTTATCTAAATGATAGAGCACTTTATATGAAAAGGAGGAATATGTGAAAAAGGCAAATGGAATTTTATTCCATTTTATATCATGAAGTTAAGCCTAAGGGTGATTGTTTGCTGTATCTCTTGCTTTTTCAATAAGAGCCAAGGGTTATGTATGAATTCCTCACAGAAGGTGACAATTCTCAGATAACAGATTCCCTGAGGACTGTGCTGCCCACGCATCCTGTGTATGTTTTTGAAGCATAAATTGTCATTAATTTCTGTTTGCAGTGACAAACTAAACGAATTGAGGCGGCAGAAGGAGAAGCTGGAGGAGAAGATAATGGATCAGTACAAATTTTATGAGCCATCCCCACCAAGAAGGTACTGGTGAACAAACATGATGTAAAATAAACCAGCTCTAAAGCACGGCAGGCCTGTTCCGTTCCCGCTGAAAATGGAGATTCCATTACAATTGTGGGAGCAGAATCACGTCTGCCTTGCATAAAAACCAGTTGGCTCTGCAGGCCTAAGCAATGTGTTGTAAATGCAGTGAATGTGCTGTGGTTTTGATGACAGAAGGGGCAACTGGATCACCCTGAAGATGAGGAAGCTGATCAAGTCCAAGAAGGACGGGAACCGCGAGCGCCTCAAGTCGGTGACGCTGACGCCCACGCGCTCCGAGTCCAGCGAGGGATTCCTGCAGCTGCCCCACCAGGACAGCCAGGACAGCTCCTCCGTGGGCTCCAACTCCCTGGAGGATGGGCAGACCCTGGGCACCAAAAAGAGTAGCAGTGAGTACTGCAAACCACTTCGTTCCCTGAATAAACCTTGGCTAAATGTTGGAAACGACTGCGTGTTGTGGAGGATTTGTAAAGATCGTTTCTAAGTCTGTAGGTATGAAGCCTGGATTAATTTATTAAGGGCAGAACTTCTTGCAAACTCCCTGAAGTGTTTGAGCAGAGCTAGTTTTGAGCATTTCTGTACCTCAAAATTCAAGTGTTAAAATGCACTCACAGTGCCTGGGTAAGATGAAGCAGGCGCTGGTACTGGGTCAGGCGAGCAGGATTTGGGATAGAATGTCAAGTGTCACCACAAGGGCCCTTTTTGTTTCTCCCTCTTGTCCCAGCATGACTCTTTCCCCTTGTCTTGAAAGTGTTTTCCAAGCTGTGGCTGTGCTAACATCCTTGAGTTGCTAAAAACACCTTCTGTCTGAAGGTGTTCCCCCAGCATCTCACAAAACCAACAATGAAATTTGGACATGTGACAGGAAGTGTTACTGTAGAAACACAGCCTGTTAAAAATACAGGAATTGTTTCTGATCCTGAAATTGGAGTGAAGTGGTTGAGAGGGAGAATGAGGACCCACAGAAGTGTGATTAGATGGAATATTCCAGATTTGCTGACCTTGAAAGATTTGATAGCCATCCCATTAGGGTGCCCCCATTAGGATCTATAAGGCCAGATTCTGTTTATTATTATTTATTATCTGTGTCTTTTGTTCTTCACTTTTGGCATGAATCATAAACTGCCCAGTTTCTCACAACTTGAGAGGTAGTTACAGCCAAGTTATCAGGATGTAATGGTTCTGCTTAATAGCTATGCACCAAAAGCATTTTGGCTGTGCATGTAAAAGCATCAGAATCCATGTGCATTAACAGTCACTTCCAATGTTTGCACTACTACTTTTAAATTTAATGTATTGGGTTTCAAAAGACAGCAGGTCTGGGGTTTGTGCCAGCTGTGAATTATTACAGCCATTATGATGTGGTTTTTTTTTTCTTCTGTGCTTCTTGCAGAAGCTTAGTCAAAGTTAAAAACATCCCAAAAATGCTATTTCAGGAAAAGTTAAAATCAGATCTGTATTTTTTAATAACTGAAGAAAATATAGTTTAAGGGTACATTTTAGCACTTTTGTTACTAAGTTGCCCCTTTGGGGAGATCAGCCTTTTTCAGTGTAAGCATCAAACCGGGTACTTTTAAACTTTTTTAAAAAGCAACTGTTGCTTTTACATCCAAACCGTGAGTGGTGTGGAACTGGGGAGTGACTGGAGCTGTCCTGGATGTGTGTCAGGGGGAGCTGGGAGTGTGCACGCTGTGGTTCAGCCCATCTGCATCTGTGTCAGCAATGTCATGTTCTGGAAGGGCTTTTCTGTGACAGTTTTCTTTGCATGATTCTTGGGACCTTGTAGTGTGCAGTTACCCTCCTGGGGAGCCACGGCTGCACTTACGGTGGCTGAGCCTCAAAAGAGGTTTGAAGCTGTTCAGACCTCATTAATTTTCTACTCCATGGACCTTGCTCATGTTTCCCTTAATCCCAGTGTATTTATCCACAAACTGGAAGGGCTGATCTAATTCCGGATCCTGACCTTCCTCCATTACACATGTCGCCATGGAAACCAGAGTTTTGGAGAGAATTCGGATGCATTTTGTGCCAGCTCAGCTCTGAGGCAGAGATCTGAGACAATTTGTGCCTCACAAAGCAGAGAGAATATCTCAGTGTGACGAGTGCTGGTGATGGTGCACATTTTGCAGTCTTCTTCTTCTGCTCCTAGAGTGACTGTAAGTCCTAAATCCCAGGATTTGGGTCCTTTCTTTTCCATGGGAAGCAGTTTGGCAGTAGCAGCTTCCACTGAAGGAGCTACAGGAGGGAGCAAACAGTGAGTGCAGCCTGTCTGTGCCAGTGCTCAGGTGCTGGCTGAAGGCAGCTCTGGCTCTGAAGAGTTCTGTGCCACCCTGACCTCCAGCAGCTGGCAAGGAGCTGGTTCCAGTGAGGTGAAATGTCCTGAGTGTCCTTGAGGAGGCAGGAGAAGGCAGCTCACCTTCCCTGGCACAAACCAGCAATGTTCTGAGCTGGAGGAATGAGTACCTGACACAGAGATCTCCAGGATCCACAGGGCTCACACACCCCCCATTCCCTGTCAGAGATACTGATTTCAAAAGTGTTTGCTGTGTGTGACATCTGTAGTTTTTCCTCTTTTGTGGGTGGTGATGGCGATTGTGTTTTTCCAACACAGGCCACTTTCTCATGCAAATGTTTCCAGGTGAGCTGTTATCTCCCTGGGAAAGGTGATCTTGGCACAAAAATCAGGTTACCCTGTTCTCAGAGAACACCACCTGAGGTCTGTGTCTGATCCCTGTGGGAAGGAAGGGATGTCTGGAGGGCTTTTGCTGTCCCAGCACAGGTTAATCCTGCAGGAAGGGTGTGTGCTCCTGACTGCAGGGTTTCACCTTGGCTTTCCATGCCTCCTTGTTCCCAGGTACTGCCCACAAATTATCATTGATCACCCTCAGGATCAGGTGAGTGCCATGGACCTGACACCTGCTCTGTGCAGGGCTTTTCCTCTGGATTGGGCCATTCTGAGCTTTTCCAGACAAAACCCAAGGCAGGCAGAAGGGATTTTAGTTTTCTGTGGAGAAATACAGATATCCTTTGCTGGCTTCCACTTTAGCCATTTCAGGAAATGAACAAGTTCCCAAGGAGTTAGGGCTGGTAGTAAATTGTCATCTCTACTAGAACACCAGTAGCAGGTATGCTGTGTCACAGAGGGAATAAAAGGAGTGTTCTGGGCTCCCAAAACTGAGGCATTTTGAAGATTTCTGCCTCATAAATTCTTCTGTGCATGAACAAAAACATGTCAGGATTTTAATACAGAATTCCCCGGAGGATCTCAGGCAAGCAGGAGAGTTACAAAATGGAACGTCTCCTGCTCACTTGAGGAATTCTGCAATCATCATCATTCATTCTCAGGTCAGAAAGCAAGAAAGTATTGATGGAATACTGAAAAGAAAAAGAACAGTTGATTTTTGCTGTAGCTCTGCCATCCCAGGATTACTTATTAGAATTACTGTTCCAGGACATTTTCTGAGGTGAATTCTGTGCAGATATTACTGACACAGTTTCCCTTCCAAGCATTTTGCCTTTTTGATGCAGGGTTTGCAGGACATCAGTGGTTGCAGGGGAGTTTCCTGGTGGGCACAGTTGCTGAGAGCCATAAATCAGCCCTATTGCAGGGGATCTGTGTTAATGGACAGGAAGGACAGATGACTCAAACAGTCCTTGAGCATCCTCTGGTTACTTTTTCATAAGATTAAGGAGTTTTTAGTGAAGAGGAGTCAGTAACCTTTCATAAAGGATCACAGAGGGATGAGTTATTTTGTCTGTAAAGGCTGACAGAAGTTACAGAGGAAGTTTTTTTCTCCTGTGTTGCCTTGATGACAAAGAGTAGAGATAGAGCAGAATGACCTCTGTGGTTGGATTGGTTTGGGAACCTGTTCCTGTGGGTGCAGGCATGGGAAGAGCTGATGGAGAGGCAGGAACAGGGAATATTTCCCTGCCAGGGTAGCTCATGTGCACTTGTAAATGGTATCTATGGTATATATGCACTGCTCTGTACACAGAACTGCTGTGTGCCAGGCTGGGGGAGCAGGGCACACCTCCCAAAAGGGGCTGCAGAGACAGAGCATGGTCTGGCAGACCTCTGCACAAACCAGAGCTGCTGCCATCTCTGCAGAAATCGCCACTCTGGGGAATTCCATCCCCTGTCCCCTTCTGGATCTTTCCATGGTGGCTCCTGTGCCTGGCATCAGCCCCCAGACTTACCCCAGGCAGGTCAGCAGTTCCTAATGCAGAGTTCCTGACTCCAAGGACAAGATTAACTCGTGACTTCCCCCTCCTCCCTCTTTTAATACTGTTTGTAATTTTAACTCTGTAATTCTCCTGGTAGAATTTAACTCGATTTTCCTTGGGCCCTCCCAAAACGTTACAGCAACACTCACAATTTGGATTTTCTTTTGCTGTTTTGGGTTTTTTTTTTCCTTTGGTGTTTTTTTCAGCTAAAATACTTGCACATTTGAAGCAGATTGATTTTAGTATTTTACCAAAATAATGCCCACAAATTATATTGATGAGAAGGCCCTTTCAGGTTTTCTATGAGACAGTAGATGACCAAAGTTATTACTGAGCACAGAATGGAAGAACTGAAGACTGGTAATAGACTGTGTCCTCTTAGATTTGGAGGCAAAGCATTACAGAAGTTATTAACCCCCAAAAATAACAATGTGAACATATTTTATCATAGAAATTGTACTTAGAGTTGCTTTCATTTTCAGCTTTTTTTGCTTCACATTTTTCTTTATGTTCAAAAAAAAATGCTGTTTTGCACAGTAAAAGTTACATAGTGGTCAATTCCTGTAATCACCTGCAAAGAAGTTACATTTATTTTTTTCAAGAGCTTCAAACTGTATTACCCTCTGCACTGTAATTTTCAGTGCATTTGAGTGATCTATGGAAGTTTTCCTGTTTCAGTGTACTTTCAATATTTCATTATCACCCAGAAGCAGGAGAATGATAGCTTTTAGCATAAGCATACCTAGCTTAAACTCAGACATTCATTTCTCTCCTTAGTTTCAACATTTAACTTCCATCTGTTCTTCTCCCTTTTTTTCTTTCATTTCCCTGTTTCCGTTTTTCCTCATGCTATGACATAAAAGTGGGTGCACTGAAAAGACTGCCCTTTTTGAGGAACAGACCGAAGGAAAAAGACAAAATGAAGGCCTTCTACCGTCGCTCCATGTGTAAGACTTTATGACAGTTCAGCTTCTTCTCAATGGCTACACTGGCTTCCGTTACTAATTTTTCACTAACCTCTCCCTGGACTGCGCTCTATTTTTCCTCCTCTTTTGCAATGTGCAAGTCCTGCTACAGTACAAGGAGCTGGAGCTTTTTTCTTTTTACTTTTTCTCTCCCCCCCCCCTTTTTTTTTTTTAAAAAAAAAGAACTTTGGCACTGAATACTTTATGTCTGTGCAGCTGTGCACACACACGTAGCCACACGTTGCCATGCACATGCATATAATCTATTCAGTGCCTTGTGACTGCATATATTTGTATACATAGCTGTCTATATACACATGGCCCCATGTGTATATGAATTTACAGTGCACTGTGTTAACGGAAATACTTTGAAATGACACGTTTCATAAGCCTTTTGTTCAGAAGTCACTGTAATTTTTATTTTTTTTTTTTGTTTAAAGCAAGTGTAGGAGATTGTGCAAGGCTCTCTGGTGGTCTGTCACTCTGCGAGCGTTCATCAGTTCTCGTTGCCAGAATGCTGCATTGATTTCTTTTGTTTTGTTTTGTTTTCTAATGAGGGGTGGACAGTTTTCTCGAGTTTGGGGAAGTAAAGGTGAATATCATCAGCTGTGGTATTTTTCAGATCCTCTCTCTGTTGCTCTGTAAACCCCAGTGTGCCTGCAGTAACCTGCACTGTACAAGGATCCCGTGGCAGCGCCGGCACTCCGTTGGCTGAGCACCCGTGCCCGTTTTGTCCCCGCTCATCCCATTTTCTCACGGCAAGCGGCTGGCAGAGCCTCTAACAGCACCTGGCGCATGGCGATCCCTGCCAATCCCGTTTTGAGCACCTCCCTGGGCTCGGGAGCCCGAATCCCGTCCCTCCCTCCCTTCCCGCCGAGCCTGTTGCATGCGGTACCCGGGGTGTGGTTTGCTCCTGCCGGCTGCTGCTGCTGCGGGCGCTTTAATGCTTAGAAAACTGTCCGACCTTTGCAATGCAAATTAACAAGCGGAGCAGGTACATTGCCCACGCTGATCATTTGCTTTCATTTGCATCCCAGCCATGAATGACCTGGTGCAGTCCATGGTCCTGGCAGGAGGACAATGGACAGGTAGTTCTGAGCATCTGGAGGGTCCTGATGATATATCCACGGGTAAAAGGAGGAAGGAATTGGGAGCTATGGCCTTCTCCACTACAGCTATCAACTTTGCCACTGTCAACTCCTCCACAGGCTTCAGATCCAAGCAGTTGCTAAATAATAAAGGTATAGGTAGAAGCTTTTTGCACCCTGATGTAACTATGTAAATATTGGTTTGACTTAATGTTTTAAGTTTTTCAATCTTAATGATTGAGTTGCAGTGCTAAGATAATGAACCGGTTTAATAACTGCAGTTATTTTATAAAATGTTTCAAGGTTTTTCCTACAGAATGTTTCCTAAGTAAAAATTGATTGCTTTGAAAAATACTTTCATTTTTACCATTTTGCCAATGATAAGTATTTTAATAATCTTTCCACTTTATTTTATTTTACATCTTCCTTTATGTCTCTGTGTGTAGATACTACATCCTTTGAAGATGTAAGTCCACAAGGTATTAGTGATGATTCTAGTACAGGATCAAGAGTTCATGGTAAGATGTGAGCTTTCATTAAATGAATTAAGGATATATGATGTGAATGTTAAAGAATTTGTGAAAATACGGTGAATGGCATCATTGCAATGAGCATGCTCTCTCTGATTTTCATATCTCTCTAATGTATCATTTCTTCAGATTCTCCTTTCTCTCTTAACTACTACATCAGACAGATGTTCTGTATCTCTGGTAGAAAGTATTTGTGAAGTGCATCTGAACAGGATCAAAACATTTTCCCTTTTAGTGGGAAAATGTTTTCACTTCCATTTGGAGTTAATAGTAAATAAAGGAAGTTAGCATTTCAATCTTAAAAAATCAAGTCCAAATCTGGCCCGAGTTTTCAATGTTTATTGTTCAGTGAACCCCAAATTTGCCATGGGCTGTAGTTTATAAAATCCTTAGTGTTCCTTCAAGCAAAGCTTTGAAGTGAAAAATAGGCTATTAATAGAAGTGGAGTTTTAACTGTACTATAAACATTTACAATGAGTACAAGCAGCAAACATTTTGGAGGCTACTAACAGTGCATTTCCCTTGTATTGGCTTAGGAGTACAGGACTTTATCTGTGCAGATGCTCTTGCTCCTCCTGTCCGTGGCATTCCAGCCCTGTGCAGGGTTCCCTGTCAGATCTGTTGTAAGTGCCCTGACCACAGCAGCCCCTGCATGCCCCTGTCTGATCCCTGCTTCCCCACTCAGTTTCAATTCTAAACTAGACTCTTTCTCTTTTCCTCTCCTCTGTACCTCGCTATTCCTGTAGTGCCCTTTTCCAAAGTGTCCTCTTGGACCGCCTGGAAATTCCTTCGCTTTCTGATCTGTAAGAAACCACTTTGTTCCCATGGGCATGTTCAGCCTGGGAGGTCGTGCATGATCCTCTGAGCATTCTGGCAGCAGAATGTGAAGGTGCAGTGTCCTCTGCTAAAATGTTGTTCATCATGGTGTCTCCTAATTTTCCATTCAGCTTCCAGACCAGCCAGCCTTGATAGTGGCAGGACATCCACTAGCAATAGCAATAACAATGCTTCACTCCATGAAGTCAAAGGTATGCTGGGGGTGAATTCACATCCGTGCTTCATTTCCATTCTTTTCTCTGTAAGATCGTCTGTAGAGGTTCAAAAACCCCCACAACAAAAACCTCCCACTGCACAGCACAGCCTGTGCTTCCTTGAGTGTTTCACAGCCTTCTTTCCCCAGATTAGAAGCACAGGTATTATATGGTTTTAGTAAATATTACAAAGGTGGTGTTAGTTTTTAAGTTACCAACTATTTTAAATCAAACCTAACCTGAATAATATTGTTATAATAAGAAAAATAAGAATTCCCCCCCAAATTACTTTAAAAGCTTTTTAAGCTGAGAAGTTGCTCCTTTTTTTTTTTCTCCAAGCATCCTCCTGCACTGCACTGCTGCTGTGAGCTGTGTGCTGTACAACTGCACAAAATGGCACATGTGATTCATGCTAGAAGCCTTTATATTTTGGTTTAAATAGATTATTAACATCCCTGGATTTATCAGTATTCTCTAAATTTCATGTATTTTTGTATCTCGTGGCTTTTTTAGCTGGAGACTGTTGTACAGACTAGACTAGAGCACTGCCAGCTCAAGACTCCATGTTATATTCATGGCTTGCACCTCTTAAATGGTGTCTGTTTGTCTGGAAATTTAGGAATGAATGCTAGCTGAATATTTGTAATAGTTTATTTTATATCTGCTGGATTGCTCCCTTCTGTAAAAGATCCCTTGAGGTCCTCCTTGCCCCAGTGTCTGTACAGGATTAGGCATTTCCACCGTAAACAATTTATCTTGGTTCAAACTTCATTTCATTTCTTAGGAGTGACATGAAGCTGGAAATACTTGATTATCCATCAGTATTTTTGAAGCAATTCATAGTTCCTGACAAATAAAATGAACTGGTGTTGTGGAATTTATTTTGTATCTAACACCATGTGCTTCCTGCAGGTGCCAGTTGTAACAAACTAGGAGTAACAGCAGGAATTGTTGGAGAAGCAGCATTCCTGAGTAGTTCTGGTTGGAGACAACATTTTCTTTCCACTCAATCCTTTGTATTTCCTTTAACATTTAATTACCCCATGCCTCTCAGTGATGCTGAATAAGAGTGGAGATGTCTCTTTAACCTCTTGGAATATGTTATTATGTAGGTGGAGGCCCAGATTATAAGTGAAAGGTAGTTTTTATTAAAAAAAAAAAATCAGGCCATGTCTGAAGAGCTGCAAAAGGTAAGTCAGGGCAGTGTAATTTTAGAGTAAAAAATAACAACTGGGCTTTTTTTTTAGTCTTTTAAATAGAATGAATGCTAACTAAACCTGGTAACATTCCAGGCTTCAGTGGGGTTATACAGGTTTACAGCTTCTCGGTGTGTTTCTAATGGGAATCCTTCCTGCCTTCCCCCAAAGCAGGTGCAGTGACCAGCCAGAGCAGGCCCCAGAGCCACAGCAGTGGGGAGTTCAGCCTGCTCCAGGAGCACGAGGCCTGGTCCAGCAGCAGCAGCAGCCCCATCCAGTACCTGAAGGGCCACACCAGGTCCAGCCCCGTGCTCCAGCACAGGACGCCCGAGAGTCACGGCAAACCCCCCCAGACGGGCTCCCCTGGCAGTGAAGTGGTCACCCTGCAGCAGTTCCTGGAGGAAAGCAACAAGAGTAACTCCAGTGAGGTCAGTGTGAGAGGATTTAGCTACACAGTGCCCCGTCTGGGGCTCAGAATTCATGCAAGGCACAGTGAGTAGGATTCCTGAAAGATTTCTTGGAGCTGTCGGTCACACCTGCACTGAGGGGTCACAGGCTCTGTCTCCTGATGCGCTGTCTGGTTTCTCCAGCAGGAAATCTGTGGAATTTTGCAGTGTGACCCTCTGTGGTCCCTGGGTCAGGTAGGAAGGTCAGCCTGTACTGACAAAGCTGTCCAGTGCATGGGGCACCAGAGCTCAGAGTGGGTTCACTCTTCTTCTTCCAGTCCAGCAGCAGCTGCTGTCACATCTGTCCTGTATCAAGCACAAGGAAGATGTTTGACTTCATTCCCTGAGGAGACTCCTGTCTGCTTCAGTTTCATCTTCTTAACAGTACTGGAAAACCAAAAGTGACCTTGGAGCTTACTGAAATTTGACAGGAGTTAGATGAAGGGAATGTTTCTGTAAATCAGTGACAGTTTCTAAGAAGCCCTAAATCACCTCATCTCTGCTGGAATTCCAGGTTCTGCATCCCTGGTTCTTGAGCAGATCTGCCCAAACTCCTGTAGGATATCATGCTGTAGGATAAAGCCAGCCAGTCACTGTGACTGGGGCCTCTCAGGGGTGAGGATCCAGGGTTGCCTGGGGCAGGTGACACAGATCTGGAGAAAATTCTGCATTTTTTGTTTAGATACTTAACATGGCTCTCACTTCTGGTCTCCCTGAGGATTTTTGGGGTTTAAGCACTAGACAATACTCTTCTGGCAATATGAAATAAAAAACCCGCCTAAGTCATCAAGCCAGGTCTGCTGCTGTTCACAAATCCCAGAACCCCTTTTACAGCCTCACAGACCCATTCTGGGTGAAGGGTATTCATGCTTTCCAGTCTTCTGCCAGAGCATTTCTCTAATGCCTTTAGCTTAATTCTTGCCCAGTTGTCTCTGGTACCATTTTGAAAACAACTGCTGTCTTACTTGACTGAGTCTGAATATTATTCACCTAAACTCTGTTTTTGTAAACTGCACAGAAGATGCCTAAGTATGTATCACAAATGTTTAATTCTGCTTTTAGAGATGAGAAATTTAAAGAAACCCAAATCTTTGTAGAATTGTTAATATATATATATATCTACAAATGCTTAGGAAAGGGAACAATTGCAATTTAGAAACTTCTGTTTGCTGTTTTTACAGATGAAGTCTGCAAGTGAGGAGAACCTTTTAGATGAAGTGATGAGGAGCTTGTCTGAGTCTTCGGAGCTGGCAGGGAGGGAGAAGCTGCGGAAGCAGCCAGCAGCTGGCTGTGGGATCGTGAGATCCCTGAGTGTCAGAAACACGGGGGATTTCTCAGATGGACGAGCCCTCAAACCAGAGCAGCTGGTGAGGCCCAGCCTCAGGAAGGCTGAGGATCTCTACTTCAGTAGCTCTCCCATCAAATTCACCCCCGGCGCCCAGGGGAAGCCCCGCTCCGTGAAGGAAAAGATCCAAGCGACTGTGACCCAGCGACAATCCAGGGACTGCAACCCCTACGCCACCTTACCTCGCGCCAGCAGCGTCATTTCCACGGCAGAAGGAAGCACCCGAAGGACAAGCATCCATGATTTTTTGTCTAAGGACAGTAGGCCTCCCGTGCCCGTGGATGCATCCCCGGCTGACAGGAGTGCTCCGCCCAGCTCCAGTGAGTACTCGGCTCTGCGGGTGTCCTCTCCTTGTGTTCACTGTGTGCCTGCCAGGGGGGAGCGTGGCCCGCAGGGAGAGGCAGCTCCCACGCTCGCAGCACGCCCTGTGGGAGGTCACTCTGAGCTTGCCAAGCCTTCCAGGATGGAAAGGCCAGGTGGTCGTGAGAGGACACTGCCGAGCGCGGGTGTGTTCTGGGATAAAGCCAGCGGGTCTGCGAGTGGCAGTGCAGGGTCCTTCACTGCGCCCCAGCCCTTCTTATCCCTCAACACCGAGTTAGTCAGCAATATCAGTGGATTGCCCCCGAGATCCACCTCCAAAGCAGCTGACCAGGCAAACGTGTCAGCGTTTAGGTCAGTGCTGAGGAGCCAGGAGCAGCCTTGTGCTGCTCCAAAGGCCCAGGGTGACCCACGGGCAGCTCTGACCGGGGACCCTGTCCCTGCCCCTGGCCCCGGCGAGGCCCAGTCCCCACTGCTGGTCTCAGAAGATAACCAGACCCTGTGGTATGAGTATGGCTGTGTATGAAAGAAAGCTGTATTATTAAATATTTATGTCTAACATGCCATAAAGGTGTTCTCCATGTCCACTGGATGACAGAGGAAACTCCCTCCAATGAAGGGAATCATTGCTGGTTTATCCGCGGGGTGGTTGTTCCCTGTGGACTGTGGCATGTTTGAATGTGGAATTGTAACCCCACCAAAGTCTGCATGAAACATTAATTGCACTGTGTATATTTTGCATGCCTTTATAATACAAGCTCTATTTTTATTTGTCACGCATTGCAAATATTTTGGTGTTTTCCTGTTGGTTACTGCTGCATGTTAAAGCAAGCGCATGCCCGGGACGGCACAGGGAACAGCATTCCTGGGACAAGGACAGCACTGGCAGTGGAGCTCGAGCTCTCAGGGCTACCAGTGATACACTGATTATCTACCTGGAGGGGAAAAAAACTTTTTTTTTCTTCTTTCAAAAATGAGGTATTAATGGAAAGAAACATTTAGAGATACCTCAGTGTCTTCTTACCCTTTTCATTTATGCTGTGTCATGGCATAAATGCATGAGGAACAAGTGCCCACTAATCCAAATACTTCAGTGGCTCTAGTTTGCACAGTGAATATTAATTACTGTCCATACTGAGTAATAAGCACACAGACCATTCATAATCTTGAACAGAAATGATAATTCTTACAAAGAAGTGATAAATAGTTGCATGATACACAGCACTTGTCATGAAAAAATGACCTTTTCCACCTTTTCCCTTTTGTCTGCTTTGTCTTTCCAGTCGTGGGTACAACTGTGGTGAAGTGTTTGATTTTATCAGGGGTCAAATAACAGGCTCCTTGTGATGCATAGGAATAAAAAACTGTCTTGAGTATGGTGGAAATTCATTTTTTCTTGTCAATGGAAGTACCACTGATGTAACAGAAAACAAATGGTGTAACAAAATAACAGAAAATGTTAAATTAATGCAGTTAAATAAAAGAAAAAAAAAAACAAGTTGTTTGCAAGGTTATGGGAGGATATGAATATTTCAGCAAATAGCTCCTTAAATTCCAGATGAGCAGCTAAAGAGAAATGTTGAAAAGTAACTAGTTAATGTGCCACTGTCTCTGCACATGCTTGAAACTTCTCAATGGTAAATTCAAACAGAGTTTAAAATTGTATCAGATTTAAGCTAATTACACTAGGCTTTGGACATGAGCACTTCTTTGCAAGAGGACATTGTTTATGGCAGTTATAAAAAATTGGAATGACAGTATAGCTAGAGGAAAAATAATTAAAATTGAAAATATATATTGAAAACAAGTGTCACATTCTGTTTTGTACAAATGCATTCATTCTGCCAGCAGTTTTGTGGCAGTCACAGAACCACTGTGTGGGCTGAACTTTTAATTCCTTAGTGCTTAATTAGGGAGGTGCAGTGAAGGCATAGCTCCCAAGGAAGAGCAGCAGCTATCCCATGTGGGAGTCTGGAAGGGCTCTGTTTTATTTGGGATGGGAAGCCCTGCAGTTCAGGAGCAAGGGGAGGATATTGAATGTCTGTGGAGAATAAAATGACTGTTGGAGGATGTGACACAGTCCTTCCCCAGGTCTGTACCACTCGTTCTTACTGGGCTGATAAATCTCTCACTTCTCCCAGGACTGGACACAGTCAGTTATTGCTGTGTTCCCTCTGGAACTATCTCAGCAGCCAAATAATGAGAAATCTCTATAATCTCAATTTCACACATATTTACCCTCACAGAGCAAGACCAGTGTTCTGTCTTGGGTCATGCATTTGACTTCAGTTCATCTGTAGCTGTGTTGGGATTAGGTTGGAGGTGAGGAGCACCAGCATCCCAAGTGATGTGTGCACGAGGCATTTTGCAAGTTGGTTAAAGAATTGCAATCCTAGAGAGAGCCCTTAATACAAACTCATCCTGTGCTGCCAGGGGCTGGCTTTTCTTCCCTGTGCCCTGCAGAGCCACTGCTCAGAACAAGGTGTGCAGCTGCTTTAGATAACTCTGGCTGCAGGAACCTCAGGTGTGGTATTGCCTCCTCCTCTTGCTTAGGTTCTTAGACAGTCACACCTACAAAAACTTCCAGTATTGTCCTCAGCTTCCCTCTTAAACCCCAAGGGCTTTGGAATTGCCAGGCAGGCATATCCTGGAGCCACCAGTGTCTGGAGTTGGAGACTAACCTTGTCCAGCTCAAGCCACTCTGCTCTGATTTATAAATTTGCACGGAATTGCATTTCAGTTCTGAGGAGAATAACTTGTTTTGTTCCACTGAGTTCAGCAGCAGCAGCAGAATGTTCTGCAAGAGAGTGTTTAATGGCTGTGAATAATGTCTTATCAACATTTGTTTGTTCCTTATGAAAAAAAGAAAATGTTGTCATGGACAGAAGGATCTTTTTTTTTCCTTCACTGTTTGGATGTTCGTGGATGTCTGTTTGTGTTCAAGTAGTGGAAGTTTCCATGAAATTCTTTCCGTTCCCAATCCCTGCTGCTCCTCAGCCTCATGTGCATGGCAGGATGGAGCCCTTGCTCATTCCTTGGTTCCTGCTGCCTTGGGCAGTGCTGAGTTAGGACTTTGCATGGTACTGATAAACACGAAATACGCGGCTGCTGCCCAGAAAGGTTTTGTTGTTCAGCTCAGCCGTTTGCTCACAGTTGAGGTTTGCCTGGCTCAGGGTTTGCCTGGCTCAGGGTTTGCTTGATGCTTTGCTTTCAGTGCCTGGTGACTTCAGATCTGCATTTTGCATGTTGGAGCTGTTGCATGCAAAGACAGTTTTGTGCTTTGTGGAGCTGAATGTGAACGTTCCTGTCGGTGTGCAGCAGGTCAAAACACAATGAAAGAAGTTCTCTGCTGGGGTCAGTCAGCTGTGATTGCACCTCATCGTTGCTTTTTATTTCCCTTCATGCAGAATTGTAGGGTTGGTGTAGCTAAAGGTGACATGTATCTGACTGTGGCTTTAGGAATAACACCTGGCTGCTGTAAATGCTGAGATGAATGTCAGTGAGTGTAGCTGAGCAGGCACTTGCAGTGAGTTTCTTCTGTCCCTCTCCTCTGTCCTTTCCTCCTAAAAACAACCAGGAAGTGTTCATGTATCCTTTTGCTCTCCTAATGAGTAGAATGTGTTTTAATGCATGAGGGGTTTTTTTAATGTCCTGATAAACACAATGAATAACCTGAAATGCTTTTCTCTGCAGATGTGGAAGCTATCCCAGAAAGCAGAAATTCAAAAAGCAGGTCTAGGGAGCAACAAAGCTCCTAATTCTATTACCCACTACCTGAGCTGTGGGCCAAGTGGTGAGTTTCCTGCCCAACCTGTAAATGAGATGAATTTCATTTACAACAAACTAACAGCATTCCATCCCAGCCCCAGAGCACATTGCATTAACCAGATGTAAATCCTGCTTGCTTCCCT
This sequence comes from Agelaius phoeniceus, assembly GCF_051311805.1. Taxonomy (NCBI): domain Eukaryota; kingdom Metazoa; phylum Chordata; class Aves; order Passeriformes; family Icteridae; genus Agelaius; species Agelaius phoeniceus. The sequence continues at coordinate 112,528,129 of NC_135267.1, read as the reverse complement.
GGCTTCTCTCGCGCTCACTCCTTAGCCCGGGGCCGGCGGCTCTCCAGAGCTTCTTCCAGAGGCAGGGAACCTCGTCCTGCTCAGCCTTTTGCCTCTAAAAATGACATTTATTTTTATTTTTCCAATCTCCTGCAGAAGAAAGTTCAAAGAAATCCCGTTAAGAAATAATACTGTAGTCAGTTTTTTGGGCAGGGACAGGTAAATCTGAAAGAACAGTTGAACAAAACTCAGAGTATTCAGTACCCCATGGAATCTGTCTTTTTATAAAGCTTGGTTTTGGTGTTCTGTCCTCTTCTCGTCTTCCCTGAGCCCCTTTGGTGCATGCTGTTAGTGCTGTTAGTGACTGAACTCTGTGTGTTGTGCCTCTACACTTGAAGCTTTTTCTTACACTCTTTTCTCTTTCTGCCTTTCGACTGAACACAGAGAGAAAAGTGTCCTTCAGTATCTCAGTGTGAAGCCTTTATATCTGAAGTAACAAGACAGCGACTGTAGGAATCATTAATAAAAATTAAGGGAATTTTTTACATTCTTCGTGACTAGAGCAGGCAAGAAATAAAAACCTACCTACCTACCTTCCTTCCTTGAATCAAGGAGCTCTACTGGAGTCTACTGCCGAAAATGTGTAGATGGTCTTAGGAATTATTGCACATTGCACTGTTAAGATCTACTGAATAAAGGACAGTTCTCATCTCCCTAAGGACCAAGGATTTTAAGGTCTCAAGAATTACTCCAGGGGAAAAAAAATCAAAAACAAAATAAAACTTCTTTCATCTTCTGTTTTTGAAATTAGCCACTGATTTGCTTAAGCTTCTGCTAATAATTAGCCAAAACCCCCCCAAACTAGCAGTTTCTATTTACGTCTGTAAATCTAAAGGAAATGCTGTAGAATTTTGTTGAAATGGACTGTATATACAGATACAAAAACCTCACAGCTACTGGCACTTCACTGCCTTATTTGGTTAGCATAATCTGCATGAAATTGCTCTTAAGAAAGTTTATGCTGATTTTTGTTGCATACTGCAAGAGAAAAATTTGTTTACATCCATGGAAAAGCTTGGTAACTAACAGAAGTGGGAGTCATGGGATAATGGTATTATAGAGACATTGTTTGTCCTTTGTGTTTTTCACATTCCCCAGTTACTCTGCATATGTATGTTCAGATGTTTCTGACAGGAAAATGTCGAGTATGGTTTTTCTATAACTTTTATTTTAATAGAAGGCTGTTTTCCACAAATGCCATTTCCAGGATAAGACTGTCTTACGATGTTTGTGTATTGACTAATTTTTTTTTTTTTTTTACTGTTTGTCTTTTGACATGAGCTGATTGTGGCTTAGGAGGTTTCTTGATGGCAAAAAGAAATGTAAATAATATCATATGCATTTTACAATCAGTTCCCTCTAAGGTTATCTTTTACTAGATACATTTTGTTCATTATTGATTTATATTAAAGTCAACAAACATTATTGGTACATTTGGTGGTTGCATATATTTGTCTGGAAAGTTTTGCAGCGAGCTCAGAGGAAGTTGATGGGAGCTGAGACCCAAAACGAGTTGTTCTATTTTATTAAAGCCAGTAAGCACATTCCTGTTCCTCATGTAAAGGGCTGAGTTCCCTGTGTCACCTCCGAGTGTCCAACAGGCAGGTGCATAATGTCACCTGCAGCTTCCTCAGAAGGTGAGCCCCACTGCTGAAGGCAGTTCAACAGATTGAAATGCTTGAAATCTTCTCAAAAAGGGGAAGAAAGAGGCATGCACAGTAAGCTTTAGAAGGGGAGATGTTCTGTTTGTTTTCTTGAAAATGAGTTTGTTCTGAAATTTTCTTTGTGACAAAATGGGCTAAGAGATCTGTACTAAGGGCATAGCGGGTATGACAGACAATTCAAAGGCCATAAAGATCAGGAACATCTCTCCTCACTCTGAATGGCAGCAGGCTCAAGCTCCTTTCAGGACCTGGGTTCTCCTCACTCTCTGCTGACAGAGGACTGAGCAGCTCAACCCCCCAGCCAGAGCCATTTGTCACGTTACTGTTACAGAAAAATGCTCTTGAAGCGGGAGATGAAACCGCAGTGCCAAATGCTGCCAGGATCCCTGCCAGGACCCTGGTGGGTGGCTGTGTCTGGGGACTGTCACTGTCACGACTCTGGCACACACTCCTGTGTGTGGGGCACTGCTGGGCAGTGTCAGTGCCCTCAGCAGAGCTGGATGTGTCCTTTCCATCACACAGGGATCCCCTCCTGCTCCACTGACCAGCTCAGCTCCTCTCAAGCCGCTGCTTTGCTTTGCAGAGAGGTTCCCTGGCACTTGAGCAGTCAGGTGGCTCTCTGTGCTCTGCCAATTCCCCTTTCCTTCTTCCTTTCTTAACCTTCCCACTCTGTGCCCTTAAAGGGAAATATAAAAAACCAAATTTAACCTGGGAGCAGCCTCTCAGTTCCTGCTGCTCCCAATGCCAGGGATGCACATGGCAGCTTTGTACCCCAGCAATCCCAACCCCAGCACTGCCAGTTCCAGGTTACAGAGGAAGTTCTCATGCCATACAATGTGTATGTTCTATTTACTTTTCTGGTAGGCTCTGAGGATTTAGTAACATTCCCAGCACCTATTATTATTATTTCTAAATTTTGTCCAGGACATGATGCAGCCTAACAAAGGGAGCTCATGTGTGATTTTTAGGGGTAGCTGATGATGTATATGTAAATAATGCTTTGATATTAATAAAACTGCCTTAAAGGAATGTACCGAGGTGTGAAACAGAACTTAAAAAGCTCTTATTTAAAACTGTAATTTCCTTTACATATTGATTTTTTTAATGTTTGCCATTGTATACATTTATTAATGATGTTATTAAAATGCCAAACCAAATAATTTTTATTCTTATTTTGTGTGTGTATATTTATACACACTTTTTTTTCTGGAAACTGATGTTACTGGAAGGGTATTGGTGTCGTGGTGATGTGTGCAGTGAGTATTTCTTCTGGAAGGAAACGGATAAAACTGTAGCAGAATTTTTCTGGACCATGTGTAGTTTGTCCTGTGTGATTTGTGTAGAGCTGGGTAGCTTTTAACTGTACACTATTTTGATACTATTATTAAAAAAAAAAAGAGACTGATTTCATAATTAAATACAAAAAGAAATCATTCTAGATTTGCCAGGTGTAGTATTTGAAGCCTGGTAGATATTTTTGCTGAGATATGTCTCAGGATCCCTTCTGAGGATGAAGTTAAGTCACGCTTTAGGCAGTGCAGATTCCAGGATTGTGCACATCCTTCAAACCATTTGTCACGTTTAAAACATTCCAGATTTAAAAACCTTGGCAAGTCAAATCTAAGGCTCTTTTTTTGGAAGTGATAAGGGATTTAGGGGTACCACAATAAAAAAAAGTCAAGGGGGAGGGAGAGTGAATGGCAGAGAGAGAGCAAGGTAAATATTACATTTAAAGACACATCCTAATGTATCAATGTGGAGCTAATTTAGTGGTGCATCTGTCAGTCCAGAGCTCATTCATCTACCCAGTATTCCTAAATACCAGATGTTCCCTTCAGTCTATAAAATGTCATGTATCTGGACATCTCTCTAGTGCTCTTCCTACAGCTGCAGCATTTTTTGGTCACTTCTTTCCCACTGAACATGACTCCCAGGATAGATGCAGTTGGTTTGTGGAGAACTGGAACTGCTGGATGGTGAAGGGTTCTGTCACTCAGAGCTCCAAGAAAGGTACCAGATCCTTCCAGATGAAGGAAACATGGTAAGGCTGTGAGTGAAGGAACTTGCCTTACTGTAGATGGTGATTTTTCCTACTCAGTTAATAGTAATTGTTCATTCACCCTTTACATGTTTTTAATTTGTGCTCCTGCAGTTCTGGTTCCAGTTCATCCCAGCCTGTGCTGATGCTCTTGCCCTGGAGGCTTTGTTTGTACTGACATTTTCCTTGGGCTGCATCCTAAAGCCTTCACCCCCATCACCCTCAGATTCCATCCCTCACTCACTGCTCCCCTGGCCTTGGGTTTTGGGGGTGCTCATTGCCATGGGATGTTTACTGGACTTGAGGGAGTTGCTGCTGCTTCTGTCTTCAGCACACCGTGATTGAACAATGACAATCAAATGCATTTCCTGTAGTGTAGGTGAGTTGGTTTTTTAGGTAAAAAGAATAAAAAGAAAGCAATGTGTAGTAGGGCATAAATGGGTGCAGGGACAGTCACTCTGTCCTGGGGGTATTGACAGGTCCTACAACTTGCAATTTGTTCTTTTCTAGTGATGTCAAGTTAAAACCTTCAAGGCCAGTCCCATGCCTGGGAAATTCTAGTTTTATCCATTTACTGATAAAGACTGTAGTAGTATTTAAAGAATGCCTTTTCTACTTACTAGCTACTTAGTGGTAGATTGCAAAATGTCTTTTTAAGAACACTGTTAACCTTCCAATAACTGAAAGGCAGAAATTTTTCTCACCAGATTATACATAACTGAAACAAATGAAAAAGGAGTAAGCCATTTTTTTCAAGTTTTATTTGTAATGAGATTTTTCACCAGTTTTGCTCTATAAAAATCTATGAGTAGCAGTAGAAAAAAGAACTTCCTCTACTTCATGTCTTCATCGAAGTGTACGATGATGGGCTCGTGGCCTGTTGATCTCACAAACTTCAGGAAGTCGTCGGGGCTTAAGCCCATGGTTGCAGAATTTGTCATTGGATGGAAATACACCTTTTCATGGCCCCCTTGGAGCAGGGCAGCGTCCAGCACCAGCCTCACATCTCCCTGGTCACAGAAGAGGGCGAGCGGCGTGGCACAGCCCTGACCCACTCGCAGCTTTTCCAGCATGGCGTTCTCGTCAGCAAATCTGAGGTTTCCGCTTCCAACGCCCAGCTTTTTACCAAGTTCGTTCAAATTGACCTGCCTGTCGTGCAGGATGGTCACCAGCCAGAACCCTTTCTTCTTTTTGTCTTTGAGAAACAGGTTTTTACTGTGAGCTCCTTTCATGTGTTGGACGTGGGGCATCATTTCCTCAACAGTGAACACCTGGAAATCAGCAGCAGTGTGGTGTCAGACTCTATATCCCATTAGACTCCCAGTCGTGTGCTGGCAGGTATCTTTTGTTAAGTATTTAGAAAATGCTGAATGTTCTACTCGGCCTAAAAGCTGTACCCTTTTATGAAGGAATTTTAACAGAACACGAATAAAATGTGACAAACTGCGCCAGCACACTCAGAATCGTTTCTGTCTCGTGTGTGCAGCAATGCCTCGCTTTAAAGGCAGCGCTGGGAGCGCTCACACGTGGAATGACGTGCCTTATAACTGGGAGCGAGTAGAAGTTTGGAAAGCATCTTGGATGCCGCCGACTTCAGGGAAAAGAAGTCGGCGAGCCGCCCCTCAGACTACCGGGAAAAGGGGGTGGATCTGGAGGCAGAGTCAAAGCGACCAAAAAACGTCCCCAACCATTCTGCCAGGCCCTGCGAGAACTTCCTCACTGATACTTCTGCTAAAGGCGCAGGGGGTGGACCTCATCCCGCCCTGATTCCGCTGTGCCCCGCTGGCAAGGCGGGGGTTCATAGCCGGGTTTTAAGGAGGCTCCGTACCTGGGGGTGCTCGGCGGTGACGGTGGCGATGCCCAGGTCCCGCAGCCGCCGCTCCAGCGCCTCCCGCAGCTCGGCCGCCATCGCGCTCCGGGCCCTCCCCGCTCCGGGCCCGCCCCCGGCAGCGCCCTGCCCTAAAGAACCGGCAAATCCCTCAAAATCGCGCTGGTTTGTGCTAAGGAACACCCCCTGCGGATCAGACCGTGGATGTAATATATCCCCATCCCACCCGAGCCTCCCCTCCCGCACAGTTCAATACATTTCGTGTTCCTTAGAGCCATTTCCTTCCCAAACAGCGACATTAACGCATTGTTTCGACACACGCTGTATTTGGTTCAAGTGTTGGTTTCAAGCAGATATTTAACCTATTAATCCTTTTGTTCGTGTTCTTACTCTAATTTCAGGTTCTGGCGTGCTCCATGCCCACAGTTTTGCTGAAAACGCTGCTAGATAAGAAAGTTATGAAAAAGTCAAAGCTAAAAAGAAAATCAAAATACATACACCCTGTAAACAAAAACTGCATCATTTGTATTTTTTAAAATCAACCAATAATAGTCAGGAATTGCAGCTAAGGGACAAAGCCAAACATTAATGGCCACACAGTTGGAAAATATTTCTACAACCCAAACTGTCGTCCTGACCTATGACATCAATAATTATTTGTTTCCAGTTGGCCCTTCGGAAAAACGGGCAATCTGTAATAAGCTTTAAATTAAAACAGTATGACTGCAGTAAAGAGACATGTGGAAGAAATACAATCCCAAGCTAATTCCCAGAGCCTTACAGCAGCACACAGGAAGATTTCCAGGCAGCATCCAGTGGAAGATCAACTCAAAAAGCAGATTTGCAGTAAACTCTGATGACTGTTTCGCAGGCTAAATCTATTTTTGCATTAAAACGCTTTTCAGGTCAGTCCCAAGATGTGTTGCCCTCACCGTGGCTTTTCCTTCCCTACATGTCTTCTGTGCTAGAACACTGACTGCTCTTAATGTGCTTTGCACAACTTTTGGTATTTCATTACTTTTTTTTTTTATTATTGTGATCTGGTTTTGAGAAATACACAGCTCAGATATGTGAAGGAAATTATGGTCATTACTTGTCACACACAATTTGCAGTGTCCGGATTTACAGGGATCGCCACAGCATCAGGCAGACCCCTGGGATTATCCCTGGGTTTTACAACCAGCATTAACCAGGTAACATTAAGGAGTTTTCACTTGTAGAGCTTCATCTTACATTTTTGTTTTCTCTACTCCATTATTTTAGAGAGGAGGTAAAAATCAGGGACGTTAAAGCTTTAGCTTGCATGTGAGTGGGGAGGGCTTTGCAGAGAGGAAGCTGCTGTCTCCTGGCAAGGAGGAGTAAAACAGATTTAAGTGTGTAGATAGATAAATAGATGTTTAAAAAAATAAGTTTCAAAACCCTAGAATAGGCATAAATTCATAAAGTCCCTGTCCCGTGACGGGTCCGTGTCCCGCCTCCCCTGAGGGCCTTTCCCGCCTCCCGTGAGGCGAGGCCCCGCCCCCTGCCGGCAGCCCTGGGGTCGCAGCTGCGCCTGCGCGGTTCCCTCGCACCACCTGGAGGCGCATGCGCAGAGAGCGGCGCGCCGGGCGTGAGGCACGGAGGGGACGCGGAGCCCTTTCCCTTTCTTCCCTTCCCTCCTTTCCTCCCTCATTCCCTCCTTCATTCCTCGGGCTGTCAGGGCCTGCACCCGGGGGCTCGGAGAAAAGCGCTGCCCCCGCGGGGAGGGCGGGCTGCAGCTGACAGGTATTAACCAGGCAGAGCCATGGGCAGGAGAGCAGCAGGAGCGGGAATGTCGCTGCTCCGCCCCGGGAGCCGGGAAGGGTTTTCCGCAGGCAGAGCCTGGCTGGGATATTCGCTGCTGTGAGCTGGGCCAGCGGGCCTTGACCTTGTGTTGTTTGTGTGTGTGTGTGCAGCGTCCTGTGGCAGCTCCGCGGCTCCCTCGGCTTTACCGATTCAGCCCCTCTGCGGTTCTCTTTAGGGTTAAAAAACCCACCAAAACAGCTGGGTCTGGTTGGTTAAGTTTGTCATGTGCTCTCTTGCTGCAGGAGTCAGGGTGCAAGGGAGGTTTTAAAGGGCCCGCAGCCATTCTGGGAGGAAGCGAGAGCGTTCCCTGCCTTTGGGAGGGTGACACAAGGACACCTCTGAGTGGGGACACGGAAGGAACAGAGAGTCCCTCCCCAAGCAGGTCAGAATCACAGAGTGCTTTGGGTTGGAAGGGACCTTAAAGACCATCCTGTTCCACCCCCTGCCATGGGCAGCGACACCTTCCACTGCCCCAGGGAGCCCCGTCCAAGCTGGCCTTGGACACTTCCAGGGGTGTGGCAGCCACAGCTTCTCTGGGCACCCTGTGCCAGTGCAGAACAGGCAGCTCTGGCAGCAGGAGCAGCTCAGGGTGTTGTCCGGGATAATTGGCAAAAAGACTCAAACCAAAGTTAAGATGGTTAAAACAAGATGTGGGATGATCTGACAGAAGCTGAGCCAGGGCTTAGCCTCACTGGAGGTCTCTGAGCACGCATCAGCACTGGTGTCACTGCCTTGCTGTGGCCTTTCAGTGATGCTTTTGTCTTGAAATGCTCAGGAAAAGGGCATTTTGCATTTTGAAATGCTCACCAAATGGCATTTGGTGTGTTTTGGTGGCTTAGAGAGGTGGCTGATGCTTGTGTAATTCTGTCAGTATAGCATGAGGAGTGCAAATGTGGGGTTTTTGTAGGAGACGTCAAAGAACATGCAATGGGGGAATTAATGGTTTAAATCAGAGATCAGTGGAGAAAGATGAAAGATCTGTAAGCTCTTAGTAGATCCATGTTTCTGCAGTGGAGTAGTGGAGAAAGGTGAAGCGCAGAAAGAAATGGAAAAACTGGAACAGTCCCTAAACAGTTTAATTTTGCCAGTGTTAAAAAGCCTGTTTGGAAACATAACACTTGTGCCTCGTGTTCCTGAACATTTTGTCCTGAGAAGGAGGATTTTTGAGCCTCGAGGCTGACCTCAGTGTGTGCTTTGTGTTTGCAGGGGGGAAATGAACCAAGGGTTGCTGCTGAGGTTTGAAAACCTGGTGCAGCTCCGTGGTGCCTGCCAGCAGCTGCGTGCCCTGTCCTCCAGGAAAGTGTGTGGAGCACGATGGAAGCCTCTGGAGTTGTCTGCATCTCCCATGTGGTCCCTCCCTCTGCACCCACAGCTCTGGCCAAAACACAGATTAATCAGTGCTGCCTTATCACAGTGCAGACATCTAGCTACAAAGGAGGTAATTAAGGACATCCAGTAATCCCTGGGTTTGTGTGGGAAGTACAAGAGCTCAGCTTGAACATTTGAATTAAAAAGGAAAAAAAGCGCTTTATTCATGAGTATAGAGACTTGTCATAAATCTGTAAGACAGAATGTACTTCATGCATAATTTTTTGCCATTCCCTCTCAAATATGACTTAGACCAGTAACATAATGAATTTTTGCTGACACTGGAGGAAATTATTGCAAACAAAAATGGAAATTGTTTTATTGGCTTTTGTCCTTGTTCTGAAAAATTAAAAATGCAAAAAGATTAAGAGTAGCATGCTACACATTTGAAATGTTCACTATGGTGTGTTAGCTCATTCATTAATTGTAATTAATTGGTATTATTGTAAAGAAGATGTGTTTACCTCATGTGGCTTGAGACCGTTGTCTTTTTAATATTGTCTTTGTTATATCTCAGTTTATATTTCTGTGTTTGTGTCTAATTCCATGTAGGAGACAAAAAAGAAGAAAAAGAAGATTCCCCTGACAAAAGGTGAAGTGGAGATAAGGCAGAAGATGACTGTGGAGGAACTGGCACAAGCTATGGGCAAAGACATAGGTGAGAGCTGCTCTGGGGTCAGAAACAGCAACATTTGTCACACCCCTTCCACCAGTGACAAAGGAGAAGGTGGCTTCAGTGGCCTGAGTGCTTCTGGATCCATCCCAAAGGAAATGTTGGGAGACACAGTGCAGACTAAAGAGAAAAGATGTTGGGCCATCCAAATGACCAGCCAGCCATTTAAATGTGAAGAAGCCATGTCTGTCTGTCTGTCCTCTCCAGCAGAAAGGCCTCAGATCCAGGCAAGGCCGCTCCTTGTGCCTGTGCTTCCCAGGGGCTCAGTTATTCCAGAAGGAAAATGCTGCACCTGGTCTGTCAGAGCTGGACCCCCATGCGTTAAGAACTTGAGGCTAAAGAGCTTCAGCCCAAAATCCAGAGTAGGAGTAGGAATCTTGGGTTCAGGAGCAACTTGTGTTTCATTAGAACAGTCCTTTGATTAACTGGGAGTGGCAAGACTTGTCTGGAATTGCTCCCTCTAACAATTTTTGACTACTGTGATATGTTCTGTGTTTCTACAACCAAAGAACGGAGCATGTGATCGGATTTATCAAATTTCCTTCCTCCTTGAATCCTTTGCTCTTTGTTTTAGATGAGTTTCAGTTGTTTTCTCTTTTGGAGTTAGTAGAAGAGTAAGCCATGAATATCTGAGTGGAAAATAAGATTCTAGCAGCTAACAGAGTAGTAATTTTCAGTAATTCTGCAAAAAGTTCTTCTCTGCAAGTATGTAGATTAATGGCAACTTCTAGATAAATCTGACTAAAGGAAAACTGCTTGGTGGATAATACTTATTAGCACAAAGAAAATATGCAAAAGTCTGATGAAGTGGGTTGGGTTTTTTTGTCCCACATATTTTTGTGGATGTAATTATTAAATGTGTTTATGTTTGCTGCAGATCATATTTATGAAGTGCTGCTGTACACAAACATTAGCCTTGATTCAGTAGAACCAGATTCCATCTTAAGTGAAGACCACATCAAGATGATTGTTCAGAAATCAGGAATGAAGTATAAATCAGCAAAGCTGAAAGAGGAAAAGGAAAGAAAAAACACAGATGCTGTCAAGAGGCAAGTTGTGAGCTGCTCTTTTTGGCTCTTTTTATTCTATTCCTTTCTGCAGGTGTTTGGGGAGGAGGCAGCCTGGATTGTGGGGCATTGAGTGCTGTGCTGGGTGTGGCCCAGTGAATTTTTTTTTGGCATTCACAACTCCTGTTTTTGCTGCAATTACAGACCTCCTGCAGACCCAGCAGTGCTGACCCCACGGCCCCCAGTTGTCACCATCCTGGGACACGTGGATCATGGCAAAACAACCCTGCTGGACAGCCTGAGGAAAACCCAGGTGGCAGCCATGGAAGCAGGAGGCATCACACAACACATTGGAGCTTTTATTGGTATGATCCAAGTCCACCTGCTCAGCTGTAACACAATTTCCTCTCCATCTCAGGCTGTGTTCATTGGGGAAAGAAAGCTCCCACATAAATGGTGAGAAAGGAAACCATAACACAAAATGTCTGTTGCTGATACCTGTCATAACTCTGGACATAGAGCTTTGAGATTGTCTGCACAAGTTGATATTAAATTATTTGGGGTTATGGAAGATCCCAGGACACTTTCTTGTTCCTGAGGATTTAACAGCACCTTTGACCTTCATGCCAACAATTACCTGACTTTCTAAAACATGTCATTATTATTAAAATGCCCTCAAAGGGGTGGTGCTTGATGTACAGCACATCAGATGAAGCTGGCTGAAGTGCTGATGTTGAGCTGTACCATTTGTCACAGTGCACATGCCTTCTGGGGAGAAGATCACCTTCCTTGACACCCCTGGCCACGCAGCCTTCTCAGCCATGCGGGCCAGGGGCACCAACGTCACCGACATTGTCATTCTGGTGGTGGCAGCAGAGGATGGAGTGATGCAGCAAACCATAGAGTCCATCCAGCACGCCAAAAATGCAGGAGGTACAGAGTGGGGGGGTTTGGGAACCTTGTTTTTACCTCTCAAAAAAGCCTCTTTGTGCTGGAGTCCACAGAACTTGGGAAGTGACTGTCCTCGTCCCATTCATCATCCCCTGTGATGTTTGAAATGTACTGGATGTTGCAGTAATACAAAAAGATCCTAAAATATGAATATTTAACAAGCCAGGGGTTCATTGTTTGGGTTTTTTTACCTTCTCTACATGGGTAACTCCTGCAGCTTCCTCCTGGTAGCTCAGATCTTGATGGCTGCTCAAGGAAGAGGCACCAAGTGAGATGAGCTGTTCTAAATGCCTATAACTTGCTCTAACCTTTTCTAGCAGCTCTGGTGGTAGCAGCAGGTTTTGGTTAGGTTGGTGCTGAGTTTGTGTGTTCTCTTTTTAGTTCCTCTTATCCTGGCCATTAATAAATGTGACAAACCTGAAGCTGATCCTGAAAGAGTAAAGAAGGAATTGCTGGCTCATGATGTGGTGTGTGAAGAGTTTGGAGGTGATGTTCAGGCTGTAAATATTTCTGCACTCAAGGTAAGATTGTGGTAGAAAAACTGATGATGTTCATGGGTGTCTAATATGTGCAGAGAAATGCATTTTTATTTGGCAGCTGGAAAATAAAATGCTTTTCTTCCTGGTATTTGATCTCTTGCCATGAGGCAAGAGCCAGAATTATTTGAAACACACTGAAATGTATTTTGAGGCTCAGACTTCCAGCAAGCAATAATATCTCATTTTTCTGCTGGTAATTCAGTCCAGCAGTTTTGTGTCTGATGTCTGGAAGTCTTGCCTGGGTGTTGAATGTCATCGCATTTCAGTGGGGGAATTTGGCACCAAGGGCTGGACTTCTGATCCCACTTTGCTTGGGCACTTCCTTTATTCTGTGTGGTTTTGTGTGGCTTTATGCAGGGGGAAAACCTGATGGTTTTGGCAGAGGCAACTGTTGCTCTGGCAGAGATGTTGGAGCTGAAGGCAGATGCCACAGGGCTGGTGGAGGGAACCATCATTGAGTCTCGGAAAGACAAAGGGAAAGGGTGAGTCCAGTGCCACCTCTGCACCTTGTGACAGCACAGGCACACTGGGCAGGGACCTGTGCCTCAGTAAGGAAAGGCAGAGCACTTCCTTTGCAGTGCTCCTAGCCAAAGCCTTGAAATACTACTACTCTGCAGCACAAGAGGTTCTAAACTGATGGGGCAAAACTCATCGCATCCCTGAAATGAAAATCCTGTGACAGGAAATAGTTTCAAATGGTAGAACTTAAGTGGTTTTTTTAATGTCTTTTAAAATGTAGGAATGATGACTTAATTGTCCATACATACAAAATTCATGACTAGTTTTGTGTAACATGACATTCTACCCTTAAGTATCTTGGTCCATTGGTTTATGAACAAGGTGTGTTCTGCCCTCTTGAAAAATGAACTGAGTTCTACAGCATTGTTGGGATTTGTTGTTTGGGGTTGGAGTTTTTTTGGTGGGGGTTCACTTAATATGTAAAATCACCATGTTGCTGGGTTCCCAAAAGCCAGATTTTGGATTGATTTGCAGAAATGAAGAGCACAGTACAGATTTTGGGGCTTTTTAACTCACTGAAACATTTGGTGAGTGCTCTAGTAAATCATCACAGGAATATAAATCAGGAGTTGATGGATGACACTTGGGACACTGCATTGTGCCAGTGATGGATCACAAATCCCTTCTGGTTGTGTTGTGCCTACACTGGCTGTGAAGACAGGGAGAAACATCACTTGAATTCTGTCTGTTATTTTTCTCCTCTGCTCTTCACTAGTCCACTCACCACAGCCATCATCCAGAGAGGAACTCTGAGGAAAGGCTGTGTTCTGGTTGCAGGGAAGACCTGGGCTAAAGTGCGTTTCCTGTTCGATGAGCATGGCAAAGCTGTGGATGCAGCCCCACCAGGCACCCCCGTGGAAATCATGGGCTGGAAGGAAAGCCCTTCAGCAGGAGATGAAATCCTTGAAGTAGAGTCTGAGGTACACAAAGAACTCACACTGCTGCAAGGATGGGAAGGAGCTGAGTGACAAAATAAGTGAGAGCTTTTAATCACCCGGATAATCCCGTGAAAGGTTGAGCGTGGGGATTAAGGGACCTGAGCTGATGCTCTGGAAGAGGAATGAGGGTTTGCATTTTGCCTCTTTCTTTTCCACCTTTCCCCTGCTGGACTGTCCTTGTCTCCACTGGAACAATCCAGTACTTGAGGAGATCAGTGTTTTAATTTGAGAAAGACGTAACTCTTGCCTGACAAAAAGAAAATGCATAAAATACAACTTGAGATGGGTGTTGTGAGAGCTGGAAAAATACCACATGAAAGAATGAACAATAATTTTCTTCTGCAATGCAGAGATACTATAAAAATAGGCCTTGAGTCACATGGTAGCTGATGGGGGGGAAAAGCTCTTGTCTCATTCTCTGCCATCTGTGCAGCAAAACTATAGTTAAAAGTGAAGGAAAATGAGTGAGCCTGTAGAGGGGATGTGAAAGGATGAAATTGCAGTGTTCTGAAGCAGTGCTTTCAAGGTAATGATTCTGTCTTCCTGCCCAGCAAAGGGCACAGGAAGTTGTGGCTTGGAGGACCTATGTTGAACAACAGGAGAAGATGAAGAAGGATCTGGAAGTTATTGAAGCAAAGCAAAAGGAACACAGGGTGGAATATGAGAAGCAGCAGCAGAAGCTGGCCCACTTGACCTGGAGACAGAGGAAGGCAGTGCTGTACAAGGCCAATAAGCAACTGATGTTCTCAAGGCCTAAGGAGAGGACAGAGATGGATGAAAACACACTCTCCTTAATAGTTAAAGGTGCTGTCCATGTCTGTGTGCTGCTCCTTTGGTTCTGTGCTTCTGAATGCTCAGTCTGAGACAGAGCTCTAAACTAAACCCAGCTTCTATTACCAAAAGTTTGATCAGTTTAAAACTTATTGAACTTCTCTCCTAAGGGCAGGGCCATCAGAAAACATCCACTGGTCAGGAGGATGTGCTGCCAGCAGGGCCAGAGCAGCAGGAAAACTTAACGTGCTCAATGCACTTACCCAGGGGCTCCTGAGTAAAACCCATACATAGAAACCCCAATATATATACACACACATATATAAAATCCTGTATATGTAAAAAAAGTCCCAAGCCATAACCATTTGGCACCAGCAAAATAGAGGAGAATAACAATTATGTATTGAAGTGGGATAGGAGGAAATTGGTTTAACCTCACTTAGTGATACTCAAGCAGTGACTGTAGTTGAAAACCTGCAAACTTGATGTGACAGTGAGAGCAGATGTAGAGCCTCTGGCCCTTCTGTATTTATCCAGTTTATTTCTGGAATTAACAGACATTTTGGGTGGGTTTTAACATATTACTGAAAATATAGTAAGAGTGACAGATGTCAGAAGGCTTTCTGTTGCACAGTGTGGAGTTGACATTAGTTGTATTTCTGTGTCTTTGACTTACACAAAGCCAGCAGTATTTCCATTTATCCATGCAGGTGATGTGGATGGATCTGTTGAAGCTATTCTGAACATTCTGGACAGCTATGACTGTGAGGATGAATGCAAACTAGATATTGTCTACTTTGGAATGGGAGACATCAGTGAAAATGATATCAGCCTTGCTGAAGCGTTTAATGGTGAGTGTTTCACAATCATTTTACAGTTTTGAAATTACTGACTTACTGAAATGCACAGGCCTCAGCCAGGTTTTGCTTTCTCAATAATAGTTAGCAGCATCAATAAGGTAAATTTTTGTGAATGTTGAAAATGTTTCCTTGAACATCAGACCAGTGCAGAAGAGGAGGCTCAAAGTCTCACAGAAATGGAAGGACTCTGGAAAAGTTCTTGCCAGAAATTCAGTTGTTCAGGTTAAACTCTGGCTCTTCACTCAGGCTGCTTTATGATGCTCACACAGGGCAAAGCTAGAAAAGCAGGTTCAAAAATAATTTTCTCTTTGCTCAGGGAGGCATCTGGATCTAGGACTGAGTCAGTTGTTGCTGTTCATACCCCATAATTCTCAGAGAATGAGGTCACTGCACATGCCAGTGCCCACAGGTGGGCAAGAATCATTTAGGATTCACTTCCAGCTTTATTTGGACAACCTTGTTGGTTTTCCAGCCCAAAAAGAGAGATCTGTCTCCTTCACAAGGAGATCTTCTCCTTCTCCTGAGCTGTGTGTGTTATTTTCTGCTTTGATACCTGCAGTCTGTCATCAGGGACCTTCTGTGGGCTTTTTTGGGCCATTTATTTTGATAGGTTTGTAGCAGTCCATGAGCCATAGCAGGAGAGGCAAATGGTTCCCCATTAAAAGAGAAGCAGGAATAAAATGTACCCTGTGCTGCAGAATTTCACTTTAACTGCTCAAAGACTGATCCCTTGTAGTCAGCACTTGACAGTTGTTTCATTTTACAGGTGTGATATTTGGATTCAGTGTGAAAGCCAATGAAAGCATCAAAAAGCTGGCTGATAAAAAGGGAATAAAAATTAAACTGCACAACATTATCTACAAACTTATAGAAGACTTGAAGGATGAGCTGAACAGCAGGCTGCCCCCAACTGTGGTGGAGACTACAGTAGGTGAGTTTTCATTGATACATTTTTGCCTCAAAATGTGGCAAATTCTATACTCCCAATAAAATGCAGCCTGCTTCTACCTCGTGCCTGTTTGTTATTCCTGTGGACTTCAACTTTACTTTTTTTATTTTAGGGGAAGCTTCTGTTCTTGACACCTTCTCTGTCACAGTAGGAAAAAACAAAATTCCAGTGGCTGGATGCAGAGTGCACAAGGGCCTGCTGGACAGAAAAATGAAGTTTAAGCTAATCCGTAACAGGGATGTTATTTGGAAAGGTGAGTGGAATTGCCACAAAACGTGGATTTGTGCTTAGTATTTTTAGACATTGCCAGTTCCCTGGGAAGTTAGTGCAAAGGATCCTAGAGAAATGCTGAATTCTGTCCAGGATGGAGAGGAAAGCCACCAAATGCCAGTGTATTATTGTTCCCAGAGCTTTTTCCAGCCACCCACTCTGGTGGGCAAGCAGGAGCATCTCAGGCTGTACCTGCCTAAAGGAGCTGCTGCCTTCCAGTAACCACAAGCACCCCCCATCCCTACATTTTCCTGCTTTCCCTGTGGAGCCACAAAGTGAAACATTAATGGAAGGGCAAACCAATCCATTGCTCTGCTCTGCTGCTGGTGGCCTCTCTTTGATGCATTTTCTCTTCGTAGGATGTTTGTCATCACTGAAGCACCATAAAGATGATGTCCAGGTAATAAAAACAGGAATGGATTGTGGATTGAGTTTGGACAAAAATCTGGAGTTCAGTATTGGAGATGAAATTATCTGTTATGAAGAAAAAGAAGTTCAACAGACAACTTCCTGGGACCCAGGCTTTTAAAGACATTTTAACATGTGAACACTAAAGGACAATATATTATGATCCTGGCTGGCCTTTAAGTCTTAACATTAAATGAACTTTCACAGATGCACAGGAGCTGTTCTTTACATCAGAGCACTTCAGATACATTTTATACCTGAAATGTTCTGCTCTTCCATCCTGCCAAGCAACCAGCTGCCCTCACTGGAACATGGGACAAATCACTTGGGTAACTCCAAGCACTTCAAGGGTGTAGTAAAACCAGCATGGTAAAATATTTCAAATGACAAGCTCTTGGCTCCAGATTAGCTGAGCCATCTCCTCCCTCCCCTCCCAGTGCTGCTGTACAGTATTTCAGTGGTTTTCTTCCTTTTACAACTGGTACCCAATATTCTTAAAATCCAGCTGCTGCTTCAGTTTTCCACTCAGTATCTCCCCCTAGCTGGCTGGCAGCACCCCACAGATTTTTCTCACTGATCAGCAGAGAGGAAACACAGCGCCACAGAAAGAAACCCTTCAGCCATACAGAAGTTCAGATTTTTATTGTCTGGTACATTTACTTGTCTTCTGGCTTATTGAAGCAGTATGTCAGACAGCACTTGCCACAGTAGTGCCTGTCAAAGTGGCTGGCCATGAAGACTCCAGCCCCACACTCCTCCGAGGGGCACTCCCGGCGCAGGCGGCTGATCTTGCCGTTCTCATCCACCTGGAAGGACAAACAGACAATGGCTCACATGCACTCTCCTCCTTCCAGCAACAATAATCATTTTGAGTATTTTCCATTGGTATAATAGTTTTTGTAACAGCAGCTACACCAGACTTCTTGAGGTACGTGTCAGAAGTGCCCAACTGCAATAGGTCATGTGTCTTTTATTAAACACATGGGATATTTGCAAATTGAAAGAGTTTAAATATTAAATACACCAGAATCTGTGCAGACCAGCAACAGGCTCCACACCCTCCCTGGTGAGAGCTGAGTTCTTATCAAGTTCCCCCCCAGATTAGTTCTACCTACCTTGTAGTACTTGAGCACTGCAAGCTTAACCTTCTTTCTCTTATGCTTGTTCTTCTTGGGGGTTGTGTAAGACTTCTTCTTCCTTTTCTTAGCACCACCACGAAGTCTCAGCACCAGGTGAAGGGTTGATTCCTGTTTGTAAAGCACATGAAACAGACTCAAAATGCTTTCTCAAAGCAACTACAGCATTTAAACAGGACTTTTCCATCTACCTAGAGGAAGTACATCTCGAGTGCCAGGCACATAGGAAAGCTCTAAAAGGATTATTTTCTTGTTAAGGTGGCATCCTAAACTCCCAGCACCAACACTACTCCAATCCCTTAATTTGGCTGAATTAGAAACATTTCTTAATCTCAGCAGCAAATCTCGGACAACTCTTCCCGTGCCAGCTCCTGGGCACTGCACTGCTGTGTCCTGCCTTTCCTACTCACTTTCTGAATGTTGTAGTCGGACAGTGTGCGTCCATCCTCCAGCTGCTTCCCAGCGAAGATCAGCCGCTGCTGATCCGGAGGGATGCCTGATGGTGACAGAAATCAGGGATAAACGAGGGATGTGAGCTACAGCATACTATAATAAAATCAAGATTGCTGCAAGAAATTATATCTGTGTAAGACACACATCAATCCACAAGAGTGCAGGACAGAATAACGTATATAACATATACTAATTGATATCAATATATAATAATCAATAAATGCCTTTAGAACTTACCCTCTTTATCCTGGATCTTCGCTTTTACATTTTCTATAGTATCAGAAGGTTCAACCTAGTACGAAACAGAACAACAGAATCAAAACGCGCTGCACGTTTTAATTATCCCAGCAAGGCCGAACAACCACGAGGTGCTCCCGGCACAGGCCCGGTGCTGCCACGGCCATTCCGGGCCCCACCGCGCGGTCCGGACCGCCCGAGGCAGCGCATGGCCGCGATTCTCCGCACATCCCGGGCTCTGCCGGCACATCCCCGCCTTCCGGAGCACCGGCAGGCGGGGGGCTCACCTCGAGGGTGATGGTTTTCCCCGTGAGGGTCTTCACGAAGATCTGCATGGCGAGGCGGGCACGGGGGACGCCGGGGCCGGAGCGCGGGCTACCCGCGCTGCTCGCGGAATGGCGGCGGCGGCCCGAGAGAGCGCCGCGCCCGCACGCACGGGGTTTCCGTGCGCGCCGCAGAGGGGGCGGGTGGCGCGCCGGGACTACGACTCCCGACATGCCCCGCCAGCGGCGGCCGCGGCCGAGCCTGCTGGGAGATGTAGTCCCGGTACAGGGGAGTGGGCGGGAACTGCGGCTCCCACAGTGCACCGCGGTGGCAGTCGTGAGGGGAGGAGGAGCCGCCATGAGGGGAAGAGGAGGAGCCGCCGTGACGAGTGAGGCGGGGCCGCCGTGAGGGGAAGAGGAGGAGCTGCCGTGACGAGTGAGGCGGGGCCGCCATGAGGAGTGGAGGAGGAGGAGCCGCCACGGCCGGTGAGGCGGGGCTGTTGTGAGGGGAGGAGGAGGAGCCGCCATGGCCGGTGAGGCGGGGCTGTCGTGAGGGGAGGAGGAGGAGCCGCCATGGCCGGTGAGGCGGGGCTGTCGTGAGGGGAGGAGGAGGAGCCGCCATGAGGGCGGGGTTCTCCGGCCGTGTGACTCGGTTTTTCTGTGCTTTGTGGTGGCTGTTGGTGGAATTGTTATTCTAGGGCTAGCAGGTTTTTGATTTACCTGTGTCTCTGTCAAGACCGGGTTGGACATGACTTGGAGCAACCTGGTCTAGTGGGAGGTGTCCCTGCCCATAGCGGGGGAGCTTTGAGGTCCTTTTCCATCCAAACCATTCTGGGGTTCTGTGATTCTCTGCAGCCTAAATCCCAGAATTCGATGTCCTGGTTCTCGAGGAGGCAGTTTAAAGACGCCTCACAGCCACTTTGCCGCCTGCAGGTTCCTCGAGATCAATTCCAGGTTTATATCTGGGCAAAGATATTTAAAACTAGAAAAGATGTAGGTAAATTGGGAATAAAGGAGCCCTGAGTCACAATTTGGAAATTATTTGTTAGGTGGTTTTATGCTTGTGAGTTGAATACGAGAAAAGCTAAAGCAGAATCGGGATCTGCTTGAATAAATCAGCTGAGGCCATTTAAACAATTTCAACTCTTCTGTGTTTTGGTGAGAAAATAAGAAAGTGGGCTGCTTTGGGCACGGGCTATCTGAGGAGTCTTACATTGTATACAATAATGCGTTTTGTAAGATAACAAATAATTGTCAAGTGAATGAGCACTTGACAGTATGTAAAAAGTGGTTTGCTGGGTTTTTGTCTCCAGTTGGTGGAAGCAGACTGGTTGTGACAGAAAT
Source organism: Agelaius phoeniceus (assembly GCF_051311805.1). Taxonomy (NCBI): domain Eukaryota; kingdom Metazoa; phylum Chordata; class Aves; order Passeriformes; family Icteridae; genus Agelaius; species Agelaius phoeniceus. Next base: position 112,508,050 of record NC_135267.1, on the reverse strand, counting down.
CAAGGGTTGATACATTTTCAGCTGGGTTTTGTGCTCCTGTAAACACCACAGTGGAGCCAGCGTCACTACAATGAATTCCTAATCCCAGGAATAACAGTAGGGTTCAAGCTTGAAAACAGCTTTTTGTAACTTTATGGGAGTTTGAAATGATAAAGCTGTCCTAAACCAGGAGAAAATCAACAAAACTGAAAAGACCCATGACATTTATCTCACATGCCCTGTGCTGGCATTCCCAGCCCTTCTGTGCAAAGGTTATTGCTGAAATTCCTGAGGGATTCCTGCCTGCCTGCCCATGTCTGCCTTCTTCAGACACAGAGATGGGAAAGGCCTAGACTAAATCAAAATCCCAGGTTTTGGGAATGGATAGGAAAAAGGGATGCTGGCTCTGCTTTTAAACCTTGAGTTGGATGGGTATTTAAAGACACTAAAATGCACAGCCCCTGCTCCCTGCTTCTCCACAGCTGTAAGTGCAAAGGACATTCAGTGCCCACCCAGAGAAAACAGATGCTGTTCCAGCTGTCCAAATAAATGCTGGTTACCTTAGTTTTAAATCATATTGGTGATTAAATAATCTCAGGTGAATTTAGAGACTGCCTCATAATGAAAACTTCTACATTTTCATCATCTTGAATGATGTTGCTTTGCTTTTGGGGCTGTTTTTCGTTATCTTAGAGCAGCACCATGAAGCTGCTCTATTATTTTCTCTATTAATTTTATTTTCCTTATGCCATACTTATTAGAGTGTTCCAGAAAGTTCTTTTCCTGTTCATTCTCTCTCTATAAATGTCATATCCAAAAATACATCAGTGGATCATGCAGTATGTTACTGTATGCAAGGATATCCTCACTTCAGCCAAGTGGGAATGTGAGGTGTTTATTGCCAGGGGCTTTTCCTTGCACTGCCAGCCCCAGGGCAGAAACTCTCCAGGCAGCTGCAGCAAGGGCCAGGAAACCACTCTGCAGGCAAGCTGACACATGGCTGCCTGGACTGAGCCAAAGTGCTTGAATTTAAAGACAAAATTTCTGAAAATTAGTTTTTCTGCATCCACACATAGTCTTTTGCATCCAATGTGCTTTTTGTGTCTTGCTCCAATGAACTGCCCTTGACTCTGTGCCTGCAGCTCCTCTGTCATCCTATTGATGTTATGGGTTTTGAGTGCAAGCAGGGATTTTGGCCTTTAAACCTTTTAAACTAAAATACATGCTCTTTCTCTTCTGTGGCATTAATTTCATCACCTTTATTTATTTCTTTTTCAACTCAGTCTTTGGATTTCTAATCCACGTTGAAATCAGCGAGTGAGTTCTGCAGTATGCTTAGTACGAATAGTAAAAAGCTCAATGTGAATAGTAAAAAGCTTAATACAAATAGTAAAAAGCTTAATATGAATAGTAAAAAGCTTTTCAGGGTGAATGGGGTTTACTTTTCCTTAGATGTGTTGTTATTCTGAATGATACCAGCAGTACTTTGTAAGGCTGGGCTAAGACAGAAGTTGCCTGGGGAGAAAACAAGCATGAGAAGTTATCTCAGGATGGAATTCTTGAAGATGAGAAAGGTGCCAGGCTGATGGAGCGTGTTTCTGGTCACTCCTCTGCACAACAACAGAGGGAGCACTCAGAGCAGGCAAGTGAAGAATCCTCCTGGCTCTGGGTGAGCTGTAGGAACCTCTGAGCACCACAAACAATGCTCAGAATGCTTCTACCAGCAAGTATCAGTTGTTTGTCCGTGTAATGTGTCTGTGTGAGAATGTGTGCATGTCTGCATTTTTACTTTCTTCTGTGGAGAAGGAAGCTCTGCAGCGGGCTGGAAATGGAAAGGAAATGGTTTGTGCACCTCTGTTGCCAGCCTCAGTACATCAGGTCTGTCCTTGCTATAGTTGCTCAAGGGTTTGGAGTCAGTGTGAGTGAGCTGCTTCTGAGTGCTCCCTCCCAAAGGGGTGCAGGGATGTCCCAGTGCTTGGATTTTTTGGTTTGTTCCCTGCTGGGGCATTGCTGCAGTCATGGCACAAATGAGATATCCAGATAATTAACAAATCCTGTCAAAACAACCAACACCTGCCTAGAACAAACGTGGGCTTTGGTCTGTGGGAATGGTCTGGCCTGTAAGAGCCAGTGTGAGAGCTTGGCCTGGCTGGCCCTTAAGAAATGGATCATTCAGCCTTCAGGAAGGAAAGATGGCCAGCTGCAGATTGCCTGGGGCCTGTTGGCAGAGCCTCTTTGAGCTCAGCCCACAGCCACTATCAACAGGAAGAATTCTGAATGTCATTTGCTCTTGTAAGTGGGATACATGTTCCCAAATAACATTTATCTCAGTAATTAGGCTCCATGGAGCTACTGCTGGTTTGTTTCAGTTTTAATACATTTTGGCACTCTTTAAAAGTGTATTTATTAGATGGCTAAATCTGCAGTTAGGGTTCACAAGAGAACTGTAGTTAAAGGAAGAATTACTATTTTAGAGCTATTGGAATTATTATGTGGATGAGGAATAGGGAAAGGTATGGAAGTTCACTCTGCAACATGTAGAGTGATATGCCCTCAAGTATGTAACCCCTAGAAATGGAACTCAATATAAATCAGATTTTGACCAAAAGAGTGAAAGCTGTGAATGAAAAGGTCACTCACTGACTTTGTCACTGCACAGAGCTGACCATGCAAGAAAGCAGTGCAGATGTAAGTGCCACGCTCCCCAGAGTGATTTCATGGTTCTTGTTTAATGTTTGCAGCAGCTGAGAAGTGACAGTGCTTGTTAAATCAAACGAGACAGTGGTGGACCAAACCACAAAGTTTTATTCTTGTTTTTTCCCCCCTTTGTAGCCATTTTCTCAGTGCAGCAGGGATTTCTAGCAGGGATGCATGGCCAAATGGCAACCTTAGTTAGGTGCTTCTGTTGTTGAGCTATTCACTTGTTGGTTGGTTTTTATTCAGCATGCTCTGGAAGTTTTGGAAATCAAGCTCCATAGGAAAGTGCAGGTGCAGTGTCCAGTGAATGCTCTGTAAAGCAAACTGAGAGGGATTGTACTGGTGTGGCCTTGTGTGCCTCTCTTTCCTTCAGAAGAGCTTGGTGTCTCCCAATCCAACACTCAGTTGCAAATCATCCATTGAGATTTAAACCAATTTAGATGCATGAGTTATTCAGTAAGCTCAAGAATTTTCAGTCACTTCATCTTGAAAAAAAAAACCTCTCTAAAAATTCTCTAGCAAGATAGCAATATACTTTTACCCACATACTTTTACTGTCTATGAAAGCCAAGCAGTATTTTAGCAATATTCCAAGAGCCTAAGTTACAAATAGAGGAGAAATGGGGTTTCATTAAAGCCAGAGACATCTGTAAATGCCCAAACAAGCATAAGGATCCAAGCCTTGCAAAACTTTGCCTCCAGTCTCAGATATTATTTTGGAGGAGAGGTGGGTGGGTTCACACCAGGAGGAGCATGAGAGCTGTCTTGTCACCTCAGTGGTAAGAGAGGTTCTGAAACATTTTGCATACTGGCAGTACTCATATTTATTTATTCTTTTGTATTATTCAAACTTAGATTTTATCATTTTCTCAGGGCCTGACTGACTTGGATAACACTGTCTGGTCAAAATATGATAAAGGAGTTGTGAGTTTCTAAAATACTTGGAGAATGACCAGAGTATAGAGGTGCACAGCATCATGGTGCTATGCAATTAATTCCTGCCAACCTGTGAGAAGCTGAATTGCTCCCTGTCTGTGCTTGACTGGTGTGCTGCAGTCACTCCCAAAGGTCAGCCCCAGCATTAGACCTCGATTTATGCAGAAATTGGGCTGTTAACGAACAAGATCTTACTGACTGGGACACTAAAGCTGTGGGAATGAGAGGAAATGGGAGGTTACTTCCATAGCCTCATGCCCAGGAAGTCATAAGCTGTTCTTCCTGCTTCATGGAATTCCTCTGATTTAAAATCAATTCATTGCTCATCTTCTGTCTTTAATTCATTATTCACTGGAAAAGTACAAAGCCCATCCAAGATCTGCTTCCAGCTGAGTGCCCTTACCACAGGAAGATGGGTTTTCTCCCCCTCACTAAGAAATTTCATTAGAGCTTGAGGAAGTGATAATATTATTTTTATTCAAGTCCTGTCTTTGTGAGGTTTTTTTTAATATTACTCTGACAAGTTTTGTGGAGTGGAGATGGGCATAGCTATGCTTTTTGCATGCTTTAAGCACAAATCTCTTATGTGATCTGAGAGTTAGGTTTTCTGAAGTCATCCAAAGCCAAATAAAATTTTGTGTTCCAGCTTTTACCAAATGAAAATCATGGAGGTTATCTGTATAAAAGAATTTGTGTTGACAAACAGATAAATGATAAATGTATTGATGAGGGTTTATACTGATAAGAATCTATATGTGATATTCAGGAGGACTTTTTAAGGGAAATCAGGATATTAATTTTTTTTTATGTTTTTTCTTCAAGCTCTTACCATTATTTCACTTTTTTCCTTCTACCTTCCCCTTGTACCCCCATGGGCAAATTATCCTTCTACTTGAAATCTCAGCATGGGAGGAGCAATCCTTCCCTGAGAGATTAATGATATTAACCTGGTGACCTAATGGGGTAAATTTGGTTTATTTCCATCCCTCTGCAATCCCATGGAAATCCATGAGTCACACTAAGGGTGCTTGGCCTTAGTCCCTTTCCTTCAATGAACTCCATGACTTTTTCTGCTCTCAAAGCTGGATACAAAGCCCTGATTTGTTGAAGCCATTGGTCAGAGCCCTGGAAAAGGCACCCCTGGCCAAGGATCCAGGCTCTCCCAAGCCTAGAGACAGGAACACTTTGGACAGATGGTTTGGAAACTTGCAGAGAAACCCTGCAAGTTTTCATCCAAATTCATGGATGGAATCTGCTGTCTAGTCCCAGTGCTCAAGATTTCATTAATGAAAGCTTCCCCCTGAATTTAGCAAGCCATAAATCCTGGCCCATGCTTTGCTGCAGTGATACTCAGTCTGGCTATTCTGCTGGACAGCTGAAAATGGAAGTAGGTTATCTCTGGAGAAAGCAGAGCAGAAAAGGAAGGATTATCTTCTGAGGGTTTTGTGCTTGGGCTCTCAGGCTTGAACTCCAGTTGTTCTCTATTTTATCCTCTGCAAAAATAAGCATAGTTGAAAAAAATTTTTTTAAAGTTCTATAAATACGGTGCAGGGGACAGGATTAGTGAGCATGCAGCTGCTGAGGGCACTTGGGTGGGATGGAGTAAATTAATTTTGAATGAAGCTCACACTGAAATTTTAAAGGCCAAATCATTTCCCAGTAACTCACCATTAGTGCCTGATGCCACTGGGACATCTAGAACTGTGCTTCTCCTTCAGGAGCAAAAATTAAATTATAGTAAAAAGAGAGTGAAGTGTCATTTAAGACGTGTCAGCACAGACTATTCCATGCTTGATGTTGCAAGTGAGAGCTGCTCAGAAGCTGGAAAACCTGCAGAACCCTCCCTCCTGGAATCACCAGAGCAGCAAGGAGTCAATTACCAGCACTTTGATCATAAATATCAAGGGAGGGGGAGGTAGCCCATGGAGTTTCATAAACTGTAGGAACACAAAACCATGTAAGAAGAATGTTATTAAAAAAAAATCCTTCCAATAAAACAATATTAGAAAAGAAATCTCTGCTGGATATCTTGCAGAGATTATTATTTCTTACAGAGCTATAGCACCAAGACTACATTCTCATTTCACCAGATATTGCTCAAATACCAAGAGACAGAGAGCAAAGATGAAAAGAAAGCACACTACAAATATTGAAGTAGATCTGGAAAGGTCACTGATAGACACTTTAGTTCTGGTTACTTTTCTGAATTCTAAAATGCACAATGAAAAGAGCAGAGGGGGAAAGAGTATAATAATTTGAATTTTATAGATAGAGGTCTGATTCTAGAGATTTATTGCTGGTTAATTTGTACATCTGAGTTCTACTTGGACCAAAATTAAAGAGTAACAAATGTGGTTGCATGATGAATATAATCTGGGTGTCGTTGATAAGTAAACAATGCTTGTTTGACAGCCTTGAGTGTTAGGTTATTTTATTGATAATTGCACAAAAATTGCAGATGGTTGCAGAACGCCCTGCACCTGCTGAGGAGGTTGCACCTCACTCAGCCGAGCTGCTCCTTTCCTGAGGCTGCTGCTGCTGCCACACCACAGCGGGGCCAGGCCCCTCTCCCCGCTCCCCTCCTCAGCTGCCGTTGCTCAGGCAACGCGATCATTCAGCAGCACAGCAACAACAGCGGGAGGCTGCAAGGGGGGAGGAGAGAGATTCCCAAGGGCTGTGGGAAGCGTGGAGGAAAGGGAGGGAGAATATTAGTACATGTCTCAGGGAAGGTACTGCCCTTGTTGTACAGAACGGTGCCAGGGGCTCCTCCAAAGCACTGCAGCTCTGCTGCTTTGCAAGTTCCCCACTTGGAGCAGCTTCTTTCCCTCTCTTGGCTTTTGCAAGGGGTGAGCAGATGGAGCGAGGTGCCAGCTGCTGGAGCGCTGGTGTCCTCCTGGAAGGCCGTGCTGGAGGGTTCGTGCAGTGACTTTGCCTGGTAGCCTCGGCATGAGGCTGGTCACCTGCTGAGCTGGGCCAGGAGCAAAGCTCTGACACACAGGAGCAGCGGGACCTCGAGGAGCCATTGCCACTGTGACTGTGTTCACAGGGGCTGAGGATGAGGGAGGAGACGAGGATCTGACTCCATGTTCACAAGACTGATTTATTATTGTATGATATATATTACATTAAAGCTATACTAAAAGACTAGAAGAAAGGATTTCAGCAGAAGGCTGGCTAAGAATAGAAAGAGAAAAGAATGATAACAAAGGTTTGTGGCTGGGACTCTCTGTCTGAGCCAGCTGACTGTGATTGGTCATTAATTATAAACAAGCACATGAGACCAATCCCAGATGCACCTGTTGCATTCCACAGCAGCAGATAATTATTGGTTACAGTTTGTTCCTGAGGCCTCTCAGCTTCTCAGGAGGACAAATCCTAAGGAAAGGATTTTTCATTAAAGGTGTCTGTGACAGCCAGCACTCAGGGCTTTCCACCCCTTGGCTCTCAGGAGACCTTGCTCTGTGTCTTGGGGCCTCAAGCATCACAATCAGAAAGCTTCTGGGAGCTGCTTTACTGTCACCCTTGAGCCAGAAATGACACAAACTCACTCAAAGGCTGGTTTGCAGGAGAAGAGAGTTTAATACAAAAAATCCTCTCTTTTATAGACAGATTCAACACTTGATTGGCTAACTAACAAAAGCATCTTTCTCACAAACAGTCCTTGAGAAGAACAGAAAAACAGAGTAGGAAAACACCACCTGCAGGCTGTTTGTACTAACAAGCTCTCATAGTTTTTCTACAGCTCCCTAAAAAGTCTCACAAGTCCACTGTGACAAAACAAAGGCTGTTTTCTCATTTCTGACCAGGCTGTTGCATCCACAGTGTACCAAGTAGGGAAGATGGTGTCTGTAACCATCCTCTTATAGGAGTGAGAAATTATTAGAAAGGAAAAAAGCACAACCCCACACACCTCCTCACATTTCTGCTTTTGGGGTATTGATCCCTTTTTCAAAGCTGGTCAAAGTAAGAGCTTGTTACTGAAATTCCTTTGAATTAACGCTGATGAAAAAGAACTATTTCTTAGATCTTAACATTACCTCCTCATTATAATTTGATTTAATTGCTATTGCTTTCATTACATCAGTACCAGAACATGAACACTCTGTAGGCTTAATGCAGTCTGTCCTTGCAATTCTGATTTCCAGTTAATTAAAATTGATTGGCTGACCTGACATTTATATTTATCACAACATATGAAGGATCCAGGTTTTCCTTCACATAAATTTTACTGCTGTTCTCTGTTAGGTGTTTTGTGTAAAAAAGCTTTACATAATGTCAGATACAGTAAAGCATCTTAATCTTTTGAAGCTGCATTGTACTCAAAGCTACTATAAACAACAAGATTTCCCCCCTTAATTGCAAAGAATTACATTGTTTGGATCAAACTGTTTCTTTTCCTGGTCATTTTTTGAAAGTTTTGAAATGAATTCTTACAGCAATGCTGACAAAAATCTTGGTTATAATTGTATGATTAGCACTGCTCATGTTGGCCAATACTGTTATCTCATTACTTCCCTTGTAGAAAATGTACATGTGTTGTGTCTCATCTCTGACAGTGAATTCCTTGGAGCCCTGATTGCCTTTTGTTCTATATATAGTTGTCCTGCAAATGAAGTCTTGCTGCTGAGCAGGGCTCTTGTGCAGGGTGCTGACAGAATCAGAACTTCCTCCTGTACATTTCCCCATTAAAATGGGCAGTGAAGGCAGCAGCAGAGCAGCGGCATTGCCAGGCTTGTTCATGCTGGGGACTGCTCCCAAAGGCTGCAGGGGCTGCTGCAAGTGCTTTTGCACTGCTGCAGAACAAATACTCATTCAAGGTTTTACACTTGGCCTTCAAGTCTGAAGTTCATTTCTGGAGAAGAACAGTTGGCTACTGTGACCGTGGTCACAGGGGTCTGAGGATGAGGGAAGAGATGAAGATCTGACTCCATGCTTCAGAAGGCTGATTTATTATTTCATGATATATTTTATATTAAAACTATACTAAAAGAATAGAAGAAAGGATTTCATCAGAAGGCCAGCTAAGAATAGAAAGAATGATAACAAAGGTTTGTGGGACTCTCTGTCCGAGCCAGCTGGACTGTGATTGGTCATTAATTAGAAACAACCACATGAGCCCAATCCCAGATGCACCTGTTGCATTCCACAGCAGCAGATAACCATTGGTTACAGTTTGTTCCTGAGGCCTCTCAGCTTCTCAGGAGAAAAAAACCCTAAGGAAAGGATTTTCCATAAAAGGTGTCTGTGACAGGCTACATTTGTATCAGTCCCCACAGAGAGAATTCTTTGGAATGACATGTAGGATTTAGAGCCAATAAGGGAAATAAATAGAATTTATTAGATCAGGGTAGGGAGTAGTAAGGCAAGTGGAAAGGTGTCAAAAAGGGAAGAAAGGTTATTAGGAGTCATATCCAAGGCAATGAAAAGAGATAGGAGCTGGCAGAAGGGATGGTGATCCTCTGCTGCAGTCTCAGGCACTTACTGGGTATTTCATGTTTTGGGGCACAGCATCCAGGAGGTCACCTCGATGGGAAGCTGTGACTTTGTACCGTGGATGTGTGATATTATTCCATTACAATGTACCTGTCACATCACCAGGTACAGAAATAGTTGGGTTTGTGTGGTTACCCTTCTCATCTGTGAAAGGATTGATGGCTCCAGAACAGAGATGGGCACTGTAGAGCTGCACAGGAGGGAAAGCTGAAAGAGGAGACCTGGATGCAAGTGAGGGAGGAGGAGAGGAAAGTTTAATATTATTGATGAACTTTGAGATGGGAGAAAAACAAAACAGGAGAAAACTGTAGGAGAGGATACAGAGATTTAAGGGAGCATAGGCACTCCTTGAGCTGTGAAAATCAAATAATGCAAATGTTTCTGGGTGAACAGCAAGGAATGCTCAAGAAAACAACCATGAATTCATAAAGGAGATTGAGGGAATGTCAGAAGACAAGTATAGCTTTATTTTTCAGGTAGAAAAGACAAGTATAGCTTTATTTTTCAGGTAGAAAGGACTGTCATCCAGTGGCCCTTCAGCTTGTGGCTGTATAGCTTGTATGCCTTTCTTTCTTAATTCCTCTAGGGGAGTTGATTTGGGATTTTGGTTTTGGGTTTTTTTATTATTATACAAAAAGCTCCTTTTCACTGAGCTCTTCAGTAGAAGGAGACATAGAAGCCCAAAAAATGAATGGAATTGTTTACAGTCATATCAGTACTGCACTGAAAACTCCAAAAAGTGAAATTGTTCTGGTTCAGAAGGAGTATTTCTTTACAATGGGGCTATTATAATCTCAGGGGAGAGGATAGTTTCTCCTTTGGGGTATTTGAACTGCATTGGAGAGAAGAGCAGGGGTGAGTGGTGGGTGCTGAACGCTGTGTGCGAGCACAGCAGCAGTGCAGGGTCAGTGCCCTGTGAGCTGAGCCAGCACTGCTTTGCCATTTGCAGCAGCTCTGCATCTTTAATGAGACTCACAGACAAGTAATGCTGCGGGAATTTGCATCCCAACAGTTGCAATCCAGGCTGGGATTTGAAGTGCAAACAGGAACTGGCAGCTGCTCATGGAATATTTGAATACAAGGTTATATCCAGGATTTTCCTTCAGCACTGAGTATGGGTATAAATATTCTTATGCATCAGGATTAATACATCCCTCATTAGTTGCCCATGTCTAAATCCTCTTTGCACTGAGATACTTACAGGGTGGGTTTAGTTATTCTTAGGGTTGATCCTTTGGCAAAAAAATGTATGACAGGGTTTAATAGTTGTACACTTGCTTCTGCTAAGCCCTGCTATTAAATATACTCTAATTTCCATTTGGTGAGTATATGCAATTTGTCTTCATAGCTGTGGTTGTAGGAACAGGTTTGTATTTTTCTTTAGCTGATGTTTCCAATTTGAGTTTTGTGTCATCAGCAGAGAATTTTGGAGCTGAATTTCTTCCTCATTCTACAGCCTACATGTGGCAGGAGGTTTTTTTGAAGAGGAGCAGCTCAATGGTCTTCTCATTCCAAAATGCTTTGGGAAATTCCCTGGTTGATTCATACACTTGCAAATTTAGATTATGTTTGTCACACACAAATAATGCCAAATTCTCTTGTGCCTCATGGGAGTATCTGACTCTCAGAGGTATTTATTCTGCTGGCTTTGGAATGACAGAGATCTGTACAAACAGCAGTTTGTCCTTCTCAGAACAGTGCTGTGATGCCTTTGTCTGCAGAGAGTCTGGGCTAGGAATAGGCATGAACTGGAGTCTTACATCCTGTGTTTGGGAGCTGCAGGGAAACAGGGATTCATGGTCTTAAGGGATTCATGGCTTTGAGCCCAGATCCTGGCACAAACCCCACTTTTATCTCTTAGCAAGGCAAGGGGTGAATCAGCCTCGCTGCGGCTCAGCATGACCACAAGGCTTGGAGTCATGTAGCCAAGACCTGCATTCTGGAGCTTGGGATCAGCTGCTGAGACACGGGGGGGTGCTGGCAGCAGCAGAACAGGACAGGTTATAGCAGGTTTGGGAGCTCTGCTGGGCGTTTGGGAGCTCTGCTGGGCGTTTTTGTAGCGCACTCCCACCTCGGAAGGGAAAATGCTCCTGGCAGCGCAGAGGCGGCCGCGATCACTGAGTGTCCGGCAGGTGGCGCCCGAGAACACCGAGTGCCGCAGCCGCTCTGGGCTCGGAGTCACCGGGGCAGCTCCCGAGGAGCCCCACGTGCGATGCCTCCCGGGATTGAATCCTACAGCAGCGAGTGCTGCACCAAAGGGACACCCACCCATCGCTCCCTGTGAGAACCGAAGCTGTGTGGGGCTGCTTGCAGGGCTGCTGACAGGGACACACAAGAACTGCAGCATCCAGAGGGTAATGCCCATGGCAGGAGGGGGAAAAAGAATTCCCTCCTTCCAGATGTGGCTTCGTTGAGGAGTGAGTTATCTGAAACAAATTCATGTGGCAGATAAACCCCTTATAAAGCCTTGCAGAAGGCCAGGCCATTGCAAATAAATAATTGCTTGGGTGGGTGTAATAGGGATGGCATGTCAGGAATGATTTTTTTTCTTAGTCATGCTTTGCAACATGTGTTCAAATATTTCTTTGCTCTCATAACTGTTGGAGAGAATAAGATGGGAGCCTAGATGGTGGAGCTTTCTTCTCTTGCTCAGCACTCAGGTGAAAACACAGAGGGATTGAAGATGGATTAGATAAGCATTCTGAGGGAGTAGAGAACTCTGGGAACAGTACTCTGCCCTATTAATTGTGAAGGATGCAAAAAGCTGCCTGGCCCTTTTCTGGTTGGAAAAGCACAATGTTTATGTTGGGTTTTATCTGATGTACAGCTTCAGTTGGTTTTGTTGGATTGGATGATAATTTTTTCCCCTGCATATCTTTCTTTTTAACTGTTTCAGGGTACCCAAAGTGTCTGCACAGTTCTGTTCAGGTGTCCTTTCTTTGGTGTGTCCCATGTGCCTTAAAATGCCAGCAGGACTGAAAATAAAACTGTGACCCATAATTGAATACTAAAACTGTCATGTAATGCCATCTTGTCAAGATACAAAATTTACTGTTAGTGAGGCAATTTATTCTCTGCAGAGTTCTCTGCCTGATTATTTCAGAACTTTTTGTTGACTTCAATGGGAAGGAAGCAAGGCTATGCCATGAATATACTTTGTGTGCCTATTTTGATTTAATCTTGTATATTTGCTAGATGATGGGTGTGGAGGAGAGTCAGAGCATATAATTATTATGTGTTAATTAGTGCCCTAAAGCTATATTTAATTAAACCTTTAATAGCAACAGATTACAAATATTCTTGGGAAATAAATTGCTCTTTGTGAAGCAGGGCCATTGCAGTGCAGCTGGGCTACAACCCCACAGCCTGACAGCTTGCACCATCCAATGCTGATTTTTCTGTGGGGAAAGATAAGAACACGGGGAACGAAGGGCAAAGTGTCAGTGTCACCATTTTAGCAGCTGAATCCATTCTGTCTGTCTCCTGCCAAACAGCCTATTAAAGCTTTTAGCATGATGCTGTCTGTGACAGTGGGAGTTGTCCCACTTATACTCCCAGCTTTACTGAGAGAGTAGCAGGAATACCCTTCAATAGTCCTACAGATAAAAGCCCACAGAGAACAGGCAACAGAAGTTGCTTTAAATGTGTTGTTTTCAGTGTATGGTAGCACGTGTTGCCTACCCAAGGATGTTTAACACACAGCCTAAATGCCATGGCACTGAGGTTCTACATAGGGCTGAAAGTATGAAACTGTCTCTATAATTTTCATTTATTCTATGGCTTCTGTTGAACTGTTTGACCCTTTACAAGCCCCTTTGTCTCTTTTCTTCCATGTGTCCCCTTTGTAATTCTCAGTATAGTTCAGGATGGCACAAAGGAAATGTGCCAAGCTGAGCAGAAGTCCATTCCTAAGACCTGTCAAAAACATTTTCTCAGCCTTGCTGCACTTCAAAGCAGCAATGTTATCCTTTCCTAAGGTTTGCTTCCTTGCTTAGCAGTAGTTCAGAAATTCAATATGCCATTTGCTTGTGCACTATGATTTGTTTCACAGAAAAAGCTACTTTTTTTGTGGTGATGCTAGTTAAGAACCCAAATTTGTACCCCAAGTACAAATATTGTTAGAGGTTTCTGAGTTATGGTACTGCTTAGAAACAGATCTCAATGACTTTCATCCCACTCAGCTGGGACTCTGAGTTCTGTGAAATTGCAATGTGCAAGGTACTGAAGGAATGGGCAGAGCTTGAACTCTTGTTCATGGTGAGGTGTCACACTGTGCTGATCCAAAATCCTCATCAAACAAAAAGAAGGCAAAGGTGGATGTGTAGCCAGTGAATATTTAGGCAGAATTAAAAATAGAACAGATCCTATGGAAAGTGCTGCTGCTCACTGAGCACACTGGGGAGAAGAAGCTTCTGAGACTTTTGGAGCTGCTGGCAGAGCTCTGCCAGTCACTGCTGGAGACTGTTGGAGCACATTATGAACAAAGAGAGCCCTCAGCCTCAGCAAGACACACCTGTGCTCCAGATCAACAGAGCCATCAAATAGACAATTAATAATTGGCAGGGAGCTGAGCAGAGAGGGAGAACTGCCCTGATTTGCCTATGCAAATGCAGCACCTCCCTGCTGTGTACCTGCACTGTGGGAAAGAGCAAACCCACACTGGGGTTTCTCCTGTCCACACTTGTGCTGCCACGCTATGCAAATCTTTACATTCCCACATGTTTACTCTGTGCATTTCCCTTCTCTTTAGTTCCCTCCCCAAATAATTAAATCGTTAAACAGCTTATTTCCTGTGAAGATCTGTTAGCCAGTAAGTTTATTTCCAACTCTGCTATTGAACAGGGTTGTAATTGCTGCAAATTGTGTTTCTCTTTCTATTGGTTTTCTTACTCAGTGTTTACAAAGGTACTGCTGCTGAATACCCATTTTTTGGTATCTTTCTGGTTAAATGAAGTTTTCCTCTGTCAGGCTTTCAAGTCAACAGATGCTAGCAAGGCAGGCTGAGTGGTCTAAGCTAAAAGAAGATTTTGTCCCCAAAGCTGCAGTCTGGGGAAACCTCCAGTAAATTCCTGGTCCCCATATGCTGTTATCCAGAACAACATGTGGTGTCCTGCTGTCCTTTCCAGGGAAGCAGTGTTTGGGAGGGTGAGCTCTGTCTGCCACCAAGATGGATAAATCCATTTTGGCAGGGTTTTGTACACAGCTATTGGTATTACTTCCAGGCTCTGGTTTTTGTGTAGAATGAACTGATCTTGAGACTTCCAGGGGGAAAAAAGCATCAGAAGAGAGAAAATCAGTCTTTCTTCCCCTAGATGCTCTTTAAGGGAAGAAGATATGCAAATGCCTTTGGATTTCTTTCTGGCAGCCTGCAGTCAGAGCACACAGACACAGCCCTTTGCTCCTTGATGGGCACTGCAGTAAAACCCCAGAATATTTACAGTGCTGCCATAGTGCTTGTGTCTCACACATGCAGCACATTTGGCCTTCCTTTTCAGAATTTCCTTATCCACTGAAGGTTGGTTCATCTGGATTTACTGAGCAGAGATCTCCCAGCTCCTCCTTCAAGCCTCTCTGCTGAGGCCCCACCATTTTCTGTTAGGTAATTGAGGTTATTGTAACACATTACTTGAGGGGCATACAAGAGGAAAGGCTTCATCTGATATTCCAAAATAAATGCTGACACAGTTTTTCAGTTAAAAAAAGTTTGTCAGAATATTTTAGAAACTAACAATTAGATGCTAATATTTCTAGACTAACAGGAATAGAAATCAGAATTAATGAGTTCTCTGCAGGTACATCTGTCACATATTTAATGATGTGAGGCGTATTTCATGCTCCCAGCACTCTGCCAACATTATCCAACCCTTGTAATGCTCTCTGCAGTAAATACCAATCTTGCTTTGCTGCGAGGGTAAATGAACCTCAGTTCCAGCCTTTAGAGTGCCTCCCCCTGAAGTCAGTGGGTATGGACATCCCTTGGGCTGGCTGTGGGCTTGGGGGATTATTCATGAGTGCACACTCCTTGTCTGAGCCCTGTGCACAGCCTGGGGCTCTGCAGGGCCTGCATCTCTCGGGATCTTTTGCTGCTCACTGTGACCCCCCAGAGATGTTAAAATCTCCTTTCCCAGCCTGGTGCTTGAAGAAGGACTCAGGGCTCTTCATTTCTCAGTCTCAAGGTTGTTCATTGTTCCTTATCTATAAAACATTTTCTCCTGCCCTGCCGAGGTCTGTCCAGCAGGCAGTTCCAGGCACTCTGCCTGCCCCTGGGGCAGGGTTATGTCTTTATACTAAAAACTTCCTGTACAATGTTTACAATTACTCTCCAATACCTATCACCTGTGTTAGACAGTGAGCTTCTACTCTAGACCAATCTAAAAGTGCCAGCATCCCAGCAGAAGATGGAGGCCAAGAAGAAGAAGGAGAAAGGCTGGACACACCCAGATCCTTCCATCCTGCCTCCTGAACTCCCATTCCAGAAACTCCAAAATCTACCTTTTCACCCTGTGATAACTTCACTATTGTTCTCCTTAAACTGCTGTGGCTGGCTGATCTTCATGTGAGGTTGGTAACTTGCTCCACGGGTCACAATCAAACCCCCAGGTGTTCTGGGCCCTGTGCCAGGGTCCCTGAGCCCCTGGCAGGGGTCCTGGCCCCCCTGGACAGCCAGAGGGATGTCCTGTGCTCCCACATGCATCACTTGGGTGCAGCAGCTGCTGAAGCCCCAGACACAGAGGCAGCTGTTCCCAAACATACCTGTTGAGCTGCTCAAGGCTTCTGGGACAGAGATAAATGCTGAATAAATACATTTGCTTGCAGAACAAAGTTGAACCTGGAACAACACTGTCAGGTTTCCAGTGGGTGGGAATTAAGGGACTGATTTGTCTCTGCTACCATTCTGCCCTGTGTAAAATGACAATAATAACTGCTCCTATCTTAGAAGAAACTGGAAGGAGAAATATTTCCCTGGTGCTGAGAGAGGGTTGATCTAATAGAAATATGCTTTAATCTTTCTTATGGTAGAATAAGAGTGCCAAGCTAACATGCACTGCTGTCCTAGAGAGTGCACATTCACTGACAGAGGCATCCTCTTCTTTTGGCAAACTCTGTTCATTCCAAATAAACTGGGAGACACTGGAAACACTTCCAGTCTTTCCATCATTTACAATATGGCCACAAGCAAATTGCATTCAACCTGAAGTTTCTAAAAGAGTTGACTCATAATTGGAAATTTGTTTCAAATTCGCTGCTTTTTTCTCATTTGGCTCACTCTCATTTTTAGTCCCAAGTAGTACAACTGTTATGGCCATTAGTAGTTTTTGAGGTAAGAGTTGAATATAAGGAACACAGGCATTATAGTTTCAACAGCTGCTGCAGTTCTACCTGAGATATTGGTGTTGGCAAGCGTTGAATTCACTCCCCCAAAGCAGAAAAGCCACTCCCAATTGCTTTGAGCATGGTCCTGGGAGATGTGCATGTGTCTTTTTGAACTACCTTATTTCAGGACAGACATTTTCAGGCACAGAGGGGGACCTAAGAGAGAAGCTTTAATTTGAATTTTAACTTCTCTCTTATCTAGGGGCTGTTTGAAGGTCTGTGGGAATCCCATTAAAAGCTTAATTTCTAAAGTTCAGTTCTAATTCTGAA
This sequence comes from Agelaius phoeniceus, assembly GCF_051311805.1. NCBI lineage: Eukaryota > Metazoa > Chordata > Aves > Passeriformes > Icteridae > Agelaius > Agelaius phoeniceus. The sequence continues at coordinate 112,491,301 of NC_135267.1, read as the reverse complement.
TTTTCCCTGGGCTAAAGACAAGGAGGATTTTTTCCACCTGGATCTCTGGTACATATTGTGTCTTTGACATCACTCTTGGTGCCATTGGCATAACAGAGAACCTTTCATTTTGTCCATTAAGGAAATCTCCATTTACCCTGTGTGATAAAAACTTTTCTCATGAACACAGACTGTGCCTTATAATTTTGTTCTTGAACTGTAGATGAGAAATTATTCTTTGTCCTGGGAAACGGAGACTGCACTACATGGAAATATTTGGGTTTCCAGAAGCATCTCCTGGTGCACAGGAGTTCTGAGGTTCCCAGTGCTAACACACCTCTGTGTTACCTCTATGCTGATGCTATTTTCCCTTCCTTGCTGGTGCAGCAGAGCATCTGTTGTTTTGTGCCTGGACTTTCAGCTTGGTCCCTTCCTGCAGACCAGCAGCCAGCCCAAAGGATCTCTGCACATGGATCATCTTGGCCACTGCCCAGGAGCTTCCCAAGAACATATTAGTGACAGAAACACCCAGCAGCACCCATTATTGGCTCCCTCACAAGGGCTTCCCAAGAATATCCTCTTTTTAAGGATGTAGAAATAAGAGTTGTTGATAAGAACTGTTGATGCCTCACCACTGTTAGTGTCCCTGGACTAAAGAAACCAGTGCACTTCTGTTGATATTCTTTTGCTTTATTATTGAGCTGTAGCATCTGGAAGGACTGCTTAAAAAAAAAAAAAGAAAAGGTAAATGCAGGGTGATGGAATCCTGACAGGACAGTCCTGGTGACTGCAGGCTGAATGCATGGGTTTAACAAGTGCCAGTCTGCACTGGAAATTGCACTGTGGCCTCCAGTGATCCAAGCTGACCCTGAACTGGACTGTCCAGAAACAGGGAAAATGACTCTCCCCAGGATTGCTGCAGCCAGGGAACTTCCAGGTCTCAGTCAAACAAGCTGGGCTTGCTTAAAACTAGTTTCTGTTTCTATGAATTGTGTCTCAGGCTTTAGTAAAGATCCATCCAGTTCTGGTTTTCCTACTTCAATCTAGGGAAAACACTCAGTGTGCTACAGGAAAAGCTTTATCAGTTGAATAACAAGTGCTAGGTGGGGGCAGGAATTTTTGTAGAATGTCTGTAAGGGCTGCACAAGCATCAGCAACTAGGCAAGGAAGGAGATGCTGAAGTGGAAGGGAGTCATGTCTTGGGTCCATTCTCCATCTAAAAGGGATGTTCAAACTGCATCAAATACCAGTAACTCTGCTCTGATACTACTAAACCAGATTCCTGAGAATGATGTGTGAGAAAAAAAGGATGGGTTTAATTATTTTGATGTAATCTGTGAAGTTGAATTAGGTATCCAGTTTTAAATCCAGTTATGTTTGCATGTGGCTTTAGTACCTCCTCTTAATTCAAGAGGCCATGTGACCATGTTATTCTCTCACAGACTGCCCTGCAAAAGGCCTGTAAAGTTGAAATGCCCATCAGAAATATTAATTACTTTTCTCTGTGACCTTCTTTATTTTATTTCTGAAAATTTGTTTACTAACCATCTACAAAATATGAGCCAGCTTCAATTAAAAAAAAACCCAGAAAAATAGACAAACTTGAGTCAGCCAAACTGACTGTTCCTTCCTTTTTGTCAGAACTGAACCTCAGGGAGCTCTCAGAAGAGGCCTCTCCTGCCTTCTTACTTTACTGAAGAAATGTTGTACCTTGCATATAATTCCAATTTGTGAGGATTTAAATGGTAGAGTGAACCAAACTGTCTGGTGTAATTCCAATTTGTGAGGATTTAAATGGTAGAGAGAGTGAACTAAACTGTCCAGTGTGATTCCAGTTTGTGAGGATTTAAATGGCAGAGAGAGTGAACTAAACTGTCCAGTGCTCAGCCCCCTGTGCTGTTCCTGGTCCCAGGTTGTCCATTTGGGCCTCTCTGGGTCACTTGCACACTGTTCATTGCCTCAGCTTCTCCTTGCAGTGCAGTGTGGATCACGGTGAGCTGGGATCCAGGCCATCCATGGTGAAATCCCAGAGCAGGGGCTGTGTTTTCCTGCCCTGCAGTTCATGTTTCACTCTGAGTCACGCTTCAGCAGGCTCAGCAGCTGTGCATGGTGAAGGCTTCTGCAGGCCTGTGCTTTTCATGCAAAGGGAGATGGAAAGGCAGAGTCTGAGAGAAATCCAGGTTGATCAATACCAGCTGTGCTAATTTTAGCTGGAACTCAAGGTTTGCAGCCTGGGCATGGCTTGGGAGCACCATGGACAGTTGTTTCTCCAGTTGTTTTGTATGCCCACCTTTTGGTTGAAAGGAATGGGTCCCTTCCCAATTGGCAAGGACCACGTGTGGATGTGTGGGCCTGGCCACCTCTGTTTACCTGCTTTGGCATGGATGTTTGTGACAGCCCCAGCTATAACCAAACTCCCACCCACCTTTTTGATTCCACTAGGATTTGATTCTGGGATTCACATTGCATATCTGTACTACCAGCCCTCTGTGGCAGCCAGGTACACAAATTAATAGTGCATCAGTGTTCAAGTGCAGCTTTCTCCTCTGAGTTCCTCTGTCTCCTATTGACACTTCTCTGTATTATATATTTCATAATTGGGCAGCTCATGCATAAAAGATCCTTATTGATCAGCCATGATGTGAAGAAGTGCTGCTCAGACTTGGCACGGAGTTAAGCAGAAGTCAAATCAAGGACAGGGCTGGCAAGTGTTCAGGCTCAGGCACCACAATGCTGAAATCTGCATTTATTCTAATCTGTTCAGATACGATTTCTGCAATGCAGCCAGTGGCTAAGGCTGACCTTAAATCCAAAGAATCCTTGGCTGTTGGGCTGTTTCCAAAGGCTTAATCCCTTTTGGTCTTGAATTTCTTTTGTTCCTCCTTGTGCCTCCACAGAGTTTAATGGTATTTCTATGGCTGTGTTAGTTTTCCTGAAGCAGTCCTGCAAATTACTTATGGATTATTGGTATTTTTGCACTTTCTTTTTGAAGTAATAATTTCCCTTAATCCTACTTCCACAGCAGTGTTTCAGCTGACATGCAAGCACACTTGGAATTGCATCAGGGCTGCTCTGTGAGTCCAGAGGCAGGACCCAGTCTGGTACAAGGCACTCCTCCAAAGAGCCTGAGCTGAGCACTCAGCCATGCTTTCCTGCCTGTGGTTGAACTCCAGCCCTGCCACAGCACAGCTCAGCAGCTCAGTGAGGGTGGTGTGTTACAAGTGTTATGATGGGAACTGAGGGAGACAAGTAAGAAACAAGCTGTGCTGCCCCAAGTCCCCATCTGTGATCTCTCTAGGTAACCTGGCAGAAATCTTGAATAGGCAGAATCAGGTCTCTGTGAGTATACAGGCAAGACATTTTCTCCCTTTTTGCTCACTTCCTGCACAACGTCCTTGGGTCAATCTGGAGAGAGCAGCTGCCTTCTGCTCTGGGGAGGAGGTTACCATGGGCAGGTTCCTGGCCTCATTTTCAGTGCCTTCATCTTCGAGCCCCTGGTTCCAGCAGCTGGGGATCAAAGTACTGCAGGTGGGTAATGCTTGCACTGTCTGATTACACACAGAGCTGTAAAAGATGTTTGGATCTCTAGAAATTTAGGGGCTTCAAATTCAAGAAACTCTACAAGGTATATCTGAGTTAGAATTCTTCTGAGGGGGGTGATGCTCCCCTTCTACTCTGTTCTTGTGAAAGCCCACCTGGAATATTGTGTACAGTTCAACATGAGAAGGACATGGAACTGCTGGAGAAATCCCAAAGGAGGCTGAGAAGTTGATAAGGGGACTGGAGCACCTCACCTGTGGAGACCTCCCAGCACCTTCCAGGATCTGCAGGGGCCTACAAGGAAAATGGAGTGGGACTCTTCACCAGGATCTGGAGTGGCAGCATGAGGGGGAATTGCTTCAAACTGCAAGAGGGGAAATTTCACACAGAAGGAATTCTTCTCTGGGAGGGTGCAGAGGCCCTGGCACAGGTTGCCAGAGAAGCTGTGGCTGCCCCACCCCTGGCAGTGTCAAACGCCTGGGTGGCCAGGGCTTGGAGCAGCCTGGGATGCTGGAATGTGTCCCTGCCCATGGCAGGGAGTGGAACAAGATGATCACCAAGATCCCTTCCAAAGCAAACCATTCTATGATTCTCTATTATTCTAATATTTATATATTTATTTCAGGGACAACAAGATGCACCTTACCAGTTACACGCCCTTCCAGATAAAAATCAAAACAACCCGAAACCCAACCCTCTACATACTCTAGGAATTTATTTTTTATTATCACCATGACAGTGTGTTTTTCCCTTTGACTTATTTCCTGGAAACAGCTGAATCATTTCTTGCTCAAAAGCTTGCCAAAATTTGCAGCCAGTGGCATGGAAAATTTTGACCCAGAGGTTTGTAAAAAGCTCAGGTCAGATTGTTTTAATGGGGAGTGGCAGGAATGTTCACAGTGTGGAAATCTGGGAGCCCAGAGTGCAATCCACATATATGTAAACAGAACTGTAATGTTAGATCACCCAAGGGAATAGAAGAGGAAAAACTTTTCTTCTGTTTAAGGAATGCAAAAGATTTTAAAGCAATTTTTAAAGCAATTTTTTCACTACTAGCGATTGTATTCCTGTGGGTAAGCAAGGCCAGGACATTAGATCTGCAAGTGTTCCGGTGGAAATCTGGGAGCCCAGAGTGTAATCCACATATATGTAAACAGAGCTGTAATGTTAGATCTCCCAGGGGAATAGAAGAGGAAAAGCTTTTCTTCTGTTTAAGGAATGCAAAAGATTTTAAAGCAATCATTTTTCACTACTAGTGATTGTGTTCCTAGTGCTTCACTACTAGTGATTGTGGGTAAGCAAGGCCGGCACATTCGATGTGCAAGTGTTCCGGAACTGTGACCTTTCCTGTAGATGTGAGCGAGATGACTGCCTTTGGTTTCAGCCCAAGTGTAGATGTGTATCTTAGCACGGCGGCTGGAAGCTTTTCTGCCTGTGGCAGACACTGTTTAGCACCAGCCGAGGTTCCCTATCGCATGCTCAGTGAGATTCCGCAGGACAAAGGCTGTGTAAATTGAATTACACTAACACCACCTATGGATTCGGGGCTGCCGCATTTGCATCACAAACGCCCCTACAGTGTGCATGCCCCGCACTCACCAATTAGGCTTTCTTCCCAACCCTATTGGTCCTTCATAAAAAAGGGAAGGTTTTTTCTTTCCTGATGGAGTTGCAAAGAAAAGCTGCTGATGAAGGGCTGATGAATGGTCTGATTGTGTTGCTGTTTGTATAGTTTCACCTTCATTTGCATCAGTACCAGGCACAGATCCCAAGACTCATTTTTCACTTTTCAGTGCTCCTCTTCTTTGGCCCCTGCCTGCAATAGGACCGACCAAACAAGCCCATTTATCTTTGCCTCCTGGAACACGGACTCGGAATATTTCCCTTCGTGCATCCCAGGGGCCTACACGTGGTGGGATGGGACCTCTCCCCAGCACATCTGGCTTCTGTTGCAGGTTGATTTGGGAACCTGACACCAGCTGGAGTGACACAAAATGTACTGGGAGCCGTCACTGCTTTCCCTCGGGAGCGCTTAATGCATCATCTCGAGGTGCGTCTCCATTTCCTGCTTCAAGGATTGGATCTCCTATTTAGTATTTTTTCCCAGCAGTTCCCACAGCGTGTTTGACACTGTAAAATCAGTCCCCACACCTCAGGACCAGAGAAAGCACACAAACAGCGTGTCAAATTGTTTACACAGAGCACCCCTAAATGATCCAATCAGAACGGAGTCAATTCTGCAAACAGCAGAGCAATCCCTCTCTTCCTGTAGGAGCAAACGAGCACACACAAGCCACGTTCTACTAGTGACTCTTCAGTTCTGCAGTTCTTTGGTTCTTCCTATTTTTCCTGTCATTTTGAAAACATAGCAACTGCCAAAAAATAATGATTTTCTTTTTAAAGAAGGAAAAAAAGAGAATGAAAGAATGTGGCCCTTTGTATTCCATATCTGTTCAGGGAACAAGCTTCATTGATTGAATGCCAGGAAGGGGATAATGCAATCTCCCATTCGGCCTGTTTGCATCTTTTTCCAGGCTGACAGTTCAAGTCTGCTGGCTACAGATGGCCTTTGACAACTGACAACACTCACTGTTATGCCAGTGCATGACTTCATCTGTGTGACACTGCATGTGACTGCAGCTTTCTTCCTCTTTGCTTGCAGGAACTATTCTCCATTTCAGGAGCACCAGAAGAACAGAGGAAGTTTCCCTTGCCAGAACCAGAAGCCTAAAAATGCCTTCCAGGCAGTGGAAAAACAGGATTGTTGGAATATTGTTGTTTGCTTGGGGCTTTAACTGCCAAGTCTGAAGTTCAGAGGCCAAATTTGGTAAAGCTTCAACACTTTTTTGAATGGACATTTTTCAATACTGGTAAGGCCCACATGGGCATTTCAGAGTGTCCCACACTCCAGAGTGCTTCCCAAAGGGTCACCAAGCTTTGCAGCTTGTGCTGGAGGTGCACAGGCTGCAGAGCTGTGCTGGAGTTTGGAGGAGTTTTTGTCTTCTGTGAATCTTGGCAAGCTCAGGGGATGCTGCAAGTTGAATGAATGAAGTCATCCATCATCTAGCAGTAACTGGAGTAGGTTGAACTCATTCCCATTCTGTCTTTTGCTTCAGAAGCAGGAAAAAATTAAGGCTTGTATTCTAGACTTTTCTTTTTGTCACTTTTAAACACAGGTCACAATTTGAATTGTGGTTAGTAGCTATTATCTTGTCCTAATTTTTATTATAACCATTTGATCTAAACTTGGTTCTCAGGCCTGTTCTAACACATGTAATTTACTACTGGCTTTTTTGGAAAAAAAAAAGGAAAAATACTTTTGTATTTTCTTCAACATCTTTTTCTGTTTATTGCCCTAGGCAAGCAGAGAGCTGAGATAACAGAGTGGTGTGGTTCACATCCAGATGCTGTCAAAGTAGTCCATCATGAATTGGGGATGAAATTTAGCAAACACTGGGCCTCATATCAGAAGATGGCAGCCAAAGAGTTAAATAGAGACAGAAATACTGGAAGTCATATTTTTCATCTTTTTTTAGTTGTAGTGGAACTCAGGAAGCCTCCTCTGAGCTATATGGCACAAGCATTTCAGAGTCTTCATGTTATTAATTCAGTTTAGCAAACAAAGTGCTTTTCAATATCTGGGGAACAATGAAGAGTGCATATAATGACCTCTATTTCTTTGAAGATCACATTTCAATGGTGCTGTCTTCACCATGGAGCCACATTCCTGTGAAAATGCCACTGCCATGAGGCTGTGAACCATGCTAACAAATAGGGAAATGAATGTGCTTAGCTGAAAATGTATTTCCTTTGAGTGATTGTGTTGTTGAGTCTGTCAAAAACTGTGGGCAGCCTGGGAGGGAAAGAAAAGCTGACATCCCAAAAGTTGTTTGGTATTAGTGAGGAGAGCCCAGCATCTGCAGAGCATGAGTGAATTCCATAACAGTTTCAAAAGGCAGTTTATTACAATAAAATTTAACTGTCCTGGATAACTAAAATATCTTAATTAGAGGAGAGTTTAGGAAACAAACCAACATTCTGAGGAGCTGATTCTCTCTCTGTCTTGCAAGCAGGCCAAACAAGCCCTTGTGTGTTGAATAAGTGACAGAATAGGTCTGTGACTCTTCAGAGGATCCCTTCTCCAAGTACCACTGGTAAAATAATGTGTTCCCCACATCCTGCTAAGAATGAGTGGGACAGATGCTGCAGATGTCACTTTGACACTTATCCCATCTGGTCAGATGGCAATCTAAGGGATGACAAAACAGAGGAATGACACTGACAAAAGGAATTTCTATCCTAGTTCCTTTAGTCATGTGCTGGACATGCTGGATGAACAGTCAGGGTCACAGCCAGTGTGTTGGGAGTGCTGAGTTTTAGTTCCTGTTCTGTGCTGAAATCCATCACCTCTGCTATCAGGCACTGATTGATCTCTTCAGGCTGGCAGGCACATGGCCAGCTAAATGTCACCTCTGCTGTGATGCCCCAACCAGCCTCTTCACACACTTAGCTACCAAAATATTCATCTTATTCTTACAGAGTCTCCTGGTGCAACATAGCTTCTAAAAGATCTTGGATCAAACAAATCGATTGCTCCTTCTGCCCTTGGTTCTTGGGACAGTGGATGAATCTGCTTTCTTGTTTTGGCATTTCAGAATGTGTGAATTTTCCCCTTGTTCAGGCTGATCTTTCTCTATGTGATGACGTGAAGTTGAGCCCTTGGAAAGGACAGGGAAGAACAGCAGCAGCTTGGCTCTGAGCAATCACTTTGGCTGCCACTCTGGGACAGAACACAGGCTGGTGACTGGCAGTGATATAAATATTCAGGGCTGGATTGACAGTATGCAGGACATGAGCCTGCTGGGAACAGTGAAATGGAGACATGTCTTCTTTCCTTCTTTTGTGCTCCTTTGTGAAGGCATCAAAGGTGTCCAGCAACAAGTTTCTTTCCTTCCCCAGAATAAGCTGTTAGAGGACAAGTGGAGCTCAGCAGCAAGGAGTTGTTGGTATTGTTTTCCACTTGGCTGCAAGTCCTGCAGACAAAGCTAGAGCTGGTAAGTGAATATTGCTTAGCCTGGGTGCCTGGACCTTCCCAAAAGTGCTGAGTCTCAGGGCTGTTCTTGCTCCTCCTCAGCTCAAGAGGGGCTGTGGGAATGGCAGAGAACTTTGGTGTTGGCTACACGGGGCTGTTTTATTGCTGTAGGTCACCCCATTAGCTATCAGTCTGAGGCTTGATGCAAAGATAATGAGTTTTGGTGACAGTGAAGACACAGCTCTCCGTGGTAGTTAGGGGGTTGCATTTAAAATCTGATTCATGTGGTGACATCAGTACTGAAGAATGTTATTTGTGGTCAAAAGTGCCCAAGAGATCAATGGTTCTACTCCAAGACTAACCATTAAGAAAAAAGAAGCTTTAAATGGCTTTCTAGTATGCCTGTTTCCTGAATGTTAAACTGCTCATTAGAGCCCTTTTTAACTTGTTCACTCATGGATCAGGTCAAACCAGTAGGATTATTCAGAAGCACTCATCGTATCCAGGTGGGATGAATGTGAGTGCCGAGCTCAAGAGCAGCAATCCTGCTTATCAACAGACCTAAAACTGCAGCAGCTCTGGGATTTTTCCCAATAATGGAGCTAGGACCTTGAATATTTAACTGTATTGTGGAGTTGCATGTGAAGCAGAACCATTTCATTTCTGTACTGACATTTATGCTCTTTATTTCCTCTCTTCCTTTGGGGCATTTCCATGTACACCGCAGGAGCACACCTGAGATGGGCTCTGAAAATTGTTGTGTAATCTGTAGGCAAAGAGCATAGCAGGGGAAAGGCGTGAAAGGAAAACTACCAGATTGTGAAAGGGGACCAAGACTGACTTTCTGCATTGTTCTTATTGGCACATGCTGTTTGTGCTTCACATTCTTAGGTTGCTGAGAAACCCTGTCATCTGCAAACAAAACCAGCTCCTGCAGGATGGAGTGTGTGCAGAATGTAAAGAGGGAGGTGTCTCTAGGCAGCCTACAGAAGTTTGCCACGTTGCTGCCATGCACACAAAAAGTTCCTGACTTTTGGTACCAGACTCACCACCCTGACAGGCAACCTGGCTGCACTTAAGGTATTTTATGTCAGGAAGTTTTTCTGAAGACTTGACTCACATATTCTTAAGTAGTAAATACAGAGCTGGTATTAAGTTATGCATCATGATCCAAAGCATTGGTCAATGTTGTATTGAAATGACAGCATGTGGAATTTATAGCATATAATTTTCACCAGGAACACCCATCTCAGGGCTTGTGGCTGTTTCTCCATACCCTTGAAAACACTGGTAGTTTTAGTACTAGATTTGGTAAATTCTTGCAGAGTATCTCTGGTTCCTATTTTATTGATGACAGAATTTGATCCTGTAGTATATTTAATATTTGGTCTCTGTCCATTTTTGTGTGTGCTGCCATCCCTTTATCTCAGAATGAAAAAAAAAGAGACTCAGTTGTGAATTCCTTTCTGACCTGTTCCCCATCATTTACCCACTGAGGGCCAAACCTGTCCTTGGATATTTAGAAGCATAGCTCTAACTGGGAAATGCTGAAATAAATAAAATAAAAATAAAATAAAATGTATTCCCAGTGGTGAAACAACTGAACATTTTCTCAGGCAAAAGCTGCCTAACCAGACAGCCTGAGAGCAAAGGCCTGGCTGCATTCAGGATCCCCACAGGAAGACACTCCTGGTAATGAAGCTTGTCACCAGGAAGCTGGTGGCAGCAGATGGCAGTGCACAGCCTGGGCCAGGGGTCTCCTCACATTCCAGCTCCCCATTATATCTGCACGGGGCTTCTCTCCTTAATAGGGGACTCGGAGCTGGGCTTAATGGGCTCTGACTAATGACTAAAAAGGGGAAAAGATGAAGAATTGGCTCCTTTGTGATCTTCCTTTCTTTCTTTCACCCATCTTTGACAGGCTGTAAATGGATTTTCTGTAGCTGCTGCATTTCACTGGGGAAATGAGCAGGGTGTGTTTTAGATGATTAGTCATTATCTGGAGGCTTTGCACTCAGCCCTTGCACTGCATCCCTGAGAGACCAAGGAGGCCTTTAAGTTTCCAAGTGGGAATTCCTACTGGGATGTTGATGGGGAAAAAAATTGCCTAAATTCTGTTCATGCCCAAGGCAGTAACAAGACCTGTCTGACTTCATGGCTTGTGACTGAAGCAGGCTCTGGGCCAGCATGTGACTGCCTGGCTCCTCTTTAGGAGCTGCCTCGGTGCCACTAAACGTGTGTCAGCACCGTGGGGAGAGAAAAGACTCCATTGTCTCCATTGCCTCAGCCCACCCTCCTGCCTTGCAGAAGGCTTCAGATTTCCAGATAATTCTGTGTATGTTCAACAGACAGATTTTGGTGATAAGGTTAAGAAATGTAAATGTTTATCCTTCAAGTTTAGCATGTAATTCCAACTTGCAGGAAAACTCAGTGGAGTAAATTCCCTGATGGCCCATGTTTGTGCTGTGCTTGCAGAGAGCTTGGCCTGTGCCATGTCACAGTGTTTGTAGGAAGTGTGTGTGTTGGATCAGTATTTCACTGGTGCAGTCTTGAAAAAGGATGAGGGTGATTCATGAACTGAGAAAAACACAGTGTTCTTAGGGAAAAACCAAAACCAAACCTTTGTAATCAATCTATAATCCAACAGAAAAAAGTGCTGTCTGTATTGGAATGTCTTAGGTGAGGCTGTAAGGCAGGGAAGGATAAAACTTGAATTCAGGCAAATTTTTTTCAAAGCTGAATATAATCTGAGAATATTTGGGCTTTTTTTCAAAGTACATGGAGTCTCCAGACAGATGCAGCCATCAGCTTTTCCAAAAGCCCAGTATGGTTATGCCACTGCACTGTGCTGAAAGAGGTTGCAGAGGTTGTTTAGTGGGGATTCCCACTGGGGTGTTTGTGGGATGAAATGACTTAGTGCTGGGTCTTGGCAGGTGAAAATGTGTGAAGTACAAGAGGGGCTGGAAAACAGAAACCTCTCACAGATGGGGAAATGTACAGATAATTTAGGCTACAGATTTTGGCTTAGGACACCTGAAATATTTGAGCAGCATGTTCCTTAGAGCTGAGTGATATCCTGGTGTCTCTAGGACATTTCATATCATCTCACTTGGCACTGAGCAAGACATCCAGTCTGAAAACAATGATTTGACTTGGTTTAACCAGGTAATGCATGGAGATAAAGGTTACATTTACAAAGGAAGGTGAGTGGCAGATACAAAAGGGATTCTGCTGTCTATTACTCTGAGAGTAAGCCAGAAAGAACAGTAAAGCCTGTCACAGTTTACAGGAGTGTCTTTTAAGTGTCTGCAAGATGAGGAAGTCAAGCCATGAAGATTTCATGTCTGTGGAATTCAGGGGAAAGATTCCCTAAGGAGTTGGGGTAATCTGGAGACTAAGGCTGGGGGACAAGGTTTGCTGGCACCTCACAGGTCTGTGTCTCCTCTAATAGCCACCAGTGAATTTTATCAGTTTCCTCCAATTAAAAAAACAAAAAAGTTTAAAAACCATAAAATATTAGAGGGTGTTTGAAGGAAACAAGCATAGAAAGATGGATATAACTATTTATTTCTCAAAAAGAGGAAGGGAATGAAGGCAGTGTTGAGGTGAGGTGTGTCTGACAGGAGGATGTGTGATTTGACAAGAGGCTACTCCAGGCTCACTGGCATTTACAGTCAGTGATTCTGCTCCTCCACAAGAAACAAGGGCAAGCCTGAAAACCACAGGCACCTCCAGGAGGCACTTAGGCTCAGCTGGCCTCAATGACACAGGGTAATTAGCATAATTAGCATCTCCTTGTTTATGGTAGCTGAGGATCTGGCCAAAATAAGTGCAGTGTGTAGCACAATTGTAATGTAGCTTCAATTCACAAAAAATTTGAAGCACTTGTAATTGCTGGTATATGCTGTCAATAACCAGGCTCAGTCATTCATCTGTTTGAACTCCACCTGGAAGAAGCAATAGCAGATTTCTGACTCAGGTATGTAAAATTAAGGCTTTTTTTCAGCCATGAGACATTTGGATGTGGTAGATCACCCATACTTTGATAACATAAATAATGAAGTGGTAAAATGCTCTTGTACTCTACTAATTGGTTACAATGGAAGTAAATGGCCCTGGTTGAAAATTGCTTAATGGGCAACTTGAGATAGGTTTCCTTTGTTTGAGAGCTTGTTTAGGTGTTTATTGTACAGTACAGATAACAGAGTTTTGGTAGAAAGTTTTTAGCCTAAGTCTAAAGAACAAGATCAAAGTTCTAGAAAAAAAAGCAATCTGTTTCAGACAGGCTTTAATTGCATTTTGGAACAAGCAAAGGATAAAAATTATCTGTCTGCTGTTGGTGGATGGAGAGAAAGAAAAGAATGATCAATAGAGCATGGAAATGAAAGAAGGATAATTGTAGACCTGTCAGTGAAAGTATTTCTTTTTCAAACAGGAACTCAGTTTCAGCTGTCTCAGTTTTCCCACTGGCTGCTCCCTTCAGTACTTTCACTTTCCATGGCAGAACTTTCACTGATCATTTCTGCAGCTGGACATTCCACATTTCTGCCTTCTCCCTGGAGATAAATACTGAATATCTTACAGCCCAGGAGATTGCTGTCTGGGCTAGAAGGGGAAAGGGACACTTAGTGAATTCATTTTTCTGGTCAGAATTTAGTGAGATAATTCTCTGCTTAACTTGCTTGTGATGTTTTGTTATGCTTGAGCAGGATTATCTCATGCTTTTGCATGACTGCTATGAATTAAGTCTCTACCAAAGGTTTTACACATCCATCTGCTGTTCCTCTTTACCATAATGACTCTGCTGGAGGATCCCATTTGGAAAAGGCTGAAGTTGTGATACCTTTCTGTTATACTGGAGTATTTCTGGATTCCTGGGGTCAAACAGGGCTAATTCTGCAGTGCCTTGGGGCTGTACAGAAATAATGGGAGCAGGGACTCAGGCAAGTTCTCAGGGGTAGTTCCTGAAATTCAGGTCCTCTCTTTGGGGCTAATTCTTTATGCACCTCGGTGTTGCTGTCAGGCAGCACAGCCTTATTTTCTTGAGGAAAATTCACATGGGCAGGTGAGGCTTGTTGAGTATTTTTGGTTCCAGTGTAAACATGAAACAATGTAAATCAAAGCATGCTGGATATATTTTTATTGCTGTTGCAATCTTGTTGCTTCAATACACAACAGTAAAATACAATTTAGGGCAAGCTAGAAACTTAAGGTTTATTGGAATATTTACCAGTGAAAAGGTAAATATGATATCTTTGATATCAATCTTGGTATCTTTGTGATGATGTAAATTACTGCAGCCTCATGTAAGTATCTGCTGATGCATGAGGCCTGTGAGCATTTCTGCATTTTTGGAGTCAGAGCATGGATATTTGTCATTAACTGTTTGGTGAAAATTGAGTACAGATCACAGCCTGGTTTACCCTGCACCTGTTAAAGGCAATTGCAGGGGGTTTGTCCTGAGTGCCATCATATTTTTGGCTGGAGTCTGCAACTTTTATACACATGAATCATTTTATTTTTGTGAATACTTTTATTGAACTCTGCATGGAAATATTTTCAATGTGGAGCCTTGGGCAGTGTAAATTCTTCAGAGGAGCAGTTATTATGCCTAATTTTTGGCTCTGTTGTAACAGGAATTATAATTTAAACACATATCAGAAATATGTTTGTAATAACTGAAGCAGCACATACACTTTCTAAAATGTGCTTTGAGAAAGGACATATCACTTGCTAACCATTGAGAAGAAATGTACAGGAGTGAAAAAACATTGGGTTTATGTAGGCTGGGGGACAAAATCTAAATTTGTCAGACTTGTCTGTGTCCCTGCATTTGACTTGTCATGCTATAGGAAAATTGAGGTTTTTAGGAAAACGTTTTAATGTCATGTTTAGGAAAATGGAGATTAATTTTTTAACTGACTTCATTTGAAAAGAAACTTACTGTCAGTGTTGTGGGCCAAATAAAATCTGGTCTCAGTGCTCACATTCCTGTGGATTTCAGTTGAAGTGCTTAAGGTAAATCAGATCTGGGCTTGACTATCAACCATTTATTGATCTTTTTATGAAAGATCAAATAAAATCTTGTTGTGATCAAGCAAATTCTACTGAGGTTCCAGTCATTCCAATTAATTTCAGACCATGTCACCCACTGGCCTGGCTTTTGCATAATGGGATATTGGCATAGATTTTGGTGTTTGTATGGATACCTGGGAACACTCAAATATATTCTGTCATTTGTCCAGAATTTTGAGCCAAGTTTTCCATGTTAAAGAATTATATCTGGATGAAGTTATAAACTCAGATTAGCACTTTACACTGCTGAGTAAGTTTCACCAATTTAGTATGGAAATGTGTTAGATTGTGTAAGATTTCCTGCTGCAACACCTCTCTTACTGAAGCCTTTCCTAACAGAGCAAATCTACTGACTCAGGTAAGAACACTCCTTTTTTTCCCTGAACCATGGAAGTGTAGCCATTCAGAGATGTGCCCCAGGTCTTGTAATTTATATTTTCTAACTGCTGTATAACGTCAGGGGCTTCAGCAGCCTCTTGGTGTGCCAGGCTGGAGTTCACTTTGCGTGCCCAGCACTAGAAATGCGTGGCTGATAAGCTGATGCACTTTTTATCTACTTTGGAGCCTGACTGACATCTCCAAACACTGTTGTATCTAAACAGCTTGAATATGTGACCTCATTCCTTAAATACCATCACTGGAACAGCTCTTGTTGCTAAAATAAAAGCAGTGTTGATTCTGTGTTGTGAAAACTCCCCCAGCCCCTGTGAGAGGCGCAGACCAAACCACACCTCCCTTTACTATGATAAAAAGGTTCATTTGTAGCCTTTCCAGGGTACCTGCAGCGTGCAGGCTTTGTCACTCTCTTCCTGTTAACCTGTGACTGGCACAGAAATTCAGGCACATGGAAAAGGACTGGGAGCAGTTGCCAAGGAAAATGATCCCAGAAAGGTGAAGTGGCTTCGTTTTGTTTTCTTAGGCTGACAAGTAGTTTAACTACTCTCTAAACGGAGGGAAGATTGGAGTTGAGCCAAGCTTTCCAGAAAAAAGAGGCCAGGATCAGCTTTCCCCTTTTCTGCTGGTTTTTAATGCTCAGAAACAAGGCCTCTGCATTGCAGGCCTGTGGCAGTGCTTTGTTAAATATAACTAGAGTTTTGGAAACACAAGCTATGCCCTGCATTCGAACACAACCACATGTCTGCCTGCAAACAGTGTCTGTTAAAAAAAATCTTAGAATTTTCATCTTGAGGACCATTTCTGTGGGAGAGTTGAGGTGCACATCCTCTGCAAAGTAAATTTTCAAATGTTATTTTTTAAAAGAACATACTTATTGCTTAATCTTTAAACATATTCTTTAGTTTGGTGCTGAAAATCCCCAAAGAGAAGTGACTACTTTTAATCTTTCCATCTGGTGATAGGAACTGCCATCAGGGTTAGTGCCTGATTGTCACCTGCTTCTTAAAGCTCAGTATTGTTTTGGTAAGGGAGGAGTCACTGAGAGTGACAACAGCCATTTGTATTTTAATTTACAGCAACCAGATTCAACATTTATTTAGAAATAAAGGACTTCCGTGTAGCTTTGGGCACCAAAACTGCATTTTGGGGGAAAAAAGGGTAAAAACTCTTACATAACTGACGATCACAGCAGGCTGGACATGTCTGCAGGGAAAGGCAGCCTGTGCTGCTGCCTGCCCATTGCCTGGGCACTCCTGGGACCTGCTGGTGGCACAGGGAGGCCTCAGCCAGCCTGGGTTTGGCACCTGGAAGGTGAGGGAGTCGCTGCAGTGGGGAAAGCGCTCAGTGGTGACTCCACAAGGCTCCAAGGGTCAAGAGGAAGCACCTTGGGGCCAATATTGAATGTGGCTGGCAACCAGGGTAACTAAGCCTCTGAGGGAGTTATGTGCTTACTCTGCCTGCTGCCAACAAAACTCCTGCCAACAGCTTTTTGTAGCGGCAGAAGTCTATTAATTCTGCATGCATACACAGCAGCAGAGAGGGGCTGACATCACGCTGGCCTCCATGGAACAAAACACAGACATGAGGAAGGGCAGGGAAGTGGATTGGCAATGTTCCCAAAAAACAAGGAGCAGCATTTCACTCCCATGAAGGCACTGGCTGGGTGCTGGTCCCTGGGGCTGAGAAGGAGCACTGAAATGTTGTAAAGGGAACACAGGTTAAGGATATCTAGGCAACACAGGCATTTTCTCTGCTCATACTGCAATAATTTGCAGACTTCTTAACACTCTGCTTACAGAGGACTCAGGTGCACTGACAGTGCACAGAAGTGGCAGATGGAATCCTGGTAATGATTTTTAATTACATCTTTGTGATACTTGGCATATGAATGAAATTTAGGCTTCCTGATGGTTTTATTAGATCCATAAGTGAAAAATTTACAGACTGAAGGAAAGAGCTGAAAACAGGGCTGCGAGGAGATCCATAATGAGGGATTTAATGAAGTAGTTAAATCCACTGTAGAACACAAATTGTTTTTAATTGGAAACGTTAGACAGTTTAATCTTTCTATCAAATGTTCAGAGGAAATCAAATACCCTGTTGTATAAAAAGCAGCTGGGACACAGGGAGAATGGCCCTTATATCAGTGCTCTGTGAGAGGTCAATGACAATTTTAATTGATGCTATTTCAGTTCTTGTGGTATGGTGGTAACTAGAATAGAAATATCTGAACTGCTTGTTCTTAGAAATGTGTAGAGTTTATCCAGGAGAATTTTCAGCTTAGAATCAAGTACAAAGGTTCGATGAAATCTGAAAATACAAAAAAATGGGTGCAGTTAAAGATCATTTTGTGGGTACATCCCATTCCATTTATTTCTGAAAAATACATGGGGTGGCAACATTCACTTATTTTCAAAGACACAGTTAGCAGTGTGGCCAGATATTATTAAAAATGCATCTTGTACAAAACCTAACATTACAGTTCTAGAAAAAAGTTTTTAAACAATTGCTTTTAAAGCTTTTCTCGATTTTTTTTTTTTTTCAACTTTGCAAAGCCCTTTTTATGCCTCTTTCTTTGTCAGCCTGAGAGCACAGCATGGTCCTACTAAATCCATCTCTTTGGTGTCAGTGTTGCATACCATCCCAAATAGAAACTAAAGGAGTGGGAATGTGGGCTCAAGTTGGAATAATAGCAGTATTCCCAGCTTGGTTTTGCTTTTTTCAAATACACAGAGGAAGATTGCTGGGTCCATTAGAGCCTAACAGGAAACAGAATGTAACTAATTTTGAAGGTAGAGTATTTCTAAAGTTTATCTGTCAAGAGACCTACATTCATTCATTGATTTAAAAACCAGAAGAAATCTCTGGCCTTTTGGTCTTTGCTATGGGCTGAAAGATGTAGTGGGGCACTGGGAAGGGATTTTTGGTTCTGCACTAAACATGTAGAAGGTGGACTTTGAGTGTGGGGCACAGGGGGAGTTTGTATCAGCCTTAGCTTGGAGCGTTGTTCACCTGCTGGTTCTGTGCCCTCCATGGAGCCCACGTGTCTGTGGCTCACCTGAACAGCTCCAGCCTGAGCACAGCCAGCCAGGCCAGAGGGGCTCCACTGCAGCAGCAGCCTGAGCCCAAACTAGCTGAGTCTCATGCAATAGCCCCTTGCTGAAACAGCTGGCATCTGCTTTAGTGGCAGTTTACTGATAATATGAACTCTCTAGAGCTAATCTTTAGCCAGGCTGTAAAAATTAAGGGTTGCTTCCCTTTTCCCAGAAGCAAATAGACCTTTGCATGGTTCCATGCATTTCTGGGGTTATCTTTTGGGGGTTATCTTGAACATGTTTATCAACCCTCATTAAGCTGTAAAGCTGTGCTTGCATTCTTAGAAGGAGGTTGTTTTCCTTCCACTGCAGAGCTGTGCAGAAAAGCTCCCTCTGGAGAAGCAAGAGGGAGATGATTTCTCTGCTCAGAGCATGGCCCCTAATCCACAGCTCCAACCACTGCAGCTTCCCATCAGTCCTTGTGGGACTTCAAACTCTTGTGAGCACTGGGGATTATATCAATGCTGGGGACTGTGTCAGGATAGCACCAGCTTGCTGTGTGTCCTTTGTCCCCTGCTAGCTGGGCTTTGTGTTGCTTTCCCAGATTCTTCTTATTTTGGCTCACTTGTGTTTATCCCTCGGTCCCAGCAGTCCCTGGGTTTGTGGCTGAGCTGTCACTCCTGTACATGCTCAGAAGTAGAAATGCTGAGTTGAGCAGCTGCATCTCTTCAACTGTACATTTCTAGGTCTGAACACTTTTTTTCCCCAGCTCCCTTGTGCTTTCTAGGTTTTAGGTGTAATCCTTCCAAACAGCATTAATCACATTAAAGATTTAATCATAGTAATGGTTTTGCTTATTACTGTTATTATACATTCAAATGTCTTTTCAGCTTTTATTTGTGGGTGGGGCTTTTTGCTTAATAGTTGATTGAGGTTGCATTCTTAGTCTACAAGGAATTTAATCTGAGTGATATTCATAAATGCAGAGACTCAAATTTGTTATTATTCAATAAATGAAGGTGTGGCTGTTTCAGAGTATTGTCTCAGGGCAGCACCTTCCTATTTTGGTATCTTTGTACAACTGGAACAAGCAGAATGGAAGGTCAGGCTATGAAGTCAGTGCTGGCCATACAGAGAGCAGTGTAACAACTATCTCTTGATTTATTTTGCACCAGATTTTAGTTATCTTGCCTTCAGATACCCATAAGCAACTCCTTTTTACTGTAGTAACACTTAATACACATCCCTGAGAGAAAAATTGGTCCTCAGAAATAAATTTTGAATTAAAAGGTGAGTAGAGAAAATATAGACTTAATTGTATACCTAAAATAACTGAACTGACTCAAATTGTAGATACATTCAGTGCAGCAAGGGAACCTGAAATTAGAACTTTTTTCTTTTGTTTTCTGCCTCATCGGTTTTTCTGCTTGGAATGAGGGCTTTATGCCCTTTTCTTTCTTCTGTCTTCTTTTCAAATAAAACTGAATCAAACTATTAATACATTCAGTACAGCGAGGTAACCTGAAATTACACTTTTCACTGTTTCTTTGCCTCATCTATTTTTGTGCTAGAAAAGGGGATTTCTTGTCCTTTCCCTTTTGTCTTCATCTGTTACAATTTCTGTATATTAGGCTCATGATTCATTTCATTATTTTCTCCTAACCCTCTCATATCTGGCCACAGGCCACTTTTCCAAAACCCCAGGGATACAGATTCCATTTTGTTCTGCTTTCTTCTTTCTCCACCTGCTCCTGGCTGACTCTGCTTGGCGTGTCCTCCCATCCTAAAGCTTGCTCAGAAACCAGCACAGCTTCCATCCCCATCTTCCATCCCCATCTTCCATCCCCATCTTCCATGTGCAGCTTCCACCCCCGGCTTCCACCCCCGGCTTCCACCCCCATCTTCCATCCCCATCTTCCATGTGCAGCTTCCACCCCCGGCTTCCACCCCCAGCTTCCATCCGCCACTTCCCACCTTCCCCCTTGGCCATTTCAATCTCTCTCCCATGTAACCATTGCTGGGGAGCCCCAGCACTCCCAGCTCCAGTGCAGGTTGCTCTGCCCAAGAAAATGACTTTGTTCAGGCACAAGGGCAGGAACTACCAGCCATTCTCCATGCTGGCTCTGTTAGGTGGCAGGGTTTTTGGGAGAGAAGCACACAGCTCATGGCAAGGCCAGAGTTTCTGTGTGGCAGCACTGAGAGCACAAATACACGCAGCAATCATGTGGACTCCTTACCCAGGTATTGCCAAACCACAAACCTGCCTATCCTGTCCAATCCCATGTGATGTTGCCCCGGGTGACACAGCTACAAACACATCTATCCCACACATCTGTGTGCTGCCAAGGCTCAGAGAGGGTTTTAGACCAAAGCAGTCCTGTGCTGACGTGACACAGAGCAAATGACAATGAAATTGCTCTTTGTATCATGCCATTCAATTCATGGGCAGAACTCCTTCAGACTCCTCTGAAGTTTGCCAGTGTGGGTTACCAGGTTGGGCAGTGCTCCCCGCTGAGTGTCTGCTCTGGCTGCCCAGTGGGGAGAAATCTGATTGGAGCCGATTTGAAAAAGCCCCTGGTGGCAGGAGGTATTTATAGCCCAGCACAGCGTCAGGGGCTGCCGTCGGCACTGTGGGCTCGTGGTGCTGCACTCGGTAAATCGCAGATTATGGGGGCTTTGCCTTAGGAGCTTACAGCTGAGGAGGGCTCCCAGGGGTGTGTGCCACTACCTGCCAGAGCACAGAGAGTGCCTGGTATGGAGCAACCCTAGTACTGTGGGATGTTATTCTGAGCTCTCTTTGATTTTCTCAATGCATGTCTGTCTTTCCTTACTTGTTCTAGACCTGCCTTGCAAATCCAAGCTAATCCCAAACATTCAAGAGAAAACAATACCCCAAGAATGGGAAGTGGAAAAACTGACTGCTCTTTTTCCACTGACCCCTTTGGTTTGTTGTTGCCTCAGTTTTCCAAAACACCCCTACGCAGCACATCTCTCATCCACCTGTTGTATTGAGCTCTGTGAACTGTGTGTGGGAGGAATTGACTTCATAACGTGCCAATGTTGTGTAACACTGAGCCTTGGTGCTTGACTGGGGAGCCTGAGCACTCCAGAGGGTAAACTGAACCTAATTGGTGTCCAACAGCCAGCCTGATAGGTTTGGCTTTTTTGGTTCACATTTTGGATCTCCATCCATCCATCCATCCATCCATCCATCCATCCATCCATCCATCCATCCATCCATCCATCCATCCATCATCTATGCCACACACAACTATAAATGCAAAAAGACTGAAGGAATATCTATAATTTGAACTAAAATTCCTAAGGAGAGAGGGAAAAAAGTCCCTAATGCAATGTGTTAAAACTTACATATTAGAAGGCATGCAATAAAAATTTAAATTTCGTCCAGTTGCCATGAAATGATCTAAAACTGAACCAATGTATCATATACTGTGTATTTATATGGTGGCACCTGATTTCATTGTCAAAGCAGTTTAAATAGCTCTTGCTATTTCTGAAGAATATGAGTGATGACATCCCCTGCTATTTTTAGGAATAATATGTTTATCTTTATTTAGTTGCACTTAGATGGATGCTATATGGAGAAGTAAGCATTACCCAGTCCTGGGCTGTTTTAGTCTGGGGGAACTAAAGTTACTGGTTTGTGATGGTGCCAGTGCTGATCTTTCTGTTCTGTGGGTCAGCAGCTGGAGGTCTGGTCCATTTTGGAATCTCTTTTTGTCTGCTCCCAGCTGTCCTCCCTCTTATCCCATAGTGGGATACATAAATTACTTTTACAGGTTCAGCATTGTGAAGCAGTCATAGAAGTGGATTTTAAAAGGGAGAAAAATCCTCAGATGAGGGAAGAGAGGCTGATTCTCCCAAGGTAGTAACTATCACTCATGGAAAAGGCAGGATGGAATATGACACTTACTTAATATAGAAAGCATCTCCTTTGTGTGCCTTACAATTGTTCTTTTTCTTACACTCTTGAAGAAAAAGAAAGGATACTTTGCTTCAAAGAAGAATTCAGTGCAACAATTGAACATCAGTATGAACTTCCAAGCTTTAAGAAGGGCTAAACCAGGTCAGATGGGCAGAACATGAGGGAAGTGATGATTGGCTGCAAGTGGACTGAACCCTAGGATTCTGTGAGACGAGAGTAGAAGGTAAGTGTGACACTTCCATAAGTACTGCAAAGGCACCACAGCAGTGATCAGAGATACACTTGACCATCACATCAGCTACATGAGCACCCTGAAGTATCAAGAAACTGCCTAAATGTAATCTGGGATCACAAGTTACTGAGAAAAATGGAGGAATTTTTAGATGTAACTGATAGAGGCAAGGAGGTTGTCTTCTCACCGTCCCAGGAATGTATTTGAAATGCCAGTCAATAATGCCTTTGTTTTGAGTCTCTGCTTTTTTACTAGGATAAAAACCTACAAAACACTTTACTAGGATTACCTACAAAACAGTTCTACACTGTAGGAAACACAATGTGCTAAAAGAACAAATCAAATTGACATGAATTCAGTGGCAGCCTCAAAGGGATCACATATCTGTGTGCCTTGTTCCCCCTCCAGATGACTCCTCCTCCAGTCTAGGTAAAAAACTGCTGCTGGTGTAGTGTCCAAAAGCTGCTCAGGGAGACTGGCTTTCCAGCCCACTGCAGAGCTGAAGAATTATATGATTATATGATTTACACTTCCCTGGAAGTGTTCAAGGTTGCTCTTGAAACAACTTGTTCTAGTGAAAGGTATCCCTGCCTATGGAATATGGGGGCAAGGGGAGAGAAATGAAATGGTCTTGAACGTCCCTTCCAGCCCAAAGCATTTTATGATTATTATTATTATTATTCTTTTAAACAACTGTCATTTATAAGAATTCTGTTGAATCAATTTAGTTGTATAAGTCTTAAAGAAAGAGTGCTATTCAAAATTCTGATTTTGTTTTCAAAAACTTCAAGTGAGTAAAATAGAATGAGAAACAACATAAGCTGCCTTTAAAGCCAAACTGATTGGGTTTTTTTTCCAATTTACCCAGGTATTTCTCCCCAGGATATGGTCAAGTTATTTCCAGGCTCATATGTTAAAACTTACACTGTTTAGCAACCTGATTCTACCTGATGGAATAAATCCAATAAATTTTAGCTAACAGCCTGTGCTGAAGTAATCATTTGAGCAGATGTTACATGTCATTCAAGTAGTTAGTTTTTGCTGAAATATGTTAGTTTTTTACAAGATACAATGAGAAGAGTAAAAACTATATTTACACTGAAAAAAACCCCATTGAAAATAGTTTAGAGTAAGGGATACCTGATAAACATCATGCTCTAGAAATCTGAAGAACTTTGGATTTCTTTAGGGACTAAAGTAGCCCTGTGTCACTTCTTTTCCATGTGCTGTTTTCTCAGTATCTTTTCCTTTCATTTCTGCTCCTTTTTACAGGATATATCAGAAAGACTTTAGCCTACAGGATTTCTTTTATTCCCTTGCCAACACTGTGGTTGCACTTAGGTAGTCCTTCACCACTGGCATGACTCACCTAAAACACATCCCTATCTACACCAGTCAGAAACTAGTTCCAAACCAGTAAAACAAGCAAATTCAAGTTTCCTATAGCCCCAGGTCTTACACTGTTTGCATCTCTATCCTGGAATATCTTCAGTTGTTCTCACACCTCTCATCCTCCTTTTTGGTTTTGTCATCTGGGTAAATGACAGACAGGCAGGCTTGTAAAAACTGCTTATGTATACACCAGTGGAATGGGGAACCACCAGCTTCTCCTGCTCCCTCTGCCCATCAGCTCTCTCTAATTTAGCCAGCTGCTGGTTTCTACAAAACCATCAAAACTTGAATCTTCTGCCGCTGCCATTGTTAACTGAAATTGCCCCAAGTGTTCCAAAGCTGGAATATTTTATCTGGGGAAAGGTGAGGGAGGTAAAGGGCTTCAGTGTGTGACCAGCTGGACGTGATACTGAGAAAGCAGGGAAGTCATGTTGGACATTTCTTAGCTGTCCTATCTTTGTCTGACCCAGATAAAGGAAGAGCTCCCTAAATACTCTAAGAAAGAAGCCTCAGTCCTGGTGGTGTTTTCCAAAGCTGCCCTACATTCCATCCCCAGGGGTCAGAAATGCTCTGTGGCCTCAAGCCCACCACCAGGACCCAGCTGAAGACTCCAGCTGCTGGAGCTGCTAAAGGCATTTGAAGGGACAGCTTGTTAAGAAGTGAGCAAAGTTCTGCAAAATAGCAGCTCTTCCTTTCAAATGTGAGTTCAGATCAATGTGCTGCTCCCTCTGCACACTTTGCCTGTAGAGTTAAGTTTCCTAATTCCAATAGTGATGGCATCAGCCTTGTCTACAGAAATGGTGAAAATGTTGCCCCCATCAATCTGTTTGCTTTCTCCTAGGGCACATTTGGCAGCTAAGGGAATAATCTTGAATTTTGGTTACCAGGCTGTTTCTTTCCTAAGTGGGTCAATATCAATACTGAGAAAGAGCAAAAATTGATCTCTAATATAAATTGTATACACTTTTCCCTTTACAAAGCAAACCAGCTTAAATTCCAATTTATTAGAACTGTAATAAATCCCTAAGTTTTAAAAAAGCTCTTAAAATACTGTAGGTAAAATGCCATGATTTCAGAGTGCTCATTCTCGCTGTTGTAAGTTCTAGCCACTGAGTGAGTGGCATCACTAGCTCAGTACCTGGAGTCAGATTGTGGAGGTGATCTAAAATAAAAACTAGGAGGGGGGAACATGAATTAGAAAAAGTAATTGATACTATCTGGAGTTTTTTGTTAATAGAGAATGGAATTTTTTTGTCTAGATCCAATGGAACTGATGGTCCTTATGTTCCTCAAGAGTGAGAAGTATTATGGCCAAACTGGTAAGTGAATAATTTAATTGTATTTCTTAAAAGTGTCAGAGGCTTGCAAGGAGTAACATTAAACCTGATGTGGGGAATTCCATGTATTCTGAGAATTAGAAAATTCTGGGGGTGTCAGTAGGACAGAAAATTAACTGTATTGTCCTTTAAGTAACACCAAAGGGGTTCTTTCCAAGAAAAAGAGGAATCAGACCAAATTCCCATTACCAGTGGATCCATCCCTGTGCAGCTTTAGTGAGGTGGGTTTTTCACGAGTCTCATTTGTTGGAGAGCATTGTCATTGTTTTGGTTCCCTTCAAATATTATGTGTTTCATTGATGAACAAATGTGTTCTTGTTCACTGTTGTAACATCATTTTAATGGCACTCATCAGCTTTGGTTCCTCTGAGTGACAGCTTACAGAGACCAAGAAGAAATTACCTGGATGTAGGAATTTAAAGCTACAGCTAAAGGCAGCTTTTCACAGGTGGCACTTGGTGTCTTTTGGAGCTGTCCTGAACCTCTCTCGTTTGTGCAGGTGGGTGGGCTCAGCACCTGGCTGGCTGAAGGAAGTTCTGCAGGGTGTGTTGTGACAGGCCTGAACCAGAGTATATTGACATGGGTAGTGGGACACTTACTGTAGCAATGGATGTGTTTGATTCCAATCAAACAGTTCCAGAATAAGAAGTGCCTGGAACACTAAAGAATATAACAGGTTAGAGAAGTTCTCATCAAGAAAATGTTATTTATAGCTGAGGACAAGGAAGGACCCATAGAAGATTCTGATAAAGCCCAGCCTGGTTCACTTACCATCAAGAGATGGAAATCCCTTTGTTCTATTGTTTTCACACTTTTCCCCCTCCATATGCTGCATTTGTATTAATAAACTAAGCAGTGATTTTGTCACAATATGTCACTGCTGATCTTGAAAAGAAGTACAGCAGGTGTTCAAGTGAAGACAAACCTGTGAGGCAAATCTGCTTGATTCAGCACTGGCATGATCTGAAAACAAAGAATTGCAGAGTTTTATCCTTCAGAGATAAAGACATTATGTCTGAAACCTGGGAGATTGTCCTTAAAGCTTAAAAGGAGGGACAGAAACCCAGCCACCCTCGCAATTTTAAATCCATCCTTTAAAATCTCTGTCTGAGATCAAATGTGGGGTTTTTCCTGTTGGATCCTGCTGTGAAGTGACAGTACTACATTTGTGCTATCACCATTATTATCTTAGTCCATGATCTGCTGTGATATCATGTTCCTTCTGTGTGAGATAAAGCAGAAGGTCAGAGTGGACTGACAAAATCCCACCAGTACATAACCACTGGCAGCACTGCTGTGCAAATTCAGAAACATCCCCACTGGGGTTTCTCTCATGGAATGCTTTCCTTCCTAACTTTGCTATAAGAAAACAGCTGATGAAAACTAAGTTTTAAGTAAAATTAATTGCTGAATATCTGCAAAATACTCCTACTTGTTGTCAATCTTCCTAGCAAAATTGTAAAATACTTTTCTAAAGAGCTAAAACCTGGCATGTTTTGCAATAGTTTCAGTACTACAGAGCTCTGTTTTCCCCTTGCCTGTTAATTTGACTTGCTCAGGGAAAATGGAACTCCCTTCCTGTTTCCCCCCAAGACCTTTAGTCACTTCCTGTCTCTAAATAAAAACTCCTTTCATTTGTTCTTAATTGATGATAGATACTCTTCCAAGTATTCTGATAAAATCAGCCAAATTATATATAGATTTTTTTCCTTCTTGCAAATGACCACAAATCCCCCTAGTTAAATATGTCAGGACTGTGTCTATACTCAGAATTTGACAATTTTTTAAAGGTACCTTTTTGCCTTAGGTTATTTTATAATGGAATTCTTAAAATCCATTTTCTTGTTTAACCAAGAGATGCAAAACATAGATTTGCTGGTGAAATTATAAAGACCTTATTCAATCAAAGCATTTTATTTGCTATGCCTCCATTCTGCTGCTGCTGCAGCAGCATCCCTTATATCACTGTAAAAGGGGCTGACTTGAAAAGATAAATGGAGAATTTGTCAATGAACACCCAAAATCTTAGTGGCAAAGAATGGCATCTAAAGACCTCACAGTTTGTCAGGCTTATTCACCTGCTGGAAACATTTGTGTCTATCAGAATTACAATGTTGCCCTCACTGTATTTACAAAAATACTTTGCACATTTATTTTGGTAATTTCTGGTAGTGATAGGGACATTCCTGGGAAAAAAAAAAATCTCATCTGGAATTTCCTGTGCCTGATCTGAGACTGGATTGGGTGCAGGGAAAGGCTGCTTGGAGGAGCAGGGGAAAGGGTGGCAGCACAGCTTCTCCAGTGTTAGCTTTGGAAAGCAAGGGCTGGGCAAAACGTATTCTTAGGAATTAAAATTCAGACAAAAATAACAATTTAAAGGGAAAAGTGGTAAGAGGATATACCTTGGCCTTGAGAAAATTAGGACTGGAAGCTGGAAGGTCTCGTTATTTAGAAAAGGGGGTACCTTAGCATGGCCTTCCCAATACTAATAGCAGCAGGCAAATGTTTGGGTTCAGGCTGTTCATGCAAAGAATCCAATAGGTTTTCCTGAGGCAGGAGAGGGCTCAGGTCTGGGAATGGAGCCCCTCCATTGCCTTGTTGCCATCCCATTTTTCAGGCCGTGACTGAAGCTGCCGGTTGAACCCCAGTTTCCAGCCAGAAGCTCTTCCCTCCGCAGCTGCCCCTCAGTCCCTGTGTGTGCTCAGGAGCACTGAACTGATCCCACCTGGGAGCTTCTGCTCTGGGCTGGACGGGACAGCTCAGAGAATGTCCATCCCTGCATCCATTGCACAGGGGAAGTGACAGGAGAGCTGCTTCTTTTCCTTAACTTCTCCTGTCTCACTGAACTGGCAGCTGCTTGCTCCGAGTGTTTCCATGAACTAATCTTTCATACAGGACAATAAATCATCTGTGGGTTAAAAACCCATCATAATGTTGGAGTAGTGTTAAATATAGAATTATAAGGCCTTTTGGTATTATTGAGGCAGCTGTGTGGGTGGAAATTGCATCCAAATAGAAGCTATTTTAGTTAAATTAAGTGTTGCCCTAAGGGCTTTGGCCAGTGTTCCATCTCTGAGCAGAAAGCTGGAGACCACACCAGAGTCTAACACGAGGTAGGTGCCAAGTTTTCTTCTGCTCTCCCTCTCCTCTTTCCTTACCTCTTTCCATTCCTCTTTTTTCCCCCTTTCCTCTTGCCTTAAATTTCTTCTTCCCTCTTTTCTTTTTCCTCTTTCCTTTATGTTATTCCCTTTTCCTTTCATTTTTTCCTCTTTCCTTCCCTTTTCCTTTCATTTTTCCTATTTTTCCTATTTCCTTCCTTTTGCCCTTTTTCCTTTCCCCCTTTCCTCTTTCCTTTCCTTCCTTTTCCTCTTCCCTTCCTTTTCTCCTTTTTCCTTCCATTTTTCTCCTTTAATTTTTCTTTTCCTTTCCATTCTTTCCCGCAGAAGTTATACAATTTAAATTCGTTCTCTAAAGAGATGATATCTGTTCATGTCCTTATAACAGCACGGGTGGTTAAACAGGTTTATCTCTTCTGACAATGTCTCCTCCCTGGTTTTTTTCAGACACCGGGAAGGTTTTTGCATCATGTTTTGGTTAAAACTTTCATTCCCATCGGAGGAAGGCGCTGGCTGACTGCACTTCCCGCCCCAGGGATGTGCCTGCGGTGATCGGCGCGATGCCCAAGGAACAGGATCGGGATCGGGACCGGGCCGGCGCCTCGCTGTTCCCGGCCCTGCAGTGCGGCGGCACCCGGGATGGCCCGGGATCCTTCGGTCACATCCAGGGTGAGAGAGGCCGGGCTAGGGCGGATGGGTGCCCGGCGCCGTCCGTGCCCGGGAGCCCAGCCATCCCCTTCTCTTTCTGGAAATCGCTGAGGGTTTCTGGCCGCTGTTTAAAATAACAAAAAAAGAATGACACTACTCCTGGCCGAGGGGAGCGGTGAATCACGCCATGCGCTCCCAGGCTGTCTGTCACGGGGGGATGGAGGGGCCCCGGGCCGTGCCCCGTCTCCTTTGCCGCCCCACCCGCGTTCTCCGCGCTGAACTTTACCCGACTTCTCAGCCCCTCTCCGCCGGCAATCGGGCCCGCCCATCTGATGCATATTCATAAGGGGCCACGCCCGAGCCCGCTCTTCATTGGCTGCTCCTCGCTCTCTCCCGCTCCCATTGGCTGGCGTCGCCGCCGCTCCGGGCGCTGGGCGGGGCGGGCGCGCCCGCGCCTCCCGGGCGGTGACTCACAGGGCGTGGAGTGCGGGTCCCGCAGCGGCGGCGGCAGCGCAGCCCGCGCCTCCCCCCGCTCCCGCACTACTCATTGTTCCGCCCGCTCCAGGCACCATGGACGAGCTGGACCAGTCGCCCCTGGTCTCCTCCTCCTCCTCCGGGCCAGCCCGGCCGCAGCAGCCACAGTTTAACTACCAGTTCGTGCTCGACGACGAGAAGGAGGAGGAAGAAGAGGAGGAAGAGGAAGACGAGGACGAAGACTTCGACGAGCAGCTGGAGGTGATGGAGAGGAAGCCTGCCGCGGCTCCCGCCGCAGCCCCGCAGGAGCGGCCGCCACAGCTGCTGGACCTCGGTGGCCCCGCCGAGCCGCCCCGCCCCGCTGCTCCGGAGCCGCCGCAGCCCGACTGGAGCCCCCGGGGAGCTGTGTCCTCTTCCTCCTCCTCTGCCACGACGCCGTCCCCCGCGCAGGAGCAGGTCCCGGCCCCCGCCCGGCCCGCGCAGCCCCAGCCGCCCAAGCCCGAGCCTGCTGTTGTCCCCCGGAGCAGAGGGTCCTCCTCCGGCTCAGCTGGTGAGTGCTCCCGCCCCGGGCCCGGGGAGGGCGGCGGCCGGCCGGGGGAGCCTCTACTCGAGCCGCTCCGGTCCCCGAGCCCCGCTGCCCCGCCGGGAGGTTCCCTTTGTCTGCCGGCCCTCGGCCGCCTCCTGCGGCATCGCTCCCTCCCCTCAGCCGCGCTCGGGCGCGGCCCCGCTCCCCGCGGCCCCGCCGCAGCTCATGCTGGAGAAAGGGCTCCCCCTCCCCTTTCTTTCTTTTTTTCTTTTCTTTTTTTTTTTCATTATAATTTCTTCTCTTTCCCTCCTCCTCCCCTCTGTGTTATGCTAATGGCGGGAGGGGGAAGCGCCGCCCCGGCCGCCGCCTCGCACATGGGCCGCCCGGGGGCGAGGCCGCCGCCGCCGCCGCCTGGCAACGGCCGCGTCGCGGCGGGAGCGGGGGGCGAGCCCGGGGTACCGGCCGAGGCCAGAGACAGCGGCCGCGTCCGGCAAACCGGCTGAGCCCCGCGGGGACGGCCCTGCCCGCGGTACCGGCCGAGTCCCGAGGGAGCGGCCGCGGCGTCCTCGCGGCTCCGGCAGCTTCTCTCCCGGCGCAGAGCCCTCCTCCCCTCGCCGCATTGTCCCAGGCACGGTTCCCCCCGGGGCGGCCCGGCACTGCGGGTTTGGGCGTGGGAGCGCGGGGGAGGGGGGAAACATAAGATACTTGTAATCTTACTCATGTTTAACACAGCGCCTGGAGGGAGGGGCGAGGCGAGGGACTGCGGAGCCGCCGGCCCTCCACCTGGCCGGCACAGCCCTGCGGCCGCAGCCTGCGTGGGGACGCCGCGCCCCGGCCGCGGATGCGGGGCTGAGCCCCCAAGAGGGAAGCGGTGACCCAGGGAGGAATGTGCGGTAGCACAAAGGGAGACCGGGCTGCTCGCTGCTCTAGGTGTGGCAGTCCTGGAGAAGAATGTCAGCCTCGCGTCCTGGATGGCCACGGCTTAGCCACGGCTGTCACCTGGGGCTTCTCCGAGGCGTCGCCCCGTAATGTGGGGGTTCGGCGGAGCACAGGGCTGTGGAGCGGAGGGCGTGTCACCCCCAACAATTGCTGGTGCTGCCCGATTGCCAGAGCCCTTCTCAGGGCTAATCCGGGAGCTGACCCGCATGACTAATGCCTTGCATGCGGATTGCGAGTGTGCTTTGGCTCCACTTCCCCTTAATTCAAAGTAAAAGAGCTGACTTGAGGCCACTAAAACAGTGACAAGGAACGAATTCAAGTGCCTTGAGATCGTCGTGGTGTGTGCTTACCTTCATTGCTGTTGTGGTGTTGGGATGTTGTAAAGATACAGGATTTTAATAATAACTAAACACCACAGTATGAGGGGCCACGATACTCAAGATCTAGTTTAAAAAAAATCTGTAGCAATACTTTTAAAAAAGGCCTGTCAAAACCTGAATTTAGTTTTTTCAGAGGAAGTTTCACAATGCCTTTTATTTGCATGTGTGATGGGACTTTATGGGTACTTGTGCTGTTGTCTTTCACGAAGCCTACTTTGTTTTGTTCTTCTGGAAGCTCTCTATGTAGCAATATGCCAAGGAGATGAATTTTTTTTGTTTCCACCATTTGGAGGACAGATGATGACAAAAGCTTGCAACGGACTGAAGAGGAGGGATTCTATATGATGGATGAACAAAATTTTTTCTAGGCGTGTTCTCTGAGTGGAGCTCTGGATGGTTTAAACAGAACTGAATGGAAGAAATAGGATCTACCAAATCATGTTGCTTTAAAAAGGAGGGATGAAAGCATGTTTTCTGGAAGTGATTTGGATTTTTTTTCCCTCTCTGACCCCTGAAGGATAAGGCAAAAAGAGCACAGTAATTCCTGAAATAGTTCTGTGTTAGAGACCTAACTGTGAGAATTGCGTAGTATAGCTGAGAAGTGGCATCAAGGAGTGATTTTAATTTGTCAGTGATGATTAATTTAGGGCTCTGAAGTAAGGACTGGCATCTGGGGGAGGCCTGGTTTCCAAAGACAAGGTGTTGTAACACAATGCTCATCTAATGATGAGTTGAAATATTAGAAGCTCTGTACTTGAAACTCCTGCATGAGAGCAAATGATGTTGATAAAAGCATTGCCAGGTTATCTCACGAGTACTTTGGCCTTCTCAGATGCAGGAGCACTTAGTTCCATCATGTTAAATATCCATTTAAACATCAAACATTTGTTAGTTTTGCATTTAGCAGTGGGTGTTAAAACCGTCTGGGTCAAGATATTTGGCTTGGTTTCAAATGAGTTCACTCTCAGTCATGCTGGGAGACTTGCAAAATGAATTTGCTGCCTGCAACTGGTGGCAGGGCGGCCATGGCAGGGACAGCCACGTGGCCCTGTGGTTTGCTCTCTGCAGAGTTGTTGTTTCACTTACTTTGAGCTCTGCTGTTTGAATTTCAGGTCTAACTGAAGAATTGCAATTCACAGTCTAGAAATTTTGAAAAAAAATCTCTTCATATTTGAAATCCAATGCTTTCATTTCTGAGGATTTGAGGGAAATAACTTTGAAATTCTGTTTCCAGGAGGAGGAGAGTATGGCCTGTAGCAGAGAATAGTAGGGCTTCTTTTAGCTGCAACAATTGGCCATGGTGCTGCCTTTTGGCAGTGGAACAATAGCAAAAATGTATTGCCTGCTTGATGGCCCATTGAAATGGATTTTATGTATATATGGAGGTGTTTTTTAAAAAGAAAAGCTTTGTAATTGCTTTTAGTTACACACTTAAGAGTATTCAGTATCATTGTGACATAATTATATATAATGCAAGTCCCTGACAGGGTAACAGCAGCCTACCTTCTGAAGAGCTAATATAAATATTTGCAGGAGGAGAAAACAAGCAGGAGCTCTGCACTCAAACTTGGCTTCTCCTGAATGATTTCTGGGCTTTTTGTACTTGCTGGTTTGTGAGTAGCAGAAACTACAATTCTGGCAAGATTACTGCTCAAATCTTCTGATTACCTGAATTTACATAGGGTGAAAAAAAAAATCAGAAATAGTTATCCATGGTCAAAGTAGTACCCCTTCTTTTTGGCTAGCTGCCCAAAGTAAGGATAACCAGTGTACTATGATGGGTAGATACCACTTTGCTTCTTCAAGCCCTAGATTCTGCAGCAAAAGGAGGCTCATACATCCCTTTTCTGGAAGAGGCTGGTGTGTTTTGGAGTTAAGCTGCACTTACCAGAAGGCTGTACATGAAATCCACCAGACTGGCCCTAGGCCAGCATGCAGAGAGAATAAAGATGTTTCCTTGTATGTCTGTTGCCTTCAGCTGACCTGGGTTAAATACATATGCAAACGTTGTGGAGGGCCAGTTTATTAATTAGTCTTGCTTTTCCATGTGATTATGTAGGGTTTTTTCTGGAATTCATCCATGCTGAGGAGAGGTCTCAGGAAGGTTTGCCAGCCAGTGTCATGCAGAGGTCAGCAGAGCTGCCTGGAGCTGTCCCTGGCCAGGCTGAGCCCAGCCGCAGGAGGTGCTGAATAAATGCAGATCTATACTTGCTCTGCTCAGCCCAGTGAGAGCCTTTACCCTGCTCATCCTGCATTTGCATTTGATCCAAATTCTAAACCAGCAGATTTGCTCCTCAGATTTCTTTCTGTTGTGCTGCTGTGTCTGCATGGACTCCTTCAGAGGAGTTGTGCATTTTAAGCACAGGATGCAGCATGACTTGGAAAAACAGAGTTGTCCTTGAATGCTGTCACTTGTGACTTTCATTTGCACCCTTCATTTATTACCCACTGTAATAAATATGTAATAAATAATTACGTACCCACTGATCTTCAGTGTTTCTCTGAGGTGCAAGACATTTTCTCTTCCCAAGTATAGTCAGCAAAGCTCTGAGGGAGGTGCTCATAACCTGCGTTATCTCACTTAGAATGTGATTTTTTGGAAAAAATTCTGTTGTAGAGAGGAGAATAATCAGCAACTTGCCTGTATAGTAAACCTTCATTTTCACATTTCATGTTTCCATCTTGGTGAGTTCAACAAAGGATCATTTTCTTTATTCAGTTTTATTCATTGTCATGTGCAGTGTCCAGCACTGGGGCCTGCTTCTGTAACTGAGGTGGTGTCAGAGTTTCAGAAGCCAAGCAGCCCTGACTCTGGGAAGCAGGAGTGTGTGCAAGGACAGCCCTGCCAAGTTTGATGGTGTGTTTGCCTTGTGTGTGTGTGCCTGGACTCGCTTTCCAGGATAAAACCACACAGTTCCACCTACCCTATAATGATGGAGCCCTCAGGGAAGTTTTGGATTGCACTGGGAGTTTTCCCCTTGGAGATGAAATCCTCCAAACCACAGTTTAGGAGGCACTGAGGAGCTGCTGTTTGTTTGCCCTCCTTCCCCTCCTCCCAGCCTGTACTCAAGGAAGTTTCCAGCTCGGCTATGGAGTGACCACTGCCTTGTTGCATCACCACTGGTGGCCACAGAACCTCTTTCTTATCTCACAGATAACCACAAACAGCAGCACTTGTGGAAGCTGAGGGGAATGTTCAGGCTCCCCAGTCAGAGGTTTTCTCCAAGTTGCTGGGAAAGCAGATGTTGTGTTCATTTTTCATCCTCCAGTGCCCAGGATTTTGGAGAGCACTCAGTCCAAGAGCCTGGCTGCTTAGGAGGAGCCATTTAGGCATCAGTCTTCTTACCCCTGGAGCCCAGTTCCCATGCTGCTGGAATTCTGGGGGGCTCTGGTGGTGGCCACACAGTTTTGGGGGGATTTTGAGGCTTTTTGCCTGTTTCCATGTCGGTTCTGCCACACCCAGCTGCTTGATGGCTGTCCTGTGATCCTGGGCTTTGTGTGCTGGGAAGGAACAAAGGGTGGTTAACCTTCAACTGGAGCACTTGGTGTGCTGGAGTGATATTTCTTTGTTTTCTGTTAATATTTTGACAAAAGCTTCTTCTTTTTATTTGTGCTGGCAGGTTTCTATAGTAACTCTGAAACTCAGATAGAAAAATTAGCAAAGCATAGTTCAATCTGAAAATGTCCTTTGGGTTCTAGTTTGGAGGCAAGGAAACAGTTCTTGGTTTTTTTATTGGCTAGAAAATGGAAAGCAACTTGGAGCTTACAGGTAAATTATCTTAAGATATTCAGAAATGCTTATACATGAAGTAGGAGGAAAATTGTGTAACTCTCAAGCTGCTTTAGAAATGAAAGAAAAAAAAGAGCTTTTATTGCCAAGTAAAAATAGTGAACTGTGAGACCTCAGTAGAAAAGTAATGTTTTAATGCAGTTTTTAAAAAAATTCTTTGTTTATGATCTAAAGTAGAAATGACTCCTGTGTATGATTTGGAAACACTGCATGTTTTCTACTTATTCTGCAGTCTCAGTTTTTAGGGCAGCATAGGACAGCCAGAACTGAGCTCCTGCACTCCAGACAGATGACATGCTTGGTGGATGGCTTTTTTAATTGGCCTTTCCATCAATAAGAACTATTACAACAGCCATAAAATAATGGCCTTATTAATATTCACAAGGTCTGAGAAAATCAAATTATCTCAGTAGAATGTTTTTTATCTTTCAAATGGAAATAATCAATCTGCTGCCAACTGTAGCTGTCAAAATATGAAGATTTTAAGTTAGGTTAGATTTTATGTTTTTAAATTACTGATTTTCCCCATGATTTTAATGGTTTTATCTCAATTTGTTGCTTTCTAATGAATAAAGAAAAAATACTTTTAATTTTATCTCCCCTCTCAATGTAGAAGTATTGGGAATACCAGTTTAACCTCCATGGTTTTGCTGGGAGACTTGCTTTGTGTCTGAGATGCTCCTAGCTTCTACTGGCAGCTTTTTAATGAGCAGGGCAATCATGTCATCAGCTCCATCAGCTAGGGAGAATATGTTAGCTAAGATGTCTTAAATGAGACACAAGACTGAGATAAATATAAACTTTCCTGTTGCCAGTTAAAATGTTCTCAGTCTGTCAAAATCCTCCTGCTTATCCAGTCAGCACTGGTTGGTGACAGTTTTCCTTGAACCCTGCTCTCCCCTCTTTTCTGACAGGAGAGCAAATTCCTTCATGCCTGTCTGTGTGTGTGTCCCTGTGCGTGGCAGGGCGAGCAGTGCCAAGGAAAACAGACCAAGGAGCATGTGTGAGGCCTTGCAGAGCAGCTTGGGGCTCAGAACACAAAGGAACAAGCAGGAGAAAAATGGCACTGGTGGCACAGAGGCTCCTTCTTTGTGGCCTTCAGCCAGGTCTGCTCAGAGAGATGGATTTAAAGGGCTTTGAACCAAGGCTTCCTTTAAAGATCACACTGATAGATAAGAAAATTGGGTTTTCCATGTGTATTTAAAAAAAAGAAATGGTTGCCAAAACCTGTATTGACCAAAATCTACTGTAGTGCTGTTGATACCTGATCCCCTTGGGAGTCAGGAGGACATCAAGGCTCTGAATCTTCACATTGCTTTTCCCCTTTAATCAGAATATATTCTACAGATACTGATGGCTACACTGAGTCCATATTCTTACTCCCTGTATCTCATCCATCAGACATCTTATGCACCATTTTGTTTTATTTTGCAGACTGTAAGCTCTTGTGTCACAGATGGATTTAAAGGGCTTTAAACCAAGGCTTCCTTTAAAGATCACACTGATAGATAAGAAAATTGGGTTTTCCCTGTGTGTTCTGTTTTAAATGACAAAACAATTGAAACGGTTGCCAAAACCTGTATTGACCAAAATCTACTGTAGTGCTGTTGATACCTGATCCCCTTGGGAGTCAGGAGGTCATCAAGACTCTGAATCTTCACATTGCTTTTCCCCTTTAATCAAAATATATTCCACAGATACTGATGGCTACACTGAGTCCATGTTCTTACTCCCTGTATCTCATCCATCAGACATCTTATGCACCATTTTGTTTTATTTTGCAGACTGTAAGCTCTTGTGTCAGAGGCTTGTCACACAAGGTAATGTGTTGGGAAGAGATGCCAAAAGAAATCAGCAGCATCTCGTCTCTATTCTTTAAAGATTATTTTAGTTAATAAATACATTCTTCTGCAATGATAAGGTTGCTCATCTAAATACTGCTTAATTTGTTTAATTGTGGGGAAAGCAGGGAAAAATCCATCTGTACAAATCAGTGAAAGGGAATCTTATGATTGGTATAATCTCTAAAATTAAATTGGATAATGTCTGCATAATGATAGGATTTGCATGGCTCTTTAGACCTCCTGCCTTTGAATAAGTTCTGATGTAATTACTCTATTTTTCTGCTTTGTGGCACTGCCAGAACTCAAATTTCTTTTTGTTATTTCAACTTATGGTTAAAGTGTCTGGGTCTTAAGGAAGAGTTACTTAGTTTTTAGAGGAATTATCTAGGTTTTTTTGGTTACAAATGTTGCCAAAGACTGAGTACTTGGATTTAAAGCTGTGTCTAGCTGGACACGTGTGTTTGCACTTGGCTACATTGTTTCTTTCTGCTTCTTTTTAATCAACACATTGAAACAGTATAAATTGCTGTCTGTAAATGATGAATCTGGGAATGCTCATGTTTTAGATGGTTTTAAATTAAGCTTTTGCTTTGCTATTAAACACATTTGATTTATATATTAAATATAGCTGTGATTGTGAAGTGGGCATTTCAGGCCATCAGAGGGGGGCTGTGAACAGTTTGGGTTAATTGTGGCCACCTGATTTCTATATTAAATATAGTTGTGATTGTGAAGTGGGCATTTCAGGCCATCAGAGGGGGGCTGTGAACAGCTGGGGTGAATTGTGGCCACCTGATTTATATATTAAATATAGTTGTGATTGTGAAGTGGGCATTTCAGGCCATCAGAGGGGGGCTGTGAACAGCTGGGGTTAATTGTGGCCACCTGACTTCAGTAAAGGGAGGCTTTGCCCAGCACCTGATGCTAATTTGGGTAATAAAGCAGAATTTCTGTGCTTGGAGTTGGTTCCTTGCAGGGGGAAGGTACAGCTAAGGTGTGTGGTGCTGAGCTGTGCCATTTACTCCTCCCTGAGCTTTGGGAGGAGAACAGAACAGGAGCAGAACAGTTTTCTCTTTGTTCCTGAGAGGGTTTCATTTCCTCGTGCTGAGCTCCTGTGGATTGCTGGGCAGGGAAAGGTATGTGCATCCTGTTTGTGGGAATTCTGTGTGCTCTTGGTGTGAGAGGAGTGAAAAGTTTCTTTGGAGCTGAACTGGGGGACTTTTCCCTCTGTTTGTTTAGTTTTGCTAACAAAAGATGCCTGATAAAACGCTGTCCCTGCTGTGAGGGGATGAGGGGTGACACTCGGTGGATGAGGGACTTTTAGCAGAAAGTGGCATTAGAGAAGCACTCTCTGAAATGCTTTGGCTCCTGGCCCTGGTGTTACCGACCAAAATGGTTGCAAGAGTGAGGTGAGAATGGTGGCTGTGCCTGAAGTGTTTAATGGCCTTTTGGAAACACCGTGGTGGTGGGCTCTTAATTTGGCAGCCTGGGAATTGTAACGGGGAACGTTGTGACAGAGCCAGGATTAATTTCTCTTCCTTGTGTCCCTCTGTCCATGCTTTGGTTGGCACTTGGGCGTTGCAGGGGAATGGAGCTGCCTTTCTGTTCACTGAAGAGCTGATCAAAAGGAGAAGAAATGCACGCAGCTCACCTCTGTCCCGGTGCTTTACAGGGACAGCTTGCCTCAGGTGCAGCTATTTTAAAAGAGGAGAAGCTGTGAAATTGGACCATGTAAAAATGATAGTAAAAAAAAAACTTACACAAACCAGTTGGATTATAGATTTCTGCTTAGACAACAAGAAAATGTTATTTGCTGGAGAGCTGTTTGCAGAAACAGACGATTTAAAATGCTCGTTTGAACTTGTTTTCTTCATGCACTTCAAATAGTGCAGCCCAACTCTCCCTGCAGGTGATGCGTGATTCCACTTTGCAGTAATTGCCATGAAGGGCTGAAATGACCTACAGCTGGGTTTGTTAATGATCAAAGGTCTTGGCTCCTTTTGTGATCCCAGCTGTGATGCCCTCAGGGTGTCCAAAATGGAGCTCCATTTTCCCCTTGAAATCTTCAACAACTCCCATCTTCTGTAGCAGCCTGCACACTTTCCTCCTAAGATTTCTAAATAATTTCCTAAACTGGAAACTTCTCTTTAAAAACTTAGACCTGTAACTAAAAAGAGCCAAATGAGATAAACTAATGAGTTGCTGTGACTCTGCAGCCTGATCTAATGATGTGAAAAGGTGCTATTAATAGTTAATGTTCTTCATCTTGAATGGTTTAAATATTTGGTGAAATCCCGTATTTAGAACAATCACATCATAACAGGAGATGATTTAAATGGAGTTTGTGTAGGCAGCTACTTTTCTCA
This sequence comes from Agelaius phoeniceus, assembly GCF_051311805.1. Taxonomy (NCBI): domain Eukaryota; kingdom Metazoa; phylum Chordata; class Aves; order Passeriformes; family Icteridae; genus Agelaius; species Agelaius phoeniceus. The sequence continues at coordinate 112,452,254 of NC_135267.1, read as the reverse complement.
GGAAATTCTTGTGAAGTTGTGTGCCCTTGTTTTGTACTGCAGTAGGAAATTAGGCATCTGAGAACTTGAAATAATTAACTTTTAAATGGCCACATGTGTTGCTAAACAGCTTGAGATAGAAATGCTGCTGGGGCAGCCTCCACTCTGGGCACATGAGCAACTTGGTTTGCATTGAAGGAACAATTTCTCTTTCATATCTGCCCTGGAGGGGTTGCTGCAAATGGAACTTTTCCATGACTTGTGAGTCATGTCACAGATGCCATTCCTTGGAGTATTAATTTTCCCCTGTTTTCCTTTATTGTTAAATATTTATGTTAACAGGAGAGGCCTTTCACAATGTCCCACTGTGGGAGGTCTGTGAGGTAAAAGCAGTCCCTGGCCTGTAAGTTGGTGTCTTGCTCATTTCCTAGGCTTGCAAAGGTGAAATGGATTCTTCAACTCCATTTTTGCTCATATTTTAAGACTAGCAGGCATTTTCCAGCAATCTAATCCAGGAAGTGGTTTTGAAGCTCTGGAGGCTGAAACTGCCACCGAGCAGCCTAATGCATCCTCCTGCCAAAGCCGAGCTGGGCAGCAGGTGAGGTTTGCTCAGTGTTTCTGTGGGGTTTGTCTGGTTTAATGCTGAGCTCATACACAAATTGAGGAGGGCAGCAGAACAATAAAGCTGTGTCAGCACAGTTCTGCTGCTGCTGACTGGAAGGAGACACATGGGAGCAGAGGGAAGGGTCCTCCACTTACACAAATCCAGTGAGGAGGGACAGGAATTGTTCTGGCTCAGGCCTTATTTTCTCTGACTAGACTGAAGTCCTCTGCTTTCCTTTGGCAACTATGTTTTTTGGCAAGCAAAAAGGCTCTTTTCTCATAAATTGCTTTTCTTGGAATTGTCAGTTTACTTACTCAATTTTAAACATTTTTTGCTGGAAATATTTGGAAATAACTTTCATTAGTTGTGTGAGAAATCTCCATTTATTTCTCTACTTTTTATCTGAGATTTTGGTATTTAAATCTGAAGTTTTATGCTGATAATGTCAGCATCTTGTAACATCAGCAGTTAGTGGGAAATCAGCAAAAATTAAAATGAGGGTTTAAAATTACACATCTTTGTCACGCTGGTGTCAGGTTCTTTATTTTTAAACAACACTGAAATCTGATTCTCATTGAAGGACGTTATATTTTAGCTGAAATCATAATGCAGTTTTAAAATCTGAGACTTCATGCTAATGAAAGAAGCAACAGGACTATTTGTAGGTGATTTGTTTTTGGTTTTGGGGTTTTTTTAGGGAATATTTAATTTGCATAAATCCAAGGTAAAATTTGCAGAATGTTTCTGGTTAAAACCAGGCACAAAAAAAAGTTCTCTAAGAGCCATCAATTGGAGTGCTTCAGTAACTCATATAAAGTGGTACCACTCATAAATAAGAGGTCAGCCTCTATCTTGGCTGCAATGCTGAAAGAGCTTTACTAACTTGCATCATTATGAATTTTTGGCTGAAAAACTTTAGAGTAAGAACTCTTTTTGTGGAGATTGTGTTCATTTTGAAGTCTCATTCTTTTGTGTTTCATGAAACAAAATCACAAAATTTGTCTTCTGATGTAAGTGTTAACTGAGCAGTTCATCATAGTGAAGGAGTTTGAGTTAGGATTTGTAAAAAGTTATGATTTGTAAGAAGATCACTTAGATTTTTTTTTCTGTATGTATTTGGGTGAAGATTTAGTAGTGAAACTCACTTTGTATGTCAGTTAAGGTGTTTTGAATATCTGCTTTTGCTTGGCAATATTGCTGCTCATTGTGTTCAGAAGTTTATTTACTGTGTTCAGCTTGATGTGTTCAGAAGTTTATTTACTTGGTTCTGTTGTGTTGCTTGTTTGGGTGGGTTTTTTTGTTTTGTCACCTAATTTCTGCCTTTGAGATGCAAATAGGAGAAGGCACCCCTGGTGATGGATCCTAGAAGTGTCCTACTTACCCACAGAGCTGTGTTTCTGAGAGGTTTCTACCTCCACATGGGAGGTGGGGACGCTCCAGCAGTGTCACTGCTGGCAAAAATCCCTTTCACCATGTCACTTCAATTGCACTGTGCAGAGAGTGCTGCTGATGGGGACTTGTCCTACTCCATTTTCCCTGCTTGCCTGGAGGTGTTACACAGGGCCCACAAGGGCAGCAAAAATCCCTTCTATCTTTTCCCTTTGAGCAGGAAAAATGCCTTTCTGATGTGGGTGGAGGGAGAGTGGGTGGTTCTCCTTGGCTGGTTAGGAAACACTGCTTTTATGTAATCTCTTTTCACACTCCAGCCATGTGTGGAAAATAAAGTTTGGGTGTGGACATAATATCTTTCCATTAAGAGAACCTGGGAATTCAGTGGCTGCCATAGGGCTGGCATGGGACTGTGTTGGGTAAATGGAAGACACAGCTCAGGAGGAGTTTTTGCCTTGTGCAGTCTAAAGGAAACACTGAAAAATGAGAGCCCATGCTCTTAAACCTAGTGCCCTTCCCCAGAAACTGAAACCTCTGTCTCTGGGGCTGGAAAGCGTTCAAAAGATTTTAAATGTGGAATTTTTGGTAGAGATTGCAGCTGGCCTTTGGACAGGAAGGGAGCAGCACCTTTCAGGGATGACTTGTGTGTTTTCCCCTTCACCTCCTTGCCCCTCAGTGGACTCTGCTGTGTTTGTTTGCCCTTCCTCCTGCCTTGGTGTTGGTTTCCCTGGAAGGCCCTTTTCTGTTGGGCTGTCAGGGTTTCTGTTCACAACCTGGTCCCATCAGGTCCATCCTGCCTTTTCTCCTGCCCCAAAGCACAGACCCCTTCCGGTACATCTGGGATGATGTGGAGGAGGGAGAGTGTGTGGTTTCAGGAGAGGTGTGGGCTGAGGAGCAGTCTCTGCTGTGGAAAGGATCCTGGTGAGCCAAGCACTGCTGGAACAAAGGGCCTGCAGTGAGTGGCACTTGGTGTAGCAGTTCTGTGACTCTGCCACGTACCCATCAGTTGTCCTCCAGTGTGGTTTTTGTCCTTTAAAGCTTTGCCACCATTGAGCTGGGACAGTGCTTTAACATGCTCTAAATTTGGAATTGAGGTTTCTCTCTATGTGGTCCTTAATGGAAAGATGTCATTTTTAGAAAACTGAGCAGAAATGCCTTTGGCCCAGCAGGAATTGAGGACCCTTCTGAATACCAAGTCCTACACTCAGCTTTATTTCTTACTCTGTTTTCTGTTGTCTTCAGGTGATACTTATAATCCATGAAATCCAGCAAGAGAGAAATGTTCTGTGAAGCAAACCCAATGACTGTATAGTGTGACAGGAAATGCAGGTTGTGAGGATTTTTGGAACATTGCTGTTGGGATTAACTTGAATAAGCCAGACAGGTCATGAGTGTCTGCAAATGGCATCACTTCTACACAAGTCATGGTTTAGTGCCAAAACACAGCTTAAATTAATGCCCTGCCTGACTGTTATTATATATGTGCTGCTGCAACTACCATATTTCTTACCTCTTGCCTTTCATCTTTTAAAATCAATTGTTTCTATTATTCTTTGCTTTTAATAATAATAAAAAAAAGGCCAAAAATATCCCCACCTCTTTTTCAGTACTTGATTTTGTCCAGGCACATAGCAAAATTAAAGATTGTTGGTGTCTGTACTGAGAATGAAAATCTAAGTGCTTTAATATATTTTTTTCTCCACTAATGCAATTGATGTAAATTGCAAATATTCTTTACCAGCCTCAATGTGAAAACTTTATGCACTTTTCAGGATGAAATAAATTTGCCTAAGTGGTGGTATTCTCACATCAATGTCAAGCCAACAGGCCATGATGGACCTGGGAAAAACACTGCTGCTGGCACAGAAATCCAGAGAAGGACTGGTTTGGCTTTGCCCGTTTCCTCATGATGGCTGGTGCTGCAGCTTTGAGTGGAAAGTGGAGAACTGGATTTGTCTTGGGAGATGTTGGGCTTAAAGCAAACTCAGCAAAGCCAAATACATTCCTTGGATCATGCCAAATAAGGCTTTAAAAATAACAGCTTCCTCTGGGGGCTTGTCTGTATAACACCAAAAGGAAAAGAGTAAAGCCATAAGGCAGCCAGTATGGCTGTGCCTGAGGAGTGCTGTGTTTGTGGGATGTTTCAGAGCTTGCTTTAGTCATTGAACTTTCACCAGTGTTTGATGGAGTTTGTTGGGGCTGCTCTCACACAAGTGTGGGGGTGTGAGGAGACCTTGGGTGGGGAGAGCTAAGTAAGTGTGCCCCTGGCAATGGCAGCAGTGGCTGCCCAGTAGTGTGCAAGGGAATGAAAATAAGAGTAGCTGCCAAGGTGTGTCTCACCCTATGGCTGGCCACTGGCTTGGAGGGTGGAGATCCCTCAGTACAGATCCCATTGTGAATGGGGAAATCTGGGTGTGGGCTCTCCCAAATCACCTGGCTCTGCTGATGGTGTTCCCTGGTTCTCTTGGGTGTTGGCTGTCGATCTGTTGGGTTTACTGGGAACTGACTCCTTGAGTGCTTTCTCCCCTCTTCACCCTGGCCCTTCTTTCTGCTGAGGTTATTTGTTTGTTTTTCAGATGAGACCCTTTTTGCTCTTCCTGCTACACCTGCGCCTCTGATGCACTCCTCTGCAGGCAAGTTCTTTCTGCTCCCCTTTGTCTGAGTACCTCCTGCCTTTCTGACCTCATTAACCCTTTCCCACTAGTCTGCTTCTACTAAAAGTCAGCATGGGTCCAAGAATAGCCTCTGTCACATTTTTCAGTTTGGACTTTTTGGTTGATCTATTCCAGATTTTAATATGTATTCATTTGTTAACATTGTAAACTGTTTTATAAACAAGAATCCAGCCATCTGAGAATTCTTGGACCCTTGATGTAGGAGAGAAGTTGGTACTGTTAACAGGTTAATACCTCAGAGCATAGTTGCTTTACTGATTTAGCAGAAAGATTTAATCTATGGTAACTTTCTGCAGTATTTTAAAGAAGTAAAATTTCCACCTGTAGTATTGATTTAGTGGTTTTTATTAAGTACACCATCCACAAATTTAAAAAAAGGTGTCAAAAAAAGGCTTTGCTGGCACATGTTTGTGCAATATGTTTATGCCCAAGCATCCACACACCCCCTGTCTCTGTCTGCCCTTGCCACCCTCCTGTTCTGGCTTTGTTAATATTGCCCCTGTACTGTCTGACATCTTCAGCTTTACTGAGATCTTTGCACTGCATAAAGTTGCTGCTCCTTGAGCCTCTCGCTCACTTCTCTGCTAGAAGTGAAGTAGAGTAGCTTTAAGTGATAGTGTGTGTTAATGGCTCATAGTATCCACGCTAGAGCTTGGGAGAGCCTTTTAGTAGCTAAAATCATGTGAACCTGTTGAAAGTTTGCACTGACTTTAAGAGCACTTGCATTCTCTAACTTTCCTTTCTATCCATGGTCACAGAAAAAGTTATGGACTTGCAGGAGCAGCCAGGTAGCACTAAGGCGCTGGGGCAAGAGGATTTTACTGCAGTCCCGCTTGAGCCTGCTCCTTCTCTTCCCTCCTTCTCTCCTCTCTCAGCTGATCCCTTTAAAGAGCACGCAGCCTTTGGTACCCTCTCAGATGGATTTCCTGCAAGAGGCACTTACAAAGAGGGCTCCAGTGAGGTTTATAAAGAACCTATGAAAAATGCCACAAACCCCTTTCTTGCAGAGGGAAATGAAAAAGACATTTCTGAGATGAAATACTCACAGCCCCCATTTGCTAAAGAAGCAGCAGCCATTTTATCTCCAGCTAAAGAAAAAATACAGCTAGAGGGCCCTGAAGAATTACCTAACCTGGAGAAAACACCTGCAGAGCAGCTGAAAATGTCTCCAGAGTCTCCCCAAGATATATTTGAAAGAAACGAAGAAGATCTCTTCTATAACAAAGACAAGTACAGAGGAGGTGGTGATCATGTTGAAAAAGGGGTGCTGAAAGAAGACCCTCTTAGGAGGGAAGAATATGCAGACTTCAAACCATTTGAGCCAATATGGGAAGTCAAAGGTGCTAGTCATGGACTGAGCAGCATGAGAGAGGATGTTGGAAGGAAGATAGATGCCAAGCTGGAGAGCAGTTTGGATGACAAGTATGGCGTGGGTAAGCTGACTGTGCAGAAGGATTACGAAAGAGACAGTGAAGGCAGTGCTGAAGAGCCCTCCTTCCCAAGCACCCCAGAAGCTGTAAAAGAACCTTACATCACTTGTACTAAATTTGACTCTTCTCCAAGTCCTGGTGGTAACAAAGGCAAATCTCTTTCTCCACTAGAGGAAGGCATTTCAGAAAATAGAACCGACGATGAGAAAAAGATTGCAGAACTGAAAGCTCAGACGGGCCCAGAGCAAGGTGATTTTGCTGCTGGAGCAGGTGGGCAGGAAGGGCAGGGAGCTGACGCTGCTAAAGCACAGGGGGTCCTGCCAGTGACACCTGACAGCACCACAAACATGCCCGAGGGTCTCACTCCTGACCTGGTGCAGGAGGCCTACGAGATGCACGATGCAGCCTGCACAAAGCTGGCTTACGAAACCAAGATCGATTTGGTGCAAACCTCGGAGGCGGCGCAGGAGACTCTGAAACCTGCGGCACAAATCTGCCCCTCCTTCGAAGGCTCGGAGGCCGCTCCGTCGCCCATATTGCCCGATATTGTTATGGAAGCACCGCTGAGCACCGGCGCTGCTGGGGCAGAGGCATCTGCTGTGCAGCTGGAAGCTTCCCCACTAGAAACATTTATGCCCACTGCCAAGTATGAGAATGTAAAAGAGGCTGAAAAACCTCCTGTATACCAAGAGGCAGTGAATGTCCCACTGACACAGGCCCAGGAAGCAAAGGAGACATTGGCGTTTAAGCAACCGGATGATGAGAGTAGCACCACTCCTGAAGATCTGGAGACTCCTTATATATCTATTGCATGTGACTTAATTAAGGGAACAAAGGTCTCTGGTGAATCTCCTTCTCCATCTTTCACAGAGTATTCAAAGACACCGGTAGCAGAAAGCATTTCTCAGGATGTGCCTGAAGACAAGGAACTAGATGGAACCCCGTCTCCACAGTTTGGAAAAGCTGGCCTGTTTAATAGCCAAATGATATCTGACTTTGCTGAGGAAGCAAGTGAAGATCCATCTCTCCTCTTAAAAAGTAAATCCACTGAGAGTATTGCAACTGATGAAGAACGTGAGGAGGAAGGACTGGTGGATTCAGTAGCTGCCACGGGCAAGCCTTATCTAGAGTCATTCCAACCCGAGCTGGACTCTTCCAAAATTGTTGCTGCTCCACCATCTGAGCCAATACCTGCAAAAATAGCCAAGGCAGATAAGATTCCTCTTCAAATGGAAGAGCTGGATGCTTTGGCTTATTCAGCTGATGTATCTGTTGCTATGGAACCAAAAACGGGAGATGACAAAGCTCTCTCACCCATGGAGTCTTCCCCAGTCTCAGTGGAAGAAGACTTTGTTATGTTAGGACATCCTAAAGCTGTTCCTGAGTTTGTGACAGAAGCCACTGACCAAGAAACGATGCACAAAGATGAAGACATCAGTAAGGTGATGCAGGGTGAGAAGCAGCTGCCTTGCCCAGAGCTGCCCTGTGATCTGTCTGTGAAGAATGTAGAAGTAAAAGCTGAGGAAGACAGCAATGCCTTGAAAAAGTCTTTGGAGGCTGTGGACAGAGAAGTGCCTGAAGTATCCACCATGTCCTTACCAGCCACAGATACCTCACCTTTATCTGCTGAAAAAGAGATAGTCAGTGTAGTAAAACCAGGAGCTTTTGAGAAGGAAGCTGAGAAAGAAGCTGCTTCTGTTAAAGAAAAGAAAAAACCTACTGCTGTATTTTCAGCAAAGCTGAATAAGTCTTCAGGTAATCTGTGTATGCTGTCTTGCAGTTTGCTGATCTGCATAATTCTTTAGCTAAACTTAAGCATGCCTTGACTTATTCTTTTTAAATCATTTTCTGTAAACTTCTCTGTAGGCCAAGGGTAACAGAAAATGTCAGTGCCTGCACTTGTACCTTTTTCATATTCTGATTGCTTTAGTACCTTTTTTCTGTTTATCAGGGATGGACTCAGCATCTCCAGGTTTCTCCTCCAGATCTGCTGCTCATTGTCTGTGGATGCAGAAATAAGTGACTGCCCACTGCAGGCCCTTCCATGGTTGTCCCCAGGCTGGGCATGGGGTGGCCTCCCAACCTCTGAATCTGGGGTGCTGTGTGCACATGATTTGAAGAGGCATTTCTTCCTTTTCATTAACAGTTCAGACATCAGAGTGTAAAACTCAGGAAAATACCCCTGCTGCTCCTGTGTGTGCCTGGAATCTGGAAAAGAGTCTGTGAATCTCCAGCCTGTGGTTTAAACAAAGGGTGAACATGAGGGAGCTTAGTGTGCAGGTTATACTGAAAAAGTGGTCATTAAGTTGAGTGTTCTGCAAACACTAAAATTGGTTTCTGTACAGCACGGGTATTAATTTCTGTTTATCTTTTCAGGTGGGCTTGCACTTCAGTATAGTTAATTTTTCTTACAGTAATGTGCAGTTATAGTATCAGGAAGTTGTAATCTTTTCTCTAAACTGAACACCTCGTGATTTCCCAGCTTTTTGTAGTCTAGAGGGGTATTTTGTTTTTTGATATTGCAGCACTCTGCTGCTACTTAAGCTTTGACCAGAAGCAAGCACACCAAAAAAAAAACACCTACTGCAGAAAGCACAGTGCTCTAAATAGAAAAGCAGGAGATAGTTTGACTCAGCAGCAGTACTGTATTTATGCAGTAGCTGCAGCCTACAGTTCATAAAATAGGATTACAGAATACCCTGAGTTAGAAGGGAACAGCAGGTGCATGTTGAAGTGAACATCAGTGTTGGTGCCATTGAAACAGGTTTGGGAAATAAGGTAAAGATGTATTTTTTTATATTTACCTTTGCCATTTCTCCTGTCTCACCTCCTCTATACGTACAGGTAAGGTAGAAAGGAGAGAGTTTTGCTTTTCCCTTGGCTTGGGATAAAACTTAATTGATAATCTGCATTGTTAAAACTCCTGGTGTGTTCTGTGAAGGCTCCTCAGGCCTCCGGCAGATAGACCTGTCTAGAGAGCAGCTGTATGTCTTGGGCTTCATGTCAAGGGGTTAATGGCTTGGAGCTCAGACTACTTAAAAAAAAAGCTAAAGCAAACCACTGCACTTAATAGAAGAGCTTTTGTGTTAGTTTTTCTAAAGGGAGACCTTTGGAAGGGTCTTTAATCGTTGATGCAGCAGGCTGGGGGTGGCAGCCCCTCCCTGTGGCCCTGAGGTGACACAGCTGCTGCTCTCCCATCTGTGGGAAGCTGCCCCAGAAGCTGCCCAGACCCAGCTGCCAGAGCAGAGAGGATTTGAGCAGTGCCATTGCTCTGCCATCCATGGCCCAGTGCAGGGACAGGGCCCAGCTCTGTCCTGTGTGCTGGGAGCTGCAGCCTCTCACTGTTGTGTTCACTCTGGAGAGCAGCTGCATTTTGCCTTTTTGACAGGCTATGTTGTTTGGGAAGAAATTTTTTTGCTTTACACCAGAGGAACACTTGCTTAAAGCTAAATAGATGAGAATACTGACTCAAAAATTGACCTTTTTTTCTGGATTTTTCTCCACACTCTGTTGTGTTGCAAAATACAGAACTGGACTTCTGAGACAAGCCACAAACAACATCAGTTGTCTGCTTTAAATACCACACTGCTTAGGCACAATTTCATTGAAGAACTAACAAGGAGGGATTGTTCATCACAAGGCCAAGTGCATTTGTGCATGTGTTTGGCCTTCTGAGTCTACCTTTGTTCTTTGGGTTTTTTTTTTCCTGCCCATCAGTGGAACTGAAATAGATTTCACTGTGTCTTAAGACTTGTGGAATTCAGCTGGTGTGATGGTGTGACTGATGCTTGTTAAAGCTTTAATCTGAGCTGCCTTACTGGTGCACTTAAATCCAAGGTTCTGGAATGCTTACTTAACAGTGCTGTTTTTTGGAAGCTAACCTAAATGCCAGTGTGTTGTAACTTCCCACAGCCCCAGTGGACTGTGGGGAGCTAACAGGGATTTTAAAAAGGTTGCAGATACTTCTTTAACTTATCCAGCTCACTGAAGCAAATGTAAAGCTTTGAAAAGTGTCCTGGGTAGAAGGAGGTTTGTTAAATGGTGCCTGGCACACCCTTGGGTAACCTGGACAGATTTAAGAAACACAAAAGCAAAAAATCCCAAACCCAGAACTGTATGTAAAACTGGAACAATTTTAAGGGCAAACAACTCCTGCAACACCAGCAATTTCTGCTGTCTTGAATACAGTGATTTTCCCCCCCCCCAAGTTTGTATTTCTCAGTAGCTGCTGTATTTGGCTTTGAGCAAACAGCCTCGCTTCTCTGTCCCCCTCCCTAGACTCAAACTGGCATTCCTGAGCTCCATCAGAGCACTGCCTCGTAAGCTGGGAGCTCCGAGGGCAGGTCCTGGGGGTGCAGGTGCTGCTGCCCAGCTCCCGCAGGAGGTGTGAGCACCAGGCATGGGGAGCCATGGATCAGGGCCAGCCTGTGGGACAGGGCTCTGATGCCATCTAGTGTTTGTCACCGCGGTGGGACCTCAGTGCCTGCCGGACAGGAAGGGATCCATCCAGGTTTGGAGAAATTCCCAACTCCTGAGATGAGTTTGAGAGGTGAAAGCTAAATATACACATTACCTATCCCAGCCCTTCTGTTGCATAGACTTTCTTCTCTCATACAGAGCATTATTAATCCTTCCCAAGCCCATGCTTTCCACAAACCTGGTTTTGATTGATGGGATGTGGAGGTTTTTATATTATTGATATTATTGAATTACAGACTCAAAACCTCTGGCCACAACAAAGTTATGTACTAAAATGGAAATTGGCAGTTTAAATCCCTCAGTGTGTCCATGCTGAGTATTACAAAAATATTTAGAAGTAACGTTGAGATCTTTACCATCAAGACACTCAGTTTCCCAGAACACCCTTGTTTTATGGTGGGTTTGACCACAAGCTCTGTAGACATTCCCTTCAGATTAAATCTAACTGGTTATTTGCTTTCATTACAGGCACTCAGAAATGCAGCTAATTAATTATATTTTACATTTCCTGGATTTTCTTGGAGGGGCAAATACAAAGGTGAAGCCCAGGTGGGAAATGTGCTTTGAGAGGGTGGTACTAATGCTGAATCTTTGTTTTTTCTCCTACAACATGGGGGCAGAAACCAAATACTTCCTGTGATGCTGTAATAGAAACCAGGTCATTGCAGTTGTGTGAATCTTAAAGGACATGAGAAGTTCTGCCTGATACCAGCTGTACCCACTTGGGGGATTTCTGTTATTTTCTGTGTTTGTGGTGAGTTAAATGGCACCACTCAGCAGATAGATGTTTGGGTTTGCTTGTTGTTTTTCACTGGAGAAAAAATGCCTTGGAACATCTCTGAGTTTCTTTCAGAAGCAGATTGGTAAAATTCCATTTAATTCACCAAAAAATATCTCGATTTAATTTCATCTCATTGTACTCTTAGATTTTTTGCTTGTTCAGGTCATCTTTTATGCTACCAGGTAAATAGTAATAAATGAAGAGTTCCAGAGGGAAGAGAATTTGCAGAGGAGGAGGAGGAATGAGGGAAAAAACCAAACCCAATGAGTGACATTTTTCTGAAGGAAGGACACAGAGCTGCTGTGTTTTATTAGAGCTCTTGTGCCCCTGTAGAGAGGCAAAGACTTGTGCCAAAGCCTGAGGAAGTTCCTTCAGAGTGGCACAATTAGGGAGAAAATGGAGTATTTGGGCCAAGTTGCCAACTCTGCCAGGTAGGCACCAGCACAGAGGGATCTGCAGGGCTGTTCTCAGTGCCCTACTCAGGGTGTTCAATGTGTGAGTAGGGAGTGAGTAAAGCACTCACCCTGCCAGGGAGGGCTCCATGGAGCTGGGGTGTGCCATGACACGTGTCCAGAACTGATTGTGTCTGACTTCTCTGGGGGACCTGATAATGGCACCTCCTCTGTACTTGGTGTTCAAACGTGCTCTAGGGGCAGGGCTGCAGTACCCCTGCTGAAAACAGAGCTCCTCCTGAGGTGTGCCACTGCTGGTGCTCAGGTTATGTGCAGAGTAGGGGCCCCTCTTGCCTGAGATGGGCTCATTCTGGGTGTGTTTGCATGGAGGGGTGAGAATGAGCAACCGAGTATGCAGAGAGGCAAGAGGAGGATCTGGAGGCCAGGGAGGCACTCCTGGGGGCAGTGAGGGACACTGGAGATGGGACAAACAGGACTGGTGGTGCAGCTGCTCTGCTGTGGCCACAACAAACTCTGGTTAGAGTTGCATAAATGCACTATTTTAAGTATAAGATATAAAGAATATAAACATGAAATGAAGAAGCTTTAATTTGGTATCTTTGGACATTTGATAATTAATGGAAAGACCTTTGAAAGCACAATGTTTTTGGTAAATTTAGTGACAGTGCAGATATGGAGGGGGACTCAGGTTTTGGTGGTTTCCAGTTCAGCTTGAAGACAGACACAGATTCTCAGACATATTTTGTACTTTTATTTTTTTGTACAGTGCAACTTTTCACGTTTGCTTGCGCTGTGATGTTTGAATCTACACTCTCTACTTCCCTCCTATTTTGGATTTGTTTGGATTTACCTGTTGAAAATGGGACTGAAATGCACATCCTTGTATAAGTTAAAAAGAGATGTAACTGGTCTTGCTGTCAAAGGAGGCCTTAAATTTATGTAGCAGTTGAAGTCAAAACCAGGGGTTTTGGGTCTCTTTATAGTAATCTTTCTCAATGCAAGATTGTGCTACTGAAAAGTGAAACTGTCAATTTAAGGTCTGAATTGGGATCTCTAGCCCTCCTGGTCTCTACAGTATTTTCATGAAAACGTGGGAATGCCCTTTACTAGTTCTTAACAAAATGGTGTATTAGATTTTTAAGAGGCTTTGGAGCAGTCCTGGGAAGATTTTAGCTTCCTGTTGTTAGCTCCAGATTTTAAGAGGAAAATCCAAACTGGAAAAGAAATTGTGGGTTTTTTCAGCAGGGATGGAAACAAAATTGACATCAGGATTGCCACAGCTCTTCTCTTTCACATTTGGAGTTGTAGTTCACGTTCCTCTCCTGTTTGTGCTACACTTCCCAAATGTTACTTTCTGTATGTTGGTACTGCAAACTGTCAGGTTCCTGTTTTTATTTAAATGAAGGGAACAGTTAATTGTCAGGTCTGCAGCTGCCAACAGAGAATGCTGATGTAAAATTAAAAAGGGGAAGGTGTTTGCTGGTAGGAATTAGGTAAAGGGCTGAGTAACTTTTTCTGCAGCCTTCCTTAAGAGGAATAAATACGGCTGAGCAGCTCCTGGGGACTAAAGATACCAGCAAAAGGATTAATCGTGTTCTTCATGAGCCTCTGCTTTTGTTCCAGGCACAGAAAGGGTCCTTTTCTATTTCCCTTCACGCTGCTTGTTGTGAAGGGAGAAGTGTTACAAAGACGTCTCTGTTAGTCCTCCAGCAGGCAGACATTAGTTTACAGAAACCCGAGGGGAAGCCATACATCTGGGAGGTTTGTAAACGCCTTCGAACCTCTGTTTGAAAAGCAATCTATTTAAAGCTCGTCTGGTGACTACTTTTAGCCGGGCGGCGAAAAGCCGCTTAGCGCGGCCGGGCTCTGCAGCCCTCGCTGCCGTCCGTGCAGCGGGGCCGCCGTGCCGGAGGAGCCGCTCCCGCCGTGCCAGCGCTCCGTGCCGGGCGGAGCCGCTCCCGGGGCCGGGAGGAGCCGGTGCCGCCGTGCCGGAGGGGCCGGGAGGAGCCGTTCCCCCCGTGCCGCCGCTCCGTGCCGGGAGGAGCCGCTCCCCCCGTGCCGCCACTCCGGGCGCAGCGGGGCCGTGCGGTGCCAGCACTGCGTCAGCTCCACACCCCGTCAGCTGACCCGCTCCTGCAGCACCAGTGCAGCACCACTGCGGAGCCCGGGGAAGCCCATGGTTCCCTCCCTGGGCTGCAGGGCACTTCTCCCGCAGCTCTCCCCTCTTGGAATGCATAATTGATAATCCCAGCTGGAGAGATGGACAGTCAGCCGAGCAGTTGGAAGGATAAGGGTATTTATTCTTTCACCTTCTTTGCTTATTTTATTCCTTTGAGATGCCGCGGGTCGTTTTCAGCAAATGGTGTCTGTAGCATGTATTTATTTGATTGTGAAATGTAGCCGGAGGTGTGGAGTCTCTTTGTGCCACGTGCAGAATTAGAAAAGCTGCAGGCTAAAATGGGTAAAGAGGAGCAATGCAGAAGAATAAATACTTTATGTAGGTGAAACGGCTCGTGTGACACTGCAGATCTTTTCCAGTCCTACAGAGCATGTTAATGAAGGGCTTGTTTTGGTATGCACGGCACAAATACCAGCGTAGTCTCAGTTTAGTCCGTGCTGCTTGGAAATTTCGAGACTATTAATAATCTAACAATACTATCCATTAACTGTAAAACCCCACGTAATTTGCAGGTCATGTTTTAATATTTTTAAGAGGAGAAATTGCATGCAGACCACAGCAGGGTGGGGATATTTTCTCTAAAAATCTGTTTGAAATATACCCTTAATCCCATTTGCTCTGGATCTTTCATAATTCTGTCAAATTCTAGGTAAAACTGTGCCTGATTTTTCCGAATTTACAGCCATAATATTAAATTGTTTTAGGTAAATAAGTAGCTGACCTTAAATTAGTGTGGTGCTGACCTTTGTTCCTGTAAGCACCAATGGGAGATCTCCAGTGTAAATCTCTGTGGATCATTACATTAGTGCTCAGTGTGTTAGAGTTTAAGCCTTATTTGAATAAGTAATCTTCATACTTTACCAACAGGACAAGCTTTAAAAAAATTAATTATCTCTGGATACTTAAATATATTTTAAAGGGCCCTGTCGTGCTTGGTGCTTGTGACATTTTCCTCTTTTTTTGGGAATTATTGCTCAAAATCTGGGGTTTTTTACGTTCTACTTGGACAAAATTGCCATTGCTCTGAAATCCCTAGAATGCTTTTCCAGAACCTAAATATATACCAAAAAAAGTCCTGAAGGACTTTTTTTGATCCCTTGCCTCTGCAAAATCAGGTTCTTAAGGTTTAATCTTTTATTAAAGGGCTGGAAAATATCAGGAGAAATATGATGCAGTGTTTAGTAATATATTGTTGTTGACATGTAAGTAATTTAAATGTTCAAGGCTTCATATGTCAGGCCTGAATTCGTGGAGATGGGGAAAAAAGAAAGGAAAGGAGGGAAAAAAAATAAGAGGGCTGAGGTCAGAAGGTTTTGGTAAAAATTGGAAGGCAAGTTCCCTTTTTATGTCTTCAGGCCTAATTTTCAGGTTTCTTTTACAACCAGCCTGGCAGGGGTGGTGCTGATCTGAAAGCACATTTCCAACCCTGGAATTTGAGGCCTTGAGAATAATGGAGTCTGTTTTGGTTTAAAACCCCTGAATTTCCCATCCTGAGCAGAGATCAGATCTAAAAGAAAATGGAAGCAGAAATGAAAGGTTTGGGGGAAGCAGAAGACCCTGGTTCTTCTCCTGTTGCAGCTGCTGTTGAAGCCTGGTTTAGAGGGGGTTTTTTGTTTAGAACCAAGATGAAGATACTGTGTTTCACATTCTTCCTTTCTTAGGTCAGGCTCCAGTGGCATGGAAAATGATGGGTAAAGTTCAGGGACTGATTGCACTATTCATCCAGCCCCAAAATAAATATAGAAGCAAATATTGCAACATGCTTCTTTCCATGCTAAAAAATTACTAAAAGAAATTTTAAATCTAAAACCAGAGAAGAGCAAAAAGTACAATTTATAGTTGGACTTTGCAGCTGAAACACTACTTCCGAATGAATATAATCTTAAATTTAGATTTGGTGAATGTGTTGTAGTTGAGGAACAAGCATAATGCAAGTGGTGCAACCTCTGGCATTGATTAATACCTGTGGTATTGATCATCTAGAGATAGATAGGAGGAAACAGGTCTACCCTGGGAGCAGCATGATTTTAATTTTTAATGCTCTTGAAGATGGGCCCTATGGAGTAATTAGTACTAAAAGTAACATTTATTATTTAATTTTTAATGATTTCAAGGAATTTTCAGGTTTTAATGGCTGAATATTGATATGATGATATGGTGAACAGCACAGCTATACTTCCAGGTTATCGCAGCATTCTTTTCTAATTAATGAGCAGAAATCTATCTGAATTTTGGTTTAACTTAGTTAACTGATGCCAAAGATTGCATAGGCAACATTTATCATGAATAACTGGGGCTTTGGAATGGTTTTCCCAGTTGGTACATTGTGCACACATGCACGAGTATCTGGTCAAATAGAAATGAAAGGAAAACGTTGCTTTGGCTCATTAGGTAGTATTTGGGATTTTTTTTTTTTTTTGGGAGTGTGGTAGTGTTTGCCTTGTTCTAGTATGTACTTGTGAAACCTGTATCACTTCTTTTGTGGGGTTGTGGCGCAGATGTGCCAAGCCTGAGCTGTGCGTGGTGCAGCCTTGTTCTGTGCCCTCTGGCACCCAGCTGGAGCCACCTGCCCATGGCTCTGCTGGATGTGCTGCTCCACGGGGATGCCTTTGCCTGGGACAGGGACAGCTCTGTTGGTGGCAGTCCCACGTGCTTGGCACCACTTGCAGTCCTGCTGTCACCACCCAGTTTCTCCAGCCAGGAGCTGGTGTTGTTCCTGGCTTGCAAGGAGACACTCAAGGACCAAACTGGCTTCTGACGCATCTGATGAGGGTAAATGGAGGCTGCAATTTTGTGGCCCAGTCTCTGCTCCTGTTAGGATGTTAATCAGGATTTTGAATAATAACCCTGGTGCAAGAAGCCTTGAAAATGTCAAAGCCCAGGCTCTGGTGGTGCTCGACACACCAACCACTGGATGATTGATGGCTTCTCCTGGGGGTTGGGC
The DNA here is from genome assembly GCF_051311805.1 of Agelaius phoeniceus. Classification (NCBI taxonomy): domain Eukaryota; kingdom Metazoa; phylum Chordata; class Aves; order Passeriformes; family Icteridae; genus Agelaius; species Agelaius phoeniceus. The sequence goes on along the minus strand of NC_135267.1, from coordinate 112,435,381 downwards.
AGTGTGGGGTCAGCACTCGGATTCTCTGCCCAGAGATCAGTAGAAACCCTCAAGATCACATCCTGTGTGAATATGAAAGTGGAAAAGGCCTCTCTGAGCAATTTGTGGTTGTGGATTTTCTGCCCAGCAGCTTTTCCTGCTCGGTGACAGATGGGACATTCATTGTGCTGCTGCCGCTCCTCAGCGCTGTGTCCCATTTCTCTATCGGCACAACGCTAGACTGAGCCATGAAAGGCTCTTCCCTGTGCCCCTCGCTGTTCCTAGGAGAACAGAAAGGATCCGCGCCTACCTCTCACGTCACAGAAAGGTTCCAGTGGAACAACGCCTGTAAATCGCACAGTGCTTTTTTCTCCCCTCCCCTTTGACACAGGCAGCCTTTCTTTGGCGCTGAAGCGCGGGGTCTGTTGGGCTGTAATGCCGGCTAGAGGGGACTTGTTGGTTGTTCATTGTGCAGCCGCATTGCGAGGGCTCAGGCGCAGGCGGCCATTGGCGGCTCTGCCATGGCAGCGGGCGGAGGTTGCGTAGCTCCGACCTCCGAGCGCCCTCGCAGGAAGTGGAAAGCGCCGGGAGCGGAGCCGTGCCAGGGCTGGGTGCTCGCAGCACGCTCAAGATGGATGCCAAAACGGGTTAGTTCCTTTTTCCTGCTTTTCTGTGCTACACCTGAGCTCGGCTCGATCGTAGGTCTCGCTTTTAATTGCTCTTTCTTAAAAAAATAAAAACCGAACTCAACCCCCCCAAAAATCAAGATAAGGTTGCTTGGTTCAGGGGTTTTTATAAAGAGGTTTATCAGGTTGAATATATCAGACCGCTTGTTTTTGTCATTAAAACCCGATATGACTTGCTCAGTTTTAAGTTAAATATCTGAAAGGAAAAGGCTTTAAAAAATACAGCGCCAAAGCGATCGCAGCACTTGCTTTAAAAGCAAAATGTAACTGGATGAGTTGTGCATGTAAGGCACGGATGGTACAAGACTATTTTTAGACGTGCCAAGTGACAGTTCGTGCTTACCAAATGTAGGCAGCTGTTCTTGTTTTAGAATAGGCCTGCAAGACATGCATTAATATTATTTATTTTATTATACTTCATATTGTGTAAAATGCAGCTCTGAACTGTTTCCATAAGGAAAGATGTTGCAGGGCTGTTGCTGAAAATGGGTTTGGGTTTTTTCTGTTTCTGGTTTTATTTTTAATCTGCTGTGAATATCTTGCATGTAAGTTAAAACCAGAAAGCTGCTTCTAGTAATGCTTTTAATCTTTTCCTGGCAAAATAAATGCAAATAACTTGTTTCTGATCAATTAGAGAATACAGATGAGTGGCTTCATCTGCTTTCCTGGACTGCAGAATTACAAAGCCGTTTTTCAGTGACTTAAACACCGAATTTCCTTTGAGGAATTTATGATGATACCAGATCCGTATGTCGTTAAACCTCCACTCGTTTGGTCCTGCTCCAAAAGGAGTGGAGATGAAATGAGGAAAAATGTTTTATGAGCAGCTTAACTGGTCCGGGAGCTCCTGGCGTGGGGATTTTTCTTATTGATTACCGAGAACAAAAGACTTGATGGTCGCTAAAGGCCGTTTGGCTTTTGCTGTGTGCTTTAATTCCAGCAATGCACCTTTGTTTCTGGCATTCTGGAACTGTCACACAGATGAATTGCTCTTTTTACATTCCTTATAGCTGGAATAATGCATTAATGCATGGAATTAGTGATTTCCTATGAAGAAGCCACAGCTTTAAAGCTGTGCAGAGAGGAGGGAGCAGCTCTTTTACAGAGGTAAAGCTGTCTGCAGGCAGAGGAGCAGGGCTCATACTGAATGTGTCACCTGATACAGGGGCAGCACCAATTTCGAGTGCATGGATGCTCAAATTGCAGCATTTAAAAATAAACACAGTTTTAATACTTGCAGCAAATGCTCAAAAAAAAGAGGGCTGTTTTTATTTCTTTTAAAGATTCCTTACATGATTTAAGAGCACAAAATCCACTGGTTTTGGCCAGACTGGTTGTGAAGATCTCACCCAGGTGTTGAGGCTCTTGCAGCTCAGTTTAGGTTTGCAGGTTTACAAGGATTCTTAGGTCAGTCACACCATTTTGTTGATGTTTAATGCAAGGTGTGCAGAGACAATAATCGATTCTTTTGTGTCTGGAAGCAAAGGAAAAACCGAAACAAAAAGTTAAATTTTGGGATTGCAACCCACACAACAGCAGATCTACAATGACTTGATTTTATTTGTTTGATTTTTACAAATATTCATGGAAGGTTGTGTTGCTTGGAGCCTGGGCTGCAGTGGCAGGAGGAGTTTGGATTGGAGGCGCTGGGAGAGCAGGAGCATTGCCTCGGGGCAGTGCTGCTCTATCTCTGCCCCCATATGTTTGTGCAGTCACATGGTGGCAGCGCCAGGCCCTGCTCTGCCTGGCTCCTGCCTGCTGGGATGGCTTTGGCACAGCACAGGCAGCCAGGCTGGAAGAAAGGAGTGGGATGGATGGTGCTGGAAGGGTGAGGCTGTTCTTTCCACAGCACTTCTGGTCTGTGATAAACTGAAGGTGTTGGTGCAGCTGGAACCTGGCTCTGTCTGTGGGGCTGCAGGAAACTTCTGCTGAAATGTGAATTAAATATTGAGGTTAGATACTTTGCATTAGGGTGGGTTTAAGTTTCTCACCGTGGTTTTCATTTTCCTGCTATGCTGTATAGTTTCCATGTCAGAATAACTGGGAAGAACTTCAGCTCTTCTGAAAGTGTGGGCAAACACACCCCAGCCCCAGGGGCTTTGGCATGTTGTACCTACAAAAGGGTTACACAGACTTTGCCCTACACAGACTACCAGGTGTTGGATGTTGGAGCATGACTGTGTTTTCATCCTGCAAGAAATACTAGACAAATTCTACTTCTAAAAATGTTTTTACAGTCATCCAAATAATCTGTTCCAAGCTGTGATTAACTGCTTTACAGTTAATTTTGGTGACGTTTAGGATGAGGCAGGATTACTAAATGTGCAGTGCAATAGTAATAGGTTTCTGTAATTCATCTTGAACTCTGTCTCTACTCGGTTATTGCTGTTAACAGACAGATCTGCAGTGGGTGTGTTTGTGTTAAGCCATCACCTATCCCTTGTGCAAGGGTGTACTTTGCTCTGAACAGTGATGCTAAAAATGGCACAATATTGTGTTCTCTAATGAGGGTCACTTAAGGAAAACTAAACTTGGTTTGCAAATGAAGTCTTCTGCATTGGAGCACAGCAGATTTAGCCTGGATTGACATTTCAGGGAGAGTATTCCCTCTTGATGGCTCAGTCTGTCACCCATAATCAACATTATAAACTGCCATGGGAATGCTTCCATCAAAAGAAAACAAAATGAACTGTTAATGAGTCTTTGAGCAGTGCCTTTGCCTCTACCAGGCTTGGAAAGCTATAATGGTTTTGAGATCTGTTGGTGTCTTGTTATCTGTCCTCAGAGGGAATTGGAATCAATCTCTTCAGGGAGTGACCTCCACAAAATGCCTGACAATGTGAGGAAATGAAGCACAAACTGTGGTTCTGGTGCAGAACACAGCACAGGAGCTGAAGAGATGAATTCTGACATTGCTTAAGGGCAGCATTGTTTTAAAATTTAAACAATTGCATCTGGGTAATCCTAATAGCAGTAATCCCAATAATCTGAGGTCCAGAGCTGACCAGTACTAAATAACCTATTTCTAGTTGTGGTTTCAGCTCTGGTTTGACAGGGATTCGCAAGCTCCCCTCTTGGTGACTCTCAGCAGTCGAGTGAATAATGAAAAATTACTGCCTTGATATGAATGCCAAAGATGTCTTGTTCTAATTTCTTACCTCTTTTCCATTGTAGTTGTTGACCTCCTTTACTGGCGAGACATCAAGAAGACCGGGGTGGTGTTTGGAGCCAGCCTGTTCCTGCTGCTCTCATTAACAGTGTTCAGCATCGTCAGCGTCACAGCCTACATCGCCCTGGCCCTGCTCTCTGTCACCATCAGCTTTAGGATATACAAGGGAGTCATCCAGGCAATCCAGAAGTCTGATGAGGGCCACCCCTTCAGGTGAGACTTTTCTTTAAGCAGAATTGTGTTGTTTGGGAGAGCAGCAGTGCTGGTACTGCCAAGCAGTGGGTGACACATGCTGTTAAGATGTTGCATAATAACAAAAATAGACTGTGCAATGAAATATGTGTTCCCCACTTTCAGATTTTCTCAGGAGTCATACAGTAAATTCAGAAAAGGGACTGAGGGCTTGGTACAAGGGATGGAAAAATCAGAATAAATGTAGCAGGGTTTAAAGCATGACAAAAGGGTACTTTAATCTTTTTGAAACTTGCAAGGCCTTAAAAATGTGTGGTTTAGTTTGTAGCTGTGCTCCCCACTTGCAAGGTCAGTGACAGGGTCCAGGTACCCACTGCTGCAGAGCTGCCTCCTAAGAGGAATCAAACCTTATTAATCTGTGTTGGAGGACTTGCAGGAGTGTGTGTTTCCTGTTTCCCTGCCAGCCCTGTCCCACTCTGCCCAGCCTTGCATCTCCCTGTTATTAATGAGTGAAATGGTTCAGTCTCCTCTTGCAATTTTCACAAAGTCCTGTTTGCCCCTCTATCTACAACCCTCTTACTAATTTGGTGGTGTTCCCATCTTCTGTAAGGCAAAGCAAAATGTAGGCTTCCCTCCATTCCTCCCAGGCCATGTGCAGTGGCTCCTTTTCCAGTGGAAGCCAGTCTGGGGGACAAAATTCTGGGGAAAAGCCCCTCCCATTAGGGTGAATATTCCCAGCTGAAATCTTACTTACTTCTCATATCTAAACAACAATTTCAAGCTTTTTTCTTAGCAAGAACAAGCAGAACTTGTGCTACCTGTGCTCTTTCTGCAGTCTTTTTCTATAAATATTGATATTCCTGTGTAGCTTCCAGACTCTCATCCAGCACATCTGGTTGCTTACTTTTTTCTGTATAGCTTCTCCACAAGAAGGATATTTTTACTTGAAAAATCCTGTGAGAAGAAATGGATTTTTGGTGCAGGTGCTGAATATCCTGTGGATGAGCTGGGGAGGGTGAGCAGATGGAAGCCAAGGGTGGATGGCAGAATGTAGCCTTGAAATGGCCACTTGCTGCAGTTACCATATGAAATATTTTCATTTGTCTTGGACTTGCCACAAGGTCATGTTTAGCTTTGCCTTAAATGACATACATGGGAGCATTGTGCAATTTTCATATTAAAAAATCCCCCAACAAAACCATCCTAAAGCAGAATCCCCTAAACAAAAGTTTAACAAGTGTAAAATGAGCTCCATTTTACAGATGTGCTGCATTACTCCTTCTGCCTGCAGCGTGCACATTAGATAAATAATTTATACTTTGTTTAAAGACTCCAAATTGCCACAGCCACTGCAACTGCAGATAAGTGACAGTGGAGTGGAAAGAGCATATAACCAGATAGGGTTGATATCTTTTATGTAAAAGAACTGCTCTCACTAGCTGTAAGAATTATTTCTAGCAAATGAGAAATTTAGCTCATTTTGCTGTGCTACAGTGTGTTACAGCTTGATGGTAATTCCACAAGGGCCTTCCAGAGATGGGTATGTTCCTTTGTAGGATTTTTTTCCCCCCTTGTTTTAGCCTGCCTCTTTTTTGCCTGGTGCAGGTGACTGAGTAAATAGCAGTGAGAAAAAACTGGGTGGCTAAGAATAACTTAGGTTAGTTGTGTTTGTCCTTTCAGCATTCCTCACAGGGTGAGGTTTGTTTCTCCATAGCACAAAAAGGAGGTTCTATCTAACACACAGAGCAGGTTTGCAGCACTTTGACACTGAGGTTTCCTGGCTGTGTCCTGCAGGGCTTACCTGGACTCGGATGTGGCCGTGTCAGAGGAGCTCATCCAGAAGTACAGCAACGTTGTGCTGGGCCATGTCAACGGCACTGTCCGTGAGCTGCGGCGCCTCTTCCTCGTCGATGACCTGGTGGATTCCCTCAAGGTGAGTTTCCTCTGTGAGGACATTGCTGCTGACCCAGGCTGGCAAAGCCTCCTGCTCCTTGCAGGATGAACGGTGCCTCTGCTTAAGTAAATAACTGGGTGGAGTTTGCTCTTGGTGGTGTTCGGCACAGGCTGGGTATCGAGTGCTGCCTGCTGTGGTGGGGTGGCTGTGAAGGATAACTTGATCTACATGGAAAGCAGAAATGAGCTGTGGCTGCCTCAGCTCCCTGTTCTGACTCCTTGCTGGTGCCTCTCACAGCAGGAATCTCCTAAAAAAACAAGCCATGCTGCAGTCTGGCCATTGGGGCTGTGTCACTGATGTGTGTGTGTGTGTGTCTCTCTCTCTCTGCAAAACCTGGCTCTGGCCTAGATTGTCCCAGCCTGCTTTGGAGTTGATTTTCTGTTTGTGTTTAGTGCACAGCTCCCTGTCTTTAAACATTCCACTTTCTGCTGGAATGGTGAGGACTTGAGTGATGCCCTTGGGTTACTGGGAAGGTGGACACTTGCTCCAGCCCCTGGATTTGGGAGTGAAAGCTGCTGGTTTTAGTGATGGGGGTTACTGAAATGGGGATTGCAAATTACCCAGTGTGAGCAGTGCTGTGTAACAGCAGGAGTCCATCCATGTAGAATTTAATGGGATTGGCAGAGCACAACTGACTGAAGAATGGTAATAAATTAAACAAAATGTAACCAAAAAAAAAACCCCCCAAACACAAAAAAACCCCTCCAAAAGAAAAGAATTGACTGAAAACCCTTCAGTTTTGTTCTGGGAAAATTGTATTCTCTTCTTTCAAGCTCTAATAGCCTTTCTTTGTTTTTGGAACTGGTGTTTCCTTTACCTAGTGCAGTGTGTTGTGCACTTCTTTTTCAGTTTGTTTAATCTTCTTGAAAAAACTTGCATTTATCCTGCAGTAAATCCCCTTACTTAGTGCTTTGTAAAGTCCTTTGAGTTGTTGTGGAGTTGGGGGAGGGGTTCCTTGTGAAACTGGGGAAAACCAGGCAGGCTGTCCAAGCCTTTGTTGTAACTGTGCAATAGAAACCTGCAGGCAGATCTTGGAATCTTACCCAGAGTTTGCAGATCCAGTTTCTCATTGTGCTCGAAGTTAAACACAGTTTGTGCCAGAAAAGCTGCACCTGATGCCCTGCAAGGCTCCTGCAGTGAGGTGGCTCCCTCTGGAAGCAAGAGGAGGTGTAAGGGGGCTCTGCTGCTCCTGGGACACGTTTCTTTTCTCAGGAGGGAGAGAGGAGGAGCAGTATTGGCCTGGGCTTGTGCAGTAATCTCCCTGCTCCTGAAGGGCTTTGCAGGAAAAGCCTTTTGAGAGCTGGTTGTGCATTCTTTTCTGCACAGCCATTTCTGTTTTTTGAGACATGATCAATAGTGCTGCTGCCAAAGTCCTGTTTGGATCTGATTATCAACAGCCCAGAAAAACCCAGAATCACAAGGTCACTGGTGTTTCTGATCAAGCCCTTTGTTGTCCATGCCTTGGTCTGAGTTAGGAGATTTCTCACACCATTTGTGTAGGAATCCCAACCCCTTGCAGCAAAGGAGAAGGAAGCAGAGAGAAGCCAGCTGCTGTTCCAGTGAACACTGCTCTGAAAACAAGGCCTTCTGGAGGAATTATGTTAGAAGCAGAGTTAATTCCAGCCATAATGTCTTCAAGGCACTCTAATCACTTAAAATACTACAGTCCATAGGAAAGATGTGTTTATTCAGCTGAACTAATTCATTTCCCCTCTCTCCTTCTGACATTTAAAGTGTTTTATGTAGGTTAATTAGTCTAATTTATGGTAGCTGGAAACAACCCTTTATCAGAAACCAGTGAATGTCAGGACAGTTCACAAGCACACGTTACTGATTTTGAAGAGTTTGTGCTCGAGGAGAACATTGGGATTCCAGGGTCTTATGTAATATAATGGCCCTGGTTTCAAAAATAAAAATATCTTGGCTTGTGTAGTTTAAACATCTTCACTGTAGGAAACCACATGTTTATGTATAATTCAAGTTACAGAGCTCTAATGTAGAACGTGTCTGCAGGTCAGTTCATTGTGTGTAATAGTTCTGACTGTAAAATCTGTCTTGTTAAGATTTTTTTCTTCTTTATTAAACAATGCTTCAGTCAGGGAAGTCTTAAAATGGACTCTAAATATTTATGCAGCACAAGGAGAAATTCCTCACAGCTCTTGAGGAGTAACTGCAGAGGAGCCCTTGCCAGAGCCCCAGGAGAAGCTGCATTTTGTCCTGGTAAAGGCTGTGCTGGCACTGGGCACTGCTGCTCTTGCTCAGTTGAGGCTTTGAGCAGCAGAGCTCTGTGTTCTCAGTATTCTGTAGCAAAGGAGGGCATGGGGCACTTCTGGATTTGCCCATTTTGGCTGGCAAAGGTGGCTTCAGTCCATCAGCCACCCAGGCCTTTCACTCATGTGCAGGTCCTTGGAAGGACCAAGCCTGGGTCCTGGGCTGCCTTCTGCTTTCTTTTTCTTGTCTTAGAGCTTTATTTAGAGGTGTTTCAGGGAAGGGTTTTTGTGTTTGTAAAGGTCTCTGAGGTGTGTTTCAGGTAAGCTTTGTTGTGTCTGTGAGGGTCTCTGGGTTTGCACAGTTTATAAGAAAAAGAAAATAGAGACCAGTAAGGAAATGTGGAGTTGAGATGGACTCCAGGCTGGATAATCCTGGGAGAGCTGCTGGAAGTGTCAGAGGAGTGCAGAGGGAGGAGCTGTGGGATCAGAGTCCCTCTCCCCTCCAGTACTGTAAGTGTAGGAGGTTAAAACCCACACATGCAGCAGTTCGTGGTTCTGCCCTGATGCTGCCCTGGACTGACTTTGGGTGGAGAGAAGCTTGTGTAGTCAACTGGATTTTGCTCTTTCTTGAACCATAAATTCAATGCTCACTAAAATAAATAATTGATAGTTCTGATAATTATTGGACTTTGGGATTGATTTGTGTCTCGTTACCCCTGTGCTTATGTACACTCCCATTTTCTGCCCTGAGCAGAGTCATCAGCAGTGTCCTGGCTGCTGAGCTGGCTGGGTGGTGCTGAGCTTCAGGAATTGTGTCCATGGGGAGCAGGTCAGGGATAGCTGTTGGGCTGCAGGAGAGCCACTGCAAACCATCCCACCCTCGGGGGCTCTTTGCCCAGTGCAAGCTGTGCCTTCCTTCCCTCTCTGGTGGATGTGCTGCATGTGTTTGCTCCAGTAAAACATGCCTGGTGCAGAGATCAGCTCCAGGCTCACCCTGGCATTGCAGGGCACAACTGAGCCAGGGTTTGAATCAATCATGAGGGAGTTCAGCAAATCTGCTTGATTTTCCTTGAGAAACCTGCCAGAATCCCTCAACTACTAGATATGGTACAGCCCCTCTGGGGGTTAACTTTGTGCCCCTCTGGGGGTTAACTTTGTGCCCCTCTGGGGGTTAACTTTGTGCCCCTCTGGGGGTTAACTTTGTGCCCCTCTGGGGGTTAACTTTGTGCCTCTCTGAGGGTTAACTTTGTGCCTCTCTTGAGGGTTAACTTTGTGCCTCTCTGGGGGTTAACTTTGTGCCTCTCTGGGGGTTAACTTTGTGCCTCTCTGGGGGTTAACTTTGTGCTCCTCCCTGGTGCTGCTCAGAAGTGCTGACAGATAAAGAACTGCATCACTTGCAGTTAATGCACCTGAATTATAGACCAGTTTTGAGTGAAGCTCTTGAAATCAACGTGGTTTTGCTGCAGGGTTCATGGAATTAAACTTGTATTGACTATCAGTGCCCTTGATAGTGGTGGCTGGCTGTTGATTTTGTTTGGTTTGGATATTTTACATCTTTTGATAAGCTAAAATTGGATGTTGGGATATGTAAGTTCAGAGTAGCTTGGCTGCAGGCCAGTTACCAGGGTCCTGGCCCACACCCACACTCCTGCAACCCTGCCTTGTTTTCCTTGCCAGCACTTTGTGCCCATCCTTTCCTTGGGTGTAGCTCCTGCTGATGGGCGAGTTTCCATCTTGGGGTGTTCACTGTGCCCAGCTCTGCCCTCCCTGGTGCCAGTGCCAGCCCTCTCATGCTGTCTGTCCAGGGTTCTGCTGCAGAACAGCCCCACGTGCTGAGCTGACCAGGGCTGGGGGTCTCTGCTCTGTGCAGAGCAAGGAATAAACTCTGGGGAAGCTGCTGCTCCTGGCTGCTGCTCAGCTCCTCAGCACTCCTGCAACTCTAGAAGAAAGGGCTGATTTTCCTCAGGAGGAATCCTACCCCGAAATAGAGCTGGCAGCCCTGGGTCCCCTCCCCCTGCTATAGGTCAGAGGTGTGCCTGGGACACTCCACCTGGCACTGAGTGTGGGCAGACCTTTGTGTGGAGCTGGGAGCCTGTGTCCCACCAGGAGCTGCACAAATGCTGTCAGCAGGGAGGGAGAATGGGGCTGAGATAGGGAGCCAGCAGTGGTGGCAGTGTGGGCCTTTAGGGATGTCTTTGCTTCTGAGCTTGGCTCTGACCTGGAGCCAGCTTCCATGTTAGAGCACTTTTCACTCCTCTTGTTCCTAAATTTTTTTTCCATCCAAAGTGCCTTTGGGTTTTTTGAAGGAGAACAGGTAAATCAAGCCCACCCTACCCTGTTACCTTCCAGACAGGCTTTTCCTAATGTGTCAGAGCATGGCTGGGTATGTGGGTGGACACTTGGGTGGGTAACACCCAGGTGTGATCTCCTTTCTCTCTGGCTCTGTCATGCAGCAGCCCTTTGGCCTCTCTTGCCTGGCCTGTCCCCTCTCTGGAGGATGGGAGGAGGCAGGAGCTGTTTGCCCATGGTTCCTCCCCATGGAGTTGGCAGTGCCCAGGGAAGGCGCAGGGCAGTGTTTGGGCGCAGGGCAGTGTTTGGGCGCAGGGCAGTGTTTGGGCGCAGGGCAGTGTTTGGGCACGGGGCAGTGTTTGGGCGCGGGGCAGTGTTTGGGCACGGGGCAGTGTTTGGGCGCGGGGCAGTGTTTGGGCACAGGGCAGTGTTTGGCCGCGGGGCAGTGTTTGGGCACGGGGCAGTGTTTGGGCACGGGGCAGTGTTTGGGCGCGGGGCAGTGTTTGGGCGCGGGGCAGTGTTTGGGCGCGGGGCAGTGTTTGGGCGCAGGGCAGTGTTTGGGCGCAGGGCAGTGTTTGGGCACAGGGCAGTGTTTGGGCACAGGGCAGTGTTTGGGCGCGGGGCAGTGTTTGGGCACGGGGCAGTGTTTGGGCACGGGGCAGTGTTTGGGCGCGGGGCAGTGTTTGGGCACGGGGCAGTGTTTGGGCGCGGGGCAGTGTTTGGGCACGGGGCAGTGTTTGGGCACGGGGCAGTGTTTGGGCACGGGGCAGTGTTTGGGCACGGGGCAGTGTTTGGGCACGGGGCAGTGTTTGGGCACGGGGCAGTGTTTGGGCGCAGGGCAGTGTTTGGGCGCAGGGCAGTGTTTGGGCACAGGGCAGTGTTTGGGCACTGCTGACTTGGGCTGAATTCAGCCCCGTGACTGCACACAGGAGGCCCCATATCCCATTACTGCATCCTTGGGCCCTCTCATCAGCCAGCTCTGGTTTCAGGAGCTGCACAGGGCTGAAGTGCAGTGCACTTTGGGGCTGTTTGCATGGGTATTTGTGTGTGCAGCAAATGGGATGTCCTGGGCACAGAGTGGTACTGATGGGCTCTCTTTCCCTTGCAGTTCGCAGTGTTGATGTGGGTGTTCACTTACGTTGGTGCCTTGTTCAATGGTCTGACATTACTGATCCTGGGTAAGTGTTTGACTTGTGTTACACACCTGGCACACCAAATAACCCTGGGGAGGCAGTGGGGTCTGGTCACTGGGAGGCTGATCCTGTACCCTTAAGATGTTGCACTTCTAAGTTCCTTTTTTTGGATAATACAACAGAACAGGTAATTTTGAGTTGTGTTGTTGAATTCCTTGAGATTGCTGATTTCCAGACATTCCATGGTTTATAGGCAGGTTTGTTGTGCTTGTCCCTGTCAGGCTTAGCCTGCCCTGAATGTCATTGCTGTGCTGGGACTTAAGAGGTGCAAGATCTGCTGTGGTCGTGTCCCACTGCAGGATTTAATTTCTTATATCCCAGAGCAGGTTGGCTTTCAGGTGTCAGAACCAACTGATGCCTGAGCAGCCTTTGGGAAGAATTTGCATGACCCACTGTGAAAAAGTGACCTGTGACCAGACTTAACTGTACTGTTGGTGAGATCTGGAGAACAGCTCAGGCTCTCCTTAGTAGGGATTATTGAATTTTCTGGCCAACAATCGGTGCATGGGGCTTAATTGTTCATTTTTCTTGGACCTTTTTGCAAGACATATCAAGGTGTGGAAACCAGTCCTTGTTCTGCCTGAACACCATCCCTGTTGTCAATATTTATACGTTTGATGTGCTCTTTTCCAGCTTTGATTTCGCTCTTCAGCGTTCCTGTTATTTATGAGAGACATCAGGTGAGTGTTTAATAGAATCCATTAAATGTTTCATAAAATCAGCTTAAATCAAAACCAGAAACAAATAATTAACATTAATTTCAGTCTTCTGAAATATTTAAAGCCTTTAAAATAGGCCTTTACCCAGGAACCAGGGCCAGGGAGCACTAGTTCAGTTTGAAGTTCAGACTGTGCATGCTTTCCCTTTTCCTTCTTGGTGGAAGAAGAGGTTTCCCCAGCAAACAGTTCTGGAAAAGGCCTGATGAACTTGGAGGCCTTTTCTGCTGGTCCAGCTTTGGTCGGGACTGGAGCAACACTGGCATGGTGTGTTAATCCTGCTGTACCTTTTGGGGTTGGTATTCAGGATTGGTTTCCCAAAGCTCTGTGGAATTTGTAGCCCTGGCAAAAACAGGAGGTGGGAGCTGCTTGGCCCAGTCCAAGGCTGCTCTTGGGGAGAGACTCCCATGTAAAAGGAGTAGGGAGGAAGGAGCCAAAATAAAATACTTGTGATTAAATTATGGCCCGGGCTGTCTTGGGCAGGTCACTGCACAGGAGGGGGGAGCCAGCTCTGGCTTAGCCCTGCGTCTCCCCTTTCAACAACAAGGCAGCTGTGGGGGCAGGAGCAGATGGCAGAGCCTCATGGGGTCCTGCCCAGGCTCCTCCTCCACAGGGAAAGGGGCCCTGGAGCCCCAGGGCAGGAGCAGGGACAGTGTGTGGGGCTTAACCCGAGCTGCTCAATCCTCTGGCTGGGCTGCAGCCTAAGCTGGTTACCCAGCCTGGCCCAGCTAAGCAGCTTTGCTGCTCTGTGGGGCCCACAGGGGCCCAGCCCTGCACCCACAGAGTGCTGTGGGACTCAGCCAGGCTGCAAAGGAGGAGCTGAGCTGTAACTTCTTTCTGCTTCAATTCCAGGCCCAAATCGACCATTACCTGGGACTTGTGAACAAGAATGTCAAAGATGCCATGGCAAAGTGAGTTGGTTTGGGTTTATTTATTTTCCTTAGTACTGATAACAGTTTCTGGCACACGTGGCACTCCTGTCTAGGACTAATGTGTTCTCCCATGTGCCAGGCCAAGGAGGGAAAAGGTCTCAGACTCTGGACTGGTTAGGAAATGAGCTCCTTTATTGCTGATGCTGTATTGAAATGAGCCTCTATTATTTCTAATAGAAATCGGTGTATGTGAACCCATTAGTGATAGCTGAGCCCCTCAGCAGGTGCAGCTGAGGTGGGGAATGAGAAATTCAGCAGTGTCACTGGGCTCTGAGTACAAAGCTGTGGTGTGAGGGTTCTTTTCACATGCTGTTGTTTGTAAGATTCTGTTTAACCTCTCCTTTTTTGTTACTCAAACTTAGCTTTTGTCTATTTTCTTTTTCCTCTTGCAGGATCCAAGCAAAGATCCCTGGGTTGAAGCGCAAAACTGAATAAAATAAACCTGAAGCAACTTATCAATAGGAAAGAAAGTTCATCTTTTAAGGGGGAAAAATACTCATTGGATTTACATGGGGAGGGTCAGGGAATAGCAAACCCCTTGACATTGCAGTGCAATTTCACAGATCTTTATTTTTTAGCAACGCAGTGTTTGAGGAAAAATAACTGTTTTGACTGCCATGTGTTTCATCATCTTTAAGTATTGTAAGCTGCTATGTATGGATCTAAAACTAATCATCTTTCCTTATCCTGTGTGCAGCACTGGCTAATACAAACGACTGAGACAGCTGTACATTTGCTTCAGCAGAGGTAGTTCCTGCTGCGTGCCGGAGGTGTAGAGCAGGTGGGGCAGAGGAGAACACTTCCCAGTTTGTGCACTGTGTATGGTCTGTGTAGATTGATGCAGATTTTCTAAAATGAGATGTTTTAGAAGAATATACCAGTTTAGCAAGTTTTGAAAAATCTTGCCTTTTTGGTATGAGTATAGCTGTATTGTGATTTTGTTTTATCAATTGCCAATATATATATATATATATATATGTGTTTCACAAAGCTTAGATCTTTCAGCTGCTCCACAGTGCTTTGTACTTCAGAGAACTGACTGAGGCCTGGACGAGCTCCAGAGCACACAAGCTTGAGAAACTAAAAAGTCTCTGTAAACACTGGCATCTGTTGGAAACAACAAAAGAGAAATGAACAAAGAACCTCCACACAGAGTAAAAGAAACTTACAGCATACACTTTGTTGCACAAACGTACAGTAGTTGATCTTGAGCAAATAATTCTCCAGCTTTCAGACTCTGATAATCTGTGGACCGAGTATCTAATGCTGCAAATGTTGTTTGGAAACTTAAAGCCCTGTCCTGTTATGCAAGAAAATGATAAGTGAAAATTTATACACTTGCAGTTTGAGCTGTACTGAACTAAGTCTGTGGAATGCATTGTGAAATGTAAAAAAATCCCAACAAAAAAGGAAAAAAAAAACCAACCCCAAAACCCCAAGTATCAATAAAGCTTATAGACATAAAATGATACCAGTATTTGGCTTTCTTGAGGCAAGTTTAATATATTTGTGTTTATTTGAAGTTCCTTGTGATAAATTTCCATTGTCCATGGTGGTGGCAGTAGTGTCCGAGTAGAGCGCGGTGCAGGGTGCGTTTGTCACGGTCCCTTTTCTTCCTCTGCAGCCTGAAGGAGCTGCTCAGGGCCACCTCCAGTGTCCCAGGGAGCTCTGGAAGGGTGGTGGGCTCTTGGAGTTTTGAGACAGGAATGCTTGATGCCATTTTCAAGTTTGAAGGAAATAAGTCCCAATAATTTTTCCAGGTCAACGTGTTGATTCTGATTTAGGAGCTGGACATTGACAACTTGTGTACAAATTTATTTGAGATGCAGATTTTAACTGGATGGCATCCTGACCATTGAAAAATAGAAATTCATGCATTAATATTTCATTTTACAGTAAAATACAGCATTACTTCAGAGCATTTTATACAGGAAGCCAGACCATAGAAACATAGAAACCGTAGGTAAGTGTTTTCCTGACAGACACTATTGCTTGGAGATATTTCTCACATCACTGTTGGTTAATTCATTCTGCCACACAACTGGTTTTATTTGGGATACAGTCAACATGGAAGGAAGGCAAACATGAGTGGTTACAGGCAGAGGTGCTCACTGCTGGCACCACCTGACAGAACAGGATTTGATCCCGAAGGTTTCTTTGAAAAAAAGACTGCATAGGGACTCGTACTGTGTATCTGACAAACTGCTCTGCTGTATAGTAATATAAGGCATTAATAAATTCAATTGTAAAAAAAAAGGTGATTCTTTGAGGTTGCTGAAGCACTTTGTGTGTTAAACAGACAGGAATCCACTCCTTTAATGGGATGTTTTTGCTACTTTTCTGTGCAGTGGGCAGCAGAAACGGACTGGCAGGAAGGTTCCAGAGTTCAAAATCCTATTGTCCTGAACTGGGACTAAAGCACTATTGCTTTTCAGAGACTAAATGTAAGTCTAAATGTTTTATTTTGGCCTTTATTTCTTTTAATTAAGAAAGGTAATTTCAAAGTATGGATGTTGTTCCATGCCCAGAATCTTGAATAGCAAAATACGTATTTAAGATATTTCTTTTTAAACTTTCTCCAGTTCCACACTCCCTTGAGTTTTTGTTTTTGACAAACTGTTCTAACAAATAGCAAAGGGTTTGAGTTGCCTTTTGGGAGTATCTGTCCATGGTTCCACTTTTCCATGGAGGCAGCTCTCCTTTGATCTCAGCTGTCCCCCAGGCCAGGACAGGGGGCTCTGTGGGGTGAGGGAGAAGCAGGGAGAGGAAGAGGAGCCCAGAGTCAGCCATGATGGGCTTTTCCCAAAAAAAAGCCCTGCGTTTCCTGGTACCAGAGGATTTATGTTTTACTTACAAGCAGCATGGACTGGCTGGAGGGCACACAGAGCCCTGCTATAGGGACATTCTAGGGATTCCTTTGGAGGCTTAGGACCCCCTTCCAGAACAGGAAATAGGGATTGATGGAGGCTTTCCCACCAGGCCAAGATTCTGGCCACTGCCTGTAGGAGTGTAAAGCACATTTTCCCAGAAAGGGGGAGCATGCAGGAACACTTGGGGAATGACTCCCTCAATCTTGGTGTTCAAATGTCTTGAACCAAGTCTGTCCAAGCCCTCTCCTCTCACTCACTGTTGGCGTTCAGCTTGCACTGCTGGCTGCAGGAGCTGGAATGCCTCACTTTGGCCTTCTGACAGCACAGAAACAGTGGGGAATTCACTTGTGAAGGTATTAAAAACCCAAAGCAGAAAACAGGGATTGTGTAAGTACCCAGCTGGAAAAGGTGAGAATGGTTTAGCCCTCCTGGGTGAGAGTCATAGCACCGTGTGTGGAAAGCAGGTAGGGGGAGGCAAGGCTGCAGCCCAAACTACTAGAAAATTATTCCAAGGCACTTCATGGATAGAAAATTCTGCCAAATATATATATTTAAAAATAAAATGGACTTAAAAAAAAGGGATACTTTGCTCCTTCAATTAATGAAAGCTGAAGGGTTACCTCCCCCCTCCCCAGCCTGTTCATTAAATGCTCCCAGCTTTACTGAGTGCACCAAATTAAAACCCACCCACTTTTTGAACTTTGTTCAAGCCACAAATTTGGAAATTAAAGGGCCCAGCATTTTGTCAGCATTTTCTCCCTTTTCAGACATGGTTTGAAAAACACAGTATTAGGCAAAAGCAGCTTTGTGAGTGAACTGTTCATCCCTTTGGGATCCCCAGGTTACCCTTCAAACCTCAGCTTCCTTCGCAAGGGTGTCGGGCTTTCCAAGGCCAGCTCCCATTCCCTTTTGGTAAGTTGGGATGAGTGATCTGGAAATGTCAGCCTGCAGCAGGGCTGGGATTCCTGCAGCCAGGGGGGCATTCCTGGCTGTCCCAGCCAGCACAGCCCTCGCTGGGGCAGGACAGCAGCAGCCAGAGGCTCCTCAGAGGCAGCGCCACACAAACACACTGGGGAGACAGGAGGGACAGCAGGGATTGGCCTTGGGCACGGCCCAGTGAGAGAGGAGCAGAAAATAAACACATTGGGTGTGGGAAGTACGGACTCTGTGTGTGTGTGTGTGTGTGTGTGTGTGTGTGTGTGTGTGTGTGTGAAATACAGTCTGTGCACAGTTGCTCTGTCTGCAGTCTGCAATGTGAGCACTATGTGTTGTACGTGCATTGTGTGCACAGTTTACGTGCCTGTGTATGACTGTATGTGTGTGCACACTCTGTCTGTGTTTGTGTGTGTGTGTGCCTATATGTGCTCTGCCTGTGCTCTGTGGGCAGTGTCTGCACTGTGTGTGTCTGTGTGTATGCACTGTGTGTCTAAGTATATCTTTGTGCATCTCTGTGTGCACTCTCTGTGTGCATGTGCTGTGCCTGTGTGTGTGCACTGTGTGCACCCATGTCTGCTGCATGAGCACACTGTGTGTCTGTGTGTGTGCACACGTACCATGTGTGCACACTGCATTTGTGTGTGGGATGTGTCTGTGTGGGTCATGTTAGTGTGGCTGTGGTGTGTGTGCACAGCCGTGGGGCTGTGTCCCTTTCTCTGTGTGTGTGTGCCTGGTTCTCAGTGTCCCTGTGTGTGTGTGTCCCAGCCCCAGCCCGTTACCTGCAGTCGTCCCCTCCGGTGCTCACCACGAACTTGTCGTCGTGCGAGAAGCGGATGTTGGTGACGTGCGCCGAGTGCCCAAAGTACCGCTTGTGTTTGGCCTGTGGGACAGGAGAGCAGCTCAGGGCTGGCACCAGGCCAGGCTCTGTGCCCACAGCCATGCTGAGCCCAAGGCCTCTTCACTCCCTGGGAGCTGCCCGTGGATGGAGCGTGCTGTGAGTGCTGTAAGAGCCTCCTGAGGATGGACCCTGCTGGTTGGGGGCTGTAACACCGAGTGCTGAGGGGCCTGGGAAAAGCAAAAGCTGCTGAGGTGAAAATAAAACAGGCACTTACAAATTTCTCCGTGCATGGGAAGTCAAACAGCTTGACCAGCCCAAAGTCATCTCCTGTCACTATGTTCAGGCCAGCGTGGGTCACACAGGCACAGTTGACATCGGCTTTGTCTGCATTTCGTGGCCAGATCCCAATGACTTCATCTCCAAGAATGCTGTTCCAAAATCAAGGTAAATAAAATGCATTAGACCATAAGACTTAACTTGCTGCTGCTCTTCCACAGGGGGCTGAGCCAACACAGGTTAGTAATAAAAAATTGCCACATTTAAAATAAAATTGTCCCTTCTAAATGATTGCCCTGAGCTCATCATGGAGACCACCACACTAATACATCATTTTTATGTGATTCTTAAGCAATCTCTATCCATTAATCCTTAGGTTTATTTCCCACGAAACCACTGGCATCATCCTACACCAGCACCTTGTGCAGCTCTGGTCTCTATCAGCCTTCCCCCAGGACTCCTGACTGCACTGTTCCCTTAGCTGTGAGTTCCCAAATGAGGGAATGCTTGGCTCTATGTCCCCTTGTTCTCAGAAACAGGTGTTCTACCCCTGGCTTCAGCTCTCTGTAATCATTTACCCCCAGAGTCACTGCCAGAGGCATCTGCCCCTTCCCACCAGCTGTCAAGAGTCCTCTGAAATGAGGAATTGGGGGCACTCACACAATTTTATGCCAGCAGAGCCGTCAGAGTAGGAGGATTCTCATTTACCTTCTCCCAGCCCTGCCTGGTTGTCACCCACTGTCAGCTCTGCCTTTGGCCTGTCCCACTTCTCACAGGAAGAGCACAGCCACAGTTCTGCAATGCTGGGGGCAGATTCCTGTGTTCATCCACATCAGGAAATACATTTTAGTGACACTCACAACTCCTCCATACAATCAGTGCATGTTTCCAGGCCTTCCATCATGCTGGTGTTTGCTGATGTGGGACAAGGCTGCCTGGAGTGGCCCAGAGCCGTGTGAGGGGGCAGGGATGAGTGGCAATGAGCCACTGTGGCTCTGTGACAGCCCCTGGTGTAATTAACAGCACTAATTACTACAGCCACCAAACATCCAGAGCTGTGTGTAAAACCCCACGGGTGTCACACGGAGCTCTGGGGAAGGAGAGCCTGGGGGTGCTCTCAGGTTTGCCAGGCCCTGGGGACACCTCAGCATTTACACCCCAAACCTGTGACCGATCCCAGTGCTGCCCCACGCCCCCCTTGGCTGTTACCTGGTCCAGGTGGCCCAGGTGATTTTCTCTATGACTGCAGGGTCTGTGATTTGCTTTCCCAGGGGCACCTCGTGAACTTGACGCTTGTAGGCACCTGTGGATACCTGGAAGAGAGAAAGGAAAAATCTGAAAAGTGCTATAAACACATCACTGTCTTTAAAATTTCCAACAGTCCCACCAGGTTTTATCAGCAATTAAACATCCAGGATAATATTTCTCTTTTTTCCTCATTATCTGGAATTCATCACATGCCATATTAAAGGAATAACAATGTTACAGGATGATGATGGAAGGGGATGCTCATATGCAGAGCTGACAGATTTTCTCTCACTTCTATACTTTATCTCAACATAATTTTACTAAATCAGAAACATTTCTGAATGAAAATGAAACCCCTTCAAATTAACAATTTGATTAAAACAACTGAGCTCTCACACACATCCCAGCCTCAGGAAGGAAGAGAAATTATATGGTTATAATTTCCTCCCTGAGGAAGAGAAATTTCCACAATTTCTCTTTCAGCATTGTCTCCCTTCCATAGCCCTGGGATAAAGCTTTGCCCTCAGCACAGCTGGAGCCTGCACCTCGTTATGGTGGCCCAGTAAGCCCGAGCACTGTGGGGGCTATCCCAGACATACCTGGATGTACCTGCTGTCTGCAGAGAAATCCATCTGAATGACAAAACTGGCAATGTCCTTGCAGTAGCCAATTCGGTTCAGGGTTGTGCCTTGAGTGAGATCATAAAAATCCACAGTATGTTCTTGTGAGCCCACTGCCAAAAACCTGTTATCTGGGCTGATCCTAGACAATAAAACATGGAGTGGGGAATGTCACTGGCTGTTTTGGTGCAAGGTTTGCTTCTCATGCTATTGTGACAGTAACTTTTTTAAATGAAAAAACACAAAAAACCTTCTATCAACAGCAAGACTGAACCCAAACCAAAACTTGATGCTTAAGAGAAAAGGAAGATTCACGATATCTCTGACAGAGGACAGGGTTAGCTGGAATATTGGGAAGGAATCATTGCCTGTGAGGGTGGTGAGGCCCAGGCCCAGGTTCCCCAGAGAAGCTCCCATGACTGCAAGTGTCCAAGGCCAGGTTGGATGGGGCCTGGAGCAAGCTGGGACAGTGGAAGATGTCGCTGCCATGGCAAGGGGTGGGATTGGATAATATTTCAAGTCCCTTCCAACCCAGACCATTCCATGACTCTATTCTATATTGTTTGTGGTTAAATGATGCTAATATTGCACTTGCATAAAGCCACAGCACAGTGTGCAGAGCGACACCAATCCCCTGGGAGTCAGCAACAGGCACTGCAATTTGGAGAATTAATTCCCATCATTCCAGCTGTGCAGTGTGGCTGTAACTGAACGAAAGCCCCACCACAGAGCCCTTCACCAGCTCACACCGGTTCCAACAAACACAAACTCACAAAACCTCTGCAAATCCACCCGGCCCTCCATGGCCGTTCCCTCGAGGCAGGGCTGTGTATTCTGAGCACCTCCTACCTGATGTCCTGAATTGCAGATTTCCTGTCCCGCTTCTTGCCCCAGACCTTGAGGCTGTTGACCAGCAGGAGGACGAACTCGCCGTTCCTCATGCCGATGGCCACCATCTCCCCGTCGGGGCTGTAGGCGGCGCAGCGCGCGGGGTGCCCCAGGCTCACCTTGTTCACCAGCTTCTGCAGGGACACGGGCAACAGGCTCACACCTCCCCAGCACACCCAGAGCTTCCAAACACAAAGTACAGAACTTGCTTAATTAAAAACAAATCCACTCTGTTTCCCTCTAAACATAAACCTGAAATGTCACACCGAGACTCACATCCCACCAGGCATATGTCGCTAAGCAGACTTCAAAATAGAGATGTGATTTGGATGGGGGGTTATGTTTGCATTATTTTGTAGACTGACATCGAGTTTCACACCAGAAAAAGGACTATTTAGCAGAAAAAGCTGAAAAATCTATTTCCTAATTTGTTTGAAAGGTGGCTTTGACATCTTCAACAACTGCTGATTGGCACAGAACTCTCCCATTTCATTTGGTACATGGAAATGTCCTAGAAAGATCCTGTATTTTCACCTAGCTGGTTGTATTTATAATAGATTAATTTTCCTCATTAAAAATTATCCTGTTAGCTCAGGTAACAAGCTTTTGGAAAGGTTTATGCTGGGCAAAATGAGCTGTAAATTTCCTGATGGGGTTTTTTTTTTTTGTTTTATTTGTTGTTTTAAAAATGGTTGCTGTTAGTCAATTTGACTTGGAAAAATCCCTGAGGCAACATGCAGAGTTCCAAAGGAAGGCTCTGAAGAAGAGGGAGCCATGCCTGCCAGGAAGGCAGAATGATGGGCAGGGGCTGTGTGTGTGACAGCACAGTCTGTGTCACCCAGACAGGCAATGTGGAATTAAAATGCTTCCTTGATCCCCCTGCCTGCAGATTTGGATCAAAACAAACAATGCCCAACAAGAGGCACTCCATGAGCAGGTGTGCTGGTGAATCCCTACATTTCTCTGGGAGTGCTGGTGCCAAACATGACCAAAACCTGCTCTCATTCCAGGGCTGCTCAAAAGCCCAGCTGGAAAAATGGATGCTTGGATAAAATGCTCATTTTTAATTCCACACGTTTACATTCACAGCACTCACTTTGTCCGACAGGTCCCAGATCCTGGCTGTTCCATCGTTGCTTGCAGAGATAAAGATGTCTTTGGAGGGGTGAGTTGCCAGGCCCCAGATTTCCCCTTCCATGTGACAGTCAATTAATAAGTTAGAAGCAGCATTTTTTTCTCCTACTTCAAGGATTTCTCCATCTTTTGTTCCCACTAAGATTTTCCCCTGTTTGTAGCCAAAGGAAAGGAGTGGAGAGAGGAGGTCAGTGTAACAGTAACTGCCACGGTTTGAACTGCCAGAGCTTCCTTGGCAAATACTTGGAAAAAGCATAAACAGATTAAGCTTGTAATTGGTTAATGGCTACTTGATTGGCAATATAAAACAACATTCCTCAGTGGTGTTTTTATCAAGGAATGTGTCAAAATGAAATAGAGACCATCCCTGGAGCTCTTGACCGGGCAGGCCCCACCCCGTGCAGCATCACTGCTCCTTTCTCATGCACAATTTAAACACGTGCAAGAGTGACTGCAGCAAGTGACACAACTCTGTTTTTTCTACTGTGTTCCACTTCTCACAGTCTCTCAGGAACTCCCCGTGGGGGTTTTGTGGCTTTAAAGCAGCAGCAGCAGCAGCAGCTCGGGCAGGCAGCTGAGCTCTGCCCTGCCCCCGTGCTCTCACCTTGCCGCGGCACACGGAGCGCACGCACTCGATGAGCTGCCCGGTCTCCAGCTGGAAGGCTCGGCACCGCTTCATCTCCTGGTCCCACAGCTTCACTGCTCCCCCCTCCTTCGTGCTGCAAAGGAGCCCTGGTGTTACCTGCTGGCTGCTTTACACATGGAAATCCCACCAGCATTTTTCTGCTTCTATCACTAAACACACACTGACCCACCCTCCACTCCATAGTGCTATTATGGTGCAATGGGAAGTAAATAATCAAAAATTCAATGCTTTCACACTTCATGTTCAAACAGCACCATCATTTGTACAAACCAAGCTGCTCTCTTGCCATGTATCTCAAATCTGTTTCTTGGCCAATCTGTTTCTTGTGGTAATCCCAGGACCTGCAGCATCTCCACTGGGAGAGGCTGTCTGTAGTTTGACAGAACAAACAAATGAAGAGAACTCCACTTATGGCAGGAGCTCAGGCAATAGGAGCTTATCCAGGTGTTTGGAACAATTCCAAAGAGGTTCAGCATCTCTCCACCACATAACATGTGCCACTGTGGCCCTCAAGTATCCTGGGCAGGTTATGCAAAACTGAGAGTGAAGCTGCCACAGCACAGAGACCATTTATCTCTGGGCTGCTGCATAAATAACAAAACCAAAAGGCACACAAGTGAGACAGAAGTTGGCACTTCAGGAAGATGCTGTGTCTTACGGCCTCTCCTTCCCTCCAGTGACGATGAGCCCGTCCCGCAGAGTCGTGTACATGGTGAACACCGGTCCCGTGTGAGCCTTGGCCACCAGCCTGACCAGGAAATGATCCTTCCACACATACACATCTCCATTTATGGCACCAGTGAACGTGAGGTTATTCTGCAACAGACAGCAGCAATCTCTGATACAACAGACACCTCGGCATTTTTGTTCAGCTTCAAGTAAAATCCTTTAAATTTAATTTAAAAGTCCTTAACGACCACACTGAACTGTCCCCATTGGTGGTATCACTGGCATGTGTCACACTAAATACCATTAGCAGAAAAAAATATACAGGAAATAACAGATCAAGTTTAAGCTAAACAGACAAATAACCAGCAAAGTGAAAAAAAAAAAAAAAAAAAAAAAAAAGGCAAAAAGAAAGCCAGGGCAGTAGGTGTGCACAGAGCTTAATAGAAGACATTCACCCAGTTGTGTTCAGGAAATTCAGGGAAGGATCTCAAGGTGCACAGGTTTTAAATCCACATTTCACTAACAAGCACTGGGTTGGATTTCAGCAAGGAGAACTGACCCTTGCAGGTTTAATACAAAGTAATGTAAAATCCTGCAGCAGGTAATTTGAACTCACTGCTCCAAAGGCAACAGAGAGCATGGTTTGCATTTTGGCATCTTCCATGGAACCAATGACTCCTTTCTTGTAGAGCAAAGCGCTGCCAGCCAAGGTCCAGAACTTCATGTGTTTGACCCCCACGGACACGAACTGAGTGTCGGAGTCGGGGCGGAACTCCACAACGAAGATCCTCTCCAGGTGTCCTCCCCTACTGGCAACTTTTGCCCCTGGTTTAATGAGCAAAGGATGAAAACAAACCTGAATTCACCTGAGGAATTAAGCTCTGATATGATTTTATCAAATAAATTGAGCTGGTATTGGATTAGAGATCTGTGTCCCAGATGCTGACAGCTGCAAATCCCAACACTGTTTAGAGTATCAAACATCTTAATGCAACTCCCAACATCCCTGGTTATTCCATTGCATCCCACAGATTTAGGAAATGCAGATTTATGGCCTTCACAGCACAATCTGTCTCCTGGGTCAGTGAAATAACACAGAAACATTGGCTATCATCTGGTGAGAAATGCACAGGGACACACTCATGAGCTGAAGAACTTCTCCTCTCCCCTCCATCATTTCCAAAGATAATTCTCTTCTAGAAATTACTTCCCAAAGGCCTATCTCCATCATAGCACTTGAAGTGTTTTAGGGAAGAAAAGGAATAGTTCTCCTTAATTTCATGTAATTTTATGTTAAGCATCATTCTTTCCTTAATTTCCACTTAAAATAGGTGTTAAAAACTTATCTTCCTGTTCATATTTTTTAGCCCTTCACCATCTTTAACTGATTAACTGGGACAGAGAGGGGAGACAAAACTCCAAAGACTTGAATGGCAAAGGCAGTCATTTGCACAGCTCTGAGGCTGAAGGCCCATGGTTTCCCCTGCCTTGTACCTTCCTGCCACCTCCAGACAGTGATGGTGTGCTCTGGGTCCACTCCCACCGACACCAGAAGTTTGCCCGTGGCGCTGAAGTTCACGTAATTGACGCCTTTGGTGTGGAAGCAGCGCAGCATGGAAAGGGTTTGCTTGCTCATGGCATCCCAAATGTGAATTGTGGGGGTTGTACCTGCAGGCAGAGAGAGGCATTGAAAGAGAATTAATTCTGGAAAGCTTCAGTGCAAAGCAGGCATTTTTCAAGAACATTTAACCTGAACAGACATTAGTTGGGGATTTGGATTTGTTTGAAGATTAGCACTACTGGGAAACAAGGAGAAATCAAAATAGCTTGCAAAACACAGGGAGGGGGAATCATTGCAGTCCATGGAGTCAGACAAGTTCTAAAAGAACAACATAACATTCATGAAGAGCCTCATGCAAAAGAAATTGCCTGCAGATGTTTCACTTGTATCCATGGTTCACACAGATACAACGAGGCAACATGGAACTCAACAGGACTCTGCTAAATTCACAAACAAATCAGCCTTACCTGGGAATTCTGTCATGTCACCTGCATTGTGAGAGCAATGGCAAATGAGGAAGCACCAAGGGAAAACAATAGGTGAAATAAGTCATGTGGCTCGTGCTGAAGTGCCAGCATCAGCACCAGAAGGAAAACAAAATTAAAAACTTGGAAATGGATATGGATTAAATCAACAAAACAAATAAGCAGGAATATTGTTGAACTTTTTTGGGTATATTGGCTTTTATACACAAATATTGCAACAATATTTAGTACTTGTAAGTTTTAAAAATGGTATCTAAAAGAAATGTTAAAGGCATGCAGGTTTTAACAATTATTAAATTCAAAAGTGAAGTGAACCTTTACTTATACAAAGTATCAAATCAAACTCAGAGAAGCACTGATCTCCTGAGGCCTAGGAAAAGGACTTTAGCCTTTTCCATGTCCCAGAAATCAGTGTTTTGCACAGCTCTGGCACCACGTGCAGGTTTGGGTGCTCCCTCCACATTGCAGCTGCAGTGACTGTGCTCAGGACAGGCAGCAGAGGGTTTGTGTTTGTCACTGTGCTCATCACCCCCTGTCAAGTGACTCCTGTCCTCAAGTTATGGGTTCCATTCTCCTTCTGGAGTGGGCTGAGGAGACATTCTGACCCCGTTCTCCTCCATAAAGTGAATTATTTCAGCACTAGGCTGAGGGGCAGCACATCCTTCTCAAGGCTTGGGACTACTCATCCTGCATTCCCCATGCAATGTCTACTCCTGCAGGACCCTCCATGTGAACAATAAACACACAAAAGCCACATATCAGTGGTTTCTCAGCTGTGCCCTGATATGTCCCCTAACTCCTGCTGAGATCTCTCTCTGTTTCTGGCCTTTTCTGTACAGCTCCTGTATTCCTGCAGAGAAAATGATGCTCATTGTATTCTCACTGCTAAACAGTGCCTTGGACACAGGAAGGAAAGGAGGAACTCTATAAATCAGATTACTGAGATGATTAGGCAGTTTATCAAAGTTTGCCTTCTGAAATATGATTACACTCCAATTAACTCTAAAATCCAATCACTCACAATCAGAGACGGAACTGAAACAGTAAGAAAACCCCGGAGCTTGATGACTTCTTCCAAATCAAACAAGAAGTAGAATTCCCCACAGAGAAGCCCCAACCTAAGCAGTGCCCTGAGAGCTGCGAGGGAAGCTTTGCTCAGGCTGTCACGTACCGATCTGGCTGGTGGCCACCACGTTCTTGTACTTGGGGTGCTGGTTCACTGTCAGGCACAGGATGTCATCTGTGTGCTCCAGGTAGAAGCTCTGGCTACCTAAGGCCATGCAAAGAGGATTTCAGTCACCACAGGACCAGGGAAGAGCCACCACAGAAGCACAGACTGTTGGGCAGCTGCCACAGCTCTGCAGGGGATGGGGGGCCACTAAGGCTGCTCTGCTCCCATTCCCAGGCACCCTTCCCAAATGCACTATGGACACAACCACCAACACACACAGGTGGATACAAAAGCAATATTTGGGAAATTATGTGTACACCCAGGGAATCAGCCCACAGCCACCATGGCTGCAAGAAACACCAAAATGGCAAAGCAAAGACCAGGCTCCCCAGTGAAATCCCAGAGAACTGAGGCAGTGAGTGGGGAAGGGGCCCAGAAAGGACAATGGGGCCATCCTTGTTTCCCAGCCCACAGCCAGGGGCTGTCTGAGAACTCGAGTCCCCAAAGGCCTCCCCAAAGTTTCCCAAATGTGGGAAAGCCATAGGAAGATTTAAAAGTTCAGACTTCCAATCAAAAATATTTTCCTTATCAAGCCATTTTATTTCCAAGTATTTTTTCAAGTGGAATTACCAGTGGAGAGGTTTTGGACAATGCCTGCTGCAGCTGTGTGGAAAATGATGTCAGCACCATCGTTCAGGTAATGGAGGTTGTTGCGACAGTCAAATCCTCTGTATCCAAACACGTGGTCTAAAGCCAGCTCCTGCTCCAGGAAAACAAAAAGAACAAGAGTGAAATGGAAGAAAAACCAAGATTTCAGAGCCTGGACCACTTAAGGACAATTCTAAATTACACAAGTACAAATATCTTGTGGAGGCAATAGAATAACAAAATAATAATTAGTTACCCCCACTCTGCTCATTTATTGAGGCATAATAACAATATCAGAGGCTATCAACAACCTTTAATTGGTCAACTGAAGCACTACACTTATATTATTTTCTTTTTTAATTATTCAGAGGGCTATAAATGCCCTGGTTCTGTAAATTCCCATTCCAAACAGATACAACTCACAGAACAAGTTGGATTTTATTGCTCTTCCCATCACAGTTTAATATTTATATAGGGCATCAGATATTTTAAAGAAGCTATCTGCAGAGTTTTCAAAAATCATTCTCATAAACTACCACATTTCCACAGACCAAATTCTGACCTTAAAGTCCTTAGAGGAAGCTAGGGCAAGCTATTAGTAACTCTGTAATTAAGACATTAATCAGAGGTGTAATTACAGCTTACAATGAGCAGTTGCCAAGGAAATTTCCTCCAGGAAGCCAGCATGGTTAATGGATTGTTGTTAGAGCTGCCTTGGAGCCCTGAAGCCCAACTTAATGACTGCCCCAAACACAATCACAGCTCACTGGGAACAATCCCAATTAGCCACAGACCAAGTGCTGCAAATGGTCCACACAGGTCACAAAATATTCCTGGTTCTGCCTCTTATGTGGGAATTCAAACAAGTTGTTTGGGGAGAAAGGGAAGTTCCAAAGTCAATGAGCAAATTCCATCATTCAAAATCCCACAGAGGATTTTTCCTGGGCCAAGGTTCTGGATGCATTTCCCTTGGGGTTGAGCAGGGAGCATGGGAATGCACAGACTTTGTGATTGTACCTGCCCTTCACTGAGAGACAAACAGGGGTGGATTTCACCCAGCACATGTTACTCTTAAAGAAATAGGAAAGATATGAATTCTGACCTCAACCAGTTTCTTTTTTTTGTTGACATTGTTCTTTTGCAGTTTCTCAGGCTGAGGAGCAGCTCTGCTCACAGGTGGCCTGAAAAGAACATTTATAAAAGGAGACAATTGATATATTTGAAAGTTAAACACAACCTTCAAAACCACAGCATGTGTGAGCAGCAAATGGACAGTTGCCCCTGTATGAGCTTTTTTAGAGTTGTACAATAAACTGATTATAATCCTGCACTTTTTGATAGAAAGTGCAGAAACATTGATGTAGACTTCACAGATGAGTGGCAGAACAAACAACCTTACACCATTCAAAAGACCCCAAACCATAATGATTTAAATCCATGGAAAAACCCTTGAATATGAAATGATGGTAAATTGGTGCTTTCAGAAATGATCTGAAGTAATTTCTGCAGCTGGCAGTTGACCTCTGCCCAGCCTTGCTTCTTCTGAGAAAGCCTATCCCAAAACCTTGACATGGCTTCAATAAAATCTTCTCAAAATCATATTAAAGATAAAATGGTTGCATTTAAATGCACAAGTCATTCATCCAAGGGAATTTGGGAGATTGAGGCCAGCAAAGCTATTTTATATAATTACAGTTGCTAAAAGTAGATAGAGACAAATTCAGAACAGAGGTTGAGACAAAATCTGATGGGTGCAAATGGTCTGTGAGGCCAGATAACCTCTGCTGCTGCTGTTGATCCTGCTGGGAAAAGAGGGACAGAGCTAAGGGGAGCACGTGGAAAGCATTCCCAGAGCTTATGATTCCAGAAAAATCTGACCTTGCTCTTACATTCCACACGCTGGGAAATTTGTTCCTGTCCTGAGACCGTAACTACCAGTAATTCCCATTTTGCAAAAAATTAATTGGAGAAGAATGAAATCCCTTTTGTGTATAGGGAGCTGCTTTTTCTGGAGCTGGATTTCTCATGGAAGGTACTAAAGGCACAGTGGACAGAGCACAGTGTGGACTGAGCCCTGTGGGAATGAGCAGCAGGACAAGCTGAGCTCAGACAGAGCAAGGCTGGAGGGAACCAGTCCAAGCCACGTCTCAAGCACAGCAAGGACCAACAAGCACATGAGCAGGTGACCCATGACACCAAGAGAGTGAAAGAGTTACCTTGATCCCCTTGGAAGCAGCAAATAAAGCCAAGCAAGAAATTTAATAGAGTTTAGGAGTCACTTGTGACACGAGACTCATGCACAAGCACTTTCAGAGGCAGCAGTCATTCCTGGGGCACAGCACTGCTACCCAAGCATGCCAGCAAAACTAAAACAGAAACCAGAGAGTGCACAGACCCACAAACATCACACCTGGCATCCCTGGGCAGCCTCAGAGCTAAAGGTCCTGCAGGATGGAGGACACAGGGAAGCTACATCCAAGCTTCCTGCACACTTTGCACCAGAGCACAAGGGGGTTCCATGGTTGGTTTATTTTCAGGAGCCTGGCAGGCAGGGAACTGCTAGGAAGTTGACAGTTTCCTAGGCAGTGCTGAGAGTGCACACAATGGATGATTGTTCTCTATCCCAGCTCAGCTGCAATTTAGCCCACAATGGCTGTGAGGAGACCAAGTCACTGCCAGGACAGCCTGTCCTGCCTTGTCCTCAGGGAACAAGTACCTTTATTTCCTCAGAGAGTGGCCACTCAAGTCCCCTGGGGTGACCCTGGGTGGAGCAGGACAGAGCAGCGGTGCTGTGATCAGCAGGGAAGGGCAGAGGAAATTATTACAAAACTTAATTGTTTTACAAAATAAATTCATCATTTCATTTCAGCCCAGATTTATGAGGGCCTCTGAACTGGCATTTAGGAAAAGAATTGTTTTCTTGCATGCTTTTTTCTGTTTTAGTGTTATTTCCAACTGGATCATTTCTACATTTCTTTACCTAGGAATATCAAAGTTTATGACAAGAGCAAGCCAAAATACTTCATGAAAGCAAGAGAACACTACCACTGTGACATGCTTGATAGTCACCAGATTGTAAGCATGAGGCTTAACTCGGAAACACACACAGAGATACTTTTATAGCTACCTGCTCACAGCACACACAAACACAGATGTTGTGTGCATTCATATATACGCAGCCACGTATATATACACACACGGGTGCATTCACTGCCTCATCACCACCTCAATAAAACAAATGGAAAGCAGCACATCGGAAACATTGTAAGAAATAATTTCACTTTTAACAAGCCTGTGACTACATCTAGTTTGTTTTGACACAGAAGATGGCACTGCCAAGACAAGAAATCTGCACTGTAGCAAATGACACCCTTTGCCCTGCTGGGCCTGTGCAACCTGCATGGCACATTGCAGCAATGCAGGCCTCAGCTGGGCTCCCAGCAGTACTTACTTGACAATTCCCTGCCTCCAAAGGAAAGCAAGTTAAAACATAACACAAGCATTAATGGTTTCTTTGCAGCAATTGAAAACAAACGTGCTTAGATCATGTTATGGCACAGAGGAGCTGCAGGAAAGAGAGGACACAGTCAGGTAAGAGAGTTTCAGTTCTTTGGGCACTGTGAATACAGCAGAGAAGGTTTCTGTTACTCGTGGCAATCTCGAGGATGATCTCCCATGAGGACACACAGCTGTCAGTCAGGGATAGAATCCAGATCCAAACTGACAAAACCCCAGCACCACCTTCATGCAGAAATGTGAAAATTGTGAGTGAACATTCCTTCCAGCCATGGGGTGGGGAGAAGCCCAGTTCAGGGGAGGGGTGAACAGGCAGCACCAGGATGGAGAACAGCAGATGGACACAACAAGGGCTGGGCTGGGGGGAAGAGGGAATGAGGTTTTGTAAGAGTGGAGCACCTTGAGGGAGGAAAAGATGTGATCTTAGAGAGCAGGGCCAAACTATGAGGAGAAAAAGATAGATCTGTTGAGATGGAAAAAAAGGTCAAAAGAAAAAGCAGATCAAAAACTGTAATGATAAATTCTTTGGGAAGGGGATAGAACCAGCTCCTGTTTCCAGGTCACAGGACAGAATTGCTGTCTGGTTGGAGATGCTGACTGCAGTGAGAATAAACTGGGGAGAACACAAACATTCTGCTCCAAGGCCAACAGGAACAGCATGGGAACTCCAGAAACAGCATCATGGGAAAGGGACCAACAAGGTCTGGGGCAGGGACAGACAGACAGGAGCGTCCTGCACCAAGAGGGTGACAGGCTGAGCCAGCAGCAATGGGTGGGGAAAAGCTTCAGGCCCAAAAGGGAGACAGACATGGATTTACATGGCTGCAAACTGGAGAGGGAACACACTTGGATCTACACAAACATGAGCAGGGCTGCTCCTGAGAAGAGAAAGCAAGGTTCAAGGAGAGGAAAGGGTGGTAAGGGTTGGATTGGGCAACAGAACAAAAATCCAAGGTTTGAAAACTATACTGTTCATTTCAGAAAAAAATGCAAAAGCAGCTTTTAACTGTGCCCTTCACCAGTGACAGGAGGGGACTCCCAGGTGCCCCCAAACTGCTGCAAAACTCCTCAAGCTGTTTTTAATCCCTTCAAGAGAAGGGATTAAAAGATTTCGTAAATTCTAAACGCTTGGATTTTCCCATCCCAACATACACAGGAGTTTTACATACAACTTTTCCTGCTGTTACTTTTTTAAACACTTTGTAGCTATCATAAGACAACAAAAAGAACAGGATTCAACACGAAAATACCATACTTTCAAACAGAGCAGATCAAAGCAAAGCTCAAACAAAACTGGAGAGAAACATCAGTGGTAATTTGTGTTTTTAAAGGACTGAAAAAGCCTTACATAGTTACAATATTTATAACTTCACATGCATGCTGATGCACTCTTTAAAATAAAAAAAAAAAAATCAAAAAACTCAAAAAAAATCACAAAGTACTGCAGGACATATGGTGGGGCCAGCTGCTGTCACAGCCTGTCAGGGCAGCTGGTCACTGCAGTCCCAGGTCATTCCAGCCCAGTGCCCAGTGAAAGCAGCACCACAGCAATCAGTAAGGAGGGCAAGCACCGGGATTAAACCTGAGGGACTTTGTTCTGAGCACCTTGGGAACAGCTCCTGTACCTCAGTCTGGCCCTGCTGTCCCTCACACACTGAGGGAACAGAGCCTTTTCCATTTGTTTTGTTATTCCCTGCCTAAGCTCCAGCACGTTTTGAAGCTGTGTTGTGTAAATACAAACACTGAACCAATCACACACAGCAGATTCTCCCTCTGCATGACAGAACATGAGAAACATGGCTTTTCCATCAGCCCTGGAGTACCTCCTGCACAACATTCCTAGGGAAAGCTGAGTATTTCACATCATCCTCGGTGCAGAGAGCCCTCAGGCTCAGAGAGAGAGGTGTTGGGAAATTGTGGCAACGCTGGCATCCCTCAGTTCCACTCCCCCAGGTGTCACACAAACAGAGCAGACCTTTGAGCCAGCTCTGTGCTGACCTGTGGGAGCAGTGGGATTGACTCTGAGTTCAGCTGCTGGGCAGGGACTGACAAATGCCAGTCACAATGTGTACAAGCCTTGGGGATGAAACCAGCAGGCTGTCAAATGCATTCAGGGTGCATTAACTTGACATAATGCTGTTGAGAAAGTAAAAGTGAATATTCCAAATGATGCTCCTCATTCTCAGAGAGGGGCTCTCTGCTGGAATAAGCCCAAAGTTATTTTCTCCACCCTAAAGATGTATTTTTTCAGACACATAGTGAATAGTCCCCACCTACACATAAATACAACACAGATTCACACTCAGAGCTGTTGCACTGCACCCACAGACGTGTGTGTGTAAAGGTGCAGGAACCAAGGCTGCAGCCATATATTGAATAATTCATGGTGCAAAGGCTTGTGGGGGCTATTTGGGAAGCTTATATAAGTTAGCTCATGTTGTTTTAAAGAAATCAATAATTGAAAGAGTAACATTTGAAGAGAGAAAATTCAACTTCTTTAACTTTTCACCTTTATCAGGACATATGATTACACAAGGCAAACCCCACGACAGAGACCAGGCTCTGAGGTGGGTAATTCATGGGGAGTGAGACAAGCCAGGATGCCGAGAAAAGGGAAAACCAGACAAACATGCTAATGCTGCTTCTTGTTTGCTACACATTCCACCTGCTTTGGAGGAGTTCCCATCACCAGGTACATGTGGAGTCATGCAAACTGAGCTAAGGGAGAGCTGCAGATGCAGGGGGTGTGTTAGGGGTTAGTAGGAGGCCAAATGCAACCAGGCCTTTGCCTTCGAGATTAGTAACATAAACACAGTCATCAGCAAGCTCGTGTTACTTCTCATGGCATCAATTCTTGGTTTAAATGGTCCCAGCCCTTTTGTGAAACAGCACAATTCTTCTGTGGCACACAGCAGAGCTTACAATTGTCCTGGATTGTCTGGGACAGTCCCAGCAGTGGCCAGGGGGTCCCGAGGAGCGGGAGCCCCGTGCTGGGAGCTCCCCCTCTGCCAGACGGCTCCTGCTGCCCCTCTCCAGGGCACCCTGCTCCTGACCCCGGGCACGGCAAGGGGTGCCAGCCACAGGGACACACAGGGACACAAGGGGGGTGGGGAGGACAAGAGGGAACACATGGAAAGGGGGAAGAAGAAAACAACAGGGTCGGGGAGAGGAGAGAGAAACAACAATCAATTAATGATCTTAACCAAATGCACCAATGCAACTGCAAGACATTTTAAAACTGTGCCTCAGCAACAGCACTCCTGTCACTTTGCCATCCTAAAGCTGTAGCTGCTGATGGAGACAGGAAATGTTAGATCCCCTCAAAAATACCAGGACATGACTTGATTCAAATCCTGCAAGTAAAATCTATCATGCAACCTCTACATTCCTCCAAGATATTTGTAGAATCGTGATTGTTTTATTTACATTTGAGTTAGGAAAAATAAATTTCATAAAGGGCTCTCATTTTCTTTCCTAAGGGAAAATGCTATTATTCCTCCTAAGTTTGTACTAATCACTGTACAGTTCAGCTCCCAACCCTACACTTGCAATCTTCTCAGGAGTCCCATCACTGCTCCTGAAATAAAACTCCTCCTGAATTGAACAATGAATTGTTATTTCTAGAGAAATGATGTACCTGGAGGTTTTCAGATTCACCACTTTCTATTAGAGAAGCACAGAGTCCCCTGCAAGTTTATTCCAGCAAACAGAAGGATTAAACAGATGGATGTGTCTCATTGGTGCTACACAGCACCTTTGGAATGTGTTTGATTTCATAAGCTGGAATGAAACTTCAGCAACAGTTTACCCTCTGAATATGACTATTAACAGAAAAAAAACAAACCCAGAGAGCTCCAAGTCATTGCCCCCAACGAGCAGCTCACAGAAGCAGCCCCAGCTATTCCTACTTCTTGCTTAAAGCAGAAACTTGCTTTTTCTCTTTTTTTCCCTTAATTATGCTTAATTATGAATTTCTTCTCACTACACCTTCATAATTTTTCCTTTCTCAAAGCCACAATGAAAATAGAGCAAGGGGGACACTCCAAGACCCTCACTAGATGTTGCAGTGAAGTGGGCCAGCAGTTTTCCAGGCCTTGGGATTTACTCACAGTTTCTGTTCTAAGCAGCCTCCCAGCTTGTCCCACAGTTTTGAACACGTGGGCAGTGAGTGACAGTAAGTTACCAATGCCAGAATAGTGCACAATCCCTGGGGTCTTCAGGCAGACACATGGCACAATCACAAAGGGAAAGATCTGGAATATTTCCCCCAGAAAAACTTCCTCCTCAAAAGCTTACCAGGTTTCCCCACACACCTGCCTGAAAGAGAATGGAACACATCCTCTGGGTTCCCTTCTTCAAACCTGGAGGGGCTGGGAGAGCTCCTCCAGCTGTGCCTTTGGCTGCCTCCAATATTCCTTGCTGCCTCTTCACCCAGCCCTGTGCACAGAGATTTCAAGGCTCCCCAGCCTCAAGGCCTGACTTGGCCTTAGATTTCCCTGGACATTTAGGATTTCCCTCAAAACAAACTTTCCATTTCACCTGGATTGACCAGCTCCCACTTCAGACCCTTGCAGGTGCAAAGAAAAGTCAGGCCAGGGATTTCAGAAGTTTGTCATGGGCAGACAAACCCTTTTCCAGCTGCTGCATTCTCTTGTGCTCTCAGAAAAGATGGAATTGGACACAGCTACAAAGCTTCCCTCATCTCTCATACATCTCCTGAGAGAAGTCAGCTTTAGCCTGAGGCACTCCCAGCTGGGGGAGCAGGAATTGTGCCCTTATTGTCCCCCTGGGAGCAGGAATTGCAGTCGTGCAGTAACCAACACACGGATCCTGTCTCACTGCACTCAAACCCCAGCACCCTTCACAGCTTAAGGCCCTATCCAACCACTACACCCTCAGAAAGCAGTTTGGATGACATTTTGCCATAAAGTTGCCACTTCTGATTGTTTCACTATTTCTATTAATCCCTTGAAGACAGGAAAGGGAATTGATCTTTGCTTAACAAGTGACATATGAAAATGACAAGATTTTTTATCAGATTGATCAAAACAGCAAATTCCAAATACCAAAGGTGTGATTGTACTGAAGCATCTGCAATTTAAAAAGGAGCTAAAAATGTGTACAAGAGCTGTGACTTTCAAGCAGAAAAGATGGGAAGGACAGTGACAAGGGTTTATTTTTAACCTAGATTAAAAACAAAGTACAAAACTGTTGATAACACCAAGCATCACCACAGCAGAATAAAACAGCTGGACAGCACAAGTGTTTCTGGTACAAAACATCTGTACCAATGCCACTTATTATTCCTGTAACATTTTAGCAATTCAGCCAAAATAAAATAACAATTTTCCTTTTTTAAACTCAATTTGCAAACGTTTATGTTTTACCAGATGATACACTATGCCTTTTTGTAGAAAGATGGAGGAACAAATTCTTTATTTGAGGAAAAGAGAGATTCTTAAAAGAAATGGAAAAAGAGAAGGTTATGGTCCAACACTTCATTGTAAAGATCACTGATCCTCCTCCTGCATGGAATTGTTAAAACATTGTGATGAAAAAAAATGGGTGCAACCTTGTTCTTCTTATTGTTCATGCCCCACATTTCACACCCAATTCTCTTGTTTTGCACATTTACTGAGCAAAAACGATTAATTACTTTCTGTTCAAGATGTTCAGCACTGCAGTCTTTGAGAGCTTTAAAGACAAACTTATTTTTCCAAGGCCTACATGAGATTGGGAAGTATTATTAACTCCATTTTGTCTCTTGCAATAACAGAACTGGGCTGAAATTCTTTCTGTGGGTTAACCCACAGCAGTCCTTGGTGCCCAGAGGGGGGCAAGAGCAGGGAAACTCCTGATGGAAGAATGATCATTTCTAAGAAAATGCTCTATCAAAAGAGACAAAATGGATTCCCAGCTGAGTCACCAGCTGGATTCACAGGTAGGGATTTACTGCTCCAGGTTTTGAGGGAGAATCATTTACTGGTTATAGATGCTCCTGTTCTGTCCCCATCAGATTTTAGCACCCCCTCCTTTAGGTCTGTGTTTCACTGGACTCACCCTCTGTTCTTAGCTCTTACCTCTTTTCTTTGCTCTCCTCTCCAACACTGTTCCCCTTCCAGATAATTTTTTTTTAGAATATTTCAGCCTAAGGCCAGTGTGTGCCATGGGAAATTCCAGCTTTAACAGTGACAACCTGACACAATTACAAGTAACTGAAAATCTTGTAATAAAAGCACCACCCAAAGCCTTAACCACAAAATATTTACAAGCTTACCACTACCACAAGTGCTCTGCTGCAGACACACACACTGCTTAGGAGAGAGTATAAATGCTCATGTGAATGGCAAAAGAGAACGACACTCAGAGATGTGTCATATACATGTATTTTTCTCCTTCACATTAACATGTTGTACTGTGTGAACACCATTTGAAATGTCATCTGGTGAATCTTAAAATTCCTGTCTTATTTCTAAGGACTAATTTTAGTTGAATGAAAAGAGATCTGCAAAAGGGCACACATGGAAGCAAAAGCCTTTGTGGGACATACCTCTCTTCCACTGAAACCTCCTTCAGCTGCTGATGGGGCTTTGTGCCTTCCATTTCTCGGATGCTCACTGCATAGATCTTAGTGGTGTAGTCAATTGCTTTTTCTCTTGCAACATCACTGTCATAACCTTAGAAAAATAAAACATAGAATAAAACAAACTACCATAGTGGGACAGGAGAGAACAAGAAGATCTGCAACAACGAAAGGAAGGAAACAAAACCTACCAAGCTCTCCTCACACTGACATTTAGCAAGTTAAATGCCTGTGTGAATCTCTGGTTGAGGCAAGGAAGAATGAAATCCTCTTTACCTCCATCTTCTTCTGCATCTGTGTCTGATTCTTCACTGTCCACCAGCTTGCTCTCCTGGATGCCCAGGAACTCCCTGGTCCAGATCATGAGGGCGGTGTCGGCGCCGCCCACGGTGAGGAGCACGGAGTCGTTGTGCAGCCACTGCACGTTGGTCACCTGGGCACTGTGCCCCACGTACTTCTTGAACCTGGCATGCTGGCCCTGCAGCACACAACATCCCCACTGGCAGCCTGGCACCCAGCAACCCTTCCTTCCTTTCCTCTCCATCACTGCCATCCACACATTCCTTACCTTCACTGGGTAGGAAAAGAGCTTCACAAACCCAAAATCATCTCCCGTGGCCAGGAGGGTCCTGTCCTTCGTGAGACTGGCCGCGTTGACAACGGTGACATCGCTGTGCATGGGCCAGATTCCCTCACAGGTGGGACCAAGCACACATGTCCACGTGTCCCATTCAATCTTCTCTATCTGCAAGCAAAATTCCCCCAGAGAAGGCTGCTTACTTTAAACATACCAAATCCACACTCATTTCATGTGTATCGTTTTCTATGTTTGACATTTTTTATTTTAATACTTTTAGTTCTTAAGAAACTGTGCTGTTCCAGCTTGTTAATACAGATTAATTTTGATGTATCTTCATCAAAAGCTTAACACTTTAAATATTCCCATTTTTCCAAGCAGAGCATGATTTGGATACAAATCTCCCTGAAGGTTTTCTGAGGTGCTAAACATTGGCAATTTTGTAGTCATGTAGAATTACATGTCACAAAGAATTAGCTTAATGAAAAGCCAGGTCCTGCTGTTTGAAGGTGCTTTATAGCCCATGTGCAAAACCAGGTGGCTTTGAGAAGGGAATTATGGCAAATGGCTGCTAATAAATAAACAAGAATAAATTTAGAGATACAAGCAGAAATCTGCACATTCTGCCATTTACAAATGCTAGGAAAGACACTGTGGAATTATTACGTAATTCTAATTCTAACCATTGTAAATAAAGCATTATAAAAAAAAAATACACCATTTGAAGACAATTCTTTAAATTAATTTTCACAGTTAAAATAATCCAGCCCAGAATTCATACCTCAGCAATTCTTATAATATGTCTTTTCCCCCTTGGTGCTTCAAAAAATAGTTGTTCTTTGGCACCAGAATTGACTTGCAATAACTTTCCTGGATACAAAAGGAGAGTTTGTTATGAATCTTAATAATTATTGTGACTACTAAGAACTTTATTTTGATTGAGTGAAGAGATTTCTGGGGGTAAATTAAGAAATTATCTTCTAAGAGAGTGATTCATAGCCAAAGTAACACAGATGCTTAAAATCACTCTAGTAAGGGTCCTATACTCTGACTCAATGCAAAAGCAATATTTTAAATACCATCCAATATCCTTAAGAAGTTGCTGTTGCACAGCAAATCAGTTTCTGCTGATAGGGAACATTTTGCTTGTATTTCACCATCACACTAATGGAAGTAAAAAAATAAATGCATGTGCTATTAATTTTCCTAATACTTTTACAAGGCAGCTTTGCCAAAAGTGGAACCTTTGCCAGCTCCCATCCCTTCTGCACTGCTCCACTGGCAGAGCCAGCTCCAGTCTGAGCTGTCCTGGGATAGGAAGTTTGCTGTGCCCATGGAGATGCTGTGGTTGCTGCCACTGGCTCACACCACGTTTTGGGGCAGGGACAGAGCTCAGGCACACAGGGGGTCCCACACAGATCACAGCTGCTCTGGGAAGGCTCACTGGCATGAGCTCATTATGGTTAATTAGCTGGGACCATCAAGCTCTAGCTTCTTGCAGGGATTGCCATGCAGAGCTCAGCAAGGAAAGGAAATTGGATACCAACAAATGTAATTGCACTGGATCCATGCAGTGCTCCATGGGGAAAAAGCATTTGCATCAGTGGTTGATCTCAATAACTCAATTTCCTGATATTCCATTTTATGGGCATTTCCAGTCTGTATCTCTGGCCAGCACTTTACCTCTGGAGTCCCAGTCGATGTGGGTGATGTAGCTGGAGGCACCTTTGCAAATGCCAACCCTCTTGCTGGTAAGGACGTTGTAAATATCCACAAAGTTATCGTGGGAAGCCACAGCCAGGTACTTCCCTGATTCTGCAAGGAGGAGACACCGTGGTTATTAAAGGGTAAATTTAACTGATACTGGTGTGGTTTTCACCACTGCAGTCAATTCACCAGGCAGGGCTGCGCCTGTTCTAGTGCAGCCACACGGAATTGTGAAGTATTTAATGCATGGAGCACACACAAAGCCAATCTTCCTTTGGGACATTCAACCTTGCCTAGACAAGAGAAACCAACTGCAAAACAAACACTCCTCTTCCACCTTATCATGCGGTTGTACCTCGTGAAAACTTGATATCCGAGATCATCTCCTTCCTGTGGTGGAAAGAGACCATGTCCTCCACAGTGTCGGCGTTCACCACCAGGAAGCTGCCGTCGTTCAGCCCGACCGCCAGGGCTTTCCCGTCCGGAGAAAAGGCGCAGCAGCGCCCGCCTGAGGAGGCACATGGAAATGAGCCTGTCATAAAAGCTGGGGCTGAGAAAACCATCGGTGAACTGCAACTGAAAGGTTTCTACATCAACTACGTGATTTTAAAATGGATTTTTTATCTCTTGAAAAAGATATGTTACAGAGGGGTATGATGGACGCTTCGTTACAGGGTTGAGGACGATGGTTTAATCCCTTTTGAAACAGGTTTATTGCAAATACCACCTTCCAGCCACATCCTAAACACACCAATGACAGAAATAAAACAAAAAAACCCACCCAGAACACATACAGAAAGGAAATCCGGATGGAAAATTCAAAGATTCATTAAGGGCAGTGTACCTCTGCCTCAGCATTATTCCTGACATACTCTCCTACAGCTACCCTCATCCATCCCCAAGTTCACCTCTCCAAAACATTTAACTCTGTTTTCCCCCAGCCAGTTAAGGGTTCATGTGCTCCAGATTTGTCACTGAAAATGAACAATTTAAAATTTCCAGAGAGATATCAATGAATTAATAAAATAAGAGTGATTTTGAGAAGGCAGTATTTCAATCTAGCTTATCTAATTTTATAGGAGGAGAGGAAAAGTGTTAATTTTAGAGAAGTTGGTTTAACAGGTAAAGCTCATATTGACAGCAAAAGATGACTGTGCTCAAAATGCAGGAAATTGTACTCTTGTCTTTATAAGGAAATTTTATAATGTCAGCTACGTACTGGCCTTAAGTATTCCTAGGCAGGAAAGTGATTCTGAGGTCAACTCATTCCCCTTGAAACTGGGGGAAAAGAGACTGAAGTTCATTTTATTATTATTCATTACAATAGATTACAGTCCTTTTTCTTCCTTCCCTTTGCACTGACTTGACACATGCCAAAGCCAATTTATTTCCTGTGCTCCCAATTCCTTAACGACCGTGTCCTTTGCCTACCCAATTAATTAAAGTGGCCCAGAGGCAGAGAGGGAGCTGCTCCAGGAGCAGGGGATCCCTGGATCCCCAGGCCAAGGCAGAGTTACCTTTTTTGAGTTTCCTGACTGCCAGCATGCGGTGCTGTGCCGAGAGCTCCCAGATTCTCAGCGTTTTGTCGTCGCTCACCGTGGCGCACACGGGCAGGAGAGGATGAGCTGCCAGGCCCCACACTTCCCCTTCCATGTGGCCCTGCAGGAAAGCATTCCACACAAGAGGAAATAATGCCTGTGGGGCTGGGTAATAGCTTCTAAACTTGCCCTGCCTCATTTTGCAAGTCCCAGGCAGTAAAGCTGTGGGGGTACCAGTTGTTGGTTTCTCTGGGTCTGCATTGAAGGCACTTGAGATGGTGGCTCCTGTTCAGACTCAGGTGTTTATTATTTCTGATCAGTAAAACAACATTTCTTATCTCACTGCTGTGAGCTGGGCAGCTTTTCATTAGAAGGCACAAAGTGGCCAACAATCTCTGAACCATCCAACTAAGAACTGACACTTGGATTATTTCCCTTTTAACCCAATAACTGATCCCACAGAGCTGCAATGGGGACTTTTCTGCCCAATTACAAAATGCCACCCAAACCCATGGAGAAGGAGGAAGAAGCAGCATGAAGAAGAAACCCAGGACAGCTCCCTGTGCCCTCCATCTTGCTTCCATCCACAACATACTAAAAATCCCAAAACCTCAATTTCTCACCAAGTGATGCACCTACACTGCTCTCTATAATCTATTTCACACTTTTGTGGATTCCAGTCTATTCTGGAGTCTAGGAAAATTTCTCCATGAATGATGGTCAAAGTCAGTGCTCCCCTGGGGATCAGGGCACCCCAGAGCAGACAGAGAAAGATTCCCAGTGCCCTGGGTTTCCACATAAAGCCTTCACCATCTCCTCTCTCCAAAGCTTTCTGCATTCCAAAAGACCTGAACGTCTGCTCTGTCTCCCTGACCAATGTCTGAAACACTTCCATGTTCCCCTCCACTGTTACTGGCTGTAATTCCTGTTCTTCCAGTGTTCTCCTTTCCAAACTTGAGATTAATAGGGAACAGTTACACCCCAAACTGGACTTTACCCTGAAATCCTAATATTGGCTAATCCTCAAAGTTTATGTCCTTTTTTAGATCCTTGTTTGCCCAAAAGACACATAATATTTTGTTTTAATCTTGCCTCATATTCTCAGTTTTCCAAGCTGTTAATCACTCTTCCTGCTTTTTTCCAGCTTTCCTTCAGCTTGCATACAGTTTGCTGGCACTGCATATCAAGGTTAAATAATTTCTTACTGCTCTCAATCTGCATTAGTGAATGAGTTCAATGTTTTATAAAACACAACCTCACACATCTTGGATATGCAGTCATGCAGGCAAGACAAATTTGAAGGATTACTTCATGTGATCAAAATTTACTGAAAAAAGAATACCAAAGAACCAGCATTTTTGTAAAAATACAGGAAATGGTTTGCTGTGGGAGATTCATACAGTACCTGAACAAGCAGAGTCATAGGCCCACTTTTATCAATTTCAAGTATTTCTCCATTTTTAGTTCCTACCAGGATGTGCCCATGTCCCAGGCTGATGGCTCGGATGGAGGGGTTGTCTTCTAAAAGCAAACCTGAAGAAAGCCAGATTTAATTTTTTTTTTTTTAATTTCATACCCCTTGCAGTTTATATATAACTCAAATCTGTTCAAAACCATGAACATGAGATAAAACTGCCTGATCAAACTGCGAGATAATCCATGGATCCCTTAGTACTGCAGAGAGGGGGTTTGTCTGTACTGTGGCAGTACAATGACTGATATTTCACTGCTTTAACAGTGACAAGGTCTGAGGGGCCCAGGAGTCCCAGCAGCCCAGACCAATGCTGTGATTACATGTGAATATCCCTTTCCACACTGAGGCCTGGGGTATTTAAAGGTCGGTCCTTCCACATCACAGGGCCCCTGCTCTCACCACAGGGAATGTGGCCAGCCAAGGAAACTGGACTGACTTTGGAACTGCCAAACTCAAGGCTGGGCACATTTCTCCTTAAAATCATTTCACCAATGAAAACAAAGCTCAATGTCATGAAATAGAGGAGGGACTAGCAGAACAAACTATAAATGACAAGGAATGCAATAAATACATCTTCTGTGGATCAAACCAGAATGTTCCAGCACAGAGTAAACAGCGTGTTGCTGTTCCCTTTGGCTTCTGGTAAGATGTGACACCCAGTCCCTCCCCTTTCCCTGCCATTTACCACCCTCCATGCACACAGTCCTTACTGAAACACACTGAAAGCCAATACCTTTAGAACTAGCAGAGAGTGCTGCTCTTTTGATAGCATATGTCTTCAGACATCTCTCAAACATATCATCCCAAAGGGCCACAATTCCATCTTTTCCACCCGTCACAAAGCCCTGCACAGCCACAGGAGGAGAGCACACACAAATGTCAGCACTTATGGGAGAGATTCAAAAGGACATGTCCAAAGGCACAATAAAGTCTCTCCTGCTTTTTATTCATGTGTCAAACTAAAAATACTGGAGTCTGTACCTATGAGGGAAAAATTCAAGTGGACAAGATGTGGAGTTGCTTTTCTAGGGTTATAACAATTTGCAACCATATGGAGCACACAGTGCTGTAAACAGGAATGCTGGACCAGGACATTTGCCTGCATGTGGGAACAGGGGATGGAAAAATGTGATTTACCCTTAGAAGAGGCAGTAGCTGGCAGTAACAGCTTCTCAAGTTATTCCAAATTCAATTGATTTAACAGATGCTTCGGCCCAAGTTCTAATAATGCATCAGGGACCAATTCTCTCATTAATTCCCTAGGTAGATTATCTGGGCCAAGTGAATGCAGAAGAGCATAAATAACTAACCAACAAAAATCTAAGTGAAGAGGATGTTCAGTGCCAAGATCAAACAGAAAAATTGATAGGAAAGCTGGCAACAATCAATTAGGGCCAGAAAGGATTGAGCCACAGGGATCTTAATTGACCTTGATATATAAAAATGTTAATAGCTAACATTCTTCTCATCCTTTACTTCTACAGTTGAAAACATAACCTCAAAAGGGTTATTCCATTATCAACATTATCTTCAAATTGCCAGGGGCAAAACTTTTTCCTTAGCTCATTTGTGTGATACAAATATTTTGCCATAATTTTTTTCATAGATGTATTGATGCAACTGAAAGAGAATTTGTTATCTGGAATAGCTAACTCAAAACCCAAAACCTTTGGATATCTGAAGCCTTGACTAAGACACAATGATAATATTATTAAAAGATCATGATAATATTATTAAAAGATCATGTTTCATATTTTGGAAACTGGTAATGCATGAATATTTTTGGGATCAGCTTGAAGAGGCAATGAGTGTTACCCATTACTCTCCTGTGGTTTACACAAACATGAAAACCACACTCCTGAGCAGAGTGAGAAATAAATTCTGAATTTTCAGAGGTCAGAAAGCTGCTGGTCAGGCACCACCACATGGAACAGGGTGCTTACAAATCCAGGTCTATCAAATAACAGCACT
The DNA here is from genome assembly GCF_051311805.1 of Agelaius phoeniceus. Taxonomy (NCBI): domain Eukaryota; kingdom Metazoa; phylum Chordata; class Aves; order Passeriformes; family Icteridae; genus Agelaius; species Agelaius phoeniceus. Next base: position 112,390,705 of record NC_135267.1, on the reverse strand, counting down.
CATTCCTGTTGGCTTTGTTTAACCGCAAACACCTCTAAAATCCATCGGTACAACAAAAATCAACGTGGAGGAAGGTGACAGATACCTTGTCCAGTGCATGCATGGCAAACACAGGTCCATCATGGGCCTTCACTGTCCTCAGCAGCAGGGTCTCCTTCCAGATGTAGATGTCCCCAGTGGCAGCCCCAGAGAACACCAGCTCCTCCCCGCGCCCGTACGAGACGCTCATCATGGTCTCCAGCTTCCCCGCGCTCCCAAACGTGCCCCGCTTGGAGGTGAAGCCTCCACCTGCAACAGCAGCACAGGCCTTGCTCTGCTTGGGCTGGAAAGGACAAATGTTTGACCCCAACATCTCCTGGGGCTTCCTAATAATGGAAATGCAGAAGCAGCACACAAGGGAAAAGCACAAAGAAAGTGAACCCAGCAATGACAGCTCTGGAGCAGATCAGCCTCAGGTTTGCAGACTGTCTCTTCCCAAGCCAGAGAGAAATTTGGTGAGGAATTGTGCAAAACCAACTACTGCAATGTCTGGTGTAGCTATGATATTTTCTGAAAAATCCTTTCCTTAGGATTTTTCCTCCTGAGAAGCTGAGAGGCCTCAGGAACAAACTGTAACCAATGGTTGTCTGCTGCTGTGGAATGCAACAGGTGCATCTGGGATTGGTCTCATGTGGTTGTTTCTAATTAATGGCCAATCAGTCAGCTGGCTCGGACTCTTGGTCCGAGACACAAGCCTTTGTTATCATTCTTTCTTTTTCTATTCTTAGCCAGCCTTCTGCTGAAATCCTTTCTTCTATTCTTTTAGTATAGTTTTAATAGAATATATATCATAAAATAATAAATCAGCCTTGTGAACATGGAGTCAGATCCTCATCTCTTCCCTCATCCCCAGACCCCTGTGAACACGGTCACAGCCTGGCAGGATGGTGTTTGCCCACAGCAGCTTCTGCCATGCTGCTTCTCTGTAGAGGTGACCACAAGCAGAAGGTTGGTTTAGCTGTCCCCTGGCATCCTGAGCTTTTGGCAGCAGTTTGCACAATAAATGGCAGGGTTTGCTCCTCCAAATCACCACAGCCTTGCTTTGGGTCAGAAAGCAGAAGCAGCAATAAGGTCATAAATCAATGCTTAGACAAAAATACACATAAAATTACAAAATATCATTTCTACAGGTGGCCTTGTGTCAAGGCACTGTGGGCTTCACAGCTGACACCACAATAACTCCCCACTCCATTGAGCAAATCTGAATTAAAAATCACCATTTTTATTGCAAAGAGACTGTTCTTGGAGTAAGATGCTGCTTAATGCACATTCCCACCATGGAATTTGGCAAACAGCAATGCAAGTCTACGTAATCACTGCAAAAATAACCTAAAGACTAAAAAAAAGCAGGAAAAAAATTATTTATCTAAGAGCACCTGAACCACTTGAATGCTTAAACTATGCTATCAAGTGTAGGAAGCTCTTAAAATGACCTAATTTTGAGCTGTTCTGAGTACTTGTGTCATGTGTACACAATTAAAAAGTCATGAAGAGCAAAAAATCCAGTACTGAATAAAAAATGTCCTCAATCAGAACCTGATTTTCTGGGAGCCAAGGATGCTTGTTTAGGAGAATGCCTTAATATTATGATTAGAATTTAAACACAATTAACTGAAAATTCTTTCCAAGAAGGAAGGAATATTGTGACACTTGCTGACTCAGAGGTGGGTTTTAACCCCTTTAATATTTTGGTAACTGGCAAAGTTAGTTAAAACTTTAAAAAGTTAAAACCTTAAAAAGTTAAAACTTAAAAGTTAGTCAAAAGTTAAAAGCTTAACGAATAAAACAAATTCTTAAACTGGGAATAGGATGTTCCTGTATTAAAAATGTCCACAAATTCCCATGTTAATCAAATATAAAATATTCAATACAGTACCTGTTTGCTGCCAAAATTTGATGTGCTTCATCCCAACTGTGACTAGTCTGTCCACATGATGTGGATTACACTTCACTACAAATATTTTATCTTTATGGCCCCTGCAATAGAAGTAGACATTTTAAAAGCTTGGCAAGAATGACTTAAGATTTCAAACTAATTAAATCATTGATATAAATCATTTCCCCATATAACAAAAAGTAGAGAGCCATATTTCTAATCTGCAAGGGCTTTGTTTTGGGATTTTGCCTCATGGAGCTGGCAGGAAGAATTTTGAGCACACACCATGTGGAGACTACAGAAATGTGGGGAATAAAGATCCTCTCCCACTGAATTTCAGTTCATTTAAATCATAAAGGAGCAGGCAATAAAGGTCAAGGCAATTAAGAGAAGACATAAAGGTCAAGATAAGTATTTAAATGGATGGGAACTCAATAAATATTAAAAGATACTCTGACAGGAAAAATGAGGAAGTGTTTAATCTGTGGGCTTCAAGATGGAAAATAAAATAATGAATTATAAAATTGTAGCAGTTCACTCAGCAGCACATTCACCTCCAGGTTTAGTTCTTGGGTAATTAAACTTATGCTTGTTGATGTGTTTATGGGAATTTACAAGCTTGGGTCTTATCAAAGGAAAAACTATTCCCAGGTGTAAAGCATTAATTAAATCCATGTCAGTATTTTATAAACCCCCCAAAGCAGGAAGCGTGAGCTTTTCATTATAATCTGCAGGTTTGTGCTAGGATTAAGTCACTTTTTCCTGACAGGCTCAGCAGATCTAGAAAATCACATGGTTCTGAAACCCCTCTGGGTCAGTATTCCCTTTTAGTGGGAATGTCTGGATGCAAACCAGTCCTGGCCACCTTTGACATCTGCAGCACATCATCCTGCAGAGCAGAGGTGTTTGGTTCCAGCTTACTCAACAAGGATTTTAATGGAATTTGACAGGAGGTAGGAGAGCCAGGACAGGGAAACAAGCTGCATAATTTAGCTCTGAAACAATTAAAGCAAATAAATAAGAGTTCTTAATGTTGCAACAAAAAAACCCCCAAAACCTGAGAAGTCATGCTGAAATAAATCAGCCTAGAAAGATTAAGAAAAAAGAATATTCACAAATAGTAAACACAAGTGCAGAATAGCCATAATGAGTGTCTGTATATGGTGAGTGGACACCCATTTTTCAGGTTTATATGGGTCTATATGATTGTAAGGAGATGTTCTTTCATTCTTGTGTGCAAAGGCCATAGGAGGGCTTTTGTCTCTCTCTCTGTCCTCCTGTGCTCACCAGAACAGGGGAGCTGCCTTTAGACACTGCTAAAATTTAAACAATGACTTAAACGGGAAGGTTTTAGAAGATACATTCATTATATATGAATATATTCATTATATATATATTCATTATTCTATATATATAGATATATTCATTATATATATATTATACAATATACCCTGTATATTTTTAAGATAACAGATGAGCAATAATAGATGCATTGGGTACATGCAGCATTACATGGTGAAAAGAACCCGAGTGCTCCATGTTTTATCTCTCCTGGGAGCACCAGCACCAGGTAGTGACACAGCTTATCATTATCTTGTTTTTAAAAGCTTAAAGGTCAGCGTGGGAATACAGAAAGTATTTCTTTGCTTGCAAGTCAAGCACAATCTGTCTGGGGACAGCAGAACTGGGATTGCAAAGCCCAGGAAAATGTCACGTTTTACAGCACAGCCAGGGCTGTTGCTAAGCAAAGCCTCCAGCACGGATTTTAGACAGGATTTAAACCCTGAGTGCCTAATAAACTGGATGTCTGAGATGAAATTGTATAGCTAACAGACTGTGGTACACACACATGGAGTAAAACACTGATTTCTTCAGTAATGGTACACTAACACTAACAGAGACTGCTGCCACCAGAAAATCTCATTTCTTCTGCAACACGTCACCATATAGTAATTAAAGTAAATTACCTTTCACAGGCACTTTTTTACAGCCATACCAACAATTTCTACTGAGCAGTGCTACATTACATGCTTGCAGAGAGCACATGGAATTCTCTCCTTGCCTTTCTGGTACATGCATCCACCCTCACAGGAATTCTGCTCAGTCCTGGTGACCAGGGGCACACTTGCTTTGTCCAAGGCTGAGACAGAAACCAGGTTCTCAGACAGTTCAATTCTCCTACACTGAACAACTATTGTTGCAATCCAACAGTTGAGTATAAAACAGCTGAGACATGTCACTTTAAATTCTCTTCCCAATACTGGTCCCTTCAGGAAAGCACAAAGGACTCTTCACTGTCAGGTTAGTAGCTGAGCTTTCCATTGGCAATTGGAAGAGCAATGGCTCAGAAAAAGCTGGCTCAGAAGGAAGGCTGGATCAGCAGTGATTGAAATATATATAGAATAGAGGGAACTCTTTTTTCCTTTTAGAAAGTGATCTGGTTATTGATGGAACCCAGCACATCATGGAACACATAAAGGAAATGACACCCCTGGTGACTTCTGCCCTAAGCCAGGACACAAAACTGGAAGAAAATAGAAACCACAGTGCCAATGTGGCTCTCCCAACAGCAAGGATAAGAACTCCTGACAGAAATAGTTCACACCATTTCCAAACACTGGCCTGTGCATCCCCAGGTTTTTAATCTGGGTGTGTTGCTCTGAAACACCATCCTGCTTTCAGAGGGGAGTTCTGCTTTATTTCTTTGTTCATGGAAAAATGTGAATGAGGTTATTCAGAAAAAAAGTAATCAGAGGGGATTTTAAACTGTGGGTATCCTTACCTGGTTGTTGCCAGCTTTTCTCCCTTTTTCCAGTCCCAGAACACAATGGCATGGTTATCATCCAGGCCCACAGATGCCAAACATTTCCCATCAGCTGCACAGAAGCAATACTGAGTGTTAAAGGTGTTAAGGCTTTAGCTGAAAATGTAACAGGCAATGAACCAAAAATCACATTGCAAACTGAATTTCTAATGTGGTATTATAAATGAAGCAAAAAAAACCCCCAAACTAATAGTTTGAGAAATTGGAGTTCAGATCTTTCCCCAAGGCAGACACAAAGCATTCCTATGTGAAAGTACAAGCAAAATAGGGAGGATCAAACAAGGCAATGAATTTCAATTCATAAAGCTCAAGCACTCTAAATTCACGTTGCATTTTATTTGAAATATTTCTGATAGATAATGCTTCTTTTCTTTGCTTGAAATGGTGCAGAGATTTACCAGTGTACGAAATGTTCACAGGCAGGGTGATGAAACTATAAATATGATATAAAATTTTAAGGCTAAAAATAACTGCTGGCTATCTTCACTTTCACTGCAGGAAAGACACAGCAGGACTGATAATGAGAGAAAGGAAAGCCAGAAGAGAAAATCATCCATAATTCAACAGTAGCCAGGCACTCTTGCCACATGTATAAAATAATGATAAACACAACCATCTCTAACAAAGTTTTAGAGACAAACTTCTGTGCTGACATTCTACAAAGTTTATAAAACTAAGCCATGATTATTGCAGCTAATGATAAGATAATTCATAGGGTGCAGGAGGAACTGATCACCTGCCTGGCTTTTTTAGCTGCAGGGTAGAGACTGAACAAGATCAGTGATCTGGGAATGGGCTTCTCACAGAAATGAATGGTGTGAAGGACTCAGCTTGGGCATATTTGACTTCAAGAGGTAAAAGAGAGTCACTGGTGTAAATTACTCCATCAGAACTACTGCAGAGTTCACAGGGCTAAGTTCTTACAGACTTTAATGACTGACCTTACTGGAAGCAAGTCAAGAAGGAGAAGGGGGATTTAAGAATCAGTAAGAAAGAAACAGGTCCAAGTGGAAGAAGCAGAATAAGGTAGGAAGAAATGAAGTTAAAATACAGGACAAGAAAACAAAATCGAGCTTATTTTAAAAATCCTCAAAAACCACAACAATTTAAACTTTAAGCACTTGAAACAGGAGGTTTATGCACTAATATGGACTATACCCTCCAAACAATATCCCAAGGTATAAATGTTAAATTAGCCAGCAGAGGGCACAGCCAAACATTGCAGGAATGAAATGATCCTCTCAGAATCACAGTGTCATGAGAAGGGCTGCACAGGAAGGACCCAGCTTTCAGAAATGGGCAGCAGCTTATGGTTTAGAGAGAGAACTGGGGGGCAAGAGTCAGCTGCTGCACCAACTACAGCCAGAAAAGGTTGGGAGCTCCAGGTTTCTATCTTTAAGCTCCAAATAGTGTGATCTGAACCTAATTTTGAAAGCTCTGTTATTAGGACAATGCAAATGCCCTGCACAGGGCAGTGCAGCCCCTGATCCTGCAGGGAGGTGCACATTTGGTGCAGACACACACAGGCTCAGTCTCTGTCCCTGTCCATGCCAAGAATCCCAGCTAAAGCCAGTTAGGAATGCAGTGTGTGCATTATTCTCAGGAGCAGGTCCTACAGCAACGCTGTAATGTTGAGTGGTTGCTACTTTTTAAAAGACATTCAGTATTTTTTTACAGATTTATGCCCACAGAATATTTGGCCAGTTTATTCTTTACAGGCACATGGGTTCCAAGATCCAGAATATTCCTACTTGGACAGCAATTTACTGGGTGTTAAAAATGCAAACCACAAAGAATTTTCAAGTATAGGAATGTTTGTTCAATTAAGGATCTTATCAAGAAGTTTTTTGACATCTATGCACATTATCTAATACCAGTTAAATCATCCTTATCCATTTTTCTTCCTTCTGGCACTTTATCTCCTTTCAGAGTGAGCTTACAGACCACAGTGGGTCAGCAATTTCACATTTGAATTCCAGCTCTTGGATGAACACCAGGGCTTCTCTCCTGATAATGGAATATGACTGAGTTCCACAGATTTATCTTTGTGGAAGTCAAACTTCTTTTGTATAGTCTTGTCTTACAAATGTGATCTACATCCTAATGAATTCTTACCGCATTTCTGGAGAGCAGAATATGAAATAAGCTATGTTTAATTAAAAAAAAAATCAGATCAAGTAGAGGATAGTTCAGATAAAGTAATCTCTTAATTTTTTTTTTAACAGAAGAAGTGAGAATGAATTTTCAAGCCCTTTTATGAAGATACAGAAGTATTTAAGTCCCCACCATATGGATGATATTCTTCAGTGCTGCACACAGGAATTATCCCTTGAAAACTGAGACAGCTTAGGGCAGCCAGCTTGGAAAGACAAGTGGGAGAGACAGCAGACAACTGTTTGTCATATTTACTTCTTCTGTAAACTCACTGAAAAATGTGGCAATTGTTAGCAAATGCAAAGAATTGGATGAGCGCAGAGGTGACATTTCCAACTCATTCATATGCTTTGAGTCACCATCCTGCCTGCTTGGAAATTCTCACACCACCGTGTAGACAGTGACCAGAATTCCAACTGCACCCTTGGTATTATTTACTAGACACCACCAAAATCAATCACTGACCAAGTGACCAAAGGCCCTCGACTGATTTCACTACACACACTGTTTTTATCCCAAGTCAGCAAGCTTCCATGTAAAATTGGTTCTGGCTGCAATTTTACACCTCTTTGAATTAACATTGCCTCACAAGGATTGCTTTTAAATTACTCATTTAGATAAACATAGGCTGTGGCTCACCTGAAAAATCCAGTGCACACACTCCTCTCTGGTGCTGGCCTTTGAGCAATGATAAACATTTCAGGGTCTGGGTGTCCCAAACATGGATAGCAGCATCTCTTCCAACCTAGATCAGAGGGTTAATTGGGCTCTCTGCCCACAGAAGTTCAAAGCACAGCAATAACAGTAATTAGCATTATCATATCTTTAAAACCCTACAGAGGTTTGTAATTTACCCTATTTTATCTTTTTCAAGATTTATTTTCTCATTCAGAGAAATATCAGTGGGTGGTCTTTAAAACTATCAGTATTCATGGCATCATTTATCCTGATGTCTTGAATATGTACACACTGAATACATCATATTCAGTACCAGATATCAGGAAAGTGCCCATCAGCTTTTATCTGAGCAAGGCTGTTGAAAGCTCCTACAGCACAAAAATACTGCAACTGAGTCATGGAAGTCCAAAACCTTCTAGGAAGGACATAAAATACAGCTGCTGAGTTTTACATGAGAGATTAAAAGTAAATATAAGACTTTTGAAGGCCATAGCACAAGACTGGCAGTGTTTATGTTATATAGGAATGGTTTCATAATCACCTCCAACAGTTTCAGCAGGGGAATAGGAAACAACATTCAGTTTGCCCGGATATAGGAGGAAACAATCCATGTGAGGAAAAAGAGAATGGCATTTTTTCCAATTCTATACAAGACCATTATTGCTATCACTTTGAACTCCCCACCTGCCCAGTAGCCACATAGTCCTTGATGGGGTGGATGCTGAGGCTGAGGATGTCGTCGTCATGGCCGAGGTAGAGGCGCTGCGAGTGCTGCTGCCGGTTGTAGACGACGGCCACAGCAGCGATGTGATAAACCACCTCCCCTGCCTGGGTGTAGAACAGGTTGTTCCTGCAGTCATAGCCCCTGTACCTGCAGCAAGCACCAAATGAACACCTGGCTGCAGGAGATGTGATAAACCACCTCCCCTGCCTGGGTGTAGAACAGGTTCTTCCTGCAGTCACAGCCACTGTACCTGCAGCAGACACCGAACACCTCACGGCTGCCCCACAGCTACAAATCCTTTGTGTGTTAAAGGACAGGAGTCCTGAGGGGACAGCTCGAGCTCAGAAGTATCACAGACACTGCTCCCACCAAGAGCAGGGATTAAGGGATCTTCTCAAGGGTTACTTTACACTCAATTCCTAAATCAGCACTGATTTCACAAAAAGGCTGTATCTTTTACATAGAATTGTGTCCAGGTAAGCTCCACGAGGAATTGGATTGGAGCAGAAATCCATCAGGCATTTGAACAAATCACAGTTTCACAAGCAATTAACAGAGACTCCAGGAAACATCAGGCGTAGTGAGTAACAAGTACAAAATGTAATTTCATAAAACTCAACACTGATGTATTATTTATGAGTGCTTCCCCTGTTCCTTAGCAAAGAGAATCATGGAATGGTCTGTGCTGGAAGAGACCTTATGGATCACCCAGCTCCACCTCCTGCCATAGGCAGAGACATCTCCCACTGCACCAGGCTGCTCAGAGCTCCACCCAGCCTGAAATACAGCTGAAAATAGAAAATCTGTATCTGATATTCTAAGAATTACCCCAATAACAATGACAAACAAATTAATTGTGGGTAAGCATCAAAAATGCATTGCTTATGCTCTGGTAAGAGTTGTTAGAGCACCCCAGCAATGTTAACCATTCAGAAATAGCAAATATTATTTGATGTTACTCTACCCATGTATAAACTGCAGCTTCAAGCTGTCCTCAGGCGCTCTCTCTCTCTTAAGGAAGGGCACAGAATGGTTTTTCTCTTTACTTTGCTGTTTCAGCTGAGGTAGGTCTTCTTTGTAAACCTAAAGAAGAATTGCTAATGTTAACTGCACATTTCTGGTTTTCTGAATATTTGTATATGTGAGTGAAAGTGGCTTTAAGCATGAAATGTAATATATGCTAATGTGATGTAGAGTGGTTACAATGCAGAGGCAGGCACTATTGTCCCCAGCCTTCAGATGATAATAAATGTTCCCTGAACAATGAATTCTCCTGGTCTGAGTGGCCCAGAACAGCAATCTGGAGCAGCAGCAGAGTGCATTCTTTCTAGAAGATTCCAGTGTCACTTAGTGAAAAGCAATGCAAATGGTGACTGGGAGTGTCCAGGTGTTTTTTTAATTTCATCTGTGCTGCAGTGTCCAAGCTCAAAGCTGAGCAAGAACTGCTTCTATCTCAGGATTATGGTGAAATACACCGGAACCAAAAGCACTTCAGTGATCTGCCAACATGTCCACAACCCCAAAGTATAATTACAGATCTATAAAGACACAAAATACTTTCTATTTAAACACTTTAGAAATGCTAAAACTCTGTGGAGATACTAAAAGTGTTTGAGGCATTCCCAAACAAAATCCATCTCAATGCTGAAATGTAGCTTTAGTGTCTGTTTTCTATGCCTATATTTCTTGGACAAATGGACAATGAAATTGCCACTCCCACAGAAATCTACCTGACTTCCAAGAAGCAACACTGGATTTTTGGAAGAAAGAAAAAGACAGAAACAAACTCAGTGAAACAAAATACTGGGGCATCATGTTCTGATGCATCTCAAAATGTAGAATCCTCTCTGCTGCTTCAGCCATATTATTAAAAAGAAAAAAACCCAAACCAAACCCCAATTCTCAAAATAAGATGCATGTTTTTATTTCCCTGTGCTTTTGTCAATTATTTCCTTTAACAAAATGCCAAATGCAGCTTCTGCTTGGGGCTGTCTCACATTTTCCATGAGAGATGCTATTTTAAAGATGCTCCTGGTTTTCCATGCATTAACCTGCTTGGAATATTGCTCTTGAACTGCCTGCAATGATAATGTCACTTGTAGTTTTTAAACCCAGATGTCCTTTTTGACACACAGACAGTGTGAAGGAGGATGATGACTGATTTGAATACAGATGGAAAATCAGGACAAGGAGGGAAGGAGGAGAATGACCAGCACTCCAGTGAAACTGGGAGTGAATGGAAGGGAAGGGAGAGAATTTGGCAAAATCTCTTTCATTTGTCATTCTTGACTGATCTCTGTAATAAACAGGTGAAAGAAGCTGTTGGCAGAAGGACCTATGCAATTTATTGTAGTCTAGAAAGTGAGGTGAAAAGATAAAGGATGCCCTTGCCTAAAGCCTGCAATGTTAGAGATGAACTTCCCACATCCCAGAAAGCATTCAATCCCTTAAATCAACATGAACCAACTTGTTCTGTGATTTCCCCCCTTAATACAAGATCCCAGTCCTGCTCTGAGGAATTTCTGACCTTCCCCCATTGCAGCTGAGAGCTCACAAGGGGCCAGGCAACACTCAGCTCTCAATGACAACAGCTCCTGGAACCAGGTTCACTTGTAAACAGAGTCCAAATCACAGAGTGGTTTGGCTTGGGAGGGACCTTAAAGATCACCTTCTAACCCCCAAACACTTTTAAATTCTTTTCTCCAAACCCTTTCCAAATCTCATCTGCAGCTCAAGGGTTTATGTAGATTGGTTGCATAATCAGCTGAATTCCATCAAAATAACTGAGAGCAGCCCATGAGTCAGCAGTAAACTTCCTCTCTTTGCTGAACACTGATGGGAACTTGCCAGGTAATTGGCCCTGGGAGTTATTTCACACTCACCTGGCGATCATAGTTGATTTGAGCTTCCTGCTCAATGTCAGAATCCAACTCTGGCACGTCAGATAAATCTGAATCTGATTCCTCACTGTAGGAATCAACACCACCCTCTGCTTTAAAAACAAAAAATTAAAAATCTATATATTGAACACATAAAATCACAGGAAAATAGTATGTGACATTTTTATATAATTTAGACTATGGGCAAAGCAGTATTCAAGAAATCTGGAAGCTCAAGCAGCTTGTAAAAGTCATGGGGGCTGACTGAATGTGTCAGGCTTCATTTCTGTCTCTCCTGTTTCCCTGCCCGGGGCAGGAAGGTGGCAGAAAGAAGCAAAATCACTGAGCAGCTTCTGGTACAGTTCCAGCATCAGAGAATTCTGCTTTCAAAACAGGGTCTGGAGAGCAGACACACAGAAATGACAAATAAAAGTGTTCACTGATCATTCTTTGTGCTTAAAATATTTGCTGTAATTTAGATAATTTACCAAATTGTGCATGTACAGAGTGAAATTTTGCCCTTCTGCTGCAGGGAATCCCAATTTTAGCAACCACCATGACACAGTTCATGTGGCTTTGGTAGGATATTATAAAAATGATGACTATAACAAGAAAAATATCTGAAGTACAGCTACTGCATAAAGATGAGAAATTTGTTGTGAGATACGTGAGATTGCATTGAAAACTAAAATTAGACAATTAAATGTGTAGTGCGACTTCTGAATGCAAGTTAGATGGCTAAGGTTGAAAATTTAATTATCCAGTCCCTCTAAATGTCTTCTTTCACATACTTTGAGGAATGCTGTTTTTATGTATTCCCAAACACAAATATTGCAGACTGCAGCAGCTTTTAATGTGGCCCAAAGCAAGGCTTGTCTTTGACAGCTTCAATGTCCCAAACATGCTGAGTATATGCAATTCCAAAGAATTATCACTTTTTTCTTCCTGTTAAATCAATAAGAGCTCTTCCAGCAGTGCTGCATTCTGTGCTGATATAATTTAACAAATACTTGAACAGAGATGATGTTTACCTTGTGGGGAGGCTTCCAGGATGCCATTGGTTATCCCTTCTGGAACAAACCTCCACTGAAAAACAGAGTGATCAGCACCTCCTGTGCTCAAAACCCACTGGAAATCGTGGGACCAGCGCACATTGGTGACATGGGCTGAGTGGCCAACGTATTTCCTGAATTTAGCTCCTGAAAACAACAGGAGAACTGCTGGTATGTAAGGGGAAAAATTAACCTTGTAACTAATGAAGTTAGGTTGGGAATAGAAACATACATTTGTGAAATCTGAAAACCAAAAAATACTCAAATGCTTCATTTGATATGGTGATACAAAAGTAATTGTGATATAAAAATAAGGCATAAAATAATATGGGCAATATCTTCAGTTGCCAGAAAAGTACTTCAGTCTTGGCAGGAAGTACCAGACACACACAAGGTTTAATTTTCACCTTTCTGGCCATGAGTGCCAGTGTGAACTCAGCACATGCATTCCCTTTTTCCTAAAACACAAATTTTGAAAATACACTGAGATGTGATACCAAATTAAACACTGAAGCTCACAGAAAGGCAAAAGGCTGTTTGATTTGGATTGCTGGCTTTATGCTTGGCACAGTGCAAATCCTGAGGAAGCAGCCATACATTCTCAACACTTCTGAAAACAGCTACAGAGAGAGGGTTAAAGTCTGCTCTCTGTATCCATTAATACTCACAGGAATTGTGCACACACTAATTGAATTTTACACCAGAATGAGAAGCCACCATTAGAAAATACTCTGAGATACAGTATTGAGGTAAATCTTGCATTTTTCAGCCATACAAAATTCCATCCTACCTTTCTTTAGGCACGGAAATCTGAATAATTTCACCAGGCCAAAGTCATCACCAGTCACCAGCACGGAGCTGTTGTAATTCCCATCCACAGAGTTGACATCTGTGATGTTTGTGTATTTTGGCCAAATTCCACTCACTTCAGCTCCTATCACACAGGTCCACGAGGCCCAGTGAATTCCTTTGATCTCATCTTTGCTCGTTAGATGTTTCCCAGCTGAAAATGTGCAGGTGAATAACCAATATCATCATCTGCTTTTTAGAAACTCTGTTTCTTTTCATCATATTTATCTGTGTGTTCTAGTTGTAATTAATTTTTAACCTCAATTAATAAGAGTCACAATCTTCCTTTAAATTACTATAATCTCTCATTTGTAGTGTTTGAGGACAGCACACATCTGAGGAGTTCTAATGCAGCTGCATTAGAAATAATTAGAATACTAATGAGAATTAGTATGCTAATTAGGATTGGCATGATAAAAACATACAAAAGTGGAAAAACTTCATAATTCCAAATCTACCAAAGAAATGCCTTCAGTAGGAAGTACTGTGAAAAGCATGAGTTCCTAGAATGCTTTCAAGTGCTAGAAGGTTAATAATACACAATTTTAAATCATGCTCATGTGCTAGTAGGAGTTTTTCATCCACATTAAGTCCCTGAAATGTGAGCATTTGGTCAGTCAGCCATTCTGTACTGGTACTTTTTACTTACAGAGGCTGTTTTAGAGTTGATTGAAGGCTGCCAAACTAGCTCAAAAGAGCCTAAATTTTTATTTCTGAAGCTCCCTTCTGAAAAAGTTTCCTCTAAATATTAGAAAATATTCTCAAATAAGAGTGAGAATAAGTCAATTAGTTATCAGTGTTGTTTCTACCAACAAGCTTCTACATTGAGAACCTCAGCAAATCGAGCTGACTCAAACAGTTCTCCTATTTTTAGTTACATTCCTAAAAACATTCTGATCACTAACAGGAATCATTCATCAAGGAAGGACAATAGGGACAGAGGGGCTTTGGTAGTTACCTAAGAGTGAGTCAAGCTGTAAAAGTTGCTATGAAAAAAAATGTAATGTACACAGCAGAGATAGCTTTTCCTTAAAGCTGAAGATATTGAAAAAACGAGCAGTGGGTATTTCTCTATGTTCCAGTCAGAAAACTCCACTTTCACTTGTAATATTTGTATCATATTTGTGGTGTTCTCTTCAACCAAAATCAAAATTTAATTGCTGTAAACTTACAGGGCATCTTGTAGAAGAGCCTCTCTCCAGCACCATCGTTGGTCTGCAGGAACTTGCTGTCCACAGACCAGTCAATGTGGGTGATGAAACTGGAGGATTTGTTGCATTCCCCAATCTTTTTGTATCTCTGGGCCACGGCGTAGATGTCCACGGGCCCATCATTGGAGCCCACAGCCAGGTAGGAGCCATCAGGGGAAAACTTCATCTCATGGATCACCTCCTTGCGGTCCTTGATGTGAACCACCTCGGTCATGTCCCTGCAGGGCCACAGGGGACAGTGACAGCTGCACACCCAGCAATTTGCAAGCCACAGATAACATAGATGCACTGAATAATTTGGACAGCAGAAATTAAATTTCACCTGAAATATCCTTTTTTTTTTTCATGGATAACTTCCTGTTGCTTCATTGCTTGTAAGCATTTTTTAAGCAGCAGACAGAAACCACTCTGCCTTTCCAGAATGTTCCTCATTCTCTCCACTTGCTCTAATGAAGTACTGCTAGTACTTCAGTACTTTACTGAAATACATTTTGTAAGTGTATCTTTTAAACCCTGACACCCAGTACTGCTAAAAGCAGGGTCCTGAAAGGAAAAGCATTGATTTTAAGCATTTTTTAAGCAGAGACAGAAACCACTCTGACTGTCCACAGTGTTCCTCATTCTCTTCACCTGCTCTAATGAAGTACTGCTAGCAACATCCAACCCCAGTTTATTGAGATACATTTCCTAAGTTTATCTTTTAAATCCTGACACACAGCACTATTAAAAGCAGGGTCCTGAAAGGAGAAGCATTCCTAACCCAAGACAGAGATTTCCAGGAGGCATCAGACAAATTAACAAGGACACGATTACTGGGAGACAAAGATGATTAACTTCTTTAGAAAAATAGTCATTGGGAAGGCTTTTAAATTAACATGAACAGCTCATTTAAGTTTTGTTAAAGTCATTCAAGCAGAGCATTATAGGGATTTTCCCAGGTTTTTCCTTCCTATCAGTTTGGAGTTCCAAGTATTTTAAGCATATGTTTGGCAAACATAAGGAGAACAGTCAGGAGGGGGTAAACTCTTCCAGGTATCAATTAAAACAGCTGTTGTGTTTTGAAATCACACTGGAGGTTTGGCTATTTCACTCTAATTTTGTTTAAGGTTTTATCATTTAAGGTTTTACCTGCTTTTGTGTGCCCTCCATAACAGCATTTCAGACAGAAAATGCTCAAGATGCAGCCATGTAGAAAAAGGCTTTCCACTTACACAAAAAGCAGAATTCAGGTTTATCTTGAAAATACTTACAAATGTCTTTTGATCACCAATTATTTTGCCTGGTATGTGTATGACAGGAACTAAACCATCAGTGAAGAAGATCCCTCTCCAAACTATGCTTTCTCTTTTATGCATTTTTCTTCTCACTAAATACCTGTATAACTTCAGACTACAGGAAAAGAGCCAAACTTGAAAATCTTAAATTTTATCAACATTACTCCTAAGAACCAATATTTTGAAATTTATTAAAGCATAGATTTTCTCCTCTTTGCCAAACTGCCACCTTTCAAAAGGGATACGGATGCATCTGCAATCATTATTTCTTTTTCCTCTGATAAGATACCCCGTGTTTTTTCATCTTACCTGACTCTGAGGACGATGAAGGAGCCATCCTTCATCCCAAGTGCCAGCTGGGATCCGTCAGGACTGAAGGACACGCTCCGTACGGCCTCTTCCATATTGCAGCGAGCGATCAAGGCATGGTCAGCAAGGCTCCACAACCTGCCCCAAAGGGAAGGGAAAGCAGGAGGAGGCTTTTCCTGACTGCCCAGGATTTGGGTGTCTTCAAGAGGAACCCCAAAGGTCTAACTCAGCTGGGAAAATCACTTGCACACACCCCTTGAGTTAATATTGTGTAAAGGATTGAGCTCCTTTCAACCTGAACACAACTGTGGTAGAAGAAAACAGAGTGAGGCTCAATTACATTATCATTTGGTGTTATTTCCAGACTTCACTTATTTGACTGAATTCCCCAAAGTGAATAATAAAAATGAAGCTTCTGTGGACAGGAAGGGTCAATGCAGCTCAGAGTGAAATTTTCACTGAATGCAACACTCAGGGAACACCAACATTCCAACCACAGGGAAGACTTTCTTGTCCTAACTCTGAACGAGCTTAGGAGACAAAACTGCATGCTGATTCCCTCATTCAATCAATGCAATTAAAAAGAATCAACCAGTAAATTATGTCCTAAGATAAAGGCAAATAATGCCCCTATATTTTTCTGAAGGAATAGAAGGAGCTTCCCAAATCACTACAGGTTTACCCATCAGATCTCAGTAGTCTGCAAGACTTAGAAATTTAAAGAACAATTGAAATAATGGGGAAAAATGCATATAAGACCTCTCTCAGGGTAGAGAAATTAAGTCAACAGTACCCAACTGTGGTGGTGTTCACAGGGGTCCCAGCACAAGGGAAGAGATGAGAATCTTGACTCCATGTTTCAGAAGGCTGATTTATTAGTTTATGATATATATTGTATTAAAAGAAAATTATATACTAAAACTATACTAAAAGAATAGAAGAAAGGATTTCATCAGAAAGCTTGAAAGGAATAGAAAGGAATGGAATGATAATAAAATCTTGTGACTGACCAGAGAGTCTGAGCCAGCTGACTGTGATTGGCCATTAATTAGAAATAACCACATGAGACCAATCCCAGATGCACCTGTTGCATTCCACAGCAGCAGATAACCATTGGTTACAGTTTGTTCCTGAGGCCTCTCAGCTTCTCAGGAGGAAAAATCTAACAAAAGGATTTTTCATAAAATGTGTCTGTGACACCCAACTATCTTTGTTTTGAGGATAGAGTCATCAATGTAATGCACTGATTACATCCTCAGTAAAATATGTGGATTATGAACCAGCAGATGTGACTATGTGCTAAACTGGAGAAAAGAACAATTTGTGCAAGAACTGTAACATGACACTGGATGGAGTTGTAGAGGAAATCTGGCCAGAAAGGAACCCCCCAGGCTGGATGGGAGATCCTACTGTGAGTTACAGTAAAAGGTCTGGAACAGTAACAATTCCTGTTTTTACTGAAGGCACTGGCACCAAGGATGTGGATGCCACTGAGCTCAGCTCTGCACAGGGAGCTGGGAGGCACTGGGAGCACAAGAGGCTCCAAAGGAGAAGTTCTGTTCTTGGCACTGGAATAAACAGCATAAACACAACTTGGATGGAGCCTGAAAAGAAGGTGGAAAATAAATGAATGTGGGACATTAAAACTGTTTTCAAAGACAAACATGAAGTAGGATCAAGAATCTTGCAGTCTCACAAGGCAGAAGCTGTGATCCTAATATAACAAGGAATGAACCAGGAAGGCTTTGGAAAGATTTTGAAGAAAACACTAGGATACAACTGTTGCTCCAAAATGTTGCTTCCATGTAAGTCAGTCCAGTACTCTGGAAGCCTAATTGCAAAACATGAGAGTTTATTTAATAAATGAAATAAATAATTCTCTATGCCTTTAGAGAATGCCAATTTTCCCCTGTTCCTGTGATAAGAGATAGGGAAGAGGCAGCTTTCCTAGTTGAGATGGTTTGCTTTGGAAATTTAAAATGTTAGAAACCTATATTTGGCTAGAGACTTCTCTCATCTGGGTTAGGGAAAAATACAGTAAATCCACTTCCCATTCAGACATCCCAGACACAAGAATACCATCTGACTCACTAAATACTTTTATTTCTAAACCAATTTAGATTTCTATTACATACCCACACTTTGAAAAAAAGTGTGATAATAAAATATTAAGAAAATTTACCCAATGAAGGGCAATACAGAAACATCCCTGTGGATGCAATTCAAATATTACAGAAAAATGGTAGGAAAATCCTTTTGTGTACCTTTTTATCTTAATGAAAGTATTTATACATTTCACTGGAATTCCTCACACGAAGCCATAGTCTACAAAAAAATCCCAGTAGCACTCAAATGCCACCCTCTCTAGTGCCCAAACAGCTCAAAGATGTGTGATGTCAGGCACTAAAATCCCTGCACATTTGAGAGAAAGGCATCAGGGATATCAGAACTGCTCCAACAGAGATAAGAGTGATAAGAGCAGCATTAATCAAGGTTTGATGTGCACACAGATCCTGCGGTGCTTCCTGGAGAGGCACGAGCTGGGTCAGGCTCTGAGTCAGCAGCACTTTGTCCAGCTCCAGAGCTGAATTACTCTGCCCACCAAGGGATGAGCTCAAGACAAGAAATCCCATCTTAGTGGGGCTTATTGGCTTGAGGGCAGTGCAATGCTAATCCCAGCTCTGCAGCCCTTCCTCCAGACCTGACCTGCCCCCTGCCAGGACACTTGTGCCTGGCTGTAACACTGGGCAGGCAAACCCCAGCAGAGGAGACCACTCATGCATTGCACAAACTGAGAGAAATAATCCTCCTGTGGCAAGCAGGGAGAAAACACAACTGTGGGGAACAACTGCCAGTTCTGTGGGGTTCCCACTTGAATTTTAATTGGGGTTAGAATGAGATGAGGGATGGCAAGGATAGGAAACCACTGCAAGTGAAAAGACTGAAAGGGAAGAAAAAAGAGATCCCAGCTGGGCAGCAAGCCTCAAGGCAGAGGTGAATCATAATGTGCAATCTGAAGGAGTAGGAATCAGAAGTTGGGTGTATGGTAGGAGATGGATTTTTGGCACACAGGAAAAGCCCCATCTCTTTAACCACAGGTAAATAATCAGTTCCACTGGGCAGAGTCCATGCTCAGGTGAGAACACACAGCAGCTCTGTGGGTGTGGACACAGGAAGAGTCTGAGCTGGACCCCCAAACTCTACAGCCAGGAGAGCGGCTTAACTAAACACAGTAAAATGCCTTTTTTCCCCCCAGAGGCTTATCAACATGCCAGCCTTTAACACAGACAGGAAAAGGAGCATCCTTGATTTTGTGACAATGTCCACAAATATGAAGACAAAATTTAAAAATGCTGCTGCAAAGCCTGAAGACACAAGTGGAGTAACTAAACACAGGATCACAGAATATCCTGAGTTGCAAGGGACCCATCAGGATCACCAGTCCAGCTCCTGGCCCTACACAGACACCCCAATAATCCCCCCCTGTGCATCCCTGGGGGCTTTGTCCAAACAATCCTGGAGCTCTGGCAGCCTCGGGGCTGTGACCATTTCCTGGGGAGCCTGGGCAGTGCCCCACCACCTCGGGGAAAGAACCTGTCCCTAATATTGATTCTAAACCTCCCCTGACTCAGCTCCAGCTGTTCCCTTGGGTCTTGTCACTGGTCACAGACAGAAGTGATCAGTGCCTGCCCCTCCACTTCCCCTTATGACATCAGAGCATTTTCATTAATCTCATTTTCTGGCATTTTAACTGAATTAGTTTTAGATCAGATTTCCTAAACACTCAAGGCTGAGGCAAATAGCTTCTGAGTAAAACACTGGCCAAACTATTTAGGCTTTATGCTTGTTGCTTGATATTACCAGAAGAGAAATATGATGTGACCATTTCCCATTTAGATCCCCTGTACACAGCAGGACTTAATCAATAATACAAGCAGAAGATATAAATCCAACACATTTTGAACATAAATTCGGATTATTTTTACATGATGTGCAGCACTCAAACTGAAGAGAAAAATCAAAGTTACTAAGAAAAATACGGGGGTGGGGGGGTGTGGATGCCATGGGACAGAGAGAGAGAAATGGCAAGCGTTTCTCACAGCGGCTTGTGAGAAATTTTAGGGAGTTGGAAAGAAGTGATAACTCTTTGAGTACAAATAATTTGCAGGTGGTGTTTTTCTACTTCGTTTCTCTGTTCCTCTCAAGGACAGTGTGTGAGGAAGATGTTTTTGTTGGTTATCCAATAGAATAGAACCTATCATACCACTCTATAAAAACCACGTGGTTCTTTTGAATAAAGCCTTCTTTGCCTTTTCTACGATCCTGCCTCTCGCCTGTTCCTGCCTCAGTCTCGGAACAACAGTGACAGGGGGTGGATATTGTTTAACAGAGTCTTACCATAAGGCCAGCCAGTCAAATGAATCCATTACAACTTAGGGTGCATGTGCAGTAATGAAATGAAGAAAGCGAGTGCAGCCTTACCGCACGGAGCGATCGTCGCTGCCGGTGACCGCCAGAGGCTTCTTGGGGTGCACGGCCAGGGCCCAGAGCTCTCCCTCGCAGTGGCCCTGCATGATCAGCATGGGCTTGTCCCTCTCCCTCACCAGCACCTCGAAGATCTCGCTGTCCTGAGTCCCTGCCAGGAGCCTGTCGGCTTTCCAGCACACGCTGCGGATGGACAGGCCTGGGGGCACAGCGGGAGCTGCCCTCAGTGCCAGCTGTGCCAGGGGGGCACAGCCAACACTGCTGGAATCCCAGATGTGAAATACAAAGCTGTGTTTCGTGTCAGGTACATACAGGCAATGTGTGTATTTGTGATTGTGATATGTGTGGAAACCGACCATGG
Organism: Agelaius phoeniceus; assembly: GCF_051311805.1. Taxonomy (NCBI): domain Eukaryota; kingdom Metazoa; phylum Chordata; class Aves; order Passeriformes; family Icteridae; genus Agelaius; species Agelaius phoeniceus. The sequence continues at coordinate 112,369,990 of NC_135267.1, read as the reverse complement.
GACAGTTATAAAGACAAATTCTAATAATAACTGAAGAATGTAAAGCATGGAAGAAGGCCTTTGACCCTATCTTTTGCTCACAATTAACCTTAGTTGATTAGGAGCATTGGAATTAAAGCATTAAGGATGTTGCTCTTTGCTTGTAGCTAAGCCTTAAAGAGTTCTGCAATAATAACCTTTTGAAGTATAATTTTAGAATATTGCTTGTACCCTTGAAACTACAGCTTTGGAATATCAATAAAGGAAACGTGCTTATCTCATGAGAAAAACAGCTTGAGAAAGGAAGATGAACATCAACTCAAGGATTTATAGTTTTGACCAAGGGAAGCTGGACATCACTGTTAGGAGATTTATAGTCCTTGCAATTAAAAGGTGGACCCACATCTGGGGAGCTGGACTTCACCAGATGGGATTCATCTTCCTTCTTTCAGAAACCAGACCACCACCATCTGGGGATACTCCTTTTGGGATACATCCTGAGAAAAACTAAATCACAATAGTGTACAGAACTGTGACGTGAAAAATGCGGAATAAAAACTGCTGATGAGTAAATATTGGGAATAGAAACTGCTGAGAAAGCTGATGAGTACCCCTATAAATACCTGTAAGCCTCAACTATGGGTGTGCAGCTGGAGGGAAAACTTCCCCCACTGTACCCAGCGCTGTATTGCTCATACTTTGCCATATCAATTAATAAATTGATTGCTGCTTGAATATTGGCCTAGTCAAGCTTCTTATTTATAACACAGAGGTCATTCCCAGATGACATCTTGGGCACTGGGGTCACACAGAACATCCCAGCTGATTCAAAGCTCAAGGTAGATCTGTCAGATTTTCTCCATTTGGCACACAGAGAAAGCTCAATCCTAGGAAAACGTGCTTGCTGCACACCTTGGGAATTTAAAAACCAGCTTCATTTCACAGGATTTAAAGATCTAAATTTTATATTAGTTGTGAAAAATGCATATTTTATGAGTGGCTTTTTGCAAATATTAAAATGAATATTATATGCGTTGTGTTAGAAAGTAATGATGTATTAATTCTCTTAAGTAGGGTGTTAAATATAGTTTAGGTTATAACAAAATGTTAAAATAGAAACTTTGCTATGTAGGATCCTTTTTTTCTAAAGAAAGAACTTGCACTGAGATAGCAGCCACAGGACACCTAAATCTTTCAGAGAAAGGGAATTTATTGCTCCATTATCAGAAGAAATGAACTTCTTCCTGCCTCACTGGGGCAGGATGATGCCATCAGGATTCAGAGGAAGAAGCTGACACTGCCCAGACAGAATCCTGTGTTTGAATGGAATTTATGCATCATGTATGAGGTGTATGAATATGCAACAGGCTGTTGCTTTAAGGGTTAATCCTCTGTTAACGTGGGTTGGGTCCTTTTTCGGGCTTGTGCTGCCCAGAAAAAGGTACCTGGACATCCACAATCTTTGTCTCTATTGTCTCATATTGTCCTAATTCAAATTGTCCAAATTGTTATTACTCTAAAAGTATTACTATTTTTATAACCATTTTATTACTATTAAACTTTTAAAATCTTAAAAACAAGTGACTGGTGTTTTTCACATTAGTCAAGGGGTTCCTGTGACTGAAGCTGGTTTATTCCTTTTTCCAGTGCTTTACTTTTTTGCACACTCAAATAAAATTTTAATGGTGAATTTAAATGGCTTGTGCCCATTTATCACACTTCTCTACTTTAATCAAAATAGATTATTAAAAAAAAGACATTCCTCCTCCCCAAACCCAAACCAATAGAATTTTGCTTTGTATAACTTCAAAAGAACTTGATCTTATTCCACAAATTTGATCCCTACTTTGCAGCTGGAATTTTACCAACCACAAGCTCAAAAACACCATCTCAGCAGGCTGATCAATTTGGTAGTACCCTCTGGTCAATTGCTTGCAGGGTTTGTATTTTCTGTTCCAGTACATGAAAAAAGTTTGGATAATAGATCTGGATGCTGTGAGATGTGAATGAATTAAAAAATCCATTTGTCATGCAGTCAAGGTCACCCACATCATCATTTTCACATTTTTTGGAACCAAATACATAATGCAGTGAAATATTGGTCACATAAATAAAATATTCTCATCTCCTGAGAAAGTTAAATTAATCCTAATTTATTTTCCTGTCCACTTCCAACAGCTTTTAATTTTTCTAATGCCATTTTATGACTTAGCTAAATTCATACTGAAGTTCTGACATTCATCTTGGTACATACCAGTGACCACACCAATGGAATTCCGATTGGAATTTGGTGGAAGATGGACATTGTTAGAATACAAACATTGATTTAGAATACAAACAAACCTTTGGATGTGGGAAAGGCAATGTTCTCTGTGAACACATTGCACCTGAAGAAAGATTATCTGCTCTCAGGGTTTGTTTGACAGACAATGCCTTTGCAAAATGCTTTGGAACAATAACTGGAAGGGAGGGACAGAAGCTCCCAGGTAAGCATTAAGGCTCCACCACTGCTCGAGGCTTCAGATGCGCTTAAATTCATCAGTGCCAATGACAACTGAAAGTGAAACCCCACTTGCAGAGGCTGGGAGTAGCCTCAAAGGCAGCTTGCACTTGCCCAAGATCTTTGATTTTTGGTTATTTGTTGCTACTGTTTTCTTGAAATTCATGCTAAACATCATGATTGAGGCTGCAAAAAACTACATAAAGGCAGGAGTGCAGAGCACAGGGACTGCTGCTTGGGTGTCTTTTTGAGGGCTAAATTCTATGAGTGAACACTACACCCTTGATAAAGTGTGCATTGTGATCCAAGTGCTTCAAACCATAAAATAAAGTGATGACTGAGCTCACAGGAAGCAGGATTAGATTCAACAAATGTGATTATCACCAATTTAATAACATTCTCTCCAACAAATCTGCCAAGTGCTACCATTCCAAGTGCATGAGTAGAGCATTCAGATGGTCAGCATCTCTGAGTATTAGGTTCCAAAAATCTCAATTTGTTAAATGAATTGCAATTAATTAATTAATTAAGGATTGACTAACTTCATTCTCCCATCTTAAGGTGATTAGTTAGTTCTCACTTATCTTCTTGCATTTGCATGGTGGGGAGCAGTGATTTCATCCCTGTGTTTATACCATGAACCATGGAACACTCCACAGGTTACAGAATTGTCAGAGAGGGAAGGGAACACAGATCCAAAATAAATATAGCCATTAGGTAAAAATATCAGCAGTATGCAGAGTCATCCATGCTTCACATTAAATGCTGTCACAATCCATTATCCAGATGTGTGAAAAACCATTAAAGGAATAGCTCATTACCTTTGTATCCTTGCTCAGTCTCCCTGAGATCAATTTTAGTGATTGGTTTGAACTCAGTGTCCCACAGCCGAATGCAGCCATCTCTCCCTCCAGTGGCAAAGCCTTCTTCACAGGCATACATACTAAAAATTCCAGCCTGTCAACCAACAGCAGCCCAAGTTTTAAAGGTCTTTACAAGCAATTTAAACACACAAAGCAAACATTTTCAAACAGACTCTTGTTGAAGGCCAGAAACTGCTGGGCACAGAAGTGTTGCCCATCCAGAAAGCAAACCAGCAAACACAGCTTTTATTTCAAGTGCTCCACTCGACTGGTTTATGTAGAAACCTTAGTCCAAACAGCAGTGACACAGCCTATCTGCAGAACTTCACATTTAGCTTTGGTAATATTATGACAAGGACAATTGAAGAACTAGTGGAGCACTTAAAGTAAAGAGTTGCCCGTGATAAACAAAACCAAGCAAACAAGCAATACAAATGTTCTTACAGGAGCAGAGGTGACTGAGACATTCATCATGAATTCAGTTCAGACATCATTTGGGATCTGACAGGAACTGAAAGAGTGTCAATTCATTCTCTTTGTTGAAAACAAGTTTCTATGACAGCTTGAATTTCTCCTTGGTTTTGAAAATGCCTCATGATTAATGACTGCTGAACTACCTTGGAATAGTTCAAGGAATGCCTGCTGAGCCAGTATTTTATCAGGAAAACCTTGGTTAGGAGATAAGTTGAACTGCATGGAGATAAATACAATGGAGAGAAGACCTCCATTTTCAAAGTGGCCTTGTGCAATGTCTTCATAAATTAATATTTCTAATTATTAATTACATAGAGATCACATGTTAGCAATGGCAAACTCCATAATTAATCACATTATGTATAAAGAGGTTGTATTTAATCATTTTAATGAACCTAAGTAAAATTCTGCAAACAGAATTCTGCTACCATAATACAGGGGGTTATTGTTTGCCAAAGACATTCCTGTGTTATTGCAGTTGCAGTTTCATGGTAGTTGCTCAGGTAGAATGTCCCACTGACTCCAGTCTCTCTGCTTTCATAAATTAGGGAGTACTTTTGTAAATAATCAATCCTTAGATCTCATTTGAAGAGGTCCTAAAAATCCTGATGAACTGTCACCATAACTAATTTTGGGAGATCAGAAAAAACCTATTATTGTTGCAGTGCTCTTTCTAGAACAAAACTATAGTAACAAGTGTTAAATGTCATACCATTTTCTAAAGAAAATTGTCATTTCCTTTTGTTCCAAAAACCCCACATCAGAATGCCATCACCCACAGTCATATTCCAAATGGGAGCAGTCCTCATTTGAAATAAGACATGGAATCCCTATTTGAAAACCAGAGAGAAATTAATTGTATTAGACTGGTTAGAAATCTAACACAATCCTGCACGTCCCCCTTTCACTCTGTAATTATGAGAGCTCCAGACTGGGGGTGGTGGTTTGTGGGTGTGTGTTATGGAGGCAATTGGAGTAAACTCTTTGGAGTATGGCTGGAGTATGGCTGAAACTCCCAAATTCAACAGGCTTGCTCCACACTGAAGCTCTTCTGAGGAGTCAGTCTCCAGCATTGGGGATTTCAATGGGAAAATTCTATTTAAGCCTAGATAATCTGCTTATCAACTATTTTTAAGTAAACTGATCGTAACTGAAGCTACTCAATCTGTGAAACTTTAGGGGTACAGACTTCATTTGAGGCTTGGCTTACTTGGTTAGATAGAGGCTATAAATACCAGCAGTGCTGGCACTATCAGCTCAGCATCTGTTGGCAACATGTCAACAAACACAACATTACATCTAAGTTCTTAATTGCTGAACAACCTCAGACATGCTTCTGACCCGAAACAGAAGGAAATCTTTGTAGCTAAGCCTTCAGGAAGTTTTTCAATTCAATGAGCAGCTCCTTATCAAACAGATAGAAAACACCACTTACACTGTGTGCTCCTTGAATTGTGCGCACCAGGTTGAGCCCTTTCCAAACATAGATGTCCCCATTTAAAGCCCCAGAGTAGGTGATGTCTTCTTTAGCACAGGCTAAACACAGGATTGTTTGGAGATCTCCTGTTTTACCAAATATTCCTCTCTTTGCTGTCAGGGCGTTTCCACACAGTGTCCAAAACTGTGAAATGTAAATGGCAGATCAGGAGAGGTTTCTGCAGAATTTCTGGTTTTTCACATCAGTGTGCAGATCTCAGACACACATCCTGACAGAGCAGTGTCTGGGCAGGCACTGAAGAGATTCCTTCAGTCCTATCAGAACATCCACTACTCCAAAGCCTGCCCATTTACCAAGGAAAGATCCAGGCAAATATGGAACATCTAAATCCAAAACAAAGGATCAAACTGCTTGAGGGGGTGAGGTTCAATGCTGCCTCACTACTGCCACACTGCCCCTTCTCATTCTCTCCTTGATCTGGTTTTGCTGGGAAATGCTGTCCAGACAAGTACATGTTTTTAAACCCATTTTTTTTTAAACCCAGTAAATCCCATTTTTCTCATCTGCAAAACACAGCTACAGCACTGAAGTGATAAAATACTTTATTTTACAAAACCTGTGTGCTGGAGCAGACATTTCTGTCCTTCTCCAGAGCACTGAAAGAGTTCTGCCCCTCAAATATAGTCACAGTTACTGAGAAACCATCTGCTCATGGGGACTGCAAACACTTGTACATGAAATAACTCCCTTTCTCCCAGAGTAACAGGTTCCCAAGTGAGGAAAGGGGACTTCCAGCTGCCACCCCAAAGTCATTAACATTCTGCAAAAAGGAATCCAAGACTGACTGGGGAAGAGAAAAAGAGCAAAGAAAACAGAAAGTTTGTCTCAGAAGGTTGTCTTTGGAGGTGTGCTAGAAATACCAGAGTATTTGTTTTTTAATAAGAGTGCTTTTTTAAATTTAAATAAGTATCATTTATCAAGCAGAAACCAGAGTTTGTGTACTCAGCTCCCCCTCAAGGACCAGACCTTCTGAGGAAGGCAGAATAAAGAGAATATCAATGAGAGATGTGCAAGAGAAGTGCTGAAATCTCCAGTCCTGTCAGCACCAGGATGTTCTGGACAGGTGCAGATACAGAACAGCAAATCTCTGGGGTGCAGCACAGCACAGTGTGTCAGTGGAGCCACCCCTGCTCTGTCATCTGGCAGACACTGGACAGACACTGGACAGGAATACTGATGTGTCTGACATGGATTCATCACTTCCTTCTTTTCCCACTTCATTTGCCTACAGCCAAATTTTTAGGTATTTTTCTAAAATTCTTTATTCCAGAAAATCCTTGGATCAAGATTTTTTATTTCAGCTCCTTCTCTGTTAATTCAATTAAATATTCCCTTTGCCTCATAACATCAGCCAATTTAGAAGGCAGGGGGAATACTGTCCCCAGGGCTCTCATTCATTGAGTAAAACCTAAATTCTAAATTCTCCTCCCTTCTGGTCAGCTGAGGAAGGAGTGCTAGAAGGATGGAGTTCTCTAACACTGAGGCAGCAGTGTCAGAAGGGTGGAGGGAGGATCTGAGCTCAGGGAGAGATTCTTGAGCTTTACCTCAGCTTCTAATTCCTGCTCAGCCAAATGAGCCAGCAGAACTGGACTGATGGAAGAATAAACAGCCCAGTTCCCACAGTGATACAATTCCTTCAGAGCTGTTATTATCACATTCCCACAGCCTCGTACCAAGGAGCTGCTGGAGCACCACTGGAGGGGAACACAGAGCAATTTCCCCTCCATGCTGCTTTTTGACTATTTTTGGCATCCCTTTATCTGCATGTATTTCCAATGCCTGGTATTCTCTGTGTTCAGGGTGATTATGGCCGTTTTAAAGAGAAGACAGGTGCCAAACAAACACAGGTTTAGGAAAACAGCTTGCAGAACACAACAGATGGTATCACTGCTGCCAAAACCACCCACAGTTTGAAGCAGTGGTGGTTTAAGGGCACGAGCTTCTCAGGAACCAGAACTAGAGATATTAACTGGTTTCCTAAACTTCTAGTTAAAGCTCTTCCCACCCCAGTCATGTGAAATAATTGCCATCTGTTAGGAATGTTTGTGAGGAGACAGGAGAAAAACAGAAACCTGAAAGGGATATTGGCAGACAAGGATTTGTTTCTAAGCTTTCCAAAGTCATAAGAATGTTTTATCCAAAACATGGATTATATATGTAGGTTTCCATTTCAAACACTTCCATAAAGGGTGACTCAGAAGAGCAAATAGTGGGGCACCAGAGTTTTGTCTCTGCAGGCCCTGCACAGCTCTCACTGGTGTTACATGAGAAGCCCAAGTGCAGGAGGTCATTCTGTTCACCTTTTACCTTGGTTCCTCCTACAGCTGCACAGTGACCCCTTTGTGATGCTGGATGAGGGAAACCCCTGAAGGCTGAGACCATTAGAGTGGAATGGAGAGGGTAGAAGACCCAAAACTGTAAGTATATAATGATGAAAATTACATCAAGGAATCTTGCTGACTTTCTTGTTCAGGTAATCTGCAGCTCAGGCACTGCCGAATGTCTGAACTGGCTTCAAACAAAACATTCTGCAAAATGTTCACATAAAGAAAGAAAAATATAATCTGTCCTATATTTCAAGTCCTCATCAGGTAAGAACACAGACTTTTTTTGTGTGCAAGTACTTTTTCCAAGTAAACAATGAAAGCTCTTTACCTTTATGTGTTTTACTCCACAGCTGACAATTCTGTTTGGCTGATATTGATCCCAGGAAATATCAAATATCTGTTAAGAAATATATTAAGCTGATATTTTAACCTATTCAGTAATGGCATCTAGGTTCAGCTTGCTTTTACCAGTGCTTAGCCATAATTTCTGTTGGAACACATTACTAAAAATGAAGGAACCCTATACAGATAAATTTGGAACTCTTTGTAATCAAAGGCAAACACAGAGGGTTCCTCACATAGTTCTGTCAACACACTTCATCCCTGTTCCCCACTGCCAATCCTTTCCAGCTCCAGGATGTTACTAATAAACAATATTTCCATAGGCATTTTTTCCCACTCCCTCTTCTGTGGAGAAGCTCCTTTTTCTGGTTGGGAAAGTCTACAGGAACTAGGATTTTAGTACTTGCAGCCTATGTCCTGGAGAATTCTGATTATCTGAAACCTGATCTTGCACTTACTGAGGTCAGCAGCAAAACTTTCACAGATGCAAATCATGTTATAATATGATAATATACATACAAGTTGTCAGAATGTGTCCATAATTTATTTTAATGTATGCACCCATGTGCTTATATATGTCAGGGAGGTATTTTGCTTATGCTAAACGTGGTAAAACATTTTCTAATCCTGAATAACACTGTAAACTTATACCTCATCAGTTCTCTTCTTTATTTAAGTTATGATCCTTTACCTGAAGCTAACATATATAAAAGAAATATTTATCTCAATCAAGTCTCTTCTACAGATAACTGTCTTAAGGAAAACTGAAAGGGATGTAACTAAATTTGCCCTCAGAATAAATTGTCTTTTTGAAACACTCAGAGACAAGATGATTTTTGTCCATGGAGCACTCATTTCACATCTCCTATGAAGAGCTACAGATCATCCTACTCAGTGTGTAGGTACAAGGTATTTCCTCCCTAGGCTTACTAACAGAGCCTTGTGCTAGGTCTGGCCCAATGAGAAGGAATAAATATCTTGTCCGGTATTTTAAAAGCCTGGTAGAAAGACCAAAATTACCTTTGGATTAACCTAACAGAAACAAAAATGCCTTTTGAAAGACCTGTGCAGCTCCCAGAGAGAATCCAGGAACGCCTCCATACATTACCCTGTCAGAGTGGCCTGTAGCTGTTGCCAGGAGCTTTCCTCTCTTCCAGTCCCAAATACACACTGTGTTTTTGGCATCCAGTCCCACGGAAGCCAAACGCTGAGGAGAAACAACACAATCCAGTTAACAGGAAATCAAGCCCAAATCATTTTGCTGTAGCTCCCAGGATTATGTGCACAAATGGATTTTCCCACATGTGACCTGGGTTTGAACCACATTGCAAAAGCAAAGAGATTCACACTCAACATTTACCCACTGGAGAGAGCACTGAAATGTCTCATCTTCTCTAAAAGGTCAGGTTATTGATTTCAGGCCAGCAATGTTCCACATGCAATTCTTACCCTGAAACATCTGAGGTGCTTGTTTCAGGTGCACACCTCTAGCATTTTCATTTATTAATCTGATAATAAAAGTGAAAGGGAAATAAAAGCTTTCACTAGTTCCAACTACTGCTTTGTTCATTATGCTCATTTTGTTGAGCTTTAGAACCAGAACTGGATGTACTTTTAATAATTGCCTTTTTATTGCTTAGTGTATCACATCACCAGTTAAAATAACCAAAACAATGAACTAATAACCAAGCTCAATTAAAGTTTTATTGGCCACCAATTAAAGAACTTAATAATTTTCCCATCTCAATAATGGACGAAATAAAAAGAACATAATAAAATGGAGGCAGCATTCTGGCAGGGAAAAAGCAGAGTGCATCCATCTGTGACATGTCCAGAAGATCAGCCATCACTGTGGAAGTTGCAGGTCTTTTCCCTTCCAGGGACTGTCCTAATTTTGTCCATTTTACATGAACTTCATAAAAAAATGGGCTCAAATTTTGAGTAAGCAAATTGTTTAAAATCTGGAACTGTCTGTGATAACACAAAAGGACTGAGCAGGCAAAGAAAATAAGTGTCATTACCACAGACTCCTCTAAAATGCTGTATTAGGAAAAATATTAAATGCAATAAAGGTCTCAATAACTGAATAACAGAGAGAGGAAATAACTGCTCATAGAGGACCAGAAGGGTCCAGTTTCATTCTGTAGCAATAATTCAGGGAGCAGGTACTCGAGGCCTTTTCATCCCATTCCTGAGTGTAAATACGAGTGCACACCTTCCCTCCTGGGAGAGCCCCTGGACAGCCTCTGCATTAACTGCACCAGGGTCACACACCCCTCACTGTCCCAGCACTTACACTTTCTTGATTTAGAGGACTGAAATTGATGGCTTGGGACTTTGGTTTAATGAGAGATGACAACAGGCATTACCCTGATGCAAAACTTGCCTAGTGAATAATGCAGAACTCAACCACTGTCCCTCCAGAAAATGCACCAAGCAATGTGGTATTAATGAAAACAAGAACAAAACAAAAACCCTCCAAAAACCCAACTCAACACCCCTCACCACCACCACCATTTACAGACTTATACCACAAGTTCCTCTGAGTCCAGCCTCCCTCCATGTGAATAAAAATATAGAGAATTTAAATGTTCCTAGAGGAACACAAGGTTTTCACAGGGCAATCTGGACATGTGCTCAGATACTGTTGGGAGGAACAAGGTTCCTCAGGAGGGTTCACCCTCCTGGGAGGGCAGAACTCTGTCAATAGGCTCTGACTCATAATGGAGCTGTGAAGGGAGAGTTCAAGAAGTTTGTAGAGTGGAACAATTAAATAAAATTCTGGTTTTTGCAGGAAGTCCCAATGTGAAAGGATTTCTGCGTTTTAACATTACTCAAAATGTCAACAGAACTCAGGAGCTGGTCAGTGTCAGTGTTACAGCACTCCCAGCTGCAGGGCCACTGAGAAACTCCTGTGGCCCAGTGGCCCTGAGGACACAGAAGAATCTCACACAGGAGCCCAACAGTGGGAAATGGAAATCAGACCTTAGTACTGGGAATGGCACCTATTTCATATGTGCAGACAATGCCTATCCATGGCTTCCTAAATGCCTCCCCTCAGGGTACTTTGGCAACAACCACAGGGAAGAGTTAGGGCCAAGAGAGCTTTTTCCATCCAGGGAGTGCAGGACAATCTGCAATTATACTCCCTTGATTTTAGAAAGCAATTTAATTCAATGTTACAGTTGTAACACTTTGTACAGAAAATGAAGCATTGAGACTTGTCTAAAAAAGAGAGTCTCAAGAAAAGGGGGACTTGACAGACAACATGGAGAATAGAAATGTTCAGTTCCCTTGAGACTGCAAAATAGAGCACAGCTACTAACCAGCAAATTAGATAAAGAATATAAAAGGCACACAGGAAATTAAAGGTGGCTGGAACCAGTGGATAAACAGATACTGTGGAACCTGAGGGGAGCTTGTGGCAGTTCTGTATCAAGGGACACCAGTGCATGCCCTGAGAAGTCCAAGGCAGGTCATGTTGAGGGCTCTCAGTGAGAGCAGCCCCCAGAGACCCCTCCAGGACCACAAAAGGAGCTCCAGCAAGGGGCAGAGGCACAGAAATTAGTTCTGGGGAAAGTGGTGTTTATGTATTAGCTGGGAAATATATTGTTATATGTCTGATCAAGAGGGAATAAATGACCTGTTGTAGAGTTTCACAACACACATTTGATTAGAGAGAAAAAAAAATCACTCCAAGTGTGTCCAGTGCTGGAGTAAGGAATGGCAGCTTTCTAAAACTTCAAATTGTGTTAGAAAGTTTATTCTTTAGCTGACTTTGGTATCAGCAGGGAAAGCACTATGAGAAACTAACAAGTACTTGATATTTTCTTTTAACCTTGGCCTGCTGAGGAAGGCCTCCTGCCAGCACCAAAGTGATAATGCTGAATTTCCTTTTTGGTTGAAACAAACTTTTATTTCTCCTTCTGGAAGGGAATATGACAGAATTCTATTAAGAGAATTCCCAGAACTGCCAGAAGAAAATATCTGCCAAGTAGTTTAGGCACATAATTAAACAATTATTTTTAAATCTATACAGATTTGGAAGATCTGGCTAAAGAAGCCTAGTGCTGCACTTTAAATTTTTTCATTAGGTGTGTATGCATTATGGCAGTGCCATTCCCACTCCATTAAAAATATTTTTAGAAAGGGTTAATCTGAAATAACTCAAAGCAGAAATTGAGCTGGGGGGCATTGATAAAATAGTTCAGGATGAGGCATCTGCTTTGTAGGTAATTCTGTGAAGAGGAGATGTTAGTACTTTCAAGGAGAAACTGTAGTTAACTCCTGATTGAAGAGAAGACATTTTTAATTACAGGCAAAATGACAGCTCCTCATTAAATGTTTGAACCGAGTGCAGTTTCCCTCCTGCCAAACGGCAGCTCCTGCTCAGACAGAAAAAGCCCAGACTAAAATATGTATTTTTAAATAGCAACACTTCTGCAAGAAATTCAGCTCCCATCAGGACTGTATTAAACACAGGTAACAGAAAGTAGGAAATTCACTCTGACTCTCTTTGTCTCCAGAAACTGTATTGAAGGTGCATAAACAAAGGAAGCATTCAAGCTCTCCCCTGGGTATTGATGATCTCCATTTATTAGGAACCATAACAAATCTGCATTCCCCACCCTGTGGAACACGAGGCCAGGGAGGCACTGCAGAACAACTGCTCTGTCTCCGTGCAGGGTCACCTCCAGTCTGGCCAGGAGGAATAATTCCCCACTCATTCATCCAAAAGGAACAGATATGCCAGAATTTCTGGTTCAGGAAAAGTGAATTAACTGGGCTCAGAGAGAGGTGAGGTGGCCCTGTTTGAGATCCCTGCACATGGAGCAGCTCTTGCACAGGAGCACACACAGAGCTGAGCTGAACCCATGGAGATCCACTCTGGGAGTGCAGCAGAGTCACCTGGGCTTTGCCCCTGCCTACTTTTATTCAGGAAGTGGAGAGCTGGCAGAACTAGCAGTGAAAAGAATACAGTTCTTATTGCATCTGTACCACTCCTGATTGCTGCATTTATTTGTGTTTTGGGGCTGAAATACAGATCTTCCCTGGCTTTGAACAGCCCTTGGATATAAAAGAAGGAAAGCTTTGCACTGGGAGGTGCAAGCAGTGTCTGCTTGCCCTGTGACAGACACCAGCTCCCTGGGGAATGCTGACTAAACAAACCAGAACTGCCAGCAGCTCTGAGATCCAAATACTCACAGACTTCCTCCCATGCCCCTTAATTCTGGCTCAGCCTCTCCTGCAAAGCCAGGAAGAGCAGCAGAAAGCCAAGATGCATTATCCATATTCATGTTCTCCAGCAGTGGTCCTTCTCCAGATATTAAAGTGTTCAATGCAAATTTTTATTTCCAGAATAAACTGCAATTTCTCAAGCACTTCCAGAAAGGGAATTGTCATTGTTCTGCAAGGTCAACCTGGCAGTGAGTTTGTATTTTAATAACAGCAAGCACTCATCAGGGCCTTCAGGACCTCAAACACCCCCCGGGCTCATGAGCCTTCACTCCCATGAGATGCTGAAATACCTTTTAAAAAAAGGTTTAACCACCAGTCTTATGAAGTTAAACATGAGGGGGAAAAAATGAAAAGTATTTATTTCTGAATTAACAATATCTTTAAAAAATATTACACCATTAGGAATTTTGTTCTGTTGATCTGAGGGCTTTCTTGTCTGAGGTTTTTGGTATCAGCTAATCTAAGCATTCCTAAAAATACTTTAGAGTAAGTATTACATCAGGAAACTCATCAGGACAAAATTGTCATCAATTATGACAAAAATTTCACAGCCAGAAATTTATTTATAAAGCTCTGTGAAATATTTTTCAGGTACAAATGAATTTTAGGTCTATTTGCCTAAAGCTTTTAACATGCCAGAGAGAAAAAAAATCGTGTGTAGCTGGGAACAGCCCACCATTTAGTTATATTATAAATTTTGTTTCAAGATATCATCTCGACTAATCACATTGTAGAAAGCCACACTGTGTGTCCTAATGCCATTATTCAATTAAATTGCCTGTGCACCCCAGCCAAGGAGACTCTCCCAGCAGTGAGATTAGTGCAGTTCTTCTGCCAGAAAAGCTGCAGGGTTCTGAGGGCTTTGCCAGGAACTGATTTCTGTGGACAGCAGGTGACAAGTACATGGTGAAGCCATTGCAGTTAAGCCACAAAGGGGCATTTCTGCTCTGGATACCTGTCCAACACCCAATGCCTCCACTCCACTGGGATGCCAGGCTGTGATTTCATCCCAAAAGCACCTCCTGTGCAAGGCTGCATTTGCAGTCCTCCTACTGCAATTACAATTACAATACAAACCAAGGCCTTGAACAGCAACCACAACTCAATTGTAACAGGAGCTCCAACAGTGCAGCCCCGGAGCTGCTGAAACACCAAACATTTAAGGAGCATCTTTCGGTGACCAGAACTACAGCTGAGCTCAGGCCCAGAGGAGGAACTGTACTGACCTGTGGCTGCTGAAACACCAAACATTTAAGGAGCATCTCTCAGTGACCAGAACTACAGCTGAGCTCAGGCCCAGAGGAGGAGCTGTACTGACCTGGAGCTGCTGAAACACCAAACATTTAAGGAGCATCTCTCAGAGACCCAGAACTACAGCTGAGCTCAGGGCCCAGAGGAGGAGCTGTACTGACCTGTGGCTGCTGAAACACCAAACATTTAAGGAGCATCTCTCAGAGACCCAGAACTACAGCTGAGTTCAGGGCCCAGAGGAGGAGCTGTACTGACCTGGAGCTGCTGAAACACCAAACATTTAAGGTGCATCTGTCAGTGAAGCAGAGCTACAGCTGAGCTGTACTGACCTGGCCGTCCGAGTCGAAGGCCAGGCAGGCGACGCCGTGCGTGTGCGCATCCTTCAGGACAGACACGGTCTGGACACGGTAGGAATCCCAGATGCAAATGTAGGGATCCTTCCCAACCTGCCCTGTGGCTACCAAGGTTTTATCTGGATGAACTGCAAGGCTGCAAACAACACACTTCAGTTAGAACACACTTTGGGCATGATCACAGCAGCTGTCTTCAAAACCCAGCTGATTCTGGTATTTACTTAAAATGTTTTGCTGAGACTGACACAGTGAGTGCAGAATGCAATTTATCATGTAATAATATTTTAACTAGAAAAAGGAAAAGCATAACCAGAGAATTTTTAAATACTTTTGATTGATAAGCTGATTGAACACAGACTCAGATCTTAGTCTTTCACAGGTTTGTAATGGATGATTTTCTACTAATTATCCTCTTTTGCACATCAGCTCAAATATTCTGAAATATGGACCAGAGGCTGAATAATGATATTGTTCATTATTAGAAATACGCACAAGAAATCCTCTCATCTTTAAATGTTCAAACACAGCAATCTCAGAACAGACACAGAAGTAAATTGTTTCACCAGAATCAAACCGTGTATGTCTGTTCACAACCCTTCAGATATGAAAATGAGAATAAAACCTCTCTGCAAAGTCATATGAATACAAAAGCAGTTTTACACAGTTACCCAGGAAACAAATTTGAACAATGGCTGAGTATGTGAGCTACACATGGAAAAAGAAAACATCTTATTAATAAACTGGCACTGACCAGGTGGCTGAGGGGAGCTGAATACTTCTGCTATCCCAGGAACAGATAAAACTAATTATTAGGGAAAGTTAATCAAAAAGCTTAAGGAAGTTTTGTAGACACATGCATTTTATGGAAAAAGAACACATTCTGCTCCAGCAGAATTTAACTGTTTTATCTCCCCTGCCCATTCCTCCTTTCCTCCCCAGGCTAGAGTTGTACATTATATTGTGTGTCAGCTGATTCACCTCAGTTCTACACCTACACAGGCAATAAAAGGTGGCTCCACAAATTTAAGGTGTGGTAGCTGTAATTAAATTAGAACACTTTTCTTCAAGAACCAGAAGGCAAACATTAATTGTGCTAATCTCCCTTACTGCTAGAGCAGAACTCAATCACACGTGCCACCATTTAGCATGGAGCAGGTCTCACACACCAGAGCCTCCTCTGGGGTTAAGAGCACGAACACATTTCCTAAACATCAGCATGTCTGTACTGAATGTCTCTGCTATTTGTTTTATCCTTTTTGATGCATGAAGTCAGCCAGTGGGGGGACTAAAATTAGGGAATAATATCAATTTTTGGCACCTAAATTAGCAGTCTGATTTCCCAGCCCCGCTGAGGACATTCATCTCCTGCCACCAGCTTTTCCAATGCACTCCCCCTGCCCACGTTCAGTCTGGCTGTTAGATAACCAAGGGCTTATTTTTGGCAGACAGAGCAGTGGGTTAGAGGAAGGAAATGAAGCCAAATTTCAAGAACAGCTCTTGGTGACTGTTTGTTACCTGCATATGACTTATATGTTTGATGTGTGTTCAACTATTAAAAATTCTCTGTTACAGAGGTCCTGTGCTGTCTTCACAGGGTATAAGATTTCCAAGCCCTTCCCTGCCACCTTAACTGGAAATCAACTTGATTGGCTGTGTTTTGTACTGTGAAGGTGCATTTTCTAAGCAAACATCCCATAACTGGACCATTTGCAATGAAACCACATAAATATTTGCACCACTGGAAAACACTGAAATGCTTGTTATGTTATATTATGGGAAAATACAATTAGAAGAGACAAAGCATTCAAACAACAGCAATTTATGGTACAGAAAACACATTATTACAGGATTAATTCCTATTCCTCCTACAGGGAGGACAAGATATAAGCAGGGTGGGCTGAAGAAATTTCCAAGAAAATTCATCTCTGTTTTCCAGGTTTGAGGGAAAAGGACAGGAACTCCCTCTTGCTAAGGAGCTGGGATGCAAACAAAGGATCAAAGCAGCAGCAGGTGCTGTCAGTGCTGTCCATTGGCCCTGGCAGCCACTTCCCCATGCAACAAGAACTTCCCTGTGTGGGAACAGCAACAGGAGCAGCTGCACACGCAGGGAAAGAGGCAGAGATCGACTGCTTTGGGAATGCCCATTCCCTTCCTTCCAGGGAAGGCAAAGAAAGCAATGGGATTCCTGGCTAAATGTACTGCTGTAAATTCCAAAGCACTCTGATGTGGGATTCACATTCTCTGAACCTGAGAGAAGCAGAGAAAACCATGATCAAAGCAATTCTTATCTCATCTGCTGCTCCTGTGTTTGTGCCAAAGTTGAATGCAACGTGGAGATTGTTTACCCACAGTGATGGTGTTTTGTTCCCTTGGCCTGTCAGGGCCAGGTGTGTGTCCAGACTGTCAGTCAGCAGAGGATTTGTTGAGTGCTGGTGCAGTTGCAGTTTAGATGTAGTGTAATATTGTATAGAATAATCTATAATAAAGTAATTAATTAGCCTTCTGATATCACAGAGTCAGATGCATCATTCCTCCTGCATATCAGGGGCCCTGCTTTTCTGATACTCTGATGTAGCTGCAAAACACCCCTTTAATCCAAGTGCCTCCAAAGGCACTTTGACACAAACAATCCCTTCAGGATGAACCAGTAAAGCTCAGGTAATATTTTAACATTAGACCTCATTAATAAAAGGTCTGTTAGGAAGAACTTCCAGGGAACATTTCCTTTGCCTTCCCTTTGCAAATCAACAAGCCTGAATCTTAGCATCTAAGGCTGGAACTGTGTTAATTTAGGATAATTAAAGATGCCAGACACGTGTTTCAGCAGGGTCTGATGAAATGCTCTATAAAAGTCATTAGTGGATCCATCTGGTCTGGGGGCCTTGCCAGATGGGAAACTCATACTACCTCCACAATTTCTGTTGCAATAATATCCTGCTCTAAGATTATTTTTTTAATAACACATTACAAATCCAATGGACTAAAAGTATTTGTTTCTTGTCTACATTGTATTTTGTCTATACTGCTTTTCTATACACTTGTAAACAGAGTAGGGACCTGAAGTTCCAAGTAGAACTAAGCAGAAGAGTTTAGCTGTGGCTCAAGCCTCAAAAGGAGTTACAGAGAAGGCAGAGGTGCTCTTTTCACAGGGATGCACAGGGAGAGGACAAAGGCAAGAGACACAGAGCTGCTTTGTGGGGAACATTGTCTGGATCCAGGGAAAACATTCCTCACTAGAAAAACTAAAGACCAGGATAGTTGCCTAGAGAAGTGGTAGAAGTCTCCTCACTGGAAACAGTCCAGGATTTAATTGGCTTGACAGGACCCCAAATAACCACATCTAAGGCTGTGCTCTCAGGACAAAGTTGGACTGGGTGATCTCTGGAGGCCTCTTCGAAACCAGAGCTTTCTATGGCTCCAAATACTGAAATACATCAAGAAAGTCTAAAGTGATAAAAGTAGAAATGCATTTTGGCTCACAGCAGTTAACTTGCATTAGATAATTGCTCCCTGATGCTGCAAAAAGCAAGCACTTGTGTTATCTTTAATACAGGCATAGAGAATTGAGGGAAACCTTGAAATGGGTGTATCAGATGTGTGATACAAGTTTAAATCTCACTACTCTGGGTCTTTTAAATCTATCACTGCACTACCCTATTCATCAGATAGGCAAAACACTTTTTCACTGCAGTAATGAAAACCTGAACATTTGCTTTTGTAGTTTTGGTGCATAATTTATATTTTCTATTTCAAATGCCATATTAATTTGAATCTTTCTATAATCATCCTATCAGGAATTCATTGTTCATACAAACCAAAGCTGGCTTCCAGAACATCCCACCTGACAAAAAAGAAACTGCTCTTTGCAAAGGAAACAAACACCTGCAGTTCTGAATGAAATCACTGACTCAGGTGGACTGTCACCAGCTCTTGACAATATAATTCATCCTCAGTGCTGGGATGTTTGGCAATTTAAAGCAGTGTGCAAATTTGATGCTAATCTAAAATAACTCCAGCTAGTTAAACACTGATCAATTAATCTCCACTTCAAACCCATCCAGTTTTAAATTGGGGATAACATTTCCTGTTTAGACAAACCTTTACAGAATCCTGCAGTTTTCTGTAACAGTGCTAGATATGTTAATGTAGACTTGGGGAGAGGCAGATACTGTCTGTATTCTATCAACTCTCTTCAGGAAGTCTCTTTTCACAATGAAAGAGTTGTTTCTTGTTAAAACCCCTATCCACAAACCCCACAGTTTAGCAGAACAGAGAACACACCAGGTCTTTCTTCTGAATTTAGGTCAAACTTGGGAAGTACTCAGGGCAGTGACTCTGCTACACTTGAACAATGGACATATCAGACAACAACAATTTTTCTTTCTCTGTAGCAATATCTCTGAAGAAACAATATTTCCAAGAAGCTCCAAACCTGTCCCAAAATAGCCACAATGTGCCAGCAGGTGTTTTCTCCTTTGTTGCCTCCTCCTGCTCCTGGCAAGACACTTCCAGGCTCCCGGAACACCAGGGAGCTTCTGCATTTTACTGCTCACACAGTGCTAAGGACAGAGCTGTCCTCACATGGCAGCAAAGAACACAAACACTCACTCAGCAATTCCCCATTTCACAGAGCAAAAGGAGTTTCTTTCCTCAGTTGTGGGGTCAAAAGGGAACTCACTGTACAGACAGAGCTATTTTAGCAGCAAAATAAGGCAGGATGCAGCCTGATCCCTGTTTCTGAATACAACACAAGACATCATCAAGCCCCATTGAAAGGAATAATGGAACAAAGACCAGCACTTAAATGGAAGCAAATGCAGGGGGATTCAGGAGCAAGGGAATATCAGAAAAGGAAGAGGAGCCAGAAAAAAAGAAGAGGAACAAGGCAACAACAAAACAACCTACACAAACCCCTCCAGATCTGTAAAAATGGAGAGAACATTGAATAGAAAACTGCTGGAATCTGACAGGATAATCCTACATCTAATCTGCCCCCCAAATGAGTTCTGAAACACCAACACCACAACCAGGAAAATCCAGCTCTTAATAACACAGGAGGAAAATCCAGCTCTTACTAACACAGGAGATTGTTGCTCCTGCACAATCACAGCTCCCAACCTTTGCCTCCTCCAGCACAAGGCCGAGACCTGCAGAGCTGGCAGGCAGATCACACACCACAATAACCAATTTTATTTGGCATGTACCATAGGGCAGGTGAGGGAGGCTTTGGGAGGGCACTGCAGGCACGTGGAACAAATGGGAGAACAAGGAGAACAGATCTGTTAGCTCTGAGACACAGAGACTCTGTGTGTGCATGTATCTGCATGTATAACACAGTTGATACACACACTCATACAAGTGAATTGCTTTTTTTTACACATCTGAACATATAGCTCTAATGATACTTTTAAATATGCTAAATATTGCCACATGCTTCTTGCAAACAACTCAAGTACAGAGCATATTTATCCTGACAAAATAAAAACATAAATGTTGATAAAAATACTGCAACGGCAACATTTTAATTTACTGGCTTGATTGCTACATGGCAATATCTTGTTTATATATAACAGAGAACAGGACATGTGTACAGAGTGATGGGCTTTTTAAAAATCATTTAGGCATTTTTTAAGTCCAAGCTCTTACTATCTGTTCCACTGCTGGTTTTCCCCTCCATGCTCCCTGCGTAGGAAGAAGAGTGATACAGACACAGGTTGTAGCATTTACTCATCACCCTGCATCAGCTTCCTACTGAAGCCAGGCTGCCTCTGAGCCACAATTCCCATGGCCTGTCCCAGGCAGCTCCCATCTGCTCCTCTGAGGAAGCAAACACCCCCAGAGCAGACTTCAGAGTGGCTGGGATCCCTGTGTGGGGCTGGGCCACAAAGCGAGCCAAAACGGAATAATTTGAAGTGGATGTGCAGCTCAGACCTAATGAAGGTCCTGGAAGCACAGCCATGAACAGCTGCTGTTCGAGCACACTTGGAGTGCCCTGGGATCCTAGGGGCATCCTGACAGGGGTTTTATTTCCAAGTGTTTTCCAGAACTCACCTGAGGTACAATGGTGACAGAAGCACACAAAGTTATAACCATTCCTGCCACTCTTTATCCTTGGAGAAGTCCTGCTGACCTGCTCCTTGTGCCAGTGTTTGTTATTCAAGCCCATGGAGTTATTCCACCACATGTCAGTAAGGTTTGTTCAGCTGCTCAAGGCTTACCAGAACTCCTGACAGACCAGGTCCCAAAGGCCTGAGCATGGCAGAACATGGAATTTCTCATGGCACCATGGAAGCTACAGAGGGATCAGTCAGGCCAGATTTAAAAAGTGAACAAGTGATTAAAATTTCCCCAGTAACAGAAGGTGAAAGATGCAAAAGAAATGTAATGCTTTGAGCAAAAGCATTCTGCACTTTAATTAAGACCAGCTCTGATTTACACTCATATGCATCTGTACACAGAGAAATATTGGGCAGACTCTCCAATGAAAAGGGAACAGCAGCATAGTCCTGCAGCACTGAGGCTCCTCCTCACCCATGGCTGAAGTTCTCTAATGATTTCTTTCCTTGGATAACTCATGGATATTTTGCAACTCTTGAGCTTCTCCCAGTGAAAAGCAATCCTAGGAGATTTTATCCAAAGCCCACATTAGAACACTGAAAACTAAGCAACAACAATTGCTGATGTCCTCATGAATTGTGGGTTTTAGTAACAACTGAGCAGGGAAAACACCCAGTATTTCTTATGATCCACACTCCCCCATAGATCCCTGCTGTGTAACTCTGAAATTCAACCACCACATTCCAGTTTTCTCATGCATGCTCAGAGTTCCCATTTGAGTCCAATAATATTTGCATTCATGATGATGAACCAAACACTTGTTTTGATGGCCAAAGCAGTTGTAAACAAATACCCAAAACAGATCTACATTACACCCTTCCCGATATAAACATTGTGATTTGATGCAATCAGGAAAATGGACCTAAAACTATCATTTGTAAAGAAAAATCTGCTAGAAGTGGAGACTAAAAAGAGAGGGTTGGGAAAGAGCAAGAACTGTACTTAGCTCAGCACAGTATTTGTCACTAGTCTAGTCTATGCTTATGATACTTTATAAACCATGTAACACATTCTGTAATAAAATACACAATAAAGCAGCAAGTAGATATTGGTCTATGATGCTGAGACAAAAACAGCAACTGAAATGCTATCAGTGATTTCTCAACACTTGGAAAGCTAAAGAAACACTGCTGTAAATCCAGTGCTGCTCAACAGGAACCAGCAAAACTTCTGTGTTCATCTGGTATAAAGAATTTGAAGGCCAGTCTGAACACCGTGATTGAAAATATAAAATTCATACATCAGATAAAGCCTGGCAGTGAAGAAATCACATGCTGGAGCCTCCTTCATTTCCTGTGTTCACCTAATTCCAGCCTGCCTGTGGAACACCAGAACCAAATGGAACCCAAACCAGTCACTAACCATGCCCAGCTGCTGGCATCCAACCCTTCATTTCCCATTTCATCCCACTCAAGGGCTGAACTAACTGCAAATGGCCCGAATGTGCCTTTCCCACAAAGGGATGTGACATCATTCAGACAAAGGTTAAGCTGACAGCTCTACAACTGGTGGTCACAGCGAACAGCCAATCTGAGCACTAATTAATTGCCCACGTGCAGTAATTAATGAACGGCCCGCAGCACGGTGATAGGTGCAGATGGCCCCCCCTGCTTGGCAGCACAGCAGGAGCTGTTCCCAGGGGGGATTCTCCTGTTCCCTCCAGAGGCTGACTGAGGCACAACTGCTCTGGCGTTTCCTCCATCTACTCTGCTTTTTGTGTAGCCAACAGTCAGCACTGAATATGGGTATAACTATGCAGATCACAGTCGGAATCAAAACATTTGCAGCTAAAAAAGAAGAGAGGGAAAATGGGAAGAAAATTTTGGAAACAGGACAGACAAAAGACAGAGCTGACAAAAAGAGGAATCATGGGGGAGCTGCAAAATGAATATAGAAGATGTGATAAAAATAACCAAAAAGCCCAGAGAACAGCCAAGGAGAAATAGGAAATACTGCAGAGAACAAGGGAAAAACCCAGCCATTGTCACAACTTGCCTGGATCACTCCCACTTTCATTTTTAGTTTAAGGGATTTCATCTCATCCTCTTGAAAATTCCCAGGTATAATCATATCTTGGACAAATTGTGTGGTCTAACAAAACGCCCAGGCTGTGGTTAAATAATTCACATTGGGATAATAGCACTGTGTGCATAGGTTTGCCCTCACCTGATTATTAGAAACAAGGATTCTAAGCCTGGGGAAAGTGCTCCTTCTTCAAGGGCAGCAAACACACAGCTGCATCCTATTTGAGCCTTCTTCTCATGGACATCCTGCCCTACAAGATTTAAAGTTTAGGCACTTCAGTGGCAAGGAGAAGAGGAAGGGTTTGATTCCCTAATGGATCAAACCAACACATCCTGAAGAGGAAGGGTTTGATTCCCTAATGGATCAAACCAACACACCCTGAGCTGCACTTCACAGGTCAGATCATTCTTTGTATACTGAATGTCTGCAGGAATGATAAATGTGGTGATATTAGATGTGGCTGGTAAAAAGTGTTCATTTTTAGACCCTCAGGATAGGGGGAATTTTCAGTGCTACTAAGAATGCTTTTTTCTTGTTATCTCACAGGAGTGCAAACCCAAGACCAACAACTGTTCTCAGGGAAAATATCTTTCTATTTTAGAGGTTGAAAATCAGCAGAAACAGGAAAGAAATAGAAAGTTCTTATATGATCATGTGGAAATCCTGCTCCCTTTTTGGTCATGCTGAAGTGAATAACAAACATCAAGTGGGGCAGAAACCAGTGCAGAGCAAATAGGAACCACATGTAACATCAGAATGGGTTTGTTCTCTTAACTTCCAGTCACAATGGACCAGCAGCAAAGTCATGAGTTATCAGTTCTGTGAACACTCTTGCCAGGCTTCTGAAGTTCTGCTTCACCAGTTAATTATACAGAACACAAATACAAACACTACTCCTAAAACTTCAAACACTGTTTATAACAAATACTTCTTATAAATCCATTTTCCTTTTTTCTAACAATTCAGACAAGAAAGGTTTCTCTACAATTATCCACAAAACAGCTTTATTTTTCTGAGAACACTTACTAAAATAAGTGACTTTTGTTACCTTGCTTTACATTGTATGACACAGCCTGAAGATTCTAAGTACCAAGTGTCTCTTTTGTGTGAGACAGATTAAACTAAACCTCTGTTAAACTTCTCAGATACCAGAATTCACCTGGTTTCCCAGAACCTATTCTGGCTGCAAGACCTTACCCAACTATAGCCTATTATTAAACAAAAAGCAGCTAAGCACCATTGCTTTCACAGCAAACAAACAGAAAACTAAAGATTAAAACCAACACCTCGATTTCACTATACTCTGCTGTCCTGCTGATGACAGAGTTATGCAGCACCATGGCAAAACCAACAAATGCTTCACCAATACTCTGCACATAAAACCCAGAAAAATAAACAGGAAAGCACCAAAGCAACACACTCAGAATTTAATGCTGATTAGAATTTCCCTTTTAGCCTTCTCTCCTTTCCACCACAGGTTTTGTCAGTTGGATTATTTGGTTGTTTTAAAAAGCCTGTGAAAAACACCAATCGCTTGTTTTAAAATTTTAAAAGTTTAACAGTAATAAAATGGTTATAAGAATAGTAATACAATTAGAGCAATAAGAATTTGGACAATCAGAGTTAGGACAATAAAAGCAAAGAATTAGGAATAGACATTTGGATGCCTTCCTCTTGAAAGCATGGCTTGCTGACCAAGGATTAACTCTTAAAAGCAATAGCCTGTTGCATGTTCATACATCTCATACATGATTCAAAAACTCTTCTCAAATAAAGGGTGTGTTCTGGTTATGGTCAAAAAAATGTGTATTTTATGATTGGCTTTTCCCCCTTCATCCTGTAAACCATGGTCAGATTCCATGGAGTCTGCAAGGAGACCAGTCCTTCACAACAAGGAGGCAATAATTCTTCCTCTTTGGGATTTTAGTGGCTTGTTGCTGTTATCTCTATGCAAAGAATTTCTTGATTATCTCATCTGTTTCTTGAGCTCATTTAAAAGTATCTTACATAGCACAGTTTCTATTTTAACATTATGTTACAATCTAAAACTATATTTAACACACTACTTAAGGGAATGAATACAGCATCACTTTCTAACACAACACAGAATATTGACTGTAATATTTGCAAAAAGCCAATCATAAAATACACATTTTTCACAAGCCTAAATAAGTAAGAGAAGCACTCACCAGGGCTCTGGAGCAGCTTTGAGAGGGCAGTGCAACAACTGAACCCTTTACAAAACCTCCTACTCCCTCCCCACTCCAGCTGCCCCTGGTTTGGTACAAATGAGGGCCTGGCAAACCCAGGTGCAGGGACTTTGCTCATTGCTTGGGTTAGCTCTGTTACTCCCAAATTCTGCTGATTAAATTCAGGTGAAATTAATCACCTGAGAACAATCTGTGCTTAATAGGTGGCAGACAAGAGAAAATTGCACAGGACAGAGCTGCTTTTTATCAGAACAAAAGCCAAGACTCGGGTCCACATCAATTTGATACCACAACATTCATTCTCCAGCCAAGGCCATTTTCCCAGTGGAATCTCTGATGTCTGAGGCAGGGATGTTACATTAAACACCTCATGATCTGAGGTGTTTGCTTGCCTGAGTGGAGGCTTCTAAATGCCTGCACAAAGGAAGCTCATTTTGAAGCTTCTTACTGACAGAAAATCCTTATTAGTCACAAGAAAGCAAAGGACACCCTTTTAATGGGAGCTTGGCCTGTAGATATTTGAAATGTGTCCAAAACTCAGCTGCTCACACTGAAGGATGGGGTGTATTTTGCTCCACTTGTGAAAATACACCTAAATACCCTCAACTCATGTCTTAGAAAAATCACCATCAAGACACACCTTCCTTCACTCAGCACATGTAAATATTGCTGAGTTCATCTTTACAGAAATTACTAAAACAGCAGGAAATCGTTATCCTTTGTGCAAAACCCCAAAAGTCTGTGAATTAAAGAGGCTGCACCTGTATCGAGTGGAAGGCAGAAATTCACCCTGGTCATTTTTAGAAGTTAATTGTATACAGAAATTATAAAATTATAATCAGGAAAAAAAGTTTATTTTAATTTTTTTTGTGTTTCTTAGTTCATTAATTATATTTATGTGTAAAACAATAGTTCTAGGATGCTTAATTCTCAAATCAGCTTTATATAGTCACATAATGTTATCATTGTTCCACTTTTAATTTCTTTTTAACACTTAGTATATTTTCCTGGGATGTTATTGAATATTTCCTCTAATTCATGTACTGCCATGTTTTGTGAGTATTTTATCTGCTTTTATTTTAAAAAATATAATAAACGAAGGAGAAAATAAGGGAATGACTTTATCAATCACTGAGAAAATAAAGTTCACCCCAGTCTGGAGTGCCATACAAAGCACTGAGGAGTTAGAAAGTTCATTTTATTATTCCATCAATCCACTGTCTAATGAAGTAAAAGAAAGAAGCAGCTTCAAATGTAAATATGAATAATAATTTCACAAGCTAAAGTAAAATACTCCTTTGCCTTCTGGAATCTCACAAAGGCTGTGCATGCTCTAGATCTGTATTTTTTCAGACTCGTGTGGATATGAGCAGTGCTTTCAGATGAGAAGCTGTAATTCATCAGGACTAGAAATCAAATTTCTTCTACAATAGAAAACAGCAGGAGTTAATACCAACAGGCCAAGTGCATCAGACATGCCCTGTCTCTGCTACAACTGCTAAAATGAAATAAATCAAAATGCTCTTTTCCCCAGAGCTGTTTCCACAATCATAATATTTTAAGTGCACATTAAAATGTAGGATTTGAACACAATCCATTCAGCCCACTCAAGTTACTGCCCAGGGTCTGTGGGACACAGCCCAGGGTGTTGTTATTAGAATTTTGTACTGCAAACCAGCTCCTGAGCTGATTTGGGGATTCAGATCTTTTGTTGTGCTCCCAATATAGGCAAACAGATCAAATAGGAAGCAGAATTCACTTAGCTAAGGGTGCATTGGAGGAATTCCCAGATTTGCCATAGAAGGAAGCATAAAACTGAGGAGAGTTCCATGCCAGTAGTACCTAAGTTTGGTGGTTTCAATTTCTGTACTACAGTCTGCAGTGCTGATACACTTGCAGCCCAGCTGAAATTCCAGCTGTCAGTATTTTCTGACCAGATCTGGATTTCTGAAAGCAAAGGATGAATAGAGATGACTGCTGTGGGACACATTATCCACATTCTGATCTCTCTTGCAAAAATATCAGACAAGTTGAGAACCAACCAGAATTTTAATGCATGTTAATTTGAGCATTGCATTTTGCATACATTTGCTTTTATTTTTGTATTCTGCAGGCAGCTGGAATAAGTAAAAAAAGATCTGTAATCATCTCAGAATTAGAAAAAAAAATGAAAGCCAAAGCTTTATTCTATATTTATTATTTAAATATTAAAGTAGTAAAATTATATACTTTGGCTTTCATGATCTTATAACAAAGCCATAAACACATCAAGAAGTGTTTTCACTTTTACTTGAAATGAGATTCATAACATGACAGGAACACACCTTAAAAAATATTGTTTTGTGTAACATGGTATTAGATAATAGTAACTTTTTACTTTATTTAGAAAATTACTGAAATGATTGCACTTCTGTGTGATAACATTCAAGTTATCTTATTTGGCTGAAAACAGGGCTTTTTTAACTGAATGGGATTTTGAACTTTTTCTAAACTATCCAGACCAGGTCCAACAGGATGTCACCCCTTAGCAGTATCTCAAAACCCCCCATAAAACCTGGGGATTGGCATCTATTTTCCAACAATTCCTCATTTTAAATCTCCTTCACTTTGAGATGTAGTTTTAAGAAGAGGAGCCTTTGTAGGTTTTCATGTAATGCTTTTACAGGTGATACCCACATTTGAGTCCCAGCTCTTCCCAGGCAGGTGGCCATAGCCTGTTCCATAGAAATCTGGTTTCAGGTTTCAGGTGAATGTTTTGGGAACAATCCAGCCCCTTCTCAGAACAAACACCTGCACTGATGAATTGAATTGCCCTCAGCCACTCAGGGGAGGAGCCACCACATAAATATGGATTTGTACACAGAAGAGTGAGAATGGAGAAAGCAAACAGAACACAAAAGGATGCAAGAACAGAATGAAGAGGAAATAAGACAGCAAGGAAAATTCCCATATATATTAGTGCAAGAATGCCTCAGAGTTAGAGAGGCTGAGGCAGCCTTTATGGGGGTGACTGTGGGTCACAATGAAGAGCAGATTCCAGCAGCTGAGTGGGAGTTCAATTGATAACTCTGAAGTCATCCCCTGAAGGCTGGTGAGAAGCACTCATCTTTATTCACTCTGTCAGCTGGCCCTTCTTGTTACAACAATGTAAGAAATAGAAATAAAATTAATTTAAGAAAAAAGGAAAAAATATTCAGTCAAACAAAGCATAATCTAAAATATAAATGAGGATTCTAACTAAGAAAAATAAAGTTTATGTCCAGAATGTATGAGATGCTGCCAAATTTTTCTATGAACCAAATTCCTCAGGGCTTTTGCTGGTTTTTGGAAGAGCTGATCAAAACCACATGCTTACATTTTCAAGGTAAGATAGGTGGAAGGTGTTGCCTGCTGTATGAACAACCAAGTCTGGGGAGCCCCACATCCATGTGCAATCCAAGAATGAAACAGGGGACCAACCTTCCTGACTTGTCATCCCATTGGAACTCTCCCCTTTGGGGGGTGGATGCCAGAGGCACCAGTAAAGCAATTCTACCTCACTGACTGAGGGAGCCAGGAGAAAAACTGAAATCCAGCATGTTAGAAACAGTATGCTAACATTCCCACAGGAAGAACCAGAGCAGGACATAACAGAAAATGACATTTGAAATGCCACAGTCTGCCTTCAGAAGAGAGAAATGAAGAGCTAAAAATCCCCAGGACCTCCTGAGCACAATGCAATGGCTGATGCCTTAAATTCATGCTGACATGCAGTGAAACACTTCTGGTTTAACATATTTGGGCATGTTGTCCTAAAGCCACAAACCATGGTTGTGGCAATTGCTTTTTTTGGTGACTCTCATCTTTTTTTTTCTTTTTAAAATTTCTGTCACATACTAGAGGGAAAAGCCCCTCCTGTCACAATGCAAGAGATTTTTTTTTTTTTTTTTAAATGGAAACATTTCTTAGGAGCCTAAATTTCTGCCAGCACTCAGAAAAAGCTTAGATGTGCCAATATTGAACAATTCTACATAGTCCCAACTGCTTAACAAGTCCAGGATTAAGAGCAGTCCATTCATAAATGGGATTAAGGGACATCAGTCCCCACTGCTTCCTCCAGCACAGAAAAGAGGGAAGTGAAAGAGGTAACTGTGTGATGACATTTAGTCAACAATTTATCTAAAAGCCAAAAATATAATTTTTTATATTTATGCATTATATAATACTGCATAATTATATAATAATTATATATATAATATATAATATATAAATAATATATTATATATAATATATATAATTATTATTTATAATTACACACACTTATTAATAGTGTGTGTACATATATATATATATATATGTACACACACTATTTATATGTATTTGTGTGTGTACATAAGTTTAAAAACCCAGACCACAATCCTGCCAATGGCTGAGGTGGATCACAGAAACTCCATTCTGTTGATAGCAGCCTATGACAGCTGCAGGAGATGTTCAGTTTTGAGGGACTCAGGCTGATAACATTGTTATATCTATAGGGAAGAAAAAAGCAGGAATAAAATGTGTGCAGTGCAGTCACTGTCATCCTGTATGAAGTAACTCCTGCCAAACTAAATGACAAGGTAAAAGACCATTTATCCCTAAGCAGTGGGGAGTCCCACAGATTGGAAATGAGAAATAACAGATACCACAGGGAACGTGTGAAATGCAATACACATTCAAGTAACTATTTAATACAGCAAGAAACAGGGCACTCTGAAGAGCTGACTTATTTAACAGCACTTAAATAAGTCTGTTCTCAGTTGAAACACAAAGTACATGCTAATTCCTAATTTAAATTCTCTTCTGACCCTTCACCTGGTCCAACGGGCAAAGAAAATAAAATTGTGAAGTTCTACTGATGTAGACACAAGTGCCAAAATATTCCTTGCTCAGACAAATGCATGCTGCTTTCTCAGCTCCCTCACAGGAAAATCATGTTTTATCTCACATAAGGCCAGCTCTCAGAGAACAAGACTCTCTGTTCAGATTTACAATATTCTTAAAATAGGCCTTTACAGAAATAAATAGCTGTCACCCATCTCCCAGGCAGATCTGAGATTTCCTCACATGCCTGGTGACACTCGTGGATCCACCAGGCTCTGGAAAGTTAAAGATCCACACGCTGGTTCCCATCAAAGCACTCAAACAAGCCCTGGAAATTCAATTCAAGGATTTTCTAGAAATTTTAGACATGGAAGATTAGTTTACTTCCAAGCTTTTAAAGTGATCCATCTGTGTAACAGAGCAATTCATATGTTCACTCATAAGGCAGTGCCCACGGAGTCATCACCATGGCTGGAAAGCAAAATTATGTCTGTGGTAACTGCTCAGAAAGGGAGGAGAAATGGCAAAAAGTGAGGACAGAGTCTGGGAATTTAGCAAGTTCTCTGAATCAGATAACTTCCCTTCTGTGCTGCCTACAAAATGGATAGCTGGGGAAAAACATGGAGGGAAAAGGTTCAGGACCTCTCTTTAGTGCTATTTTAGGTAACAATGGGCAGAGGTTTGAGGAAAGCTGCCCTTGCACATGGAATAAGATCAGGTCCTGAACCCTGAGGTCTCAAGGAGCACCACAGGCAGACATTGGAGAGAAACCACAGCAATACCTGACACTGTCCAAAGCCCACAAGCCACATGCAAATCCAACTGAACAGAACTTGTCATGTTTATGGGACTGCCTTAGCCTCAAAATGAACTCTTGTCAAATGTAAATAAAGTTTCAAATAGAAAGTTATGCCATGTTGTTAAATTCATGTTTTCCATAAGTACAACTTTCAATATTGGATTTCTGAAGAAGTGTCACTGGAAGTGCTCACCAAGCTTCCTGTTCCACTGAAAGACTCATCAGGCATTTGGAAAAGATGCTCACAAACCACTTTAGCCTCTCTGTCCTTCCACAGAACCACTGCACTAGGCACCCTCAGAATACAGGACCCTCCCTATTATTCAGAACATGTCTTTTAGTGCAATTTAAGATTATTAATTATCCAACCAGTTATTAATTTTACCTGTTGTTTAATGGATGTGCAGCCAGTCACAGACACAAATAGGAGAGAGCAGGTGTGACATTATCACACCACTAAAATCCATGACATGCTGTATTTGAGAGATTACCATGATCCAAAGAATGCCTTTTAAACTTCTGTTTTGTGAGACTAATACCAGGAGTTACATAAACAAACATGCAATTGTGCATTTCTGTGTTTTTATGTAAGCACTGTGATTCATTTTCTTGCCTATTACAATTATTTCTCTTTTTCCCTTGGTTTCTTAGCCAACTCTTCAGAGCAGAGATTGGGAACCTGCAGTTGTGCTTTCAGTGAAACCTCAGAGAGCTGGGCTCATCAGAGCCCTTTTTGCTGTATTTTAGGCTCAGTGCTGCAGTGGAGGCTGAAGAGTTTTTGCCATTATGTAACTGCCTGGCAGCATGTAGCTTCAGGCAGTTATAATCTGGTTTACTGCTTGTCATTTGCTAATACTCGGGGTTTTTTCCCTAGCTTATGCTACCAGGGATGTTACAGGGGGTTTGCCTTCCCCTTCCCAGCAGGACAGAGAGCAGGCTCCAGCCCCAGCTGCCCAGCTCGTGTGGAGAGCACAGCGCATCCCCCTGCTGCCCCCATGCCCCGTGTCTGCTGCAGCACCCAGAGCAGTGCCCTGCCCTGCCCTGCCGCACGCAGGAGGGCTCTGCTGGTGGCTCCGTGTCCCTGCCCTGCCACACGCAGGAGGGCTCTGCTGGTGGCTCCGTGTCCCTGCCCTGCCCCACACAGGGAGGGCTCTGCTGGTGGCTCCGTGTCCCTGCCCTGCCCCACACAGGGAGGGCTCTGCTGGTGGCTCCGTGTCCCTGCCCTGCTGGTGGCTCCATGTCCCTGCCCTGCCCCACACAGGGAGGGCTCTGCTGGTGGCTCCGTGTCCCTGCCCTGCTGGTGGCTCCGTGTCCCTGCCCTGCTGGTGGCTCCGTGTCCCTGCCCTGCCCCACACAGGGAGGGCTCTGCTGGTGGCTCCGTGTCCCTGCCCTGCCACATGCAGGGAGGACTCTGCTGGTGGCTCCATGTCCCTGCCCTGCCCCACACAGGGAGGGCTCTGCTGGTGGCTCCATGTCCCTGCCCTGCCCCACACAGGAGGGCTCTGCTGGTGGCTCCATGTCCCTGCCCTGCCCCACACAGGAGGGCTCTGCTGGTGGCTCCATGTCCCTGCCCTGCCCCACACAGGAGGGCTCTGCTGGTGGCTCCATGTCCCTGCCCTGCTGGTGGCTCCATGCCCCTGCCCTGCTGGTGGCTCCGTGCCCCTGCCCTTCTGGTGGCTCCATGTCCCTGCCCTGCTGGTGGCTCTATGTCCCTGCCCTGCTGGTGGCTCCGTGTCCCTGCCCTGCTGGTGGCTCCGTGCCCCTGCCCTGCTGGTGGCTCTGTGTCCCTGCCCTGCTGGTGGCTCTGTGTCCCTGCCCTGCTGGTGGCTCCTGTGCCGCTGGGGGCTGTGGCTGAGCAGGATCTTGGAGCACAAGCCCGGGGTAAGATTTAATTCCAATCAAATCTGCTCATGGAGTGCATTCAGCAGGGCTGGGCACAATTCCAGATTTAACCATACCATGGCAGCCAGCCAGGATGGGAAATAGCAACACACTTGGTGCTGTGCAGGGACAGAGAAACAGGTCCCTGCATCACTGGCTGGAGATCCTACATTCTTTCAGAGCAGTAAAAATTACAAGCTACTAAAGGAGGCTTCACATGTCCTTGATAACAGTTCACATATCTACTTGTTTTTCTATTCTCTTACAGTTTTCCTGAGGTAAATATCCTTTTCCCTTCATTCTTTTCACCCATGCCAGATAAGACAGAAGATATATCACAGCTAATTCTTCAGTACAAAGCTAAGGAAGAATCACAATGGACAAGCTCTCCCTGGGAAGGGAGCAGCCAAGAGCCAGTGAGGGCTCCTTTGTGTGTCTGCACTCTGCTCATTCTGCAAACAAAACTAAAATGGGATTTTTCATGCTGTATTTTATTTCTCTCCCCCTGAAATCAATCTCCTTAAAGGAGAAAAAAAAAATTAAATCTGAAAATCTGATAGAAGCCATGGGAAAACTAAATATGAAAGTAAAACTAACAAAAACCACGAAGCCCTCAAAACTCTATTGTTCTTGAATGTTCTTGGCAACATTCTGTTTCAAAGGAAGAAATTACTTTATATCTATTTTATTAAGATTGAAATTATTTATAAAGTTGCTTTTTTTACAAAAGTATTAGTTTTCTGCCAGGGAGGACCTGAATTTATGAAAAGTGATTTTAAGAAGGATGTAAGGAGAACGTAAAAGGATAAAAGAAGAATTTTTAATAATCTGAACTGTCCTTGCCAGAGAGGAGATAAGATGAAGAGAGATGAGCCTAAAACAGATTCCTTTAAAAAAGGTGTTCTTCCTCCAGTTAATGGAAGAGAAATAATGAGAATTACCTCTCTTAATTTATTCTGTGCCTAAATTTTCTGCCACAACATGAAATGTCAAATTTTCATTTGAAATTAATTTGAAATATTTATTTGGAGATTGGTGATACAATTATATCACAAACTCTATATTCCAAAGAATCCCATATCCAAAAGAAGGCCCCCAAAATTTTCAGTGCATTCTGAATGGCATGACCTGTAATACAGAAACCAACTGATTATTTGTGGGAAATAAAAGGAGGAGGAAAATGCAGGAAGAGGAAGGGAAGGGAAGGGAAGGGAAGGGAAGGAGGGAAGGGAAGGGAAGGGAAGGGAAGGGAAGGGAAGGGAAGGGAAGGGAAGGGAAGGGAAGGGAAGGGAAGGGAAGGGAAGGGAAGGGAAGGGAAGGGAAGGAAGGGAAGGGAAGGGAAGGGAAGGGAAGGGAAGGGAAGGGAAGGGAAGGGAAGGGAAGGGAAGGGAAGGGAGGGGAAGGGAGGGGAGGGGAGGGGAGGGAGGGGAGGGGAGGGAGGGAGAGGGGGGGGAGGGGAGGGGAGGGGAGGGGAGGGGAGGGGAAGGGAAGGGAAGGGAAGGGAAGGGAAGGGAAGGGAAGGGAAGGGAAGGGAAGGGAAGGGAAGGGAAGGGAAGGGAAGGGAAGGGAAGGGAAGGAAAGGAAAGGAAAGGAAAGGAAAGGAAAGGAAAGGAAAGGAAAGGGAAAGGAAAGGAAAGGAAAGGAAAGGAAAGGAAAGGAAAGGAAAGGAAAGGAAAGGAAAGGAAAGGAAAGGAGGAAGAAGGAAGAAGGAAGAAGGAAAGGAGCATTTCTTTAACACCATTATTTAACAACATGAAACAATCAAAAATCTCATCAAGTCTCTTCTCTCAAAGAAGAGAATGGGGGTGCACATGGAAGGTCACAGTGCTCTGCTGTGCATCTTTTGCAAATGGCCAATGCATTATTACTTATGGCCACAGTCAATGAAAGCTGCCAGACCCATGGAGTTGCATTAACCCAACATGCAGCTAAGGAGATACAGCAGAATTCCTGTCTGGGATTTAAGTGGGTTACTTGTTCTAAGTATCTTTTGTAAAATTCTCTTTTCTGCAATTCCATAGGCTGGGTGCAATTCTTTAAAACTTGGTTCTGGCATTAGAATGTAGTGTACACAGCCAGCCCAAGCAGGGCAGGGGACAGCAGAGGGACAGTTCACTGCAAGGCCACAGCCACACCCCAAACCCAAGCACAGAGAGCTCCCTGGGGAAAGGCAGGTACATTATTCCCCTCTTGGGAAGGAGGGACTGCATTAGAAGGAGTGCAGCACAGAGATACCCATCCTAAAGCAGCCTGAGATCCCAGACAGAACCACACAAACCTCTCCAGTCTGACAAGCAAAAGCTTTAAAATAGCTCTCTCAGCTAAAGACAGCTGTCATAAAGACTCACAGAATATCCTTTTAGACACTTGTGGCCACTCCCAGATGCCACACATTTTAACAAACTCAACCAAAGCCCCTGTGGAAGTAAAAGGCCAGCACATATGCAACAATCACTGCACCTGCATGAGACCTTGAATCAGGAGCACAACTGAATACAATAAACTTGTTTTACAGACATTAAGAAAGAGCAGTTTCACTGAACAGCATTTCAATTAATTTTTTTAATAAATAATTTCTAAAGAGATGAGAATCCCTCAGAATGCTGGAGGGATCAGGAACCTGCTGTAGATCTACTGCTAAAATCTCATTTAGGTACAGCCCCACTCGTACATGCTCAGCACCGGTGTGACCTGGCCAGTGAGCAGGTGCCAGTGGCATCATCTCTGATCTCTGATCTGCTGCCACACAGAAAGCTCAGCTTTCATAGATCCCAGCACTGGGAGAAGCCAAAAGGTCCTTTAAGGGCCTTACAAACAGTGTCAAACACTGGAGAGATGAAAGGCAAAGTTAAAGAGATTTAAATTTAACACCTTTTGTGGTCAGACAGCAGCTGACTGTGACTAAGCTCCAGTTACAGAGCTCCTGGGATACAGAGAAGGAGGCCTGCTCTGCCTAGTCAGGGGAAAGCAAAAGGGCTCCAGCCTTCACTGCAGGTACAGCTGCAAAACCGTATCCCAAAAACTGAGGATGTATTTTGTCTTTTGTACTACAGTCAATTTCTAAAATAAACAACATCTCTTTAAAAAAACCCAGAAAATTCTTCTTCAAAAGTACAGCTCATCTTGCCCCAAACTGTTATTTTGCAATTAATATTTGCAAGTAGTAGGTTACTACCACAGTAAATGATACTTTCAATATTTATCTCTGCATGTGGAAGGCAGTTTCTGAGGATGAGGAAGCAGACATTTGGCACGAATAGATGCCAAATTTTCATGTGGAGGCATCAATATTAGTATGACTACATATAAACTGCAGTGCCAGTCAGTAATTTTCATGAAGGGTTATGCCTTGAACATTCAAGTCTGCTAAAATAATGGAGGCACTCAAAATTCCCTATAAAAAATCCAGTAAAGTCTTTTGTACCAAGGAGTGTTAGGCAGCCAGAATAACAGGGTTGCTGTATCACTCTGAGAGTAACCTTTATTTTATGTTCTGTTTTAATTACCATCATTTTAGTGAATTTCCATCCATCTGTCAGAGAAGAAAGAACAAACTTCACCGCCAGCACCTACAGAAGTCCCAGCAGTAACGTCAAGCACACCAAGGTTCACTGTGCTGCTGAAACACTTAAAGGAGCTTGACATAAACAGAGACTCAGCCTTGGGATCAGGCTTCCCTAAAGCTTTAGAGGTCTGTTGCCAGGCCTTTCTGAACACCACCCTGAAGGGGAATTGAAATTCAATGTGTCTCTTGGCCAGCCAAGCAGACAGCTCAATGGTCCTGGGGTAGAAATGCACCCCATGCAAAACAAGTTGATGTTCCAAAGAACATTCTTTAGGTGGGAAGGAAAGGAGGCATTTTTGCTCTTTACCAAGGTTCCCAACAAGCTGAGCAGCTGGCTGGTCAGCAAAAGACCTTTTTACAGACCTCCCATCCCCTCCTACTTTCACACAGAAGCATTCCAATACTTGGAGCTGTAGATTTTATTTTTTTAATTTGAAATTAAGTTAACTCATATGAAAAACCTCTGTGTGTTTTCATCGTGGTAAAGAATGATTACCTGACCATCATGACTCCTGGCCATCTGAAATCAAGCTGAAATAAAATAAGCTTAAAAATTGCAGAGTCTTAACACACAGGAAATGTAAAAAATTGTATCAAAAAATTAGGTTTAGACTGCTCTGGTTAAAGGCTGTGGTTAAATGATGACCATTCTCACCAACATACAGTGACAAATGCCTGCTGAGCTTCTCTCCACTTTTAATTGATCTAAGTATTTCTAAATCACTTTCAATAAGATACTGTGGCTGTATATTCCACCACATTTGATGCATTAATACAGATATCTAAGAAACCAATTTATAGCAGGTCAGGCCCTGATAAAGACTTCAAACCTAAGCACAGCACAGCACTCAAGCAGAAGCAAAAGAGGCCACTGGAACTTCATGGAATAAACAGCATTTTCCCAAGGTTTTCCAGCACTGAAAGCAAAGGAGGCAACAAGCTGATTAGAGGAGTTTCTATGGGGAACTAATTCCTTTCATACAAAACTCATTTAACAACTTGCTGCCTCAGAAGAGTTCCCAAAACCCTGCTTCACCCCAGATGTGCCACATCTGTTAAGTTTGGATGGCTTGGTGGATGCACTGGTGTAGCATCCATGAAACAGGGCTGGAATTCCTGTTGTTGAAAATCTCCTAAAATCTCTCTTGTAGTCACTGAATCCCAGCAGTCCTGTGGGGTCACCTCAGGGCTC
This sequence comes from Agelaius phoeniceus, assembly GCF_051311805.1. Classification (NCBI taxonomy): domain Eukaryota; kingdom Metazoa; phylum Chordata; class Aves; order Passeriformes; family Icteridae; genus Agelaius; species Agelaius phoeniceus. The sequence continues at coordinate 112,332,534 of NC_135267.1, read as the reverse complement.
TGAAGTGCAGGGTTAGCCCAAGCTGCAGACAGTGCAGCTCCCATGCACTGATGCTGAACAAGACCCACAGTAACCTGAACACCACTCTACAACCAACAGCACCTGTCACCTTCCAAATGGGGGCAACTGAACAGAAATTGCAAGTATTTTAGATCCCTTAATAAGCATAACCCTATGAACAGAATATTATAACACCTAATTTTCAATGTGAAAAGTGCATATTATATGGCTCTATGCAGATATTTACCATATGTATTTTGATTAGTAGTGGTGAATATGTATTTTCATGTATCGAATAGTAGTGGTGAATATGTATTTTCATGTATTGATTAGTAGTGCTGTATTAACATTTCAATAATAATTGTAGTCTTGTAATTAGAAGGTAACTTTTGTAGTTAAAATAAGAACTATGTTAGTGGGTTTTTTTAAAAGAAAGGAACGAGGCACTCGCACCAGACAGCAGCCCCAGGATACCTGAATCTTTCAGAGAAAAAGAATTTACTGCCCTCTTATCAGAAGAAACCAACTTCTTCCCACCTCAAAGGTGCTGTTAGGATTAGGAGGAAGAAGCTGACACTGACCAGACAGAATCCTGTGTTTGAATGGAATTTGTGCATCATGTATGAGGTGTATGAATATGCAACAGGCTGTTGTTTTAAAGGGTTAATCCTCTGTTAGCAGGGGTCCTTTTTCGGGCTCATTCTGCCCAGAAAAAGGTACCCGGACGTCTGTAACTCTTTGTCTTTATTGTCTCATATTGTCTCATATTGTCCTAATTCAATTTGTCCAAATTATTATTACTCTAATTGTATTACTATTTTTATAACCATTTTATTACTATTCAACTTTTAAAACTTTTAAAAACAAGTGATTGGCGTTTTTAACATTAAATAAAAAATATTAATGTACAATTCAGATCTTCTGTCTCTGAGGTTTTGATTTGCATAGCTCTGCAAATCAAAAATTCCAGAATTAGATTTACTGTGCAATACACAACATTGCTTGAAGCATGTTACTCCTTTTCCCCCCACAGCAGCAAGAGAAGAGATCCACAATCTGACACACATCCTGTCTCCTGAAATGACCCTTGTGGAGAACAAGCCAGGCCTCCAGTGGCTCCTGCAGCCCAGGAAATCCCATCCCCGCTGGCACGGCCACGCTTTAATCTCAATCTGTCCCCAGCAGCACCCCCAGCACACTGAGAGCAATATTCTGATAATCCCACACTGTGAGCAGCCCTACATGAACAGCAGCCCTGCAATCCAGGGATAACAGCAGGGCTTTGCAGGCACTACAGACACCTGCCAGGGAGAGCAGGCTGGCTGCCTCAGCAGAGACCGGCGTGGAGGCAGCCAGGATGCAAAGCTGCTTTTGTAAGTGCACAACATACAAAATATCAGGTGCCACAAGAAACCAGGGTGTGTGACAATGTCACATAGTCAGGACAACTGCTCAATATTGCAGAAATCCTTGGAACTCAAAAACAGGGAGGAATAACTTTGTCACTACAAAGTTATAGTGTTATGGTTATAAAGGAAAAATTTCTCAGGGGTAGGAATCTCTGTTCACAAATGACTTCTGCAGAAACAGATAAAATCAGTTGTTTTTTAAGTGATAGTGAGAAGTATCTCAATGGGTTATATTCTTATTTTTGCTGTTTGCTGTGGCTTTTACATGCACAAATTGCAGAAAAAATATAGGAAAGAACTGTCTCCAAGACTTAATTCAGAGCAAAACAAGGATTGATGTAACTGATCACTGTTCTACAAGTAATGCACAATATTAAAATAAGGAAACCCGTTCTTTTGAAAGTTTTCAATTATTGTCAAAGTCAATGCTCTCACAAACTCCTCTGCAAAGCAGGGCTCACTTAAAGGTTAAATCAGTGGTTCAGGAGCTCATCTCCTCCTGGAGTTGAAGGAAGAGGCACTGGAAGCACAGCACCTGGTGTGGCTTTGCACAGAATACAGGACAATTCCAAGCTCCCTTGTTCCTGCTCAGCACATCGACCTTATTAGCTGAGTGCAGAACATTCAGTTCTTGCACAGGCAGAACTCGCCTTGCAAATGGGAATCCTGGAAGAAAAACCATTTCTCCAATACTATAAAATTTAATCCAATACTTTCTGGTCTGCTTTAGCCCAAACTAAATTATGTCCAGCTGCATTATCTTGATGCAAAACAAGAGACAGAACTATTAATCTTGGAGAACATATTAAACATACACACCTGCCCTTTTCACCAAGGACAAATATCCCCTCTCATATAAATAAACTTCAATAAACACTTCAAGGTAACACACAGTATTACTTCTGAGAATCGTGGCTTTCTCATCTTTTTTTTCAACAAAACAGCATTCACAAAAACACAAAAAAAAATTCACTGAAGGAGATAACAGCAGTCCTTGGAAGCAGAAGATCTTCCCACTTGAAGGTCTCCCAGTCTCAGTGATTCACAGTATTTTCCAAAATCCAAGTTTTCTTTTTTAAGCAGTGTTTCAAACCTCTTTAGAAATGACAACCTGTTGGACTGCAAATGCACACCCTGCTGTTTAGAAGCTGATCTTAAGCAAGTAAATCCCAACAAACCCAGAAAAACTGGATAAATACATTCATCCATTCATCTCAAATGGATTAGAGCTGTGAAGCTTAAAATGTGAGAATTTAAATTCCCACATTTATTAGTGATATCAGCGATGACCACACAAGGCATCATCTACTTCAAAGTGCTCACAGTGATGGGATATTGCATCAGCAGGGACTGCACAGTGCCCCAGTGGCAAAGGAGGCAACCACCAATGCCATGGTGCAAACAACAGAATATTCCAGCAGCAGTCTGGGCAGTCTGTCCTTCCTTAAACCCCACGTGGGGACAGCAACAGTTCCTGGCCCCTGAGAGCTGACAGGAGCTGCTGCTCAGCTTCTGCTCTTCACTTCTGGACCCAAATGTTTCATCCTTTGTGGAAACTACAGTTTTGCACCTGAATTCTGATGGTGTTGCAGATCAGAAACAAAATCCATCTTTCCAAAGCACGAGTTGGACATTCAGCAAGTCCCTCAAGACACAACTATTTGAACACATGGCTCTGGTTTCCTTTAAAGAGCCCAACAGGCAGTGTCAAAGTACAAATATGAGATATTCATTCTTTCTATCCCAGTTGTACCTTCTCAACATGGCACTGCCAAAAGCAGGCTCCCAATGTGACAGGTCTCAAAGTAAAGGGCACAGAAGCTGTACAATACATTTGGTTTGGGGAGGGAGGTGCTGTCAGGTGTTAAAATAACAATTCAAACATGAGCACAGAAGTACACAGCTCTCTACATGGATTACATTTCCTGTACCAGAGTATCAAATTTTATGTCCATACAACAAGCAAAACTTTTAATTTCATGATCCTGCAGATGTCTCTAAAATACTGACTCTTCTCTGAGCAGCCCAGGGTCTATTTTCAGCAGCCTTTGGAGCTGATAATACCTTGGAACCAAAATAAACTTTGATGCACATGCACTGCACTTGATGAAATGCTGCTGCTTTAATGCATCCTAGAGAGGGGGAGAAGGCTGCTACGAGGATACACAGCAGCCAAAAGCTCTTCCTGGGAAAAGTGGAATCCTTTCTGCAAACAAGGATTGTGTGACAATTGTGTGGTTTGGTTACAGAGTGTCAAAACTCCGGCTTCAGCAGATGCTTGCACAGCACTCCCACACCATGAGTCACCTGGGACTGTTCTGGTTTCACATCATCCAGGAAACGCTTCATTCATGCTGAACTGGGTGAGCAGGGAGGGCAGCACATAGCTGTGCTCAGAGGAGTGGCATCACCAGGCAACATCCTTCGGGAGGATATTCTAGGCTCACATTTCTCTCACCAAGTAGTAGCTACATTAATTTTCTATTTTACTGATGTCAATTCCTGTATTCTGGACAGATTTTTTTAAAGACTACCTTGAGCACTGTAACTGCATTTTTATTTTGTGAGGTGCAGTAAAAATATCAGCATTTCTGTAAGACGAAAACATCAATTAAATCCACCTCTCAGGCAGAATTTGAGAGAAAGGAACAATGAACTGGACAGATGAGGAGCAGGACCTGGCCATCTTGCACCAGCATGCTTGGGATTGTTTGCCTGGAGTGCAAACAGCTGAACTTGATTTTGATTTACATTTTCTGGATATTAAAACCAGATTAGTTTGAGCTACGTGTCAGATTTATGGCACTCTCATGCTGGGATTTGCTGAGGGCGAGGAGAGCTGCACCTGCCTTCTGCACGAGGTCAGAATTGATGAGCTGGGGTCCCAGCTCTGGAAACATCAAGGTACTGGAACCACGATTTTGCAGCACTGTTGCACTGAGACCTTTCCAGTGCTGAAATGAAGCACTTTGCTTTTGGTGCAGTGCAATAGAAAAACTTAACCTTCCCTCCGTTATTATGACAATATTTCCACGCTTTGCTACAAAATAATGATAATCAACAGTATCTAGGGATCCAGCTCTCGCAGAGATTGCTGCTAACAAATCTGAGCTGCTCTAAAACGACAGGTACAAGCCGAGCTGTAAGAGGCGAGGAGGGGGTATTCTGCCAGCACTACATTCTCCTCCTCCCTTCCCTTTAAACCCCACCCCACCCCACCACCAGAGAAGTCAGCCCCCTTACCTGATAATATCATCGTTGTGCCCGAGGAAGAATTTCTGGCTGTGCTCCCTGGTGTTGTAAACCACGCCGACTCCAGCCACGAAGTACACCACCTCTTTCCCTGCCGTGTAGTACAGGTTGTTGCGGCACTGGTGGCCCCGGTAGCCGTACACCCACTCCAGCCGGAGCTGGCAGCGCGGAGCCGTCCGATCCGCCATGATAACCAGCCCCCTGCCCACCGGCACACACAGCCGAGCGCCGGCCCGCCTTCCCCCGGCACGCTCTCCCCTTCCGAACGGCGGCGATCCCCGCCCGCCTGCCGAAGCCTCAGGTGTCCCTTCCGCGCGGGGATGAGGATGAGGATGGGGATGGGGATGGGGCTGGGCCGTGCATCCGCGGATGCGGGATGCCGCCGCCGCCGCGCTACCGCCGCGCCGCCACCATCATCTGCTGCCGCCGCTGCCCAGGACGAGCCGCCGCCGCTCCGCCGCCGCTGCGCGACCCGGGCAACTTCTCGGGGTCACAAAAACACACCTACATAAGCAGCACACCCGGCTTTTTTTTTCTTTCCGAAGGCAAAGTAACTTCTGTGCGTCACCAGTACCACCTGCCAAAGTCTCCCCGCTGCGTCTCCCGTGTTGCGCCTTCTTGGCTTCCTGCACAAAGCTTCCTAGGCGCTCTTCTTCTTAACATATCTACCCTCGGGGCCAGGGCTGGAAGAGAAGAAAACACAACACCCGTGCGCTAGAACCGCAGAGTGCACCTGTGTTTAAAATGCAAAGGGACTGCCTGGACTGGGGAGCTCTCGTTCGGTGAGGGGAGCTCTCCTCGGATGGGGGAGCTCTGCTTGGATGGGGGAAGCTCTGCCTGGATGGGGGAGTTCTCCTTGGGTGGGGGAGCTGCTCTTGGATGGGTGCTGTGGCCACTCTGGGTGGTCTGGGGGCTTCTGAGGCTGTTCAGCAGGATCCAGTGCTCCGAGTCCTCACACAAACCCTCTCTTTCAGTATCACCTCACATACAACATCCAGCATTAATATGGGAATATTACCCCACCTTTCCTCACCCCCGGCAACCGAAAACGTTCTCCTTTTGGAGTCTACAGCAACTATGTAATTAAGACTATCTTATTTTCCCGTTTTCAGTCACAAAACACTCCAAGTCACCACGAGATAGAGGGGACTGTGGTTTTGTTTGGGGTTGATTTTCTTTTTGGGGGGGGGTGTTTCCCTTTTCCCCCCTTTTTTTTCACTGTCATCCTTTGGAATGATACTATAAGGAATATATTTTCTCTCTTGCCTTCTGCTTTTCCTAAAGCAGAATTCATATTACCATTATCTGTCGAGCTTGTTTGCTGCATGTTGGTGGTAAGATATCCACTGCTTTACAGTATCACTGCACAGGAGCCCAAACCCAGCCCTCCAGAAACTCACTCCACAAGGCCACAACCGCAGGGAAGAGGATGCAGAGGAGCAGAACTGAACACCCATTTGCAGTGCACAGCGCCAGACGGACGGGAAGAGGGAATTCCAAGGCTGACGACCCCTGTACCTTTTCCCACACAACACGCCTCACACCACCGAGCCGAAGAGCGGCGTGCCGCCACCGCTCGCACACGGGGTCGCAGCGCCGGCAGCACTCCGGGACACGGCAGCGGGACACCCGCCCTCGGGGGAATGCGAGCCCCGGCGCCTCGGGAGCTGCCCCCGGCAGGAGCCCGGCCCCGGGCGGGCGGGGGAGCGGCCGGAGCCCTCACGCCGCCGGCCCTGAGGCGGAGCCGCCTTCCCGCCTCACGGGGCGCGCGCGGGCAGCGGAGCGCGGCCCCTCCCGCTCTCCCTCATGAGGGGGCCCGGCCCTGGGGGCAGCGCGGAGCCCTCAGCGATGGCCGGCACAGCCCCGCCCCGCCCCGCGAGGCACACGCAGATTTAGGCAAAAAAACCCCCCGTCTTTCTGCTTTCCCCGTGTGCAATAGTCTTCAAAAATCTCACAGAATACAACCAAATTCGCACTCACGTTTTTTAACTCCTTCCCAGCAGCCGCTCACCGCATGGACCTTGTTGTATCTTGGAATGGCGGAATGGGTTGAGCTTGAAGGGATCCACAACGATCATCCAGTCCAGCTCCTGGCCTTGCTCAGGACACCCCAACAATCGCACCCTGTCCCTGAAAGCGCTCCCGGAGCTCTGGCAGCCTCGGGACCGTGGCCATTCCTTGGGGAGCCTGGGCAGTGCCCGGCACCTTCTGAGGGAATGAGGGAAGCGCCTTTCCCTGATGTCCAGCCCAAGGCTCTGACCCAGCTCCCGCCGTTCCCTCGGGCCCTGCCCTGGTCACGGCAGTGAAGAGATCGATACCGGCCCGTCCTTCCCCACCCTGGCGTTATTCAATGGAAAAAATTCCATGTCATCACAGCTTTCTTTTTTCTTCTTTTTTTTTTTTTTTTTTTGTTAATTATCTAATTTACATAATAAAATTAATCAATATGACAGATAGGCTCTTCACCTATCCAACCAGGACAAATGAAAAACTGGTTTCAAGTCTCTACTGCCGTGGCTGTCATTTCTCTGTGAGAGAGGGCAGTCAAGCTGAACTTTGTATTTAATCCTTCAGTAAAATTTATATCCCGTGTTTTGGAAAAAAAAAAATTATTATCATCATTATTTTAACAATTAAGTACACTAGTCATGAACAAACAGCCCATAAAAACCTCAAAGAAAAACCTTAAACATGTGGAGTAACACAAGTTCAGTTTCATTCATTTTTCTATAATCTGTAGTCTCAAGAATTTGGTAATTTTTTGATGGTGGTTGAATTAATTCAATTAATTTAAGCATGATGTTCTGTGTAATTTTTTTGCAATTTAAAAAATGGCATTATTACTTTCCTATTAGGAGCTGTCATGTTGCTGAGAATGTTCCTCAATGCTGCAGCCTGCTGTTCACTGTCAGCACAACATAAATATCCTGGATGCTCTCATGGGCTGTTTTTTGGGTGTTTATTTCAGGTTCTGGAGCCCTCAGCATCACAAAGAGAATGGAAGTAGCAACCAAAATAAAGTGTGAACCTAAATTTAAAAAGGGAATTTCTGTTAAAAATGGTAGTCTGAATATACTTCCAGTTTCACATAACTGTAAAAATGAATGCTTTAAAACTTAATTAAAAGAGACATAAAAATTGACAATAGCAGCAGCATTTTTCCTCCTCATTGTGGAAAGGAGCCCATTGGCTGGGAACACATATCCTGTGACTTTACTACTTCTTTATTTTATATTTGAAATGTAAAAACTAACTAATGTAGCATCTTGGACAAGTAGTACCTGAGTGACAGTCACCGCTCTGCTGAAGGGACAATTTGCTGCTGCTGCTGTGTTTTTTGAGGGATTTGGGGTTGGTTTTTGGGGTTTTTTTTTGTTTCTTAGGTTGGTTGCTTTTCTGTTTGGTTTGCTTCTTTGAAGCAAGCCTTGTATAGAAGATGCCAGAGAGCAGCACATCTCAAATGAACTCCAATCCTCTATGATACATCCTGCCCACTCTGTACATATCCAAGAGCTGTGATTAACAATGAACACTGAGGTTTTCCCTCCCAGAAACATCTGTCTTATGTCCTAGATCTCTGCTTCAGAAAATAGCCTTTATAACTCATATTTTTATGGATGAATGTACAGCAGATGCACAGAGATGGCATATTAATTGGTATTTCAAAATTGGTACCTCTTATTTGAGCTGCAAATACTTTTTAAAATTATATAAAATCCCTAATAACTCAGGGGAGGGATCAGAAGCAGGAGCTGTGATCTAGTTCTGTTTATTTGTTGCCTGGCATTACATTAATCCAATCCTGACTGATGCCTCTCAGTGATTTTACAATTTAACTACAAAATTATAACAGGGGAATTGGCTCTAAGCTCTTATCCCTTGTGGGCAGAAATACTGATTTGCATTAATGCAATGCTTGGATCCAGCCAGAAACAGCATCAGGAAAAAGGAGAAAAGAAAAAATGGAGCCTTTTCTATCCTCACACCCGTTTTGGAGAGACCTGGCAGACAGGGCTCTTCCCAGAGCCAGCCTGGAGAGAACGTCCTGACCAGCCATGACAGATTGGTGCTGCTGCTGCTGTCCCAGAGCTGAGCAGGACAGCCAGGAGCGGCAGATGGATCAAACCCACTCATCACACTCTGCACTCTGACACAGCGGCCCAGGGCCTCCCAGACCCCCTCTCTCACAGGGTACTGCCTGCCTTCATCCAGCCTGGGGGCTGCCTTTCTGCCAGACCTTCATGGAGCCTCAGCGACCCCTTTAAAATCACTGCAGAAAGCTTGATCTTCCCACAGAATCTCCTTTTTCCTGCCACAGCAAGGATGGTGGAGCTCCTCACCTTTCTGTATCCTGGCTGCCATACTTGACTCAACTTCCCTCCTACGATGATTCAGCTGAGACGTGTTTAAATCTTGCCACGAGTTTACATAACTCCTTAGCAATCTGATTTTCTGAGCCAAGAGAACTTTGATCCGAGCTCTTCATTCTCTCTCACCAGTCACCCTCGCATCTCCCTGGGTACAGTGACCTCTCATGGACGCTGCCGGCACTCGGTGAGCAAGGGACAGTTCTGTCTCAGCTGGGCGTGGGAGGAGAGGAACAGCGGTAGCAACAACAGACTTGAAACAAAATTCGCGTTAGGCCCAGATAATTTTTACCGGTACAACGCAATGAGCCACCCCAGGGTCTCATTTAACAGAGAAAGAGTATTGTGCGACATTCCTTACTGTGGAATATAAAGTAAATGATATTTCAGACACCGAAAAATGTGTATTCACGCTGCACCGTAGCTGTGGTGTTCACCAGCACCAGGCTGATCAGCTGGGGGGTGGTGCTGAGCAGGGGAGGACCCGGCCGGCACGGACGCTTTCCCTTCATCCCATTAGGTGTTCCAGTGCCAAGCAGCCCGTTCCGTGTCCCTGGCGTGTCCCGGGGCTGCCCGCGGGCTGTGCTGGGGCTGCGGGCGAGCCGTGCTGCATTATGACACACTGCGGATGGCGGGTGCGCCCACGGGCGGCGCCCGGGCACCGCAGCTGAGTGAGGCGCACGCCGGCCTCCCACAGCACCGCACCTGCTGCGGACAGCCACAGCCACCTGCTCAGGGGCTGCCCTCCACTGGGCAGGGCTGAGGTGTCCACTTCTTCTTCCACGAATTTCATTCTTAACATTAATCACAGCCTGGTTTTCTGATTTTTTTTTTTTTTAATGAAAAGGACTACTGTTTGTTTCAGCTCATTGGGATTTAAGTTTCTGTATTTCTTCAGCCAGCTGTGATTAGCAAAGGTAGGGAAAAACAAAACAAAACAAAACCACCCCCAAAACAAACAAACAAACAAAAAGAAAAAAAACACACACAAAAAAACCCAGCCACTGAAAGTAGCAAAACTCTCATACCTGCAAGTTATTTATTGCAAAGGTAGATTGTGAAAGACCGCACCCATTTAAAGTCTGAGAACTCAACCATAAGAAAGGAGACCACAGTGAAGGGAAAAAACATCTAAATCAATATTTCACCAGGACGGAGATTGATAATTCCTTCCTTTTCCTTTACCATTACCAATAATCTTCTTCATACAAAGTACAGTCCTACCACAGAGCACATTACCTGTGCAAAACAGATGGATTAATAGATTATTGGCATTAATCTGAAAGAAAACCCTCCCACCAACACATACTAAATTCTGATGGCTAAAGAGTTCTGGGTTTTTTCCCCACATTGTGCTCAATTTGCCTGGATATGGGAAGGACCCTCTGAGAGGTTCCCTCAGCTTAGAATGTGATGTGAGGGTCCCTCCAAGATGGAAAAAGGAGACTGACCTGACTGCAGGACAATTCCTATTCTTATCAATGACAAGCAACACAGCTGGGAAGCAGTTTGCCTTAATTCATTTTCTTTGAAATTTTTCAGGTTCTGTGTGACTTCTGCAATGTATCTCCAGAGGAAATATCCCAACTTAGGTACAAAACAGCTGCAGTAATGTGTTACCCTGCACTAGAAATCCTCACCCTTCAGTGCAGCTCCAGGAGGAACAGAACATTCCATCTGCCAGCGGTCCAGCCAAGGTCACCGGTGCAATTCAGGAAGTGTCACGGCCACCTCTGAGCAGGTGACACCGGTGAGAGTGACAGCCTGCTCCAGTTTCAGCCCCATTTCCATCACCCACCTTTGCAGTTTCCTCCTCCCCTGGTATTTTCCAGCAGCAGTCCCTCCCTTCACATGGTGCAAGAGATTCCCTCACTTCTCTCCCTCCTGCCCTGGCACACGGGTGTGTGCACTGACCTGACTTCTCTGACTTGGCTCTGGCTGGGGAGGCTCCTCCTGACCTCTCTCTGCAGGAAACTGCTCCCTGAGGCTCCAGGGCTTATTGGGATTCACTCCTGCTCCTCAGCAACTTCCAGTCAGTCCCTAAGCAGAAAGGATTTTTATTCAAGTCATTCTTGGGAACAACTTCCAGAAAGGAGTGAGACAAACAATAAAACAACTCAAAAGGCAATGTTCAACCAAGTCACTACAGAACCACACACCCCAGGCTGTTAAGATCCATCTGCCTGACTGCTCACTGCACCAGCTCAGTTGAAGTGACACATATGTAAAGCATCAACATCTCTGTGCATTAATCAACTCAGAAAATTGTTTTGTAGTCTCTAATAAGGCTAAACTTCAGCTATTTCTAATGCATTAAATTTTACATTTACAATATTAGCAGTATTAGCCTACATTTTACTAATAATTAGGCTGAACAACATACCATTACAGAGTAAAAACTTTTGTACATGAATATTCCATTGTTTAATAACCAAAAACTTTGGAAAACAAGAAAAACCCAGAGAACACTGTACGCTCCATGAAAATAATTTAAGACACTGTATTGGTCACATGTTCAGGAAACTATCACTTGGAAACACGTGAGTTTGCAGTTTATCTGCTATCTACCAAACTTAATATTTGAGTGGATTTTAACAATCACAGTACATTAAAACCCAGGCTCCTAACATTTCATTGACTTTAAAACATATTGGAGCTTCTTGGAGCTATTCCTATTAGATGGATCCCTAGGTGGCATCCAAGGAAGGGACATAAGCACTTGAGTAAAAGGTGGGTAGGAAGTTGGAGACTGGTGCTTACTCAAAATGATGTCCTTTTGCTGCCAACTGGGACATGGAGCTTTACCTCCATCAGGTAAATGTTCAGGGAACTCCATTGCCCAGTCTCTGATGTGCTTACTCCCATCCACTCTGCCGCTTTCACTTCCCACAAAAAGTATCTATATCAGAATATTTTTCAAAATATTCATTTAATTCCTTTTCTCTTTATTTTTGGCACTTAATTTGGGAGGCAGGGTAAAAGGGAGGGCAGGTGGGAAGTGAAGGGAAAGAAAAGTGGGAAGAGAGAAAATAACTATTTCAGAATGAACTTTCGCACAAAAGAATGGAATTACATTTGAAGACATCAGTTTCAGTGCACAGGAGAGATGACATTTTAAAATAACTTTATTTTTGATCCTCTTTCAAAATTATGATTTAACATTGTCAGAAATGAAATAAGAAACTTACCCAGCATATTTAGTTTTAAAAGCATTTAATGACATCGCATATATTTAACAGATAGGGTAAAAGTCTAGAGGTACAGTTCGATACAACTGAAAGCCAGTTCCAGTACTACTCTTGACTACAGGCCCAGTCATTGAAAGTTCATTCCTATTAAATGTAATTTTTGATTGTGCAGTAAGATGAAAATTTTTCATTACAATAGTTACAGTGACAGAAATGCACACTATGTATCAAAGAGCAAGGTAATGTAGCAAAATTATAACACACAGTGCTGCAGCTGACAAGCAAGTAACCATTTGAGTAACATTACTTTTCCAGTAAATGCTTCAGTTCCACTTTTACACTTATTGATGATTTTAAAGGGTTTATTATACATCTAGTCTTATTATACTTTGTACTAGAATTATCTGAAACATACAATATAATGTATTTCGGCAAAAAAAAAAAAAAAAAAAAGAAATTTGAAATTACAGCTTATTTAAAACTGTACCAGCCTGTTAATCCATCTTGAACACCAACATTCTTATCTGTCGTACTCGATGCGGGGACGCTTCGGGTGGTGTTAAACAAACCTTGGGCTGTGAGTCAACCTGCACTCTGTTACAGCAAAGAGAACACACTACCATTTGAATTCCTGTTAGAATTGCTGGGGAAGGCTCTACTAGCCAGGACTCAGCATAACAACCTTAACTGGAAGTGAATGCCTTTGAGAATTTGTACATTGGTTTCTCGTGTGCACAGTAGATTCGAAAGCACCGCTGCCTTGCATACCAATAGCACTAGGAGTGGGTTATTTTCCAAGACAGCCTCACAAAATTGAGGAACAGTTTAAATATTAAGATCTAATCTACATTAACTTCATTAAAAAAAAAACAAAACAAAACAAAACAAAAAATAAAACCAAACAAAAACAAACCCCCAAAACCTGGTCCTTCCTCTCCTACAGAAGCTGCCCAATGCACCTCATACGTTTGTAACTTTAGATTCTTTTTTTTTTTTGTTGGCTTTTTTTATTTTAAAATGCTCTATAAATAAAAAAATGTCAATCACATTGAGGAACATGAGGCACAGAGAGTAACGTATTGGTTCTGAGCTCGCATGCTGGAATTCCACTGGAACGGTCAGAGAAGTGCAGTGTGTGGAGATGGAATTCACTTCTTTTTACCAAAAAGGCTGAATCTTTTCTCTTTGTCTTTCTCTTTGTCTTTCTCCCGCTTGCCAGGGCTGGACTCGCTGGTTATTGTGACACTGGCAGGCAAGGTCTGGGCACGGCTGGAGGCTGGAGTGCTCTGGGTGGTCGGGGACACTTCGATTTTGTCTGAAGAGATCGCTGATGTGATGGCCTGAATCCACGTGTTCATCTCCTCCTTCAAGAGCCCCAAAGGCACAGAACTGTTACAACCAGCACACCCCTCTGACTCCCACAACAGTGCGAGGGGGAATGGACATGGGTGGAAATACAAGGAAAACCAGCCCCAGCTCATCCCCTCTGGCTGTGCGCCTCCAGAGACACCTCCCAGAGGCTGTACCTGAGCAGCCCCTGAGCCTGTGCATCACCCACACACAGAGTGCACAGCAGCTCTTAGCAGCTGCTTCTCCCCATGGCACAGCAGCACAGACAGCACAGTAACAAGCCGTAAGAAAAACACACTTACATCGTCTTTGGCTTGGAAGAGGTATTCGTTGCCATCGGTCAATCTGGAAAGAAAACACCATCACAAATTTAGCCCAGGAGTGGTCACAGTGCTTCAACTCCTGCTTGTTTTGCTCCAGCACATGAGCAGCCCAAGGCACACAGGACTGCACTGCCAAATGCCCCCAACAACTTGCAGCCATGCACGTGGTAGCTCTGGGCTCTGGACATGTTCAGGGTGGTGCTCGTGTTCCCATGTGGCTGCTGGCCATGTGTGTATTTGCACTTTCAGGTACATCTTTTCTCCTTTGCAAAACACATTATCAAAGTTGACTCAATACTTTCAAAAGAAAAATGTCACAGGCAGCACCCAGAGTTTTCATGGCTCCTGTGAAATCCTGCAAAATTGTGCAGCTGCTCTGCTCTTGTAGCTGTGGTGGTGCTGCCTTGAGGTCCTGCTCTGAGTGTTAGTGATGAGCAGCTGCCTCTCCTCACAGTGAAGGCCAGAGTCTCCCTTCTGTGTGATTCCTGTGCTGATTTTACTCAGGTGGTTTAAATGGGATACATTTAACAATGTATGTGATGATACACAGAAATGAAAAAACAACTGAATATCACCAGAACAAGCAGGAAGCACAGGCAGCAGGAACTCTGCTGCAGGTTTCCCCATCTTTCCCAACAAAAGTTAAGCATTTTAACAACTCCTTATGAAATGAAATTAAGGATTAAATAGTAAAATAACAGTGCTTGAGGAAAGGAAATATCTACATGCAAGTAACCAAGGGGCCTGATGCAGGTGATGGAGCACTGGGAAAAAAGGGCAGTTGGTTTTTCTGCCTAACTTTGGATTTGGAACAGCATATACTTCCATTAGCAATTCAGAGAGGTTTAAAATAGTCTAAAGGATGAATCACATAGCTGCAGGCCTGTCTTCAAGAAAGGTACATTTCCCTAAATATTTGCTATATATTTCCACATATATTTTCTATAAAGCAAATTTTCCCCAGATAGGGATTCTCTGATCTTTATAGAATTTCTGTACCAATATAAAATTACACCACCACCACCCCTGCTCTGCCAAAAAACCCCAAAACACCTGTGATGGAATACATGACCCAATTAGTTCATAAAGTAAGTCTTCTTTGACAGGATTACCTCACAGGTGTGTAACGATAAATATTTTTAACTGTTGGCACTAGAAGATTGTTCAGCAAACCAAGGAGTTTCCCAAGGAAAAGCCTTTTTTTGAACTTTTGAGCAACAGGTCTTTCACATTATGTGAGTGAAATGGTCTGTAACTATATGTTCCAGACCTGAATATGTGAGATGTCTTCAGTAGTCTCCTAAATTCATACTGAAAAAATTAAACAAGAGACTTGATTTGGAAAAGAGCAGAACCACGATCACTGCTCTCTACCAGTTCCAGAGGGAGCAGCTGAAAAACCCAACACTGTGAAATGCAGGCCCCCATCTGCAGGCACACACATCTGCTCTTGTCCCAAATGAAAGTGCTCTGAGTACTGCAGCACTGTCCTGCGCTTGCTCGCTCTGATGAACAGACACAGCTCAGGGATAGAGAGAGCTTGCTCAGAAAAGCTGGGGCTGCAGTTACCATTCATGGTCAGCTCCTGGCTGGGTTTCCCAGTGAACACACCCACCATGGCTTCCCCAAGGGCAGGGCACTGCCCCAGGTTTACCTGAGCTTGAACACATGCTTCTTCTTTTTGTAATCGACCGCGACTTCGCAGACTGCGTCCTTCAAGCTGACGGGGATCTCGTTGTGGTAAGGGATGCCAGAAGCAGCAGCTTTTGAGTCCTTGTAGAAGCCCATCTCTTGGTTGTTTATGACACAGTACACGTTATGCCATGACCTTTGAGACATGGGAAACAACAAGAGCAGTTATAAATCCAATGCTCTCACCTGCAGAACTGGAGAAACCAAACGTCATTACTTCTGTAAGTTAACGGAGATTGGTTGTGTGAGGATGTGAATACAGCCTATGCTGTCCCATGAACTGCAGACAAGGAATTCTTTCATGGAAACACAGCTTCAAGACAAAAGCCAAAGGGAGCCAAGATTCCCAGAGCTCCCTGTGACAGCACATCAGCCTGTCCTCACAGTGGGAGAACTGTTTGGCAGACTGGGTACTTTGCATTCTTGAGACAGAAAATGATTGACCTTTTAATGGCAGTGCTCTGTTGTAGAAGGAATTCTCACTGTGCTGCAAAATGATGAATGGAATGGAACAGGCTGTGTGTGAAATCCTTGATTGACACAAATACTCTGAGTGCCATCATCCACCTCATTCTCTAATAGAACTGTGAAAATTAACAATTACTGGAAATAGGAATACCCAGACACTGGTACTGGTGGCTGTCACTGCCTCAAAGGTGTTGTCTGGTGTGAACAGCTCCAGTGGCACAAAAATCCTGGTACTCCTGTACTCACTTGAGACCTCAGCTCTGCCAAGTGTTTTGGCTCCTACCAAATCCCACAGATGTTGCTGCAGCTCAGCACTTGCTGTGAACATTTCTCTTGTCAGCCAAGTCATAAATCTGGTTTCAAAAGATCTCTCAGACCACAAAGTACCCCAGTCAGCTTTTTCAGCACAGACAAATCTCAAAGTTCTGCCTGTTTGAGACCTGCAGGACATTCCTTGGGAGTGGAACTGACTATGGTGCACCAATCGTCCTCTGTTCAAGCTGAACAGATTACAGAGTAGGTGGAAAGTGGTAATGTGCAAATAGAAAATGTCAGAAGAATATGAACATTTCTAGACTTACACCTACGTGGTTTTCTTTTCTTGTGGTAACGTACAACTTGAGAGATCTGGAATCAAATCCCACTACTGCCACAAATCCATCATGTGGAGTGGGAAAGTCGTGGTATCTCTCTGCCTCAGTTTTCCACCTGACAAATGTGGCCAACGCTGCCTTTTGTACCAAATATCTTCCGACTGCAGTTCCCCACGTGCAGCGTTCAGCCCTACAGCAACAGGAGCCTGGGAGGTCTCTGGGAGCTGAGAGGAGGCTGGAGATGGCTGTGTGCCATCTTGGGCAGAGCCCTGGGCTGCCCTGCCTGTGTTCCACATGGGGCACTGTACCTGCTGGAGGCTTTCTTGCTGTGTGTCTCCCACTCGTGCTTGCGGTGTAAGAAGCCCTCCATCTGGGCCGAGGGGATCTCCTGCGTTTTGGCCGGGAGGGTTGCAGCAGTCTGGGCCTGAACGCCGCTCTTGGCTTTGCGGTCTGACGTCGGGGAAGGAATGGGACTGGACTCTTTGGAACTCGTCCTCTGTTCTGCAGCTCCATTGACCATTTCATTGGTTTCTGCAGTTTCTGCCACCTAGGAACAGTGGAGAACACATTCAGCCAGAAGCCCCCAGCACTGAGGCATTCTGCAGTTAATCTGTCTCCCTGCACAACGTGGCTGTGTATAAACTTTGCCTGGACAATGACACAGGCCAGTAAGTTCTTTCTCGCACTCCATGGAGACACAGGAGGCCAAGGAAATTAGAAGGTAGGAATGGATTAGTACCCATTTTATAGGTGGAGAGACGGGAAAATAAAAGCAGCTGAACATCAGTGTGAATTTTACTGTGCTTTGCTCTGCTGGTCAATTCTTTTATATATTGTTATTCCTAGAATGAGAGCATTTAATTCTGTTGCTAAGTACTCAAATGTTTGGAACAGTAACAATCACACTTTCTGCAAACCTAGAGGAACGGTAGAAGTTATACACATCAGCCACCTTAAGTACATTTATGGCATTACTGGGGCATTAAAGGTCCATAAAAGGTATTAACTATGAGTCAGCAGAGAAAGATGTCACAATCGCCCAGGAGCATTTACAAAAATGTGTGCAATTGATTTGTTTCTGTAAAAGCTCCTTTCCCGCTTTCCCCGTTCCCCTAGTGACACAACAAAATCAAAACATGCAGAAATTAGAAAGATTACACCATGCATCTCCACCATCCCAGTTAGGATATTGGATCGTAAAGACAAGGGGAATGAGGTCACGTGTCAATTGATCGAGGTCTGGTTCAGACTGGCGTTATTAGGTGGATTGGATTTTGGTTAAAGGAACTGAAAACCACCACAGTCACACAGCATCACACAGCTATTTACCCCCAAACAAAGACAGAACCAAGGCCTTGCCCATCACTTGCTTTGTTGGTCGCGTTGCCTGGCGCACTGGGATCGATAGCCTAGAGAGCAGCCGTGTTTCCAGCAGCTCTCACTGGTCAAGCTGGCGACGTCTTCAGGAGCCATTCATCCAAAAATCATTTAAATTGGAATCCTAATGGCTATAAGCTTTTGAAATGCAGCTTGGTCCCAGTTTTTTTTTTTGTTTTCTTGTACCATTACTTTGACGTGTAGAGCCGTTGGTAGCAGCTCAGGAGTTACACAACCAGTGTGTAGTATTATTATTAGCAAGTTACTAAAGCTCAGTGCTGCTGATGCTCTAGTAGATTACAAACATTCTGGACTGGTTTTATGCAGACAAGCAGGTTTTTGTGAATGGCACAATAATTAGACATTCCTACTTCTGCACATGGCCTGGACAAATCAAAAGCAGCCAAATTATTATGCAACAAACGCAATTTTGCCACCGTTTGCTAGAACTTCTTACACCTGCCCAGTATCCATTGTTGTGCCTCACACCTTGTACCTCACCATTGGCCTATAAAGATCTGAGTGTCAGCTTGCTCTGACCATGGGAAGGATTGGTTAACTGCCTTTAGCAACCTAAACCTCCAGAGTACAGACACTACTACACCCTTAAACAGGGAGAGAATCACAGCTCACATTGCACTTCAGTCAGATCTGGTTTACCCTGTCCCTAAAGACACATAGCCTTACACTACCCCTTCACAATTAGGATCAATCTAAGCCATCAACCCTCACCACTTGTACCCAAATCTCAAAGTATAACAAAAATGTTGCATTAAAGCGGGGGAGAGGGTAAATAGATGAGGCTGAAGTTTATCCAAACACTGCCAGAACACAGGTAGTGGAATGAACAACCCTTGAGTAACCATTCATCACCGGTGTCAACCACCCATGGCCAACAGAGCCCTTCAAGAACAAGGAGAGCCATTTGCACACCTTTCTGTCCAGTGACAGCTCCTGAACCTCAAACTGCTTTGCTGCTGGCTGGAGCCCTGTCTGAGGGACCTGACACCTTTTACCAGCACTCAGGAATCACACAGCCCACAGGAACTCGTCTCCACCACTTAAATAAACTCCCCAGAAGTACCTGCCCCTGCACTGACACAGAAAGCAGTGCATTTGCTGGAGCAGTACCAGCCAGATGTGAAAACAGGACTGCTTTGGGGGTACCTAGAACCCCTAATCTGAGGTTAACCAGACCAGTTTCAAACCAGCAGCCACTGCACAGCTGCTCAGCATATTTTATGGGAAATAATATGGAATTCAGTGCTGCAACCCTGTGACTTTGAGAAATAACTGCCAACTTTAATTACATCATCAGACCTGTACCTTCTACGTCAAATTCTACCAGTTGTAAAAGGGCTATGAAAAGCTTTTGTGATGCTCTTTCAGGTTTTATTTCCTTTCACGTGTTATCTACAATTAACAGAAAACAAGCAAAATAAATCATGAACAGCTCTGCAAAGGATGTGTCATGAAAACGGAGAAAAAACAGGAGCTGAACACACTTCAATGGAAACATGCGTGGGGCATGCGGAGACAACGCCACGGAGGACAAACAGCAACAGCAAACTCCTGTTACAACACAACAGGTCTCTGTACATGATACAGTTCTCTCAGTGGGGCCTGAGGGGTTAGTTGGAAGTGCTTTAGTGGCTACAGGCTATTCTGGAACTCTTTAAAGCAGGACTGGGACATGCAACAAGACAGGTGGTGACAATGACACAGGTGCCCCTTTGGATTTCGCAGTGCTTGAAGCAACATCTGCTCAGTTCATGGACTCAAGGCTCTGCCCCACAGCTGAAGAACCAGATGATTTGCCTGCTTCAGATGCAAAGAGATGCCAACCTCTAGGCTGCTCTGTCAAAAGGACCTTCCTAATGCCTTTAGCCAGACCCACAGGCTGCAACAAATAGGTGAAATCCTACTCTTCTAGTGCCTGAAATGATGACCTTAATCAATAACTTACTTTTTCTTCATCATCATAAAAGTGGAATTTTTTATATAAGTGTACTAATACAAATCAAAAAAATCTATCTCTTAAAATTCCTTCTACAGACTACTTTTTCACCAAAATACATGTGAAGGCTCTGCAGATGGTGGAGTCTGAAGCTACAGCTATCCTGCCCTGGGAACTGACACACTTGGGAGGCACAGGGCAGCCACCAGAGCATCCCCATAAATTCATATGGAATTTTTAAAAGCATTAAGAAGCTATATGTTGTTATCCTGACAAAAGAAAAAAAAAAACAAACAAAACATGCATCATGAAGTGGAAAGACAAAAGTACAGTTACTGAAGCACATCCTTTCAATCATCGCTCTCAGTTCACAAGCTCAGCCCACACAGAACAATCCAGCTGCACTGCTCAGCCAGTTGTCAGAAACCAACATTCTGACCAACAGCAGCACATCTTGTGCCTCACTGACACAGTTCTGTACACCCAAGGTATTGCAACACAGGACTTGACAAACTGAGCTCAGAAGTTCTCATGGAAGACCGAAGTGCAGATGACAAAGATGACCACGGAAATGTATCATGTAGCATGGCAATAAAATAAAATTTCAAAAGAAGCAAACAGGTGATGTATAAGGTTGTGCTAACCAACAAGATGATTATCTGGGATGTGCTTGAAGATCACCTCACATTCCCTGCCACAACTGTAGAGAATTTATAAACATTAGAATGTACAACAGCTCACTTCAGGGCTGAATGCTAAAGAAGAACCAAAAGGTTTTATTTCCAGAAAGAGAAAGGTGGAACTGCTGTGTACTGGGGAGCATTGGCAGAGTCTGTGTGCAGACTCAGACCTAACTAGGATGGGCTTCTTAAAGCCAAGCCTGTGCTGAAAGGCATTTCCTGCCAGAGCCCTGGGCTGGGACTCGTGTTTGCTCTGCAGCACTGTAAGAGCCCTGATATCCACAGATCCCAGCCTGCCAGGAGCCTTTCCTGCACTGAATGTGACCCCAGACAGCCAGGCTCAGCAGCAAAGAGAACTGTCCTTTCACTCAAAGCATTAACTGAAACAAGGAGGCTCTGCAGGAAGGGGGTGGGGAGGGGAGCCAGATCCAGCTCCTGTGTTGCTTTAACTCCAGGGACATTTACTGGCATTGTCATGGCTGCACGTGAGGATTCTTGGCATGCATCCTGACTCCACTGGGACACCCCCTGTCAAGAAGGAGTAAGTAAGGCATGGAGCATTCAGCCTGCACCTATGTAAAATAAAGAGCTGGCATCTTAGACAGTGTATTTTATTTAGTCTGTAAAGGAAGCATCGCATCCTCTCCCCAAGGGGTTACAGCCTACTCTCATTTACACCCCTGCCTCTCTGGTGCCCAGAAATAAAATTGCTGTAGTGCCATCTGGACAGGACTGAGGCCAAATGGGGCCCCAACACAGCAAGATCACAACTCTGCATGAGGACTAAACTCCCAGATAAATCTAGATACTGGTTTTGAATGGTTTATTTCACGTTTATTTGTCTCTGCAGTCAATGAGTCCATTCTGCATGGAATGTTATACAAACTAACCTTAAGGCTTTTATTTGTCCACAGTCACACTCCCCCCCCTCCCAGCCCTTCCTGCCCAGCTCACTCATGTGGATTATCTTTGGCCTGGTACATAACTCTTGCTAATGCAGCTGATTTAATAAAGTTGCCGTGCTGAGACCTGTTAGTATAACTCGATGCGTCATACCTGTCAGGTCCTAGTGCTCTTCTTCATTAGGATGTAATCTCATTACATCTCAATTACTCATATAAAGGAGGCTTTCGCTGGAAAATCTTAATGCTATTAGCGACATGAAAAACTCACAGTAAATAACATGAAATAAATGTGTCACCTTAAAGCAACTGAGTGTCAGTGGGGAGATTCAAATAAACAAAGATTAAAGTGAAGCAAATATATGTCCAAGGGGCTGCTAATTAAATAAAAGTCAACTGATGGGAAGGAAGAGAAAAGCAGCAGGGAAATCTGAAGCCAAAAGATTAAACCAGTACCAGTAAACCATACTGAAAAAAGGTTTCTGTTGCTGCAAGTGATTCTGTGGCTCACAGTCCAGACCACGAGCGGTCATTGGCTGTCCGTCTGCTAATAAAGTTTTTGTAGTTTTGGTAGGTTTGGGAGCGGTAACTAACCCGTGGAGATTCCTGGTCTGAGGGCAAACCGTTTTGGGAAACTTGTTCTCCTTTTGTCCCATCCCTGTTGGAGAGAGGAAAAAGAAAAGAAATTGTATAAGGTTCTTGGAAGTCACCTTGTTCAACAAAATGAGATTTTCTTACAGAATATTAATTTAAGAAATCCAAGTATGTTCCTAAAATCCTCAGGCCCAACTGAATAAATCCAGTGTGAAGTGAGATTTAACCAGACTTTACTGACAGTTACCTTACAAATAAACCTCCTCCTATCACATAAGCAATTTAATAAATGGCTTAAAATCTGTAAATGATGCTCATCAAAGAAAAAAGCCAAGTTGGTTCAGAAACTGCAATTCATGCCCCAGAGGACAAAAGCAGCATTCCCACTTTTGGGCCAGGGATGCCTCAGCAGTGACAACTGGAAAATGGGAACTTGGCACAGAATTCAGGGGTTTGGGAGAGGTCCTGTCCTCATAAATCACCAAGCCTTCTAACAAGGGTCATGTTACAAACCCATACAAGCTCCTCTCCTTTTCCAGCACATTTTCTGCCCAAGGGTTCCCCAAGGGAAGTGCAGAGTCCAGCTCACCATTGCTGCTGGGAGTCTCCATCCTCTGCAACCTTGGGCTCCGGAGTGGGCGGCTGCCTCTTCCTCTCCTCCTCCTCTTGCTGCCGACGCACTTCCAGCAGCTCCAGCTGGGAGAGCAAATATTTTTTATTTAAAAACACTGCTCATTTTCTGTGGGGTGTTCTAGAAACTAGCAACAACTCTGTATGTTTTTCTGGAACATTACTGAAATTAAAGTGAATGGGGATAAAATTGGAAGGCATCAGGCTTTAAAAGTATTCGTAGCAGTGAATTTGTCAGGGAGGACATCAGCATCAGACCCTCTGACAGCAGCTCTCCAGTGGCCATGTATATTTTCCAACTCATTCTATTAGAACAAAACTCAGACAAACAAGAAAACAGCCCAAGTTATTAAAATATCCAAAAGTGACATCTTCTTGTCTGCTTGCCAAACACAGAAATAAAATGTTTCCTGTCTGAATCCCGGAAATTACCCATGTCCATAGAACCAGCCTGATTTGTGAAGATGCTGAGAAACTCCAGTTCCTTTTATCTGCAGCTGTGACACTCAGTGTGTGTGAAAACCCAGGCCACTTCAACTGTCGTGTCTAAAGCCAAATTGTTCTCCAAATATGGTAAAATGCTCTCCAAGCATTAATGACTGACACTGCAGTTGTGTTCAAATTGGAGTTTGGGGTTTCTTTTTCTCATTGTGTCTTCCTAGAGGACAATACAGCTTTGCACTGGAGCAGTCACAACACAACAAAAATCACTGTCACTGTCCCCTTCCCACCACTGTCATCTTTAACCAAATATAACTGGCCAACCATACAGCAGAGGGCTGGAGCAAACTGTTTAGCTCTGAAATTTCCTTCTGGGTCATCACTCCCAGGCCTGAGACAGCTCCTGCTGACTCTTAAGGTCATTTATCATTTAAGCTTTTTCCTTGGAGGTTGTTGAGTTCCAATTAATCAAAGAGGGTTTTTTAGAATGGCTGGAGATATGAAACTTCAGGCTCTGTGTGGCTGGCTGAGGTCAACCAACAACCAACCAAGCAATGGAGACCAAGCTGGTGATGCTGGGAGCTGTTCCAAAGCACCAGGAATGGCCAGGGAGGTTCAGACACTCACCGTGGTCAGTCTCTCCAGCGCTGCAAACCTCTCGTCCCAGGTAGCCGCGGATTTCTCAAACGCTTCGTGCCGCTTGATCAACTTCTCCACCTCATCCACGCTCTGCCCTATCTCACGGCTGGACAGGTAGGGCTCCTGTCCCAGCAGCCAGGCCTCAGCCACACTTGCATCTCTGGAGAACTGGTGCACCTCCAAAACTGAGCAGAGAGGGCACAGGAGTCAGTGCCATTAATGTCACAAAGAGGAGCATCGTGGCAGCTTTGGGATTTATCTAAACCCAGCTCAGAGTACAAAGTGTGTGCACTTGGCTAGTGCGTGTTCAATGAAACTGGTCTCTGAAATGACAGACATCTCTCCTATTGGCTTTGCTTTAGGAAAAATGCAAGTTTCATTTTGCAAGTTTAGTGTGGTTTTTTGTTCTAATCTGGTGTAACCTACTAATTTCAGCATAGAAATTGGAATGTGACACCTGCAAATACAGTAGAGCTACTGCACCGAGCTCCAAATTTGATCATATAGAGCAAGACTTCTTGGTTTCAAATTCATTATTTAACAACAAGCAGGTGTGAACCTTGCAGCTATTCCAGCACAAACACACTTCCAAGCACTGTAACAGAAAAGTGAGGAGCTGCAGGTTTTTTTTCAATGCTTAGAAAGGCACAATGAAGAAAGTTAGATAAGGCCCAGCCCAAAAGAAATCCAAGGGTGTCCTTACTCAGTCTCAGCCACTCCCATCTGTCTTCCCATTTGTCAATCATTTCTTTTCTCTTTTCTGTCAGCTGCAGGAGCTTTTCCTTGATCTGGATGGAGAGCAGAGAGCAGGGCTGTTACACAAGCACCAGGCAGCAGTTCCCCCCAACCCTGCACTGACAGACACTGCACAAATTCCTCAGGAAGTGACTTCACCATGCAAACAACAGCTGGTTTTCTCTTCCAAGTATAAATAAATGTGACATTTCCATTAAAATATCACATTTGCATAAGCATTCAGTGGCTGTTAAAAGCTACAGCACACAGAGTATTTGATAAAAGGGTGTAATGGGCAAACAAATGTAAATAGTGCAATCAGGCACTGAATCTTCTGCCCTTCTCCAGTGAATAATGCAAAATAATAATAATAATGCTGTTCAGGACTGTTGCAGAAGCTCTCCCCTTCCTGAGAGGGAAGTGCCTCACAATGTTTGATTACCTCCCCTTCCCCAAAGGGCGGCAGGAGAAGCAAGGGCTGAGCCTCTATCCTGTGGCCTAGACACCTCAGAAAATAAATCAAGGCTTTAAGCAGTTGGATATGGTTCTCTTAATATTCCTTGAATTTAGTCCCTACACAGCAAACATTTTCCTGCTCATTCCCCTATCAGGCCTCTCCACAGCATTCCATTTTCCCTGCAGAAAGTTCAGGCTGTGTCACAGCTGCCTCTGCCCTTGCTCAAGGAAGACACCTTTCCATCCCAGAGCCATTCTCTGCAGAATGGAATGCAGCAACTTCTTTGCATTTTCTGGGCTGAAAATGCCATTTTAAATCTCAATGTCACCTCTGTTACCCACCATGAATTGCCAGAGTGAAGCTGTACCCTGATTTCCCAAAGGCACATAAGTGCATTGTCCCTAAGGTGACACTTCTTACTCCTCTGTGGGTGACACAGGACAGGTTTCTCCCTTGTAAGGAAGCCCCAGGAGCCCATGGCTGTTTGCAGGGAGCACGGTACCTCCTCCGATGCATAGTGTTTCCTGGCCAGCAGAGACTTGCCAAGCTCAATGCACGTAGTGAAGCTGTCATTTCGGGCATCAATTTCTGCTTTGATCCCCTGGTGATTGTTCATGAGCAGTTCCACAGATGAAACATCCCTAAAATGAGCAGAAACACAGATTTCAGATTCAACAGCTGCTACATTTCCAAACCGACCCACAACTCCATATGGAAAAAATTGATTCCTAGATTGTCTTTGTAGTTCAGGAAGCCTTTCCCAAGGAACAGCACCATTCTGGCCTGAATCAGAGATCAAATAACCCCGGTGTGAGACCAAATCTCTCTGGGTACAATTTTCCATGGCAATTATTCCAGCAGCCACCCACCCACATGAGCAAACTGCTGCAGCAGCAGGCTCTGAAAGCCACTCTCAGTGATACAGAGGTTCCTCAGGTGACCTGCAGCCTTATCTTTGGATGGAGAAGGATGCTTTGCCTCACCTTGGCTTTTCTTGGGCTTCTATCTGCCGGATAACATCTTCCATCCAGAGCATGAGGTCCCGAACCATGCTGAAGAAGCGGAATTTGTCTCCTGTGTCCACCAGCCTCACCCTTCGGCCCTCACAGGCATCCAGCAGTGCCTTCCATGCCTCCAGGACCTCGTTTTCCCTCTTCTGGATGTCATCAGCCTTGTCCCCGGCGTAGGCAGCCTGGAGGCGCGCTGCATCCTCCTGCAGCTGTCGCACCTGCAGCAGGGTGGGAGAGACAAAGCCATGGTGGGTTTGTGACTCCTGAGTCACAGCTACAGGGACACTTATCTGCTAATTCATCACCTGAGGGGCTTTCTAAAGTCACTGCAAATGGATTTGGTCTGCTCACACTAGAAAGGTCTGTGCTGTTAGTGAGCCAGTATTATCCCTCAGAGATCACTGTAGGGCCAAGGGACCCCCAAAATAGCAAAGCCACTGCCTGAACTCACTGTGAGACACAGTGCCAAAAGCAAGTGTCTGTTACATGTCAGGGCAAATGGGGACCATTTTCATCATCTAATTCCCTTCCTCTCATACAAGGGACAAAAACACCTGGGAACTCGGTGTCCTAACCACTACTGAAGCTGACAGAGGTTATTTTTCAAAAACGTAGATAATGACTTCAAAGAGAAGAAAATGTGGAAATGTGAAGAACCTTCCACTATTAGAAGTCTTTTCCTTTCAAACACTGTCTTGGGATTGCAAATGGTAATTCCTGACTGTTGTCCATATTTTGCAAGCCAGAAAACATTCCACTAGCTTTTTTCTAATAATTAATTTTTTTTAACATCAAATCAACAGCCTTCTACCTACAGGCACAGAGACCATGACTCTCTCAAAACGATCCACCTTGGTGCTCTGGCTGTTTCACCCAGAAATTATCCCAAGTGCCTTCCCCACAGCTCTGTGCTGTGATTACATATTCCTTCACTTAGGTCTTGATTATAATTACCTTTTTGAGAGACTGGGATTGATGTTTTGTGAATGTCTCCCATTTTCTGTATAAAATCTACAGCTTCTGAAAGTAAAACACCTGCAAAATCAAATGCTTGCTCTATCTCCTTTGTTTTAGTGTAAATTGCAACATAAAAGAGAATTGGCTGGAAGCTGGGCCATTAAAGCTCTTTCCTGACCTACCGGGATAAATACAGTCAGTTGTAATTCCTCCATTCCTTAAGCAACTTGTTCCCTTCACAAATTCTCCTTGTGGCAGCTGAATGTTGTATTTTGATTTAGAATCCCCCCCGTGCTGTATGAGCAGCTGCCACCTTCACATTGGCACACCTTAGCTTCAAAAGATTCAGAATTGGACCAGGTTTGGATGCTTTTAAAAATCTTAGCCAGAACTATAGATTTGAAATCTCTTTTGCTCTCAGGACACACCAAAAAAGGCCATATTTAATTCAGAATGCCCAGGTTGATAACCAAGACAGAAAGCCTCTGTGTAAATCTTTGCCTCTCAGAAAGGAAAAATAAACAGTGTCTGGCACAAAGGGTTTGATTGGGGCTTTTTGGCATTTTTTAAAACAAAAGAAACCTAAACTAACCAACCAAAATAAAACCAAACCTCAAAAAGCCAACCAGGCTTATATATTCCTTCCTATTTTGTACTTTAAATCAATACAGAAGCTCTCTGCCTTTTTCATTTCTTCTTCAACCAAGGATAGGAAACAGAATAACATCCAACAACTGCCAACATGTTCAGAAGCCCGTGTACTTACAGATTGCTACTTTAGATATCAACTGAATGCAATGACAGAGCAGCAACCAGACAGATAAGGAAAGGATGCAGGTGAGGTTATTCCCACAGCACTACATGTGGGAAGCAGCTGGCAGCGCTCTGTCTGCCAGCCACAGAGGGGCCAAGGGCAGCAGCAAACTCTGCAGCTCAGGTTCCCACACCCACAGTTCACCTGCCACACACCTGGGTGCCCAGGGCCTGGATATCGTGCTCAAACGTTGTGTGCATTCTCTGTAGTGTTTCCACTGTGTTTTGGTCTCTACCAAGCTCCTCGGGCAGTTTCTTATGTTTGTCTTGGATACGTCCTAAGATCTCCTTGGCATCGTGGTAAAATTTGTGCAGTTCGTAAGAGGCCGCGAGGATTTGTGTTCTCGTGTCGATGAGCTCCAGGAGATCCGCCCAGGCCTCGTTGAGTCCGTCCTTCCACTCGGCGATGGTGGCGGCGTCCGAGTGGCCGGAGTTGATGAGTTCGTCGGCCATGTGGTTGACGGTGTCCACCCGCTCCTGCCCGATGTTCCCGGTGTCCCGGGCGAACTCCCGGAACCGCTCCTGCAGCATCTGCAAGGCACAGAAAGAGCCTCATGCAGCGCTGTGGCTACAGGGAGAGCTGAGAGAGCCAAGCCACCGGCTGTGAGCGGCACCAGAGAGGCCCCCCAAGGACTCACCGTGACGTGCTCGTAGTCCTGGCCCAGCTCATGGGACCCTGCCACCACCTCCCTCTCAGCAATCCACTGCTCCAGGTCATCCACCTCGCGGTTGAGCTGGAACAGCCGGTGCCTCTCGTCCAGCTTGCCCCTCCTCTCCTCAGCCAGGTCCTTCAGGCCCGCGTAGAGCTTGTCCACCTTGGACTGGCGCATGCTGATGCGCTCGCTGGAAAAGCAAACAGCACTGAGTCTGCATTGCCCTTGCAAGCAAAACCCAGTGGGGAAAACTGCAAGGAATAAAAGTCCCTCGGGGTATTTAATCCACAGAATGCACGTCTGCTGCAGGCAGGAATTTGACTTGGATGTGTTGGACCAATCCTCTGCTAGCAGAGGTGACAGCAATAGCTGGGAAGCTTGTCTGTCCTGCACTGAAAAACCCTGGCTTTAGAGAGGGGAGCTGGAATCCCACTCTCCATCACACCAGTGTCTTCTCCCAAAGCTACAGGCAGGATCTGAGCTGCTGAGACAGGGAGCAGCTCCTTCTCAGTTAAACTCTGCTTCTGAGTTCAGCAGCACTCATGGGTTTCTCACCCCTTAAAGCTCAGCATTTGCACAAGGGATGAATATTTCTACTTGCTGTATCTTTTGCCTCTATTTTGTCTGAGCCATACAGTGCTGTCAAAGTGCCTTCCATCTGCCTTGTGAAGCTGATGATGTTATTCCAGTACTCAGGCAGCTCAGCCAGGAAATCTGCTCTCACCAGAAGCAATCATGACCACAAGAGAGTGCTTTAGAGTTAAATAACAACCTTCCACCGGAGGCAGAGTGTGTCTGGCCTAGGCCAGTGCCACCTTCCAGCCTGTGCAGGCTGAACAGTTAAATACATCAGCCTCAGTGTGGAATCAGCTTTGGAGCAGAAGCCAGTGGAGAATTCTATCTGCTGAGCTGCAGCTCTTACAGCAAAATGGTTCTTAAGCTTCCTGAGTTCTCCCTCAGGGAAAGCAATTTATGGAAAGTGGGATAAATTTACCAAAAGTAAGATGTTAATGTGCCCATGTATAAAGCATCTGATTCCAGGCTCTGGTTCTGCTGGAATATCAAAGAGAAGAGGCAGATCTTGGGGAGCTCTGCAGAAGGATTAATGACAGTGACCTTCTCTGCTGGACATTAAAGTTGGTTGGAAGAGCAGATCTGGACCTTGGCCTGAGGACTGCTCTGCCTCAGTGATGTTCAGATGCTGCCAAGACCTGACACTGCAGCCTGCACAGGGGACAGGTATTCCAGGTGTCCAGAACCACCAGAAATCAGCAGCTGCACATACTGACCCTGTCTCTGGCCAAATCAGGGTGGTCCAACTGACACCTTGAATTGAGTGAGGCTAAAGTCCTCTTCCTCTGTATGTGCCTCTGAGCTACTTACTCTCTGTGGTCGTCTTTGTGTGTCAGAACCATCCAAAGGGACTGAATTCCTAAAAGAGCTCATGATCCAGTTAAAAATGGCAGTTAATACCTTTCTGGGTGATTATCTGCCACCAAAGTTCTGCTGGTCTTTGAAAGCTGGTGCACAGTTTCAGCATAATCTTCTACAGCTTGTTCCAAAATCTGGTGTTTCTTCAGCATGGACACTGCACTCTGTTCATCCTGTAAGGGTGACAGAAAATGACAAGAAGAATTATAAGGAGCTGCTCCCAGGTACAGCTTGAAGACAAGTCCCCCTGTCAATGGTATAGTACAATTGATGTCACAGCAAATAGTACCCCCAGAAAGCAAAATAATGAGTGAGAGAGATAATGCATCAATCCCTCTGGGGTGCAGAACAAAATTACATCAACTGGGCACTGAGTGTGCTGAGTTTCCTCTTCTATAAAGCTTTTTATGTGTTTCCACAACACTGGTGCAGGGATCAGAAACATGGAACAGATTAAGACACACCACTTGTCAGGCATCTCAACAGCAGCATGGGGCAAAGAAAAGAAATCCTACACAGTCCATGCCAATGGGTTCTCCCTCAAAGTGTCTGGAGAAGTTCCAATTGAAACTTTTTATGCACTGTTATAGCTAAGAAAATCAGCCTCCTACTCTCAGTGTTAACTGATACTGTCAATAAATCTTTACAATACAATATTTTGCATAGTGAGCTATTTGCAATAGATAAAAAGAAAACAAGCCATTTTTAATGGGAGACTGAACACCTGTGGAATGGGTTCTCCTGATACAAAGCTGAGCTTTATTTTACCAGGGCAGGAAACATGGTGCATTTATGTTGATAACAAACAAGCTCCAGCGCTAAGACCTCCTTGGAAAACAGGAGTTTACATTCTCTTTGGTATGGTGCAAAGCTGGGAGTCAAAGCTGATGGTCACTGGGAGTCAAGGTGGTGACAGTGGTGGCTGACTGACCACCAGGTCCTGTTTCACAGCCAGGTGCATT
This sequence comes from Agelaius phoeniceus, assembly GCF_051311805.1. Classification (NCBI taxonomy): domain Eukaryota; kingdom Metazoa; phylum Chordata; class Aves; order Passeriformes; family Icteridae; genus Agelaius; species Agelaius phoeniceus. The sequence goes on along the minus strand of NC_135267.1, from coordinate 112,301,654 downwards.
GTGCTGTCACTCAAAACTAACAGAAAACTGGACCTAACTGGACCACATTGGCAGTCCTGGCCTTGTAGTGAAGGCAGGCACTGCCCTCTGCAGTGTGAGGATGCTTCCCTGGCTCCATACAGCACAGCCTATCCTGCACACAATCAAAGATGTCAGAACAGGCAGAAGCCACGATCACTTGAGGCTTCACCAGGAAGTTACATTTGTTTATGTCACCGTTCCATAGCACCACACCAAATTATGTCACCTGCCTCTCTTCAGCAAAGCAATTAAGGCCAAAGTAGTGTCACTGTGGAGCTGCTCACCTTGGCTTTCTCTTCTGACATCATGTAGAGCTCCTGCTCACTCATCCAGGCCTCAGCCTCAGCTGCATCGAAGTAATACTGCTGAGCCCTGTGAGACTCCTCCAGGCGCTTGTGGCGCTTCTCCGTCTCCTCGATGAGGAGGTTCCACAGCTGCTTCAAGTCTGCAAGTCTCTGCTGGATGACTTCAGCATTGGGGCTGCTCTCCGTGATGATGTTCTGACTCCTCTCAAAAATGTCATCGATACGAGGCTGGTGGCCCTGGATTTCTTTCTGAAGGGTCTACATGGGAGAAAATTGACTGATGAGACAATGCAAAAATGAAAATTCAAGCCAGGGGTCTTAACTCCAGAGGGGCAGCAAAACTCCCACCATCAGCTCATGTGGGCAACTTGGGGCTGTGCCAACCCCTGTGGTGATGCACAGCACCCATTGTTTTACCCCAAACATTTCCTTCCAAAATTAGTCAGCACTAAGGAGAAATAGCAGGTATGGAGATGTAACAGCACCTACTTACCTGATTTTTCTTTATTAGTAGCTGCACAGTCTGGAGGTTGTGTCCATGATCAGTAGATGTAGCTATGGGCATCCTCTCTCCAACCCACAACTGAAAGAGAGAGTACACAGGATTTCAAACAACCCCAGATATACTTGGGACAGCAGAGAGAGGCTGGAACACACAATCTGCAGAAAGCAGCCGTATTCCAACATTTTCCTCCTGGCTGGGGAACAGGATTTCTTTGATACTCACAATTTCATCTTCCACATCCCGGTTGAACTGGTGGATCTCTTTGGAGGCCAGCAGGTTGGCCTTCCTCTCATTCAAAGGCTCCAGCAGCTCCAAGAATTTCTTTTCTACAGTAAGGCGTTTGCCATCGACTTCATCTGTGCTCTTGCCCTCTTGGCTCAAAGCCCTTGCCTGGCTTTGCAGCTCCTCTATCTCCTTCTTACGGACATCCATTTGATTCTCCAGCATCTAAACAGAAACATGGCAAAAGGGTCCTGAAAACCAGGATGAAAGCTGTTCATACAACTAGGGCATATCAACAGCTTCCTCAGAAGGGAGAACAGATGCTGGTCAGTGAGGCTTTACCATGTTAATAACTATTGTCCATAACTATAACTACTGTTAATAACTCTTTGTTGCTGGATTAATTTCTTTTTCTTCTTAAAGATACATGAAAGAATAGGAAGAAAGAAAAGCAGTTCTTTATTTTCTAAACTGAAAGCCTGCCCTGCCCCTTCCTTTAAGTGCAGGTATCAGCTGCCTGCCTGCTGCACCCAATGCTCTGTTTACCTGCTGCTTCTTCAACAGGATGTTGACACTGGTGAGATCTTTTCCGTAGTCATCTGACTGGATTTGGCTCTCCAAACCATTCAGCCACTTATCCAGGTCTGCACAGCTCTGGGTAAAAAGCTCTGCCTTGTTTGCATCGAAGAGACGCTGAGCCTTGGTCTGGGTGGTGGATTCAAGCTCGTCCCACATTTGGTGGAGACCTGTCAGCTTCTCCTTCACCACGGCCTCAGTCTCTGGTTTCTCTGCAATGAGCTGCATTCCCTCCTGCAAAGCAAAGAGCAACCAAATGGTACCTCCTTGGGAGCACTCATAGCCCGTTAGGGCAATTATCCTGATTAATAAGCACTCAGGATTTCTCATCTGCTGGCAGCATCAACCACTCATTTTCTATCTCCAATTATCCAGTGACTCCTTCCAGAACATCAGCTCCCAGGTCCCTCTGCTGCCTGGAAGAGGGATTTTTAGCAATGGGAAGGTCAAGCAATGCCTCCTTTCTCTTCTCCATTGGACATGTTCCCCAAAGGGAGCTCCTGGGGCCATGGCTCAGGCAGGATGGAGCAGGGAGCCAGAGCTGCACACACTGCATTTCCTGAGGCCCCAGCTCCTGGGGGCCACATCACCAGAGAACCATGAACACACAGCATAGTGCTGGGAGAGTTTGGGAAATATTGTCTTTATTCTAATTATCCCTATCTATCTGTTCAGCTGGGTGCAGATGGGAATGCTGCCCCCAACCCAGCACATTCCATGTGAATGTTAATGCAGGGACTGTCACAACTCTGTACACAACCCTGGTCCTTTGCTGCAATCTGATTTTTCAGAGGCAAAGGAGAAGGATGTATTAGCATCACTAAAAAGGAACTTCCAGTACCAAGAGCAGCCTTCTAATTACACCATTAAAGGGTATTGCTATTTGTAGATCACAGAAAAGCCTCTAATGGGATATGGAGTGCCAAAGTGGGAGAGGAAATGAGCAATTAAGCTAACTTACACCGAACAGAAACCCACTGTCAGAGCTAAAGAGGAGACTCCTCAGTGCTCCAGAGCTGCACAGGAGAAATGGGGGGGAGAAGTACAGCTCATCACAGCATATTAAGGCTTCAAATAACTTGATACAGAGCTGTGAATCTTAATTAATCACAAAACTGGATGTTCTTTACCTCATGCCCTAATTTTGCATGGGGAAAGGCAGCTTGGCTATAGTTCTGAATGAATGGAAGCCAGCTTAGCAGCACAGAAGAATAAACTCAGTTATTCTCTATATTCTGTTATTTCCCGGGAAGTGCTTCTACTTCATTGGCTCAAATCCCAACACTTGCCCCACTTATCCTTTGGGTATGAAATTTAGGCTCTGCCTTCCTTCTGGCAGATAGGAAAACTAGACAAAACTAAACTGGCACCTTAGCCAATGTCTGAGTGAATGTCTTGGATAAAAGACTTTTAACATCAATGAAGAATAAAATGGCTTGGATGGAGACACAGTGCACCAGAAATCTCAGCTGTAGGGTGATTTAAGGACCAGTTCTGCAAAGGAACAGATCCCATCTCTGTGCACAACCACCCTGGACAAAGATAAGGGCATTTTTTGGATGTACTTTACCTACCTTTTCAATCTTCTCCAGCCACTCTTTGTTGGATGCAAGCTCTGCCATGAATGCCTGATGCTTCAGCCACTTGCTGTGCAGGTTCCTCGCCTCATCATAGGACATATCCTGGGCTGTGAGCATCTTCTCATTGATCCAGAGGGAGAGCTGGGAAGGAAAACACATGGGGGTGTGAGGAAACATTCCTGGTGTGAAATACTGCAAAATGCCTCCAGATCAAGGATAAAGAGATGCCTCTACAGAAGAGTTGTGTGAATTCAGAGACTGCTGTTACTCAGGGATTTACTCAGGGTTCAGCCAAGGACCTGCCTCTTTAACAATTCAATTCTAACATCCATCTCCAATATATAAATAACCCTCGATTCAAGCAGATAGGAATCACCTCTGTGATAAACAGAATCAAACACACAGGTTCAATAGCAAGAGAAACAGGGACATGTGTACCACTTATTGGTCAGATGGTTTTGTGGAGGTTCTTACAGATGGTTTTGTACCATTAATTCACAGCACATTTGTACCTTTTCCCCTCAATCTTTTCACTGTATAGGTTTACATAAGTAATTTGTTTATTTATCCAATCTCCAGGAGTGTTTTGGTACTGGAGACTTTCCTTTTCCCATTATATAAAATCCAAGATTGTTTTCTGTCTGATTTTCAGCAAGTACAAAGGCACTGGGGACAATTTCCATATCACCACTAGAGAAAACCAATACTTTAAGAGACAGTTGATTTGCCAAGTGCAAATGGAATGTGAAAATGATCCTAGCAGCCAACATTGCATTTCCTCCCAGGGTGAGTCTGACTGCCTCATCTATCCCTGAGGTGTGGATAAAAACCACATTCACAGGAATGTTTACAGAATTTGAAAAGGTCCATTTTCTGCATATTTAGAGCGGAAAATGTCAAAACAAATCTCAGCTTGGTTTCTAGAACAGCACTCGGGTGAGCAAGCAGCCCAAAAAGGAGAGGAACAGAGGCCTTTGATAAGTTCTCAGGACACAGGGCAAAAAATTCCATTTATCACTCATGAGCCTCTTTTCAACTGCCCCTTAAAACTTCAATTGTTCCTTAAATCTCCCCAAGAAGGGAAAACTTATCAGAGCAATCAGAGAAACTCCTCATTGGATCTTCCATTCAAGTCTAACCAGAAAATTGCTCATGTTAGTGAAGAGCTCTGTAGGTACAAGGTTGCATTAGAACAGGCTACTGTGCTGCTGAACAGTCAAAGTCTACATGGAGATTAAGATATAACCCAGAATTAGTGGTTTTACTCTTGCCTTTCTGGGGAGGAGACAGCTGCTCTGCTCTGCAAATTGCACTGCTTGGCTTTCACTGTTTGCTTTTACTCAGCCACAGCATTAAGGCTTCTGGGGATTTAGAAGTGCTTCCCAAGGGGAGGCTGGATCATTCCTGTGACCAGCTGGAGGAAGGCAAGACAGGGACAGCATGTGGTTCACAGCCAGGGCCTGCTGGGATAAACCCCTCAGAGCACAGAAATGCAGATAAAATATTTAAGGACTCACTGCTAAAATCTGGGTTTTGAAACCACTACAGGAACTAAAAATCAGTACCTTGAGTGTGAAAGTAGATTTTCAGAAAATAATACAGTTCCCTAAATTGCCTCAAAAGCACAGTTGGAGTATTTATTCCTCCAGAAGTTGTTAAGGCCAGGAGAGGGTGAGCCTTCCTCCATCCTTTGCACCTATACACAAGACCCTGCTCTTGGCTGCCACTCTGCATTGCCAAGCCTGCAGGAAAGAAGGGAAATGCAGAGACAAATCCTTGTGAGCCTGGGGCAGCAGCAAGGCAAGGGGAAAGGCTGAGTGCTGCTGCACTTCCAGACTGTGCCAGGAGCCAAGCTGCCAGCCCATCCTGCAGGGAGGCTCACATGGCAAATCCTGCCAGCACACTCTGGGACAGAAACTTCAGAGTGCAGAGTCTGCCAAGAGCTTTCAGCAGGGCCCTGGAGAAATGAGCCCAGACAGTGCTGGGGCTTCCAAGCACTCAGAGGGAAGGTCAGCTGTAAACTCTTCCCTTGAAGGTGAGCTGAGAAAGAGCAGGAAGTCAAAGAAAACTAAATGGCAACATTTATCACATCTCCTCCAGTCAGAATTTTCTGCTGTCACTGTTTCATTCACTTGGCAAGTTTATTTTACACATTCATGTTGATGAGTGCAAGAAACAGCTGGAAAAGCAGCACCCCAGGACTAACCTGTGACAGTGTTTCTGACTCCTCACTACAACAAGATCTGCTGTTTTCCCCCACCTGTGACCCCAGAGGGGGGGTTATCACTGCTGGTCTGCTGTAAGGAGCATCATCCCACTGCTCTGGAGTGCCACACTCCTCCCCAGCTCTGCAGGAAGAGTGAGGGGCAGGAGGCCACACTCTCAAACACCTCAGTGAGGGGTGACAGTGACAATGTGGCTGCCCTGGGAAGGGAGGGGCTGCTCTGCCTTTCCTCAGGTTACAGACAGATGAGAAACTGTCCCTAAGGCAGCAGCAGGCCAAGGGATCATTGCTGGCTGAAATGGGGACTGGCTTAAAGCTGCTCCCTAACAATTCCCAGCTTCACAGGCAGTGCTGAGGAAAAAGCCAAGGGGGAGGTGTTGCCTTGGCTCCCTTCCACCCCACAGGACAGTGTTGCTTCACCTCAAACCCTCCAGCCCAAAGGAGGTGTCAGCAGGTCCCACACGGATGTAAATTTTAAGTTTTCTCAGGAAACAGCCCTTCAATTATCACCAAAGTTAATTCCTCTCAAAGAGAATTGGAGAAATCCCTGACATTTGGATAATTGTAAGTTTGTCTTTGAACTGTGCAGTCGAGACATCCTTGTTTTAGTGGCTGGAGAGAAACAAGGGAGAGGAAAAGCATTCAGGCAGCCAACACCAGAGCTTTTATGCTTTCCTTTTTCTTCCAGTGATATAGGGGGAATAACCAGATCCTAGGGAACACACCCACACTGCCACTGAGGCCAGGAGAGCCCTGAGAGCCAGGGGATCTTTGAACCAGAGCTGTCACAGAGGAAGGAAGAAGCTGCTGCTAATAACAGCAGATTTTTTGCTAATCTGTCATGTTTTAACTACCAAGGAAGAAGCAATTGAAGGCAAGCTCATGGACAGCTTATGCAATGCTGGAAAACATTGAATCCAGGCAACCAAGCAGCAGATATCACTTCCCCAGTTTCTGATCAAAACCTCACAGGCAAAGCTCTTTATTATCTGCCAGTACTCCATGAAATAACCTGAAAATTACTTGATTAATTCCTTGTGCTAGGAACAAGAGTATTCTAAACTTTAAAATGTTGTCTTCAGTGTAAACAGTCCATGTAAGTGATTAGAAAATCTGGAAATAATTTCTTTTTTCAAATGTTATAATACTTAACAGTTTTAAACACATGTAAACTATCAGGTAAATCACACATAAATGACACAGCTTAATCTTGCTCCTTTTTTATTCTTAACCTCCTATTCTTCTGACTAATGTTTGCTAGAAATCACTTGAAATCACCTGCATCAGGCCACATCCATCTGTACAGCTGCAGACAAAACTCTTAGTAAGTACACTGCTAATCCCACTGCATTCCACATGTTTATAATTTCTATCACAGCAGAAAATCTTCACTGCTTTTGACAGTTTTCTATGTCTTTATAGCTTATATGACAAAAGAAAATCTGGTTCATGAGAAAAGAAAAAACAAACATTATTTTTTGCAGTGGTATGGTCAGAGGTTTTTTTATGTTTACTCCACACTAAATACTGCTGGATGACTGAGCATTCCAGCCCTCATAAAATATGGAGTGAGAATGCTCTTCTGCAGGATGCAGCTTTCAGCAATAAAAGTGAAAGGCCATGATTTACCTCTTGGCAATCCTGAAGAAACTTTTGGAGATCCCTGTTATCTTTCAGTCTCATCAAAAGTTCACTGGCTGCTTCACGGTTCTTCCTATGTCTGGTCAGAAAAAAAACAACAGAGAAAGGAAATGAAATAGGCATTTCATGAAAACTGTCACTGTTGGGTTTTGGAGCCTCCTTGGACTACAGGTGCTGGGAAGTTTGTGGTGTGTGTCCTTTGCTGCCTTTCAAAGGACATTTTGGAGTGTGTTATTTAATGGGCTCACTGAAGTTCCACATGTCCTTGTTTTTGTGACCTGTTAAATACACACAGAACATTCTGAAGTCAGCAGGGTTTCACAACATGCTATGGACAGAATTTGGCCCACTCATTTTAAGCCCACAGGAGAGTTCAGGCTGTTTGCCAAAACACACAAGAAAACTGCAAATTGCACAGTAAGATGAAGTTGTGTGGCCCTTGCAGGGTGCACCTGCTGGAATGCTCTTGGTAAAACACCTTCAGCACCTCCTTGTCCTGCACAAAGCTGAGCTGGGCCACAGAACCTTCCCAAGGCTGTGTTTACCTATGTGCAGCATCCATGGGTGGTTCTGCACACAGAAGCTTTATGGAAGCACTTGGAACATATTTTTCAGAGTGTTTAAGAGCAGCCAGAAGAGAAGGAAAGGTTAATCCAGAAGCCCTAATTTGATTCACCCCTGTTTGCCCCTTGAAGGATGAGTCATGCTGGCAGTCCCAAAGGTTGTGGTGGGTCCTTCAAATGGAATGGGGCTGATTCCCAAGGTACCTCTGGGCATGTTTTTAAAAATGCTTAATTTGGAGTAGTTATCCCTGTCCTTCCATCCTTTCATTATTTATGAGGCAATTAACAAGGAAGAGACAGAGTAAAGAAGACAATTTTTATTTACTGCTCATTGTGCTAGGCTTATTCCTATTGCACTGTGCAGGGGTTTAAAGTGAAATATTGCTGCCATTTGTAATAAGATAAATATGGATTGAGAGTTGGAAATTATTTTAAAGGGTAGCAATTTATAAGATGAGCTCAGCACATGCTGGCAAAAGCTAAATAAATCCATGTTAGTGGAGATCTCCAGAGACTCATGATACTCCAGAAGACCATAAATCACATGCTGATGACAACTGGATTATGACACCACTTTTCCTGATCTGCAGTAAGTTACCACAGCAAGCTCTCTGGCACCAATTTAGTGACTTCAGAAACACAAGGAATACTTGGAGACATTTTCTATAAAAGCAAAAGGTCTGTAGGCAGAGGAATAGGAGAAAACCCTTTAGAGGACTACAATTTGCTCCTCTTTGGCCTCAACAGCTGCCTTGAATCAACCAGGGAAGCAGCATCTCTATAGGTGCAGTCAAGAAAATGATTTATGGATTGCATGGCAAGGAAGACACGTGGAACCATCAAAGCAACAGCCTGGAGTCCAAGCCCAGGTGAGGCTGAAGTTTTGACAGAGGAACACAAAGGAAAAGACACAAACTGTGCCTTAGGAAAAACCTCTCTAATGAGGCAAACATCCCTGGGTTTGACTCCACTCTTTCTTGGCTGGCTTTTATATGCCTGGGCAAACACACTGCATTACTCAGGTTGTTAAAATGAAGCAAAGAACTGCTGGGGTGATTTTATCAGGCTGATTTCAGAGATTTAAGGTTAGATTACATTACAGACTCACGTATTCTGGAGAGGACACGAGTTGGGAAGTTTAAAGGAGAACTTTCATGGTGCTTGAATAGATTTAAGTACAGAAGTTCTTATGTTGAAAAAATCAAAATTTTAAAAACCTAATAAAAATATCTCACATGGAGTGTTGGAAATACTGACTAGAAGGACTTTGCAGGAAACCATGCAGGGACATCAAACAGATGATGCCATAGCATAACAAATATGATCTTTGGTGCTTAGAGCTATGTAACTGTACAAGGGTGTTTTGTTCAAGGTGACCTGGAGTGAGCATTTTGAGGATGGGCACTGCTGGAACAGACAGGAATTCCTGTGTTTTCATCACTGACTTTTTAATGGGAATAAAGGATTTTAAGAAGTTATTTAGTCTGTTCTGCTCCAGACTAGCTTTACCTAAATATCAGTAACTCCTTGTTCAGATATCCCTAAATTCTTTTAAAGAATTCACACTTAAGGTTGTCAATGACAGATTCTTACTAATTTTCTAGAACAGCTTGTGGAAGAATAGTTTGCTCTGCAGACTCCAGTTATTAAGAATGGCTTTGAGTTCTGTATCACACATAGGAATTACACTATAAGTGTAAGATCTGTTCAGCACAAGGAGGTGTCTGACACAAATTAATCCAGAATTTGCCCGGTGTCCCCAGGTTGACTCCCAGAGGCCCCTGAGAATGCTGACAGTGCTGAAAACTGACAAAACCACTTGTGGTTTAACTGTAAGCCTGTGGGTTTCAAAGCCTGTGCAGAAATAATAAATCTTACACATGGTGTGAATGCAGCTGCCTGCTAGGGATCCTGAGATATATGAAAGGCAGTTTTAGCTTCTTTCATTGCTCCAGCAAACAAGGCACTCTCCCTTCTGAATGGGCAAGAACAAAACTTACTTCTGTTCTCTGTTGAGCAGAAAGTTGCACAAATACAAAAGTTGATGTAAAACAGGCTCAGACCACAACTTGTGCCACTGTCCTTAGGCTAAATCTCCCTTGCAGAATCAGAGGCCATAAGCAGGCACATGGAGAGGGGCAGTTCCCCAACACTCTTCCGAGAGAAAATGGAGGAGAAAATGCTTCAGAGCAGCAGAAGTCACCCAAGCAGGGACAGCTGCACAGGGAGAACAGCTTCTTTCCCAGCTGGAAAAGCTAGTTGGTGACAGCTTGATGCAAACCCATCTTCTTCTTCCCTTACCCTTACTCCATGTCCTTATGCTCATTCATTCTTGCTTGTGAACTGCACTAAAAAGTTGTGCTCTGTGTTCCTTTCCTATTGCACTTTCCTTCCTCTTGTGCCATCCCTATTGAGATGGGAACCATCCCAGGGCAGGGCCAATGGGGTCTCCTCAGGAACAGCTCAAAAGCACCACTGCAAAACCCACTCTGAACAATACCAGAAACTACAAAGAGCTCCTTATGGGAAGTACGGAGCCACTGCACATATTTGTGCTTGTTTGTTTTGGTCCTTTGTCAGACATCCAGGTGGAGCTCGGCTGGGAGAGCCACTTTTTATGCAAGCAAAGAGGCTTCCTTTGCTACCCCTCCCATGCAGGCAGCCCCAGGGCTTTGTTCTGGAGGCTTATCAGCCCCCCAGAGCCGGGGAGCAGCCACACGGATTTCCTGGACAGCAGCTCCGGATGGTTTTTGCAGCGCTTGGCATAAATAGCTCTGGAATTGAGGAAATGCTCAGTTCCAGCAGGAGCTCCAGCACACGTCCCCCAGGCAGGACAGCGGGGACAACGGGGCACAGAGGAGCAGCTGCACTGGGGTGACAGCCACCAGGACATGGGCTGAAGCTGTGTCTCACTCCAGCCACTTCAGACTGCAAGATGCAGCTGCCCATTTGCTATGATATCCTTGGATGCTTTCCTTTCATTCCAAAAGCTGCAGAAAGAGGACACCTGACCAGAAGGCTGGGATCAAGCTCTCCTGCTTTCCTAAGTGGATGGGAAAACTTAGAGTAGAGGGCCCTTAGAGAGGGTAAATAAGGAAAATCACTGTCCTAGTTGCCCCCTTGATTGTTTTCATATAATCTCCTCTTCCTGGCCTTTGCAGATTCTCTCTGGGATCTAGAGCTAAGCTGGTGAGAGAGAGACAATGTGGGGTAGCCTGGGGGTTCAGCTGTCAGAGGCCCTCAGCAAACTCTGGGAACAGCAAGAGCTGCCTTTCCTGAAGCCATGAAGCATGGCTGAAGTGGGTGCACACACAGTGGGACATCTCTGCCCAAACAGGAAAGGTACAACATTTTCTGAACTACTTCAGTTCAGTTTCTCCTTGGAGATGAAGGTACCAGGAGAACCTGAGCTTACCAGCTGTGGGGAGATGGAAGTCTGATGGGAAGGTCATCAGTGACATTTCACAGCTCACTGCTGTGCTCTGACACTCACAGTGCCTTGAAAGACTCCACTGTTATCCAAACCAAAAGCAGAAAGAACAACAGCCATCAAAACTGAACATTTGGGTTTCAAAGAAAAAGAAACTTTTAATGTTCTACAGCATCCATGCCACAGCCAGAGAGAGAAAGCAAAGCACTTGTTCTGGGATGAAAGACACACTTGTACCAGTGCTTCCTAATCTGATCCCAGAAGGGCCAGACAAGCTGGAAGAGGTGATCAAAGTCGAGTGGGTGGGGTGCATGTAATGCCAATTACACCCTTGAAGAGCCACATTCCTTCTCCAGAGGAAGGACAGGAATAAGTTATTGTAATTACACCAGCTCGGGGGCAGCAGAGGAAACTGAGACTGGTGGAACCAGACACAGCCAACTGCTGCAGCTCCCACCAGAGCATCAAGTCTGCTCATACTCCAAGAATTACAAGGCAACACTCAAACAACAAAATTCTGGGTAGGGAGCTCATTACCTACTAAGCCTCTAGAAAGTGGGAAAGTTATTGTTTAACTAAGATGAGCCTGGTGCATTCTTGAAACATGACAGTTCCTATTTTTCCATGAGACAAAGAAAACAGTCTGGAACAGACATTTTCGAAGCTGTTACTTTGCCTTTGAATCCTGATAAAAGGGAATCTCTCAGAGAACAGAATTAAAGGAGGAACAGCTACATTGTACCACCATTCTGCCCTTACCTGTCATCAATTGAGTCCACTTTCTCCTGGATTTTATCAGAGTTAATGTTCCCATCGCTAACGAGCCTCCTGCCTGTCTCCACAACTGCATTGATCTTTTCTTCATTGGCATCCATGGTGGTCATGAAATCCTCCTGCTTTTTAATAGCAGCTTCTGCTCCTTCCAAGGTGGTTGGCATCTCTGTGTGCGCCAGAACATACTCCTGGGATTAAAGAAATCAGAGAGAAAACTGTTACACTCAGGCTATGCTGCTGTTCCAACAGCAGACACCTCCCAAGAACAGTTTGAAGTAAAATACAGTAAGAAAAGGACAATTTGTCTGCTTGTGGCTCTCCTGCCAATAGATTTGGTCTGTTAATTGCTTGAAGTACACAGTGCCAAGCTGTAGAAATGAAGTCAGGTATATCTTGACCACTTGCCTGGTTATTAAGGAAAGCTTCTGCTTGCTTGGTGTCTCTGAGGAACAGCTGGTAGGCATGAGACTGGGAAAGGAGATTTTGCCTGTTCTCCCACATTTTGTGAAGCTCATTCCATCCGGTGTCCAAAGCCTGCAGGCGCTGGCGCAGGAACATGTACTGAGCGTCAGTTTGTCCTTGTGTCACCATCTCACCCATGTCCCTCATCTTCTGATAATCTTCCTCATAGTTGTTGATTTCATTCTTGATATTCTCGTGCTGAGTGAGCAGCTTCTCAGCCTCTGTCAGGGTGTTGGGCATGTCTTCGGAGGCAATTGCAGTCTGTGTTCTGGAGAGCCAGGACTGGAAGTCATCCAGATCTCTCAGGAACTGCTGCAGCTTGCTGGCCTCTCCCAGGGACTCTTCCCGGTTCTTCAGGGTGGTCTTCATTTCTTCCCACACGTCGTTGATCTCTGCAAGCCGTGAAAGGATGGCTTGTGCCTGGTCAGGATGCTCTGATTCCAGCTTCTCTGCCTCCTTCTGCAGGTCACTGAGCTTGGCTTCGATGGCCACCAGGTCCCGTTCCATGCCCGTCAGCTTCCTCTGCAAGGCCATCACTCCAGCCAGGTCGTTACCCAGGTCTTGTGTGGACTCAATCACTTTGGTCTTTTCCCTGATCCAGGATTTGGTTTCATTACATTCAAGATGGTAGTTCTGGATACTCAGAGCAGAGAGCAGAGCATCCTTCTTCCTATCTACCAGTTCTCTGAACTGGCTCCACCTGAAATGTGTGAGGAGAGGAGAGCAGAGAAATTGAGATTTGTGGGAAAAGGATGTGGCAGCATTGCTGAGTGAGCAGCTGCTCTCAGCAGCTTGGTAAACCCAGCTACTCAGGGTTTCCTCAGTCCTTCCCACACCATCAGTATTTCTAGCAAAGCAATCATTAACCCAGATATGGTCTGTATTAGAATGTGACAAGTACCAGCACTCTGAATATAATTTTTCCTCAAGAGAAAAATTGGCAGCTACACCAACTTTTCACACTCCCTTGGTTCATTCTGAAGCTAAAAAATGCGGGAGTTTGCACAAAACTGTATTGATTTCTTTTTTATCATAGTAATTATTACAGTCAATTTCCATCTCTCAAATCAAGGTGCTGACACACTCAGGGCCTGTTTAAGTCAAGAGCAAAACTCTACCTGATAATCAAGTATTTGAAAGGCACAACTCTTTCCTTTTGAAGCCTTAAAGATACTTCAGGTAACAGCATCAGAATATCTTAAAAAAGCCTACTTAAGAAAATCAAATGACCCCACCATACTTGTTCCAGCTGGTGTGATGTTCTTGAGCACGAGGCTTTCACTTACCTTGTGTTGAGTTTATCTTGCTGTGCTTTGATCTTCTCCCCAGGGTGGCCACTGTGCATCAGCTGCCTGGCAATCTGGTTCACCACAGCCACACGGGATGCCTGGTTGTTCATTTCTGGCTCCAAGCTTTCAAACCTGGAGTGGGGGGAAAACAAACAAACACAAGATCCCCCAGGCATTAGAGAATCTGAGCCACAGGCAAGTTGGGAAAGGTAGCTGGGGTAAAACACTTCCACCCAGTATTCCCCAAACTTCCTGGTAAAGGCATTCTCACCTGTGCTGGATCACTTCCAGGTCCTCAAGCTTCTCTGGAATCTGCATATTATTCAGCCACTTCTCCTTTTCGTCGATCCAAAGCTCACAAGCATCTGCCTCGCTGAACATCTTATAGAGAGCGAGGGTATCCTGCAGGGCCTGTTTACGCAGCCGGGTCAGCTCAGCAACCTCTTTGTATCTCTCCTCGATTCCGGACAACCTGCCTTGCACATCCGGAGATTCCGCGTGCTCCTGTGGCAGGGCCTTGGCCTGCTCGTGAAGAGAGTCGATGGTCGGCCGGTAGCTCGCAATCTCTTCAGCCACATCTTTGTGCTTCTTGACCAAGGACTGAGTGGAATATTCATCATGGCCAACATCATTGCTGGAGACAATCTTGAGGATGTCCAACATCCACGCATCAATATCGTCAGCATCAGCCTGGAACTGGTGAAGGAGAGAGGCTTCCTCCAGCCGCTTCTTCCTAATGGCAGATAACTGCTCCAGGTTAGCCCACTGCTCCCGGATATCCTTAATTCTTTCTCTGATCTTCTCAGACCCAAAATGCTCTTCCGCGATCATGTCTTCACCTTCTTTTATCGCCTGCTGAAAGTGGCCGCTGCGGCCGCTCATCTCATCCTCAAACGCCTTGTGTTTACTCAAGAGTCGGACGACACTGGTTAGGTCCTTCCCGTAGTCATCAGATGACAGGATCTGCTCCTTCTCCCTGATCCAGCCCTCCTCTTCAGCCATTTCCCAGAAGAATTTCCAGAGGCGCCGGGACTCCTCGAGGCGCGCGCGGCGCTCGGCCGCGAGCTGGCAGAGCTCCTGGTAGCAGAACTCCATGTGAGCCACGCGGTCCCGGATCACCTGTGGGTCACAGGGCTTGTAACCTGCTGGGACAGAGAACGTGGGTTACCACCTGGGCTCGCTCACTCCCATCCCCACAGCTGGGGGGGAGCTGTGAATTCCTCTGAATTCACAGAGCTCTGAATTCCTACGCGTGCCAGCTACAAGGTTTACATGAAATAATCCATGGTTAGTCTAAGGAAAGTGAGTGGGAAGTGTTCAAGCTCCACCACACAATAACACAGACTAGAAAATACTATTCTTTCCAAAAGACAAAAAAAAAAAAAAACCCCAAAAGGAAAGATATTCGCGACTGTTTCCAGTGAGACAAAATTCACTGAGTTCAGATTTATACACAACTGCACAAAATGGACGCCATTTACTCTGTTAGCAGCACTGGGCTCTAGGGAATTGCTTCCTTTTAGGATAAATCAGGACACCATCAGACTGGGTCCAACAGTCTGTGAAAATGTTTGCATTAGGAACACAGCATGGGGAACTGCGGTGACCTCTACAAAGTCACAGCAGCTGCTGGTGAGCAGTGTGACATCCCATGCAAGGCACAATGCCACACTCAATTCCTGAGCAGGCTCCTGGACAAATGAATCACTGAAATGCGGAGTACAGAAGGAACAAATGGAGCTGGATTCTCTCATTATGGTGGGGAATTTAGTTAACCTATCTTGCAGAACTAATGAGTCTCACAGATAACCTCATAGGTAATTAAGACAAAAGGGGTATGTTGGGTGCTGGTTACCTTCTCCATCGGTGGCAAACTTCTGAGCAGAGGCATTGACCCCTCTCACTCTCTCAGCCTGAATAGCAATGTCAGCTTCCACCAGAGCGTGTTTCTGCAGCAGATCCTCAACTCCCAACAAATGCTTGCCATAGTCTTGGGACAGTAAAAGCACCTGAACAAAATGAGGAAGACAAGTAAAACAGGCTGAAGGCCATAAGCTGTTTGCTTCTTTGGCACTCCAGGCACTGTTATCTGTTGGTACCTTAGGTCAGAGGAACTCCAAGCCCATAATGACAGAAATTTCAAATGTAGAGACATGGCTGATACAAATTTGAGCCAGCAGTTTTGAAATCACTGGCAACCATGAAGAACTTGACTGGTCTTTAATGAATTTGCAGTCTAGGATGCTGAGAGGCTGAGTTAGCTCAGCAGGGCCAAGGAGCAGCACTCAGCCAAAGGTGCTGTGGGCTCCTGCTGAGCTGTTTCTTTCCTCCAACAGCTTCCAAGTTCTGCTGGCTGATGGACAAGTTGTGGTCCTTTCCCTTCCCAGATCCCAGGAGAACAGACAGGAAGAAATTCAAGCTTTTTAAAGCAGAGAGGTGAAGAGGTGACTTGCTCCCCATGTAAATCATGATGGAGAGAGTTTATTTAATTCCCTTTTACCAAATCTGTCATCTTTACCCAAGCACTGTGACCAAAACTTGTGGGCTCTATGAGACAAACATGAAGCTGGAAAGTAGCTTTTTATAGGAGTGAACTTGTTCTTTTTCCTTAATGTGGTTTTAATCTTTATTGTTAACTAATCATAAGGAATTTGTTCACTGCTCTTGAATGTGGATCTTCTGGGTCTCTACTAAACCAGAGGGGCAAAATGAATCTTAAAACTTGACAGAAAGGGACACATACACCTCTGAGCAATATTTGGCCTGCATTCTCAAAGGACTTCCACCCACCTTCATCTCATCCATCCAGTCCATAATGTACAGCATTTCCTGGAAAATCTTCTGCAGCCCAAGGTTCATCTCCAGGCGCTGTCTCCGTGCCCGGAGCAGCTCCAGGAGATACTCCCACAGGCGGATAACATTGTCCTTCCTTGCAGTGATGCGTTTGATGTCGTGGTAGTTTTCGGTCTCGAGCTCCTTCGCCACGGCCACCACAGCCTGAACGCGCTCCTCGTACGCCGCGATGTCCGTCTCGATGGCCTCGTGCTTCTTCGTGGCAGCCTCCACTGCTGGGAGGTCAAAGCCAAAATTGTCCTGCAAAGACAGAGGAACTTCTTCAGGAATGGCTGCTGAGGACTAAAGTCTCACTGCTCAACTTCTGCTGTCAGTTCTGACTTGGCAAAACACGCTTGTTAGCAAATCCAGGACCTCAAAATGCTCCCAAGAGTCTTCTTTAAATAAAATAAGAGATGCCTCTGATAATAAAGAACCACTGATAAAATCAGAGATATTATTCACTGCCCTTGGGGGAAGAATCACATGGCCATCAGGATTAGGTCTGGGGCTGATCTAATATTATCATTTCTAATATTAAACAATAAAATTAACTCCTAGGCTAATTTCACTGAACTCACCAAAATATTCAGATAAAGAAAATATTGACTGTGGGTAGTTATTTCCTCATCAAATTCTCCTGACCACAGTCTGGTAGGTTCAAGGAAGGGAATCCCAAATGTATAAAAGAGAGGATGTACAGTATATACACATATAGAGTAACTAAACACAATAAATAAATATACACCTATATTAACGTAGTAAAATATGAGGCACAGGGAAAAAATGTTCTCCTTGCAAGAACTGCATCCTGTAATTACTCATGGGAACCATTTTAGTCACCCAGACAATTTCTGAGAGCAGCACCTGAGAAACGAGACGTTGATTTTCACTCAGCCAAGTTTCTCTCATAGCTGCCTTGCGATCGAATCTCCGTGCAAGTTGTTCCAGTTTCTCTTGTCTGATGAGCTCATTTCGCAGTGCCAGTTCTCTTTCATGTTCAGCTTTTTCCAGTCTTTCCCAGGCCTGAAGATGTGGAGGAAAAACACATGGCTTCTAAACAACACATTCTTACAAGATTATGATAAATCCCATCTCCTTTGCATGAAATCAGGGCTGAAGTCACCACAGGCAACTTTCACCAAACTGGTTCAATTATTTATAAGCCCATAAATCCAGTTTGCACTGGCTGGCCCTACACCTTGTTTGCTAATTTAAACACATGACTTAAAATCTGTTCTCAATTAATCAGTCATTTTCTGAGCAAGTTGTTTATCCCAGATTCATTTTCTCCTTTCTTACCCCCTTCCCAACAAAGCCTAAGGAAACCACCTGGCTTGAATGTGTAAGAAAGTGTTTATTTAAAAAAATAAAATCTCCTGAGTGCTACTCCCAAACATGCAGATTCTATCTTCCTCCTTTAGGAAATGGGAATTAGAGATTCATGGCCTCTCACCTCCAAAATCAACATACAACTGTTGTTCTTTACTACACTTTGGAAAAGAAAACAACTGCAGAATTTGGCTACTTCTGTGCTTACAAGTCCTTTATTCCCCCCAAGCCAGAAGTTACTCACATGCATGATGATAATATTACAAAAATCAGCAGTCTTAGAAGCATGTTGGAAGTCAGCTAATCACCTCTCAGATCTTACAGACAACGAAAACCCCTCAATTAAACATAAACTAAATCTAAATCCAAACAGATGTGAAACTGCCTGAAACACAACTATTTTGGGCATTCCTCCAGCAACCAGGGGAGCTGAGCAGTTTGCTGCTCCCTGGGATGAGGCCACAGACACCCACAACAGCTGGTCTGGGACTGCCAAGCACGATCAAACACAAAGGAGAAAGCTGCCAGGCTGAAGCTGTTTGTTATCCTTGAGAGAGCCTGTCAACTCTGCTGTGCCCAGCCCTGCCCTGGCAGCTGCAGCTGCAGAGAGCAGGCTGCAGGACCCCAGAGGGATCCACAATGCCCAGGCAGGGCACTGGGAGGTGAAGGGGAGGGCACAGCACCTACTGCTGCTGCCTTCTGTCACTTCTGTCCAAGAGCCAGGACCACGAGGGGCAAGGCAGAGCTGGCAGCCCCATTAGCAGAAGCTCCTACAGATGCTGAGGACAGCCCAGGCCTGGCTCAGGGTAGTAAATCTGACCTATGGGAAAAGGTCACCCCACCTCACCCATCCCTTACAGCCTTACATCAAGGCTGGAGATCACAAGTGTTTTTGAGAAGAACAAATGTGGTTGAGAGAAAACAGCAATATCCTGAGTCACAGGGGAGGAGCTGCACAGTTTACCTTGTTAATGTCAGAGATGAGTTTGCCCTCCCTTGGCATGTACACTTTCTGATTGTTGGCTCTCATTTTGCTTTGGATGGTAAAAAGCAGCACTTCCAGGTTTCCTTTTTCTGTAAATCTAAACAAAATTTTGCAAGAGAATTGAGCTACAATCAAACTTTCATTACTAAGGTATACATTGCTACGGTATAATTATAGAATCATGGTTTGACAGAATAGTTTGGATTGGAAAGGACCTTAAAGCCCATCCAGTTACACTCCCTGCCATGGCAGAGACACCTTCCACTATCCCACCTGGTCTGGAACACTTCCAGGGAAGGGGCAGCCACAGTTTTTCTGGGCAACCTGTGCCAGGGCCTCACCACCCTTACAGGGAAGCACTTCTATAAAATATTGAGCATAGTTGACTACAATAAACTATAATAAAGCACTTGTTTAAAATGCTGACATGGTGAATGGTGCATTCACATAAACACCTCCATCTTGTGTGGAAGCTGAGAGCAATGGAAATAGCCCACACTTCCCCTGGAGCCAGTTGGGGCAGACAGCAAAAGCAACTTCACAGAAGTCAGCTGTCTGAGTGTTTGGATTTAAACCCCTGGGGGACAGGAAAAGGCTTTTTTTTCATTCTAGTACGTGCACTGTCCTAGTTCACTCCATCAGCACAAGAAATGCAAGTTTTATTTAAAGCCCTCTGCAGTCAGTAAACTCTTCCCACTGTTTTCCCTGTGCTGTATGCCTGGGAAATAAACAAACTCCATGGGCATTAGGGAATAGTCTGCAATTTTAGAAGAAGTCTGGATCCTGTGTAATGTTTTGGGTTGTGATTATTATTCATTAGAACTCGAATTAGACAAAAATAATAAACAGATTTGATATCACAATCCTAAAAGAGGCTTTCCAGAAATAAGTTGCGCTGTTTTGCTTGTATCAGTTTGAGCAAGTAGAGCTGTTTGACAAAGCCAGACACGTTTCCTCTTCATGTTGGATAAGCAGTAGGGATCTTTTAATAGCAGCATTTTGGTATTATCCACTGCTATTAAAAGCACGAGTGGTGACATTGCTGTACTACCACAGTATGTTATTACCACTCATATGATAAGACAGGCATCCCAGGGCAGGGACAGCTTCCAGGACTCCCAGATCCTGTGGGAGACACGCTTTTCTCTTTGCTGTTGTTATTATTTGCACACTGAACAGCACAAAGCAAACAGGCCCCAAGTAACATCAACGAGTACCAACCAGGAATAGGAGAGCTGGGCTCGCTCAGGAAAATAAATTCTTAAGCCACAACTAAAATTACTTAGATGTGTTTGTTTTTTAAAAAAATCAATGAGTGACTAAGCCAACAAGACCAGTGACTGTTGTGTTAAGCTGAGATTAAACTCACTTGGGTGGTTTCTCCACTGTGCGGTAAGTGTTGAACGCCTGCAGCTGCTGCTGCACCCCAACCAGGGAGTTGGCGAATTTGCGATTGTTGAGGATGATAATGGTTTGCTCAATCCACTCCAGCAGGTCAGAAGCCAGGGACTCGTATTTTTCTATCATTTTCTCTGTTTCAATGGCATTGTCAAGCACCTGCAGCAGCAGCACAACACACATGAGTCACAAGGGCAGTGCTCTTCAGTCATTTAAATCCAACAAGCCACATAAAAGAAACTGCTGGAAGACTTGAGTTGTGAATCAGAGTGCTCACTGCCGGGATCCCTGAGAAATGAGAGCTTGGCATTTTTCAGCACTAAATTCCCAAGATCCCACAGCAATAGGGGGGCAGAGCTGAGGCTCACACAAGGATTCATGTTCAGTCAGCCAGCTGTAAGGACTGGGGCAGTGTGGCCAGAGGACAGAGAATGACTGCACATGTTTTTAATTAGGGACTTTTCCAGAGGAGACAGAGGGCCCAGAGGGTGAGGAGCAGTTAATGAGAAAGGAAAAGTAGTAATGATGCAAAATGAACAAGCAAAAATAAAACACCAGCCAAGTGTTTTCTAATGTGAGGCAGCTGGAAATTAACTACTCCTCATAGTCACATGGGAATATTTAACATTCAAAATATGTTCAAAAGCAAAAAAAAAAATCAAAATTACCAGAGAGTGGACTCTTTAAATATTAACACCCAAGAGGAAAAAGAAAATCAGAAATATTTTGCCTGCTTTGTAAATGATATAATTTAATTTGTAATTTATAATTTAAACTGGCAGACCTTTCCAATACGTTTTCCTTCGACAGCCAAAGCTTTCATCTTGGAGAAGTAGTGGTAATATGTCACCACATAGGTGATGATTGACTTTTCATCAGGGTGATCAACACTGATATCTGCAAACCAAACAAGAGTTATCTCAGCATGCTGAGGCTGCAGGGCTTACACCAACAGAGCTCAGAGTGCACCAAGGATACATTTGGGAGTCAGAGATGGGTTCAGTGGCAGTTCAGCCCCTAAGGTTGTTTTCCTAATAAAAAGTGAATTGAGCAGCTTTGCATTGGTTCTGGCAGTAGTGTGGACTGGGGCTAAAGCTTGGGGCCTTTGGGCTTTACAGTCAAGTTCCAGACTTTGCCACAGCTTCTGAACAGCCAAATAACTCCTGTGGTGTGTGTGAGTTGACAGAACTACTGTTAATTGACAACTTCAGTGCTGTGTCAGCATTTGGAGAGAGGAATTCAAAATTATGCCTGTCCAGGTGAATCTGAGAGATACAGGTGGAAAACAAAATATTTCTCAGCAATTCTGAGGCACTGGAACATAAGCAAGAAGAAACTTGCCCAAACACATCACTCCTGCCCTGTGACACAAAAGGCTCTTGCCCCAGCACTGGGAGCACACACATTCCCACAGAAGCACAGGCACTCTGCTCCTCTGTTTCTCTTCCTTCTCAGAAAGAAACCTCTGACTGGAATGACTTTATGGACACATGGCCAGGCCAACAAACTTGTCAGATGGCAGTAAATAAACACAGGATTAAGGGCTCTTGTGCTACTGCTGCTCAGTTTGCTGCTGGAGAAATTTCACACTCTCTCCCTCCCTCCCTCTCTGCCTGTATCACCAGGTGAGTCAGCAGCATCCAGCTGCTCACAAAAAGCTGTCACAGAGATGTGCTCTGACATGGGGGGGGGGGGGGGGGGGGGGGGAGGACAGAGCCCTTAAGTGCTGAAACTGCTGGAATTCTTACCCTCAGGGTCCAGGAGCTTGGTAAGACCAAGGTGCTGCTCTGCAAGGTTAAAAGCATTCTGCAGATTGTAGTGTGCATTTGATTTCTTCAGCTTGTCAAAATCAATCAGATCAGGCCTAGACAGGATGGAAAATTCTTTAGATTTCCCAAAGCACAGTGCAGCCACCCTCAAATGAACTAAAATCTCCAACCCTTAGAAAACCCAGCCAAGGTTTCATGCCCTGTGCATTTCCCAGCAGTGTTAAAGGAATGAAGCAATGCCCAGCACATGGCACAGCAGGACCTGGCCATGGGAAAAAGAGGAGGGGCTTAACAGGAGGGAAGGTGACCCTGGAGAAGAGAAGAACAAAGCTGTGGTCATGAGTCTCTCCTCATGCCCATGGAAGCATGCAATCCATCTGGATTAGCTCCACCTGAGCTTGCCATGAGCAGCATCCCCAGCCATGGCAGCCTGGCACCACATCTGGCCACCCTTGGGCAGGGATTTCTTTTCCCTCCAGGCTGCTCTGGGTGTGCTTCCCCACTCCTGCCCCCCAGTTCCAGACCTGAGCATGGGTTACTCACTGAGGTACAAGACCCAAACCAAACCCAAATAATCACAGGTGTAATTTATGCCCTTGAAACCAAACACAGCCTGTTTTGACTTGTGGTGTGAGAAGCTGCTGCCCAGCTGAGCTCACAATGAGCTGTAAAGCTCAAATCAAGGCAAGTTGCTCTAAAACTCTCAGCAACTACTCAACTTCCTGCTCTTCACAGATTTTTAAAATCAAGCTGCAAGGTGGCTGCAAAACCAGGGCAGACACTGAGCCACACGTACCTGTGCTTATGGATCAGTGCATTGAAAGCCATCCCATCCCTCCAGCTTGTTGTAAAGTTGTGGATATTGACATTGGGGTACCTGCAGAACAAAAACAAGGAGAGAGCATTCAGTACAGCACCCCCAGTGCAGCTCTGCACACTCTGGCACCAAAGCCAGAGCAGGGAGACATTAAGTTTGTCTTGAAAGTGTCATTATTTCTTCAGAATAGGGAGAAAAAGAGTCAGCATATCACTATATATA
Source organism: Agelaius phoeniceus (assembly GCF_051311805.1). Taxonomy (NCBI): domain Eukaryota; kingdom Metazoa; phylum Chordata; class Aves; order Passeriformes; family Icteridae; genus Agelaius; species Agelaius phoeniceus. The sequence goes on along the minus strand of NC_135267.1, from coordinate 112,278,707 downwards.
TTCATGGATTATCAGATTGGTGTGTTTATCACCCAGAATCAACATCATAAATTCAGACTTTTCTGACTTGTAAACATCAATTCATTTGTCTTGAATTCTGTCTCTCTAAATCCACTTAAGAAGAGATATGTTTGCCCATTTAAAATTGTTTCAACAAAAACTCAAATTGCTGTAAGAGCTTTAGAGATAATGACTTATTCCACACTCACCCAGCTGTTTTCATCTGGCACCACAAAAGCAAAGCATCTTTAGCAGATTTCTTCTCTTTGTTGTCCTCAGTTTCAACACTGATATCTTGGATCTAAAAGTAACATAGAAGATTTCAATATTTCTCTGAGAAAACATATTGCCTTTTTGGAAAAAGGTTAAAGGAAGGCTGGGGAACACCAAAATTAATGCTATTAAATGTTTATTACTATGTTATTTATTATGAGTTATATATTTATTATATGCATGTATTATTCTTTCTGCAAAAGGACTTTCCAGCCTTTTTTAACTGAGGGCAAAGACCAATCTGGAACTTGCTGGAAAACAAGAAATCTCAAGCCTTAGCTGGGACACTAAAATAATTCCTGTGGGCACCCTTAATCCATATCAGTGGCAAGGTTATGGATAACCAGCATGGAGATGGAAAGCAGCTCAGGGCAGCATTTCCTCCTGGATCTTGTGTGGAGACTGGAGCTTCACATTTATTAGTGATTTAAAAAGAAAGCTATATGAATTTCCCCACAGGAAACTCCCACCACAGGTCAACAGCACTACAGACACTGATTCATCCTGACAGGTTCCCAAGCACTTCTCCCTCCCATCAGATGGGAGCACCTGGGAGCCCTCTGCTCCTAAAATCACAGTGAAGAATGTGACAAACAAGCATGGAAAGCTCATCCACGTATCTGTGTGTGCACACAACTCTACCTGGAATCTCAGGATAATGGTCCAAATAAGGCCAAGTGTCAGCCTGTGATTCCCATCCACAATATCATGAGATCCCATGTTTTCCAGGTGCACTCGCTGCTCCTTCAGGAACTGCAGGGCTTTATCCACATTCTCCAGGCAATGGATGCGCATCCTTCCTTTAGTTGGTTTAGGCTAGAAGGAAAAAGGAAGAATAAAAACATTTATTACTGTAGATGGGAGGGGGAAAAATCAGAGCTTGTAAACTCCTCAGTCCTGGCTGGGGCATCACCACTCCCAGGCAGCAACGCTGCATTTGTTCCTCAAATTCCAGGGACAAACCCAGTCCTTGCATCTTCCAGCCCATTTTCACCAGGATAATGGAAGCAGGTGCCAAACCCATGGTGGAAAAACCGATATCCTGGACCTCAGCTAGACACATGGCCCCAATTTCATTTGCCTTTCAAAGGATTTTTCCTGCTTATTTCCCTCATGTTTCCTCTCCAGGATATTCACTCACAAGCTCAGATTTGAGCTGTGAGCTAGCCAGTAAATCTCCTCCAGAAGGAAGTGGCATTGCTTTTCTTTGGTCAGTAAATCGGATAAAGAGTAAGAATGTAACAGAGATTGATTAGAAATTTTTCTTCATAGGAAAAAAACACTAATTAAAAAAATCAGCTACACCAACATAACGCAGTGATATGAAGGCCCAGTGCAACTGCAAAAATGCAATGAATGTGTTATCAGCATGCAGAATTCTGCTGTAAAACTGAATAGAATTAAGGGAACTTTGTTGTGCAGATGAGGATTACAGCTGAATAGCCTATTCAGTGTGCACTGGGATGTCACCAAAGGTACTCAGCCAAACAACTAATTGCCATAATTTCCTTGTTTTCTGCAGTGAATGTAATTAAGTGGCCATGGAAATAGCTCAGGCAATATCCTTGCCCCAGCCTGCATTCAAGGTGAAGAGTTCCAGCCAGTGCCATGGTACTGTCCCTGGAGACACAGCGTGTGCCACAGGGGATGGTGGAGAGGGAAGCCATGCAGGAAGAAGCCCTTTGGGACACACAAACCCTGAGGCCACAGGCTTCAGCCTTTGTCAGCCTGGGTCTGTTCTCCTCCCGAGGCTGGGGAATGATGCAGGATCAACCCACAGCTCACAGCAAGGAGGAGAATTTCCAGGGGACTCCCTCTGCTTTGGAGTATAAAGGCCCTCCAAAGAGGCCCAAATTGCAGCCTGTGCACACCTCATCCATCCCAAATTGCTGCCAATGCAAAGAGCCACAGCTGGAGCAGAAGAGGCAGGAGAGAGCTGCATGGTTGGCTGAAGCCTCCCAGAGATTCCTCAGCAGGGACAATCTGGGATCAGCCTTTAGCTGGCACCATCAATCATTAGGGGTGTAGAAAGCTGGACCTAAGGCTTGGCTGAGCCTTGCAAAACAAAACCCGGGGAGGAGGCAGTTCTGGGGCAGGAGGGAAGGCGGAGGCCTGGCTGCACCCCCAGCTCTGGCCCACAGCTCCTCTCAGCCCATAGCCACACCTGGAGCCCTGGAGCAGCTTCCCAGGCCTGCTCACCTGCACAAGGATGTTCCCAAGGCTCAGCAATGACTGTGACTGTGGCCATTTCTCAGCAGCAGTGGCAGACCCCAGCCTGTCCCCTCTGCCTTAACACAGCCCTTCCCACTGCCTGAAGCAGCACCTGCACCACCTTTATGTCTCAAACTACCGAGCAGGAAAGGATTCAGAAAGCTCTTTCTGTGCTCTCAGAAGCTCCAGTGCCATGGTTACAGAGCCAAAACCATTCACCAGAGATGCTTTATGTAGAGGAAGAGGCGTCTGAGTCTGGTTTGTGCAAGGTGTGGCTGTGCTTGCCACACTCCCCTGCATAGCCTCAGGATGAGGCATAGTGAGACATACCTTGCACATTTCTTGGGCTAACACAGATCCAGACACTGAATGGAAGGAAAGCAAGTACCAAACCCAGAGTCTTCACATACATGTTACAGGAAAACTGGTTCTACATCAAAACCCTTCCTCTTTTCCAAGTGAAAATGACAGAATTCACCACAGAGAATGTGCTTAAGTGGTTTGACCTTTGAGCATCCAGGAACTGCAAGGAATTTACTAATCCTTGATTTGGTTAGGGAAGAAACTGAGCTTAGGGCAAAAACAATTCCCAGCTTTATTTTTCTGTTTGGGAGAAGCTGGTTAACAGTGTGTGCAAACCAAATTACAACTGTCCTTTCATGCTGACTGGATTCTTTCCCACTGTGCTCAGTGAGAGCTTTGCATGCTATCAATTTCCTTCCAAACACTGCTGTGCAGAGGACATTATGCTCTAAGGCCTGAACTAAACACTAGGATTAGGAATCAAACTGAGCAAGGTCAGGAAGATGGAGGTCTTGCCATTATTGGTTGCTCTCATTCTGAGTTTCTCCAACACACCTCCAAGGACTGTGGGTTTTCACCAACAAAAATCACAGTAAGTTTTGGAAAATGCAGGGCTTGTGCAATCAAAGTGAGAGGGCAAAGAGCAGTCCTGCTTCCCTGACTGGCATCCAAAATCCTGGACTCTGCTCCACAGGCTCCAGAATCTGAATCTCAGGTTCAAAAGAGAGGAAACAACTTCTGTTTGTTCCACTGCACCACTAAATACACAATGTTTATGGGATACTCACCTATCTAGTTTCAGCTTTCTTACCATTTGATGTTTCCTGTCTTGATTTTAAGCCTTCTGCCTGATATGCCTTCAAATTTCTCTGGGGTGCCATGGAGATGTCAGAACCTACCTAATGTTGACTAAAATAAATTCCAAAACCTGAGGAACATCAGCATGGCAGTCCTCCTGGAATATTTTTGGTGTGTGTAAGATTCTCCTGGAATACTTTTGGTGTGTGTAATTGTCTCAAGGTTTAGTGCATTGCGTTTACTCTTGTTTGCAGAAGAAGGTGTGGTGGAATGCACTGTTCAAACAGAGCCTGCTGTCCTCCAGCCTCAGATAAGGAAGCTACAAAAAGAATGTGTGCTGGTGCAGACAGCTGCCAGTGCCAGACACAATGATGCAAGTGCAGCTCCAGGAGGCTCCTGTCCTCTCCCCACCCCATAGCTGCCCCAGCCCTGTTTGCATTTTCCAAAACCTGGAGTGAAATATGGAAATGAGCAGTGCAACCACAGTCATGGGACTGCTCTGAGCTTCCTATTTGCTGCTGAAAGTCAAATCTTGACAGGCAGACAGGCAGATTTAACCAGAGCTGACACAGTTGGTGTCCCAGCCCTCAAATAATGGGGCATGCTGGTCTCAACTATCCCTGTGTGAGGAATACCTGCCACCTGCAGTGAGCACATCAAACCCAACACGTGGCTGAGGTGAGCAGTCTGGCAGAGACAGAGAGGGGCTCAGAGCAAACTGCAGCTGGTGAACACCAGGATTTGTTACCCCATCCACAGAGGCACTTGTGTGCACATCCCAGCTCCCTCGCCCTCCCAGCTGCACTCAGGCATCTCCTCTCCTGCCTCCCCACATACACACTACACACACTACACTGGGCCATATGTTCCACTCATTAACCAGAGTCTTAAGCCACAGAGCTCCACTAATAGGAGAGCTTGATGACAAGTGATTACCCAGCCCCCTGCAGCCTTGGGTCTTAGCTAAAGACTGGTATTTCTTTGAAAAGATTTCTCCAAATTAGGCAGTTAAGAGCATCGCCATCATTTAAGGAACCGAAGGAGAAGCTGATACCCAGCCATTTCCTGGCACCCAATTCTCCTCTTGTGCAGCAGCATTTTCCACTGCAGGGACTTTCTCACTCACCACTCCTTGTGCTGGTACCAAGGGGGTGCTTAGCACACCCAAAGAAAGAATCTGATCCATTTATTTATATTGATTTTAGATATTCCCCTTACCAAAAAAAGCCCAAACCTTATTTATCTGAGTGAAATCAAGTGCACTCAGGGACATTCCTCAGCAGTGGGGTGTAATGAACACACCTCCAGCTGCTCCCAGGGTGATGTGGCCCTCTCCAGTTGTCGTCCTGCACAGCCCCGGCATGCTCTGGGAAGGGAGCAGGGATGGGCCAGGCCTGCACACCTGCACCACTGCAGGGTTTGTTAGCAGAGAAATGGGCCACTGCCCACAGGGCCCAGGTGTCCCAGCACATCTAACTCACCACCACCAAGGGATCTAAGGGGCTCAGGAACATTTTGTACTCTGTGCCTGTCAGATTTGGGAGCAGGGAACACGCTGCTGGAAGCACTCAGCATGTTACCAGCAAGGAACCTTTGAAGAAGACTTCCTTTGATTTCCACTGAAGCCACCAGGAATGCATTTTAGTGGTGTCTGGATCCAGCTGAAGCAATAGAGCTCTTTTTTTTTTCTTTTATATATAAAAAGACATTTTCAGTGCTGAACCCTCAGCACCCAGAATTCCTATACTGCAGTTGAGACAAGGATTCACAAAATCCCACCCAAACCCAACCCAATCCCCCCCCCAGTGGATACTGATAAGCACTTACAAGTCTCTCTCCTGAAAGCACCTCCAGGAGTTTGATGAGCATCCTCCCATCTCGAAGGTCAGTGTACAGGTCTGTAATCCGGCAGGACACACGAGCCAAGTGGGAATTCACCCACTTGGTGAAGGTCTTCTTCTGAACTGCCTCACGTTCATCTGTGGGGGGAGCAACAGAATGTTACTCAAAATAAATCACAGCTCGTGTTTCTATGTGAAAAAAAAAAGGGATGCTCGATCCTTTAAGATTAAATCAAAGGTATGGCTTGTTTTTTTGGGAGAATCATTGATGAAATTAGGACTTTTCATTGAAAATCCACCATTCTTCACCTGCTGAGTTCACCTGCTCTGGAAAACACACAGATCTGTAACAGATCCCCCAAAATACCACCAGTCCTTTTGGATTAAGACAAATATGATAGAGAGCAGAGACCAAAGCTTCCCACTGACTTTTTTCCCTTCTCATGGCAATATTTATTTGCAGATTCAACATTTGTAACTGTTTTTACACAATGTCAACATGAATTTTTCCATAACTGCATGCCTGAGGTAGACAAGCATTTATATCAAGCCATAGAAAAATAGATTCTTTCCACCTTCCCTTCCCAGAGTCTTTCACAACAGTTTATAGAGGAAGATTGGCTATGAGAGCTCTCTTACTGCACAGCCTCACTGCAGTCCACATTAATTCACAAACTCCTACCCAGCTCCTATCTGCCAAGCCCAGAGCTCTCAGACAGAAAACATTATACATCTCTGTGGTTACATGCTTCTGCCAAGGGCTTTGGACGAAGCCTTGTTAGCCAAAAGTCATTTCAATGAGCTGGGAAATACTACAGACCAAATTTGTCAAAACACAGGTGCTCTGACTCGGCCTCTGGAAGCCACAGTTAGACAGATGAATGGAAGCTCTGCTTTCCCAGGCAGACAGGGTTCCTCTGTGAAGATGTTGGCATGTACAGAACAGGACATGAGGACAGATTAATCCTAAACTGCAGCACCCCAGCTCTGAAAGCTCCAAGAATGTTGCTTAAAACATGGAGAACATTCCAGATGTGGCTGCCCAGGGGTTTGGTGGCTGCTGTCCTCCCAAAGGAAGGATGTGCTCCCTTCCTGGCATGGTTCCATCACATTCATAACCAGTCACTGCCCCCAGGACCTTGGGGACAGCAGCAAAAATCTGATCATGGTGATGTGGGATGACAAAGATGCTGAGGGTGAAGAGGACAGAAAGCTGGGGACCAAGTGAAATAAGAAAGGACAGTAAGAAGAGAAATCAGATAACAGAATGGGGGTGAGTGGGAGGGAGAGCAGACCTGCACTGAGTGGTGGTTTGCACAACTGCACAATCCCCACCCTAAGATTTCAGTTCCTCCCACTTATTTCTGAACTTGTTCTTCTTACCCATGTGGTTAGATGTGACCAAATCTAGTGCCCTGAAACTGCCCCGTTTTTAACAGCTTTTACCTACCTGTCAAGGTGTGAAATTACAAATGTGGCTTGGAAAAATGTCAAAGCTGGGGTTAGTGACAAAACAATGTGCTTTGGGTGAACTGACAGTTTGCATTTTTGTGTTTGCCCTTACTCTGTATGCAGCAGAGGATCCCTGTGATGGAGGAAGAGAACAGGAGATCAGCAGGAACTGCAGCTAGTGTCTACTAGCTTTAAATATATTTTTTATGAACTATTTATAGCAAGTGCCTGGGAATGCTGTATCTGCTTGTCTAGTAATCCATGCCTTTACTTGAAGTATTTTTTTGAAATGAGTCACAGAAGAGAAACCTTGCAATAGTTGGTGATTTTTAAAGAAAATTCCATCAGAAATTGTCTCCTCTCACCACTCGTACAAGCCCCAGAACAGCTCAGCAAGTTTGTTTATTTAATCACTGTAGTCTCTACACAGAAGCACAACATTCAGTGATCCCTGTGCTGTGCTTACATTCATTCCAAAGAGAAATGCCAATGTACAGGACCATGAAAATAGAGTTGGATATAGAAATATCATGTAAAACAAAAAGAGCTATCAAATACCATCTTAAAGCCAACCATTAAAAAATATTGGGTCAAAAATGAAGATTATCAATAATTCTCCCAATTTGGGGCCACAGTGAAGTAAAGAATGGGAAAAGAATGTCCATGTGGCTTTAGTAAAAGGAGCTGAAGAGTCAGGGCCTAATTTTGAGCAGATGAAAGACACGCTGTGGGAAATGCAGTGACACATCAAGTCATGTTGTGAAACCTTTGGAGCCATGGTATTAACTGACACCAGCTTGAGATCTTCTGGTGTTGAAAGCAAGTCAAGGAAGCCAACAGAGTGAGCAGCCCTTCCAGGACAGGGGAGACAGGTCCCTCCTGGGACAGTGTCCATGTGGCTCTGAAGCCACCTTCCCAAAAAGCTTTTCCACCCCAGCACTTTCAGTGGCCCCAAAGGAGGACAAAGTGCATTTTTCAGGCAGTGGCGACTCGGGCAAAAAGCCCCGAGAAAGTTTGACTGACTTCTTGTCTTGAGTGTTACCTCAGCATCCTGAAGCACAGTGAACTATCAGGGAGGAAGAGGATGGGAGTCCAGCCTGGCTGGAGCGCTGATGGTGGTGCCCTTAGGAGTGTTTTCTTTACTCTAGAGTTCAAAGCCAGTTGCTGCCTCTCCCCTTCTGCCTTCCCGTTTCCTCAGCCTTGCTCTGGGCGGCCCCGGTTTCCTGTTTACAGCGAGCGGGGCCGCTCGGTTTCTCTTCCCCGCCCCAGCCCGCTCCTGCCTGAGCTCCTCTCACCTGATCCCCACCCATCCTCTGTGGAACCGGCCTCCTCCTCCCTGCGGCCTCCACCACTGCAAAATAGTGTGAGAGTCTCTGCTGGGACCAGCGCTAGCTCCTCGTGCTGAGCCTACACTCAGCTTTTCACATGAGCTCCAGCAGCTTCAGTGCTGGAGCCATTCATGGCTTTTCACTTTCTTTCCATCTCTGCTCTGATTTACAGCAAGCAGGGACATCCCCGATTGTCTGGGTGCAGCCCCATGGAAAAACCCTGTGGCACCACACAAGGGCCAGGCCCCACATGCCACTGCCAACTTTTGGGGACAACCAGCAACTTATGTCAGAAAAATGCCACTGGAGAGACACAGCAGCTCTTTCAGGCTCCTAATGGGGCAGTCACCCAGGAAGGCCAGGCTTTATCCTGCTCTTGGCACAGGCAGAGCACAGCTCTAATTCTCCACTGACACTCTCAGCCAGAGAAGCCCCTGGAGGGAGAAGGCACAGCCCTTCTTACCCCGCATCACTTCACTCCTCTTGCACTCCCACAACGTGGGAAAGCAAACCAAGCCCATTTGGAAATTGGTGTGACTGGGGTTGGTCATGTTAAAACCTCTCCTGATTATTTCTACATGGTGTTTCACAATGACAGCAGGTTTTTGCAATGCTTTTATCAGCCCTTCTAACTGATAAACTATTTTTCTGCTCTCAGGTTTCAGGTTAAAACACACACAGAATTAAAACCAAGGAATTTTGATTGTATGTTTCAAATAAAGAAAGATAGGTACAGAAATGTGGTGCTTAGAGCCCTGACAATTTGGTTCAGCAAACAACACAACTGTGACTCTCTTAATGTGCAAAACTCTCCACAGTAAGGGCCAGGTGCATCCATGAATGGTGACTCCAGGGATTTAACATCAGCCATGGGTCTTGAGTGCTATTTACAAACCTCATGTGATGGTTTTGACAAATATCCTTCATATTTTCAAAAACACAGTTATGGATTTTGAAGATTAATTAAAATGAAAGGATATGGGTGGAGCTCCAAGTGTCCTACAGCTTGTGAAAACATTTATTTCCCAAGGGTAAAGAGAAATGAGCAACATGCAAAACATGCAGAGCAGGAAAACGGAAGCCGCTCTCCGAGCAGTATCAATAATAGAGAATCCAACTTATCTTGGAGCAACACTGGGAAGGAAATTTCCTTTATGCGGAAGGCCCCAAGACAATGCCACCACCAGACAGGGGCTTGCAAACTCCAGCACTGTGATTGTGATGCATCAAGGACTGACTTTGTTTAGGAGTTCAGTAAATAAACCAGAGCTGGTACACTGAAAGCATAAACTGAGCTGGACAGGATCACAAACAGGCATCTAACCCCTTCCTCGCTTGAGGGGAGACCATTCTTCCTCCACTAATTTGATGAGAAAAAATCTGACAAAAATGCAGCCACTTTCTGAAAGCCCAGAGCTCAGTTACTGAGTCCCCAGTGCGGGACAGTGAGAGGGGGGTCACATACAGCACCCCCTCTGTCACACACTCAATAGGGCTGTGCCAGAATAATGGTGAATTTGTTTGAGTAACTGCCCTGGGAAAGGCAGGGCTACAGGAGCTGGCTGAGAGCAGCCTGGGCCCCGTGACCCTGGGTGCTCCCACATGCCAGCAGTCCTTGTGGGCCCCAGGGCCCCTGTGTGCAGCAGCTCTGACCACAGCCATGGCAGGGGTTACCTCTTACCTGCCTGCTCAAACCAGACACCCTGATCGCTTCCATACCGGTCAAAACACATTTCCAGCACTCTGACCTTGAATCCCTTTCACATGGAGGGGTAAATCTGTTCAGGCCATGCTGCTGTCAGCCCTGCACAGGTAAAATGACTTTGGGTGTGTGACAGATCTCACCAGCCCCTGGACAGGGGCAAAAGCCTCCACACAGCAAAGGGGGTGCTCTCAAAGGAGCCCAAACCGTGAAACTGGAGCACAAAAAGGAGCTGAAAGGAGCAGTCTGGGACAGCCCAGCCATCAGTGCACCAACAGCCTCCCTGCTGAGGCCAGCCCAAGGGCAGCTGCTCTTGGCATTGGCACTGTCCATGGATCCCTGCAATACCTCAAGCAAAACAAATTACAGATGATTGTTAATCCCTAACTCCAAAAGCTCCATCTCCTGCAGGTTTCCATCTTATACTTCCATGCTGGAAGTAATTTCTCCAGTTTAAAATGATTATTTCTTTTTATTATAGTATCCAGTGTGTGCCCTACATGAAGCTCTGCAACATCCACTGACTCATAGATCAGCTGAGTGCTGTTCTAAGCACACCACTTCTGCTGATATCCACTATCCACAGCTTCCCAGAATTTCCCAGATGATATCCTCATTTCACAGAGCACAGAGAAAACAGACTTTCCTTTCACAGGACAACATTCCCATTGCTGCTGGTGTTCAGGAGGCAAGATATTCGCCCTATGCTTTCTCGCAGATGCAAGGATGTGGAGTGAAATAGCCAGTAATATTCACAGCTTCACAAATTCCAGCTGTGCTTTGAGGTTTTTCAGTTGAGAAAGATTTGTGAGAGAAGGGCAGATCAGCTACTGGGACCAGAATGTGGTGATCAAATAAGATTTTATCAGTAAACAACACAAACAGATGTGCTGTGATAACCTTCACTGTTTGCTGGAGTAAGGCAACATGAAATAGCTGTGACATGGCCCAGCTCTGACATTCCAGGCAGGCTTGAGTGGAACAGCCTGGCCTGAGGCAGGCAGAGCCCTCAGCAGCTCTGACACAGCTCCTTTGGTCACCACTGCAGCAGCACCTTGACAAACAGAGCTGGTGGCTCCTGCTCCTGTCCAAACCCAGGGCTGTGTGCTCAGGGACAGCTGGGGACTGCCAGCAGCCCTGGGCTGTGCCTCAGGCTGGGCAAGGAGGCTGAGGCTGGGTTTGTGTGCTCCTCACAGCCCAGCAGGACCCCACCCTGGGGTGAGACCCCTGGGGGACTGCAGCTTGTGGGGTGTGTAGCTATGCAAAGCACTGAACTGATGCAGCACTAAATATAGCCCAGAGGGTAAAATGCACCTCAGTGCATCCACTGAGGATCAGCTGAGGAGAGAAACATCTGGTTTGGGTAAACACTCCCGAAATGATGGCCTTTCCACATGGTCCCACACATGCTGTATTCATCCTTGGGCATCAGGAAGCCCAGAGAACAATGCACAAGCATGCACAGCCAGGCACAGACAGTCTAAATGGAAATACATTGGAATTGACCTATGGGGAAGAAAATGAAGGAAGGAGGAAAGATCACTATTAGCTATCAGTAAGAGGAAAGGAAATTTTCTCCCAACATTCAAGTTTCTTTTAATATTCAGGTGTCCTATAGGAATAAACTGAGCAGTGGATGCTGCTTTTCCCCAGCTGCAGATGACAGGTTAAGACTGAAAATTTGGATTGATAAAAATGGACAAAACAGAGCTCAATGTAGAAAACACAAGTCCATAGTACACACATGCAGGAACAAGGAAAGAACTAAAACAAAACCTGCAGGAAGTCAAATTTACACATGACACACAGAGAACATGGGTCCAGTGCTTAGAAAAATGCATCTCCTTCACTTTAATCTTGCTGTCAGTTTACCATGGAGGAATAGGAGTGGAGCAGCTGATCATTCTCATGCAAATAGATGCATTTGTTAATGGTTATTTTATGGCACTAAGTAATCTGTGGAGTGATTTCCAATCCAAACTGGTGAGATCACACCAAAGCTTTTACGTGCTCCAGCATGACTTAAACAAGAACTTGAATGCAAATGTTAAAGATGACAAAGCAATGAAGGGATTTTGTTTGTGCTGTGTTTAGATGGTGATTTCATTAGGAGCAAAATCTTTGCTGCTTTCCTGACTCTGCTACATGGAGACAATTGTGGAGAAATCAGGGGTGTGTTCAGCAATCCTTTTGCTTTTACTAGGAAGCACCAGCCAGCTGCTAAGTCCTATTAAATATCTACCCTTCCCTAATAAATGTTACAGCATGTGACCACTTTCACTGCTGAAAATCCTCTGGAAAACAAAAAAGGGAAAGCTACAGAATGCAGCATGTGGAACAAACAATTCTGCTGCTTTCTCTCTTTGATGGCACTAAACCTCCCTCAATGACATGATGCACAGGACAATGTCCAGGAGCCAGCCAAGCATTGCAGGGTGTGGAAGGGCAGGTCCCTTCATGGTCTTTATTTTTACACACAGTTTATGGCATTTTGGTGTCAGCAACACAAAAATGAACCTTCCACAAGCCAGATGCAAATTCTTGTACAGGAATGATTATGTTCATCTCCAAAAAGTTACTGTAAAGCCTCCCACAGAAAATAAACATAAAAGTCATCTGGGTTTAACAGATTAAACGGGTGGAAGAACTCAGCTTTTGATTTATAGTTTTTGTTTCAGTTCAGAAGATAAGATGACATATTTAAGGAGATTTAGAGCAGCAGGTGCCCAGCTCTCCCTGCATTGGTGATGGCTGTGTGAACTGCTGGTTTAACTTTGGGGGCCTGGAATACAAAGCAGTGTAACCATCTGCCACAACATGGCCAGCTCCCTCTGTGGATGTGTGGCCCATGACAGGGCCCATTACAGCAACAACAGCCAGTCAGCTGCTCTTCTGGTTCTCCAGGAACTCCAGCAGCTGCTGGTTCTTCTGTATGAAATGCAAAGCAGCTACAAAAACACCACCTTCAGTGGGTAATTCAAATGATTTAACACTTCTGGGGGCTGCTCTTGGAAATGCCCACGCACACCTTCTGCTTCAACTACCACCAGCTAGCCTGGGTTGCACACAAATACTGAACAAAATAATCACAAGGAACAAGGCCTGAATCCCAAACTGTATCACAGAAACACAGACTTGGGCTGCACAGAATCTTAAATATCATCCAGTTCCACCCCTCTGCCATGGGCCAGGACACCTTCCACAAGGCCAGGTTGCTCAGAGCTCCATCAAGCCTTAAACATTTCCAGGGATGGGACAGCCACAGCTGCTCTGGGCAACTTGTACCAGGGCATCACCACCCTCACAGGGAAGAATTTCCTCCCAATATCCCATCTAACCCTTCTCTCTGTCAGTGTGAAGCCATTCCTCCTTATCCTGTCACTCCAGACTCTTGTAAATAGTCTCTCTCCATTTTTCTTGTGCCTTCTTCAGGCACTATCAGGTCACTCTGAAGCTTCTTTTCCTCAGGCTGAACAACCCCAATTGTCTCAGCCTTTCCCAAAGCAGAGGTGCTCCATCTCTCTGACCATCTTGGTGGCCTCCTCTGGGCCTCTCTTTCTCCTTTCTGAAGAAGGTTGCTACAAAGCCGTATCTACAGCAAAATAGCAGAAGTACAGATGAATAAAGGAGTAACTTTTTGGCCTCATGACGTGCAGTGCTCAAATGGGCCTCCTTTAAAAAGCAGCATGGAAAATGTCCCAGTGCTATTGGCATTTTACACAAAAGGACACAAACCCCTCACGGCCGATTTGATGTCAGTGCTTGTTGCCACTTTTCCCTTCTGCGTAAGAAACAAATCCCTTCAGCAAAAGGAGCATGGAAAAAGCATCTGCCTGTCCCAGGACACTGACTGCAACATTCCCACAGAAGAACAATGAGAACCTGAGGTCACTGCACTGTTTCAAGCACACACACTCTTGGGGGGTCTTGGCAGTTTCCTTTAAAATACATTATATGCAAAATGCAGGGAAGTGCCAGGGGATTTTTGAGAGGGACAAAAACATTTTTCTATACATGTCCAAACCACTCTCAGACTGGCAGTGTTGAATGAGTATGAGAGAAAGGCTTGGCCTGGGCAGGGAACATGCCAGGTCCTTCCCTACATCAGATCCATCTTATTTCTGTCCATGTTCAGCAAACCCAGCAGAATGAGAGCTTTTACAGTGGATTCCCACTTGTCTGTGGGAAGGAAAGCAAGGGTAGGAAGAAGGAGCTGGAGGGTTTTGTTATTTCTGCTGTTCTCTTTTCCTTTCAGCATTCCTCCCTCCTCTCAGCTACTGGCCCTGCAATTCCTACTGCTCCTGTGTGCCCAGCCTGGGAGCCTCGTTAGCCAGGGGTTTGGAAATACAGAATTGTAAGTGACATTAACCAGAGATGACTCACAGAGAGAGGAGCATCAGCACTCAGCACTCCCCAGGACAGCAAAGTGCATGGTGAATCCCACCTTTTCCAGAGCATACCCTGCACTGTGGGTGACCACTGCCAGTGGCACATGCCACCCTGGAGGGAGGAGATCTGCCAGGATGCAAGGCTGGGACTCTGGAGAACAAATCCCTAAGCATGGGAGCTGCCCCTGCCTTGAGCAGGTGTGCTGGACCAAATAAACTCCTCTTCCAACCTGAAGTATTCTGTGATTTTATAAATCCCAGCAAGCTTAAACAAGAATAGGCCAGAAGACTGCACTGCCAGTATTCCTATGGAATCCCACTGAGGATTTCAGAGGGCTGTGGGATCTCTTCTTTCATCTGAGGCACAAGTTGAGACATTACATGGCGAGCAAAGTCAAAGCTGTAGTGTGTTTTGACCATGCTACTGTAAAAACTCACTGCAATCAGAATGAAGAATAGATGAAAGAAAGCCAGACTTTTGTTGGTTTCATGTTTAAATGTAATTTCACCTTAATGACAGAGAAGCATTCATAGAAAATAAAGAAATCTACAATGACTGCATTTAATCCTTTCAAAATATTAAATCTCTGTGCTAAGAGATGTTATCATTATAATTAATTGCTGCTAAATTATAATTTTCATTATCACAGAAATATATTAAATGGAAGAACATGTATTTAAATAACCACTGTGTTGATCAGGGATTAATAAGAGCTGAATTCACAGCCTTGCTGAACAATGTGTTTAGTTCCTGCAGTTTCCATGGCCACACAATAATTTACTACTGTTAACTATGTGCCACATTGTAGAGTCAGATGCACGACACTGTGCTGACAGGAT
Organism: Agelaius phoeniceus; assembly: GCF_051311805.1. NCBI lineage: Eukaryota > Metazoa > Chordata > Aves > Passeriformes > Icteridae > Agelaius > Agelaius phoeniceus. The sequence continues at coordinate 112,263,571 of NC_135267.1, read as the reverse complement.
GCTGAATAAAAGCAGCAGCACAGGTAAGCCAGACCATAGCTCAGCAAGCTAAATCCCAAAGGTGGAAACTGAATGAGTAGCAGCAACAAAAATACTGTAGGTTACAATAAAAATCACTTGTATAACTGAAGGAACCTTGATATTTACAAAATGTCATCATTTCTAAAAAGAGAGTTTTAAAAATGCATTTATTTTAATGAGATTTGATACAAACTGCTAATAAGAAGCATTAGAGGAAAAATCCCTAATCTTCTCAGGCTCTAATCTGCAAACCCATCATGCAGAGCTCCCAAGAAAGTCCTGGAGTTGGAGTCTTTTGAGATTGGCAGAACTGACACCTTCACCTGTTTGCTTGCTCAAGAAAAGCTCCCGAAAACTGAACCATGATCTCCACTTGAACACACATTCCAGCTGGTCACTCTGTACAGTAAAGGAGTTCTTTAAGAAATCCATGTGGCAATTCAAGAAATAACAATAATAAGAAATCTTTCTTTTCATGCCACACCTACTTTATTGGAACTTCTGAGGCACAAACAAGTTGCACATGCATTCTAGTTCCTCACCTCAAAATTTTCTTACTTGCCTGTTTGATTCCAAGCCAAAGGTCATTTACTGATCTGCTTGTGTGGGACAACGTGACATGTTTAAGCAAAATCATTTTAGCCTTTGAATTATGCAAGAGTGGGGAAAAGAGATCCTTTTCCAGCACAGTATTTCCTGCCCAGGTAATAACTTTCAAAGCAGTAGCAGAAAAAAACCCCATTTGTTTGAAACCCTCTAAAGTCTCTCTGAGATTTAAAAGGTGATGCAAATTTGAAGAAATTAGGGTAAAATTATACTTTTAGTACTTTAAATGTGCATCTTCATCCAGAAACATCACTTGTTTCTTGTTTTTCTAGTCTTAAAAGTGGACTGGTGAGTTGTACTGATTGTTCAAGGCCTTGACTGCAATAATTGGAAGGCCCCACATAGGGACAAAGGTGTGGCTCCTGTGGAAGGCATCCAGGAGAGCTCCCAAGTATTTACCTTCACTTTCTTTCATTTTTAGCATAATGAGAAAATGATAAAAGCACTCAAAGACTCCTGATCACAGGCATTTCACTGATGCCTCCTCAGCCATGTTGCACATCATCTCCATATTCTGGGTTTTTCCCCCTCAAAATGTGAATTGGTGATGAGATGTTTTCTTTAAAAACCCCAAAAAAACAGAATAAAGCCCCAAACAGATTATGAGTTAATGGCAATTAATAAAGGAAAGGCAACTTCTGGAAGTTCAGTGTCTAATGACTCTGAATGCTCCCAGCTTTCTGTTAATGTCACTAGAGCATAGTTCAGGTACTGGTTAAGCACAAAACTATTGCACATTTGCACAGACTATTTGTGTTTGCACCCATCTTACACCTTCAAATCCCACAGACACAGGGGTGCACAGGCATGAGAATGCACTCTGGCACCTCACATTCATTTGTATGTTCCTGAAACCTCAGTCACAACTCACTGATTTTCAGCTCTCCAAATTTACACACATTTCACATGTTTCAGCCCAACCCAGCTACACCAGATGTTTATGCAAAAGGAAAAGTCCCATGAATACACTCCTGAATGTGAAGGCCACGTTGACTTGCACCTGATGCCAGGGAAATATTTTTAAACTTGGCAACAGGAGCTAAATCAGAAGGGAGAGTTGAGTTATGGAGCACAGAAAACAAAAGGTGTTCTGGCCTTAGGTGGCTCACACACCTAAGGGACACCTGCCAGGAACTGGATAGGATGGGCCACATTCAAGTGGCTGGAGAAGAGGGAAATGACAGCCACAAACCCAGCACCCTGAAATGGGCACTGCAGAGATCACACCACCCTGCCCAGCCATTTCATTCAGGAAAAACAGGGGGAAGTCCCCTTGGAGATGCTGTTTTATCCCCTGCTCGCCCCAGCCCTGCCATACCCAGCGTGGGGAGCAGCTCTGCTGGCGCCAGGGCAGAGCTCCAATCCATCCCTGAGGGGAATGGCACTGCCAGGACGTGCTGTATGGTAAAAGGGTTTACATATTAGGTGTCTTTAAGTGTTGTCTGCTCTCCAGGACAACTTGTGACTGTTTTTATTTAGGGAAAAAGTATGTGCAGTGAGGAATTAGCTGGAGCATGGCTGGCGCCAGGCGCTGAGGACACAGGAGCATCTTTCAAGTGGCACAGAGCATCATTAGCATCAGTGTGCTGGCAAACACCAGGGCAAGTCAACTGTTAGGAGCAAAGGCTCCAGCAAATAAGGTTTATATCATGGGAATTTTATTATATAACCTCTCAGACATATTTATTTTGGAGGAGAGGCAGAGAGAGAGGCATTTAGTAATACATCTGCGGCAGGGGATCTATGGAAAAATCGTTCCATAACTTCCATGTCTCACCCTGAGAGTTCCTCTCATAAGGACGTAGGCCACAGCTAAGAGCAACAGGTCCAGATGCAGCCAGCTCTTAATCTGCTATTAAAGGCTGACAGATTATCAGGGCACCTGCACAAGTGACAGTGGCCAGGATGTCACCAAGGGAACAGTCGGGAAACAGTCTGCAGGCACTGCCAGTTTTCTGAAGAGACTTCCTTGAGCTAGAATTGGCACACTCTGTTCCTGATCCCAGGGGAGGCCATGAGGATGAAACTCACCTTACACCCCACAGGGTGAACAAAGAGACAGGGAGGGAGAACACGAGACACCCAGCACTCAAAGGTAAAGGTAACCGAAATTATTGAGCTTCCCGTGACGAGGATAACAGAAAGGTCAGAAGTTCAGAACACCACCAATATTTGATGTTTCCAGACACCTCCCCTCTTTATTCAGAGCCTGCCTGAAGTGCCATTCCATAATGGCTCTTACTCATATCAGCCTGCAATCGCAGTACAGTCACATCTGTGATTTCACAGCAGTCTCTCCCATTATATTGCCAGGCAATCTGAGCTGGCAGAGGAACACACCCTGACAAAAGCAGCCGTTGCACTATCAAGGTCTAGCTTCCCTCCAAATAACTGTGGAAAGATACTAAAGTAGCTGTAGAATTAATTATTACCCAAAGCAAACCGTAGTTAGCTGACTACAGATGGGATGGTCAATTTTCACTCCTCTTTTTTCCTGGAACCAAATCATAATCAGATCATAATGCCAAAAACTGGAAACACTTCCTGGACAAAATGAGCATTGAGAACTGGACTCTGGAGGCTTTTTGAAAGGAGAAGGCAGAACCCAATATATGGTATTAGCATGGAGAAGCTGAAACCAAGGGGAGCTCTTATTTGAGAAAAATGTAGGAAGAGGAGTGGATTTGAGAGACAAAATCCCTCAGCACTGTGCTGTTTATGCAGTTCTTTTTAATGGGGCTGCATTGGTTTATACTATCTGAGATGTGGGTGCTGCATATGAGCTGATTCTCTGCAGTTTGCCAAGCTGTTAAATGAAATTCAGGTATCTTTATTAAACCACAGGGGTTTCATTCCAAGAAAAATCTGGGCAGCCAGCGTTTATTCTGTTCAGATAAACTCTTAAATCTCTTTGTAACCACATGTTGTTTTGTTTAATCTTTGAAGGCATAAGGTCACCCTTTGCTTGTGATTAGAGTACTGTGGTCACACAGATCATGTTTGTACCTTGCCACTGCACTTTTTCCACTGACCCTTTGGTGAGCACTTCTCCAGCTCCTCAACCTGAAAATAGTTCCAACAGAACTAAAACAGGCAAGAGAACTTAAAGCCACTATTCTCAAAACAAAACCAATCCTAAGAAGCACATGCCCGGCCATTTTGGCAACATTGTAGGCAGAGATGCTTGAAGTGTCTGCAAGGACACCAAATGTGCCTTCTGTACAAAGCCATTTGGGATGATATTGCTCTTTTTGCTAATATAAATAATACATAAGAATCATAATTGTGACTTCCTCCCAAAACAGTTAAAATCAGTGCAGGATTGTGCATGCTACTGATTCCCACCAAAGAGCAAACTGACCCCGTCCAGTGTCACTTTGTCACGTATGTGTAACTGGGCTTGTCCTTTCAAGTTCCAGCTTACATTTTTATGAACAAACCAAACTTGACTGAACAGGGAATTATCAGCACTTCCAGTTATCCCATGAAAAGGCCACTTGGTAATGCCAGCTCTTTCACAAGGCCTTTGAAAAGGCAGGAGCGTGGCCCCCAGACCATGTCCCAGCGGCTGCCTGCGTGTCTGCCGGGCTGTGCTGTTCCCTGCACACTGAAGGGCCTTTCTCTGTAAGCTCCTTTCTAGGGAACAGTGGGGCATTGAGCAGGGCTACAAGCCTGGTTAATATTAGTTTGGCTACAGCAGTGCTCTCCCAACAAAGGAGGCTCTCAGCCCGGGATACCCTCGCTCCAGCAGCAAGTGCACAAGGGCTTTTGTGTGAGCGTGGGCTCTCCCAGCCACCGCAACCTCGGGCTCCACATCACAAGTCACAAGCACGAGTGCTCCCCATCCCTCGGGGCCTTTCCCATCCCTCTGGGCCTTTCTCCTCTGACAGAAATGTGAGGACTCAGCTTGATGCGTTTTCAGGAGCAGTGAGCAATTTTGGGCTCACGTGCTCTCCTTAGCTTCACGAGGCTCTCTGTGTGGACAGGAGGGCCACGGTGACTCTGGGTCCCAGCAGGGACATGACACGTTGGTGGCACAGCTGGGAGTGAGGCCCTGCTCCCCCAGCACCCCCGTGTTCACCAGGTTCTGCTCTGCTTCTGCACTGCAACAGCCACCATCTAGTTCCTGCTGCTCTGAATTTCAGAGCTGCTGAAATGCTGAGTAATCCACCAGCTTCTAACTCTCTCCACAAATGACCCTTCACTTTAAAAGGACTCGTTTGGAGTGGGAGGGGAGTTGTTTACTGATACTTATTAAACAACTTTAATCTTTGATGAAGTGTCACTTCACTTGGACAATCACACTGGGATAAAGGCCATTACCTGCCAGGCCCAGATACAAACATCCAAATGGAATTTCAGATTTGATTTCTTCTGGGAAGAGCAAAGCAGATTCTCAGCTACCTTATTTATGATATTCTACCTCCTTTACCACAGCTTTGAAAGTCAACAGAGACTAATTTCCAATATTTGGTATAAGAGTTTTCCCAAACCCAGCTATTGAATGAAGATAATTCATTTTCACATGAGGAAAAGATGTCATTGTCATACCCTGCTACTTAATAGCTGATACTTAATACTTCTCAATTCAACTTAAACAGGAACAAAAAGACCTTCAGAGCTGTTAGTAATAAAATACTCATGAAATTCAGACTTTGAGCAGAAGGGGTGCAGTTACCAAACCACACACCCTGTGCTGAGATCTCACAGAAGAGGAGTTTAGTAGAGAAAAGAGAGAAAGGAGATTTTGTGAATCATATAATTAGATTTTCTTCACCGTTTCTCCTAAGCTTAGATAGCAGCTCATCCACTTTAATAATCAAAGCATGCACCCAACAGAAAACAGAGAGATGAAAGAAACTAAGGAAAAAGAGGAAATCACAAACCCAAATTGGGAAAGAGCTCAGGAATGGAGGACAACCATTGTTCTGTTGTTTTATCACCACTTTCATCTCTGTCGTAGGCTTGTTTTATGGCCCACTTTCCACACAACTTAAAGGCAAAACCCACAATCCATTTGAATAGGGCTTTTGGACAGGAAAAATATTTGGGATAGGAGCCTGTACTCCCAGGTGATTACAACATGCCCATGAAACACTGGGATGGTGGAGCTTCTTGGACACATGGAATGCAGAAACACCCAAGGGCTGATTCCTGTGCTGCATTCCCAGATCCCTGAGCTGAGGAGATTTACACCAGTTGAGCACCACACAAATCATTTTGCTCTGGCTACATTTCTCCTGCAGGGTATTCAAAACACCCTGCTGTCCCATGTGAAAATATTTGCTTACAAGCTTTGTTTACTTCATCTCAGAGCCACAAAAAGTGCTCCAGAACTGCCCTTTTTAAAACAAAATTAGGCTAGAGCACCTAGAGATTTCTGATTGTATTTAAATTAAGTTCCTTACACACACAGTTAAAAAATTAAATGTTACAAGCACACTCTAAATGAAAATTGAAGAGAACAGACTATAAAAAACCTGAGCCAATAGCTCAGAGTTGTAAATGTTCACAGTTATTTCAGTGAGAAGCCAAATCCAATTTAAATGTTTCCTTTCGACCTGTATCAACACTGACCACATGAGCAGAAATACCTTACTCTTAGCTCCTTTAATTTGCCTTCTCTATCTCCACAAGTACCAAAACCCATGACCAGAAAAAGCAAATTTCTGCCCAAAAACTGAGTCAGGATTTGGATATGTTTGCAGGGATCTTTGCACTGGAAGGAATAAGGGCCCAGCTATCACAGAAATGCACATTTAAGTCAGTTTGGTATTCCTTTAAAACTCCTTGCAACTCTGACAGGACTTCCAACCATGCAGCTTTTGCTCAGGTGTTCACCCAAACCAGAAGACTGAAGTGTGCTGTGACACATTCAGGCTTTGGAGTGCTGCAGACACCAGAAAATCGAGCAAAATTTGCCACACAAACAGGAATTTCCACCTTTGGTGGATCTGAGAACATGGAGGGGGAGGGGGTAAACCAAAAATCCGTGTAACCCAGACACATTTCATCCAGAATGAAATTCAGCCTCCCTGCATTTCAGCTTGAACAGAAATTACCATGACAAGAAATGCCAGTGACCCATTTGGTAGACAAAGTAGGGTGTCCCAGGTCAGTAATCAGCGCCTGGAGCTATGCAGGTCACTGCTCCCAGGAGACTCAAACCTTCCCGAGGTAAATCAGGAAGGGGCTGCTGAAACTGCCTGCTCAAAGGGCACCCACGGGAGGAACTCCAAGGATCCTGGTGTCACAGAGGGGTCTCTGCCTTAGTGCAGGACAGCACTGCAACTCCTGCACACTGCTCTGCCGGCAGCACGAACTCTCTGTTTAACCTTGAGCATACACAGGGATTTGGGGGAAGATTTTCTTGCAGCAAAAGCTGTGGGAAAGCCCTGCTTGAGAACAGAAAACCAAGAAAATCTTCCTGCTGTCCTTCAGCATGGATGGGAACCAACCTACACATATACTCATACATGATCAAGCTGATTACCAGTGACCACTTAAAAATTGAAATGGTGTGTGCCTCTTTTTATGCCAAACCTCCTTGGGTCATTGCAGATCAGAGGATTCCAAGCCAAGGAGCTCCTCTGCTGAAAGGCTCTTTTCAGAGCCTTTCATTAGAGAGAGGGGCTTTGCCACAAACACCCAAAATACAGTTGCACCAAAATAAAGTTGCATTGCCTTTCCTGGTGCAGGCAGTGCTGTGCAGCCACAGTCAGCCTTGTATGCCCATGAAACACAGTTTAGAACTGATCTTAAACACCTCTGATGAGAAAGGCAGCTCACCTTTCCTACAGCTTGTTCCAGCGTCCAGTTTTTCAAACATACTATTTCTAACACGGGTCAAAATACAGGCACTTTCTCTCATGCAGCCTGAGCACCAAAACACACCAGGCTCCCACTAAAATGCCCAGTGTCCAGCCTGAAAGGCAGCATTACAAAAATGCCCAAACCTGAAATGTCCCACACAGCAGGACACACGGCAGAGCTCCTTTGAAAGCTGCCTTTCCTCTGGCACTTATCAGGAGTGCCGATCTAGCTCACCCCATCCCCCCGACATTTCACATTTGTAATTACCACTGGAAATCTCACACCTCGGGCACAGCCCCGGAGCTGAGACCCAACTTTGCAATGACAGGGCAGGAGCTGATAGAGTCATCAAGCTCCCGAATGCCAGAGATGTTAATAAATACCACTGTCCTGCTAACCGGGTGGGAAAGAGCCCTGGAGCAGTGATGATAGCTGCTTCCCCGTGCACCCTTCCCGCTGGAAGGTGACACAGCTGCAGGGATCTCCTTCCAAATTCCTGACTGGCGTTAACCTCTTCCTGCCAGCTCCTACACCCAATCCTCAGCCCAGCCAATCCACAGGATCCTGCCACATTACCATAGCACGGGTGACAGCTTTCGGTTTATAACAACAACAACAACATATCTGGTTTGATTTGCATTTATTCCTCAACGTAGCAGGACAAACTCTCCACTGACAGAACCTGCACAAGCTCCATGGCAACGTGTTTCCCACAAACAAGTTTTGGGGTTCTGTCTTTACTTGCACGAGTAACTGCAGCCGTGCAACCTGATCCCTCTCTACTGCACAAGTGGCCATGAGAACCAAAACTCCACGCCTAGCTTTAAATGATAGCAACCACTGATAGAATCGCTCACTTATCATTCCAGGACCAGGTGAACTAAGCATAATAGGAACTTACTGAAACTTAATAAAGGAAACACAACTTGCTAAAGCATTTTTCTCCCCTCACCTGTGCCAACATTCTCATGGGCACTCTCAAGTATGCTAAACTCCCGGATTATCGACACTGGCCTTCAGGGCTTCTTTTGACACAAAGAGAGTCTTGATTCACTCCTAGCAATAGCTTCTGCTACATCCTGCTTCTCTCTGGCCCATCAAGGCAAATGGGAGCTGGATCCCCTGCCAGGTGACCCTTCCAGGGGCAGAAGGAGCCGGTCTTGTCCCTTCAGTGCAGTCCCATAACCTGCACTGGGTTTCACACCCCAGCAGGACTGGGCTGGAAAATCTGCTTTAATCACCCCACAACCATCATCAAGTTTCCTTACAATCATCACTTCAAGGCATTTCAAAGAGGTGGAACATAGGAGTGCCAAGGGAATCAGGTATGATGTGAATTTGCTTTGTCCATAGCATTTTGGGCCGGCTCCTCTCCTCATGTGAAGCTGGCAGTGTCAAACCCCATGTATTGTCTATTTTAGGAAAGAGGAGATCAGAGAGTTGTCTTCTACCCATTGCTGGTTCAGACTTCTCTTTGTACAGGGCCTGAGCACTTGCTCTGTGTTATTTTGGATAAAACAATATACTCCCAAGTGCTTTATTTGAGGAAATCTCAACGTTCACTAGATCTAAACAGTACCTTGCTATAAGCTAGTGCAAAGCTAGGGATTCACTAGGAACTGTAACTGTAGGAACTGTGAAGAAAAGAGGGGTAAATTCAGTGTGTGAAGAACATGAGCAGAAGTTAGAGTAATCTGTGTGGTGCTGATGCTGGTGCTGCTCCAAAGAACCCTCCTACCCAGAGCAGGAGGGGTGAAACAATTATCAAGGAGTATGTGATTATTTGAAATGCATCTGCTTTTACTTGTTTGTACACCTCCATTGTGAAAGAGGTAAAACTGGTGATAAATCTCTAATTTTAAAAAATTACATATATTCAGCTCATCTGTGCTGGGCTTGAGCCTTGCCCAGTGCCACAGAACACTCCCTGTTCCCACCAGAGCCTTCCAGCAGGAATGCCCTGAAAATCTTACAACTCCAAAACAATGGCTTTGTAGACATTCTTCAAGCAAAGAGCCACTAATCCGAGGAAAGACCTCTTGTGTCAGCAGAGTTAAGCCACTCCCTTTCCATCACACACCATATTTTGTATGGTTATTTAGCATTTCATGGAGTATCTGGTGCAGAATTTACAACACTGCCTGCACCTATGCTCCACCCTGAACAAGATCACTGGCAGCACTCCTTTTCAAGCCTGTGATGTGAATAAACAGCCACAGGATGGTCTGCTGCAAAACTGCACAGAATTTACTGCACTTTATCTCTTCTGCTGGAGGAAATTGCAGTACTTTAGGGAGAGCACTGCATCTTTTTTTAACCTTTTTAAGTCAACTCAGTGCATTCCACTGAAGGGAAAACTCACTTTCTGTGCTTTCAACAATGCAGTCTGCTTTCCTCTTTCAGTGTGATGTAAACACAGAGATAATGGATTCCTGAAGCAGTGACCCTGAAAATGATAAAATCTGCCTTCTTTAGACTGCTAACTAAACCAGCAAAGAAAGAGGCATGAGCCAGGTTTTTCTTCATGCCACAAACTCAGTTCTTTCCAACACAAGTACCACAGCCTAAGATCTGACAGATGTCCAAGATAAAGCCTGTAACGCACTCCCTGCGTGCAGGTTTGAAGCCTGGATTTTCCATGCCTTGTCCCAGGAATTTCCATGTTCCCAGTGTTTAGGATGCTGTCATTTTCCCTCATTACATGCAGTGTGCAGCCATTGCTGTGAGCCAGTTTACAAGATAAACCAAGTGCTATGAATGAAAGATTTTTTTTCCCTCCCTCCTTAAGCCAGCAAATAGGAACATTCTTTGCACTAACCAAGCTCTTGCCCCCTCTCTGACAGGAACCACAGACCACACTTGCAGCACAAACCAGAGTAAATTAAGAAACATGCACAGAAGGGCAGCACTTTGCTGCACTCAGGCTGCTCTGGGACTATCTCCAGAGTCACATGGATCTAGAGGAGGAGGTTTGGTTTCAGTGAAGAATTCTTTTTTATTTTGCAACTGCAATCCCAGAGTTCATTCATTGTTGGGACGTGTCTTCCACAGAGAAACAGCAGAGCTCCTTTTACCCTGCCTGAGGCACGGAGCTGCTGGGCACCATCCTCCCCCCTGCACTGGGGGTTTGCAGCCCAGGCCGAGGCCTACCCTCCCTGCAGAGAGCACACGGCACCCCCAAAAAACCCTCTGGTTCTTACACAGACTGGGAGTTTAAGGGGAAAATATTAAAGGATATTCTCTCTGTCCAAAAGCAAAGAAAACTGGGAATGTTAAAGTACACGAGTGTTTTCTCAGATATCTATAGCGTGAGCAAACTAATTCGTTAGGGAATTATGCAACTGTTCTTCGTTTGAAGAAGTGAAGCCACCCGCCTTTGCAGGAGGTACACAGGGGTTGGAAAGGGCCCTTGCTCTGCAAACTGCACCCAAACACAGCTAGGATTTATGAGTGATGGCCACTTTTAACCGTATTTATTTAAGGATAAAATAAAAGCAGGCTGCTTCCTCACTCTCCCCCTTATTGTTCTAAGAGACGTGGTCTGGCTTAGCCCTCATTGCAAGGCTCAGAGGCTGGACACACACCTTAACCCCGTGTAAGGCTCGGGGCACCTTCGGAGTGAGAAAAGCCACACAGTATCCCTTAAAAGAACTCGGAGCTTTTTCCCACAGCACGAATTTCGTCCTCTCTCACTAACACTTTGGTGCAAAGAGAATAAGCCCGAACTAACATGTTTACAAGGATCACAGCATGGCAACACCTCCAAAAAACCCGCACAGGCTTACCTTGTAACTGCTTGAATCGTCCTTCTAACTGGTTATAGTTATACGGCACCTGAGCTGCGTATCCTGGGGACAACGGCCCGGGCATACTGGTTGATTTTTGTAATTCCATTTACAGGTAGCGCAGGGATACGATGAACTGCAGCATAAAGGAACCACAAGTTTCTTTACCACACATCCAGGTAAATCCCAGCTTCCTCCAGTAGTTTGGCGTCAGTCCCTAGCGAAAACGCTCCCCCCTTGAGCCCTAAGTAAATAACAGCTTCGGTTCAAAATCCAGCAGTGTGGCTTGGCGGTAAGCTCTCTGTAATGGATTCAAACGTAAAGCACCAGGAGGGTGGTTTTTTGGGTTTTTTTTTTCCCCAGTTCCACAACAGGCAACTCTTAAGTGCTTGAATCTGGTTCAAATGCTCGTCTGGCTCTGGCGAAACCAAGTGAATTAAAAGCAAGCGTGCGATTCAGGCCGGGGTAAAGGCAGCATGGAGCCACGCGCTGCCGCCCTGGCCGGCGCTCCCAGGAGCCGCGCACACCTCAGACCTTTCTGCTGGTTTGTAATATAAACAGCAGCCGCCCGGGCGCAGGCTGATGTCACTCGATTACCATACGGCACCACGGTAGAGCAAAGGAAGGCTGTACCAAGGGCGAAGGGGCGGCGGAGCAGGCGGCCCGGCTCATGCAACGCCCCAGCGAGTCCTTCCGCCGCGCCTGGGAGCGGCTGCCCGCGGGGTCCCGGCCCCGCGCTCCCGCACCGCCGCCGCGCACGGTGGTACCTTCCCGAGCGAAGCAGCTGGAATTACAACCTTTTGTTAGGAGCCTCATGTAACGGAAAAGTCTCAGATTACTATCACTTGAAAAGGAGGGCACTTTTCTTTATTTATCTGCGGGGCTGTCGGCTTGCAGAAGCACCGCACGCACACAGAAGCGCTCATTCAGTATTTAGCACCAGCCGAGGAGGGGACGCGGGGAGATGTACGCTCCAGCACACCGGGAACAAACGAAAGCTTTGTCAAAAGGTTCTTTAAACAGGCAATTCCTGTCACTTCGGTTTACGTTACTTGACGATATTGAGGATTTTGACATGCCCTGTGCATGTGGCTCCTTGCCCAGTTATCAGTGTGCTGGGTATTACTGCAAGATTAATGGGCTGTGCGCTGAGGGGGAGGGCTCTAACGTAAATGAGGATGCCTCGCCGAGCTCTGACTGGCACCTCAATAGCCTGCCGAAATACAAACGTGCACAGCAGCAGCAGCAGCTGGGCTTGGCCCTGGAAGTCAGTTCCTGCAGATGGTATTAGATACAGGATGTCAGTTTTCCCTCAGGGACGTGAGCTCCCAGCCCTCACTTAGTTGTAAGTGAAATTAAAAGGTCAATTCCACATTCATAGTTTCAGTATATAACATTTGCCTGTTCATTTTTAAAACTGCTGATAATATTCACACAAATGTTTTCTCTTTTCTTCTTGCATTTTCAAATTCCTTTCCACTGGAATCCATGTTCTCTCCTCCTCCCACTCCATCCCTTTATTAAACATTTCAAAATGTTGCCTTTGTTTTGATACTGTCATTTCACAAGATTTAAGCCATATAGTGATTTCTGTGAGGACAATTTCTGTGGGAGAAGCTCAGCCCACTCCCCTACTCACAGCAGCCCAAGGTCCTGCTTGGTGCAAGGTGGAAATTCAACCAGCCATTGCCAGCACATCAAGGAACAAATGTGCACAAAGTCCAACCATGAACACTGCCAATTTAGGGAGAAGAGATGGAAGTAGACACTTCTCAGCTGAAGCTGGGGTTTCCAAAAACACATGGACTGTTGAAAATGTCTGGAACACTGCTCCTGAGGTCATAAATGCATTTAAAATATTTATGGCTTTCAACTATACTGTTTTACTTAAAGCACCACCACAGCTCTAGTCCAGAGTTACTTATATTGATAGAGAAGGGCTTTTACTGGGGTATTTCAGTGCATCCCTTTATTTCAGTATAGCTGTATTTAGACAAGACTCCTGGTGCTACAGCACACCTCCAGCAGAGCCTAAAACATTTCTGAAAGCTGGCCTCCAACCCCTTCAGCACTACCCCACTTGGTCACAAAGGACTCCACAGCTGCCCCAGACAGGTTTCACAGTACCAGGGAGGAAAGTGGCTGTGTAGGGGACTCTGCAGGCTGATGCCCTAAAACCATGTCTGGAAGGAGTTAGGGGACCTGAGGAAGCACCTGCAGTTGCAGCCCCAGCAGGCAGGATGCTGCTCTCCAGACAACAATGGGCTGATGTGGCAGGCTCCTGCTAAACCCTCCCCTGGTAATCTTTGTGCAGCCAGCTGTCCCTCCAGCACACAGGCACCCACACCAGCCCTGGCCATGGGCTTTCCAAGGAAGAAGGGCAGAACAAAATACCAAAAGCACCCAAATTCCCAGGAGCAGAGCAGGGTAAGCTGTGCTGTTAACACAGCAAGGTGAACTCTGCAGAGCTGGAGGAGCACATTTTGCCCAGCACACAAGTACAGGCTTATTTCCATCACAGATCTTTCTCCTGCAGCTTCCTACCAACAGCAGCTTTTGCCTGCCATGCCCGACCTACGTTATAATTACATGCAAACCCTTCCCCTCAAGAGCAGGCAGGCAGCCAGGCCCTACCTGCAGGCATATCAACTCATTCTGTCCCACCTTGAGCAAACAGGTGTTGCTATGTGAGCTCAGAAGGTAAAACTAAAGTCCAAGTGGCTGACAGGAAAACTGGAGCATTTTTAACACCATGAAGGCCATAAGTCAAGAACTTTTCCCCAGCTGAAAGCTTTCCCAAAACCTTTGGCAGGCAATGCACTAATGCACATGGCCATTATTAAAAATATTAAGAAGTAAACTATTACAAAAGGAAAACATTAAAACCTAAAAATAATTATTTAGCTTAGCCCCATATAAAACACAGACTGGCTTTACCCACCCCATCATGAAACATTAACACCACACACACACACACACATTTACATTTCAGCTTGTCCCCTGTGGGACAACTGAAGCTGGCAAGCTTCAGGAGATACTGAACAAAATTTAGGGTTTGATATTTTTTTTTTGTCTCTGTCCCCTCTCTGTCCTTCCCAATTCTGGCTGCCCAGTAACACTAAACACTACCTTAAAGGGAAGGAATTGCAGCAACTATGGAGCAATGGAGGCTACACAGTGAATAGGGGGGAAAGCTAAAGGAAAAGGGAAGAACCTGTGCTTGAACTGAGCTTACTTCATTTAAGATTTGATAAACAGAGACACCCGATGTGTTGTCAGCAGCATTTGCTGTGAATATCTGACCTCATTTGAGCTTCCATCCAGGTTGGCATTTGGGCAGAACAATGTGCCCCCCAGCAGCAGATGTGACAGACTTTGCTGCTGATGGTTCAGCTCCTGGGGCTGGCCCTGGTGCCAGGCTCAGCTGCCAGGGCCTTCCTGCTGCTCTGCTGGGTACTGCCGTTCATCTTAAAGGCTCTGCTGAACAGGTTGGTGGCAATTCAGTGGAAAGAGCAAAGCAAAATGGGGACATGTCTGTGTTTGTGAAATGCTACACCGTATGTAGCAAGGCTGCTTCCAAATGGGCACCCTGCCAGCTCCCCACTGGTGTGAGTCACACCAAGCCTAATCCATTGGGCTGCTGCTGCCTGCAAATGAGTGAACCTGAGCCCTTTCCTGCTGCCGTGTGGCCATGTTGCACCGGATCGATCACAAGGCTCTGCATGCACAAAGCCCTTTGTGACACCCCAGTTCTACTCATTTTCCCTGTTTATCTTTAATTGACTAAGCCCTTGACAACACTAATTAGATAATATGTTATGGAGGGGATTGAATGCTTTAAAGCCATAGATAGCTTTGGAGTGCTGGGCCAAGTGCAACTTATCACATCAACACAGCTGGAAATTGTCCATGGTGTAATTCATTAGTGGTTACAGTAGTGGAGAAAAAGAAGGACCAGATCATATATTAATCTCAGCATATTGAGGAGGGAGGGGTGTGCTGGGTTTTGGGGTTTGTTTTTGTTTTCTTTGTTCTCTAAATTTTGTTCTCATTTTTTTGCCCATAACTGTGCAATAACTTTTGCTGGCACAGTTTGAATTGTCCCAGTCTCATAGCACCTGCCAGGTGACGATGGCTTGTGTACTTGTTCAGAGTGAATAAAACACAAGTGATTATCCACTTAGCCATAATGCAGAGTGTCCTAGCTGACATGATCAGAGCTTTGCAAAGCCTCAAGGAGAACAAGAGGTTGATGGAAATAATATTATGAACGTACAAGCAACATTTAGAAACAGCTGCTTACCCCAGAACACAAAAGAGTCACTCCTGGGCTCTGTCTTTACATGGTTCTGAAAAATGCTGCTGAAGTGAACAGGTTCTGACACAAAGGAGAAAAAACTAGGGTTTCTAAGGAAGAAACTAGTGTTAGATCCAGCAAAAGTGCCTTCCAAATTCCTAATTATCAATGTTTCTAAGCCAGAGCTTACAATAATTATGAGTCTGGTTAATCATCACCCTTGTCTTTTCTCTTTACTCTTTCTTGCTCTTATAAATTCTCTAGTTGGTGGCTAACTAGGAGAAAAAAAATAGAAAAAAAGAAAAAACTACCAAGATAAAAAGGATGATTTATTAAACTAAAATGCCAGAGCAATCACGTAACATTTTTCTCCTCTCCTGAAGGTGGGTAAAGTTCCTACACATCCCCTAAGTGCTACAATTAGGAACTGAAAACTCATTATCACCCTTACCTCCATCCTCACAGTAAAAACAAAACCTTTCCTTATATATTGGAGCAAGGAGAGATAGGTTTTGCTGGGATTGTTCTAGAACATAATAGGAAATAGTTATTTTTACCTTATTTGACAATTTGCATAACATGAATCCTGAAGAGTTAGCTGGTTTCCCTCCAGTTTTTTATCTAAGATGCTGGAAGCAGGGAGCAGCAGCCCACACACCAAGCAGAACTGAGCTGCCAAGCTCATTATCTCTGCTGCAGGTACCGGAGGGAACAGAAGCCTTCAGTTTGTAACCTGCCATGTCCTGCAACACTTGGTAACTCTCTCACATGCTGGTGAAATGAATACAAGCAAAACAAGAGATCTCCTCTTCAGTAACAGTTCCATTGCAGAAAGTATCTCAATGTTTCTGTTTAAAGGGGATTTTAGGACAGTGGCAACTACGCTGTCACTGGTTCCTCCCAGTCCCTTCCAGATACATTCTCTGTGACTCACATGGCTTTGGAGAGCCAGTGCAATCCAGAGGCAAGGAAAAGAGGCCCATTAAAAAGTAGGAGACAAGGATTTTTATTACAGAAGGGTCTGTTTACACGCTTTCCTTTTGCCATGTCTGGGCTGGCCTTCCTGCAGCTCAGCTCCGAGTCCCAGCTACAAACCAGCTTTGGGTTCCAGGTGAATCTCTAGGTTGTGACATCTGAGACCAAAACCTTTGGGAATTTTCTCACAAACCAGGCCAGAATATCAATTTATTACTGAAACTGGGTCAGTTCCACCTGGTTTCAGGTTTCAGTTTACACAAGTCCCAGATTAACAGGAAAGTTGACATGACTTTTGTAACAGCATGTCCTTGCTAACTGCAGGAGTCAAACACCTGCCTGGAAGGACAGCAGGGAAGAGCTACAGGAGGCACTTGCAGAACATTTCAGAAGAAATTTCTGTTTCTGTGGGTTTGCATTCCAACCTGTACTGCTTCCCATACTCCATGAACTCACCAACACAGGGAAGTCACCCTGAAAAGCTGTAACTACATTCCCAGGTTCTATTTGTTGCCCATGGAATGCACTTGGCTTGCCCCCTGACATGGGTGGACAGCCCCTACAAAGCCTGTTCAAATAAAGCACACTGCACAGGTACACACTTAACACTACTGGCTGTGAAATTTTGTCACGAAAACACTTGTTCATTTTCATGCAGAAAATTCTTTTTTATGGGTTTTGATTTGCTTTTTCAGAAGCTGGCATGATTGTCATTGCCTCTCTCTCCTTTGTTTTCCACCTGAATTGCACCTATGTTTATATGTATGGGAGAGAGACACAGAAATGCCCACCCTCCTTTTTTCCCCCTTTGCACCATTTTGTTTTTCCTTCTTTTTCTTTTCAGTCTGACCAGGAACACAGATACACTGTTGCTACACCATAATCACTCAGGCATGACAATTCAATGTCTTGCTACTCTTAAGCAAAATGGAAATTGGGTGGAAACAAGCAGCAGAATACAGTGATCTTTAAAAATCTCCACAAGCCAGAGTATGTTCCTATCTGGAAATTGCCACTGTCTAGAAAAAAAGCATAGTGATCAATTGACAAGTATTAACTGTGTCCAACTCATAAAGTTATTATTCCAGAGCAATGGACTTCATTTTTATATGATGTATTGAAAAAATAATACATTGTACAAGGAGATGTACAAACACTGTCACTTGACAGGTCTCTGCCTTCAAGGCTTAATAAAGGAAGAAAAACTTGAAAAAATCCTCACACAAGATACACATACAAAGTTGGCAAAAAAAATAGTAGTGATTGCCTTGCTCACTAAAAGAGCTGAAAACTGTTAGGGAGAATGCTGGAAACTAAAGAAGTGGAACTTAGAAGTGGATTTTCATCACCCTTCTACATGGCCGGTTCTCATCCCCATTTCTGTTCTTTTTGCCTCTTCCCCATCAAGGAAATTCGTCTCCAGGCAATCTAGGTTTATATCTCTCCAGGATATTACCTCAAGATAAGAATCAAAGCTCTGATCCTAGGGAATGATTTCATCCCTAATCTTTCCCCATTAGAGGAGCTCCAAGGTTAACAGAAATTAGTAAACATGTCTGAATCCTGCACGAATTTCAGTTTGCAGTGTGCTCTGTTAGACATTATTTATACTTCAGGGAGTGCTTTCAGGCAGTATCCCAGCAACAAATAGAAGGAAAAAATGCAAGGCACACTGCAGATTTGGCTGAATAAATAACATAAATACAGAAACATTGCTAGTTAGATGCTAAAGACATGAGATGAGAACATTCTCTTCTGCATACGCATTTTTTTGTGGAAAGACTTCTTTTGAATTACAGACTCATGACTAGGTTTTGAAATTCATCCACAGCTAAGCTCACCCCTGAGAGAAGTCATAACCTTAAAAATATATATATTGCCAATATTGGCATGTGGTTTCTATACAGAAGAAATCCTTTCCATTAATATTATTCAGCAAATTATCTAAAAACAATCTCATTATCAGTGAAGAGTCTCATGGTTTCTCTGTATTAAATATCCCTAAAACATTGACTCCAAAGGCAAAGAACATTTGTAGCCTTCTCAGTCTTCAGGTTGCCCATGAAGGGCCACCTCTGGTCAGGCTCCCAGCTGGTGTAAGACAGCATGGCCTCAGAGCAGCCAGGGGAGAATCCAGTTTATAGCAGGTAACAATCTGGCTGGGAGGTCTCCTCTAAATTGTCAACTTCAGCATATTATCCCAGGCTTAAGACAGTGCCTGGCTCAGCTCTCCCTGACTGCATGGAGGGTGTCTCCCAGGGAGCATTTCTCCTTTCCCAGAGCAGCTGCTGCAGCCAGAGCTCTTTACCCCCCCCTTACACAACTCCTGCCCTGCTGATGCTGAACACTGCCTCCCACTCAGCTCAGTGTTTTGGGGCAGCCAAAAGCACGTCCCTTGGTGCTCTTACTCTTCACTGGTGCCATGGGGATGAATGGATGAGGAAAACTGGAGTAGACAGGAGAGCAGTGTGCTGTGCTGCCCTGGGAATGAAGGCATAGCTCCCATCTAAGGAAGCTCCCTCTGGAAGTCAGTGCAGTGCCACAGTACTGAAATGTCTGGGTATGGCCACGCAGGCTGACGTGCTGCAGGATTATCTCCATGCACAGCTCACAGGTAATATCCCAAAGGCAAATACACCTATGTACACAGAGTCAGCACACATGCATCAGCTTTCCATCGGCTTCCTCTGGGTACAGATGGCTTTTTATATTTAGGCTTAACTAGAGCACAGAATTCTCTTGCACCTTATTTTGTTAAATTACTGCATTGCTGTCCAGGCACAGAGTCCTCTGTGCATAAGGACTGGCTGATGCCTGGAGCTCTCCTCAAGGAACTGTAAGAAGCAGATATGGACCTGTATTCCAGTCCAGGAGCTTAATGAACAGGAATTCCAAGATCCAGGGATCAATCAACACAGGCTCATGCTGGCAAGATGCTGGGCTCTCCTGTATACGTGTCCAACTCAACAGTGCTGAGTCCTGAAAGGATTTCAGTGGAGACGTAAAATGACGGCAGCACTCAGACTTTCCAGACTGGGGCTGCCAGAACTGCTCCTATCCTGCTCCGTCCCCAAAGAAACAATAATCCTCTTTTTCCAGCCCCAGCTCATCCTGCCTGAACAATGCATGCCAGATTACAGTCATTTAGCAGGATGCAACCACTGTCATGCACCACTCTGTTACTAAGTGCTCATAAATCCTGTCCATGGAGCAGACAAGCACATGCAGTTCCAGACAATTCCTAAGGTACATTCAGCAGGGCTTCTCAGCAGCTTGCCTCTCTACTCGAGAAGCTACACAAGGCCAGGGATCTAATCAAACTACCAAGAACCTGACTTACACCTTGTAGTTTGCAACATGACTTCTTTGATTCTAAAGAGAGAGGGCAAACCCCCAGCCATGCCCAACTGAAACCAAAGATCACGTTGTTACAGCAGCAAGATACAAATGACCTGGGTACCAAGCTACATATTTAATCATCAAATACATTGTTTGCTTCTGCTTGTGAGTTATTTTATATTTCACAGAGATACTGGCTCTTCTTTTTGGGTCAGTAATCTTTAAAAATAAACCCACTAAGAACAAAGTATTATTTATCATCTGGTTTTTGCTATCTGCTTTAGAAGCAGCTCTCCAAGGGAACTTTAAAAGCCAACGCATTAATGCACAGCAGCAGATGGGCTGAGCTTTTCCTTGCTCTCTGATAAGAGCACAGTGTGCATCAGGAGTCCCAGCCAGCACCACAGGTGACATGTGGCAGTACAGCAGCCTCTCTGCTGCCCTGCTCC
The DNA here is from genome assembly GCF_051311805.1 of Agelaius phoeniceus. NCBI lineage: Eukaryota > Metazoa > Chordata > Aves > Passeriformes > Icteridae > Agelaius > Agelaius phoeniceus. Next base: position 112,243,286 of record NC_135267.1, on the reverse strand, counting down.
TTCCCTTTGTGCCTGCATGACACACAACACACCAAATGACATCTAACATTCTGGGAAGGTTAGAAACGACAGAAGAAATTGTTCCAGAAGCAAAATCCAGAAGGAAAGCATAGGCTGAGGTCAACATTTGGAAAAGCTTTTGTTGAAATAATTCCATCAACTTTCATCTGAGCAAAACAAGATTTTTCAAAATAAGCCCTTTGATGCTCATCTGGGTATGCCTGCATCAGGCCTGTAGCTCCAAACAAACCCATGGGCTGACAATCAGATCTGCCACACCAGTGCAGAGCAGATTTCACTGCTCTAAGTCTTTTATTTCTGTTTAGTCTCAAGTGAATCCTTCACATGCCCTCTCAAGTTGATTTAGGAGCATCACTATAATGCTGAGCTCTCCTTTCTTATCACTTGCTGCTATTAAAATTAGTGACTGATTTTTAAGTTCTGGACAGCTCAGGTGCAGGATACTTAGGAAACACCCTGCAAGAGCTTATTCTCAGTATGCTTTTCCAAAGCCAAGAACAAATCCAACGTTTGTTCTCTTGAGCTCTAAATCATTGGACTTTGCCCTTTTTTATTGGTTTGAGACTTGAAATTTCATTCTGTATGCTCAGAGTGAAACAGAAATTTTGCTATGAGAGAGGTACTCAACAGCAGGGCCAGGCAGGTGTGTGGTACCTGGAGAGTACTAGAAGCAGAATCTTCCTTCTCACTTCTTTTTGGGGTTGTTCTGCTGACTTTTTGCACTGCAGCTGTGGGGGGAATGGCTCAAATATCAAGGCCACAAGGGGCTAATTAGCCCCACTTAAGGTATCCAGAACTTTCCCACTGGAAGTTTTCTCTAATTTTTTTTAACCTTATGAAATGGCTATTCCACTATATTAAAAAATTTTCAATAGTGTAACTTCAGGAACAATTTCAATGCTTTTTTCCCCTCTTGCTGCTGGGAGAATTTAAGGGACTGGCATGAATGACAAGCCTATTTTGGGCAACTAAGGAAAGCTGCACAACAAATGCAGCCCCCTGGCTTGCCCTGCAAGGCTCGTGAACACCACGTCGTGCAACACCAGTGAGTGCCCCGACCTACGCACGGCCACTCGCGTGAAGCTGGAAAAGGAAAGCACTCCTGCCCACACTAGGAAAGTCCTCTCGTTTCATAAACTTTGAAATTGGTTTTAATTTGTGGGCCAGAGAGCTGAGTCACAGACCTTCTGGTCACTTGGATGAACCCACAGGATAAAAGGGCAAAATATAAATGAGCAGAAAAGCGAGTAACTGTAGCCAAGTTTAATATTGAATTAGCTAACTGAAGGAATGGAAAGTTCTGGAGGTGACAACTCTCACGCTACCGAGAACAGCGTCTGAGCTGGCAAGCATGGCACACCTGAACCTCACAGCCCAAATTCTGAGTGTGAAAAATTCTGCTGAACAACTGAACTGTTTCTAAAGATTTTTGCAAGATCTTCATGCACCAAGGAGCTGCACAACAAATCCTGTTAGCTAATGGTCCTAGACAGATGAAATCCAACCCTTGAGGATTTGTGAATGAGGAATCTTGCACAAACACGATATCTTTTTGGCTCCTACAGAGCAGGTAGAATTACCTGGTCTTCCAGCAAGACCTTCCAAAGAACCACAGAGAACAAGGACAGGTGAAAGATGATTTCCTACAGTGGGATACCTTACTTGGTGAAGAAGGGATCAGTTACCTTCTTCTCATATCAGTTGCAGAGTGAATTAGCTCAACATGAATGGCAACCAATCTGGTTGCATATCCCTCCAAATCTGGATTCTGATTGAAAGTTGAGTTCCCAGATGATTTCTTGGTTTTAAACCAAAACAACCCTTTGCATTCTGGTTTTCAGGGTACACAGACTGCTTTAATACCTTCAATTATCAGCTGCTGTACTAACAACATGTTTTCTCCTATTATTATATCATACTTGCTTTACCTGAGCTTTCCTTCAGGACATTGTTTTAATCACAGATTATTCTGACCACCATCTCCTGCCTTTGTTGTTTAAATATTTCAACATCCTGATGGAATTCTGGGGCCATCAGGATTCTTTCTATAGTGGAGTATCAGACACTGGTTACAAACCTCACTTCTTATTTCCTCACTCTTTGCCTTACTTCACCTTAAAGGAAGTAAGTTTCACTTCAATTACAGTTAAGCAGAATGAACATGAGATGGAAGCTCAGCCAAAGAGGCACTTCACAGCTTGTGGAAGAGTGTGGAAAGAAGATGCCTGCACCTGCAGAGAACACAGAGCCATTAGTCAGGCACTGTAACATGCCCACAGCTGTTCTACTTTGGAATACAGCAGCTTGCATCTGGGTGATGAAATTTAAGGAACCAGTGCCTGGTGTGTTCATTTGAAACCTTTCCTATTAGGACAAGGGGATGATGATGAATGAGCGTTTCACAGACTGCAAGATGTTGATAGCATTCTGTTATATCTTGTCACTGGCACACTGCAAGGGGACAGCCACAGGCACTCTTGAGATACAACCCACCCATGACCTCTGCAGAGAGAAATGTTATTGTCAGAAGGATGTTCAGTCTTGCAGATGTGGGGAGGTGCTCATGCCCACAAAGAGCCAGCGCTCACCCAAGGCAAGCTGCAGCGTTGTTCAGTCCGTCCTCACCCCAAAGGTGTCACAGAACTGCTTCAGAGAGCACTGAGGTTCATGCAGAGGAAAGTGATGGTGACAGCCCCTCAAACGCAGGGGCTGCAGAGCCCAGAAGCACCTCCTGACATCCCCCAGCTGACTGTGTGTGCACCAGGCTTTCACCCCGTGGTCATTGTGCCCAGTCCTGTGACACACAGCTGAATCAGAGAGCACCTTTCCAGAAAGGACTTGTCTCCACTGAAAGGGGACAATGACAGAGATTATTGCCAGCCCAGCTCCAGGCTGCAGCTGTTAAAGACCTGCCAGTACCTTTCCGGGGAGATGCAAGGGAAGATTACCCATCAGACAGTATATCTGAAAACATACATTGAACAGTGCCAGGAGTAGCATAGCTCAGCCTTTAACCATAACCTTGGATTTGAAATACAAACCTCTCCTCTCTCCTCTCTCCCTGCACCATGATTAAGCTTTCAAGCAGTGCTGCAGCAATGCAGGATGCTAAGCCAAGTTTTGGCAGCACACAGCATTCTCAGCACCAACCGTAGAGAATTACAGGTATGGAAAGGTATCAAATTAAAATAACCATGAGTAATGCTTATTCAGAAGAAAAATAAATACACCATACTGTGGGGGAAATTGTTTAAATATCTGAATCGAATCTTCAGCAAAATTATTTGCTTTGCCATGGGTATGTGTTTTAGGCTAGCTAAATAATTCAAGTACTTTCCTTACATTACTTCTCCTTGAAATGAGAGTTTCATGTTTATTATTCATTACTCAGGTGGAGAGCTCTGCTTGCTATAAAAGTAAGTGGAACAAGCAGCTGCAGTAAGGTGAGATCTGGGACCCAAACACAGCTCATGAGCTTTGCACTAAAAGCATTTCCCACCCAAGGAACAGGATACAACCTACAACCACTCATGTGGTAGGAGTAAAACACAGTTTCTTCCTCAAACAAGAGTAAACTATTAAAATAAAACAACCCAAGCTGAGCTTCATTTTGTCTCTCACCACAGGTACCAGCAAGCTCCTTCTGACCCCACTCAGCACAGCCCTGCCCAGGGAAGGCATTTCCCCTCTCATTCCCAATGCACACTGTGACAGGAGCTGCTGTAATTAAAAGCAGCAAAATTTAACACGCGTCCCCTCCCTGTGAGCAGTTCCATTAAGTCAATAGCATTACAATCCCCAGGAAGAGTTATGTGATCTGCTCTCTGCCCACCTGCATGAACTACTTCATTTCCCTGTTGCTGAGCTCCACACCTGATCCTGGCCTGTGCCTGACACGTAAAGGTGTTTGGCATCTGATGCATCTCCATGGCTGGAGTGGAGAGCAGGAAGGGCACGCTGCACTCCAGACCCAGCCCCATTGGAATCACAAATGGAACAGGTGATACCTTTGTCTCAGTGCAGCTGATTTAATAAACCTGTCTCAACACCTTATGAAGTGTCGGGTTTAAACCCATTCCTGGAGCTCAGATTTCACCAGCAGAATGCTCAGCATAGTTTTGAGCTGTTTTCTGTGCCTGTCCCACACTGCCAAGACATTTTGTTCAGAGGTCAGAAATGTGGGCATGCTACCATAAAAGTCAGGAAATCATTTACAGAATGCATAAAAATTGCTTTGCAGGGCAGTGACTCAGAGCTGAGAGGACATGACATAATCTCTTTGCTCTATAAACAAATGCAGTTAATGTATAGCCTTTAATACGCAATAATCAAACACAACCTTGTTTCAAATGAGAAAAGATCCAATCTGGTTTCATTTCTCTGCTGATGACAGTGGAATTCGGCAGAAGACAGCAATCACTTCACAAAGAATGTATAGTCCCATCATTCATTACTGCATGACAACTACCTCCACCTACCACATTCCTCTTTCCAGGACTAGTGAGCCGTTTTGCACACTTCCAGATGGAGGCATTTTGAAGGAGAGCTTTGTTACCCATTTTTATTTTTTTTTTCCTTAAACCCCAAGTCAGTGCTTACCAGCCAGGGCCTTGATGCGGGAGCGCTCAAACAGCCGAGCAGAGCTGTTCTCATTGTCCCAGTCATCCACATCCCAGCGGTTGTTGACGTCGCTGTACTGCTGTTGGATCTCAATGTTGTCGTAATCTGTCGCTACCGTCGTCGTCATCCTGAGCCTTCTCCTTAGCCTCTCCTCACCATCAGATTCTTCCTAAAACCCTCTGTCAAAGAAAAACACAAAAATATAAGCATTTAGAGGGTGCTTATATACTGGAAGAAAGTCATAAAGGTCAAGGTCAGGAGTTTTGGTGTCAAAAATCAGTGACTTTCACTTGAAGACAAGATCAAGAACAGTAAATACCAACCACTCTTTTGGAGAACAAATATTCTCAAAAAATTAAGTGCTTTACCAAAGCACAGAAGCTTTGCTGCACACACACATCCAGGATTGTCACGTTAAGCTCCGCAAAGCAGAACACAGATGGAATAGTGCAGCAAAACACTTCCACAGCTTTCATTTTCAAAAGCAGACCATTGGCTTTAGAGATCTGTGAGTGTTGGTAAAAGCATATGGAGCTGTGAATAACTTGGCCTCAAGCACAAAGATGACCATCACACCTTTACAAAATGGTGCAAATAACTGATGGAAAAAAAAATACAGATTCTGAAAAAGCCACATAAGTATTTGACAAGCAAAAGCCTTTTAACATGTGTCTGAAGAAATATTTCTGTATCCACATGCAAATACTGACTTTGTGACTGGTCCTGGCAATTTATTTATGAACTAATCCAGATAAAACCAACTAAATGATGCATTACTTTGAACTCTCCACAGGAACAACATGGCACCCACCAACACAACCCTTGGGGTGAGGTTCTCCTCTTTCAGGGTGCTGTTTGCATATTTATTCTGTTTTCTGACTAGGATTTCCATGTATTTATGAGTACTAGATATAAGAGAGGCAGACACCCCTGGAGGAGGAGGAGGGAGGTTATACACAGCTGGGAGCCCAGCGGGAACAGCACTGAGAATCCCCTTCACCCTTCAGTGCTCAGTGAGACCTTGAGGAGAGCAGGGTGCTCCTCACACACAGAAATTCACAGTTCACCTTTGCAAAACGCAATAATTACCAGAAATGCAGTTAAATACAAGGGCAAGGGGGAGCCAGGGGGCCGCTCTTTTACCTGGGCGGGGCCGCGCGCTCCCCTCACAACGCCCCGCCCGGAGCTTCTCTTGTATTTTCTCTCTTTTATCTCACTTTTTTATTTTAAAATAAAATTTAAAGAAAGAAATTTAAAAAAAGAGAAAGATCAGCCCCGCAGCCGCCCTCCCCGGCAGCCCGGAGCGCAGGGCGGGGCCGGGGCCGCCCCTGAGGGTGAGGCCGAGCCCGCCCTCACGGCGCGGCCGGCGCTGCCCCTCAGGCCCTCCCCGCCCGCCGCGCTGGCGCCACCTGCCGGCCCGGCCGCTCCCGGCACCCGCATGTCGCGACATCGATCCACCTCGCCCGCGACAGGCGGCGGGGCTGCCCTGCCTCACCAGCGGCGTTCATTCCCCGTCCGGGCCCGGTACACCACAGCCGGGCCCCGGCCCCGGCCCCCGGCAGGTCCGGCCCGTGCCACCGCGCGGGCAAATCCCGGTGTCTGGCGCAGGAACAGGAGCGGAGCCGCGCTGGGGCGGCTGTTACGTAAGGAGCTGTTAGCAAAGGCTGAGCGCGAGTGCTCAACCTTCAGGAAAGGTAAAAAGGAATCGCTTCAGTCATGGGAAGCTGCCAACAGAGCGAGAGAACGCTCTGGAGGAGAATTGGCTCTGGGGAAGGTCGTGGGGACGATGCTCCCGCGGCGCATCCCGCAGGATGCATCCCGCTCCGGCTGGATCCTGCCCTAGGAGCAAACAAAAGCGTGGAGCAAAGACGGGGGAAGGATTAAATCCCCCCTCGCCGCGTTTCTGCACAGCACTCACCAGCTGATCCTCACTGAGCATCAGGCCTACACAAAAACCTCCCATTGATCCCCGTACACAGGCTGCAATCAGGGTTAATTCCAATTAAATCCACGGAGCAGCCAGGATATAAACAACGAGGCTGGTTGACAGCATAATTTTCCATCTTTTCTATATTCACCAGTGGTCAAGGAAGAGAAGATGTGCCACTGGAAAAGCTGCAGCTCCAACCATAAAAATCAGTGAACCCAAAATCGGGATGGAATGACATGTAATTTAATATAGATGGAACAAGCCATGGGATTTAATTTATTTCTGTGTCACTGCTGTTTAGAAACACACACAACCTGATCCTGAATAAATTTAACTCCAACTTGTGCTTTATCACTTCTCCCATCCTGAGCATCGCACAAGCAAAATCTATCCCAGATAAAGCTAAATTGAGCATGAAATGGCCTGTTATCCCACACCTATAGGGCCAGAAAACCTGCATCCTTGTTCTGATTCTGATAAAAGCAGCTCCTCGCTCCCTGACATCAGGCTCCCTTTTCTGGGATGCAGCTCCCCACCACAGGGACAGCAGAGCAGGAAAACGCTGCAGGGATAAAAATAAGCACCTTGCAGCAAAGCAAGGTGAGGAGAACACAACGGAATCCTGATTCCAGAGACAGACCCAGCTACAGAGAGTGCAGCCACCGCCCTCAGCCTCAGCTGGAAAACAGCTTTCCTTGAGTCCTGCTGCAGCTCCGATCCAGCACAACCCACTGGTGCCTCTGGGAACAGGGAGGGAAGACAAACACGAGTCCTGGCAGAAACCTGCAGGCTCCTGACTGCAGGGATGGAGGTCCTGCAGCTGGGATGAGCTGCAGCAGCACATCTTGTGTCTGCTTTAAGGATGTCCCGATCTGACATGAACAACAGCAACTGACCAGGGAGCAACAGAAAATGGTTTGGAATTTTCCTGGAGCCCTTAATGCAGCCGAGTTCACTGTTAATGACCTTGAATGTAATCCACCTGTGAAATCAGCCCTGCCGTTGAAGGACCATGCTGAAAACCCCCTGTGTGTGTGTGCAGCACACACAGACATGTAACACACCTATATTTACAGATATATTTACAGATTTAGTTTAAGCCTCTGCGTGGAGCACCCACCAACATCCAAAGAGAGATCACCATGGAGCACAGGGACAGAGGGAAGCCCGTTTTCCAACAGGAACAACCTTTGTCACTTAAACATCCTGGTCTGGCTTTAAGCTGAGATACCCCTCTAATAAAGGAATTATGTTTTCTGCAGAGAGCCAGAATTTCAGCTGCCAACATCCCAAGCAACATCCTGCAAGCCAGCCCACTCTCAGGACTGCGTAAACACACTGGGAACAAGGCATGTTCAGAAATGGCAGGGCACAGCTCCTTTACTGTTCACCATTCAGCCTCACTCTAGGATGACATATAGCACTTAGAGCCAGAGAAAGCAGGCACTGGGGCTTCTCACTTAATCCACACCCTCTTAAACTCATCTGCCAGTGCTGCTGCACCTGGCTTGGAGATGTTAGCAGGCAATTCCAGGGATAAACAGGCACAAGGGTGAGCTAATAAACAGCATGGAACTGCTCTAGGCCCTGAATCCACAGGCCCACCACGATGGGTCTGGATCTGAAAAATTTACAAAAAATCCGTAAATTCCCGAACATCTTCCTCATTGATAAAATATGACTCTGTTGCCTTCTGCCATGTGTACCACGCTAAACGACCTCATGAGACAAAAGAGATCAAACCATTTCATTTCAAAGCATTCCTTAAAACCTATTGCATAATCTGAGGGCGGGAGGGAGGGGGGGCGGTTGGCATTGTCTTCAAAAAGAAGAAATGGCTGGAAGAAAAAAATCAGCTACCAGGAAGAGCATTTTCTCAGACACTTTTCAAAGGCCACATCCAGGGGTCAGACCTTTTGTGTTTACTTTCATAAATAGACCAGATTTTGCTCTGTTTGTTTTTCAGATAATAGAAAACAAACAGTTTTATTCAGCCCATCTGAAGAATGAATTAATTTTTAAAAAAACTCATTGGCTACTCTTAAATGCAATCATGTAATTCACTAAACAGCTATGACTATGATCCCTGAAATTCTGCCATAACCACACATCTGGAATTACTTCCTAATAGTTACATTTATCTTTAAAGCAAACATTGTTTTTTCAAGAGTTACTATTCTTCCAGGAAACATGCTAAGCTGTAGTTAGATTCATGTTACTCAAACTAAGGATTGTCAAGAGGTTTTTATGGTGCTGTGATTGAAAAAATATAGTTTGAACAGCAATCCCCAAACAGTCTCATGGCTTATGTAAATACTGTTCCTGGCTAACACACAGCCCAACCTATTGCAGCTTTTCTGGCATTAAAGACAAATTGTAAATTCATCTCTAACTCCCACTGATGGTGTGACAGGATTGAAAAGGGCACACAGACACTCCCATCTCCAGGTCACCAGAGCACATGGGTCTGGTGACAAGCACAGACACAACCACTGTGACAAAGAGAATGGTGTCCTGATCCCACAGATCAGATAGGTACCTTCAAGAAACCAAAATTACACACTGTCTCCTTTCTGGTAGCCCTCTGAAACCAAGGCTGGACAAGCACAGAAAGAATTCCATTACCCCCTTTGCAGGATACTTTCCCTCCCAGTTGGTCCTTCCCCCTTACTGATACCTCAGACCATCTCACCAGTCCAGCTCTTCACTTTAGTGCAATGATTATTACTAAAAAGAGGGAAATTTAGATAATATGTAACCAAACTTTTCGTTTATTCTGAGCAACATTCAGCTCCCTCCTAGCAACAGCACAACCAACATTTAATAATTCTTAAGTGTCATTTTAAGCCAATATTTAAACTGGAGAATGGAAGTTCCTGAACTCTCAGGGTCCACCCACATCTTGTCACCCCAACAGGGTCAGATTCTCACCCTAAGCTTCCCCACAGGGAAAGTGGCCTGGTCAGAGTCAATAGGGGCACCTTGGGAGAGGCTCAGGGCTGGATGCCAAATACACATCAAACATCCCCACAGGTCAAACTCTGCACGTATTTACAAACACTGTGTAGAACCTCAAGAGTTGTACAGAACCCTTGGATTGTGAAACTGAATTCTGAGTAGAAAGCTTAGAAAGACTGGGAGATGCATGTCCCAATTCCAGCCATTTCTCAGCCTGAAGCCCAAGGAGGTGTTTCCAGGCTCTCTCCCTGCTCAGCCCCTGTGATGCTGAACTGCAGCACATTTCCAGGGACAGGAGTTCCCCTGTCCTGAAGGGGCAGCACACTCACTTATGTTCTGGCTTTTTGTGTCAGCTGCTGAACCAATCCCAAAATAATAAAGGCAGTAACTCAGCAAGGCTGTAACTCCCTTGACCTCCAGTATCCCCTCTCCCAGTCCCATCTTTCAGGCCACAAACAGAACCATACTGTTTCTGCATTTTCCAGCCCAAGAACGCTCTGTGTCTTTGTCTTTGCTTCCCTTCACCACTTTGTGGTGCTGACTCCTCTGACTCTCCATGCTCCAGGACGTGGAGCCCAACAGCCCAAAGCACCCTGAAAGGTCACAGCAAAGGGGGGACAGGCTGTGCTACCAAATGCCACAATCAGCCCGTGGGGCACTTCAGGAATGCACAAACAAGGCAAGACTGAAGCCTCTTTATTCCCAATACAGGCTGGAAAAGCATGTGAAGGTCACTAAAATCAGGCAGCCCGTCCTTCACAAGGGAGGTCTGCTTCCCACAGCTCAGATAACCCATCACTCCAAAGACCAGGCAGTTAAAAGGGGATTCCAGGCTCTTGTTTTCCTTCTGAGGTCCCCAGGATATCATGCTCTAGCTGGGAGATGGGTACATAATTAAATAAGCACTGAAACAGCTTCAGAAAGTGTTTGTGCTGCTGCCTGAAAACAGACACAGCCTCCCTGAACTGGAGCCCCCAGCGCTGCCAGCAGGGGTGAGCAGGGCACACCCAGCACCACGTGCCCCACACAGGACAAGGATTCCAACAACCAAGGGCACCAAGGGCACAGAGAAACTCAAAATGGCTGAAAATAGGTTATTTAAAACCACAAATATCTATTTCAAACCTTTCAATTCCAGCACAGACCATTAAAACCTACTGGTCTGATACTCTCTACACTTGGAGCAACAAAGTTTCACCAAATTTTTCATACATCACCCAGTAGATATGGACTCCAACATTTTATCTTGGAGACTCCAGAATAATTTAATTGATATATGTGGTCCAAATTTGCCCTCTGTAATCTGAGGTAGCTTCATCCAGCTGAGGATACAACCCAAGGTGTGCCAACATTATTTGGGGAGCCTTCTTAAAACACCAAGAGGGTAGAAAGAGGCTCCATATGGATTTCATCCAAGGTCAGACACAAAACAGGAGTTGTGGGGTGAGAGTCTCTTGGCCTCTGCATTTCCCTGTGGAACGTTCTAGAACAGATACTGCCTCTGAACCATCTTCTAAAGAAGGCCATGCCCCACAACCAACTATATATAAACCATGAACAGACTAACCCAAAAAAAATTTGGACATTTTAGGTAGAAAGTGGCAAGTTTTGGAAAGAAGTTAATAAAGAGGAGTAGAACGGAAGAAGGACTGATCCTATCACACACAACACTTCAGGGTGGAGAAGGCACTGAATTCCTTCTGGGCTGCCTTTCCTTTTCCCCTCATCTTTTGAAGAATGTAAAACACATTTTGCCAAGCTGCTGAGGGGAGAGCTCTGTCTCAGCCATGAGCAGCTCCTAGGGAGCAGCATTCCTGCATCCCTACTGAAAGAGAAAATCTACAGGGATCCAGAAGGGCCTGGAGTGACACACAGAGCAGGAACATCCACGAGGGCTGTGAGAATAAAACTCCACGTACTGGGCCCAGCTCAAAGAATGCTCAAGGGTCTAAACTCCTTATTTAGTTTTAAAGCAAAACACAGAGTACTCGACCTCTTTCAGCATGTGTTTGTGGTTTTCCCTAAACAAGCACTGCTGGGCAAGGTAGCATTAAAGCAGTAAGAGCTTGGTTCAGCTCCAATAAGGACATCATGAGATAGTCCACGACTGCTCCAGTGAGATCCATCAATTAAATACAGCTTCACTCCAACTCACAAACCATCTCTGTATCCAACACAGACAAAGGAAACCTAACTCAGGACCCAGTAAATCTTATGAACTATCAGCTGGGTATTTTCTAAACCTGCCATCCTCTTTTCTGCTTCTAAGTCAGTAAAGAAATTCCCATATATTTAAATTCATGCAGCTCTTGGTCATTTGCTTTTAAAAAACACTTTCATCATCCTCTTAGTCTTTCCTGTGTCAGTGAAAGACAGACCCTGAAATTATTAGGATATGTGGGAATGTCCCACCATGCATATGGCTTAGCTGGAAAAAACCTGGGGGACCAGCTCAGAACAGCAGTTTCTCTCTCCACCTCAATTCCTGCATTGTTTATAACTTCTACATCCCAATTACTAGATTTCCCAACCATTTTCAGAAAGAGCTGCATTTTTGAGTAGGGTAACCCATCCAGAAGGTGCCTTTTCCAAAGCCTAGGCTGGGGGAGGATGGGAGGAAATTCAAGAGTTCATGAGTTTTAATTGAATCTGCTCTTCAGACCTTGCAGACTTGTTCTGGTGCAATTGCAGTTGGTGACTTTGAAAAGTGAGGAATGAGCAGCAAACCAGGGATTATGTTCTGCTCAGGACTGGAATAGCATCCTGAATGTTGTGAGGGCTTTACAAGACAGCCAATATGTGCTGGTGCACCTGTGTGCTCTGATCTGTGGGGTCAGCAGCTGGCATGCCACTCCTTTTTCTGGGGAATATGACTGCCAGCAGGCCAAGAGCCCTTCAGCTCTTACAGCCCATGCACTTATTTTACTATGAATTCTTAGACAGGAAATTCTGACTACAGAATTACCTGAACTTTTTGATAAATAAAAGAAAGTAATAGCAAAAACATTCTGATGGTGGTAAATTAATATAAAATGATTAAAAATCTGAGTAGAATTAACAACATATTGTCTGTATACATCATAAAGGGTGCTCTGGGTTGAACCCAAATGAAATCCTCAAGAGGAAATGAACTGGAGGGGGAATCAAAAAGGCTCCAGGTCAGCTGAGTCCCTTCTAGAAGTACAGGAAGGACTTTTCTGACGTAGGCTCCCACTGAAGATAACCTTTACTCTGATCCACCCCTCAGCTTCAGCACATCTCAGCCATTTCACACAGAGGAGACCAGGACCTTGTTTCACCAAACCACTTTGTAAAGTTGTCAGAATCCTCTGCATTTCACCCTTTGCCATCCTGATCACAGAGCAAGGCAAAGATCCACTTTCCAAACACCTCTAAGAAGTACTTGTGGATGGACTGGTGGAGGACAGCAGGGACAACTTGTCTGGCAGGAAGGAAAACTGATGTATTTACTACTTATCAACACATTTTCAAAGAAACTACCTAAAAAATTCCTTCCACAGCCACTGAGCATTTAAAGGACAATATTTAGTATCACCCTGTTCTAGAGGCTATCTGTGGGCTGACCTTCACCAAAAGAATGTGAAAGTACAGGGCAATTGTCTACAGTGGTATTTACCTTTTTCTTCAGCAGAACAAAACAAAACAGTCTTTTTTAGTATTTTTCATGCACTCACGCAGAGCAGAGTTCCAATACAAACCAGGTGCCCTCGGAAAGGAGATCCCCATTTTCTGGTCTTCACTCTCTCATGACCCAGCTTATGAGAAACAGAGCTGAGCTTTGGGAACCTGCTGTGTGTGAGGGAAGGACTGAAAGCGGAGACGCTCCCGCTGCCTCCGGCCTGCCAGACACTTGGCTCTGCTTTGGATGAGGGCACTGCTGTCAGTGCAGGAAAAGCTTCACATCTTGACCCTGACCATGACCCTCGCTTGGCAGGAAGTCCCAGGCAACCTGAATGCCCTCGGTGACATCACTGTTTACTTGGGCAGCAAACTGGCAGTGCCAGGTGGCACCCGGCTGAGCGGCATCATGGAGCAGCACCTTAGTTTGCAACCCACAAGGAAACTTTCCTCAGGAAAAAATGGACAACTCAGACATCCTTGGGTCGTTCAAGAAATGCTGTGATTGCCTCTGTGTGACCACACAATTTACCAGTATCAGTTTACATCTGTTGTATTAATTCAAATGAAGAGCTACAGCCAAGTTTGGGGAGGTGGGAAAGGGACTGGAGGCTTTGTGCCACCACTCTGGGACTGGAGTTTCTGTCCCACTTCCCACTCCTAGCAAGGGGAGAAATGATTTCTCACACAGAGATGATGGCCCTGGATTACTTTTAGAAGGAGGGCACCCCTGAGCCTGCCCTTGCTACAGAGCTGCCTGCAGGCCCTGACACACTTCCATCCGGAGCACATTCCTGCTCCTGCAGTGCTCTCCTGAGATGCGATAGCTCTGACCTCCTTACAGGAGGAGGGCTGCCAAGTAAACAGCCCTGGCTCACCAGCCAGCCAACTGCTGTCTCCCCTGCCCTTCTATTTTCCTTCCCCACTCCCACACCCACCCTTCCGAAAGGTCCCAGCCCAATCAAGGGGCGTTCAACCTGCGGATGAGTGGGAGTGAGCCACTCCACTGCCCATCCTCCCTTCCCGCCATCCCTGCGAGCTCCCGTTTCCTTCGCGCAGGGAGGAGGCTGCGATGCCCGCCTGGGTCACGCCGCAGTGCTGAGCCCGAGCCCAGGCACAGGCACAACGAGCCGCAGCCGTGGGAGGCCGAGCACACTCACGGCTTGGCAATCCCGGAGTGTCCCTGAAGGAGAGGGCACAAAAGCAGGGAGTCATGTCAAGCTACCCTGATCTACGCCTAGGCAAACCTCCTCCGTGTTGGAGGGTTTTATGTAAGGGCAGGAAAAGGCTCCATCACTCCCAGCCAAGGAGCAGAAATTGAGGACAGGCTGTGCACAGGCACCTCCTCCCTGCTCGGAGCTGCGGGCCGGGGGAGGCTGCCTGGTGACAACTTCCAGGGAGGAAAAAAGAGACTGAGCCGCTTTGGCTCTGCCCCCAAACTGCAGAGCAGCGGTGGGAAACCGCACCCAGGGAGACGCCCAGGGAGAAAAGGATGTTTTGTTGTGGAGGCTTTTGTTCTGGACTCCGTTTATTAGCGAGACTTCGCAGCCAGGCAGGCAAAGCAGGGAAGCAATTTAAAGGGCCAGCCTAGAGTAAATAACCTGCTACGCCATCGGCAGGTTTGGAATCAGCAAACAAACAACAAAAACCAAATTCTGGGGGCAGGAATGGGGAAGGGTTTGCTGACACCCTCCATAAGGCAGCAGGGCTGAAGCAACAGCTGGTTTCAGCAGCTCCAGCACCAAAGCAGGAAAGAGCAGCGCCAAGTCCAGACACGCAGAGACTCTCATTAAGAGACACAAGGCAGCACTAATTACCCCACAGCAATGATCCACCTGCTCCCACACAGGTACCAGAGATTCCTGAGACCTCCCTCGCTGAGAGAGCTCTGCCATAGCCAGAGCTGCTCAATCAGCTCCTGAGATGTGACAAAGCTGGCCTGGTAAAGGAGAATTTTAAAAAGAACTCGGATTTGGACAGTGAGGTGGTCCCAGAGGAGGAGCACCAAAGCCTGCTCCAGAAGAAGCACCTCCTGCAGATGCTGGAGCCCAAGCCACAGCCAGGATCATGCAAAGCTTGGCTCTTGCACTGGAATATGTTATGGATTCCAACTGTTCTCTCTTGAATGAAAATAAACCCAGAATAACCAAGAGAATGGGACATTCAACTTTTGCTTTGGGGAGATGGAGACTACTTGACTGAGGGAATGCCAGCATTTCTCTGGGTTAGAGCTGGTTGGAAAGTGAGCTGAGAAATGGAGCAGTTTTATACTCAACACCCACTTGAACACAGAGGTGTTAAGAATTGTCCTGCAAATCAGCACAGCCTGCAGCAGCAGCAATGCACATGCACATCTTCAGCTGGGCTAAACCAGAAACATGGCTGAAAGCAGTCTGGAAAAGGATCCCTCCCCAGGAAGAGGGAAATGTCACATGTCACACGAGTAAATCACCAAGTCAGATAGTGTAAGGCACGATTCCATCAGGCTAACAAGATTCCTGGTTCAAGTAACCAAGCACAGCTTGAGCCACAGCTTCCCAAGGAGCAGGAAACGTGTCTCATCCTCCCCGGGGGACACACAACACACATCATCCACTTCTTGGCAAGAGCACCACATCCAAACCAGTCTCCTCTAAATTAAACATTTAATGAGTTAGTGGGCACTGACCAGAGGAATACAACAGGTAAAACTGAGCAGGCTGCCTGCATTTGCCCACATGGAAGTTTTAAATGGACACCAGCTGTTAATTCCTTTCTACATTCTTCACATTTTTTTTTGGCCAACTCCCGACAAGACTAACAGAAACCTTTCCCCTCCAACTTTCATCTGATGCATAGATAAAATAGTCAGGCAAGAAAAAGAAATCTATCTCATGATTGCCTTCATTTAAATGCATGCCTGTAGGTCCTCAGTGCATCCCTGCCCTTTGAGATGGGTTAAAGAGCCTTAATGCCATCTAAATTAAGTCAATTTGTTATTCAGAACATTTGTGAGCAAACAATTTGCATCCTGGGAGGAGAAAGCTCCAGGATGGGCCAGAATGTAAAACCCTGGGAAATAAGATGATAGATGGGAAGAAAAAACCCAAAAAAAGCTATGTCTTAAATAACTCGGGTCAGTATTTTGGTTCTTTGATGTTTCCACTACGGTTGAGTCTTTTTTTTTCCTTAATAAATATTTTAGTGCACATCCTTGTGTGCTGATTCATTTGAGATAAGAGATATTTCTCATTTTATATATGATAGAGTGATGACTCTTTCCAGGTTTTCTATGTCAGCTTGCTAATCCTTGGAGTGTTGTCTTGTCCACCATCCCCAAGATGTTACTCTCAGTGAGTCCAGCCAGGACACAAATCCTGGCCAGCCCTGATCCCTCCAGATTGGACCTTGGCTACACAGCAAGCCAAAGGCCTTTACCAGGAGCCAGGGCCACGAAAGGGCTCCTCAATTCCCTGGGGCCAGAGAGGAGCTCAGATGTCATTCACAATTCTGGATTTTCTAAGTAAAACAGGCAAATAAACACACCAATGACATTGGCTCCTCCAGAGCAGCCAACTGTTGTTATTGGCACTTGGATCCAAACAGCTTCTGGCCACACCTAAACACGGCCTGGCTTGCACAGGACCCCGGGAAGGGGAACAAAAAGGGTCCAAAAGCTTTATGGTCCTTTGCATTGACTTCCCAGGGGAATTGTACCAAGCACTGTCACAACAAGGGCTCCAATCAGCTCCTGGAACAGGAGGAAGCAGAGGGAAACACGCTGGAGCTGTGTGATCACTCCATGTGCACAGCCCCAAAGCTGCCCACAGACCCCACTGCCCCAGCTCCCAGGAAGAACCTGCATGAGGCAGTGATATGTAAAATATCTGATTCTTGTTTCATTCTGAGCCGAGCTTCTTGTCTGGGAAATGGATCCCCAGCTGGCACAGCCCCAGCCCAACAGCTGCATTGCTTTTCTACCTCCACAAACACCCGGAAAGTTCGCCAAAGCCCTGTTTGTGCTGGCAGCCAGCCAGCACTTTATTATTATGTACTATTAGTTCATAGTGAGAAATGTGCACTACAGGAAAAAAAAAAGCCCCGAGAAGCTCAGTAATTGGGCACAGATGTTGAAGATTTATGGAGCTGTCCTCACTGGACAGGATCTTACAGATTGTTTCTATCACCTGTTTGCTTTTGGAGTTTTTAATAAGATAACTATGTGTGCTATCCTGGAAGAATATTCCAGAATTCCTCCTTCAAAAACCAATAACTTTTGATCTCCACTTGTCTCCTCTCAGTAACAATCTCTCCTCAGAGTTCCATAAATGCCACTTGATATTCATTTCATATTTAAATACGATCTTGGCTGTTGTTTTCATTAGCCAGCGACTTTCAAATGCAATCAGACAATTTCATTCTTACTTCATGGCCCGGAAAATAAACCTCACACATCATGCCAAGTCCCCAGCAGTTAGAATCCATGATTAAGTCTCTCAGTATTCAAAATACGTGATAATCTTCACCTTTTTTCCTATTTTCTGGCAAACAACATGTGCTCAGCATTTTGGGGGACTGCTGCTTGCCCAGTGCACAGACCTCACTCAGCTTAAGCTGCCTGAAAAAGTATCTCAGTTCCCATCCAGATTTCTGAATCTTGGTCCATTAAATTAATTCTGCAAAATATTTGAAATGTGCAAAGTTCTGCGGCTGACAGCAAACACCATGAAAGTGAAAACACAAGGAAATCACTGGCATTTTTCATAACTGACCTGTAATGGTTTTGCCATTTCAAATTACATCAGGAATGATTTCTTTCCATCAGCACAAAATGGCAAAACAAGGTGCATTTCACTCAGAAATTGTTTTTCCAAGCATTTACAAAGGAGGATAAATCCCCAAAAAAAGATTGTATCTCTGCAAACCAGCATGTGGGACCTCTGAGTTTCTGCTCTGACACCCATCAAGGAGCACCCAGGCTCCCTCCCTCCTCACCCAAGGCACACCTCGATTTGGCTGGATAACCTGACATTGCCCTTCACCTTTCCCACATGTCACAGCTGCTGATAAATTCTTCCTGAAAAATGATTTCATCCTTCCCAACAACGTGGCTTACACAGCACAGATCCTATAAAGGTCAGGACCTGGTTACAGATTTAGACACTCAGTTCCCACCCAAAAAACAGCTAATCGGGTAAATTTGGAGAGTTGGAAACAAATCTATGGAGATTATGTTTTTCCCACAGCTCTAAAATCGACCTTATCAGTCACAATTGTACTTTAAGCTCAAAAAAAGATTTAAAATGTTTTGCTATTCCTGTTTGTATGAGTTCATACAAGATGACTACAGCCTCTACACTGAATGTGGGAGACACCGAAGAGAGCACATGGGTCAGGTGTGTCTGCCTCCCCTTCCTGAAGGGAATTCAGATGGCAAAAAGCACCATGAGGAAAGGACAAGTAGAGAAGTAGAGAAGAGCAGAGAAAAGCTCCATTTCACACCATGTTCTGTCCTGGCCATCTAGCCAACACCTGCCACAAAAAACAACTGCCAATTCTGTCTGGTTTCTTGAGTCACACTCCCTGCATTCAGGGAAAGCCTCCACCTTTCCCTGAATTACAAAAGAGTAAGGCCTGGAATTACCTTGGGTTATGGAAATACATGAAGTAATTCCCACACAGGAAGAAAGAGACATCCTTCACTTGCCATGATCACTTGCCTTGGATCCTGAACAGATTGGGCCTCATGTCAATGTTATCTTATTTCATGTACCCAAATGATTCTTTAATTCAATAAGAATTAAAACATTACCTAGAGAGAATAAGTACAGCAGGGGTGATATGGTTATGAAGGAATGCTTGCAAACAAGTGGTAGAACCTTCTTTAGCTTTCACTTTTTAAAAAGCTCAGATTCTTACAAATTTCAGATTTACACCTGCAGAGTTACAGTAAAAAAAAAAACAACAACCCAACAAAACCCAGACCAGCCCTGGAGCCATTTAGAAAGCGCTAATCCTGATCATTTTCCACCTAATGACTGTTTACTACACAGTCCTTTCAAATGCTTGGCAGCTGTCCAGGTCTTCCTGCTTTTCCTTTCTCCCACCCGTCCTTCCTGCCTGCCATCTTGGGTGAGGACAAACCTCCGGAGGAGAAAGCTTTCTGCTGCCTTCTCAGCCTCTCAAAGCTCCGCTCCCTGGGGAAATCCTGAGCCTTCTTTCACTTTCAAGGCAAAACTGAAATCTCCAAGCCTTCAAAGCCTCACCAAATGAGAGCACGGAGCAGAAAAATGAAAACCAACCAGAAAACTTGGGTTTTTTCCAAGGATTTCAAAACCAACATTGGTTTTAAATGAAGTGGGACCAGTTCTGTAATTCTCTGACCCCTAGCAGGAACAGATTTAAGCAGACCCACCCCAGCACTTGTTTCAAATGCCATTCACTGTCACTTGGCATTCCAAGCTGGAACAATTATTTGTGGTCAGATGCTCTCCCTGCTCCAGACCAGCTGTGCTTTGATCTCCTCCTCGTGGCTCCCATGGATCTGGAGGAAGCCAAGCTCCCCTCCTTACCAAAAATGCAGCGTAACAGTTCCTTGGGGAAAGTGCAGCCCCACTGCAGCTCCCAGACCTCACACAGGCCTGGGATGGGACCAGATGTCTCCTGGAACCCTGACCACCATCCTGACCGTGGCTTCCACCCACACACCAGACTCCAGAAGCCCCCATGAAAGTGAGGAATGAGATGGAAAAGCACAATGGGATTTTTAACTGAAAGGATCAGGTCAGTGCTCTGTCCCTTTTTGATGGAAATTGGGATAAGACAGGACCTCAACACACAGATTTGAGTGAGGATCATGGCTGCTCCAGGAATAAAGCAAAAGCATAACCAATCAAACGAGCTACAATTAATATTTTAAATGAAATCAGTCCAGCCCATATTCAAATCAGGTCACCAGTAATTAAAGCATCCTTATTTGGAATGGCAAACCCAGAGAGCGCCTGGATCAGAGCATTTCTCAAAGAGAATATATTAATGGGAGTGTTTGGAAATGCATGATGCACTTGTAAGAGGCTTTAATATAAACCTCAGGATTACACTATGCCAGCTTTTCAATTATTATAGTCTCCATGAAAAGCCAGGCACTGGCAGCAAGAGGTTAAAGCAGACCTTGGGGCCTGGCTTTGCCCTTTCTCTCCCAGAGGATCCCGCTGCTGGTTCCTACTCCTGCACCAGCTGAACAGAAGCACTGAAGGTGGAAATACAACATCTCTATTAGTGATGCCATCAATGCCAACACAACACACAAGGGGAAGCCTCATAACTTCACCAGGGAGAGCAAAATCAGCCTCTGTAATTTCTAGAACGATCTGCTTGGTTGGCTCCATCTTAACACTCAGCACAGCCCAACTCAGCCATTTTAATTCCTGAATGGCTGGAGTTTGCTTTCCCCTCACATGGCACTGCACAGCAGGCTCAGCTGCCTGGAGACCAGGGATCTCTCCCTGTAAAGCACATGCAAGTGAAGGATGGAGACACAAAAAAAACCTGAGAGAGGCTGATGGGAGGTGGTGAGCAGGAGAGCGAGGTAATGTGACTGAATAAGTAAAAATGCAGAATTTTTAGATTGTTCTTGTTCCAAACAGGCATCTCAGGAAAAGCTCAGTGCTCTGGTTTGCTCCAGAGGGTGATGATGAATGCAGGCTGTGTCTGTGCTGCTTTAACAGCAGCCCCTGAGAGAAATCTCCCATTCCCAAGCCATAGGAGTGGCCACTGGAGCCTGGTGTGCAGGGCAGGAGCAGCAGAGCTGAGCCTTTTCCATCAGAGCCTGGGAACCACATGGACACACAAGTCCTGCTCCCCCCAAGCATCCCTCCTGCAGGCCCACCTGCCCTGGAGCCCCTCTGGGATCTCTGGACCCAGCAAATGTCCCCATTCTCCAAAACCAGGCATGCCCTGTGCAGAAGAGGGAGTTAAACCCAAATCACCACACCCCAAGCCATCCATCCATGGCCACAGCCCCCAGCTCTGCTCCAAAAGGAACTTCCTTCTCTCCAACAGCAGCTCCCAGCACAGCAGGCTCTGTAATCCACAAGGACACAGGGCACTGCAGCAGCTTTGGAAAAACATCAAAAGAAAAGGTTACCTGCAAAGCCCAGAGTTTATTTTTGCCCCACTGCAGTGCTGTTCCTTGCACTCCCCCAGCACTTCAAGCTCACACAGACTGGCACAAGGGAGCAGAAAGGAAACCAAGTCCTTTTCAATATTCCTTTCTGACATTCCACCATCCTAATGCAAGTTCCAGGCAAACAGAGCCTTCCCAAAGTAGCAGAGAACAAACAGAAAACAAGCTCTGGGCAATAGATCAACCTACAGGATCCACTTTGGTGCTTGTCCACCTGCAAGTGCCTGAAGGACAATCCCTTCCCTCAGCTCTTCCACAGGAATTGCTGGGAAGGTGCTGGAGCTGTAAAATCCCTCTGGTCAACCATGACAAAAAGATATTTGTGCTGACCACCACATACTTGTTTATCAAATATATGAGAAAAACTAGCACCAAACATGTTTGCTACCTGAACAAGAAACATGAAGAGAAAAGTATTCCCCTGACCAGAAATTTCAATTTAATCTACCCAGAACAGCCTGTGGAAGGACAGACCCAAACAAGCCATATTTGACACAGATAGATTAGACAGATGGTACAGTGTGGTATAAAGGGGATTTGTTCTTGCTTGACTTTGGCATGGCTGAATTACTTATTAATTGCAGATACACAAGAATTGTACTGGGTATTTTACAAAGATTTAATGCCTATTAAAACTTCATACCATTCAAAGTTACCATAGGTTCTGTACAACAACAGAGGGGTTGTTTGGCAGCTCAGTTCTGCTGCACACCCTGGGTATAAGCAGCAAAATTACCAGTCCTATGCTATTACAGAAGCTTTGAGCTACCTGTGATTTTAGGGAACTTAGCTGAAAGATGAATAGAAACCCTGATTTAAAATAAAACCTCTGAATTCCTGAAGGCTGCTCAAACATCACAAGGAAAGCACCCTCCTCTGTATTCCTCTGCTCCCTTCCCCAGTGGCTGCTTTGGATTCTTCCAGGATCCTGGTGAAGCACAAGATTTAAAGAAGTTGTTACAGGGAATCCAGGGGGGTGAAATTCAAAACTGGGGCCCATTGAAGCCCGAGTTAATGCCAGGAGCCCGCACATATGGCAGGAACAGCAACACTGAACACTGATTTTAACCAGGCCATTTTCCCTAGAGCTTCTTATCCTTTGGGATCAGCATTTCTGGCACCGAGTGACACCACCCCAGCCCCATCCAGCACTGCAATTCCACAGTCTGGAGCACGCTGAGATGGGGTGGGTTTGTTGTCCTGAGAGCTGTAGCACAGCAAGGCACCTCTCCAAGCTGGCCAAAGGCAGAACAAAGCAGGGTGTGGGTTCCAGGCAGGAGGGGGATCTGGAGAGCAGGAAATTACAGAGAGCCTCAGACATTCTGTGCAGAGCAAGGGCTGCCAGCTCCCACCTCCCCTCTGAGACAGACCCAGCCAGGCACCAGGGCTGGCATTTCACAGGACAAAAATGACTCCTTACTCACAGCCTCCTCCAGGCCAAAGCAGGCATCCATGACCTCATCTCCCACCGGCACAAGGGGAGGGTCTGGGCTCCTGTGGGGAGGTGTCAGTCAGGAGAAACCCAACCACAGACAAATTATCAGCTAAAATAGAACAGCCACTCTCAAGTGTCCAACAGGAGAGTCGGCTGTGCATGGGGAATAAATAAACCAGCAAGGGGACAGACTGTGGGTTTGGGGAAATGGATACTCACATTTTCACTTTACTTCTCTGATGTTAAACCTTTCCCTACTGATTTGTGACTCTGAGTGAGCACAAACAACAGATTAATTAACCACTGCTACTGAGGGGTACGAATTTAGCCTCACCATCACTCCTTTTAGCAACAAAACTGGCAGAAAAATATCAAAAGCAACGTTTTACCTCCAAAGCAATTACTTCTGTAACTCTGTAAGTCTCATTTGGGAAAAAACAGCACTGAGAGCACAGAGCCAATTCCTTACCTGCAGCAAAATGCTGGAAGTTTCATTTTCACAGGTGTTGGACACCAACAACTCCCATCAAAATTAATTTGGTCTCCAATGCTCCAAGCCTGAGGCAAAACTCTGATCTCCCTCCTTTCATTATCCCAAACAGTCAGCCTAGAGCAGCTGTGTCTCTAGCAGGGATTTTGGGATACCTCACCCTGTCCAAGCTTTGGGAAAGCTCACAAGGTCAGAGCAGGGAAAACAGTCATCATCTGCTCTGCAAGTCCAGGGAATACTCACAAAATTTCAACAAAGAAAAAAATCACACTCATCAGTAGGTTTATTTCAGTGCAAGTGAAACAGGAAAGTGGACACGGCACAAAACATCCTGGGAGGAGCCCTAAGGGCAGCAGGTGGTCACAGGGCTATGCAGGAATTCTCTAGCCCCAGAATGCTGCTATTGGGCTTTGTCTGGCCTTTATTTTTCCCCATTTAGGGCTTTTTCCCCAGATCACAGGGCACGTGAGCCCACATCCTACTCCCAGTCTGTGTCCTGGGAATTCTGGTCCCTACCTCAGCCCTCACTGCTTTACTCTGACAAATGAAGACATGGACACATTTGCCTGCAGGAATCCATGCCAAGATTTGGAGAAAAGAGGTTCTGAATCAGCAAAATGAGGGCCATGTTTGAAGCTCTGCAGGAATTACAGCTTGGATTTGCCTGCTCCTCGGGCAGATTTTCTTTCATCAAGACTAGCACAGCTCCCTCTCCTTCCTCCCACTTGGACCTGCTACTAAATTAATCAAGGATGGTTTATGAGCAAGTTGATGACAAGGGATCTGCAATTCAGCCCTGCTGAGAACTGCCAGCCATAAGTCTGAACAACTTCTTTTTCTTTCCCTTCCAGAGCAATGCTCAGCATTCCTCTTGACATAACTTTAAATTTTGCTCACCTTTCCAAAGCTGGTCTGGATTTTGTCAATGAAAAATGAGCACTGAAGCCAAGGTCCCTTGAGATATTCCAGATACTTTTACTTTCATAGCCTCCAAAAGTTATCTGAGAAAACCCAACAGCTGGGCACAGGCTGGCAGGTTCATGAGGACACTGTGATTTGAAAATGAAAATAACTGAATAAAACTGAAGGAGACAAAAATGGGGGGATGCCTGGACTATCCAGAACTGATACAGCTCACCCTTCTCCATCCATAACCCAAATGTAACAGAGGAGAATAAAAATTAACTTATTTGGGAGGCCTGGTAACCTCTGTTATCTCCTGTGAGTGTGCTCTGCCCAGGAAACAATTCCAGCATGCAGAATTTAATCCCTGCAGGATGTTACTGAATTAAAATAATGCACTAACTGCTCACCCCAGCACCAATATGGTGTGAGATGTGTGTCAACATCTCTGTATGTAAAGTGGTTAGTAGGACTCAGGTAAAGGCATCAGGGGGACCCTTGTGGCCTGCAGGGCCAATGTTAGCACACATGGATATTTCACCACCTCAGCATGGCCTTCCAAAGACAAACTGCTCAGTTCTCCCCGGATTGCTAAAGCAAGGGGAACTAAAACTCATTTCTGTGCATTCCTGAGCTAGGACAGCTGCCTTTGGGGTGACAACAGGCACAAGTGCCACACCTGCGGGACCTGATGCAAATCAAAGCTCAGGAATCCTGGCTCCAGTTACAGCAACAAGTGACCTGGACAAATGAAAAACCACTGGCTAATTGAGAGACCCTGACTGTGGTGTTGTGAGGTCCCTGCAGGACGAGGTGAGAGATGAGAATTGACTTCAAGCTCTCAGAAGGCTGATTTATTATATTATTATATTATGATATTATATGATATTATATTAAAAGAGATGATATACTAAAACTATACTAAAGAAAGAGAAAGGATATATCAGCAGGCTACACAAGAATCATAATAAAAACCCATGACAGACCAGAGAGTCTGACACAGCTGAACTGGGATTGGTCATTAAGTAAAAACAATTCACATGGAACCAATCAAAGATGCACCTGCTGGTAAACAACCTCCAGACCACATTCTAAGCAATCAGATAATTATTGTTTACATTTCTTTTCTGAGGCTTCCCAGCTTCTCAGGAGAAAAATCCTGACAAAGGGATTTTTCAGAAAATATCATGGTGACACCAAAGGCCACTGCAAACCAGGGCTGGATCCTGGTGTGTGACCAGCCATGCCATGCCCTCTCCACAGCATGGGGTTTTTCTTGGGGGGTGTTTCATCTGTCACTGAAATTTGTGCCCTTTTGGGTTTCCAAGATCTGGGCTCTGTGACCAGAACAGGGTGGCTGGGTGCCAGGAGAGGTAGGAGAGCACACAGGGACCTTCCCTTTCTTGGAGCAGCTCCTAAAGGAGGGCAGAGCTCCAGAGGCAGCTGCTGGGACACGGAGGGGCAGCGTTAGGGCGCTGAAGTGCTGCGATCCCAAAGTGATTCCAGACACAGCGACGACACGGAGATTTATCAAGCTCTTCCCTCGCTGCCAGCCTTCTGGCAGCACATGTCCCCACAGCCAAAATGGCATTCCTGCTGGGGGAAATCCAGGACAGGCCTGTTAGGCTATGGATAATACTGTCAGAGACAAAAAGCATTCTGGTTTTGCCTTGTGGGATCCACCTGCTCCAGGATTCTCTCCCAAGAAGACTCCAGCTGTGATGGATGAACATCAGAGGGGTTTCCAGCTGAACACAACTGGTTGAACCCAACTTAAGCTGATAAATGTTAGTGCTGGTCTCCTCCCTACAGAAAGGGGAAAAGGATCTCCTTTCTCTTGGAATTTCTAAGGCAAAGAGAGCAGCCCTGCCACCACTCACCTGGACCCACAGGATTATATGGTCAAATTATATTTTCACCCTTATTTTTGGCTAAACAGTGTTTGCTGAAAGCCTTCCTGGGCTTCATTTCCATGATAAAAGATGGGCATTGTTTGGTTCCCTCCTTGCCTTATAATATCATTAAGATGACTATCAAGCCACATGATAAATCCAGTTTTTCCCCATTAAATCTACAATGGTCATTCCTGTTTGCTTGTCCTTTATTTCACCCTAGAGGAAATTGTCTTTTCCAATATGCCTTTTGTTGATGGCAAATGGAAGGAAATTATTTTGCTGAAATGGTATTTTATTATTAAATTTTGCATTAGTTAATGTACAAGAGCATTGGAAGGAGGAGAAAAAAAAAACCACCTGCCTTTCAATTTGTGCATTCTTGAAGCGTGTAGGCTGAGGATATCAGCACTTGGAGCACACACCCCAACTTGCCAAGCCCTTGATCTTCCCACTGAGTTCAATCCTCAGGATGCTCCCACCCTTGTAAGTGGCCTCCCAAAGGCAATTAGTGGCTTGCTGCAATTTGCAGTGCTCCTGCCACAGGCACGGAGCCCACAGGCTGTACCCACAGCCCTGGGAGAGAGGCAGGGCTGCCTCACACCCTCTGCCAGCTGCTCCCCAAATCCCTGTCTGGCAGCCATCAGGGTCAGAGCCTTGTTCTGATGAAACACTCTCAATGCACTTTGCTACTTAAATCCTGGTTTTTCCTCTCGCTTTGCTTCCTCTCTTATTTTCTCCATTTCATTTTGGCTACTCCCCACTTTCTTTTGATCCACTTCCTGCTAATTTCTCTCTCCCACCCACTTGTCCTGTGTGTTCAACAACAACAGCAGATGAGGGGTGAAGAAACAGGGGTGAAGAAGCCTCAGCTCAACTCCCACACAGCTCCAGCCTCGGGACTGAGCCTTTGACTCGTTCGATATTCAACTCCTCAGCTGAGAATAAGGAAAGGATTTCTCTGTTCACAGCTATTTTTAACACTGCAGAGAAGGTTTAATATTTGAATATCGGAATTGTAATAGCATTTGCAAGAGGAATGGCCTATTTTTAGCAAAGCACTGGCTTTATGGATGCCTCACAATCACAGCACTGTAATAGGGAGAGGCGACCAAAGAGGAGGCTGTGACACAGCTCTGTGCAAAGGCTTGTTCTTCCCATGCCATTTTGAGTTCTGCATGGAAACAGAGCTGGGGAGACTTGCCATAGTCTCCAGCAGAAAACACCATGCACAAAGCACAAAATTCCTAATTATGAAAGCTTTCCAACATCCAGCTGCTAAACCCAGCCAGGTGTCACAGCTAAAACCAGAGCTGGGAGGTCAGCACACACACACACACACACACAACATCCTTTCTTCCCCATCCCTCAGCAGCCCTTGAAATTAAAAGTCATTAAAAAAACCTACATCCCAAACTCCCAGCTAAAATTAACCATAGGCTTGTATAAAAATTCCCTCAGCTGCATTTCTTCTGGCCTTTGCCGGGTTTCTGTTTGCTGCAACACTCAAATTACAAAGCCTCCTCCCCCTTGTTGTTGACACCACAACACAGCCCCTGGCCTTCCTTCTAAACCCAGCAACTCAGGAACAAGCCCATGAATTTGGGTTGTTTGGATTCCCCCACCACAAAATGCAACTTTTAAACAACACACTTCCAAACACAATGCTAATCCCATTCCAATCCATCCCCTCCAACTCCATGGAGGATCCCCTGGCTCCCATGGCCACCACCTGCCAACATCAGGAACAGGTTGAGCAAAATAATTCCATACCAACAGAGCCAGGAAAATTCCTCCTTGTCCCTGAGGAGACCTGGGTTCTCTAGCAATAAATCTAGGAAAATGTGCCAAGTGCCAGTCACCAAACACAGGGGCACACCATTTCCCCAGACATGTCACTTCTGGGAACTGCCTCACCAGTCCCTGTAGGAGAAACCAAAACCCCAGGCAAGGCTGGCATGGTCATTCCACTGACAGAGGAGCTGTTAACAGTACTTCATATAATCATTCTAATTTATTATTATTATTATTGTTATTATTATTATTACTATTATTATTATTATTACTATTATCTGTAGTTCATTTGAAGCCTCCCATCATAACACCCTGATTCCCAAACCACCACCCTAGGGAACAGGAAGTTCTCTAGGATGGCAAATCACATCCAAGACTTCTCTGAGGAGCAGCAAAGGGTTTTCCAAGTGATTCTTGGGGAACAGATCCCTGAGGTGCAATATTTCAAGGACCGAGTATCAGCACAAAACCCACGAGCACCTAGAGGCAGAACCCAGCATCCATCCAGCCTCTGGCTCCTGACACACCCTGAGGTCCAACTATTAACCACTGACCATGTCCCCAAGTGCCACATCCACAGAGCTTTTAAATCCTCCAGGGCAGCTGTGCCAGGGCTGGACAACCCTTTCCATGGAGAAGTTTTCTCTAATATCCAGCCTAAACCTCTCCTGGTACAAACTGAGGTGGTTTCCCCTCTGCAGAGACGTGCAGGCAGCAGGTGATGTCAGTCAAAACCAGAATGGGCAAATTTTTAAAAGGAACAAAGATTTATTTCTCCTGATGACAGCCCAAATGAGAAATCTTCTTAAATTTTAACTTAATCAAGGAAGGAAATGATGCACCAAACATTCCAGTTTGCTACTGAACACTGAGACCAATTCAGAGAAAGAGGAATGGAGTGGTACATTCTAATTACCACACAGGTAATTTCAGTGCTTTGTGTTTGGGGAAAACAAGATTATCATTTGGAACACTGAGACAAGAGACTTGGTCATTTGCAAGGCACAAAGCAAATTCAAAACCTGCTTTGTTGCTCTGGTAATATTTGCATAATAGTTATTTATATGTATGATGAGTGGAGCACAGTTTCAGGACAGTTAGGCAAGGTGAGTTGCCCTGCTCTTTAATCCTCTAATAACATGCTTGGGATGCAATTTGGGAATTCATTCCCCTGTGATGGAGCAGCTGTGCTGCTGCATAGTGACCATTTCTCAATGCTCATCACCATCAAATTGCACTGGTTTGATCAATGCACAAAGCAGAGCATTAAGAATGCATACAAGGATAATTTTGTGCCTTGTTTTATGTATCTGCATGCCCTCCTAGCTCTCCTTTAGATATGATGGCCAAGCTACTAAACACCAGCAAGGGGCTGCATTTATCTCAAAATACACATAAAATTGTAGTGCTAAGTCTGCCACGGGCGCCAACCTAATCGAGTTGGCTGAAAATTAATTTCAGGCCCAGGGCTCTTCCATGGCTCCCTGGATTCCTGCCACAGCTTATGACAACCAGAAGTTAAAACTGCAAACAGCTGTCCTCCTGTTAGAGGCACTCTGGAATAACATGGATGCTGTGCTCGGAAAACTGCCCTAAAGGTGACGCGGGGGTTCATCGCCCCGTGCCAGGAATCCGAGGAACTTTGGGACTCTCTGAACTCTGCAGCAGCTCTGCTGTGCCACTGCAACCCCAAATGATTCATGTTATTTTCTGCTGGTCAGCAGCAGCTGTAGAAACATCCCTCAGCACTCCGCCTCGGCCTGGAATGCCCATGTGCTCCTCACCTGTCAGCCCTGCTGCAGCCAACACACCATTTGTCTTCACTGGGCTTCTTCCCCACTCCTTCAGGGGAAGGTCCTACAAAGCCTCCAAAGTCCTGCTTTGCTTCAGTGAATATCCAAGCAGGCATCTCCAGATCCCACTCCAGCCCTGCAGCTGATCTTTGCTGCACTTGCTGCAGCAGCGTAATCTCACTCGGGATTTACTCCCTGATTAGGATTACTCAGACTAAAAACACAGCTAGATAAGAGCTGCGTGCTCCCTGTCACCTGCCCACGGAGAGGGATCACCACCCCTGACTCCGACATTTTGGGACCTTGTCGCTTGTTTTACAATCTTCACATTTCTAAAATGGTTGTGAAACATAACTGAGCAATACAAAATTATCTCAGATATAGGTTGGGCTCAATGATCTCAAAGATCTTTTCCAACCTAGTTAATTCTGTGATTCTGAGATGTTCTTGCGCATGTTTCTCTATGAAAAGGATTTAAAACCTCAAGTCCCAGACTGTGATGGTGTAAATGGACACACCAGTGATGTAGTTGTGTAACTTGGCACAAGTGGGGATTCAGATACTTCATTCTCAAGCTTCACAGAGCAAGAAGAATCACAGTACTGCAAAGAAAATGAGCGTGGAAGGTCCTTTTTTTCTTACTGAACAGTGAAGAAGCAGTTTTGAGCCTCATTCCTAAGCTGGCAGATAGTACAGACCATTACTGCACCATGGGGACTCGTCTGGGGAAAATATCTTTACTTCTTTGTGGTATATGTTTAATGCAAAGTCACCTTATTCTTGTTTGTCTAGCATACAATGAGAATAGATCTCTAAAAATAACCTACTTCCCCCCTCTTCCAGCTCCTCACGGCAGTTTCACTTATTATTAGCCATTATTCACATCTCTTACATAAACTGCAATTTCTGGAAATTTTTACGCCTCCTGATACAAAACCTGAAAGTGCACAAGGCTGGAGAAGGCAGAGCTCAGTGAAACTCCACTGGATTGCAGTTTTTTACCTCTCTTTCCCTCTTACCTGGGTTTGATGTCATCATGTCCCTCCTTGGAGCAGCAATAAAGCTCCTTTACACACCAGGGCGCTGGGAAGCTGCAAAGCTGGATCAATGGGGCACCTGGGGTCAGGGAATCCCCCGTGGGTACAGGGGTGGGGCTGCTGTGCCACAACCTCTTCCCCAGCCAACCTCAGAGCACAACCACAGCACCCCACTGCATCCTGAGTGCCACTGCTTCTCCTTTTTGAGGAAGCAGAGCCTGGCCGCTGTGGCTGAGTGAGTGTCCTCTCCATGGAGAACCTCAGTGGCACAGGGGATTTGACCCTGCTCTGCTCCCAGCACGATCTCTGTGGATCTGATTCCCGGGGCCAGGGATGGCAGTCCTGCTCCAGGCCTGTTGGGAGTCACACCTCGAGGGGCCCAGGAGCTGAAGTGACACCAGGCTGGCAGTGCCCACCAGAAGCTGGGGGATATTTTCCACAAATGACCTCTAATCCATTTGCCTTTCCAAGAGTGCAGCTCATTGTCAAATCTGCGGGCACCAAGAGGTCACAACTTACAGCACTCCAGACTTTTATGATTCCCTGACAATCCCAGTTTTATTTTCCCTTTCACAGAGCTCCTTGTGCAGGTCCCTGCAGCAGGGCAAACACACTTCCATGGAATGGTTGGTTGGATCCATACTTTCTACTTTCCTCAGGCAGCCTCTCACCAGGGCTAAACAACCACCTGCTGACTCAGGATCACCCAACCTTGCTCCCAACCCAGCTGCCCCCGCACTTTCCTCACACTATCCCATTTAGCAGCCAACTCATCCTCTTTCTGTAAGAAACTAATTCAGGCACCCCAGGTTTAATGTTTAACTGGCTTATGCTAACCACTAAAGCTGCACAATCAGATTCTTCCCTCGACAAATTTGACACGGGGCCGAAAATCAAATTTGCTTCTTTTTCCCCTTAAACAAAACCATCTACGGTCTGCAGTGGTAAACCACTGCTCATTTGAATATCCAAACACTGGCTGTTTGCATCCAGGGGCTGGTGCCAAAAGCCTGTCACCCACAGCCAGCCCAAGCACGTCTGAGGCCGCTGAACTTACTCATCTCTGCCTTGATACTTCCAGACTGTTCAAGGAGAATTTGAAGAGGCTCCTACTGACCTACACTGAGGTAAAACCCATCTCATTTCTCATTCAGGTGACGATGAAGATGATACCAATGGCTTTTCCTGGGCTGGGACTTGTGTGGTTTCACCACAGCTTTTTCCCTCTTACCTGCAGCCAAAGATTTAAGAGGGACATGACTGCTCTCAAAATGTAAATGGAATATATTACCAGAAAAACCCGCCCGAATCCTCAGTCAATAATCCATTTTTAGGAAAGAATTTGTGCGAAAATGAGGTAAGTGATAACTTTGCAGATCTCCTGTTATCCACAGTGCTATTTTAGGGAGAGTGTGACTGCATTGGGCTTGTCGCAGAGTCCTGCTTCCAATCTCCTGGCAGCTCCCCAGCACATTCCAGTATTTAACGCACAAGGCTCGTTGGGATGCAGTCCCACTTATCTCCCAGACACATTGACTAAGACTTTCCCACATAAACTGACCCACCCTTTAGTAGCAAGAGGTCACTCAGTACAATCAGCCTTCAAATGAGGAAAACAATCAGGAAAAGCTTCTCTGATGCCAAAAACACCAACAGAATAAAACACAACAGGCTCCAGTGTTTGTTTTATGAAAACTTGAAAACTGCAAGGCAGATTTTTTGACTTGTGATAATCAGTGTAGCCCCACCAAAGTCAGCCAGATTTCTTTCAGGCTCAGGACCTAGCCTTCTAAAAGCATCTAAAATTGCTATAAGAATACATTACTCTAAAAAAAGGTTAAAAATAAAAAGGTAGCAATTAATCGATTCATCTTTTACTATGATGAAACTGTAGAGAGTTATTCATGGCTCCAAAAAAGGTCACAATATTTTACATTACCAAAAAAGAAACAGCTGTTAAATTAACCAGGTTATCTTTATCCCATATGGATCCTACATGACAAAGAATTCCTGTTAACTTATAGAGAACTCTCCTGACTTCTTCACTGCATGATCCAGGCTCTAGCAAAGGGTGATCTACTGGATGATCCTCCTGTATCAAAAACCCAGACTTCTATCAGGCAGATCTAGGCCCAAATCCCCTTTCCAAAAATTAACTCCAAGCTGCATTCCAGTGTTGCTATAAATGTGTGTGCCACTGGCACCCCAGAGCCATGAGCCATCCACCCCATCTGCAGGGAGTGGTGCAGAAGACCCTGAAACATTTTCATTAAATATTTGTTCACTAAGAGAAAAGTCAGTGAAAGCCTTGACAAGAAAAATCTCACCATTGGTTTAGCTACTGACAAAAGCCAACACCTGGAATGCCCAAATCCAAAACCTGTGAGTGTTCAAATAAATGTATCCATGTTAAATTAGTTCACATACAGCAGGCAGCAACTTTTCCCTTCCAAGCCAAAAAAACAAAAGAGCTACTTGCTATAATTAGCTGGAGCATTTGTGGTGTCTAGCACTAAGCAAAATTGATTTAATGAGTGGGAAAAATCAGCTTTTGGTCCTGGTGCACAACCCCAGAGTGATCAGCTCCACTGTACCCCGGGCTCTGCCCACACTGCCAGAGCTCACCATGCACAGTTCCCTTGCCCTTGCAAACACAAGGCTCCCTTTTATCATGTAAGAACAAAAAGCAGATACCCATGTCATTCTGTAATAAATCAATCCACAGAGCAATAGGATTAATTCAGAACAAAAGGCAGGAACTTACAAAACCAAAAGCTGCAGATCTGGATTACTGCTGGATGGCAGGAAATCCCCACAACTCCTTGAAGAGTAGAAGACCTTGACCACGTTCTTGGTCAAGGTCTGAATCCCACAGCAAAAACTAAAGACTTCCCAATGAAGACTGTAGGTCTGGCTTGGGAAAAATGTCTGCCAGGGATAAAGTGGGTAATCAGTATAACCTTAAAATGTCAGAGCCAGGCTTGGAGAGGAACCTCTGCGTCACCTCGGAGCACCTCCCACCCAGGCCAGCCACTGACGCCTCCAAGGAAGGGGGAAAATGGAAAATCCAACTCCACTATTTTGGGGTGGGGCATGATCCTCCCTGATCTCTGCAGGCACCACTGCAGCCCTGGCCAGGAGATTTTAGCACAGGCATGACCTCAGTGTGATGCTGCTTTCCAAAACCTCAAGGCAAGCTGAAAAAACAAAAGCCAGAACTAAAAGGTGTCTGAAGGAAGGGTCACAACAGCCACTCCAGCACTTCCTACAGGGAGACTGGACACATGAAGCATAAATGCTTTATGCATTAAGTTGGTTATTTCTAACCCATTATAACCCCATGCCAGTCGCTCGTGTGGGTAGTGGGGCACGGCTGGGTGGCTCCAGGTCTGCATCTCTTCCTCTCTGGTCACATCCTAAATCTGGGTCTGCAGCTACATCTCTTCCCAGACCCCACATTTCATGCAGAGTAGCAGCTGCCCATTCCAGGGATCATTCCACGTTGTATTGAGACATGATTAACAAAACCAAACCCAGTGGTCACAGCAATCAAACTGAGCTGTCAGTCAATCCCTATTCCTCTCTTAAAAATAAAATACAAAGACTTTGTTTTTCAAGGCAAGCCCACAGCTTTTCTGATGATTTGCATCTGTGTTTCCTATTCTCACAGAGAAGAAGGAACTGTTTCCTCTGGTCCACAGCCCTGGACATGTGAACAAAACCTGAGATGAAATCCAGGAGCATCATTCCTGAACATTTCACAGATCACAGGCAAATTGCTCAGCAGGTCTGGCTACTTCTCCCAAAAAGGGAACAGCCTATGTTTGGAAAACCAGTCAACAGAAAACCTGCTAAATTTGGAACATTTACCTGTGAACAGTTTGGTGGCAGAGTATTTTTAGCTCTCAGGACAGAGTGTTAATGGCACACCTCTCCTGTTCCAAGGGCACGGGTATGACCAGCGAGGCTATTCCCAGTATCCAACAGGTGTGGGTCAGCATCTGCTGCCACCAGGGCTCCACATGCAGTGCCTCTTCTGTTCAGTCCCCACTGCCCTCTTGACAGGAAGGGCTGATGAACAAATCAAACCAACTCACCATTTCTTTTTAAAGTTCTAACACTCAGCACTTTGTGGAATAAAGTGGCTGCACAGCAGCGTAAATGTGTTCCTCTGGTGGCAGTGATGACACACCAAAGGGGTTTCTGGTAGGCTAAAACGCATGCGTCTTAAAAACAAATACAAGTTTGTGCAACGTAGTAGGAGAGTAAATGCATTAAACAATCAAATAATATATTAAGAAAATAGCAGAAAAGTGAAAAGACATGACAAAGTAAGAACATCCTGAAATTATCACTGTCCAACGAGAAAAAAACCTCACAGAGGAGATGATGAGAAAAATGTTAACAGTGATGAAAACCAATAGCTCAATGTAATCCTCAACCTTAATCTGTCCTTGGGCATAGGGAGATGTACACAATACCCGAGTACAACCTTTATACATTGGTGCATACCTTTCAATAATCACATACATTTCACTGCAAGCAGAAATAACACTTCCAGACATAGCCCCCCCAGCCATAAAATCTGTTATGAACTCAACCCTCACCGAACAACACACATCAAAGCTTTTTTCCATGCAAAACTGGCCTTTTCTAATGAGGAATTGACAGTAAAAATGTGTCTGGGATTAACAATACATGAAAAAGAAATAAAGTTGGACAAAAGAGAAAAAAACCTGCCCGCTTAAATATATATAGAATTGATCTATGTCACTCTGATCAAGCTGTTTAATAAGTTGGGGTCTACTGGGCGTAAGAAGAATTTTTCTTATGTCTTTCTTTTTAAAAAAAAAAACATGTAATCTCTCTGAAACCCTTTTTTCATTACAGGAAAAGCTTCCAAAGGTCCAGCTGTAACTGCTGCAACATTGTATTCATGTTCATTAGAAAAACAAATTCACAGCAGATCATTTTAAGAGTAATAATAAAAGGCTGACAAACGAAAACCACATGTGGGTGGGGGGGGAAAGAACCCAGCAGTGGGGGAAGCAGGCTCCAAACCAGGCTCTGCAGGACATGGATCCCAATGGATCGCACTCCCCTCAGTGTGGAGCTGCAGCTCCAACCCTTGCTTCTCCACACCAGTGGCATCTGCTCAGAACAATCCAGCATGAGATGGTTTCTCAGGTTTAAAGCAAGAGGAGGCAACTGGATTTTCACATTTCACACCTCTAAGCCAGATTCCTGCTGGTTTCACTTGGGAAAACTGCCACGAGCCTCGGCAGAGGTAAGGGTCCAACGTGCTGGCAAACTCCCCAGCTCCATCAGCTGGGAACAGGAGCAGCCCACAACAGGAGCTGATATGCCAGGAAAGCCCTTATGGCTCCACAGGGCTCCTACCATGGAGCACAGGCCTGCTCTCATCAGGAGTTTCCAGGCAGCACAGGAAAGAGCCTGCACTGCTCTCCTGCACAAGCTCAGCTGAGCCAGAGACATCTGAGGGCAGCTAGTAGCTCCTTGCCCTGACAGGTCACCTGTCTGGCCCCTGGGGCTCCAACACTTCCAGAAGTATTCCTAGAGCCTAGGGAAAGGGCAATCAGGAAGCCTGTAGCCACAGACACCAGCCTGGGCAGGATTTAGTAGCTGACTCATGGCTAATGGGCAATGATAAACTGTTGTACTGGTTGTTCACTTGTGCCCAGATCAGATGACTAAGGAATTTAGGTGCCTATAGAGATTAACAGTCTAAATAACTTTTGCAGTCTGACCCTTAAACATCTGCATAAACAGACTTTCTCCTCTGTGTTCCATGAAAGATGCCCATGCACTCCTTGCTAATGAAATACAATTATTTTGCAGGCAATCCAACTAACAAATATTTCATCCCGTAACTGACCCACATGAAAAATAAATCCTTAGTCAGGTGACGTAATGCAAACGAGCAATCCAGGCCCATCCAATAAAGGGGGTTGAGCTGATTCCATTTTATAGATGATGAAGGAAAAAGAAAACATCTTTCATAAAATGGTTTGTACTCCCACTCCCCAGGGGCTCCTGGAGCAGCACACAGCAGTATCCTGGGCTCCATATATGCAGCAAGAGGGTTTTGCCCCTCTCTGCCCCACTCCTGTGTGCAGGCAGGGCTCAGTGACACACAGCAATTCCAGAAGCTGCAGGATCCGTGCCACCACCGAGATGAAACAGCATCTCTAACGCTTTTTGCCACATGGCTGCTGCAAGCTCCTATTTATCCCAAAATGCTGCATCCTGCTTTAGTGAGTGTCATTTGCTGCACTTAACCTGCATTACAGAAAAACCCAAAGCAGGTTCTGCTTCAGAACCTGACCTCCTTGATTCCACATTCATAATTCCACACTTATGTTCCTGAAGTAACAAAATATGCATAAAGTAACAAAATATTCCCTATTTTCTTGCCTCTTCAGCACTAGTTGTGACACATGAGCCAGCCCCTCGTCCCTCCTCACAGCCCTACAACCACTGCTAAGTCATGGAGGCATCACTACAGCCATTTCTGTTCTCCCCAGAAACACAGAGGGGGAAAAAAACCAAAAAGCCGCTAAAGGACAAGAACAAATCTTTAAAAATCACATCCCACTGCCATCACCTACCTTCCTAGCCCTTTATACCATTCCATTTTCACTCCTGTCTCTCTCTCCAGAGCCTTCTGAGCATATGCAAGTCCTTCCTCCAGCGGAGCTTTCCTGCAATGGCCTGAGGAGTCGGAGCCTCCCCTGACATTTCCACACGGCTGCTATCTCTCGGAATAAATTCCTCTCCCTGCCCTGCCTCTCTAACCCCGGCTCCGGGGAGCATTGTTCCCCAAGATGCCTGTCAGCACAATGCCGGGCTGCAGGAATTCCAGCCCTTTTCCCGAACTGTTCAATAATCAGGTTTCATAATGCTGGTATCCTGTCAATAAAGGTCGAAGGATGAGCCGAACGCTCCGGATCTTGACAGTTTGTTCCCTCTCCCTGCAATCCTGATCTGGAACATTTAGCATTTATACCTATGGACAATGTGAAGCACAACGTAGAAACACAGATCGCTACTCACCTTTAAACAAGAATGCAATTTCATTCACGATTAAGACATCAACATCACAAATTCAGTGCTCATTCCAGTTCTGTATCATCACTCCAAAAGGAAAAACATCAGCTACTGAATGAAACGTCAGCCCCGGTTGCCATGAACAAGGGTTTTTCAGAGCTGCGGCAGTCTCACAGTCTCTAGCACAAGTCTGCCATATTTTTTTTTTGTTAAATCAGGCCTGTACCCACCTAACAGCCAGAGCCAGCCCCGAGACAACCGAACCAAGCCCACGCGTTGTGCCGCTAACTGCGGGCACCGCGGCACCCGGCGATGGCCGCGCCCGGACCGCCGCGCCCGGACCGCAGCCCCGCAGCCGGAGCTCGGCGGCGTCAGCGCGGCGCTCCCGCACACAAAGCCCCGCAGCGGGCCCGGCTGACAGCGCGCCGCGACCCCCGCGCCGCCCCCCGCGCCCCGCCCCGACCAAGAAAAATAAAGGAGGAATTACATCCGTCTAGCAAGGAATACCGCAGGAGCAGCAGTCGAGCCGGGCTCTCCGCACCGCACCGCGCGGGGCGTGCGGCTGCGCGGCGGAGGCGGCACCGCGGGCGGGGAGGGAGGGAAGGGGAGGGAGGGAAAGGGGCGGCGGCCGCCGCTGCCCCCGGGGACGGGCCGGGGCCGCCGCAGGGCAGGGCAGGGTAGGGCGGGGCGGGGCGGCTCTGACAGCGCCGAGCCCGCTCCGCGCTGATCGGGGCTGCGGAGAGGCTGCGGGCGCCGCCCGCGCTGCGCACACGCACCCGGGAAGAGGGGCCGCCCCCCATCCCCGATCCCGGCTCCCCGCTGCCGGCCCTACCTCGGCGCTGCCCGGGCGGCGGCCCTGCGCTGTGCGGAGGGAGCGGCGGTACCCGCAGCCCGCGCGGCGCTGCGTGAGCCCCCGAGCCCCGCCCGGCGCGGAGCGGAGCGGGGACAGCGCGGGGGGCGGGGACAGCGCGGGAGGAGCCCCCGCCCCGCGCCCCGGCCCTGCGGCGGCCCTGCGGCGCGGGGGGCTCGGCACGGCTCGGCACGGCCCGGCCCGCAGCGCCCCGGGCGCATCCTCACCTGCTGCTGCTGCTCCTGCTCCTGCCGCTGCTGCTGCCCGGGCCTGCCCTGTGCTCACGCCAGGTCTTCCCCCTCCGCCGGCCCTCGCTCGCAGCCCTCCGTGGGTGTTATCCAGCCACTCCCGGCTCCCCTTCCCTTCTCTTACATTTATTTGGTTATTGGGTCTCTCCAGCCTCCTTGCTCCTCCTCCTCTGACACTCTCTCCTATCGCAAAGACAATATTGGCTCGCCCCCAGCATCCATTTCCTCTAGTGCTGCTCTCCCTCCCGCTGCTCTGTCATTCCTAGTGGAAACCCCATCCCGGGTTTGACTTCCTCCACTGCAGTCATCCTCTCCTGCTGCTCCAGCCCTGCCACCTTCCCACGTAAACAGCCTCCCTTTGCCAGTGCAACCCAACCCCTGGAACCCAGGTCCAGCTGCCTTTGTGCCACACTTTCCCTTTTCCTCCTTTCCTGGGTAGGATTTTTGCCTGTCTTTCCAGAGAAAACTGCTGTCCCACCGCCAGTGCACCTTTCCTCCTTTCCTCTCTTCCACAGCCAAGGTCAGAGGCAGACACTGCTGCTTCAGGTTTTCTTTTCTAGTCCTGGCCTCCCTGCTTCCCTCCCTGTCCTCACGCCCATGCTCCTTCCCTCCTGTCCACTCTCCCTCCCCTCTCACTTGCAGTACAGCTATGGCTCAGTGCTATCCATGTCTTTTATCAAAAAATCAACAAACCACTCTTGGATTCATTTGGCTCCTTGGTTACCACTCCCTTTTCTCCTGCTCTTCATCCCTGCACTCACTGCTATTTAACTGCTGTCTGGAGTTCCTCTCCTCTGCATATCTTAAACTCCCTCTTATCTGGCTCCTGCCCCTTCACACTCAGCTGCTTTGCCAAAATTTCCAATATCCATTTCCTGACATAATCTCTAGAATATTGCTTCATTTCTAGCCTGTCAAAATTATCAGCCTGGCTCTTTTGGATATTTTGTTCTCCTTTGGTTTCCAGGACTGCCCTGCCAGAGCCACCACCTTGCAGCTCCTGCAGTGCATCCTCCTCCCAATCTCCAGATTCCCAGTTCCTAGATTCTCAGATTCCCACTTCCCAAGACCCCAAAGGGACTAAGTCCCTTAAACTTGAGCTTCTGGCATTCAGAAGTCTATTTTAAATGTTCTGTCACCATGAAGCCTACAAGATTCTTGATAAGATCTAAGAACACACTTTCATACTTGTCACTTGTTCTGGTGCATATTCAGACCTTGGGATGCAGTAAAAATGTGTGTATATAGATACAATTTTTTTAAAAATATATTCAAATGCTAAGATGTTAAGAAATATCCTAAAATATCATCCTTCACTCAATTATTAATATC
Organism: Agelaius phoeniceus; assembly: GCF_051311805.1. Taxonomy (NCBI): domain Eukaryota; kingdom Metazoa; phylum Chordata; class Aves; order Passeriformes; family Icteridae; genus Agelaius; species Agelaius phoeniceus. The sequence goes on along the minus strand of NC_135267.1, from coordinate 112,203,112 downwards.
CATCAAGCAAGTTGGAAGGGACAAAAGCCTGCAATGTCTGGGAGTGAGCAAGAGCACGCTGTGTATTTTTGGATTCTTTAGCCCCCATAGCTCAAAGATGGGTGGGCCATGGATTCCCATGGAAATAACTGGGTAGGAATGAATGCCTGGAGAAGCAAGAACCAGAATAGCAGGGGGCACTGTGGGCTCCAACCAGCTATCCCAGTTACTGACAGACATTTTCTCCTTTTTAAAGAGCTGGCATTTGGTGAAGAGCAGGGCAGGTACAAGTGTTTTGCTGCTGACAGTTCACAGCAGCATTCCCAGGATTGGCAGAGAGGATGTTCATTTAATTTTAAAAATTGCTGCACCACTGATGGTAACATTCCTGCTGCCTTAAACAAACTGAAAGGACTGGAGTGAATGGCCATGACAGAAACTGTTGTTAAATGAAGTGGAAAGGGGCAGCAACAATGTTGGGCAAAGTCACTCCCCTTCAGCCCTGTTACTTTGTAGTTAGTTTGGCTCTGAAGCTCAAGGTTTTTTCCCCTCACACATTTGGCCCAGGCAAACATAGATTTCTGCACAGCTGAAGCAATATTTAAACTTGTTTTTTTCTTTCCTTTTGAAAATCTACCAAGGCACCACACCCAGTATTATTGTTTGATGCTCATTCCACAGAAATAGATCCATGTGCATATTGACACCTTCACCAAGGGAAAACACTGCGCAGGTGTATACAGGTAATCATATTCCAACCTCTCTGAAAGATAATTTAGAAATAAATTCTAGTTTAAATAACCTAATGCATCATTCAAAATAAAATGAATAAAAATTGGAAACACAGAATAGTTTAGGTTGGAAAAATCCTCTAAGATCCTTGAGCCCAGCCATTAACCCAGCACTGCCAAGGCCACCACTAAACCATGTCCCCAAGGCTTACATTTGAATTTGTGAAAGGGTACTTCCAAGCAGATACAAAAGCAGCACATCTAGATGAGATATTAAGAGCCACAATTGTTAAGGCAATACTAAAACTCAAAAAAATCTACTGAAGGATGGTGTCAATTTCCAAGAACACAATAAAAATGCACACCAAGAAATTCACACTGTAATAAAAAACTCCCTCGCTGTTCCATTAGACTGGAACAGTCTCCTGTTATCAGACAGTTCCAGTTCCACAGGTTCCCAGCATGACTGAGATCCATTCCCCCCACCAGACACACCTTTCCTCCACCTCTAACTCCTGGTTACAGTGGGGCTCCAAGGCACAAATCCAGACTGGAACTTTGTCTCGTGGCAGACTTGGCCAAGCTCTTGAGAGGAAAATCAAAGATGGGCAAGAATATGCCCAGAGGAAAAACTCAGCTCCCTCAGTGTGTGTAGTGTGTCTGGAAGCAGGATGGCTCCTCTTCACAAACATTTCCTCACAGAACCCTATTTCTCCTCAGCGCCTTGGTTACACCCAGCTCAGGGTTACACCCTTACCTTCAGGAACACGTAGCAATGCATTCCCAGAATGGATTTACTGGGATATTCCTGTTTCCCAACAGTCACTGAAAACATAAATGTGTCTGATCCTCAATCCTTAGTTTGCCTTTTCTCTATGACCAGCTCAGGAGGCTGACCTGCCCAAAATTCTGCATCAGGGAATAAACACTCATCCAGGTACCCCCATGCAGCAGCCACAGGGAAAGGTGTGTGTGACACAGGAAGGGCCTTTACTGGGAGGAGCAAAGAGCAGAGACACACAGACCATTTGTAACTCTACTCTCAGGCTGCACATCAGAGGTCTGGCAATACTCTTTTGTTGAGAAAATCTTATTTTTCTAAGCACTCCCCAACTCTCTGTGCCTACCCTGTCCCCAGAGCATCCATTCTCAGCAGTTTTCTCTCCACCAGCAGCTCCTGTGAGCTCCAGGCCTATTTCTCCATGTGCCCAACATCCCCAGCCCTGGAAAATGACTCAAGCACAGGGCACTTACAAAAGTTTGGCCTTGGCCTCAGCCAGCTGCTGTCTCCTTCCCACGCCACCGGAGTCAGCAGTGGAAATGCTGACAGTGTGAAGACAAGATGGCTTTCCTGCTCTCCCTGCCAGCATCACAGCAATCTCCAGTGACCAGGAGGAGTCCTGGCAGGAATCCCTGTGGAAGGACAGGAAGCATTAGTGAGAGCTGGCAGGGGCTCGGGGCCAGTGTATCACAACATCCCCTGCAGCCCTTCCCATTGTGTTCAAGGCAGTACATTAAAAAATGAAAGAAATGTCTTGGGACCTGCTCTTGTGTCCTGTGGGCTCCACATGGAAGAAATCCAACCACAGAGGATGTCTACAACTGCAAAGGAAGTTTCTTGGCCCTTCAAAGCCCCTTCTGTGGTGCAGCAGTTTGAGGCTCAATGCCTCAAAGGTGTTGATGCAGCAAGGTTTCCTCACCCAAAGAGAAATGGGGAGGAAATTTGACCAAAATCCTCAGCATTTATCTGTCCCACAAAAAGCTGCACAAAACTCTGTAAAAACTTTGCCCCTTGTTGCCAAACATTATTCTCTTTCCTTGTGTTTTACCACAGTTTTACTCCTTCATTTCCTGCAGGTGCATCAGAAATTCACCTAATTAGAAACTTAATGGTTTTAATACAAAAGAGAATCGTTTTAGATGAGATATTAGGGAGAAATTCTGTGATGGAGGTGAGGCCCTGGCAGAGGTTACCCGGAGAAGCTGTGGCTGCCTTATCCCTGGAAGGGTCCAAGGCCAGACTGGACAGGGCTTGGAGCAACCTGGGATAGTGGAAGGTGTCCCTGCCATGGCAGAGGGTGGAACTGGATGAGTTTTAAGGTCCTTTCCAACCTAAACCATTCCATGATTCTATGAAAAATACACATCAGCCCGTGTAATTTGACAAAACAAAGTTGTGAGGTGCAGCTGATCCATTAACTACTACAGGAAAAAAAAGTGAAATTCTTAGTCCTCTCCCAGATTTTATTCATTTTCCTGACAACCTGCTTACTTTTCCTACAGAAACTGAAGCTTTCAGGTCAGGTTAAGATATCAGCACATACTCCAAGAACCCACCAGCATAAACAAATTTTTAAATGTTTTCTGTGGTGATTGCTTTGCTCTGGTAATGCTGGGCTTTAACTGCTGAGGCTGTGATTCCTTGTTCAGTTCCATGCAGCTGGACTACGTGCAGGGATGTGTCTGACATCAATGGAGCCTCATCCAGGTGCAGTCATCTGCTCTCTCTGCCTCAATGCTGCCACACAGATGGAAGAATGATCCCCAGAGAGGCTCATTACCAGGAATTATTTACCAGGAGGCTGCTCTATCATTCAAAGCTCCAGGCTGGAGCTGCCTCCTCTCTCCCATGCTCACAATTTCCATGTTGGATCCTGGACACGCTCCACACCAGGGCTGTTGCTCAGGTGCAGGTCCAGAAGCAAAAGCTGGTAACTTTTAATTCTGTGGGAAGCTTTAAGAAGATTCCCCTTTCCTCATTTAGCTGAGATCTCTCACCTGCCTCCATGCAGGACTGCTTATTCTAAAAATGTCCTGGCCTGTAGCAGTCACTGCCTTAGTGAGCAACTCTCCACATGAACCCCAGGAATGAGGAATTTGAGTGTGACTCTGCCATGTTCTGGTGGGCAAAGAGCCCCCAGTGTCATGATTCTGACTTACAAAGGATCTGGCCAAATTTTAAAAAGTCAAAAGCAGCCAAGCACAGCAGATTTTAAGGGCTTAGGACACGGCCTGCAGGATTTCCTCAGAATCCCACACAGTAAGACACTTTTTCACAAAATCTGACTTTCAAACTGCAGTCAGAAGTTCTGCAGTGACTTTGAAGGCCCAAGTTTCATCCTCAAGTGTCACCAGAGTCTTGTCTGTGTCCAGGCAATAGCACCCACATTCCCACACCTCTCCCAAAGTGGGATTGGATCCATGCAGGATTTGCTAACGAGGAAGGGGCATCTCTTGATGAATCCAATTTTATCAGCCCCCACCACTGCCCAGCCTCCTTATCCACAAACCACCAGCAGCCTTCAGCATGACAAGGGAAGCATGAAACAGCACTTGGGAAAATTCTGGCAGAGAAGGGAAATGTAGGCTCAGCTATTTATAAGTGAAGTCTGGAGTCAGCTTCAGTGATCACCCTATAAATAGTGGCTTGCCTGAAATCCAAGGCAGAGGATCTGGTATTTCACACACTCCAGCTCCTTGTTCTAGAGCAGCAGGTTTCTGCAGAATGCTGCTTTCCCTCTCTTGCTGTGGTTCTATTTTAAAGCTATGTGAAGTTTACTCCTACACACTTCAATTCAAGGTCCAAACATCTTTATTCCACAAGGGGAAAAAAAATCATGAGCATCAAGAGCCCTTTGCAGAAAGGATATGAAGGGAAATCTTCTTCCAAGTCCCTACCTACAACATTTCCTTCAACATTTTCACTATTTCCTTGAAAAGTCCTTTTTGCAGGAGAAAACCCTGAGGCAAACCCTGGAGGGGAGATGGGAGCCTCATTAGCACAGCAGCTAAGGTAGGAGGAAGCTTTAAAAGCTTGCTAATATTCAGATAATAACAATTTCTCCACGCCTGAGGATCCCAGCCATCTGTTGGAAATTTCATCACAAAGCAGGATGGCTGAGGGGGAACGGTGAATTGCAGAATTAAACCTTAATTGTGGGCTAGTTTCCTTGGAAAACTCTCAACTTTTATCTTTATTATAGTTAGCCAGAGGTCACAATGTCTAAATTCCTGTCTTGCAGTGTGTATGTTATTCCCAAAACTGCCAAAGCATAGAACAAGTTAGAATACCATTGTTTAACACACTCTCCCTCTAGGAACAAAAACAAAGTGAGAAAAAACAGAGCAAAACTCACACAGCAGGTGATGCTCCTTGCATCCTTCCTCTCCAGGAACCCTGTCTCCTGGAGGCAGCTTTGTTTCCAGTTAACTGAATGGTCACCTGGGGTTATGACTTTTTATCCAGGCTATTTTCATGAGGAAAAATGTAAGTTGTACAGAGCCAAACAAACTGGTATTTCCCAGTGAGCCATAGGGATGAAGCCAGCACACTCATTCCTACCTGAAAAACACCAGGTAAGCATCATGCTCTGGTCCTGGGGAAGCAGCAATTCCAATCCCACATGGGATCCTTTGGCACCAGAACTGGGGTTTGGATTTCATGAAAAAAAAAATATCCAGAGGTTTCTGCATTTGCAGGAAACCCAGTTTTGTATAAAGAACTGTTATTTGGGGGGAAAAACCCCAAAACCAAAATGGCTGTTAGGAAAGTCTGATAAGTGGGAAGCTGATGGGAGGAGAGGCTGTGAAAATCAGAGTGCCTTTGCTGCTTTTCCCAATCCTCAAGTGCTTTTAGAGCCTCTGTGTTACCCGTGGAAAATGGCACAAACCCAGGGCACAGCACAATGATTCTCTCAGCCAAGAGATGAACTTTTTAAGCACCTGACAGACCAGAATTTGATTTTTTTTTTCCTGCATCCCAGTTCAAGGTACCACAAAGCCCTTTCCAACTCAGTGCTTTGATCTTGTCTGGCCAATGGAAACCTAGAATGGAAAAATGGCCTTTAATATATGACAAGAGAGTCTGATGCTGAAATTTCAAGATGAAATACACATGGAATGCTGAAGATTTGTGATGCAACTTTCCCCTCAAGTGCCGGGAACTCACTGTTTTATGCATATAGCTATTTAAAATCCATATGTACAACATTGAATAAAAACAAATGTGGGTTACATAAAACAAGTTTTGTGGTACAAAGAACCAGAACTTGTGAAACCCACACAAGAAGAATGTCCCTGAAGTTTCTAAAGAAAATAAAGGGGGGGATTTTTGGGACAGCACACCCCACACTAGTTGTGGTCCTTCCCCAACCTTATAAACACAGCTCCACACTACAGAAACAAACTGGAGCTGTGTTTACCCAGGAGGAAGTTGTAGCTTGTCAGGATACAGTTGTATAAATAATTTAAAAAATAACCCAGTACATACTGCATGTCCTTTTAAAAAGGAAAATAATAGAATGGAAAATTCTATTTTCCCACTGTGCACAGAAAGTCATTCAAGTGTCTGTGACACACAGGCCAACGCCTGCTGGAAGTTTCCTTCCCTGAGCTTTGGATCAGGTCCATGCTGAAAACAGGGAAAGTCATCGACATCTTTCCAATCAAGGTGGAAGAATTCAGCGTGCATTTATCACTTGGAATAAAAGTTCTGGGTTTATAATGCAAAACAGGGAAGGAAAATAAGGGTTAAATGTAACCAAAATAAGTAAAAGCAATACAGCATGAAAACATAGATTTTTTTTTTTTTTTTTTGTGACCTTCAAGTGTTTTTGTTTCATTTTAGAATGAGAGATTCACAGGGAGCCACAGGGAAAAATAATAATTAAAAAACACACAATGGTGCTGGGGGTAACTTTGGATATCCCTGTTTGCCCTTGGAGTTCTCATGGTCTCATCTCACCCATTTTTCTCCTGTTTTGCCACTTCCACAGTGGCTGATATTTAATCCTTAGAACCCTGAGCTGCTGGACACAGGGAGCCAGCCTGGAGCTTTCCCTTCTGGGAACAGTTGTTCCCAGAGAGGCCAAGATGGAAACGAGATCCAGATTCAGAGCCATGCTTAAAAGAAAGGCAATTTTTCCCTAAATTCCTTTGTCCAGATGAACCCATATGGGCCAAGTGCTCTGGGCAGAGTGTTCCCATGGAGCAGGGGGTGCCCAGGGAGGGCAGCCTGGAGGGTGCCAAGGCTGCAGCTGTGCGAGGGAAGGGTCACTCCATGAGCCCGAGCTCCCAGAGCTGCTGTCCCCACGTTGCTCCACGAGGCACTGCCAGCCCTGCCTGTCCAAATCCACACTGCAGGCATTGCCAGGTCTTTGGGAGAAGGGTTTCAGTGTGATTTCAAGGGGCCAGGACTCCAAACCAGGCTGGCACCTTCTGTGCTGGCTGAGGACACCCCACACTGCCTGCAGCAGGGAGAGCACAAGGACTGGGATTTGTCATTATTTATTTATTTCACAACATTTCTGCTATTTATTGTGACTGATGGGTGTCGGGTCACGGGAGCAGAGAATGATGCCTGAGGTTTTTTCATATTCCAAGAAGCAGCCCACTGAAAAGTGTGGAATTTGCTTTGTGTTTTTACTCAGAAGGATTTTCCACAAATCATTTCTGTCCTAGGATAGACTAAAATATTTTATCACAGGAGGCCCAACTCACTACTAGCATAAAGGTCACTGAAATGTGTTTTATCAGGGGTTTCCTAAGAGATTTTAGAAGAGTAATTTAAAATTTTACATGTTCAGATATCTTCATAACTGACTTTGACATTGTGACAAGGGGAGAATCTGGGTCACCTCCTGACCCCACTCCACATTGTTTTCCAGGAGAAAAGGATGGCATTACTTCTGTTGTTACTGGGAATGCTGCTGGAATGCTGCACCTGCTATTGAGAGCTACTCTTGGAAAAAAAGAAGTTTAGTACAGGGAAAGAATCAGACAGAAGTATAAAGCAACTTTCCTTTTAGGAAACATGTAAGAAGTTAATTACTGCTAAAAATTCAAGTGTTGAGTTCAGCCAGCATCTCCAAAAGATATTGGGAAAGAAGAAGGCACAGATGTGTAATCCTATGTGAAACCAGGCTAAAAACCACTGCAAAGTAGTCCAGGTTTGTTATTGCTCTTGTTCCCTCTGTTTCAGTGGAGTCAAACTAAGAGCTGAAGGAAGGAAGCTGGAGAAGCCTGTTCTGCCTCCATGTACTCCTGGATAGTTGTCCAAGTCCTTCCCTGGACGGAAAAGCCTCTTTGCATCCCTCAGCCCAGAGCCTGAAATGTCAGCGCTGCCTCTTTAACTCCCAGCTGGAAGTTTGTGATAAGGAAAAGCAGGAAACAACCTCACAAATAAACAAAGACATGTTAAGGGTGGATCCACATCCACCTCAAATGGGAGGCTTTCCATTATGGAATGTACCTAGCAATAATCCATATCTGCTTTTCACAGTAAAGCCATATTCACTCAATGTATTTTTGCACTAAAGTTCATCAAAGCTCCCAATCAGATCTTTACTACAGCCCAGAAAAGCAAAGGATAATCTCAGTTTCCATTCCAGGGCTGTTGTTTGGAAATATCTTATTATCTCTCCATTAATTAAACTAAAATAGAGGCATGACTAATATACTTTAGTTGTTCACATAATGACAAAAAGGAAAAAGTTTATTTTTATTTTTGGCCATTCAAAAATGTTTTAAAATGCATCTGAGACCTCTGAAAGGCAAATATAAAAATTCACCCAGTTTCCTTTTTGCTTCAATCTCATGAGATTTTAATCTACCTCCTCTACAGGAGGATCTGGTTTGGGATGGGGTGGAAGTGCAATGAGGCACTAGTGCAAGACAAGAGAAGAACATTCACCTTCTCCCCTAATTCCACAAATCAACAGCACTTCAGGAAGCCATGGAGAAATTCACATGTTGCAAAATGCCTGCTGCTATCTGGCTATTTAGGCTTTTGGAATTCAGATTTTCACACAAAGTGGAAAACAAAGCATTGTGCCAAAGAGGAAACTCCTGTTAGGAGAGGGGACGTGGAAATGGAGCTCTTCACCTCTGGGATGAACCCTTCAGGTCGTGATTGAAGCACAGCAACACAGCAGGGTGGAGAATCCTGCAGAGCCAAGCCTGGGGTTGTATCTGCGCTGTGCAGAAACACAGAGCTTCACTTTGCTTCCACACTTAGGACTTTCCATAAGGCCTCAATTTCATTCTAAAATATGAGTTGTACATAATCAGTACATCCTGTGCAAAATTGGTAAACTCTGTGCCCTCAAAAATATCATGCACTTACCAGCATATAAATCCCGGACCTTGACATCTAAAGAATGCTTGGCAGATCCAGCAAGAAGCACAGCCAAGGGAGAAGTCAAAGGTATTTGTTAGGTTTCCAGCCAGCCAAGAATATTAACACCTTGCCCAAATGTAAAAGGAATAAAATTATCATGGAGCATGTGAAGAAGTGATTTTAAGACCGTTTTTATGTGTTCTGCAAAGGATTTGTGTGCTGGGTTGGCTTTGAATGCACTGTCATGGGAAGAACACTCCAAGAGCTGCAAATATTCCTTCAGAGCCCTGGCTGGACTTGGTAACCTCACCTCAGGACAGGGCCCTTTTCATGTGTGCACATAATGGAATTATCTGGAAGCCAGGAGTGCTGAAAGGGAGAGAGATGCTCCCAGGTGACAGCCTGCCTTATCTCAGCTGCATTTCATTGAGTGGCTCTTCAGAAAACTGCCACTGACAAAAACCTTTCCAGTGCCTTGAACCAGAGGAAAATGGGAGTGGAAGGGATTGCAGAGGACTGATATTCTTAGGGCACACCCAGATCTGTGTTTGAGATCCTTCTTTTGACAGAGCTTCAGTCACAGCCTCCACAGTGCTCCCTCCCTTCTCTATGCACCTCTTCAGCTTTTCCAATTCTAAAAGTTTGCCCTAAAGTCCAGCCCAAATGCTGGCACACCCTAAGGCAGGACAGTGGGATTTTCATACCGGATTGGCATCCCCCAGATTTTTACTAGCATTACTTCAGAGTGGTTTTGCACCAGCTGAGGGGCTCAGCCATGGGCAAGCAGGGCCCTGCAGAATTTCCCCCCAGTCCTGGCAGAAATCAGGACATCTTTTCCTACAAGTTCAGCAGGGATCTCCCAAATCCAAGCGAGATTTGAGTGGATTTTGCAGGCAAACACTCTGGGAGCAGCGTGTCAGCTGCAGGGCTGGGAGGAGCAGAGCCCTCCGTGCCAGGAGATAGCAGAGGCCACGGGGCTGGCCCCAGCCCATGGCCTCCTTCCCACTCATCAGAGCCAACAGGTCTCCACCCAGGACACAGCCTGGGACTTCCCACCCTTTTCCAAAAGGCCAGCAGGCTCTGGGGTTTATAGTGCAGCCCCAGAAAAGATCCTTGTTTTATCTCGGCCACTACTCAGAGCCCACAGGGCAGCACTGCCTCCACAGCAGATTTTCCACTGGTTTCCCAAATTACTTCATTGATTCTGGCATATTTCAGGGCATTGATATAATTCTCATGTTTGGAGGAAAAATGTGATTTCCTTCCCTTCCCCCTGCCTCCCTTCCTGTGTTACATCACTGCTGCCTATGTCCAGGCTGCAGGACAAATCCCTTGTCCCCAGCAGAGGCCTGAAGGTCAGGATCAGCTTCCTCTCAGCAGGCAATTCCCACAGGAAGGCTGGAGATGGGAGCAAGCAGGCAGAGAGTCAAAAGCACCTTCTAGAATCATCTGGTCCCTAATGATCTCAGAACTCCAGGAGAGATTTGGGGCCCCTAAAGATGACCCCTCCTCCAACTTTTCCAACGATGCTCACACTGCCAGGCCAGGCAATGGAACTCATTTGGCTGCCACCAAGTCAGGGAAAGACTTTCTGCTCCTTCCTGCACTTTCCCATGCTCATGGAAAGCTGACTCTCCAAGGAGCAGCATTCCACCAAGTGGTGGTCAAGCAAAGCAAATGTAGAAATGTCAGGACTGAAGGAACAGGGACTTCATAATTAGGAATATTTGCCTGAATGTCCCTCTTCCATAGGCCACAACATTCCCCATCATCATTTCCTTCCCCAGCCATAAATCCTTGGCAAACTGGATGACATCTTGGTTAGGTTTGTGTTCCTTAGAGATTTGGAGGTTCCAAGGGGAAGAGAATTCATTATTCATTCATTATGCAGCCTATTACATTTTTGCAGTGATTACTTACCCTCCTTGGTGAAAACAAAAAACCCCTGAGAACAAATAAAAAATACCAAACCACTCCTCTGACTAATGCAACTTTCCAGTGCTCTCCCACCTCCGCAGATGAAGAGCTGCTTGTGCAATTTTAATTCAGCCCTCCCTGTGTTATGAACTATTACACACTATTTTTCCCACTGGGCCCCAGCCTTCTTTCTGTCTCCAGGAAAAATGATCCCTAATAGCAACAAGTAGACACTCTGTTTTCTCCTCATTTTTCTACATGTTACTTGATGCCTGGCTTTCTGCTCTTAACTCTGATTTTTCATCTCTGAGCTGGTTTTTGGGTTGGTTTTGTTTTTCCTGGTGCTCATGACTAACATCCTGCTGCTTCCTAGCCCTGCCTGTCAATCCTCATTATTTGGCCTTCAATCGTTACCTCTGCTTATCTAGTCAGATTCAGGCTCCATGAAACCTGTTTCATTCATGCTGATCTATTAAATTCCACTCCACCAGACCTCACCCTTGCACCAATACATCCCTGAAAGTGCTGTCTCTCCCTCCTCTGTCAGAGTCATGGGCTGCCCTTCAGGAACATCTGTCACCCCCTGGACCAGGCCATTCCTTGCTCTGGGTTCAGTCCAGTTTTATCAGAGACTCACCCAAGATCTGTTTCACCACACAGACTCTTCCCCAACAAAACTCCCCCTGATAGAGGGTGGTGTTACTGAGGTTTTATAAGGTCTAAATTGGGGTTATTCTCACAGATGAGGCCAACCACACCTGTGGTAACCACCTCCCAAAAGAGCAAGTCAATGAGGTTTAACCAATCTTTAAAAAAACAAATCATGTACGTGGGACACACCTGATTATGAGGAAGAGCTGAAGTGCTTTTGTTGACAGTTTAAAATCCACAGAAAAAGCAAATTCAACCTGAGCCTGGCACTGAGGGCGAGATGCTTCGGTCTGAAAAGTTCAAATGTGACATTTTCAAGCTACTGGAAAAGGAGACTTGGAACTCTCAGCCAATGTGTCTGTGCCATTTATTGGCACAGGCACCTCAATTTTCCACAATATGTTTTTTCAGCAGCTGAAGCTTTTGGGACATGTCAACATCTTAAGACAGTCTCTGCATGCAGCTTTTCCTTTTGAGATGCTCTATCAGATACAGTTTTTGTTGAAAAAAATAAAACCTGTCCCCACCCTTCTGATCTCTGCTCTGCTGCAGCCATTCCCGTTCAGCTATCATCTCCAGAAAATTACAGGCAATTAATTCCACCAAATGCTGCCCTCTCCTGCAGCTCTGTTTAGGAAACACTCAGCCATGTCAAGCTCTTTTTGGGTATATTTTCACTGCTCAGAGCCAGGCCCTGCTCTTCTGCCCACCTCCAGTGATGTAAGAAAGGATTTTCCTTAACCAAAACCAAATCTCCAGCCTTTCCTTTTCTGGAGAGAACAAATATAAATAGATTACTAAGCCTAAAAGTCCATCACTGATGCTTTCTAGGATGGGAATATTTATTCATCTTCTAAGATCACAGCTCACCTGTAAAGAAGAAACACTTCTGAGCAAGATAATAAACCTGCAATTAATACCCAGGAATTGTCTAAGGGAGCAAACTGAGTTATTCTTACAGTCAAAAGAGAAAGATGGAAGCGTAAATGATATTTAACCCCCAAGCAGCCCACTGAGCCAAAAACAACTTGGGCTATGCAAGGGAACAGCAAAGTTGGGGAAAGAATGGCCTAGCATTGAAAACAGGCCTCATGATCCCAAATTAATGCTGGAATAATGTGTGGGCTCACACAATGTGGGTGTCCTCTGTGGATCTGGATGTGTCTGTGACACTGACCTGGCATGCAAAGCTCTGAGATCCTCTATCTTCCACTTTAGTTCAGGCACAATAAATCAGTCACATTCACACACCAAACACTGAGGAAATGGTTAAGAGGTCCCACACCCTATTTTCTCTCTCTTTTTCCTGGCTAGATCTTCCCAAACTAATAACTTTTAGTCCCTCAAACTAATTGCAGTAAGATGTCCTGTCATCACAGAGCAATGTGTGTGTTAAGCATCTGCAGGATTTCTGGTCCACATTCCAGAGGGAGTCCCATGGCTCTGCAGCACTTCCAGGGATGAAGTGAGCCCTCACTCATCAGAGATAGCACCACAGATCCGTAGGCTTTGAGGGTTGTGGATGTCGGGATGGACAGACAGCTCCTTTAAGCCTAGCAAAGGCCTAGCCAAGTGTTGAAAATCATTTGCTTTAAGCTAGCAACCAGCCCTAGTGATTAATCCATCATTTCAATTCCATAAAGTTTTGCCACTCCTTGCATGGGAATCTCTGCACATTACTAACTGATACTATACATATCTATATCTATGTCTATATTCTGATATTATTAAGACTGAGATTCAGCACAAATCTACCAAGCTACTCACACTCTGGTCAAATCAGATGTTCTGGAGTGGCACCAGAGGCTGGACCACGGAGACACTGCACACACCCATTTTACTCCAAGGAATAAAGTGTACATGGAAATTGGAGAGCAGGGCAAAGCAGCAAGGCCGACAGCACTGAGCTCCTCTGAAGTTTCACAGCTCTGAAGGGAAGGTCTTCAGGGGTCCCACATAATTCAAAGTGATCTGATTTTTTAATTGCTGCAGAAAGAGCTGAGTGCACAGACATATGCCTTCAGATCCCTGCTTTGTTCCCTGTCCCCAGATATCATCAACACTGCCATGAAAGAGCTGTGAACTGGAAGAGAAATGCACACATTGAAATGGAAATGAGGATACAATCATCTCTGCCTGGCTCCAGGAGCTATTTCTTACCCCCAGTGACTTCTGAACCAGTGGAGGCCTTAACAAAGGGCAGGGCAGAAGCACTCGATCCTTATGGACTTGTGTTTACCCTGCAGATGTACTGGGATGGCTCCAGCTGGTGTGGTAGGAAGGATGTGGGATAATTTACAGTACAGAAGTCAAGTGTGTGTTGTTCCTCTAATCTCTGCTCACTGGCCTCAGATCCTGCTGTGCTGGATGCTCAAGAGCCCTGCCTTACCCTCCCGGATGCTGGAGTGCCTCAAATTCGGGTGGCACTGTAGGAATCTCAGTTGTGGGAACAAGAACCTTCCAGCAATGAAGAGCACTCCTTGGGCAAGGAGAGCTGCTCTCACTGGTGTCCTGGACAATGCTCATGCTAAATTGGACCAACACTGCATGAGTCTGAGCAGCTTCACTCCCACCAAATTCCATAGGAGTCACTCCCACCTGTTGCAGGTTTGGCTTTTCCCGGTGTCTCTGCCCCAGTGCTCCCAGGAATGTTCTGTCCTCCCCTGCAGGTGTCACTCCCACTCGGATTGGCTCCACTGCTGCCCAGAATTCCCGATTCACCATGGGCTGTGCCCACCCCTGCCCCCCAGTGTTCACCTCCCCAGCCTGCCTCCCTGCTGCACTGTGCCAGAGCATCCAGAGGTTCTCCTGCCTGGCTCAGACGCACATCCTGGGGACAGGACTCCACCCCAGTGTCACTTGCTGTGAACAAAAAGACTCTCACTGACTCTGACAGCTACTTCCTTTCAGGTCCAGGACAGCCATCTCTCCCTTTCACTGGTGTCAGTCTTGTTCAGCTTTTATATTGAATTCAAACCAGAAGAGCACTCTGCCCAAACAGTTAAATTCCAGCCATATTCACCTTTGCCTCAACTGATAAGGCTTCACATCATTCTAATCCATAAGAAGCTGCTCCAAAGATGGATCCATTCCATACAGGCTTTTCTTTTAATTTACCCAGGTGCCCTTTGATCTTGTGGATCTCTGTATTTAATTATGGGAGCTGAACGAGGTTCATATCCTATCTCCTGGTGCACTTTGCTCAGGTCTGGCTTTTCTTTTTGTGTTTGAGGAAGGAGAAGGCAATTCTTGGAAGCACAGCTCTTTAATTTTAATATACTACAAGTGCAAGAGTAAGCTCACCTTCAACTGCTCCTCATTGTTGATGCATGAATAAACAACTGGCAGGGGAGGGAGAACATTGCAGAAAGGTACTTCTAGATGGATATGCTCAGCAGCCATTAAGGACCTCAGTGATTTCCTGGGGCACAAAGGCCTTGGTGGTACTGCTCTGCCACTTCCAATCAGCATAAATGAGGTACTTGACAATTCTCCTTGACTGTTGAAAAATAATAATAAAAAGATTAAACCCAAAACATAACTAGGAGAAAGAGATGTTTATGTTACACCCCAAATTTGCAGTCCATAGCATGGAAGAACTGTCACTTTGAAGTGAGCAGAACAGGTGAAGAAGTGAGATGAAACAGAAATTAAGATGGGAAAAATTCCTCTTCTTGCATTTGTGCCTCTATGTCTGATCTGACTGAGAGTTTGACCTCTTCTATTTGTAGCCCAGAACATTGTGGGGTGCACTGACAGCAACGTGATCATGACAGACTTAAATTATCACACAGGCAGATCAGGACTTTGATCATAGATCTTCAGTGAGATGGAAACACTCCTCAGGACCCCAGGCCAGCTTCATGCAAGCTTTGTACCACCAGAACATACAGAATTGAGGATTTGGCCAAAGAGGTTGGATCCTGAGCTGGAGAGCTTCTCATTTCAGCACAGCAGTTGCACTGTGGAGTTCACCTCTGGGCAGGATCTTCCTGATCCGTGTGGGCAGTGCCAGGCACTGGAACAAGGCAGCCAGACACTGTTATCAGTGCAGCAGTCAGTACTCTGCTCCTTGGCTAATTAGCTGAGCTAGAGCCCCTCTCAGATGACTTATTTTTAGTCCTTGCCTGCAGGGAACTGAGCCTGTAAGATGCTCTGGAATGGGTCAGCTGGAACAGGCTGTTACATTATGTATGTAGCAGCTGTGCTTGGCAAGTTCCACAGGCTGGGACTGAGGCACCTGCAGAACCACCTTCACCCGTGCCTCTCACCTGGTGTTCCAAGCCACCACTGAACAGCACCCTCCTTGTGCCATCCTATCTCACCACAGGGGTTTACAGTGTTCCCTGATGGATAAAACCAAAACCTGTGTCTAAAATTAAGTTTCTGCATTAGCTATGCATGGTATAGCTCATTAAAAATGGATCCTCCGTTCAAGCTCTGACACATACGTAGGGAAATATATTGCTCCATATGCACAAAGTACTGGAATAAAATATCTTTTACCTGCATGGCCCTGTTTCAGCACAGGATTATGGAATGTGGTGGTGGTTACAACAGCAGATTTGGCTGTCCTGTCACAGATTGTCCCTGCTGCTGGCTTATGCTTATAAAGCCCTTGGGAAGGTGGAGGAAGTGAGGTCAATGAGTGGCTGAGTGTCCCATGGACACTGAGTCCCAGGCCATGGGAACGAGCCTTTGTCCCAGAACAATCCAACTTGGACTGCTGCTCCTTTGAAGGTCACCCAGAACAGGAGAGCAGCAGCACTGGAGAGCAGCCAGCCTCTGCAAGCAGAAAACAGTCACAGGTACTAAGGAGAGTTTTGCTATGGAATAATGAGCTCACAAACTTGTTCCTCCAGAGCCAACGAGCAGGGCTGCAAGGTCAGTCACAGCAGAGCCCTGTGACACAACCCTAAAGGCAGAGGGCTTCTCACTCCAAAAATTCTCCATGCCCAGACATCTCTTGAAAGGCCAGCTATTCCATTCTTATTATTACTACTACTATTATTATGTTAATATAGTAATACTACTACTACTAATATTACTATAATAATGGTTCTGCCTCATTAGCCAAATGAGGGCTGCTACTCTCCTCCTGAACACACTGCCTCACATGGAAAATACAATGCACTGGTTTATTGGTACCTGCTGCTTCTAATCCAGGTGTTTGCTACAGGTTAAGTGTATGAGGAAAAATACATACTCAAATATTTTAGCAAACTATCTGCATGATGGTCTGTGCAAATGTGATGCACCAAGGCACAGGTGAAGTGAACTGGGAGTCCCAGTGACGAGGAGTGCAGAATGTAATGCTCATTTACCTCTTGTGGGTCCACGCCTTATTTCGAGGAGACAGACTTCTTACAATGTTTCTTAATATCTGGGAGTAGTGCATGAACCAGCATTACTGAAAGAAAAACAAAGAAGACAGTGTCTTATGTACTGTAAGAGGATTAAACTGTTTTTCAAGCTCAATTAGCTGACTCACAATTTTAACTTGGTACCAAAACAGCAGTAAAGCAATTCGTGGGATTGGTGTCGAAGACCTCCTCAAAAGGATGAATTCTACACCATGTAAAGTTGCAGGCATGTGTGAGCGAGCTGTACACAAACCAAAAGGTTTTGGCTTCACCAAAAGATTCGTTTTGTACCTGTGATTTGGTCACAGAAAAAACATCGTTTACTCAGTATGGTTCTTACATTAATCCTGCAGCCCGAGGCTCCTCTTCGGAGTAACTCGCTAGACAACAGGTCTGTGTGAACAAACACAGATTAAATCCCCTGTGTACACGCCCAACATTCGTTCTCACCGAATTCTTTACTAAATCCCCTCAGCTGTAATTGCTGCCTTTCAGCCCCATCGCGTCACCCCGGTGCCGCAGGCTCGGGGACCAATTAGTGACTCAAGCTCCTGTCACCTAGGAGATCGGGAGGCAGTGTCTTAGCGGTACCATCTTCAGAGACTCTCCCTGAGATTGGATCTGGGCTCTGCAGGACATTTTACCACATCGGCAGACTCCCAAGACAGCAAAATAAATATTATGGCTGGCCACAGTATTGCCACAGTTATCGTGGCGCCTTAAATGCACGAGAAGATTTAGGGTTTCCTACAAAGGGGGAAAGGAAAGCAGCATACTTACAGAGGAAGTGCTGATGCTCCCACAAATTGTCTGGCTCACTGTCACCCTGTGGCTGGGAGCTGAGAGCCAGGGATCAGAGATCTCCCTGGTCCCACCTGAATGCCTAGAGCTCATCATTCTGTTCCAGCAAACTCCTTCCTCTATTTCTGATAAGGAGAACTAAAGCTTGAAATCCCTCTGCCTAGAGACATAGGTCATGGTGGCACTGCCAGGATGTGTTGCCTTTGCAGTGCTTAGATGAAAGGTTACTATAAAATCATGTAAATCCACAGTGTATTGACCCATTTCAGTGACAGGAGTGGCAATTGCTCCATGAAAATGGTTCACAGCTCAGCAAAGCACCACAAGTATGCAAAAAGCATTAGAAAATCATTCACTATTAATTATTTAGATGTAGTTATTTTTCTCTAATTTTACATGGCTGAGATTACTCTGATTCTTAGGTTTAAAAATGAGCAAGTCCATAAGTTTCCAATGAAACAGTGTAGGAGAAGGTTCCCCTTTTTAATTGATTTGGATACTGAGCAGCAATCCAAACACTGCTTGGATTGCCCATTCTACCTTGGCATTTGATTAATGTTTAATTGACATTTGCAGTGAATAAATGATTTAGTGTTTTCCCTGCATTGTTCTCTCACAAGAATTACTCTGGAGCAGCTGAGCCCAGTGTCTGTGCTGCACACCCCACCTTCAGAGACATTCCACTATCCAGAGCTGTTTCCAAGCAGTCTGATCTAGGGAGGAAGGAGCAGGGAAAGGGATGGGAAGATCAGTGCTAAACCTGTGTGCAATGCTCGCCTTCCCCACACACCTCCTTAACTGCTTCTTGGCATCTACAAATTCAGATTAGGATTTTTTAATGATCCCACTGCTCTCATATCTCCTCTCAAGTACTGGCAAACAGGTTTCACACTGAAAAATGATTTTTTTTAGGAGAGCTGGAGGGAGATTGGAGGCAGAGAGAAAACTACAGGCACAATTGCATTGACCTGTGCTATGAAGGTGTTCTAGACCACCTGTACAGCTCCCAGTAAATCTCTGTTTAGTTACTGTTAATTTTAATAAAATCTTGGTCAGGACAGTGATCAGGACACCCACACTTACTCTACAGAATTATTTCCTGGAGCAAATTTCAAACCTTTTGGTCATTGTGTTTGGGGTTTACTCACTTCATATCAGATGTTCCTCACTTTCAGCCCTGGTCTGACCACAGTGTTTCACAGACACTCTGTGGTTGCACAAACCACTTCCCCTGCCATGTGCAGTGACAGCAGTTGTATTCACAGAGGAGTTCTAGTAGGAACTTCCATGGGTTACAGCTTAATCCCTGCTGATCTGTGCCAAAGAAACGCAACGGCAGAGCTGGGGCCTTTTCCAAAGGCTGCACTTTTGTCCTGCCCCTATTACTTACTGCAGAGGGGAAATGTGTGTTCAACTGGGGCTCCACTCCTTTTGTTAGGCTGGAGCCACTGACGCTGCAGTTTCATTAACCTGGGGCTCGCTGAAAGCCACGGCCCTCGGAGACAATCGGAACACAAAGTGCCGGATCCAACTGCTGCTGGCAGCGTTTTCATTCACTCCAGCCCCACCCTAGAACTAAAGACTGACGGGAAAAGACTTCCTAGTACCTTACAAGTTGTTTTGATTTTCAAGTGTGCTCTGTTCCCCTCAGTGGCTGCTGCTTTACTGAAGGTAAAGCTGAGCATCAGCTGCCAGGATGCACATGGATAATGGCACATGCCACGGGAATGTGAGGCTATTCCTGCTCCAGTTGCCATGGAAAATGACAGCATGGTGTGATGCTCCAGTGAGGCCATCTCAGGCTGCTTCACTGCCCTTCACGAGCAGCCCTGAGAGAGGAGAGGTGAAATTCCTCCCTGAGATACAAGGAACAGCCCCCACACTTTGCAGTTGTAGCCTCAGCACTACAGTTTGGTGACTCAAAGCCTGGGCAGGACACAATTCCCAGCCTGGGACTGGCTCTGGAAGCTGGTGATAAGCCATAATATCCCATATTGCAGCTATTTTGGCTGAATTCCTGCATTATGGAACGATGGAATTTATGAATTTGCCACTGGACTGGAAGCAGACACGTCCTCGTGTCCCAGTCAGCTGAGAGCAACAAAACATTTCAGGCTGTGCATTGCAATTACAGCTGCTGACTAATTGTGAGGGGTTCCAAAAATTCACCTGCTCACCCAGATAGATTAAACCTCACAAGTTCTGTTAAACCAGTGCTATGGAGACAATAACAAGGCTGATCACTCGCTGTCTTCATTCCACAGCAGAAATGCAGCAGCCCTGAATAATGAACCACCTTCAGCTTGTCTAGACTGGGGTTTCCTGCACGCTGTGGAATCTTCTCCCAGGTTTCTTTTCACACAATTCTGCCTGCCTGGGGCGTGCAAACAGATTGGTAACTCACATCACAGAGTGACAGACACACGACCCAGACACAATGAGCAGCTCAGATTCCAAAGGAATTCCTGGTGACTGAGCCCTGGACAACACACATGAGTCTGTCCAGCTGATCCCCACCCACCATCCTGAATTACCTCTCCAAGGAAAGAAAAAGAAATAAATCTATGTTCCCTGAAGCTCACCCTATATTTATATCCAAAAACCATGGATATTCCATTGACAGGAGCTGCCTGGGAAGGATGAGTGTGTTACAGAGCAAACAATGCAGCCAGGAGCTGCCAGAAGCCTCAGGCACAAGTTTTGCCATTTTATGATCAGCTGAAGCAGCAGTAAACTGAGTTCAGTGCCAGATCCTTCCGTGTGAAGGTGGTGAGGTTGCCCAGAGAAGCTGTGGCTGCCTCATCCCTGGAAGTGCGCAAGGCCATCTTGGACAACGTTTGGAGCTATACCCCCTGGTATAGGGGAAGGTACCCATGGCAAGGGGTTGGTCCCTTCCAACCCAAACCATTCTGTGATTCTGTTGTTTCCCATCACCTAACCAGGACAGGGCTTCCTAGCTGGTGCAAGGATGCTTCCAGGGCAGGATTGTGGAGTCTGCTCCAGAGAAACACCCTCTCAGGGCTGAAACCTGAGGCACAGCCTGCTCTGGGCAGTTGCTCTGCTCTGGTCTACATCAGCAGTCAAGGGCAGCAGGGTCTGTCTGGCTGGCACGTCCCCACTGAGCATGTTTGGGTGGCTGTAGGCTGGGCCGGTCACCTGTGACAATGTAACCAGTGCTTTCATCCTCCTCTTGCTGCCTCACAGGATTTTGTAGCTGCCAGATGAATAAGCCAGACACTCTGGGTAGCACAGCTCCTGAGGAAATTCCTCATGCCCAAGCACGTAACAATGCATCCAAATGTCACAAAAAGTCAATGAACACTCTGAAAACTCAACTGCACACACTGGGAACTTCTGAGTTTAGTATCCACTATCAAGAGTCCTAAAATGTTGGCACATTTCAAAGATTTTACCACATGATTTTTAGTCTTGGGCTCACAAAATCCCTGATTAAAAAGTGATGCAAACAAGACCCATCTCTTCCATATTGCACTTATTTCCTAAAACTCTTCAGGATGCAGAAATGTATTTCCTAACAAGTTCATATGAAATGGCACTGATGTCTCACTATGTACAGTAACTAATGAATTGATTTTATTGATGCTCAATGAAAATAAAAAGATTTGACAGACACAAGTCCTCAAACAGCTCCAAGAACAGGGAACCCTGGTGTGGTGCCTCAGAGCTGGTTGGTGAAGATGCTCCAGGCACTCATGAGACTGAAAAGGCACCAGATGTGATGGCAACACTCTCTCCACCATGTGAACTTGGTCTCCCATAGATTTTAATTTAGGCATTTTGTTCTTTTGAGGCATCTTTTCTAAAAATGGACTTTGCACAACTTCGCAGTAAATCAACGCAGTTTAGGGATCTGTGTGTGTTATGTAAATATCTGATTAAATATAATGCTGAGCTGCTGCCACTTCATGCTAAAAAACCTATCCAGTGAAAGAATGCAAGAAGAAATGAAAAATTATCACAGCATGTTGTATAGGGGGGTGTTTTTGAGTTAAAAAGCAAGAATACAGGAGAAAATCTATTGGGAAGACCAGTGAACAGTACAGGGAAATATACTGGAGATACATTAATAAAACTTGTCCTTCAGCTTCTTGAACAATTGTTTTCTCTTAGTCTGGGGGGAAAACCCTGAGTAAATTTACTGTTTTCTTGCTTAATGTAGCCCAATATGAGAGAAAAAAAAAAAGTAGACTTAAATCTTAAGCAAAACCACTCACTTCTCCCCCAAAAGGGCTTGCTCCAAGGGTTTGTCTTCATTAGCTGTGGAGAGCAATGACATATTATTTTTGCATTCCTGTGGACTGCAGCAAATTGTCCCTCTTGGCTGTCATTGTTTCCTACGGAAGCAACAATGGCTCCCATTTATCACGAGCTGACACCACCCGGCATACGGAATTACTGCTCACACTGCAGCACCCAAAAGGATGCGGTAAATAAAGCCCCCAGAACACCTAGCAACCAGCAAAAACATGAAAGGAAAAGTACAACTGCTTCAGAAAATGAAGCACCTTTTCATGAATCACAGTGGCTTCCACTTCTAAGCAGCAGCTCCGAAAACATTGATGAACTTAAAAATCATCTCATGGGGTGCAGGGAAGGAATCAAGGGGCTGAGGGCACCAGGGAGGCAATGAAATTTCACCATTAGAGAAGGTTCTGATAAACACAGAGTTTTGTGGAGACATCAAAGCATGGTGCAGCTGCTGGTACGTCAAAGGAGGATTGTGCTGTCTCCAACAACTCCCTGGTGTCAGCTCGTGGTTGGCGTCACTGACACATTGGAATCAGCAAAGAGAGCGACTCCAGGCTCTTTTCTTCTGTCACTTGCTGCTGGTGGGATCAGTGTCTCCATGTTTTCCTGTGCAGGAGGTAAAAGCCCCCTCCTGTATGGGTGGAAGGTGTTTCACTGCAGGACATGAAGGGCTCCTCCCCAGCAGGGCAGCCAACATCCACCTCAGCTGTCTGAGAAATGCCTGAACTTTTGTGTCCTCCCACAGGAATTCTGGGGTATGCCTTGGCTATTTCTCTGACGTCTGGTTTTGATAAGTGATTTTCAGAGCCTAGTGTCTCCTAGGAATTCTGCAGGAAGAAAGTGGGTGAGGTCATTCAGCTTTTCACTGAGTTTCCTTTCTCTGCTTTTGGCCGTTCTGCTGAACATGACCCTCCAGCACTCGGGAATATTTCTGTCCCTTCAGGAGCGATCGACCACTCGTTGGTTTTATCTGTGCACACACAAAAGTTCCATGTCACTGGAAGGGGAAACAAGGTTGACATTAAGCAGGGGAACACAAGCAGCTCAGAGATGCAGCTGTGAGCTGAGTTCATTTATGAGCTCAAGTGCTGGCAGAGCCTGTGGTTGTTGCTCGGCCGCTCCGCCGGCCCCTGGCCTGGCTCCGAGTAGTTGAAGGCCATGGAATAATGGCTGGTTTGTCAGCCCCTTTTATCCATGGCAGAAATACTCAGAACGAAGCAACAAGTAAAAGCAAATGCATCTTATTTTCTCTGCTTCACCAGCACTCTGCCTCGGCGAGTGTGTGACTCGCATACGGCCCTCCTCGGTGAGAATCTTCATATCAGATTTCATTTCTTGCTCCATGGGTTGCCATGGAGACGATGCTGAACCGCTGCTTTTGTAGGCCAGGAGATTTATGACTGCATCCCCAACCAGTCTGCTCATCAGAGCCACACAGGATTCTCTTCAGTATTATGTTTTTTACATAAACAGAAGGGGAAAGAAGCAGGCCCCGCATTTCTCAAAATATTTTTCACAGTCAAAACCTGTATTTTGGATTTCTTGAAGCCTATCAGAGTCCGTTTATATATATTACGGCATATTTATGCTAAGTTACTGATTTATAAGGAACGTATAATCACATGTACAAGCTCCTGAGAGCCAAGGCCTGGCAAGAGTTAAGTGCCTGTATCAAAACAGACTCTTCTGCACTAGCCTTGTTCTTATCTTACTCATTCCAGCTTTTTCACAGGCAGAGACAGTGGGATTCGGTGAAGTCACAGCATAAACACCCTCTTTAGAAATCCAAATCATGTGATTTATGATTAGGTTATTGTTTATCAAGCCCACAGGAAGCCTGGGTGCTACAGCACACACAAACACAAAGGGGAGCATGTCCCAGCAGCACAAAGGAGTGCATCGTTAATATTAATTGTTAGCCAATCTAAAGCATCTGACAACAAATCTTCCTGCTGCCCAGACAGTCGGAAGCTCTGGGATAAACGTTCTCCTCCACCTTCCTGGATGCCATTAATCACACAGGATGCACATTGTCCCACCTCCCCTCAGATGGGCTCGTTACCAGGCTCCCTGGCATTGCACCAATGGCTAAAGGAGCTCTGTTCCTGGAAAAGCTCCAGGAGACCTTTGGATGCTCTGGGAGCCACAAGTGGAGCTGAAGAATATATTGTTATAATATTGTCAGGGAGCACTCGTGGGATATGGCCAAGAAAGCCCAAGAAAGCCCAAGGGCACAAACACAAGTGGCAGCTGCTTCTCTTGAGCTGCTAAAGTTCCTTTGCCAGACAGGGAGACCATACGCTTCCCACAAGGGAAAGTGGATACCAGGAGTGGGATACTGGGCTGGGCTCACACGTGTCACAGCAACACACGGGTTTGCTGAGGGACGGTGCTCTGAGGTGGCTTCAGGACAGCGCTTTGGCTGGGCTCTGGATGAAAACCATGTCAGAGAGATCATTTTTACAGTGCAGAGCAGAAAAGGCCAGTCAGATCACGCAGCATGCGCCTGGATATTCCTTACAGTATCCTCCTTCTTGTTTTCCTGTAGATTTTTTATCTCTTCATGTTTCCCATCCCCCTGGCAGGGCAGTTCAGAACAACCAGTTGCCACTACACCTCTACCAGCAGCCTTCCAGGCAATTTTCCATCCATTAGCACAGCAGTATTACCCTCTAAACAAGCACAAATCATTTCCCCTGTTAATATTTAATGAAACACAGACTGACCCATTACACTGAACCATGACACATCCAGGCACAAGGGGAAGAAAACAAGCGCCAAGCACAACTTAAATTATCTGTATCAAATTCTCCAAAACGACCATAAATTCTGAATTTTCAGCTTGAGGCATGGCATCAGCCCAGGCCCAGTGGTGGACAAGTGCTCCCAGCTGTCTGGAAGCAGGGCTGGTTAACGTGTTTCAAGTGGGTCAGGCTGTCTCACTGATCACCAGGGAAATGTAGGCCACTGCACTTCCATTTGCACAGCAGCAACTCAGCAGAGTTGTCAGAGTCACTGGGACACAAACCCCTCAAATAAACCCTGCATGTGGAAGCAGAGCTGAAATAGAGTAAATCTGTAGTTGGCATCCCTGTGATACAACCAGCAGCCCTTGAACAGATGCTGATTTATTGCTACAACGTTGCTGGACCAAGGCTTGCATCTGCTAAAGGATCCAGTCCTTTTGAAAAATATATGATATCCCATTAATATATTGAGAGGCATCTATTATTAACTAAGTAATTAGATAATTATTAACCTCAAAAGAGCACATTTTCTCATTAAAAAAAAAAATCCAAATTGTCCCTAAATCACCCTAAATCAAGCTCTCTGCTGCTACAGCCAGACTGCTCCCTGTAACTGAACCTGCTAATTTAAGGACATTTATTTTGGGAACATGCACCATCACACAGAAATAGTGGTCCATGGGCCCCAAATAGCAGCAAAGGCCAGATCCGGTACAGGAGTCTGAGTGTGACAACCTGGAGTCCTTTGTTAGAGCAATAGCCAGGGAAATGGGCTATGGGATCAGGAATCCAAGGTCACCGTGGCCACCAGGCAGAGAGGCCGGGAGGAAAGGACCCGCAGAGCACCAATGGATCTCCCACCCTTCCCAAACTGGTTGGCTCAATGAGGTCGTAATTAACACGGAGCAGTTCGTTAGATCAGCGTCCATCTGGTATTGACACGTATGGCCAAGGCTGTTAATAGGCTGGAAGTGGTTAATTAGTGCTAACGTGGCTCTGAGGATGGGGCAGAGCCACGTTCCAGGAGCAGTTTTGTAGGAGAATGCAGCAGTTTTAGGTCAACCACTGCAGAGCAATCCTGGGCTTACCCCTGGCTTTCACCAGTTGCAGGAGGGGAATGGCAATCCCTGCAGCTCAGGAATGCAAACACAGCTCTGGAGTTCCTACAAAAGTGCATACACATGGATTTGTAGCTGTTCAGGAAGCTTGAGGCATCCCTGGAGCTACAACTTTCTGAGCAGGAATGAGGCATGTTTAAAATGAGTACTTTTCTTTCATATAGAGAATTGTTTGGTTTGGTGGAACAATAAATTGCCTGATTCCTGATGTTTAATAACCAAATCTACACATGCAATTGTAGGAGACCTTAAAAGTGAAAAACAAATTTAGATGGAAATTCTAGCTCCTGATTTTCATGCTGGAATCCAGGGCTATACATTTTTATATATTCACACCAGCCATGGCAGTAGCTGCATGAACAGTATTGTTATCAATTCCAGACTCTGACATTTTTCAGGCACCAAGAGCATTATTTAGAGACAAAGTAGAATCCACATTGTTCAAAACCACGTGAATAATGCCATTGTTGACATTGTGAGTGTGCACGTAGCTCCCATAAAAGCCCTGAACATTTTTTCCTCAATATCCAAATACCTGCTCAGAAGATCAAAACTCTTTTCTTAATAAATTACTCTAAAAGTTCAATACATTGTGTATTCTCATACATTTCAGTTTTGCAAATGAATCTTCTATTAAAAGACATTAGTTCATTCCTCTGAGCGGAATTTTAGCCAGCAAAAAATCTCTTCAGATCATGTAATATATATTATGCAAATATTCCAACAGAGGGTCTTAATATTGCTAATAAATAAGAAAAACCTGCATGCACATGACTGAAAAAAACCCCAAATTTGTGTCTCTGCTTTCCTCTCACAACATTGCAAGTCTTCCTGGGAAGAAACTTGCATCCTTGGCTTTTAGCATTCCAACATCTCCCTCCGTATCTGCCCAAGTCTTGCACAAAGATCATCGTGTGGTCAGTACACAACCCCAAGATGCTCAAACAATATCACTACAAACATTTCCAGAGTTAAAACACCAATCTAGCCTATTTCCCTAAATGAAGTGTGTGTGTGGCAGAGTGATTTGATGTGTTCTTTATTCTCAGCTGGAGGAAGGAGCATTGCTGCAGTGATTTGAGTGGTTCTGCCCACTGTGTCTCACAGTTGCAAAGGCTTTTGGCTGCAGAATTAAAAGCCTGATGATTGCTCACCATTTAGGGAGGGGGAAAATGCATTTTTTACAATTTCAGGCTGACTTTATCCAAAAGAACTGGCCTGGATGTGACACAAAATGAAGTCTCTGATGATCTGCCTGTGTTTTTCAAATGGGGTCACACACACACAACATCTACTGCAGGTTTTGTTGGCAGCACAGACACTTCAGGAAGGATGTGGTGATCCCTCACTGGCTGCATCACCATCAGGCAGCTTTACTCCAGTCATGGTGATTGATTCAGGGAATTGTGGACAGCTCAGGAACTCACAGAATGTTTTAAATTGGTGGCTTCTCACTATGTTTTAACACCCTCTTCCAGTAGCCTTTAACTTGCCCCCTCCCTGCTTGATGCAGGGCCTTGGCATGGAGGAATCTTACTGATGAACTTTGAAAATTATATTAACTTATTTGTGCAGCAGCATGCAACCAGTCTGACACTTTACAAAAAAACCCCAAACCACCCCAAAATCCCAACATGATGGGTTTGGTAGGGGCAGGGCATCTCTAAAATCTGTTTCAAGAGCCTGAATTCCAGCTGAGCAACAAAAGCTAGATTTAGTTAACAAAACTAGATGTAGCTGTTAAAATACCTGTAAGGAACTGCATTAATAAGAGGGGGAATCCTTCTGAGCCTCAGCAGGCAGCAGCCCATGCAGCCAAGTTAGCAACATAACCCAGCTCCAGCTATTGTTTTATTGGACTCCTTTGCAGGGGGAGAGGGGGCCACGGAGCAGGAAGGAATTTTTATGCATATATGCATACAGAAAAGGCCTGTTTTTTCATCTATGTAAAGTCAAAACATACTGGAACCATAAATTACATCCTGCAGAAGTGTTCAGAGTTTGTATCCTTTTAAGGAATACAGCATAAAGTTAGCACCCCTCTTCCAAGGTATAATCTTCCATCAGTGAGAGATGCTGCTGCCTGATCGCAGCCAGACAACTGGCCCGGCACCAAGAGCCCCAACGTGCCAACATATGGAAACAATTGCTTCCCTTCAGATTGGAAATGACATACCCTGGGTGTGTGCACAACACCCCCCATCAATCACCCCAAATGCTTCAGTATTTGGATTTAACTTATTATTCAGTGGAGATCCCCAGAGCCTGGTGGGAAGGGCAGCAAAGGTATTTACAGAGAGTAGAAAGCAAAAGAGCTGCTGCCTCAATCTGAGCCTCTCTGGACAAGGTTGCATTTCACACACCAGCACAGATCTTGCTCCAGCTTCATATAAAAGCAGCTAAATCTTGAAATTAGACCTCTTCTTGCCTTTTGTTTTCCCCTTTCCCTTGAAATAGAGCACACTTGTCATTTAAAAGTACCTGTGACACAAAAATTTCATAGGAAAGAAAAAATCTTTGGAACCAAATCTCAGCTACTCTAAATAAGAAAAGCCTACAGAAGCCAAAAACCACCCCCAGGACTCCAGAAAACCCCCACACCTTGGCAGCCTCAGCAAGAGAAGTGAGGGGAGGGGTTTAAAGGTGAATATTTGCCCACAGGTTACATGCCTTGACACCGGTGACAACCTCTCTGTCTCAATGAAGCTGCCATAGGTCTGCAACACAAGGGAAAAATCAAAAGTTTTTTTTTTGAATGATCTGGAGATCAGGAAGGCAAATTCCTGTTGAGAATGCAAGGAAAGCCTTCATCCAAGGAGTCTTCTGGGCTCATAAAGCAAAGGAGAGTGAAGGGAAACAGGCAACTTCCTAAAGAACTGCTGGGACAAGTGAAAAGCCAGGAGGGGTCTGTGTTTTAAATCACTAAACACCAGTGATGGTGGCACTTTTGGAGCCACTCCTTAGGCATCCTAGGAAACTGAAACTGTGGCTCAGTAGAGGTGAACATATATTTTTCTCTTGCTTTCACCAGAACCAGGGGTTCACAGCAATGTGGAATTCTCTGGGTGATGTGATTGATTATTTCATGCTAATGGAACCTCTGGAATTAGCTCTTCTGTGGATTATAGGAAAAGCAACGCTTTCACATGGAAGACAAGAGGCAGAAGCATACCTGGCTGTACAGTACAGGAATAAACCATAACCTGGGTTTTTGGCAGGAGTGGGGCTGTTGTGATGGTTAAGGTCTTGTCTGGGCCAACAATACAGACTGAACCCCCACCTCAGTTCCTGCAGTTTTTCTCCAAGCCTCCCCAAGGCAGATTTTCAAAAAAAGCATGTGAAGATGCAGACAAGCACTGTGGAGCATTTACAAACACCTCTCTGCAGGCTGGATGCTTATCAGCACCTGTTGGTGTCCTTTGGGTCCTGTCTGAGGGAACATTACAGATGTCATTATTCAGATCCAGCCAAATTCTGCCTTCAGGCACAGAACATTTCCATGCAAGTGAAAGAGCAGTGAGCTCATATCCAAGGGTGGGACTGAGCCCCAAGTAGAGTAGGAAAAAGGATTTGCTGTGTGACAAAAATAGGCCAAGTGCCTTGTCACATCTGACAAATGCCTCAGATGGCAGGGAACAGCTTTGGGGGGCTATTAAAAGAGTTCCTGTTTCCATAGATCAACTGACTCCTTGTCACAGGTAAGTTGGTGGCCCCCTTCCCAATGGCAGTGTAAATGGGTCTCAGCATCAGCAGGCAGCAGGGAACTAACCATCATTATTTCCTCATCCCTAATGTTTCCCTCACTGTCATTTGTTGATGAGCAATTCTAGGCTGGATTCTGCAGATCACAGAGTTTTTTATCCTCACTTACTCACAGGAGCTGCTCAAATTTTAGGGAAAAAAAAAAATGCAGCCATTTACAACAGAGGCTGCCAAATCAGGCACCTTCTTGCAGAAAGTGGGATGTGATGATCTGCCTGGGTTTGGATGTTTCCAAACATAAAATAAAATTAGGTCAGACCTGATACACATTCCTAAAGTCAAGGGCCCTGCTGCAGACAAAGATTTAGGTAATAGCTGTGATCTGCTGCTAATGAGCAGTTAATTGGTGTTCCTTTCTTGTGTTTATCATTTGTAAACAGAAAGACCATATTAACAACTAACACTCGAGGAACCCCTTCAGTTGTGGGTTCTGTGTGACTCATCCCAGTTCATGTTCACTAAACAGCTGAGGAGAAATCAGCTTGGTTTTGCTGCAAGGAAAGCAGAGTGCCCAGATGAAAAGACCACAGCCTCTAACTCATTCCAGTTTGAAAAAACAGAAGTGGGCAATTACATTCCCAGCAGATACTGCTCTGGTGCAGGAGAAATATTTGTCGGTCTGCCCCTGGCTGGCAGACAGGCAGTTGTTGGGTGTGTACCACACAAAGAATACTTTCATTTTTTGGCACGGTGCAGCATTGCTGAAATACCAAAGACCATGGCTAATTAAGTGGAGTGATGGAACAGAACGATTTGATGATAAGATTTAATTGGTATGAGCGTTCCCATAGAGGAATTACTGTGTCTGTCTGGGAGGACCAGACGCTCAGCTCAGGGGGCCATTGCTCAACTGGAGCTGAGGGGTAAAGGGCACAGGGGTGCCCTGTGCCTGCTCCCAATCCTGGCACTCCAGCAGCAGTTTGGGAACACTGAGTCTTTTGCTGTCACAGTGTTGTGAATCACCAGGATCAATCACAGCCCCTTTGCCCCACAGTGACTGCTGGGGGATGGAGCCACAAGAGAGCACCTACTGAACCTGAGTAGGGATGGGACTGCTCCAGATGCTTCACAGGAGCACAGACCAGGAGGCAGCCAATAACTCCCTAAATGCTGGTGCCTTCAGCTGATCATTCTGATTTTTCAAGAATTAAATATGCTTATCTTAAATTTCTAAACAGGAAATCAGCCTTGGATAAACCACTCTGATGGTGATCCTTGCTCCACAGCTTGGCTGACATCACTGGAACAGGTTCCCCCAGTATTCCCCATGTGTACCTACATAGAAGTTTTCCCAAGTCTCCATTTGGGGCTCCAGACTGGACTAAACTGGCAGTGCTGCAGTCTCCAGGGATACAAAGTTCCACAAGGCCAAAAATCACTGATCAAAGCACAGGGCAATAACCACAGCCATATTAGGAGCAGTAAATTGGTATTGCCAAGGGGAAGGGTTGGCCCTTCAGAGCCTTCTCCTTCCTTGGACATGGACAGATGATCCAGCATTCTGTTACAGGCCACTTCCATCTGCCTTGACACAAGGCCAGCACCAAACAGCCAGGAGAGCAGAGCCAAGATCTTTCCTAGAAGAGCCCAAAAGATTTCCCGCAAGCAAACAAGAGATTTGTCACAAGGGAACACAGATTTTGTGCTCAGCACATGTTCAGGTCACCAAGTCTGGCAACAGCATCCATGGAAGAGTCACAGGCTTCAGGATCCTCCAGGTAAAGGTAAATACAATCCCCACACTCCAAATTTCACTATTACCTCTGCAATGACTTTTGCTGCAGAAAGAATCAGAAAAATAAAAAAAATTCCCTGATTATTTCTCTCATCCTTCTCAGTGTTTGGCAAAATCTGTCATGGTTCTAAACGTGGCCTTTTATTTTCTACTACACAAGCTTGATTATACAGACTGAATCTTAAAACATGGTTTCATAACTCCCATTTGGCTGTGAATTCACTGCAAGAGGGTCTGCACAATTAAAAACCTTGCAGCAGTTGGGCTGTAACAGCAGCCACCTGACCCCTGAGGACCAGGTGACACTGGATAGAACATAGACCTATGAGAGTTAAGATTGTCTCTGATTGTCACTCCTTTCTGCTAACACTTGGCAGGGATCCCCTGATGAGCCAAGAGCACTGATTTAGAGATTTGTGCCTGTCTGTATCATGACATTCCTGTCCATGCTCCTCTTCTTCTCTAGCAGGGAAAAAGAGCCAACAACTGCTATTCTCTTTCCCCTCCCACCCTGGAGGAAAGAAAGCCATCACATGATAGTTCTTGCTGAAATGCAAATGATTTTCTTCTGATGCTGTTTCCTCCCCTTGCTGCCAGAGACCTGGAGAGTTCCAAGATCTGCCCAGTCAGCATCACCTTGGCTTCTGTGTCTTGCAGAATGGATCTGCTTCATCAATTACTCAAGAGAAAGAGCCCTGAGCAAGCAGCCCTTCCCCTCCTTAAACCAGGCAGACAATAAACTGTCTCTCTGTTCAAGGAAACATCTCCCCTTCTTCCTCCTCTCTCTCTTAATTGTCATAATTGTCAAAGGCTTTTCCCTCAGATTGCTCAGAAGTTGCCAAGTAGGGTGCCCCTCTTTCCTAACTTGAAAATCTGCTCCTATTAGCCCACAGAAACAGAGCAGCTCAGAGCACTAGAGGAGAATTATGCTTATTTCAATTGTATCAGGCTCTGGTACTTGGGAAAACACATTGGGTTGCTGGAGTATAATCTGCCGTGTTTCCAAGTGGTTTTTGGCATTAAACAGGGGATCCATAGGACAGAGTTTTTTAGTTGAAGAGAATACAGTTCAGCCATAACACTCTGGTCTCCAAGGCTGCTGCTGCCACACTGCTCTCCTGGAACACCCTTTGGTGACAGCAGCAGGCTCAGCTGATCCTCTTGGCACAGTCAGCAAGGGTGTTGGCTCCCAAACCAGTTGCCCCAGAATAAATGCACATGGAGTGAAGAAATGCAAGATTGCAGCTCTCTCTAGCAACTTCTTGCAGAAACAAGCTGTGATGAAAGTCACAGCAGCAGCATTTGAGGGTGAGTGGCTGCTCAGACAGCGCTCCCAGGCCCCCCAAGGGACACCTGCTCTGCCAGCCAGGCAGCTCACCTGCTACTAACAGGCTTTTAGATGAGGCTTTCCTGCTCACCTGAGTCTGGTTTTGTGGAGCATTTAGTTCCCCAAATGCCCTACTTGCAGGGAATAAAAAGCCAGTCAGCCGTTATGCTGAAAAAACACCAGCAAGAGAGAGAGAGCCTGTCTGAGCAGTTGGTTAAAAATTGGTCTAGACTTGCTCTCATTAATTTGCTTTAGAGACAGCTGGGAGAAAGGACAGGAGACTGAATTTATCTGTGATGAGACAGTCCCTGTGGCTCTGTGCTACCTATGCTGCTCAGCCAGGGGACACTGCAAACACTTGGCCTCCCATGGCCCAACTCAGTCAAACTCTCTCAAAACCAGTGACTCTACCTTCAAAGCGCTGAAGGGAGCCTCTTCCAACCTCACAGACTCCAGATGTGGAGCTTTTAAACAGAAGTACTTCCTCATATGGTAACTCCCAAAGGTCTGCTTTATCGATGCCACTGGAGGGTTGTTACTGATACCGGGTTATACAGCAGGTGAACTCTCAGTTTTTATAGCTGTTTACTCAGGATGGGGAAGAGAACCAGGAGGAAACACCTCGAATGACATCAGCAGGGTAATTTTTAACATGCATTGCTATATGGAAACAAAAAATCATCTCTGCACACAGATGATCCCCTTAAAGTATGTTTGAAAAATGTACCTTTTTTCCATTTCTGAATATAGGCAAAAATGAACAACACAACTGCTAAACCTGTTGGCAGAGAGCAATTGCTTGACAGTGTCCACAAAGCCAGGTGACATCCAGTACCGGAGAAAAGTTTGAGGGTTTTCAGCTGCTGCTGACTGAACTCAGCCAGCAAAGGCTGGTGCCCGGGGCTCTACAATTCAGTGGAGTTTAATGGCACACATGGCCCCTTAAAACTCATCCAGTCCCACCCCTTGCCATGGTCAGGGACACCTCCCCCTATCAAACCTGGCCTTAGATGGGATGGGGCAGCCACAGCTTCTCTGGGCACCTGTGCCAGGGCCTCAGCACCTTCACGGGGAACAATTTTGTTCTGTTTTTCTTCTGTCAGTTGAAGCTATTCCCTCTTGCAATACTGAAAGAGGATGTGCAAGTTGTTCATACCTAGTTTGTTTTGGTGTCTTTTGCTCCCCAATAGTATAACTGCTCATTTAGCAGCCTTACACTGGAGCTAATTAATCTTGCACAATGTAATTGGGATTATCGTGCCACTGGTGAATATGAGCAGCATTTATTTGGGAGAGATATAAAGTCTCTGTTGGCAATTCTTGTGCCAATATTAAACATTCCATCACTATTCAGACTAAAAGACAAAAGAGGACTAGGAAGGAATTTTTACACCAAGACATGAACTCTACGCACTGATAATATTTAAATATGTTTATACCACTGTGTACTGGTTCAGAAGTCAGCATGCCCCAGATGATATTATTGATTGCTCTAAAACCAGAACAAGGTGTAATCTGGCTTTAAGTTTCTGCAAATGCCAAAAATTAATTTTTGGTCTCATTCACATTTATTTTCTTCTACTTACTCCTGGTTCATATGAGGGCAATGAGGTCAGGTTGTACAGAAAGCTGCAGTGAAGATGACTCCTTGGCTCTCCTAAACTAATATTCTGGCTCACTCACATCTACCACAGGATCCTGAAGGCACAAAATGGATTCCCGGACTGGGCTGCCTCTTTTGAGAGTTTGTTTGGTGCTTAATTCCTGATTTCTGTGATTTCTTTCCCTAATCAGACCATCAGCACTTTCCCAAATGCTACCGCCTTGCTGATTTCAATGGTTTTGACTGCCCCTATCAGCTGCTATGGACACTGATTAGCTGAGGACTCTATGCCTCATCAAATACTGTTTTCCTGATTTGCTTGCCAGGACTAATCTTTAGTGATCTCTCCCAGAATCCCCAGTCGCCTCTCTGAGAGCATTCCCAGATGCTCCATAGTCTCCTCCTCCTTTTCCTTTGTCCTGTCCCACAATGACACCTCTGCTCACACCACTGACACCTTAATAATGTGCAGTTACCACAGGCTCCCCATCCTCTCTCTGCTCTGTCATTTAGATCCGAGTCTCCTTTGCAACAGAAACCAATTAGAAGCAATTAAGAGCTTAAGTTACAAAAGGAAATGGTTCTCAGTTACAAAACATTCACCAGCCAGTTCAGTCATTTTAAGACAACGGTGAACTGAACTTTTATCACAGTGGTAAACCAGACTGATACTGTGATCTACAGTTAATGTTTAAAAAAGAAATGCTCTCCGTCAGGGCCAAAGGCTGTTTTCTGATCATTTTCTCAAGGTGGAGACTTCTCCCATTGCCTCTGAGAAGAGAAGGAATCACATCTCTGAAAATTTCCAGTTGGTTTTATTCCAATTCCATTTACAAATAAATGCCTTTTACTAAGAGATTTTCTTAGACTTGGCAAAGATGTTTTTCCTGTCTAGGAAATCAGGTACATTAAACAAAATCTTTAGAGAGTTCAGGTTAACTGTTACTCTCCTTTCCATTTGTCCAAAGGTTCTAAATGAAGTCATAATGAAATCTTGTCACTGGGTCAAATCTCATTAAATGAGACACTTCTAGGAACATTAGACACTGCCCAGCATTCTTTAAGGTAGGGACTGCAAGACAAACATCCTTTTCCCACTGGAATTCAGACATTTTTATATCAGAAATGTTACACCTCCAGCTGAGGCACAACTCTTTTTTCTTTTGCTGTGCATGTTTTGTCACTGCTGAGGGTGAGCCTTTGGATCCCAAGTGCTAATTCCTGCACCTTTCTCAGGCTGTTAAACCTTCTGCATTCCATCTTTTATACACCTTTCTTTTGGCTGGCAGTTAATTGCTGTCCATTGTGCTGCACTTCCCCATAAATTCTGGACGTGCACAGAAGAACAAACACTTCCACAATGGTGGCCACAACTTTGAGAGCTCAGGAAAGGGAAGATTTTCCCTGTATGGAGTTACTGGATGCTTGATGCTTTCCAGGATCCTTCCTTGGCCCCACACAGAAAGCCCATAAGAGCATCTCCAGAGGATCCAGGGTTCGCCTGTGGACACCACTTGCCAGATTTGGGGATTTAACAGACCTGAGTTTCCCTGACAAAGCTAAATCCCATCTAAAATACCAGTAAGTAGAAGTAGGCATGACTGCAGAGAGCCAAAAGAGTGTTATTCTGCAAAATCTAGACTACATTAAAGTTGATGACATCCATTTATTTTGTGGCCCTGGATATTTCCAAATACACTTAAAATACATGAGCAAAAAACTGCAAAAAGAGGGATTCCTATATCTTTCCTAGCCAAGGCTCCCAAAAGTAGTTTATTAGCATGAAGTAATTAATTTTATTAACATTTATACTTCTGCCAGAAGAGGCAAGACCTGAAATACTTAGAGAAATACATAAAAGGTCTTATGAAAACCTAATTTGTTGAAGAAATGAGAGAAGAAGGAGCTTAGCTTTTAATCCTGTAATGAGGGACTCACTAATGAAAAAAATTCCTATAGAAGGCT
Source organism: Agelaius phoeniceus (assembly GCF_051311805.1). NCBI lineage: Eukaryota > Metazoa > Chordata > Aves > Passeriformes > Icteridae > Agelaius > Agelaius phoeniceus. Next base: position 112,167,028 of record NC_135267.1, on the reverse strand, counting down.
TTCCCAGGAATTACCTTGCTTCATAAGATTAATTTGTATAACATCCCCATCTTTTGGATTTGGAAAGTTCTTTGAAACTCTGTTTATCCAGCATATGAGGGACTAAGTTTATAAAAAAGGGGAAAAAGAGAGAAAAAGAAGTACCAAAGAGGCAGTGTGATAGAGGAAGTCCCTTCAAGAAAGGTATCTGCACATAGGTTAGAGACATCCCTGCTCCTTCCCAGGCCTGAAACACCTGGAATTGCACAGAGCTGGAACTTGGCTCCTTGGCTGTGAGGAAACAGTTCCTGGAAGGGCTGTTCCTGCAGGCAGAGAGGAGGAACAGGGATTGATGCAGATAAATGCCCTGGAGAGAGGCTGTTTCTCCCCCTTGTGCAGTTTGGGATGGAGCCTGGGATAATCCCCCTCGGGTTGTTTGAGCTCCCCATTCCCAGTTTCCAGCTGGGCATCTGCAATATTACTCCATAAGGAAGTCAGGGAAGTTTTAAGTTTTACCTTCCTGCACCCTGCTCAGTGTCTCCAACACCACACATACCTCAAGCAAACCGTGGATGCTCAAAGCTTTGGAAAAACAACACATCCAGAGTATTTTTGCTGTAATTCCAGCTTACACCAAAAATCTTTGTTACTGCTTTAGCTCCAAGGAGAAATGAGCTGCAAAGGAAGAACACAACCTTCAGGGTGATGTTTCTGCAGCCAGACCCAGCTTCCAGAGCCTGGGGAGACATTTCACTGTGGCAGGAACCATGACACCCACCACATCCAGTTGAAATTACCCTTTCAGAGCCTCCTTCTCTTGGGACTGGACTCTTTAGTCCCTACTTCTTTCAGAAACCTCATTTAGTCCTAAGAAATAACTTACCTGAAAAGGAGGAGGGTTTGGGGTTTACATTTACAGCCAGCACCTGAAGGAAATGACCCTTAATGTGTCACTGAAACCACTTAACCTGATCACAGGTGGATTTAAGTTCTCTCAATGACAGAGTTGTTCCCCCCATGCCGAATCCCAAGCGAAACATGTCTGCAAACATAAGTGGGTGCACTGTAGAGATTGAGGAAGGCACAGAGAAAACTTGTACCTATAGCAAGAGTTAAAAATAAAGGAACTTGCTAAGTTTGGTACCTTGCAGAAGGATTTAGGCACCCTGGATTCCTAAGGAGACCAACAAGGTGTCAAACTGGGCTTCCACTTGTTTGCCATAAGCCAATTGCCTCTGAAAGGATTGTGGGATGCAGTCACAGAGGGATTTAGTGGGGGCTCCAGGGAAGGAGCTAGAGGTGGTGAGGGAGGGATAAACTAAGTTTCAGGATCCTAATAACAGTGTTTACTGTAAAGCAGGATGAAGAAGAAATAAGATCGGTTCATGTAATTTTGTTTTCTTGGATTAAACTTACTTGACTCAGGGCTAAACTGATGGCTCAGTGAATGAACTTCCCTAAGCCTACACATGCATGACTTCATTTTTTAATATTAACATTTTCTTCATAATGAAAGAAAACTCACTGGATACCTATTGTAAAAAATCCCCACAAATTTATGGAAAAGCTTAAAGATTTGAGGGAATCAGAGGGTGTATTACCATACCTGTGCAGGGGAGAGTTTTTGAAGAACACTGGAAAGCCCAGCCCTACCCCTGGCTGGCAATTTTTCCCCTTGTGTGTTTATTTTATTACACTAGACAGGCACTTTCTCTTTTCTGCGTGCCTGGCTAATGCAATCCCCAGTGGGGTATGCTGTCAGGAAGGATCACCCCCAAAGATCCAATGGAGAGTGGCTGGTGAGGCCAGACTTCTGACGGAGACTGAGCCCAGCACAAAGAGGAGCCATTAGTGATCACTATCAGCTGAAATGGAATAGCTGGAAGAGAGCAATGAGCAGGGGGAATATAAGGTTGTTCCAAGTTTAGCTTTGTGCAGGGAGATGGATCAGTGGCAAAAGCCTGAAATAAAATGGAAAGGCAAAATCCCAAGGGGACAGAGCAGAGGGACAGAGGTTTCTGGGAGTTCCTAGGCTATAAAACTCCAGCTGACCTCAGACTCAAGGGGACTAAAAAAGACTGGAGAGAAGGAGGTGTCTTGGAAGTGGCCAGTGGGATATGACAACTCTAATCTGAAGCAAAGGACTGGAAAATAAAATGGAAGCAGCTCAGTGTGGAAAAGCCTGTGGATGATCCCTATACTCCACGCTGCAGCTTTCAGAGGACATCGAGAGCTCTTTAAAGTGCTTCAATTTTTTAGGCTGCTCCACTTGAAATTTTAGGTTGTCAATATCCTACATCCAAATCTGCAGCTCTTGGGTAAAGGAAAATGGTAACCAGGAAACAAGAGATTCCATCTTGGACTAAGAATAAACATCTCTGTCACAGGCAGATGGATAGCAGCTCAGCTGTGCAAAACATGAGAAAAGATGTTTGAGGAAAAATAAATTAGTGGGGAAGCGTAAAGCAGGGAATGGGTAGGATTTATCTCACCAAAAAGAATATTTTCTGTATCAACTGTGATTTATAGAAGCAGAACCAAACAGTCCTCGCCTACGGAGCAGCAGGTATTACAGGTACTAATCCTGCCAAAAAACCCCAGGACCAAAGAAGTACAGATCCCTATTTCCCCCTCATTTTCCAGGTAACAGATTTATTTTCTCTCCTGAATCCTTATTTCAAGTGCATTAGTTTAGTGGTTGCCTTGGGTCACTGTGGATAGGTTGTCTTCTCAACTATTTTTCTCATGCCTGCAAGCCTTTGATTTGTGGTTATTTGGTTTGCTACCTCAATTAGATATTTAAAATGCAGAGGGTATTTTCCCTTGCTTCTCTTATTCAATGCATCAGTTGTTTGATACTAAATAATGTAGAGCTGTCATCTCATCTTTTATTTCAGGGAATACAAGCATCTAAGGTGAAACCTGCCTCCTCCTACTCCTCTCCAGAAGTTAATTCCTCCTGGCTTGCAGCAGCAGAGAGGAGAATCCATTTTTTCTCTTTTGCTTTGTAGTGAGGGCAGCAAAGCGACCACGTTGTTGCTAAGGTTCTTCAGAATTGATAATTCTGTGGCATTTTTAGCTGGATGGCTGCAAACTCTCTTCTTTACACCATTTGAAAAACCCAAGGGGCTTTCCTATAAAGCAATTTGATGTATCCCAGCCTTTCCCCCAGGACCCAGCACCAGGAATTCTGTAGTGATTTGCTTCAAGGCATCGAGCACATCAAACCATGTTAATTACCACAGCCTCATCACAGCCACTCCAGCTTTTAGTGGCTCCATTCCCCCACAGACAGGTTTTAAAAAATGCAAATAAGTCCTGGCTGTGGCTTTAAAAAGGAGGAAAAAAAAAAAGGACATTAAACAAAATAAATCTCTCAGCTTTCCTGTGTGCTTTCATTTCTTACACTTCCTGAATGCTATCTGAAAATTCAAAAAAAGCAACCAGCAGCTGTTATCTCAGTACCTCCAGAACAATTCACTCATTTCATTCAGAACATTGGGGGAGTTTTAAACATACCTTGACTAAGCCAAAAATTTCAGAAGTTGTGGCTATTTCTGTCCCTTCCTCTTCCTTTCTTCCCAAAATATTACAGAATTCCCACTGGAGGGTAGCTCAGGAGTGCCACATTTCCTACCACCCAAAGAGTAAATTTTATGGCTGGGTCAGAACAAAGCTGTTATTTCACACATGATAATTTCTACACATAAATGCATGCAGAGCTGTGAGGCTGCTCTCGAGACCCTCAGGGGTATTAACACCAGAAAAATGAATTATTATTTATTCCACAGGACAAATCCCAGTCACATAAATAGAAGCTGGAAGTGCCCACACACTGCCAGCTCTAAACAGGGATGATGTCCAACCAACACTTCTTACATGCATGGAATGACATCCCCCTGTATCCATCAGATAAATACACCATGATTACTACTTTGAACAGCAAAATGTAAGAATTCAGTGGGTTTAACACTTTGCTTCACACAAGTGTTGTTACAAACATTGGTGTGGTATCCTAGAAATAAGACAAAGCACAATCTTGTCAATCACTCTGTGCCTACAGTTCAGTATAAAACAATAGAAATAGTTTCTTCCTTCTCACAGGCACATTGCAGCCTGCTAGATTATACTGGCTGCATAATGAATTTAAGGAATCAGCATTATGGTATTCAGGCTATGGCTTAACTGTGATAAATAGTGCCTAAATCCTATTCATCTTGGTATATCACTCATTCTTTGGAGCACACATTACTATTTAGTCATCATTTTGTTTCCAAAGTGTCAGCAAACTTAGATAACTGCACAGGTTGTTTTTTTTTTTTCTCTCCCCGAGTTATATTGTGGGCCATTAATGAGTTTTAACTTGGTCTGCAAATTTTTTGTCTGTCTGTTTCCTGACAGCAGGCAGTAACATCTCTCTGGGAAGAGATGTTACTGTAAGAGCCCCTCACAGAATTCAGAGTTGTTTTCCTACCTGGTACTGAGATTTCTCTCCCAAGTGAGCTGAATTACTCACAGCAGTACAACAGTTGTAGAGTTCAGGAGTGGATGCTTAAGGAAGGTTTAAGTCTCGTTGGTTTTAAACAAGGGGGAAATACAAAATATCACCAACAGCTGAACAAGCCTCACAGTGAGTCTCAAATCCCTGCTGTGACCTGCCCAGGTGCTGCCATCTAAACTGAGCATTCCCTTATCAGCTGATGAAACATTAGCCTCTCTTCTCATGCTCCAAACATCTCCTGAGCTTTTGCTTTTAAACACTTTTTCAGACCCTCTTCTGCCAAGCCCCTCTTCCCCTGCCACCCCTGTTCTCTATGCCGTTCACATAGAACTCATTTCCAGTGGTGCCACTGACTACAGCTCCCAACAAACAACTAAAAGGTAAATTTCTCCACATTGATCTTCTTAAAACTCTTGTCCCCACTCCCTTCCTGTTCTATTTACCACCTCTATGTCTGCACTAGAATTTTATCTTTAATTTTATTATTATATAAGGCTTTGAAGAGTTGCATGTATCCACTCTCTGCTCACACCCTTTGCAGAACAACTCTGTAACTACAAATTGGGAATTACTGGCCTGCTTGGGATAGTGAGTATCTGGCATGGTTTTAAGTGCTGAACTCCTTGCAAGAAAGTTCTGGCTTTTCTAATGTCCCTGAAGCCACAGTGATTCCTCTGTAATTAGGAACAAATAAAAACCAGCACCAAGAAAGTGGCTTAGTCTTTATCTTATGGCCCCCTGCTCAAACACTGTCCCATTAATAATGCATTTCCTTGGTTGCATGACCAATTACTGTTCCCACTAAAGTCCATGGCAGCATTCCAGCAGAACCTAAGTCAGTGCCTGCAGCACAGAACTGCTACCTCCCTGCCAAATCCAAGGGAATGCCAGGTCACCTTCCAGCTACTGGAGAAGCCCTGGGATGCTGGGTATTCCTCTAATTCAGCCTGTCAGACCCAGAAAAGAATTACTCCCAAAAATCCACAAGGGCACTGCCCCATTTTTTCCAGAACACACACCATGGTTATGATGGACAAAATTTGCTTCTTGGTGCTGATCAACTCTCTATGAAACAAAAACATGGCTTAGAGCTTATTGCCCACTTTAGGAACAACACAAATGCAGGAAGAAATGTAATAAAACTTTCCCATTTCCAAACTGCAGGAATCACAGGTGTTAACTCCTAAAACCAAGGAATTATTATTATTATTATTATTATTACAGCTATGGGAGAACCCACAGTGTCTTTCATCAGAGACAGAGATGCTTGTTGGATTTTGAGCCAAAAACTTCTCCTACTCCCCCATTAATGCTGTTCAGAGTGTAATTCTTCACTTCAGGGGTAAAGACAATTTCACGACTGATTTACAGTGTTATTCATCAGAAACTACTTTTAAATATTTATATTTGCACTTACGTATATTAAGTTCTATAGTAACATCATCTAATTGTGGAAGACAACTGGTCTCCTCCTCATTACTCAAACCATTCAGGAATTTTGATTGGTAAAACCTTCCAACCCACTCCTGCAGCCCTTTTAACCAAAAGTGAGGTTGTTCCTCCTTTGATCTTCCATGTCAGGAATTTTTATTCAATTATGCCAATATTAATATCAAATGAGTTGGGGCAAGTTTAGTTATTTTAAGTGCCTGCAGTGTTTTTTGAGGCAAAAATAACCTCTCTTTAATCCTAATACTTTAACCCACTACACAACAGACTGTGAGGAGCCTTTAAGAAAGAACAGTACTACAGAAATCTCAATTTACAGCATCGCTTTTGTATAAACAGACTCTAAAAAATAAATGATAGCAGAGAGCAGTGTTTGCCCTCATCCCTCACTGCAGCATTCCCTCCACAGCAGAGTGCTTGCAGCAGCACAGAGCCATGCATTAATCAGGAAGCTCCAGTGACTAATCCAGTTCACTCTGTCTAGTAAGAGGATTCCAGCAGCAAACATGCCCAGTTTTCTAAGAAGAAAGCAAGCCAAGCAAGGCAGCTCCTGAGGACATCAAGAAAATAAGAAGTGACAGATTGGTGTCACCTAAGAGAAAGTATGGCAGGAGATGCCACCATGCTTTTCTCCACACAGAAACCAAGAACGAGCAGATCCAGCAGAACATCCCTGTCCTGCAAGGTTACATCACTCCTGATGAGGAACAAAGCTCTCCTTCTGCTCATGGCCTTGGCAAGGCTTTATTTTTTTATTCTTTAATCAAATAAAAACAAACCCATACATTTCTGAAATGCCTGTAATTTAGGAGTTAAACTCTGATTTTAATTAACGTGTCTAGCCTTTAAGCTTAATGAGGTGAATCTTCCTAAATTCTAGTAGAACACAAGTCAGGCACAAGATTTTCCCCTCAAGAAAGTCAGCACTGTCCAAAATACCCAAACAACTTGTGGAAGTCTGTTCCCAGTATTTATTTCCAAGTCTTAATCCTTTTTAGATAGAAACTATCAGGAGAACAGAATAGAAACTATAGACAGAAACTACTTCAATTTAAATAGAAACTATTTAGTGGGAAGTATTTCCACTTACAGCAAGAATGAAGCTGACCTACACATCATACAGTCTTGCTGCATTGCATTTTGAAAAAATAAAATTCAGGGGTATCTGTGGTTATAACTGAGTAGTATTAGTATGGAGTAGAAAAGGAAGTATGTCTCAACTCAGTTTTGATGTCTAGTTATCCAACTGTTCTTGCTTTTTCTTCTATCTTACCATTGGGATTCTTTGGCTCCTCAAAACCAATGATGCTCTCATTAAATCTAGAGACACTGCTCTGCTGTTCTGCACACACTGCACTTCCACAAATGGGATGACTTTGGACTCAGGATACTTTACCAGAATCTGAGGATTAAATAAAATGAGAAGATTAATGCCCACAGTACCAGCCAAGGCTCCATTAGTTTCAGGAACACAGCACAGAAAAATGCTCTCTCTACACAATTCCTCCCCAAAAAAGTGAGTATTTTAAATGGTTGCTTGCCTTCCTCAAGCCTTGCCTTTCTAGGGGAGTTGGGGTAAAATCCCCAGGTCCCTGTGAGCACCCAGTTCCACCCCTGGAACACATTATAACAACTTTTGGCTGCTCTTCCTCTGTATCCAATGACCCCTTTGTTTTTTGCCTTCCTCTCTCCTTGTTCCTCAAAATACGAGCAAAGCACTTGGCAGGAACATCTTTGACTTAGGGGGTATTTTCTGCCAGGTAGCTCCAAGGAAAATGTAAACTACTTTGTTAGGCAGGACGCAGTTTTCCACGAGGATGGAACATTTATTGAGCTCCTGCTACACTTGAACTTTGCCATTTACCATCAGCTGAACACGGGCCATTGACCACCACTTCAACAATGGGGGCTTGTGTATAATCACAGAACAATTCATAAGCAGCTCCTGCAAATTCTAGAAAGGAGATTTTACTGCTTAACACAAAGGGCCAAAGAAAAAAATCAACCTAGTGGTGAGCAGAAATACCTTTCTAGGCACACATGCACTGATGGAGAAGTGCAGTGCTTAAGTTAGGAAATGTCCTTCCCAAAATTCAAACCATGAGCTGCAGATTTGGTGCAGCTGCCCAAACTGACACCACCTGCCCCAGGAAGGGGGACAGGGCAGCCAGGGGGAAACACCAGCTTTAGGATCCTCATGAAGTCTCCCTGAAGGTTCTAATCCTGACCCACAAGCACTGCAGGAGTGAGGATCCAGGTCTGATCCAGTCCTGACTAACTCCAGGGTGCCTGTGGAGACAGTGCTGGATACAGGAACTGGACCCACAATGGATCAGACTTATCCAGGATTTATTAGAACTTCCATGGACTTCAGGAGATGGATGTGGGTGCAGGTTCCACCACACAGTCTTAACTCAGGAGCAAACACACACCCATAAGGAAAATCACTTAAATCTTCAATTTTAGTAAGAACAGCAAAATAGCAAAGAGATTAAAACATCCTTTAGAGTCAGCATGGATGTAAGCTACAGATAGACAAGGAAAAAAACAGGGTGAGAGGCCACACATTTCATCACCTTGGAACAAGATTTATCTGAATTATTATGGAGAATTTTAAACCAGAGCTGGTTAGATAATCTTAGTTTGAAATAACATTTATTTTAAATTACCACTATAACCTTATTAATTGTCACATAGAGCCTGGTCTATAACAGGCTTGTTACAGAGAACTCTCAAGTGTTCCAGTTCTGTAGTTGCATATTTTTTGTGAGATTACAAACAGTAGAACATAAATTTATTATTTTTCATCTAAATATGACTCACAGTGTAAATATTAGGTACCATCTGGTTGTATGTAACAAGTCTCATTGTGCACAAATAATCACCAGCACTTCTAGGCTTTTATCTGTCTTTCAAAGCTGCCATAAATTAGATATTGGCATTTTAGACACTAAATGTTGACATTCATGGTGCAAGATGTCTAACACAGCAACAGGAATTCTTACTTGGTAGGAACAGGGAGCATTTATGTTTATCCCTAGTACAGAAAAGCATCCCAATGCTCTTGTGACATTTGATGGAGGCACAGAAATTATCATGCAGCAGAAATGTCAGAGTTTTGTGCTTAGTGAGGTGCTCTCCTGTTAGTATCTAGTGTTGAAATCCGAGAAGTCAAGCTTGGAGATCTCCTTCTCGTTGGAAAAATTTGTTTTATCGATGCGGGAACTTGGGCTTCCAACTTTGCTCAGCCAGGATTTCCTGCAGGAAAAATAAGAGAGGGTTGGCAGATAAGGAACTGCACATGTGGGGGTTATTCTCTGTCATGTCTTCATTCACTTTTACTTTTTTAAGAGCCATAAAAAGCATCTTTCAATAAGGAAATTACCCCAAATCTGTTCTGTTTCCCCTTGCTTTCCCTTTAAAAGCAAACCAAACTCTTTAAAGGTATCAGTGTTTCCAGGGGATTTACAGAATATTACATAAAAACACAGCTGATAAAAAGGCTTAAACAGATTTACTGCAATGATCCCTTCTAAACACTATCAATAGTATTCCAACAGGTATAATTACCTTTGCAGAGTCAATACTGTGCTTTTAGCAAGGACCTACAAACCATGATAACTGAAAAGAGACAGAAAAACAGAATCCCAACAGCCAGTTTGCTCCTTGCTGGTAACTAAAAACATGGGAACAGGAAAGGAATGAGTTCAAAACCAGCAAAAAGACATCAATTATGTCAGAGCAATACTGATTTGTAATAAATACTGAATGTTACACTGGATAACTGGATACACAAACACTGGAAATGCAGCAGGTGAGTGCTTACACAGAGGTTTATTTACAAAAAACACTTGGTCAGTATTTTTGGTTGTACTAAACTCCCAGATGTAGAAGAGAGAAAGTATTTTATTGTACCATATTGAAGGAGAAATATATTTCCACACAAATGATTTTTAGAAGTTAGTATAGATACTTAACTGATTACTATTAAAAATAAATAATATTCACCTTATTCTGATTTGAAAACAATAGTTGTCTTATTAAGAGCTATGTTAATTAATCCTTTGCAGAATCCCACTGAGCATTGTAATCTGCAATATTCTAGCAATGAGACCTAATTTTGATGTCTTTATAAGGAGAATCATGCCCAGAAATCACTTACCTTGAGCCAGTAAATCAGTATATCACATCTGAGATACAGAAACACACCTTGCTAGAGACTCTACATGCAAGATTTTTTTAAAAGCAGTTATTGACACCAGAAAATGCTGCAAAACATCTCAAGGGGCTTCACCAGTTACCAGAGAGAAATAATTTTCCCATGAATCATGTTAGTCTCTCACAGATGGGTCTCATCACTGGCACAGACAGTTCTAAACTTGCATTCAATGTGACTTGAACAATAAAACAGAGCCTCTGTATGGAAAAACTTCCTACAAAACAGCGACCAGACCCAAGGATCTCACATTCCAAGTGTGACTTGCTTTATTTTAGCATAGAGAAACTAAAATACCTGTCAGATGCTTCCACTTCTTCACACCTCTTGTTCTTTGCTGCATGTTATGAACAACCTCCCTTCCTGTCTTAGATGAAGCCTTTCCAGTAAGGAATACGAAAAGGGAATAAAGAATCCAGGAGTAAAACAGGAGAACACAGCTTCCCAGTTCTGCTGGAAGCCTCAATACAGAGGGGATATTTCAACAGAGGGAAACAAGCCTAAGGACAGACCAGTCCCTTTTGTTTCATATTCAGAAAAAAAACCTGAAAATGGTTCTTGTTTATTTACCAGGAAAGTCTCTAACAGTTGGATGGCCTCTAGTGAGAAGAACGAACATGTATTTGAAATACTGAATTAATCTCCTGAAAATAGTAGAAATTGCTTTTTAAGTAATGTGATAGTTTGTTCACTACTTCCTTTTGTCTTCCCATTTTGAAGGTGAGCTTATCCTGGAAAAAACCAAAAGGAGCATAGTCCTTGTCCAGCCTTCACAACAAAAATTCATCCCTGGGTGCTTCCAAGTCCCAAATGTTGCTGGGTAAAGAAATATCTACAAATTCTGACTAGAGTAAACAATCCACTCTCAGCTCCACATACCCTCCCTTCACATGAATAAGGATGAAGCACAAATTATGAAAATCCAGTTAGAGCAACCCAGCTCCATGGAAACTCTTCACAGGATGTGTATGTTGTTTCTTATTTAATGCAGCAGGGAGGGGAGGAGGCAATATCTGGGAATTGCATGACTTTGAGCCTCAGCTCTGCATTGAGGGACTTTCCTCAGCCATCTCCCTCTCTCTGCTCAAGTGACAGCCCAGTCACCAGCACTTTGAAGAAGCACATTTTTCACAAGCTAAGAAAACAGAAAATCAGTATTTCCTAGAAGTTAAATGTCATCTCCAATCTCATCACTACCAGGGGTATTTATTTCCTTCAACAGTGAAGAAAAGGTTCTGTACTCTCCTCCTCAGCCTGTTCAATTTCCATTCACCTCAGATCTCTTCATGTGTGTAGACATGAGCTACAATTACTTGCATTTGGAATCTTAGCTTGTCATTTATAGCATCCATGTTAAAATTCACTGCTCCTTCCCACTTCTCAGGAGTGCAAAGACTCCCTCCCCCTCACTCATCTGAAGCAAACGAGGACATTTCTGAGAAGACACCACACAGGTTACTCTTGTTTTAAAGGATTTATTCCCAAAGGGACTGCTCCAATGAATCCAGAACAAGAGCTAGCCTCTAAATAGCCATTTCTGACCACGTTTAACTTCATGGAATGGTTTGGGTTGGGAAGGACCTTAAAACCCATCCAGTGCCACCCCCTGCCACAGGCAGAGACACATTCCACTGTCCCAGGTTGCTCCAAGCCCCATCCAACCTGGCCTTGGACACTGCCAGGGATGGGGTTACCACAGCTTCTCTGGGCAACCTGTGCCAGGGCCTCTCCACCCTCACAGGGAAAAATTCCACCCCAATATCCTACCCAGTCCTGCCCTATGACAGTTTGAAGCCATTTCCCCTTGTCCTGTCTCTCCATTCCCTTGTAAACAGCTCCTCCCCAGCCCAAGCACTGCCTGTCCATGAAATCACTCTTGGCCGTGCTCTGATCCCACTGAGTTCACCATGGATAACCATGGATCTCTGAGTTACACAACCTCCCTGTCCAGGGGAGAAGCCAGTGCTCCTGAAACAGCTTCCCAACCAAACCACACAGCCTCCCAATCCCCATGTTCATGGGGGATACTCCTAGGAGCTTAGAACAATTTGATCTCACCCTTTCCCTTCTCTCCTTTCATTAACTAAAACCAACCTTGTTAAGAGACACTGCCTTGACACCCAGAGCCCTTCCTACTCCACATGTTCCTGGAAAACAACATCCAAAGAGCTGGGTTTTCACCATCCCAGTTTATATCCTTGTGGAAACAGCCTAGCTGGCACAGCATTCCAAGCAGGAAAACACTCCTACCTGTCAACTTGGCAGAATGGAGCCTGGCCTGGTATCTGGAGAACTTCCTGGAAAAGGTTATTTAAGGAGTTATATCTCTATAACACAGGATAAACACAGAACCCAAGGCTGGAAAAGACCTCCAAGACAGATTCCAACCTTTGACCAAACACCATCTTGTCAACTAAAGCACAGCACTAAGCACCATCATTAATAAAAATAATTAATAACACTGGCACAGCTCTAAAACCCACTGTGCTTGAAATACTACAATAACAGAGTAACTTTCTGATTTCCTGAACAATATTTATTTTTTAACTCCAATCTCTGCTACAAAACAGATCTCTCTAAAATAAACAGCATGCTTGGCATTATTCTCTGAAGTATTTCTTTACAATATGAAAGCTTCTCTTGCAATACTTCCTTTTTTGTATGCAAAAAGACAAACTTTAATCCCAATACTGGAGAAATTTACAGTCAGTGGTGCTAGGAGAGGACCTGGAAATGCCCTCCAGCATTAATACACAAGGAACTAGGCACAGGTTAAGAATATGTTCCTCTTTCTTCACCTCAAGCCCAGTGTCACTGAAGTGTAACAGGAGAAACCTGTGCTTTTATTTAGAGGAAGAGAAAATAATGGCACTGGCTTGTTTACACTTTGTTTCCTTTTGTTTAGGACAAATACTGCAGAGAATGTTACTTTTTGAAGACCATATTTACATCTGTGACAGCATATAGACCAGGCCTGCAAAATATTTATAAAATCCATCCAAAAATATTTTTGCCTTCTGCAACAGCACTGTCCAATTTTCATAAATCCTGATATTTCAATGTTTGCAGAAGAAATGTGGAATTCTCTCTCTCTCATGGATATCTGGCTTACGAGATTTTGGAAGGAACCTCAGCCATGGTTTTCAAGCTTTGCTCTGTAATCTTTAGGGCCAGGAACATTTGTTTTTATAAACCCAAAATTCCTCTGCATAAAGACACCTCCCACCTTTCCCTCCTCAGCTTACTGCAGAGCCATTCCTATTGTCCATACACCTCTGCTCCTCCTGCCAGGAAAATAGGTAACTGTAAAGAAAATTTATAGGGTTTCTTGTTGTGAAAAAGTAGCAGGAAGAATAAAAACCCTGGCAAAGAAGTGTGTTGGGAATACTGGGATTTCAAAACAAGGCAAAGTGCAAGGGAGGGAAATTTTAACCCCATCATTAGGATGGCCCCACCAGAGCCCAGCACATCCAAGCCAAGTGAGGGGTTACTCCAGAGGATGAAAGGAAGCAGAAGCAGCAGGATGGAAGGATACAGACCAAGCAGTGGGTGGCTGGAAATGAAGGGACCTGCTGAGGCGTGGGCACGGTGGCCCAGAATAGAGCAGAGCCTGGAGCTGTGTGGGAGCCTGGCTGCTCCATGCATCCCAACTGCAGGAATGCCTCAGCCCATGGGGGATTCAGCACAAGGTCTGGAAGTGTTTGAGGAAGGAGAGAAGGGTAGTTAATCAAAACTGGTGTTTGACTGTTTTTAAACACAGCTGTCAGATGAATGTTGTTAATTTGTTTATATTTCTTCCTTCCTTGCTGCACTCAGGGGCAGCATTTCCCTTGGGAATGCACAATGAGCTTTTCCTCGAGGTATATTGAAAGGATGTCAACAGCAAGGGCAGATTAGCAGGATCTGAGATTTTACAGATATTGTGGGACACAGCCCTGAGTAAGCCTCAAATACACATTTTGGTGGTGAATTTCTATTTATAAACTTGAGAAAAGTGACTTATGCATTAGTCATCACATTCTGTATGGTATTGGCAAGGCTTTTTAATGTAGAAGTGATCATGGCCAGTTGCATCAGGGGAGAATTTGGCTCTATGTACCTCAAATCCACTCTGATACTGGTATCTGATCTATGTCAAATGTCCTCACCTATTACTTTAAAGAGGAGGAATTATGCCACAATGATAGAAACCAACCCTGGAGTTGTTCTGGTTTTGTCACATACAATGCCAAGATCTGTTGTGCATTTTCCTGTTAATCATCTTGGTAACCTTCAAGGAGGATTTAATCATTTCAACATGAGATCATAAGTATATTTTTATTAAAACTTATCAGCATACCTCTTTGTTTAGGCCATGTTAGGCAAGTCACTTTTGGCTTCTTACAGAGATCTTATCAGAAAAATCTCAGCAACACTGCAGTCATTTGTTCCAAAGTAAAGAAGTGAGTGAAAAGTAAACTCAAATTCAGCCATTCCAGTAACTCAAACAAAGCTTTTATGTCCACACTGACCTACAGAAAAGCAGGAGACAAAGGGAATTTCCAGTTAAGCTTGTGTCCTGTCTCCCAGAGCAGTAAACATCCCAGGAAGCCAGCAGCAGCCAAAAGGCCCATTGTGTTTTCTCCCTGGAATCTCTCTGCCCCTACAGGGACCTTGGCTCCCCAGGCTGACTGGGAATTTTGGCTAATCCCACCCACTGCACAGAACCCACTCAAGGTTCTCTGCCATTCCACAGCTATTAAAGCCAAGGCCACAGGAGGCTTAAATGAGGAGGAACTGTTGCTGTTAGGGCACCGACAAAAGAAAAGCTCTTTCTAATGCTCAGCACCCATCACCCACATAAGACTGAACAAGGACTAAAGGACTTCAGCCTCTGACCAATTTTACCCATCCAAATGTTAATTAAACCCTTACACTGGCCATTTCAGAGCTAGAATGAATCACCACACTTGACCAGCTCAGCTTTACTTCAAACCCATGTCCTTACACAGCCTGGCAGAAATCCAAGTGTCCAGCTGAGCAACACAGTCAGGAATCTGAAAGACAACACTTCCCTGTTGTACAGTCCCAAGGCTCAGCAGGACACAAAAGCCACGAGGAACAACACCCACAGCTCCACACTTGCTGCATCTCCTCACAGGACACTTACACTGAAGAATAATTCATTATTATGCAAGAACTAAAAATAATGCCAGGCCAAACTGGAGTGAATTCCTTCAAGCACTGGGATTCTATTTTCCTCAAAAGTCCCCTTTACTTTACAAATCTCTTTGCATCATTAAAGGACTGAAAAAATGAAAGAGTTAGAAGGCTCACTGAGAAGTTGCCATTTCCAATTATAAATGTCTTAAAGGAAAGCATCAACACTTTTAAAGCATCCTCCTGTAGAGCTCTGAGCAAGTCTGAGGGCCAATATTTAACATGCTCAGTGTTGCAGTGACTGCACATAAATTTATCTTTTCCTAGAATGCCTCTGTTGGAACATTTCACAAGCTAACAAGGTTGGCCTACAACTAAAAACTTTGGGTCTCTTTTTATCCTCAGTTTGCAAAAGAGTTTTGAATTTTTTTTGCCAAGCATTCAGCCAGCTCAGCTCTATTTTTTCCCCAATTTTACACTATGTGATCTAATTTGTTAATTTAAATTGCACACTTTCCAAGGAAGCAGCTACACCCCCACCTCTTAACCTCCCATCTCCAACTGCCTTTTTTAAAGCAACTATGATGTAACACAGACATTTCAGAACATAAGAGCAACAAGAAAATGCTTTAAATACATAATATTAGAGAGCACAAGTGTTCAGGAAAACACCAAGTGGATTCCACTAGCTAATAGTCTGCTCAAAATTTATAAGCTGAGAAAATTTGAGCTTTATCAAGACTTACTTTCGTAATGCTCTATTTTTTTGCTCTTACAGATATAGCCCCAACAAGCAGAAAGCAAAAAATTAACATAAGGATGTTGCAGGGATTCTGTTCTTGATTTGACAAGTGCTCCTTGTGATTTCCAGCACACCAGAGCACAGAGGTGCATCCAGCAGGATGTTTACAAGGCAGGGAACACTGCACCTGTCATCCACAGGATGCACACAATATTCCCTGGAAAGCACAGGAAGGACTAGGATATGTATTATTTATTGTTTCCATCATATATCCCCAAGACCCTCTGTCTGCTCTGCCTCGAGGTAAAGCTCCAGACACAACAGCCTCAGGCAGGAGGGGCTCCAGGATGGGATGTGTCAGGCTGTCCCTCAGGGACCCTATGGAAGCAAACACCCCTTTCCACTCTCACATCCCAAGGAATTGTGTTCTACTCACTGTAAGAAAATAACTTTCATTCTTCAACATATTGCTTCTTTATAATGTTTTTCTTATGACTTCACCTGTATTCAAAATACCATTTCTGGCAGATCTAATCTCAACTTCATTTCTCCCTGGCTTTCCAAGTTCCATGAAGTTTTCCTTTCACTCTCTGCAGGCAGGTATTAAACACATCACCCTAATGAAGCCATTCAAGCCCTGATCCCAAACCACTCCAACAGGAGGGATGCTGAGATATCAAATAAAACCCAAATATAACTCAGCCAAGGCTACTTGATTTCCTCAAAGTCTACATTGCAACATCTCTAATTGCTGGGCTTTATACTTTCTATTAATATTAAAAAATAGATAGAAAAGACTTTCACCACAGCATGCCAAGGGCAAAGCCCATCCTGGGGTCCATGATCTGTCACTATGGATATACTCACTGAGGGAAAAAAAACCACACAAAGCTTCCAGCTATTTAAGGAAGCCATCAGAGCATGAAGAAGTATCCCAGTTCAATGTTTCTTTGTGTAAAAAAATCGTTAAACAAGGCTTTTAATATGTACTGAAATGAGATCTGATACGTGCTCTTGCTTTTCAGTGTTGTACTACAGCATGCTTTTATTTAACCTAATTTTCAGAGTATTTACCTAAAAACATTCTCCTGTTTATCTGCAACAGTGATAAAAATGAATGAATCAAGAAATAGATTTCTTTGAATCTTTTTTCCTACAAAATGAAGCCATACTGGAAATACCAAAATCTTGGCTTCTTGGCTTCAAGATTTCCAGCTCTGGAACTTTCTACTTGAAGTTACCATGTACCAAAAACAAAACAGACAGATTTTATTATAATTGAAGGTAACTGGCTTTATCTTTCCACCTACAATTCCCATGGGTTTGGACATTTTTCTGCTCATTCCAAATCTGCCCCTTCACAGTACATGATTTTGGTAGCGACAGCTTCAGACTCCAAAAAAATCAGAATAAAAGCAGTATTCTACTAAAGGCAGCATCTTATTTCTACTGAAGTCAACAACATCTTCTATCTACTAAAGTCAACATTTACTAGGGACAGGGAGATAGACTTGATGTCTGCTTTTAAAATTTAAACAAAGAACTACAATTACAGCAGAAATATCAAAATCAACCATCTTTGGAAGACTATTTCATACTGTGCAAGTATTCCAAAATAGGTCTTGTTAATAACTATTTGTAAGTACCTTGTCCTGCAGAAATTTTTTTTGTTGTTTATGCTTCATAATTCCTTAATATACAGCAGGTTTTGATATTTTGTGAGATGCTTGGTAACAAGAGAATTATTGGCAAAGCATAAATATGTTCCTAAACTTCATCTTCCTGGGTTTTTTTCCATTTTTCCTTCAAGCTTCAGGGTCTGTCAAGAAGTATCAAACATCTCATTTGTTTACTGTAATTTATGCCATTTTCTTTTTTTCCCTTCTCCCTTTCTGAAGTTGTTCCTATGGCTTTCCCATGTAGTCTGGCTGCTGCAGGAGCTAGATGGGTTTGGATAGGAATTGAGAACTACAAAAAAAAAAAATCCTTGAAAACCACAAATTTAACTAGTGGCTCATTTTACTGAAATTTATATTCAAGTATTTCAGAAAAGCCCTCAACTCATTTCACAGTTAACTTGAAGCTCCTTGGTGCTTTCACTGACAGATTTCCAAAGGCAGGGAGCTGAAGCCCTTGCACAGAAGACACAGAGGCATTCCTAGAATAAAACCTTTCAAAAGGCAAGCTCAGGCTCTTTGTTTTTGCTCAGGGTTTATTTGACCATTGCTAAGTGCACAGAGAATAAAAGATGTTTTCAGTTTTTGGCAACACTAAGACCTTTGAACAAAACAAAAGTAATAATTTATAGGAGGAATTATGCAAACTTCCAAACATTACCAGTGTATGATTGGGGGAGCTGCTATGAAAAAATAATTTCACAAAATTCATGTCAGAACCGTTCATGTCATCATGCTTTTTATAAAAACAAGCTGCCTGGCTGTCCAGAAAAAACAGTCCAAACACTATATAAATCATCTCAGTTAAAGATGAACTTCACAGCAGCTGCACTGAAATTCAGGACAGAGCATGTGTGGGACGAAGAGAGTGGCTTGACCATAGATCTGCCTCCAGATAAAGGCACTAAAAGCCTCCAGGAATTCCCACTCTGAGATAAGGACCCAGTTTTATTAATATTTATGATGATATGACAGATGTTACCACCAAACTGAGATCAGGAAGGAGGTCAAGAGCACATCACCTCTCTGAGTCACATTCCAGGCTCTCAGACTGGGTATCAGTAAAAGGAAGAATCGCTGGAAGTCTTTCCAAAGACACAGAAACATCATTGCATCCTTTATAACATCAACAAGCAGGAGTAATTGCCATTTCATTCAGCACAGCACTAGGACAGGAGTGCAAAGTCAGTCCCATTTCTTACATCATGCTGAATCCTTCTCCTGTGTTTGGAGAAATGAGTGGTTGCTTATTCTGCTGGAATTTTCATCAGCAAACACACATGCAAAGACATCTGAAGCAGCACAACTGCTGCTACTGTGTGAATAGATCCTACTGAGGGCAAATTTGCATTTATACCTAGAGTAAAAAAATACATAAAAAGCTAATCTCGACTGTGACAACTGCACATAGAATATATTCTCAACCACATACAGGTTTCCAATTCCAAAGACATTCAGTTTTAAAACAAGCCATCCCTCAAATTCTTGGATACCAATCACCAGAGAACATTTCCTCTTGGACAGACACACTCTATTTAGGCAAACCAAACTCCTCCAGGAAACTGGAAATCCTGGCACTGAGAAGTCAACAGATGTCAAACCCAGTCAACAAGGACTTCTAGGAATTCATTAGCCAGTGAACACCTGTAATGCTGGTTCCAAGCAGTAAACACACAATACCATAACCAACCGAATTCAGAGTTGCTGTGTCAGTTTTCTTTGCAATCAAGGACATTTGGCCACAGAACTCGACAAAGTATTAAATAAATAATTCAAATTACATCAATCACCTTCCTGCCCTTGTATGAAGTTCTGCATGAGGACTGTGGGGACCAAATAAAGTCAGAACCTTGCATTACAAGCTCAGAATTCCCACACAGAACTTGGCTCTCCAGCTCCTTTCCTACAGGACAAACAGCACAAGGGTTATTACAGAGGTGCCTGCAGGTAAAGAAATGCATCTCTACCAGAGAACAACTTTCCCCCTAACATAAAGCAGCAAAAAGGATTTTTATTTAATTAAAACATCCATTCTGACTTTAAACTTAGTAGAGGACAACACAGGCTTGCCTACAGATTTATTTGTTTACCGAAACAATAGAAACAAGTTCATGATTCAATTATTGACAGATGATCTACTATTGTGATGTAAACCTTCTGTTCCTTCATTCTCCTTTGACTTCACAATAGAAACAACCTTCTCTTTATGCAATTTTGCTTATTTATCCATATATTAATCCAGTATGTAGAAAAATACTGTGACATTTCTTTAATTTTTAACCTTCTCATATAAAAACTCCACTTTAAAATTTTAGCTTTACATTTAGCTCTAAATTTTAGCTTTAAATCATTAATTTCACCCCAGTTTTAACTGTTGGACATTTTTAATGACCTACCTTTCCCAATACTGGAAGACAAAGCCCTAAAATTCCTAAGTATTGATGAGTCCATTTCTTAAAGGTTCTTCATCTTTAAGGTGAATGTTAAGAAGCAGCTCAGTGACCATCTAGAAAACCTAACCACTAAAATAATTTTCTAATCTGTATATTAATTTAAAAATATTTTTAAGCCAAGAGTCTGATCCCCTACAAATACATCCAAACAACTGGCAATATAACTAACTCAAGAATTAAGTCTACCAGCTTGAGAAATCTGGGCTGAGCTTCTCAGACAAAGAAATCCAGCAGGAACTTCAAGGAGCGACATCTCCAGCTGAAAAGCAACACTATTATGGTTGAGATCCAGAAAATTTCATTAAATATTAATATCTCCTGCTTTGCCTTGCTCCTGCAGCAGCAGTAGAAGGATAAAAACACTGAGAGAAAAACCTGCCCAGCTAAGCAAGTTGTAGGTGCTGGTTAAATCAAACTTTGACTCCTCTCCCTGTATTTAGAGATAGAGAACGAGATTCTCTCCAAATCCCACAGCACTCACAGATCCAAAATGCTGGATGGCTCCCAAGAACTGGAAACAGGATGACAATTCCTCACCTTTCACAAAACACAAACCACTGATTTTATTAGGAAATGACACACACTGTTCCCAGGTATAAAACTGATACATGGCTGGGGTGACCAGAAAACAGCAACTGACCAAACCCTGAAGCAACAGGGCAGAAAATAAAACTTCTTTATTCCACCTAAACACATTTACAACCTTTACAAGGCTAATTAGAAAACAAACAGGGAGAACCCTAAGGAGAACCAATTACCAGAACAGAAAACTATGCATAAACAATTCAGGCCTTTATCTGCATGTATAATTTTAACACAATTACATTTACCATGAGCACATGGGACAAAAATGGTTGCGTGGCTGCAGCTTTAACATGAACCATAAGCAGCTCAAAGCTGCCACATTTAAACAGAGCAGCCACACACACAACTCTGATGGAAACCTGGCTGAACACCAGACCCAAGCAGAAACACTAAAGAGGGTGCAGGGAGCACTTAATTCAGAGTAAGGAGTAGCTTTCCCATTCAGTTCTATGGATAAATAGAATAAATTTTTGTCTCTCTTCACCACCCTTACTAATCAAGGCTACTTTGCCGTTTCTAGAGTCCATTGCACACCTTAAGTGACAGCTGTACATTCCCAGCACTCTATTGCTTGGTGGCACAATGTTGACTTAGGAACCCAGCAAAAAGGGCAGCTGAAACCTACTTAAAGTGCTTTAGAGCAGAGTTAAATGTGGCAAAGAGTGAGTATGAACAAGACCAGTGTGCCTAAATCTGCACAGATCAAGGCAGAGCAACAGCTCTCCACAGCAACTGAGCTCCACATCCACTGGTTTTATGCTCCAAACGTGCAACAACATTGGCAGAATTGGAATCCCAGGATGGGTCAGGTGAAAAGGGACCACAGTGCCTCAGTCCAACCATCCCAGAACACACAACACAGGATTGTGTCCAGCTGGTTCTGGAACATCTCCAGAGAGGGAAACTCCACAGCCTCTCTGGACAAACTGTTCCAAGAAGTTCTTCCTCCTGTCCAGATAGAATCAGTTCCTGCCTGTTGCTCTTGTGCCATGGCTGGGCCCCCTGGAACAGAGCCTGGTCCCTGCAGACAGGGACAGCCAGGGCTGAGAGTCCCCCTGGAGGCTGAGCAGCCCCAGCTCCCTCAGCCTCTCCTGGGCACAGAGATGCTCCAGGCCCTTCCTCATCTCCACAGCCATCGCTGGCCCTGCTCCAGGAGCTCCCTGTGCCTCCCATCCTGATGATCCCCCAAGTGGACACAGCACTCCAGATGTGCCTCCCAGGGCTGGGCAGAGGGGCAGGATTCCCCCCCTGACCTTTTGGGAATGCTCTTCCAATGCATCCCAGGTCCCATCAGCCTTCCTGCCCCCATGGCACTGCTGGTCAGGGACACCTTAGTGTCCACTAGGATCCTTCTCTGCCAGCAGGTTGGCAGGAGAATGAGGGCACCACCCCAAACCTCCTGAGGAGGTGCCTTGGTTGCTGAGGAGGCTGTAGGAGGGAGAGACAGAACAGCTCCTGTGTCTGAGGGGACACCAAGTGACAGGTGACAAGGACCAAGCTTTCCTTTCGATCCCCATCCTCACACATGGAAAAGAATCAAGGAACTGAGTACACTTTGCACTCCTGTGCTTCTATAAAAATCACTTTGTAGGCTGCTCCAAAGCAACAGAGCTCAAAGCTAGGGATTTTTATGTAAAATGTGATAAAGGGGACCTAAATCTGTTCTATGATGTTACTATGCAACATTCAAACTGTATTCTTTCCTGATATGTTTTTAAAATAAACCCAATTTCAAAGAAAATTCCAGGTACCAAGCAATTGCTTATTACTTACAGTTCTTCAGGGCACTTCAGTGAATCCTGGGAGAGATTGTTTGCTAAGGAATGCAAAACACTTCCCTTATGGCAAAATTCTTTCAGACAAAGAAACTGTTGCTGGCTAGAGAATACAAATCATTCCAGCTCATCAAAAGGATTTTTTGTAAAGCAAATTATTCTTCATTAATTATTACTTTATATACATTCACCACTTTTAGCAGCTGTTTCAAACAAATTTATGTCTCTTAGAGACATAGAGCTGATATTCAGCCCAATGAAATAGCACAAAATAAATGATGCATAACTGTAAAGGTCACCTTCTCCCATAAGCTTTTCAGGAACCTCCAGTCAAAAACCCAGGACTTCAGTAAACCCTTCAAAAATCCTAAATTGGAAAAGTTACATTTTCCAGAAGTTCAAAAGCATTTTGAGTTACCAAGTAGGATTGGGCACCAAAAAGCCTTTTAATATTTTAGAATCAAAAAAACCTCCCAAAAACTAAAAAGTTAAAGTTGATTGAGTTAAAGAAATTCAGGCCTGTCTCACTCTTCATCAGAAATCAACTTCATGATGAAGAAGCACAAACTCTTCAAGTCTCTGCATATTTAAAATTCTTATGTAACTTTCTTTTAGCAAGCCATGATGGCTTCTCTGTTTTACTGCCATGTTGAATATATTCTTTCCCTTTTTAAACTGATTTCTAAACAATATAATTCTCCAAATGACAAATGAGTTCCAGTCAACTTGGTTCTTCAATGATGTCTGGAATTTTTCATCTATTAAAGAAAATCCTGGAAAACTGTATCAATAAGGCACCAATATGCACTCCAAAAATTTAAAAATAATAACATATAGGATTACAGCATAACATAAGACATCTTGGTTGATCTTCCACAAACACAAACTAAAATGAGTTTTAAACACTGCTTGACTAGGAAAAGAAGAAGCTTTTATATTCTGGGGCCTCTCAGAAGAAGCAGAAGCCATCACAGAACTGAAGCTGTAACACAAGGGAAGAGGGTAATTTAATGAGGAGTTATATATTAAAAAGCAGCTAATAACAATTAACTGCTCTGTGACAAGAAACTTCCATGTCACTCACTGAATTCTGCATTCCTAGCAGGAATTAGTTCCATTTATTCCTAAACAATTCATTGGAACACTGGGTCTGCAATGGCAAGGTTGGAAATGCTTTTTAAACTCAGAAATCTCATTTCTGTCAAACCCTGAATGGTGTTTGAAAAGAGGGGGAAAGATTAAGAAATAAGACCTGGATCAAGTTTCTCTACATTGGCTGAAATTTCATTTTCCATTAAAGCTGTCAACCAGCTTTACTGAAATAAGTGATTTTAATTACACTTGACAACCCCAAAACTGCTGTCTTATTTGCAAAAGTCCTGTTCAACATTAGCCACCAAAAGAAAAATCAATATTTCAACTCATCCCTTTTCTCCTGGAATTGATTCTCCTGCAAAGCAGATGGAAAGCAGCATTTTCGTAGGGGAGTTGCTGAGAGAAATATCTAGAAGGCACAAAATAGTGACTTCCACATATGCAAGTAGATTGACATCTAGTGTAAAAACACTGAACTACAAAGCCACATCAACAAGGATTCATTTTAAATGTTTTTTAATGACAAAATAATCAAATCGTCCAAATGCAAATACTTGAATTTTTTTTTTTTTAATAGCTACACAGAGCCAAAAACATTGTACCAGTGACTGAGGAAATGCAGCTTCCAGCAGAGGAGAAATGAGATGTCAGCAGTGAATCAGAACAGCAAATGAGAAAAATCAGAAATGAAGCGTGCCAGGGAGAACAAGGAAGAGGAACACAGGCCAGCTGGTCAAGGAGAAGTTTTTTCCACCTTTAGATAAGGTGGAGTGAAGAGTTAGAGACAAAGGCAGAATGCTTGCATGGTTTAATTTTAGAATTTATGACTGAAAGTTATCTTGGATACTCCCATTTCTGTACTGCAGGCCCAGAGACTCATGAGGAGAGGCATAAGTAGTCTCTAATCAACTGTGTTCTTTAACACAATGAATAGGGAAAGGAAGTTTATATGTTGTAGAAAAGATAAATAAAAGGCTTTTCAAAGTCATTCCACTGAAGATTGACCCCTTGTATCAGCATCATGATCCCAGAATTTCACATATTAAATATCTTCGGGCAAAGATCAAAGATGCTTTCATTCCTTTCAAAGGAATACATTTCAAAGAAATCTCAAGAGTTTGTCACCCTTTTACTCTGCCCAGCATTGGTGGCATTGGCAGAGATTTTGGGCCTCACCACATTTTCCTGGCTGTTTCAGCCCTCTTTTCAAGTTCCTGCCTGTAATAATTTCATGAAAGCAATATCTAAAAAATAGTATCTTAAAAGCTGAGAGAAAAGCATACAAACAACTCCTGACTCATTCACAACTCATTTTCCATAATAATGTTAGGACATCTCTCTGTCTCAAACCCAAGGATTCATTGTGTCCTGATACCCTATTGCCCTATGATGAAGGTGAATTTTTTTTCTTTTTTAAAATAAATACAATTCCTGAGCTTGCCACTGACCCAATGTGTTAATCATCACAAAACTGGCAGTTTGTGCTGTTGTAGATAGGACCCAAGGGGTTTTTTGACTCAGGAAAACTCAGGACTCCAGGGAACTTCTGCACAATGAGTCAGAGGTGAGCCATGACTTTGGGATAAGCTCTGGAAATGGCAAATACAGCTGGAAAAATGAAACCAGGGCTGCTCCCAGGGCCATTTCTGCAAGGGCACAGGAGTGAGCTCCACTCTGAACCAAACTTTCCTGACAGTAATGACACTGTACACACCAGGTCAGCTGGAAAATGGTTCCTTGGCACCATTTAAACCCTACAGAGTTCTGAAGGGAAAGCTAAGGAGAACTTGCTCAGTCCCAAAGACCCTGCCAATCTCAAACGCATCCAGTTTTGCTCCTCAAGCTAAGGATTTTCAGAAGCTACAGTCAGAACCCAAGGGAAAAAAAAAATCCAAATGCTGTCCACTTTTTGTTTTGGGCTTGAAACCAAACAACACAAATTAAATTAACTGGAGAAATGCCCAATACAGCTCTGTGACTGCCCCCAAGTAACTACTGCAGGAATACACTGAAAACAAGGGCAAGTTACATGGTTTTGGAACAAAACCCTTGTTCTGTTTTCCTTGAGTGTCTGAACTCCATTTTACATCCCTACCTGCTAGGATACAAAACCTCCACAGACAGACTGCAGGAAATGACCCATCACCGATTCAGGATCTGCTTTTTCTCATTTGCCATCAGTAACACACCGAGTTGGATTAAAAAAGGTAAGACTTAAATATACCATGGCCTTACTGGAATATAATAGTTTTATTTTTAGCATGTTTTTAATTAGGAGAGCTAGACACCAAAGCAGCAAAGTGTGCAATGAACTTGAACAGAGTAAGAAATACCTGGAAATTATTCATAATACTCTTATTATCTCCTTTTCACTAAGGATTAGTAATAATCCCTCATGCTCAGATTTATTAATCAACTGCCAAAAAATCATGAGACCAGCTGAAATCTGAGATCATCAAACCAAAATTCAGATGTTTGCCTGCCTTTGTGTTTTGGCATCATCTCAACAATGCAATATGGAAGGCTACAAACCTTTATTTAAAACAGAATTTCAATTTCTGTAGAGTAGTTTTGTACTGAGGGCTTGGGCCTTGAGCAAAAAAAAAAAATCAAGTATTGTCACAAAAGTTTAATTAGCAATGCAGCCAATCAAGATTGGCTCAATCAATCAGCCAATCACTGAGTCATTAGTGAATTAAATATTATTGGTGTGCCTGAAAACAGATTTAAAAACCACGTTCCCCATAATTAGCTAAAACTAACCTCCCTTTCTAAACTTTTTTTTATTCAGCAACTAGAACACATCAGAAGTTATTTGGTAGAACAAAAGCCCTCTTGGCATAGTTTCTTAAGTTATAACCCTTTCTCCCAGAAGAATTTAATTGTTAACCTTTCTTATAAAATCTTTCCATCAAGACCCATAAGATTTGAAAACCCTCTTCCCAAGGCTTTCTTTATTTTTTATTCATCACTAGACAGCTTAAATGTCGTCAAGACAGAATTTCTTTGTCATCCAGTCATTCTGCCACATTACAGTGGTATAAAATAACCAAAACTTCAACTTAAATTGCCACCAGAGGATCTTGCTTCCTGTCAAGCTGGAATGGAGCCAGGACACAAAAGTGCTCCTGGATTTCAGTGTCTGCTGGTGTCGAAACAGCTGCTCTTCCCTCTCTTGCAGAGGGACAGAATCACCAACAAAAATAGAAGTACCTGGTTGTCTTGCCCATCTCATTCTGTACTTTTTTGAGCTGGTTACAGAAGCAGAACTAATATTTTCTTTTATCCAGCATTTAGAGTACTTCACCTAATTCCTTCCTGTTCAGCAAATCCCAGGAGTGCTGTATAAAAGCCATACAGAGGATACTCTGCTCTTTCCTAGACTAGGGGGGGAAATGTACCACAGTCCTTCCCTTTTGCTCTCCCGTGTTCAGATGTGACCTTGAGATGAATTCCAAAAGCCACTCACACGTTCCCTGCTGATCCACTGAGAGCAGGGAGGCAGGCTGAGAACAGGATTGCCAACCACAGAGCTCCTAAGAAGTGGCATCAACACTCCCTGGAAATGGACTGTGTGTTCCGCCCTCGGGCAGCCTGTGGCACCTGTGTCCCTCCCTACACCAGCTTCCACTGCAGGGTTTGCCCAATCTTGTGACCAGCACAACATGCCCATTCTGTATTTTGAGAGTGTGGATCAGAGAACTGATTCCCACCTAAAGACAGCTGTTCAAAATTAACACTTGCTGCATACCAGGTATAACTTCATTGGCATCGACACATCATGGACTAGAAACCCTCTGTCCTTTCCCACTTTGTCCTCTGAGGTCCTCTCTAACAACAGCCACAATAAACAGGTGCCTGCCAGGAAAACCACCCTGCAAACAAACATTTGGGTGCCCTGGACAGTGCCCAGCATAACCCAAGAGGCTGCACAGTCCCTGCCTTCAGTGCTCTGGCACATCCATTCCTGCTATTCACTGGAAGCACTGGGATAGGCAGCACAGATCACCTGGCCCAGAACAAAGAATATTCTATTTTTGTCCAGTGCCCCATGTCTCAAAGCACATACTGTGATTTAAACAGGCCAAAGGAGTGAGGGAACTATTTCCCATAACAAGCCAGGGAGATATGCACAGGCACAATCCCATTGAAGGCACCTGGACTCTGCACTCAGCCATCCATCTCAAGGTGAAGGTCATCCTTCTGGAAAGCCACATCAGCTGGAAAAACACTTAGAGAATTTCAGGAAGTTCTATTTTCAAACCCCATGGTAACACAGACCTCTTTTAGGCCTTTCTATAGGAGTCACATTCCCAGTGACTTGATCCCCTTGGGAGAAGACAAATTTCCATGCAGGACTCCAGCTAAAGCCATTAAGTTCATTTTTTATCTCCATTTGGGAGGATAATTAGGAAGAAGAGAGCTAATAACAGAGTGGTTTCCTCAGGGCAAAGGCATTGGGCAAGTCTCCAGCAGGAAGGATTTTCAGCACAGGTCCCAGCACCATCCCAGAGCTCCAGCATCCTCTCCCACATCAATCCCACATGGCCAGGGGACATTTTAAGTCCCAGGCACCTCTGCCACCACCACACTGCTTCATGTCTGAGCCCCATGTGCTCCAGACTTGGCAATTCCCAGGTCTCCAGCAGGCATGGCTTGCATGTCTGACAACTACAAAACTCAAGATGATTTTTAATTCTATTGAACAACACCAAGCAAAATATTTAGCATTTCTCAGAACATGTCGCTCAGTAAATTCCAAGGTTGTCAGCCTTCCACATGCTCCTATTATTCCAAACCAGAAACCTCCCATTTGATATTAGCTAAAATATTAAACCAGACAAGTTGAAGAGATTTTTGTTAGCCTACATAACTGTGACTAAACTCAGGCAAAGCAGCAGCTTTCAAATGAGAATAATACACAGTTCTAATGCAATACTGTAGATCTAAGGGGTTTTTTAAGGTTCATCTCTGGGTCTACCAGCCCTCAAAAATTTGCTGTGTGTAGTCAGAGTGCATGGCAGAGAAACCCTGCTGCTGTTCTGGTCCTACACCAACACCCTCTAAAAGGATAATGAAGACAGCATCACATTTCAGAAGAGATTTCCTGGAGGCCTGCTGAGCTGACCTTGTTTACAAGCACTCACTGAAACGATTAATTGCTTGTATGTTCCACTCCACACTGCATTTTCTGCCCATACTATCCATATGGACATGAGCCAGAACAAAAATTTCTATGTAATTATCCAATTAATTATTATTAATGCTAGCATTTAACAACAACAACAAAAAAAAAAAAGCCAGCTGGCATATAACAATTGCTTTACTTCTGGTATGAGAACTACAAAGGGCATGTTTGTATTTTATAGCTACTAACAAGGAAAGTTGAACAGTTTTGTTTTAAACTACAGGACCAGAAGAGCAAAGAGCAGAGTGGTGAAGGGAACAGGGAACAACCTGAATCCAGAGTCAGCACCAGAATTTCTGTGCAATTGAGCCAATCAGCTCCCCTCAGTACTAATTTACAAATGGAAACCTATAGCACATTCTCATTCTCTGGCTCTATTCCTTAATTTTACTATTTGCTTCTTGGTAGCAGGAATTTCACGTTGATAAAGCAGAATGAGGTCCTGACTGACTCCAGCCTATGTGGGCTTTTTTTCATTGTACTCTTGAACATTTTGAGATTAGAAAGATGGATTTCTTCTGGACCTGGCAGAAAGCAACAGCTCCATCTGGGCCAGAGGAATCAGCTGATACAATAATGCAGCTGCAGGGCTTGCAGCAGGCCAAAAGCAGTTATTGGAAATTAAATAAGCACATAACACACCCTGAAATTCTGGGCAGTGCTTCACTGAAATTAGTTAACCAATGCACAGAGTTCCAACAATTTACAGGAAGAAACTCTGTTCCAAGGATTAGCATAGGACTGGATATCAACACTCCCACACTACCTCAGCTCCATCACAAATTTGCCATAAGAGACTGTACTGATGCTGCTCTGTGCCCTAGTTCCTCCACATACAGCATGGGAATAATCCATGTGTAACTACTCACCAAAACTATCTTCAATTTTAATTCACATTTGCACTAGGAATTTAAAAAACGAGTGTTTACCAAATTTTGTCTAAGCCCTCATTCCAAATTTAGGTAGTCCCTTCATGGTTCTCAATTTCAGCTCCACTACAAAGCCAAAAAGCAAATCAGAACTCTGGTTTTTGAAGTTGCACTGCATTGTGCTGATTTGGCATTTAGGACATCACAGACTGCAGTAAGAGCATCAACCCCCCCAGGCTAGGTAGCAGCAGGTCCTGGCAGCTGAACCTGACACAAAACCACTCAAGTGTTGTGTGACCTGGACAAGACAAATGTGGAAAACACAGAAACCCATTAGATCTTGACCACATCCCAGCCAAGGCTTTTTAAAACGCAGGTAGACACAAGCAGTGATGTTTGTGATGAACAGCAAAGGTGTTTTCCCATCCCTGAGGTGGGACTGACACTGCTCAAGCACTTTTCCAGCAAAGCAGGGAGCAGCACAGGCAACAGAAATCTGCAGCAGCAAAATTCCATCTTTGCATGTACTCCCAACCAGAGACAGGTCACAGGTGTTATTCCCTGGAAAACTGATTTGCTGTAGGTTGAACAGATTCACCTCCAAAAGGAACTGAATTTGCAGTTTGCTGGGAGTCTCCATTCCAACAAAGGAGCCCTGCAGCCCTCTGACTGCCAAGGAAGACCTCAGTTTCCAGGCTCCAGCTCCTGGATCCACAGCTGGAAAAGCAGGGCAGATCAGGGAGATCTGAGACTGGTAGCAGACAGCTGCTTTTCTCCACCCCTCCTAGAACACCCAGCCAAACATTTTCCTAAACTCTTGAAATTCACCCTGCAAACAACCATCTAAAATTAAAGATTATTTTAACCCTATCCAGACCAACAGGGGGGTAGAATTGTGCTGCCTGAAAAGCTCCTAGCACTGACATTAAAATCTAATTTCAAGGAATGGTTTTTATTACACAGTGAGCAGGGACAGAGGCTCAGGATCAGCATTTATGGAGTGTGATGGTGTCAGGTGAGCTCCTCTATGGTACACCAAACCAGCTCAGATCCAGAAGTATGATAAATGAAACATCACTAAACAATTGCTGGGAGATCTGCAAACAGGAATGGATTGGGATTTTGTTCCAAATGGGTTTGGTTTTTAGCACATATTAAAATCCTACAGCTCTAAAGAGTAAAAAAGGGAAGGAAAACTCCTTGCCCAGGATCCTCTCCCAACAGAATGTCCATTGGGAGTTCAAGAAAACTGCTTAAACTGAGTACCAGTTGCCCAGCAATTGGGCATTAATTAAATTTAATGCCTGATTTTTTTTTTCCTAAATTAAAAACTCTGCCTTCCCCCCTACCCCCCCATGAAGTTCTGAACACTTGGCAGATTGATTTCCTTTGTTCCTTTAGCAGCAGGAAGAGCCCAGAGCATCACAAGAGCAGAGCACAAATGTGAACACCAGCGGAAAGCAATGAAGGTACACAAGCAGAGCATTCATTATGGATGAGCTCAGGCAGCTGTTTCATCCCAGCTAGGGAAAAAACATCTCCAAGAAAAGAAAGCTTCTCATCCAGTCACAGAGTGACTACAGTAAATCAGCTGGAGAGCAAAAGGCTGACAGACCAAACCCAGGGACTTCTCCAAGTGACTCTGTCTAGAGAGACTTCAGGATCCCCCTTCAGGGGGGCCACATAAAGACAAAGACACCAAAACTAATATTAACTCTGCAGGATAGTTGGTGACATCCAGCACAGTTCAAGGGAAACATCTCAGGGCACCATTTTACACAAATAAACATTGTATTTCTGTGGAGAGTCAGACCAGGGAGTAGAGGGAGGGAGGAACTGGGGAAAAAGAACAAGGTAAAATTCAGTTATATAATGAAGTTACCCAGAGAATTTTTTTTTTTTTCTACTGCTGCAATAGTGGCTGAGGGAAGAGCAGCACCAGAAGCAATTTTGATTTTTCTGCTGTTGGCAAATGGTGTATCTCAAGTACACAAGTGTGAAACATACTCATTTTTGATAAAAACATGGTAAATAAACTGAACACAGCTTGCCAATGAACCAAAGCAGAACGACAGTAATTAAGGAATAAAACAAAACATCAACAGGCTTCAGAGCTCTTTCCCCATAAAAGCTGAAGTAGCTTCCTCTCCCTTTCTGGCTAACATGGCATAAGGAATAGAGATTTTGCTTCGAGTGCTACATTCACTGGCTAAGGAAGTGCTGAAATCTCACAGAAGATGCTTTTTACCACCACAACATTGATAAGATCAGCAGCAGCAAGAATCAGGATTTGTGCATAATTACATCAGCAAATTCAGAACTGAATCCACCTCCTCAGCACAGGGCTCCTGGTTAAGTCTGCTAAAGGTTTTCCATTTGGGATACACCTTGGCATTCCTGTGGGAGAGCTCCTGCTGCACTACACACAAGATTTAATACACTTGGAGATTTAATTCCCTCCTGATTTCCCACCAGGAGCAGTTTCACCTGAATATCTGCCCACTTGTGGCACCCCTTTTGGGGACAGCAGCAGCACCCCCACAGAGGTCTTGTCACCCTCACATTATGCAACTCTAATATTAAAGTTTAATGCTACTTTCTCCTGTGGACTGCAAACACAAACCTCCAGACCCAGAATAACACCCTTCAGATAGAAAAATGGCCATAACAGGCTTGTTCCCTGCTCAGTAAATTTCAAATATCAGCACACCAAAAGGAAAGCAAAAAAATTGCAGTTCTGAAGTTGTTCTTTCAGTTCTGACATTGTTCTTTAAGAGTCACATGAGTTGGTTTGTATTTTCAGAACTTGTTTGAAGCATCACATCCAGAATAGGTTTCCAGGAAACCGACACTAAGTACATGTTTTTATTGATAATTACCAGTTTGTTGCCAAAGATCTATTTTTGACTGTGTGCATAGTTAACCACCCTGCTAAACTAAATAACAAAAGCCATTAAAAATCCTAGTTTAAGCTGACTTTTACTCATTAATGTCTCTCTAAGTGTTGTGGTGGAGCACTAAAGACACATTAAGCACTTTATTCAGCACAAAAAGCCAAATGAATGGCACCAAACTGCACCACATCCTACTGCATCAGCAATAACAGAACACCTTCACTTTGGAAATAAAAAAAGCATTACATGTGGCTAAATAAGAAAAAATATCAGCATTAAAGAATGCATAAATGCTCAACTGAACAAAAGCCTCCCAGTAGAAATAATGAATTACATTGGAAATTTTATTTTAAAATCAGTCTCCCACAAAGCTCAACCAACCCTTCATAGAACAGTTATTATGGTTTAGTTAAGATTAATTTTGAGCAGAAAGAAGCCTGACTTCCCAGTGTGGAAGAAAGGCACATGACTCCTAATTATGCAGTAAAATGCCTAAATTGAGTGTTCAAACAACAGCTCAACTTGCCTGTGTTTACAGTACAATCCAATACAGCCTTGAAATCCTTCCTGCTTCTAACTGTGCAGCCAAGATGTTGGAATTGAGTGTCCCCAGAGATACCCATCAGCAAAGCCAATAAAAGTCTGGAATTCCATAGAAAACTCAGCCTTGGTTCCTAACACTGCTAAAGGAGTTGGGAGCATTAATGCAGCATCCACCAGAGACAGGAGAAAAGTGAACTATCTTGCCTAACATCCCATTCTGAGCTTTCCAAGACAATGCAAACGCTAGCACTGCTTATTCCAGACCCAAAATCCTAGAAATTCAGACCTGTTTACATGCAGAAATATCTAGTAAATGTTCTATAAACAAAAACACTTCAGTGATAAGAAGAACTGGAAGCAGATACTTGATAAAGAATTCCAATTCCACAGAGCTACTGTAAAAAAGAATCCACAAGGTCACGCAAGGCATCTATTTTTATACTCCAGCAGAAGAAACAGGGCTGTGGAAAACTTTTTTTTTTTGGCACTATTCTATATCCAGAAAGACCCAAGCATGGCTAAAAGCTTTTGTGGTTTAAGGCATTGCAGGGAACAGGCACATCCAGTGCAGTGGAAAGCAGAGGAGCCGTGCCAGGAGGCCACAGCTATTTCTGGCTGTCACTGGTGGGCTGGGTGACCTTCAGGGCACAGGGACACCTCCTCCCTCAGCCCCTGGGGGCACACAGGGAAAACAGCCTTTTCCTGGGCCCCAGAGGGACACAGGACAGGGGAATTCCCTTTAGGACACTGCACAAGATGAGCCACTGGGCCTCTGGGTTTGTGCTGGAAGCACATGCAGCTCCCCTTCAGCTGAACAGCTCACTCGCTTTACTCTCAGTAACCAAAAGCTCCATGTTCTCACTTACCTGACCCATTCCTTGGCTTTCAGACAGAGTTCAGCTGCTACAACAAATTAATTAGTTCATTCAGCTAATTTTATATGACTAAAAAACCCCAAAGAACAAGGTTTACTCCTGTTTTTCCCAGGCTATCATCAGTAACAGTTCAGTAAATTTCATTTACAGGACCAGTAACTACAATAATTCACAATTTAGACTGTCAATTTTAAGCAATAAATGATTATAGAGAAGAAATTAATACCTCAAACATTCAATATGAAAAGAGAAAGAATCCCATTTACCATTTTATTACCCACAAAAGTTATAGCCTAATTTAGTATACATTAGTCTTACCTTTAAACAAAAAATATAATCAAACATTAAAACCCTAATATTATTACATTTGGAGCTACACTGAATTATAACATTCCCATCATATTTTCCTGTCATTCGCTATTGATTTACTGAAACACTGTGAATCACCTTCAGCAGTGATTAATGTAAAAACTGTTCTTCATTACCATCATAAATGAGAACAAATTTAACACCTCTCACCAGTTTGAATTTTAA
Source organism: Agelaius phoeniceus (assembly GCF_051311805.1). NCBI lineage: Eukaryota > Metazoa > Chordata > Aves > Passeriformes > Icteridae > Agelaius > Agelaius phoeniceus. Next base: position 112,132,515 of record NC_135267.1, on the reverse strand, counting down.
CAAAGTTAAGAAAATATTTAAAAACGTGATTTTCATTTCCTTCTGCCCTTTCTCCAAAATCTGTCCCTGTCAGCTTCTGGAGAACAGCACATCCCAGGAATATTTCAGCCATCCTGTTGGGCACATCTCTGCCTCACCAACAAGTCTGTGTGCAAATCCATGTTAAGGATTCCTCTCCTAAACAACACTTCTAGTTCGAGCAAAATACTTTTAAAAATATCCATTTTAAAAAGGAGAAAAATCTCAAAATATTGACTAAAATCCGTTCATTTTATAACTGAACATCAATTGGGTATTAAGAGCTAGAATTTTTTTTCCCCACAGGTATTTTTAGTAGCATTTAGTTCCATTGAAGGCCTATTCTCTACAACCAATTAAAAAATTATACTTGGGGAAAAAGGCATTTATTCAATGTCACTTGGTACAGACAAGAACCTTGGCTACACCTGATTAGTGAAACAATGACAAATATGATAATAACAATACAGAGTTTCATTCTCTTCTACATGGTAAAAATCTAGATTTTTCTATGCATTTATACACTACAGTAATTTAAGTCTTGTGTCAGTTAAATCTTAATATTAATTCTTCTTAACTGACATTGGTAATAAAAAATACAATATTCAAAGGCAATTAGCATTAGTTTCTTAATTCCTAATTTCCTAATTCCTAAAACCCATTTCCAAGACAAGTCATCTATATTTAGAACCCTGCCTTTCCCTAGAGACAGGAAGAACACTCACTGGGCTGTTATGTGCTTGTGCTTAAAAAATACCCTAAGATTTCACATTTTCAAGTGTCACCCTGATTTGAAACCTTGGATTTTTGGAGTAAATTCTGAATTTGGCACTCTACAGACTCTTATCTTCCCTTTTTAATGGATAACTAAGCAATTTGTCATTGAAGTTTAAAAAATTCTCCCAGGAAAGCAACTTCCAGCCTGTCAGTGCAGGTTGCTATGGCAACAGCCACCATGACTACACAGAGCCCAACCTTATTTAATGGGTAAAGTGGAAAAAATAGCACAAGATAATATAATGAAAAATCCTGTGGTGTGAATATTCCTGGAGAAAAAAATTAAATAAAACAAACAAATACACTCCTCTACCCCATTTTTTATCATCAGTTCATACCTTGGCTGGCAAAAAAAAGGCCTCCACTTTACTATAAAACCTTGTTATGCTACAGAAATAGTGTAGCTCTGCTTCTCTTGGGACTTGACAGGTAAAACCCTCTGAAAATTAGCTTTTTTAATCTAAGGGTAAGGGGTGTGATCTGTGTGGAGCAGAAGCAGCAAAGGGAACAGGACTATAAAATACAGTGAGGAAAAAGATGGATTCTAGCATAACAGTCTAAAAATAGATTCCCTGCAAACAGAGCATGAATGGTTGAGGATCTTCAGAACTAACAGCTCCATCTAGAGTTAAAAACCAAGGGATACCAAAACAAGCTGACAGGTGAAAGCTTCTCAAGACTTCTTAAAAACACCCTCTAAAACATTCTCCAAGTTCTCCCATTTAAAAAATCTGCTTTAAAATACTTTACATAAAAGTCACCTAATCCCTGAGAACCTAGAAGGTTTTCATTAAAACCAAACAATGCAAAATTGAAATATCTAAAAGTGCTCATCTACCCCTTGGGCTTCCTGCAGCTCAGTGACATTCCCACTGCAATCTGAGGCTTGGGGAAGTTGGTACATTTTCAGTGGGATGAGATTTTAGCACCACAGAATATCAAGGAATTGGTCTGCCAGCACTTCCAAAGAAATTCATACCCATGAATTTCAACACTAAATGAATGGCCCAATCAAGGATATGACTTCCTGTACATGCAGCACTTCCCAGGCCCCAGCTGTTCACACTTATTTAAAATTTAACACTGCTTTCTGCAGAGGCAGGAGGCCCCTGCTCAACTTGCTCCAGAGCAAACTATTTTGCATGGCACCTCCCAAAGTAACTCAGCACAACTACATTTGATGTCTGCTTGTTCTCTTGTTCCTCCTAAGTTGTATCTTACCTTGCAACCTGCACAAAAATAATAAATTATATAAAGCCAATGCTTCTTGAGGCTGAGCATGCACTGGATACATTGTGGCTGTGCCTCCCAATATAATTACTGATACAAGAATAGAAAAAAAAGGGGCAGAAAACGGGGAGCTGCTGGAAAACCATTGGGTTAGAGGTCTGCTGCATTCCTGCTCCAGAACAAAGGCAGGCTTTGTTAGTCACTCCATGCTTCTGGCAACACTGGAGAGCCTCATGGACTTTTTCCCACATTTTTTACACTTTCCCTCTCTTGATCATCCTCTCAATCCCTTATTCCTCTCTTTCATCCTCTTATCTTGCTTTGCCTATTTACCTGTAGGACATCTGTACTTTCATGGCATCCCTACTCCTTTTAGTCCATGTTTTTGACTCTATTTAGCATCATAAAGAGACAAATATTGCTTAGGACAGACCAAAACACCTTTACTACTTCCCCCTAAAGTACATTAATATTAAAAACCCAGAACCAGCAAAACAACTGAGAAATTTTATCACCACCACCATGTGATTTTTAAGCAGTTCTGTGCTTCATGTTTAATTGAAAAGCTGGGGCAAGTGTGAAAATACTGCTCTAAATGACACTGCACAAACTGCTCTGGAAAGATTCCCACAGGGTAACAAACATCACCAGGAAACTTTCCTGGAATATCTGACTATTGATTCATGCACTTCTTCCTCTGCAGAGTGTTTGATTTCCTTGACCATGCAGGAGCTACAAATTTTTAACAAGTGTCATCAGAGTGTCTTTAAGTCCTGAAAAGCTAAAACACAAACCAGAACATGTATAGGCAGTTGGTAATGGAATTTTTTCCTGGTGATTTATCACATTTGAAATACAAATATATGTTTAGGGTTATTGGTTTGTACCCACTTCCTACAGAATAAGCAATCCTCATTTTGTTGCTTTGATTTTTGAAAATGGCATTTTAAAATAACAATTAAATCTGAGAAGGCAGTATTATGGATTCATAGCATTATTTAAAAAAAGCTGAAAAAACCTTTCAGAACCTCAAGACCATTTTGGTCCATTATTCACTAGTAGCAGCAGAGAGAAATAAGGGTGTTTCAAAGGAGCAGTTTATACACAAGAGTTCCCTTTTCATATGCAGCTTCACCAAGTTAATGGCAAAAATAAACTCACTGCCTTTTCCACACACTGGAGAGTACAGAGGGCACAAGGAAAACACTTCCTATTTCAGAATTTTACTCCAGGACCCCAAATGTAATAATCCATGCATCAAAAACCACAGTTTGACTTCACATTGCCACATATTCCCACATCAGAGGAACACATTGATTTCCAACATGAAATAAAGGAGCAGCAACAGAAAACAACTTTTTATTTCTTCTGCATCTGTGTTTTCAAATGAAAAAGTAGGACAACAAATAAAAAAACAAACCCTGGTTTCTTACATGGTCAGTTTCATGTTCCAAGTTAAATAAAAATGTGGCACCAACACTGAAATTCACAAAGCATGAAGAGATCTGGATGTTAACAAACTCTTTCAAAAATTAAGTGCAAACTTGATACAAGAAAAAAACCTGATATTTCTCTGGCTTTGTAAATGCTTTGCAGCCCAAGATAAGCAACCTCAATGTTAAGCACAAAACCAAGGATAATGGCTGGAAATCATTTAAATCTCCTGACCAGAATGTGCAGCACTTTTGTGTGCACAAAGCCAACTTCTCTTCATCCAAGTTCAGTTTTGAAGCAAGTCCTGTATGGGAAAGTGTTGGCAGAACATGCACTGCTAATTTATCTAGAAAAGGAAAGTTCTGCCCTCACTCATTCTTTGTTGAGAGAACAAACCCCTGAAGGATTTTTTGAAGTTCCCAACAATCTCCCTGTACACTCTTGCAAAAAATGATAGTTGGAAATAACTCAATCAGGCTTGTGTTTTTCCAGGCATCATTTCCTCAGTGATAGCTTTAAGCTCCTGGAAACTGGCAATCTCATAATGAAAATTATTTGCCATTCTTTAAAAGACACCAAAATACCTCAAAACTCATTTCGAAATGGCAGAGACTGCAGGCCTTGGCCAAAATGTGTATTGATGTATTAGGGTGGGTTTTTTTAATCAGAAAAAAAATTTATATTTAAACCCATATCCTTTAAACTGTTTTTTAAGCACAGACTAAAAAAGCATTTCAAGATATTCCTCAATTTTTTTTCTTAACAAAACCACAAGAGAGGTTTTGATGAATTAAAAACCAGATCTTTAGTCACATGAATAAAGACTTTCTTTTCATTTCACAAGAAATGAGGATATTAAGGAAATACATTAACAAACTCTGTGACACTAGAAATGAAAACACAGTATTTTTCAAGCTTAAAGACTTGTTCACAGCTTAAAGAAAGCACCTCCTTACCTGCAAAGCTGAATGAAAACACTGTTACATTACTGACACATGGATCTACTTGTCACTTTGCATTAAAAACACTTTTGTAAATGACTTTAATGAGAGTAAGAAAAAAAGAAAAACGAACACAGAAATACTTACATTTCATTCACTCTCTCTTCTGGGCCCTGAACTTGGCCTGTCACAGTTCCTTGGCTGGTATTTTTAACCCAGCCAACCACTCCTAATTTCTTGGCTTCCTGTTCTGTGTACTGATTTGGGAAATAATGAAAGAGGAGAGTCAGTGCCAGCACAGACACCACAGACAGAACACTGCACCCCCCACTTGCATTTGCCCAGCTGTAAGAGCTACACTTAAAAAACAAAAATCCATGAGTGATGCTCATCCTCAGGCATTCAGATGTTCCTGGCAGCTCTGGAGTTGCAGGGGGCACAGCTCATTTTCCAAAAAGAACAAGGTTTTGCTCACAAAGGACTCCACTAATCCCACACCATTCCCTTGTACCTACTTTATTCCTTTCCATAGCTCCTATCACTGCTCATTTGACCCTTCAATCACCACAGTTTTTAAACCCATTAAATCTGCTACATGTACAAACTTCCCAGTTCCCTTTCAAATCCTTTCCACCTGACTTTCACCCTTTAAATCCTACCCCCAGCTGCTGCATATCTACTGACAAGCAACAACAAAGGTCATAATTTAATAGCTAGGGAAAAAAAAAAAGGCATATTTCTGTAATACCTAAAAAGTATGGTTTCCCAGCCACCCAGTTGTGATGAAATTCACAAATAGCAAGAGCCAAACTTCAGGTCTGTATGACCCATTCCAAAAGACAAAAGGTGCTTTGGGGTGATGTAGCCTATGAAAAGGTGGTGCTAACTATGAAGAGTGTTTTCCAAGGTGATTATAAGCAGTTTCTCCAAACTAATTTGCCCAAAAGCACAGGAATGCAGCTGCAAACCTTTTCCTCAGTACTCCAGAGCAGCTCAGGACTGGCACTGAGCTGTGTGTTCACACAGCTTCGGGTCTGCTCGAAACAAGGCACAGCAAGATTGGATTTACTCTTTAATCTCCATAGAATAACTAAATTCAAGGCAAACTCCATTGCAGTCCTCTGCTCCTTTCCACTTGGCACTATTTCACAATATAAACTATAAATAAAATCTCTCAGGTTTAATATTAAGCATGGGGCATTATTTTGAGAAAAAAACAATATTCTTACTTTAATTGTGTCCTCTCGTTTCATGGTATCTGTGAAATGCAAAACCACCCCACTGCACTTCAGAGCTGCTGGAGACACATGCTCACAGTATGAGCTACAAAGTGCTTATTTGTAGCACACTTTTTCCCAGTAACCTTCCTTAAATACAGGCACTGAGTTGCCACTTGAAAAATTAAACTTAAACACCTTGTTTCCTATTTAACCTTTCTAAAGACTAAGGTGTTACAACATTCTTGTGGCTGTTACATCGCAAGTAATCCAAACCACAATCTATACAATCAACACATTGTTAAGCTTCTAAAATCCATTTTAATATAAAACCATTTTAAGTCTACTCAGAGTACTTAACCATCCAACCAAAGTTCAGACTGGATACATTTACACTCCACAGACCTACTGCCTTATTTTTAGCACGGGAAACATTATACCATAAAGTAGCTAGCAAATCCAGCATCGCCTTACCATCCTGAAACAAACACCTAAAAAAGAAAAAAAAAAAAGAAAAATAAATTAGAGTCCTGTCAAAGTATATCACCTGCAGGAATTTCAGTTTATATAAAGGAGCAATGACGTGCATGCAAGTTACCCGTGGTGTTTTACTATGTAAATTTCAGTGACGTTAATAATAGGGAAACCGATCAGGACTTGTGTTTGAGCCTTCCCTTCGCTACACGATTATTATATCCACACATTCATGTGTTTAAGTGAAATAATACACTCATTTAAGTGAAAACGCTGCGGTGTGTGAATGGGAAGGACGGGAGGGGCATTTCCACACACCCGCTCTGACAGAAGCCACAAGCGGAATGGGAGCTACTTTGGACAGAGCAGCCTGTGCTCCAGGGGGAGCCGAGCCTTAGGGCGGGGGAATATTTACAACGATTTAAAATTTAAAAACAAACAAACAAACCACACAACCAAAAAACTTTCCCCTCTCGCCGGGAACGCGGTGAGGGCTCCCGCCTCCCCTCAGGCCGCTCCCACCCCGCGCACGCGCGGTGCCGCCGCCGCCTCAGCGCGGCGCCCCTGGCCCGGCAGCCCCCTCAGCCCGCCATTACCTTGCACCCGCCCGAACACTTCGTAATCCACGGATTTGAGTGCGCCGGAGACTTTGGCCGTGGCGGACATGGCAGCAGCGAAGGAAGAGCCTCTGTGGCAGCCGCCGGTGCTCCGCGAACAAGCGGCGCCCGGACGGGAGCGCGAGAGGCTCAAGCTTACCGCGCAAGCGGCCGCCTCACGTGAAAATGGGGCGGGCCACGGCGCCCCGAAGAGAGCCCCGAGTGTGAGGAGCGAACGGCCGACAACGGCGAGGGGAAACATCGCTCCTCCTGTGAGGGGAAACACCCGACAGCAAGGGGTGACACAGCTCTCCCTGTAAGGGGATACATCGCCCCTCCCGTGAGGAGAAACACCTGACAGCGTGGGGTGACACAGCTCCTCCTGTGAGAGAAAACATCGCTCCTCCTGTGAGGGGAAGCACCTGAAAGTCAGGGGTGACACAGCTCTACCTGTGAGGGAAAACACCTGACAGCGAGGGGTGACACAGCTGCCCCTGTGAGGGAAAATACCTGACAGCGAGGGGTGACACAGCTGCCCCTGTGAGGGAAAATACCTGACAGCCCAGGGTGACACAGCTCTCCCTGTGAGGGAAAATACCTGATAGCCCGGGGTGACACAGCTGTCCCTGTGAGGGAAAACATCGCTTCTCCTGTGAGGGGAGAGCGCTAGACCCGAGGGCGGGAAAACATCGCTTCTCCTGTGAGGGGAGAGCGCCCGACCCCGAGGGCGGGAAAATGCTCCAGCCATGAGGGACGCGGCCCCACGTCCCTAAGGGGCGGCTTCCAAAGAGCCCTCACAAGGGGTCATTGCCGTCTCTGTTTCAGATTAGACTTATGTTCGGAAAGCAGTGTGCGAAGGGCACCATCTCCTCCTCCAGGACTGGTGTTGACACACACACGCCTGGAGTTGCCAGCATCCATGGCACAGGTGAGCAGCATTAGTCTTTCGTAGGCATTTACAGGAAATCGTTGAAAACAAAGAATGAGAAAAACCCCTCAAATTTGCCTTGGGCTCCCCTTCCTGAATGAGGTTGAGTGACCAACTTACATCTCCAATCTCCACATGACTTAAAAATCTTCACCCGGAGTTTGAACAGCCCATCAAAACCCACACTCTGACTTCACATTGCCACATATTCCCACATCAGAGGAACACATTGATTTCCAACATGAAATAAAGGAGCAGCAACTGAAAACAACTTTTTATTTCTTCTGGATCTGTGTTTTCAAATGAAAAAGTGGGACAACAAATAGTAAACAAACCCTGGTTTCTTACATGATCAGTTTCAAGTTCCAAGTTAAATAAAAATGTGGCACCAACACTGAAATTCACAAAGCATGAAGAGATCTGGATGTTAACAAACTCTTTCAAAAATTAAGTACAAACTTGATACAGTTTGAACAGTCCATTTCTCCCCCACTGTGCTGGGGCAAATGCCAGACTCCTCAGCTGGAGCAGCAGACCCCAGAGAAAGAAAGTTCATTCCATGCAAGCTATTCACCCAGCTTTCAGTGCTATCCAGTAGTGCCTATGTTCTCATTAGAACACCTTTCCAAAACTGTCATTGTGACATTTCTTTTGTCTACATGCTACAGATAAAAAACCAAGTCAACAACTGATTATTTAGTAGGTTGAGTCCTCAGCAACACACCACAAAAGTTTTTCTCTGGTGCTTTCTATGTCTGCTTGAAGTTTAACTTTTCCCCCACCATATTTACCTTAAAAAACAAAAACAAACAAAAAACCAACAAAAAACAAAACAAAAACAAAAAAACAACAAAACAAAAAAAACTTTTCAGGCAAAATTCTACATTAGAAACAGCATTCATCCAGCCTTAGAAGATGAATTCTGCTCTCACTCATCAACAGATAAAGGTAAGTTAACAGCAACTGTATGATAAAAACCAAAATAATTTTATCTGCTGTCTCCATTAAGTAACCTCCATCCACATGCTCCTTGTCTTCTACAGTAATACAACATAACCTGAGTTGTTCATAGGTTTGCATCTTAAGACTACAGGGAGGTTCAAAATAAAGTCCTAGAAAAGTAACTAATGTATTTTTCCCAGACACACAAGTGAACTCAAGAAACAGCCACTCAATTCAGCACAGAGCACAAATATTCACATAGAAACAAAATCCTATTCCAGTATGACAGGGAATAGGAACATAATGGACAAAACTTCATTTGCTTTATCTATATAGCACATTAAATCAAACCTTTGCCTTTCAGAGAGATCATACATTTTTCTAATGTGAAATCAGCACCATTTTGTTTTGAAAGAGGAGCATTCCACAGAAGGAGGAGCAGAACACAGAAAATCTTTTGTAATTTGCTGCCATCTGGCAGCAGTGAAAAGCAAGACCAGTAAAAAAGTAGATTTATAGTGGAGTTTATTGCACTAGAAAGCCACAGAAGCCTTAAAAGCAGAGCTTATCCTGGTGCTGATGACACTTTTTTACCTGCAGATTCCAGCACTGGCAACAACATTTTTTATCACTACAGTCTTTGGCATTTCATTTGTTAAAACATCTTGTCCCTCTTTCCTTAGACAAGTCCAACTTTCTCCTTACTTTATAACAAGTAGCTTCAGAAAACTTCTGAAGGTGATACTCTTGAAACATTTAATATTTTGCTGCCTAAGTAAGCAATATTAGAAACCAAAGGTTACTCAAACACACTAATCAGCAAGAGAGCTTTAGCACACACTACCAAAAAATGCAGGCAGCCTGCATAGAGTTCTGAATTTCCCTCCCACTTCCAGCTGTTTATTCCAGGGTGGTGGCACTGGCCTAAGCAGAACCAGTTGGCTGCACTTCCCAAAGCTACAGCCAGTTGTAAAGATAACAATAATACATTTCACCACCAGGCCCTCTGCCCCTCCTCTGGGCATAAAGTCTTTAAAGTCCTCCCAGTATTCACTCCAAGCACTGTAAAACTTTCCCACAACACTGGTTTTTAGCCATGGCATTAAAAAGGGTATAATAAAAATTATTATTACTGGAAAACACCAAAACCCAACAGTAGTTCCCTTGCAGCCTAACACCAGGGACCAACACAAACAAGGCTTTGTGAGGAGCAACCTTGGCACATCAGTGATAGCAGTACCTGGGCAGCAGAGTCCCTCCAGGAGCAGGAAGCCACAGCTACAACAGAGGTAAAACCAGGACTGAACACACCCATGGTTTAAAGGCAAGAGCTCTGCTCAGCCCTCATTTAAGTAGAACTCCTGCACCAAAGAGCAGAGGGGTGTGGGTGGGTCCTAGGTGAGGCTGGTTGGGAGGGGCACAGCTGTTGGTGCCCTTGACTCTGGCCAATGAAAAGCAATTTGATTAAAGCATCTCAGTTATTAAGCTTTTGGGTTGGTCGTTGGGAAGTTGTAGCTTCCTTATTTATGCTGTTTGTTCATCTCTGGCACAGACAAGGTGGGAAGCCAGCTTTCTGGTTCTTTCATTAGCCACTACTGCTGCTATCTGTGTGTGGCTGTCACCTCACACCACCACACACACCTGATGTTTCCCACTCCCAAAATGACTGCCTTTGGCATTCACATTGATAGCCCATCAGGCACATAACCTCCCACCTTACTGTCTTGATTCATCCTTCACCTTGTAACTGCACTGTTTTTCTGCACCGTTTTTAGGTAACCTGGCTCCTCCCCAAACCTGCTGTGATTGCATGTCTCTCCCCTGCTACTTCTGATCATAAAAGTTTCTTGATGTATTTTTAGCTGTGCAGCTCTGTTTATCTGAACCAAACTCCAGACCTGATTCACTTGTAAACTGTCCCCAGATGGTTTTGATGAGTGTTTCCCAAAGGGCACCAAAGCCTCCAGATAAATAAATAATAAAGATGCTGCTTCTGTTGCCAGGTTATTGCTGTTACCTAGGGAGCATGGAATATCAGGGAAGCCATATAAGCTTAATTTGACCTTTCCAGCATTTTCCCCTTATTTTCTGTGAATTGTAATGCACATTAGATTTTATTTTTCTGTCCTTTAAGGTAATGCACTGCTGTTCCTTTATGTTTTCTTCTTCAGGCAAAATTATAAACTTCTAACCTTTTTCACTAGTCTTCCTCTTTTCTTTATTCCTAAATTGCATTTACTCCTCATTTCAGAATGAAAATTAAGGGGATTGCTACCTCTACTTCAAAACTGTATGAGCTTCTTCAGGGTCTTTTTTGCAGTCCTTATTTACATAATATCTAAATATACTGAAACCTTTTGGAGGGCTTAATCTCCCAGTTCTTCCTCTTTACTGGCTATCAGGAACTTTCCTCTTTTTAGCACTACAGATTCTATTTGGAAGTCTAAAGGGCAAGACAGGCACAAAGAGGGACTCTTTGAGAGCTTTATTCAGGTGGTTGAGTGATTAATGATGACTTTATAGCTGAAAACCCAGTGTGACAATAGCACAGGGAGGTGACCTGGTTACAGCACTTGTCTGCTGATCCATTTATACGCCAGGATCCAAATCCAGGGACGTGATCCATGTGGGAAGAGCACCCCACCTTTGCAGCAGCCCCTGAGCAAGGGGAGAGTCTTACAGGGTATGAGTCACACCCTCACAGATCAGATTTCAGGAGTGCAGCCAAACTTTGTGTGCACAGGAGCTAAATTTGTCCCTCGTGCTCCAAAATCCCAAACTGCTTACATAAAGTGACACATACAAAATTGTGAGCCTGTTATTTTCCTCTGGCTAGACTATATTGTTTAGATTTAGTGTTATTTTTTTTATTTTTGTGTCATAGCCTGATTCTGTAGGGCATGAAGACCTATTGACTGTTTCTCTGAAAGGAGCTTTTATTTTTTAAGTTGGGCAATAAACCTCTAAACCTCCACCAATAAAACCACATGAAAACAAAGTTCAAAGTTTTTCAGTCTAAATTAAGCTTTTAAAAGTATTTTCACTGATATATAAATAAAAAGAAAGAATTTTCAGGTAAAACATTCCTAGCTGGTAGTTGTGAAGTTTTAATCTGAATTGATAATAAGAAACTGAACCACTGGATAAATATAAATACTTGCTATGAGGAAATCAGCCTTGGAAACTTGCATCACCACTGCCAAGTTCTTTTAGACTACAAAATATTGGGAATTAAAACATGAGCATATGAACTGATGTGTCCTATGGCAAAGAAAAACCCATCTCAATCAAAAATGTGATGGATAAAGTTAAACTATTCAGTACCAAAGCACAGGAATCAGGTGGAATTTGGGGTTAAGTCTGTCAGTTGTCTGCTGGCATGAAAGGTCAGGTCAGGCTTGGCTTGATGACTAAATCCAAAAACAAACCCACCTACTAAAACACCCACATTTAAATTGTTTTGATAGGAAAGCAGATTGATCCAACATTTGATTTATGAAATAACCATTCACAGCAAACTCATTAACATTTGAGGAAGACACTGAGATTTGTGCTGTTATGTTTTCTCCTTTTGCACATGCTGAGGAGGAGGAGGAGATGTGGTCATTTAAGGCAGTAAGTTTTTATTCCCATTGAAACACAGGAAATTTTAAGCATCACCCTTCCCACAGCTGCCAGAACAATGCTGTCAAATTTAGGGAGAATTCAGGGCTCTACAGAAGATCTAAGAACACACAAAAGAGCGTGGGTTGCTAAAGGAATGGTTTCTCAGGGAGGTGGGTTGACAGCATTACATTTTGCAGCTCTGTGAAACTACTTGATTCATTCTCCTTAATTGCATTAGACCTTTATTCCTTCTCAAAACAACAAAGAGAAAACTGTGAGTATTTCAGAATCTTGCCCTGTATTAGTGCAGCCTGTGCCATCAGAGGAAGTCTCACCGAAATGATTACTGCTTCACTACTTGTTATTGGAAAACTTCTGGATTTCATTCTCCAAATTTGAACACGTGGCCAGCTCTCATCAAAAATATGATTCAAAGACATTTACTTGTGACAAATTTGGTGAAAATCAGCATCTGGGTGAAGAAAGATGTCCTCTTGCATTCAAAAGGAGGGATGCTGTCAGTCCCAAACTTTCATTCATCTTTATAACGTGATGACATCTTCTCCATCCAACCTAGCAGAAACTTTAGTGGTTCTGATAAAACAGGAAGAATCAGCATGATTTTTGTATGATTCTGTATAATAATAGATGGCAAAGAGGCCTTCTTATTTCTCAAATGGAGGAACTCAGGGCACTAAAAAAATCCCCAGATAAAAAGTTAACAACAATCAAAAGGGAACAACTTTTCACACTGTGCATGAATCAGAAATTACTGTTGCAGAACATGAGACCAGAACATAATGAACTTTAAAAGCAGATGAATGAGGGGATGAAAAACCCATTTAGCACTATTAAACAGAATGAAATGGCCTGTGACTCAGGATGTCTGTCTGTGAATTAAGAAAATGGAGAGTGTGCACGGGGAAGTAAGATTGTATGCACGTCAGTTCTTAATCTTTAGTTCTGAGTTTTAGTCTTGTCACAGGAAAATGTTCTTGCACATTTCCGCAGCAAAGACTGAGGCCAGCCTGAAAGAAACTGAAAGCTTTGCAGAGAGAAAAAGGCACGGAGTCTGGGAATCTAGTGAGAAAATAAGACTACCATAGTGATTACCTAACTTCAAAAAAATCACAGTGAGGGCACCTGAAGGAGATACTCTAGAAAGTAGCTCTGATGGCACCAGCTGCTCCCTGAAAAGCCCCTGGAGAGCTGGGGGATGCCATCCCTTGCTCTGTGCAGTGCAGGATCGGGTCAGGTCCCTGGGCTGCTGGCCCCGGGCTGGCAGGGCTGGCTGCGGCTGCACTCAGACTGCTGCAGCTGCTGTGCTGCAGAGCTGCTGTGCACATCCAGCTCTTTGGGTGCTCTGAACTTGGTAACACCTCTGGCACCCCTGACACCACCCCCAATTCGCTTTGCTCCTGACTTCCCATCTCAAAACTCCCTGCTTTTCAGAGGGGCTAATTTGCTGGGGATATTTAGGGGTAAGCAGAATGATTCTGGCCCAGTTTCTTCTGATTTCAGAGTCTGTCAAGCCTCCTGCTAACATCACTCCAGATGCTGATGGCTCTATCTTTCCCAGGCAAAGGAGGCTGGAATCTCCAAGGACAACCATTTTTCCAGCAATGCCTTTGGGTAAGCAGATTAATTCAGAGCATGGCTACAGGATTTGAACAGGCATTTGGCAAAACCAAGAAAGCATGAATCAGGTTCTGTATCCATCCATTGCAACGCTACTGAAAAAGAAAACACATGGGGGCTGTAGATAGTGGTATCACAGCCACGGTGAACGCCCACTGGATTGTCCTGCAGAGCCCTCTCTGGAGATTACAAGCTGTCTTTTTCCTGCTCTTTTTGTTCTGTTTCTCACTTGAATTTTCTAAACCCCCTGAGTTCTTTCACCCAGTTCTCAGTCAGTGCTCTGCCCAGCAGAAGGGCAGCTGCTGCCTTTGTACTAAGCAAGGCTCAGTTTTCCATCGGGCTTGGCCTTGAAATAACAACACAAAAATGTTGCAAAAGCAACTTTTTCCTCTCCCTGGGATATCCCTGAATTTACAGGCCTCCTGTGCTCCTTAATTGGAACATTCCTTCTATCCTGAACAGCCTTCCTGACAGTTATATTTCCAAGGTTGAAAGGAAGTGTTAATTTACAGTTATTGTTTCACCTTGAACTCTTCCTAACGGGATACCTGGGACAATAATAAATTTACAATTTACAATTCCTTGAATCCTGGTGTTAGTCAGCAGGCCCCAGCACTACCATAATCATGCCCCTGCCATAATTACACTTATTATCCCCACATTACCAAGGCATAGACATAAACAACATGCCAGGCTAGACCAAATGAACACCAGAGAGCTCCGAGTTTGTGCCGTGTGATCCTCCCAAAGGTTTGCTAATCTCCTGGGCGTCTCCCTAACAATCCATGAGAGAAGCTGCTGCTTTAGAAACATGCCAAAAAGTCTCCCATGCAGATTCCATGCACAAAACCACTCAGCCAGAAGCAAAGGATAGATAATTCATTAGCAGGAGAGAAAGGATTGGTTGCTTAGGGGAATATTCAAGTGAGACTGCTTCTCCTCCAGAATTCATAAATATTTAAATACTTCTGATCCACATGTCCAAACAGCGAACACACAATCCACCCACAGAACTAAAGCCTGAACAACTACTTGAGCTATGGCCATGATAAACACAATTATTTGTGCTCAATGCTGCTTGAAACAAGACTGAAAACCTGAGCAAAGATTTTTGGTTGTTATTTGATTTATCCTGGGTTGAGAAACCAGACCTTATATATTTTAATTTTATTTTTAAATAGACATTGCTGATTTTTCATCTTGACAAGGAATAGACAAACCAGAGAACTGCAGATGAAGGTGCAAGAGATGCATTTGCCAGTTAAAACCAATAAATATGATCATCCACCCAGGCACTTGGGGTAAGGTGTGTCACAATCTCTCTGGCAAACACAGGGCAGCTGCATGAGACTCCCAAGTCCATAATGAGCAGTTTCTATGTGAGTGACTGCAGGCTGCCAAGGGACTGTGTTGCCTTGATTTCCTAGAACAGCAGAATCCCTAGGAATGACCTTTGTGAGTTCACTGTCATCACGTGCTCCTCTGGGGCTGGTTTCTGTTTGGCAAGAGAGTGAGACAGAAAAATCCATTTCAATGGCTCAAGAGAAACAGAAAACTAACCCTAATGTCTATTTCCCAAAAGTTGGCTGCATTTCTGTCATGTCCAAGGAATTATTATTTATTTCAAATAGCTGTGAGTAATTTGGAAAGAACCTCTTACAAAGAGGCTCAAGTCCATTGCTTTTTCTCCCCACAGGCACAATTGTTTCCAGGGATATCTTTGGGAGTTTCAGACATGTCAAGGAAACAGCCTGTCACAGGCAGAATCTCTGCTGTGGATTTGGGACAATTATGCTTTCCAAATCTTAGGCAATAAGGCACCAAAAGAGAACAAATCCAGGGAGTGGAGAGGAAAAAACACTTTTGCTATAAATTAATTTATTTCACCAAGGAGAATTGAGGTCCCGTTCTTGTACAAAGACTGTCCATTGTAAGCACAGTAACCCACTAAGTTCAGCTGGAAAAGAGCAGAGGCCAAACAATATCTTATGAATGGATACAACTGAGGATGGATTTAACTCTCATAAACAGAACCACTGGGAATGTAAAGTGAAGGATAACAATGCTGCACCTATTTGGTCAGGCTTGTCTATGAAATGGAGTTTTAAAAATAAGACAGGTGCCCACTTTAATCTCTTCACAAGGGCCTCTTATTTCTGCTCAACAGAAATATTCCACTCACATTAGAACACACAGATCCAAACAGGCATTGCAAAAAAAGAACAATATTCAGCATGTGTGCTGTAGGTGACACTGAACCCGCCTCCCCATCCAACTTGAAACATGTCGTGGAGTATTTAGACAGCCTTATTTTAGGGACCTAAAATTAGTTCCTCTGAATCACACTTTAGAAGAACCTATTTTTGTCCCATACTACACAGGAAACTTTAAGTTCCTCATTCAGATGCTGTAATTACTTTTGCCCTCACCCCCCAAATAGACAAGTTCTCTGTAAAATAGGAGTTTATGTGACAGGGATGTTTCGGAGTTGCCTCTTTGGCCCCTTTCAGCAACTGACCAGTTTAGAAACACGTGGCTGAGGGAAAGTCTGAAGATCCTCATCTAAAAGCAGCTATATTCCTCTTTATTCCTGTGGTGGTGCTTTGTGAGATATGGGGGTCATAGCCTAGGACAGGTATGATACAGGCAATATGAAGCTCCTCTTGTATTGGGTTTTCCAAACTGGAAAATCATAGAGTGGTTTAGGTTGCAAAGGAGCTTAAAGCCCATCCAGTTCCACCCCTTGCCATGGGTAGGGACACCTTCCACCATCCCAGGTTGCTCCAAGCCCTGTCCAACCTGAACTTGGACACTTCCAGGGATGGTGCAGCCACAGCTTCCCTATTCACAGAGAAGAATTTCTTGTGTGTATCTCATCTAAACCTATTCTCTTTCAGTTTGAAGCCATCCCTCCTTGTCCTGTCACTCCAGGTCCTTATGAAATGTCCCTCTCCATTTTTCTTGTAGGCTCCCTTCAGGTACTGGAAGGGCCTCAGGTACTGAAAAATGGATGGAAATCTGTCATTGAAACATTATCCAACTTGGGTGGGAAAGGACAGATGGGTCACTAAGGAAAACATCTGTGCTAAGTAGTCCCTGGGGAGCTGAGGCAGCAGGAAGCAAGGCTGGGTGACAAGATTCCCAAATCCCAAATGCCAGTGCTGATGCTGCCTGCCCTCAGGCATCGCCCAGTGAGGGAACACGTGGACAGCCCCCAGCGTGACCCACGCCACTGGCAGCACTCAAAGTTCCTCATGAATGGGAAGATTGTGTTTTTCTCACAACTACTCCACTCGGATTCATCAGCTCTCAGGAGGCAATGCCAAAACCAACAGGTGGCTGCCATATTTGGGTTGCTGGCAATTCATATTCCTCCTACTTAATGGGAGAGGAAGAAGCTGTTGATGTGAAGTGGCACAGACGGGTCCTGTGTTATGAAAGCCCCGTCCTTCATCATCTGACTCGGGAACCAAATGTGCTCTCACACACTGCTGCAGCCAAAACATATTGCAAACTTGAACAACACATTTATTTTTGACTCACTTGGCAAAATGTATCTCTTTTTTTTTTTCTTCTCTTTTTAAAGAGCGGAATGGTGGCATAGCAAGGAGGGGAAAGGACTAGGTTTTTTAAATAATTACTAAATGTAATTAGTAAATTAATCAACATGCAGAAAATACATTCAAAAAGCAAGTACTACAGGTATGCTTACTACTGTAATTATGAATGGAGCAGGAATCTCCTCTCCCCTTGTTTCAGACTCTGAAAACAGGAATGGAGGAGATCAGATGAGCTAGTAGGATGGCTGTCAGAGGTGCTGATGGTGTAACTTGGCATGTTTTTCCCCAAAAGGTGAGTGTTTAATCCTGGTGGAAGGCATTCATGTGTCTGAGGCCACAGCTGAGATGGCAGCTTGCTGGCTCAGACAGAACAGGCTCCCTGAGGTCAGAGGTGTTCATTCACATGCCAAATACTCCAAAATGCCTGAAAAATCAAGGCTTTGTTTTAACTTGGGTTAGAAAGGGCAGGAGTAATTTTTTATAACACGGTTACAAAGCAACAGAATGCAGCTGGGAAGCTCCTGATGTATCTGCCAACTTCAATTTCAGAAAATTGGGCTAGAATTTTGATTTTTTTCCCTCTCCAAGTCCAGACAAACTGCATGCTTCAAATTTTACAAACAATTTACCACATTGGAAATGTCTGAACAAACCACCATTGTGATTATCAAGAATTGCCTCTAAGTGACAGAAAATAAGTCATTTTAGACTTTTCAATTTCAATGCACGCATATTTTCACTTACCCTTTTCACTAACTGTAGATATTGGTTTTTTATTACAGCTTTTGGGGCAATTTATCCTTGACTGCATTGGTGATAAAACTATTCATTTCATATTGTTTATTTCTGTTTTCATCAGAAAAATGCTAAACCAAGATGTACTTTATCCCCACGGAAAGCTGACCATGACCAAGTTTTTATTTTTAATTCAAGCCAGAAAGGGAAGAGATTCATCTATGATTGTTTTGCTTCACGCAGTTATGAGGCAACACAAGTGTAAAGTCCCTGTGAAAGATGGCAACAAATTGAGTGAAGTCCAGCTATTTAGTAATCATGTAAAAGTTGATAGATGTGACCCATGAGATCATGTGATACAAAATCTTCTAGGAATGGAAGGGTATTTCAGAAGGATGGGACACTACACCAAATCCTGGTGCTTCCTTTATTAAAAATACAGGTCTAGGAGGGTGAGGAAAGTAGATGATGCACTCCTCGGGAAGATGCCATGATGTCTTTGCCTGTCATACTTAGGTTTTCTGTGGTGTTTCTCCTCTCCCTATCGTGTTCCAGAAATTAGTTAGCCGTCTTTTTTTTTTTTTTTTTTAATTTTAAGCAGAGCTAGTTTGAGCATAAAGATCAGAAAACAGGATTTGCCCTTGTCAGTAGCTCTAAATCTAATCAGTTTGCAGCTGTTGTATGGCCACGATGTAACTCTTGAGGGGAAATTCAATTATATTAGGACAGCTGGAGATAACAGCTATCAGCGCTGTTATCACATATCCCTCAGCAGTTTATCCCACACCCACGGCCCGCGGGCGAGCTCTGCGCTCCTGACTAGCGTTATTATTTCAAATAAGCCTCTTAGGCAGCCGCGCAATCTGCTATCAAACTCCGGGGCTAATTACAGCACCACCGAATCAATTGGGCTGGCAAAGACCTCGGAGATGGGAGACCTCGGGATCATTGAGTCCGACACACCGCGGCACTGAGCGCACTGAGTGTCGCTCTGTCCCTGCACCTCTCCAGGGACGGGCACTGCCCCGTTACCTCCAGCACCCGCCCCATCCCCACCTCACGCCGAGCGTTTTTGGGCGAGAACCAATGCTCGATTCCCTCCCGATGAGCGCAGCCGGCGGGTGAATGTTTTCACTCCCAATTGCGCGTCCAGGCGGCGGCAGCTTTAGCAGAAGGGCTTTTCCCCCAGCCGCAAAGCCGCAGAGCTCGAACCCTGCGCTCGGGCGGGCGCCGTGGCCTTTCCGCCCCTCCCCGCGGCGGTGCCCAAAGCGCCGCCCCGGCCCGGCCCCGGCCCCGCGCCCCCGGCCCGGCCCCGTGCCCGCGGAGCACCCGGAGCCGCCCCGGGCCCGCCTTCCGCCGGAAGTGAGCGGCGCAGAGCCGAGCGGGGCGGGCGGGGCGCGGCGGCCGCGGTCACCGGCCCTCCCGGGCAGCGCCGACATGGCCCGGCCGCCGCAGAAGGAGATCGTCTACAACAAGCTGCTGCCCTACGGCGAGCGCCTGGAGGAAGAGGCCGCCCGCTTCCTGGAGCACATCAAGGGCAACCTGGCCCGCGCCGTGCAGCTGCAGGAGCTCTGGCCCGGCGGGCTCTTCTGGACCAGGAAGCTCTCGACGTGAGTGCCGGGGCGGGACGGGGAGCGGGGCCTCAGGCTGCGAGCGGCGCGTCGGTCCCGTCCCTTGCCTTGCCTTGCCTTGCCGAGCCGAGCCGAGCCGTGCCCTGCCCGCCGGGAGCGCCTCCCGCATAACGGAACCGCTGGCGCCCGGCCGGGCCCCGCTCCCGGCCGCTGTCCCGTCCCTGCCCTACGCAAGGCCAGCACTTCCACATCGGAAACGGGGACAAAGGTGGCTCCGGCCGCAAGAGCTCGCCTGCCGCCTCTGAAACTTCCGAATTCTACGATTTAAGCGCTTGTGCGATTAACTCGTGCTTTTGTTTTTAATACGTGTATATTTTTTAATGCCGCTGTGGGCACCTGTTTCACCTCTCCCCTTCTTAAGCAAGTTGTGGTTGATACAATCTCCGTGTAACTTCTGCTATAGGGACACGAAGTCTTTCTCAAGACAGGCCGTTTGTTGGGTCAATGCTGGCAGGATTAAACTCTGGCTTAGTGCTGTGTAAACACCGCTGGTGCC
This sequence comes from Agelaius phoeniceus, assembly GCF_051311805.1. Classification (NCBI taxonomy): domain Eukaryota; kingdom Metazoa; phylum Chordata; class Aves; order Passeriformes; family Icteridae; genus Agelaius; species Agelaius phoeniceus. Next base: position 112,112,292 of record NC_135267.1, on the reverse strand, counting down.
CTTGATATCTTGGCTGAACTCTGGCGCGGGGTAGTTTGTGCTGATGTTGGCCGTGGTGTGTGTGCTGGCAGGGTGGTTTTTGTACAGATGAACCCGCGGTGGTTTCATAGATAGCACCGAGCACGACATAGGTTACTTCTCGTAATTTTTACGAAGTACACTTGACCCTGTTTTATTTGGGAAACTCTGGCACTGGGTATGGCATCATATGACAGTGAGTCCTGTAGCTGCAATCAGTAAATTCTGTGGATGTTTATCATGTTTGTTGCTGAATGCTGTGTGTGCCTTCACAAACAGCATTTCCTGTGTGCCAGAAACAACAAAGTCCGTGTGTTTGAACCGTTTTGAAACACTCGCTTACAACTCCTCTCCTTACATAAGTCCTTTTTTTGTAATATCAGTTGAGAAATTAACATACATTTATCAGTCAAAGCCTGTTAGATTCGACTGTATTGGAATGTAAGTGTCTTTCTGTTTCCCAAGAGGCAGTCTTAGATAGAATTACAGTGGTGGTTGCAAAATGACTCACATGTTTGTGTTGTGTGACAGTTTGAACCTGCTTGGAGCCAGTTCAGCGCTGCTTCCCTTCCCACCCCCCAGCCATCTGCCATCTCATACTGGTGTCGGTGGTACCTGTTGCCCGTACCTGTGGTGGAACTTCCTTTTCCCGTCAAGTTGAAATAAACTTAGGAGTCCCTACTGTGAGAAAGATAAGCTTTAGCTAAACAGGCTCAATAGGCACAGAAATTCATTCTAAGCGTGCCTTAGAATCACCGTTACTCACTCTGTAAATGGCAATTGCTGTTACCACTTCAGGCTCCAGGGCAGTGAATTTGGCCTGTTGGGAGCCACTGCTGTGCTGCTTTATGAATCACAGAAAGGTCAGCAGGCTCCAATTTGTGGTTTTCCACCTACACTTTGAAGTTTGAGTTCATTGTGAGTGTTTGCAGCTTGTCTGATGCCTGTTAGTACCAAGATTTCTTTGTGGCATTTTAGATACAGGGAGGCTCTGAGTGTGTTTGGTGTGGGCAGGGAAGGAAACAGTGGGCTTGGTGTAAAAAAAATAAGCTGGTGTAGTTAATGTGAGAGATGTGCTGCTGCTCTGTTTGACTTGACAAAGTACTTCTAGGGATAAAAGGCTGAGAGAATCCAGGTTGTTCAGCCTGGAAAAGAGAAGGCCTGGGGCAATCTAATTGTGGCCTTCCAGTACCTGAAGGGATCAGACAAAAAAATGGAGAGGGACTATCTGTATTAACAAAACACAAACAGCTGGAGTGCTTGGAGTGCCAGGACAAGGGGGGGGTGGCTACAAACAGCCAGAGGGCAGGGTTAGATGGGATATTGGCAAGGAATTCTTCCCTGTGAGGATGAGGAGACCCTGGCACAGGCTGTGCAGAGAAGCTGTGGCTGCCCCTGGATCCCTTGAAGTGTCCAAGGCCAGGCTGGATGGGGCTTGGAGCACCCTGGGATAGTGGAAATTGTCCTTGCCCATGGCAGGGTGTGGCACTGGATGGGCTTTAAGGTCCCTTCCCACGTAAACAATTCTATCATTCTGTGAAATACAGTAGCAGGAGTTGAGGTGTAGATAAAACACTTCCAGCCCTGTGGTGTTCATGACTATTGAATCCAATTTCTACCGTCTCTCGACAGTCAGGGACTCATCTCCAAATTTACTTCCTCCCTTTTTTCCCCTCCTGAAAAAAGCTATGACTAATAAAAAGAAAACGCTCAGAATCTTCATAATGGCATGATGGCTGCTTAGATTTGTTGCCAATGTCTGAATTGCAAAGGCTGGAATTCTTGCAGTATTCTGTGAAATAATTGACATCTTTATTAATTGTAGAGATACAAATATTAATACAGATATGTGTACGTACAAATGAGCAAAGCAAACAGTGACATGCAGATGATCCACCTGCATAGTTACACCTCCCCAGCTTTTTACAACTCTGTGCCACAGGGGAGAATGAAAGTGAAACCCAGATCTTTTTTTGAATTAAAAATTTGAGTACTCTTTCATGGTGACCGCTGAATTGTGTAGTTTTTATACCCCCCACAGCTGGAACCATGACTTGCACATATTTATCTTCAGACCAGCTGTTTCAGCTGTCTGATGTCACGAACTGAGTAGGGAGGGGGGACAGAAAAGAGGCAGAATAGGAGTTTATCAGACATAATGTCTGTAAGCTGATTTGAATAATTCTTTTATGGGTCATTTTCAGTGGTGACACCTGGTTCTTTTGGGATGTGTGTGTGGACTGTGGTAAGAGAACTTTCTCTCCTGTGAGGAGAGTAACTTATGATTTGATGAGGTTTCTGAAGCAAGTAAAACTTGCCCCAAAGACTGGCAGTTAAATCTGTAATAATTGCTGCAGATTCCTCCAGCTTTGTCTGGTAAAAGCTTGTAAAATAGTAACCAGTTGTGAAAGCTGAAGAGTGAATCTCAGCTTGCCACAGCGTGTGTGGGAAAAGCAGGTTACATCAAAATAATTTGCTTAACTGCTCTTGCTCCATAATTTTTTATGGTCTTCAGGTCAGCAGTCTACATTGCCTCAACTTCCCCCTCTTTCATGGTTCATAGATTGTTCTAAAAATGAAAAAAACCCCACTAAATATAGTCAACAAATGAACATATTAACATGACACGGACATTTCATGGTTACTGTACACGGAGTTAACTCTGCAGCCAGGCAAACACACAAATGCCTTTCTGTGCTTCCTGCTCCAGCAGTCAGGGGTGTGGGAAGATGAAGGACTCAATTGCTGTCCCTGACAATGTTATTTTATGTGCTTGTCAGGTCTAGACTTATAAAATGGCATTCAAGTGTCTTGCTGTAAGGTGTGGAAAAAAGGCAGCTCAGCTGTTTGGAAGGGGAATGACAGGACACAAAGTTACAGTGAGCATGGAAATGTCTCCGTAGGACTTTGCCAAGTATTTTAATCACTATTGCCTAAAACTCTTGTTTGACATCTTTCTCTCATCTTTATCAGGGAAACAGAAGCTTTCTTTGGCTGTGTGAGGGATGTGTGTGCTGTGTACATGTACATGTGATTTAAGCAGTCCTGCTGAGCGTGATTCATTGCTTTTCACATCATTTGTCAAAAACTGAGCTTTAAACCAGTCGTGATCCTGTTCTGTGTGTTAGCGAATGCAGATGGAGAGCCAGGAATTTAGGGGGGGTGTGCTGTTCAGCTTCTGGAGGAGAGGTAATTTTTAACTGTAGCAGAGCAGCCAACTTTCTAGGGCAGTTTAGGGTGGCCACATGATATGATAGTACACTTCCTAAAAATAGGTCTATTGTACTTTTGGAGGGAGAGATTGGATACCCAGCACTCTGAGACTGGGGAATTGACTTCATGGTTTTCTTTCTTTTATTCTTTTTATTTTTTTTTGGTAATCTCTAGGGATCCTGTACTCTGTTCAGAAAGGCTGGAGTTGGAAACAGAATTTTCACTTCTTAGTCATGTTTTTCATGTTGTGTGGGTGTGTTTTATTTGTTGGGTTTTGGGTTTTTTTTTTTCATGTAGCTGAACAATGAAGGGCAATAATTTTGTCCCTTTTGCAGGATGAGAACTCGTAAAACCTCAAAGGAATCAAAAAGGCAGTGCATTTAAGATTTCAGCTATCATCTCAATGTAGTATTATCTGCTTTCAGAAGTCTTATCTTCTATCTTACAATAATTTAGTTCTGCAATTATTTTTTTCCCCTGAAGAGACACCATTTCTATGATGAAAATTATCTGTCTGATTAGCCCCTGGACACCCTTCAGGGTTCATGAAGTTCTGCCTATATTCTTTTATTTAGTAATGGTGATATTTCATTCCTTCTGAAGGGATATTCTGAAAATATTGCAGTTCCCCTCTGACAGATTTTTCTTGTTTAATCTTGAGGAAAAGTCTGAACACCCCTTTCTAGAAGGATTTCTTTTCTGACACTGCCTTAATGCTCAGCTGGATTAATACAAATAACTGACCCCTTTCAGCTCTGCCTCCCTCCTACATAAAGAAGCTGTAAAATATGGGAGCAATTTGGCATCAAGTCCTGCTGCTTGGGCATAGTGACATCTTTGTGTTCAGCATGTTTCTGTGTACTTTACTCCTTTCTTAATTAAACAGCATTTTGTGTAGCAGAGCTGTTGTTAGCAAATGTCACGAAGGAGAACCAGCCAAACATTTTATTTTCAGTTATATATAGCAATACTGGCAGATAAATTGGATCTCTGTGTTTCTTTGTAGATAAAACTTACTTTCCAGGCTTCTGCAGTTTCTTCTTTTTTTTTTTATTTTTTTAATCATACATGTTTCACCCATTTTTCTTTCCCTGAGGATTCTTTTTCCTGTCTTTTTTAGGCATGTGAAAAGTGTAGGTGTTCAGCTCTTGGTGGTGTAATTCTGTAGGCAGGTAGTGTCTCTGGCCAATCCAGATTATTTAGGTTCCTGTGGTGGAAAAGTGGGTTATCCTGTATTTTGTTTGTTTCCTTCTGTGTTTGAAGTAAGTACAACATGTTGAAATGAACCTTAGTGAAAAAACACTGCCCATCAAATGGAAACATCCCCCCCTTGAATTTGATGGGAAAAGGGAAGTAGAAAGCAGCTTTCTTATGCATCTCTCAGAATAGTCAGAGCAGTAATAAAAAGGGAAGTTGCCTCCCAGTGAACAGTAATTTACAGTTGTGCCACACCTAAAATGCTCTCATAGCACCTTATATGGGTTTTTCTGGTGCAGAGTATCTTTCAAGACTTGAAATATGTTTCTTTTTTTCAATCTCAACTTAAAACCAGCAAACACTTCTTCTGGAGTGAGTCTGATGGATCTCCCCTTGCTGAAGACAATGGGGCACACCACTAGCAAAGCTCAGTGCCTAAAGCAATTGTTCATCCTTGCTGGAAGCTATTGGATTTGGGTTGGTCTTAATACTTTTTGGGTTGTTTTTTTAGCTTCTGGGTTGTGTCCCGTCCATTAGGTTACAGTATTTGTAGACTCTTAGAGGGCTGTAAACTTTATTTGATCATTCTTTTTCTTCCTGTAATTGCAGTTGTAAATCTTCCTTTGCTGGGTGTCTTCAGGTTCTTACTTGTTGAGCTTGAGAACCAGGTTTTAGTTTTGTTTCACTAAACAGTAAATCAGAGGGATTCTGGCTCAGGTCCTGGGGAAATAGGATGTTTTAAAATATTGCTGACTCCTCTTGTGTTTGGTTTGCAGATACATCCGACTGTATGGCAGGAAATTCAGCAAGGAGGATCACGTGCTCTTTATCAAACTCTTGTACGAGTTGGTGACAATTCCAAAGCTGGAGATCAGCATGATGCAAGGATTTGCACGCCTGCTGATCAACCTGTTAAAGTGAGTAGAGATTTCTGCTGACTGTGGAAACTTCTGTCTCCCAACAGTTGATCTCTTGCTCAATGTTGTGCCTTTCATGTAGCAGAGTTCTTACAGGTTACTTCACTTATCTGCCCTACACAGTGCTGCTGGTTAAAGGGTTCTCTTGTGCAAACGCCTTCAAAGCTTTAGGAGTGGGACTGAAAGTGGAAGAATGCCAATTTTCCCCGTATCAGGAAAGCCAAACAGCTCAGAGAGCCAGGAATTAAGGCTGAATTTCATCAAGGGAGAAGATGAAAACTGGCTCACGGCTCAGTAATGTTTATTTCACTTAGTCAGGGAAAATCTTGACAGTGTCACTTGTGCTGAAGGCTGCCAGTGACCAGCCTGGTCCTGCCTGACCTTCCTGCAGTTTGTGCCAAACTGGGAGCAGGGATGGGGGTATTCCCATGTGCAGTGTGTCCATGTCAGTGCTGAATCCTGAACTGCTTGGTGTTTTGTTTCCTATTAGGAAAAAGGAACTGCTTTCCAGGGATGATTTAGAGTTACCATGGCGACCACTGTATGAAATGTTGGAAAGGATATTATACTCCAAAACAGAACATCTGGGATTAAATTGGTTTCCCAAGTAAGTTCACATTTTCAAACATTTCATAGGCCATTTGTACCTGCTTTAAAGTACTTTGTAATGTGCTTTTAATATCTGGAATTTGATACATGGGAAATATTCTGTTTCTATTTTCATGAGGCGCCTTTCAATAATTGCACGCGGGGCTGCACTGAATCATGTATCTCCTTCTGCCTGTGGCTTGTGTTTGTCATGCTGTTTCTTTCTTTATGAATGTGATTAATTTTTAAATACACTGCAACAGAGGTCTCACTCAACTTATTTTAGGGTGATAACCCACAGTTGAATAAATTCAGTATGAAAAATTTAACAGTATTGTTGTGGTTTAACCCCAGCTGGCAACTAAGCCTTGCATGCTGCCCTTCCTGGTGGGGCTGGGGAGAGAACTGGAAGGGTAAAAGTGAGAAAACTTGTGGGTTGAGCTAAAGATGGGTAATAATGTGAAGGAAATTAACTTACCCCAGCCAAAACCAGCACAGGTACTAAGTTCAATGTGTGCTGTTCTCTTCTGTAACACAGTATAGTTGTGGGGAAAAAGATAAAAACAATACTGTCCTTCAGTATTTGTTCTGTAATCATTCCCAGGATCTGGAATCCAGGTATAAATCAGTCTGCTCTCCAAGAAAAGTGAAATATTTTCTGTAGGAAATACAGGTATTTACTCAAAGTAATGCCGTGATAGGGAGAAATAATTTATTTTCTCCAGTTAAGAATTTTAGACATGTTCTGCTGATTTTAAAAATGAAAACTTGTTTTCTTTGCTTTCTCTGCACTGTCAATCCCTCTCCATCTGTCAGATTTTCAGACTTAAAATTTTCATAATTATTCCAGTCAGAGAAGGTCCTGCTCTATAAATTACAAATTATAAAAGATAGCACATGGATAATGCATTATCTTTGGTTGAATTGAAACTTTATGTCAAGAAATGCAGGTGAAAGTGCTTCATTTGCTTTTAAAAAATAATTTTCTGAATGAAACTGAAGCACTGATTCCTGAGGGGAAGATCCTATTGCTGGTAAGGAACATGAAGAGGAAATATATGGAGCATTTCAGGCTGAATTTCTCTTGTGACTGTGTAGCTGAAAAAAATCAGTTTGCTAAATTGAATTATTTTGGTAATTGTAGGTAAAATGTGAAAGAGCAGAGCCTTCATTGTTTTTTTTTTTTATTTTTGTACCTGCATACCTTTCTCTGGGGGGATGGTGTTGAGTAACTGCTCCCTGTGTAGGAGGGAGGGAACTTTTCCAGGAGGATAAAGGAGTTTAAGCAGGAAGGAAGATTTCTGTTGTGATGATCTGACTGAAACATTCAATTTTATTAACTATATTCCATGTCAGCCACTCCATGCAGTGCGATTCCTTCTCATACAGTGCTCATTCTTTTTCAAGGGGTACCTTTTTGGTGGAAGTCAAGGTTTTAAAAGCTGATTTGTAGCTGTTCGATTTATTTCCTGTTTTAATTGAATTTTATTTTTGTTTACATTCAGTTCATATCGACCAGGCTGGTCTTCACCTAAAACATTTGTGCTTAATGTATTACATAGGTGGTAAGAATGATTCTTATTTTTTTTCTGTTGAGCTCTGGCCAATGTCCCTTCTGCATGTTCTGTTGGACTGTAACACTGTCACACAGGTGGAAGTCTCTGCATAAATAATTGTATTTGGAAGGCCAATGTTAACCTGACACCACTGGTTATGAGAATGTCGCACTGGATGTCAACCTTGCTAATTGGGGACCCAGGCAGTGTGTGTGGAGTGGCTCTCCAGGGCTCTGTTCTAACTAATTTAACCAGCAAATGTATTTCAGGGGTTTAAATGAGAGCTAAGTTTTCCATTGGAGCAATTGTTGTGTGTGGTTTTGGATAAAATCACCATTGGTGCAGGAGCACGTTATGGAGTGAAGGTACCTTCCTCTTAAATCCAATGAAATCATGGAAAGTGCTTTAGCAGTGAGGTAATGGCTTCTGGAAAATCCACCCAGCAACAACCTTGGGGCTGTGAAGAGCTGCTGTGTCAAGAGTTCACTGGGAATTTCTGTAGGGAAACAGTATCAGGAGTTTTGGTGTATGATAAATGCAGAAAACTGCTGGAAGTGGCAGTGGGATTGCAGTGGAGTTTGCTTTGTTTGGGTTTTTTTTAGAAACAAGGGCTTAGTTGTACTAATCCAGTGAGAGATGGCTCACTCTAGTTAGGAGATCACTAAAATAATTTGTGAAACTGTAGCTGGTTGCTCTTTCCATTGTCTTAATTTAAGCTCTGTGGCGGAGTGTCCGCTTCAGGACTGGACTTTACCTTCAGTCCTTCTCCTGAAAAACTGAAATTTGTCTTACTGCTTTTTGATAATGTAATTGTCACCTCTCTCAGTTTACATGTTAATCATTTTAACTGAAACATGTTAACATGTTTCTCTGTGTAAATGCAGGGGGGAAAACAAAAACAATTTGCAAATTGTTTCCAAAAGAACCTTTCCAAAAGAAGAAAATAATCCTGTAGTGCCAAAAACGAGAGCAGTGATAGGTGTTAGAAGTGGCGTTGGGTGTTCTTTAATGCACCTCCCCAGCTGCATTGTCCTGTCCTTTGCTCACAGTGCCCTAATGGGAATATTCCAGGATGTCTCCTGTAACTTGAACACCCTTGAATGGAAAAGGGAATTTTTCTTGGGTACAAAATTGTCTTGCTGTTGCTTTTTGTTTTCTGGCTTCCTAAATTTGTAACCAAAATAGAGGCGAGAACGTCCCAGTGTTTCTCCTTTGCTCTCTCACACTAACAAATGCTGAGATCTGAATTAAAATTCATTAATTTTAAAAATTTGTTGATCTCTGGCCTCAGTGTTTGTTAAAATTCCCGTCCTTCAGGTTTTCCTTAGTGAGAGCTGACTTGAGTGGAATGATAGTCTGGGGAGAGCTTGTTTGTTTATGTCACCCAAACATTTATCATGTGAATTTTTAATGCTCTTTAGGAATGTGCTGGTTCATGCTTTATTTATCTGCTCTTGGAACAACTGTTATCTTTTTTTCTAACTCCTTCAAGGACAATATTCACTTGAATCCAGGATTTTCCTGAGCTTCCTGCAGAGTTTGAGTTTATTTTTTGTTTAATGAGTAGTGGCCTTTCTTCTCCGCATTTGAAATTTTCTTTCTGGGGAGAGATCCTGAGTTGCCTTTGTCACTGTTGCATAAAATATACATAATTTTGCATCTTCTAGGGCACTGTTTGACTGAAGCAGTGCTCTGAGGGCTGGGTGGGCTTTTGCTGGCTTGTACTGAGTGTTGAAGGGAATTGGTGATTTATTCATTTTTTAATTCTCCTGGCTGTATGGGATCAGTTTACTTCATGTAGGACTGGAGAGACAATAATACATGTTGAGTACTTGTGTGTGTCAAAATTAATTGATCTTGGTGAAATTCTAAAGATTATATATTTGCATCATCTTTTTCCTGAGCAGAAAAGCATTTTTTAACGTTTGTTTGAGATGATGAATGAAAGAGTGCAATATTTCCATTTCTAGAGAAGGCATATCTAAAAAATGTAAGAATTTCTTCTGCCAGAACTTTTTTTTTTTCCATTCAGGGAATCTTTTTGGGTAAAAGTGCAAGTTAGTCTTGAGGTGGTTGTGTAATAAATGGAAGGTTTGAAGAACGTGACAATTTACTACCGTGGTGCTTGCGTTGGTTGATCACACTCTGCTCCCCCTCCCTTTTATTCTTTGAGTTTATTCTCAGATTAAGTCTTTTTAAAGGTTTGATGGCATCCTGTGACAATAGGTGACAATAGGAGTTGAAATGATTTCTCAAACAAGTGTTCTTGCTGTGGATAAAAGCACTTTTAAAATCAGCTGTTATTTGGGAAGGACTCCAATGAAATAACCCTTGATTTGCAGATAATTCCTTTCTTCTTACAACCACTGGACAAAGCCCAAAACCACATTGAAAAGGACAAATATGGTGTTTGGAGACTAAAAACAACAAGTTGCCTTTATTTATCTTACAAATATTCATGAATTCCACAAACCCATTTTTCTATGTTTTCATCTCCCCCAGAAGTCACTTTGCTGGTTGTTCATGGACAAAATGCAGGATGTCACTTCCATGAAGTGCTACTAATTCTTCACTTAAATGCAGGAAATACCAGAGTAGAATATAAAAAATAGGACCAGAAGTAGCAGAGAGAGCAGAGCAATTTTAATTGTTATAGTCAGGTCTGTGGAGAAGGCAGGTAGCTAATGCATGTTCAAAGAAGACATCTAATTGCATCTACATTATCTTAAGCTCTGGAGGGAAAGGTCAGCAAATGGTTGTTTATTTTATGCTGTCTCTGAAATGTAGTAATCTATTATTCCTAACATTTCCTCTTTTCATTTCAGTTCTGTAGAAAGTGTTCTGAAAACACTTGTGAAGAGCTGCAGACCGTAAGTGTTTGTTTCTTGATTTGTTTTTTTTTGATCTTTAATGTTAATTTGGGAAGAAGGGGAAAAGTGTTTAAAAGACCCCCACTCTACCTGTCATTGCTTGGCTGCTGCTTAAAAATTTAAGATGGAGGGTAGAGACTTTTCTGGGGTTTCTTTTTCCTTTTTAACAGCCTTGGTTGCAATAATTCTCTTGTATAAAAAAATCTATCTAATATGCATTTTAAATACTGCATTGCATGCATACTTAGTGTGTTTTAAAGAAATTAAATCACCAGCGTTCCTGTAATGTTTCTATAAATGATCCTTGTGCCTGAAGTGATATTTTTTTTATGCTGCATCAAAAATGAGTAATAGTTGTTTGATTTGGACCAGCCTTCACAGTGAAATGGTTTTGCATTGTACAGATTTTTCTCTGGTTCCACAAGACAAGAATCTTTTTAATTGGTGGTCTTAATGATGCACCACAATGTCCTTGATTTACCTGTATTTTTGAGGGTTTTTGGAGGTGAGGGCTGCCTGCCTATGGCCCCTGGGCATATGGTTTTGCTCTAAAGTGAGCATTGATGACAAATTAATAGCTGGTTTTCAACATGCTTAAAAAGAGCCAGAGTTTAAAGCCAAGTGTGTGTATATTCAGTGGTTTCCTTGTTCTCAGGTATTTCCCAGAAGATGCCACTGCAGAAATGCTGGATGAGTGGAGGCCTTTGATGTGTCCCTTTGATGTGACCATGCAGAAGGCCATCACCTACTTCGAGCTCTTCCTGCCCACCACCCTTCCCCCTGAACTTCACCACAAGGGTTTCAAGTAGGTGTCCCTGAAGAGTGCTCTGCTCCAAATGCAAGGAATCATCTTTTACAGGGTGATTGGAAGTCACTGGTGGCTTTCAGCAGCATTTTTGGCAGGAGTTCAAGACAGAAACGCTGTCAAACTGCTTCTTTGGTAAAAAGTAACCTGCAGGAATCTTAGTCCCTCTTCCCTACTGAATAAAGCACACAGCAAATCAAACTAAATTGAATTAAGTGGAGTTTGTAAAGGTGAATTTAAGTCCGAGACTGGTGTGGAGGGTTTGCATCCTTGGCCTCAGGTGAATTCAGAGAAGGAGCTAATGACAATTGTGATCAAAAGGGACAAATTTCACAGTGCAAGGCAGAGGGAGATGAGGTGTCATTTGTTTTTATCTGTTGGGATGGTAGAGCTGAGGTAGATAAGGAAACTCCTGGAGAGACAGTTGTGTGAAAGGGGGATCAAAAAAGAGTCAGACAAGAAAAAAAGAAGAAAAGGACTAAAAGTCAGCTTTGGGAATACACTGTGAGCTGCAAATTGATAAAAGTGTGTCCATATTGATCCCTGTTCTTGCAGAATGAATTGAGGGACAGGTAAATTCCTGCAACCACCTGGCAAAGTGAGGGATAAATATTCAGTGAGGGAGCTGCTTTCTCAGTGTTAAAATTATTTTGCTTCTGCTTTCTTTCAGGCTTTGGTTTGATGAATTTATAGGCCTTTGGGTGTCGGTTCAAAATCTTCCCCAGTGGGAAGGGGTAAGTATTTGCTTTTCATCTGCACTGGAAGAAATCCTCATTTAAATATTTCTACAATGTGCTTGCAAGGAATTGAAGCCAAACAGTGATTTTATGGATTTTCTCCTTTCTGCTTTAACTAGTACAAGAAAGCAGAGACAATACTTTCATTATTGTTAGCAAGCAATTACTGTCTAAATAAAGAGACTGCAGTTGTGCTTGGTGAGCATTGTCTAATGGCCAGCTCAGGCAGCTTTTCATTCCAGCCTTGGGAATGCTGGCATTTTCCAGATTGCCTGCTAGTACTTAGAATTATGCAAAGAGCAGTTGTGATTGCTAGAAATTACACTTCTGTTCTGTCTTTTAATGCATCTTGGGTGGTCCCTAATTTTGAGTGGTGATATTTTGCCTTCACTGCAATGAGCTGCTGTCATCTTTGAGATAAAATAAAGAACCTGCACTCCCCTTGGCCAAAAATTCCCTTGGGCTGTATCTTTCAAGGCAGGTAGTCTGCCATGTATCTGTGTGCCCCTGGTGTGTGCCTCATGTGAGGAGATCCAGAGCTGGGAAATGAAAAACTCTGTCTGGAGGCAGCCCCAGCAGCAGCTCAGGTGCTGTTGGTGTCAGCTGAGCTGTGCCTTGGCTTTGCTGCAGTGAAACTTGGCCTATCCCCAGTTTCTTTCCCTGCTCAGTATGAACATAAGCTCATTGGCCATCTGTCTCCTTTTACTAATCTCCTGCCTGGATACACAGGGAGAACTTCCCCTGTCTGAGGAGAAAGCTGATTTCCAAACCACTGTGGTCACACGTTTCATGGGCCTTCCTGCCTTCCATCACAAATCCAGGGAGGCAGCCCTGGGCCCAGCACTTGGCAGTTGTCCAGATTCAAACACTGGTGATGCCAGAGCTGGTTTTGAGATTCTGTGTTCACTTTTACACTTTTCTGATGGCTTTCTCCTCCCCAAAAAACCCATAATTCTGTCTATTCCTTCTGACAGAACTGTGGCAGCCTGCACTTGGACATCATGATTTAGTTTGTTTCTGTCAAACTGTGTAACAAATAATCATCAGCACCCTTTCACAAGTTATCTCTGGTATTTTTTTCCTCTTCCACTGTATTCTGACAGTTTGCTTGCTTTTTTTCCCAAAGCTTTCACTTCTTGTTTGCTGTTCTGTCATGTCCATTTCCTAAAGTCAGGTTCATTCCATCAGGTTGGGATGCAGATAATTAGACACATGGGTTCTGACTCTGCAATCCAGTTTAAGCCTCTGTATGCTGCAAGCTTTTCCTCAGCTTGCTTTGGCAGGAATTAGACTTGCTGTTTGAAGGGGAGCTGTGGAATCTGTTCTGTGTGTGCATAGTAAGGATTTTTTTCAATGTGTATTTCCTCATACCAAATGAAAAAGGCAGATCACTAAAGAAAATGTAACCCTTGTCTTCAGGCTGTGTCTGATGTCCTGGATTGAACTTGGGGGTTTTCCAAAGCTGTCATGTCCTTCAGCCTGAGAGGTGACCTGTTCCTCTGGGCTATCTGCCTCAGAATTAGGCAGGATTATTTAAGGCCCTTCCTTTTGGCTTTGTCATTGCTTCAAAATACTGATAGAAGCATCGAGAGCCTGGTGGGTCTTGCCTGATTTGGAGAAGCTCTGTAGAGCAGAGTTGGTGGGTGATGTGCTTTTCATCATCAGGATACAGGAGTGAGACTTCATCTCCTATTTTTTTGTTCAGCCCTGATATCTGTCTTTCCTGAGGACATCTTCCAGTTCCTTTTTGACTCCTGGGGCTGTCTTCTGGTGATGGAGTGTCTAATTCTTCATGGGCAGTCACAGGCTGCTCTCCCAGCTGACAGCTGATGCCTGTGACCTTTAGAAGCCACTGATGGGTTTAAACCAAAGCACACAAATGTGGCAGCCAGCAGCACACACTGAGTAGGATGGATCCTGCTGGAACTAATTGTCCCAAACAGCTAAATATTGGGAAAAGCTAGATGGATGAGTTGGTGGAATTTTCTTCCATGTCTCTGTATAAATGCTATTTTAGGCCAGTGAAATATGTCCTGGTGGTTCTGATGGAGTGAAATCCCCCTTCCCAAGTGATTTTAGTGCCATGGGTAACTTTTATCTTGTGTATGTGAAGCAGCTGGAGGGCTTTGCATCTTTTATTCTCAATATATTCTAATGAATGTTCCCTTTTTTCTGGTTATTTTCAGCATCTTGTCAATCTTTTTGCTCGCTTGGCCACTGACAACATTGGGTACATAGACTGGGATCCATATGTACCAAAGGTAAGTGCTCTTTTCATGATATGCCTCACTTATCTTCCTTGGTGGGTTTGGTTTTTTAAAACACCTTTGGCATAAATTAATTTTCTAATCCAATGTGTGTTTTTTTTCCTGTCAGATTTTTACTAGGATTTTAAGGAGTTTAAATCTGCCAGTGGGAAGCAATCAGGTTGTTGTTCCAAGATTCTTAACAAATGCTTATGATGTAGGACATGCAGTCATGTGGATCACAGCCATGATGGTGAGTAACTACTTCGTAAAATGAAACAAAAATTAATGCAAATATTTAAATACATATTTAAGATGAATGTTTGTTCTGCTGAGCTCACTGCAGAAGTGTGGTTTTGGGCTTTTTTTTCCATTTCCAAGTCCATTGTTGCACTGTCAGTATGGAATGGGGCTGGAAAGGTTTGTGTCACAGCTGCTGCCTGTGGCATTTGGGAAAGGAACAGGCACCTGTTTTAGTGTGAACCTCAGCAGATGGGATGGAGAGAATTTGCTCTTAGTGCTGAGCTGAGGGTGGGATGTGATTTGCTGCTTTGAAGTCTTGCTGTGGGGAGAACACTCCTGTGCCTCATGCTGCTGTTACCTGTTCATTTGATCTTGGTCTGTGTGATAAAATTCTGTGGTTTATTGGTTTCAGGGTGGACCAAGTAAGCTGGTGCAGAAGCACTTGTCTGGCTTGTTCAATAGCATTGCCTCTTTCTACCATCCCTCAAATAACGGGCGCTGGCTGGTGAGTGAAGGGGTTTGGGTGTCAAGATGAGAACTTTGGCTGGGATTTCAACCTGTCAGCTCTGTGTGCTCCAGATTGTCTGTTGATGTGTGGTGCTTGGAGCCTTGGATTATCAAGATCCACGACTGCACTGTCATTCAAGCCATACTCCTATTCTCATGTCAGTGCACAGGTCCAGAACAAGACATCTAATTTGGATATAGCCAGGAAAAATAAGTCTTTTGGCACTTGAAATGAGGCTTACACACACCATCAGTATTACCTGTGTGATGTCACTTTTTCCTTGCTGATCTACTGCCTTCAAGTTATGAAAATCTGGGATGGGCCTTGGGGCAACTTGGTCTAGTGGAAAGTGTCCCTGCCCATGGCAGGGGGTTGGAACTGGATGAGCTTTGAGGTCCTTTCCAACCCAAACCATTCTGTGATTCTATTAAACAAAGCAAAAAGGATTTTTAATGCATTGTCTAGTTTGAAACATAATTTTTTGATGGTGTAACTAGTGGAATCTTCTGTTAAAGAATGCAAGAATCTCCCTGTGGTAGCTGATGGAAAATAGGGATTAAAACAGCAAGACTGGTCACAGCAGTGCCAGGGGAGCTGGCTTGCTGTTGAACAGGGTATTTGCTTACATGTGAATGTGCAGAGTATGCTCCCAGAGATATCCTAATTATGTAAATAATCTTGATTCTTGACTGTATAATTATGTGATTTTCATTACTTTTTAAATCATAAGGCACAGTGCTGGGGAGACGAAGTTTAGCGACAAATTGTGAACATCCTATTTCAGAGCCCCTCTGAGCGCTCCCTTATTGTGGTTGTGTAATTCCAAGACCGACTCATTTTTTTTGTTGTGCCCTGAGCAGCTGAGGTTGTGCTGCTGCTGCCAAGGCACTGACCAGCATTTCTGCTCTGCTCCCAGAACAAGCTGATGAAGCTGCTGCAGAGGCTGCCCAGCGGGGTGGTGAGGAGGCTGCACCGCGAGCGCTACAAGAAGGTGACCTGGTTAACTCCTGTCCCCGAGAGCCACAAGCTCACGGACCAGGACGTGACAGACTTCGTGCAGTGCATCATCCAGCCTGTTCTCCTGGCAATGTTCAGCAAAACTGGAAGCCTGGAGGCTGCCCAAGCCCTGCAGAACCTTGCACTGATGCGTCCTGAATTAGTAATTCCACCTGTGCTTGAGAAGTAAGTTTAGGAGGAGCGTTGCCACATCCGCGTGCCCTTCCCAAGATGTAAATAGGAAGAGCAGTCATAGTAAATAATAAATGAATTGCTTGCTGTGAATGAATGCCTGCAGTGAGAGAAGCTGCTGATACACCCTCCTGAGCAATCACCTCAGTCAGAAAGTGGGAGTAAGAGAGAACTCAAGTTTTTAATTAATTTGATTTGATTTGTTGTTTGGTTGGTTGGGTTTTTTTTTTAAACACCTGCCAAGTGGCATAGTTCTGGGAGCTGTTGACAGCTCGTGTGCTTTAGGGTAGGCAGTGCTCAGGTGGCTTGCATTTCTGGGAGCATTTTGTATCAGATAGTGGGTGGATCAGTTGAAAAAGCATCCTTTTTTCATAAGCCACCTGGTGGGTTCCAGATACATGGGATGGTTGTGTAGCAATAAAGATTCATTTTATATTTCTGTTTGGTTCAGAACATGTTACAATTTTAAAATCACTGGCATTGATGACTGTACTTTCCAGACCATGTGCCCTGGTGAAATACTTGGTTTTTACTATTTCTAATGCCTTGAGGCCTGTAATTCCCAAAGGAAAATGGTGCTCCTTCCTGCTCCACTGAAAGCTTTCCATCTGTGCTCCCTGTGGAGCCTTTTGTACTTTACCCAAACAGCAGAGGAATGAGTTTGACGGAAGAGCCCTTCCCATGTTCCACAGCTCCCTGACTCAGCTGTTTGTAAAAACTTGATAAATCCACTCTTCTGCAAAACATCCCAAGCCCAGCAGTTGCAAGCAGAGCAGCAGTGCTGGGCAGGGCTGCCCTTTCTGTTTTGAGAGCAGACCCAACTTCTTCTCTGTAGTTCAAACTATCCCTGGAATGTTTGCCTTGGCTGCAGTTCCGGATGGTTTGGGTGAGCTGTGCTCTGGGTGACGTAGGGCGGAGCACTGTGACTTCTGTCTGAGCTGGAGGCTGTTGGTAGCAGCAGGAAGTGTTGTTGTGCAGTTTGCTTAAAAAGTGTTAAATGTCGGGAAAAAAAAGGTTTAAAAATCACAGTAACTTCCCAGGTTTTGATGAAGACGTCTGGACTTTAATGTAACATGAAGTAAGAGGTCCCCTCTCTGTTTAGAGGCAGCCAGGGCACGTTTTCATGTTTGTCACAAGGACCTCAGAGCTGGCATTGCTGCCAAGTCCAAACAGGGAAATCGTGGTAGCTTTGGCTGAACTTATTAATTCCTGTGCTGCAGCTGCTCAGATGGTCTTTAATCCTGAACCAGTGGTGGATAGCACTGATCCAATGGAAGGAGCATTGTAACAAAACAATATTAAATCTGATAAGATAAGAAATCAATATTAAATTGATTAAATTTAAATTAAATAATCAATATTAAATCTGATAAAATGATAAGAAAACAATTTTGGAAACATGGAATTTTTTTTTGTCTTTAATGCAGAAAATGCCATGTGCAGTGCACTTCTATTTTCTTTAAAGGTTTTAGAAACATTGCTGTTGCCAACCTGTTTGTCTCCCATTTTACAGAACATTTCCTTCTTGTGTTTTGCAGAACATATCCTGCACTTGAGACCCTGACAGAGCCCCATCAGCTCACAGCCACCCTGAGCTGTGTCATTGGAGTGGCTCGGAGCCTGGTGTCCGGGGGGAAGTGGTTCCCTGAGGGTCCCACACACATGCTACCTCTGCTGATGAGAGCCTTGCCTGGGGTGGACCCAAATGACTTCAGCAAGTGCATGGTGAGTGTACAAATACTGCCTTCTTTAGAAGATAACCAGCCAACTCATGTTTTCTATAGAAATATTTTATATTTTTCTGAAAGCAGGTAACTCCTGTGTCCAGAATTTTGTTTGGTTTTTTTTTTTTTTTCTGCACAATTTTATTCCTAAAAATTGAATATAACGACAGGGCAAATGCAGTTTAATATTATTAACAGGGCAAAGTAGTTGTGATAATCATTGTACTGACTTTTTGAGCTGTTCTGAACAACAGGATTAAATAGCTGCTCCACAGCTCCTAGTAAATATTCCTACTCTTTTAAGATCAAAAGGAAGCCCTTTATTACTGGGTTTTCATTATATTAAGTTATAAAAGTCTATGTTTTCAGAAATTCATATGAATTGACTTAAAACAATGTAAATATTGGGGTTTTGTAGCTTTCAACTTCACCACAAAATAATGGCTGCACTCTTTAAAAAATTGAGACTGTTTTTACAGTGCTGCCTATTAAGTTTTATATATGAAATCTGAAATAGCTGTTGAAGTTCTAGGGTGGAAGAATTGAGTTCTGGATTTATTTGATTTTTTAGTATAATTTTCTTTAGATCCTGAAGAATGATTCTATACCTTAACTGTCGATTGTAGATACAATAACACTCATTAAAGAGCTGTTTGTACCTCTCAACAGATTACATTCCAGTTCATTGCAACATTTTCTACTCTGGTGCCTTTAGTAGATTGTTCCTCTGTATTGCAAGAAAGAGATGATCTTACAGAGGTAAGAGTGCTGGGTTGGTATAAAAACAAAGCTGTAGCTTAGTTTTCAATTTAATTTTTGTATACAAAGTGTATGCAAAGATATGAATCCTGTTTGTTTCTATCAGTGGAGCTGATACCAGTGTGCAGATAGGCTTTAGCAGTAGTTCTTAGTCACAGCTCGTTGTAGAGAATGTTAAATTCAGGCAATTTAATGTTTTTATGTCAAAACTAAATTGCCTGGGGCCCTGCGTGGTGTCATTTAATCTGGAGCTTTCCCTGCCTTGAGGAGGATATTGGACTCTGTAGTTATTTTAAATAGTGCATTAGATGGGTTTTTTCCTTCGTTTTTCAGGGCTGTTTTCTTCCTAAAGAAACCCCTGCTCCTCTTTCAAGTCCTGTTTCCTTTCTCTGGTTGAGATGCTGTTGCTCTCCCTCTAGATATTGGTTAATCTCTTCCAGTCAGGAGATAGTAACAGCATTAGACAGTGAGTTTTATCCCCCTTATCACCACACCTGTTTGCTGCTGGGACACTTTGTAGCTCAGAGAGCTGCAGGTTGCCCAAATTAAATGGTGAATTTCATTGCTCCAGAGCTGCAGCACTCAAAAAAACGAAGAGGAGTTTGTTCAGTGGATGTTGAATGTAAATCTCTGCCAGGAGAGCAGGTCTGGCAGCACCCTGGCACTCGCTGACCTCCTGCTGCAAAGGAGGATCAGTGGTGAGGCCAAAGGTTGTATCCATGGAGGCAGACCTGATTTCACCAGGGGGGTTATTTGGATACACATCCAGGCCAGGAAATTGGGACAGGACAGTGTCAGGAACCTGTAAAAACTGTTTCATGGAGCACTTGAGTCTGTATGGTGGGAAATGCACTGGAGGATGTTCTCACTTGGACATTGGAAGTAGTTATTATAGGAAATAATCTTTGTTTCCTTAATGAAAGCCAACCTTGTGTGTTTCCTTTGTGTTGGAAAATTGTAGGTGGAGAGAGAATTGTGCTCTGCATCTGCTGAATTTGAGGATTTTGTGCTGCAGTTTATGGATAGGTGAGTGAACTAAGGATAGGGGAAAGCTTTTCATGGAGAACTCTTTATTATAAAAACTTTGCAGTTTCACTTACTAACTCTGCACTTATTTGGGTTATTTGTGTAGATGTTTTGGACTTATAGAGAGCAGCACATTAGAACAAACCAGAGAGGAGACTGAAACAGAGAAAATGACTCATTTGGAGAGTCTGGTGGAACTGGGTCTCTCTTCTACTTTCAGTACAATCCTTACCCAGTGTTCAAAGGATATCTTTAAGGTATGTACAGCATGGGCTTTTCATCTCTTTTAGAAAACTTAATTTTGGGTTGACAGCAACTGGTGCATTCAAATCCTTCTTTCCTTTGTGAATGTGAATTTCCACATTTAACCAAGGGAAGGGCTGAGGGGGCAGCTTGAATTCATGTCAGTTTGGTTCATGATTTTGTCTACATCCCTACAGAGCTCCCCTGCAAACTGATGATAAACACAACAAGAAATCATTCCAACAGTTTATTGTATCCCTGTAACAGTTTAGGTTATGGATTTCCCTGTCTTGATAATGCTGACCCACTCAAGCCCCTGATTTCCTTTTCTCTCCCCCTCCCTCCTGTTCAAGGAGCTGTGTGGTTAATGGGATCAGAAAAATTACCTGGACTAAAATAACTCAGAGGGAGAGGGTGGAGAATCCAGGTTATTACATGGACAGCTTCTTTTCCCTTCTTTCCCATATTTCTGTTGAAATAAATATGTACTTGGAGATGGCAAGTTTTGTAACATTTTGAACATTGGCACTTGGGTATGATTTGTGTTTAGAACCTTTTCGTAAATGCAAGTCTTAAGTTAATTCTTCATTGTCATTAAGTATTTCATTTGTATTTTCCTGTTTGTCCATTATTAAAGTATTCATGGGATATACATTGTATATAGTTGAGCTTGCCTTGCAAGGTGTTGGATGGAAATAATCTGCTTTAAAACTACTTAAATAGTTGCTATTTAATTCCCTATTTACTTGTTAACTGAAGGATGTCTTGGCTTTCCTTCACTGTGACATGTGCAATAAGTTTTCCTGTCATCAGCCTGTGACTTATTCCTGGAAAACATTTTCTGTGTAGTTTTCCAGAATTACCCTAAACTTATATTAGTCATCAAGAGTTATCCACCTCCTCTCTTCCCAAAGAGAACATTTCAGGCTTTCCACAGAGCTGCTTTCTCTGGCTCTCTATTCTGATTTATTTTTTTTTTCTGTGTGGACTGTGGGTTTTTGGTTTAAAAAAACACAGGGTTGTGTAGAGATAGTGCCTTCTTTGTAACATTAAACATTTTGGGATACCTGATTTGTTTTGGTTTTTTTTTTAAAGCAACCTCCATCTTTTTGTCCTCATTTTTAGGTTGCCTTGGAGAAGGTTTTTAACTTTGCTGTTTCAAATATATTTGAGACAAGAGTTGCTGGTCGGATGGTTGCCGATATGTGCCGAGCTGCAGTAAAAGTGAGAGAAAATCCTCTTAACTTCACTCCCTCTTTAAAAAAGAAAATAGCTAATGCTGCTGATTTTTCCTGTGTCATATCTGTATTTTCTTCATGTCAATACAGGTGACTCTTAATATTATGTCTTCTAAAATCAGCTTGTTGCATATAGCAATATTTCAGGAGGTTAATTCACACAGTATTTAACTTGCATATATGTTAAATTTAGCTTTTATTGACTGAGAATCATGCAGTCAGGCTGCCTCTAGGTTGAATTGGAGTTGGGATGCAATCTACTCTTAGATATCTATCAGTGTGTGTGCTGAGCTGCCTCAGATATTTTGTTTTAAAATGGACTTTTTGTGATGCTGTTTGCAGTGCCGCCCTGAGGAGTCCTTGAAGCTTTTTGTACCACATTGCTGCAATGTCATAACTCACCTCACAGGCAGTAAGTTCCTAACATTTCCTGCTGTTACTGGCTTGCTTTTGGGTTGATTTTGGTTAAGCATAAAAAGAATATCTAAAACTCCTAGATGTTTTCCACAAGTTCATTTCAGCAACAGACAAATCCATTGTTCTCTCTAAAAAACCTAAAGTGACAACTTCAAGGCCAAAATCTGTCTGGCTACAAGACCATGATTCCTTTAAAATGTGGCAGTTTGAAATGTCTGCAGACATTCCTCAATTTCAGGATGGTATATCAGCTAAAGTGACTTTCAGCTGGACATGGGTGCGGTGTGCGTTGGAGGGTTGGGAGTCAGATTTTGGGATGGAAGAATCTGGATTCTGATGCAGCTTGTTTGGAAAACCTGGCTGCAGTGTGGTGACAGCAGTGCTTATCCCTTGTTCCTCTAGATGATGATGTGTTACATGATGAAGAACTAGATAAGGAGCTGCTCTGGAATCTTCAGCTTTTATCAGAGGTATTCCCAAAAATGTTCTTCCTGTGCTTGTGTGTCACTGCATCCTGCTTAATCCTGCCCCTAAAAGGAGAAAAAATATAAACTTGTATTAAAACAATGTAACTGTTATGTGAATGGTACTGGAGAGCTTCTGGGTATTACCTAATTTTGAATGCAACATGAGTGGCTGTTGTTTGAAGCAAATAAACACAGTGTTGCATGTGGGATGAAATTAAAGCAATTATTGAGGGGGAGTGAAAGAACAGGGATCAATGCAGGGAGAAACATAAGAAGCTTTTTGGTAAATAGAAATATTTTAAAGTTAATTTAAGAAAATACAGAAGTATTGCTAGAAAATTCAGGATGGGGTCAAGCAGATGACATCACTGAAACTTTTCCAGCAGCCATGGAAGCATCAATTCTATGGGAGCTGGAGAATGGAGCCTGGCCTGTAGGAGCACTGGGGGGTAGGATGGTCAGGATGGATGGAGATGAGAGATCTCTGAAGCCAGGTTGGGGAACTTGGGGTTTATTGCAAAGGGCCTGGGTGCAGGGCCCTGCTGGGAGCTGCCAGCCACAGCTCAGAGCAGGCCCAGGAGAAGAGAGGGGTAGAGAGGATGAGAGGGTAAGAGAGTAAAAGGGTAAGGGAATAAAAAAGGTAAGAGCGCAAGGTTCCCATTACAATACAATAAATCTTCTTCTGTGTTGAATATTCCAATTCTCACTAACCAATCTAGTACAATATACAAATCCTATAGCATTTCCATACAGCCTATAGGAATCACTACATTACCATACTGTGTTACATTTTAAACCCTAAAAACTCCTCTTTGGACCCCTTTTGCCAAGCTAGTGGGGTCTGCTCTGACCCTTGGGCCTGTCTGCAAGCAGAGGGAATTGTTTCATCAAAAGGGGATTACTTTCATCCAGCCACACCATTGTTTTCCTGTTGTTCAGTAACTGAGATATCTCAAAGCTTGCTTTCATTTCAATCTCGCTTATAGTTTCCATATTCTCAAAATCTTTTGCCAGACAATCATATTTATAAGGCTTTCCTGTTTCATCTTCCCCAACACTGGCCCAACTGGGCTGAGCAGGGTGACCCTGTCCAGCCCTGCAGGAGCAGACTGATGTTTGCAATGTCTCTCTGTGCCCCCAGATCACTCGAGTGGATGGCAAGAAGCTGCTACTGTACAGGGAGCAGTTTGGGAAGATACTGCAGCGCACCCTACACTTAACCTGTAAGCAGGGTTACATTCTGTCTTGTAACCTACTGCACCATCTTCTTCGTTCTGCTACACTTATCTACCCCACAGAGTACTGCAGTGTGCCAGGTGGCTTTGACAAGCCTCTTTCTGAATACTTTCCTATCAAGGCAAGGATTTTCATTTATTTAGGATTAGAGGATTTGACTTTTTGTTGGTTTGTTTTATTTTAAAAGCGGTCGTACGCTCTATGGTTTTATTTGGAGATTTCTGGATGATGGTAGCACCAATGGGAAGTGATGCTTTGGGCTTTGAAATAGAGAGCAAATGACAATTGATTTAAAGTATGTTGGTAGCAAAAAATGAATACTGACTGTTGTTTGAGTAGTTTTATAGTTTTGAGTAGTTTATATGACTTCCTGGTGGTTTGTGATGTGTGTTTTTTACCATGATTGCATGATTACAGTAAGTTAATACACAGCAAGGAGATGTGGTGTTTTACAGGTCAGCAGAATGACAAATAATGATTCTACCATGAGCTTGAGATAAAATGAAAGCACAAGTGGCAATATTAAAAGTTACTGAAACTGTCAGAAGTCATGTGCTGCTCTGCTGTTAAGACTTTGAGGTCAATTTATCAACATTCCAGCTTAAAGGCAGCAATTTTCAACTGGCTTGTTTCAATATACAACTGCATTTTGCTGAAAAGTGTTTTTACATAATTCCCAATTGCAAATAATCTCTTGTTACTGAAAGCTAGTGCAGTTTTGTAACTGATGGAGACATCCATTTGGGCCAGTTAATCATTTAAAAACAAGCAAAAAATGTCCCAAATGCCAAGCACCAAAAAACTCCAACAAAACAAACAAGTCAACAAACCCCAAAAAAACTGACAATCAAACAGTCATTTTAAATTCTTCCTCTGAAACTGAAAAAGTTCACAATGACTTTGCTGTTCTCTATGGGAGTATGAAAAGTCTGAGTTGTACTTAAGAATGTGTCTGACTTTATATCCAGTCAAAGGAATAATTAAGTTATATTTCAATTAGACCAGTGCAGTCCTTCTCCTTTTAGTGCTTTCAGAGATGTGTTATTTTCTAGCTATGTGTCAGCATACACAGGATTTGGATTGCTGTTTTATTTTATGGTAATGGTGTTTTTCCTAGACTTGTCAGGATAACTACTTTACTTTATAGCAGCAGTCAGTTCCCATGTGTTTGGGGTTTTTTTAATAATATTAAATGCTGTTTTTTAAAAAAAAAACACAATTCAAATAGCTTGATTAATAAGAAGCATCTTTATTTGCTGCAGGACTGGGGTAAGCCAGGTGACCTGTGGAACTTGGACATCCAGTGGCACGTTCCTTCATCTGAGGAAATAAACTTTGCTTTTTATTTGCTGGATACATTCCTGCAGCCTGAGCTCACCAGGCTGGAGCTCTATGCACTTGGAGAGCTGGAGATGTCCAGGTAGGATGAAGAAAGGTGCATGTAGCCATTCCTAATAGTTCTTGCCAGTCACACAGGCAGTACAAAAACCGAGAGGAAAATACTTATAATGTTGCACTTTGATGTTATTTTAAGATTTCCAAAGCTCCTACTTCAGCTGAGATAGCATCAAGATTTCCTTCAAGTAACACAGGAAAGAAGGTGTTCACATTTTGCATTTTAATTTATCTTCAGACTGTAAAATATTCACTCCTTAAGTATTCCCTCATCCTTCCCATGGACTGAAGGAATTGTCTTGGCCTTGGGTAAGGAGTTATTTCATAGGTTTTAGCTGAGATTTAAATAAAATTCTTCAAAGCAGTTTTCACATTAGTTTATCTTACCTGCACAGTTTTGAAATATAAAATTGCCCATGTTTTCCAGAAAATGAAGTTAAATATTGGGGTTTGTAAACAAATTAGATTGTCTCAGAAAAGCCCAGCTTGATTTCTACAGTGCTTCCTTCTGTGTTCAGAACTGATGAAACTAAGGAAAAACTTTCCATAAAACTTCACAAAAAATATGTGGTTTGTCATTTGTGTATTTTCAAGCAATTAACAGATAAGTAACCAGGTTTTCCTCTTTGTTTAAGAGATGATGTGCAGCAGTGTCTTGCCATTGTGCACAACTGCCTGATTGGCTCTGGGAACATTCTGCCTCCTCTCAAAGGAGAAAAGGTGGCTCATCTGTAAGTAACATTTATTTTGTATCCCAAACAATCTCAGTGGTTGTGCTCCTTCATGCTGGGTTTTAGTGCTTTCTTACTGCTGTTGTCACACAACTGCTGCTAGAAGCTTGCTTTTAGGGAACACTCATAGTAAATACCAAGATACAGAAAATTCACTTGTCAGGAAAGGATTCCAACTCTCCTGTCCTTCCCTACAACAGGGAGCCATGTGTGTGTTTCTGTGAGTGTGTTCACAGGTTGGACAGACCAAATTCTGCCTGTTTAATAGAACTGATGAGGTTCTGTTAACTGGGAAGTCAAAATTCTGGCTTCAAGGTGTCTTTATGGTGTCCCTGCCTCTGACAAAGTCTGACCCAAAGGGTCAGACCATTAAATGGTTAATTTAATTAAATTAATCCATTAAATTAACCATGAAATGGTTAATTTATAAATGTGTGAACTAAGACGCACTATTACTAAATCCAGAAGTCTATGTGCTACAGCCATGAAATTTAACTTGTTAAAATTAATTAAATGCCAGTGAAATGCACATACCTCATTATTTGTGTCATGTGTAGTAATACTTAATTCATTTTCATGCAGGGTCCCAAGTCTGGTGTCTTTAGAAGAGACAAAGCTGTACACCGGTGTTGAATATGGTGAGTAGATCCCTGTCTGTTCAGGTAGGCTCTAACTGTTGCTTTTTTTGGTTTGGTTTTGGGGTTTTTTTTGGGTTTTTTGGTTTGGTTTTGGGTTGGGTTGGTTTTGGGCTTTTTTTGTAAAAACAATGGGTTCTTTTGGAGACCATAATTTTGATTCTTCTCTTCATAGAAATGGGTTTTTATGACCCACCATCAGAGTTCTGTGTACACACAGTTTCGTTTTCAGCAGTGATACACGAGATACAGATCTGGCTGGGGAGGGGAGCTCTGCATGTTGCTCAGTTCCCATAGGCTAAATGAACTGCCTGAACTTTAGAAATAAAACTGACTGTCAAGGCAGATAAAGAAGGTTGTGTAGCTATAAAACACAAGCAGCTGAGGTGATAAACTGAAAGCCGTGCCCTTAGATGTAACAAATGGTTGTTTTTATAATACTTCATACTGCCAGTTCTGAATAGTCTGCTCTGGCTTTCCACAATAAATTGCTTTTTATGCTGTTGTATGATTAACAGAAAATGTTTTGTTTTCTTTTAGATTTATCCAGGGAGAATTACAGAGAAACAATTGCAAGGGTTACAAGGAAATTGCTGCGTAAGTTTGACCACTCCTGTAACTAAAACCAACTCTGTCATACTTCAGTATGATTTTATAGATGAGGAAATTGTAGTTGTTTACTTTGCCTGTAAATTCTGAAAGTTAAGCTTTGCAGAAACAAAATCATTGCTAATTTTTAAAGCTCTTTTCCTTGTCTGATTATACATTTCATTTCTCCCAATTGTAGGTTACATTCTTGATAATTCAGAAGATGATACCAAGTCGTTGTTTTTAATAATAAAGGTATGTTTTACATTTGTAAAACTTAAGGCCACATGGTTTGTTTTGGAAAACAATCACTCTTATCCTCTCTTTCTTTCCACAGATTATCAGTGATGTTTTGCAGTTCCAAGGGTCTCACAAGCATGAGTTTGATTCACGATGGAAAAGCTTCAATCTAGTGAAAAAATCAATGGAGAACAGGGTCAGTGACTTGGCTTTGTGAAGCTTTGATTCCTGGTTTGCAGATCTGATACTGAAATCTAACCCAAAGGATGCCTTTTTTTACAGCTTCAAGGAAAGAAACAGCACATCAGAGCCTTGCTGATCGACAGGGTTATGCTGCAGCATGAGGTAATTCTTCCCTTTCAATCCCCACTAATTTGCTTGAAAAGCTGCATTGCATAGTTAGCTAAATGTCATCATAACAGTATTCCTGCACTGGTGTTTTTATATGTGTGAAATGTAAAAAACAATCTGTCCTCTCTTTGTGCTTCCCGTGGATTCAGCTGAGAACTCTGACGATGGAAGGCTGTGAATACAAAACTTCCCACCAGGAGATGATCAGGGACCTTCTGTGTTTGTCCACGAGTTCCTACGGGCAGGTGAGGAGCAGCCCCTTTTAAACTGAGTAAACTGAGCCCCTTTTAAATTTGTGGAGTATTTTGTTGGTCTCTTCAAGTGATTCTACATCCTAAATCTGTTGTTCTGGCTGTTTGCTTTTCAAATGTGCTTAAAAACACCTCCTTTCTGGCAACATAGAGAATCTTCTGTAACTTTGTAGCTTTTCTCATGTAAATGCCAGAAACAAGAAGTAGAATTTTATAAACAGGGTGGGGTGTTTACAACCTTCCACAAATAATTTTGTTTCTGTGCACAAACACATGATAAAAACTTTATGCAGAAATAACTGAAATAGATGAGGATGTTACTTTTATCTAGTAAATTTTTTTGTTTCAGGTCAGAAGTAAAGCTCAGCAAGCATTCTTCACAGCTCTGGGAACCTACAATTTCTGTTGCAGAGATATCATTCCCTTAGTTCTGGAATTCCTGCGTCCTGATCGGCAAGATGTCACTCAGAAGCAATTTAAAGTACTGCCTCATTAACTTGGTTTTGTGGCTGTCTTTTGGAAGTGTTTAGATGAGAATTTTTAATGGGGAAAGTGGGATTTGCTTGTTTATCAGCATGACTGCTATTTTCATGGCTAATAGGCATGACTGGTGGAAGGAATTATTTGCATTAGATCTATTTTCAAGAGAAATATTGTGTTAAAATATGTTCCCTGTGTGCTCAGGTATTACCAAAATGTGAGTTAGCACCTATTTTTAAGTTATGGAATGGAAATTGAGAAGCTGTAGTCAAGGTGAAGCAGTTGTGAATCATCTTCTCTAACATAATTGAGAAATCAGGCAGCCAATCTGTGGATAAATTAATTGGCAGGGCTTCCAATCTCATTAAATGAAGAGGATTCTGTCAAATTACTGAAGATTTTGCACTGTGAGGCTGAATGTTTATGGACATTTTCATGATTTGGTAGCTGAATTTTTATTCTGTGTGGGTGCATGTGTTGATCTCACAGATGAGCTGAGTTTAACCTTCCCAAACCCCATCCTCCATCCCACAGGGTGCCTTATATTGTCTGCTGGGGAACCACAGCGGGGTCTGCTTGGCCAATCTGCACGACTGGGATTGTATAGCACAGACATGGCCAGCAATTGTCTCTTCTGGGCTTAGCAAAGCCATGTCCTTGGAAAAACCATCCATTGTCAGACTCTTTGATGACCTGGCAGAGAAAATCCATCGGCAGTATGAAACCATTGGGCTGGATTTTGCAGTGAGTGATCAATTCCTTGGTGTTCAGGCTTGTCTGTATGGACAAGGAAATTCTGTACTCTGCTGATTCCAAAGCAGAGACTTTAAAAAATTGTAAGTTGAAATCCTAAATCTTTGCACTGTCCATCAACAGGTTCCAGAGAAGTGCATGGAGGTGGCTGTTCTGCTGCAGAAGTCAGGACAGCCAAATTCAGAGTTCCCAGCTCTGGGATCAGAGGAAATTCAGTTGGGGATTCAGCGACAGAAGGAGAAGAATGCTGAGGCTCTGAGGTGAGTTCAGCTTCCTTGAACTGCACATTAAATGTCATCATCCAAAGTGGCTAAACTGAAAATGCAGCCCAACAATCCTTGGACATTCTGGATCTTTTCTCTACACTTCTATCTGCTCTTTGCCTCTTCCTTTTTTACCTTCACACACCTTTTGTTGAGGAACTTTTCCTCTAGTTTTCAATGGATGTCTCAGTACCATGTGGTTGGTAACTCCCTCTTTTTCTCTCAGGAACTATGAAAATTTGGTCAACATGCTGCTGGACTGTGTGGAACAGCGAAATCTGTAAGTCCCCCTTTTTTGTGCATGAAAGCTTTTTTTGGGGTGGATTGGAGGGGGTTGCATGGATCAGTATCCAGGGGGACAGTTACCCTGGTCTTGGACTTATTTGCACTGGGAGCTTAATTTGTTAATATAAAGTATCATCACATCTTGGAGTTCAGCTTTTTCCTTAATTAGTCTGGCCTGTTACTGAGGTTTTTAATATTTTTTTAAATTTAAAAAGCTCTGATTCTGTCTGTAATACTGTCATCAGAATAGATTCTAATTGTTCCCATAGTATTTGTGTTAAAAACCTTGTAAAATAATATCCCTATAGGTATTTTATATTTTTCCACCTGTGTGTTCCCAGAACACCGGAGGTTTCCCAAAATGAGTTAAGCTCATTGATTACAGCAGTACCATTAATTTATGTATTTCCATAATCTTAACACATGTAATCACTTCTGAGTAAAAGCACTACATAAACTTTGTTATTTACACTCTGTTTTGAATATTTGGGGTTTTTTCAGGCCCTGGAAGTTTGAACACATAAGCATTGGCTTCCTGTCCCTGCTCCTGAGGGATGACAGGATCCTGCCCCCCCGTGCCATCAAATTCTTCGTGCAGTGTCTCAACCATGACGCCATCGTGGTTCGGAAGGTGAGCCCAGGAGAAGGATTTCCTCTGGGTCTGAGCTCTTTGGGCTTTACATCAAGTGCTCATGGGGTTTTGTTGGGATAAAACACAAAAACTGAGGTGGAACTCCCTCACCCCCCCTTCCAGCCACGCACGTGTACAAAACTCCCAGTCCAAGAAATGGCAATCTTGGCAGTGCTGTAGTGTGACATGTGTAAATCTGTAAACTGTGAAGATGTGGGATGGGCTGAGTTCTTGTTTATTTCAGAGTTCTTTTGCAGAATTTCTTTTGCAGATGGCTGCTTTTCCCACCTGCAGTTTGTTATTTGAAGGGAGCCATCAATGTGTTTCGTTTGTTCCGTTGCTGCCTCAGTGAGGCTCAAAACAAACCTTCTTTTCCCCCCAAAAATTATTAAAACAATATTAACTTCAAATTATTAAAACAAAATTATTAGTGAGAGTTTTCTGGCCTGTAAAGTAATTCATGTCCTGTATCCCCTGAAAGAACCAGGGTTATTTCCTTAGTATTATCTGGGATTATTTCCTTATTTCCTTCCAGCATTCAGTGTGTTTTTTAGGGATGATGACCCACATCCTTCTGAGGGAAATGTATGGAATGAATACATTAATGCCCATTTTTTACTTTTCTTTAGGTGGCCATCTCAGCTGTGGCTGGGATTCTTAAGCAGCTTAAGAGACCACACAAGAAAGTGCCCATCTGCCCCTACGAAATAAGTACGTTTTATTTAATATAAGACATATCTTACATTTATCCTAAAATGTTTTTCAAAGCTTTTCTGGTTAAATTAAACATAGAATCAGGATCTTTTCTTTTCTCCCTGGTTGTTAATGTTCTAAGCAAATAGGTAAATATGATACAGAAGTAGTATAATTGGCAATTTTTCAGTTTGTGGCTTTTTTTGCCTTTGGGGTTATTTCCTCTCCGAAAACCTTGTGAGAACCATTTGTATGTCTCCTTTTAAATTTTGATGTATTTTTATGCATGTTAATTTTGATTTTCCTCTTGGATCAGGCGGGACCCTGAAGCCTTCCAGCATCCAAGCTGGTGACAGAGCTGACAACCAGTGGCTGCACTACAACAGCCAGAGCCTACCAAAGAGCAAGGAAGCCTGGGAGTCCTGCTGCTTTGTGGAGAAAACACACTGGGGATATTACACCTGGCCCCAGTGAGTACCATTAGCTTTGAGGTGGAGCTGGGAGAGTCAGCAGGAAAAATTCTGTGGGAAATAAAATCCTGGTTTATTATGATTTTTAGTTTTCCTTATAGATATGTATTTAACTTGATTGAACAAAAAAAAAAAAAAAAACCACAAAAAACCCCCAGTTTTTTTCCTGTGTGCTCCTTGCTTGTTGTACCATTTCTGGGTGGGTTTTGTGTTGGTTGGTTTGGGGCTTTTTGTTTATTGTTTCTTTTCTACCCATTTCTCTCTATATGGGCTATAGGCATAAATTCCACATGGCTGTTAAACTGCTGCTGTTAAAATGAAATACTCATATTGGGAATTAGATATATGTGGAGTATTCTATCCCTAATAATTCTGGATTGCTTGTATAGCAAAACCTTCAATAACAAACTTTATTCTGTTGTAAATTTTCTTCTTTAAATTTCAGTCTTTTGGAGTTGTGGATAAGTTCTATTTAATATTGAGAACATACACTAGCACATGTTATTGCTTTCTATTTTTATTTTTTATTTTAGCTTTTTATTATTTATCTTTTGTTTTTAATATTCAGAACTATGACAGTTTATGCTCCAGCTGAGCAGCAACCAAAGCTTGGGCGAAGGAGAGATGAGCTGACAGAGGTAAAAGTTGAAAGTTTGTGGGTTTGTTTTAATAGTACTTCTCCTTTCTTCTCTTAAGATTAATGTGGAGACCCCCACAAGATGCTTTTAATTGTATTTTTCTAATTCTTATTGTGTCAGCATACTGCTGGAAGGAGTTGTTATTTTAATGTATTGCTGCTTTTCTCTCGGGGATCATGGAATAATTGTATTAATGAGCACTTTCTTGTTGCCTTTCAAATCATGATCAGACTTGAGAACAAGGTCATTAATGACAGTGGGAAGGAATGATTTTTAGGGGTTGTGGTAATTCCCTATAAAATGAAAGGGGAAATGGATAAGCAAGACATTTCTTTCCTTGAGAATGCAAATGAAACATGGGACTTGTAAAGACTGGGGTATCACTGTGACAAGCAAACACCTTAAAGCTAATCCTTTTTTTTCCTTCCTATTACAGGAGGAACAAATTATATATGATCACTTTTCTGATCCCAAGTTTGTTGAGCAGTTAATAAAATTTTTGTCTTTAGAAGACAGAAAGGGAAAGGACAAATTTAATCCTCGCAGATTTTGCCTCTTCAAGGTAAGGAGAGTTCAATCACTAAATTGCTCTCATTTTGTAGACAATTCCCAGAGCATGGAAAAGCCAAAGACTTCTGGGCTCATACTGTTGCAAAACATTGATTTTTAAAGCTGCTCTGGGTAGTTCTATTAATCCTCTCTTCTGATTAACTACTTAGGGAAACATATTTAGAGTACTGTAATGGTCTGAAGGACACTGGTGTATAATGCTCTTAAAAAAAGCAAAGTAATTTCACTTTCTGCACACTCAAACTCAAATGTTTGACAATTCTGTGATGTTCTTGGGAAGACAGTGTTTTAGATAGATGCTGAAGACCCTTTCCCCTCTTGTTTTCCAGGGCCTTTTCAGAAACTTTGATGATGCCTTTTTGCCAGTTCTTCAGCCCCACTTGGAGCAACTGGTCGCAGACTCCCACGAAAGCACCCAGAGATGTCTGGCTGAAATCATAGCTGGCCTCATAAGAGGTTCTAAACACTGGACCTTTGAGAAGGTGCTGGAGCAGTATTTTTGAGTCATTCTTGGAAGTTAAAGAGTAATTTGGAATAATTAGTTCGATTAGAAGTTGAGGTCTTGATTGCCAAACTCGGAGCACAATTCATTGCTTGGTTTGCTGCCTGTTCTTGCCGGGTGTTGGGAAAATGCTCCACTATTAAAAGTAGGAACAGTTTGATGTTAAGGAGATGGCAAAGCTGATGTGTTTTGTAATTTCCAATAGGAATTAGTGATTATGTCTTCCTTGGACTGCTAAATACTTATTGAATCCAGGCCTAGCTATCTATGCCAAGAATAATCCTGGGAGAATCAGTACAAAAATAAAGAAGACATTTTAATATCTGGGCTGGGTAAAATCTTGTAAAAGTAAAATAGTAAAATCTTGTCTCTTGTGGTTTTGCTGGGCAGGTGGAAAAACTTTGGAACCTTCTGTGTCCATTGCTTCGAACAGCTTTATCCAACATCACAGTGGAAACATACAATGACTGGGGCACCTGCATTGCCACCTCCTGTGTAAGTATCCCATTTATTGTCTTCTACAGCTGGATCCACTGTGGATTAACATTCCTGCAGTGAACTGGGAGCTGTGGTGCTGGGCAGCAGGGTCAGTGATAGGTCACAAATATCTTGGGCCAATAATTATTTCACATCACTCAGCAGAACTCATTGTAGCTTGTCAGCCAGAACCCTAATTAGCAAAATTCAGGCATAGTTATTCAGATATCTCAAAAATGAAACCAAAAGTCCTTCTATTCTGATTGTATTTACCAATTAATTACAACTGTGTATAGTTATATTGGGTTTTTCTTCTATTGAGGTTCATTGTGAAAGCATCCTAAATATTGCCCTTATTTAATAAATAAATCCAGGGAATGAAAAAAAAAAAACTCTTTCAAAACTTTCCTTGTTTATAACTTATTTTATACATTATTTACATGTTCAACCCCCCTCATTTACTTACATCTCTGTTCCCTGTTCTTTTCCAGGAGAGCAGAGATCCTAGGAAACTGCACTGGTTGTTTGAATTGCTGTTGGAATCTCCACTGAGTGGTGAAGGAGGATCATTTGTAGATGCCTGGTAAAATGAATTTGAACTGTTTTATTGTGCTGAATAGAGTAGGAAATACAGCCTGGATAAGCTGTGTTGGGAGGATGCTGTGCCAGCTGCCTTGCAGGGGAGGAAAACAAAGGCAATGCTTTCCAATCAGCTTTCCCCACACAATGGCAGATTCTTCATGATAATGTTTTTAATATAATTCAGTTAAGAGGATGGCATGGTTTGGGGGTGGCAGAGCAGCAGTTCTGTTGTTTCACTGGACAATTTTTACCCATCTTTGCTCACTGGAGGACACTCTGGTGCACTGACACCCTTGTGCACATTCCCAAACAAAGCCTGGAGGGGACTGGGGAAGGAGGAATGTTCTGTAGGACTGAAAATGAGCTGCTCTCATTCCCAGCCGCCTTTATGTGCTGCAAGGGGGCCTTGCCCAGCAGGAGTGGAGAGTGCCAGAGCTGCTGCACAGGCTGCTCAAGTACCTGGAGCCCAAACTCACCCAGGTCTACAAGAACGTCCGAGAGAGAATAGGAAGGTCAGTGTTGTCTGCTGCAGTTCTTGGTGGGTTTTAAATCTTCATTTTATTTGAGTAGTTAGGTAGCTACATAATTAACCTGAAAAGCATTAATGCTGCTGTAACAAAAATCAGATATATAATTTAAGAGACTTGCTTCAGAAATTCCAGATGATGTCTCTATATTTGTCTTTTCATAGAATGTTCATCTCTTCATTTGTCTATTTTGAATGTTTTGGATTGGCAGGGACTTTAAATCCCATCCAGTCCCACCCCTTGCCATGGGCAGGGACAGTTTCCACTATCCCAGGTTGTTCCAAGCCCTGTCCAACCTGCCTTGGACACTTCCAGGGATCCAGGGGCAGCCACAGCTTCTCTGGGCAAGCTGTGCCAGGGCCTCACTAATTTCTTGTCTATGTTTATGTTTGACATCTCTAAAGCTCTTAGAAGAGACATTTGGTTGTAAATAACTTTGAATTGAAGATGAGAGGAAATTTTCTCTAAGTATTAACCTCAAAGGTCATCCAATTGATCTTGGATCATTTGGAGTTCACAGGTCACTGTTCTCTGGACAAGAGTCGTGCTCACTGTGTCTTCCTGCTGGCTTTGTTTGTTTTTTTAGTGTGTTGACCTACATATTCATGATAGATGTTTCCTTGCCAAACACTGCTGCAACTAAATCTCCTCGTGTCCATGAATTTACTACCCGGATACTTGAAAACCTCAAACCCCTCATGGAAGCAGATGAAGAAATCCAGAATCATGTTATGGAAGAGAATGGAGTCGGCGAACAAGACGAGCGAACTCAGGGCATTAAACTCTTGAAAACCAGTGAGTTAAGGAGCTCAAGGAATGGGAGGGTGTTTTAGCACATGATGATTGAGGTCTGAAAATTGTGTAGCAGAGTTGTTAATATTTTTCTTCTTAATCAGTGATAGTTTCTCTTCATTCAAACAGTTCTGAAGTGGTTGATGGCGAGTGCAGGACGTTCTTTCTCTACGGCCGTCACGGAGCAACTCCAGCTGTTACCTTTGTTTTTCAAGGTACATCCTTTAATTTCTCCTTTATTGGTTATATGTTTGATCAAAGAAGGATTGTATAAATAAACTTAAGTTATGTTATTTCTAATATATTTATAATATTCCCAGGCCACAGTTACATGTGGCATTGAACAACCTGCTCTAGTGGAAGATGCCCCTGCCCATGGCAGGGGGTTGAGACTGGGTCACCCTTCCAACCCAAGCCATTCCATGTTTCTCTAAGGGACCTTAAGTTACTTTCTTTTGTTTCCTGACTACACAATTCTTTCTAAGCAGCTCCTGTCGTTCCTCTGATTCTTATATTCTTTGAATCTGTCATCCAGTCTTACCTCTCTGAAGTAATCCATACTTGCGTGCCCCAAGTGCACAAACATCAATAAATTACCCCACAGTAATCTATGTGTCCATAAAATAAAGGTCTATTGAAGTGAAAGTGACCTTTGTAAAGCTTTGTCTCAGTTTTGGACCTGGATCTAAAATATGAACTTAATTGGGTTTGATACCCAGAGAATAACAGTGGGGAACCAACATCTCACCAGGATATCTTGATCATTTGCTGAGAATATTTAATGTCATATTGATTGTTTTTCCCAGCTAACCTAATCTTTCAGCATTATATTGAATGTATTTTTCCTAGACAACTGCCCTTTCATGAGATTACCCTTGTTTTGAGGATTTTGCTGTCACCAGTGCTTATTTACTAACAGGGCTTTATTCCCTCCCTGCTCTGATTTAGATTGCACCTGTGGAGAACGACAACAGCTACGATGAGCTCAAAAGAGATGCTAAGATGTGTTTGTCCTTGATGTCTCAGGGTTTGCTGTATCCTCAGCAAGTGCCTTTGGTACTTCAGGTGCTAAAACAAGTGAGTGTGGTCTAAACAGCCTAAAGCTTCTTCTCATCCCATGCATCCTCTGCTTTTTATTTATGAGTATATAGTATGATACTAAGCAAATCAAATACTGATTTAGATCTGAAAGATTTTATTTAAAGTGTTTTAAAACACTTAGTAAGTGTATCTTGTTTAACATTTAAGCCACTTACTTTGATAACAAATGGAAGAGCATTTTGATATATTGACATTTGGTTTAGTAGTGGATCACTTTAAGTCTCCTCGTGAACATAACAGTTCAAAATCCAGTTTCAGAATGACTCTTCAGCTAAAGAACTGCCCTTGAATCTGATTTTTTTAGGGTTTTACAATATATTTCTGTTGAACAATCTGCTTTGGAAGTGAAGCCTGTGAAAATTATTCCCTAAATAATAACTGCCTACTTTGGAGATAAAAGGTCAATGAAACAAAATTACCTGAATAAAGGAAGTTCTTTGCAACTGCCCCCAGAAGCTTTTTTCTTAAATATTGTTCACTTTGCATCAGGGGCCTGCTTTCTTTGACATTTTTGCCTTCTCACTCTGATTTATTCACTGCAGACAGCAAAAAGCAATTCTTGGCATGCCCGATACACCATCCTAACCTACCTCCAGACCATGGTGTTCTACAATCTCTTCATCTTCCTCAACAACAGCGAGGCAGTCAATGACATCAGGTGGCTGGTGATAAAACTCCTGGAAGATGAGCAGCTCGAGGCAAGTGATCCCTTCTCTGCACTGCTTTCACACCACTGTTTCTTGCTTTTGTCAAAGTTTTATGGAAAAGCTGACATGGAAATTAATTTAGGAGGTATTTCTAGCTCAGGCATTCTTCCTGCTTTGAAAATGAGCTTTATAGGATTTGTTTCTTTCATATTCATTCCAGGAAAACAGTTGATAATAAAATATTCCATTAGTGATTTTTTTAAAAGTTCACTGCTTTCACTTTTTCACAGAATGGTGCATTGCTTAGAGCTTGGTTTCAGTGCCTGAAATAGGGATATTATTAATTCCACTATAAATGTGTGTTGGTAGAAAATTCAACATCCAAGGTCTAATCCCTTCTTGTGTGAAAAGTGTGTAAAACCACCATTTATTACTCTGTAGGTCTGCATCACATATAGTCATATCATATTAATGACAAA
Source organism: Agelaius phoeniceus (assembly GCF_051311805.1). Lineage (NCBI taxonomy): Eukaryota > Metazoa > Chordata > Aves > Passeriformes > Icteridae > Agelaius > Agelaius phoeniceus. The sequence continues at coordinate 112,075,015 of NC_135267.1, read as the reverse complement.
AATACTCTTTATATTTCCATCAAGAACTACCTAGAACTGAGGGCCTTGCATTAAATTATGTGAATTTAAGTCATGTTTAAGCAAAGTGAAGTATCTTTAGTGTTAACCTCCTGCCTGGCCTATCTCCCCTGCACCATCATTTTCCCTGGTGTTTGTGCAGTTGCTAAATATCAATGAAATCCTACTTTTGAATGCTTTTTTTCCTTCTAGAAGAAAGATTCTGCATCACCTTGCAATCCTACAGAAGTTGTTTCTCAGAACACTTACCTCATAATCTCACACCATTTTGAAAATACCTTTTATTCACTTGAATGCAATTTATTGAGTTACTTTAAATGTACCAAATTATCTCTCTGCACAGCAGAGGTGCAAATCCAAAAAGCCTACCTGTGTTCATAACCACTCTGGATCATGCTGTTGCCATGGAAGCTTTCACTTTTCTCTGAAAAGTAATCTTGTTCTTTCTTGGTAATAACTGACAAGATGCAGTATCCTGCTGAGTAATTCCTGTGTAGTTTTTGGATGCTGGATTTTTAAGAGGAGAATTGTTAGCTTTGACTAGGGTTTGGTGTCTTTGCTCTGTAGAATTGGTTCTTGGATTTTAAGATACTTTTTTTTATTATTATTATTTGGTACCAAGGGCCAGACCTGCTGATGATTGTTTTAATATGCACAGCACTCAATGTCTTGATAAGCATTTTTCAGATTGCACTGCAGTTTTACAGGAATGAGAGTATTTTCTCTCTGTTTAAGTAGCTCCTTGCAACTTCTTCAGTTGGGTTTGGCTCATGCTGTTGAGTGGTTTTGTTGTGATATGGCTGCACTTTTATAGACAGTGATCAATCCCTTCTGACCCAAAAAACCCCATAGGTGATGGAGAGATTCCTCTTGTTTTTATATTCTGTATTTCATCACGAGTGTGATCATTTATAAATGATTTAGTGCCAGAGGTGGTGAGTGATCAGCTGCTTCATGAATGATTTTAAAGTCTTTGCTTCCAGGTGCTCCTCACAGCAAAGTGTTCCTTCTAGCTGGGTGATTAATTTAGAAATGAAAGTGGTTGTAATACAGGGAGTAGGGATGTAAATGAGCCCAGCTCTCCTGAGAGCTCGCTCACTTCCCAGCCGAGCTGCTTTGTGTCTGGCTCTTGTATTAGCACATCATGTCTCATTTAATAGCTCAGCTCTTCAGGGACTCACAATCTGCTGATAAACAGCACTGCCAGCCTCTCACCTCATCCTTCCTCCTTCACTGGCAGCAAAGTAGATCACGTTAGAATAGTACCTTGTAGAAATTTAAATGGAATGGGTCAGAATCTCAAGAGCTGATTTCAACTTCCTCTGGTTAATCATGGCAGCTCTTGCAGCTGTACTTATGGCTTTGTGAGGCTCAGAACATCATGTTCAAGGATGTAATTTATTATTATAATCTGCTGCATTGGATTCAGAGCAGGTGTTTGTGCTCCACAGAGACAAGTGTTCTGTTTGCAGTTACCTGTGACAGAATGTACCTATCAAAACTCTGGTGGCAGCATCTCAACAAGTTGATTTGCTTTGCAAGTTTGTAAACGTTAGGAGGCTTTTGTCAGAATGTAATTATGGAAAGTGGGAGTGAGTTTTGGAGGGACTCCCAATTTAAATACAGTTTTACACGTCTGTAACTTCCTGACTTTGGGAGATTTGAGGAGATGAGAGAAATTAGTAATACTGATGGGTTAGTCACTTGTTTTTAAAAGCAAGGATGAGTTGTCTCTACTTGGAATTCACTAACAAGGTGCTGTGGCTTGTTTAAAAAGAATGGAAAAGGAGATCTGTGTTTTGAATGGCTTGGCAATTAGATGAAAGCTAAATTTAGTCTTGTTCTTTAGTGTTTCTGTGTTACCCTTAAGAATGTTTTTCCAACCTGGCTTTCTGGTTTTATTAATGTAGTGCAGAGGTCTGGTACTTGAGACAAGGAAGTCTGCCGTGCTGGAGCATTACAGAACTGAGTTGTTGATAATAAAGTTTGTTTTGTTGCTTATTAATCCAGCATCTGTTGTGTCTTTCAAAGAATACTTGTGCTATGGGTAGAACAGGTTCAGCTGAGTCTCTGGAACATTCCTCCTGCCTTTTCTTGGAAAAGCTCTTCTGCTTTTGTGAAGAACTAAATGCTTTTGAATAAAGCCTACTTTAAAACTGATGTCAATGCGGAGCCTGTTAGGAATTTTGTGAAGCAGGTTGATTATTTGGTCTCGGTCAATGTTTATTTTTAAACTTTCTAAAGCTCTGCTATTGACAATGGAGTTAAATTACATTATTTCCTTGAGTAGCAGCTCACTTTATAGCAAATTTTGTGACAGTGGTTCTGTATTACAGCAAAGCATGTTTATTAAAGAGCCATCTAATAAACTACTAATAGCAGGATAATACTTTAAAGGCTTTTGATGAGCAAAATTTACTCACTTGGGTTAGGGGGGGTGTGCTTGAAAGGGCAGTAATGGCATAAATAATGAATGATTTGTGTTATGTCCCTCGTGTGGCCAGGTGAGGGAGATGGCTGCCACCACGCTCAGCGGGCTCCTGCAGTGCAACTTCCTCACCATGGACGGGCCCATGCAGACTCACTTCGAGCAGCTCTGCAAGATGAGGCTCCCCAAGAAAAGGAAGAGGGACCTGGCCTCAGTGGGAGACACAATTCCTTCAGGGGGTAAGAAAGCAGCTCAGCAGGAAAAGCAGTGTTTTGGGTAACATAGACTGCCATAGAATTTGATTTGCAATGTTGATGGTAAGAATTCACAGCAAAGGCAAATATTTTGATTATGTATTCCAATGTTAAATTAATTTCTTACTCTTTTAGAATTAACATTAAAGAGGTTTTGCCAGTTTCTGGTTCACAGAGATAAGGATGTAGATGATGAGGGATAGCAAGTTCCTCAATAAATAAAGTCACAACATAGTTTCACTTCTTGCCCACCTTACCATATATTTGTTAGCAAATAGGGGATTTTTTATTCTAAGAAAACCAAACAACAAACTCAAAGCAACCAACCAAAAAATAAACCAGAACAAAAACCGCCTTAGTTAACCCTGATTTGGAACTTTGGCTTCTGCCTGGGCATTAAATGCATCTGAGTCACAGTCATTTGACCCAGAAGTTTGCTTTCCATATTGTCCAGTAGTTCTGGGATTTGAGAAAACACACTGAATGCAGAAAGAGGGAATGTGGAGATGTCATTCATGAGTAATTCATGAGTTTCTTTAAGAGAGGGAAGCTCATTTGAAATGCTTATAAAGTGTCCAGCAGTTGCAGATTGATTCCCATTGGAAGGAGGTGTAAAAAATTAAAGATACAAGAATGGATCTGGGATTCTGAGTAAGGAATCAGAACCAATCTGGAAGTCCATAAGTTCATGTCTGTAGAACTCTCTGGATTTCTGCAGAGCTGGAGGTCTCTGCAGTGCCAGGGGTTTGTTGCTCATTGTCATTAACTGGGCTGGGTTGCTGCCCTGGTTTTGCAGACCTGGTGAAGCGCCACGCCGGCGTCCTGGGGCTCAGTGCCTGCATCCTGTCCAGTCCCTACGATGTGCCCACCTGGATGCCACAGCTCCTCATGGATCTCAGTGCCCACCTCAATGATCCCCAGCCTATTGAGGTAAAAATACAGCAGCTCTCAACCAACAGAGCACAGCTGAATACCTGTGACTCATTCTTAGTTCTCTTTTCCTAGAAAAGCATAGGAACCTATTAAGAAATTTAATTTCTGCTGCTTTTTACCAAATGACTCCTAATAGTTTTAAAGCATGACCTGCTTTTAAGTATTTTTTGTGGTACATCTGTCCTTGCTTTCAAATTTAAAGCATTAAACTGAAAGCTGCAAGAGCTGTATTCATAATGAGGAAGTGAGGTTTTTTCATTTTAAAGATGTCCCTTTTGTGCATGCCATTCTAGGAAACATCAACCTGAACCAAAACATCAGTCTGGAATTTTTTAAATGAAGTGTTATGAGCTGCCCTAGAAATAAGTTTTTAAAGAAATCATTGCCTTTAACTCTTATTGTTTTGCCCTGTCTGTTGGGTTTTGTTGACTGTGCCTCTTATAGCCAGAGGAGTGAGATGAAGAATTCCTTTGGTGTTTTCAGACCAAAAACACCCTTTTGAAACAGCCAAGAAAAAGGCAGTGGGGGAAAAAGCACTTGGCTTTTATTTTATAAGAATCTCTAAGTGTTTCCTAGCTCAAAATTGTAGGGCCAGGAATCCTTTTTATAATAATGTTGGAGTCACGACCCTTGTCAAAAGGCTAACCAGAACTGTGAAAATTAAAATCATGGGCTGAATTCCCCAGAGCCCTCCTGTCCTCTGGGTCTGCTCCAAGCCTTGGTGGCACTGAGCAGTTGTGTTTGCTGTGTCCACCGTTGGTTTTGGTGTGGAGCTGGGGTCCCTGGCTGACAGAGCTCCATCCCACTTGTGCTGGCAGATGACGGTGAAGAAGACGCTGTCCAATTTCCGGAGGACCCACCACGACAACTGGCAGGAGCACAAGCAGCAGTTCACAGATGATCAGCTCCTGGTGCTCACTGACCTCCTGGTTTCACCCTGCTATTATGCATAGGTGGGTCAGCTGGTGGCTTTTCCCATAAGCTTCACTCTTAGGAATTCTGCCCCAGAGTCAGGAAAAATCCTTAACCACGGGCAAAATGCTGCAGCCAAATTTCTGGTCCTTTGCATCTTCCAGTGGTTTTGGTCAGATTTATTTTGGTTAAATATTTTAAATATTGCCCATCTTTCCGTGCATCCCTGTGCTTTTCTAAGACATTTACACTTCTTTTCTTGAATATTGATGTTCCTTTTCTCCATTTTCTGCCAGTTGGCTGCCTTTTAAATGCTTGGCAGTGCCCCTAAAGTGCTGCTTTGTACTTCTGATGCCTCTGAGGACTTTACACCACCCAGTCCAGGCTATCACCTACACCTCAGGATGGGCAATGGCTGCTGCCACTCGGTTTCCTCTTCCACACCCTGGCTTTGCTGCTAGGGCTCTTCACACAGGCATGTCCCTAAAGAGTGAATCCATTCCTGGGGTTTCTCTTTGTTACACTACAAGGTTCCCAGTTCTATTGTATTGTGATGTTTTGTGACAGTATTCCAAGAGAAGCTTTAATTTATCTTTTCATATGAACAAGAGCATGAGGCAATATTTATGTTTTGAACTCTTTCTTCTTTCTTTTCAGGCTTCTCCTGGGGAAAATGAGGATGTAGGAATTTTTCTGCGAAATAAAGGAAACTCAAAAGAAATTGATCATGTAGAGAACTTTGTGCTGGAAATCCTGATGCCTAATCAAAACTACTGTTAAATACAAACATAGAGACCTGGTTCTACTCAAAAGGAATTTCACCTCCCCAGGGAGCAGCCAGGGGAGAGCCCCAAGGCTGCACCTGCAGGGCCTCATCGTGAGTCCATGGCAAGACCCTTCTCCTTGGCCTGCATCACACATGAATCTTGTTTCTGCTTCCTTGCACACAGTGACCTACACTGCACATCCCTCACCCCCTCCTTCTGCCCCCTGTTCCTGACATTAAGGATGTGCAGAACCAGAGAGTGCTGCAAACAGGAATTTCCCAGTGGAGCTCTCCAATTCTGCCGATGCAACTCCTCCCCCAGTCCATACACAGCCCTGGGAGCCTGCCTTCCTTCCTTCCTTCCTCAGAGTTTTATTTTTCACTACTGGGATTTGAGTACCATCCAGTCCACCTCAGGGCAGCATTGCCTTTTTGTATTCTCTCCCTTGTGCAAATGTAAATAGCTGAGCTCTGTGCAGTGCAGGGGTGGCAGGACGCAGCATGGGCAGCTCCTGCTGCCTGGCCAGGCCTTCAGGGGTGTCTTGACTGCGTGTGGAATAAAAAAAATCTATGATTCTCTGCATATTTTTAAGGGGGAAATGGGTGTTTCCATGTAATTAGAACCCACAGATAGGAAATGATGGACTGGTAGTGGTGGTTGAATTCACGGAATGAAATGTATGCACAGTGTGGAAAGGCAGTTTTTAACGGTGTATTCTCCTAAAGATTGAGCAAGCATATCTTGTTTGAAGATTGTGGAAGCTCTGTGTTTTCTTGCCTGCAGCTTTGTTAAGAGACTGGTATCAATTGGCTGTTTAACAAGCTGTTTAATATGTGTTACATAGTTGTAAAAGACTGTATAAATTGTAGAGGCATTGCATTGACAAAACATTGTACAGTTTGCAACCTTTTACATAACACCATTGTGAGATTAATTTGTAAAGATTCATACTTAGATGTTAATACAGTAGTGGTTCTGGCTTTTGTATCAAAACAAATGCCATTCTTAGTTTTTTAAATTATTTTCTTTAACAGAATATCTCTTTGTGTCTGAGAGGGTTTGTTTTGCTTTTCCTGTATCTCATGTCTGTGTCTCATTCAGATTTTCCTGCAACATGTGTGGCCATTTCTCAATGCTGACATCACATATTCTGGTGTGATCCATTCACAGAACGTGAGGTACATGGAAATAACTCATAAACTGGTGTGTGTTTCATCTTTTCATGCAAAACCCCCCAGGAGCACTGAGACCTTTGTGTGGCTCATCCCAGATTTCCAAGCACAGCAGTGCTCCTGGGGCAGTATTTAAGGAGTGTCAGCACACGGATGTAACCACTGTATAGCGTAGTGCCAAAATTATGATTTCAATTGTGTACGTAGTTTAAGACCCAATAAATGGACTGTTTGTAACTACTGCATCTTCCTGTATTTCTAAAGAGGAAATGTGTTGGTTTGAGACTGTAACTTCAGGTTTTTACAGTGCTTTTGAGCTTGGATGAGGCCTGTGTTTGTCCTGGGATTTGGTAATGAGTTAAGGCATCATTAAGGACTAATTAAAGATCTTGTTCTGATGTCTAGGAAATCAGCTTTTACATTTATGGAAAAATACCTTGTGCCAGGAAAACACCTGTTAACTTCTGAGAACTGGAGAAACTAGTATTTGTTGGAGAGGGTTTTGCTGATAGAATTAAATCTTTGCAAGTGATGGAATTAAATCTTTACAAGTGATGGAAAGCCTTTGCTGCAGAGGATCATCTTTAAGGGATCCTTGGCTGATGAAGTGTTCGTGCAGATATTGCATGTACTGTGCTGCAGCTCTGCTGCTTTGTGCTGTACTTGGGAATCTCTTTTCTCTTTCCTTAGGGTGTAGCTGGAATTGGTTGAGCTTTCAGTGCAGTGTAGGGAATCATGCTCTGGTCAGGAGTGGTATTAATTCCCAACATGTTATGAATCAACAGTAAATTGCTTTATCCAAAGAGCTCCCCCAGTAAATGCAGCAAAATATCCAAAACACGTTTCTATAGCATAAAAAACGCCTGTGGCAGTGTGAGCAAACTTGTGCTGGTTGAGTTTTGGTGAGGGAACGGCTGTTAGTCTCTTGTCCTGAAAATGCAGGAACAATTTTTTACCACCACATCTTCACCAAACACCACAACTGCATTACTGGATTTATTCCTTAACTTTCCCCAGGCAACACCCAAATCCTGAATTCTGAAATTTCATCACTGATGTCCTTTACTGTCTCTTCCCTGAAGCTGTCAAGATAAACCAACTGCAGTACCTGAATCTGGAGAGGGAGAGATTTCTAGCACAAGAAGAGAGAATTTTTTCCCCTTGGAACAGGAAAGGAGATGGAAAAATATCTTGAGCATAGTTTGATAGCCTCAACATCCTTAGTGACCACCTGTCAGACTGCACAGATAACCTGTGACCATCATGGGGAAACACCAAAGAAAGACAAAGCTGTAAGGCAGAATTTGGGAGGTTTGGGAGGTGTTTTGCTTTGTTGAAGTTGGGGGTTTTTTGTTGGATTTTTTGGGGGGTTGGTTTGGTTTTAAACACTCAAATTGCCAGTGATGCACTGCTCAGTGACTCTTCCTCGACCATTAAATGGTGTGATCTCCCCGATTTCCATAATCAGGTGGGTATATTTGATGTTTGATATATAAGAAAATTAAAAGTAGGCAAATTACTTTTAATCTGTGCTTTTGGAAGGTACCACAGTTTCAGCTTTGGTGGATTGTGTTGGTAACAAGTTCATGAATGGATTTGAGTTTTAATTAAAGAGGCAAAGAGATGAAGTTCCTTATTTCTGGTATATTATGACTGTATTCCTGTTATGTCCAGGTATCTCCCTTTCCCCTTTCTCACTTCTCTCCCAGGCTGCTGGGACTGCTGTGCTGGGTACACTGGCTGATGTGATGATGTCTCCTGTCAGTTTTTCACAGTTAGGCATCCCCAGCATCCCACACCCTGCTCAGTCTCACACTTCCTTCCACAGCTTCAGGCTTCCTGGAATCCTGCAGCAGAGCCTCCAGCTCCCTTTTCCCCAGGGCTGTGGAAAACACAATAATCTGGTAAGATACAAGGGGAAAATCAAGCCCTGTGGCAATAGAAGGGTTTGCTGTCCACTGTCCTGGGAAGATTTTAACTCTAACCCTGCTGTGAGTTACCAGCTGATGTGTTTTGCATCCTGCAGTACCTGAAAGGCAACTTCTAATTGCCTAATAATTCTGTTTCTAATAAAAGGAGGGGGATTTAACCTCAGCCTGCTCTAGACTTCCCAGTTGCCAGCAGGCAGAGGAATCCCTGCTCCAAGGAAGGGGTTCCAGGTGGTTAATCCAAGGCCAGGTCCTCAGGGCATTGGTGCAGAGGTAGTTACAGCCTGGTTTAATGTCAAAGACAAACTCTGTGCAAGATGTAGAATATTGCTGAGCAGATTTTGCTGCTGCAGATGGAGCTGGACACACACTTCCCTTGGGGAATATGAGATGCCATAATTTCTGACTGGCTTCTTAGGAAAGCCAGCAATAAACCAAATAAATCTGTTCTAGCAATAAGTGCAGTCCTATTACAATAAATCCAGGTAGAAGCCCAGCTGAGTTCACCCTGAAAGTATTCTGTTAAAAGCTTTTCACTGCTACTCTTATTTATTCTCTCCTGGCTTTTATTTCTATTTTTTTTCTGGGTTAATTTCCCCTTTTATTATTCCAGCTGCTTTCTCCTAGAACTCTTTTGTTAAAATCATAAGACACAAATCTTTGGCTGAGATGAGGACAGATTTCAACAATTAAAAGTAATTTCTAGCAAATATCTGCAGAACACCGTTGTCAAAAATGCCTTGGGAACATTTTCTCCTTATGCAGTAGGAACTCCAAGACTGAACAATGAGAAGCTTGATAGTTCTAGAGAGCACTGCATTTTTAAGTGCTTTTTAAGTAATTTAAGGAATTAAAGTTTAAGAAAAGGCTTGGCTGCTGCAAAGAGTAAATACCCTTGTACCTTGTGCAAGGTAAGTTTTGCTCTTGTGATTCCTACCTTGCAAAACACACTTTCTCCCACTACTTTTCTCCCCCACCCAAACTTTGGTAATTCTTTTAAAAGCTAAAAAGTCCTTTTTAAAAGGGACAGACTGGTGAGAGACTTTGCTGTGCCACAGGGGCTGAGCAGGGCTTTGTGCTCCCATGGAGATCCTTTTTGCCTCAGCTCATTCCCTTGCTCCCTGAGAACAATCCCTTCTCATTTTCTGCTGGAATGTTTAAGGCTTGCAGCCTTGAACCAGCTACAATTTCCCCTCCATTTCAAATCACAGTTAATAACTGTAGAGGGGTAAAACAACCAAACCCCACTCTTGCATTAGGGTAACATTTTGTCATTCTTGTTTAATCCCATAATTAAGTGTCCTCTAATGTCTATAAATAAGAAAATTCAAGGAGGGAGATCCAGTTTGTCTGTAAAAAAGCAACTCATACTCATGAGGGCCAAGATTCACCCACAGATATCAAATTAACTGCGAATGACAACAAAAATACAGTAAGGGAAAATAAAGAGCCAGGCTGAGAGAGGAGATAATTTGAAGCCACAGGAAACCACGTTTTGGATTTTGAACCTTCTCCCTCTTGTATACAATCAGTTTAAGGACAAAATCAAGCCAAAATGCACCTGCTCAGGCTGCAAGGCACTGCTGCAGGCAGCTGCTGGCATTTGCCCCAAGAACAAATCCACCCCCATTGCCACTGGGAGCGTGTTTAGCAGGGCAAGGCTCACAGGCCAGGTTGCTGTCACCAGCCAGAGGTTTTATAACATTCCTCTGGGGTTTAGAAAGGAATGTGTTGAAAAAGAAACAGGCATGTGGCACTGGGAAGCTTTCAGGTATCAAACTCGCACACTTGTGGCTGTCTGGATGGTTCTACAAAGCACCAAGCACTGGGGTAGGGGATGGTTATTAAAACAATAGATTAATGTATATATAATGATTGTAAGACTAGTGCATGCACAAGTCAGAAATTGTGGCTCTACTGTATTTTCATAATGTTTTTGTGCCTTGCCTGGCTGGATTTTGGTCTCTTCCACCTGGATTTCCAGTGCCATGGAGGCCCTTCAGCTGTGTCTGCCTCAGAGAACGGGCACGGAGTATTCACATCCCTGTAAGTACTTCAAAACCATCCCTTTAATGCTCAGCTATCCATCTCTACTGTATTTGTGATAGCAGTTGGCAGTTAACAGATAAAGAAATGATGCTGAACGTTTTCCCTCCCCATGGGAACACAGAAGGTTCTTTGCCTTTGCTTCTGAGCAAACACATAGGGCACCCAGGCCCCACTGAGCTGGCTCAGGAAAGGGATGCAGAAGTGCAAGCAGGGCAGGAGCAGCATGCAGAGCTTTGATGTTGATGCTGAGCAGGTTTTGGGTTGAGGCAGGTGTTTTGTTGGTGCACAGTCAGCACAGATCCTCTGCTCTGGGTGGACCCTGCCTGGAACACTGCATCCAGCTCTGGGTCCTGGTACAGGAAGGAGCTGTTGGAGTGAGGCCAGAGCTTGCTCAGGGAAGCTGTGGCTTCCCCATCTCTGGAGTGTCCATGGCCGGGCTTGGAGAAACCTGGGCTAGTGAAAGGTGTCCCTGCCCCTGGCAGGGAGAGGAACGAGATGCTCTTGCAGTCCCCTTCCCACCCGAACGCTCCTGTGCTTCTCTTGCCCACGCTCTGTGCTGCTCCACCCGCTCGCATCACCGCTGTTCCCCGAGCTGGAGCGGCGGGCATGCAGCGCCAGCGCGGCTGCTTTTGGAGCCAGCTCGGTGCCGCCTCCCGCTGCCCGCCCGTGCCCGGCGGTGCGGGGAGGCCGCGGCTCTGCCCCGGCTCGGCCCCGCCGCGGCGGAGGGAGCGGAACGGAGCGGGGAGGGGCCGGGCCGGGCGCCATGGCGGGGCGGGAGCGCTGAGGCGGCGGTGAGCGGGCGGTGAGGGGGCCGGGCGGGAGCCCTGAGGCGGCGATGAGGGGGCGGTGAGGAGGCAAGGTGGGAGCCCCGCGGCGGCGATGAGCGGGCTGTAAAGGAGCCGGGCGGCGATGAACGGGCTGTGAAAGGGACGGGTGGCGATGAACGAGCTGTGAAGGGGACGGGTGGTGATAAGCGGGCTGTGAAGGGGACGGGCGGTGATGAGCGGGCTGTGAAGGAGCCGGGCGGCGATGAGCGGGCTGTGAAGGGGCCGGGCGGAGATGAGCGGGCTGTGAAGGGGCCGGGCGGCGATGAGCGGGCTGTGAAGGGGCCGGGCGGCGATGAGCGGGCTGTGAAGGGGCCGGGCGGCGATGAGCGGGCTGTGAAGGGGCCGAGCGGCGATGAACGGGTCGGAGCGGCTGCCGGCCGGGCCCGCGGAGCAGCTGGGCGCGAACGGCAGCGGCACCGCGGAGCTGCGGGAGGGCACCCACGCCGCCACGCTGGCCGCCTGCGCCTCCCTGCTGGCCCTCGTCTTCTGCCTCGGCTCCTACGGCAACCTCATCGTGCTGCTCTCCTTCTTCGACCCGGCCCTCCGGAAATTCCGCACCGACTTCGACTTCATGATCCTCAACCTCTCCTTCTGCGACCTCTTCATCTGCGGCGTGGCCGCCCCCATGTTCGCCTTCGTCCTGTTCTTCGGCCCGGCCCGCGGCGTGCCCGGCACCTTCTGCTTCACCTTCCACCTCACCAGCTCCGGCTTCATCATCATGTCTCTCAAGACGGTGGCGGTGATCGCGCTGCACCGGCTGCGCATGGTGCTGGGCAAGCAGCCGCACCGCGCCGCCTCCGCGCCCTGCTCGCTGCTGCTCACGCTGCTGCTCTGGGCCGCCAGCTTCACCCTGGCCACGCTGGCCACGCTGCGCACCCGCGGCTCCCGCCTCTGCCTGCCCATGGCCAGCCTGCCCCGCGGCCAGGGCAGGCTCATCCTCTACCTCTATGTCACCGACTTCATCTGCTGCGTGGCCGTGGTGTCCGTGTCGTACGCGATGATCGCCCAGGCCCTGCGCAGGAACGCGCGGGCGAGGCGGTGCCCTCCTGCCGCCGTGGCCGTGGGCACCGCCAGGGCTCAGCCCTTCGCGGGGCCCGAGGCCGTGCCCGCTCTGTACAGGACCCAGAGCTGCAGCAAGCCGCCCCACGGCCATGCCAAGCTCCCCGGCCGGCTCCCGCTGGCCTCGGCCGTCAACCTGGCCACGGCCAAAGACTCCAAGGCGGTGGTGACGTGCGTGGTGATCGTGCTCTCCGTCCTGGTGTGCTGCCTGCCCCTGGCCATCTCCTTAGTGCAGGACATGCTGTCCGGCAGCGGTGGCTTTGTGCTCTACCAGTTCGAGCTGTGCGGGTTTACCCTCATCTTTTTCAAGTCGGGATTAAATCCCTTTATATATTCCCGCAACAGCGCGGGGCTGCGGAGACGCATGCTCTGGTGCCTGCAGTACGTGGCCCTGGTCTTTTTCTGCTGCAAGCACAAGACGAGGCTTCGAGCCGTGGGCAAAGGCAGCCTGGAGGTCAACAGGAACAAGTCGTCCCACCACGAGACCAACTCGGCCTACATGTTGTCCCCGAAGCCTCAGAAGAAGGGTTTGGAGCAGGCGTGCGGTGCCAGCCACTCCAAGGACAGCGTGCTGAGCCCCAAGGCCTCCGCGGGGCAGCAGCAGCACTACGGGCAGAGCAGCTCCACGCCCATGAACACGCGGATCGAGCCCTACTACAGCGTGTACAACAGCAGCCCCTCGGCGGAGGCGAGCACCCCGCACAGCCTGCAGCCCGCGGGCTCCGCCTTCGCCTTCTCCAAGCCCTGCGGCGCCGCGCTCCATCCCTCGGGCAGCACGGCGGGGCGGGAATGCGGCGCTGCCAGGCTCATACCGCTGCCCTCCGTGTAGCCTCGGCTCATCCCGGCCCTTCCAGAGGGCCTCCCGCTCCGCTCTGGGGAGGAACTGCTCCAAACTCCGTGATGCTGCTGCCAGAGAATAGAAACACCGCTCCCGTTTGCGTTGGAAGCAAACGCGGGGCTGTCGCCTCCTTGACGCGCTTTGGAGTTGCCGTGGAGAGCCAGCAAGGGGGATATTTTAGGTTTGGAATTGTTGCGCGAGGGTGGTTTTGTTACTAAGTTTTACTGCTGGGCGAGTAAAAAAAACCCTAGATGCCATGATTGTGTGGTTCATTATGTCATAAGGCCAGGTTGGACAGGGCTCAAAGTAACCTGGGGCAGGGGAAGGTGTCCCTGCCTGTGGCATGGGATGGAACTGGATCATCCTAAAGGTCCCTTCCAACCCAAACCATTCTATGATAACACCAAGTTTTATAAATACCTTGTATTTTCAGGAAGGAAGAACTGGGGACATGCTTGGTAGCGTTTGAGTTTAAACTCTTCCCGTTGCAGGAGGTTGGAAGAATCAATGTTTTTCAGTATTAAAAAAAGTCCTTAATCTTCACAAGGTGAAACCCTGCTTCTGTTGAGGTAAATGGCAAAATTTCTATGAGCTCAGCTGAAGTTCAGGATTTCAGTTTTGGCTTCTTCAAGTGGGACAAGGCTTTGTTTGGTCAGTGTTCTCTTTCCACTGGGGAGGGACATTTGGGAAGTGTGGCACTGGGACAAACCTCTGCAGTACATATATCAATACCTACTGGGTGTTGACTTTAACAATGGTGGCATTCTGTATCCCAAAATAATTTGGAGAAGTGTTTTACATCTGATAGAAATAACCATTTGCATTACTTGAGGATAAAGATGAATTTTGCAATGTTACGTGACTGATACACCAGGAGGAGCACAGTCACCTCTGGAATTCCCTAACTGGTCAGCTGTCAGGCACAGAGTCGTGTTGCTGCTTGCTCTTTTGCCCATGACTTTGTATAAATTGGGATTTGGCCATTCCTGACAGTCAGAACTGACAGCTGTTAACATTTCTAAAACCAGAATGACAAGTTTTTGAGGTTTTGTTAAGTGTTAACATCAGTTTGAGTTCGTCTGTCTGCTTAGAAATTTTGTCTGTTGGTCTACACAGTGAGCAAATAACAGAAGTTAAGTATTTTTTTAATAAATTTACCCATTTGTGTTGTATCTTATTGTGGGAATTCCCTGGGAGGCAGGACAATTCAGGGGCATTTAAATTCCCCTGAATTTAAATCCCCCCTGTCTAATTTAAATTAGACATTTCTTGCTTTAAGTGGCCAGATCTCTTCCAAACAAGCAATCACCTTTCAGCTTCTGTGGACTTCAGCAGAGCTTCAGTGTCTCCAAAATAATTGTGCCACAGGCTTTTGATACTTGCCATAGGAAAATGCCACATCTTCAGGAAAATGACAGTGATGGGAAAGTGATTTGTTACTTTAGAGACAAAAAATGTCCACATCATTGCTGTCTGTGAGTTGTTGGTTCAGGCTTTTTGTTAACTAAACTGTTCTCAAGATTCTCCTGGAACACTGTTCTTTGTTTAACACTGAATATTAATTAATTCTGAATAATTCAAACCAGCTTTCTTGCAATAAAATCAGTGTGAACAACTTTCTAATACAAATGTGAAATGGAAATTATTTCCATAAGTCTTTTTTCTCTGCCCAGATTTTTTTTTTTCCTCTAAATGAATAATGTGGTTCTTTCTAAACTAGGCACAAAAGATAATGAAAAGATCTTGTTTAACTGTTCTGTATTTGAATTTTTCTTCAGTACCAATTGTACTGGAGGGTAAAATATACATGAGGCAGTTTTGGGGGTTTGCTGTGTGTATGTGCAACTTCTCCTGTGCCATTAGATCACATGAACTTCATCACATGTTTGAAAATTAAACCACTCACACCTCATTAAACATTTGCATTGAGTTTTCATGTGGGAGTAAAGCAAGAAGGGGCCAAGCAGGAGGTTTTATTGCCTTTGTGTGACAAAAGAACTGAAATCCCATCAAAGCTTTTTGCAATTTTCTCTCGGTTAACTCCTGGTGCCAGCTGTGCCCTTAACACCACCTGTGTAATTAATATTGATGTTAATCTGTGCAGCATCACAGTGCCAGATAGGAAAGTGCAGCACCTTTTAATCTGCAGGAGAAACAAAACCTCATTTAGGTTGCTTTTACAGTTGCAGCTGTACTAAATGGCTGTTTTGTGGGAGGTTCATGGGTATAGTAAATCCAGATTGGATTTTGAAAGCAGGTACAACTTTGCAGTGAATCATTGACTGAAATAATCAAATTTTTGATAAAGTAATTGGATTAGACTCTTCTGGAGTATAACTTCTCCTTTTTTTTTCCCCTTAGTCTCTTCCATCAGAAGCCTGCTGAGCACAGAACCAGTAAAGAACCAGTAAAGAGTCACTGCAAGGTTAACAAGCAGCAGTGGAGTTGAGAAGGAAGCAGCAGAAGGTGGAGGTTAGAAATGTGTGGGAAGAGAGGAAGTGAGAAATGTGATCACTGAGTGCTTTAGAAAGCAGAAAGCATAAAGGTTATTAGAAAAACAACTGATTAATTACTTGTGGCTCATTAATCTAATTAACAAGCGACTTCTGGTTGCTTAAATGAACAAAAATATTTGTAATATTTTTATAATTCACAGTCTTTTTAAGCCCTAGATCTCTGTGGTGAAGAGTTGTCTTTTTCAGCTGCTGGCCTGCAGGATTGTGGGTTTTATCCTAATATATAAAACCTCAAAGCTGATGATGCCAAATAGTTTTGCTGAGGAAAGGTGGGTTTGCACTGAATTCCTGGGATCTCTGTCAATGGAGATGTTTGTTGCATGTTCCCCCTTTTGGCAGCAAACAGGTTGGTGTTGGTTTTGTTTTGTCACAGCAGAGCCAGGAATTGGAATTGGAAAAGGAATTTTTCACAGTCTGTGTTCCAAACATGCTGCATTCCTGGACTGGGGATTTTCTACTGGGAAGTTGTTTGTGTTTGCTCATCATAGGAGCAAGTCCAAGTCATGCTAAACCAAATAATTTGTCCTCACCTGATGTTTATTTTCTGTCACAGTCTGTTGATTTCCCTTGAATGTCAAAGTTGGATCAGCTGAATTTCTTTTGTTTTTTCCCAAGCACAATAAATAAAGTTATCAAGTGACACTAGGTGAGGGCAAGGCCCATGCAGAGGTAGTACTGAATCCATTGGAAATGGGTCAGGGTAACTGTGAAAGGTGGAACTTTCCTAAATCTAAACAATAATGTACAGGATTTGCTTATTCCCCAGGGATTTATGATTAAACAAAGCTCACCCCAGTCATTTAACAGCAGAGACCACCACACTCAGCTGGTCCTTTTTGTACTGTCTGGTTGCATATTTTATTCTGAATTTACAAAAGATTTTCAAGTCTCACCTCTTCCAGCAGTCACTGAAGCCAAAGTCTGCAGCAGAGTTTGGGTTTAGCCTCTCTCAGAGGGCTAAATTAAGTCAATCTTTACTCTTCCTTTGCCAAAGCAAAGAAAGGAGCTGCTCCCTGTGTACCAGCATGGTTTGTGGCTCTCTTACCTGCACACAGGGTGTGTTCCTACCTTAAGCTGTCCCAGAACTGGGAATCAGTCCTAGGACACCACTTCTCACTGCCACCACCTCAGGAAGGCAGCAAGGACATGCAGTGTGACCTGAGCAGTTCTTCCTTTCAGGTGACATCCACAGCACTCAAATGCTGGGAATAGCTGGACAAATTCAAGCATCCAGGAGGAAAAGGTTTTTTATCAGCGCTCGGGTCTCATCCCTTCAGGATTCTTTAACAGAGGGAATAACGAGTGTGCTGCAGTCCCCCTAGGAGCCTCTCCTGGGACTGATCCAGACAAACCCCTGGGCATCACAGCAGCCTTTGCAGGAGGTAAATGCTTTTATCTGACCACAGGTTTTCCTGTGGTCAGCGTTCCCTGGGTCTCATTCCAGCTCCTGCATTTCCAGAGCAGATCCGTTCTCTGCTCTCACGAGTGGCTCGTTGGTTGTTTTTAGGACAGCTTTTAGCTGATGCCAGAACATTTTCTGCTTGTGTTCCTCAAGGCTCCACTTCAAGTAAGTTTTCCTTCTCAGCAGTTTCCTGAGTTTGATAAATTTCTGTGGGATGCTGTGGGGTGGGAGATCTTCCAGCACAATCATGATGAGGGAATCCATGTTTTCATTCAGGACCCGGTGTTCGGCAAAATACAGCTCGTACTGGCACCAGCAGCTGTTCACAAAGCTGGGAGACAGAACAAAAAGCACTTTATGGCTGTTCTCTATGCAGTAAAAAATGTTCCCAAGCACAGGATGCCCTGGCTTGAAATCCCTCTCATGGTAGCATGTCCTGAACCCATCATTTTCCAGCTTTTTCAGCAGGTTCTCTTTGGTCCAGTCGGCGTCGTGCTCGCTGTACGAGATGAAGGCATCAAAGAGTTTGTTCTCTGGCCGCTTGTCATACTGCCTCCTCTTGGCCATGCACCAGTACCAGCCCATCCTGATGTACCAGGGCCCATCCAGTCTCCAGCAGAGCAGGGTGAGGGCCAGCACGGCCAGGCTGGCAGCGGCAGCAGTCACGGCCAGCTGGACACCCAAGGAGCAGCGCAGCAGCGTCAGGCGGCTGCTGCCCACCAGGGAGCCCCGGCGCTCCGGGGGGAAGCTGCACCTCATGGCCCCCCTGCCCCTGATCTCCAGCTGGGGCTCGTGGAGGTAGATGTTCACGAACCAGTACAGGTCACAGGTACAGAAATAATGGTCCCCTTGGACAGCCAGAAGCCTGAGGCTCGTCAGCGGGCCGAACGTGGCCTCCACAATGGTCGTGATGGCGTTGTCACTGATGTCCAGCTCGACCAGAGAAGCTGGGAGAGAGCCATGCTGCAGAAAGGAGATCTTATTCCCTGACAGGTTCAAGTACTTCAGCCCTGGGAGGGATGCCCCGAAGCCATCGGGCAGCTCTGGGATCAGGTTGTGGCTGCTGTCCAGGCTGGCCAGTGCAGGAAGATGGCCAGTGGGCTCCAGACGTGTGATCAGGTTCCCAGAAACATTGAGGTGTTCCAGTTTCTCCAGGGCAGAAGTTAAGGACAACATCTTCACCTTGTTTTTACTAAGATCACATTTTTTTAAGGCTGAGGGAAAAAACTCCGTGTGTACACCTGTAATTTTGTTATTTTGAATCCTAAATATTGTTAAGTTGGAGAGGGATTTCAGACTGGGGGAGATGACCCCGATGTCATTGTTGCTGATGTCGAGATGCTGCAGGGAGGGGGGGAAATTGGGAAGTACAGAAATGAAGTTGCTGCTGAGGTCCAGAAATAACAGTTCTTCCACTGTGTCAGCAAACCACTCTGGCAGCTCCACAATGGAGCAGTTGGACATTCCCAGGTGTTTCACTTTCTCTGGAAGGCTTTCAATGGGTGTCCCAACCTCCTTCCTGACAAAGGAGATGGCGTTGATGTGTACAGTTCCAGGGGGAGGCACACACATTGGAAGTGAATTGTCGCTTTCTGAGAACGCTCTGTAGATGAAGTGGTTTCCTTGAATATACATTTTTTCCAAGTTAACAAATTTTTTAGCAAAATTCGGAGGTATTTGGCTGATGTTGGTGAAGGACAAATCAATTTCCTTGATGCTGGAAGGGAGGCACAGCGTATCCAGGCTGTTGATGGGGTTGTTGCTGATGTTTAGGAACAAAAGCTGGTGGGATGGGAACTCACAGAAGGACGAAGCATCCAGGATGTTAATGGTTAACTTGTTGAAGCTGGCATCGATGGACAACGTGTTTTCCATGTGGAAGAACAGGGTAAACAGATACAGAAGATCCATTTCCACGTTGTTGTGACTGATGTCAAGCTCCAAAATCCTGTCCAGCTGGGCTTTGCAGAGAGTCTCATCCAGTTTTAACATCAGCTCGTCCTGGGTGAGGTTGCTGTGGGACAGGTTGAGTGTCCCATTGATGGGAGTTCCACAGAGGGTGGGCTCAGGTGTGGCTGTGGGAAGGGCTGTTGTGTTCCCCTCTCCCTTCCTAAGAAGATTCCCTGGGCTTCTCCTGAGCCTGGGGCTAAGAATTTGCAGGAGAGACCGAACTCCAGAACGTGACAGCTCCTCTGCAGGAGCAGAAGGCTCCAGAGCAGCCCCTGAGGATCTGCCAGAATTCCTGGAAAGCTGAAAAGACCTCGGGGCTTGGCCAGCAGGTGAGAGCTTCAGGTGGGGTGGGAGATCTGACAGAAGCAGCTTCTCATCATTAAATGATAAATCCACAGAAACCAGGCTGAGCAGACTCCGGAATGCTCCAGGCTCAACAGCCCTGATCCGATTGTAGGAAAAGTCCAGAATTTCCAGCCAGTCAAATCCTTCCAAGTCTCCCTTGGTAATTTTTTCAATGGCATTATGTGAGAAATTGAGAACTTTTGCTGTTTTTGGAGCTCGTGCTTCTGAGACAGAGGAGAGATTTGAATAGGAGTAGTTATAAACCAGGAAGGCTGGAGGTGTTCTCCACATTAGGAATCCATTTGCCCCACTGAGTAAGAAAGGAATGAAGTAGAAATGAAAGCAGCCAGAAAGGATCCTCATCCTGGAGAAAATAAATGTTAAATCCATCATTATAATATGTTAATGAATACAAATTAAAATTAATCCAAATTTGCTGGAAGTCCATATCAAATTATAATAATTTGGAGGAAGGGGGTTTGCATTTTCCATTTTAAAAGAGGCTCCTGCCTTCCTTAGCAGACACCTGTCTTTTCCAACCAAGACAATTTGAAATGCCCTTCATGGCTCTGTGGGATTCAGGTTTTATGTCTCCCATCCCAGTGCACAGCAACCAAGTAAAAAAAAACCTGTTCAGCCGCTCCAGTGTCACCCCAGGGAGCTCCACGTAATTGTGTGATCCCGGATCTTCCCCTGAGCCCAGCCCCTGGAGCTTTGCTCTGCCCTGGATTTACCAGTGACCATTTGTTTGGCCTTTCTTGTCAGAGTAAGTTTTCTTGGAAGAGCAGGATATGGGACCAGACAGGAGGTGTCACTGCCCCAGTGCCCCACAGCATTGCCAGCGCCGGGAATACTGTCACGAGTCCCCGCTGCTCCAGCCGTTCCCTGCAAAGGCAGGTGCAGAGCTCCATGTGAATAACCCCTGTCACCACAGTCCCCTTTGCTGCCCACCAGCTTTAACTGAAGGGAAGGGACGTCAGTGACCTCCCAGCTCTGTCCCCACTGCCAGCAGGACCCCCAGCCTGTGACCGTGGTCACAAGGGTTTTCAGGATGAAGAAGAAATGAGAATGTTGACTCTATGATCAGAAGGCTCGATTTATTATTTTATGATACATGTTACATAAAGACTATACTAAAAAGAAATAGAAAAGAAGAAGTTTCTTCAGTAGCTAGCTAAGCTAAGAATAGAAAAGAATGAAAAACAAAGATCTGTGTCTCAGACAGAGCAAGAGCCAGCTCTGCCATGAGTGGTCAGTAAATCCAAACATCTACAGGAGACCAGTCACGGGTCTACCTGTTGCATTCTACAGCAGCAGATAACCATTGTTCACTTTTGGTTGCTGAAACTGCAGCCTCTCACAAGGAAAAATCCTAAGAAAGGATTTTTCATGAAAGATGTCTGCGACACCCAGCCCACCCCACGTCCCGCAGGAAACCCCGGGGTATGAGCATTTTAATTTATCGCATTTTATAAGCATTTTAATTTATCGCACAGCTCTCTCCTCGCTTCCAGCCACGCTCCCACCCCTCTGACCCCGTACCTGCTCTCCTGGGTGCTCCTTCCTCCCTTTCTGCTGCCTCGGGTGCCTTTTGTGGAGCTGGGAGCGGAGGGGACACCCCGGGGCCGCCCAGCCTCGCCCCCTCCCCTGTGCCCGGCGGAGGAGGAGGAGGAGGAGGAGGAGGTGCCGGAGATGATGCTCCCCGGTGAAATCCACCAAGTTTTCCTCTTCGCGCCGCACTCGGGCGTTGCCCAACCCTTGCCCGAGGGGGAAATAAAAGGTGGAAGTTGCTCGTTTAATGCATCACAGCGTGGTCCCGAGGTTTGCCTCGGCCTCAGCATCACAGGTGGGGGGAAAAAGTGAGAAACCGAGTTCAGCAAGGAGGGCATGGGTTGGCCAGAATCCAGCAGGGACAGACTGCAGGAATGCCGAGGGAGCTTGGAGTGATCCTTCCAGCAGAACACAGAGCAAAGAATGGAGCAACACCCTGGTGCTGTGGTCATGCTCTGTCAAAAACAACACTGCTAAAGGGAACAGAGCCAAAGGAATGATCCAGACAAAGCTGACTCCACCTTCATTAACTCAGAAATTCAGGTTACACTTGCTGTTAGCCCATTCTGGTGACCAAAGGCACTCAAACTCCTCATAACCATGAAATGACATCAACTGTAACTTCACCTTTGCCTCTGCCTCAAAGAAAATAATGTAAAAACAGCTTGAGTGGGGAAGGAGGTCAGAGGAGAGGCCATCACACATCCTGGGGTCAGCTGATGCCCCACAGGGACACCTGGATTAGAACCTTACTCTAAATTATTACCTGGAGCTTTCACTGGGGCCAGACCTTGCCTTTATCTCGCATCCAATTTTGGTTTTTTCCACTCTTTTGCAACCAGCAGTGACTGGAAACTCTCACAGCAGGGCAGAGGCCCTTCTGTCCAGCCCTGGGGGCTGGAAAACCCAAGGTGGTTTATGCTGGTTGTCTGTCTGGTCTGACCACGCCCTTCCCTGCTGCGGCAGGTTCTGGGAATTGCCCCACAGTCGTCCCTTCTTCAGACAGATCCCAACCTTCTTTGATAAAAGGGACAGGAAATTGATAAGTTGGGATGTCAGGGAGGGTTTTTTGCTCCTGCTGTCAGTATGGGGTGAGGCCTTGTAACTGGAGAATTCTCCAGCTGAATACAGTGGTGCTGCTCATGAGCCTTGGGCTGTGCTTTGCTTTGGGAAGATGGGACAGCTGCATCCTAGCTCAGGGGCCAGCAAAATCCCAGAGAGACTCAATCCTGGTTGGAAGGGACAAAGTTAAAAAGGCAGCTTTCTGGTACAAGCAGAGTTATTCTACCAACTTCCTGTGCTGGAATTATTCTGTCATTTCTTTCATCCAATACCCTCTCTGTGCATTTTTTAAAGCAACCTCTTATTTTGGGAATTGAGGCAAGAGCAGGACATAAGAAAGGTCTGAGTGAGCAAGGAAGGTCCACACCATGTGGCCAAGAGCAGGACCAGTGCATTAATTCCCAAAACAGGTCATGTGCCACTTGTTCTGTCTCTCTCTGCAGGGAAAGGCTTTTTGTGCACTGGGAATATTGTTTAATGGAGGAGAGCTCAACCTGCACAGGAGCTGCTCAAATCCAAACAGGATCAGCACCAGCTTTGAGGAGGCCAGACCTCACAGGAGCTTTTCTTATTAAGGTGGGCTTGGATTTAGGTGCTGTATAAAAATATAAGGTACTGAAGACCTGGAAATGCACTTGTCTGTGTGAAACAGCTCTACTCCCTGAAGGTGTAGGAGCAAATCTAAGCCAGCTGTTGGTCAGGGGGGAATGGGAGAGGAGGGGGAGCAAAACATGTTTCTTTTGGAGGTGGATGTGGGTGCTGGGGCAGCCCAGATTCCAGGCAGGAATAGCTGTGAGCGTGGAGCTTCCTGTGCAAGGGGAAGTCAAGGCTGAGGAACACCTTGAGGAAACCCTTGAGTCGAGGGCTTGCCAAGAACCTGTTTGGTCACATCATGGCAAAAGCTGCTGTTGGGAGGCACCAGGTGCTGTGACTTCTGAGTCAGGGATGTGCTTCCCCCTCCCTCCAGGGAGTTCCCCTCCATGTGGGGAATTCTGACATTCCACAAAATAACTGTTCTTGGCTTGCCCTCTGATCTAACCACCACAAGGAGGGAGGGATGAGCAGGAAGAGCGACTGTGTTGTGTTCCCTTCCTTGGCACAGCCTGAGGGATGCTGAGGCTGCCCAGAGCTGGGTGGCTCCAGCCTTTCATCAGGGCAACCTTGATCCAGAATAAAACCATCCCAAGGGATTGTGCAGCTCGGATCCACAACGAGGGGGTCCAGCCAGCCCCTTGTGCAGGCAGCAGAAGGTAAAATGATTCCATCTTTTCCTGCTCTGTGCTGGCTGCTGATGCCTCTGGCAGGCAGGAAGGCTGGGAATGGGGGACTCTGGGTACAAGACTGTTCCATTGAGAAATTATCCATGTAAAAGATTTTTCCCCCTTTCCAGCTCCCTCTGCCATCTTGCTGAGCCTCAGAAATCAGGATATGAGCAAGAGCAGTGTCAATTTAAATGCCAAATCATGCTGCTGCTGCTGTTTGGGTTTTCTGCTTGGTGAGACACTATAATGTCTCACCCAGACAGTCCAGCAGCCCAGGGGAGTATTTTGGGCATTATTTCCCCACTCATCTGCCACGAGGCTGGCAGGTTCCTGCCCTGCAGCCATCAGAAATTCCTATGCCTTGCACAAGAGCTGCAGAAAGGAGAAGTGTGGTGGGCACAGGGAAGTGACCAACACGCGCTGACCGGACACTGTTGCTACAGCCCCAGACGTTCCAGGCTCTGCTGGGTGTTGGCCATTACAAACTTGTTCAAAAATATAATCTAGATCTACTTCAGATCCTCCTGTCAGCAGCATTTCAACTTATCTGATCCCTCCCAATTTACTTCTAGGAATGTCTGATGCCAGCAAATTAAAACTTCCCAAATGTTCTTGGCGAGGTAGACACACTACGGGGAACTGGACCTGGTGTCAGGAAGGATGTTCAGCAAAATAATTGTCCTTACAGTGTTAAATATAAATAAATAAACTGAATGTCCTGGGAAGCAGGGCAGAAAGAGCAGCTGAAGAGGGGTGAGGTACAGTGACAGGAGAATACAATTCCCAGCAGTTACAGTGAGGTAACATGGGTGTTGGGAGGCAGCAGGAACAGTAGGAAAACCATGAGTGGTGCTGTGGCTCCTGAGCAGGAAGTGTTGGCTTCACTTTTTCCTTCTGTTGGCAGCTGAACTCCTCCCTTGAATCTTCAGTTATTTTTGTGCCTTTTCTGAGTTGAGTTTACACCTTAACAATGGCATCAACGAGGGGGGAACGTGCCACACACGAGCCAGGCAGGAAGTGCAAGACAAGGTTTTAATCATTAAAAGTTTATCAATAAGCTCTTATATACACATAGTTATACACAAAGTGGTTCACGAGTCCCTCAGCTTGGAGAGCTGTGCTGGTGAGGCCTTTGTCAGCTCACAGACACTGTTCCCATGGAAATGCCAGGATTTGGCCTTGGGGGCTTTGCTGTCCTCAGCTGGGCACTGACAGGAGCCCATATTCATCTGCTGTATCCAGGATTTTACAGATGACTGGAGATTCCACCTGGAACAGAGAGACCAAACCATGAACTCAGCCCTGCAGGAATCTTGGGAACAGTCACTGGGAGAAAGGGGCCACCTTAAACATAATCCTGGAGATGTGCTCTACTGCCAGCCCTGACATCAGGGTGTGTCTGTACGTACCCCAAGGATGTATTGGCAAGAGTGAGGCTCCAACATGTAAATGGTCACAGCGTGAGGGGAGTCTGATTCTTTACATCTGAAAATAGAGGAAAAATTGGGAGGTTGGTAGCCAATAAGCACACAGTAACATGTATTTCACTGCTGTCTGCAACATTTTATTAAGTTAACAGCTATGGCCTTCTGAGCCTTGTGACACCAGCAGCAGCTTTCCCCTCTGACCCAGGAAACAGACACAAAACATCACCTTGTAGAAGTCCACTTACTTCAATTTCACAGTCACCTGCCTTGGCTTGTCTGTCAAGTCACAAACATCTCCATTTCCATAGAAATGAGACACCATCCTGCCACAAAAGATCAGAATAGAAGAGTTTGGAAGTATCAAACACAATTTTAAAGCAGTCAGTTCAGTGGTGCGATCCAGCACCTCGTCATTGGTCAAGTATTTAATATACTAACAGATAGCAACAAGTATAATGTACTATTCTATGTATTATTATACTGTATATTATACTACTGTTCTATATAGCTATTGTATTATTATATAGCAATAGGTTGTATTGCAGTTACTGCAGAGGGAAAGAGTTGTTCAGTGTTGAAAGATTTTTCTCTGTGCCACATCCAAAGTGCTGAATTCCTTATTTGTGATGTTGACCGGGGGGTAAATCTGAACATGCTGCTCTTGGCAGTTTATTTCACCTGTTGATAACCCAAATTTCAGGGGGCTGGGCCCTGTGTCCCAGGTGTGAGAGCCTGGTTGGTACCTGACTGTCTGGGTGCCATCCTCTCGCAGGTAGAAGGTCCTGGCCGCGTTCTTCCTCGACCACTCGATGTGCTCCTCCTTGCTCCACGTACCCACCACCACAGAGGTCTTGCCACTTTCCTTATCCTAAAACAGGAAAAGCTGATCACTGCACTGTGTCCAGAGGATTGTATTTTCTTAACAGGAACTTAAAGGAACGATCAGAACTCTCTGAACACACCTCGTGGTACTGGTGGACGTATTTGCCGTAGCAGAATTCGTATTTCCACCAGCCAACGCCCTGGGGAGAGGAACAACCTCAGTGTTAGAAAGAACCAGAAAGAACCCCTAAAACAAACAGAACACCCCAAAACAAACCCATCCTTTCCCTCCAGACTCTAAACCAGCTGTTTCAGCTGTAAAACTATGTATCTGTTAGTTAACAAAAATCCTTCATGACTAATTTTGTTACCTACTTTCATTTCACTGTCTGCTCAAAGAAACTGAATTTCAACAGAAAAATTAAAGATAAAAACTAAACAAGTACACAAATTAGGATGTACTCCACATGGCTTTATTCCACATGGCTTTGCTGCTCACCCCATGGAAGCAGTAGGAGCCGCTGAGGAATTCCTTGATGAGCTGCTCATCGGTCAGTTTGGAGATGTGGGTTGTCCCCACCGTTAGCAGCTGGTGGCTCCCAACAGCCACAGGCTTGTGGATGGAAGAGAATTTCTCTTCCTTCGTTGAAGGCATTTCTTCCTGCAATTAAAGGATACAATTAAGTCCCTTACAAAGTCTTACAAGTTGTATGAAGTTACTGAACACTGAATCAGGTTGGCTGTTTTGGGCAATTTTAGCTGAAAGAAAGAAAATTCCACTCAAAATCTTCACACATTTGTGAACTGTAGGCTACAAAGGCTACAAAAATTTAAATCAGTAGCCCACACTTGCTCTGTTTTCCTTCCAAATAGGGTGAGTTACAGATGGTTTCAACAAGCTTAAAGACCAATGAAAGACTGACATCATCTTACAAGATGTCTTAAAGATGGAAAGTAAATGACACAAATCCTACCTCCTTAACCCTCCTAAAAGGCATCTTCAGCATTTCCTGCTGTTTCTCCAGCTGTTCCAGGTTGTGGGGTTTAAGTGGGGATCCTGGCAGGGACTGGCAGAAGATGTCATTCACAGGGGAAGCCCTGAACCTGCCCAGCAAGTTAAGAACATGTCACTGTTACACCTTCAAGTACAGGAATCGGTTCAGTGCTCTGAGCTTCTGGATCTGCTGCTGCTCAGGTGGTGCAGGTGCATCCCTGGATGAGATGCCAGGTGTACAGGGAAAGCCCCAGAGGCTGAGGCACTGCTCAGGGCTGTTCTGGGAACACACAACAGGAAAAAAGGGACACTGAACTTGGAATTTGGGTTGTGATCCCTGTGATGTCACTGGGCAGCATTCCCAGGCTGCCACCTCCACCTTTCCTTTTTTACCAAGGTGACATAAGGGGGGAAAGATGATCCTGTGTGTTTATTTTCAGTGTTTCCTGCTGGTGGCCAGGAACCCTTTGGAAGGAGGCAGCAGCTCCAGATTTTGTCCTTATCAAGCAACAGAACAATTTCCCTGTGCACTTTCTATGTTTTTTTCCTACTGCTACAGAGGCTGAAAAGACTCACACATTAAAGAGATAACAGTGCCACAGATAACAGAGTATGACCAAACCCACCCACATGAGAAAGTTTACAGTGGATACCAAACATTAAAAATGTTTTTAGCACTTAGTAACTCCAACTGCCACGTGTTTACAAAATTCAGGATTTTGCCTTCAGGCCTTGTGGCCTGTTTCAGATCTCTGATTAAATACTCACTTATTCCAACATCTGTGTAAATCCAGGAATCCTGTCCATTATCCCCCCTTGTCTGTATAGCACATTCCCTTCGCAGTTCTCTTTACATCCCTTGGAAGGTCCATAGACTCAGGGGGTCCCTCAGATAGGTGGTACAGTTCAGGGAAGGGGAGGAAACAAGAAACCTACACTTCATTTTTGGAAAATAACACTGAAATTGTGAGTTCTCCATAAGGAAATGGCTTCTAGAGAGCTCCTCATGTTGGGAGGAGCTAAAGTCAAGGTCAAGGTTATGGTTGGAGAAGATACTTTTTGGTTTTATAGACTTTTAAAGCGTACACACATGGTATCTGCAGTCTTCAAATACCATGAAGATGATCCCTCAAGAAACCCCAAACTAGGAGGAGACAGAGGTGCTCTGGGCACTGTACCTGTACTTGGGGTGGTTGCAGAGCAGCGGGGTCAGGATCACCACCTCGTACTCACAGGTGGTGACTTCTGCCACGGACAGGATCTCGTGCTTGGCCTCGGGGTGGCAGATGTACATCACTGTGCTGGACCTGGGCAGGTTCTGCCTCAGGCTGCAGGGAGTGCCATTGCCCAGCTCCACAGGGTAGTAGGGAGTCATCTGCCCTTCAATGTTCTTTGTGGGGATCTGGGTGAGGGAAAGGAACAGGTCATAACCACAGGACAGCTCCTGAGACTCCTCTGAAACAAAAAATGTTATTCCTGTGTGCAGAGCAAGCATTACCAGGTTAAAATCTGACCCTGTGTGGCTGCTCAGTGTTTCTGCAACATCCAAATCGTCCTGGTGTTCACCCCCAAACTGGGTTTGCCAGGCTCATCACCTGCAGCAGCAGGCCCTAAAGAACCCAAAAAACTTCTGCAAAGTCACCCTGGCACCTGCACTACACCTCTCAGCATTCCCAGCCCAGGCTGCTCCTTATCCAGAGGATCCCACAGCACTGGTGGGTGTGGCTAAAGAAGTTAATGGTGTACACAATGTAAATCCCATTTTGTCACAACTTCCAGTCTGCTCCCTTCAGGTTTGTTCCTTCGTGTTTCATCCAGCTCCCTCTTTAAGACATTAATTCCCTACAGTGGTAAATCTCTATCCTGAAATTAGCTGGAGTCCCTGGCTTCCCAAAGTGCCCAAACCCATAAACTGACTCTTTTTTACCCATGTTGCTTGAGCTGCTGAAGGTTTTCAGTGCTGAACAGGCAGGGGTCTGTGCTAAAAGATAGAGGTGTTTCCTGGGGTCAGGACACTCCAGGGATCCAGGACCTCTCTGCCCCTCACCTGCTCTGGCTTTCAAGCCACGTCACCCTGTGCCAGGCCACTGACTCCTCCCAGAAACTGCTCCACCACCAGTGAAGACACTCACGAGATTAAGGAACCAACACGCCCTTGCCTGATAAGAGATTCCAGGAAATCCTGATATGGCAAGTGCATCATAAATACTGCCCAAGAAAAAGGCAATAAAGGACTTCATTTCCTCTGAAGCTGAAGGAAAAAAAGCTGCACTGCAAAACACTTGGTTTTCTTGGCTTTCCAAGAGGCACAGCTGCCACTGCCACCAGAACAGCCCCGTTCTGCCCCCACTTGACTTTCAAAATGCTCCTCAGGCATGGGTACTGCTGAGAACACTACACAACCTGGGCTATTCCAAAGGCCACAGACACAAAAACTTCATTTCAGCATGAAAATTAAGGGGAACTGGCAACAAGGTCCAACCTGCTCTCACTAATTCCAAACTCTAGCTTGCTTCAGGTACCTCCACTGCTCTGCTATAGAACCAGCTGCTCAAGCGTTGAGTTCTGGGGCCTAAACAAGTGGGGAAGTCCTCTAAGGGGAAAGGGAAACACAGACTATTATGGGATGGGTCAGCAAGTCAGCTCCATCTCTTAGGGATTTTGTGCTGTAGGGCTTTGATGAGTGAAAGTAATTTGAGCAGCAAGACTAAATAAATTTTCTGAGCTGGGACTGATAATTAAAAGCAAGAGAAGTGCAGCTCAGGAACAGTTCCATTTCTTGATATTCATTCTGGGAGGGGACTAATTACATCATCTTATCATTAGATTGGATATTAGAAAGAAATTCCTCCCTGTGAAGGTGGGGAGGCCCTGGCACAGGTTCCCCAGAGAAGCTGTGGCTGCCCCATCCCTGGAAGTGTCCAAGGCCAGGCTGGATGAGGGACATTGGAAGGTGTCCGTGGCACTGGATATCTCAGAGGTCCCCTCCAACACAACCCATTCTGGGATTCTATGATCATATATAAATTGCCTCCACTATTGATGGCAGAAGTTAAAACAGATGGTTTTCACTTGCCTCTTTTGCACCGTCTTTGGAATTTTCCTTCTCTTCTTGATCTAGGGAATAATTAAGAATGGGGTAAGTTTGTGCACTTGAAAAAAAAAAAAAAAAGGAATTTCACAGAGAAGCTTTTCTGGTTTGTGTATTTGCTGGTGCTTTATACACTGCCAAGAGCCACTTGCAGGTGCAAAAGAGGAAAGAAAGGAAATAACCAGTGATCTGAGGCCCACAGCAAACAGAGCAAAATACACTTCAGTTCATCACAAAACCACCTGGAGCTGGTAGGACAGGCCAAATCCAGCCCTGACACCGAGGCAGGGCTGCAGAACACGTCACTGCAGCTGTTTGGGAAGGGTGGGAATTGGACAGGAAACAAGCAGGTGCTTTGGAAGGAGCAGGAGCTGCCAGATAGGAAGCAGGGAAAGGACACAGGACACAATCTGCCACCTAAGCAGGAAGGGCAGAGGGACAACAGCCTGACAGCCCCAGCTATGGTCACCTGAGGTCCCATCAGGCTTCAACAGCCAGCCGCACAAAAAGGGTGACTCAGATCAAACACTCTGTGCTCTGTGCAGCAGCAGAACGAGCACCCCTGCACAGAGACTGCACCCACCCACCCAGAAAGGCCAAACAAGGCACGTTCTGAAGCCCTGGTTCTTTCCAGGACTAAGATCCCTCACTCAGGGCTGCAGCCAGAGATCCAGAAGCGGGATGAACAGCACTAAATCCCCCCAAGAGACTGCAGCATTGCAGCTCATCACTTCCAGGAAAACAATGGTGTCTGCCTTTCACACACTGGCCTAGAATGAAACAAACACCCCAGCCTAGGTGATGTTTTTCTATTCTATTTCTGTTCAATTCTGTTCTGTCCTATTCTGTTCAATTCTGAATGAACACTTAGTCTGTGGATTTGGAAGACTTCTTTCAACTAATTTACAGGCAAAAAAATGCTCCAAAAATCAGTTATTCTAAACTGTCCCTTGAGCTTGGGGCTCAGCGACCTCATTTCCACCCAAGTCCCACTCTAGGCACTTGAATATTTCTGAGGATCTGTGCCAGGTTCCCTGAAAAAATGGCTCTCAAACTGGTCAGACAGCAATAATTAAAACCCAAAAATTTCTTTATCAGCAGAATGAAATAATCTAAAACACACCTGGTTCTGACAACGGGTTCTTCATTATCATATTCCCCAGGTAGTATTCTTGGATGTTTATTTTCTACAATCAAAAAAAACAAATCAGTTACCACTTTCTAAGTTTTTTCAGGGAATTCAATGTTGCACACAGATAAAAGAAGTTATAAAAGAAAGGCCTCATGAAATCAGGCCTTGCTCTGCTAAAGTGCCAAAGCTAGTCTGTCACTTTTAAGTGCAGACAGCTTGCAAGTTCCTATAAAAAATAATTTTGGGAATGAGAGTTCATTAACCCAACAATCTGCTTCTAGGGTGAAGAACAAATGGCATCTGTAATAACAAGAGATCTGTCTCATAAGAATCAGTAAAAAAGTATGTAAACTAACTAAAAATACAGAAGTTTAATAGATATGCAAAATACCATGTACTGAGCAGTCAACTAAGTGTATGTTGTCAACCAGTAAGATCTGACACAGTGCCTTCTGATAATCCTATAAAACATGTCCTGTACAATAAAGATGCAGTTTTTCTGCATGAGGAAAATAGAATCATAACTAAATTATTACAGAAACTCAAGTCTGCTGGAGGAGTTCAGCAGGACTGTGCCAGTGGGAAGGGGGTTGTGAGCAGCCTACCTGCCCCGTTTCCTTCTCCTCGTGGTACTGACGGATGTGCTTCCCATGGCACACCTCGTAAGTCCAGTAAGATTCAATCTGAGAAATAAAATACATTTTAAAAATTATCTTTACCCCACAAAACCACTCAGATGTTGGCTTGAGCACCCTCAAAAACAAGAGCACGGGCGAGTGGTCTCAGTGTTGCCCAAACAAACACAACAGAAAACACTTCCTTGACTTTCACACAAATAAAACAAAGGAAAAAATTAAATTAAAAAATAAAAATTCATATTTTAACTGCTACCATAGCTACCTATTTATCTGAATTTTGACATCTTTAATCACACAGAATTTTGTCAGCAATATTACGGCATAAAATTTTAAAGACCTTGTTTCAGACTGTATTAGTATCTCATTTACTACCCTAAAACCTTGACATGGACTGGCCTGTAACCTTTTAATTGGCATTTAATGAACAGGACAAAAGTAACATACTCTATAGGAACAGCTGCTTTGCTTAAAGAGAGGCTCCAGCAGTTCCCCTGGAGTAGGACCTTTATAGTCCTTTTCTTCTTCCTGCAACAAAAGGACATCTCATGATATTGAGACTGACAGCGTAAAGACTCAGGTACAGTTTATATTTACAGAATAACTCCTGAACTCACCTCGTTGCCACTGGCTATCAATGGCAGGAGACACTTGTACTTCTCTTTATCCACAGTGGTCATGATGATGTAATTGTCCTCCTTGTACAAGACACCAGTGGTCGGCTGAGAAAATAACCAACCCATGTATCAGCCAGGCAGGGGCTTTTTAATGCTACTCATTAGAAACACCCCTGAATTCCTGAGCGGTGCTCCAGACTGTATGAGTTTCAGCTCCCAGAGTATTTCCTGGGATTTAATTATACCACAAGACTCGAGTTTGGTGGTTTAGCTGGCTGGGAGCTGCTTGCTGCTGCCTTCGCTTTGGACCTTCTACTTCCAACCATATCCTCGATCCCTTCCAGATCCCAAATCCCTTCCAGATCCACAATCCCTCCCAGATCCCCAATCCCTTCCAGATGCCCGATCCCCACCTGATTCCAGATCCCTGATCCCCTCCAGATGCCCAATCCCTTCCAGATCCCTGATCCCCTCCCGATAGATCCCCGATCCCCTCCATGCCCCCCTCTCTCCTGCTCTCCCATTTCAGACCTTTATTACAGCCCCCAGCCCCAGCCATCCCCCTTCACCCCCAGCTCTCCCCCCTCCGCTTTCGGCACAGAATCCCCCGGGATTCTCTCCCAGCCGCCGGGCTCCCTCCGGCGGCGGGCCAGCCCCACCCGAGCCCCCCTGATCGCCGAGGCGGCTCCGAGCCCCTCCGCGGGCGGCGCGGCCGTGCGGGCCCTGCGGTGAGGGGGGAGCTCACCAGGCTGAGCTCGGTGCCGGGCCAGTTCACCCTGAACGGGATGTCGTCGCTGAGCTGCGGGAGCGCTCGGCCGCCCTCGGCCACCGCGGCCACGGCCGCCAGGAGCCCGCAGAGCAGCGCCGGGGCCGGGCAGGGCGGCCGCAGCTCGCAGCCCCTCCGCGGGGCCGGGGCCGGGCTCGGCGGCCGCAGCCCGCAGCCCCTCATGCCGGCCGGCGGCTCCGCCGAGGCCGCGCCGCGCCGCCGCCACGTCGGCTTCCGGCAGCCGCGATCAACAACCGGGGCAGCGCCCGCCGCCAGCAGCGGCATCCGGGGCAGCGCTCGCCGCCGCAGGTGAGGGGCCGGGCGCGGAGAGAGCCAAGGACCGGGGTGGGGGAGTGATGGAAGTGAGCGATGGAAGTAATTTAGTGAGTGAAGTGAGTGAGCGAGTAAGTAGAAGCGTGAGGGAGTGAGGAATTTGAATGAGGAGTGTAAGTGAGGGAACGAGTGTGAGGGAGGAGTGTGAGGGAGGCAGGAGTGTGAATGAGGGAATGAGTGAGCGAGGGGTAAAATGGGGGCGAGTAAGAGGAGGGGGGGAATGGGATGCGAGTAATTAACTTCGGTCATCAGTGGCAGCGCTAAGGGTTAAACATAATCACCAGGTACGAGGTTATGAGGGTAAAAGAGCACTTCAGGGGCTCCTCTGTGTGTTTCTCTATACACCTGTGTGTGTGTGTGTGTGTGTGTATCTATACACCTGAGAACCCAAACAGTCTTCACATCAGAGCAGGTTAGGCCAGTCCCATCTGATCCATGGGAAACATGGAGCAGATAAATAATTGGAGGATGTAAGAGTGAGAAATTAATTGGCTATGCTACAGAGAATGCCCTTATTACAGAGCCTTGGAGTTATTCTGGTTGGAAAATACCTTGGAGATGATGGATGCTAACCCTTAAGTCTGGATTTCCCTCTCCCTCCTCTCTGCATTATCTTCTGTAAACAGTCATGGATGTGCCTGTTGTTTCCCCAGACACTGTTTGAGAACACGTTTAGCAGCGGCTTTGTATGCGTGGTTGTGTAGTGAAGCCTACGGATATGAGTCTGTATTTGCATAAATAGAGACTGAGTTTAACCAGTCAGGAAAAAAAGGAAGCCTAAATGGCCTAAAATTTTTAAGGTAGCAGATCTGGAAGGCTTTTGGTAGGGACCAAAGCTGGGGGCAGAGCAGTGGCTTTAATCCCACACAGCAAGAACAAATGTATCTATTTATATTTCCCATGCTTTAATTAATCCCTAATGTGCCACAGTTTGTATGTGTGTTGTCACTCTCAGTCCCAAGAACAATTTTACAGCGAGGCACAATGAACACACACCTTGATGTCCCCCCCTCACACAGACACACTTTAAACATAACATTTCTGGAAATTTCCAACCTCGTTAGTCATTGTAATGCTTTTTTATTGCACTGAAATCCTACACAGGAACGTGTATTATTGCAATGGTTTATGCATTTAAGAAGCAAAGAACCAACAAAATCTTGGAGGCAAAGACAGAGAATGTGGAGCTACACAGAATCACAGTACTTAAATAATTAGCATTTTAAAGGGAGGATCAGCCCTGATGGTTCTGGATCCCCTGCCCTCTTTTAAGGAACAAGGATAAGTCTTGGAGGAAAGAATTTTTAAATCTATAAAGAATTTTCAAGAAAGCAGAGAGTGCCATTGCACACTTTTATCTTCACAAATATAAACCAGGAAGATGTAAAGAACAGGAAAGGTCAACCTTTTTTAGGGGAAAACCACACTTTTTTTGCAATTACTGATGCAGAATCCAGGCTTCCAGGCTGCTACTAAACACACATTCCCTGGATGGGAAAACAGGATGTTATGTGGTGTTTGGAACAGGACCATTTATATTAAGATATAAAAATATACTTGGTTAAAAGTTAATAAAAATAAAGAGTTTTGAGGAGCATGACAAGTCCATGTTGGGACGGATTGCATCAGGAAGCCTATCAGCCTAAACTGGGGCTTCCCAACCCTCTTGGGATGTCCATACACACCCCTAAGGTTACTGGAGAGAGGGTTCCTCCCTTAATTACCTTCTGTTGGTGAAACTAAAATCTATCCTTGCAGCTGGGATTTTCAAAGAGATGGGGGCCACAACAGCACCTGAAGTAACAGAGATGAAAGTTGCTCTTCTTGCTGTGTTGTGACTTCAAGTCAGGCTCTTAGTTAATTTTAGTATTTTGGAGTTATTCTTGGTATTAGGATTAAAAATTAAAACGAGGCACTGACAGGTTATGGCTTGTTTGAGTCAGAGTGCCCAGAGCTTTGGTTTTCAGGGCTTGACATCAGCAGCCAAGGGAAGGAATTATCTCCTTTACAATAAAATGGTTTATCCTCTGCATTTAAGGATAAAGTAACATATAAAGGGTGAGATGACTAATTCAGTGGTGTAACTTCATTTCAGAGGAGTTGAATGTTGATATAAATGTTCTACTACACAATTTAGGCCAACCACTTAAAATTCCTGCACTGTGGTCTAGGACCAGAACAAACTATCACTTAAATCTTAAGGAATTTGTCTCTGCATGCCAATTTTGACCTCAAAAATATTCTAAAGATTTATTTTAAACCTGAAATAATAATAAAACATAAAGAGAAGTTTAGGTGGTTGTCTTGAGGTGTAGTCTTTGGATGAAAAGCCGAGATATTTGGATTTGAACTTAGAAGACTTTTGTTGCTCTCCTTTCTTGAGAAAGAATGGGAGAATGATTTTGGCAGTTTTAAGTAACCAACTCCTATTCTGAATGCAGCATTAATTAAGATATGCAGCACTAATTAGGACAGCACAATGCAGAGGAGCATTCCTCCCAGGCATCAGAACACCAGAACCAGGCCTGTTACGAGGTCACTTCACAGACAGTTGAGATTTTGGTGCTTGCTCAAGAGCTCCTTGACCAGTGTCTCTAAGGAGAAGAGGTGCTCGTCCACATCCTCGGGCACGAGGTTCCTGATGGAGTTGGCCAGCTCAAACAGGTACTCGGTGTTCCTGCCGCTGGGCCCGGCGGCGCCCAGGATCTGGCGCGCGATGTCCTCGAGCGGCGCAGGGCCCAGGTAGTTGGGGTTGTCGCGGGTGCCGATGTAGAGCAGCACGTCGAAGGGCTGCACCGACGGGTCCTTGGGGTAGAAGATCACCGTGGTGGTCCTGTAGCCGCCCTTCTCCCGGAAATCCAGGTAGGCTTTCACCTCTCCCTCCTGCCCGGCTGGTAATCGGTAGGCGACGCCCCACACGCTGCCCTGGCCGAGGAGAGGTGGTCAGAGGGATACTCGGGAATCCTTGCATTTAGGCAAAGCTTTCAGGAAACTGATTTCCTGCCCTTCTGCTGCTTTTTGCAGGGTTTGTAAGAGTCCCAAAGTATTCAGTCCCTGCTTTATTCAGGCAATCATCAGTGATCATCCTCTTTCTGCTATTTTGGGGTTATTCTTTATATTAGGATTAAAAATTAAAACAAGCACTGACGGGTTAGGGTTAAGGTTAGGGGTTAGGGTTATGGCTTGTTTGAGTCAGAGTGCCCAGAGCTTTGGTTTTCAGGGCTTGACATCAGCAGCCAAGGGAAGGAATTATTTCCTTTACAATAAAATGGTTTATTCTCTGCATTTAAGGTTTTCCTAACAGAGCAACTTCCTGTTTTGTTAATATCTGGAGTAGTAAATAGCCTCGGTACAGGCCACTAAGGAGCTGGCAAAAAGGATACAGAGTTTCTCTCTGACCTCATAAAATTGATGTCTGAAAATGACAAATTTAAATAATGCTGAATTTGAAGGAATTTTGATCAGGTTCCTTGTGTTTAGTAACAGTTTGGTAAGGACCTGAGGGTCACCTACACCTGTTACACACCTGAACTGGTGTGGTGTGCTGAGATACCTTCACAATTTGGTCAAGCCTTGTGAAACTGAAATTAAAGCAATTACATTTATCATTCAATGCTGATATCAAATCATGTATGTTTGATATATCTATCCATCAAATTCTACATCTCACAACTGGATAGCCAAAGTGATTATTCCAGAATATACTTTAAAATATCCATGTGGTAATAACAGACCCAAACTACTTCCAGTTTATACTGATTATTTGAAACAATCATTGGTGTAACTCTGGGAAACACTGAGAGAACTTTTCCCTTAAGATAAGACAGTTATCTGCTCGTAGAAAAGCAAAAATTAATGAGTGGAAATGCAACAGGACATTCTGTACAACAGTACTGTACCTCAGCATCTTCAACCAGCGTCACAACTCTTCCAGGCTAAAATTTAAAAGACGAAATCATCATTCAGTCAGAGGCTTTTGCCCTAAATCATGAGCAAAACCAAACCAAAACGAGAAAAAAACAAGGAACAGGAATGAAACTCTCAGAGAACTAATCCAG
The DNA here is from genome assembly GCF_051311805.1 of Agelaius phoeniceus. Taxonomy (NCBI): domain Eukaryota; kingdom Metazoa; phylum Chordata; class Aves; order Passeriformes; family Icteridae; genus Agelaius; species Agelaius phoeniceus. Next base: position 112,037,867 of record NC_135267.1, on the reverse strand, counting down.
CACAATTCCAGTAAGGTCCAGATCCAGTGTAAGTATTTTTGGAGAGTAGCTTTGGATGTGTATTAGATAAAATAAACAACATGTTAAATTCTGGGTGGACAGTGCCTGTGCCACAAAAATTAAAGGCAGTCAGAAATTGGGAGGGTTTGAATGTTCTTGCTTTACATGTGCTGTCCAGACTCAATTCCACTGCAATTAAAAACAGTGACAATTAATTAACAATACAACAAAAGTGATAATTAAGAGTTTCATTAATGTAAAACTATCCTCAAGGAGCCCTTGGAGCCTCACTGGACAGAGGGAGGATACCTTCCAAATGGCTTGTTTTCCCCAGGAAGTTAATTCTTGTAGGAAAAAGTAAGGAGCCAGTTTGTACATACTGGAAATAAAATAGTTGAAGTTTGTTGTATAAAACTTTAAAACATAAAACCCTATGTTGAACTACATCTGCAGTTTAAAATTGCTGCTTTTGGTATCAAATTAGTTCTCTCCCAGCGTGAGCAATTTATTCCTGACCTGACTGATAAAATAAGGCAATAAAGCTACATGAACACTAAATGATTCCTATTTCCTGAGGAGAAATGAGTCTGTTCCCATGATACACCAAGATAACTTCAGTGTTCCTTCTGGATTGTTTTTCCCATAGTCATTGATAGTTCTCTAACTTGTGCACTTGCAATGGGTCACGAAGATTTTTGTGAATTTTGTAATTATGGATTAAAGAGACATTCTGTGGTGGATGGAAATCAGCTTTCTTGTCCTTACTAGGAATGTCTGTAACTGTAGCCAAAATTAATTAAATTCATTTAAATCTGATTTGATTTAATATGAAAGGCAGTACTGAGGAGAACTTCAGGTGGGCTGTGTGAAGGAAGAAGGATCTGTTTGCCTAAGGAAGGGCAGGATATTTACTTAATTTCTTGCAAAGTCCTTGTCTTGCCTGGAACTACCCAAAACAAACATTAAGAAACAAATTACTAAATACTTATTGATCAGAGGAATTAAGTACTGTTTGTACTACTGGGAATAATCCTCTGAAAATATTTTTAAAACGCAGCTAGCAAGTAATTTGCTGTATATTTGTAAGAGCTGTTTTTTCCTTGTTGCTGTTCTTGAATGTGTGTCAGTGGTGGCTCAGGCTGTGTTCTTTGAGCTCTGTGCGAGTTATTTTATGGTGTTTGATATTCTAATGAGTGTTGTTTCAACAGGAACCTTCCAAGAAGCAAGATGTGTTCTTTAAAATAATTCTGATGCTTTTTCTCTCTTAAAACCGCCTCAGGTTTTACAGTGGAGTTACCTGGGTGCAGGCTATACCTTATCCCCGTGGCTTAAAAACATATGACACTGGGAATGTCCACTTGGAATTTTAGTTTCTTTTTCTCGCTATTTTTTTTTCTCTTTCCAAACGGTGAAGAATTTTAGAACTTCAAGTATTTCCTAATCCATGAATTTTCACCTGAGAGTAAAATAAGTTAAAACACAGCCGGGGGTTACTTGGATCAGTAATTCTGGCTGGTCATATTCTGGCTGGTCATATTCCCTGTGCGCAGCCTGACACCCGCCCCTCACCGAGGGCATTTAACGCGCTGAATGACAAATGCGGGCATTTCGGAGCCCTCCTTAAAGGGCTTTGTGTTCCTGGGTTTCTGTGCAGCCCTTGCGGGCGGCTCCGGCCGCGGGGCAGGGCCCGAAGCCGGGCCCGACGCGGCGGCCGCGTTCCCCCCGGCCCCGGCTCACCTTGCCCGGCACCCCGCGGTGGTCGGTGCTGCCCTGCCAGAAGCGCCGGCTGTAGCCGCGGATGCGCCCCACCAGCTTCTCCTGGTAGGGGAAATCCACCTTCCAGATGAGGGAGCCGTAGCCGAACACCCACATGGCGGCCCGGCCCGGCGGGGCCTGCGCAGAGCCGCGGGGCGGCCCCGGCCGGAGGCGGCGGCCCCGGTGCGGCGGCGGAGCCTGGCGGGGCCGGCGCTGTGACGGCTCGCCGGGAGCCGTTCCTCGGCCCGAACAGCCTCTGCCAAGGCCACAGACGACCGTCACCCCAAAAACCCACCAGCGACCACGTCCCAAAGCCACAAACGACCTCCCCCAAGCACCTGCCTCGCCCCCCAGTCCTGCAAACAACCGCATCCCCCAAACAATCACCTTGCGCCAAAGCCCCCAACCACCTCTGCCTTCAAACCCCACAAAGAACCACCCCTTAACCCCATAAACAACCATCTCTCCTCCAACTCAACCTCCCCTTAAATCCTCAAACACCTTCCAAACAACCACCTCCCCTCAAACCTCAACCACCTCCCCTCAAAACCCACAAACGACCTTCCCCAGCCCACCCTGTGATAAATTTGGTTTAATTTCTCACAACCCCAGGTGTGAAAAATGCGTATTTTATGAGTGGCTTTTCGCAAATATTAAAATGAATATTGTATGTGTTTTTGTTAGAAAGTAATGCTGTGTTAATTCTCTCAAATAGTGTGTTAAATATAGTTTTAGGTTATAACAAAATGTTAAAATAGAAACTGTGCTACGTAGGATACTTTTTTTTTCTAAAGAAAGGACTCGCACTGAGATAGCAGCCACAGGACACCTAAATCTTTCAGAGAAAGAGAATTTATTGCTCCATTATCAGAAGAAACTTCCTGCCTTGCTCAGTCCTGAAGGTGCAGTCAGGATTCAGAGGCAGAAGTTGACACTGACCGGACAGAATCCTGTGTTTGAATGGAATTTATGCATCATGTATGAGGTGTATGAATATGCAACAGGCTGTTGTTTTTAATGGTTAATCCTCTGTTAACGTGGGTCCTTCTTTGGGCTTATTTTGCCCAGAAAAAGGTACCTGGACGTCCATAACTCTTTGTTCCTATTGTTTCATATTGTCCTAATTCAAATTGTCCAAATTATTATTACTCTAATTGTATTACTATTCTTATAACCATTTTATTACTATTAAACTTTTAAAAAATTTTAAAAACATGTCATTGGCATTTTTCACACCTGGCAATTACCTCTCCCTAAGCCCCCCAAACCACCATCTCCCTACAAACCAAACCAAATCCTCTGCTAAACAAACTAAACCCCCCTCATATCTATATTGTGCCAACACACATCTCTCTTTGTTTTTTCCCCCTCTACTCCTTTCCTCCTGCTGCAGAGCTCCATGCCAGGGATGGATTTCACAGAAGCCTATTCCGACAGGTGCTCGGCCGTGGGCCTTGCAGCCAGAGAAGGCAATGTTGAGATTTTGAGGGAACTGATAAATCGGGGATACAGCGTCGATGTCCCGGATAACAGGAGGTGGCTGCCCATCCACGAAGCGGCAGCGCACAATTCCAGTGAGTGCCTGAAGCTCCTCATTGATACAGGTAAGGAAAACCTAATGGGAAACAGTGTGATTTTGGGCTAAATTACCCTGTCATAGAAAATACAAGTTCCATAGATTTATCCTATCCTTGTTTGGGGATTTTCTGTGTGGTTTCCTGACTGTGGGAAGTAGAAATTGACATATTGGGATTCATGGGTGATTCTTGAGGTGATAACAGCATATTCATGGGTGTTCCGTAGGCCACATATCTCAAATAACTCTGTTATTTTCTTAAAATGATTGTATTTTGCAATTCACTGCCAAATATCCCCTTTGTCCTGTCATTATGCTCCTCTGCAGCTCCAGCTGATGACTACATCCACTCGAGGACGTTTGAAGGGATGTGTGCTCTGCACCTCTCAGCCCGTCACGGCTCTTTGGAATGTCTCCGGGTTCTCCTGGAAGCTGGGGCTGACCTGGACAATGTCACCACTGAATCTGCCACCACCCCACTCTTCCTAGGTGACACAAGCTTTCCTCAAGCCCCAGAGTTTGAACTCACCAGTTAAAACTCAAGTTTCTCCGAGTTTAAACTCACCGGAGTTTCTTACTTGCCTGCCATGTTGCATATTTTTGTAGCCCTAAATAAACAGGCTTTAGACTCAGAGGTGTGGAAATAGCCTTTTGTTTATGGGTAAATCTGCTTCAGACAATGTTTTAAAACAAAATATAAAAGCAAATTATAAATTATAAAAGCAAATATATTTTCTGCATCAAGCACAGAAAAACTTTAGGAGGATCAGGATTACATCTGTATGAGGCTGTTTCAAAGCCTTTATGATTTTTATAATTCCTCCCTAATTCTTATGTAAAAAGACTTATTTTTGACATTCCTAGTTTGGCAATTAAGGTCCATTATTTCAACATTTTTTTCTATGACTTATGTTTGACTTAATTGAATGCTTCTAAATAATCTGATTAAATACTTTTATTGGTTTACTTGCCTCTCTACCCAGACACCATGCGTGCCATGTTACCTTTGATTCCAAGTATTTTCCAAGTTTGGCATCATTTCCATTCCCCAACACTGTTTTGGGGATCTAAATATAAAAGGCAAGCCAGTATATAATGGGCAAGTTTAAAGGAATTGTGATTATTGTTTCAGGAAGTTGGCAGTGAGACTTTTTGAGCTTTTAAATCCAAATACTTAAATTATTTCTTTTTCAAATTCTTCAATAAGATTTTTTTCTTTTTATTACTGTTCTGTGGAAGCTGTTGAAAATAAACATACAGAGGTTGTCAAGTTCCTGCTCCAACACGGAGCAAATATTGAAGGTTCTCATTCTTGGTCTGGATGGAATTCTTTGCACCAAGCTTCCTTTCAGGTAACCTGTGAGCACATAATGTAATTTTGGTGTAACTGGTGCATTCTGGGGGATAATTATTTATTTAATAATTATTGCATTTTTTGTCAGGTAATTTTTCCTAACCTACCCTAGCAGTCATAAGCTTGTACTTAAAAATATGTTGGCTTAATGGTTCTAACACATACAAATTACTTTATCATGTAAATGAGCAAAAGTGATCAATTTAAACTTGCCTAATTTCTTTTACCATTAATTTTTAAGTGCATCTTCAGAATATTGATTATATATTATGGGTTTTATTATTTCTGTCTGGATCATGTGGGGGAAAACGGGTCGTGTCATTTCCTCGCTTTCCTGCTGGTTGAGAATAAAAACGCTGATTTCAGGGTTGCACTGAGATAATGCAAATGCTCCTGGAGAAAGGGGCCAGCAAGGACTGCCGTGATGACTTTGGAATCACCCCTCTGTTTGTGGCTGCTCAGTATGGCCAGCTGGAGAGTCTGCGCCTGCTTCTGTCCCACGGTAACCACCACCCTCCATTTCCCTGGCCACGCTCCCTCCCAGCAGCTCCCACTGAGTGCAACTGGGGCTCTGCTCCTGCACATCATCTTTTCAAGTGTTACAGGTTTTATTTCCTTATTGCTGAGGAGACCTTGCTGAATTGGAAGCCACCCTGTGGAGGATAATGACTGATGGAGGTGACTTTGGTTTTGTCTTGTGCCAGGTGCGGACGTCAACTGCCAGGCCAAGGACAGGGCCACTCCCCTGCTGATTGCTGCACAGGAGGGACACCTGGACTGTGTGAAGCTGCTGCTGGCTGCAGGGGCAGACCCAAACCTCTACTGCAACGAGGATAACTGGCAGTTACCCATCCATGCAGCAGCTGAGATGGGCCATGCAAAGTAGGTGGTTGGAGAGGCATTCAGACAGAAGGTCCTGGTCACACAAATCTGATCCCCAAAGGAGGAAGTTCAACCCTAAAAGGGAGGAAAATTGAGTGTTCAAACTGTAGTTTAGAAGTTCTGATTATTTTTGTATTTTAAATGTCTCTTTAGTAGTTTCTTCCACACTGACAGGGAGTAGGTTTAGATGAAATATTAAGGAAAAATGCTTCCCTGTGAGGGTGGTGAGGCCCTGGCACACACAGGGTGCCCAGAGAAGCTGTGGCTGTGCCATCCCTGGAAGTGTTCCAGGCCAGGTTGCATGGGGCTTGGAGCAACCTGGGGTAGTGGAAGTGTCCCTGCCCATTGCAGGGGGTAGAACTGGATCACCTTGAAGGTCCCTTTCAACCCCACCCATTCTGTGATTATATGATTTTTAATTCAGCATCTAACCTGGGTTTGATCCATAACCTAATGAATTTAGAGGGTTTTCCACAGTGCTGAACCAGATACCAATTCACTCCATGGCCATTTTACTTTTCCATTTAAAAATGCAAATAACCATGTTATACATTATACATTACTCGAACAGCTGCTAATTAGAATTCTATATTAAGTAGCAGAAGTAATTATATGCAAATATTGAATTAGCTGGACCAGCCAGAAAAATCAAAGCCACAGAAACAGTTTCTTTAATCTTTCCAGAGATGCATTTGCAGCTTTGCCCAATTTCAGATATACAAGTCAGTTCCACAGCAGCGAGCCAAGAGTGGAAGGAAGTTTTGGGAGTAGACCATTGGGGAGAAGGATCTCTCAGGAACTCCATGATTCACACATGGACAGCACTTAAATATATAAATGATGATACATCACTGGCAACTCTTATGCAGCACCAATAGGTTCCAGCAGCAAAGGATCTGGTGCTTGTCACTAATGTGATGTGGCCTGGAGTGTGAGGTGTAAACAGAATGATTTTTCTGTTTCATAGAAATAAGAATTCATTTCATTTGCAGCTCACATTTACAGTTTGCTTCCAAACTTGCTTGGAGTTGGGATTTAGTGTGCAGTGGTGTTCTGTTGCTGTAGAAAGAGTTGATGGGTAATAGTAAGTAGCTGTCCCTGGTTTGGTCTAAAATACTTCTTTCCAGCCCAAATCCATCCCAAAGCACAACATTTGCCGGGGGTCTGTGTATGGAATGATAAAGCTGCAAATTCAAGAGTGAAAAAACAAAATTTTCTTCCAAAGCTGCAACGACCCTGTGAAAAAATAGCTGTGTGTTTAAGATTAGTCATTGCAATGAGATCAGAAAGCAGTGGTTTTAAACATCTGCAGGATACTGGAGCTGCTGATTCCAGTCACTGACCGGGTGTGTGACAAGGGCGAGGGCAAAGTGAGCCCGGTGTACTCCGCACTGTACGGCGGGGACGGCGAGTGCCTGGAGATGCTGCTCAAGCAGGGCTTCAGCCCAGATGCTCAGGAGTGCCTGGACTTCGGCTGCAGGTCCCCCATGTGCATGATCTTCCAAAAGCAGTAAGCAAACCTCTTCTATTTTGGAGTTATTCGTAATCATATTTGCTTTAATTAACTTACTTTTAACTGTAGTTTCCACCTTCTTCCCTCAACTGCTTTCTATCATCTAACATTTTTCCAGAATGCCAGTGTGTTCCCCCTTTGCACACACTCCTCATTATTCCCATTTCCTTGGGAATATTAATGTGAAGCCCTGGAGTGTGACTCACTTGCCGCACTAAGGAAAACATCTTCAAAAACGGCTTTTGAATCCTCTCAGATTTTAACAGATTATTTCTTTTTACATGGATTGAAATTTATTTATTTATAATAAATAAATATTTATTATAATATTTATAATAAATAAATCTTTCTATTTTAATAATTATATATAATTATATAAAATATTTATATTATTTATAATTTATTTATGGCTGCCATTTACATTAACAAGGTTTGTTAGTAGTGAATTTAGTTCCTGGCCTGCTCCTAGGAAGCTGCCTTTAAAAGTCCTTGGACACCATTTTTCCCTTTCTGTCCTGGTGCTGCTTTATAATAAGTAATTTAGGAAGGGATGCAGAGCAGGTGATTGCTCTGTGAATGAGGCAGGTAACACATGTCACCCCTTCTGTGGAGGAATGTGCCCTCTAATCCCTAAAAGGCAGCACCAGTCACAGTCTCAGTCCTTACCCTATTGGGGGTAATGATAAAAGGATTTGAATAAAAACATTTTGAAACGTTTTATTGCAGACAGATGTAACAAGTGGTGGGTGCTTTCTGAGGCAAAGCTCACGGGATGCCCTGTTCCTTCTGCTCACAGGTATTACCAGTTCATTGATGTCCTTCTGAAATACGGCATCACCCTGCGTGGCATCAACTTGGCTCACTGCCTGTGCCATAAGAAGTTTGCTCTGTTCCGGCGCTTCCTGAGGTCTGGCTGTTCCCTGCCCTCGGAGGAGGAATTAACAGACTTCATCCTCTACAGCAGCACAGTGCAGAAGGAATACAAGGAATGGCTGCCCTGCCTGCTCCTGGCTGGCTTCAACCCCGTGAATTTCATGCACAGGTTCTGGTAAAGCAGGGAGCCTTGTCTTTCTTAACTCAAACATCCCATGCTAATGTGCAAAGCTGCTACAGGATGGCCCTTGATAATCTGTTGCCACCATCAGGAACGGGAGGGATTGTGGAAAGTCTGAAATAAATCATTCACACGTCATGTCTGGAGGCAGTAAAACAATTTTCTTTAGGAAGAAAGCCAGACTGGAAATTGCCTTTCTCTAGAATAGCAATAAAGGGTCACTTCCCAAGTTTATATCTAACATCTCTACTTAACCCCCAAATTTAGCTGCAAATTGTGTGTGTGATACTTTAATACAGCCATGGTAAGAAGAAATTTCAATGGGAGAAATAGGTCAGGAGGGATGGGAAAAAAAATGGGAAATGAAGCTGGGCCAAGGCTGGGAGGAGAGGAAACGGATGCAGTTTGAGACTGTTTTGTTTAACACAATGTGGCAAAAATTCCAGTCAGATTTTTTTATTATTATTATTGAAGTTTTTCCACATATAAACAACACCTTGGTGATGTTTTAAATTTAATTGGGCACTACAGGATTAAACTTAGAGTTTTGAAATATTTGTATTTTCTGCAGGCTGTAGTAAACACACCACAAGTTTGCTACTCAGTCACTGAATGAATGTCACTGTCTTTGTGTATCACATGTGTTGCTTTTTGGTCTTTTATTCTGTAATCTACAAATACTTTAAAAAGGTATTTTAAAGAAGTCTTTGTTACACAGGATTTTCTCCATGAGTGAGGATGTCCTTAATTTTGTCCTGGAGTTCATGAATTGGAGCAGACTTCCTCCAATTGTGGAGCAACACCTTTCCCAATACAAGGAGAAGTTCACTTGGACTTCCAAGAGCCATTTTGGTAAGGAATACAGACAGGAAAATAATGTCTCCGTGTGTCCAGCTTCCAGGCTGCAGATGGGGACATTTAGGAGAAGATGACAATATGACTTAGTTATGTTTTACTTCTCTGATTTGATTTGTATTTCCAATGAGGCATCTGTCCTGTTTTGTAAGCATTGGGCAGGAATTAAATGCAAACCATAAAAATCAAATATAATCAAAATGTGACCAGCCAAAAAGATTCAATAGGCTGTGCAGGAATTTTTCATAGTTCAGCCTTCAGAAAAGCAGGTCTTGTGTTATGTGACTGAGAAACTGCACTTAGATGTCTTTGTTAATAATTCCTTTCAAAGGAAATGATTCTTTAAAAGAGTCTGTAATAATTTTAAGTTGTCCAAGTGATAATGTCATTTAATCATATTTCCTTTGGAATGCTTGAAGCTAATGAGGATGTTTTTGGAGTTTAAAAAACAGGAGTTATTTGGGAAAATTGAGATTAAGTTCATTCTTGATTTCCTTTTTTATTGGTAAATATATTGGTGTAGTAAGAGCTGCTCTGTGTTTGACTTGGGATTCCATTTTCCAGCCTTCCTTCCTTCCCTGTCCCACCTGTGCCGCCTGGAGATCCGGTCCCTGCTGGGGAGCGAGCGCCTGCGCTCGGAGCGCGTGATCCGGGAGCTGCCGCTGCCAGCCTGCCTCCAGGACTACCTGCTCTACCTGGATGTGCTGCGAGCCAACAGCATCCCAGAGCTGCAGGACTGCCTGGAGCAGGGACAGGAGGGAGCTCCTTCCAGTCACTCCGAGGCACAGGACACGGAGGAGGGACGGCAGTAACATCGGTGCTCCGTGACGGCGGTGCCGGTGCCTGGACTCCACAGCCACAGGTTTTGTAATGGGAATCAGGAGACACGGGAGGAGAGCTGCTGTAAATGGCTGTTTACAGCATTACTCCTCCCGTGTAATCATTCTTTTCACGCTGTAGTTTTGTACTACATCTAGAAATTTCCTATGGGTTCTAGGATTTGCTTGTTTACAATCTGTTGTAGCTTTGTAAGTGAACATTTTCTGTTTCTTTTCTAACTCTTGGGAAGTAAAATGGGTTTTTTTCAGTGAACACAGCTTACAGAGTAGTCAAAATCTGCCCGTTGACACTTTATTCCAAATACAGCATTTACCAAATGAAACCATCTAAAAGTCAAGGAACACAATCTTGTATCATTGTTATGAACTTGTGTTGGGGAGGGATGGAGCTGAACCGGAGAAAGGCAAATGACATAAGAAAGGAGATTGTTTGCTGAAGGAACAGTGATTTTTTTTTTTCTCTTCGCATGGTTGTCAATATTTGGCAGAATGTTGGTATTGGAGGCTTGAGGCCTGCACCCAGTCCCTCCCCTCACAAGTCCCTCCCCCAGGGCAAGGCAGGAAATGTCCCACAGGCACACCAACTTGTGCCAGCAAAATCCCTCCTGTGATGGAGTGCAAAAGGACTTGCTGTTCCTGAGGCCTGGTGACAGGGCTGGAGCAGGGACACCTTGGGATGACAGCAAGGTCTCTCACACTGGGAAAGCCCTCGTCCTGTCAAGGTGAATCTGGTGCTGCCAGGATCACTGGTAGTAGATGCTGAAGGCGTGGAGGATGTACAGGAAGGTCGTGAGGAAGGCGAAGAACTGCACGAGAGGAAGAAGAGGAAGGGTCAGCTGGCAGAGTCAAACCCCATCTCCTCCCAGTGCTCTCAGCATGGGGAAGCCTCCCAGCACAGAGCTCCCTCCAGCCTCAAAGGAGAGGCAAAGGCTCAGCTTTTCTCAGCACCAGCAACATCAGGCTGTCCATGAACTGGTGCACCCTGAGAAGCCAACGCCAGCTGCACAACCCGCAGAGCTGAGGGGCTGAAACTCTGCCCTGTTGGCATTTGGGGTGGCTCTGCTGTGGCTTTAGCACGTGCTGCTGCCCTTGCAGAGGCGAGTGTGTGTCCTGCAGCCTGGCAGGGTGCTCTGGACTCACCGATGCAGCACTGTTGAGTTGGTAGTTGGCGTTGATGCCGTACTCAGAGTTGATGGTGGCGTTGGCCTGCAGGACAGCGGCGCTCATGTACAGAATGGCCGTGGTGCCATGGTACAAACTGTCCTGCAAAACAAGGCACCTGTGAGTGCCCCAAAGGGGGACAGGTGCCTGGAGAGGCCTGGGACCAAACCAAGCAGTGGTTTCACAGCAGAGCTCCCCTGGACTTTCCAGTCAAGGCAAAAGGAGGAAAGGGTTGGTCGGTCGGTCACCAGCCATGGTGATCCTGTGCCCACATTGCTGCTGCCAACATCTGCCAACCCCTGTTCCATCCCCTCCTTACCAGCACTTTCCAGTTCTCGCTGTTCCTGTGGAAGCCGAGGAGGTAGCTTAAGAGGAGCAGCAGGGAGATGAGGCAGGAGGTGAGGGACACGTACATCACCCATCCCTGCAGCAGCGGCAAGGAGACGGAGGTAGCAGCGACGAGGATCCACACCCAGGTCCCGCAGACCTGCCGGGGACAAACAGGCGCCGCTGATGAGTGTGGGATGAGGAAAAGCTCTTTTCCTCCCCAGTTCCCTCCTCGCCTCCCTCCTGGGCCAGCTGCAGCAGCCAGCAGAACCCCTGCATCTGTCCCAGAGCATCCCAGTGCTATGGGAAGCAAGCAAGCAAGTTGGCACTGGTTTCCCTGAAAACTCAGGGGAAATGAGTGTTCACACGAAAGGGAAGGGTTTGCTGCCGCCTTGCAGACAAGGAAATGTCTCACCCTGAGGGATTTGGTGGAGAAGCCAGAAAATGTGCTTTTATCTGGGAAAAGTGAGCGGCTGCCTCAACCCAGCCCTGCCCACTCGTTAATCTCCAGGGCTTGGAATCACAGCACAAGGAAGTCTCCTCTCACTCCACGCACCAGCCTGGAGCGAGTTGCTCGCTCTGGATCCACCCAAAATATTTACTGAGCACAAAAAGCCCACAGGGTCATCGAGATGAGCCCGTGCCACCCTGTGCCATCCCAGCTGTGGTGGGTGAAACCCCTGGAATTGCAGCAGGGAGCTGAGCCCACCACCACGGGCAGGGATTGTGCCCGTGAGCACAGGGTGTGTGGGTTGCCAGCCCCGTGCACCATGACAAAGTACATCAGGTGCTATCTTGGCTGGTCTCACTGGATGCCCTCTGGACCCAGAAGCAATTGAAAGAATCATGGAATGTCATCACACATTACCAGACGCCCAAATGCCTTCAACCCCTGGAACTACTAGATACAGAGAGCAAAACTGCCTTGATTTTCCAGCCTTCTCTACAGAGAGCTGCTTCATGATAACGAGAGCTCCCAGTCTGCCCTGGATGAGCCAGCAGCTCTTCAGCCTCTCCCAGCCCCACTGCAGCCAGTGACCCTCACGCAGGCTGTGATGGAGCCGAGTGTGCCTTGTCCTCAAGCTGTTCCTAAAAAACCCCATCAGGAATACTTTGTGCACTCAGCGTAAGCTCAAAGACAAGATGTCACTCCCCAGTCAGGCTGCCTTCAGGATGGCTTCGGGGGATTTTAGCCAGGAGCGGGCTCCGTGAGGCAGCGGAGCGAGGCATACTCACGATCTCCGGCAGGATGAAGGCGTAGGGGATGGTTTTGAAGACGGCGGCTCCGGAGGGCAGGTCGGGCTGCGTGGAGGCTGCGGAGGGACCCACCGAGGCCATCTCTGCCCCGCTGACAGCGCTCCGCTCGGCTCCGCTGGCGCTCGCCTGTCCCGCGCCGCTCCCGTGCGGGATTTAAGGGACACGCCCGCGGGACGTAAGCACAGGAACCGGCCCGGGCTGGCACCGCGCCGCTGCCCCGGCCCGCCGAGCCCTGGCACCGCCCGAGGCTGCGCCGCTCTGTGCATCCCCCTGCCAGCCGCGATGGGACACACGGCACCCCGGCCCCGCCGGGCACCAATGCAAGGTCATTAACTGGAGAGGGAAAGAAAAAATTTCCTACACCTTGCCGGCACAGAAATGTTTCCTGCAAACAGTTCTCTTGGCACGCTTCCAATCCTGAAATATTTTAGCTTCCACTGTTGTTGCCTCCTCCCCTTTCTGTTCAGGTTTCTGCTCCGCGGTCACGTCAGACACCTCCACACCCTCCAGGCACATCCAGCCTTCAGAAACTCGCAGGTAAATTTTACAAGCACACCGGGAGGGTTTGGCAATTTGCTCCCGAGTGCCCAGTAAGGTGTGAAGGGGAGCTGCAGGAATTTCTGCCTCCTGGCAAATGCAGTTTGGATTCGGGAAGCGCTTGCTGTCTCATCCAGTGCACTCTGCCTGGCCCCAGAACTCCCATATAAGGGGTGGGATGAAAGGCTGGGGGTGGCACTTCTGCCTGGTGGCTCAGAGAGGACAGACTGACCCCATTAACCAGGGCAATGGGCTACAGCAGGAGGAAGACACTGTCCCAGTGAGTTATCCCAGCTCTGCTAGGCGAGACAGGTGATGCCCCAGGAACTTGGCTTCTATGCCAAGCTCTTGCACAACACAGAGCAAAGATCAAATGCATGTCTCTGAGCGCTTCCGAGGCTGGGGGAAGTGTCCGGTGGTATTTCTGGAGGCTCCAGTTTACAGATACTCCAGTGGGAGCTGGTTTTTGGCTCCATGCAGTGGAGGTTTTCAAAAATCTTGTTTCAAATCTCGCCAGACAAAACTGAGCCTGGCCTGGGCTTAAATCCAGGTGTGACTCGGCGGCAATGTCCCCATCGCCCTGCAGGAAGCATCCAGATGCTCCAGCACTAAAGAGAAAGTGGATTAATCACTTCCCCCTGGGAATGGGCAGCACACAGAGCCTGTGGTCACAAGGTGCTCAGGGGTCAGCAGAGGAAACAATCCTGGGGAAACACAGCATTCCCAGGATTCCCACCTGCTGCTATTTGTGTTGGGTCAGGCACATTCCTGGGAGGAACCCAGCCTTCTCCTGAGTGGGGGAGAGGAACAGGCAAACAGTCTAAAAACGGAGCAACCTGCTGGTCACTGGTTGGGCAAGAGAGGATTCTTCCCTTAAGCTGGCTGTCCTTGCTCAGCAGCATTCTTAGAGATCTCTGCTCTTTCCCTTCCCTGCTCCCAGGCTGCTGGGGGACTGGGACAAAGAGTCTTTTGTTCACTCTGATTAAAACTACACTGGAAATTAATTGGAAGCTGCATGAGAAGAGAAAAAGGCTACCTCAGCTTTGGCAAAATATGACACCTGACATGGCTACAACAGGTAGTAATAGGCAACCAGAGCCTTGTTTAACCCTGCAAAGTTAAAAATTTAAAATACAATTTCCAGCAGATAAACAGATAAAATAATTTTAATCTCTCTCAAAATCTTAATTGTGCTAAAATATCCATTACAATTCAGCTCCTACACAATCTCTTTGGTAAGAACTTAATTTTATTGTTACCACGTCCTTAGAGAGCCTGAATTGTTCATTCTCCAGGATTGTTTTCCCTCACTTCTCCTAAGAAATCATAGGCCAGCTCTGAGATGTCAAAGGCTCTGTGGGTGTTTTCTGATGACAGCAGGTACTCCAGGGCACCATCCTTCTCCTGGCTCCTTTTCAGGAAGTCATGGATCACCTTCCAGCGAGACAATTCCACCTCTTCCTCAGCCCATCTGTAGCTGGGGAGGGACGTGGAGCAGAGCAGAGGGAACACAGAGTCGTGGTACACCAGGACAAACGCAGACTTTAGGAATTCTTGATCTCTCTGCAGAGAAGAGTGTTTGAAAATACCTCAGTGCAAACACATGGTTGCCAAGCACTTTTCCAAAGTATTGTACACAGGGAAAAATCCCAAGCAACTCACTCCCAGTTCCCAGGAAAACAATGGGAAGAGATTTGACCTTCCTAAACATGCATCTGTTATCTCGGATAAGCCTCCAGCATATCCACAAACCTGAACTCTGCCAGCCTTCCCACAAACTACAGGCACTGAGAGCCCTTTGCTGTGGGCTATTTATATTTCTTAAAAGCAGTGCCACAACCTCCCTGCCCTGGAAACCCAAACTCCTCTCATCTCCCTGCTGTCCTAGGCGGAGCATGGCTCTGATCCCGCTCCTTGGAGCCAGAGCTGATGCTGCCCCTGGGCACTGCTGTCCCACTCTTTGTGCATGGTGTGACCTGTGTGCTCCCCTGCGAAGATCAGTTTGGAAAACCCACAGACAAAGGATCAGCCTGGTCAATTATCAAACCCCTGGGCAAGATCCAAGTCCGGAGTGTCCCAGCCCCAGGAGTGCTGTGCCTGGCAGGGAGCGTTTCACAGCTCAGCCTCATGGAACCACACCAGGGTTGCATTCAGCAATCCTCCCCTGGGAGTGGCACATGCCAGTCAGGTAGAACTGGATGGTTCTGGGATCCCAGGGAGTTGCCAATTCCGTGAGCAGATCTGCTCTCCTTTTGGATGAATGGCCCTGAAAAAGCTGCTCTGACTCAGAGGGTGTTTGTTCTGCGTAAACAGGGAGCCATCCTTGTGCATCAATTCAGGAGCATGCACAGGAATGAAATATCCCACTGCTGCTTCCAGGAAATCCAGCACTGAGAGCCAATGGCTTCCTCATTCAGTTCCTGCAGCTGCTCCCTGTCCAGGGGACAGGATGTAGGACAAGGTCTGGGTGAGCCCAGGGACAACCAGGTAAATTCTCCAGCTGTCTACGTGCCAAAACATGGACTACAACTCTCTGGGGTAGGGAGATCTGAGGAATTTAGGGAGCCTTTTCCCAGGCAGATTGTGGGAGGACTGAAGCTCAGAATTTGGAGGAAGGAAGATGATTTTGTGGGCATACACAGTCCCTTTTTGTATCCATGACTGTTAGAAGCACATCATGACAGGGAGCCTCTCTGGGTACCAACCTGTAACAGGTTCCCCCCTAACAACAATGAAATAAAAAGTTACAAGTTAATTTCATTTTCCTCCTGCTCCTGGTTTACTGTTATAAATCTGGGTGAGAAATGTTAAGAACTGCATTTACATATCTCTATTTTCTAAACAGATGTATGGTGAGAGGAAAAGCTAAGCAGCGATTGCACTGGCAGGGAGCAGCTAGGTGGAATTACCCTGAATATATGGGAAGAAAAACCTGCAGTTTGTTACCTTCTCAATTCTCTTCAATGTTCTTTCTTTCTCTGCCCAGGCACTCTAAAATGAAATGAAAAATCAGAGCAAGGCTGGAGAACTTTGTCTTCTCCCAGGACAAAAAAAAAAAAAAAAGCAGCTCAAATTGAGCTTGGAAATCCTGACAAGGTAATATACCCGAAGTGCATCCATCAGGTCTGGCTGATCCAGGAGTTGAGGGAAAGTTGCTAGAACAGGATTACAGATTAAGTCTGAAACAGAAAACAAACACATTCAAAGCTAAGGAAGAATCAGCTTTCAAAGTATTGGCACATCCAGGTACTCAGCACATCCCCTCCTGTCAGATTATTCCAAAGGGAAAATGAGCTGTGACAGTTCTCCAGAGCAGGGAAGGTAGGAGAACTCCCTAAAAACTGTTCTGACTGCAGCCAATTCTCAGTGGCTGAGAGACAGTTAAACCAGGAGAGGGGACACACAAACCCCAGTGCTGTTTATTGGGAACGCCAGCAAACATGAACCCTTCCTGATTTACCTGCCAGAGGTGTTTTCCCTCATTTCTGCACCTGCCTTTTTTATACACAGCTGCAATTGTGCTGCTTAGTTTGGATGTTATGGATAAACACACTTGGGTTCTACCTCAGCCTGGTGTGGCATTTTAGGAGAATCAAGGACCAAGTGCACAGTGAATTTTCCCAATGGAGCACATATCCCACTGCACAGGTGTCCTGGTGCTTTTTGGGTCACTTCCATGAGAAATCACTCTGCTCCTGTGATTATTTTAATTAATGAGACTGTGGTAAGATTCCAAGTGACAGAGAGCAGGATTTTGGCTGAAGTGTTTTCTTTATCATGTGATTTCAAATATTGAATGTACAATTGTCCCTTCACCTTGAAGCTGATGCTAAGTTTGGTAAACATGAAGCATTTACTAATGCCCAAACATTTCGGGGAAGAGAGCCAGGACTTCCTTCTGGGAAGGAGAACAGACATTTTCAGTTGTCTATTCCTAAAGTGATGGTGGATTTTGAAATAATAGAAATCATCTTTAGTTGCACAGCTACCAGAACAACTCCTGGGGTTCAAGCCTTGCAATGGCTTCACATGAAGTCTGAATCCAAAGGGAATTTAACTCCAGGAGAGGTCATCAGCCTGATCTACTGTCCTAAATTATGCAGATCAAATCAGGTAAGTGTGGCAGTTCTCACCTATATAAATTCATATGTAGTACAGTCAAGAAATGTAATTTTTCCTTATTTCAAGTTGGTTTTAAAATGGAGAAGGCTATGAACTATCATTAGTTCTGTTGAATAATCAGGGCAAGACACGGAGTTCTAAATCCAGAATTCTCCAACTTCTGTCTCTCCCTACTGTCAGCAAGTAAATAATAATTAAAAACTAAAAATAAAGAGGATAACTTAGCCTGAGTGCCAAAAACATCTCTTACCAAAGGCAGACTTGGCAAGAGTCATTCCCTGGATGAACCTGATCTTCCTCCAGTGCTCACCTGTGCTTTGCATGCTCAGCCTGTCCTTCAGGAGGGCATCTCCAAGGATTTGCCGATAAAACACCAGGAGATGGATGTAGCACATGCTCCCAACTAATGTTTCAGGGAGAAAACTGTTGGGACAATAAGGGACAGCAGCTGAGGTGTTCACTGCAAACACTGCAGATTTCTCTAGGCTGTCTGGAATACTTTTTTATTTTATGGAAGCACAAGGACTCACTTCAGGATGTCTTTGGAGTGCACACTTGGTGACTTCACTTTCACCAGAAGCACAGGCTGCTTCCTGAGGCTCATAAGCTGCTGAAAAACCCCAGAGCCTGCTGCAGGTAGAGACAGCACAGATTCAAACAGTCAGTTTGAAACAACAGTAATGATTATATTACAAAAGTGGGCATTTCAGTGGGTTGAGAACTCTTTCAAGTTTAGTTAGCCTGGTAGTACCCAGCTCCCCACAGCCAAGGCAAAAGCAGATAAATAATAAAATGCATGCAAAAACAGAACACACAAACCCAAGCCAGGCTGTGGGGATTGTTGTGAAGGAGATGCAGAATTAATCACATTATTATGTTTATATTATATTGAAAAGAAACCACACCTCTCCTCGATATTGATGGGTCAACCTCAATGCCTCTCTCATAGGGAGTTCCACCACTCAGGACCAGCTCATGCATCCTGCCAATAGAGATCAATTTGAGGCCTGTATGATATTGGGAATTCAACTATTTTTGGAATTTAATTGTACTGGGAGGTCAATTATTTTAAAAGCCATTAACAACATTGTTTCTTTTCCACAGCCCAAATATTTTTCTTGCAAGGAATTTAGCAATTCTTTCGCTACAATGGTTTTGAGGAATCACTTCAACAATTAAAATCTTTCAGATTTAATATTTGTTAAAGAATAATGTAACCCCAGTTCTGCCAAGAGTAAGTCACTGCTGAAACTAGCATGAAATTTAATCTGTAATACCATCTTACTTAATGAAATAATAGAACATCTAAAATATGAGACTTAGAAGAGATTTAGAGTTCTAGAACAGTAGACGTGTCCCGTGGGTATTTGGGTATTTTTTTTGAGCTGTAACTCAGATAAATTCAGAATACATATACACACATATACACTATATATATATGTGTGTGTGTGTGTGTGTGTGTGTGTACCAATATTTGGCAAAAACCAAGTCTTGAAAGTCTGAGCTACAATGAATTATTTAAGTCAATAAACAGAAAGTTTTCCTACATTTAATAGAATAAGAATATACAAACTTCATTATTCTTTCAGATGACTGGACCCACTAATCATAAATCAGCTGAAAAATATAATTCATACTCCAAGACTGGTGGGAGATTAATTCACAACAACTCCCACCTGACTCCATGTCTCGGGAACCAGTCTACCAATGTTCCCCTGGGAAAGGGATGGATGCAGCAAAGAAGAGCCAGAATGCCAAAGGACTGGTCTGGATGCCCCCTGCCCCAGCAGTGTGTAAGTATGAAAGATGAATTTTACTCTCAGTCTCAAACAGATGTATAAATTACATCTGTGTGTAAATACAGGGGGAGCAGGAAAAGGCAACAAACTCACTTGGAAGGAATAGGAATCCCAGTGGAAGTGAAAAGCTTCAGAAAGGCCCAGCCACAGCTCAGCTCTCCTCTTTCACCTGTTGACTAGGAAAAAAAGAGAAATGTAAATTATATCAGTAGCTGACCCAGAATGAGTGACTGAACCACAATTAATAACAGCAACCATGTGAAAATTGTTGTAATTATCCCCTTTTCCTCTTTCACCTTTGTGTGTTCAAAAACCACAACCTGCCTTCTCTGAGGGTCGTTTTTCTGGCTTTACCATCTATTGTTTTACTACCTGTTGTGCTTTCCAGTAGCATATCCCAGATGGATAGGCTCTATCTGTGTAAACTGGAGCTGCAGACCACTGTCCATGCTGCTGAAACAGTTAAAACTTTAGTTTTCCAACTGTACAGGACATTAGTCTGAAATAAACCACAGAGATGGAAAACTGCAGGAGTGAGGGGAGAACTAGTCCATTGTGATCCCATGGCATGGGATCTTTGGCACAAGTTATTTCAGTGTTGGTACAGGGACACTCATGTCCATGAGCCAGGGGGATTTTTATTCTCTAATTAGGGATATTCTCCTATCAGAGAATCCCAGAATGCTTTGGGTTGGAAGGGATTTTAAGGATTATCTTGTTCCACCCCCTGCTACGGGCAGAGATATCTCCCACTATCCCAGGTTGCTCCAAGCCCCATCCAACCTGGCCTTGGACACTTCCAGGGATCCAGGGGCAGCCAGAGCTCCTCTGGGCAACCTGTGCCAGGGCCTCTGCACCCTCACAGAGAAGAATTCCTTCCCACCTATCCCTGCCCTCTGATAGTGGGAACTCATTCCCCCTTGTCCTATCACTACATGAGCTTGTGAAAAGTCCTCTCTCCATCTTTCCTGTAGGCTCCTTCCAGGAAATCCTGTTTTCTAATCCTGTTCTCTAATGAGGGATATTCTCTAACTGGGAACAGCTGGTTCCCTTTATAAACCTTGGAGTGGTTTCCACTGCACCTACCCACACTCACATTGCACTTGTAGGTGATGCCAAGCTCAAACAAGATCCCAATGTCTGAAGACAGGGAGTTGGACCTGACAAAACAGTCACCATCAAGCAAGCTGGGTAAGATGCCCATCACCTGGTACAGAGAGAGGGAGGGGGAAAAAAAAAAAAGAAGTTAATGTACCTATAAAAAAAAAATCTTGATTTTTAAAGGCCATCAAGCACATCCCTCACTCAACACAAGATCTTAGACCCAATCCATATAAAAATGAGGAGAGAACCAATTCCAGTCAAAATGTCAAAATTTTGCACCACTTATTGTCTTTCCATGGAGAACAGCTGTGCCACCAAGGAACACTTTAGTGACACTGAAGGAAGAAGCTGTAAACAGCCAGGGGCTATATCACCTACCCTTGGAGAAAAGGTCCAAGTTTGAGGATTTTTGGGCAGCCACGTGGCTCTCACTGTGTGAATGTTACTCAGCACCTAAAGTGGGGAAAAAAGCTAAGGTAAGTTTTTCTGGAAAGCCCCTTTCTGGGGCTATCCCAGATGGATCCAACACTGCACACAATAAAGACAACTGGAAGAAAACTGCTGGATAATCAGAGTTATGTTTTTACAAAAAGCTGCTCTGCACACACACAAAGGAACAGAGGATCAAGGGCACATGGAGGAATCTGCCCCTGACCCAGCTGCTCCAGGCCCATCCCAGGAGACAGATCAGCCCAGGAAACACTCATTGCCAGGAACACAAAGGAGCCAGGAGGCACAATGGCAGGTGGGGGACCCGAAATTAGGGACTCAGAGAAATGGAGCTCCCTCCCCAGCCCCTCCCAGGGCCACCCAGCACAACCCCAGGGGCAGGGTGTGACTGTCACCAGCTCCCTGGCTCACCTCACTCTGCTCTGGGGCATTTTGGGGCTGCACCTGAATTACCATGCGAGGAAAGCAGAGGGGGAGAAACCAAAGGCAGAAAAAGGGAGGGGTCCAAGTGCCTTGTGGAGCACCTTGGGTGGGAAGCAGGGCTGAGTGTGCTTGCCTGGCCATGCCCAATGCCCATCAATGCAGTCTGGCCTGTTTTATCATTCAGTTCTGTTCTTCTGGGCGAGTGGGCTCAAACCAGACTCATCTGAGCATAAATTAAACAGCTTGGGAGGCAGGTTGTGTGTGTGTCTCTGAGTGAGACAGAGAGGAAGCAGAACCTGAAGGATGCTGGAAGCTCCAAACCTCCTGCAGTCCCTTTTTGGGAAGCAGACACATTCCTTACCCGGCTGCCATCGAAGAGGCAGAGCCGGACGTGCCGGCTGAGGACGCGCACGCCGCTCCCAGGGAAAGGGATCATCTTGCAGCTGCATAAAGTGACAATCAGGGACACTCTGGTGGGTCTAGGATGGATCTGAAACACAGCAGAAGGAGGATTAAGCCTACAGGCCCCTCTGCACGAGGTCTCATCTTGTGTTTATGGACTGAGGTTATTCTCCCAAGCACCAACCCAGTGCAGTGGTGGCAGCAGGATTTCTTCACAAGCCTTTAGCTCTGCCCCAGGGATGTTTTAGGAGGACAGACAGAAGGTCCCAGCAGAAGAAATTTTTGCACCAGAAATGATGCAAATTAAGACATAATTGTTAGCCAAAAGGAAAGAAGGCAAATAAGGTTTGTGCCCTCCTTAGCAGCAATACTCACAGTATTTCTCTCAGAGTTCCACACCAAGTCTTTGAAAGCCAGCTGGGATGGAGTAAGCTTGGGTTGCAAATAGTAACTTCCTCGGAACTCTTCACCTACAACAAGAGTAAATTTACAAACTCTTAGTTTTTCAAATTATCTTTATTGTGCCAAAAAGGACAACCCAAAATTCATGACCAGTTGAATATTTGACTAAACAAAACGATGGAATTATCTGCCATGAGCACTGTTTACTATTTGTGAGTGTTCTGAAGTATTTCATCTCAAAAGCACAATAACAATTTTAAAAAGAGATTAAACAGCTTTAAACAGAAAGACTAACAAAACATGAAATATCTTAATATATTTGGTGAAGAGACTAGAAAAGACCTTTGAGAAAAAAACAAAAAAAAAATCATCATTTCCTGCAAAGTCAACAGGAACAAACTTCTAAAGAGGAAACACTTTGAAATCATGAGGAAATTTGTCAGGATTTCACATTGATAAATTAAAATTTAAGGGGAAAAAACATACTTTTTTTATGGGTCAAATATAGCCAGTTATCCAATTAATTAAAATTAAGCAGTATGGACTGGGGTCTAACAGGCTGATGACAGGATGAGAAAGCCACCACAGAGACCTGAGAATGCTGCCAGGTGAGATCCCTACCTTCCTCCAGGAGCTGGAACAGCATGGATGGGCGAAACCCTGCAGGAACTGCCCCTGTGGTGGTCAGCACCTCCACGGTGTCATTCTAGGAAAAACAAAGGAAAAGGGATGTTACTGGTCCTGCTATTTAACAGCAGATTTCATCCTAATTTACAGCTCTGTTTGCAACCAGAAACTTGAGGTATCAGTCACCTCTTCTGAAGCATTTTTGTGGCATTTCTTGCTACCAAAAGCTCCCAAACCACAGATGTTAATTAAGAACAATGGTCTTTGATATGAGACACAGTGTTTGGGAAAGGCACAGCTTTTCTACAAAATAATGAAGATTATGGCAAGTGAAGCTGCCCTGTGAGAGGGGCACCTACCTCCACAATGGCTCGGACAGCACTCCAGTGGGAATCTGTTCTGGAAGAAAACAGAGGGATTTATAGTAAACCCTCCCATGAACAAAAATTTAGCCACAAAACATTGCTCTGTTTCCAAACAGCAGCAGCTTCACAACCATATCTGAGGCATTCCATTTACCTTTTTTTAATTTCAGTTCCATCTGCTGTTTCATCAACCACTTCTATGTGTTCTTCTGACTCCTCCTGGCTTTCTTCCTCTTCCTTAGGAACCTGGAATTCACATTTTAAATGGCAAAAGGCCTGATTCCTTCCCAGTTCTGTTCTTAAAAATGCATCCTCCAACCACAGCCCATATTAATATAAGTTTAGAATAAATTAAGTTTAGAAAAGGAGATTTTCTCTCTGTGATGAAGAAAATTCTCCCACATTTACATGGACTCTCATTTCAGATAAGTTATTAAAACCCCAAATCAAGCCACAGCAGCTTGGAGTCATCAGAGTTGACCTTTAGGTGACAAAGATTCTGCCTTTGATATTCAAGGAACTTCTCTGCCACATTTTCACAAGGCACAGAAATGCTGCTTTTGATGGATATCTCCAGCCCCATGGACAAAACCATGGAGTGATTTCCAAATAACTGGCTTTATTTCCAAACAACACATGGCATTGTGACCACATCATTAATTACTGGTCATTAATCTATACAAAAGAGCAGAGGTGAGATGAGGACAGAGATGAGACACCCACCGCAAGGTAGGTCCTGGGAACGAGGCCTCTCTCCCCCTTGGAATTTTCAGCTACCCACCAGCCATCCTCCTTCTTGTCATGTATGAGCAGGATTTCACCTTTCTTTGGCATTGGAGGAAGAGACAGAGACAAAAAAAAACAAGCAAATATTTAAATGAAAAATGACCTAACTCCAGTTTCTCCCCAAATCCCACAACTGGCTGAATCCCAAAAGCACAGGATTTCATTATGGTTACTGCTTAACTCAGAGTGATCTGCAGTAAACATCCTTTACAGAGAGATATTTACCGCAAATGTGAGATCCCCTTCCTGCTGGGCATCAAAGTTCCCAACAGCAACACATTCTCTAACATTTGGATCATCCAACAATTTCTCCTCATCTTCTTCTTCAGTGTCTTCCTCCTCACTTTCTTCATCTCCACTCTCCTCCTCTTCTTCATTTCCCTCTTCTGCATGAGGGCCTTTCTGGTGTTCCTCACCCCTACCCAAAACAAATCAAACTATTTTTTAGTATCATTCCCACCAAACTTTCTGAAATGCTCTTAAGCCACTGCAAGGACATTATTCAGATACAGCATTTCCATTCCTCTGTTCTTCTCTCTGTCCTGAAGAAACTCCTCCAAACCTTATATTCCAGCCATTATCCAGCACCCTGAGAAAATCCCAGCAAGCCATAAATGACTTCTCTCCTGAGCACTTCTACTTTGATCCTTCTGTTATTTTTCAGCTAATTAAGGGGGGGAGATAATGATTTTTCAAGGTCCATGCCAGCTCCCCTTTAAAAAATCATTTGCATTTGTATCTTTAAGCTACTCACCCTGGATAATTCTTTGTCACATTTTCCTGATCCAAGACAAGAAGGAGTTTCTGCAGCTGCTGGGAGAGTCTTAGCAAAAGCTTTTCTTCCTCTTCCTTCCTCTGGCTGTAATTCCCCACCGGCGCAGGCTCGTCAGCCTGACAGAGAACCCAACAAATGCCCCAAACAATCAAAGTTCCCCAATTAATTGCTCAAAGAATCAAAGTCCCTCTATAAATTAAGTTTTCCAGACATGTCTTACAAGTTTTCCCCTTCCTGGGCTGCTGCCACTCCCTCTTTAGTGACAACTTTCTTACCCTTTCACTCTGCCAAGGTGAAATTCTCTGTTTTCACCTGGGACTTGGACAAAATAAAGCACTCAAGTGAGTTTCAATTTATATAAATGGATATAAAAAATATAAATTGGAGAGATGACAAGCAGGGATTGTGCAGTGCTGGGCACTGCTCTTGTTGTGAGCCATCTAAAATGGAACATTGATTTTCTTTAAACAATTTCCATGGTGAATTTTGGAGGAAACCACAAATTAATCTCCATACTTACTTTTTTCAAAGCGTGGAGAGCCTTTGTATTCTCCTCCACCAATTCCTTCAGCTCTGTACATCTGCATTGAGAGCAAGACAGGCACATGGTATTTTCTTAAAATTCTGACCCAAACCACACTTGCTGACTGAAAGGTGTCATTTTAGGTGCTGTGTGTCCCTTCAGGTTGAGAACTCCAAGCCCAAACAGCAGCATTGGCTAGAATCCCAGAATAGCTGGGACTGGGATGGATCTCTGGAGCTCACCCAGTCCAACCCCACTGCTCAGGCAGGACCACCCAGAGCAGGTGACACAGGAATGCATCCAGGTGGGTTTGGGATGTCTCCAGAGAGGGGAGGGAGACTCCACACCCTCCCTGGGCAGCTCTTCCAATTCTCTGCCACCCTCCTGTTGAAGTGGATCTTGTGTTTTAATTTATGGCCGTTGCTCCTCATCCTGTTGTTGGGAACACCGGAAAGAGCCTGGCACCATCACCTTGGAAATATTTATATGGATTGGTGAGGTCCCATCTCAGCCTTCCCTTCTCCAGACCGTCCTCAGCCCCAGAGGGCTGGGAAAGAGCCAGCCTGGAAAACAGGAGAGGGAAGGGCAGGGAGAAAGCTGCACAATCGGGAGAGAAAAGGCACGGAGGGAGCGAACACTGCTGAGGGTACCAGAGGGGACGGTGAGGGCAGCGCCGGGGCACTGGGATCGGGGGATGGGGATTGGGATAGGGGTTCGGGATAAGGGTTCGGGATGGGGATCGGGATCCCCTCACCTTAGCCGAAGGGGCTCCCGCTGCCCGGGGGCTGCGGCCGCGCTCTCCGCCCGCAGCGCCTCCACCTGCAACAGGGGACGGGGCGGTCAGGGCCGGGGGGGCGAGACACCCGGTACGGCACCGGCACTGGCCCCAGTACAACCCTGGTACATCCTCGGGACCGGCCCCGGTACATCCCTGGTGCAGCGCCGGTACAACCCTGGTACATCCCCAGTACAATCCCGGTACCTGCCCCGGTGCAGCCCCGGTACCTGCCCCGGTACCTGCGCCCGCAGCTCCCGGCTCCGGCGCTGCACTCGCTGCAGCGGCCCCCGCGCCCGCCGCTCCGCCATTGTCACCGGGCAACGGGGCAGCCCCGGCGCCGCCGGATGACGGGCCCGGGGCGGGGCCGGAGCGCTCCGAGCCCCGCGGCCCGGCCCCCGCAGCCCCGAGCTCGGGAAGGTCCCTCGCACCCCCAACAGACGCGGCGGGGCTCATCTGGGGACAAACGATGGCGTTTCGTGATCCCAGCCACGGAATCACGGAATAGGTGGGGTTGGAAGGCACCTCTGGAGATCCCCCAGTCTGATGGCAGGATCGTTAAGTTTGGGAAGGAGGTGCAAGGTCAAGACCAAGCCTTAAGGGGCTCTGGGCAGTGCTTTTTCTCCCCCATAGATTTGAGAACTCCATAATACCTCTGAAAACCAGCAGCCTGCAATGAATCCCCCAGCATTCCTTCTCCTGGCATTCTCTAGCAAAGGGAAGAAGGAATTTGCTACAGCTACCTTCACAATTCCTTATCCAAAGTGCCAGGAGGAATTCTTACTCCTTTATTTCACTTGTTCATTCACCCAGACAAAGCATGAGCTCTTTCACCACTTAATTGTCCCCATGCACACCCATAATGGGACTTTTTACATGTGCCCGTAAGGCACGTTTTCACATTTATTCCAGAAATAAACACCTAGGAGCACCATGCGATGAGTTTTACTAGTTTATTGTGTTGGCAGCGCTTCCTGGCAAGGGCAGAGCAGCAGGCTTAGAGCTGGACAAGTGCAGACAACCCTTTTGTGGAATATGGAAATCCGAGAATCATGGAATCGCTGAGCTCAGAAAAGACCTCCGAGATCACCGAGTGCAACCCGTGACCGATCCCCACCTTGTCACCCATCCCCGAGTGCCACGTCCAGTTGTTCCTTGGACACCTCCAGGGACGGGGACTCCAAACCGCCCCGAGCAGTCCATTCCAAGCTTGGCATCGCTGCTTGCATATCCTCAGCTCTTAGGTTAGTCTGACACAGTTTGGGATCTTGCTTTGCGAAGGGAGGAAGACAAGTCCTGCTATTCCATGGATGCTCTCCTCTCTGGCAGCACTGCTGTTCCACGGATGCCGTCCTTCCCCAGAAGCCCTGATATTCCACGGGTGCTGTCCTTCCCCAGAAGCCCTGATATTCCACGGGTGCTGTCCTTCCCGCTATTCCACGGATGCTGTCCAGCCGGCAGCCCCGCTATGCCAGGGATGCTGTCCTTCCCCAGCAGCGCTTCCCCCGTTCCCAGCGGCTCAGGCAGCGCCCACCGGTGCTCCGGAGGAGCCGAATCCGCCGGAGGAGCCGCCCGGAGTCCGCAGCCAGGGGCAGCCAGGCCATGCCGGCGCTCAGGCCGCTTCCAGCTTCTCCTGAGCGGCGGCGAGGCGGCGCTGGAGGTATCGCTGCCGCCAGCGCAGGAAGCGGCGGCGCGCCCGGCCCGCCTGCCAGCCCACCGCCACCCCGGCGGCGAAGGCGGCCAGCAGCGCCCAGCGCACCACCCGCGGCCGCAGCGCCTCCAGCACCATCCCGGGCCCGCTCCCGCTCCCCCGAGCCCGGCACCGCCTCCCGCTTCCGCCGCCGCGGGGCGGGACCGGCCCCGTTAAAGGCGGCGGGGCCGGGGAGGCGCCGCGTCTGCCCGCGCCATGGCCGAGGCGGCAGCGCAGGTAGCGCCTCTCCCCGAGGCACTCTGGCACCCTTCTCCCTCTTCTCCTTCCCCTCAATAACTCCGCGGAGTTCCCCCGAAGCTCCTCACACGCTGTCCTGTGTTTCCTCCAGGATCTGCTGCTGGCAGCGGCGTTCGTGTCCGACGCGCAGTACAACAGGAATATTCCTTTTAAGACATCTCCGGAGGCCGTCAGGTAAGGAGGGATGCGCCCCCCGCCCCGACCACACCTGCGGAGAGCCCGCGGTATCCGTGGGCAAACAGCAACAGCCGGGAAAAGTCGGGGGTGCTAAGAGGGGTGGATGGGTGGGGTGCTAAAAACTGTAGTTAAGCTGAAATACTTAAAACGGAGCTCAGCGCATCTGTATGTTGAGGATGGGAATTGACATTAAAAAGTTGTTGTTTGCTGGAGGGGAGAAAATAAAACTAACATAAAGTCTTCCAAGCCTCAGGGGCAATGAAGAGTGTGGGAGGCTTAGTCAGCTCTCAGCTGTGTGGAAGGTGCTGGAGTGGCTGAACCAAGTTAAATATTTTTTGTTTACTATAATATTTTTTGTTTACTATAATAAATATTCTATTATTTAACCCTGCTCTGAAAGGCAGTATCGTATCCATCAGCTCTGATGCTGATTTGGAGACACATTGTCAAATTCCTTGCTGGCAAAAATGCTTGTTTGGGGCAGCAAGTGCTGTTCTTCCAGGACGCATTTGGTGATGCCCTGGGGATGATGTGCCTTGTAGCCTTTATTTATGGTGCCTGTGCCTTCTTCCTCCAGGCTCTATCACCTCTATAACCACTGGATGATGCGAACAGCCACCTACTTCTTCATCTTCCTCAACCTGTCCCTTGCCCTGTTTGAGGAACCTGCTGTGTATCCGCTCCCCTTCCTGGTGAGTGTGTGGTGTAGGAGCAGCAAATGCAGCTGCTGGAGCCAGCAAGGGCTTCTTGCTTCAAAGTGGTTATCAGAGGTGCCAAGAGACAGTGGATGGAGATGTTTTTGTGGTATCTTTGATCCTCTGCTCTGGTGAGACCTCCCCTGGAGTCCTGCATCCAGCTCTAGGTCCCCAGCACAGGAAGGACATGGAAAGTTGGAGTGAGTCCAGAGGAGGTCACCAAGTTGATCAGAGGGGTGGAACAGCTCTGCTGTGAGGAAAAGCTGAGAGAATTGGGGTTGTTGAGCCTGGAGAAGCTTTGGAGTGACCTAATTGGCTCTTCCAGTACTTGAAATGGCCAACAAGAAAGATAAAGACTATTTCCAAGGGCCTGGAGTGCCAGGACATGGGGGAATGGCTTCCCGCTACAAGAGGGCAGGGTTAGGTGGGAGACTGGAAAGAAATAGATTGGAAAGAAATTGTCCCCTGTGAGGGTGGTGAGGCCCTGGCACAGGTTTGACAGAGAAGCTGTGGCTGCCCCATCCCTGGAAGTGTTCCAGATCAGGTTGGATAGGGCTTGGAGCAACCTGGGATAGTGGAAGATGTCCCTGCCCATGGCAGGGGGTGGAATGGGATCATCTTTATGGTACCCTTCAACCCAAATGATTCTGTGACTTTATAATTCTGTGATCTGTTTGAAATAGGGACAAAAAAGGCACAGGAGCTGGCCCAGGGAGTGTAGGAGCCATTGTGGCCACCAGCAATGGCCCATGTGACTGTGGTCAAAGTCATATTGCTGTTCTCCATCTCAGAGACCAATTCCAGCCTTCTTTGGGACTCAAGTCCAGTCCTCATGCATGAAAGTAGAAGCCAAGTTTTACTTTAGGCCAGGCTTTTCTGCAGCCTTTATTTGTCCTGCACCAGTGTGATTGTGAAAGATGTACTCCTTGAATCCTAAGCAAACACAGACTTGCTGCCTTTAACCTGCTTGTGGCAAGGAATTCTGCAAAAGGAAGCCTGAAAATATCGCTCTGCCTGTTTTTTATTGTGCAAAAAGGAATATTGCTGCTCCTGGTTGTGCTGGCTGAGCCCTGCTCTCTCTGCAGGCCACGTCAGTGCTGGAGGTGTTGTGCCTCCTGGTGTTCCTCGGCCGCCTGACACACTTTGCCAAAGTCACCCTGCACAACGTGTTCTGGAAGGACACCAAGAACATCTGCATCATGGTGGCAATCCTGGTGAGTTGGGCCCAGGGGAGGTGGGTTTTCTTTTCCCCTCATGCTGCTTTCCTGGGATCCCAGACCTGGCATACACGATCCATGGCCAAGCCAACCAGCTGTCACAAACCTGTCATGTGTGCACCTCTCCTCTATCAATGAACACTTCCCTGTCTAGACACATTCCAGCATTAATTCTGGGAGCTTTCCTTCTTTCTCCCACAGCTATCCCTGACAGACCTGGCCATATATGGGGTCCTCAGGCTGTATGATGTGAGGAGCATCCGATGGTCAAGGATTGTGAGGCCCATTTTCCTCATCAACTTCGCAGAGAGCCGCCAGGTAAAGAAAAGGTCTGGTGGGATGGCCAGGGTCCTGTTTTTTCAGGCAGCCTGCTGCTTTCCACAATCCAGGGGATTTAGCAGAAAGGTTTTATGAGCCCTGGTACAAGTGAGCTCTGCCAGGGCCCAGGGCTCTCCTGGATGTGCTGCTGGGGAGGAGAAACCCTCAGGCAGAATTTAGGATCCTGTGAGAGAAGGTTTGTTTCAGAAGTGGCTTGAAGTAATAATTTGAGGTAGGCAAAAGGGTGGATTCACTCAGTACCACAGGAAAAACCCCTGTGTTTCTCCCTGAGTCAGGGACCAGGTTACTGATTGCTGGAAGTCTCCTGGGTAAACAAGTGCTGTAGTCTGGGTTTGGACTCTGATTCCTCTCAGCATGGAGAGATCTTTGTCCTGCTGCCCAAGACTGGTCTGGCCCTGACTTATAGATGAATAAACTGTGATGTGGAGGCCTGGGGGAGGGAGCAGCTCAACATTTTGGCTCAGAGCCTGTGTTTCATGGCCTGGAGTGATGGATTTCTGTCCCTGACTGGTTCCCTGCAGCAAGAACATCTCAGCAGTGCCCCGGGGCTCTCTGTCCCTTGGCTCCTGAGCTCACTGTGATGTGTAGCTGGGGTCTTTCCTCCTTGTTCTTCGGGGGGATCCTAGAGGGAAAGGCCTGGGTCTCTTGCACCCCATTGCAGGGGTTTGATCCAGGTGGGATGGGGGAAAAGGGGTGCCACGTTGCCTCTGAACATTCCCTTGTCCCGGCAGATCCGGAGGGCGTTCCGCAGCATCCGCAACACGCTGCCGGAGATCACTTATGTCTTCCTGCTCTTCATGTTCAGCCTCCTCATGTTCTCCCTCATGGCCTTGAAGCTGTTTGGAGAGAGGTGTGGGTACTTCCTTTGCTCCTGGGATACTCTGGGCACACTCCAAGCAATTCCTAGGGAATGCAAGCACCGCTCCTGTTGCGGGACATGTGATCCCAGTGCTTAACTCCAGGCTCTCCTCTTCCTCACAGGAATCTCCAGACAGCAGAAGGCCTCCCCTACTTCAGAAACTACCTGGAGATTGTGTTTGACCTTTACGTACTGGTGACCACAGCAAACAGCCCGGATGTCATGTATGGATGTCATGTGTAGATGATCGGATCTCTTTCTCTCACAGGGCTCTCTGTGCAGCCTGTAATTTGCACAGCAGGGTTAAAATTCTGTGGGTGTTGGGCTTTTCATCCCTATCTCTTCTGGGTTCCCACTGTAGTTTGTGCTGGGAAGGTGCTGTCAGGAATAGGGCAGGGAGGAAGGGCTCAGTCATCCATGTGCTGCAACTGCAATGGTACAGTGACCCTGGGAATTTAAACTGAAATAAAATAAAATGCTGCTCATCCTAGAGCAAGTGGAAAAGCAGATGTGAGTGCAGCAAGGCTCTGAGGCCAAAAAATAGCATCTGGCTGAGGCATTGCCTCATGTCTGCTCTTAAATTTGGCTGCACTGACAGAGATTTCATCTCTGTGCTGTCTTCTGCACCCCTTCAGTCAGGGCCTGACAAACCAGGATGAAAACCCAGCAGAAGAAAAGGGTTCTCTAAGTGAACTAATGCAGCTTTTAGCTTTTATCTGATGAGTTTGATCTGGCAGTCCAAAACAGCACTTGGAAATCCACGTGGTAGTCTGTTTTCTCGTGGGCTCACTTTTGTCAGTCTGGAAAGCAGCAATCCCTCTCCCCTTCTCTAGGATGCCAGCGTTTGACTTCAGCTCCTGGTACGCCCTGTTCTTCATCGCCTTCGTCATCGTCAACACTTACATCTTCATGTCTCTCTTCCTGGCTGTGGTCTACAACAACTACAAAAAACACCTGAAGGTAATGCCTGGAGGGGCTTGTGACCTTCCTGCTGTTCTCTGTCAGGAACCTCTGTCTTTGCCTTGGAAAGCTTTGAGAAGGGGAAAGAGCTTCTTGCCTTTTTGGTGTTCTGCAGACAGCAAGCACAGACCCACTTCTCATATCATGGGGTTGTTGGGAGTTCTGCTGTTGGCGTTGAATGAAACATTCTATGGTGTTCCCCACTGATAAGAAGCACATTCTGCATTATCTTGGAGGCTTAGTCCTAGCTCAGGAATGCTGTCTCCCTGCAGGGAACTGTTTTTGCACAGCATCTTTGCATGTGCTCTGAGAGCAAGTGAATTGGAAATGGGAGGTCTGAGTAAATCAGAATTTTTGTAGGGGCAGTTTGGGACTTGTGATCAAAGGAGGCGAGCTGGGAATTCCTGGGTGCTCCCATGAGGGAGTTGGATCTTTCTCAGGAAGCAGAGTGCTGGATGTCCCTCTGCTCACAGTCATGTGCAGAAGAGGATCCCCAGCCCTGTTCTCAGCAGGATTCACTTGTGGATGGGAAGCATGTGTGGACACATCCTCTTTGCTTCTGTGGCCATGCAGGTCCCGTGATCTTTGTCACCTCCTTCCTGTCTGACACTACCCTTTGTCTTTCCTTCCGGTTTTTCAGTGCTGTCCCAGCATCCAGCAATCTGCTGATCCTTCCAAAGCTCGGTGTGGAGAACCCACAGCCGCCTGTTAAACACCAATTCTCACCCCCCCACACACACACTAACTGTGCTGTGCTCTGTGCCCAGTGCCATTCCCCTGGGTCTCTTCTTGCACCTCTGTGCTGTGAAAATCAGTTTATTTGTTAAAGAAGGGGGGAGGGCACCTGGAGCCGCCTGACTCCCGGCGCTCTCTCCAGAATGAGATCCGTAAACTCGCCTACATGAAGCGCCGCAAGATGATCGAGGCCTTCAACCTGCTGAAGGAAGAGGAGGGAGAGCAGTTCGTGGTTCGGGAGGCCCGCTGGAAGCAGCTGGTCAAGCTGGTGGCTCCTGACACCAGCAATTCCCACCGGGAGCTGCTGCTCCGCATCTCGGATGACGAGCAGAAAGGGTTCGTAGGTGAGCAGTGGGGAATGGGGAGGAGCCAGGACCCTGATCCTTCCGGGGGTTTGGCATTGGGAGTTTTGATCTGTAATGGCCCCAGAGGGACTCAGAATCACGGTCATTGAGGTTGGAAAAGACCTCCAAGGTAGAGTCCAACCTGTGCCTGTTCCCCACTTTATCACCCAGCCCAGAGCACTGAGTGCCATTTCCAGTCTTTCCTTGAGCACCTCCAGGAATGGGGTCTCTGGGCCCCTCTTCCTGTTTCCCTCCAGATTCCTGGAGTCCCAAAAAGTTGTTCTTGCTGCCTGTGCTATAGCCCATGTCCCACACACTGTGAGTGGCCCTTTGTGGCCATTTGACATCAGGCCAAGCTCTCCATGGCATGTGGGCCCTCCCGTTCTCAGCAGAGGCGGTGGAAAGCCTCCCTTGTTATCAGATGCAATGTGGCTCCCCACTCAGCCCTCTGGAGCGGGAATATTCAGAGAGATGGGTCACTCTCCTTGTTCTGAATCTTTCTGTGGTGGTTGTTGGCCCATGGCTCGAGCCAATTCCCCAGGAATGGGGCGGAGAAGTTGCTTGAATTCCAAGTTCAGCCCATTGTGGGGGACACCACTCTGGGATTGGCTTTGCTTGGAGCAGAGACCGAGGAGCCCAGACGGCTGCTGCTCCTGTGGGCTCGGATGTGCCTTTGGCAGGCACTGTTTGTTTGCCATGAGATCAGGCTGACACTGACACTCTGCTGCAGACAAGAAGTCCTTCGTGCAGCTGGCAGACCTGCTCAACATCCAGGTGGTGACGCTGAGGATCCGCAGGCACCCCCTGGCGCGCTGGGCGCCGGCGCTGTACGGATCCGCGCCCAGCCGGCTCCTGCGCGGCCTCGTCAGGCACAGGTGAGCCCTGGCACGGCACAGGTGAGCTCTGCCAGGGCCCAGGGCTCTCCTGGCCGTGCTGCTGGGGAGGAGAAACCCTCAGGGCTCTGCTGCTGCTGGCCTGCCTTGCTCAGTGTGGAGGAACCAGCTGCGGCTGTGGGTGAGGCCCCGCTGCCTGAGCTGGGTTTTGCTGACATCAGGCTGTGCTTTGTGTCCTGCCATGCACTCAGATCTGCTCCTGGCTCAGCAGTCTCTGCTGCAGAGCTGTGTCCTCCTGCTTCATCAGCTCTGGGAGTTCTCTAGAGCTCTCTTTCACCTCTGAGCCTTCCCAGGATCCCAAAATAGCTGAGGTTGCAAGGAACATCTAGGGATGGGCTAGTGGAACCCCCCTGCTTGAAGCAAGGTCAGCCACAGGAGGGTACTCAGGGCTGTCCTAGCTGGGTCTAGAGTATCCCCAAAGGATGGAGGCTCCATAACCTCTCTGCAACCCCTTCCAGTGCTTGATCACCCCTGGCTAAAAAAAACCAAACCCAAGCAACTTCTTTGTTTAAGTGGAAGTTCCTGAATTTCAACTTCTGCCCCTTTCCTCTTGTGCTTCCACTGGATATCACTGAGAAGAGTCTGGCTCCACCTTCCCTGCACCTTCCCATCAGGTATTTATGCACAGGAGCTGCTCCTGGCCCTTCTCCCTGTCAGGCTGGACCACCCCAGCTCTCCCAACACATCCCATTGCACTGTCCTGTCATTCTGTCAGTTCTGTGACCTTTGCTGCACCAGCTCTGTGTGTTCAGGCCTCTCCAGTACTGGGGAGCCCAGCTCACCCTGGTTCCTCCCCCAGCACCTCCAAATGTGGCCTCACCAGTACTCAGTAGGTGGGGAAAAATCATTTCCCTGGACCTGTTAACTAAATTCTGTGTTGCACTTCAAGAGCAAAACTCAACTCTTCAGTGACTCCCAAACTCTCAGGTTTGAGGAGAGCTGATGGGTAGAGAATTTTTGAGAGAGGAGGCAAGAGCTTCTGAAATAACTGTGACTTGGACCTTCCTGGGAGCTGCAGACTGATCTCTCTTGGTTCTTGCAGGGCTTTTGTTTGGACCTACGATGCCATCATCCTGATAAATGCTGTCTTCATTGCTCTGGATGAGGAAAGCCCCTACATTTCCTATGCAGAGTGGGTGTTCCTTGCTCTGTACATCATCGAGATCCTCCTGAAGGTCTACACTTATGAACCCAGGGAGTTCTTTGGCAAAACCCAGTTCTGGAACTGGTGAGTGGGCTGGAGGTTTGTGTGGAGTGTGGTGAGTGCTGTGCTCAGCTCCTCAGGGACTGAAAGGCTCCGAACTCCTGTGCCAGGGTGTGTTTAAGGTGAATCAGAGGATGTTGTGACAAAGCTCTCCTGTGTGCCCATAGCCTGAGCTGGCCCAGGGCTGCCTGGCCCTGATGTGAGGAGCAGGGGTCACTCCTTGTTTAAACCCCACTCCTGTCCCTGTCCCCCAAACTCTAACAGCAGTGCCTTCCCTCGTGCCAGGTTTGATACTCTGATCATCTTTGCTGCCCTGACTGCAACGATTCTCAATGCCACCCTCAAGTCCAGTAAGTGCAGCTTGAGCAGCCTGCATGCCTTGGGAATCCTGGTGTCCTCCCCAGCCTTCTGGCTTGAGAGGCTTTGTGACCAGACAAGGAATTTCTGGAGGGTTTCTAAGAACTAACCCAGTCTTCCTCTTTTTTTCTCTTTTTTTTTTTAGCTCCCTGTTATAATGTTTAACAAGGACACAATCGTAACAAATGAAAGAATTTTATCTAAACACCTCCCTGCTTTATTTTCATAATAAAAACATCTTTGTTCTTTTTTTCAGCCATGAAGTACAACAGCCAGCAGATCCTGGACATTGTGTTCATCCTGAGAGTCCTCAGGCTGATCCGGATTGTTGACAGCATTCAGAGGTGAGGAGGGGAAGTGGGATGGGAGCTGGTTTTTGGGCAGGGGGTGGTGCTCTGTGTGCCCACACTGACCAGGGCCACCCCACAGAGCTTCCCAAGGCCTTGTCCCAGCCTGCCTGGGAGGAGCCCAGTGGCTGCAGGAGCCTCTCTGGACACATGGGGAGTGTGGGTGGCCAGGGTGTGACAATAACCAGCGTGGGCTCTCTGCAGGTTCCAGGTGATCATGAACACCCTGATAAACATCGTCCCGACCATGCTGACCTTTGGTGGGCTCACTCTGGTAAGAAATCCTGGTGTGTTGGCTCAAAGCACTCCAGTTTCAAAGAAGTGTGTCATAAATCTCACGCTCATGCTGTTTCCAAGGGGATAAATGCAATTCCCTGGATGGCAGGCCCTTGGAACTGTAAGTATCCGTTTGAGTCGCGGCCATTGTGCGAGCAAAGGGCTGCATTCCTGCTTTTTCCTGGATCAGGACATCCTCCTTGGATCCATGGGATGTTCTGGCAGCCTGGGCTTTGCATCATAAGGAATCAAATTGTGGTTTGGGCAAGAGATTGAATGAGAAACCTGGATTTCAAATGATTTCCTAAAATGAGCTTCTGTTGTGATTTGGGAATGTTTCCCATTCATGTATTTGTAGTTCTTTGCTAATTATTCCTGCTTGGTGATTGCTGTTGGGTGGCTTGGGGCTCTTGGAGTCTGTGCTGCCCTCCAGCCCATTGCTGTGCCTGTGGAAACTGGAAAACTTGCTGGGGTGCTGAGCTTGCCCTGGGGCTTGCAGCTTGCTGGAGAAGCAGGTGATGGGGTTTCTCTTCCCAGGTTGTGTATTGTGTGTTTGCTATCATTGGCATGGAGCTATTCCACGGGAAAATCCAGTACTTCCCAGCCAACTCAAATGCTCCTCACGCCCTGGAGTGTGGGAATCCAGCTCTCAAGGATTCCCTGTTTGCTCGTGGCAAGTACTGCAAGAACAACTTCAACAACTTCGCCTCGTCCTTCATCGTGCTCATGGAGCTCACGGTGGTCAACCAGTGGCACGATATCCTTTGTGGGGCACATTCCCAGCTGGATCCTTGGGACATTTGCTGGGTTTCTGGTTCCCCCCTCAGCTCCTCCTTTCCTCTTTTCCCTTAACTCCCACTCCACTCTTTGCCAATGGATTTGCCAATGTGACAGCTCAGCCTGCCAAGCTCTACTTCATCGCCTTCCACATTGTGATGGTGATAATCATTGTCAAGTATGTTTTTTGGGGTGATTTCCTCTGCTTTAGGGGAAAAGGGGATGTGCCCCTGTCAGGGCACTGCTGGTGGGTGCTGGGGTCACCCACTGGAGACAGGTGGGATGGGTTTAGAGGGATGTGCTGCATTCTTGTCCCCACTGTGTGGTGGTGTTCACAGGGGTCCCAGGATGAGGGAAGAGATGAGAATCTTGACTCCATGTTTCAGAAGGCTGATTTATTATTTTATGATATATATTATATTAAACAAAAATGATACATTAAAACTACACTAAAGAATAGAAGAAAGGATTTCATCAGAAGGCTTGAAAGGAAAGGAATGATAAGAAAAGCTTGTGACTCTCAGAGAGTCCGAGTCAGCTGGACTGTGATTGGCCATTAATTAGAAACAACCAATGTGGACCTATCAAAGATGCACCTGTTACATTCCACAGCAGGAGATAAGCATTGGTTTTCTTTTCCTCTGAGGCTTCTCAGCTTCTTAGGAGAAAAATCCTGGCAAAGGGATTTTTTCAGAAAATATCATGGTGACACCACTGGGAGCTGCTCTGACTGGGAGGGGATGGAGCAGTGGAGAATGAGCCTGGGCATGCTGAGACAGGGAGGAAATGCTGTCTCAGTTCTGCTTGTTGTTTATTTCAGTATCTTCGTGTCATTCATCCTGGAAGCTTTCTTTGTGGAGTACTCCCTGGAGAAGAGTGAAGTGGAAACTGCCATTGAGCAGAAAATCCAGGAGCTGGGAATGGGAGTTCAAGAGTAAGGCCCCAAATGTAGCCAAGCTGGCTGTGGCCAGTTTGGCACCAGTGATGAGGGAAAACCACCCTCTTTGTCGAGGTGTGAGCTGACATTCCCCTTCCTTGTCACAAAGTTCTGGCTCATCTTCCTGGAAAATGGAGATTCCTCTTCCATGTCTTGAAGTTCTGGCTCCTCTGCTGGCTTAGGTGCCAGTCAAAGGCCACTGGTGTTGGCTTTGCTACCTCCCCTGGCTCTTCCAGCTGGGAATTCCAGCCCAGAGGACAGGAAAGATGCTGGAAAATAACCCCATGGTGGTGCTTGTCCTGCCCCACTGAGACCCCATCACTGCCAGGCTCCCAGGGTGGGATGTGACCCCTTCCCAGGGTAATTCCTGGCCCTTGCTGTGCAGGGAAGAGCTCCAGCATGAACAGCTCCTTGACAACATGGAGAGTGCAGAGCATGAGCTCGAGGGGGAAGGTGGAGCCAAGCCACAGAGCCAAGGGCTGGTGTTCAAAATTGCCTCCAAACGTAAGTGTGACCCTCCAGGGTGTCCAGGCCCAGGCTCCCAGCTGTTCCTGGGAAAGCTCCCAATCCCTGCTGCTCCCTTGGGGCTACAAAAGCAGCTGAACCCCACCTGGAAACTTTGGGACAGCTGTGGACATGTGATGTTTGTTGTTTGTTTTTACTTCTGTAGCATTTTCTCCTCTCCCACCTCAGCCCTTCTGTGTTCCTTGTCCTCAGTAGCCTCCCTCTGGAGACACTGCCCTGCTGGCTGAGGTCCTGCTGTGCCAAGACACCCATTTTCCTTTCTCCTTCCTCTGTGGGCCTTGCATTCCTGCTGCCTTGGATCCTTTCTTCTGGCTCGGTGACTATTTCCCTCCTTCTCCTGGCTTTCCTGCTGTACCTCAGCTTTCTGTTGTGTAGGAATAGAAGGGCTTAAAATCCCAAATAACGGCCTTACCTTCAAGAAGGGCTCAGAGTACTTAAAGTAGCTGGGATGGAACAGCAGGGAGTGTAATTTGGGGGATTTTCTTGGCTGTTTTAAGGCATCCAGGGGAGCACATCTGGTGCTCACAGGGCATTTTTTTTGTCCCTCCAGGATACAGGACAGTGGATGCTCTGCTCCAGCGCATGTTCGAGGCAGAGATACCCCTGGAGGACGAAGGCCCTTCCTTTGAGGAGATCCTGAATTTGTCCCCCACCTCGGCTGTTCCCAGGAGCCCGAGTTCCGAGAGTGCAGCCTGAGGGGGGGATCAGGGAATGGAGCTCATTCCCGGCTGTCCAGGTGCTCCCTGGCTGCTCCCATGTGTGGGGCCCGGGTGACACGGTGGGAACAAACAGCTCTGTCCTGTACAGGAGCTTTATCTCATGTAAAGTCTCATATAAACCTCTGGAATGCGGGCAGGAGTCGGAGTCTCTGGCCGTGCCTGGGCTGGGACGGTGCCGTGGGCAGTATGTTATGGAATAACTACTTCTTGTAACTGGAATTGTATCGCAGCACTTTTATATGCAGCTCTGGAGCGGTGTACGCTGAATGAAGCAGCTCTTTAGCACAATAAATTCAGCAGTTTGGAAAAACGATGGAATATCTCCGAGTTTAATGAGGGGAGAGGGTTGCGGCTGCTCCAGGATAATGTGCGGGGCTTGGAGGTGGGAAACGAGGAGGGGAGAGAGGAGTGGGCGCTGCTCCTCGCTCCAGGACTGGCCCAGCCTTTCCCTTTTCCCAATTCCTCCTTTTTTTCCCTCATTTTTTCCCTTATTTCCCTTGGGCCTGGCCCCAGGGCGCCGTCCAGCGGCCGCGGCGGGAACTGCACCCGCGGAGGGCGGTGTTTCCTGCGTGATTGATGGGGCAACGACCAATGGGGATGCAGTGCGGGCCGAGGGCTGGCCAATGGGGAGGCGGTGCGGGGCCGCGCGCGGCCAGTTTGAATCGGCGGGAGCCGTTGGGCATGGACGAGCCCGGGCGGTGAGCGGGGAACCGGGATAGCGGGATGGATAACGGGATGGATAATGGGATAAGGGGATGCGGAGCGGCATCGGGGGCTGCTTCGGCCCCCGGAGCTGTGCGGGTGCCGTGGCCAAGCGGCGCCGTGGGGGCGGCAGAGCCTCCGCCCGCCCCGGGCGCTTCCCACCCTCCCTGATCCCGGCCTGACCCGGCCTTTTCCCTGCAGGAATTACGAGGCACAGATCCGGAGCTACCGAGGGCCCGACCCTCTGGAGCCGTGGGACAGGTGAGCGCTGGGCCTGGCTGGGGTGCTCCGTCCCCGGTTCGGGATCTGCCCGGGCCCGGAGCTGACCGCGGGCTGGTTGCAGGTACCTGCAGTGGGCAGAGCGATGTCTCCCTGCCCAAGAGAAGCAGAGCCGCTGGCCGGGGCTCCTGGAGCAGCTGGTGGAGCTGTTCGTGAGCGACAAGCGGTACCAGCAGGACCCGCGGTTCGTCAGATACTGCGTCAAACTGGTGGGTCCGGCTGCGCTTCTCCGGGAATTAAATTATCCTAATTCACCCACCCCGCGGTTCTGGCACTGCAGAGAGCTTTGGGAGGAGCGGGAGGCCTCGGCAATTCTGATTCTCTGCAGGGCAGGGGGATCAGAAAAAGACAAGAGCGTGTTTTTTAAGCTGGGAGGTTTGCCTTAACTTCTCTGATACTCTCCTTTTACCATGACTGAGAAATTCTTGTTGTGCAGGCAGAGTTCATCTCTTCCCCGGGCCAGTACTTTGAGTACCTGCACGGGCAGGGAATCGGAGCCAGGAGCTCGGATTTCTACCTGGCCTGGGCTCGGCTGCTGCTCAAGGAGGGCAACGTGCAGGGAGCAGCA
The DNA here is from genome assembly GCF_051311805.1 of Agelaius phoeniceus. Taxonomy (NCBI): domain Eukaryota; kingdom Metazoa; phylum Chordata; class Aves; order Passeriformes; family Icteridae; genus Agelaius; species Agelaius phoeniceus. The sequence continues at coordinate 111,997,346 of NC_135267.1, read as the reverse complement.
GCCGTGCTCCAAAAAGGGCTCCTGAACCAGGCACAGCCCCGGGAGAACCTGCAGCAGCTCCACTGGTAACTCTGGGGCCTCTTCTGCTCATGTACTCAGTGCTCATAATGACTCATAATTAACCGTGGGTAGCATATGATTTTTTAAAATTATTTTTAATTTTTTTTCCAGTATTCTTATTTTTGGTGAAGGGAGGTTTAAACTTAATAATGGTTCTTGGATGTTGAATATTCATTGGGTGTTCTGGGATTAAAAAAAAGCATCCCAGAGTGAAGCAGATCCTTGGAGTTAAGCGTTTAATTCTAGGAAGGTAAATGCAAAAAACCAAAAGTAAAATGTAATGTAAAACATAAAACAAATGCCCAGTTCTGTTCTCCTGCTGTCTCTTGAAGGCTTTTTTAGTTTTGCAGCTGTGGAGATGTCCATATTCAGTAAAAATCCTGCTTTTCAATGTTGCATTTCATGGCATGATTGTACAAGGAAGCCCAAGATTGTTGGGAGATGGGAAGGGTGAGGGACAGGTGATTTCATGGTAATAACTGAGGGGTTTTTTTGCACTTTAGCTCCCTGCAGAGTTATGATCCTCGGAATCCTCCTTTGCAAGGTGAGGATGAAGAGTCCTGTTTGATCTGTAGCTCCTCTAAATGAATTTTTTACTTCAGTGAGTGAGTTTTGTCACTGAAAAAAAAAACAAATTCCCAATAGAAATCACTTTATTTTCCCTCTTTATGTGAAAAATTCTTAAGGGCAATGTATTCAAAACAAGTTATTAATTTTCCAGTGCTTGAAGTTAATCAAAATTCACAAAGGATCAAACAATTTTTACTCATTAATGAGCAGAAAATACTTACATTATATTTTCTGTCCCAGATGCTGCTGTTCTAAAACCACTTCAGCCTTCCCATGCTGCAAATCAAATGGCTCCTCCAAAAGGTGTCTCAAGTCCTAATCCCTGCAAAACTCAGGTAAATCATGAATTATTTGGGAAAGGTGTTTCACGTAGAGTTTGGGTTGGTGAGCTTGGCTGAGCAGGGCAGACTGACTGTGTCTGGTGCATCTCAAAACTGACATGGAGATGATACTGCTGCTGTGGTGCTTGCAGCAGGAAAGCATCTCCATAGGAATGTCTCATCTGGGAAGCACTGGGGCACACCCAGTGGCCTGACACATTCCCAGAATCACAGGAATAATATTAGCAGTGGATTCTGTGCCAGCTGTGCTGCTTGAACTTAATTTAATTTCATTTTTTCGTGTTTTATTTCCCTGCTTTAGGGTCTGGATGCTGCTTGTTCTCAACCCTGTGCTGCTGGAAAAGAAGTGTAAGTGGCTGGGTGGCCCTTTCAAAGCCCCCTGTGAGAAAACAAGCTCTCTGCTGGGATAAATCCCTCAATCCTGGCCCTTTTCTCCCTCTCCCTGCCAGGAACTACATCACCTACATCTCCAAGTCCGAGGTTGCTCCGAAGCTGCCGTCGGGCACCGCAGGGTGGGAGCAGGTCCCCATGTACGACAAGAACCTGCTCCTGTGCCAGGGCTCCGAGCTCTCCTTCGAGGAGCTCAGGGCCAAGAGATACTTCAGGAAATATGAGCTCCTCAGGAGGCAGCAGGCACTGGGTATTCCTCCTTTTTCCAGCTCTCCAAATGGCTCTTTCCTGGTCAAGCTCATGGCTTTTGGGCTTCTCCTGTCAGTGCCACATTCGTGGTGTCCCTCCTGAGGAGGCCCAGGGGGAGCCATCAGCACCACACTTGTTCATTTAATCTCATTGTTTGTGGTCATGCAGACCACACATATTAATTTAGTCTTGCTGTTCAATCCCTAGAGGAGGAGCAGAAGGACTCCATGAGGAAAAAGGAGTCGGCAGTCCTGGAGCTCCAAGCGCTGCAGCAGAAGCTGGACCAGCTCACCCAGCTCTCCAGGAGCCTGGAGGAAACGAGGCTGGAACCAGCAGCTGAGCCAAGCCAGAGGGTGGTGAGTGGTTCTGGGATGGACAGGAAGGCTCTGCCTGGGCTTATCCCACAAAATCCAGCCATGCTGTAGGAACCAGGGTTGGTTTTTCCCTGGTGTGAGACTGCAGCTGGGCTCTGCTGCTCCAGGCAGAGCAAGAGCAAGATGTGACCTTGAGCTGCCCAATCTTCCTGGATAGGATAAACCCCCCTCGGGGGGCTTAGAGGGTGTTACAAAGCTGAGCCACAGCTTTAACCAGCTCTAGGAGGTGCCTGCAGGCTTTTTCCAGAGCCCAAAAATGAGCTGAATTCTTCCTGGGAATGCATCCTTCAAACTGGGACAGGCTCAGCTCATCCAGTGCATGTCACTGATCCAGACAGACACCAGGCTCTGGCTCTGGGCTTCCTTCAGAGCTTATTGCAAAAAGGAAAGAGGAGAGGGGGGGAAAAAAAAGGAGTAAAAATATGTTTGATATGTTTTTCCTAAGAGAGCCCTGTGGAATAGGATCTTTCTCCAGTCTGGAGGCTGAGGCTGCAATACCAGTGTGGAAGCCTGGCGCAACTTGCTGCACCCAGATTTTAAAGGTTTCACCCTGAACTGCAGCTTTGCTTCTCCACAGTTTAGTTTGAGATGCAGCTGGAAGTTCTCTTGGGTTCTGGGCATGTGGAACTAACAGGAAAAATGGGAATGGCTATATTTGGGAGGGAACTTAAAGGTTCTGTTACATTCTGGTCACATGGAGCTGGTAGAGAAAATGGGACTGGCTGCATCTGGGGGGAATTTGGGTGTCACAGAGCACTTCTCATCCCTCAAGGTGCCCCCACCTGTGAGGCCCAGCACATCTCACGTCCCAGGGAGCTGGATGGCACCTGCTGCAGGGCTGGATGTGCCAAAGGGCCCAGCTCTGGTGCCTGAGCAGCCCAAATTCCAGGCACCACCAGCCACCGCTCCCACCCTGCGGCCAGCCAAGCCCCTTGGAAACCACATCCCAGCCACCTCCCCCTGGGAAGCACCAGAGGAGAAGGACCCAGCTGGAGCTCGGGCAGAGCTTGGGGAGCTCCAGAAGAGTTTGCTGCACCCTTCCTTCAGTGCTGCTCCCGCTCAGGAACGGGCTGGTGCTGACCCTCGGAGCACGGCAGAACTGTGAGTGTGAACAGGCTCCTCCTCTCAGCTGTGAGAATTAGCTAAAAACGAGCCTTTCTTCCCCTTCTGGAAAAAAATACCTGACCTGAAGCCACTGTTTATTAAACTTAATCAAACTTGGTCCTCCTGGCCACGTTTCATTCCTTTTACCCTGTGGTTTAATTGCAATAAGAGGAAATTTGGTGTGTAATGCCTGGAATAAAACCCAGGATGTGCTTTGTTCCTGCAGATCACACTCCAAGGTCTCCAGAGAAAGATTAAAAGTGCTGGGATTTCTCTCCTGCACTTCTGCTGTGGGACTTGGCCACAAAATGGGGGGGCAGAGGGAGAAACCCAGGCTGGCAAAGCAAGGGTGGCTCAGTGGACTTGGCCAAGGTGGGAACAGATTGTTCCCTCATGTTGTGGAATTCCTTAGAGGCAAATTATGTCCTAGGAGAGCTTTTAATGCATTTTAACCTTTTTAAGGGACTCTGCTGCCTCCCAGGTTATTGGCAGCTGTAGGAGAAACTTTCCAGGGTGATCTTTATTAAAGGACCTCTCACTTCATTGAAACAGAGATTAAAATGGGGTTTAAATAGCTTTTATTCCAAGGTAATGTTGTGACCCTTTCTTCTGAAGGTCCCCTAACAAAGGATGCACTGGATTAACTCCTGCTGTGGATGTGAAGGAAGGTAAGGAACCTCTGGAGGGAGACTGATGCCATTGGTGTGGCTGTTCCCAGCTGGGAACCATTAACTGCTACCCTGGCAAAGCTTCTTGACTTCCCAGCCTCCATCCCTGCGTGTCTGTGCAGGGTGTCTCTATCCTATCCCTTCCATGGAACATGGATCCAGTCCCTGCTCCCATGTTCTGAGCAGCTCCTTTTGGAGCGTGGTTGGGAATCGCTGTTTGTCCTGCTTCACTTTCTGTGCCAGGATAGAGCATTCCTGGGAATTGCAGATGGATTCCTTGGAAGCCACCCAGCTGTCCCAGGTCCCTCTTGCCCTCCAGGGCAGCCTCCCTCGGGACTCTGCCACGCAAATCCCTGAACAAGCCAAAATCTCTCCCCAAATTCTGCGTCGCTGCTGCTCCTTTTGTTTACTTCCCTCACTAATATTTTGCTGGAATGCTCATAAACAATCCCAGGCTCCTTCAGGAATGATCTTGCCCTCGTGTTTTCCAGCTTCCAGAGTCGGGAATTCCTCCTTTGCCTATGGAAATGCTTCCCAGGCCACCCCCAACACCTCGCTGGGAGGAGCAATGGGGACGACAACGCCCTTCAAGGTGCAGCCCTCACCCACGGTCCACACGAAGGAAGCCTTGGGTAAGGCCTGGAATGAAGTTTTCCTTCCCCTGGAGTCCCTGGGATCTTCCCTGGAAATGTTAGTGGAGCCTTTTCTGGCCAAGGGAGCTGCTCAGGGATGGGCATGTGCGCCATCCAAAGAGGAAAATGACATTACATCATTAATTGCCTGTTGGGATTATCTGGGTGACCCAAAACTTCTGACCAGAAATGGATCTTTTAACAACATCCCACAATTCCCATCAATTCCTGGATAAATCACTGCCAGGCTTCTTTGGGAGTGTGTTGTCTGAGCTGCTTTTCAGGGAATCTTGTTTGGGATGTGAGGACCTAAACCACACTAATTTGGAAGTTCACAGTCAGCTCTGCTTGATGCTGAGCTGAATAAAAATGAAAAAAAAAAAAAACCAAACCCAAAAAGCCTGAGGCATTCATTAGTCCTACAAATATCTAAGTTTTCCAAAAATCTGAGAAATTAAAGGAGAATTTGCTCTCTTAGGAAACTTGGAATCTCCCTTTGGATAGGGAATAAAAAGGGCCATGACCAAATGTGTGTTGGCCAAATTGGCCCTTCCTGTGTCTGATTGGTTGTCTGAGGTGTTTAAATGCAAGAAGGAGGAACAACTGGTTATTGACTGCTGATAAATTATAGGAATATTATTAATTGACATTTAAGTCTGTTGTAGTCAAGTGACATTTGATTTGGCTGCTACACAATGGAAGAACCTCTGAAATTTTCTGGGAGTGTTATTCCTTTATTAATTATTCCTGTATTATTTCCTTCTTTCTTAGGTGTTCTCATGGATATGTTCCAAACACCCTTCTTGCCTGAGCCATCTCCCCTGGAAGACAGTGAGGAACAATTTGAAGCCTTTTGCAGAAAAAGTGGTGTGTGCTCTTTGTTTTCCCAGTCCCATGGAATTCCATCCTTTATTTCCCATTGACACCTCCCACCAGCCCTTGCTGTAAGAGTTGAGCCAGCCTGAAACCCAAGGGCTTTACAGGAGTGAACAGAGAGAGATTTCACATCTGGGCTTGGGCTGGAAAAATCACCTTTCCAAGAGTTTGTAGGAAAGGTGACTGGAGTGGGAATTCTGCAGGTGCAGCTGGATGGAGCCCTGAGCACCACGTGCCTGGAGAGGGGGGAGAAGGTGGCTGTGTAAATAATCTTTGTTGGGTGAAGATAACAGGGGTTATCTTTTGTTTTCAGAGCCTGGTGGATGTTTGAAAACAAGCATTGCTGTCCCTGCCACTCCCGCCTTTGCCATCTTTGAGGATGAGGAGGAGAAGGAGAATGGAGGGTGAGGAGGGAAAAAGGAGCAGCTGAGCTCAGCTCCTTAAAAATCATGGGAAAAATGGATCCCATTCCATGGGACTTTGCTGTGGCTGTGCCAGGATACAACTGGTGGAGTGGCAGGAGAAAAGCAGGAGTTGCTGCTCTGGGATTGCACAACGTCCCTGTTTGGACAGTGCTTGGGAGTGCCTGGACAGCGCTTCCATTCCCTGCAGAATTTGGATGGAACTCTGAGCTGCTGCAGCTTCTCCAGGTTGCTGCAAATGGGGCTCTTAAAATAAAATTAAAAATTCAAGTTAAAACAAACCAACCTTTATTGTGACCCCTGTGCCTGGGAAAGCTCCTGGGGAAAAGCTGTTCTAAATTTTTGGGTCATTTTTCAGGATCCCACGGCACAAGAACAAAGCAGGAGAGCCCAGAACTTTTGGAGAACATCCCCTGACTGACTGTGCAGCAGAAGTGAGTGGGGATCCTGCAGGGATTAGCCTTGGAAGTGGGTTATGCACTTAGGAGGGTTACCAGAGTGGGTGGATTGACCCCTGCTCTATCCCAATCCCATAATATTCCTAGGAATGATGCCTGCTGAAGGTTGGATACTTCTTCCCATTCCTTGAGTGTTTTTGATTGTTGATTGACATAAAAATTGATGGAAACTCCACCTCTCAAATGTGTGGGCTTGGCATCAGTTTGGGGGAGGAAGAGACATTTCATCTTCCAGCAGCCACCTTGCAGCTTCCATAGCCAAGGAGATGGATAAAACTTGGATGGAAGAGATCCCTTCCCATGGGATTGACTTTTCCAGGCTCCCACAGCAATTTCTGATGGTCTGGCATTTTGCTGTGGCTTTGACTATTTACCAGCATTCAGACCTAGTGTAAAACTATGGAAACATGGGGTTTTGTTTATATTTTCAGGGTAATTTTGATGGTTTCATTTTAAATCTTGGTTGTTTTTCCTCTTCCCTAGGAAGAAACAGGGACCACGGAATTCCTGCGGGATGATTACACGGTGTGGAATGGCCCCTGCAGCAACAAGGCCCTGGCTCCCAGTCCAGACAACACCAGGGATTTTGCCCGAGCTGCCCAGCTCATGTCCACACCCTTTAATTACCTGGCAGCTCCTTCCCAGCCCCCTTTGCAGGACAGAGGTAAAATAAGCAATGTTTTGTGTGGAAAACATGGAATTTGGTGCCTTGCGACTCCACTTCTGCCCCAGTCCAAATCCCACCCAGGTGCTGCCACTCCTGAGGCCACATTCCCTGTGGAACAGCAGCTCATAAGCTCTCCAAGGGTTTTTAATTGGGATAAGAGGAAGTGGTGAGGGACAAGAGAGGCTTTGTGTGTCCAGCTGTTGCTGCTGTGAACAATTCCAAAGGGTTGGGAATATCCAGACATTGGCTGAATCCCATCTGGGAGCACCTTTATGCTGCTCTGCCCCTTTTTAAGTCTTGGAATCTGCTCCCTGGAGAAATCCAGATGTTATTTTAACTTGGATATTTGAAATGAGGCTTTGTTGAGTTCTGGTTTTTATGGCAGCAGCTTTCAGAGCTGCTGGGTGAGAATACTCCAAATATTCCTGGTTTTGGGGACATAAACATTGATTGGCTCTTGTTCTTGCTCCCTTTGTTCAGCCTGTAAGGAAAATTTGCCCCAGATGAATTTGGAATTCTCTGGAGAACTGCACAGGCAGCAAAAGGCCAAGAAGTTAAGGTATGCTGCTCCAATGTAAGTGTCCCAAGGTTTTCCACTGTATCAGCCTGGCTCTGCCCAGCACTCTGGGGGGAAATGGACCTGGGTTTGGTGACCATGCCCACAAAATCCTTCAAAAGATTTAAGTTCTGCCCCATGGAAATTAAAAATTAATTGACCAAAAATCCACTGTTTTCTTCCCTTGGTGAACTTGAGAATTATTAGGGAATGGGTAAAGTGACTGGACCAAATCTAATTTTCCTTAAAAAATTCCATATTATTCACCTCCATGTTGGCCATGGTGACATTTGACACATTTTTGCTCCCTAAAGGTGCCAAACCTCCAAGGCAGAAGGTCAATAATATAATACTATTATAACATTAATAATGATTAATGATGTTCTGTTTAAATCCATAGCCCTGTTCTCGAACATGTCCCAGAACAGAGAGGGCTTCGTGGGAACATCCCGAAACAAGGGACTGGAATCCAGGGAATTGCTGCAGCTGCTTCCCAACCACTGCATGAGCAGACAGCTCAAAGCAGAACTGGACATTCCTCCTGCCTTGGGGTGGATAGACCCTCCCAGGAGATGCTCTGTGGAGCTGGGCAGGACAGGACAGCGTGGAATGGGAGACCCGCAGGTACACAGCATCCCCTTGTTCTCCTCCCTGCATTCCAAGGGCTGTGCTCTGTGCACTGGAGGGAGCAGTTCCATGATTCCCGTGAGGAATCCCTGCTCACCTGTGAGGGATGTGAGGAGGGATGAGTGTGGGTTGGACCTGGATTGCACATTGCCATGGGTACTCCAGAGTGCACTTTGGGAAACTCTGGATTTCTGGGCAGGTGCAGAAGATGGAGTGTCAAAATCAAGGAATACTTCACATATCCTTATCCCTCCTGGGGGTTTTGATTTATTATTTTCTTTAAATCAGTGATGCTCTCTCAAGCCCAAACTTGTGTTACCTCCTTGGAATGACACCCAGAGCTTAAACTCTTCCCTTTTTTTCCATGAAGTCCTTGTTGAGAACCCTTGGGACAAGGAATTGATTGGCAAATTCTTGTCGGAGCTGCCGGAGCCGCTCCACACCTATGCCAACTACTTTGAGTGGAAATCTCCCCTTCCATTCATCAAAGTGAAGGCTGAACTCTCACTGGGTAAGAGCTCCTTCAAACTCATCACTGCCAAGCATTTCTTGAAGCTTTTTCCAGGATAACGTCTCAGAAGTGTGTGGGAATTCAGCTTCCTTGTGTGTGTGTGTGTATCTCCAGATTATCTCAGCCTCAGGTTGGGAATTAGGCCTGGGGTTGCTTTGTTTGCCTTTTGTAGCATGAGCCTTTTGGATGAGGCATTTTTCCCAGTTCTCCCTGTAAACTGGGCCACAGCTCTCCAGCTTTGTGTGGAACAGCAGCGGGCCCATGTCAACAAAAGCTGTAGGACAGGGATTGCAACATCCCTGTGGGACTTAAACATTGGTGTTTACTTTTCAGGGCATGCCCTTTGGAATTTGACTGCTTCCAGGGGGTCAGGCAAAAATAGAAACACTGGGGTCGAGTGTGTGGCACGTCCAGCACTCCTGCTCTCTCCTGTTCCTAGCAGGAAGAGATTTGTAGGGAAAGACTTGATCTAGGATTAAACCATTCATATGGGCTGGTGCTTTTCTCTTTTTTTTTCCTCCTGTTTTTCCTCTGTGGAGTTGGCAAGCAGGATCTAATGTTAATCTTTTTAAAGGTCCCAGCTCATTCCATGTGGACTGCTTGGTTGGAGAAGGAGCTTTTGCCCAAGTCTATCAAGCTTCCATCCTGGATGCCAGTAACCCTCAGAATAATCAGAAAGTGATATTCAAGGTCAGTGGTGTTGGGCCACAGCAATAATTCTGGAGTCTGACCCTCCCCCTGGGTGGATTCACACACATCCTTGGCCTTTCCATGTCAGATCTGCCTCGGGACCTTTTTGTGGATCTCCTCTCCAACATTTAGTCCTTCAGGAAGAACTAAAGCCCCTCTTTAACCCCTGAAGTGAAACTTTTTCGGGACAGAAAGGTGATTTATGCTTTCTTTGGAGTATCAGGGATTCACAAAGGAGTGTGTGGAATCGTGGCATGGGATTGAAGTCTAGATTTGAGAGGATTAATCATGAGGAGGTTATCAGCTGAGGTTAATTATTGTGAGGGTGGGGAGGCCCTGGCACAGGCTGCCCAGAGAAGCTGTGGGTGCCCCTGGATCCCTGCAAGTGTACAAGGCCAGGATGGACAGGGCGTGGAGCACCCTGGGATAGTGGAAAGTGTCCTGTGGCAGAGTATGGAAGATGGGACTGGATCATCTTTCAACCAAACCATTCTGGGATCAGTTCAAGAGGGAAGATGCCTGATCTGCCATTGAAAGCCCAACCTGAGAGGAACCCCAGCTTTTACCGCTCCCAGATTTTCCCAGGAAAATCCCCTCCTTTCTTCCAGGTCCAGAAACCTGCCAACCCCTGGGAGTTCTACATTGCAACCCAGCTGGTGGAGAGGCTGAGCCCCAGCGTGCGCCACCTCTACATCCGCTTCTATTCCGCCCATTTCTTCCCCAACGGCAGCGTCTTGGTGGGCGAGCTCCACAACTACGGAACGCTGCTCGTGAGTGCCACCAGCTTCTGTCCCAGAGCACCTCTGCCCTTGCAGAGCCCTTTCCTCCTCCTGATTTTTACCTCCTTTGGGAATGTGCCCTGCCTGAACCCATGCTGTGTGTCCCTGGCTTCCAGAACGCCGTCAACATTTACAAGAAGCTCCCGGAGAAGGTGATGCCCCAAGCCCTCGTCATCTACTTCGCTGTCAAAATCCTTCACATGGTGGAGGAGCTGCACAGCTGCAAAATCATCCACGGGGACATCAAGCCGGACAATTTCATCCTGGGAGAAAGGCAAGTGTGTCCTGTTGTCACCAGATGTCACCACATGGGAGGAGCCTGGAGGCACTGAGAGGGGGGGTTTGTTTCTTGTCCTGGTTGAAGGTTCCTGGACAACAGCACGTGTGACATCGATGGGCTCTGCCACGGCCTGACCCTCATTGACCTGGGACAGAGCATCGACATGAAGCTCTTCCCTGAGGGAACAGCCTTCACTGCCAGGTGTGAAACATCTGGATTCCAGTGCGTGGAAATGCTGACAAACAAACCATGGAACTACCAGGTAAGGGACGGCCTGGAATCTCAGCAGTTGCTGCACACTGAGCAGCTGGACCCTGGTACCAGAGTTGGAGCCTCTTGCAGAGCCTCTCCCCCTCCATGGGGTGTTTTCAGCTCATTTTTAGTGCTCTGGGTGTGGTTTTGACACAAAACTGGTGTGATTTTGGTTTAGACAGACTACTTTGGGATCGCAGCCACCGTGTACTGCCTGCTCTTCGGGTCCTACATGCGCCTCAAGGAGGACAACGGGGTCTGGAAGCCTGAGGGAACCTTCAGGAGGTGGGTGTCCAAAATATTCCCCAAATCTTTGCCTAGATTCCCTAGAAACCCACATTAGTACCACATTGCTCCGAGGTCAGGTTCTGTCACACCTTTCCTAACTGGGAGCAGAGTAAAAACGAGTATTTTAACAGCTGAATTTAGTGCTTTTTTGTCCCTTTTTGCAGGCTTGCCAACGCTGAGCTGTGGAAGGAGTTCTTTGAGAGCCTGCTGAACATTCCCAGCTGCCACAACCTGCCTTCCCTCAGAGCCCTGCGCCAGAAGCTCAAGGATTTATTTTGCAGGTCCTACGCTAAGGAAATCAAGTTCCTTCGGAACAGACTTGTTGTGTTGCTCATCGAGCACAAACGCTCACGGAAATAAGGGTTGACTTTGCCCAGTTTCCAAGGACTTGGGGTTTTATGGATGTGGAATATTTTTGTAATAACTTGGTTTCAAATAATAAATGGGTTTGGGGTTGACTTCAGCAATGATGGCTCGCATCTTTCTGTGCTTTTTGGGGGGGGGCGGGAATATGCTAAATTGAGTTGTTGATTTGGTTTGGGAGGCAATGGATGTACTTGGATTGGGCTCTTCCTGCTCTGCCTGTCCTTAGGAATTTCTAAGATGGAGGAAATGGAGGTTTGCAGGTCAGATGCAAGTTGGACAGGACTGAACCCAGCCTTGGCACCTCCAGTTCTGGCCTCCCCTCACATCCTTATTCAAGCTCGGGGGAAACCCAGAAGACAAATGTCTCTTGTTTGACTGTAACAGCAGAATTTTGGGAAGAAAGTGTTCCTTTAAAAGGAATACCTGAGCAGCACAACCCCCGTGAGGGAGGAGAGGGCATTAATTTGATTTTTGCGTCTCCCCACAGGAGGGAGACAACAGCCTTTCCTATTCTCCCTTCTCCTGCTTCTGTTTCAGGGGTGTTTTCCCTCTGCTTAATTTGTTCAGCTGGATAACCATGGTGAGCCTGAGCACCTGGTAGAGCTTGGATGGTTAGGAGGAGCTGAGATGTGTTCTAGGGACTGCTGTTCTCCCTCCAGCTGGGGCTCCTCTCCCTGCCCTGATGGCAGAACCTCTCAGATTCCCCTTGGAAGCAGCCTGCTTCCTGTGGCACACGGAAAAGCCTTGGGCTTTGATCCGAAGCAGCTGGTTCCTGACTCAGCTGGAGTGAGTTGCACCAGGAGGCAGATCAGCTGGAGCAACCTCAGAGCTGGTGGAAACATAAACATTGGATGCTGGGGTGGCTTTTTTTGTTCCCGTTCTCCCCTTAGTTGCATTTTTTTACGCGCTGAGCCGGAGCCAGCTGTTCTCTGGCCAGGCCAAAATCTCTGCCAGGCTTAAGTTTTTAGATGTATATTGTAAATTATATATTTTTAGTTCCTCATATAATGCAGAGGGATATGTGGAGGAGCACTTTTCAGAGCATTATGAGCACGATGGAGCTTTTAGCTGCAGCTCTGCCCTTAATGCTGTTATTTTACATTAAACACCCCTAAAACCAGCCCCCTGCTCCTGCCCCTGTCCCACCATCATCCCATGAGAGGCAGGGAGGTTAAAACCACCCCACGAGGGGTAAAAATGGATCAGTGCGGTGACGAGGCGGGGTGGAGGTTCTGCTGTTGTATTTTATTTAAACCAAGCTGTTACAAAACCCAAGAGTGGAGCCCAAGAGGGCCCAGCTGGCAGGGTGATGTTTCCTCGCCGGCACGCGCTGGCTCCACGCCGCTGCAGATCTCGAGGTATCCCCAGAGTCGCCCTTTAGAGATAACTCATCTCGGGGCCTCCACCACCCACACGGGAGAGGAGAGATTTCCTGGCGCGTGGGTGGGTGCCTCTGCCTTTTCTTCTGCAGAAAACCCAGGTTTTACTCATCTTTCACCCTCTCCCATCGAGCCGGGGCCCCCCCTGGGGTCTGAGGCTCTCTCCCAGCTCCTCCATCCCTTGCTGTTGCTGGCTCATCACCATTCAGCCCCGGCCAAGCCCTTTCTGCTGCCACCTCCCTGCAATTCCTGGCCAAAATTCTTAATTTTTACTTTGAAGGCATTAACAGAGATAAAGTGTGAGGTTGTTGAAAGCTGCAGCCGCCTCAGTAATTAGTCAGGTGCACACTAATGAAGCAGCAGTCCTGGTCCCCCTCCTTGGGGTCACCCGCAGCAATGTCACTTGCCCCATTAGGAACAATAAAAATAACTTTAAATATACAGTAACAGGTCCCAAATTCACTGGTGGTAGCAAGGAACCCAAGTGCCACCCCCCTGCCCAGCCCAGGGACCACTCAGGTCACAACAGGACCATTCTTGTCACTTGATTCACCCCCACATCACTGTCACTGCTGTGGATGTGTGGAGATCCCCCAGAGAGGGTTTGGGGGTTTCTTTAACTAAAATACACTTTTTTTTTAACAAAACCCACCTGTTCTTATCTCTATCCAACCTTTGCTGTTCAAGCACCCCCACGCTGATGACACAGGGTTTGATTTTGGGTTGGTGTTTGAAATTGGGAGCTCTGTAAAGGTCAGGCTCCAAGCCTGGCTCAGAAAAAGCCTCGTGCTTGAGGCTCAAACCTGATTTTATCTGGCAGCACGAGTGAAGTAACATTTGTCATGATGGGTGCAGGAGAAGGAGAACAAGGTGTCATTTTTTTCCGTTGGTGCTTTGTTCAGGTCAGAATGGGTTTGGTGAGCACCTGCTGGCTGGGGAGGAGGGCTTGGGGGTGGTTTTCCCTGGGGGTTTTCAGGGCACTGTGAGGAGTCTGTTCCCTCCAGCCAGGCTCCATCTTCTTTGCTCCAACCTCCTCCCTGCCTGCTTCCCAGTGGCAGGGATAGCCTGCTGGGATTGGACTGGGCTCCACGATCTGGGAGGTTGTTTCCAACCAAAGCGATTCTGTGATGGCACAGAGGGTTGGCTGGGTGGGAGATGCCACAACTGGAGTGCTGCAGCAGCATGGGATCCCTTCCATCCTCCTCCATCCCTCTCCCTTCTCCCTCCTCATTTCCATGTGGGACGTGGGAAAGCTCCCTGCCCATGGATGCTGATGGGTGCGCAGGAGGGCTGGGATGGGGCATTCCCAAACAGCATTCCCAGGGAGCTGGGGATGGATGCTGCAGGGCCTGAGGCAGTGTTGAGGGGCAGGTTTCAACTCCCCCTCCCTCAATCTGTGCCAAAATGAAGGACTTTGGGATGGGCTTCGGTGTGAATTCCTCCAAGATGGCTCACGACAAGAGGAACAAGGATAACATCGAAACGGGTTTCTTCCGTGAGGCTGGACCCATGATTCACAGTGGGAAAATGCACTTGGTGCCTGTCCTGGCTCTCCAAAATCCTGAGGGCAGGAGGAGAAGGGCCAGCTCAAGGCTGGGTGCTGGAAAGGCCAGGCTGCTCCCCATCCCCTTTCTGCTCGTGTGAGCCGCCCACGCAGAAACGAAAACGACCCAGGAGGAGAAAATAGACTCAACATCTGCTGGCTGGCCCCGTGTCCTGGCAGCCCAGGTGCCTCCAGAGTGTCCCCCTCGCTCTGCGCCACCACCACAGGATGCTCTGCAGGCCCCAGCCAAGGGGAAAAGCCTCGGGTGGCTCCTGGATCCAAGGGAAGCGGGGCCTTGTGGAGCCCCACCAGCACCATGCTGTGGGTACCACTGCTGGAGGGCTGGGAAAAGAGGAACAAGCCTGATTTTCAGCCCTGCTTCTCCCTCACTTTTCTGGTGTGGAAAGGTGATGGCCAGGCCTTTTTAGCCCTTCCCTTCTGCTGCTGGTCCCTGTCTTCAATTTTTTCCCTAATATGCCTTCCTAACAAGTTTCCCTAATTATTTTTGCCCACTCAAACACCCGCAGACACTTTTCCTTCCCCGCCCATTGGAGAGGCGTGAAGGGGGTGGGAACAGAGCCGGAGCAGCCAGGGATGCTCCAAGCGGTGTGTGAGACCATCCCTGGCTGAAGTGAGGGACACGGGGATGGGATGGAATGGGGGAGCTGTGGCCACCCCGGAATCTGCTCCAGCAGCACCGCTCAGCCCCTGTGGTGGATAGGCCAGGTTCTCCCTCTCCATAAGGCTTCTTCCACCCCGTGGTCCTTCCTACCCCTCCATGGTCTTCCCCTCCACAGCTGTGTTTCTCCACGGGCTGGAGATGCTGCTGCTGCTCGAGGGATGCACCAGTGCTGGGTGTGTGTGCACACGCATGTGCAAGGGGTGCAGCAGGAGGGGTTGTAGGGCGCAGGAGATGCCCTGTAGCAGGTGTGTGTGTGTAAAGTGCGTGTGAAGAGCAAGCACCTGGGTGTGAGGTGTGTGTGCACATGGGGGTGCAACAAGGCGCGCCTGGGGCGTGTAAGAGGTGTGCGGGTAAGGGGAGCACCCACAGTACACGGGGTGTGTGTAGGGGAGAACCCCGCGGGGTGAGTATTGTGTGTGCAAGGCGAGAGTGCGTGCTGCAGGGTGGGAAGGGTGAAGGTATCAGGACGCAGCTCTGGGCTGTGTTTGTGTGGGATGTGCGTGTGTGTGTGTGTTTGTGTGCGATGTGTGCGATGTGTGTGTGTGTGTGAGGCTGGCAATGCACGTGTGCGTGTGTAAGGCCGTGCCGTGCCCCGGGCTGTGTTTATCAGTCCCTGAGCGTGTGTAAGGCTGTACCCGAGCCCAGCCGGGCGCTCCCCGCGGGCGGGGCCGGGGCCGGGGCCGGGGCCGGGGCGGGCGCGGGGCGGCGCCGAGGCCGGGGCGGTGCCGGGGCCGGGGCGGTGCCGGGCCGGGGGAGGCCGGGGCGGTGCTGGCTCTGTAAACACGGGGCGGAGCGGGGCCGGGGCCGCTCCCGCGCACACCCGAGCGCAGCCGCGGCCGGGGCCGCTCCAGCGGCGGCAGCACCGTGAGCGGGGCCGGGGGCGCGGGGCGGGGGCCCGGGCCGGGGCCGGGGCCGGGGCGGGGGCGCGCTCGGCAGAACAATGGGGCGGGCGGACGGGCGGGGGCCGGGCCGGCCTGGGCGCGCTCGGCCGCTCACCGCGCTCCGCTCCCCGCAGGCAGCCCCGATGGCCAAGCAGCCCCCCGAGGTGAAGGCGCGACGCGACGGCGAGGGCGGGCGGCTGCCGGCGGCGGAGGGGCCGGGCCCGGGCGCGCAGCTGCGCCCCGGCGCTCCCGCTGCCCTGCCCGGGGCTGGCCCGGTGTCCGCGGCCGCCGCGGCGCGGGGCCCGCCCGCCAGCCCCGGCCCCTTCGCCACCCGCTCGCCGCTCTTCATCTTCGTGCGGAGGTCGCCGCTGCTGCCGCGCTCCTCCAGCGGGTACTTCTCGTTCGAAGCCGAGCGCAGCCCCGCGCCCCTGAGCTGCGACAAGGCCACGCAGACCCCCAGCCCGCCCTGCCAGGCGCTCAGCCACTGCCTCAGCGCCATGGGTAAGCTCTGGGGCGCGGCTCTCCATCCTCCTCCTCCTCGTCGTCGTCGCCTCCCCTCCCCGCCGGGCTCGGCTGCCCTCGCTCCCCCTCCTCACCTGGCGTGGCTTTCCTCAGAGCAGAGTTGCTGTGGGGGCGTGCGAAGGTGTGAAAGTGAAGTGCCGGGGGAGATGTGTGGAGGGAGAATACGCTGGTCAGGGGTAGCTTGAAAGTGCTGGAGCGCTTTTCCGACCCTTCACCTGGCTTGGCTTTCCTCGCCTTCCCCTCCTCACCTGGCTTGGCTTTCCTCGCCTTCCCCTCCTCACCTGGCTTGGCTTTCCTCAGAAGCGTGGAAAACACGGATTCTCGTGGGGTGTGTGAAGGGCCGGGGTTTGTGTACAGGTGTGGATGAAGAGGAGAGGGGTGTGAAAAGCTGTGAGCGCACAGTGCCAGGGGGTTGTCGAGGGGTGCGTGAGGGGTCCTGTCCTTTGGCTTCCCTTGGAAGGATGGAGAACGCAGGTAGCCACGCCAGGCACCTGCAGCAGCACCTCCCGCATCCCACCCACCCCGTGGATTTTGGGAGCAGCCGTGCCGCGGGCGGGAGGCTCTCCCGGCGCTCTGGGATTTGTGGAAGCTGGCCGGGGCCGCGGGCAAACACAGCGCCGGGGAACTCCCGCGCGTCCAGCGCCGGGGTTTTTATTACTATGATGTTTATTCTTTTCCGGGCTCGGTCAGTCGCTGCCAGGGGAGGAGGGGACAAGGGTTGTTGAGTCCAGTTTTCTGCTCAGGGCTCGCTGTCCCAGGATGTTTTGCCAAGCAAGTGGCTCCTGGCTCGTGTGCCGCTGCCGGCTCTCCCATCGATCGGTGGCGGAGGTGCTGGGGTCATGCATCCCGAAATCCCGCCGGGAAGCGGCCCGGAGGCGGGCGGGGGCGTGTTTACGAGTGGCTTTGCCAGGTGAAGCCTCTCCAGCAGGGAAAACCTGCCCGCGGGAGCTTGCATGAGTGTCCAGCATTCCCCTCTCCTGATGAATTCCCTGGTGAATTGGAGGAAACCTTTGAACTTGCACCAGGGCACGGTGGGAGTGAGGCATGGGGATAACAAACAGCAGCTCCGAGCTTTTTTGGGATCTCAGCACCATCTTTTTTGGTTGGTGGTGTTTTTGCTCCCTCCTGGCTCTGGCTGCAGAGGCCTGGCTGTAACGTGCCCTTAGGATAGATTTTGTGACATTATTGCAGTAATTACAGCTTAATTCGTGTTTCACAACCTCGCCCTGGCATGGCCAGGCAGGGATGCTCCCGGAATTCCTCACTGGGAGTGCCAAGGCTTCAATTTCTTTTATCTGGGAAGAAATTGAAGTTTTCCCTGATTTTTTTTTTTTTTTCCCCAAATTCCTGTGCTCTCATCAGCTGTTTTATTGGAGCCTTTGCTCTGTGAGTGTTGCTAGGGGCATCATCCTAAACAACTATAAGCAAATGGAAAATCCTCAGTGCTGTTTAACTGGGACTCTTGGATACTCCTGAACGGATTAAGCTGGGAACGTGGAGCTACAGAGCTGTTTTATCCCCAGGCTGTGACTTCCCATGCAGCTCTCCTTGGGAAATATCCATGCCTTTGCCCTGCACACCTCCTCCTCAATCCCTGTGCCTTGGCAGTGTCCAGCTGGATGCGTGCCGTGGAGTTTTCCACATGGAAGCGGGTCAGTCCCTCGGGAAGGAAGCAAAGGAGATATTTTTGTTGTGCTTTTACCCACTGATTTTATCTGTTGTGAGCAGAGGCTCACGAGGTGGAGAGTTTCTCTCGGAAGCATAAGCAATAATAATAATAATTATTATTTTTATTAAAATAAACAGGCGTTTCCTGCGAGCAGAAAGAAGCGACGGATGCTCCCGGCCTCTCCCATGGGCAGTGGGGAACTGCTCCAAGGCTGCTCCAGCACGGCGAGCTCATGCTCTGCCTCAAAAGTCCCTCTCTAAATCTTGCAAAACCTTCCCCAAAGGTTTTGATGAGGGCAAATAAAGGTGGAGGCAGCCCTTGGGAATGCCCGGGGTTGTGTAAGGAAGAGCTGTTGGTGTAGAGGTTTTGGGAAGTGATGCTTTGGGCTGTGCCGCCTTTCTGACAGTTCAGGGGATGCATCCAGCTGCCTCCAAAGCTGTTTCTTTTGGGAAATGAGACAAAAGCAGCGAGGGGATGCTCTGGGATGAAAGGGAACAAGGGCTGCAGTGCCAGCCTGGAATGTGCAGGATGATGCTTTTGGGGGTGGGACGGAGAGGAGCAAGGGTGAGTTGATTTGTTTGTTCTGGGGAAGAGGTTGGCAGGGATGGGGAATTCCCAGCTGGGAGTGTAAGTCACCCAAGGCAAACTCACTCTTTCTGGAGGGGTTGGGTGACTCTGTTCGTGGTATTTCGTGTCTCTCCTTCATTTCCTTCCATCGGATTTTTGGTCTGAAGGCAACGTGTTTGTTTGCATGCGGATTTTGGGAATGTGGCTGGAGCAGGTGCTCTGGAAATGGGCTTTCCCAGTGCTGGTTTGATCCCAGTGTATATTCCTATGAGGAGAGAAGCAGTATAAACCTGTTGCTCTCAAAGGAGATTCCAAATAGTTGGGTTTAAGAGGAAAACCTTGAGCTGGGAATCTGCTGGTGATGTCCTGATGCTCTTGTTTTGGAGTCGCTGCTGTTTTCTCCCGGCTCTCCAAGATTTCCTTCGGTGAGGGGTTGGATACCTAACCCAGGAGCTGACGTTGCAATTTGGGCTTGGTTTCTTTGCCCTTCCGAGCCGGAACCGCAGCAATTCCATCCTGGAGCATCCCACGGGCCGGAGCCAGGCGTGGCTTCCCGGCGGTGCCGGTGCCCCGGGCTTGTCACCCTCGGTGGTGGCTCACGCTATGACTGTGTCCCCCCGCCCCCGAAAGCGCCCGTGACTGGTTTGGGGACCCGGTTATGACTGGCCCCTTTCGCTCGGCAGCGCCGCAGAAAGTCCTTTCTGAAAACCTCAGCCCGATTTCGCTCTCAGCCACCGAGCCCAGCCCGAGTCTCTGGGGCGGGAGGGAGGATGGCACGCCGGGGAAAGGATGGAGCGGCAGCAGCAGCGGCAGCGCGGCTCCCTCGCGTGGTTCTCCTCACGTCCCCGGCGCTCCTCGCCTCTTCCTGCCCGGGCTGGCCGCGTGTTTTTGTTTGCCCGGCCGGGCCGGGGTGGGATTTGGGAAGCGGCTCCGCCCCGGCCGGTCCCGCCTGGCTCCGGCGGGATCGCGAGCGCCGCGCGTGGCGCGCCCGGCGGCGGGAGGGAGGGGGCGGGCGGCGGGCGCTGCTACTACAGCGTGAAAACAAAACACATCCCCCGGCCAAGCGGCGCTGCTTGGCTCGGAAACGCATTTTCCAATCAGGTTGGAGCCAGGCTTTTATTTAATTTCTTTCTTTTTTTTTTTCTTTCTTTTTTTTTTTTTTTTTCCCTAACTGCCCTACTAATCCTTTGAATGTTTGGAAGATTGGAAGCTATTCCTGTTCCCTTGTGATTCCTCCGAAGCTGTCGTGCCAAAACACTGCTTTGTTTTGTGCAGTGTTTTTTGGTTTTTTTGGTTGTTTTATTTTTATTTTTTTTAGTTTGGTTTTTCTTTTTTTTTTCTTTTTTTTTCTTTTTTTTTTTTTTAATATTCCTCAAGGCTGCAGTTCCTGCTTGGATCCTGAACTTTAAGGAAGGGGGTATGAGGTGGTGCTGGGTATCATACATATGTCCTGTTTCTTTTTTTTTTTTTTTTTTTTTTTTCCCTGGCTATTTGCAGGATTTATCACATGTTTAATAACTTTTTAAGATGGAGCTCTAAATAATTCTGTATCCTGCAGTATAATAAACACATTAACTCTTTCTTTTCTCTTTCAAGCCAGCACTTGGATTTGCTGGAAGTGTGGTTTCTCCACACATAAATCCAACTGTGGCTTTCTCCTCCCTATGACAAACCCATTGGTTTTCCTTGTTGGGCACTTGAGGATGATTTGGGGAAGAAATGTGAAAATTGAATGAGGCAGAGGGTTTTTAAGGTTAGGGAAGGAGTTGCTGGTGAAGGAAAAAAAGTGGGAAGAGGAGGTTTGGTGAGGGAAGAAAATTGGAGAGTGGCATCTTGGCTCTTATCCCTGTTTAATAAGAGTGACCAAAGCTTGGAGATGCTCCCATGGACAGCTTACAATTAATAAATAAAAGCCTAATAGCAGTAATAATAATAATAATACAGAAATAACCAGGAACAAAAGCCTGTTCATTGTACGCAGCGAGCCCCCACATGAGCCCCTGCGGTTTAAGAGAGTTAAAATATAATAGTGATAAAAAACAGGAATAAAATGGCAAGAGCTGATGGGTTACTGGAGAGTTTTATGTAGTAAATTCTGTACAATTTGTTTTCCTTCCTGGGTTTCCAACTCTCCTGTTCCATGCCCCGCAGCTTCCCGGTGGCAGTCCCACTCTCCGGCCGAAGAGGTGCAGCCAGAGATCTGGATCGCGCAGGAGCTGCGGCGCATCGGCGACGAGTTCAATGCCTCCTATTGTCCACGCAGGGTAACTTTCCCCTCTTCACCTCCCGTTTCTCTCGAAGGGAAGGGCTGAATCATTTCTGGAAACTCTCTCTGCGGTGAGCATTTCGCTCACTCAGACGAGAAAAGGCTGCGCGGGCGGGGGGTGGCCTGGACCAGGCAAATCAGCGGCGGCGGCCTCAAATCAATGAAAAATAACCTTTAAGTCAATTGAAAATAACCTTGAAATCAGGGCTGGAAGCTTTAGGGCACCAGGTTTGTGCAGGGGTTTTGGGGCAGAGGTGTTGGGTGCGGCCTGGACCTGATGGTGACGAGGAAACTTTTAGAAAGGAAGAGGCAGGGAAAGTTTGGGGATTTTGGGGGATGCACTGCCTGGCACCATTACTTTTAGGGAAGCTTTCAGTGGGATTCCCAGCCCAGCTCCCAAATCCCAGCTGCTGCAAAGAAGAAACTTGGTCCTAGAACTTACTTCTCTTGCAAAGACTGTTTTGAAAGAGTTTTTATAAGCCCATGAACTCGCTCACCTTGGGGTGTTGCAACCCGAATCGATGCAGTAATGCCCCAGAGGAGCCCAATCCCAAGCCCAAGGCAGCCCAGCCCGGGGGTGAAGCAGGATGGGCTCGCCAGGATGAGCTGCTGCATGTCCCTGCTTGTGGGTTCTGCTCCATCCACTCGGGCTCGGCTGTGGGAAGAGGGGCCAGGAGCAGTTTTGGCGATGGAATGCTGGCTGCTGGATCCTTATCCATCCTCTTCAGCTCCCAAATAGCTCCTGCAGTGTGTCCTTGCTGCTCCCAGGGTTGGCTTTCCCACAAAATGGGGATCAGGCTGCTATGATCCTGCTTTTTCCACATCATCTCCAGCTGCTCCACTTTTCCCAAATGCCCTGGCAGTCCTGACCTGCGACAAAATGGTGATAAGCTGATACCCTAATCCAGAACTCAAAATCCAGAATGCGCATCTTCAGACCTCCCCCACCCAGGCTGATCCCTTGTGATGCAGAGTGGCTGCTTTTTGGGATGAAAGGGCATCTTTTCAATGAAAGGGAGGGAGCAGGCTGTCCAGAAAGCTGGAGGCACCTGGTAGCAGCAGGCAGATCCAGAGGAGCTGGAAGAAATGCAGAGTGCCCTGGAATATCCTGAGCTGGAAGTGACCCACAAGGATAATCCAAGTCCAAACTCCTTGCCCTGCACAGCCCCAGCAATCCCACCCTGTTCCTGAGAGCATTGTCCACATATTCCTTGAACTCTGGCAGCCTCGGGGCTGTGACCATTCCCTGGGGAGCCTGTTCAGTGCTACCCATCTCCCACCTCCTCCCTGCCTCCCGGAGCAGTGCCTTAAATTTGGAGCACTTTGTGAGGAGCAGGAACATCCTCCCAGCATTATCCTGGCTCCTTTGGTGCTGGGAATCTCTGGGCACATCCTGCTGCTCCCTACAACCCTACAACAACTATGTGGTGGATAAGGGGGTGAATTTAATGGGATTGGGGGTGTTTCCCAGGCAGCAGCAGGGTGAGGTGCAGGGAGCATCCCCCAGGGTCGCACGAGGCTGTTTCCAGTGCCAAGGCTGCAATTCCAACCCAGGGCTGGCCCAGGGCGAGGAGTGGAACACAGGGGACACGTCCTGCCTGCTCAGGTGACGCGAGCAGGGGACGTCATGCGTGACCCTAAAAACACTTTGTACCTGGTGCAGCCAGCATGTGACAAATTCTCACTCCCTGCACCCAAAACTGGGGAGGTTTCGGAGCATTTCAGGCACTGTGTAATTATCATCCCTGAGGCACTTGGTGGAAAAGGTCCCTTTTCCTTCTGGAAGCGTTCTGGCTGCTCCTGAGCTGCCTGGGCTCCGGAGGGGAGGGTGGAAGGGCTCGTGCCTGCCGGCCCTGCCTGGCTCTGAGGTTTGCCCTTTCAGCCTGAGGTTAGAAATGGGGAACTGCAGCAGTGCCAGAGCTGCACTCGCCGGGCAGGTCGGGGCTGTCGGACGGGTCCCGGCGCCTTCCCTGTCACGTTCCCCAGGGCGTGGCCTCCCCCCGGGACCGTTTCTCGGACAGGGAAATCGGGCAATTCATCATCCAGCCGCTCCTTGTCCCAACAAGGCTCCTGGGTCCCAGGCTTTTCCTGGAAGAGGGGGCATCCCCTGACTGCCGTCACAAGCCCCAGGCTCTGCTGGCTGCAGTGTTAAACACTTTGTGCCTCTGGAATATTTTCCAGGCATTCATATAGCATGGGGGGCTTCATGCTGGGAATTAAAGTCACCACTTCGTTTTGGTTTTTCTCCTTTTTTTTTTTCCTTTTTTTTGTTTTCCCCTCCCCTCTCTGGGAAACCCCCAGGTCATGATCTTGCGCCTGCTGCGTTACATCATCAGCCGCATCTGGAGGCTCCAGTGAGAGCGCCCGGCGCATCCCGAGCCACCAGGACTGAATTCCTCGCTGGGAAAGCCCGGGAAGGACGGACTCATGGATGGATGTGGGGCTCCCACCCTGCCTCTCTCACCCCCAGGACACGTGGCAGGATGAGGGTGGACATCCCATTCCGACTGCGGCGTTCTTATGGCAGAGTGGTGTTTACTTGGTGTTTCTCTCCACTCTTTTTATTAATTTTTTTGCCTTTTTTTTTTCCCCCAAAAGAGTCTCAGCGAAAATGTGGAATCATGTTTTGTCATCGTTCCTGGAATTCTGTGGCATGAGCCCATGGCAGGAATGAGGGAAACCTGAGCCAGCTGATGGGCAGAGCCCTCGGAGTTTGCCTTGCAGAGGCTCAGATTCCTCCCCTCTCCCTTTGCCTCTGGGGCGTTTGTCCCCAAAAAAGGCTGGAAAAAGGGCAGAGGGATTTAATATCAGCACTTCTTTTACCTGTAAATACCTAATGCTACCCCAAATCCAACTTCATTTGCATAATGCAAATCAGCCTATTTCCTGCTGACTGATTTTTTAATTTTTTTTTTTTTGCGTTTTGATATCTCTATTTTTTTGATCCACTCTGAATTTCAAGACTTTGCTGTCGAACTCCAGGGTCCAAACCATCACAACCAACCAACCAACCAAACCCCAAGCCACCAGGTTGCCTTTTTTTAAAGAAATTCTTTCTATAAAACGTGTGAAAACGCTTCTGTAGTGTCTGCTATCAGATGTGGGGGACTGAGTAATCCAGCAATAAACCGTTCCGGAGGCAGGGAGCAGCTCCCGGAGCGCCGCAGCCGGAGGCGACGGCAGCAGGACCTGTTGGGAGTCGTGGCTGTCAAAAGAGGTTTCCAAGATTGTGTTTTCCTGGGATCCTCTCCGTGTTTGGACGGGGATGAGCACCCAGATGCAGATGGAAGGATGCCAGCCCGACACGGATCTATCCAGGACATTCCAAGGGGATCTGACTGCTCTGTGTCCTCCCAGAGAAGTTCCCAGGTGCTCCATGTCCCAGGGCCTCTCCCCTTCCCTCCCTGGAGTCATGGATCCACGGGTATTCCCCTTCCCAGCAGATGTTTTTGGGGGATTGGCTGCTCCAGCCATCCCATATCTATGCACAAACATCCCCCTTCCCTCAGGCTGGTGCAGGTGCTCCCCAAAAGCTGCGGGGTTGTTTCCGGTCTCACCAGCAGCATAGGAAAAGAAAAGAAGGAAAACCCCATCCCAAGCCCCCCTTGGAGTGGTTCTTCCCACAGGGAGAAGCTGCTGAGTGCCATGGATGGTAATTAGTGTTAATTAATGATGGACAGACCCCAGTGGGACCTCTCTGCCTGGCGGGTCGGAGCGGGGCCTCCCCTCCTGCTCCTGGAGGATCATGGAGGTGGTTTTAACCTCGATTGCCAATTTTATTCCCTTTTTTTCCTTGGAAGTGCAAGGTGAGC
Source organism: Agelaius phoeniceus (assembly GCF_051311805.1). Lineage (NCBI taxonomy): Eukaryota > Metazoa > Chordata > Aves > Passeriformes > Icteridae > Agelaius > Agelaius phoeniceus. Next base: position 111,972,865 of record NC_135267.1, on the reverse strand, counting down.
AGCGGTTGCAGGAGCAGGGAGTGTTTTGGGAAGGGCATTTTGGAGCCCTTTGTGGGGAACCTTTGCACTGGTGGAGAGTGAGCGGTTCAAATAACGAGAGAGCTTGGCCAGGGCAGATCCTGCTCCTCATCCCTTGGGATTTACCTCTGGCTTTGGCTCACCGTGGCTGTGCTGCCCCAGTCAGCCCTACCAGCTGCCACCAGGGATTTCCCATGGAATTCCACTGGTAAAATTAGAATTAAAGGATAAAACTTGGCAGCAGGGGCGGGGAGACCCAGTGAGATGATTTTTCTTTTTTCCTCCCAGTTGAGTTCCATCATTGCTGGTGGATGAAATGGTGCTTTGGGATCTCCCAGCTTTGGGCATCCCAGAATGTGTCCCTTGGAGTACACCAAAGAATCACCAAAGAGCACTTTACCCTGTCCTCCCATGGAGACAAATTCATTTTAATGAAAAAAAAAAAAATTCAATATATTGGCAAAGTCTCCCAGGGCCTTCTCCACAGGAGGAGTTCCCAGCCAAAAATCATAGGAAAAGGAACCCTCAAAAAATAGGATTCCTGTGGCATTGTGAGGTTTAGTGAGAAAAAGCCCCCAAAAAAGCCTCAAAACAGAAGAATGATACAAAACAGGGATTTATGCTCCTTTCAGCCATGTTGGCTGCCTGCTCTGGGTCGTGTTTAAGTGTAGCCTGTGCTCTGTGTTGCACCAAAAGGATGAAGAGTTTTCCTTGGAAACCAGATTGATCCTGTTCTTGCTTCTCCTCTTTTGCACCAAACTGTAAATACTCAAATATTTATTAGAGTAGAGTACCGTATTATTTTCATCATCTGAGCCAAATATCTGTGTGCAATGTACTCCCTCTCCTTTCTCTCCTGTAAGTTTTGTACAGCTTAGAAATACTTTAAAAAAAAACTAAAAAAATTTTTAAAAAAAGTTCCTGTTTTTTTCCTACACTTTTTTAGAGTGGAATTGGTAAATACTGTAGGTCCTTTTTTTGTTTGTTTTTTTTTCTTGGTTTTTTCCTTGTGTAATTAATGCACTCTACTGTTTAATGCTGTAACTTGTAGAAATGTTGTATATTTATTTCCTGCTTATTTAAGTTCCTGTGAAGATTCGGTTTCCTCCCTGCCAGAAGTGTTGGATCCCCTTCCAAAGCCATCGTGGTGTGGATAACAAGATTTTAATCTTATTTTTCTCCAAGTGCCTAAGTCTCCACTTCCCAGGAGTGATTTAGGCACATCAAAGACTTCAGCATTAGTGAAATTCAGTGGGAATTTGGAATTTGGTTCCTCCACCCCCCGGGATTGCTCCAGCCAGGTTTTCCTGGAGCAGCCATCCCATGGGATCCCGTGAATCACTAAATCGTGTCGCAGGACCCAGCTAATGTAGCATTTTTGACTGCAATTTCCCTGCCTTCCTTGTGTTTTGCACTGATGAATTTTGGACAGGGTAATTGCCACTTTACTTGTGCAATACTGCTGTAAATAATTGCAAGAGCCTTGTTTTTTGGGGGTTGTTTTTTGGTTTTGTTTTTAAGAATCTTTTATGTTCTTTAATATGAGTTTTATATGAATAAAAACTTTCAACTATTTGTCCTGAGTGCTGGTTCTTTGTGGGGATTGAGGTTCTCCTGAGAAGAGGATATTTATGGCTTTATCACCAATTTTCCCCATTTTTCACCCATTCTCCCTCCAGACCTGGTGTTCCCCTCTCCATTTTGGTGTCCTGGAGCTCCAAGATACTTCAGGCCACCCAGAATGCAGCTCTTGAATGAATTTGCTTTATCAGGTGCTGCCCTGAGTGTATCCAACCCCAAAAGCTGCTCCAGCTGGGAGTTATCTGGGGATTCCTTGGAAGTTTTTTGCTTTTCCTCACATTTCTGTGGTCATGGACTCAAGCCCAGCTGCTGGGCACCTTCCATGCACTTCTTGTCCCCAGCTGGTTTTCACTGGCATTGAAGAAGTTTTGGGGGTTATTTTATACTGTATGTCTTGTTTTATTTTTATTTTTTTATTTAATGCATTTATTAACATTATTTTGATTTTGTTATGGAACATCACTATTTCTTCTCTTTTATTATTTCACATGGCAGTTTTTATTTTGCAGTTTTAAATCTGCTCCTAAAAATTCCCATCCCACCTTCCTTCTGCCTGGACCCTCCATCCCATTTGTCCCTCCAGCCCTTCCTATCCCTCAGGAAGGGATATTATTCCTCAGCACTCACCACGTGGAAGGGATTTAAAAACAACCCCACCAGGTCCTACTTGATAAACAACCTAAAAAAATTCTGGATTTTTTTTTTTTTGTTTTGTTCTTGAGTGTGTTTCAAATTACAGAAGTTCCTGAAAGGGAAGTTTATTGGTTTCAGGTGCTATTTTGGGGGCTTCTTTAACTCACAAAAAAAAGGTTTAATTGCCCAGCCGAGCCTGTGGCAGCTGCTGGCTCTGCTCTCCCGGTGCCTCTGCGCTCCTGTTGGGATTTGGGAGCTCATGGATGTGTCCAGGTGAGTTGTCACACCTGGGAGGTGGCCCTGCTGTGACTCAGGCTGGGAGGAGCTCACGCCCTGCCTGAACCCGGTGACCTCGGTGGCGCCGCGGGAGGGAAGCGCTGCCCCTCATTGGGATCTGCCCTCGGCACCAGGTGCCAGGCCCAGCCTGGCCAAGGCCAGCTCCAAGGGGGTCATGGCCACCTCAGAGGTGTTCCCAGCCTGGTTTGGCCAGGGCCAGGCTCAGCTTGGCCTCAGCCCACGCTGGACATGGCCAAATCCAAGGTGGTCACGGTCCGGGTTGGCCAAGGCCGAGTCCAAGGGCGTCATGGCCACCTTGGAGGTGTTCACATCCCAGTTTGGCCATGACCAGGCTCAGCTTACCCACAGCCCATGCTGGCCATGGCCAAACCCAGGTGGTCATGGTTTAGGTGGGCCAAGGCCAAGGTGCTCCTGGCCAAGACAAGGTGGTCGTGGCCTGTTGGTCGTGGCCAAGCCCAAAATGGTCACGGATCCACCAAACTCAGCTTGGCCTCAGCCCATGCTGGCCATGGCCAAATCCAAGGTGGTCGTGGTTTAGGTTGGCCAAGGCCAACTCCAAGGTGTTCCTGGCCAAGACAAAGGTGGTAGTGGCCTGTTGGTCATGGCCAAGCCCAAAATGGTCCACCAAACTCAGGTTGGCCTCAGCCCACACTGGACATGGCCAAATCCAAGGTGGTCACGGTCCAGGTTGGCCAAGACTGAGTCCAAGGGGTTCATGGCCACCTTGGAGGTGTTCCCAGCCCAGCTTGGCCATGGCCAGGCTCAGCTTGGCCTCAGCCCACGCTGGACATGGCCAAATCCAAGGAGGTCACGGTTTAGGTTGGCCAAGGCAAACTCCAAGATGTTCCTGGCCCAAACAAGGTGGTTGTGGCCTGTTGGTCGTGGCCAAGCCCAAAGTGGTCACGGGTCCACCAAACTCAGCTTGGCCTCAGCCACGCTGGCCACGGCTCAGGCCCACCAAAGCCACATCACCAGCCAGGCCCTTTCCATGCTCTTAAATTCTAGGAGCTCATAAAACCCCCCACACAATTGTTTTAAGGATGACAAATGGCCGTTATTCCTTGAAAAGGAGCAAACTCCCAGATTTTATAAATGGAAAGAGCCACAGCTCCCTGTGTCCGTCAGAGCTGGACACTCGTGGCTGCCATGTGCTCATGCTGTTGGGGACACACAAAACTGGGACATTCCTGCACTCCCACACCCCTGCTGGCCTCAGGAATGCCGAGCAACCCAAGCTGAGGATGATTCCAGTCATCCAGAGCCACGGGAGCGACACCAGTCTCTCCCCACACACAGAAATAAATAGAAATTTTTTTTTCCAATGACTCGCCACTGACCTTTCAAACACCTGTGCAGCCTAAACCAGCTAAAAATACCCCCCGAGCTTTGCATTTGATTTTCATATTGCAACAAAGCTCACTCTTTCCAGCGGCTTTTCTGCCTTTCTGGCAGCTCCTTGGATGCTCAACCTCTCCTAGGGTAACACCCGGCGCAGACAGAGATGGGAACTATTGGATACCAGGGAGGTCCCTAAAAGCAATAAAAAGATGCTAAAAGTGTTCTAGCAGGGTTTTTATAGGGTGTAAGACAAGCTCAGGGATGGCTGGACCAAGGGGACCTTCCTGCTGCCCTTCCTGAGCATCCCAAACCTCTTTTCTGTGGAATTTTGAAAAATTAAACCCTGCAACCCAAGGAAAGGCAGACAATGAGGTTACCCCTGATGGAGACACTGCTGTTCCAACAAAAGCTGGTCCTGTGGAGCTCAGGGGGCCTCACACAGCCCTTGTGGGGATACAGGGCCTGTTCTTCCTGGATTTGATGGATTTCTCCTGGCTGGGTTTGTGACAGGCTCCTCCATCCCTTTTCCCAGGAGCACACACAGGTATCCAGTGCTTCCCGGCCTGGCAGGCTGCTCATTAACCCACACCTCAATTATGGGCAGAGCGGGCTGAGCCAACCCTGTTTTGACAATCCCACACTTCTCCTGGCTGGTAATTAATGAAAATCAGGCTGGAAGATGGCACAGAGGCCATTCCCTAAGGATGGAAGGGATGGTGAGTGCTGCAGCTCTGCCTGTCCACATCCTCACACCACGTGTGACCCCACGCTGAAAAAGTCAGGATTTTCAGAAATCCTTCTGGTTCTCACACAAATAATCCCCCTGAGATTTGAGGGGAGAGCCGTGGGATGCCCTCAGCCCACATTCCAATGCCTATCCCTCCTGGAGCCACCAGAGTCCCCCTGCCAGCCAGGGGCAGAGGGGACAGTCACACGCGCCTGCTATTACCATTCAAATGACTTATTGGCAGAAATGGGTTTAAAAATAGGGGTTTTATGATAAACAAGGTAACCTCATACAGGAAGTGAGCTGCAAATACTAAAACATGTTGTACAAAGGTGGTAGAGAACAGAGCTGCCCCACAGAACCGAAAAAACAACAACAAAACCCAAGCCCTGCAAGGGGGGAGTCCAACATTTTCTTGGGGTTTTTTTAAAATATGTTTTTTGAAGGAGGGAAAAGGGGTGAACTGAGGGGAGAAAAGGGCTGGGGACTGAGATAATTTCTCCTCCCCACATGGCCCTGAAATAAAGGTGATGCCAAGGCAGCTCCGCGATGCGAGCCCCGAGTCTGAGTGTGCCGGGACTTCAAAAAGTGTCGGGTGCTGCTGCTGCTGCAAAGGTTAAGAAGTTTTCCTCCCGAAACCCCAAGTGTGGGCTGTGAAAGAACATGGTAATGAAGAAAAATTTCCCCAGGGCTGCTCTTTGATTATCACCAAAGCCATCGAGTTTCAGTTTGAGTGATTTGTATTTATTTATAAAAACAAAGACGAAATAAGTAGAACGAAAACAAAAACCTCATCCTAATTTCTGAGCTGGAGCCTGATTTATTCGAGCAGAGACATTCAGGTAGAGCAGCCTGGGTTGAGAAAATGAGCTGAGTTACCCACGTGCTGCAGGGCACATTTTGAAGGTTAAAAAATGCCATAAACCTCCCCCAAAATGCATCCAACCACCCTCACCAGTGCCAAAATGCCGATTTGCGAGTCCCTGGGCTGGGCAGGAGCTCCGGCCATGGGGTTCAACCCTGGTTTGATGCCGGAGCATCTTAATTCAAGTGAGAGAACAAAAGACATTTCTCTTTTCATGTGTTTTCACTTCCATCGTGAGAGAGCTGGTTAAAAAAACACACAAAAAAGCCCTTCAGTGGTCTCTCAGCCTCCACCGTGTTGTTTTTCTACCTATTTTCTGTTGTTGGCTTTTGTTATCAGTCTCATCTGCAATTTGTGGCCGATTCTGACATGTTTCAGGCAGACAACGTGTTCCCAAAACTGCTTGCAGTACAGTGGCGAGGACAGGCGCAGCAGAACCACAGCACAACGAGAAAAAGGGCAGATTTAACCCCAAAATCAGCGTTTGCCCAAATCTGTGTCCCCCAGGCAGGGACGAGCCCCAGGGCAGTGCTGGGTGACACCAAACCAGCCCCTGCCCACCCCCTCAGTTTAATAGGAATTAATTCCATTCCCCCTCGCAGCAGAAGCCAAACTCAGCCCTGCGTGACACACTGGATTCTTCCTGATCCCAAACAGCGTTTCCCAGCATTTTCCCACCCGTGGGCACAACCCCATCCCAAATACCCCCAAATATCCCAAACACCCCGGGGCGAGCCCGGGTTTTGGCAGCAGAGCGTGGATTAAATCAGTGGGGCTGTGAATTACCACCGAAAGCCAACGCCGCCGACCTCGCAGCCCTTCAACATTAATAGCGAAACCAAAAAGCAAATTAATACCGCAGGAGCAAGCGGGAATTTGGCAATTTGGCTGAAATTCAAGCAGAGTCACCCCGGTGCACGCCACGCTCGGTGTGGGAGGCGATGCTGGCTGCCAGAACCAGCAGCTCGGGAGGAGCAGAGGGGATAACCCGAGGGTTTTTTGGGGAGCTGGGGCTGCAGGGGAAGGCTCGGGGCTGTCCCCCCGCAGGGCCGGGCTCGGGGATGCCGCAGCAGCCGCGGCTCCCCGGGCGCGCCGCCGAGGGAAGCGCCGCGCCGAGCGGCCCCTGCCTGGGCACGGAGAAAACCAATTTCGGGCTTTTTCAGGGCAAGGGGCGGCTCGGCTCGGGCTGCCCGGCCGGGGAAGGGCTGAGCCATTGTGAAACGCCGCTCCTTTTCCTGAGGCTGCGGCTGCCGGCGGGAGGGAGCCCGGGGGATCCCGGGCAGCGGCTCCAAACGGATTCCCGGAGCCGGGACACCCCCGGCCGCCCGCCCCGCCAGCCAAGCACGGCACAATTTCGGGCTCCCCCGAGCGGGGAGCAGCAGCCAGCAGCTCCCTCAGGAAGGGCTGCCTCCAGCCCACAAACCCCTCCAGCCCCACATCTCCCCATTCGGGTAACTGGGAATGGGGGGGGTCGCACCGCCCTGATCCTCCCATCCCGATCCCCCCCGGCTTCCACCGGGCACCGATCCACGCCATCGGCTCGGCCGGGAAAACGCTAAAATACAGAATTTCAAGTCAATGTCTCAGGGCTCTCCCAAAGCTCTCTCCACTTCCTGTGACAAAACAAAACACGCTTCGTTTGAAACTTATTCTTCCTCTATTTAGTGCCGAGAAACGATGACCAAAAGCGCCCTCAAAACCCTCCCGGGATGCTGCTCCCTTTCCCGAGCCACCCACAGCCCAGGCAGAGCACGGAGGGGGCTGGGGCAGCCTCAGCAAGGCGCGGAATCTTTCATTTCAAACGATTTCATTTCAAATCTCGAGCTGGGCTGAATTTCCACGTCGCTATTTTCGTCTCGAGTCAAACGCTCCCCCTCCTTCCCCCCTCCTTCCCCACGTCACTGATCTCAGACCTGAGCCAAAGGTGGCAAAAGGAGGGGACAGGGGAGAAATCTGGGGGTTGGCTCATCCACTTCCCTGCGCCGGGGTCAAACAGGCTGGGAATATTTGCAGAGAAGGAAAATCGAGGCAAATCTGCTTGCTTTGACTCGTGTGGGGAGAGTGGAGCACTGAGAGCCCCCCAAATCCTCAGGCTTTTCCCACTCCGTTCACCACGGGTGAAGAAAACAGATTTTTTGGGAAATTCAGCACCAGGAATTGGACTTTGATAATCCTTGTATGTCCATTTCAACTCGGGATATTCTATCAGTCACATTTCCAGCACTTCTGGGCTGCCCTCCTGCCAACACTGCTCCCTGAGCATCCCTTGGGCAGCTGAATGGGAAAATAAGGGAGAAAAGGGAATTTGTGGCTGATCTGATTTTGCTCCATCGTAATTTTTCAGTGGATGCTTGAGGGGGATCCCTCTGACCTGAGGGGGAATGGGTTTTATCCTGGGAAAAAGGTAACAGTTGGCTTAAAAATGTCCCACCCAGAAAATCGTACAGGATTTCCCCAGGGGCTGGGAAAATGCCTCTGAGATTTAAGCTGAAAAATTCAATATCATATCAAGAAACCCAGCTGGAAAATCAAACAGGCCTTTCCCAGAGACTGGGATTTGCCTCTAGGAATTAATCTGGAAAATTCAATACCCAGAAACCCACCTGCCATGATTCTCTCAGCAGTAGCCATTAAATCTGTGGGTGCTTCCATTTATTCCCAATCCTTGAATTTATTCCCAATCCTTGCATTTACTCCCAATGCTTCCATTTATTCCCAATCCTTTCCCATTATAAAAACAATCATTTTTTTACCTTTTTTTTTTTTAATTAACTCCACACTTGGCTTAATTTATACCATTAAGGACATAATTGCTATTATATGAATTATATTATTTTAATTATATTTATCACATTACATTAATTCTATCTCTTCTATCACACTCTGTTATTAAATTTAATTTAATAGATATATTTTAATATATTTTAACTTTATTTAAGAAACAAATATTTTGATGCATTAATAACCATATTATTCAATAAACATACAAACATGTGAGAATACATTTAATAATTTTATTTGAACAGAAATAAATGTCTTTGTATGCAATATGTAAATATATAAAAATAAATTCACGTATAAATAGAAATATATTTACATAAATTCAATTTTTATATGAATATACAAATATAGGATTTATTTAAATATAAAAAGCAGGGGAATGTTGGGAGCTGCTGGATTTTAATTAATTGCCCTGATAGATTTTAATTAATTGCCTTGCTGGATTTTAATTGCCTTTCCTGACTTAAATTCCCCTCCCTGATTTTAATGCCATGGAAAAGTGTGGAAGAGCTCCGAGAACCTGGGAAGGGGCACCTTCATGCCAGGACTTGGTCCCAAAAATTTGGCAAATATATTCAAAAGAAAATAAATCCCAAACATCTGGAAAGCCCCAAATCCCTAAAACATAGCCTGGGTGCCCTTGGAATCACAACACCACAGGAATGGGCTCCAGAGGGACCTGGCTTGGACCTGGGTGCTGGGATGGACATGGCAAAATCCCTGTATGGGATTCCTGGGAATTCCCAGCGGGGGAAAAGATCAGCTGCCCAAAAGTCCTGGAAATGGGCACAGGGAGAGGAGCAGCTGGGAGATGAGGAACCCCAGTATCCACACCGGCACCACCAGGACCAGCAGTAAAACCAGAACCAGCAGCACCAGCACCACAGCACCAGCATCACCAGTATAACCAGAACCAGCAAACCCAGGGAAACCAGAACCAGCAGCAAACCCAGGAAAACCAGAACCAGCAGCAAACCCAGTACAACCAGAACCAGCCCCAGCAAACCCCGCAGCCCCCACAGAACCAGCCCTGGCAGCCACCCAGTCACTGCTGACTCATTTTCAGCCGGAGCCTCCCGGCGCTGCTGCTCCGTGGGGTTTTCCCTTCCTCCTCTGCCACCAAATTACCCAACCCCCCCATGACGTGGGGCTGCAGTTCCAGGAACTGCTCAGCCCCCCACAGCCCAGTTTCCAGCCCAGGAGCCGAGCTGGTGCTGCTGGAAGTGCTGGTGGCACCCACAGCCTCGCTCCAGCAGCGGGATGCGGATCAGGCGCCCGGGATTCCCAGGCTGGGCCTCTCAGCTCGGTACTCTGCACCCCAAAAACTCATCCCAAAGCCACTCCCTGCCCTTCCCACAGAGACACTCATCCATCCCATGGAGGCACTCACCAGATCCACGGCTCCTTCCCCACATCCTCTGGAGCGTCTGAGACAGGAAGAGGGAACATCCAGAACTGGGTATGTTTTCATGGGAGTGGGTGGAAAAATCCCAGAGTGCTGACTGCACTTGTTTCCCACCATTAAATAATTGGGAAGGGGACAAGATCCCCCTTTCCAGTCTTAATCCCAGCAGGACAGCCATGCTTCTGCTGATTCCCTGGAGAAAAGTAAGGAAAAAAGGCTTTTTTTTAGTTTATGCTGCTCCAAAAACCTCCACTGCTTCTTCTGTTCCAGAAAGAGGGAATCACCTATGGAGGAAGCAGCACTGGGAATGCTGGAAGCAGGAGAAGAGCAGGATTTCTGCCCCTTGGCTCCCAGGTTTATGCCGGTGGGTTTTGGGCTGCAGGGTGGGAATGATCCCTGGCTTTGTGCCCCTGGGATCACAGGCAGGATGCTCCACCACAGGGATTCATCCCTGTGCTTCCCACACTTCTCCTTCCACAGCCATTTGATGGCAAGGGGTGAGGATCAGCTTCCCTGGAAAAGCCCAGCCCCATCCAGCACATGCTGGAATGTCATGAAGGGTTTGATATTGAGGATTAATGGGAATGATGGGGGGATGTTGGGATGAGAGCAGAAACCTTGGCTCCAGCCTCCTTCCCTGGGCTGCAGGAATTGTGCAGGCAGAGCAAAGGACAGATAAAAAATCCATCAGCCAGGGAAAACTGTAAGAATTCCACTAATTTCAGTCTCACTTTCCCTCTGCTCAGAGCCCCCACCTTCCCAAGCACAGGAGCATCCCCTGGAGCAAATTCCCCACACCCCAGTTCCCGAAGCCACCCATGGGATCCCTCCATGGATCCCAGAGCAGACCAGATCCATGCCCCATCCTACCTGGCCTCTCCTCGGTGCAGCTCCCAGCCCGGGATGTGCCGAGGGCTTTTATGGCCCTGTCCCTCCCGCCAGGATGTGGGGAAGGAGATTTTCCCATGGCCCAGGGGCTCTCCCACTTGCCCCATCGGGAGAGGATCAGGGAGTTTTTTCTCATCAGAAAGAGCTTTTGCTGGGAAAGGTCTCGTTTCCCAGGGCCTGGAGCCAAATCCATGGGGACTGTTGGCTGAGGAGCTTGGGAAGGGGATGAGACGTCCCAGAACAGGAGCGGGAGGCTCTTTCACCCAGGGAATGCATCCCTGAGCTCTCAGGCACCTTGGATATTCTTCCAGCCTGGAAAACCCCATTTTACCCCCATTCCCATCTAACAGAAGCCGTGACCTCCCAGCAAATCCCCCAGGAAAGGCTCTGGCTGCACGTGAGGGATGGAAACCATCCCCATTCCCCAGGGAACAGTTCCGGAGATGCTCACCCCACTCCAAGCCCTTTCCCTCCCAGCTAAGGGACCTTTTCCCTCTCTCCTGCAGCACGGGGGTGGCTGTCACCCTGCTGCTGTCCCCACTTTGGGTTTTTCCCACCACATTTCTGTTCCACGTGCTCTGGAGCTGCTGTACTTCGGGAAAACAACGCACCCCATGGTCAGCTTGGGGCAGGCCCGTGCTCCTGGGTCCAGCTGGAGTTTGGAGATGACTCAGGGGCACAAGCAGCCCTGAGAGCAGTGACACAGCAGGGAGGGGGAGCCCCGGGGGCTGGCAGAGGGAAGGGGGAGCTCTGGGAACCTTTAATCAGCCTTTTCCCAATCCACACTAATCACACTCGGATTTATGGCACCGGAGAGGCAGCTGGGATGCAGAGGGGTTTGGCACTGAGTGCTCCATGGCTATGCTATGGTCCAGCTGAGCATTCCAACCTCAATCCCTGTCTTCAGGACCTGCTGGAAGGGCTTTAACCCTTCCAGCACCATCACCGCAGTGCAAGGACAAACCCAGCAGTGCCTGAGGGAGCTGACATGGGACGAGCGATAGCCTGGCTCAGCTGAAGGAGGAAAACCACCCAAAACCATCCCCTTTTGTCCTCATCTGTGGCTTTCACCCATTTCCCATCCAGCTCCCTCGCCCGAGACTCCAGGGATCACAAACCTCCAAATGAACCCAGGAACTGTGGAATTTCGGAGGCGTTGGAGCACCACACTGGCTACAGTGGCACCAAATGCTTGGCTACTCCCCCCAAAAAACTGGGAGATGGATGGTCCTCTTTGTCCAGTGCTTCCCACCAACATCCCTGGAGCTCCTCCCAGCGCAGCACAAGCTGGTGGGAAATGCCCTTCCTGGAAGAAATAACATCACGAGCATCCTCTGGGAAGGAGGAACATGAGGATTGGGAGTATTTTCCACTGTGGTGGGAAAACACTCAGCCTGCTCCCTTTCCACTTTTTATTCCCCCCAATATTGCAACTAAACAGGAAAATGTCCTGGCAGTCATTAGCATCTCCCTGGAAAATGCCAGCCCAGCTTCCAGATCCAACTCTCCAGAAACGCCCCGGAGTGGCTGCAAGCTCTAGGGAATGCCAGAATCATCATCAAAAATCCCATTTTCCTTCTAAAAAACAGCGTGTGGAAACTGCTCCTGCTGGATATTCCCAGTGGGATGGAATATCTGCTGCAGGAGGCAGATCCCAAAAGAATCATGTCACACCACTGCCTGCACCACCCGTGGGGTTCAGCCACATCCACCTGGGCAGCACAGCACCCCAAAGTATCCCTCGGGATAGCTGGAATCCCACGGGATCCGGCTGCTTTGCCGGGCATGCCGGCACCTGCCATCCCGCAGAGCGAACAAACAAGTTGCTAAGTCACAGCAAAACCATGAAAGCAAAACCACAGAGCCCCAAAGCGCCTCTGAGTCACTCCCCGGCCGCCGCCACGGCCCCACAGCCCTCCCAAAATTCGCCGCCACCTGCAGCTGCTGATCCGTGCTCCAAAGGGCTGCTCCAGAGGTGCTGGGAAGCGTTTCCCGGCAGGGAAAGCCTCTCTGAGTGCGCACAGGATGGATGGAGGAGCCGAGGTGATGCCCAGACCAACCTGGCAGCCCCCACTCATCCCTTTTTTCCCGTAACCTCACCTGGATTTTTTATTTTGGTTGTTATTGGACGATGCCAAACGCTGGCGGGGACGGGGAAGGAACGGAGCCCCGGGCAGAGAGCGCTCCCGGGATTAGTCACCGGCGGCTGCAGCGCTGCTGACATGAGTCACGGAGGTTTGGCCGCCCAGTAAACCCGGGATTTTCGGGTTCCCGGCTCCGGGGTTGTCCTGGGGACACCTTTCGGTAAGCGGTGCCCCGCTCTCGCAGCCGCCTCCCGGCGCCGCTGCTTTGCCGTGGGATTCCGCAGCGGCTGGAGCGGCGGGAGCGGTCCCAAATGACCGCGTCCCGTTCGTGCCTGAGGTGGGAATTGCGATGGAGTTGTGGGATGCGGGCGGGTGACAGCGGGGCCGGTGGCCCCGGTGGCGATGCCGACAGAGGTCACTGTTGCCGAAAAGTTGCGAGCCCCAGCCAAAAAAAACCCCGAAGGGAACTCGGTGGGGAAGGCGGCGATGGGGCCGGGCTGGAACGGACAGCGCGTCCCAGCTGTGGGACCTTCCCGGGAATGCTGCACCGGGAAAAGCACCGCGATCCATGGGATGGGATGAGCTGGAGGAGCCGCGCTCTGCCCGCAGCCACCGCGGGACACCCCTGGACTAAAGAAGGATCAGGAGGATAATTCCCCCCTGGAGAGGGAATGTGCTGCCGCTGGATGATCCCGAGGGCGAAAGCGGAGCCAGAGCAGGAGAAGGAGGGAGCCCGGGGATGCGGAGCCCCTGGCAGAGTCCCTCAGCTCCGGGACAGCCCACGGGACACACAGGGAACCGCAGTTTGGGATGTACCGGGTGGCGGGAGAGGCAGGAGGGGAACTCGCTGCTCCCTTCCCCTGCCCAAATCCCAAAGGAGAGCACAGAACGGCGGGAGAGGGCGGCACAAAATGCCCCAAAAAGGTGACTAAGCACTGTGGGGGCAGCATGACGCCAGCGGAGCCCGGCCTCCGCTCCCAGCTGTGCCATTATCAACGGTACCAGGGAATGACTGGGGTGGGAATGTTCCATAAAGCCCATCCCGTTCCACCCCTTGCCATGGGCAGCGCCACCTTCCCCTCGCCGAGGTTGCTCCAAGCCCCGTCCAACCTGGCCTGGGACACTTCCAGGGATGGGGAATGGAGTTACCCGGGCGCAGGAGAACCTCCACATCCCACCTCCCCCTTCTCCGTGCCCGAGCAGCGCTGCTTCCCTCCCTAAATTCCTCCCAGCCCCACACCGCCTCCAGCAGATCCCTGCGGGGCGATGCACCCCGCGCCAAATCCCAAACCTTCCCGCTGCTTCCACGGGGTGTCTTTTTATCCCCCGCAATTCCCGGCAGCAGGCGAAGGGAGCAGCGCCTTACCGTGGGCGGTGTGCCCGGGCCGCCCCCGTGCCGGGGGTTCCCGGTGTTCCCGGTGTTCCCAGGCGGAGCCGGGAAGCGCCGCGGCGGGGCCGTAACGGGCGCGGGCGGCCCGGGCGCGCTGTGCCCCGATCATTGGTCCAGCTCACGGCAGCCGCTGCTTTCAAATTCTGCTCGGAAGGAAACAGGAAGCCCCAGAGCTCCTCGCCAGAGCCTCCCGCGCCCACCCCCGCCCACGAGCTCGCCTCCCTGGCCAAACGCTGGGAATGGGGCTTTTCCCGCATCCGGCGGAAACCGGGAGCATCCCGAGGCCGAGGTCCCGGCAGGGAGGTGCTGGAGATGCTGGGCTTTGTGTTGCTCGTCATTTTTCATCGTATCCGTGGTGAAATGAGTCGTCGCCTTTCAGCTTGCCCGGCCACAAGGCAGCATCACCCTGGGAACGCGGGATAAACCCTGTGGATCCATCGGGACAGTCAGAGGGTTTAGGACACCTCCAGGTTTCTCAGCTTTCCACCCCAAATCCAGCGTTTGGATTTTCGGCTCTTTGTCCAGCTGAGATAAACCCGGAGGTTCATTCTGGGGCTGGGGTAGAGGCTTGAGGAGGCAAAAAAAGTACCTGTCCTTGGAAAAGTCGTGGGGAATTTAATTCCCCATCCCTGGAAGTGTTTGAGGCCGGTGTTGGATGGGGCTTTAAGGAAGGTGTCCCTGCTCCTGGTCTTTAAGGTCCTTTCCAACCCAAACCATTCCAGGATGCCATGAAAGCCCAGTGTCATTCCCTCTGGAAAATCAGCACTTCATGCTTCCCATTTCCTCCGTTTAAAAGGAACTTCCCTAAGCTGCACCCAATTCCTAGGGGAAGGAACATCCAGGATTGCCCCATGAGACCTCCTGGCTCCTCTGATTTCCCATCTGCTCATGGGTTCATTGAATTCACATAAGGAAGGTGCTTGTGGAGGAGGTGTGATAAATTAATTAAACTGTTTTTATTAAATTAGAGAAGTTTCTGAACAGCTTAAAAAAAAAAAAAGGGATGAGGGTTGGAATTTGGCACAGGCTCTGCCTCCTTCAGGACACTTCAAGCAATCAGAAAACCTCAGTTAATACACAATAAATTTGTTTTTATAAGAATCAGGTTTGCATCATTTTCCTGCTTTTGCTCTCTTTTTAATCACTTGGTTGTCCTCCTCCCTCCATTTGACCCTTTGCAAAATCCTTGAGGATTTGGGAAAAAACAGAGAGAAATTGGCACAAATCCCACAGAACAGGATTAAATTTGGAACAACAATAATCAGAATCCAAGCCTTTTGCTCTGGCTGAGTAATCCCTCAACCTCTGGCTGCTTTTTATGGAGTAATTCCACGTGTTTGGTGACAAATTAAGGATCAGCTCTGCCTGGAACCAACAAGGAATGAGCCCTGCTCCAAGTTCATCCAGGGGGATACACAAGGAGGAAGGGAACACAAAGTGTTTAAACCAGGAATTATTTCCATTGTCTGGAAAAAAGATCCACCACAAGCAAAGGAGTTATACAGCCAAGGAAAAGCACCATTCCCAGCCAAGGTCTTTCCCAAATTCCCCACAGAAACCACACATTTACAAACAAGCCTTCGTTACAAAAGTAAATTTATTATGACCTCACTTTTATAGCTCTTTTTTTTAAATTCCTCATAACAATTTATAAATAACTCCTGGTCGTGGGTTGCCACAGCTGGGGGTGAGTCTGCTGTTTGGGAAGGTACAAAAAGAAGGAGAATTTTGGGAAGCTTGGTGGGACTAGAGCACCATGGCCTGGGGGTTCCCGAGGAGCAGCGGGGCCAGGCGCAGGAGCGCCCGCACGGGCACGTGCAGCCTCCTCAGCTTCAGCAGCAGCTCCGAGAAGTTCCTGCTCCCTAAAAACATCCAAAGCAAAGGAAAAGTGTAAAAACAAGAAAAGTTTTGTCAAAATTGGAGGGGGAAGCTCCAGAGAGCTCTGGAGGTGTCATCCCATGGATCCGTTTGTTGTGCGCTGGTTGGAAAGTGAAGTTCTACCAGAGATCTCAAATCTCTTTGAAAAGGGATCCCAAATCCAGGAAGAAGGAGAACACAGAGGAAAAGAACAGCCAGAAGAGAGTTGTGTAACAGGTAACTGGAATCTTCCATGCCCAGACACAGGAATTTGTGGCCCACACAAGATTCCTGGGATAGGCTCCCGATCCCTCATGGATGTGGTGACATTGCTGCCCCAGCCCTAAGCAAGGAACAGAGCTCCCAAAATTAAGGTCCAGCTGCCTTTCCTTTCCCTTAGTAACCTCAGGACTGGTGTATTCCCAGGCTGCTGGAGAGCAAGGAAAAGCTGCCCAGTGAAAGGATCCAGGATTTCCCCAAATTCCAGTTCCAGACTCACCTTCCAGGCCTCCAGCTGCCAGCTGCCCCGGTGTGGGCACAGAGTGGTAAATCAGGAAGCACGCCAGCATGCTCAGCTGGGATTCCTCTGGAGCCTGCCCGCTCAGGTAGGAATGCAGGGACACGTCCCCTCCGGCTGCAAGGGACAAGGAATATCTTTGGTGACATTTGGGAAGCAGGATTTCCACAGAGAGATCCCACTGAAGTCTCCATTGCCCACAGAAGGTGGGCTTGGGAGGTTGTTTTCTGACCTCCTTCCTTCTGCCATTATGACCCTGCTGTGGTCACCCTTTGCTTTTGCTCTGGGAAAATTCTCCCTGTGCAAGATGAGGAAGGAATTTTCCCTGGGAAACATCACCTTCCCTGCTAAAAACCCCCCATCACTCCAGGCAAACACAATTCTACAGGGAATGTTCCACACCACACTGAAAACACCCTCCCTTCCCTCATCAGGTTTCCACACTTTTGAGGCAAAAATCAAAATGGATTAGCAAGGCAAGAACCAGGTTAACAACAGGGGATGGAATGAGATGGTCTTTAAGGTCCCTTCCTACCCAAACCTTTCCAGGATTCCAACACTGGCTGGATTGAAATTCCTCCTTACCTTGAAGCCACTGATCCAAGGTGTTATCTATGGTGCACTTCATCACTGGCAGGAATTCCGAGTTCATGAAGAGCCCTCGGGTTGGATTCCTGCTCATCCTCTCCTGGTGGCTCCGGGAGCTGAAGAATTCCAGCACCAGCTTCATCTGCCACAGCTCAAAGGTCTCGGACATTTCCCGCCTTTCCAGCCTCCTCACGGCCTGGCAGCGGGAATTGGAGCAGGAATGAAACAAGCAAATTACTCCTCAACCCCTGCCCTCACTCCTCTGGAAAAGCACACGGAATGGCCACTATTGCCCCCCAAGAAGTGGGAAAAAGTGCTGTTTCCAACAGGAACAGGAGTTTCCTACCTGGTCGATGGCGATGTACGTGGGCAGCATCTCTGGATTCTCCTGGGTCACGCACTCGTAAAGGATGGAGGAGAAAAGATCCAGGATTTCCTGTTTCTGAAGAAAGACAGGTGTCAAGCACAATTTATTCCAGGTTCCTGCCTGGAATTAATTAACTGATTAATTAACTGAAGTTAATCCATGCAGTGGCATCACAGGAATTTGGGATAATTAATGACACCACTTGACTTCTTCCTTGGGATAATTAAACTGGGTTTTATGCCCTCCCTTAAATAATTTTAAAAGAAATTCCATAAAAATCACCTTCTGTGACTTCCCCTAAATGTTTCATGGCTCTCTGGGTTTGTTAACACATTCCTTAATGAATGGGACAAAAAAATCCCAGTATCAAACCAACGGGAATCAGAGGATCACCACTGTATTACACAACATCTTGCAGGATATTCCCTGCTCCTGCTGATTGCAGGGCTAAATTCTGCTCTAGAGTTTAAGGCAGGTTTTCCCTAGTTTTTAATCCATGGAATAAGTGTTGGTCCACACCAACACATCCTACCTGTCCCATGTCCATAGTCGGTTTGCAAAAATAATCAGCGAAGGAAAAGAGAGCGGGATCGGAAGTGAAAGCGGAAATTGCTTCTGGCTGGAAAAAAAAAGGGATCAAAATGAACTTTTTGAGTTTGTGCACAAAGGTAGCAACAACTGATTTCCAAAGTGTCCAGAACACGAGGGAGAAAACTGGAACCCACGCCAAAGGTTGGAATCCATGCCTAAAGGTTGGATTCAATGATCTAAAAGCTGGACTCAATTTAAAGGCTAGACTAGATGATCTAAAGGCTGGACTCAGTGATCTAAAATTTTGATTCAATGACCTAAAGGTTGGACTCCATGATCTAAAGGCTGGATGCAATCTAAAAGTTGGATTCCACGATCTAAAGGCTGGACTCCATGATCTAAAATTTGGATTCAACGATGTAAAGGTTGGACTCCATGACCCTGGAGGACTTTTCCACCCTAACAGATTGCATGATCAAGCACTTCATGGGCAGGACGTGTCCAACACTTGTGTCTGCCCACGGCAGATGCACCACACATGGTTGTCCTGTGAAAGCCCACCAGAATTCCCTCCCTCAGCAGCATTCCTGGCAGGAAGCACCCTGGGAGCAGTACCTTGAAGGCCCGTGCTTCGGAGTTGCGGTGGGTGACGGTCTGTGCCAGGAGGCTGCGCCATCCCATGGGATCCTCCTTGTAGGAGAGCTGCCCAGCCCGGAGCTTCACGTACAGGATGCCACCCTTGGAAAGGATCGACCTGGAATGCCACAACAGGGCCCATTTACAGAATCGGTTCAAAGAGAGGAAGTTCAAACTGGATTATTGGGAAGGAATTCTTCCCTGCGAGGGTGTGGAGGCCCTGGCACAGGTTTTCCAGAGAAGCTGCGGCTGCCCCATGCCTGGAAGTGTCCAAAGCCAGGTTGGATGGGGCTTGGAGAAACCTGGGGTAGTGGAAGGGGTGGCACTGGGTGATCCTTAAATCCCTCCCAACCCAAAGCATGCTGCACTAATGGACTGAGTTCAATTTAATCCTTCCATTGGACAAGAGGGCAATCAATGATTGGACTCATTATCTTGGAGGTCTTTTCCAACCTAAATGATTGTGGGACTGATCAATGGCAAGTAAATGACCTAAAGGCACCCTGTTGCTGAGCAAAGACCGAGCTGGTTTCTCCCACCCCTCACTGGGGAGTGCAAAGATGAGAGTGATTTCCACACCCTCCCTCCACCCCAGATCCTGTGTTCCGGTAAAATCTCCGGTTCCCACAGCTGCCCGCCACGTTTCGAGCGCGTCACAAGGGTGGGTGGCACTCTGTGACATGGGGTGACACAAGAAAAAGCATTTCACAGGGCTTTGTAACAGTCCCCAACAGTCTGGGAAATGTGATATCACCACCACTCAAAACCAAACCAAAACCATGAGTTGTAGCTGCTCTCCGGTGCCTCCATCCCACTGCCAGCCTCTGTGGGTTTTACTATCAGGTTTTCCCCGACCCTGTTTTTTTGCATGAATTATTCACCTCAATGGGTGAAACCCAACTCTGCAGTTTCTTTCTTCCCCCCTAAAGTGCTGTCAGATGCATAACAGTGACTTGATGAAACCCAGGTTTCAACCCAGAGCTGTGGGAGGGTTTAAAAAAAACATGAAATACGATTACTACGAGGTCATGATTCAGTTGAGCATTAAAAAAACACTTACTGGAGATGAGTCGTTCCCTTGCTTAAATCTATTAATAATTCCCAGTACCGGGGGCCCTTCACTCTGATCTGTCAATAGAAACATTTTATTACTAAATATAACCAGAATCATTGAATTAAGAGGCTTCTACTTTTTTTTTTCAGGGTTGTTTTATAGTGTTGCCCACACAGAAAATTCAGGAGGAGGTTTGTGTCTCCTACAGGGAATTCCCTGCTGCATCAGATCTTGGGAGATCTTGATCAAGACAGAAGACAGAGAATTGTCTTTGGAATCGTAATGGGACAATGTCATCCAGAGTCAGGATAAGGAATCAAAACCCATCAGATCTCAGCTCTTGAGTCCTGTGATGCAAAATCCAGGTGATTTTCCATTAAAACAGAGATTTCCTCTACCTGCTTCAGTAAGTGGAGCTCTGGGAGAAGCGTGGGTGCCATCAGCTCCTCGGTGGCCTCCCCGTACCACTGCGTGCCCTGCAGAACATCACGGGAGCCACAGGTTAGAAATGCTCATTTCCATGGGAAAAGGAAGGAAAAGGGCACCTCGTGGGGAACAACTGCCCTGGCAGCAGGCAGGGGGTTCTGTTCCTAAGTAAACACAGGACTCATGTCAGGAAACATGGACTTCCCAAGCTGTATTTTCCATGGATGGATGGATGAACACCTAACACTGGGCAAGGCCAAAACGTGAAGGTTTGGGAAGCAAGCTGTAATGGGAACATGGAGAATCCTTGCCAGAATCACAGAGATGCACCTCTTCTCCCTAAAAATTCCAGGAACTCAATTCTGAGCATCTCCCTTCTCCCATATAAAATAAATCCCACAGAAAGGACTCTTCCCTGAAGGACACCTGATGGAAGCACCAAGGAGAAACACCAAGTTGCTCATCTCAGAATTAGGAGAAGGCCTGGAAAACCACAAATGGTTCCAGCTACCTCTGAGCCTTTGGAAATCCTTCTGAAGAGAGAGAAGAACCTGGGTCAGTCAGGACACCCTTGAAGACTCTGGTGACTCTCCCTGTCCTCCCTTCTGCTCTCCAGGTGCAACCAAAGCACACCTGAGGTGTGAGTGGGTTCAGCCCAACCCTTCACTTATTTGTGCAGAATTCGCCTCGTCTCCACCACAGCTTGAAACCAAACCCAAGACTGGAGGCCGCTCCAACGAAAACTGGGATAAATCCGAGTGTTTGGTCATCCCACAGCCCCTCGGGGCCTCTCAGCCACGTTACCTTGTAGGTGACCTCTATGAGGGCGTAGCAGGGGGTGTTGGTGTCCACGTCCACGGGAGTGAGGAGCCTGGGCTCGGCCGCCAGCACGTACAGGTGACGCAGAGCCTGCAGGTGGTACCTGCGGTGGGAACCGGGAGCTCAGCACGGGCTAGGAACGATCCCAGACACCCAATTCCTGCTCCACACCCAAATACAGCTCCTGTAGCCATGGTATTGGTTAATTAATAGAACAGGGCTTAATGGAGCAGAAGCAAAAGTAATTGAAGGTCATAAATGGACAGATCTTTCACAAAAATCTTTCCAGCTGAGCAAACTGGAGCGGCCACATCACGGCAGCACAGCAGAGCTGGTGTTTCCTCGCTGCCCAAAGATCCCTACCATTGTCATTTACTTCTTCCATTTCCCACTTTTTTTTTTTTTACGGAGAACCTTCAGAAATTGATTTTTGGTAAAAATCCATCATTTGTCTTTTGTAAGAAGATGGTTCAGCTAAAGGAAATGGGATCCCCATGGAAGCCTTACCGATTGTCCGTGCTGTGAACAGGGAAGTGAGGGTACAGAGCACAGAGAAGAGCAGCAATGGAGGAGTTGGAAGTGCTCAGGGAGTATCTGTAGGAAAAAACCAGATTTCCTTCTAAAAAACACAGGAGGCCAAAATAATTTGGTGGGATGAGGAAAGGAATTTCCAAAAGTGCACAAAGACAACAAGACTTTCTCTGCCAACAGAAGACGCCTTCGTGCATCCATATATTAAAAAAAGAGAAATGGAGGAAATGGAAATAAGGGTTGAGATGTGCCTTTGGAGCAGGCCCATTACCTTCCTCCTCCCAGGAAGAGGAGCCCCAAAGCCATGTGGTGAGCCAGGTGGAAGCCGTAGTTCATCTCTCCCCCCGTCTTCTTGTGCATGAAACGGCAGAGCTGGAGCACTTTGAGGTTCCCAGAGCCGGCCATGACCATGGCCAGGGCCAGGAGAAGGACACTCAGGCACGTTTCCAGGTTATAGTGACCTGTCTTCAAGCACAACAGAGAGATTTCATCACAATTCCATGGCCAACAGCACATTCCAGGTGGGATGATCCACCACTTTCTACCCCGAGCTTGAAAACCACATTCCCCAAAAGGAGGGAGAGCCAGCAAAATCCTTCAATGATGCGCAGCTATGCCACATCCTATATATCATGTGTAATCCAGGAAATTAAAAGGGCTGGGTTGGTTTCCATTGAGGTTTTGCTGAGGATCACACAAAGCCATCTTTTTGCTTGGAAAAACTTACTATGGATGCTGTCGGAGCCGACAAGCACTTCAGGAAATCCGTGGCGTATTTGTACTAGAAAGAAAAGGAATGCCCAGTGAATATGGATCCAAAAGGTGTGACAGCTCCCTGGGAAGTGAATGGAATCAAATAACCTTCCTCTTACCAGGCACTGAAATGCTGCCAGATTTTCTGAGCCGGCAAAACGAAATCCCAGGGATAAACACGCTCCGGCGATGATGTAGACGTGAGCTTGCCTAAGGAACAACACAAATGGGATATGACAAATGCTCCTCTTCTCCTCGTCTGAATACACAGCACAAACCCCTTCATCCCTTAAAAATAAAAGGGAAGAGGCTCATCCTTTATAGGATATCCCATATAACAAAACTCTCCTTTACAGGACAGTAAAATTCCCTCGGAGGAGATTTTTGGGACACTCACGCCAGTGTTTCCAAGCTCAGGTCTTCAGAAGAAGGCAGCTCTGTTGCATGAAGAGAGATAATGTTCTCTCTTATGATCTGTAAAAAGCAGGAAAGGAAAATAAATCCAAGGGAAAACTGATGACTCATTGAAACTCTGGCCATCAAGAGCTCATAAGTGATACCAAACAGGTCTAAGGGAAGGAAAGGCTGTTTTTTCCCCAACAGAGACCATCAGCATCCTGTAGATCTTATAGGTATTGAGCTCATTTGGTCTTAAAAATTCCATACAATATTTTGGAATATCGCTGATTCCACTGTTGGGAAGTTATTCCTCCATGCACCAGTTTTGGACCTGGCAATGCAGGGAAAAGTTTAATCCTTTCCTTTCCCTGACATCATTTTGTGTCTGGAACAATCCCATCTCTCCTCAATCATCTCCTTTCCAGTCCCTGGTGCTCCTAAAATCCAGGGATCCCAGGGGACAGTCACCTCTGTCATGTTAATGCTCATTTCCTTGTGCTCCTGACATGACTATGGAAATACCCACATGGAAAACAACCCAGGGAGGTGTAAAATTGAGAAGCAAACACACCACACATAAACAAACACCTACCTGAGGCACGTTGCTGTTGACCCACTTGGAATTGGGCAGGATGTCATCCCACAAAATCAGGCATCGAGCCAGGGTCTGGAAAAAGGGAGAAAATTTATCTATGGAACTGGGAAAAGCTATAAAAATACACCTAACAATTAATGTGACATTCCCCATAAATTTTGTCTTTCATCTGTTTCTCCCTAAATTCTGTCTCCATGGCAAGGAAGCTGCCACACTACAAAGAGGAACTGTTGGAAGGGGTGAGTTTGGATGGGAAGCAAAGAATTCTGGACGATGGGCATGCTGGGCTGGAATTCCTAAACATCATTTAAATGGACGAGGAATGAACCCAAGGGAAATCTTACCCTCAACAAAAGGAATTCTGGTTTGACAAAGTCCAGCAGATACATGGTGTCTGGTGCTTTGAGCCAGTCAGCAATGGATCTGCAGGGCATGGCAAAAGAAAAGGGTTTCCAGGTCACATTCCAGCAATTCCAAACCCCAGCAGAGCCAACACTAAGGCAGTTTCAGCCTGCAGGAATTCCCTGGTCAATACCTGTTGTTGGTCTTCAGGTAAATCATGGCAAGTGCAAGGGTGGCACCTGGACACGTCACATCCACGTTGATGGTGTCTCCTTCCTGGGAAAACACAGGGAACACTTCCCACAGGTTCACTTGGAAAGGAATGATGCTCCCAAAGTCATGGAGACATCTCCCAGAATTCCAGCTTTAATGAGGCAGCATTGGCACCACGTACCTTGATTTGGTAACTGGGAGATTTGTGCTTCTCCCTGTGCATTCCTGCCTGGAATCTCCTGTGTCCCCCCACCATGTACTGGTAGAGCTGCTCGGGAACGTTGAGGTCTGACATCCCAATCAGGTTACTGCCATGCTAAGGAATGGAGAGAAGGAAAACATGGAAGTGCCTTCCTCTAGGAGAAAAACCCACAGGCGGCAGGGAGCCAAGGATGGAACAGCTCTTGGAATGCCATCCCAATGGATAATGAGTCTCCTAATTGCAGCTGACTTACCCCAAGGCACACCATTCCCAAGGCCAGCCCTGATGCCAGGGAATAGGACTCTCTGTCCGTGCAATATTCCATTTCTGGGCCGGGGGGACGCCCTGGGGAAAACCAAACCAGCAAAATTCATCTTTGAAAATCCCAGCTTATTGCTTAATTCCTACTGAAAGGAGAAAAAAAATATCTGTCCATCTTTAGGGAAGTCCTCAGTGGAATGGCAAAGAGCTGGCAGTTCATCCATCCACTCCCAAATAGCAACTCCCTCCTGAATGTCATGGTTGGAGTTTAGAGCCATGGTTTAAAAACGCCATAAAAATGCCAAGTTTAACTGAGGATACTTTAAGATCCTGAACCAATCCAAATGCTGCTGCTAAAAAAGGATTGCACATATCCAATTTCTAGAAACACAACAATCTCACCCTTAAAATTTATCCCATTCCCTGTCAAATAAACCACACAGTCTCCAAGTATAGTCCCATGTAAACATGGAGAAAAGCTGTTACAAATTAACTCAGAACGAGAGCACAAGTGAGATCACAAATCTGCTGTTCACATCAGCTCTTAAGGCCTAGTGGTTAAAAACCCTTAAAATCCCAAACAGGGGAATTTAGGACACCAAATTTCCAAGTGGAAGAAGCAGGAACAGTAATGATGCTGCCACCTTTCTTTTCCTAAACCCAGTGACTTTCCTTTTTATGCTGCACAAGCTCCCAAGAGGAACCATGAGGTTTGGGAAAACGGGAAGAAAATGTGGTGGGAAAAGGCGCCAAGGTTACAATCCCAACTCCCTGGTGCACACGGCGACTATCCCAGCCCTCATCCTGTTTTTCCAGCGTTGGCACCCACCTATCTCAGCCAGCAGCACCTCAGCAGTGTGCCTGTGGGCAGTGCCCTGGTAGACCAGGCCTATGCCGACCACGGCAGCCACCTGGACGTTGTGGGGCACATCCAGCTCCGTGGAGGTGGGGGGCAGCAGGGCAGGGATGTGGATGCTCAGCAGGCGGGTGAT
Source organism: Agelaius phoeniceus (assembly GCF_051311805.1). Taxonomy (NCBI): domain Eukaryota; kingdom Metazoa; phylum Chordata; class Aves; order Passeriformes; family Icteridae; genus Agelaius; species Agelaius phoeniceus. The sequence continues at coordinate 111,947,775 of NC_135267.1, read as the reverse complement.
GGCCATGTCCATGGTGCCCAGCTTGGCAGCGGAGACGCCGAGCAGGAGCCCGATGCTCGTCATCTCGTGGCCCTGGGTCAAGGGGACAAGGAGCAGTGAGGCACATTCCCAGTGAGGAATGAGAAAACCCCTGTCCCAGTGCTCCAGTGGCCTATCCCAATGAGCTGTGTGCAGGGTGGAGATCTGGTGGTAACACTGCTGAAAATCTTTGAACAGAAATGGAGGTTCCTCATTTTGCAGAATGCCAGAATATTTAGGATTGGAAGGGATCTCTGGAGATCATCCAGTCTATCCCCCCTGCTCGCTCAGAGCAGGTGACACAGGAATGCATCCAGGTGGGTTTGGAATGGAGTTTATTCAGAGGCTCCATGCCCTCCCTGGACAGCCAGTTCTCCACCACTTCCTTGGAGAGAAGTCCTTCCTCACATTGAGAAAGGAACCTTCCAACCCAAACCATGCACCATGACCACAACAAAGCAACTCAGACATTCTCCCACACCAGGAAACTCCCAATGCAGCAGTTCAAAGAAACCTTCCTTGTTTTGCCTAAAGAATCCAATCCCACCGGGATCTGCCTCTTGGATGTGCCAGAACTCCTCACCTTTGTCAGGTAGTCGTGGATGTTGAGGGTGGCCAGCTTGGTGAGGTGCCCGTTGAGGCCCAGGGCCATGAGGAACCCCGCGTACTCGTTGGCCAGCTCGGCGATTTTGGGCTTGTTGTAGACGATCCAGGCGGAGTCGATCTGGGAAGCGGGAGCGATCTTCAGGCCGGCGGCCACGCCGTTGTGGAAGCTGGCCCAGCAGGCCATGTTGGGCGGGACATCGATGTTGCCACTGTTCAGATCCACAGTGGTGTTCCTCGGAGGGGCACGGCCTGCCATGGGAGAGGGGGTAACAGCGGTCAGGAGAAGCCGAGCTCCTCATCCAGTGCCAAGAGAGGGAACAGTTCCGATCCAAGAATGTTCAGGAATGTCAGGACAGCCCTTTGCAGGATCTCCATCCTGTATGACCTCAGCACTGCTTATGCCATTTTTCCACTCCTCTCTCCTTCTGTACCTAATAAAAGGTTTCAGTGTTTGATAACACCGGCCCTGACCATTCCAGAAGGATCTTCCACCATTCTAGGTGGCAGATTCAAAGCCCAAAGGAGCTGCTTCCCCACAAAACCCACACTTGAGCCGTGAAATCCTTGGTGGAGAAGATGTTATAAAAATGACTGTAATAGGATAACAGCTGGAAGAAAGCCCATCCTGCTCTGGGATGGACTGGGAAGGAACCCCTGACCAACATACCAGTGAGGTTCAGCTTAGGGATGGGCAGCTGCTCCGTAGGCACAGGATGGTAGGAGAACAGGGTGAACATTCCTCGTCCAACTGGGAGTGCCATGGTTCGCTGGCACAGCTGCAGCAACCTGGTGGGGAGGTGAATCCAAAAACCACATGGAAAATTTTCCCAAATATAAACACCTACAAACAACGGGCACTGGACAGAACCATTTTTCCCTCATTGTGACTCCTTCCTTCTCCTTTTGAACCAAATCTTTGGTCCTTACAAGGTTCATCTCCAAGATACCTTCTGGCTGTTGGAACCTTGCACTACTTTTCCCTTAAAGCTGGTTCAATAAATCCATTCCACAGACACTTCCCAGCCGTGCTGGAAGCGAGGTGAGGGGAGAAAGCCAAGTAAAGGCGGTTGCCCTGCGGGATCCTGCAATGAGTGGTGATAACACCGAGTAATAACCCGCGTACAGAGGTGATAAGGTGCTTCCAAGAATGCCGACCACAATTCTCTACGATTTAGTCTGGAAACACTTTCTAAACTCCTTAGATTACTCAGCTCCCTAGGTCAGACTCAGTACATGTTGCAGGGTAATGGTGTTCTCGGGTTTGCTTTTTAATTTGGTTTTTAAAGAAGAGGTTTTCAAACCCCCCCCCCCCCCCCCCCCAAAAAATGAATAAAGCAGGACAGGGATAATCGAGGCCACTGGACACAGGTTTCAAAGGAATGGGATGCGACAGTGAATGTGCTTTCTGTGGAATTCCAAGGTCCCCTGGCTCAAGACCAGCCTATCACAAAGGGTTCTCCGGCTTTAGGCAGGGCATGGATGGTTTGGTCTCTACACAGGAGGTCCTGCTTATATTTCACATTTTTTGGGCAGAGGAAAGTGCTACAAAATCCCTTCAAATCCAACTGACCTCAATGTGCTGTCTGTCCTTCCCAAGAGCCCCCTACTCCAACACAGCAGAGCTTTGATCCACGCAACTCCAAAGACTTGGATTAGGATTTTTTTTTTTAAATTAGATTCTGAGCCTCCAAAAATATCCCCACAACCTTTCAGCTGAATGAAATACTGGGGAATAGAAACAGCTGGAAATGGAGAAATTTCCAATTTTATATATGGGGCTTGGAGCAACCTGGGATAGTGGAAGGTATCCATGGCGATGGCAGAGCTTGGAATGAGATGAGCTTTAAGGTCCATCCAAACCCAACCCAAGCCAAGGCATTCCATGCTTCCAGGACTCCTTACCTGTTTTCCTTCTCCTCGATGTACTCGTGGTCACTGGCCTCTGGCATCTGCACCACGTTGACGCGGACGGGCCGGGCGCTCTGGAGGAGCCTCCTCACCTCCTGCACCCTCAGGTCCTCGCTCCAGATCAGGGACATCACCTCCTCATTCATGTCGTTCATGCCATCCTCATCCTCCTCCGACTCGGCCGCTGACGGAATGTCCGAGGACAGCACCGTGCCCACGGACTGCAAGGGAAAGGGAAAAGACAATTCCAGGGGAGGGGAAAACTGTCAGGAAGGCACCACAACCTGAACTCACCCAGCACAATGTGATGGGTCTGTACACAGGAGGGATGGACACACCGATGGAGGGTCACGGCATTCCCATGCTCCTTACAGGAATTAAAAGGCCTGGAGGATTTCCAAAGATGGAAATCAAGTACTTCTGCACAACCAAATGGGATAAATAACTAAAGACAAGAGGATATGACACCCCAAATGCATTGAGGAGGTGACGTGTGATGAAGTTCTTGTCCTTTCAAAATCTTTCCTTGTTTTGAAGCAGTTGTAGGAAAGGGTTTCCCTTTCCCTGCCTACTCCATCAGCCCAGTTCATGATTATCCCAATTTGTGATCACTCCAACCAGAGCTGCTGTTCTGCAGATTCTGCTCCAAACCCTGTGTTATTTTTTAAAGTGTTGATGTTTCCACACATTAATTTGGATTCCCTCCACAACCACCTTGGAAAAGCAAATTACCCATTAAAACAAACAGCCCGCACAGCAGAAAATCCCAAAATTCCTCACTATCAGAAAACTTGGGATTCATCACAGCACCAGAATGGTTTTGGAACTTCCACACATGAACAGAAAAGCACTAAAGCTTAGGAGGACTCTTGGAAAACCCTTTTTCCATGCAAGGTTTAAGAAATGCTTTTCTAAAACTCTGCTCTCCTGTTTGCTCACATCACACAAGTGATGAGAGGACCCAAAGGGAACAGATCTTCCCGTGGTTCTCTGGGAACATGTGGCCCCTGGAAGGCAAGTAAATGAAGAGCTGATGAATGAAACCCAATTTCTTCTGGTAAATCCACACTCAATCTCAACACACAACTGCACCACCCAGAGCAGCAGCGTCCGTTCTGAAACAGGAAACTCCACCCTGCCCTCCTGAGAAATGACAAACAATTTGGGGTTTGAAGCTCACTTTGGCCTTTTAAGGTCACATCAATTCGAGGCATTGTTATAAAGTCAGTGATAAAATCAAATTTATCATCGTTTTCGATGATTTGTGAGGGTTTCGGTTGGGCACAGCTTCCACCGGCAGCAAACAAAAAGGATTTTTTGTGTGGTGGCAGGTGGGAGTTTGACCTGGAGTTAATGAACCTTTCTGCCAAATTAATTACAGTTTTGATATGCAATTAGTCATATAGCCTTTGCTGCAGAAAACTGGAATAACTTTAATATCCCTTCCAAAGCTGAGACAGCAAAAAAGGATCTTGACCAAGATGGACTTGAGATTTCAATTCCAGTTCCTGACTTTGGAAAAGGCTCCAATCTTTTGCCATGATGGGGTTTTATGCCAGCCTTAGGAAGATTTTTGGTTTTCAACAAAGGACATTTCAGTGAGAAACAATTCCTTGGGATGCTGGTGATAGCCACCATCAGAAGGAAGAGAAAAACATCACATTGTTTTTTAAATCATTTTACCTCAAGATACAAATAACTAAAACCCTTTTTGGGAAAAAAAGAGAAATGTGGCAAGTGTATTTCCAAATCCAGCTCTTCTAGTGGAAAGGAGGATGCCAGCCATGCCAACACAATGAGCCTCTGACAAATACCCACTTCCTTCTCCTTCTGCCATGGTTTGATGGCAGAGCCTCTGGAGAAAGCACCAAAGAATGGGAGGAGGAGGAATCCAACAGCTCTGGAGGTAAAACTTTTGTCTAAATTTAAAAATGTGATTTATCTTGAGTTTTCCCAGCTATTCATGATTATCCACCCCTGCTGGACGTTGCTTTTCACACCAAAACCCTTGAACATGTAAATCTTCCATTTTGTCGCCCTCAGTTTGGGAATTAATCTGGAAATCCCTGAGCTGCTTGCTCTGCCCAAACCCTGGGATTGGGAAATCCCTTTGTGGCCATACTCACGGATTTTCCCTTCTGCAGGCTCCCTTCCCAGGCCTGCTTGGAAAGATCCTGGCGGCCGATGAGGAGGCAAACGGCTTCCGGCCAGTCCGAGGCCGGCTGCTCCCGGCACTGGTAGATGGCATCCCGGATGGGAAGGGCCACACCGAAGGGAAGAGATTCCAGATCCCTCAAGGTGAAACCTTAAAATTAAGGAGGGGGAAAAAAAAATCCTAAATAAGTGTTATCAATCCCAGACAAAGAGTGCTTCTTGTTATCCAAGCACAAGGTTATTTGGGAATGTTGTTGTTTCGCTCTTACCAACACTGGTCATCCAAAGGACCAATTTTTCAGCCAGGCTGGAAACAGAAGTGCTGGATTTGAAATTGCACCTGGAAAATTAAGGAGAAGCCAATAAAAGCTCACCCAGAAGTCAGCAGGAAGTCACAAACTCAATAAAACAGCACCAAAAGTTTCCATACCGATTGTCATCCTGCTCCATCTGCTGCTTCCGTTGGCCTAGGAAAGACAAGGCTGTGTTAATTCCATGTTTTCCAAGCTTGAGACACTCCCAGGATGGAGTCAAAGCATCCTTACCTGATGTGATCTTGTACAAATAATGGGAGGCCTCATTCAGCACAGCACTCTCATCCCCAAGGATGTACAAAGCCACACTCTGGGGAGGAGAAATACCAAAAAAAAGTCGTTTTGGCAGCTGATATTCCTTTGCTTCCCAGAAAAACAGGCAGGAAGTAACTGCAACACAACCTCAGAAGTGGTGCAGGTGTATTGTGAAAGGTGACTGAAACAACTGAACAACAACAAACTTTGAAGCTTTGAATTTTGGGGGAAAAAATCCACCCTGAAACAATGCACTGAATTTTCCCTCACTGCTCCAGAGATAAAAGATAAATATCTTCCCAACAGAAAAACATGTTCCCAGTTATCCTTCTAGTGTTTCTCACATGCCATTTCTCCTGCAGGACACACACGTTTTCCACGTGGTCTCCTCCCCATCTTGGATATTTTGTGAAGGCTCCAAGTGAAAAGCTGTTGGGTCCAGCCAGCAAAATCCAAGGGATCAGTCATTATATTTTGAAAATTCTGGGAAAAATCACATCCAGGTAAAATGCTCTTGTGGGCTTTATGAAGATCTTTTAACTCTGAGCTCTGCAAGGGCAGATCAGGCAGGGACAGGAAGAAAATAGATCCTGGCTTTTTCTCCCTGTTTTTCTCCTTAGGCACCTCAGGCTTGACACCTCTGCTCCCAGTTGGAAGGGTTTTCCCATCAATGAGTAAGGAAGTGATGCTGACCAGGAGATACCATCAGCACTCACAGGACTAAATATTGATGTTGGGGCATGCCCAAGGAGAAAAAATGGGGGAATTCTCATTCCCTAAACACAGATAATTCCAAGTTCCATTATTACTTTGCACAAACCACAGAAAAACACAGAAGTGGTGAAGCTGCTCGGCTCCAATACATCCAGTAAATGAATCCCTCTGTTATTTCACCCTCCTTTAGAGATGCTTCACTCCCAGGAAATTCAGCAGCTGGAGCAAGCCCTGCCCACAGGGCAGTGCTGACAGAACAAGGCACATTCCCTGTCTTCCCTGTCCCCCAGTACTCACCAGTACCACCAGTTTGCTCCTTTCACAGATCCCTGGTAAGTAGGGATAAGGCTGCACTCCCTCTCCCTTCAGGCAGGAACTCAGCCACTGGAAGATACTTGGAGGCTCAGCAGAAAAAAAGGAGGGATGGAGCATGAAACCTGTTTGGACTTAAGACGAACAGCAAAGACCGTGAGCTCAGGGAAAAGGCACAAGAATTCCTCACCATTCCCAATTCCTCCGGCATTTCCTTCAACAAGACAAATCCAGCATTTCCCCACAAAATGTTACAGATCCCTCCTGTCAGATGGGATTTTATGACAGGAATGAAAACTCAAGGCATCTATTTAAGGAAGAAAAATTACTTCAAAGGAATAAGCAGGGGATAATCCTCCAGAATGAGGGGAATGTTAGAAACAAAGGGACTATCCAAGTATCACAGAATAGCCAAAGGCTTGAACTCACCCTGGTCAATTATGCAGGTCTGCCTGGAGGTTTTGACAAGGGCTGGGTAGTCCCTGTAGTAATAATCCATGTAAGCTTCCAGTTTCAAATCCCTGGAATGAGAGAGAGGGGAGTCACAGACTGGGAAAAAAAATATTCCAACCTCTTAGATGCCACCTTTGGGCAGCTGCTGCTACTGGGGAAGAATTTAGAGCCATGGAACAATTAGGAAGGGTTTTAAATACTCCTTTCTTTCAAATACAGAGCAAGTTTGCTCCAATTTGGGCAATCCCACCAAAACAAACAATTTTCCAGTGGGAATACCTCGCCAGCTGAACCAGGAGAACCACGAGGGAGCGGAGTCCTTCTCCCATCAGACTGTTCAGTTTGAGCTCCTCATAGATGAGGTGGAGAACAAAGAAAATGGCAGGGATGTGGGAGAAAAGGAGGGTGGAGGAATCCAAACTGAGGCTCTGGGAAAAGTCATCCCTGGAAGCTGAAACTTCCAGAGGGTCCAGGCGCAGAGCTTTGGCAATGGGATGAGACTCGAAATTCCTGTGGTAGTCAGAGCTCAGGAGATATTCCCAGTCCTAGAGCAAAGAAACAGGAAAGAAAGACAAGAGGATCCATGGTGAACATAATTTCCAGAAAGGAATTCCAAAGCACTGTTACAGAGGAATTTTTTCCCTAAAAACCAATCCAAATATAACAGAGGGAACCGTTTCTTACCTCATCTGACCCAGTTTCTGATGGCCTTGCCTTCTTTGGAGCAATGACTGGGGAGAGTGATCCTTCAAAATCGAGCTGCAACAAATTTAAGAAAAAGAAATAAAAATAAAAGAAATAAATAGAAAAATCAAATTAAATAAAGAGGTTTTTTTTGTGATTTCTTAGGAACCAGGGTTTCTTGTGATTTCTTTGGAACCAAGGTTTCCTAGGTGAATCACAACATCTGAACTCAAGCCAAGTAGGACATGATGTGGCTTGAGGTATTTCTGGATTTGCTGAACAATCCCCAGAAACACAAAATCCTCTTTAGGGAACAACAACCTGAGCTGTGACCTGTGTTTAAACTCAGAATCGATTTATTATGTATGAGATTAACCAAATTTAATATAGCAGTGTTACGTGTTGAGGTGGAATCAAATCTCCTTCTTTTTTTTTTTTTTTTTTTTTTTTATAATAAGCACCTTGTAAATGTACCTCATGATAAAGACAGAATAAAACAGGCCTGAAAACTAGAAGTGAAGAATGGATTTGCTCACATTCCGTGTCCAGCAGAGCCTCTCGGTGTTGTAACCCATCATGTTCATGAGACAGGTGACAAATAAATTCCACTCTGAGTGGTAGCTGGGCCCTCCTGGGGCGTTGTAGGCGTTGTACCACTTCACCAACATCTGCACAGCTGTTTCCTTGGGCAGGATGGCTTTCACCCCCTGCAGGCATCTCTTCACTGTTGGAAAAGAAGGAAATCATCCATCAGCTCTGCTGTCCTGGGATTTGCTTCATCAGTGGTGGAAATCTCCAAGGTTCATCTTGCTGCGCCTGCTTTCAACTCTAAATAGAGCCACAAAACTCCAACAGCTCTTCCTTGAGTCGAGCACAAATCCTCCGATTTGGAACAAAAATAAGGAAAAATACTCCTTTTTTTGCTCATTACTGAAACCAGCCACGTCTGAACTGGCACCTCAGCCCTTTCCCAAGCAAAGCAAAAGCCACCTAAAGCTTTGGAACCCTACCTAATTCCGAGGTGGCGATTTCAGGAATACTGATCCGAACCATGGTGTTATTGCTGAGCTCCTGGAAAATCCAACAAAAGTGGAAACAAATCAGGAAATGCATCAAGGAAATGCAGGCAGAGTCATTTTCTATCAACTCAGAACTCTTTAGTGGGTGAAGATATTCCCGAATCTTGGCTTATGCTACATTAAGATATGGAATTCAGGTGCCAGCTCTGTGAAACACTGGAAATCTTGGAATTATCTTGAATAATCTTTGCTATCAAAAGTGTTGCCCCAAATGACAGGAAAATACCTACTAAAGTTACTCTGTTGTGGACAGGATCCCTCAGAGCTTGGATGAAAGTCCCAAGCTGCTGGAAAGTGCAGTCCTCAACGTAGGGGGAGTCATGGAGCTTGGAAGAATCCCTTAATTCCGGAACTGGTGACAAAAGCACGCTCTGGAAAGTGGGAAAAACGAGCCCATTTTAGAGTTCAAATTGAAGTGGAATTCAGAAATAAAGTGGATCTGATCAAAGAACAGCTATAATTGTTGGGTTTGAAGTACTAACAAGAATCTTGGAAATGACTACAGATCTTTCCAATCCCTGCCTTGGAAGGGTTATGGCAAACAGAAATAAATAAACAGGGCAGCACCACAGAAATCTTCTTTAAATACAGTTTATTCAGAGGATTTACAAAACAAGAAGGAAAGATTCAACTGCAAAAGTCACCTTAGAAGATAAAAAACCACCAATCATTAGAAGAAAAGGAATATTTCCTTATTTGTTACCTCTTCCAGGGGCCCCAGGTGCTTGTTCAAAGGCTTGGATGGAGTACTGACACTATCCAAGGGAGTGCTTGGCCGAGGCATTGGGTTGGACATTGTCAGGGATGGAGCAGGAAGCCCAGGAATAAAAACCTTCCCCACCTTTTTGGTGGAAAAGGGAAACAAAAAGTTAAGTTTTTCTCTAAAAACACCCTCCACAAAAATTACTTAATTGTCCCATTAATGCTATGGATGCTTCAGAACTCTCAGCACTGCACATAAATTAGGGAAGGAAAAGGTGTCGCTTACCCGAACCACTCCGGAATAAAGCACCAGATTCCCACTGCCTTCCAGAACCAGCAGTGTGTCAATTCCCTGGAATAATCAAGCAGCACATTCAGCTCCCTGTGTTTAATTAAGGAGGCAGCAGCTGCATGACAAGGACATTCCACAGGTAACAGTACCTCCACTGGAGCTGCATCCTTTGCTGGAATATTGGTGACAGATCCAAAGATCAGCTGTGATTTATCGTTGCTCTCTTGGAATTTTACACACCTAGGGATTAGAAGGAACAGGAAACATAAAAGATTTGTCCTGGGTGTTGTTACAGAAAGAAAACACAGACTTCCAACAGTGCAGTGGATTTTTCCTGAGTTTTGTGCTTCCTTCTTTGTTTTCCCTGCTTTGCCCAAAAGAAATCAACTTATTTTTAATTTTCTAGTTAATTAAAACCCCTGATGTACTTCCAGCTGGGAATTTCTGGAGTGCTTCTCCTGGTTCACCTGTCCCCAAGGAATGCTCACCTCAGCTGGAGCTGGGATTCCACTAAAAAGCACAGGAATTTCTGCCCACAAAGGTCAGTGGAAATGAACACTTTGGATGCCTGGGAATTCTTCTCTCTGGAAAAGAGACACAAGGACCAGGTTAGAACCTGATTTCCTTTGGAGACTCCATGAAACCATTCAGAAAGCCTGGAATAACACACCAGGAAAAACTGGTCTGAGTGCTCAGTTCTCTGCAAGGGAGCCGGGCACCTAGGGAGCACCATTTCCCCCCCAAAAAAATCAGGGAGTGCAAGTCCATGAAGGCTCCAAGATGGCTCCAATTGCAGAAAAACTACTCAAATAAGCTGTGTTTTCACTTTGATTCCTGCTTCCCAACTCTCATCCCAAGAAAACCAGCTGACCTCATGCTTGGGACTGTTTCTGTCCACAGGTGGTCGATGCAGAGCTCAGGAACGATCGGCTCCGTCTCCGGCACGAGGAAGGAGTCGTTGGAAATGGAATTTGGGGAATGGGTAACGCTGGGTCTCCTTGGGGACTGGGCACTACTGGAGAAGTTGAACCTCTGCACTCCAGAGAAGGAATGGACTCCCAGGGCTGGGGAATGGGAACGGCTGTAGGCAGAGACAGGATATGGATGAGGAGGGGATCTTCAAAATCATAGAAAAATCAGATATTGATGCAGTCAAAAAGTGGATCTTCAAATTCAGGGAGAACCCCAGGGAGCTTATCCACTGACTTCAAAAACTCAACCAAACCATAAACCAGGAACTAGCTCACTGTTGATTTCCTTTAGTTTTCTAGCACAGGAAAACAATTCTCTAATTATTTTCCGGGCATCTCTGTCCAAATCCAACAGATGAGATTTCAAAAGGATTTCAGATGGTCCATTCCATCAAAAATCCCTCCTAACCCCTTCCTTCTAATTTCTTTAGAGAAGCCAGCCCAAAACACTCCTGGGACTCAAACATCCCACAGACATTCCTTGATCCACGACAGAGCAGCCTCCTGGCTCTGGCACAGGCCTCACTCCCCTCCTGTAATACTGGGATAATGGCACAGGGAGGGCATTCCAAGGGAAATTGCAGGTGCTGCAACACAAGAGGCACCAGAGCCTTGGATGGAAAGACGGAGAGCAAAATGTGTCCATGCTATTCCATGGGTGCCATCCTTTGGGATTTGCTGTGGGTGCTCACCTCAAAGCAGCCATGTTGGAGATGGTGGGAGAGCGGGATTGCAGGTTGGGAGAGGAGCTGGATCTGCTCTGGCTGTGGATGGATGAGTAGTTCTGGAAAGGGGAGCCCCCAGGGGAGTCTCCTTTGGAGAGGCTCCGGAGATGAGCGGTCAGGGAGCTGCTGGTGGCCATGTGCTGGGGGGTGCCCCCCTGCTCTGGGAATTTCAGCACCAGGCTCTGCTCCTGGGAGGAAAACCAATGGCATGTGGGCAAGGACAGCCAGGGAGAGGCTTTTCCAACAGCTTTTCCCATCAGTTACATGTTACAAATTCATGCTCAGCCTACTGAGTTAATCCCATTCACCCTGCTCTTCCACTCCCACAGAAACTGCTCCAATGTTTTTTGGGGTTTTTTTTCCACAAAATCACAGGATTTGGTTGGAAAAGACCTTAATGCCCAGCCAGTTCCACCCTCTGCCATGGGAACACCCTCCCCTATCCCAAGCACACTGTCCAACCTGGAACATTTCCAGGAATGGAGCAGCCACAGATTCTCTGGGAAACTCTGCCAGGGCCTCACAACCCTCACTGTTAAAGTTTTCATGGCACTAAGTTACTTTCCACTTTCCTTAAGCCTTCTGGTCCAATGTAGGGAATAATATGTTAATAACATAATCCATGACCCCATGATCCTCCTGCTCCAGGCAAATCCATGGAAAAAAATGTCTTAAAAACCAAAAGAACCAGCCCCACCAAACATCCTACTCTTACAAATGAAACAAATCCCAAAATCCAGGCACTCCTAACGCACATCAGGGCACAGAAACGCACACAGCTGTTTTCCAGGGATCTTCATTCCCCAGGGAACATGTACCTCTGGCTTGACTCTCCTGAGGGCCCAGACTGTGTGTAAGCTCTGCACAGTGTCGTAGGTCATCACAATGGAAGGGTCAGCGCTGAGGAACACGATCCTCAGCGTGTGGTCAGCCACGTACTGCACCCGGGACGATCCAAACACTCCTGGAAAACACGGATGCATCCCAAAGGATCAGCCCCACAACAATCCTATGAGCATTCCCCACACTCTCTTCCATCCACAATCTGGGTTTCTCCCCTGGGCAGCTTCCCTGTTCATGCAGCCACTCTAACTGCATCCTTGGAAGTGACTCTTCCAGAATTTTTTGATACAGGGACACAGTGGGATTTGCTGCCACCCGGAGGGACTCCAGTGACATCCAATGTACCTCCAGACTTCCAGACCAGAGGGGTGATTTCATCCAGGGGGTGCAGCATGCTGAACATCGTCGGCAAAGGCTCCCTAGGGAAAAGCCAGACAAATCAGAGCCTGGAATGTGACAGCAGGGACACAGATTCCATCTCAAAAAGCTTGTTGGATTGACTGAGTAGATTCAACTCTTCAGGACCTGTATTCCTAATCCCAGCTCTTCCAAGGACTAGAGAATCCCAGGGGAAAACACAAAAAGGTGGATAAAAGCTGCTCATCAGTGCATTGTCCAGCTGCTTCCTTTGGGATCCACAGAGGGCTTCCACAGGGGCTGGGAGCCTCAGCCTACAGGGAATGGGATCCCCACCAAAGAGGAGTTTGGATCCAGCAGCTGAGAGAAAATGTCTCGATGACAATCACTCAGTGACTCTCCCAGCTGTCCCTGACAGCCTGGAATCAATTCCTAGGACAGACCTTAATGGAATCAGGCTGGTGCTTCCCAGATCCTATTCCCAGGACCAGCACTCCCAGATAGTTTTTAACACTCAGCTTTGAGTGTGCTCAAGCAGAGTCACTGGGATGGGATAAAAAGACTGGAAGAAGCACATCAATAAAATCCCAGAATGGTTTGGGTAGGAAGGGATCTTAAAATGATCCCATTCCACTCTCTGCCACAGGCAGGGACACTTCCACTATCTCAGGCTGCTCCAAACCCCATCCAAGCTGTCCTTGAACACTTTCAGGGAAGGGCCAAACATAACTTCCTCCTTTTCCACCCAATTTCATCTTTTCCTATCAGAAACACACGGATCTTTCACCACTGCCCTCCAACTCCTCCATTCCTTATTAGATTATCCAACAGGAAACCACCCAAATTCCTCATCCCATACCTGGGTGGACTTGGAGGCACCTCGTGGGAAGAACTGCTGCGCTCAAATAACAACCCATATTTGGTTGGCCAGACATTTGCAACCTATAAAAAAAAATATCGATTTGTGGTGGGATAAAAAAATCAACCATGTGCTGCGTTGATGATGTTTGAGGGTCTTATAGGAAAATAAGATGTTCAGGCTTTTTATGCAGAGCAGGGAAACGTAAACGTGGACAGATGCACCAGTTGTGGACAAAAAGCGTGGCAGAAGTTACCTGGAAAGGCAGAGCAGCGATGTAATCCTTCCCCTCCATGCTGTGCACGTTTATGCAGGAGTTCTGCAAAATGCAGATACATTTCTCCACTGTTTCCTCACTGCCTGGCACTGGAAAGGAAGGAAGAAAACAATTACACGGTGAAGTTTCACTCTGTTCCAGATATCCTTTATAATCAAAAAGAAAATTCTGACATTTCAAGTGGTGGTGAATGAGCTCCTGGAGTGTGTCCAGAGAAGGGAATGGAGCTGGGAAGGGGCTGGAAAACAAGGACTGGCTGAGAAAGCTCAGCCTGGAGAAAAGAAGGCTCAGGGGAGACCTTCTGGCTCTGCACAATTCCCTGACAGGAGGGTGCAGCCAGGTGGGGTCAGGCTCTGCTTCCAGGGAACAAGGGACTGGATGAGAGGAAACAGCCCCGAGTTGCACCAGGGGAGATTCAGGGTGGATAATGGGAAAATTTCTTCCCCAAAAGAGTATCCAGCCCTGACACAGGCACAGGGCTATAAAAGGCACATGGATGTGGCACTTGGGGATGTGGTTTTGTGGTGGCCTTGGCAACAGCCGGACTCAGCAGCCTCTGAGGGCTTTCCCAACCTAAACAATTCCATGATTCCAAGCCAAGGGAGCTGAGCTCTGAGCATTTGGCCAGCAGCACAAGAAGCAGGACACTCACCATCAGCTTTTTCCGATTTTTCCTGGGGGATAATGAAGTCACACCACAAGGCCTGAAACCCAACACAACATCATCAGTTTTCCAGAATGAGCTGCTCCCACACAACATCACCTTCCCGTGTTCCCTGTCTGGAAAGGGTCTGTGGGTTCCCCTAGTGCCCCTTTCCCACATTTCTGTACCTGCAGGACGGGGCTGTCGACGGTGAATGCCTTGTACACGGCGGACGCTTGGCTTCTGCTGCCCTTGCTCCAGATGACCACGTTGCTGGCCACGTACAGCTCCTCATCGTAGTCCACCTCCTCCCCAACATCACTGATGCCTTTCCTCAGCTGCCAGCTTTCCTGGAAAACAGAGGTTTGTCGAGGGAAAGCCACAAGAGCCATGGGTGTGATGAGTTTGGCCAGTTACGAGGTGCTGGCACAGAGATGTTGTGGCTGCTCCATCCCTGGAAGTGTCCCAGGCCAGGCTGGATGGGGCTTGGAGCACCTTGGGATAGTGGAAGGTGTCCCTGATCATGGCAGGGGGTGGAATGAGATGATCCATTAGATCCCTTCCAACCCAAAAAACCCTGGCATTTCATGGTAATGGACAATCAGGATCCATTTAGATTTATTTTGATGGAAACCAGGGAGGAATGGGCAAGGGAGACCCTCTGTAGAGTTCTGAGATATAGAGCGAACCCCCCTTGCTCCCTAAACTCCTTCTCAGAGAGGAGCTGGGATATGGATGGATCCAATCTTAGGCTCGATCTCTATCAGAGCTGGGGATGTTCACCTGGAGAAGTCTCCAAGGAGACCTTAAAACCCCTTCTAGTGCCTAAAGGGGCTCCAAGAGAGCTGGAGTGGGACTTGGACACGAGTCTGGATTGACAGGACAAGGGGAAATGGCTTCCTGCTGCCAGAGGGGAGGGTTAGACAGGACATTGGGAAGGAATTCTCCCCTGGGAGGGTGGTGAGGCCCTGGCAGAGGCTGCCCCATCCCTGGAAGTCAAGGCCAGGCTGGAGGAGGCTTGGAGCAACCCGCTCTGATGGAAGCTGTCCCAGCCCACGGCGGCGGGAGGGAACCGGACGGGCTTTAAGTTCCCTTCCCTCCCAACCCCCGGCTCAGGAAGGCTCGTACCCGGTGCCGGTCGTGGATGGTGACCTCTCGGAGGGAGCCCACGAGCCCTGCGGCGCCGTCGGAGGAGCAGAGCTCCGGCGCGGGCTGCAGCCGCCGCAGCTGCAGGCTCAGGGCGCTCGGGTGCCGCCGGCTCTGCTCGCGGCCCCGCGGCGCGAACTCCTGCAGGTCGCCGGCCGCAATCATCGTCGCCCTCTCGTCACAGTGTTCCGACATGGGGCCCCGATATCCACATTATTTCCGGGACGCTCCGGCGGCTCCCGCGGGCACCGGGACGCGCGTGGAGCGGCACCGGCGGCCCCTCACGCGGGCGCGGCCATCTTGGCGCTCCCGCCCTGCCCCGCGCGCGCCCGCTCCGCCATGGCCGCGCCTCACGTGGGGGGCCCGCGCCGCTCCCCGGGGAGCGCGGCTGCTCCCGGCGTGTCCTGGCGGGAATCCAGCGCCTCTCGGCCCATCCCGAGGGGAGACTTCCCCCAAAATTGCCGTTTCAAAGTGCCACAGTCCCGCCGAGCGCTGCTGGTAGTTGTTGGTGACTGCTGTCCTCCCGTGGCGGCTTCCGTCATGGATCGCCCAGCTCGCAGCCTGGGGCTGTGCTAGACTGTCTTTAAATACGTTTAGACGGGATGCTGGAAAGTTAATTCTTCCCTGTGAGGGCAGTGAGGCACTGGAAGAGTTGCCCAGAGAAGCTATGGCTGCTCCATCTCTGGAAGTGTTCCAGGCCAGGTTGGAGCGACCTAGGATAGTGGAAGGTTTCCCAGCCCATGGCAAGGAACCAGATCTATTTAAAGTTCCTTCCCACCCAAATCATCCCGGCATCTCAGGATAAAGAATAATCAGAATCCATGTAGAGTGGTTGTGATGGAAGCCAGGGGTGTAAAAGGGAGGAAAGGGTAAGGGAGATTCAGAATGAACCCTCTTGTTCCCTGAACTACTTTTCAGAGAGGAGGTGGGGTTGAAGATGTATTCAATCTTAGGCTCAATCTCCATCAGAATTGGGAAAGAGAAGGAGGAGATCTAAAAGAGATCCAGGGAGATCTTAGAGCCCCTTCCAGTGCCTGAAGGGGCTCCGAAATAAAGGAAGAAAAAATTCTGTGCTGACACTCTCTTTTTGTTGTTGTTGTTTTGTCCCAGTGAACTGGAACAAGGGTGTTTGTTCCAGAAAAGCCCTGCCCTACTTCTGCATGGCCCCTTCTCCAGTCACATCTTATTCATTTCCCTGGCCTTTAGCACCAAGGATCCTTGGCCGTTGTTCCCAGCAATCCCCATTTGGCTCCATGGCTCTGTGTTTGAGCCATGGGCATTAGCCCAGAGAATGCCCCATGCCTGGGAGTGTTCCAGGCCAAGGTGACAGGGCTTGGAGCACCCTGGGATAGTGGAAGGTGTCCCTGCCCATGGCAGGGGGTGAGACTGGACCATCTGTAAGGTCCTTTACGACCCAAAACATTCTGGGATTCTGGAATTCTCTGATATGGTGCTTAAGAAACTGCTTTGTGGGACTGATGGGGACTGATGCAGCCACCCCTGGGCGTGGGTACAACCCTGTTCCCAACATTCCACATGCTCGTGATATGGATTAGCATAAATCTGTGTGAGTCTGGGCTCTGCTGACTTATCCCAGCTAAAATCCTGGCTTCTGGCACACAGGAGGGACTGTTCTGTCTGGAGTAGAGGGAGATTGTGCCATCCCCTCTCCCTCCTGGATGGGAGTTAAGGTTGGGAAAGACCTTTCAGATCATCAACCATCTGCCATCACCACCACCATGTTCACTGCTAAACCATGTCCTCAAGTGCCACATCCACAGTTTTTTTAACAGTCCCAGGGATGACGATTCCACCACTTTCCTGGCAGCCTCTTGCAGTGCTTTACAACCCTTTCTGTTTTCATAGGATTTGTGCCCCATTCAACCTGGCCTTGGACACTTCCAGGGATGAGGCAGCCATGGAATCTCTGGACAAGCTGTTCCAGGGCCTCCTCACCCTCACAGGGAAGGATTTCTTCCCAATATCCCATCTAACCCTCCTCTAAAACCTGTATGAAGTAGCTCGATGGGAACTGAAAGGGCAAATGATTTATTTTCATGACATGAGTTTCACAATAATCAAAGAAGGGAGAAGCTGTGGATGAATCGAAAACATACTTGAAACTGGATTTTGGGGTTCTTTGGTTTAAGCTGGGACAGAAGCACTTCTGAGAAAGGAGAAGCAGGATGGGAAAAGCCAATGTCCAACCTTTGTTTTGCAAAGTGAATTGCAGAGCAGGAGAAATTGTTCTGAGCCAAGGGACAGGATGTGCCCGGTAAGAGCTGCAGCGTGTCCCAGTGCCCAGAGCAGGCACAGCAAGAAAAAGACATTTTAGTGGCATCACAAAATGTTCAGTTTTTCCCTGCAAATTGTTTGGGAGCTGCATCCTGTGCCTGGGGTTTAGCACTGAGCACAAACGGGCCAGCTGCCCTCAGCGAAGGACGTGTTGCCAAAGGAGTTTGGCATTTGAATGAACAGGAGCCCCGGCAAATTGAAATAAAAATAGGCCCAAAGAGGAAGCAGAAATAAAGGAATGATTTTGCAAAATGAAAATAAAAACACAGAAATAGCCAGGGGGAAAAAAACATCAGCAGACAAAAGCCCACCAGTCTGATTGCCAAGTGCCATTTCTGCTAAACAGTCCGATTTCCCAAAAGTTGTGTTGACTCCGAGGTCTCCCAAAAGTCTGGTGAGGAAACTGAGTCGGTGTTCTGAAGTGAAACTGCAAAAAAGGGGTCAGACTCAGGCACCTGCATCGCTGGGATCCTGCCAAGAGAGAGCTGGGGATCCCTGTGGAGAGGGATCCTCTGGGACGCCCTCACCCAGGCAGGAGAAGCTGTGAGGATAAGGATCTCTCCCTCTGGGGCAGGACACAGCAGGAAACATGGACAGCTCGCTGGTGATGGATTGGATAACCTTGGATAGGGACTGGTTTAGCTGGTTCAGGGCTGATCCGGCTGCTCAGACAGGCAGGCTTTGTGTCCAGGAAAGGTTGTCCCTCCTTCCTTTGACATCAGTTGCCCTTTTCCCTCTCCTGCTGTCCCAGGAGGTGTTCTTAGGGCCAAATGCCACCTAATTCCCAACCCTGGGCAGCGGGAACACGGCATGCTGCCTGGGGAGATCTGGTGAGTCAGGGTCCAGAAACCATGAGTGGTTTGTGTGGATACCCCCAGCAACTGTTGAGCTTTTGGGCTCTGAGGTTGGAAATCTGTCACCTGCTCCAAAAAAGGCCACTCCAGTATTCCATATGCCGTGAGGAGCAGGAGGATGGCAGTGAGGTGTCCAAGAGCCAAAGGGGTCAGACTGGCTCCTGCTGGCTGCTTCCAGGCCTTTCCTATCACAAACCTCACCTGAGAGCTTCTCCTCTGATTTCTCCTCTCTGAATTTTTCCTCCTTCTCCGTGCACCAGCCTCTTCCTCATGTCAGGTTGTGCAACAAACCCTCTGGAGCTGGAGCAGAACCCAACCTGCTGCAAAGAAATGACCCAAATCAGGGGATTTTGGGGAGCTGCTAAAATCCTCTTTATGGTCCTGCATGCTCTTGTTTATTTCTTTAATTCCTCTTTTGCACAAACTGCTTCTCTTCCTCACCCCGTGTTAGTGGGGCGACTGTATCCTGATGCAAGGGCCATTCCCACTCTGCAGCCCACAAAGTCCAAAGGCTTTTCCATTGCTTTGTTCCCAAAAATTGCGAAGCCAGCAGGAGCAGCCAGGAAAGCAGCCAGATCAAAGTGAATTCGTGTGGCAAAGGCTGACCACAAATGACAGGCATGGGACACATGTCTGTCCCTGGTCTCGTCCTGCTCCTTGAGGGATGCTGGATCCACAGGGAATGTGCCCAACATCTGAAGGAAAAGCAGTGCTGCTGGATCTGCATGGAAGATGCTCTAACTTCTTGCAGCAGTTTTAGAATGTTTTCCTTCTCCCCTTTCCTCGGGGCCTCCAACTCCATGAGCCCTTCCTTGGCTGCTGATGGCTTCAAGATGTGGGAAGCTGGGAGGAAAATTCAATCCCTGTCACCAAAGCCTGGGAATGTGCAGTGAATAAGCAGCTTTGCAAGTCAAAGAAGTCTGGGAGTGATTTGTTGGAGTTTTTTCGCTGAGCTTAAGGAGGTTTTTCTTCCCAGATGGAAAAGGCTTCAAAGTGGATTAGGAATGGTCCTATTCTTTGGGAAAAGTGCAGCAGGCAGTGACTTGTGTCACAGGTTCAGGGAGCAGAGAGGTTAGTGCAGAGAAATTCCAGTGCCTTTCAGCCACATCATCAGGATGCTGGTTCCCCAAATCCCAGTCCCTTCCCATGGTGGGGGGAACACTCATGGCCTTGATACACCTTGGTCCCAAATGTCCCCATGCAAGGCCAGTGTTGGGGCAGGTTCTGAATATCCAGAAACTCCCTTGTTTCCTTCCCATGCCACAGGAGATGTGTTCAGTTTGCCTTGTGTTAACAGCTCATGTTGGTTTCACCTGGGTCTCCCTCCTTTCCTTGTCTTTGTCCCTGTCCCCTCTTGTCCTGCTGGCGTGGGCCAGGTGAGAAGGAGCAGTGCCTTCAGCTCAGCATTCCCGTGCTGGACCAGCCAGAGGGCAGTGGGGGGAGATTCCATAGGGTGAAGTGACCGGTCCTGTGCTTGGGTCACAACAACCCCATGGAGCGCTGCAGGCTGGGAGTGAGTGGCTGGGAAAGGTCCGAGGTGTGCAGTGCCTGAGCACAAGCCCAGCTGTGCCCAGGTGTGCCCAGGTGTGCCCAGCTGTGCCCAGGTGTGCCCAAGGAGGCCAATGGCACTGGTGGTGCCACAGGACCAGGGCAGTGACCGCCTCCCTGTGTGACCACTGGTGAGGCCTCACCTCAAATCCTGGGGGTGATTTTGGGCCCTGCATGAAAAGAAAAACTTGGAGGAGCTGGAGTGTGTCCAGAGATGGGAATGGAGGTGGGGAAGGGTCTGGAGCACCAGGAGCAGCTGAGGGAGCTGGGGAGGCTTAGCTTGGAGACAAGGAGGTTCAGGGGGGACCTTGTCACTCTCTACAAGTGTCTGAATCACGGGATGCTTTGGGTTGGAAGGACTTTAAAACTCATCCCATTCCCTGCCACGGGCAGGGACACCTTCCACTAGCCCAAGTTGCTCCAAGCTTCATCCAACTTGGACACTGCCAGGGATGGGGCAGAGGAAGTTGTAGCCAGGTGAGAGTCGGTCTCTGCTCCCAGGTAACAAGTGACAGGACAAGAGGAGTCTGCCTCAAGCTGTGGCAGGAGAGGTTTAGGTTGGACATTGGGAAAGTTCCTTCACAGAAAGGACTGTCCAGACTGTCCAGAAAGAACTGGCCCAGCTGCGCAGGGAACTGGTGACTCCCCACCGCGGAGGGGTGCAAGAGCCGTGCGGCCCTTGGGGACAGGGCTCAGCGCTGGCCCCGCAGTCCTGGGGGAGCGCTCTCGGCCCGGCAGCGCCGGTGCTGCCCGCTCCCTCCCCCGCCGGGAGGCGGGCCGGGGCAGGCCCGGGGCGGAGCGGCGGCGCCGGCGGCCCCCGAGCGCGGCGGAGCGGCGGAGCGAGCGCGTCCCGTTCCCGGGGCCGCTGCCAGTCCTGCCTGGTGCCGGTGGCGGAGCGCTGCCGCTGCCAGCCTTGTTCCCGGCGGCGGAGCGGTGCCGGCGGCGGAGCGGCGCTGGTGTCGGTGGCGGAGCGGTGCCGGTGGCGGTGGCGGAGCGCGGCGGCGGCGCTGGCGGTGCCGGCGGGCGATGGGCGGCGGGCGCTGGGCGCTGCTCTGGGCGCTGCTCTGGGCGCTGCTGGCGGCCCTGCGCCCGCCCCGCGGAGGGGCCGGTGAGTCCGCAGCGGGCACGGAGGGAACCGGGGACGGCCCCGGGACGGGGGCGGCGAGCGGAGCTTGGCCGGGGAGCGCTTTCCCCGCGGGGGCTGCTCCGGGCCGGGCTGTGGCGGGGGCAGCACGGGCGCCCGGTGGGTCCCGGGGAGAAGCTGCTCAGGGATGGCCCGAGGGGATTCTGGCCGCATCGCAACCCGCAGCGGGTCTGGCTGCTCGGGTACACGGGGTTTGGCTGTCCCGGGACGCGCAGTGTGGCTGTCCTGCGACACAGGGTCCGGCTGTCCCGGGACACGCGGTTTGGCTGTGCCAGGACGCAGGAACTGGCTGTCCCAGGACACATGGTTTGTCTGTCCTCGGACCCACGGTCTGTCTGTCCCGGGACACATGGTTTGTCTGTCCTCGGACCCACGGTTTGGCTGTCCTGCTACACGGGATTTTGTTGCCCTGGAGCACAGGGTCTGGCTCTTCTGGGACGTGATTTGGATGTCCTGGGACACAGTCTGGCTGTCCCAGGACAAAGCTCTGCCTCCGCAGCGTGGTCCTGCCCCGGTACTTCACTGCCTGATGTGCCTCTGCTTGCCGGGGATACCACGACAAGCAGGGACCACAAATTGTGGCAGATCGGTGTGGCATTTGCCCCATTAGTCATGAGCCAGCTACGTAGCGATGCTGAGAAAAATCCTCGGGAATCACCACGGTTTGTGGTGCTTTGTAGTGCAGGCAGCTTGGTGGCTTTTCAACTCCAGTTGCAGAAAGAAATGAGGAGATAAAATAATTTTTGGACTTTCAAAAATCCTGTGATCAGGGCTGCCCGACCTTTGGGAGCTGCTGCGGGACCTCAGGGCTGCTGGGGGGTCTCAAGAGTCTCTGTGCTGATGGAATTTAGCAGGGAAGAAAGGAATGTGAGTGTTTGCTTTGGGCAGGGAGGAGTTAAAGTCCTGATTGTCACAGCAGGAGCCTGCAGTGAGGGGGACTCTCTGTGGATGGAACCGGGAATCCTGGGCTGGTTTGCACAAAAGGTGTTTGAATAAGGAAGATTTCTTTGGATTCAGGTGTGGCCCCGGGGAAAATTAATTTCTTACAATAATAGAATTGTTTGGCTTGGAAAAGATCATCGAGTGCAACGTTAACCTGACACTTCCAGGTCTACCGCAGCTCCCAGGGGATGGGAGGCTGGATACCCCACGGGCAGGGGCTCCTCATTCCTCCTGCTCAGTGAGCAGAAGCTCCTGTCAGCAGGTGAATTACTCCCAGCAGTGGGAATTCCAGGGCTGGGGATGCAGCCAGTGTTTTGGCAGACCTGGATGCATCATGACTGCAGAAAAGACCTTGTTTCAGTCGTGGTTCCGCCCGATTTTCCTGCTAAAATTTGTGCAGGAAAATTTCTCCCATCCAGGGAGAAAGGCACTCAGGACCTGTGCAGCAAGATCTGCCTCTGTTGGCCCTGGAGTTTTGCTGCAGTTCCAGGTGTTCCAGGAGAGCAGCAGTGCCCTTGCAAGTGGTTTAATTTCCACGCCGGATTTTGCCTCAGGCCTGGCTGTGGTTAGGACGGGAGCTGCTCCTGCACCCACAGAGGCACGTCAGGCTTGCAGCTCCCTGGCTTTAGCCTGGGATTTTAGAGCCAGCCTAACTGCTCTGGACTCAAGGAAGAGCTGTCCTGCCACACAGGGCGAGTCCCTTCCAAACTGCTGGGAGGATATCCCCATCCCAAACTTCTGGGGTACCCAAAGGCGGTGCTGGAGATGAGGAATTCCTGTACTCTCATGAGTCAGAGAGGAAAGTATTTCATTCCCCGGCCAGCAAACACCTCTTCCCACTTAATTAGTGTGAAAACAAGGCTGAGATCCTCCTTGCTCTTTGCCTTTAAGCTTGAGGCAGCCCAGGGAAGCAGAAAGCATCCCAGGACACAGCACAAATCCATGTCCTCCCCAGCAAGGGGTCTGTGCCGGGGGAGCTGCTCTGGCCAGAGCCAGACCCCTTCAAATGGAGCCTGAAAAAAGCAGTTGGAGCCTGGATTGTGCCAGGCAGGGAGCAGCTCCAGCCTGAGTGACCTCTGGGAGGAGCAGGGGAGGGAAGGGAATTTGGGGTCGCTGCTTGTTTGCATTTGGCAGATCCTTTGGGAGCTCTGGAGACGTGGCTGCACATCCATGGCTGTCCCTGCAGCTTTGCAGCAGTCACATGGGCTCTGTCTGTGTTGCTTTGGGAGGCTCAGGGACGCAGGTTGGAAAAGCTGCAGCTCTTTTTGTTTTGTTGTTTTGGTTTTTTTTTTTCTGAAAGGGAAACCCATTGTGCTGCGGGAGAGGCAGGGAGAGCCTCCCCCTTCCCTCTAGACTGAAAAACCCTGCTGGCATTCTGTCCTCAAGCAGCATTTCTTGAGGGTTAAAAATAGGAAGAGATTTAGCAAAGGGATATATCCAACCTCAAAATTGGGCTGTGTTTCTTGGCTCTGGGAAAAACACACCAGGCTCGTGCCCCATTACTCACAACAGTGATGACGTAGCTTTAAAAACTTGTTGTTTGATGTTTGAGGGCTAAAACCTGCCCAAAAACAAACTCAGCTGAGCTCAGGTTCAATAAGAACTGTGCTTTCTTTATCTTTTAAACTGTGAGTGGTTGTTTGGCTTTTCTTTCTTGGTAAAGGGAATTAATTTAGTTGAAATTCCTGTCTGGCACAATGCCTTTGCTTGCTGAAAGGGAGATTTACCACTCGGCACGGGATTGCTGATGGCTGGGAAAGCCTCAGGAAGCTCAGAAATGGTCCAGGAAAGCCAGCCTCCACGTGGTGGATCCCCTAGATCTGATCTCAAAAATACACACATTTTTGGAAGGGAATTGCTTGAAGTGGAGCTGCTCTTTATCTCAGCCATGGCTGGGTGGGAAGTGCTGGGAGGGAGGGGGAAAATGACATTTGCTGACTTGGAAGTGGGGGTATGAAGTCCTCAAAAAGAGCTTTCCCTTGGGAAAAAAAATGTGGGAGAAGACCCTGGGAGAGCAACACTGAACAGCAGCTGGCTCCTATACGCTGTCCGAAGGCATTTCTTCATCTGTCTGCAGCTCTTTTCCTGGGAAAGGCAGTGAGTGGAGGCACTTAGCGAAAGTTGACTCAGAGCATGTCCCAGTCTCCCTGTCCTGGGAAGGGACAGGCTCCTGGCAGAGCCTAAAATCAGCAAAATTCCAGCCGGGAGCTCTTCCTCTGCCCCAGCTGAAAATGCTTCAGATGAGGCCCCGCAAGGGGTTTGCTGGAGTAAAGTCCCAAAGTCCCGTAAAGTCCCAAATTCCTGCTGCCCAGGGATCCTTTTATGTTCCAGTCCCGGGGGTGTAATGCAGCAGGAATAGCTCCTGCCTCTCCCCTTCCCAAAGAAACGTGGCTGAGTGTTTTCTTTAGCTTGGGCTGCTCCTGTTTGTTTTAAAAAGGACTTTTTTTAGGGCTGCTACCTGTACAGAATCCTGGGACAACATTTTAGGAAATGGAAACGAGCTGCCTTTAATTATTCTTGGAAGCAGTGGGGTTGTTTTGCCGCGAGGTCTCCCAAACTTTCTGGTGGTGGTGACAAACCTCAAGTGTCCCCTTGCAGAGGAGGCTGACGGAGAAGGAGGCGTGAGGCCGTCCCTGTTGGCGCATTCCCGGCGTTCCCAGCGGAGCCTGCTCTGGAGCACCACGGAGGAGCCCCCAGGCAGCTCCGTTGGACAGCTCAGGTTCAACCCCACGGTGCCACGCGTGGTCATCAACGAGCACAAGGACGTCACCTTCAACTGCTCCATCCGAGTGCCTCAGGAGCTGCTCCGGGCCGATGCCCCGGGAATTTCCCTCTGGAAGGACGGGAGGGAGCTGCACGTGCTGGATCGCATCGCCAGCAGCCACTTTGAGATCCCCGATGAGGAGAAGGTGGACATGACCTCCACCTTCAGGTGAGTGCTGCTGGCCTTTCAGAGCAGGTGGGGATGAGGGGTGCCCTGAGGGCTGGCTCCCAGGGACGATGGGAAGCCACAAGGCCTGAGGTGGTGTCCCTCCTGTCCGGCAGCATCCTCGGCGCCCAGCGCTCCGATAACGGCTCCTACGTCTGCAAACTCAACATCTCCGGCGTGGAGGTGGTGTCTGATCCCATCCTGGTGCTGCTGGAAGGTGAGCTGGAGCAGCTGTGGGGTTGTGTCCTGGCTGAGTGACCAGGAGCTGGGAGCCAGAAATGGGGAATCCTTTGCTTCCCTGTGTCCCTCCAGGTCTCCCACACTTCATCCATCAGCCCGAGCAGCTGAATGTCACCAGGAACAGCTCCTTCAACCTGACGTGCCACGCTGTGGGGCCTCCAGAGCCTGTGGAGATCTACTGGTTCCAGAACAACATCCAGGTCAACCAGAAACCCTACATCTCCCCGTCGGTCCTGACTGTGCCAGGTGAGCTGGGAGTGTCCCTGCCATGGAGTGTCCCTGCTGTGGGACACCACAGCTGGGAATGTGCCTAGTGCTGTCCCAGAGCTGCTCCCTGCCAGGAGGGGCTGTTCCCGTGCCATGCACAGTCCTGGGGCCCCTCTGGGGCAGGAAGCCCCATCTGGCCCCCTCTGGCTGCTACCAGAAATCCCTTCCTTGAAAGAGGCAGGATACTCTGCCGACTCTTTCCTGAGCAAGCAGCAGATTTTTCCGCCAGCCTCTGGCTGTGCCAACAGGAACCTGGCTGCTCTCCTGGGCTGCTGGAATTCTGGTCCCCACTTTGTGTCCCTGGAAGAGTTTGGGATGCCCCCCTGTGTTGTGTGTCCATGACAGCTGCTGTGACTCAGGGAGAAAAATCCTTGGTGTCCCATAAACCCCCACTCTGGTTTGCTGCAGAGGCAAAAGATGGGGTATTTCTTGCTTTGCTCACGAGGAGAGGAGGAGGCTGATGGTTAATTAAGAGCTGGGCTATAATTGCCTGGTCTTGGCTTCCAGCGGCAGGTGGCCTTTAAAGGGCAGTGAAAGCCGGAAGAAGTGACTCATTCCTCTTGGATGTCCTCACATCCGCCTGGCACCCGCTAGGATGGGTCATTGGAGCAGAGCTTCTCCTGGCCCAGGAGCCCTGGCACCCTGAGGCACTGCTGGGATGAGCCAGCACTCCCCACGTCCACCTTGGCATGGGACAGGCGTCCCGAGCCCGGGGTCACCTCACCCAGGCCGGGAGAATCTGCCCTCGGGTATTTCCAGCGGTCCTTCCCTGCCATCAGCTGGAGGATTTGAGCAATCCTTGACCAGCACTAAATCATCTGACCAGGCCGTGGCAGGGGCTCTTCTGCTTTCTGCCTTTCCCCTTTTGGAGGGAAAGCAACCCCTTGCTCAGGAGCTTGTGCAAGGGCTCCGTAGGAACGTCCTGTCCGCGCCGGGTCCCGCAGGGATGGCACGCGTGTGCCCCTGCTGTGGGAGTGGGGCAGCTGGAGCCTGGGGTCACCCCCGGGCACTGGCACCAAAAGTGTCACAGAGGGAAGTGAAAACGGGCTAAGAAAGGAAACCTCGAGTGTTTGGTGGTGGGGTTGGGATGGTTTTGGGATATCCAGGGAATGGAGCTGTGTTTTCCTGGCAGGACTCATCAAGCCGACGCTGTTCAGCTGTGAGGCCCACAACAGCAAAGGCCTGACTGCATCCAGCCCGGGCCAGGTCAACATCAAAGGTCAGCTCCCATTCCCTGTTAAACCCCTGTGTCCCACACATCCCAGCACCCATCCTTCACAAGCTGAGGGAGATCCCTTCAATCCTGTAATTAAAATCCAGCGGGATCTGATTGTAATGTGGTCATCCTGGCTTGGTCATCCCAGCACTGGGATGGGGGAGGGAGCACCAAAATCTAAATTTGAAAGCAAAACTGTCAGCTTCAAAGCAGGATTCGGAAGGGCTGCATCGCTCCTTTCCTTCCTTCATAACCAGGGCGGTGCTCCATAGGAATTTTCCATAGGAAACAGTGGAAATTGCTGACATTCCTGATGGGAGCCGCTCCAGCAATGTAAGGAGGGTGTTCCCTGAAATAGGTCATGGTCTTTAAGCTCCCCAGAGTGGTCACAAATATAGAAATTGCCAAAATAGTTCTGAAAGTGACATTTTTGTTCTTCCCTATCCGGTGGTCCGGCACATCCGCAGAATTCGGATGTGGGGTCACACACTGAGCCCTGGGAGCTCCAGGGAAAAGCCACCGTGCCAGGTTTGTGTTTAGGCTTCCAGCTGACTGACTGCCCTTGGCTTCTCCCTGCAGGAATTCCATCAGCTCCCGTCAGTGTGCAGGTCCTCAACAGGACAGCCCGTGGAATCAGGATATCCTGGGTGCCAGGCTTTGATGCCTTCTCTGCCTTGAACAACTGCAGTGTCCAGGTAAACATCCAGAATTCCCATATCCCTGCAACTCCCCCACATGGATGCTCTGAGGCAGGTGGAAGCTGGTGGTGTTTGGCATGAGCTGCACAGATTTCACGGAATCCTGGAATGGTTTGGGTTGGAAGGATCTTAAAGATCATCCAGTTCCAACTCCCTTCCAACACCTTCCACTACCCCAGGTTGCTCCAACCTGGCCTTGGGAACTTCCAGGGATGGGACAGCCACAGCCTCTCTGGGTAGCTTGTGCCATGGCCTCACAGAAAACATTTTCTTCCCAATATCCCATCTATCCCTGCCCTCTGGCAGTGGGAAGTCATTCTCCCTTGTCCTGCCACTCCATGCCCTTGTCCTCAGTCCCTCTCCAGCTCTCTTGGAACCCCTTTCCATTGGGCAACACAGTCAGGTTGTCATGTGTTTTATGGCCCTGGTCAAACCTTTCCCAACCAAGCAGCATTCCCAAAGTCAGGATTTGGAGGGGCAGATTTCCCTCAGCTCCCCACTCCTGGGAAGGAGCTGAGGGATCACCTGTGTTCCTGGAGAACTCAGGGAACACCACCTCCATGGGTAGAGCCTGCAGGCATTTTCCACCTGCTGCACGTGGCTGGCTTTGCCAGTCCAAGCCCATCTTGCTGTCTCATGGATATGATTTTTATCCTGGAAAATCTCCACTCCAGCTGGGATAACACGTGGAGAGAGGAGACCTTTGAAGCCAGGTAAAAGTGAAAGGAATTTCGGGGAAGAAAGGTACCAGGGCTAATATTAGCACCATGTCCTGCTGCTGCCTTCCAGCCAGAGCTTGGGAAGCTTGGGTGGAGAGCCAAGGAATTTCCTATGACTTAACATTCATGGTCTGTCTGTAGGAAATAGCCTTTGAAAGTGGAAAACAGGAGAGGGCTTCTGGCAAAAACACAGCAGTGACTCAGCCCTTTTGCTGCTGTCCCCTTGGATAGTCCCTGGGCCCACCGAGCCAGTGACTCATTCCCGAGGGCTGCAGCTGGCCCACCTGCCAGCTCCAACTGTTGCAGTTTGCAAACATCCTGGATTTCCTCCCAGAATCCATGGATTTGATGGGTTATTCTCAGACAATTGAGGATTGGGCTGGATGCTCAGGATGTCTGGTCCTGGAAGCGTTGTGTGTGTTCCTCTGGTCGCTGCTCACCTTGCTCAGAGCATCTTGTGACAGCTTGGGGATGGAGGTGGCATTCCCTGACTTTTTCAGGAGACAGGCAACCCCTCAGCTCCTTCCCGTTATTTGTAAGGAATGGGAAGCTGAGGGAAACCTGCCCCTCCAAATCCTGACTTTGGGAATGCTGCTTGGCTGGGAAGTGTGTGACCAGGACAGGTGTGTGGCTGCAGCAAGCCCAGGCTTGCAGAGTCTTCCAGAGAACTACTTGGAGCATTTCTGTGAATTTCTCCATGAAAACCTGAGGATGAGGGCTGTTCCTTTATATTTTGCCTGTAAAACAGATGCTGAGACCATCCTGGGATACCATGGGAGGCTCTTTTGACTGAGCACAAGGATAGGTGTCCTGCCACCCCAAAATCACAGATGGAGGTTTCTCAGAGGAGTGCACAGCCCTGGGCACATGGGCTGGGTTCTCCTTGTTCTTGTTCTTGCTCTTCCCTCTTTCCCCCCCTCTGTCCCAATCCAGGAAGTGCTTCCCATAAAATGAGATGTTTCCTAGAAAGCTGCAGTGGCTCTTTGGGCCGCTCCATAAGGGCTCCATGTCCATAAATTTGTCTTTCTGTGAAAAGCAGGACTTGTTTTTGGGATGTTGAATTCATCCATGCTGCTAAATGCGACAAGGATTGGGATTAGTCCCGTTACATCCCAAGGAGACAAATCCTGTTTTCCAATGATGTGCTGCACAAAAAAGGAGCTTTATTTTGTTTACTTGGGATGTGCTGCCTGGTTATTTTATTCAGGGCTCCTTCTGCTCCATGCCACAAGAAACAGCAAATCATCCCTCCCTCCTTCCCAACATCCCTGTAATGTTCCCAGCTCCACACGTGCTGGAGCCCTCTCCCTGTGCCCTGTGAATGTCCTGCCATGAGCTTTCCCTGCAGGAGCTTTCCCCTGCAGAGTTCAAATGGGAGGCAGGGCTCTGGATCCTGTTTTCCAACATCTCTCCCTGCAGGTTGTTGCTGACTAATCCCTGTTTGTGGACTGATTTTCCAATTAAAGGTCAGGGAAGTTGTTCCAAGAGGCAACGTCTCCCTCCAGGCCTTCCACACCTCGGTGCCTCCCCACGTGTATCACATCCAGCAGCTGGAGCCCATGGAAGAGTACAACATCCGCGTTTCCTGCGGGAATGAGGTTGGCTGGTCGGCATTTAGCTCCTGGATAACAGCCAGCACCACGGAGGGAGGTAGGAAACAGGGAGTGAGGACTGAGAAGGGTTTCCCTGCCTCAATCCCTCTGGGTGAGAGGCACCTCTGGAGTCCTGGTTGCTCCCAGGGTGGGAAAGGAAACTTCCCCCTTTTTCATGGGCTTTATGGTTGAGCTCCAGCTCGTTTTCCATCAGATTCCCACATCCCTGCATCTCTTCTCCCAGCTTCCCTGAGCTCCTTTCCCATTGATTCCCACATCCCTGCACCCCTTCTCCCAGCTTCCCTCACCTCCTTTCCCATTGATTCCCACATCTCTGCACCCCTTCTCCCAGCTTCCCTCACCTCCTTTCCCATTGATTCCCACATCCCTGCACCCCTTCTCCCAGCTTCCCTCACCTCCTTTCCCATTGATTCCCACATCTCTGCACCCCTTCTCCCAGTTTTCCCAGCTTCCCTCAGCTCCTTTTCCCATTGATTCCCACATCTCTGCACCCATTCCTCCAGCTTCCCTGAGCTCCTTTCCCATTGATTCCCACATCTCTGCACCCCTTCTCCCAGCTTCCCTCACCTCCTTTTCCATTGATTCCCACATCTCTGCACCCATTCTCCCAGTTCTCCCAGCTTTCCTCACCTCCTTTCCCATTGATTCCCACAGCTCCAACCACGCCACCGCTGAACATCTCGGTGTCCTTCAACAAATCCAGCTCCTTGCTGGAGATCCACTGGGTGAAGCCACCCCTGGAGAGGATCCATGGGGAGCTCCAGGGCTACCTCATCTGGTACAGGTGGCACAACTCCGAGGGCATGGTGAGTCACCAGGAAATGGGGAAGAATGGCTAAAATCCTGGAAAAATCCCAGCAGGGATGTCCAGATGGGTTTTGGTGCTTCCACAGATTCTTTTGGAGTTCATTTCTTTGCTGTCTTGGGCTTTCATGTGGGCTTCAAACCACTCCTGGCCTTGCATTCCCTGAATTTTGAGCTGTTCCTTACTCAGATGGGATTTTTCCCTTCCTTAGCCCCACAGCACAGAATTTCAGAGCTCGAGGAACTCTTTGGCCCAAAGGCCTCTCTGAGAGTGCATGAAATCACCTGGCACACCCTGCTTGCCTTTTCTAGGATTTGGGAAGCAGCTGCAGGAATTTGCTAGGGCAAGGTTGGCCCGGGCTCTGGGCAAAAGATCCCATCCAGAGCCTATGGATAACAGCAGGAATGGATCCAGCTGTGGTTTGGGTTCCTCTGTGCCAGGCTGGCAGAGTGACCCCAGCTGGAAACAGTGACTCATCCCCTTTTTTTGTCAGATGCTGCACTTTCCGTTCCCCTTTTGCTCCCCCGTATAGATCCAGCCTGAATGAAGCCAGGGAAACAAAACCATGGTCTTGTGACTCGGAAAAAAAGTGCTGACAGGAGCTGTCTCTCTCCAGCAAAAGGCCAAACCCAGGCCTTGCCCTTTAAGCCCTGAGAGATTTATTGTTGCTGTTGTTGTTTGTTAATTTTTGTCCATTTTTCCAGCTTATGGAGTGAAATTTTTTCCAGTTCTCAATTTTTCCATGAGTGTGAGACACGAGACTGGAGTTCTGACTCCTCAGAAAGCTCCTTCTAAGGTTGGACTCGATAATCTCGGAGGTCTTTTCCAACCTAAATGATTCTGTGTGATTGATTCCATGAACTAAAGTCCCTGAGTTGTGGCCCTGCACAGGCTAAATCTGGACTGCCCCAAAATAACCACCAGTTTTTGCAGGATGAAGTCAGGAAGAAGCTGGATTTTGGTGACACAGGGCCACCTGCAGGCCTCTCAACGACCAGAAAATTCCCAAAAGTTGGTTTATTTTCCTCCTTAACTAGCAGTCCTTGTTGGAGCCAAGGCTGCCTGAGTTGGGACGGGAAGAAATTCCTCAACTACCACAAAACTCATAAAATCCCATTAAATTTGGCAGGTCAGCCCTGCTTTGTGCTCACAGTCTGGGCTTGTCCTCAGATGATACAGCAGAGCCTTTTAGGACAGGGAAAGATCCCAGTTTCAGGCTGGTGGTAGGGAAAGGATCCCATGTGGATACCAGGAGGAGGAAGGCAGGAATGTGGGAGCAGAGGTGACAACAGGTCCCAGCTCCTGTCAGTGCCAGTAGGTGCCCACGCATTCCCAGGGCATGGGTGTTTCACATCTGTTCCCGTGGCTTTTTTGGGACAGGGAACAGAAACTGGTTTCCTATGAGAAGCTCTGAATCCCTCTCCCCATCTCTCTCCTCACCCACTGATCCCCCTTAGCTCCATTTCCTCCCCCACTGATCCCCCTTAGCTCCATTTCCTCCCCCACTGATCCCCCTTAGCTCCATTCCATTTCCTCCCCCACTGATCCCTCTCAGCTCCATTTCCTCGCCCACTGATCCCTCTCAGCTCCATTCCCTCTCCTGGCCCACTGATCCCCCTCAGCTCCTGCTTTTTTTTTGTGGGAATGTTCAGGAAGGAGCCAGGCACTGCTGGGCACAGTAGCCTGCCAGATGTTTTGGCTGCAGCTGGGCAGATGTTTTGCAGTTGGAAATCGGCAGGGAGCAGCAGCAGCACTTTCTCAGCTGGAAATGACCAGGAAAGGATGGAATTTGCAGGGAAAGGCTCCTATGTTTTTACTAAGCCATGCTAGTTTTTAGTTTTAGTTTTCCTATGTTTTTACTAAGCCATGGGACCAGTCAAGGAAATACATAAAAATCTACATAAAAATATGCATAAAATACGTGGGACTGTAATTAGCTGGACACAAAAGCCACAGAAGGAGAGGTTTTTGGACCTAGGATCTACTTCCAGAGCACTTGGACAATCCTACCAGGAGTGCACGGATCCTGTGGGTGCTCACAGGGCTCCAGTGGCCAAACTGGCCACAACGAAGGCTGAGGGTCGCAATCCATGTCACCAGAGCCTTTCCATTCCATTCCTTGCCAGCTCCTTCCCTGCCTCTTTTCTGGCTCTGGCTGCTGCTGTTGTGAAGCAGAGAGGGCCAGGAATGCTCGGATTGAACGGGAAGCGCTGCTCAGCTCCGCTCCCGATCCCATCCGGCCCTTGCACACAGGGCCATTCTTCTCTCTAAATAGCCGGGTGCTGCACTTCCTCTGAGCTGGGAGAGCAAAGCAGCTCCCGAGGTTGCCAAGGGGACAGTTCTCAGTAAATCCCCAGGTTTCCCTGCCTTCCCCAGCCCAGGATTTCCTTCCCTTCCTCTCTCCAGCAGATCGTGTCCGACGAGGTCCGGCTGAACGGCAGCGTGGCCGTGCTGCCCGTGGTGGCCACCAACGCCACCTTCTCCATCCGTGTGGCTGCTGTCACCAAGGGGGGAGTGGGACCTTTCAGCCTTCCCATGGAGGTCTTCATCCCTGCCAGTGGTAAGGAGGTGCAGGGCTGGATGCTGGGAATAGCCCAGGGTGTGCTTTCCATGAGGCCGTTTGGCATCACTCCTTCAGATGCTTTCCCTGTCAGCCAAGGATCCTGATCTGGGAGCAGGGCAGCCTCACTCCTCATTCCCTTTTTTCCTTATTCCCGTGTAACCCTCTGGGCCCTGCTGAAAACCCCAGGGAAGCCCTGCCCCGAGCCCCAGGTGCTGCAGGCTGACTCTTTCACCGGCTCCATTAACAGGATATTTTCTTAGGATTAATAACCTCAGCCCCCTCTTCGACTCCAGCCTCCGGGAATGCCGACTCCTTTGTCGTAGTCCTGGGATTTATCTGCGGGACAATTGCCGTCGGAGTCATCCTCTGCTTGTCCGTGGTCATCCACAAACGATGTGTGGAGACAAAATATGGGTAAGGGGATGGAAAACAGGGTGGCTCCAAAGGGATGGGGGGCCAGCAGCCCGTGCTGGATTTGGGGGCGAGAATTCTGTCTCCAGGAGTGATGTTGTTGCCACAAATGACATTTTTTTATCCCATTTTTAAGTGGGTTTTTCCTTCCCCTCCCTTCCTTAGCTCAGCAGTTCACCTTTTGCTCACTATTCCTATTTTCAAAGGGAAGTGAACTTGTGCAACTTGGTGGGGGACGTGTTTTGTCACGGAAATGAGAGAGCAGAGGGTGTCACTGGGCACCAGAGGGTGACCCGGACCCAAGGGAGTGGCTGGAGCTGTATCAGGAGAGGTTAGGCTGGATTTTAGGAAAAGATCCTTCCCCCGGAAGGAACTGAACAGGCTCCCCAGGGAATGGTCACAGCTCCAAGGCTGCCAGAGCTCCAGGAGCATTTGGACAATGCTCCCAGGGATGCACTGGGTGGGATTGTTGAGGTGTCTGTGCAGGGCCAGGAGCTGGACTGGATGATCCTTGTGGGTTCCTTTCAACTCCATGATTCCATCACATCCCATGTCCTAGAGAAACCCTCCTGCCTCATCCCACGCCCGGGTTCAATGGCCCAGCATTGTTTAAAAACACAGACAAAGGGCTGTTTTCTCCTGCAATAGCCCAACACTCCTCACTCACCCTCGTGACTTCCCAAGTGCTGTTTAACTGCCCCGTGCTCCCAGTTTGGGAACTGGTACCGAGTAAGGATCCCTTTCCTAACTGGTTATTGTCACTCTTTCCCTGCTTTCCCACTTCTGGAGCATCCTGCCCTGGTTTTGTTTCCCAAAGCTGGACTTTGCAGGGCTCCAGCAGCATTCCTGCTCCTTGAGTAGGAAATGAGTATCCTATTTCCTCCCCAAAAGCTCTGTGACTCACTCCTTGATGGTTCAGTGGTGTTTGTGGAGCTGTTGTTTTGCTCAGACGTTGCAGGCAATGGTGCTGATCCAGGAAAAAGGAAATGGAACATGCATTTCCCCTTTTCCTATGCATCCCCTGGGCTCCTTCCCCTGCCATGTTCATTCCTTCGTCCAGGTGAAGCAGCCACAGCAGATGTGTTTGTGTTCCCTTAGGAATGCTTTCAGCAGGAACGACTCGGAGCTGGTAGTGAACTACACAGCCAAGAAGTCCTACTGCCGGAGAGCTGTGGAACTGACCCGTAAGGATACGTTTTTGTCCCTCTGGAAGGAGCTGGAGGGGGAAATGGCAGCAGGTGGGAGGTGCCTGAGCTCCTCCTGTCCCCCTCTCTTGCAGTGGGAAGCCTGGGTGTCAGCAGGGAGCTGCAGCAGAAGCTGCAGGATGTTGTTGTGGACAGAAACGCCCTGAGCCTGGGAAAGGTCCTGGGAGAGGGTGAGTAAAGCCCATCTCATTCCAACCTCCTGCCACAGGCAGGGAACCTTCCGTGAGCCCAGCTTGTCCTCCTTCTGTCACTGATGAGGAACGAGCCTTTTGGCTCCATCTTGGAGCATTCCAGGTCTTAGGGATCTGGCGATGTCCTGAAAGGTGCTGCTTTGGATAAAGGGATTCCTTCTTTCCTGTGGTGCAGGGGAGTTTGGATCCGTGATGGAGGGACGGCTCAGCCAGCCTGAAGGGCCCCCACAGAAGGTGGCTGTGAAGACCATGAAGTGTAAGTTGTCTCTCTGCCCACTGGATACCAGCATTCCCAGTACCTCTCTCAGGAACAGCATCCTGGCACTATTTTGGGGTTTTAAAGCTCTTTCTTTCTCTCTGCTTCCCAGTGGATAACTTTTCCCAAAGGGAGATTGAAGAGTTCCTCAGTGAGGCAGCGTGCATGAAGGACTTCGACCATCCCAATGTCATCAAGCTCCTCGGTATGGGCTGTCCCTTCCCACCCTCCAGCTGGGATTTGGGTGGACCTGGATCCCTTTTCCCAGGGCACTGTGTGAGTTGTCCATGTTTCCCAGGGGTGTGCATCGAGCTGAGCTCCCTGCAGGTGCCCAAGCCCATGGTGATCCTGCCGTTCATGAAGTACGGAGACCTGCACAGCTTCCTGCTCCGCTCCCGGCTGGAAATGGCCCCCCAGGTAGGGAGCACCAGGAGCAGAGGAGTGGGGTGGGATCAAGGTGGGAAGGGAATCCCCCACTGCAGCTCCTGCAGGCTCATGGGTCAATGAATGGTAGGGTCTGAGGGATGAGAGCTCGTCTGCTGCCATGGGCTCATCCATTGGGATGGCAGCCCTGGATAGGGAAGCCTTTTGGATCAACACTGTGTAACCTCCACCTTCCCTCCCCAGTTTGTACCCCTGCAGACCCTGGTGAAGTTCATGGT
Source organism: Agelaius phoeniceus (assembly GCF_051311805.1). Taxonomy (NCBI): domain Eukaryota; kingdom Metazoa; phylum Chordata; class Aves; order Passeriformes; family Icteridae; genus Agelaius; species Agelaius phoeniceus. The sequence continues at coordinate 111,911,905 of NC_135267.1, read as the reverse complement.
GGACATCGCCCTGGGCATGGAATACCTGAGCAGTCGGAACTTCCTCCACAGGGACTTGGCAGCTCGAAACTGCATGTGAGTGTTTTCCTCTGCTCCATCCCGCGGGATGAGCCCTGTGGATTTACAGCACAGCTCTGCTCCTTTCCACAAAAGTTCCATTGGTTCTGAGACCCAGAGCTCAGCGCTGAGGCTGTCCTGATCCCTGTTTTGCCCCAGGCTGCGGGATGACATGACGGTGTGCGTGGCAGACTTCGGGCTCTCCAAGAAGATCTACAGCGGGGATTACTACCGGCAGGGCCGCATCGCCAAGATGCCCGTCAAGTGGATCGCCCTCGAGTCCCTGGCTGACCGTGTCTACACCACCAAGAGCGACGTGGTAGGTCCCTGTGCCTGGAGGGACAGTCCCCTGGGCTCAGCCACGCCGTGCTCCTGTTGGTGTCATTCCCTGGAAGTGCAGGAGGCTGCCGGAGCCCTTCTGCTGCTGGCGCAGTCAGTTCCTTGGGTGGGCCCCTCACCTCCATCCTGGTCATTCCCAGTTTTGGGAGCACCACAGCTCTGCCCGTTGTCCCTTGGATGCCAGGCAGTGACCTTTCCCCATGAAAAGGTTCATTCCATTCATTCCTCCTGGAAGTGTCCCTTCAGCCCTGGCCTTTTCCCTTTGTGCTGGCAGTGGGCATTTGGCGTCACCATGTGGGAGATTGCCACGCGCGGGATGACGCCGTACCCAGGGGTGCAGAACCACGAAATCTACGAGTACCTCTTCCATGGGCAGCGCCTGAAGAAGCCCGAGGATTGCCTGGATGAGCTGTGAGTCCTGGGATGCCAGCTGGGAAAATGGATTTTCCTAGGAACAAACCCCTTAATGTTTGCACAACGTGCCTAAGGAAAGCCAGATCCTGGAGCAGAGCGTGTGCCAGCATCTGCTGAACTGCAGGCAAAAATCCCAACAAATATCCTCAGGGGAAGTAATGGGTTTGTAGGGCTGGCAAGGTCACCAGGAACAGTCAGTGCTTGGACTTTTTAGTATTTTTATTTCTTTATTTTTTGATTTGGCCAAAAAGGTCCTGGCTGGTGATGCTCCTCTTTGTTCCACAAAACTCCCTCTAGGTCCCTTCATTGCCTCAAATCTATAAATCTGTGTCCCCCTGGAAAGGGAAGATGGAAAATGCACAAACCTTTGGATTTCTGAGCAGCTCAGCTCAGAAAGGCCTTTCTCCCAAGCTTCTTTCCTGAGTTTTTCTCCAGTGCTGTTAGAGCTGAGAATGTTTAACCCCCCATGGCTGAGAGCTTTGAATCTCAACTGGATAAACAGAGTGGTACATTTCCTAAAAGGCTCCTCTCCACTCCCTGTTCCTGAAGGAAGCAGTGCAGGAACCTCTAAGAATCCAGCCTGCTGGAGGGCAGAGAGGCTGGCAGGGACATGCTGGGAGCTTCCAGGGCTCCCTGACATCCAGCCCGGGAGCAGGCACCTGCCAAGGGAAGGACTGGGCATCCCACACACAGAGCTGGGATGTTCCCAGGGAACAGATCCCAGGGCTGCACTGGAAGAGACTTCTCACATTTCTAACAACAGCTTGGGCTGATAAATCCATGCCCTTGGGAAACAGCCTAAGCAGAGGGAGTTGGTTTCACTTTGATTTAATGGGAATTTCAAGGCTTGCCCAGCTTGGAGGGAAACTGGGAATTAACCCCCATACCTCCCCTAATGCAGAGAAGTGCAGGGTGCCCAGAGAAGCTGTGGCTGCTCCATCCCTGAAAGTGTTCAAGGACAGCTTGGAGCTACCTGGGGTGGTGGAAGGTGCCCCTGCCCATGCCTGCAGGGTGGGACTGGATGAGCTTTAAGGTCCCTTCCAAACCAAACCATTCTGGGATGCTGGGATCCTCTGTTAACCACTCTCCTCTCCCAATTTCTAGGTATGAAATAATGTCTGAGTGCTGGAGAGCCGACCCTGCCACTCGCCCCACCTTCTCCCAGCTCAAAGTCCAGCTGGAGAAGCTGCTGGAAAACCTGCCCAGCTCCAAGGCGTGCAGGGACATCATCTACATCAACACCGGCCTTCCCGAGCAGAGCCCGGACTCCACGCAGGATTCCGGCTTCCCGCAAGCAGACTCGGATTTGGACGCTGGGGAGGCGTCGGAGCCCGGCTCCCCCGGCGCGGAGGGGGCGCTGGTGGCTGTGGATGTGCATCCCAGCGAGCTGTGGGACAGCAGGTACATTGTGGAGGAGCAGCTGGCTGGCCCCGTGGAGGAGCCCTACGTGCCCCTGCTGCCCTGCCAGGCCTTGGAGCCGGGGAGCCGATGGAGCCAGGCCAGCACTTTGCCGGCGTCGGAGCGGCCGCGCGCCGGGAGCTGCGGGGAGGACTCGGAAGGGCCGCTGGGAATGGTGTGAGCGGCACCATGGCAAGGACACAGAGGGAATATTTTAATAAACAGTCATCTCTTTTATTTATTATCTCCTGCACGGTTTGCCTGGTGGAGGCTGGCTCTCCCCAGGAGCTTTTTCCTGGGCTGAAGTCCCAGGGGTTTGGAATTAACAGTGGAATTATTTTGCTGTAATTATTCATCTTCTCCAGAAGGAGCAGGGCAGGGTGGGGTGGATGGTGCTGAGGGGGCAGCTGTCCTTGCAGGGCCTGGTGTTTTCCCCCTTTTCCATCCTGTGTTAAGGTTTGTGGGATGGGCATCCCCCTGGATGATGAGTGCTCCACCTCTACAGCCTGCTGGGGGATTTCACACTGCAAGAGATCCCCGTGGAAAACAGCAACGGGAGCCCCAATGGGAACAGCGGGTGCTCCCACATTCCCTTCTCCCTGATGGGTTCCACATGCTAAGGAACCATTGCTCCTGCTGCAGCACCAGGGAAACAGGAGCCTGAGCTGGAGCCCCCTGGACACGGCCTGGCCCTTCCCTGCTGACCCTTCTCCTTTTGGGGGGAATTCTGCTGCTTCCATAGCTGGAGCTGCTCGGCAGCAACCAGAACCGGACCCAGCACCTTTTGCCTCTCCTTGGGGGAGACTGGGCTGGAAATGGGGGTACCGAGCTGGGGGCAGGGGGTTGCAGGAGGGGGAAGGCATTTTGGGACTGGGGAAAGGGATGCAGTGACTGAGATGGGGTGCAGGAGCTGGAAAACGGGGTGCCGAGCTGAGGAGGGGCTGCAGGGCTGGGAAAGGCTTTCCCTGCCCGGCACGGGTGGTCCCGGCCCCGCCGGAGCGGGGGGGGCTGACAGGGGCTCCGGCACGGTGCCCGCTCGTCCCGGCAGCACCAGAAACAGCTTTGCTGGGGGAAAAGCCACCCTCTGGCACCCCAGCCGCTGGGGATGGATGCCCTTGGAGCCCGGCCGGTGTCCCGGGGGATGGATGCCCATGGAGCCCCGCCGATGTCCCGGGGGATGGATGCCCTCGGAGCCCGGCCGGTGTCTCGGGGGATGGATGCCCTCGGAGCCCGGCCGGTGTCCCGGGGGATGGGTGCCCTCGGAGCCCCGCTGATGTCCCGGGGGATGGATGCCCACGGAGCCCGGCCGGTGTCCCGGGGGATGGATGCCCTCGGAGCCCGGCCGGTGTCCCGGGGGATGGATGCCCTCGGAGCCCGGCCGGTGTCTCGGGGGATGGATGCCCACGGAGCCCCGCTGATGTCCCGGGGGATGGATGCCCTCGGAGCCCGGCCGGTGTCTCGGGGGATGGATGCCCTCGGAGCCCGGCCGGTGTCTCGGGGGATGGATGCCCTCGGAGCCCGGCCGGTGTCTCAGGGGATGGGTGCCCTCGGAGCCCGGCCGGTGTCTCGGGGGATGGATGCCCTCGGAGCCCGGCCGGTGTCCCGGGGGATGCGCGGGGCCGGCCCGGCGCCGGGGCGGGGAAGCGCCGCGTCCCCTGCACGGGGCAGCGCGGGGGCGGCGCGGGCGGGGCGGGGAGAGCGCGGGGCAGCCGGTCCCGGAGAGCGGCGGGGCCGCACCGCACCATGGCGGGGCCGCGGGGGGCGCGGGGCCGCCTCCCGCCGCTGCTGCTGCTGCTGCTGCCGCTGCTGCTGCCGCTCCCGGCCGCGCCGGCCGCCCAGGTGAGGGGGGACCGGGACCCCGGGAGGGGCTTTGGGGGGCTCCTCTCCGCTTCCCGCTCGCTCCCCGCTGCCGTGCGCCCCGACAGCCCCGCAGCGCTGCCCGCGCTCCTGCCCCGGCAAACAGGTGGGCAAAGCCCCAACCCGCGCTTAAACTGCACATGAGCCGCGCTTAAAGCGCGCGCGGCTTCTTCTGGGCTCTTTTCGCACTTCTTACCCTACACCTGAAGCTGTCCCCGAGCAAAGAATCCCCGTTCGGGGCTTTTGGAGGGGGGGGGGGATTTTCCAGCTTTGCGAAGGCTCAGCATCCCGCCGGAGCTCGCGCTGGCTCTCGGAGTTAAACCCAGCCCTAACAAAGAGCTGTTTATTAAAGCCAGCGACGCGCCAGCATCTATTTGCTTTTGCCTCCCTTCCTCTGGGCTCGGGGTATCCCAGAGCTGCCAGCACAGCCCGGCTCATCCCCCCCGGCAGCCCGGGACCCCCGAAGCCGCTCCCGGGAAAGCAGAGGACACCGAGTGCATTGCTTGGGCTGCTGTGTTTGTCCTCTCCCAACCCTCAGCAGCTCTTTGGAAATGGGAATCTTTCCACAGTGCGGTTATGGAAAGGAGGGAAGAAATCCCTTCGACCAGGTGGGACAGAGCCCACCACCTCCGCTCGCTTTCCTGGAATTCCATAGCCCCCAGGCCAGTCCCTGTGCGCTCTCTCCTCACTGCACTCCCCAGATTTCTGAGCTCTGGGAACGGCTTTGCTCTTTTTCCTCGGTTTCAAGTCAATTCCGCAGGAATCCCATAATAACGATGCCCGTCTCCGGCATGAGTCAGTCCCGTGGGAGCGATCGGTTTGCAGGCAGGAGTCCCACCAGCGTTCCTGGCCCCGGCAGAGCTCACAAGACAGCTGTTTTCCTCTTCTTTTGTCATGTGGAAGTGGGACAGGGCTGGAGCTCCTGCAGGATGAAACATGAGTTATAGCATCTCTCCCACAAAGCGATCCCAGCCCTGCCTGGAGCGCAGGCCTAGGTGGAAAAAACTCCTGGATCTGGGTAAATGCAGGGGAAAATACAAAGTCAGGGCGCTCAGGGAACATCAGATGCTGCGGAGCTCCTGCGCCAGCCTCCTCCCAAGGGCAGCAGGTTGGCTCCTGGGAGGAGTGGCAGCACAGGGAGGTCCCCATCCCTGTCCCTATCCCTGTGTCCCGCAGAGCTGCCTCAGCAGGCAGCAGCTCCTGGCTGCCATCCGGCAGATGCAGCAGCTGCTGAAGGGGCAGGAGACGCGGTTCTCCGAGGGGCTGCGCGCTGTCAGGAGCCGCCTGAGCACCATCCATGCCTCCCTGGCCAAGGCCGCCCCGGAGCCGCCCGCCGGTGAGTCCCTGGGACAGCATTCCGGGGAAATCGCAGGTAAAGGGTGGCTTGGAAGGATAGGCACCTCTCCAAACTCATCCCATTTCCATGGTCTCGCAGCTGCCTGTCCTGCCCTCCAAGCCCCTGCGGATGGGAGGAAGTTTGGCACCAAATATTTGGTGGATCACGAGGTTCACTTTGCCTGCGACCCAGGATTCCAGCTCCTGGGCTCCAGCACACGGATATGCCAGGCCAACGGCAGCTGGACGGGGCAGGAGGCCCTCTGTGCAGGTACTGCTCATTTCCTGCCCTGGAATGTCCTTTGGAAAAGTGGATTTATATAAACATGGGGGGATATCGGGTCGCTCAAGGAGGGGAGGGATCGCAGCTGCCCCTCAGAGTTCCAGGGATGCTGCAGCTCCCATGGTTTTGGGGTTTCTCTGTCTTAAGGAAATCTGGGAATTACAGCTGGAGCAGCTCAGCAGGAGAGATGAGGGGAAACGGTATCATGGCTATGACGTGCCTGGTGTAGGGTGCCAAAGCATCCCGGTGTGTACAGCATTCCTGAGCCTTGCTTCCCAAAAGGAGATAACGTGGAACGTGCCTGCTCTTCCCGCAGAGATCAGAGAGTGCTCGAGCAGCCCCTGCCAGAATGGTGGGACGTGCCTGGAGGGTCTCAACCACTTCAAATGCCTCTGTCCCCCGCAGTGGACCGGAACCACCTGCCAGTACCAGGCTCAGACTGGTGGGTGACCCTTGCTGGGGGATAAATGGGAGTATTTCATCCCCCAACTCATCCCAACTGCCCATCCCGCTGTTTTCCCGCAGCTCCTCCCACGTGGAGCGTGACGGATGACCCGGCCTTCAGCCGGCAGCCCCGCTGTGCCCAGATCGCCCAGACCCAGCAGTGCAGCTGTGATCCCGGCTTCCACATGAGCGGCACAGCTTCCAACGGGATCTGCCAGGGTGAGCCGGGATGCAGGAGGGCTGCAGGGTCACGGAGTCACACTGGAAGGGACCACAGCGGCTCAGCCCCACCATCCCAGAGCACACAGCACGGCATTGTGCCCAGCTGGTTCTGGAATATCTCCAGCGATCGGCGGCTGCTCCAAGCTCCTTCAGGAGGCTCCAAGCCCTCCATCCATGGATGGCTGAGCTCAAACCGGGCCCAGTGTCGCCCTCTGCGGGACACCGCTGGTCACAGCCCTCAAGCTGTGCTCCCATTCCCTGGAATCTGCCCTCGGCCCCTTCCCAACCCACCTCGTGCCCGCTCCTCCAGCCCTCGCTCGCTCGCTGGGCTTTCCCAGGAGGATGGAGTGAGATCTTGGTGAATCCCTGTCTCCGCAGATCTCAACGAGTGCGAGGTGTACCGGCAGCAAGGGGGACCCCGGCTCTGTGCCCACGCCTGTGTCAACATTCCCGGCTCCTTCCGCTGCTCCTGCCCCGCCGGATACGTCCTGCTGGGCGATGGCAAGAGCTGCGAAGGTGAGGAAGCTGGAATCTACTTGGTCCCAAGTGCTCTGCCATTTCCCTCCACTTTTTTCTCCATATCCGAGGGAAAGGCTGGTGTAGAGGGGAGGGGGATGATGGAGGGATGCTTTGCAGGATGGCAGCGGATGGAGGATGTTTGGATTGGCAGGAATTCCAGCTGGATGCGGAGCTGGGTGGGGAAATGAATCCCGGGGTTGTGCTGGAGAAGGGAAAACTCTACCAGAGTGCTTCAAAAGGATCCCTAAAAATGAAAATAAAATGCTTCTCTGGAAGCATGGCTGCTCCTCTCCCTCTCCTCCTCTCCCTTTCCCTCTCCCCCTCCTTTACCTCTCTGGATGATGGAGCAACACTTTGGGTCTGCACCTCCTTGAAGATGACCCCACTGTGGCTGTGGGGGATGTTCTTGGAGCAGAGAATTGCTGGGAAGAGCCAAAAGTAATGTTAAACCCTCCAGAATTCCATGATCAGTTCAGAGAGTGGCAGCATCTCTCCCAATCTGAGGGAATTGGGGTGCAGGTGGAAGGCAGTGGGTGGGAATGGTGGGAGGCCAAAACCGCCAAAAGCCTCTTGAAAAACAGGGAATTTTTTGTGCCCTGAAGTGTTGACTGCTGCAGTTCAGGGTGAGAAAATCCCTATTTCCCCATTCCTCCCTGTTTTTCCTGTGTTCCATGGCATCTCACTCCCAGCAAATCCTCTGCATTCCAGCTCCTGCCAGGCATCCCACGGGTGTTCAGTAAATAAAAAGGGACGGTGTTTCCAAACAATCAAGCAGAAAGTTTGGAAAAACAGCTGCCTTCCTGCTGGCAGAGGGCTGCTCTTAACCCATGCTGGCCTGGGGCAGAGCTTGGGGAGCGGGGATGGAATTCTGGGATACTCCCATATTGTTTGGATTGTGTGTAACCTGTGGTTTAGCCTATTTTCTGATGGAAAAGTGAGCTCAGTTGGAGGCTTCCAGGCCCTGACGCTGCTTCCCCCTCCTTGTTTTCCAGATATTGACGAGTGCTCCCTATCCCAGGATAACTGCACAAGCGGGAGCACCTGCATCAACACCGGGGGGGGGTTCCAGTGTGTCACCCCCCAGTGTCCCCCGGCTGCCGGCAACATCTCCTACGTCAAAACCTCTCCCTTGTAAGTGTGGGGCACAGAATCCAAAACCTCCCCCTTGTAAGTGAGGGGCACAGAATCCAAAACCTCCCCTTGTAAATGCGGGGCACAGAATCCAAAACCTTCCCCTTGAAAGTGCGGGGCACAAAATCCAAAACCTCCCCCTTGTAAGTGCGGGGCACAAAATCCAAAACCTCCCCTTGTAAATGCAGGGCACAGAATCCAAAACCTCCTCCTTGAAAGTGCAGGGCACAGAACCCACGGCATGGCATCCCTATGGATCCAACGAGGCGGGGTGCGCGGATGCCGCATCCCCCCAAAAACCTCCCGTTGCTTTTCCTTCCGCAGCCAGTGCGAGCGCAACCCGTGCCCCATGGAGAGCCGCTCGTGCCACCAGGCGCCCAAAACCATCTCCTTCCACTACCTGCCCCTTCCCTCCAAGCTGCAGACCCCGGCGCCGCTGTTCCGCATGGCCACGGCGGCGGCTCCGGGCCGGCCGGGCCCCGACAGCCTCCGCTTCGGCATCGCGGGCGGCAACGAGCGCGGGCACTTTGTGGTGCAGCGCTCGGACCGGCACACCGGGGAGCTGCTGCTGCTGCAGAGCCTGCGCGGGCCCCGCACCGTCCACGTGGACGTGGACATGGCCGAGTACCTGGACCGGGCGTTCCAGGCCAAGCACCTGTCCAAAATCACTCTCTTTGTCTCGGCTTATGAGTTTTAGGGGTGGATCCTGCTCCCTGCTCGGCATCCCATGGCTCACAGGGAATGTCCGGGCTGGAGCTGCTCTGCAGACATCCGGCCTCCCCCTGCTCTGTCCCAAAGTTCTTCTTCCCATGTGGATTTACACCACCAAATGAGGTGGACAAGCTCATCCTCATCCCCATCCTCATCCCAGCTCCAGAGAGATGATGTCCTGCAACAGCAGATGGAAACCACAGCCCTGATTTCCTTTGAATTCCTGATTTTTCCTTTAGGAAGCAGTGAAGCCAAGTGTGTGGGAAGAGGGAGGCTCATGGCCTTTCCTGCTCCCCTCCCTTGTTGCATTCAGTCCTGCTCCCTAAAAACACTCCTCCACTTCCCTCTGGATGCTGAGAATCCCCCTGGCAGCCTGTAGGGATTGAGGTCTGGTGCCTCTATCCCCTGGGATTGATCAGGGCTGGAACACTCCATGAACATCCACCTGGGTGCCCTCCTTGGCAAATGGGGCAAAGGAGGAATTCCAGGGCTATCCCTGCTCCTTGAACCTCTCAAATGGGGATCCCCCATGGATCCTCCTCACAGCACAGCTTCAGCTGCATGTGGAGGTGGGAATATTCCCTGCTCCATCAGTCAGAGCCTCCATCCTGGCATAGGAACGCTGGGAAGAGCAGGGATTCGGCTTTTCCCAGAGGGATTCACCCTCCTGCTTATGCATGTTCTGCATGTTCCCTCATCCCACTGGATTTAGTACAATTAAAGGATGATGTAAAGGATGTCACGGGAGTGAAGCATCTGATGGATGTGTGGATGGGGGGAATGCTCACCTGGAGCAGTCCAAGGGGAATCGGGGTCTGGGAGGGCAAGAACCCATTATCCATGGTTTTATTTTCCTGCTTTGTTTTGTTTGGGAGGGGCTGGCTGATAGCGGGGGGCTCATTCCCACCAGAGCATCCTCATCCCTGAGCATTTTCAGCCTGCAGCATCCTTCCCCCCAAGGAATCCTCACCCTGGGAATCCTCATCCCTGAGCATCCTTTCCCCTGGGAACCCTCGCTCCCTTACATCCTGCTGAGCTGCACCCACTAAAACCATTCCCACTCCTTGTCCCGGGGAAAGAGACTCCCCAAGATGGATCTGTCTCCTCTAGGGGATCGAGCTCCTGGATTTTTTGGGGGCTATAGGAGCCTGGGAAGGGGTTGGATCTCTCCAGCAGAACAAGAAGGGACATTCAGGGCTGTTGTCGGCGGATGGAGGATGTTTGGATTGGCAGGAGCTCCGGCTGGACGTGGAGCTGGGCAGGGAAATGTATCCCAGGGTTGTGCTGGGGGAGGGAAGGGAAAACTCCAGAGTGCTTCAAAAATACCCCCAAAAATTAGGAGAAAATGCTTTTCTAGAAGCACGGCTGCTCCTCTCCCTGCCGCTTCCCAGCCTGGCTGGACATGCTCCTCCAACAGGCCATGACCCTATTTTGGGGATGATAACAAAATCTGGGAGCTGAACACCAGGAATTTGGGAGAGGACAAGCTCCTGACAGGGCAGAATAGTTTCCATCTGCTGCTTTCTCCGGATAACACAGCTGGAGACGGGCGCCTGGACCACGCTCCGGAGGCTTTTCCTTGCGGCACCATCCCAAACTGACAACATTTTCCTAATTCCCGAGGCCAGGGTGAGCTGGTTTCTCCCTTCCAGCCCTGGAAAAGTTTAAGTTCGGCTCTTTGCCTTTCTCAACCTCTGGCTGCCATTCCAGTTGACTAAAGGAGATTTTTTTTTCCCTTCCCAGAGCAGCCGCTCCGGCATCTTTCAGACTTCCTGAGGTTGGAATTTGAAGAGAGAGGCTCTTCCGGTCTTGAAATACAACTTTCATTTGGGATAATAATATTTGGGAGCTGAAAAAATAGCAGGAATGTTTCTGCTTCCCTTTGGTGGGCACAGCTGGCCCCAGATATCCCCAAAACCACCATTTCTCACCCCAGAATATTTAACCAAAAATTTAGGATTCTTCCTTCGAGTCCAGATTTAGAATCCCTTTTTTCCTTGCCTACGGCCTAGGGAGATGATGCTGAGCCCTGTGGGCATCAGCTCCAGGGCTCCATCTGTGCCAATGGGGCTAATTAGTCCTAAGTAGTTCTAATGACGCTCCCCAGCCACCACTACCTTATCCCCTGTAGGAATGCTGTTTTCCAGCCTTTTCCTTGGATTTGCCTGATTTCCCCGATGATCAGGACCCTGGGTCCTGCTTGCCTTGCTCAGGTGTGTGAGGCCCAAGGGAAATGATTCTTCCCTGAAGGATCTGAGGCTCCTCCCGCTCAGCATCCCATGGGAATCCATGCGAGTGTTCCGCTTTGTTTTTATAAAATTTATTCGGTTGCTAGCACTGAAAAAAGCCGAGTCCCGCGTCCTGAAAAGCCCTGAAAGGCAGGGAGGCAGCTGGACAGGATACAAATATAACTTTTCCCGGGAACGTTTGATTAAACGTTATTGAAGTGCCTCTGACAAACACGTCTTCCCTTCGCCCACCACATTTTTATTAAGTGACTGTCTTGGAACCGCTTTATCCCGGGTTTTGTCACGCCCTGACCCCGAGAGCGACTCCAGGCACCGCTTCTGTGCCGCCCTGGGGCCACACACTCTCTGTTTAATTACGAGCGTCACTAATTAATGACGCACGGGCCGGTTCCCCTCACACGCACCGGCCGCCAGGGGGCGCTGCCCACACTGCGTGAGGAGGTGGGGGTGGGCGGCGGCAATGACGCAGCGGCGGGAGGGGAGGCCCGTTCCCGCTCCCGGTGCCCGTCCCGGTTCTCGCCAGGCGGAAGCCGCCGCCCTTTTCCCCCTTTCCCTCCCTTTTCCCCCCTTTTTCCCCACCATTCCCGGGGGGACGCCACCGCCACGTGACGGGCGCGGGGCACGTGACAGCACGCGCGGCGAGGCCCCGCCCCCTTAGCGCGCGCACGGCGGCGGCGGCGGCCGAGGGGAAGCGGAGGAGGGCGGGGCCCTCTTGTGACGTCACTGCGAGGTTGACGGGCGTGGCGAAAAGCCAATGGGCGCGCGAGACGCGGCGGCCGCGGCCAATGGCGGCGCGCGGGGAGGGCGGGCCCAGAACCGCGGCGGAGGAGGAGGAGGAGCGCGGCGGGCGGCGGCGGCGGCGTGAGGGGACGCGACGACATCGCGGCCCCGGCGGGCGCGGAAGACGCTGTGGCGGCGGCGGCGGCGCGTGCGGGCCGCGGGCGCTGAGCGAGCGTGTGCGGCAAAGCGCCGGGGGCCGCTGCCGCCGCTGCTGCTGCCGCCGTTCTCCTCCTCCTCCTTCTCTTCCCTCAGCCGCCGCCGCCATTTTGTGCGAGTGCCTCGCGCGGGCGCCATGTTTGTAAGGAAGAATTAGGGCCGCCATCTCCGGCCAGCAGCACCTCCCTCCCCCCGTGTGTGTGTCCTCCCGCTCTCCTGTGCCCCGGGGCTGCCGCTCGAGCCGCCGCCGCCGCCACCGCCTCCCCGCAGCGCCCGCGCGGGGCGGCCGGGCCCGGGCGCTGAGTGCCCGTTAGTGTCTCACTAAGTAACCGTGAGTGCAAACCTTCATCATCTCTCCTCACTGAGGGGCCCGGCCCTCCTCCTCCTCCTCACCGAGCCGCCCCCAGCGCGGCCGTGCGCGCCGCCGCCGCCGCCGCCTCCTCCCGCCGCTCCGCACCGCGGGCAGCGGCGGGGCCCTGCCTTCCTCCACCTCCCTCCTCCTCCTCCTCCTCACCACACCACAGCCAGGCACAATGGCCTTTGAAAGCCTGTTCTCCAAACCCCCAAACCCAGTTCTTGACCCAAACATGCCCGACTCTGACAGGCAACATGCAGGGGACGAAAGGTCGAGTAACATTCTTCTCTCTCTCCGCTTCTCATAATGGTGGTACTTAGTGGGGTGATGCTGGTAATGATGATGATGATGATGCTGATGATGATGATGCTCTGTTAATGTGCCTGAGGGGGTTAACGATGTTTTTGGGGGGCAGGTCACCTTCAGGCTGGAGCGGGGTGGTGGTGGTGGGGAATGCAAATTGGGGAGGGGGGGTGTCACTGCATTAAAAGTGCATTTCTTTAGCAAGGTTTTAATTTTTCCTTTTGGAATGCATGCGTTTTTACATCTTCATTGATTTATTCTGGCTGGGAAGGGGGGCTGTTTGCCATTCTTTCCATAAATTGCACTTTCCAGGGGGTGTCTGTTGAATGTCACCATTGTTCTCTGTCTTAGGCAGGAAAGGGTGCTCCGAGTTGGGCGGGTTTTTTATTTTTGGCTGTTTTTGTTGATACCACAATCTCTCACTAGAGCCATATTTAACGTCATTTTCTTGCCAGATTCCACCTTACACATTTAACTGGATCTTTTTTATGCAGATTAAGGGCTGACTGACGTTATCTTTGCCACCTCTCAATCCCCATGCGCAGAAACCCAGAGTCCTGTTCCTGGTGAAAGGACCTCTGTTGCTCCCTCCCTCCTTCCCTCCCTCCTTTTCTCTCCTGCAGCTGCTGGAAATTCAAATCCTTTCTCCAGGCAGCTCTGGCCTTCCTAACTAGTTCCAAAAATACTGTGCCAGGGTGGCAGTTACCAGTGCTTGAGCCTACACCTACCCTGAGCGTTCCTGACAAAGCTGCAGGAGTTAAAAACGCCGAGGTTTTGCCATTCCCAGAGCTTGGCCTCCCCCCACACAGCTCCACAACCATTTGTGGTACTTCAGAGGACCAGGAAACACTGGGAAAAAAACCAAACAGACAAAAAAACAAACAAAAAAAAGGCTTGTGGGTAAATGCAAAACTGTTTCCTTGTTGGAGAAAAGAGTCCTGAGTTCTGTGTTATAAATTGGGAAGTGGTCCCAAAATGCTCCTCGGGTTTAGTGCAAGGGTCAGGGCAGAGCCCAGAGCTGCTGGTTCTTGTTTTCCCCTTTCTGCTTGTCCTTGGAAAATGCTCCTGGGATTGAGTGCAAGGGTCAGGGCAGAGCCCAGAGCTGCTGGTGCTTGTTTTCCACTTCCTGCTTGTCCTCGGGAAGTGATCCCTAAAATGGGCCTGGGCTTTAGTGCAAGTCCAAGGCAGAGCCCAGAGCTCCCGGTTCTTGTTTTCCCCTTCCTGCTTGTCCTTGGGCAAGGGTGGAAGTTGTGTCATGCTCTGTTTTCCGAGCGGAGTGCACACCAGGAATCCACTGGGATCTCTGGAGCTGGGGCAGAGCTGTGCTGTGGAGTTCCTGCAATCAGGCTGTGACTTTTCACTGTTTCAGGGATTGAAAATATCTGGAGTTCTCAAATCCTTGAGGACAAGCCCGAGTGACTCCGGGTAGTGCTGGGAGCAGAGTTTTTCCAGCTTGGAGTTCTCATCCTCTCACCAGCTGTTCCCACCAGTACAACCAGTTGTGACACTGGTAATTGTGAAATAGAGCCAATAAGTGCCACCTAACAACCTAATTAATTTTAATTTACAAGTGTTGCTTTATAATGTTTTAATTTATGAGGCGAAGAGCAACAATACACGTGACCTGGGAGATCATAACTTGTACTTTTTCTAAAACTTCAGCTCTGTAAAATGAGTTCATTCACTTCAAAAAAGGCCCAACTCCAAAGTTTTTGTGTTACATCAGGTGTGCAACTGTAGGACCAGTAAAACCAGTCCAGTGCAGGGAACACCCATACTGGCAACCTCATGATTCCCAATCAATTTGTGCAGCAGGAATTCTGTTAATAGTTTGATTTGAGCTGCTCTGTTGAATGATAAAGTAATTACTTTTACTAATTAGTAAAAAATAATTTTACTGTCTGTCCACACTTTGAACATTCCAATTTGGAAGGTTTTAATGCAGTTTTCTCAAGACAGGAATGTCCTTTAATTAGTTTAATTCCTGTTGTTGACAATATTTTGGTGATGAAGGGTCTGAGCCTTCCAGCACAGGGGTCCTGGACAGATTTTTCCTGCAAGGATTTTGTGAGGATTTCCTGGTTCTGTGTGGGTAAATCCATGGCAGGGTAAGGAATAAGTTGGAGGCAAGTTTATTTACACACAAATCAATGCCAGATTTCCCAGAAAATAGCTTGAAATTAATTTACTTTCACTTTTTACTGCTCCCAGCCATCCTCTGCTTTTATTTGATTTTCCCAGTGAAAATTCTCTGCTATTTGGAGTTATTTTCCTTATTAATTCCTAATTTCTTAAGCAGCACCTTAGTATCAACATTTGGGGAATTTTAGCCATCAGGGAATTTTAACCTAAAGTAAATTTTTTAGATGAAATGATGGGGAATGAAATCCTCAATAATGTTTGAGGGTAAAGATTCCCAGAATATTTCAGAAAATGCATTCTGGGTTTGGATCTTGGACTTAAGGAGCTTCTGGAGTAAATCTGCTTTGGGCATAAAGAAGTCTATTTTTAAGGATGACCTGAAATAAGGTCAAGGAAGGGGAGCTAAAATCCAGGTTTAAAGGTTAGAAATGAAATTAAAATACCAGAATTAGGGTTTTTTGATTCTCCCTTCTCAAATATTTGTGAACTGCTCAGGGGTTTCATCAGGTTGCTTTTCCCTGGAAGGTCATTTGGCTTCTGTGCCTTTCTGATCCATTTGAGAGCTGCTCTAGGAATGCACTCAGACAGTGGGAATGTTTTCTGGGATTGTTTTCACATCTAGCTCCAAGTATCTGGAGGCTGTGGGAGAGGGGAGATCTCCTGAAAAGGAGGTTCTGCTCTCCCTTCCTGGTGCACAGCTCCAGTTTGGGATTTAAATGGGAATAAAAGCAGCTGAACCAGAATAGCATTCCTGCCTTGGCACTTCCTTGAAAAATAACTTAATTTCCAAGAAATGGTGTATTTGACCATTATCTTTTCAATCCATATTTATCCAGTTGTTGGATTTTTCCTTCTTTTTCCTTTCCCCATCCCCTTTTTTACACTCTTGAAGCTCAGTCCTTGGAAAATGCTTGGATGTTGTGGAAAGAATTTAGAGATTAGAGGGCTTTTATAATCTTCCCTCTGCCATGCAATCCAAGGGATTGTATTACTGAGACTGGTTTACCTGGAAAGTTATTCCAGTCCTGGATGCATCCCAAAATTGGAAATCCATGAGTTTAATTCCCATAGGAATTGAGACATGGGAGCAACTTTGTTCCCAAGGAGCATTTTCCCATAGGTATTTCATGGAAGAGGATATTTTAATTGATCCTTGAGGGAATGAGTTTAACTGATATAATCAAAGCATAATTGGATTTTTGGGATAGCTGCAGGTGTTTCAGGGATAATAATGTTCCAGTTTTATTTCATTAATGTAATTCCAAGAAATTCCAGGTCATAAAGTAGTCATGTCTTCTTCCTGGCATATCCATTTATCCCAAAAATCACAGCTTTGGGTTACTTCAGACTTTTTAACTGTTTTTTTCCAGTGACAGGTGAGCTGGATGATAACATGGAATTTTATTGTCTTCCTGGTATCCCTCTTTCAGGGAAGATGGAGAGCTGGAAGATGGGGAAATAGATGATGCAGCCTATGAAGATGTGAAGGAACACGGCTCAAAAGGGGATGATAAACAGAAAAATGAGAAAGGCCACCGGAAATCCCGGAAAAAACGCAAAAAAGAGAAGGAAAAGAAAAAATCCAAAAGGAGAAGACGGGACAAGCATAAGGTTAGGAAAAAACCCAACATTTTGGAAGTTCTGATTTGATTAATGGGTGTCCAGGACAAGGATCCAAGAAATTGGCAAAGGAATTAAAATGGTTTTATTACCATTAAGACTTAAACTGGTCTTAAATGTTCAAGTTAAGCGCAGGACTTGGAAGCTGAACCAGAGGGATTGGAGAGTTTTTAGGATAAAATGCACAATGTAAATGTATCACTTTTGTGCTCATTATATTAATGGGAAGAAGATGATTTCTTCAAAATTCCCAGCTTTTTAATTCTGTTTTCTAGCATAACTCCCCTTCCAGCGATGACAGCTCCGACTACAGCCACGACTCTGACATGGAGCGCACGGAAAGGCCCCACAAAAAAAGCAGCAGCTCTTCCTACAGGGATTATGATTCCTCCTTCAGTCAGGTAGGAAGTTTCAAACTCATTCCTCATGTCCTTATTGAGGTGACATTCCAAAAATACAAATATAAACAGTGTGGGTTTGGAAGTTTGGCTCCATCCCTGTGCCTGGATTTCTGGAAGCACATCCAGTTCTCATCTCCCTGAGGAGATTCCCAGATGTAAAGCAGGATCTGTGGTAGAAAATAAGCCTGATACAAATTTTTCTTCCATCAGGCATCAGGAATTAAGGAATCTTTATTATTAAGGAATCTTTTTATTCCCTGCACTGGATTTAGGCTGGCCTCAAAGAAAAACACTCTTGAAAAGCCACTTTTCAGTATCTAAAGTTGATTCTGCTTTTTGGGAGCCCAATCTTCTTGGCTTTTCTCAGCTGGTGAATTAAAATTATTAATTTTTCCTGAATACTTATTGATGCTTTTTTTTTGGCAAATCTGCTAATGATAAAACAGCCCCATAAATAGATTTTTAGAGCAGTTTGGAGGGCTGGGGTTTGGAAATATGGAATTTCTTCCTAATGCAATCCCTTTCCTTACAGCATGGACACGTGTCAGGGAATTACATGAGTTCCCAGAAAATGCAGCATAAAAAAAATGTCAAAAGTAAGGAATATGACAACTACAGTCATTACAGTGATGAAAACTTTGGCAACTACAATGAGGAGGAAAAGGATGAGGATTTTGCTGACCAGCTCAAACAGTACAGACAAGCTAAAGAGACTTCCAGTGGGGATTTGGGACCTCCGTTCTCAAAGGAACCAGTGAAGAAACAGGGCATGAAAGGGATCCAGAAAGGTAAGGGGAGTTTTGGTGGCATTTTTGGGGTGGAGACCTGGATGAGGGAAGCTGCCAGGAATGGTTTTCCTGGGATATTCTGGCTGGTCAGAAATAACATTTCCAATAGTAAAAAGAGAGTGATTTAACTTAATCCATTTGTCTTTCTTTGATGCCATGAAAGAACCATTTTCCCTTAATTTCTGTGATCCTTTTAAGAGGTTATTCCTGTTTTCCAGGCATTTCCCAACGAGGGAACAACTACAACGTCGGAAGAGGGCGTGGAATGCAAAAGAAACTGAAGCGCAAAGATCGTGGCAGGGGCAGAGGCGGCAATAAAGGATCCGATGGCTTCCACGAGGTACCTGCAATTCCAGTCCTTATTCCCAGTGTCTGCATCACCAGTGCTCCAAAAAGGAGCTGATAAAATGTGGATTTTTTTTTTTCCCAGGATGGCAAACCAGTGAAGAAATGGGTTAATATGAGCCAGGAGTTCATAAACCAGCACACAGTGGAGCACAAGGGCAAACAGATCTGTAAATACTTCCTCGAAGGGAGGTGCATTAAGGTAAATGTAATTCTTTTTTAAAATAAATTTTTAGCAAACTTGGGTGTTGAAACTCAGTATTTTGATTTCTGATGTGCTGAAGATTTCTAGATGGAATTATTTGTGGAAAAACATCCCCTTCCATTACACAATTTGATTTAAATTCTAATAAAAATTAATATTTTTATTAATAAAGGCATCCTAAACTTACCTGAGAATGATAAGCTACTACTGACATAATTTCTCACAGGTCTGGAATCTAAATAGGCAACAATTCCTGAATATATTAAATTATTTCCTGCTGATTTGGGAACTTTGAAGGAATTGCTTTGTGGTGCTAAACTTTAAAAAGTGGGATTGGTAGAAAACACAACCACTGAATGCTTTTCATTTTTATTTGGTTCCCTGGGATTTAGCAGTGGAATTTTCTGTTTCTAACCCAAATGGTAAAAATAAGAGTGAAATGTTGTGTTTCTTGCTGTCTTTCAATACCTTTGGCTCAGATGACTATTTGCTGCCACCTTCAGTTTTAGAAGGGACTGAAAGAGCACTTGGTGCCTTTTTCAGGAAAATAAATCCTAAAAAAATACCCAAACCTCCATCTGGCAAAATATTTCTGAAGAATAACAGAATATATTAAAGTAATTCAGTAAAATATTATTTCAGTGCCTTTTTAATGCAAATTCCTAGGTGAAGGCAGGGAACAGGGATTGTTTTCTGTCACCATTCCATCTATTCCTTTGAATTCCAATCCAGGAATTTTCTCTATGTTCAGATCCCCTCTATTTACAGTTTTTACTGTTTATAATGGAATTTAATGTTGGTAAAGATGAAAAGTCTAAATTCAGCTGAGGAGGATGTTCTTATTACTATGGAATTAAATTACTCAGCATTTCAGATGGATAATGTTTTGTTTTGTTTTGTTTTCTTTGTTTTGTTTTTTTTCCAATTTATTTATAGGGAGAACAATGTAAATTTGATCATGATGCAGAGATTGAAAAGAAAAAGGAAATCTGTAAGTTTTACATCCAGGGTTACTGCACCAAAGGAGAGAACTGCATTTATTTGCACAATATCCTTTAAAAGTACTTCTAAATTTATCTGAAATGTTAATTTCTATTCTTTTATTTCCATTTATTTTGATATAAAGGATTTGTAAAGGTGAATGTTTTTTAAGAGACTCTACCATCTACTGTATAGATTAATTACAAGATTCTTTTTCTCAAATACTTCAGAGGAAAAAATAAATACAAAATTACTGATTTGTAACATTTTCGAAAATAAAATCCCAGGAATTTTAGATACATTTATCCACACTTTTAAGATCCTGATCTCTTCCTATTTCTCATTATTTTGGTGTTTTCCTCTGGAATTGAGAAATTGGAAAATTAAATCTGAATGCCACAGAAATGCCATTTTTAGGAGAATTTTAAATGGAAGTAAGCAGTAAGTTGGTTGTTAGCTTCCAAAATTCCTACCATAACGATGACTTCCTGATGAAGAATTGAGGGATAGCTGCCAGCTGGATTTTACAACCTTCCCAAACTGTTATAAATCCTTAATTCCTTCCTCACATGAATTCCCCTGCAAGTTCTACCACACAGGAGCAAAGTGTTATCAAGGAGATAAATGCAAATTCTCTCACGCGCCCCTGACTGCAGAAACCAAGGAGCTGTTGGACAAGGTGAGTGATCCAGATACTGGGAATATTGGGATTGCTACACTCAGAGTAGGGAAAGGATGGAGGAGTTTTTTCCTTGTGCTCTGGGAGACCCTGAGCTCTGGTTTATTGGGATACTCCCTCTCCAGTCACTGCCCACCAGGCCTTAAAAGAAAAGGGGTGTGAATCCAACACTAAAAATTTGAGGGATAACTCCTTCCGCTCCTGTTTGAACTAAGTGGACTTGTGGGAAATTGTTCCTTCCTGAAATAGAGAAGTATTTTCTTGGCTGGGATTTGGTACCCTGAAAAACAACTCCCAAAATGGGTTTAGAATTCCTTTGAATTGGATGTCAATATCCAGCAGTATTGTAGCAAATAACAGGAAAGTTGTTTATCTAGATATGGAAATAATATTTCAATAAAAGGCACGAGACTAAATTGAACTGGAATACTGAAAAACTGATTAAATGTTTGCCACGTGGCTTTGTTCCAGGTTTTGAATAATGAGGAGGAGCCCCAGAATGAAGATGAGAAGGAGCTGGAGGAACTCCGGAAGCGGGGCATTGTTCCCCTTCCCAAACCCCCGCCGGGGGTCGGCCTCCTGCCAACCCCCCCAGAGCAATATCCCTTCTCCGAGTCCGACATGGAAAATTACCAAGATCCTTCAGGAGATTATAAGAAAATCCCATCGCTTTTTGAAATCGTTGTGAAGCCCACTGTGGATCTGGCACACAAAATTGGGAAGAAGTAGGTGTTGGAATTCTGGGGAGAACTCTCCTGGATATTTATCATTTAATCATTGTTCCTGTCAGGATTCTGAGGAATCTGCCAGATAGTTGATACCAGGATTATTTCATGTTTTCCATAGAAAGGAGCTTAGGCCTGACCTTCCAGAAGTTGACTCTTGGTTTGCATCTCCATCTGCAGGTGGAGCAGTTTGTTCCCTGCTCCAGTCTTTTTGTAGTTGGCTTTTTTTTGGGCAAAACTGATGGAGATGAGCAAATATTGGAAAAAATGTGGTTTTGGCCAAGTTAAGGAATGTGGAATGGGTGTAGTTGGAAATTAATGCTCCTTTGGGAATTTTATCCAATGTCAGATCAATTTAGAGTGGGAGGGGGTGAAGAGAGCCAGCTGTTGGTGTTTGTAGGTCCAAAATTTGATTCCTTGATTTTCTTCTGCTTCCAGGCCACCGACCTTCTACAACAGCGCGTCCCCCCCGCGGCCGCCGTTCCAGGGCAACGACCCCCATTCCCAGCACATGTACAATCCAGGCTCGAGTCCAGGGCCAGGTCCTGGCATGTCCCAGGGACACAACGGGCCCCCCATGCACCCCGGTTCTCCTGGGCACCACCCCTGCGGAGGCCCCCAAGGGCCGGGAATGCCGCAGAGCCCCCCCATGCAGGGCGTTCCCCCGGGGTACATGGGCCCGCAGAACCAGACTGGAATGCCCATGCAGGGGCAGCAGGGTGGGCCACCCCTCACCCCGCCGGGGATGGGAGGATCCTACAATTCCCCTGGAGTGCAGGGACACATGGTGAACATGCCAAGGGACAATCACTGCCCCCCGGGGCCACAGTACCAGCAGATGCCCGGCGAGTACGAGCCCATGCAGAACCCGGCTGACTTCTATGACAACTATTATTCCCACCAAGCTGTACACAACTTCCAGCCAGCCAATAATTCTGGAGGTAAGGACATCTGCTGGATGAATTTTGGATAGAAGCTTCTGGGAATGTCTTCAGTGTTCTGGCTTTCTCAGTTGTGTTGTTAAGTCATGTTATGCTTTAGGGTTAAACGGGATATTGGGAAGAAATCGTTCCCTGTGAGGGTGGGGAGGCCCTGGCAGAGTTTTCCCAGAGAAGCAGTGGCTGCCCCATCCCTGGAAGTGTTCCAGGCCAAGCTGGATGTGGCTTGGAACAGCTTGGGATAGGGGAAGGTGTCCCTGCCATGGCATGGAACTGGATGTCCTTTAAGCTCCTTTCCAACCCAGTCCATTTCATGATTCCATGTTTATAGCTATCAACATTTCTCTAGGATAACTGCTAACTGGAGTTTTGTCCTGCAGACGGAGCATGGCACGGAGAATTTACGGATCACCAGGCTCACCTCATGGCTCCAGAGTCGCATCCGGGCGGGAGCGAGTCGGACTGCATGGGTGGGCACATGGGCCACAACCAGGGCATCAACGTGCCCGACTTCCTGCCGGCCATGCAGAAGGCCCTGTATGCAAGGCTCAGCCAGAAGCACCAGCGGGATGGAGACTCTGCCAGCAGCCAGGGCCAGCGGGCCATGAGCAAAGATGAGGGTGAGCAGGGTTTGGGTGGAATTCTCATCATACTGAAAGGCCGTGGTCAGCAGGTCGCTGGCGTTGGCTCGCCTCATGTCACTGCTCACTGTTATTGGAAGCAGCAGCAGCTCAGTGTCTTCAGCTCTTCTTCCCAGCTTGCTCTAGGATCTTAGTGTAGGTTCAGTCCATCCTGGCTCCAGTGAATAATTTCTGAATCTAGTTGCACTTTTAAAAGGTCTTTTGGTTGATAATTACTTTTGGTTGGTAATTACAACAAAATCCCTTGTTGCACCAGAGGGGCTGTTTCTCGCTGCAAGGACTGGAAGTGCATTCTCTGTCCTGTTTCTTCAGGTGCCCCTCTTGATCTGTTTCCTCTAGAGCAGCATTTTTCCTTCTCTGATATCCTTTAAAATAAAATACTGTAATTTCTTCCCTTCCTGAATCTCAACCTCTCCTACAATCTTTGGGATTTGGATTAAGTAAGGCAGCAAATTTGTAATTAAATTTGTAATTGGATTAAAGACCACTGCAAGGAGCCATTTTACTTTTCCTTCTCCTGTCAAGACTCAGATTTTAGATATGTTTTTTTTACTAGTACCCGTAAGGATTGTTTGAAAGCAGGTTACTTTCCCAAATTAATATTGATGGATATGGAGACACTCCCAGGCTGTGTTGTATTCTACCTCCACTATCTCCAGGTTTTTGTGTAATGGCATTTCTTTAATTACATGGATTTTACAAATCATTTGAGGTTGTGATTTTTATGACACTGGGAGTGATTTCATATGAGATCTTTTCAGTTTGAATTTACTCCCATTAGGGAGTGTTGGATTCTCTAAGAATTATTTGCTGGAATAATCTAAATTTTGTGGCATTTCTTTGATTTTTAGATGACAATGTCAACTGGTATTCCAGTAGTGAGGAGGAAGAGGGGAGCAGTGTTAAATCAATCCTCAAAACCTTAAAGAAACAAAGCGAAAACTTTAGGAATCGGCAACAACATTCCACGGAGCAGCACATGCTTGGGATGCCAACAGATCCCAGGCTGGCAAAAGACAAAGGCGTGGGGCCTCAGGCTGCTGACCCGAGACTCCGGGCGTCTCCAAGGCCCAATCCCAGGAAACCTTCGGAGTCGGCGTCCCTGGATCCCCGGCTGGCCCGCGATCCGCGGATGCACAAGGTCAGCGAGGGCGGCCATCCCGGCCCCTCCCTGCCCGGGGCCAAGCTGGATTTGCACCACGCCCACGCCGGAGTGAAGGTCAAGCAGAAAGGGCTGGATGATGATGAGGAGGACTCGGAGAGGGAGCTGAGGGAACGAGCTTTCCTCATTCCCTTGGAGCCGCTGCCGGGCGTCACGTTACGGGATCCCCGCTCCCAGCTGCGGCAGTTCAGCCACATTAAGATGGATGTGACCCTGATGAAACCCAACTTTGCCAAGCACATTGTGTGGGCCCCCGAGGACTTGCTCCCAATCCCTCTGCCTAAACCCGACCCCGTCTCTTCCATCAATTTACCTCTCCCTCCACTCATTGCTGACCAGAGACTGAATAAACTGCGGAATTTGAAGAACGATCCACACCCCAACGCGATGCCAGCTGATCCCCGGCTCGCTGCCAAGGCCAAAAACAGCCTTGTGGGCCGGGGTGGCTACTTGGATCCATCCACAGATTCCCATGCCAGTAGCTCCAGCAAACTGGGGGATCCTCGCTTGCAAAAGAACGTTGATCCCAGACTCCACAGACTGTCAAGTGCAGACACTCACCACGGAGTCGGGAAGGATTCCCACCCTCCCAAGTTTGACCCCCGGCTTGCCAGAGCTGCTGCCAGCTCATCCCAGCCCTCCGAAGCCACGACTCCAAAATCCGACCCCGATGCTCTGCCTCCCTATGCACCCAAATTATCATCCAGTGGTGTTAGGCTGGGAACTCCCGGCTCCATCCTGAGCGGGATCAGTTTGTACGATCCCAGGGATCACAGCTCATCCTCGGACACGGCTCCAGCCAGTTCGGGAGAGAATGGAGAGAACCAGAAAAAAAGCATTTTGAAAAATTCCAGTAAAAATGAGCCGAGTCTTGCGGAAGATGCGTCCCAGCAGAAGGCTGCCTCCAACACGGAAAAACCCACGGAAGGATCAGCGGAAGCTGCTTCAGACAAGGCAAACAGCACCAGTAAATCTCAGGCTAAACACTCCAGCGCTGCCCCTGCCGTCCATAATCTCCCAATCCAGGCTCTGTCGGGGTTAATCCGGCCACAGTACAGCGACCCCAGGCAGGTGAGGCAGCCCGGACAGGTAACGCAGGCCCCGGAGAGCGATCCCAACGGGGAGTCGGATGATAAATCCTTAAAAGATGTTTTCAAGACTTTTGATCCAACTGCTTCCCCGTTTTGTTAGCAGACGGCTTTGGAGTCTTTTTACCGTTGTGGGTATTGCAGTTCTCTGCTGTTTTGTACCTGGGTTACCTCTTTTGGCTTTATTTATTTTTAAATTATAATTCCCACCACTTTTCAGCTGCTAATCTCCGAACCACACGCAGTTCTCCAGTACGCTCGAGTGTTTGCAAAGCTGTGGTATTTTCTAGAGAATCCTTTTTTCTTTCCAATTTCAGGGAGACTAATAATTGACCTGTAGAAAGGAAACCAATCCCCCCGGATCGTGTTAGAGCTGAGAAAAGCACTTTCATTGTAAATAAGTCATGGAAAATTCCCAGAGCTGTATATGTGTGAGCTGCCTCTTTCCCAACCACCACTTAGATCCGATTGCCACATTTGTATAGATCCAAGCAATATTATGTACATGAATTCCCGGGAGAGATGCCGTTCCAGGACTGCCAAACCCCTGAACTGATGGAAAACCTCACGGAAATGATTTCAAAGGAAAGCGTCGCTCCTCCTTTTCCAATGAGTTGATGTAAGACACGGACAGTTTTTATTCCTGCAGTCAATATTAGTGTAAAAGAGACTATATCACATATTGAGGATGAAAAATGTCATATCTTTTAAAAGTATTTTATTCTATGCTGTACATAGAAGAAATTGTGAAGTACATAACTAGCAAAAGTAACTGTTCAAAGTGGAGAAAACTACATTGTCTAATACGAAAAAAAAAAGGTTTTTATTTAATTTTTTTTTCCACGCCTACACGATTGGGATTTAGTGCTCCGAGTTCCATTGTGGTGTTCATGTATTTCAACGTATTTTTGTATTCAGCTGCTTAATTTGTATTGCTTTTTTTGTATGGCTGTAACTGCAGTACTTGTATTCATGGTGTCTCGACGACATTTTTAACAAAACAATTAAAAAGGGTACAGTTAATTCCTGGTGATGACTCCGTGCACATATGGTGGCAGCTGGGAGGAGGGGGACCAAAGCTGGGCTTTTTGGGACGGTTCGTGGGGTTTTAACATAACCTTGTACCTGATCCCTAGGTCTCATGGAGAGAGAGTTGCCATTTTCCATCATGGAACATCCTGCATGTCATCAATTCCCCAGGTTTTGTATGGGAGAGCACAACTGTGTCCTCCAGACCTCCTGTCCAGCCTTTGGGGCTGCTTTTTCTCCAGAGGGAGTGCAGTCATTCCTAGGCAGCTGCTTTTCCAATCAAAATGTGCCAGCCTCTCAGTCAATCATCTGCTTCCCACCCCTTTGGAAGCTTTCTCTGCTTTAAGTCTCTTCCTTGGTGGACCTTTTCCTCTTGTTTTTCCCTTGGCCAAGTGATGGACATGGACGTTTCCCTCTTTTCTGTTGGCCAAGTGGTGTTTCCATTGGGACAACAGAGCGTTTATCCCAAATTCTGAGGTTTTGCCTTGCATGGGTGAGCCAAGGGAAGCTTGTGATTCTTGCACAGCAGAGGAGGCATCTCCGAAGGCAGTCGTGGTTTCATTTTGTCTTCCTGGTTTGCCAGAGCATGAATTCCATTAATTTTATGATTTTTTTTTTTTGTGTAGCAGAAGTAGAGAATAGACATGGCACTGGGTTGTGATTTTGGAGTAACCCATTAGTCCTTATTAGTAATCTGTTGTTTCTTCATCTACTCACTGGTGTGGCTGGTTGAGGTTTTCCTCAAAAAACCAAGCCAGCAGGGAAAAATAGTGTGGAAATAGGGCATGGATACAAAGGCCTGTGAGTCCTCACAGCCTCTTGTCTCCATGTGTATTTCCTTCCTGCCTTCCTCCCTCCTTCCCTCCCCTGCTTTATCCATTGCAGATAGCTTCCCAGAGTCTCCAGTGTGCCTGCTGCTGCTTTTTCTTGGAATATGGAGGAGATTCCTTGCTGCCATGCCCGTAATGGAATTCCTGGTCTGAGGAAGGTGGTTGGGATGCAGGTGGGACACCAAGGTGGGCTGGAATGGGCTGCAGCCACCATGGAGCCAGTTGTGATCTGCTGTGGTGTTGGATTGTGTATTCCACAGAGGAGGCTCCCTTCCACCTCTCCTGCAGAATTCCAACATGGAGCAGTGTTTCCATCGGACAATTCACGATCCTGAGACCGGAAGGATGGATGTGGAGAGCCAGGATACAGGAGCAGCAGTGTCACCAGTCTAGGATGCTCTGGAAGCTGTGAGGTAGGTGATCTTGGGGATTGAATGTTTACTCTGGATAGGAGAGAATCCTGGGGCTGAGTGGGATTTTGGGAAGAAATCTGCAGGCTCAGGGGCAGCAGGTGAGACAAAGCACTCCCCACTGCTGTATCCCTGGATATGTGAAAGAGGAAAGGCTGAAAGATGGCACAAAGCCTGAGCATCCCTGGATCATAGAATCCTGGAATAGTTTGGGTGGGAAGGGACCTTAAACTCATCCCATTCCAACCCCTGCCATGGGCAGGGATACCTCCAACACCTCCCACTGGATCAGGATTCTCCAGAGCCCCATCCATCCCATCTCACCACCTGGGGGTAAAACACTCACCAGAAGATTCCTGGCCTCCCCACGGAGCCTGTTCCAAGATTTTCCTGCCACAATGAAAAACTCCAGCATGAATCCTTCACACTGCAAAGTATCCCTCTGCTTCCAACAGCACCGGGACAAGGAGCCCCTCTGGATTTACAGATGTCTGTCCATAACTGTGTGTCCTTTCCTAGGACTGGGATGCTTTGGGATATTCCTGCTCCAAGGGGGTTGCTCTTGCACCAGAGACATCAGGGTGGGCTCAGCCTTTGCCCCTCGAGTTTTCCGGAGCCCCAATTCATCCCGGGTGGAATTTAAAGCCTCCTTGGCTCTGTGCTGTGTCAGGGTTTTCCTCCACTGCTGGCAGAAAGCAGCAACTTCTTCTTCTTCAGGGTCTGCTGGGGGTTGTCCCAAACCCTGTTGGACGAAGGAATTGGTTTAATATATCCCTGTGCATCCTAAATGATGGAAAAGTCTGGGTGTGCCAATGTGTGCATGATCCACATGGCATCGCTATCTCTTAATGCTTCAGAATGCTTCAGAATGCTTCAAAAGCTTCTTACAGGGAGAGGAAAGGAGGGCAGTTTGTTGATAAGCTGGGAATTTTCCAAAGGGAAATTTCCAGGTCATAAGGGCTTTGGGATCTGCATAGTCAAAATTAATGAATTAATTAATTCAGCATCAGCAAAGTGAAAAATGGGCAAATAGAGGAAGTGCTAAGTTTAATTAAGCACAGGAGGAGCTTTGTCACCCTTGGGGCTGATTGTTCAGCAAATGTGATTCTAAAAAATCTGTGTTTCCTTCAAAAAGAGATGCTGATCCCAGGAAAAGCAGTAGGATTATAGAGGAGGATGGGATCCAGATGGAAATGCTGCCTCAGGGAGAGGCTGGTGATGTTTGCACTTGTTTTCCAGTTGTTTTCAGGAGAAATCTGCTCCCATGGACTTTACAGTCAGACCAGGTGGCTGTAGATGGCAGCTGGATGGGAAACTCTTGGGAATTTGGCTTTTGGGAATAAAGAGGATAGCATGGACTAATTCCAAATAAGGGTGCTCTATGATCCAAAAATTAAGTGGGGAATGGACCAGGTAAAGGTGACTTCAAGGACAGTCAATGCGTGGGATGAATGAAAGTATTCCATGAGGAATATTTGCTCCAGCTGGAGCCCCACAGCAGCCAGATCCCAGCTCCCATAGAAGGACCTGGATGAGAAACTCCCACAGCATGGAACTGCCCTGGCACAGAGAAGCTGTGGCTGCCCCATCCCTGGAACTGCTCAAAGCTGGATGGGGCTTGGAGCAGCCCTTCCCACCCAAGCAATTCCAGGATGGATTCCACGATGGACTCACTTTGACACACGCCGCCTCGGCCGCCCTCAGGACGTGCTGGACTGCTTGAATGAGGTTCTGCACGTTGCTGAGCAGCAGCTCAGAGGAGGCCCTGCTCTCCCCAGTCACTGCTTTCACCCTTCAAAGACATTCCAAAGGATTTCATTGGAAGGACATTGGACATCCTGACAGTGTTGTTATTCCAAACCCAGCTTGTTCCCAGGGAAACCCATGGAGGGAAGGGAGGCCTCCAAATTGTTCCTCAGCTCTTGGACAATACCCGCCTCCCCTAGGACCTCTGGGGACCACCACCCACATTCCTTGGAGAAGGGATCCCTCTTGGATGACCTTGGGAGAGGTGATCCCAGCTGCTGGCAGCTCACCTGGCCACGATGCCGAGCTGGCTGCTGATGGATTGGGTGTGCTCAGTGGCACGGAGCAGCTCCATGGAGCACCTCTGGTCCAGGCAGTGCTTGGCAAGGATGTTCCCAAACTTAACAACCACCTGCCCATCGGAAACCATTTGCCTGGCACAGGCAACAAACTGCTCCTTGCTCTGGAATGGGATAAAAATCAATGGGATTGGGGAGAGAAGGGGAAAAAAAGCTTTTCCTGCAGAACAGGGAAGGTCCAGGAGGCTCAGATACATCCTGAGGAAAGGACAGGATGCCAAGCTCACATCCAACCAGGAGGAAGGAATTTGGAGTATTTTGCATAAATAGAACTGGTGCCACTCTGCCAAGAGCTGGCTGACACAGGGATTTGGGATGGAGTTGCCATGATCCTAAGGGAAAACTAGAGGGATGAAACGCTGCCTTACCGCAATGGGGCCCTTCCTCCGCAGGAACTGAGCCATGTGGAGCCTCCTTGTGGCCATGTCCTGGGTCACCTGGGACACCTTGCTGGGGCCACCTTGCCACTTGTCACAGTTTCCTCTCTCCTGCTTTGCAGGGGAGGTGCTGGAAGGGCCATCCTGGTGCTGTCGGGGCAGTAATGGAGCAGATTCCAGACCTGGAATGCGTGGACACAGCGATGCCGAGTGGTCTCCTCCACCTGGATGTTTCTGAAGGAGATTTTGGTGAGTAAGGTTGGTGGGAGAGCTGCCCACCCCCTTCTGGGTCCACTCTACCTTCCCACCAGCCCTTCTCCCTAAATCCAAAGCCCTTGGAGCCATCTCAAAATGGGAATGGGGTGTCCTGCAAGCTGACAGTTTGCAATTAATTCCCAGCACAATGAGAGCTCTAAAGCACTTTGCTGAGGGACCTGGGTCTGTGCCAAAGCCTTTCCCAGCTCCTGACACCCATGGGAATGGAGCTGTTGGTATTCCCAGAGGGAATGTGTGGACGTGAGGGAGAGTGTTACAGCCTCTCTGCCTCTGAAATGGACTGGGATGGATGTAGGAGAGCCTGGCCGATCAGATATCCAGGAATCCAGGGCTGCCAGCAACCTGAGCTGTCTGAGTGGCCCAGGGTCAGCCTGCTGACCTCCAGAGGCCCTGCCTGCATTCCTGCTCCATGCTGGGAGCACCAGGAATGATGGACAGCCCAGACCAACACCCTGCCAGGGAAAAGAGCTCCCGTACCAGTTCACGTGCTTCCCGCATGGCTCCACTCGCTCCTCTGCTCCTGCATGGATGAATTCCTGCTGCCTCAGGGGGCTCTGGGGCTGGGGAGAGTCCAGCTGTGCTGCTGGGTGATCCTGGGAAGCGTTCCTGCTGCAGGCATTCTGTGAGGCACCTCAGGATGTCCCTGTCAATTCCAGGGATAACCCAGAGCTGTGTGACAAGGTAGTGTGCCTTGGCCGACCAGTACCACACCATGCCTTCCAGGTGGGGATCCCCAGGGTCCTGGCAGGGGTCCCCAGTGTCCTGGTGGCTCTGGAAGTGCCGCCAGGCACTTCCCACCACATCAGCCGTGAGGAGCAGGAGGTGGTCAGCCATGGATAGCAGGTCGGGCTGTGATGCCAGTTGAGCACCGGCGCCCAGAGCACCCTGGAGGGTGTTTCTGACCCTCTGGACATGAGCCATGAGCTGATTTGCCTTCTCCTCAAAACCTTCTTTGCTCCTCTGCCTCTCCTCTTGGGGGAGGTTGGACAGAGCTGCTCCAACCACATCTTGGATGAGCTGCAGCTGTTCCTTGTTGACCCTTTCCATGTGGAGCAACAACGCCTTGGCCCTGAGGGCCACATCCCTCTGCAGGAGCTCGAAGCGTGTGGCCAAGCTGGCAGTAGGCAGTGGGGAGAGCAGGAGGGTGTTGGACACATCCAGCAGCGCTTCCATGAGCACCTGGATCTCCTCCCGGAGCACCAGGATTTCTCTGGCACCGTGATCTCCAGGGCAGGATAAGTAGGAGAGTCGGGCAGCCTCCTGCAACCTGAGGGAATTCTCAGCCACAGCAGCCAGGAGGCTCCGTGGGCCAACCTTGTTCCTCACGGCTCTGCTCAGCTCCCTCAGGAACAGGACATCCCTGCCCACGAACTGATCCATGGCATCCAGCAGGACACGCATGCCAATGGCCCACCGGACACCGTGCAGCTCCAGGATGGCCTTTTCCATCCCACAGGATTCCCTGAAGGACACTGCCTTCTCCAGAAACCCTTTGGTGTTCAGCTGAGCACGGGAAAACTTGGCTTGGAGCTGCAGAAAGCTCTCCTGGACACGAGAGGGATTGGGATTTCCCCTACTGCAGGCTGTGCCTGCAATGCCTCCTGCCGCCTGCACTGCTCCTGCTAAACCCAGCAGGGTCTCATCCAAAGCCTGCTTCCCTCTTGGAAAGTCACCTGACAGGATAAATCCAAGCACTTGCTGGGCCAGACCATTCCAAGAGCCTGCCACAGCTGCCAGGCACTCCCGAGTCTCCTGGATCCTTCCCGAGAGCCTGAGTGCCATTTGGAGAAGCCTGCCTGGAGCAGGGAGCTGCCCAGGGGCTGTTTCTGTGGCCAGGCTGATGATCCTTGGGGTAAGTGCCTTGATATCCCAGTGCTGCTCCAGCACCTGGAGCTGGGGGGGTTCAGCCACAGGCAGCGCTTCCCGTGCTGCTTCCACATATCCATCGGAGAGCTCCAGCAGGATGGAGCAGGCAGCACGGACAGTGTCCATGTCACCAGCCTGGGATGCTCCCAGGAGAGCTGTGATGACTGGGTGTGTATCCCCTTTCCATGGATCCAGGTGGAGGTTAGCTGGTGGTGAAGACGGATGACTTTGGATATCTCCTTGGAATGCTGCCTCATCCGTGCTGGTTCGTGTCCCAGCGTGGGATGGGCTGAGCTCCAGCCCCTTTTCCACCCTGGTGCTCTGCACTTGCTCCCGGAGCGGGCTGAGGATCTCCGGGTGGTTGGACCCATCCAGCCCTGCTTGGACACGGAGAGCAGAGTCCATCAGGGAGCTGGCTGCCTGGGAAAAAGCACCCTGGCTTTGGAGGCAGGAAAACCTTCCTGGGATGAGGGCCGTGACTGCTCCCAGCTCCAGGATGGATTTGGCCAATTGCTCCACCCACACCAGCAAACCATTCCTGAAGATGGGATCTGTGGTCCTGTCCACGTGCCGGGTGGAGGCTCCCACCACCCAGCGCGCCCAGCCCATGAGGCGAGCGCTGTGCCAGGAGAATCCCTCGGGATCCCAGCGTTCCAGTGCTGCCTCACACCATTCCTTTTGCTTGGCCAGCTCCAGGATGGATAACTCAAGGAATTCGCTCATGCCGATGGTCTCCTCAAAGCAGCACAGGAGGCTGTTGGTGGCTCTGGCCCAGGCATAGCACAGGGCCTGGAGCTGCTCCTTGGTATTCCCACTTGTTTCCATGAGCAGGGAAGGGAGACTGGCCAGGAGGCTCCGCAAGTGCTCCACGCCCTCCCGGATTTCCCTGGCAGTTTGGGCCTTGGCACACCTGGCCAGGAGCAGATCGGCCGCTCGGAGTATCCGCTGGGCCTGAGTGAAGAAGGCGGCAATCAGGGGCTGGAGCTTCCTTAAAACTCCTCCTGGTCCTGCTGGACAACATCCTGAATGGGCAAGGCTAAGGGCACCTTCAACCAGCTGCCTCAGGGGCTCCTTCTCCTCGAAGAATCCATCCAGGATTTGGCACAGCGTGGCCCTGAGTGCTGCTTGGTCCAGGTTTTCCAGCTCCTCCCTCAAGCTGTGACATTCCCGCTCCAGTGCCTGTTCTCCCTTGCCCTCCCTCCGGCTCAGGTGGCTGCAGATGCTCCTCCTCAGCTGCAGCAGGGCCCAGCAATGTTCCACCAGCTCCAGCTGCAGATCCGGCCTGGATAACTCTGCCAGCAGCATTCCATGGAGAATGACCACTTCCAAGTGGGAGCTGAACCGGCCCTCGGAGAGGCTCAGGGGGTCAGGGTGGGAGAGGAGAGCCTGGAGCCTGCTCACCTGCTGGGAGAAGATCCCACTCCTGTCCTGGGGCTCCGTGAGCATGGAGAGGAGCTCCCCGATGGTCCTCTCCGTCAGCTGGAAAACAGAATCCTGGGAGAGGTCAGCTTGGCTATCCCTGGAACGTGTCAGGGCCGTGTGGATGAGTGAGACGCACTTGTGGAGCAGCTGCAGGGGCTGGGCCAAGCTCTTCCCTGCAAGACAATCCCCGAGTTCCTGGAGGCGCTTGGCTGTCAGGCGGCTCAGCAGGAGCACGGCCTCAGAAAAGGGCTGGAATGCAGCCAGCAGCCCTGGAGTGTCCCGGGCATCCTGCAGCACGCTCAGGCATTCCAGGAGCCAGCTGGCAGCACCACTGATCCTCCTCATCCCTGCAGCCTCTTCCAGCTGAAGGATCTAACCAGGAAACAAGGCAGAAAAGACGCTCAGGTCAGGAATTCTCATTCCCTTTCCATTCCTGGAGGGGGAAGGAGTGGTTTGCTCCATGGATCTGCTGGAGCTTCCCCCTGCTCATGTCCCTTCCCGGTGTCCCCTCACCTTTGCTGTCTCCATCAGACTCCTCCTGGCGGCCGCTGCCAGGTGCTCTCGGTGCCGAGGGCTGTCCGGATGCTCCTGGAGCTGGAATGCTGCCAGCACCACGTCCCTCCCAGCCTGGAGCAGGGATTCACCCACAGGACACATCTCCGTGCTCCCTTCCTTGCTGGAATCCTCAGACAGCCTGGAATGGAAGGACTGGGCTCAGCACTAATCCCTACTCCCAATCCTGCCTCTCCAGGAGGATGCAGGCTCCCTCTTTCCACCTCTTCCCAGCCCCCAAATCCACGCGGGAAACTCCCATCCAGCTCACCTCCTTGCCACAGCAGCGAGTTCTTCCATAGCTTTGGCTAATTTTCCTGCCTTTTCCCCCAAAGTGGGAAAGGTCGGACAAAGCCCATCTTCCCGTTGCAGGGCGAGGAGGAGGTGGCAGAGCTCCACAGCCATGGGGCAGAGAATTCCCTGGATAGCTTTGTTTTCTGTTGGGAGCCCAAGCTCAGAGAGAGAAAAAGGTTCCATGTCGTCCTGCCTGGAAAAGGGAAAAAAACCTGGGGTTAATTTGGATCCAGCGTGGAACAGTTTTCCAGCAAGCTTGGATGGGGATGGCAGTTCCTGGCTTGGGAAACGCTCCCGGCTTTAATTTCGCTCAGCCCTGAAACCAGGTCACTCACCTGGAATTCCTGGGACACCGGAGCCGGGATTTCCTTTCCCGGGGGAGCATCACAGGGTGTTCCCGGCACTGCAGAGCCGGCATTCCCTCACAGGGAGGGATTCGGGACAGCGGAGCTGGGGAGAGCGCGAGGTCTTTCCTGCCCAGTTCCCGCGGTTCCGAGACGCCATGCGGGACGTTCCCATGGGAGCGACGCCGGGATGCGCCAGTGTCGCCATGGAGACAGCGGGCGCGGGGCGATGTCGTCACGCCGCGCGCCGGCTGCGGGGCACGCCGGGAGCTGTAGTTCGACCGGTTCGCGTCATGGGATTCCCTCGACCCGGGTGCGCAGGGGAGGGATCAGGCAGGAATATCCATCCCAGTTTTCCCCGTACAGGGCTCACTCCTTCCAGGGGCCTTTTTGAACAACTCAAATGTGCGCTCATGTAAAGGGGGGCAGGACACAGGTGACCCTTCTCCTGATTATCCTTAGTGTGGAATATTCCCAGGAAAGTGTAGCCTCCCTCCCGGGAATCTGAGTTTACAGGTGAGGTAATTCCCTGGAAACTCGGAGAGTGACATAAATGACCTTCAGGATAAGGACTGATCTGCTGCCACAGATCCCACCTCCAGCTGGGATCCCGCTCCCATTCCCACAGCCATCTTTCGAGTTGGCTCCCGAAGGAATCCCGCTTTGGGAACAGCCCGAGGGCCGCGGCTGCGCGGGTCCCACCCGCCGGGAGGAGCCGCTCATCCCCGATCCCGGCCGGATCCCGCATCCCGCATCCTGCGCGCGCCCCGCCCCGCGTACGCGCCCGGCGCGCTCCCGGTGCCGCGGCGGAGGAGGAGGAGGAGGAGGAAGGAAGGAGAGCAGGAAAAGCGGGAGCGATGGACAGCGCCGGCAAGGAGCGGGAGGCCGTGCAGCTCATGGCGGAGGCCGAGAAGCGGGTCAAGGGCTCGCACTCCTTCCTGCGGGGGCTCTTCGGGTGAGCGGCCCCGCATCCCCCCCGCCCGGATCCCGCATTCCCCTTCCCACCTCCTGCATTCCCCTTCCCATCTCCTGCATCTCCCCTCCCTTCCCCGGCTCTGGATCCCCCTCTCCAGCTCTTGCCCCCCTTCACACCCCCATTCCCAGCTCCTGAATCACCCCCTGAGCCCCCGGCCCCCCTCCCATCTCCTGCATCCCTTCCTTCCCCGTCTCCTACATCCGCCCCCTTCCCTATTTCCTGCCCCCCTTTCCCTTCTCCTCCATCCTCCCCTTCCCGACTTCTTCCTCCTTTTTCCCAACTCCTGCCCCCCAGTGTGGGTGAGAGTCTTCCTTATCCCTGCCAGAGCACGGAGGGGGGGCACACGGACCGCTCCCATCCCGATCCAAACGCGGATTCCCCTGGATCAGCCCCTCCTGGCCATTCCTGACCACAGGGATGTGACGGGCGCGCTCGGCCTCTGCGGCTCCTGTCCCCTCCCCGCGCTCATCCCGGCCTTATCCCGGGGGGACTCATCTCCCGGCATCCCCGGGGCTCGCCCTGGCACGGATGGGCTCTCCCGAAGCCCCAGGGAACCCCGGAACCCCAATACTACGGCCGGCGTTATCCCAGAAAATGGCAGAGCGTCCTTTTCCCTGGGCCTGGCTGCTCCGGGCTCGCTGTTCCTGGGGGTGTGCCTGGAAACGGGGTGGTTTGGCCACCTCGCTCCTGCTTTTCTTCCGTTTATTTTTTTTTTTTTTTTAAGGAAAGAACATTCCCGGAGCGATGCTCTGTGGAGGCCGGGAGGTTTTTATCCATCAGCCCGGAAAAATCGGCTGCAGCCGCCCGAAAATCCACAAGTTTTAAATAGAAATTTCTCTCTGGCCTCCGGCAGATTAATCAGTCAGGGCCTGCTCCAGGAGCGTAATCCGGGTGGCAAATTCCTGAAAATCCTTGGAGGGAACAGGCAGAGATTTTGAGAGAGGAATTTTTAATTTTCAGGGCTAAAAACAGATGGAGGGAAAAAAAGAGAAAGGAAAGGTGGGGGGGTGGGGGTGACTCGGCTCTTGGCATCTTCCCTGCAAACGGGATGTCCAGGATTCCCAGTGCCGGCCAAATGCCTTCTTCCCACTTGGGCTCTTCCTTGAATTGCTCCATCACCTTGCACAAGAGCTGTTACTCCTTTATTTCTGATTTTTTGGGATTAAAAGGCTGGGACTTGCCCTGTTCCAGGGGCCTTTCCGAGTGTAGCATTCCTCGGTGCCGCCTCCATTGGCTTTGGCTCATGCCAGAGGTGCCTTCCAAGGGCAAGGAGGGATCCAAAAATCCCTCCTGTGCTTCCAAACTGACCGTGCTTGGCTGCCAGAGGGAGAGAGTGAGGGGAGAAAAGTGCCAGAATTCCCAGGGGATGGAAAAGAATATTGAATAATCCCTGTTGTGGGGTCGATTTAAGAGCAGTGTGGCACCTGGGGACATGGATTTGGGGAAATGTTGGATTCATGGGCTCGAGGGATTTTCCAACCTTAAGGATTCTGGGATTCCTTTTTTTCTGTGGGAGCAGAGCCTGATCCCACCTGGCTCCTGTCAGGGAGTTATGGAGACCAAGGAGATCCCCCCAGAGCTTCATTTTTTTCCCAGAGTTTCCATGAAAAATCTGCATTTCCTTTTCAAAAATCTGACCTTTGGCATCTTGGAATTCTGGGAGAGCCCCCAAATCCAGCATTCCCCTTTCAGTGTTCTCACATAGGGATGGGATCAGCCTCACAGAGCCTGAAGAGGCCAAGATTCCCAATTCCCAATCCCAGTTTTGGCTCTGGAGCCATTCCCTCCCCGCCTGGCCTCAGGAGCATTCCCGCTGCATTCCAGGGGCAACACCCGGGTGGAGGAGGCCTGTGAGATGTACACCAGGGCTGCCAACATGTTCAAGATCGCCAAAAACTGGAGTGGTGAGTCCCAAATCCTGGGATCTGGGGGGCGTGGGTGATCCCAGAGCGCCCAAACGTCTTCCTGTGAATTTTTCCATGGGGAATGATCTCTGTGTCCATGCAATTCCTATTTAAATACTGGGAGAGTGGGCAAAGGGAATGAGCTGAAGGATCTTGGAGGAATTTTAAGGTGCCAGCTGGTGATCCTGCTTCCTGAGGGAAGCCCTCATCCCTGAGTCTCCCCAGGTCCTGGAAGCAGCGCATTCCCTCTCACTCATGGGATTCACGGGATGGGTATTCCCTCTTTTCCAGCGGCAGGAAATGCCTTTTGCCAGGCAGCCAAGCTGCACATGCAGCTCCAGAGCAAGCACGACTCAGCCACCAGCTTTGTGGATGCTGGGAATGCCTACAAAAAAGCAGATCCGCAAGGTAAGGCAGCGGGACCCGGCAGCAGCCAGGGATGCGGGATTGCTCCCAGCCAAACGCTCGCTGCTGGCACAGCCGCATTCCTGCTTTTCCAGAAGGTGCTTTGGGATGATGCAGGAGGTCAGCGCTAGCCTGGCGTCTCCTCTTGGTGTTTGTTGGGATTTGGGATGCTGCAGGGTGTTTGGGACTTTTGGCAGCTTCCATCCTGGTTTGGCTTGGCTTTAGGGAATGGCTTCCTGAGGAATGGCTTCAGGCACTCACTGGGCTGGATTGCAGGAGGAGCCCTGCCATGTTCCCGAGGCTTTCCCCAGTCCTGGCCTTTGTTGGGATGAGAATAAAGGATCTGGCTGTGATTTTTGGGAAGGTCTTCAATCCACTTTTCCCTAGCTAGGTCTGGAAGCAAACCTCCCCACCTCCCACCAGCATTATCCCAGGACACATGGGAACAAACTCAGGCTGGATAACACCCTTTTAGAGTGGCGAAACTCCCAAATTCCCTGGAAAACAGCAGCGTTTTGGAGTTGATCCCTTGAAGTTTGCTCCATTGGGTGATGCAGACAGCAAACCCGGGGTTGGGTCATCCCGGTGTTTGTTCCCTTTGGGAATTGCTGGGGGTGCTGGGGCTGAGGTCACTGCAGAGCCCTGCTCTGTGGGCAGCTATTCCCTGGAGCAGGTGCCGGGTGGGTTTGGGAACGGGAGGTGGCTGACGCTGTTGTCTCTCACACACGCTGCAGAGGCCATCAACTGCTTAAACGCAGCCATCGATATCTACACGGACATGGTAAGGCCCCGCTCCCGGGAACGCCGCGCGGCTTCCCGGGAACGCCGCGCCTCATCCTGCTCCCCTCCCGTCCCCAGGGCCGCTTCACCATCGCCGCCAAGCACCACATCACCATCGCTGAGATCTACGAGGCCGAGCTGGTGGACATCGAGAAGGTGAGGGGACACGGTGGTGACAGCATCAGTGACGTCACCGGCGGCCCTGGCACGGCTTTCCCGGAAAACTCGTGGTTGCCACATCCCGGGAAGTGTCCAAGGCCAAGCTGGAGCAGGCTGGGATGGTGGAAGTTGTTCCCCCCAGTGGAAGGAGATCACAGTTGAGGTCACTTCCAGCCCAAACCACTCTGGGATTTCCTTGCCCTGAGCTCAACAATTCCCTCCTCCCATCCAGCACTAGAATTCTTGGGGTAGGTGCAGTCCAGCCCTGAGTTGGAGTTAGTGGTTCTCCCAGCCTGGAGGCTTTCATGGAGCAATCCCAAGTCTCTGGTGTGTCCCTGTGCCAGCAGCACTGGCCGAACGCGCCAGTGAGAATCCATCTCGGTGTTTCCCACTGGAAAAGCTCTTTGGGAGTGTCATGGAGCCATTTTAGTCACTTTTAGTTCCCACATCAGCACTGATCCCTCGTTCCCACTTCCAAACTCCCTGAGCAGGAATCCCGCTGCGGATCTCCTGCTGGAATTTCGCGGGATAAAACTGGATGAGATTTAGGGGTTATTTTCCAGGCAAGGATTTCCTTCCTCAGCTCCGCTCCATTGGATCCCATCTCTCTCCCTGAATGTTGGTGCTGTTCCCTGGGCTGCTTTATCCCGGGGTGACTGATCCCACATTTCTGTCCCCAGGCCATCGCACACTACGAGCAGGCTGCGGATTACTACAAGGGAGAGGAATCCAACAGGCAAGTCCTTGGGATCAGCGGGAAGGGCTGGAACAGGGATCCATCCCAGACACTCCCACAACCAGCACACTTCTAATTTGGGCTGTTCCAAGAGAATTCCTCTATATCCCAGCTGTGGGTTCCCACTTCTCTCTCTGGGAAGGGGTGCTGGGGGCGTGGGCTGGTTAATTCCTGGGATTCAGGGCCTGATTTTTGGGATGTGGTTGCAGCTCAGCCAACAAGTGTCTGCTGAAGGTGGCGGCCTACGCGGCGCAGCTGGAGCAGTACCAGAAAGCCATCGAGATCTACGAGCAGGTCAGGAGCCAAATCCCATGGGAATTGCACCTCTTCCCAAAGAAAAGGGCCCAGGGGTTGGCAAAACTGCCAGAATCAGGGAATTGTTTAGGCTGGAGAAGCTCTCTGAGGTCAGAGTCCCACTGTTCCCTCCGCATGGCCAAGTGTCCCTATGTGCCACATCCATGATTTTCAGTGTTTCCAGGAAAAGGTTGGGAGAAATCCATAAAAATTCCCCTTTGAATGTATTTTCAACTCCCTTTGGCAGAAAATTCCCTCCTGGATTTATCAACTCTGTCTTTTGTTGGATATTTTCCTGCAAATACCAACAGTGCTGCTTGGTGCATCCAGAGGGTTAATCCTGGAGCACCTTTTTCCCAAATGGATTTGTTTTTCCATTTCCTCATCAACCAAGGATCAGCCTGGTGGGATCTGACTTCCCTTGGGATGAGTTCAAAACCTCCCTGCTTTCCAACAGCTTTTTGGCATTTTTTCCATGCCCTTTTTTCCCAGCCCTGTGTCTCAGGTGGAATATGAATCGGTTTAATCCAGGCTTTCTTTTCCTGCCCCCTTTTTTCCATGGTTTTTATTTTGTCCAGGTGGGAACAAACACGATGGATAACCCTTTGCTCAAGTACAGCGCCAAAGAATATTTCTTCAAAGCTGCCCTGTGCCACTTCATCGTGGATGAGCTGAATGCCAAGGTCAGTTATCCCAGAATTCCCAATTCCTCCTCACCAGCCTCAGCTGGCCGGGAGAAGCTTGATGGGCTCACAGCTATTACCCCCAAATCCCTGATTCCTCCTCTGCAGTGGCTGGAATTCTTGATGTGCCACTGTCAGGTTGGATTCTGGTGGATACTTTCCTAAGTTTGAGGATGGGAAGGCAAATCCTGGGGAAAAAAAATAGGAATGGTGTGCGAAGGGACCTCTTCTCTCTTCCAGCTTGCACTGGAGAAATACGAAGAAATGTTCCCGGCTTTCACAGATTCCCGGGAATGCAAGCTATTGAAAGTGAGTAACCAGGGGGATTTCCCGCTTTTCCAGGGGAAAAACCAGGGGGATTTCCCACTTTTCTCCTTTATCCCAGCATTTTAAAGGACATCAGCCTCACTTTTCCCTGGCTTTGGCCCAGATTCCTGTTTGTGGTGGGTGCTTTTCATGGGTCTCTGTTCCCTGGGATGAGATGCCAGAGCAGGAACATGCAGGAATAGAGCATTCCCTAATTTTTCCTGGTGTTTTCCCAGAAACTGCTGGAAGCTCATGAGGAGCAGAACAGTGAGGCCTACACCGAGGCTGTGAGTACTCATGGGTGCACTTGGGAATGCTGCTTCTCCCTTCTCTTTTTTGGGATGCCTGTGCCCTGCAGAGAGGGGCTGGGGACAGCTGCTCCAGCAAGGTCCCAGCTGCCTCCTGTGACATTCCTGGGTTTTCATGGAGAGTTCAGATCCTGCCTGGGTTTGGTCCGGCTCCCTTGGTGTTTGACAGGAGCTTAAAGAGCTCGGGTTGGGTTTGCAGAGACTTTTCTCTGGACTGTGGCCCTGTGCCTTTTCCCTTTTTCCCTTTTTTTCCCCTCTATTCCCTTTTCTTCCGCTGCTTTCCATTGTTTCCCCCCCACTTCTTTTTTTTGCCCTTCCTCTTTTTCAGCCCCTTCCCTTTTTCCCTCTCCCCTCTTTCTTTCCCTTCCTCCTTTCTACTGCCCTTTCCTTTCCTTTCCTTTCCTTTCCTTTCCTTTCCTTTCCTTTCCTTTCCTTTCCCTTTTTTTCTTTTCCTTTTTCCCCTTACTGTTTTTCCTTTCCCTTGTTTTTCCCCACTTTCCCCTTGCGTTTTCCCCCCCTTTCTCCTTGTTTTTTTCCCTCTTGTTTTTTCCCCCTCGTTTCCTGCCCCCCCCTTCCCCTTGGTTCTTTTTCTTTCTCCTCTTCCTCTTTTCCTCATCTTCCCCTTTATCCTCTCTTCCCCTTTTCCACCCTTCTCCTTGTTTTGCCCTTGTTTCACCTTTGCCCTTGCTTCCCCTTTGCCTTTGTTTGCCTTTATTCCCTTTTCCACTTATTTTTTCCCTCCCTTTCCCCTTGTTTCCCCCCATCCCTTTCCCTTTATTGTTCTTTGCATTCCCCCTCTCCCTTTTCTCTCCTTTCCCCCTTCCCTTGGGCATTCCCAGGACGAGCCCATGTGTCCCACTCCCACCCTCCCATCCCGGTCGCATTCCCGCCTCGTTCCCTTTCCCGTCCGCTCCCTGATCCACGTTTTTGCCGGTGCCAGGTGAAGGAATTCGACTCCATCTCGCGGCTGGATCAGTGGCTCACCACGATGCTGCTGCGCATCAAGAAAACCATCCAGGGCGAGGGCGACGGCGACCTCAAGTGACGCCCGCGGGCCCTTCCCGCCTCCAGCCGAGGACTTTTCGGGAATTCCCGACCCAATCCCGCGCTTTCTTTCGTCGCTTCCCACTCCCATGGCTCACTGTGTTTCTTTAGCCCCCGCTCTGTGGTGACGCTCCGGGCGGATGCCAGGCGGGAGAAGCCCTTGGAGCGGAATTCCTCCTTCTCCTCCTCGGGTTTGGTCCCGCCCATCCCGGTGCCTGCACTCGCAGCTCCCGGTTTTCCTGCTGTTCCGTTGATTCCAGCATGTAAATATTCCATCCGGGCCAGCACAGTACCAATAAGCGCTTCCAGCCCGTTGTGTTCCCGTTTTCCCGTTCTCAAGTGTTGGATACACTTGGATTTGGGGGTCTGGAAATGGTGCTAGGCAGAGGCTTTGGGAATTGGGAATATCCCGCACACCCCCACCATGCCACAGGCATTCCAGGAGCCTGGGATCCATGTCGGCCCTAGGTCCTGGTTGGTTTCCATCTTTCTTGGATTGATTTTCCACTTTAGTTCATGGTGCATCCCATCCCTCCACTTCCAAATAATTCCACCCGAGGAAGGATCTATTTTTGTACCTCACCCTCTGCGTGTGCCGGGCACAATCCCTAAATTCTGACGTGGATCCCACGGGAGCCTTGCTGGAATTTGGGTGGCAGGGGGGCACAGTTTGCTTGGGAAAAGTTGAAAAATTCCTGCAGGAATTGACGGGTGTGTGGTTAAGGAGAGAGGATTGAGCTGCCTGGTTTTTCCAGGATGCGTCGAAGGCGTTGGGAGCCTGTGCAATTTGTCACTCTTTGGGAAGAGTGAAGTCATTAACTGAGGGCTGCTCTGGAGGCTCCAGGCAGCCCCAGCCCCTCTTTCCTCTGGAAGAAGTCAGGTTGGAATGCTGGGCTTTGGATAGAGCTTGGCTCGTTGGGCTCTAAAGTTCTGAAAACCAAAAATCCTGATCCATGCCAAATTCTCCTTGGTTTGGTGTTTTCCCACCCTTCCCAATCTCCGTTTCCCACAGGTCCTTGTGTTCATCCCAAACATCCCAACCAGATGGATAAGTTGGGAGGCAGTGGGGGTGGGGTCTCCCAGCTCCAGGCTTGGAAGCACACAGAATTCATCCATTCCCACCCTTAGGAATGGCTTTATCAGGCGTCCAGCACTGTGAGAGCCGGGATGAGGGGAAGCACAGCTTGGAAGGCTCCACTTTTCCCGGTGTTTTTTCGGTTCTGTTGCCGTTCCCTGTGTCGGTGTTGTAGGACAGGAGGAGCAGGAGGGCTGTTACTCCATCCCTACACCTGGTAGTTG
The DNA here is from genome assembly GCF_051311805.1 of Agelaius phoeniceus. Taxonomy (NCBI): domain Eukaryota; kingdom Metazoa; phylum Chordata; class Aves; order Passeriformes; family Icteridae; genus Agelaius; species Agelaius phoeniceus. The sequence goes on along the minus strand of NC_135267.1, from coordinate 111,869,238 downwards.
TGTGTGAGTAGCTCCAGCATGTCCTCTGCTGTATCCATGGTGAATTGTGACGGTTCCCAGGTGACAATTCCGCCACTCCCGCTGTATTCCCGCCCCACCTCCATCACTCTCTACTTGGAAAACTTATTTAAGGAAATGGCCTTAGCAAGAATATCATGTTTGGTGTGACTCTGTACATGAATAAAGTGAAAATCATGGATGGAAGGAGGGAGAAGTGGTTCTTCTGAAAAACTCAAAAGCCTGGAGCATGGTGGGATGATGGAGGCTGGGGGGGTGTGATTCCTTCAGTTCCTGTTTGGAATCAGGGAATGGTATGGGTGGGAAGGGACCTTAAAGCTCATCCTGGTCCAGGGACACCTGCTATCCCAGCTTCCAGGGATGGGGCAGCCACAGATTCTCTGGGAAAACTCTTCCAGGGCCTCCCCATCCACACAGGGAAGAATTCCTTCCCAATAACCCACCTGAATTCCCCCTCTGTCACTGGGAAGCCATTCCCTCCCTCTTGTCCTGTCACTATAATTCCTGATGAAGAATCCCTCACACTTTCCCTTGCAGGCCCCTTCTGAGGTTTCCAGGGAACCTTCCCTTCTTCAGGTGAACTTTCCAAGCCTGTCAATATCCCAAAGTGTCCCACTGGATACGACTGAGTCACTGGGAGGTCTCCATATTCCATATTTTAATAGGAACAGCTCAAACAAGTAACTCAGTTCCATGTGTTCACAGAGTACAAAACATTCCCCGGCTCCAGATCCAAGTGCTCAGCCCTTAAATATATCTACAACCCCTTTCCTTCCATCAGGAATAAATATCTCAAATATAACCTCTTGGAAATGTCCTCTGGTACAAAAATTCCCTTTTTTCTATCTTAAAGTTCCATGAGAACACCTCCGCCATCCCTTTATCCCAAAAAATAGCTCTGTGCCACAGGTGGGGGTGGGGGGTGTCTTTATTGCTGGATCTCACCAGGCTGGATTGTGCTTACCTTTCCCAAAGTTCTGCTCACAGCTTCAGCTGAGGAACTGCTGTGGGAATACTACAAGAACAGGCAAAGAAATGGGAAAAAGAATGGGAAAAAGCTGTGGGTTTTTACACTGGGAAGCCCATCCCAAGGTTTGAAGCATTAAACCATAGCACAGTGAGCTGCTGTTGTGAAAAAAGAGGAGTCAGCCCAGCTGGAACAACACTCCAAGGCTTCCTCCTTGCCCAGGGGAAATCCCTCAAATCCTATTCCACTAAAAATGGAGCAGGAAAAGCCTCTGAACTGAACCCCTTCCAGCACAGCTCCTTTTCACAGACTCTCTTCTAGGAGATGTTCTGTTCTCCTAAGTTAGTGCCCAAATCCATGGGAGCTGGAGCAGCTGGAAGGTGAGAACTGACAGGATCCAAGTGCCAGACTGCTCCAGTTTCCCTGCAACTGTAAAACCAAGGAAGTAGCACTTGGCTGCCACCTGCCCCTTTTTGCTGCTCAGAGACTCCAAACTCCTGGAATGAAACTCCAAAGCTGCTCCCACTCGTTGGGATCTTTGGCAAAAGCAGAGAGAAACCAACATTTCCTGAAAAGCAAATTTAGCCAGACTTCTCCTGGATGAAATTCCACTGGGGAAAACGCAGCAAATGTCATAGAGAAACATCAGTTCTCCTGATTGTCCATGTGGCATTGAATTCCCTGGAAAACAAACCTGCACCACCAAGGTACCTGAGCCACCCCCTGAATTCGCAGGGGATCAACTCCCACAAATTCCCTGCTGTGGTGCCACCCTGCCTGACCATCAGGAGATGGAGCTGGGGAAGGAATTTCCAGAGGAAAGCTGGAAACCCACTCTTTCCCAGCTTCCCACCACCAGCCTCCCTCAGGCCAAGGACTGTACAAGGGGTGCAGCCTAAAGAGCAGGAGGCAATCCCAAATTATTCCATGTTCACCAGGGCATGGAGCTGGGGCTGCCCAGAGTCCGTCTGCGTGTGGAGCACGGTGAGTTCTCCCAGCAGGGACTCCTGTGCTCCAGAGGCCTTACAGTCCGTGCTGGAATTCCCACTTCCCGGGACTGCTGCCAGGCTCTGGTAGGGGCTGTTCTCTGGGAAGGACAGGAGCTTTTCCGGGATTTTGGGGGACACCTCGTATTCCTCATCAGGAAGCTCCGTTTTGTGCCCCTCGTCATTCTTTGCGGCTCCTTCCACGATGACGAGGAAGGACTTCCAGGGGGTGTTTTTATCATGGATCTGCAAAGGAATAACCAGGACAGAGAAGGCTGGATACGGGATGACAAGGAAAAGTATGGATCAAGCTTGTATTTGATGTTGGTAGAAAAGGTTTCTGGAGTCATGGAATGCTATGGATTGGAAGACTGGATCATAAAGATGATCCAGTCCCACCCCCTGCCATGGACACGGACACCTTCCCCTGTCCCAGTTGCTCCAAGCCCTGTCCAGCCGGGTTTTGAACAATTCCAGGAATGCAGCACCCACAGGTTTTCTGGGAAAACTGTGTCAGGGCCTTCCCAACCTCCCAGGGAACAATTCCTTTCCAACATCCTCCGTGACTGTGAGGTTGTACTAAGGTGTGCTGGCTCAGTGTGGATTTGTCGGTGTAGGTCCTGCACCCACAGGTTTTCTGGGAAAACTGTGCCAGGGGCATCCCAACCTCCCAGGGAACAATTCCTTCCCAACGTCCCACTTAACCCCAACTTCCATCCGCTTGAACTGGAAGTCTGCTCTGGGCTTGATCCGCCAGTCCCATGGAACGTGGCTCGGAGGAGCTGGAATGTGCTCCAGGCACGCCAGGACTGTGGGATTGTACTGAGGTGTGCCAGCACAGCGTGGATTTGTCAGTGAAGGTCCTGCACCCACACCTTTTCTGGAAAAACCTTGCCAGGGCTATCCCAACCTCCCAGGGAACAGTTCCTCCCCGACATTCCCCCTAGCTGTGGGATGGGCCGTACCGAGGTGTGGCGGCGCAGGGTGGATTTGTCGGTGAAGGTCCTGCACCCACACCTTTTCTGGGAAAACCTTGCCAGGGCTATCCCAACCTCCCAGGGAACAGTTCCTCCCCAACATTCCCCCTAGCTGTGGGATGGGCCGTACCGAGGTGTGGCGGCGCAGGGTGGATTTGTCGGTGAAGGTCCTGCCGCAGGCATTGCACATGAAGGGCTTCTCTCCGGTGTGGATGCGGTGGTGCCGCTGCAGCGCGTTCAGCTGCGTGAACTGCTTCCCACACTGGTCACAGCAGTACGGCCGCTCCCCTGGGAATGCGGCATGGGAGACAGGCTGGGAACGCGGGCAGAGCACGGCTGCTGTGCCCCGGGAGTGCCCAGCTACCCCTGGCTGACAGGGAGTGCTCAGGGAAAACATCCTGGGGTACCAATGTCACACTGCGACCCGTCTGCAGGCAGCAAGTTCCTCCCAGCCCGTACAGATGTGCTGCCACTCTGGTTTTCCATGGATTTTCCATTAGAGACTCAAGTCCTGCCCATAATCCAAGTATTCCTCCCCCTTGTTCACTCTTCTCTGAGCAAGAACCCCTGAGCCACTCCCAGCCCTGGGATCACCCTGAACACGCCACAAACTCCCTGTTTGGAAAGAGATCCCATTTTCCTCCTTCCCTAGATAAACCTTCGGAGCTATACCAGAGCTCTCCATCACCAATGATCCTGGCAGGTTATTAAGGTATCTCCACAGCCTGTGGAAGCATTCCAGGGAATTGCTGTCACTCAGGACTAGTGGGAGAAGGGGGAGAACATGAGACATCAAGCAGTGCACATGGGGAAAAACCTGGCTGAGAATTCCTTGCTGGAATATTGCAGCGGTGAGGGGTGTGTGTCCAAGGAAAGGAGCACATCCTACCTGTGTATCCAAGAAAAGGGACACATCCTACCTGTGTGGACTTTGATGTGCTGGTACAGGGAATTCCTCTGGGCAAAGGTCCGGAAGCAAACCTCACATTTGAAGGGCTTGGATCCCGTGTGGATCCGGTTGTGGTGTTTCAAGTATTCCTTGGAGGCAAAGCTCTTCCCACAGGTTTCACACATGAATGGCCTTTCCCCTAAAAAAGGGGGCAAAAGGAGGATTAAACCAGCAGAGCTTTGGGAATGCTGTTAAAATCCCACAGAAATTCTGGAGCATGTCCTCACTGTGGGGATATTTAAAGGCCACCCAGTTCCAAACCATTCCATGGGCAGGGACACCTTCCCCTATCCCAGGTTGCTCCAAGCCCCTCACAACCTGGCCTGGAACAATTCCAGGGATGGGAATCCACAGCTTCTTTAGGAAAACTGTTCCAGGGCCTCACCACTCTCACAGGGAGGAAATTCTTCCCAAAATCCAATTTAAATCAACCCTCCCTCAGCTTCAAACCACGAGATATCCTTAGGAACCTTTCTCAGGCAAATCCCACCTAAGAGATGACAATATCTCATTTTATCCATAAAAAAATGCAGACAAAAAGCATTTTCTGAAGGCAGCGTTTTCCCTGGAATGGATTTTCCCAGTTTTCCAGCCTCACCTGTGTGGCAGCGCCTGTGGTAGATGAGCATGTGGTTCTGGGTGAAGCGGGCCCCACACTCGTCACACACAAAGGGCTTCTCCCCCGTGTGGATCCTGCAAGGAAAAAGGAATGTTGGAACTCCAGGATGAGCCCTTCCCTCATTCCCATTGATCCTCACTGCCGGGTTAACACCCACATCCAAAAATGTTATGGTAAAAGCGAATTTTTCAAGGTGAAATGCAGCCAAATTCAGAAAATTCTCTCCAGGTTGTGGTGCCAAATCCTTTGGGATGTGAGGGAAAGCTTCTCAGGGGACTGGGATGGCTGCTGTTCCTGGAGAGGCACATCCACGTGGCAAAATACATCCCCAAGGATGAGAAATCCCCACCACCGGCTACCACCACACCCAAATTAAGGCAGCGTTGAGTTTCCAGTGTCCAAAATTCCTGAAAGGGCTCTGGGAACGGAAAAAAATCAGGTCTAAACCCTCAGAGAGGATTTTTTCCCTCATAAAAATGTCTCTGTCTGAAGACAGATAAAATAACTGGTAAAATCAGGTTAAACCCCTCAGAGAATATTCTTACTCTGATAAAATGGTCTCTATCATGAGACAAGGTAAAATGACTGATAAGATCAGGTTCAAGCCCCTCAGAGTTAATTTCTGCTCTGATAAAAACACCTTCTGAAAATTAAAACTGATAAAATCAGGCTCAACCCCTCAGAGAGGAATTTTTGCCCTGATCAAAATGTCTGCTCTGAGACACATGAAATAACTGATAAAATCTGGTTAAAGTCCCTCAGAAATGATTTTTACCCTGATAAAAACACCGTGGGACAGATGAAATAACAGAGAAAATCAAGTTAACCCCCTCAGAGATTATTTTTGCCCTCATGAAAAGGACTCTGCCCTGAGACAGATTAAGAAAAGGGATAAAATTAGGTTAAACCCCTCAGAATCAACTTCTGCCCTGAGCAAAATGCCCTCAGAAAGATAAAATTGATAAAATCGGGTTAAAACCCCTCAGGAATGATTTTTCCCTTACCAAAATGCCCTGAGGTAGATAAAAGACTGACAAAATCAGGTTAGAACCCCTCAGAGGTGATTTTTTTCCCTGATAAAAACAGCCTGGGACAGATAAAACCCAGCGGGTGCTGGATCAGCTCCGTGTGGGTGACATCGGTGACGCGCCACCTCCTCCTGTTCCCAGATCCACTGTTTTCCCTACTTCGCCCCCAAATCCGTCATTTTCCCATTGAAAACCCTGCAAAATGCTTCCCAAATATTTCCACACTTGTCTTTGTATTGAGTCTGAGGATGTGCTGGAGGAATCCCACCTGGATTTCCCTGCAGCACAGGCCTGGCCCATGCGGGATATGAGGAGAAAACAGGGATTTGGGAGGGCCCTGAGGACTGGACCCCATTTGAGGAGAAAACAGGGATTTGAGGTGCACCCCCTATGAAAACCAGGATTTGGGAGACCCTGAGGGCTGAACCCCACATGAAAACCAGGATTTGGGAGGCCCTGAAAGAAAAAACAGGGATTTGGGAGACCCTGAGAGAGAAAACAGGGATTTGGGGAGGCCCTGAGGGCTGCACCCCACATGAAAACAGGGATTTGGGAGGCCCTGAGGGCTGAACCCTGTATCAGGAGAAAACAGGGATTTGGGAGGCCCTGAAAGAAAAAACAAGGGTTGGTGTACCCCACATGAAAACAGGCATTTGGGAGGCCCTGAGGACTGGACTGTATTTAAGGAAAAAAACAGGGATTTGGGAGGCCCTGAAAGAGAACACACAGACTGGGGAGGCTCTGAGGGCTGCACCCCATGTGAAAACAGGGATTTGGGAGACCCTGAGGGCTGCAGCCAATATCAGGAGAAAACAGGGATTTGGAAGGCCCTGAGGACTGGACCCTATTTGAGGACAAAACGGGGATCTGGGAGGCTCTGAAGGCTGCACCCCATATGAGGCGAAAACAGAGATTTGGGAGGCCCTGAGAGAGAAAACAGGGACTGGGGAGGCTCTGAGGGCTGCACCCTACATGAAAACAGGGATTTGGGAGGCCCTGAGGGCTGAACCCTGTATGAGGAGAAAACAGGAATTTGGGAGGCCTTAAAAGAAAAAACAAGGATTGGTGCACCCCACATGAAAACAGGGATTTGGGAGGCCCTGAGGGCTACACCCCATAACAGGGATTTGGGAGGCCGTGAAGCAGAAGACAGGGATTTGGAAGGCCCTGAGGCCTGCACTCTACAGTGAAAACAGGGATTTGGGAGGCTCTGAGGGCTGCACCCCATATCAGGAGAAAACAGGGATTTAGAAGGCCCTGAGAACTGGACTGCATTTGAGGAGAAAACAGGGATTTGGGAGGCCCTGAGGGCTGCACCCCATTTGAGGAAAAAACAGGGATTTGGGAGATCCTGAAAGAGAAAACGGGGATTTGGGAGGCCCTGAGGGCTGCACCCCATATGAGGGGAAAACTGATTTGGGAGGCCCTGAAAGAGGAAACGGGGATTTGGGAGGCCCTGAGGGCTGCACCTTGCGCGCGGGGAGAGCCGCTCCTACCTCATGTGCGTTTTCAGCGCCGAGGGCTGGGAGAACTTGGCCTGGCACTCGGGGCAGCCGTAGGGCTTGTGCCCCGTGTGCGTCCGCTCGTGCAGCCGCAGGGCCGTGCGGGAGCTGAGCCCCTTGCCGCACTGGTGGCACTGGTGGCGCTCGCCGCCGCCCTCGTGCACCTGCAGCACGTGCCTCTTGACGTCCTTCTTCCTCTTGAAGCGCTTGGCGCAGAGCTCGCAGGGGAAGCGGCGCTCGCTGCTGTGCACGTGCCGCTGGTGGCTGCGCAGGTTGCAGCGGTTGGCAAAGGTCTGCGCACACGTCTCGCAGCGGAACTCCAGCGCCGAGGCGATCCCGTGGCTCTGCTGGATGTGCTTCAGGAAGCTCTTCTCGTACAGGAACTCCTTCTGGCACGTGCTGCACTTGAAGGCGCCGCCGCGCTTCTTCTTGTCCTCCTCCTCCTCCTCTTCCTCGCCCTTGGCGGGGTTTTCCGGGGAGGCCCCCTCGGGTTTGCCGGAGTTCTCCTCCTGCTCCCGCTCTCCCTCCTCGGGAGAGTCCTTGGGCTGCTTTTCCTCCTCGGCGTTCCGCTGCTGCTCCCGCAGCCTCCGGGTGTATTTCTTCTTGGGGATCTCCACGAACACCTTCCTGCCGGCCAGCCGCCCGCTCGCCCTGCGGATCTTGGTGTAAGGAGCCTTCAGCACTTCCTTCTTTTTGTCCACCTTCTCCTTGGACTTGGCAGCCGGCCCCTCGGGAGACGCTCCGCGGCCGGGCGCGGCTACGGAACACTCCGGAGAGTCCCGCTCGGCCTTAGCCGCAGGCACAGTGCTGGGGCAGGCGGCGCTCTCCTCCTCAGAATTCTGCGACTCCGAGAAGTTCTGCAGCTCCAGCAGCACAGACTCCAGCATCTGCCTCTTCAGCTGGAAGCAAGTCTCGGAGAGATCCAGGCACTTGAGCTTCTCGGCAATCTCCAGCATGCGCTGCACCCTGTCCTCCTCCACCTCCACGCGCGCCGTGTAGACGAACTCCAGGAAGGAGGCGAAATCCGCCACCTGCACCTCGTTGAGGAACACGTTGCTGTGGGGGCCATCCACGGGCTCCTCGTTGAGGAAAACCTCCTTGAAGAACTTGCTGGTGGCGGCCAGCACGGCCTTGTGCGCCGGGAACTCGGCGCGCACGCCCTGGTACTCCACGCTGACGGTGACGTCGCACAGGTGGCCCAGCAGCCGCAGCTGCTGCATCTCGTTCAGCAGGTTGATGGGGGAGGACTTGGATTCCAGCAGGACGGGGTTGCTTTCCATCTTCCTTCTCCCTGCTAAAGATACCTCCACATCAGCCAGCAGGATTCCAAGGGTTTGGGGCAGCGGGGGTCGGGGTTTCGTGGAATCACTGGGGTTGGGAAGAGCTCCGAGGCTGTATAATCCAAGTCCAGCTCCTCAGGAAAACCATGGAGTGAATCCGAGCTGCAATCCCAACCCTAGTTTTCCATGAAACCCTTTGGGCTGTCAGAACCTACCCTTTGAGACAGGGATAGAGCAAACAGAGCTGGCACCTGGAATTAAGGAATGTTTCTTGGCCTCACCAGGCAATAATAAAAGGAAGGCAGAATTAAGCAAAAAGTTCACTGCAATCCTAAAAAGCTGCCTAAAAATGCCTTCCACATAAAATTCCAAGCTCTTATGTGATGGATAATCGTATTCACACACTGAAAATCCCAAAAATGATGGGAATTCCTCAAAATGGACTCACAGCCTGCAGATTTTGAAGGCCCATTTCCAACCTTCCATCAGGCCCTATTTCTCAGGAATGTTTGAAGCTGCTCCAAAGCTTGTAAAAAGAGTGGAAGTTTTGGGGTGCTTTCCCAAATATCTAACCCCAGAACAAACCAGGTCTCTATGGATTTAAAGGTGCTCTGAGGAATCTCTTGAGTCTAACCCTGTTCATACCAGAATCTGAGGAATTTCTTTCCACGACCTGGGAATTAAGCGATGTCTCACCCAAAGCTTTATAAACAATCAGTGATACCAAAGTGCCACCTTTTTACCCCAATAAAATGATTTTTAACTACTTCTCGTGTTATTTCACAACTACCCCTCTAATTCCATTTGAGCACTGTCCATTTCTCAGGAATACTTCCCCTTCCAGAGGCAAAACTGGCTGGAAAGAGACAAAAAGGAGAGTGGGGAGAGGATTCCCAGGCAGCTGCTGCTGAAGTCATGGAGAACCCCACAGTGCCCACTTCCAACCCCATTTGCAAAGGACCCTGGATCACATGGGAATGCTGAGGTGGGGGAAAAGACGGGGGGAAAAAGGGATGAGAAAAGGGCGGAAACAAGGAGGGGAAGGGGGGAGAAGAAAAGGGAAGGGAAAAGAAGGGGGAGAAAGAGGAGGGAAAAAAGGGGGAAAAAGACGGGGGGTGGGAATAAGGGGGAAAGAGAAGGCGGGCGGGGCCAACCCGCCCTGGCCCCCGCACTCACGGCTGCCGGCCCGTTCCCGGTTTGTTCCCAGCCCTTTCCCGGCCGCTGCTCCCGCTCAGCCCCGGGCGCGGCCGGAAGCGCTGACGCGCCACGACCCCGGCGGAGGCGCGCCGGAAATGACGTCACGCATGGCGCCGGGTGTTGCTAGGCAATGCGGCCTATCCCGCCCCCGGCTTTGGCATTCCCAAATCCCGGAGTTTTCCCCTGGGAAATGCGGGCGAATGAAGGAGGGACGGGCTGGGCGGCTCTGGCAGCTTTATTAAAGGAGGAATTGGTGATTTACAGGGGCGGCACCGCGCTGTGTTTGTATCAACACACACCCCGCCCTGCCCATTCCCAATGGGATGATCCCACCGCTTTGGGAAAAATAAATCTCTGGACAGATGCAAACATTTCAGTGGAATAAATACCCTCATGAGGAATTACCCCTTTACCACCAGCAATGCAGCTCACGAGGCAGCTGCAGTGACCATTGGGAATAATTCCCTGCATTCCAAAGGATAACTCCCACCATTCTGCCTCCAACTGCCCATTTTTGGGTTTAAACCTGACTTTATAAGTACAAAAGGGAGGGGTCAGTGTCCCCGGTGTTCCCAAGCCCAGGTGTCACATGTGCTGCTGCTGCTTTAGCACTTCCTGGTTTATAAAGTTTCCCGTGGTCAACCGACCAAATTTCCGGCACGGAATCTCCTCCCGGATGTGCTTCCACTAAAGTCTCTATTTTGGACCAGTTGTGGTCTTTTTTTTGTGTGAGGTCGATCAAGAAGCTTCTCCAGTGAGCATTCCGGTCATGGATCTGGGAAAAACAAAAGGGAGTGGGAGAGGAAAACAATTAGATCTGATTTTTAACTGCCAAATGTTTAACTTCATCCAGAGCTAAATCCAACAATTCTGGGATAACTCCACGATCCCGTGCTCCAAGTCTCAACTCAAACACAAACAAGGCTCTTTTGCCAAATCCGTGCTGAATTTCTGGCTCTGCTGCCATGGAATACATCCAAAATCAGCTGGAATTTCAGCACACAGGCAAAATATTGACTTGGAGCTGGAAGGGAACCTCCTGTTCTGTCTGTGCTGTCACTTCCAGGACCTGGAGGTCGCTGGGAAGAGCAGAGCTCAGCATTTTCCAGCGGAACGCTGGGAATGTGTGAATTCTTGTTAATGTGAGGCATGAGGTTGAATAAACCATCGTGTTATGAGGCTGAAATGAGGGTTAAAGCATTGGAGACTCTGAAGTTAATCCATAAAAAGTCTAAAATCCCGAGTCCCTCCTGCAACATTTTAATGGAATCTTTTAGAGGAAAAGATCTCAGAGATGATGACCATCAGGAAGTGCTGTATCCAGTCACTCCCAGGGATGGTGACCCTTCCCCTAGGGCTGGGAGGTGACAGGATTGGTGACCTCCAATCCAGCAGTGGGAGCTGCCATGCTGTTGGAGCAAAATCCCACCAAGTTCAGAAGATGGTGGCTTTAAGATGGTGGCTTTAAGATGGCGGCTCCCCGCCCTGCCCTGAAACTCATCCCTAGCACAGCCCCGCCGGAGGGCTGGACATTCCCGCTGCCAGGGTGGCACTGGCAGGCTGGAGGTGGCACTGAGGGCGGGGAAGGTGCCGTGGGGGGATGTCCTACCGCCACGTGCCGGCGCAGGGTGGACATGTCGGTGAAGGGCCTGTCGCAGGCGCGGCACTTGTAGGGCTTCTCGCCGGTGTGGATGCGCTGGTGGCGCCGCAGAGCTCCCTGCTGAGTGAAGGCCTTGCCACACTGCTCGCAGAAATAGGGACGGGTCTCTGGGAATAACAGCGACAGCAAAGGGTTAGGGGCGCTTAAGAGAGAGCAGCTGGCTCTTCCCTGGAAGGCTGGATAGGGCTTGGAGCAACCTGGGAGAGTGGAAGGTGTCTATGGCAGCGGGTGGAATGAGATGACCCCCTAAGGTCCCTACCAATCCCAACCATTCCTTGATAAATATTTCCCAATACCTGCCAAGGCTACTCTACTCCATCCTCTACTCCAAATTCCTTCAGCTGTACAATCCAAGCCTCAGTTTTCTAGGACACCACGCAACGCTCCCATGAGCCCTGCTTCCCAATGGAATTTCCATCCTTGGAGGTGTCCAAGGAATGCCTGCACTCAGTGCTCTGGGCTGGTGACAAAGTGGGAATTGGGCACAGCTTGGACTCGATGGCCTTGGAGCTCTTTTCCAACCTTAATGATTCTGGGATCCCCTAATTCAGCAATGGGCTGGAATGTCCCCATCCACACCGGGAAGCACCACAAAGCCACCATTCCTTTTCCCAGCCTTGGAATTACCTGCATGGACGTTGCTGTGCTGGGCCAGGGAGGCTCTGAGTCCGAAGGCTTTGCCACAGACCTCACACCTGTAGGGTTTGGCTCCCAGGTGACAGCGCTTGTGGCACTTGAGGTACTCGTTGGTGGCAAAGTGCTTGCCGCACACGTCACACCTGAACAGCCGCTCTCCTGAGGAAAGAGAAACTGGACATTGGGAATCATCCCAGTGGAATTTTGTCCTTCAGAGTCAGTCTGCAAATCACGGAACCCAGGCTGGAAAAGACCTCCAAGGTCATTGAGTCCAACCTGTGCCCAATCCCCACCTCGGCAATCAGTGCCACATCCAGCTGTCCCCTGAGCACATCCAGGCATGGGGACTCCTGTAGCCATGATATTTTCTGAAAAATCCCTTTGCCAGGATTTATCTCCCGAAAAGCTGAGAGCCTCAGGAACAAAATGTAAACAATGATTATCTGCTGCTGTGGAACGCAACAGGTGGATCTGTGATTGGTCTCATGTTGGTTGTTTCTAATTAATGGCCAATCACAGTCCAGATGTCTCAGACTCTCCGAGAGTCACAGGCTTTTGTTATCATTCCATTCCTTCCTTTCCTTTCAAGCCTTCTGATGAAATCCTTTCTTCTATTCTTTAAGTATAATTTTAATATAACATATATATCCGAAAATAATAAATCAGCCTTCTGAAACATGGAGTCAAGACTTTTGTCTCTTCTCTCGTCCTGGGACCCCTGTGAACACCACCACAGACTCCATCCCATTCCAATGCCTGATAACCCTTTCCATGAAGGAATTCTTCCTGATATCCAACCTGAACCTCCCCTGGCACCACTCAAGGACATTCCTCTCATCCTATCACTTGTTCTTTGGGAGCAGAGCCAAATTCCCCCTGGCTCCCATCAGGGAATTGTGGAAAGCAACAAAGTCCCTCCAGAGTGATTGTTCTTTTTTCCAGGCTAGAAGTCCTTCTATCCCTAAGAATTCCTTCCTGGTACTTGGAAACTCTTGCATGAGTTACAAAAAAAAAAAAAGGGGGGGGGGGGCATTTATTTCATATTTCAGCAATAAAACAGGAAAGGCATGGGAAAACCACCTGAATATTGAATTCCCACCTGTGTGTGTCCTTTTGTGGCCGGTGAGTTTTCCTTTGTCAGCAAAGGAAGCGCCGCAGTCCTCACAAATGTAGGGCTTCTCCCCAGTGTGGGATCTAATGGAGAGAAAACACCAAAGATCAGTAATTAATTAGGTCTTGATGCCTAAAATACTGGATTTGAAACAATGTTTGGGTTTTAAATGTAGTGGGAAAAGGAAATTCTGCTCCCTCAGAAAACTGAGTGTTTCCAGGTACAGGTGCTACACTCCAGGAGTAAAACTCTCATTTAAAATTTACCTTTTAAAATTCAAAATTCCCATTTAAAATTTACCTTTTCCTCACTTTCAGGCCCTAAAAAATCCATCTTTTTTTTTCCCAGACAGCTCAGAGCATGGGAAAGGAGAAAAAAGGGAAAATAACAGAAAATGGCACAGAATCAGAATAATCTGAGCACAATCTTAACTTATTCCAACCCAAACAGTATGATGTCCAAAATCATTCCTGATTTTGAGCTGTCAGGACAAAGCATTATCATCAATCTTGCTCTGGAGAAAGATGGGAAATTCCATGGGATGATTCACCCTCTCCTGGGAAAGGGCACATCCACACAGACACCACCAGGGAGCAACTCATCCCGTCAAGCTCCAGCTGAGCGGCGCAGATTTGGAGTCACACATGGAGATGAAATCCCATGGCAATTCCTTGCTCTGAGAGCAAGCACGGCTCAGGATCTGTTTCTCCAATTTCCCTGACTCACTCTTCATCACTGAGGGCCATCGTGTGATTTTAGAGCCTGTCCCAAGTGACGGATATTCCCTGCAAGTTTGGACAGGGTATCCATGTCGAAATCCCGACCATGGGAGACACAACGTGGAGCCAAAGCCTTTGCGTAAGGGAATTAATCACGACCCCACTGAACCCGGTATCCCGCTGTTCCTGCTCTAAGGGGCAAGGAATGTGCATGCCTGGAATCTGACCTGGTATGGATCTTGAGCTGGGAAGGCTGAGCAAACCTGGAGTGACACACACCACACTCATAGGGCTTCTCCCCAGTGTGCGTCCGCATGTGGAACACCAGCGCCGTGCGGGAGCTCAGGATCTTGCCGCACACGGAGCACAGCGGCCGCTTGGCCCTGCCCTCGTGCTTCCGCACGGAGTGAGTCCTCACATCCCGCTTCCTCTTGAAGGTGGCCTGGCAGAGGCTGCAGGAGAACCTCCTCTCCTCGCTGTGCACGCAGGCGCGGTGCTCCTTCCAGCTGGTGTAGCTGGCGAAGGCCTTGCTGCACACCTCGCAGTGGTACACCTTGCCAGGCAGGCTCTGGTGCACGTCCCGGCAGTGATCCACGTATTTCTTCCGGGAGACAAACTGCTCCTGGCACTTGTCACACCGGATCACGTAGATGGATTTCTTGTTGGCCACACTTTTGCTGGCCTTCTTTAGTTTAAACCCTGGTTCAGGTTCTCTGCTGTCCTTCTCTGCGGAGGCTTCATCCTCCTCCTCCTCCTCAGAACATTCCTCGTTGTCCCTGCTTCCTTCAACTTCCGAGTATCCCGTGTTATAGTCTCCCTGCTCCTCACCCTTCACACTCATTCCACCTTCATCTTCATTCCCTCCTTCAGCTTCCTGGGATTCCTCTTGCTCCTTGCTCCTTTCTGCTTCAGCAACAGATGAATTCCCAGCATCTTCCTCACACCCTGAGGTTTCCGGTGTCCTATCCCAAGTCTCTCCATTGGGATCTTTGTCACGGCTCGTGCAGTTTGGGCCATGTGTGGGTGGAACCACCATCCAGTAGACAGGCAGGAGTTTCCTCTCTTGCCCAGACTCATGGATTTTCCTGTTAAAAATGGAGGACAACTTCCATTAGGTTTAATTGAAACGTATTAATTGTTTAATTGTTCCAATTCAGGCCTTGGGGGAAGAGTCCTTTTCTTTGAATTGTTCCTTGCACCATTTAAGAAATTCCCAGTGTGTTTGGAAAGCCTGAAAATAGGGAGATTTTGGGAAAAGTTGGACCAGATAATTAAAGAAAATTAAAATGCCTTAAGATCTGTATTTCTCACCTGACCAGGAATGTAGGATGGACTTTTCCTCCTAGGCCATGAAATTATAGATTTAAATCAAAGGAAATGGAAGTTAAATGCCCACATAGAGACACAAAATTCCTACTTAAAACCCCAAATCTGAGGATTCCAAGGAAATCTGGTTGCACACAGAATTTTCAAGGAAAATGCACACAGAATTTCCAAGGAAATCTGGTTGCACACACAATTTCCCAATGGGAAATTGCCCATCTAGGAGACCTCAATCCACTCATCCGCACCGCAAGGCCAAGTGAAAAATCCCTATCTCAACACGCTTCGAGTCAGATCCAAGGAATTCTGGAACTGAGGCAGAGAGGACTCCGGGAATGATCTATCCCGGAATCCCAGGGAAGGGCATTGCCGGGAATGCCGTACCTGAGGTGGGAGGTGTAGGCAGCCCTGTGGGCGAAGCTGGCGGGGCAGCGCTGGCAGCGGAAGGGCCCGTCCCCGGTGTGTGTCCGGATGTGCACGGCCAGGCCGCACTTGGAGCTGATGGCCTTGTCACAGTAGGGACACGCCTGGGACTCCTGCTTCCGCTCCTGCCCCCCGCGCAGGGAATGGCCATCCTTGCTTTCCAGGCTGGTGATATCCACACCCAGTCTGGCTGGCGAATGTGGCTTGTTGCACTCGGGCAGCTTTGCCGGCCTGGATTTTGGGGCTGGAAAAGCTGTGGCCTCCTGCTCCAGGCTTCCTCCTTGGCCTCCAATGAGCTCATAGCCCGGCAGCAGCTCCTTATGTTTCTGCCTATCCCAAAGTCTCCTCTGCATGGGAATTGCCACGACCTGGGAAGAGTTCCTGGGGTTCTCCTCTTGCTGGATACAAGGCCACTGCGATCCCCTATTTTCACCCCTCTGCCCTTTCAGGTGGAGGCTCAAATCCAAGCCCTTCCTGCCCTCTGCCTTCACTTCCTCACAGATATCAAGCAAATCCTTGCATTCCAGCCTTTCTGCTATTTCCTTCATCCTCTGGAGTTTTCCCGCCTCGATCTCCACCTCTGCTGTGTACACAAACTCCAGGAAGGAGGTGAACTCCTCGGTGTAGATGTCCTGCAGAGTCACCGTGCACTTCTGGGTGTCCAGCATCTCCTGGTGCAGGAAAAGCCCCTTGAAGTAGTTGCTGGAAGCTGCCAGGACGGCTTTATGAGCCAGGAATTCCTCCTGAATTCCCAGATGTTGGGTGAGGACTGTCACGTCGCAGAGGTGCCCGAGCCGGTACAGGGAATGCAGAGCCCTCAGGAGGTTGGGAGCAGCAACCTTGGACTTCATCAAGATTTTCTTCTTCTCCATCCTGCCAGAAGAAACAGAAAAATGGAATGATTCTTTCCATTTCTTTCCTATCTTTCCATTCAAGCCCAGTGGAATTCCGTGCCCTAATTCCTTGTTCACCCTTCACGGGTGGAATTGTAGAACCACTGAGATTGGAAAAGACCTCCAACCTTTGATGGAGCGCCACCACCTGAACTAAACCATCTCCCAGGAGCAGGAAATTGAGGGAATATGGGCAAAAGAGTGCTTCCTAAATTCTGCTGGAAAAGGATTGCTCACATCCAGATTCCTACTGGGCAATTCCCACAGCCAGCAGGGATCTCTGCAACGCTCCCGACCCAACACACCTGCCAACCATTCCCACATGGAGACACAACCCCAGCACACTGGAAGCAGTGCATATCCCGAGGTTCAGCTCCAAAATCCACAGGAGCTTCCAGCCCATCTGCTGCCTCAGTGTTTTCCAGCAGGAAATCCTGGTTTGTGTGCAGTGCTTAGAGAAATCAATGAGAGCAGCACGTGCTAATTTCCTGCTGCTCCTTTGCGAGATTCCCATCTGCGATAAGATCCCGATCCGTGCTCCCATGAGAGCTCCTCTAACACCAGGATCTGACATGGAGCCCGATGGGAGAGATGAATTCCAAGATCATCTCTGAGTTCAGCTGCTTCTGGATTAAACCTCCCCAGCAACTGAGGCATCCTTCCATAAATCCACCAATTCCTACCATTTTTCCTTCAGAAAAAACCCTAAGATTTGTATTTTCTGCTCCCATTTGGAAGCTGATATTTAGTTTTCCAAAGTGCTGCCGAATCCTTAAGTCTCCAAAACACTCACTCCAAGGATTTAAACAAAATCCCCACTTCCTCCTCATTTTATGGGTTTGTTTGTAACTTCTTTCCAGTTTTTTCCCTGGCAGTTCGTGAGTAAATACTTAAAAAATATGCACACGTGTGCAAGATTTGCAGAAAGCATAATTAATCCAAGAGATTATTTGCAAAGACGCTTTAATTGCATCAGAACTGATGCAAAACTCAAACCATATTTCAATTCAATTACAGAGTTCCTGATGAGGAATTGGACTCAGTGCAACTGGAATTGGTACAACTCCTTTAAAAAATAAAGCCCAGCAGTGGCCTGAATGTCCGAGAAAATATTTATATTTGTATATTTTTATAATCTCCATTTACCTGCTGGAAAAATTTCTATTTTATCCACCTGAAATCTTCATTTATGAAGATAAATCTTCATTTATGATGTTCCAGAGCATCCCTATTAATCGTTCAGGATCAATCTCCATTTAACCCTCCAATCTCTATTTATTCTCCAGGAAAATTCCTATTTATGCTCCAGGAAAGAAACCAAACCAAACCAAACCAAAAAAAAAAGCCACACACACACACAAAAAAAAAACCCAAAAAAACCCAAACCCACACAAAAAAACCCCCGAAAAAACAACAACAAAAAAAAACCACCACTCAATTTGCGCTCCAGAAAAACCTCCATTTATTCTCCAGAGAATTTCCATTCTCTCTCCAGCAAACTGCTGGCCAAATTCCTCTAAAAGTTTGGGGGTTTTTTTGAAGCACAGATCACTTCGATTTCTCCCTACCACGTTACCTTCGGGACACCCCCGGAAAGGCTCCTCCCCCGAGGAATTCAAGGCTGGCCCAGCACCGGCGCTCACCATCCTTCGGGAACGCCGCCGTGCCGTGTTGGTCCTTTTCTTACTGGCACAGCCGGGATCATTTTCTGGATTTTGAATGCAGCCACAAGATTTTTATCCCTAGATGTCTGAGAAGCGCTGCGAGGAAAGCAGAGATAGGGAATGTTTATCCCAGCGGCAGGCTCAGCGCTCCGGGACATGAGGGGTCACCTGTGCGCCTCCGGAGGCGGCAGCAGCCGGGAATCGCCTCCCGCCCGGCAGGAGCAGCCCAGATCGCTCCCGCCGCTCCCGGGGGTGATTCCCGGCGCTCCCGGGCTCCATCCCGAGGGTCCCTCCCGGCCCCGGCCCCGGCCCCGGCCCGCCCTTACCCCGCCGCCGCCTCCTCCGCCGCCGGCTCCCGCCCGAAAGCGCCATGGCGGCCGCGGCTTCAGCGCCGCAGCGCCGCCGCCATTTTGAGTGAGGGCAGGGCGTTCCCACACAGCTGGGGAAAAACCCTTTAAACCGCGCCTTAAATCGAACCGAATCCCCCCGCCAAAAAAAAAAAAAAACATTCCTAAAACGACCCGTTTTGGAAACAATTTGTTTTCACGCTGTCAAAAAGCCGGGTTTTATGAGGTTAAATGACCTCAGTGATGCGTGCCTCAGTTTGCTGGGGCAGCTCCTCAGGCTCTCCCAGTGTGGATACTGGGATATCCATGAGGGTACTGGGATATCCATTGTGGATACTGGGAGATCAGTGCCTGTGAAAAACGCCAGCATAACTTTCTAACATAGCACATATAATATTCATTTTAATATTTGCAAAGAGCCAATCATAAAATACACATTTTTCACAGTGCCAGAGTTAAGAGAGGTGTTTGTATAAACCACTATAAAGCTCTGAACTTTAGCGGGATAAATCTGGGATTAGGACAAACACAGGGTCTCCCTGTTTCTTCCCACGGGTGAGCCCATATTCCTGTCTGTTATCACATAAAATAATTTCGAGGTAGGCTACCAAGCACTTCCAATCTTATTTCAAAGATAGATTCCTCTTTCGAAACATTTTTTCCCCACTTAAGTGCACGTTTTAAAATCTTCACATTTAAACAGTTTGTAAAAATGTTGGATGACTGTAATTCCCTGAGGAAATATAAAATAAATTACTTCATAAAAACATAAATCAGGAAAGGCAGACATCTGTGTTATCCACGTTTTCAATCCTGATTATTTTGTTTGTAGCCAGGGAATGTTTCTATTGTCCAGACACAGCTCTCGGAGCGGGAAGAACGAGGAGCAATATGAGTGATCCGTGTTGAAAATGTCAGGATAATATTCCTGTATCTTCGCACGAGGGAATGGTGTTTGCTTTTCCTTTATCGGAAAACTGGCGTGCTCGGCAGCTCTCACCCAGAGGAGTTGGGAAGCTCCCAGCCAATTTAGTCTGAATTCCACAAGGATGGAGGGAATTTCTGGATACACTGCTGGGCTGTATCTGTCTGTCCATCCCAGGAGGGATTTTCCCAAGGCTGGATTTCACTCTGCTCTTTGCCACCAGTTTTGTTTCTCAGGAGATTCACTTGATTCTCCAAATGTTCTGTGCACTTGGATGTGTTTCCATGGGCTCTCTAGAACCCATGGAATTCTCCATGTCTCTCCTGTGGGGAGAGAGAAGGAAGAGCATCACAGCTGCTCTTTCCCAATCCCTAATTTTGCAATTTTAACAGAAGGGATGAAACACGTGGGAGGCAGATGTGAGAGATGCCAGTCCCAGGTGTCCTGTGGTGGGTGAAGAATTCCAGGCGCTGGGATGGCGAAATAAAACAACCTGTTAAGCCAAAACAATAAAATCCAGGAAAGAACTGGAGCCTGGGAACTCAGATTTTATCTGGGCACTTCCCTTGGTTGGGAGTGGAGAAATACCACGGGTTTTGATCATGGTGAATAAACCAGGAAAAGGGGAAAAATTGGGAGTTGGCTCTGCCAGTCAGGTTCTGCTTCTGATCCATGGGGTGTTTGTGGCTCGAGGTCAGCCAGGACATCTCCAGCAAAGCAAGGGATGGCAGTGTTCTCAAATCCCACGTTCCTTCCCCCTGGACACAGCAGGAAGTGGTGCCGGGGCATTGGTAATTTTGGCTCTTCCCAGTAAAGCTGGGGGACATTTTGGAGCCCCCCATGAAGCGTCCTTGTGTGTTTTCCCTGGATGGATATCCCTTCCTTACAGCTCCACCAGAGGATGCTGCAGGCTTCGGAAAGAGCTGCCCGCACTGTAGCCCTGCTCATCCCCTTAATCCAGAGGAATCCGACCATGGATATCAACCATGGCACTGCAGAGAAAGCTTCCAAAAGCCTTTTCTCAGGAGCCAAGCAAACCTCCAGATCATCCATGAAACAGGGACAGAGCTTTCAGCACGGGCTAAAAATGCAAATTCCAGAGAAAATCCTGATGGAAAGCACAGAGCAGCCCTTGCTCCGTGTGTCAGCACTGAGTGCTGCTTAGCCTCTTGTCCTGTTCTCCATAAGAAATCTTGGCATGGGATCATGCTACAAATCAAACCTCCCATGGATTCTCCCCGTCGCGTTCAGTCTCATGGAGAAGGAGTTCTGTATATCCTGGCAGAATGCTTCCAAGATACTGGTGTCACTTGGAAAACACGGCAATTGAGGGAAGTCTGCGTGTGTTTTGTCTGAAAAGGAAGATTTTAGAATCCTAAAAACCAGCAAAGTTCATTTCCCACCAAGGTTCTGGTGGGAAAAAACCTGAACACCAGAGCAAACCAAGGTGGAATAGGAGAATAACTTTAATATCATCAAGTCCAGCCACCAAATTCCAAGATCATGGAATGGTTTGTGTTGGAAGAGATCAGATTAAAGATGATCCAGTCCCACCCCCTGCCATGGGACACCTTCCACTATCCCAGGGTGCTCTAACCTGGCCTCGGACACTTCCAGGGATGGAGCAGCCACAGTTTCTCTTGGGAAACCTTTGCCAGGGCCTCCCCACCCTCACAGAGAAGGATTTCTTCCCAATATCCCATCTATCCCTGCTGTCTGGCAGTGGGAAACCATTTCCTCTTGTCCCATCATTCCAGGCCTGTGGAAATAATCCATGTTTCTTGTAGCTCCTTCAGGTCCTGGAATGCCACATTTGGGTCATCCCAAAGCTTCTTTTCTCCAGGCTGAACACTTGGAGCTCTGGGAAACCAATGACTTTTACAGATCAAGGCAATAAATGAATTAAATAAAATATAATTAAATAAAAAATAAATAACAAATCAGTTAAAAGCCCTTTTCACCCTTCTGTGTTCCCTGGAGTTATGGAGCGAACACTTTGGATGCCAACTCCGGTGTCCCTGATGTGGGGACACATCCAGGAGTCAGTGGAAGGGCTCCCACCAAGGTCAAGAGCCCAGTTTGGGAAGGTTTCTCTGGGATGAACTTGGAGCCAGCTCAGCAGCACCCTGGGCATGAAGGCACACAGGATTTTGGCTCTGGGCTGTGAATTCCGGACGTTCCCTCTAATTTTTCTCGGGAGCTCATTCCTGTGTGGCGGTGTTTGTGATAGGATGTATTCCCACAGCTTCAGGAGAAGAAGGAGTGGGGCTGCTTTGGGATTCATTCCCTGCAATCCTGACCCTACACTCCTGACAAGTGATGTGTTAGGGCGATGGAAATCCAAACTCTGGGAGTGTATCTATGATGTTTTCCTTCTGGCACAAAATAAATCCTCGGCACAGCTCATTTACTTGTTTATCACACGTTTTTAAGCTCTTGGCACTTTGCAAACTGCTTTTCCTTCTTCTCCCAAATATTTTAACCCCTGCTAAACCGTGGGCATCCAACCCAGAAGTTGCCTCTGGAAGCAAAGGATTTTCCATCACATTCCATGGATATTGAAGGCCCGATCCATGTATTTTTAACTCCTGAACACTCCCAGTCAAGCCGAAATTGAAATTGTTTTAATTGACCTTTAAATAGCTGAGTTCTGGTTGAATTTTGAAATAGGTGAGTCTGGGGGTTATGGAATATCCTAAAGATCCTGTTTCCCCATCTGGGGTCTGGAAAACAGGTGGATAATGTTTAGTCTCAAGCTAATGGACAGGATGTTAATGCTTTTCCCGCTTGGAAAGGAGCTGCCTCCTGTTTAGTTACAGCTCAATATAAAACAAATATTCCATTAGCAATAGGAGGTGGGGAGGAAAATCCCTTTTTTCCCTCCCCCCTCTTCTCCACAGGGTTCCTTCCAACTCAATGTTCTGCGATAAAGCTGTACGGAATGCAGAGGATCCCAGGGAGTAAATTCAGATTCGCACCTTGCTGCCAGCCAGAAGAAATCCAGCAAAACAACCCCCAAAGTTATTCCTAATGGCAAGAAAAGAGGGAATTCCTGCCAGATTTACGCTCCTGGTGTTCCAAGACTCCGATTAAAAGAGCTGCTGATTTCATGGAGGTGATTCCAGACAAATTCCAGCTGATCACAGCTGTTCACCGGGGAAAATTATAAGGAAAATAAATCTAAATACATCAGATTAAGTGGTGTTTTTCCAACAGCTGGCTGTGTTTTTCTGCTGTTCCCCAGAAAGCAGCATTCCCTCCCAAGATCCCAAACTTCATGTCCTCCTACAGAAGCCTCTTGACTTTTAGCCACCAGAATTATCCCAATTTTTTTTTTTTTTCATATAAATATCTGGCTTCCCAGCAATAATATTTTTCCCTCAGTGTTTATTTTTCCTTAGTGCTGAGCGCTCACCGTGGTTTGCAAATCCAAATTATTTGGGGGAAAAGCAGGAATCTCAGTTTATATCTGCGCCCTGAGCCTGAGTGTTTTCAGGGAGAGTACTCCTGCCTCCAGGTGCTCCTGCAAGGATGAGAAAATGCCCTTTTTTAGTCCCAGTTTGGGTGTGGAATCTTGGCACAGGAATGACTAAACATGGAAGGAGCAGCTGCCTGGAGAAACAAACACCTGGCAAAATATTTTGGGGAATTTCAGGATGAGTCATCCCGGGCCTTGCTGGGGAAGCTCGGCCCCAGCTGCAGCTTGGGAGGTTGCCTTTAGTTCCACAGAATCCCATGGAATTACTGAGGATGGAAAAGACCTCCGGGATTATCGTGTCCAACCTGTCACCCAGCCCAGGAGTGCCACGTCCAGGTATTCCTTGGACTCCTCCAGGGGTGGGAATTCCACACCTTTCTGCGCTATTCCAATCCTTAACAACCCATTCCATGAAGAAATTCCCATCTGCCTTCATCTCTTATTCCATCCAGGACTGTTCCAGGGTTCCAAATGCCCCTGGGTAATTCCAATGCTAACATCCCATTCCATGAAGAAATTCCCATCTCCTTCATCTCTAGGAATTCAAGGACACTTCCAGGAGTGAGCTTCCAAACCTTCCCGGGCAATTCCAAAGCTTGACAACCCATTCCATCACGAAATTCCCATCTGCTTTTATCCCGTTCCAGAACTGCTCCAGGGATAGGAACTCCAAAATTCCCCGAGCAACTCCAATGCTAACACCCCATTCCATTAAGAAACTCCCATCTGCCTTCATCTTATTCCATCTTTTCTCCTTTCGGCTCTCCCACCTGGAGAAGGTCTATGCCAAGATCCATCCCCGCAAAGCCGACGGAACACCGGGGACTCATCCCAGGCCAAGTGTCCAAGATCATTAAAATCCCAATTAATCCCTTCTGATCCATCCCCATCGGCCCCGGCACAGTCATTAGGCACGGTCGCTAAGCTTCAAACTGCAGAGTGAGACTTGAATGACCATGAGGGTCGTGCCAGCCTTCGGGATAAAAGTGTGGATTAGGGATTTCTGGAGGAGGAGAAGGACTTGCTGAGTTTTCCCACCGCTAATTTCCCAGCTTTGCGCTTATCCCTAATAAGGATCACAATAATTATCCCAATTAATTTCAGGAATGGCTTTTGGAACCATGTCCGCCTTCAAATATACAAAAATCCATCTCCAGAAGTGTTCCCAGACTGACCACTCGTCTTTAAAGGAATATTTTCCCAACAAAAATTCATATTCATTGGGAGCAGTGGGGTTGGGAATGGCTGTGTAACCTTTGGAAAAGCAGCAGGAATGGCTTTGGGTCGGGCCATGAACTCTTTGTTAAAGCATCTGCTTTTACTCTGGGATATTTAATGATTGCCAGGAATTCCAGGGATGGAGGAATGCCAAAGTAGATAAAGGAAAAGTATCCCTTTGGATGGAGCTGGAGTTCCAGACCCCAGAATGTCCTGCCCCAATTTTTCCCATCTGGATTCATTATCCCTTATAAACTGGGATTGCAGGGAAATAGGAAAATGTTGCTGCAAGCACGGAGAAGGCGGAGGAATTTTCTGGGATATCCACAGGCAAGGCAAACTCCTGCACTGAAAGGGATGGATCAAACCTCTGGAAACTTCTCCTCAGGGAAAACACATTCCATAGGGAATTATAACAAACAAAAGCCTGGGAGCTGGACATGATGTGGCACCTAATTCTGTCTAAAATTCCTTTATTTTTCCACATGGAAATCACAACATCAGATACTGGGTACCCACCAACATTCCAAAGGCTGATGATTTTATGGATCTGTTTTTATAGCTCAGAGGGATCCATGGAGTCAGGAGGTTTTCCAGCAGCTGGAGAGTTGGCTCCAGGTTATCCCAAAAATCTGTTGGGAGCACCGGGATGGCTGCAGTGGGGTTGCCAAGCCTAGGCTTGCGTTGGAAGCTGGAAGAACATCCCAAAATATGATGGATCCGTGTTTTTACTGCCTAACTACTCCCAGGCATGTGAACACATGGAAGCCCATCCTTAGAAAATATAAAAATAGGAAAACAGGTTGGAGCCTGAAAGTGTCAGGGAAAAATGTGGGAGAGACAAGGGAAGGGAA
Organism: Agelaius phoeniceus; assembly: GCF_051311805.1. Classification (NCBI taxonomy): domain Eukaryota; kingdom Metazoa; phylum Chordata; class Aves; order Passeriformes; family Icteridae; genus Agelaius; species Agelaius phoeniceus. The sequence goes on along the minus strand of NC_135267.1, from coordinate 111,844,464 downwards.
AAAAGATCCCAAATTCCTTAAACGTCATTTTTAGGTCCATGGACCTGGTTCCAAGGATCCATGCTCATCCAGGAGATGCTGTGGATGCACATTTCCAACTTCCCAAAGGAACAGGCTGTGGAGAAATTCAGGAGTGGATCCGTGTGACTCCACAAGCACTTTCCTTTCCGGAGGAAAAACTGGGAATTCCGGACACGCACCTGGAGCTGGGATAGCAGCAGGGAGCCGTTTATAGGCCCAGAATTCCCAACTGCAATGCCACCATCCGAGCTTTCCTGCCTTTTCCCAGAGCTGGGACAAGATCACTGAGGGCTGGGCCACAAGGATCAGGGGAGAACTTTGTTCCTCTGGAAAATGGGAGTGTATGGGAAGGAAGTAGAAGCTCAGAACTCCAGAATTCCAAGGACAAGGGGCAGGAGCTCCCTCTGGCATGGGGCGGCTGGGAATGGAGTACAGGAGGGTGCCTTGGCACCTCTCCCTTCTTCTCAACAATCCCAATAAAGGTGGAAAAGCCACTTCGGTTATTTTGCTGGGAACAGAATTCCAAGAGGATCTCCACACCCTGCTCCTTCCACAGGGGCTGCTCATTCCAAGCCTGGCAGCTCCACGTGTCCCAGGATAACCCCTCCTTATCCAGGCTTTGGAAAAGTAAAGTTCATCCCAGCTGGAGAGCACTTCTTGGGAATTCTTGGGAATGTGTGCTGACACATCCCATCCCAGGGGTTCACATCTGGGACACTCATGGATTCATCACCTCACCCCTGAGTAATCCCAAATTCGCATCCCGGCGGGAAGTGACGGTGGATCACATGTGCCGTGACGGAGGAGGCCGATCTCTTCTGGGGATCTGTGTTCCCTGGGGCTTTTCCAATTCTTTCACGCTGTTCCCAGTAAAATGTTGGCAGGAGCCAGAGTTTGCTCTGACGGAAAGAGGCTGTTCCCTCTAATCCCCCTTTCCCAAGAAACTGCTCCGGCCATCCCAGGGCATTCCAAGCAGGGAATGACCGCCAGATCCTGCTGTGTCCAGCAGCAGAAGCTGGAACAGTTCCCTTTGGAAAAGCAAGATAAGGATGTGGAGCTCATGGTAAGGAGCCCTGTTCTTGCTGGGATCCTGGTTGGGGCAAGCAGGAGAACTGGGAATGACCCCACCCCACTGTGCTCATGGAATCCAAGAGCTCCTTTCCATGGCAACAGAGCTGGGACCACAATTTGGGATTTTTCCAGCTGCTCCGGGTACATTCCAGGCTATTCCCACGGGGAGTTTGGGCTCCCCAGTTTGGCACCAAGACCTCTAGAGGAGGAGGGAATGAAGTGGGAAGTACAATCCCTAAAATCCCACAGAATTAAGAAGAACAATTAGCTGCTATTCCCAGGAAACAGCTGGAATGCCTGGAGAGCAGTTCCAGGGGGGAAAACAGATCCCGCCAAAAGAAACCACTCACTCCTCATCCCTGGAGCCGTGGCTGTTTGATCCTGGATGGATCCACCCCAGGATAGGGTGGATTCTCCACCTTTAGGGAATGGCATTTGGAATCCAGGTGGGAGTGTTTCAACATCAGCATTCCCACTCGGAGCCAGAACTGACAGGGAAATTTATAGTCTGAGTTCCATAGGAGATCAGTGTGGAATGCTACAGATTTGGAAATAAAGATTGGGAAATCAGGCAGGGAAAAACTCTGAGGAAAGGCAGTGCCAGCACTGCACATTCCTAAAATCATCGGCTGAGCCAGTGGATGCCACTTTTCATCTCTTCCTGTTGAAAATCCTGGAGATTGTGCCCGGTTCCAATCCTGCCAAGGCATAGTTCAAAGGGAGCAATCCTGGTTAGCTGCTGGGAATTCCCTTATCCAGGGTAACACAGTGGGAAGAGGAGCCATGGATGCTGTGGCAATGCCAGCAATAAACCAACCATTTCCATTTGTTTGGGATCAAATCCATCCCATCTCTTTTCCCTCTGTTTCTTTGCAAGATGAGAATGACATTCCCATTATTTTCCAAGTTGCCCCACTTCCAGTTCATGCTTCCCAGTTCCCTAGGGATAATATTGGCTCTACCCAGCTCTGGCTGCCCTGTTGGGATATCTCAGCTGCCTGATAAGGCTTTTCCAGCTTTTCCGGGGAAGTTTGGAAAAACCACACCAAACCTGGGATGTTTAGCTGGGAAATGAATCGGCTCCAGCAGGATGAATTAATGGGAAGCTTGGCCTTGGCACAGCACATTCCTTGGGAAAAAGACCTCCTGGAGCTGAAGGCATCCAGCTTGGATTTCAGTTGAAGCCCTCAGAAAATCCCAGGAGGATTTGGGAATGGGCTCAGCCTTTAGGAACAGGCTCCTGTTTTTTGCCATGGATTTTTCCTTCAATCTTTTGCATCCAGTGTCTCATTCCCTGCAAAACCAGGGAGGAGGGAATGTTTACCCAGTGAGGTCAGTGAAAAGCTGCCTCCAGCTGGGATCTGGCCTGCAGGTGGCCGGGAGGGACAAGAATCCAAGGATTTTATCCCTTTGGAAACATCAGCCCCCCTCAGAGCATCTCTGGTTCCTCCCCACCTTTCTCCAGCCGCTCCTTTCAGGATAACAATGGCAGGATCCAGATGCTTATCCACTGGGCTCTTCCCATTTCCACGCTGGCCTTCACCAAATTCCATGGGGAGGTCCGGAAGCAGCCATAGATAACCCGGCAAGCTGGGCTGGCTCCCCGGGAAAGGTAAAACCCTTGGAATCACAGCAGGGCAGGGAGCACCTGGAACATGATCCCTAATTCCTTTCCAACATGGGAATGTGAATGTAATTAACCAATGAAACCCCATCTCAGGAGCTGGAGAATGGGTCCCAATCCATGTTTTTTTGTGGCTGTTTCCATTTTCCCAGCGCTGCACCAAAGCCTCAGAATTCCCTTTGCTCCATCCATTCCCTTTCCATAGGCAAATCCAGCATTGTATGCCCACAGCCATGGCATGGAGGAGGATCCTGTGGAAGCACCAATAAATAATGCTGGAAAAGAGGGAAAAGTCCTTTTAAAACTCTGAGGAAGCATTTTCTTCCCTGTTTTCAGGGTTAAAGAAACCACCTTAGAGCTTGGTGTGGAATCAAGGGAAGATTTTCCTCCGCCTGTGATTCCCTGCCCGGCAGCCCAGGGAATTTTCACTTCGTATTCCCTTTTTTTTTCCCTTGCTGAGGCAGGGAAGTTCCAGCCGAGGCAGTCCCAGCTCCGGCACATCCCTTGGCAGTAGCACCCACCTCCTGTGGAGCCGCGATAAGGAGGGAAAAGAGCAGCCTTGGGACACGTTCTCCAGCCAGAAAGCTCTGCCCAGCCTTCCCAGCCCTTATCTTTATTGCCCACATTCCTGACAATCCCAAGTTTTATTTACAGAGCTCTCATCCCCAAGGTTATGAGAAGCTCTGGCGCATCCATGGGCTGGATCCAAGGTGAGGATTGACAGCAGTGCAATTCCAGCAAAAACCATAGGATTGATCCTCCCTGCCCTGAAAGCAGCTGGGAGCAGGGAGGCAGAGCTCGGAGCCCCTGGAAAAGTGCTGATGTTTTCCTGCCTTGCTGGGACCCTCCCTGCAGGAAATTGGGCATTGTACTGGGAGCGCGGAGTTTTCCGGACAAATCCTGCCAGGATCCGTGTCCTGCTCCACCGTGGGCTGGGAGCTCTTGCCTTGCCCATGGAGTGACGCCCTGGCTTCCCAAAGCAGCTCCAAGAAAACCTTGGGATGGGGTTTAGAACCCAGTTTAAGGCAGGGATTTGATCCCTAAATTCTGTTAATCCAGCCTCTGTTCAAATGGAGCGAATCCAAAGGGAGCTGCAGGTGCTGCCCGAGCAGTGATGACCTCTGGCTGGAATCCAGTCTGGGATTCTGAGATTCTGGGAAGATCTGGGGATATTCCCCTGGGCCACTGAGCCCTGTCCCAACACCAGAGGGATTGGGAATACATTTGGGATTGAATCCCAGCCACTTCCCAACTTCCCAGCTCACTCCCAGCTCAGTGACCCCAGATATCCCAAGGTCAGGAGCAGGGATTGATTCCCACATAAATCACCAGCACAGAGCAAAGGCCATCCCATTCCAGGAAAACCTGAGATCCTGTGATGCTGCAAAAAGGGCAGGATTTGCTTCTTCCCAGAGCCCAAGCAAGGAATTAAAACCTTGCTTGACTTTTCCCGGGAATTGTAGAGCTTGTTTTGTTTTCCCCCTTTCCCAAACTTCCCAATTCCCTAACAGTTGGTTTGCCCTGGCTCCAGCTTTTGGGATCTTGTTTTTCTATCAGTTTTCCAGTGGGGTTGATAGGAGATTATTCCTCAATCCCATTAAAAAGTAGGATCCCCCCAGCAGCCTCCAGATGCGGAGCCAGCAGCTCCTGCCTTCCTCCCATTGATTTCCCAAGCAGCCCCATTTCCTTGGATAAATAGGAGGAGGAAGAGTGAAAAGAGTTAAAGTGGACAAAACCAAGGGGAAGAAAACTTGGAGCAAAAGGAAAAGCATCTTGGAATTGCTCTGGAAATCCCACCAGGCTTTGCTCAAGACTGGGAATCTTTTCCGTGAAAAAAAAGGAATTTTGGTGTTTTTCCCAATCCAAATCATGGAATTGGTGCACCAACATCTGGGAACAGCAGAGGGCTTTTCTTCCCTCCTGTTTGCCATGGATTTTCAATCCATCTGTTCCACACAAATGGTGGGAACCGAGGTCACACTTGCCTGGGCTTGAAGAGGGTAAAATGGGAATTCTTTGGGAATTCTGTCATTCCAGCACCTCCCAGAAGGAGGTGGGATACTTCTGATCCTGCCACAGGGATTATCCTGCTGAGATAATCTTTCAATCCAGCCATAAAATTCCAGTGGGAATATCCCATTTTCCTCACCTCCCAGCCACAAACTCCATCAGCAGAAAGGAAAACAGATGATTTTTCCCTCAGGATTCCCCTCCTATCCCTGGAATCATGAGTGCTACCCCATTCTCAGGGCAAATCCAAGGCCCTGCCGGAGCCTGTCCCTCTTCCTCCTCCTCTCCGAGGAGGAAGATTTGTGGATAAAAGGAAAAACCTGGAAAAGAGCCCAGTGTGGGAAGCAGGAATGGTGATGCTGCTGGCGGGATCAGTCTGGGCTTTGCTGGGATCGGCTCCTGCCGGGAATGACCTCGATGTTTTCAGGTGCTTCAGGCCATTTTCCTGACAATTTTAAGGAATATTTGAACTTTCAGCTCCTCTCCCTTCTGAATTTTGGGATCTCTCCTTGGATGGAGAGAGGGGCTGGAGCGGCCACATCCCGACGTGGGGGGGCTCTGGATTTCCCAGTGGATGCCAATATTTATAATTCCCTTTATTTAATGGAATTTATTCTGTGACGTGATCCAGCAAAGGAATCCCACATTCCAAACAGGATCATCTGGGGGGAGAAGATTCTGGAAAGATCAGGATCAGGAGAACAATAATCCCAGGCTGGGCTGGGTTGGGAATGACTTTAAAGCCCATGTCATTCCCAACCCCATTGGAAAACAAGGAATTGATTATCCTGCTTCCCCTGCAGGTTGGATTTGCCCTTTTGTGGAGCCACATCCCTGTTTTTTTGGGATGTCTTCACTTTTATCCCCCTCTCCGAGCCCACCCCACGCCGCTGCCGTGATCCCGGGAAAGCTGGGCAGGGTCTGGAGGAGCCGCTCATCCCTTTGGAGAATCCCACCCTGCTTTTCCTTCCAGTTGTTGCCGCCCTTGCCGGGCAACACCCGGCACTTCCCGAGCCTCGGGTGGGTTTCCAACCCTGCCTTTCCCTTCACATTCCAGAGCCACCTCGTTCCCAGGATTTGGCACATCAGCGGGAAAAGCGATTCAGCGCAGCTGGGCTGGGACAGCGTTAAAAAAGCGGGAGGAAAATGGGAAAACAGGGAGCAATCCAGCTGGGGGTGTTGGAAACTCTGGGATCGTGCCAGGGCTGAGTCATTCCCGGCCCTCCCAGCCCCTCCGGCCGGGAACGACATTTGGGAATGGCAGCAAATCCCGATTGGCTCAGCGCAAGGTGGAGCTGGAGCAGCCGGAGCCAGCCCAGATCCCGCTTTAACCCCATCCTTGGTCTTTGCTGCTTGCGGGAATTTGGGAAGGACTGGAAGTCTGGATTGTGCCACAAATGTGGGAATTCCAACAAGAGCGGGAGGGAACACAGGCAGGGAATTCTGTGGGATGTGCAAAGGGGGGAAATTAATATGTAATAAGAGAGCCCAGCCTCTGCTCCAGGAAAAAAAAAAATGGATCTATGGATGCACCTTCCTTGATCGTTGTCCTAAACATCCCAAAGAAAAATGGGATTACCCAAATCCTCCATCCAGGATCCCAGTGCCTTTTCCAGACCTGCCTGTCCCCATTTCTGGGATCATGAGGCTGGGTCTTAAACTTCTTCCTTTGGAATTCTCCCTCTGGCACCACGTGGGAATGCAGGGATCACCTTGGATCCCCTGATCCTGATTTTTGGTGGAAATTGGGAATTCTGTTCCCCAGAGCTCTTGTGGGCACGGAAAACCTGTTTTCAATGGGGAAAAAAGTGTGAGATAGAGGGGGAGAAAAGAAGGAATCAACTCCTCATGGATCCCTTGGAATGGTTCCTTCCCATGGTAATTCCATGTTTATTCAGGCAGCACCTGCCTATGGATACACTTATTTTTATTTTTATTTTTATTTTTATTTTTATTTTTATTTTTATTTTTTATTTTTACTTTTACTTTTACTTTTACTTTTAGTTTATTTTGTATTTTAGTTTTAGTTTTAGTTTTAGTTTTAGTTTAAGTTTATTTTGTATTTTATTTTTAGTTTTAGTTTTAGTTTTAGGTTGTTTTTAATTTTTTGTTTGTTTGTTTTTTAATTTTTTAAATTTTTATTTAATCCTTGATTATTCCACCTGGAAAACCAATCCTGCCACCAAACGGATTGAGCTAAAAGAGGGAATGCCCAGCAGAAAACCCCAGTTTATGCCAAAAAACCCCTCCCAAATATCCTAAAGATGTTCCCTCTTGCCTCCAGCTTCCCACAAGGAACAGGCACACAAATCCCAGAAAAAACCACACAGGAATTCCCCATCCTTAGTGAGTTCTCCACTTTCTTTGTATTTTGGGGGAGAAAATTTCCCAATTTTCTTTTCCCTAGGCAATCCCTGTTTAGGGAGGTGAGTTGTAATTCCCTCAGGAACAGCGGGAGCTGACAAATTCCCTGATGGCTCATTCTGGATGACCAGGAAATTTGGGAATAAGAGGGAATTTTGCAGAGCTGCAGCATTTCCCCCACTCTGACTGGTCTGAGCTCCAAATCCCAATGCAGCCCCTCCGGATGGGTTGGATTGTTTGGAGAAATCCTGGAGTTTATTTGTGTGTGTGCTCTCCAGGTGTCCTGGTGGCATTCCAACATTAATATCCCCAAATCTCCCGCTGGAATGAAGGCAGCGAATTTGGGTTGGGATTTAATCTCCGTCCTCCCCTTCATCTTCCCCCCTGCTTTTCCAGAGCTCCCCCAGAAATATTCCTTGGAGAATCTCCTGGTGGGAGGAGGGGTCCGTCCCCGTGGAAGCCTCTGATTGAATTCCTGTTTTTTCCTAAACTGGCTCCATCTGGAGGAGAGGTTGTTCCCAGCCCACATTCCCACCCTGGACCACCCAGGACAGTCCAGTCAGCAATTCCAAGGCTCTGAACAGATGAAAAATTCAAGAATAATAAAAGGATCCCTCAGATAACAAAGGAAGAGGGAAAACATCCCTTGGAGTGAGGATTTTCCTCAGGGTGTTTGTCCTGTTCCCACTGGGATCTGAGAATCTTGTCCTTCTTGGATGGAAGGCTTCCAGAGGCAAGATTCCCACTTTTCCAGCTGCTATCCAGCCTAATATTCCAGCTGTGCTCCACTCTTTCCGCTTCCAGGAGGAAAGAGTTTGGGAAGAGTGCCCCACTTCTATCCCAAAGAAATTTCCAAGCATGGATCTGCTGGGGGCCAGTGGGATTTCTCCTCCCTGGAATCGCAGCGACAGCTTCCAAATGGAAACAGAAATGGAATTCCTGGTTTTAAGCACAAGGTGGGCTGGAAAAATGGGACAAAATTCAAGAATCATGTCCTGACTTGGCATCCGTCAAATTCCTTGGAGCTGCTCAAAACACCTGGAGCAGCTCCCTCCCAGCTGGCAGAGACCCCATGGAGCTCCTGGAGTTTTGTCTTGGATTTTATCTGGAGAGATACAGAATTCCTGGAAGTTGGTCCAACGTTGGAAAATCGTGGACAGGATAAAGGGAGGGAAGAATCAAAAATGCCAGCATGGAGTCTGGACTCCAAGGAACCAATTCCCTGATTCCATGAAAAGGAGGGAGATGCCTGGAAGGAACAGAATATTTGGGATGGGAACTACTCCTTCCTTTCTTCATTTCCATCTAGGAGGGCATTCAGCCACTCCATGAAAAAAATCATGGAATGGTTTCAGTGGGAAGGGATCTTAGTTCCTCATCTCATTCCATGGGCAGGGACACCTCCCACTATCCCAGGGTGCTCCAAGCTGGCCTTGGAGACTTCCAGGGATGGAGCAGCCACAGCTTCTCTGGGAGTCTGTGCCAGGGCCTCTCCACCCTCCCAGGGAAGGATTTATTCCCAATATTCCATCTAAGCCTGCTCCCTGGCAGTGGAAAACCATTCCCCTTCTCCTGTCACTCCATCCCTTGGGAATAATCTCTCCCTGTTTTCCTCCTTGTCTCCTTCAGCTCCTGGGATGCCACAATTTGATTATCCTGAAGCTCTTCTTTGCCAGGCTGAGCAATTCCAATTCTCCTAGTTTTTACTCCCAGCAGAGCTGCTCCATCCCTCTGATTATTCCGGTGCCTCCTCTGGATTTGCTCCAACAGCTCCACGTCCTTCCTCTGCTGGGAGCCAGACCTGGATGCAGAATTCCAGGTGGGACTTCCCCGGAGCACAGGAGAAGGGATATGAAAACCCAAACAAAGCAATTCCTTTTCCTGGTGCTTGGAATTCTGTTCCCATTAAACCCCTTCTAATTCCTGCTCCTCTACGTTGCCCAAATTCCCAAAATTTAGTGTAACAGGAACTCCCCCATTCCAAGAGCCTTCCCGGAGTTTCCCAACCCCGGCTCCGTGTCCTTGTGATGTCTCCAGAGGGAGCCGAGTTCCTCCAATTCTTTTCCCCCGCCCAGGTGTCCCCGACTCCGGCTCCATTGTCCCTCATCCCAGTCCTGGGATTTGCCGCCGCTGACGTCACACATTCCACGCCCCTTTTCCTTCTTTAACCTCCGAGCGACACTTTTAAACCAATTCCTTAATTTTCAGCAATTCCCGATTTTTTTTTTTTATTGCTTTTAGTTAACCATATTAGATATTCCCTTTGGTGGGGGTTCCGGTCTCCAGGAGATCGTTGGGATTGGATTCCTAAGGAAAATGGGGCGTTATGGATATGGTTGTGTGTTCAGCCAAAGGGGGCTGGGAGAGAAAATCCTTCTAAAGTTTGGAGCCAGGACTTGGATTTTCAATGGGAACATCCAAGAAAATGTAAGGAGTGTGGAATAGTCAATAAAAATCAAAGAAGCACCAAAAATTCTCAAAAATATTCCCACGTAAGCTTGGAACATGGAGATCTTACTAAAAGTGATGGGAGGGAGCTTTCTTATCCATGAAACTCTTGGAAACAAGGATAAACCTTTTTTTTTAAAAAAAAAAAAAAACACCAAACCCAAACCACTGGAAAATGTTTTTAGCTTTATTTTTGCAAACATTCCATGAATATTCCATGGTTTTGAAAAGGAAGTTCTTCCCTGGGACAGGATTCCTGATTGGACATCCTACACACCCTAAGAAAGAACATTCCCATCAATTCCTTGATTATCCTGGAATGACTTTTAATATTTAAACGATATTCAAATATTTTGGGATTTCCCCCAGTTTGGGAATATCCAGAGGAGCTTTAGTTAAAAACTCACAGATTTTTGTCCAGGAAAACTTGGTTGGATAAAAAAGGCCAGGTTGGGCTGTGGGAAGAAGTTGTGTGTTGGAAAATTGTGGGATCAGCTGGGCGGACAAACCATGATCCATGCTTTTCCAACAGTGGAGCCGTGTCCTGGGCTGGCATCAGGGAACTGCTTCTGTGCTGAGCTCTCTCATTCCAAGCCCAAAAAAATTCCCCCACTCCTGGAATTCTGGATAAATCCAATTAGAAATGGCATCCAGGTGGGGTTTCTCCCTTTTTTTTTTTGGAAAGCTGTTTTTCCTCAGTGCTCTAGTTTGGGAGCATTGGCTGTGGTTCCCTGAACCTTCCCTCAGATGGGAGATTCCAGAAGATATCCCAGCAGTCAGGGCTTTCCCAGGAATGCTGTACATGAGCAGGTCTGGGAATAACCCACAGTTTTTATTGGGATTTTTGGCAGCTTTTTTATTTAGGAGGGAAGTGAAGGAGCAGATTCCTGATTTTAATTTCTCTGTTGGATCACAGCCATTCCCTCAGGAATTCCAAACCCACCTAACCTAAGAAATCCTGGAATGGACAGTGGATCCATGGCTGTGCCAAGCAGGAAAAGGCTCCCCAGACTCCCAGGGTTAAATCCAGACTCCCAGGGTTAAATCCTGGATCTGCTGCTGCCGAAGTGATGCTTCAGGAGAAATCCTGGGAATGCAGGGAGGGAACCGGGATTAGCCTAGTTGTTACCACAGAGCATCCCAGCATCACTCTGGAACGGCCCCTTCCAGTGGAATTGTCCCTGCCCTGGGACAGCCCATTCCAGTGGAATTGTCCCTGCCCTGCTCATGGATGAGCTTTTCCAGCCCACACCTCGAGTTCTGTGAGGAATCCTCATCCATGGGATGCCAGGACAGCGCTGCTTGGGATGGCACCGGAGCCCGGCCGAGCTTGGCTCCATCCCGGTATTCCCAGGACCTTCCCACGACCCAGCTCCTATTTCAGGGCTCTTCCATCTATTTAAGGAAAGGGGAAAATGTGCTGGAATCTTTGAGCATGCGCGGGAGAGGCCGCGTCAAATATTCCCTCTTTTTTAGAGGCTGCTATCCACAGATCCCACGGCTTTTTAGCCGGGATGTTTTCCTTCCCCTTTTAGCAACACGTGCCTGAAAAATCTCGGCCCCTATTAGGGCTTGGAAAACTCAGCTGCTGCCGGAGGGAATAAATCAAATTCTTGGAGGGGGGGGAAAAAAAATAAGCAGGAACACCACAAAAATAAGAGCATAAAAGCAGGAACGCAGCGTGTCTTACCCAAAACTTTGGGATGGGAGCACGGAGCCGGCGGGAAAGGTGCTATAAATACATATTGTACTGTTGGCTTTTTGCAAATATTAGGGTGAGTGCTGTGTGTATGATGTTAAAATAGCTTTGTTTTTATTCCTGCAATTAACAAAACCTCGGACATGGCAGTGGCGGTGGCTGTGAGTGAATGAATTCTCTGTTTGGCGGGGATAACACCCAGCAGACGTGCCATGGGGACCCCGCTGCTGATACGCCAGCTATCAGCATCTGCGCCCTGAGGGAAGTACGGACCAAGGCCCCGCATTGGCAGCGATAAAGAGGAGCCCAAACCACACCCGAGGGACACGCGTGCTCTGGAGAGGCGGACCCGAGGAGAGGCCGTGCAAAACAGCTCCCGGGATATGTAAACTGCCCTGTGGATATGCACAAGGCTCTGTGAAGATGCAAAGGACAGAGGTAATGGAAAAGGTGTTTTCCATACCCCCGAAGGTGAGGGGGTGCTCTTGGCTGAGTGCCAGGATGCGCCCAGCCATAATCCTCGCTTTGCTTTGTCTCCTGCTGCCCTTTATTAAACTTTCTGCATTTTCACAGGAGAGCAAACGTGTTTCTTACAAAGGGAAGCCGGGAAGCACAACGGGGTGCACGCTACAGGAAGCCGCGGCCTCCGGTGATAAATAGGAAAGCCTGGAGCACAGGATGTGTTTCGGGAGAGCTCGGCGGGACAGCGGGATGTGACTCCGCTGGTCATTTGTCCACTTGTCCGGCGGCATGGCCACGCTCCGGCCGCTCCTGCTGCTGCTGCTGCTGCTGGCCTGGCGCTGCGGAGGGGAGGACGCGGAGGTGCTGTGCGCCGACAGCGCCTGCTACACCCTGCACCGGGATGAGAGCAACTGGAAAAGCGCCCAGGAGCGCTGCGAGGATAACGGAGGCAACCTGGCGCCGGTGGGCAGCGCGGGCGAGGCCGAGCGGCTGCGGGAGCTGCTGGCCAGCGCCGGCTGGGCCGGCCCCGCCTGGCTCGGGCTCGCCCTGCCCCGGGGTCACTGCGTGCGGCCGCAGGAGCCGCTGCGAGGCTTCTCCTGGGTGGCCGGAGGCGAGCCGGGCAACTTCTCGCAGTGGGCATCCGAGCCGGCCGTCACCTGCGTGAGCGCCCGCTGTGTGGCCCTGCGGCCGCCCGGCCCGCACGGCCCCGGCGGCTGGGCCGACCGAGCCTGCCGGAGCACGCTCCCGGCTTTCCTCTGCAAGTTCAGCTTCCAGGGAATGTGCGGGCTCCTGCCGCTGGCCGGCCGCGGCGAGGTCACCTACGCCACCCCGTTCGGGGTGCGCAGCGCCCGCCTGGCCGCCGCTCCCTTCGGCACGCTGGCCGAGGTGCAGTGCGACAGCGGCCGGGCCTCGGCCTTCGCCGTCTGCAAGGGGCCGCTGGCCGGCGGTGGCTTCGCCTGGCACCCGCCGGGTCCCCTGTGCCCGGTGGACTGCGGGCACCACAACGGGGGCTGCCAGCAGCGCTGCCTGGACGCGCCCGGCGAGCCCCCGCGCTGCGCCTGCCACCCCGGCTTCGTGCTGGCCGCCGACATGGCCTCCTGCCTTGCCGAGGATTCCTGCCATCCCAACCCCTGCCAGGGATCCTGCCGCCCGCTGCCCGGCGGCTTCGAGTGCGGCTGCGAGCCCGGCTACGCCCTGGCAGCCGACGGCCGCGGGTGCTTGGATGTGGATGAGTGCGAGTCGGGGCCGTGCCAGCACCAGTGCCACAACATTCCCGGCGGCTTCCAGTGCCTCTGCCCGCCCGGCTACCGCCCCGCGGGGCCCGCTGGCCACCACTGCCACGACGTGGACGAGTGTGCCCAGCCCCACGCGTGCCCGCAGCTCTGCATCAACATTCCCGGCTCCTTCCGCTGCGCCTGCCGGCCCGGCTTCCAGCGGCAGCCGGGGGGAGAGTCCTGCCTGGATGTGGATGAGTGCCTGCGGGATCCATGTCCCGGCGCCTGCCACAACTTCCCCGGCGGCTACGAGTGCCTGTGCCCGCCTGGCTCCCTCCGGGACGCGGATGGCCACGGCTGCAGCCCCGGAGAGGCGATCCCAAACAGCATCCCACAGAGCTCCAGCATCCCACACAGCTCCAGCAGCATCCCAGAGAGCTCCACCGTCATCCCGCGGAGCTCCGGCAGCATCACACAGAGCTCCGGCAGCATCCCACAGAGCTCCGGCATCCCACAGAGCTCCAGCATCCCCCGCAGCACGCGCATCCCATGGACCACGAGCATCCCGCGTTCTCTGGGAATGCCCACCGCGGGACTGGGGGCCGGCTCGGACGAGCACAGCGCCGACGGCCCGCGGCTGCTGCTCTATTACATCGTGGGCAGCCTGGTGGCCATCCTGCTCCTGCTGGCGTTCGCCCTGGCGCTCGTGGCTTGCAGGAAAAGGGCGGCCAAGAGGGAGAAACCTCCGGCCAAAAACGCGGCCGATAATTATTGCTGGGTGCCCGAGCAGCCCGAGAGCCGCGGGGAGCGCAGGTAGGAGAGGGTTAAAAATCCCAATGAAAGGGTGGGAGGGAATGCTTTGTGCCCAAAGCGAGCTCCTCGGGCTGTTTGTTCCAGTGGGATTTGCAGTCCTGCTGCTCCAAGGGTTAACGAGAGGGGAGAGGGAATGGGGTGGAATTTGTCTCCTCAGCTCTGCTCCAAAAGGCAAATTCGGAATTGTTGGATCGCGTTCCTAAAGGACAACTGCTCACTTGGAATTCTCCTGCAGCCCCTTGTGCACTGCTCCCTCTGGATTTGCCTCGTTCCCCTGGAAAAGGGTTTGAAGTTGGGATGGAAAAGGGTTTGAAATTGGGATGGGAAAGGGTTTGAAGCTGGGATGGAAAAGGGTTTGAAATTAGGATGGAAAAGGGTTTGAAATTAGGATGGAAAAGGGTTTGAAACTGGGATGTGCCTCAGCAGAGCTCGAACAGGCCCCTGCAGGCACAACCAGGGTGGGGTTTTGGGGTTATGTTAAAAATCTATCACCTGAAACCAGGGAAAACTGCTCATCATGGAGCCAAGGAATGGCATAAAGGTAGGAAAAGCTGTGTTTGGAATAACCACCTCCTCATTTCCTGAGTATCCTGCCTAAATCCACTTCTAAACAGAGAAAACAATGCTCTCCTTCCCATCAGCCACATGAGAGGCTGGGCTTTTCCTGTTGGATCATTTGTTTTGGGAAGGATCCTTCCCGGCTCCAGGCTGAGCATGTTTTCCCTCTCTCCCTGTGTAAGGAACACGCAGGAATTGGAATATTTGCTGATTATTCTGTGTAAAACTCGTAACTCCCAAAAAAACTCTCTGGGCCAAGTTGCTCCCCAGGTACTTCCCAAAACTCCTTGAGCCTCTTCCAGCCTTTCCAGTGGGAATTCTGCCCCAAATCCTGAAGGGCACACCCAGCAGCACGTCCTCCATGGTTTATCCATGCTATGAAGGGCTGGAAAAGATCAGCCACGGGATTTGAAGGGTCCAGCAGGTTCCTGAAGTTTCTGTTGGAGTTATTTTGTCCCTGGAGCTGAATTGCTCCAGGAATGGGAATAGAACACAAAGGAGTTTGTGGTGGGCAGGGAGCTGCATCCTGTCATTCCATGTGCTGAGCAAAACCCTTTCCTGCTTTTTTTCTTGTCTTGGGGCTCCATTGTGAGCTGCAAACAGGAAAAATGGAGCTGATAGGAACGTTTTCCATGTGCTGCTTGAGTTGGGAGAAAGGGAGGGAATGCAGCAGCAGGATTCTCGGAAATCCTGCCGAAAATTCCCAAATCCCAAGTCAGCAGAGCATTGGAAATAGCTGGATCAATGAAGGGAATCCCATGTAATTATGCTGGATTGGGGTCTGTGGGAAGTGACAGCCTTGGGGTTTTTTATGGGATATAAGGCTATAAAAAAAAAAGAAAAGAAAAGGTGAGGGTGGAACCAGAGGTGGGAAATACCTGAGGTGAGTTGTTTATTCCCCAAAAATCAAAATCCTGATTTCTGTTGCAACCTTTGTGTATTCCATTGGGGAATGATGATGGATCTAGGGGAAGACAGGAATTTGTGCCAAGGTTTACATTGGATTCTCCTTAATGGAATATTTCCTGCTGTAGCATCCTCCCTCCTGGTGCAATTCCACCTGGATCCAGCCTCATGTCTCTCATTTTTCCTGCCACATCTTGATCCGTGGCCTCCTTAGGGAGTTGTCCAGGGACTGGTGAGTCCCACAAGTTGGAGCAGGATAATTTGGTGCCCTGTCTTCCACAGGAGATGGGATGTTCATCCTGCTCCTTGGAATTTTTTGTTGTGCATGAGTGTTTTGCTTTCTCAGAATGAAACTCTTCGATTTACAGGATAAAGTTATCCCAACACCTCTCTCTGGATGAAATTCCAAGAAAACCTGAATAAAAATGTGTTTGCAGTGGGTTTTAATAAAGATATTCCTAAAAATCCATGGTCTGGTACTCCTAATCTTTGTGTTCCCCACGGTGGGTGGGTGGTGATCCCAAATCCTTTCCTAGGGCTTTTTGCACGATCTCAGCCTTTCCCAGGATCTGTGCTCCTGGGCAGGGGCCATTCCCTTCATCCCTGCTGAGGCCATGGGGTGGGAGCACTGGGATGGGCTCTGTTGGATCCCAATACCACAAGGAAGGTCCTAAATCCACGAGGAAGGTCCTAAACCCATAAAAAAGGTCCCAAAGCCACAAGAGAAGCCCTAAATCCATGTACAGGGTCCCAAACCCACAGGCAAGGCCCTAAACCCAGGAGGAAGGGCCCAAGTCCATGAGCTAGATCCTAATCCCATGACCAAGTTCCTAAAACCACAAGGAAGCCCCATGAGGAAGGACCTCAACCCACGGGCAAGGTCCCAAGACCATGACCAAGTTCCTAAAACTGTGAGCAAGGCCCCAATCCCATGACCATGTTCTCAATCCCACGTCCAAGGTCCTGATTCCATGGCCAAGGTCCCAGTCTGACAACCAAGGTCCTGATTCCATGGCCAAGGTCCCAATCCCATAACCAAGGTCCTGAGTCCATGGCCAAGGTCCCAATCCCATAACCAAAGTCCTGATTCCATGACCAAGGTCCTGATCCCATGGCCATAGTCCTAATTCCATGGCCAAGGTCCCAGTCCCACAACCAAGGTTCCAATCCCATGACCAAGGCCCTAATCCCACGACCACGATCCCAAATCCACATGCAATCCCTTTGATTTCAGCACCTCTCTGCGCGAGGGCTTTTTCGGGATCAAATCATAGGACAGACCCCTTTTAGATCCTATTATCCCATGATATTTCATATTATTTTACATTCCATTGCTTTCCATTCCTTCATGGCCAATTGCCAGCATTCCAACAGAGCAACCTCATCCCAAAACCCTGCAAAGAAGCCAAAAATTCCCCCCCTTGTTGACGCAAACTCCCGGATTCGGGGGGTCAGGACAAGCATTCCAAGTGCCCGCTCCGAGCAGAGTGACAGGGACAGCCGGGATGAGTCAGAGCCAAAGGGAAAGGCAGGGAAAACATGATTAATGGGACTGGGGAAGAGGAAAAGCAGCCTGTCAGCAGGCAGGGCAGTGCTGGCACCCTGACTCAGCCTGCAGAGCAGTGGGATAAAAGGGAATTATGAAAGCGTGATTAATCCCATTCCTCCCACCCCATCCCGATTATCTTTTAGGGACAAAACTTGTCAGTCGGGCAAGGCCAGCGAAGTGGGATCATTGTTTGGGAAGGCTCTGTTTTTTCCTGGAAAAAACCTTGACAAGGAATTTTTTATCTGGGTTTGCAGTTACTGAAAAAAAAATAACAGCAGGAGCAGAAATTTATTGTTTTGGTTTTTTTTTTTTGTTTTTTTTTTCATCTCCACCACGTTCTGTTTTCCTTCTTTTCCTGTGGTTTGCCAGGATGTTTTCCTCCTTCTCTAGGTGGTTTTCTACAGAAAACAGAAGCAGAAGTAAAAGGAGAAGTGGAGGAGGAATTGGAAATAGTGAAGTGAAAATTGTGGGAGCAACAGGTGTTCCTAAAGCCAGTAAAGGTCAGAGTTATCCAGCTCCCAGGAGATTTCTGGGAATGATCCTGCTTGGATAAATTCTTTGTTCCAAGCTCCTCCATGGGCACTTTCTCCTTGAGGTTCATCCCTGCTGCTGGAATTAAATTCCATGGACATTTTTTTTTCAATATTTGGGGCAGATCCGAAACGTCCAATGGGATTAAAGAATAGTTGTTTATGTTTATGTTATGTTTATGTTTATGTTTATGTTTATGTTATGTTTATGTTTATGTCTATGTTTATGTCTATGTTTATGTCTATGGCTATATCTATGTTTATTTTTAATAATAATAATAATAATAATAATAATAATAATAATAATAATAATAATAATAATAATCCAAACTTCCCTTTTCCCCACAGCCTCATGGGATTTACAGGAAGCACCCAGGGATGTGAGAGGACAAAACAAACCCCGAGGGTTTAAGAAAGGACAAACAAAGTTCAATAAAGTTCACTAGAATTTAATAAAGAAACTTCCTTGCCATGATCCGAGGAAATTAGGATTTGCTGCTCATCCCAAAGGCCAATTGCAGTGCCCGGGGCTGTTGGAATTCCATGCAAAAACCAGCCTTTTTGTGGAGTGGAGAAGCTTGGAACATTTAGGTTGCATTTTTAGGTCGCTCTTGGCTCTGTTCTGGCAGCAGAGGGGGATCCCCCAAGGATAAACCGATGGAATGGGATATCCATTCAGAGGCGTCTGTGGGGAATAGGGGGGATAGGAAGAAAGGTCATAATAATGCTTAATAATAATAATAATAATAACAATAATAATAATAATACCAAATAGTAGAACTATATAAATTATATATAACTGTAGATAGAAACACATAATTATATGTTAATTTTCTATTAAAGAAGTTTTCCTTAATTAAACCTAAACCGCTTCCCTTCATCCCGTTCATTATTCCCCGGGAGCAGATCCCGATTCCACCTGACTCCACCCTCCTGTCAGGGATTGCCGAGAGGGAGAAGGTCCCCCCTGGAGCCTCCTTTTCCCCGGGCTGAGCCCCTCTCCCAGCTCCCTCCTGGTGCTGCCGCCCCTTCCCGGCTCCATTTCCATGTCTGGACACAGAGATGCTCTGTGCTGGATCCAGAGCTGGACGCAGGGCTTGAGCTGTGCCCTCCGCAGGGCAACTGAGCGACTGACAATTCCCAGCGGGGTGACAATTCCCAGCGGGGTGACAATTCCCAGCGGGGTGACAATTCCCGGCGGGCGCTGCTCCCACCCCGACGCCCCCTCCTGCCATGTGAAATCCCGCTGCCGTCTCCCCCTTTTCCCGAGGCTCACCCTGTTTTCCCCGGCTCCCGCGGGACGCCCCGGCCGCTGCCGCTCCCCCCGCGCAGCCGGGCGGGCCCCGCCGGGGCGGAGCCGCCGGGAGGATGCGGGAGGGGGCCCGGGGCGGCGGGGCGGGGGCGGGGGCAGCGCCCGCCCGGGATTCACCGCCGCGCTCCCTCCCGGCCCCGCGGGCGCTTCCTTCCCCCGCCGGGGCCGCTATAAAGGGGGCGGCCGGGAGGAGCGGGCCATGCTCAGCTCGGGGCGCCGCCGGCCGCCCCCTCCGCGGGACATGCGGCCGCTGCTGCCGCCGCCGCTGCTGCTGCTGCTGGGGACGGTGGCGCTGGCACAGCCGCGGGACCTGTCCCCCGCGGGCGCGCAGTGCCTGGAGCACGAGTGTTTCGCCGTGTTCTGGGCGTCCCGCTCCTTCTCCGCCGCCAGCGAGGGCTGCGAGCGGGGCGGGGGACACCTCATGACCGTGCGCTCCACCGTGGCCGAGGAGGCGATCGCGCTGCTGCTCCAGAACCGCGAGGGGCGGCTCTGGCTCGGGCTCTCGCTGTCGCCCTCTTTGTCCTGCACCGACCTCAGCCGGCGGCTCCGCGGTTTCCGCTGGGTCACCGGCGACCGCAGCACCGATTACACCAACTGGGCGCCGTCGGGGCAGCGCTGCGGCGAGCTCTGCGTGACCGTGTCCCGGGAGCTGCGCTGGGAGGAGCGGAGCTGCGAGGAGCCGGCCGACGGCTTCCTCTGCCAGTACAGCTACGGAGGCAGCTGTCCCCGCCTGGCCACCCAGCGCGGCGTCCCCGTCACCTACACCACCCCTTTCGGCGCCCGCGGAGCGGACTTCCTGGCGCTGCCTCCGGGCAGCGTGGCGGACATCGCTGACCTCGGGCTGCGGCTGCGCTGCGAGGACGGGGACGGCGCGGGGCCGCGCTGGGGCCGCGACACGCCGGGAGCGTGGCCGTGCGAGCTGGGCGGCGGGGGCTGCGCGGGGACGTGCGCGGAGGAGCGCGGGCGGCCGCGCTGCTCCTGCTCCGAGGGCGCGGTGCTGGCGCCGGACGGGCGCGGGTGCCGCTCGCCCTGCGAGGGCGCGCAGTGCCAGCACCACTGCGTGGTGGCCGACGGCTCCTTCGTGTGCATGTGCTCCGTCGGGTACCAGCTGGCGGCCGACGGCGTCAGCTGCGAGGACATCGACGACTGCGCCAGCGAGCCCGGCCCGTGCGAGCAGAAGTGCGAGAACACCAAGGGCGGCTTCGAGTGCAGGTGCCACAAAGGCTACAGGATGGTGGGCGGGCGCTGCCAGCGCCTGCCGCCCTGCTGGAATCTGTCGTGCCAGCAGCGCTGCGAGGAGCTGCCCGACGGCGACCGCTGCGGCTGCCACCCCGGCTACGCCGTGCACCCGCAGGATCCCTCCCGCTGCCTGCCGCACTGCAACACCACCGAGTGCCCAGCCCTGTGCGAAATCGACGGGAAGTGCAAGTGTCCCGAGGGCTTCATACTGGACGAGGACGACAACCTGTGCATCGACGTGGATGAGTGCGACAGCGGCCACTGCGAGTTCAACTGCACCAACACCCCCGGGAGCTTCCAGTGCCACTGTCCCCACGGCCACCCCCTGAGCGGCATCGACTGCACCACCATCCTGGACGGGGATGGCGACGAAACGTCCTCGGGGGATCTGGAGCTGGAACCGCACACGCCCGTCCCCAGCCGGCCCCCGCCGAAAGCGGAGCCGCTGCACCCCGGGGTGCTGGTGGGCATCGCCGGGGGTGCCCTGCTGAGCCTCCTGGCCCTGGCCGCTCTGGGATTCTACCTGGCCAGGAAGCGCTGCCGCTCCCACGGCTCCATGGATTACAAGTACAGCGGCCCCCACGAGAAAGAGCTGGGACTTCAGCCCGTCCCCTCCGCACAGAAGCCGTAGGGACAGCGGGCAGGACGGACGGACGGACATTGGACACTGGGAGGCCGAACTGGGTGACATTTATCCGCCGCTACCCTGCCCCCCACCCCGCCCTTTCGCGCCCCGGCTGGAATTTTTGAATGATAACTCGGGAAAAGCTGTGATCACATCACTCCCAGAAATACCCGCTGCTTCCCAGCCGGCTCTTGGAATGCCGGCGCAGGAGAGCGGGGACAGCAGAACACCCCGAGGCTGCTCCGCTCCTGCTCCTTGTTCCCGCTTCCTTGGCGTTCAGCTCTCCTTTTCCCGAGCCGGCGGTCGGGAAAACCGCAAGGAAAAATCCAGGAGGGACGGCTCCGTGTGCAAGTGACCCTAAATCCGTGGGATGAGGGCACGGTGTGACCAAGGCGGGGACTTTGGAAGGACTCCTTGACCGAAATCCCCCTCCCCCGGGCTGGATGTTTTTCCCGAGCTGGGAAGCTCCTGCTTTTATTTGGGATGGGGTTTGTTTGTTTTAAGCTGAGGGAAGGAGGAGCAAAGATGTGGGGAGCACTTGTCACCTTAAGCCACTGGTGACAGCAGGGACCCGGCTCGGTGGGACTGAAATTCCTGATTCCCATTCCCTCTCCTTATTTTTTTGCGGGATGTGGAGGTTAAACAGGGACACGAAGGCTGCTGGGGTGAATTTTGTAGGAAAGGTTTGTGGTGCTGCAGAGCCACATCCAGGTCCCTCCATGACTTTCCGCTGTTGTTGCTTTAAACTCGATTGTTGGATTTTGGATTTGGATTTGACCCCTGCTACCCACAGGGATTTTCCCTGTTCCCTCGTGCAGGGCTGACTCTAGCCCGAGGCAAAACATTCCCAGGGGGCGGGATTCCAGCGCGCCGCTCATTCCCAGCCACGGCCTGGGAGGAGAATTCTGAGAAGAATCTGGTTTTCCAGCTCCATCCTTCCCTGGGGAGCCAAAGGGGGGGTCCTGCTCCGGCTGCTGTCCGAGCGGCCACTGGCAGCTTTATGCCTGTGAAATATTATCCCAGAGAAATTTTGGAAGCCTGGGATCAGAACAGGGGGGTTCTGTTCCCCCACATTCCCCCCTCCCACCCTATGAACTTCCCAGCACTCAGCATCCCCCCTGGAATGCTAAACTTCCGCTGCAAATTCCCAGGAAAATCAAAATGAGGCATTTGTAGGAATTGTGGTTTTCCTAAAAGGTCGTTATCCTGAAGGCTGCGTAACTGAGGGTCCTGTCCATGGATCCCTGGGGATGGATTAAAGTGAAACCACATGGAGTGAGGGCTGTAAGTCTGTGGATGTGCCAGGTTTATTTTAGGACAGTTTGGCTGCAGTGGGAAGGAGGGAGCTGTTGTGATTATCCATAATTATCCAGAAAGAGATATCAAAATATAAAGGTGTCACTTGGGAAAATATCCAAGGAAAAGGAAGGGAAAGAGAGGATAATGTTTGAGAGAGGAAAGAATTCGCTGAGGCATCATCTCATATGCAGAATCTGCTTCCCATGGATCTTTCCTTGTTATCCAGCTCAAACCCCTGCTCGTTCCTGGGTGGATCCAAGGTTTTGCCACCACACCCCCAAAATCTCCTCCTCCCCCCTAATCTCATATTCCCACTGCGGAGTTTTATCTTATCACAAATTCCTTCCTTACGGTGCATCGTGCATCGGAGTCCTGAATTCCCAGCACTCCCTGTTTTATCCTCTCCCTCACCCCGGCCTGCTCCCCCCGGGCCCATTTGTAAATCCTTATTTATTTATTGGAATTTTACCCTGTCTGATGGAATTGTCTCATGGAGATCCTGTGTGGACACCAATAAAGTTTTGCCAGTCTGGTTTAGAGGAACTGCTCAGGGCCTGTTCTTTCTCCCCTTCCCAAAAATCCCTCCAGAAATCCAGGAAAACCCAGGAGCATTCAGGGCAGCACAGGGATGAAAATGTTCCCGGCTGGTTACTTCCCCAGTGGGATTAAAATGGAAGGAATGACCCATGAATAATGGACAACACTGATCCCATTCCAAGGACAAAGTTAAACCCCAAATAAAGCTGGAAGTGGCTCTCTCCATGGGGCCTCCATGTGCTGTTCCTCACCCTGGGGTTCCAAGCCCACCAAAATCTGGTTATCCTGGTATGTTGGTTCTTTTGGTGGAAATCTGGTCCTGGGTGTGATAAAATCCAGGGAATTTTGGGTAGGGAGATGTGTACGATGGGATCTCATTCTGCTGTAGATGCAGCAGAGCTGATGGGCTTTGGGATTTTTCCCAATGTCTCCCTGTCTCTTGGGAAGAAATGGGAATTTATCATTTATCAATCAGGAGGGCCATGTGCTCCTGATTAACACTTTGGGATCCTCCCCATCCCTGGTGAAAGCTCCTGGATGCCGGAATAACGGTAATAACCACTCAATCCATGGAATTTGCTCCATCCCAGGCCAGTCTTATGGCTTTTTATTTTGGAGAGCGGCGCGGCGCAGCCGCCAACTGGACCCGGCATCGGGGGCCCTCTCCATCCAGCATCCCCTTTCACCCCCGATTTTGGGGCCCCCTAGAAGGGGGTGGTTTTGGGGAGGAGGGCCCCGGGCGCGCAGCAGGGCTGGGGGCGCAGGGGGTCCTGCTGGCAGGGCAGGGGGGGACACACGCAGCCCTTGGCGTCCCCGCGGGGCGCGGCGCAGTAATCCAGCGGCTCCTCCTCGTCCTCGCTGTCCGCCCCGTCCCCGTCGGCGGCGCGGCAGCAGCACAGGCCGGCGTCGCGGCAGCGGCGCAGCACGCCGTGGAAGGAGTTGCGGAAATTCTCGGAGAGCAATCCATAGAGGATGGGGTTGGCGCAGCTGTTGGAGTAGCTGAGCAGCAGCGAGGCGTTGTGCGCGCTGGCGTCCAGGCGGCCGGGCAGCAGCAGCTCCAGCAGCTGCACCACGTAGAAGGGCAGCCAGCACACCACGAACATGGCCACCACGGTGACCACCAGCCGCGTCAGCTTGCCCTCGGAGCGCCGCCGCTGCTGCCAGCCCACGCCCTGCGCCACCACGCGCATCTTGCCGGCCAGCAGCAGGTAGCACAGCGCCATGGCCACCACGGGCAGCACGAAGCCCAGCGCGCTGCTGTACACCACGAAGGCGGCCGCCCACGCCGGGCTGGGCCACAGCAGGTCGCAGGCCACGGCGCGGCCGTCGCGGGTGACCGCCGTGCCGGCGAACACCGGGATGGGCGAGGCCACCAGCAGCGCCAGCAGCCACACGCCGCCATTGACCAGCTTGGCGACGCGCGGGCGGCGGTAGGAGGCGGCGCGCAGCGGGTGCACCACGGCGATGTAGCGGTCCAGGCTGAGCACGGTGAGGCAGAAGACGCTGCTGAACATGTTGAGGCCGTCCACGCCCAGCACGGTCCGGCAGAGCGCCCGGCCGAAGGGCCAGCGCCGCAGCGCCGCCGCTGTGGCCACGAAGGGCACGCTGAGCATGAAGAGCTCGTCGGCGATGGCCAGGTTGAGCAGGTAGATGTTGGTGGCCGTCTTCATCTTGGCGTAGCGCAGGATGACGAAGATGACGAGCGCGTTGCCCAGCAGCCCCAGCAGGCACACCAGGCCGTAGATGCACTGCAGCACCACCATGCCCGCGATCTCCGCCGCGCTCCCGCCGCGCTCCGGCGCTCCCGGGGGCCGGCTGGCATCTCCCACTGCCGCTGCCACCGTGCTGCTGTTGGGGGGCGGCTCAGAGCCGGCCCAGCTGGAGACGCTCCAGAGGGGGATTCCGGCTGCCAGGAGCTGCTCGCCGTCCGTGCTCATGGCGGGAGGTGATCCATGGACGGGAGAGCAGCGGCGATGGGGTCAACCTGCGGGCAGGGCACAGGGGTGAGGGCTGTGGGGCGCAGAAATCCCAGTGGCCACGTTCCCCTTGGATTGGGAACCTCCATCCACCACCCCCTGACTCTCTCCATCAACCTCCTTCCTGCCTGGACACCTCCACGTCATTCCTCAGGCCGGAGGATCCTGGTTTTTTGGGATCTCAGAGGCTGTGGGGTGGGGTGGGAATTAACCCTCCGTGGGGCTCCTCAAACCAGGTGGGATGGCCTGGGAATCCCAACCTGGTCCAGGAATCAATCCCAACCTGGCCCAGGAATTAATCCCAACCAGGCCCGGCAACCAATCCCAACCTGGCCTAGGAATCAATCCCAGCTCGGCCTGGGAATCAATCCCAACCCTGCCTGGGAATCAACGCCATCCACCTTAAGGAGCCCCTGCAAATCTCGAGGATTTCATTCACCCTGCCAAGGAGAAAGTCAGCCGGGAATATTTTACCTTTCAGTATTCCAGGGATTGAAGGAGCCTCACGGCTTCCTGCCGTGGGGAAGAAGCCGCTGTGGGAAGATGCTCCGGTGGGATCCGTCGCCAACGGAAAGTCCTACTTGACCTGGATCAGATGACCGGGAAGATCCGGACCTTTTAAAGTGAAAGACAAAGCAGGGATGGACCCGCAGGATCTTCCCCCTCTCCCGCATCCCTATGCCGCAGGCATCGGCTTTCCGTGAAAAAATAAACGCGGCGCAACTTTCTGCTCCAGGATTTCCTCTGGAAAACAGCGCAGCGCCCTCCGCCCTTCTCCCGCCGGGCTGCGCTGTCCTGCGGCTCCCGGCCGGAGCATTCCCGCTCCAGCGGCTCCTTCCCGGCGCTGCGGAGGGCGGGATCCGCAGCCCGAACCCCCCCCTCCGCCCGCATCCCAAATCCCGAATCCCGAATCCCGCATCCCAAATCCCGCACCCCGCCCTCGCATCCCCCCGTGGCTCCGGGGAGAGGCAGGAGATGGAGAAGGAATGGTTGCCTTGGCAACGCATCCCTCATCCCGCATTCCTGCCGCGCATTCCCGCCTTCCCAGCGCTGCAGGGCCCCCGGATCCTTCCCGCTAGAGCCCTTTCCCTGCGGCACCGCATCCCAGGATTCCGCGTTTGGAGAGGTGAGGGCCAGCCCGGCCTGGCCCCACATCCCAACCCACCGGGAATTCCACCCCATTCCGCAGTCTGTGCTGGAACTGAGGGTGCAAGAAGTAAAAATAGGAGGAAATTCCATCTTTTTTGGTTTGTTTTTTGTTTTTTGTTTTGTTTTTGTTTTTGTTTTTAAATCCGTTGCTGGGTTTGGGTTTTTTTGGATGGGAGGGATCCAGGGAATCCTATCCCTGCAATCAGCTCAGTCCAGATCATGGAATCATAGAATCATAAAATCACAGAATTGTGGAATCAAAGAGTATTAGCATCATGGAATAAAGGGATCACTGAGGTTGGAAAAGCCCTCTAAAATAATGGAATCCAATGTTAACCCAGGTCCCCCAGTGTCACATCCACGCGAATTTAGATCCCTCCTGGAATAAGGAGTCCACCACTGCCCTGGGAGAGAAATTTTCCGGATATCCAACCTAAATGTCCCCTGAGGCCATTCCCTTTTATCCCATCTTTTGTTCCCTGGGAGCAGAGCCCAGTTCCCACCTAATTCCCGTCACAGACTTGTAGGGAATGAAATTCCCCCAGATCCTCCTTTTTTCCAACATTCCCTTCCCCCTCAGCTCCTCCTTATCTGATTTATCCCAACCCTGGCCAGGAAGCGATGAAGCAAACTTGCCTCAGTCATCCCAAAATCACAGCACTGGGAATTTTTGGGAATTTGGAGCTGGCTGAATGAGCCCATTTTGGGGCCCTACTGCCAGGATGGAAATAGGGATAAACGTCCATGTGATACTCCTGGGAATGTGCCTGGAAATCCTGGGAAAACAGGTGGATTTTCTCCTTACTGCTTAAATCTGTGACCGTGGTTAATGGTGCAGCTGGCACTGATCCCACTGGGAATATCCAGGATCCAGGGAGTGCTGGCATCCCATCTCCACTCCCAATTCCATGGGGTGTTCCAGTGGGATAAAGGGCAATGGGATCCCACAGTGCTGACACAGAAATTCCCGGGTGCCAGCTCAGGAGCTCTGGGCGTTCCCCTTGCAGCAGGAGACCGGAAAACATGGAATTAAACAATGGAAGGGGCCGCGGATTCCATGGGCCCCCTCCACCTCCTGGAGCAACAGGAAACCTTTAAATGCTCCTTTACTGTAAAGGAGGAAACTCCGCCATGGATTTGAGCCACAAGGTGGTCCCAGAATTCCATGGAAAAATCTGGGCTGGGAGGAGCAGGAATAACTTTGGCTCCAGGGGGACAATTCCAGGTGATTGGAGCCTCGCTGTGGGATAAGGATGCCCTGATTAGGAAATCTCGGCTTTCTTCCCATTTCAGGAGCATCCATAAAATCCTGGGATATCCCCGGTAGGAAGGGACCCACAAAGAGCCCAACTCCTAAAAATCCTAGGATTCTCCTCAATCCCACCCTCAGGAGCTGCCCCAGATCCCAACCTTGGAGCCTGCTCTGGTGGCAAGGGAAAAGCGGAATTTGCTCGGTGCATCCCAAGGAATGTGTGGATCTTGGGATCAGCAGTTCTGGGATTTTAAAATCCGGGGTTCGTAGGGAGCCTCTAAGTCAAGGAATTCCAGGGAAACCATCCTGGGGTTTAGTGGAATGTGTTTTTCCTGATGTCCAAGGGAATTGTTCAGCTCTCCTTATCCTGGAATCCAGTTAATATTCCTCTTTTTTTCCCATTATCCCTGTCCAGGGATCCCTGTCCCGCTCTCTCACCGGGGCTGGATCCCAACGACCTGGGAAAAGTGGGAAAAGTGGAGAGGAGCCTGTGGTTCTGGGAATTAATGAACCCCTGAATGGGGTGGAATTTTCCTGGAGAAATTCCCATTTAAAGGGTCCCGTTCCCCTTTTCCAGGTAAATCCCCTATGGAATCCTTTTTTCCTCCCCTTGGATCTTCCCTGAGCCTCCAACAATTCGGAATTAACGAATTCCACACAATCCCAGAATATTCGGAAGGGATCCTGAAAGACACGATGTTCCAGCCCCACTTCCATGGGCTGCTCCCAAATTTCCCCGCCTCCTCCCCCCCTCCTCCCTCCTTCCCGATTTTCCCGAGGAAAGCCCGACACATGGAGATTTGCTGCCCTCTCCTGGGAGCCGCCAAATCCTGGGATTTGGGATGCTTGGAAATGTTTGTAATTTTTTAAAGCTTTTAAAATTAAAATCTCCAAGGTATTCCCAGGAATGACAAGAACGGTGCCAACAGGATCCTTCCCAAATTCCAGAAAAAACAAATTTGAATATTTTTTTTTCCCTCCTTAACCTCCAATTTTTTGGGGGGAATTGTGGGAAAACCTGGATTGGGAACAGGTTCTTGGCCAAAATCTGTCCTTGTCTCCCAGGAAAGAACCTTGAAACTTCCCAAGCTTTTTTTCCCTCTTAACTCGGAGCTTTCTGCTCCTTCCTGGGGAAAAAAAGAATCAGAATTTGTTTTGGGAAGTAAAGGAATTCCCAAAAATTCCTATGTAGTTCATTAATATATTGGAGAAAAAATTTGGGAGAATCCCAGGATGAATGATAAGGGGAAAAAAAAAAAAAAAGGATTTATCCACTTTGGGAATTTATAAAGTGAATATCCCCCAAAAATTTGGGAAGCCTGGAATTTTGGTGATGTTTGGATCCTGGATGTCACTTCTATGGATCCATGGCAGCTCCTCGGGGTGTTTCCCTGCTGTTTTCTCCCTGGAAAACCTGGAAAACGTGTAAAGGCCTCCGTTTCCCTTTCCCGGTGGGAGAGGAGGTGGCGTTATCCCGGCGGGAAGTGGAGCCGGAGGTCAGAGCCTGATTCCCGATGCCAGGTGGGAGCTGGGGTGTGTTTATCCAGTCTGGGATCCACACTGCAGCTCCTTATTCCCGGCCTGGCGCTTTTCCCGGGAGCTCCTGGGCTCTGGCAGCCGCTGCCACATTCCAGGCCCCGCTCAATGCTCCTGTGTCTGCTCCTCCAAAAAATTCCCACTGGGATGGGGGATCGGGATGCAGGGATGGGGGACAACCGTGGTGGTGTCCCAAAGCTCGGGGATCCCGGGATTGTGGAGAGGAACCAAGAGTGGATCCGGCCCCCGTGGGGCGGGGCCGTGACCAAGGAATGCAGGGAAGCTCCAGTGGCTCTTCCCATGAATTATCCTTGTTCCTCTCCAATCTCATCCCAATCTCAAGATCATCAGCTCCCAAGGAATTTGGGGAAGGTGAGGCAATTCCCACTGGCTCTTTTCCATAAATCTGCTTGAAAAGTTCCTCCCAGGTTCGGAGGGATGAGAAATCCTGATTAACATTGAAACAGCACCTGGAATTTGCCTGAATCCTTCTGGATTCAACAGCAGTGGATGAGCTTGGATTTCCAACTTGGAAACACCAAAGGAGCACTGGGAAGCAAACTCCATGGGAATTTGGGCTGAGTGTAAGGTGTAGCTGTAGCTCTCCTTGCTGGGAGCTCTGTATCCCAAAACTGATGGAAAGGGAAAGAACTGGGAATACAGAATAGAGGGAAAGCAGCGACAGCTCCATATGAAATCCCTGAATATTCCCAAGTTTCTCCCTCTGTGGTTGCGGTGAATTTTTGGGAAGAGCAGGATGGAGCCGGGACAGAGGGATGCATTATCCACCCTAAATCCAGGCTGACATCACCCCCCCACACACACTCCCTCATTCCATAATAATTTTGGAGCGCTGGATCCGGAGGCTTTGCTGCTTCCTATGGGCTCCTGGAGGTTTTCCTGGCTTCCAGGCCAGAGGCACCAGGAATTTTTATGGAAAGCCGGCTGGGGTTGAATGGAGTCCAAAAATAGAAAAGCTGGAGCAGCTCCAGAGGGAGGAAATCAGGGAGCCAGGAAGCTTCCTGTGCTCCCAGAGTTGGGATGGGGACATTGGGATGGGCTGGAATATCTGGAAATCTTAGCTACGCCCTCACTGGGAACTTGCTCCTTCTTCTAATTCAGACATTGATTTCCTTTCCCACTCAAATCCATGGATTCTGCCCTTTTCCAGCCATTCCCACAGCCTGGATCGCTCCTGAGTGGAGGAGAGGCTTTTCCCAGGAACCCCAGCTGCTCATCCCATGAGGAAACCCCCACTGTGCTTCCCAAATTCTGGCACCAAGGCCTCCTCAAACCCATCTGCAAACAGCTGGAAAAACCACTGGAAAACATGGAAAATCGATTCCTTTTCCTGGCAGCAGCTCCTAATTTTCTCATTCCATGGTTTCCCCACTTTTTCAGGAGAGATTTTCCCTTAAATCTGGCTTTTCCCGCTTGGCTCTGCCCCTGCACCCGCAGGGTGGGAAAGAATTCCCTGGTGCAAACTGGGCTGGAGCAGCATTCCCAAGGGAATGTCCCGGTGCTCCCAGTCCCTTCCCAGGATCCCAGTGTCCCTCAGGAGGCGCTCTCCTGTTGGATATCCCATGGAATTCAGCCCAGGAGCATTTTCCTCCTGTGTCCCTGTGCTCATCCTCTGCCAGAGGCTCAGGAAGGGCAGCAATTCCCAAGCTTTTGATTCCCCGGAATGTGGTTCCTGCAAGCCCCAAACCTGATACCGGTGGGAAGAGGGAATGTGAGGGATGGATCCCAAACCTGTGGAGTCCTCTGTGAGCTGGTTGATCCCACAGAAAAAACAGGAAAAAGGTGGATTTGCTGCTGGTTTTGGGGATTGGAGCAGCTGGTGGGACAAGGAGAGGGATAAACCCCAAAGGGAAGCTGGGAATATCCTGGAAGAAGCCAGAAGTTCCTGAATAAGCAGCAAATCCATTCCTTCCTGGTAGGGGCTGTTCCCTGTTCCTGGAGCAGTGGGAAGGGCTGGATTTTAGGGATTGGATGGTCCCAGCTCTGCCAAGGGGCCTGACTTTTCCATGTATCAATTCCATGTTCAGATCCTTGTATCCCATGGCTGGGAATGGCTGCCATGGATTTTTATATCAGTGCAGGATGTGCTGGGGAAGTTTGAGAATGCCTTCCTAAAATGAGATTAGAAAATCCTTGAATTTCAGTGGTGTTTGTATTTGCCCAAATACAAGGAAGAAAGGAAGGAAAAGGAAGGAAAAAGGAAGGAAAAAGGAAGGAAAAAAGAAGGAAAAAGGAAGGAAGAAGGAAGGAAAAAGGAAGGAAAAAGGAAGGAATTTCTCTTTTTCTCCTCTTTGCTTTCATCTATGGGATGAACAAATAAAACCCTTGAAGCAGGGAATGGGAAGGATGATGCAAGGAATGGGATTTGGGATGGGAACCGTGATATTGCAGGAAAATGACCTGGCACAGCAGGAATTACAATAATGTCATTCCTGTTTGCTCCGGCTCCCACTTAATCCTCCAGGAACTCTGACATTTCCCAAAGAATTCTTCACCTCGGGAAGTTTGGTCAAACGTTGCACCTTGCCAAAAGCCAGGGGATATTGGATCCTGCAGGAATAAATGGGAAGCAGGATGTGATCCATGGCCTGTGGATGGATGGGAGACAGATGTGATCCCACATCTGTGGTTGGATTGGGATAATGGGAATATGGGATCCCATGGGATAGTTTGAGGTTATCCCAGTGCCAGCACCAGTGCTGATCCCAACCCAGCTTTTCCAGGAGTTTGGGCATTTTTGGGGTGTTTAATGTGTTGGAATTAAAAACTGGGATGGGAAAAGTAAGGCAAGAGCCAGATGTTTTCCTCTGGAATTCCAGTTCCAGTGCTTGTGGTGCTCCTTTTCCTCAGGGAATATGGGGAAGGGCATCCGGGCTCTGAGCCTCACCTGTGCCGCCCCTTTTCCTTAGGGAATGTGAGCTGGGGAAGGGGAACTGGGGCTGACCCTCCCTTTTCCTCATGGAATATGAGTTGGGAAGGGATCCATGGGGTGCTGCCCCTTTTCCTAATGGAATATGAGCTGGGGAAGAGGATCCATGGGGTGCTGCCCCTTTTCCTCATGGAATATGAGTTGGGAAGGGATCCATGGGATGCTGCCCCTTTTCCTCATGGAATATGAGTTGGGAAGGGATCCATGGGGTGCCATGCCTTTTCCTCATGGAATATGAGCTGGGAAGGGGATCCATGGGGTGCTGCCCCTTTTCCTCATGGAATACAAGTCGGGGAAGGGAATCCAGGGCCAGATCCAAGGCGGAGTTCCGGCAGGATCCATGGAGGGGCTCATTTGCTGGGATAATTGTATGCTTTGCCCTTAAGCGTATTGATTCGGAAAAGTTAATCAGGACCATTTGGAAGCTCTTCCATGAAAAACCAGAAAATCCCATTAAACTGATTAAAACTGAATCCATCTTAAATAACCCCCTGCTCCTTAAAAATGTTGAAACAGGGAATTGTGTTCAAATAAAATTATTTCAGTCAAACACGGCCGCCAGCAGCTCCCGCCTGCCGGGGTGTGCGTGGAATTCTGGGATAATGGGAATGCTGGGAAGGGAATGAATCTCTTTTTCTGGCATAAATCCTTGGGAGGCAAAACTGGGGGAAGTGGGGGAGCGCTGGAGGTGTGGCCACGTCTAAGGGAGGGATGGGGCACAACCTTTTCTTTTCCATGGATTTTAGGAGGGAAAAATTCCTCATGGAAAAGGTTGGAAAACCCTGGTAGAGCTGCCCAGGTATCCCAGTTCCTCGAGGGATTTAAAACTTGGGAATGTGGTTTAGTGGTGAGGGAATGGTTGGATGTTTCCAGCCTTTACTCTGCTGAGATTCCATGATTTTCCTTGGAAAACGATGCTTCATATCCGTTTGTTCCCGAAACATCAGATTCTGTGGTTGAGGAATGTTTCTGGATATTTTAAACTGAAACCTGGGAAGCTCCTGAAAAATGATCCTTATGGAAGGGCCCAGCTTGAGATGGAGTTTGGCCTGTGCTCATCCATGACTTGGAATCCCAAAGGATCTGGGATGGATGGAATGTGGGTTTTCCAGCCCCGGAGTCTCCGGCCCACAGGCAGAGCCGCTCTTCCCATGTGGAGGCGCTGCAGGAGGAGACTGGGGTGGAATGGGACGGCAGGGAAACCCTTGGGATGTGCCTTGGGATTTGCCTTGTCCTGGGAGCCGCCCCTGATGATGTCAGCATTTGGAATGACAAAATTCCTCCTGGGAGGAGGGAGGGGATGGGGCTGATCCTGGCAGTGTTCCCATCCCTGCCACCTTATGGAATACCCCAAAGCTCCCAAACTGGCTCTTCCCAAAAAAAACCAGCTGCTCTTGGACAAGGCAGCTCTGGGAGTTTTGTTGAAATTCCAGCATGGAGAATCCAGCAGCGGGAGCTGATTCTGAGGGGTTGGGAAGGTGTTATCTGCCCCAAGCTCAGGATTATCCCTGATTTCATCACTCAGCCAGAGCCACTGGGAGATAACTGGGATTGCTCCCAGTTTGCTTCCAAATGGATTGATTTTCCCTTTGGAGCTTCCACGTCTCCCTCCGGATAAATCCTGTGTGTGAGCCGGACTTTTTGCCTTCCAGAGGGCAATACCCACATCCCTAGGGAATTACGGGAATGATGCCACTGGCTTCCATCCCAAACTCCATCAGGGATAAATCCTGAGGGACTCTGAGCATCCCACTCTGGCCAGCCTGAAGTTTGATTCCCCTTTCCCAATGTTTTCCAAATAGAACAGGCTCTGGCACAGTGAGGTATAAAATTCCATAGGGATGTTTTGGAGCTTGGCATGGGAAGCGTGTCCTATGCTTCATGCCCTTGGCATGGACTTTCCTTGCCAAAAATCCCCTTTTTGGGACACCAAAGCTTTTCCATAGGCAAATCCTGTTAAGAAAGGCTTGGAAAACGCCTTCAGGTACAGGGTGGGATTCTGGGCTGTCCAGGAGTGGGAGCTGAGGATCCCTGTGGATCAGAATTTTCTGGGAGACCCTGCAGGTGATGGCACAGGAAAGTGGGAGCAGTTTGCAGGGATTGAATCCTTCGGGATGGATCCAGCAGCAGCGGGATGAGCTGGGGGTGCCTTTCCCCATTCCCGCTGCTCCAACGGATGTTCCCTCCCGAATTTTGTCCCATTCCCGGTGGGCAGGGATGGATGAGCACCCTGAATTCCCAGCCCTGACCTCCCTGGAGCTGCCAGGCTGCTTTATCTCCGCCGCAGCCTCCGGATGCTCCTTGCAGCATTCCCAACAAAGGAGGTGCCAGCGGCGGCTGTTTGTCAGCGCCTTGTTCCTGACCGCGGGAATAAATCCTGGATCCCTCCTTCCCTCCCTTCCCAAGGCCGGCGGCCGGGTGCCAGCCGAGCCCCCCGCGCTGCTCCTAATCCAGCAGCGGGAGCATCCCTCGGCGGGAGCAGCGGGAAGCCGGGATAATGGGGAGCCCATTAACATCTCCATGGAGCAGCGGGATGCAGGGATGCTTCCTGAATCCACATCCTGGCTTCCCCGCGCTCCCAGGTGCTGTTTGCCCACCGAGGTGCTGGCCTTGGGAGCAGCTGCGCATCCAAGGGCCAGGAAATATCCCGCTCCTCATCCTCTTCCCGCTCCGGGGGCCCTGCATCACAAGGCCCGCGGTATTTCCTTGGATAGCGGCGCTGTGTTTGTCGGGATCCCCGGGAGCTGATGAGGTGTTAATGGGAGCAGGGATTGGGATTGGCACTCGGGGGGCACGGCTGCATCCCGGCTTCCCAGCCAGCTGGGAAAAGCAGTGGGAAACCCCCCGCCCCGAGCCTAAAAGGGCAAAGAGTGGAGTGGAAGTTCGGGATGCAGGGATGCCTCAGGGGCCAGGGGTGATGCCTGTGGATTGGGAATGTTGTCCTGTTAGGGGGTCTTTTGTGATGGAAGTGGAGGGGGAAAAGGGGCGGGAGTGAAAGTTGTGTGCTCCAGTGAAAGTTGGGATGCTCAGTGTGGAAATTGGGAGGCTCGCCGTGAGAATTGGGATGCTGGCTGTGGAAACTGGGATGCTCACTGTGGAAATTGGGATGCTCTGGCACCCTCACCCTGAAAGTTGGGATATGCCTGCAGCGTCCCAGTGAAAGCTGGGATAAACGCCAAAATATAAACCAGAATCCTGGTGCTCCATCAGGTGAATCCCGGTGGATGAGGTCACTCTCAGCTGCTATCTCTGGAGATAAGGAGCAGCCCCGCCATTCCCAAGTGGAGCCGGGACTGATGAGCTGTGTCCTCTCCAGAGTGGATTTCATCCCTGGTGGGAGACCTCGGGAAGCGCTGTCTCCTCGGCTGAGATTGAATCAGCTGAAATATGGGGCTGGAAATGTTGGGAATGGAGACAGGGAGGCTGCTCCTGCAGATAAGCGGAGCCCTCAGCCCTCGGTGCTTCCCGGTGGGATGAGGGCTGGGTGGGACTGGAATCATTGCATGGCCCCAGGGAATGGCTTTTCCTTGCTGTGAAAGAGAAGGAAAACCAGGAGCTCCTGCTGTGGTCCAGCTGAGTTCCTTGTATTGGTACCAGCAGAGTTCCTGGGATTTCGGGATATGTCCTTTCCATGGTCATTTGGGACTTTGGGCATGGAGTGAGAGGACAAGGGGAAAAGCTGGAGGAGGGTGGATTCGGGTTGGATATGAGGGAAAAATCCTTCCCTGGAACGGTTTTCCCAGAGGACCTGTGGCTGCCCTATCCCTGGAAATGTCCAAGGCCAGGTTGGAGCACCCTGGGACAGTGGAAGGTGTCCCTGCCCAAGGCAGGATGGAATGGAATGGAGCTTTAATCTCCCTTCCAACCCAAACCATTCTGGAATTCCACGATCCATGACAAAAATACAATTAAAAGCTTATGGATATTCCAGGGTGTCCTGCCCCGTGACTTTTCTCCCATAGGACTGGAATTGCCCGTGGAAGCTCAGGGAAGGACCAAATCCACGTGTGTGCCACGTGCCACCATTCCGGCGGCTCCCGAAATCCCTCGGTGCACACCTGGCCCAGGGAGGGGAGGGGGGGCTCTATCCCTGCTCCCAAAAAGCTGGAAATAGCAGCAGCTCTGTTGATTCACAACCACAGCCCTGACTTCCCTGCTCCGGATCCGAGGTGTTTTATTTTTTAACAATCCTCCCTTTTTCCCGGTGAGCCGAGGGCACACGGAGCGGCCAGGGCTCCCCTGGATATTCCCGGGGGGCCACGCCAGCTCCTCTTTTCTCCCTTGGAAAAACAACCCCCGGTGCCCGGAGCATAAAAAGCCTTTGTGCCCGGATCCCTGGGGAGCGGCAGCGGGATCGCACCCTGGGAAGGGAAGGGCTGGAGCCGCCCCGGGAGCCCCAGCCATCCCGCAGGGTGATGCCTCCCCGCGCCAGCCCCGGCAGGAATGTTTGCTGTCACCGCAGCCTGCGGCAGGGAAATATTTTCCAAGGAAAAAAAAGGCCTCCCAGTGTATTCCGCGCCACCAGCTCCAGCGGGCTCTGTAGCCGTCTTGTTCTGCCGCCGCCGGGACACCGAGCCGGAGGAAGAGAGGAGGCAAAGGTGGGAGAGCTTTAAAAAGCTCTGGTTAAGGCTGTTCCACCCTCTGGAAAAGGGATTGGGAAGCTGCAAAACAGCCGGAGCTGCAAAACAGCCGGAGGCTGCTTTTGGGGGAGAGGGCGGTTTTCCTTCGGCCTCCAAATCACAGCTTCACATCCCGAGAGAAGCACTTTGGGATGTTAAGAGATAACCTGTCTTTTTCCAAGTGGAGAATGTAGGTCAGAGCCCACTCTCCTTCCCAAAACCCAGCGAGGATGCTGCTGCTGCTGCTGCTGCTGCAGGTTGGGCTGGAGTCCGTCCCTGCAGCTCTTTACTCTGGCACCAAAACAAAACGCACTCAGAAAACTGTGAAAAATAAGCCCAGCTCGGGAATGCAGCTGATTGGAAGTTTTTCCGACAGAAAGTGCCGTCCGATCCGCGGAAAACCGTTCCTGGGGCGGGTGTTGATTTGGGCACTGTTTCCTCTGAGGGGAAAAAAAAATCAGAGTGAGGGGGGAGAAATGTTTGGAGAGAGCCGGAGCTGCCGCCATCACAGAGCTTTTCCATCCCTCTGCAGAACAGCTCTCCCCTGGAACTGCACTGGATTTAGCGGCCCAGTAGCCCCAAAAATGTTGGATTTAAGATGCCAAAAGCACTGGATTTAACAGGCCAAAACCACTGCATTCAGTAGCCCCAAAACATTGGATTTAAGAAGCCAAAAGCACTGGATTTAACAGGCCAAAACCACTGCATTCAGTAGCCCCAAAAACATTGGATTTAAGAGGCCAAAAGCACTGGATTTGACAGGCTAAAAACAGTGGGTTTAGCAGGCCA
This sequence comes from Agelaius phoeniceus, assembly GCF_051311805.1. Lineage (NCBI taxonomy): Eukaryota > Metazoa > Chordata > Aves > Passeriformes > Icteridae > Agelaius > Agelaius phoeniceus. Next base: position 111,807,912 of record NC_135267.1, on the reverse strand, counting down.
AAAGCATTGGATCTGGTAGCCCCAGAAAGACTGGATTTAGTAGCCAAAGGCACTGGATTTAGTAGCCCAAATAATTTGATTTAAGAGCCCAAAGGCATGGGATTAAGCAGGCCAGATCCACTGGATTTAACAGTCCAAAATCACTGCAATTAGCAGGCTCAAAAGCATTGGATTTAGCAGTCCAAAAGCACTGGATTTAGCAAGCCAAAGGCAATGGATTCACCGATCCAAAGGCACTGGATTTTGTAGTCCAAAACACTGGATTTTGTTGCCTGAAGGCAATGGATTCAGAAACCAAAGACATTGGATTTACCAATCCAAAGGCACTGGATTTAGTAACCAACACCACTAGATTTTGAAGGCCAAAATCCCTGGATTTAGTAGTCCAAACCCACTGGAGCATCCAAAGCCTCTGGATTCATCTGTCTGCCATGGGCCCCCAGCACAGGGGACGGGGTCCCAAGGACACAGGAATTCTGAATTTTACTGGGAGAGAATCACTGTATCTAGGGCGAAAAATCTTTTGAAGGGGAAGAAGTCTTGGAAATATTCTGGATTGTGGCTGTGGGAGCCAGCCTGGCTGGGATGAACTGTGCCATCATCCCACTCAGGACAGGCAGCCTGAAATTCCCTGTTTTCCGCCTTTACCAGGGCTAGGAGCAGGTGTCAAAGGCTCCTCCTCAAACTGAAAATCATTTTTTTTGGTGGAAACAAAGGATTTCCATTTGCCTGGCAAAATTAAGCTGATCCGACCCTCAAAGCTTCCCTGGATTTTAAAGCCTGAGTTGAAATGGAATATTTTTTGCCCCTGGAAAAGAGTGGAACTGAATGAAAACATCCTTGCAGGTGGCAGCGACCTGCAGGGCGGTGCTGGGATGGGGTGGCTCCGAAATTCCCACCGTGATCCAGCGGGGCCGGGCGGAGGGCGGGGGGATCCGAGTGTCCTGCTGTCACCGCGGCGCCGCCGGTGCCTCATCCCGAGGCACAGACCCGGGATTGTGCCGACCCCGAACAGATTTATGGGGTGATCCTGGCCTGCTATTAGTGGTCACGGAACCGCAGACTCCCAGACAGGGCCCGATCCCAAGCTCCCGTGGTTTTTTTGGAAGCAGAAATCTCCACTCCGGCTGTTTTGCTGCGGGCTCTTGCCAGGGACACCTCATTCCCAGGAAAACGGGGTGCCCTGGCAGCGGACTGCCAGGAGGGGACATGGAGGGTGACATGGAATGAGCGGTGCCTGCGTTGCCGAGCTCGGAGCAGCTCCGCCGGCTATTTATACCCGGAACGCGGGAATGGAGCCGCTCGGGATAAATGGAGCTATTTTCAAGGTCTTGGCCAGGTCTAACTGGTTTAAACAAGGCCGGGAATGACTCACAGGGCTATAAATGTCCGTCAGAATCCTCGGAGAGGCTGTCTCCGATGGATCTCCTTGGAAAAGCAGCCTCCCGGAGCGCTGAGAAAGCTGGGACATGCTCCTGTCTCCCTGCTCCGGCACCCATTCCAAATCCCATCAGTTCCGAATGGCTGGGACTGGTGGAACTGGGCACACCTCTGCTTTTGTGGGATGTGTAAGGAATTTGGGAGTTGGGTCCCTTAATTCTGCTCCTTATATGATGTGCTGGACCGACCTTGGGGTCACTCATCCCCCTGCCCTGAGCAGCAAATTCCCAGTGGGAATGGAAGCACCTCAGCCAGGCTGGAAGCTCTCCAGCAGCGCAGGGGTTTTGTTAGGAAATAACAGGGAGCTATTAAAGCCCAGGGTTTTGGGAGGAGGCTCCAGATTCCATTTTCTTCCTGTTTGTTTTCTTCTTGGGAACCCAAGGACATTTCGGTTTTCAGCAACTGATCATTAAACATAAAAAATAATTCCCGGGATGAACCCAAACCCTGGATATTTCAGTCAGGTGAAAATTCCCCTGCCCGCTGGGAGAAAATATCCACGGCAGGATTTTCCTGGGATGTGAGGGAGACTTTCTTTCCTTTCTTTCTTGATCTGGGCATCTCCCTCCGCTCCCATCCTTCTCCCTGTGCCGTGGGAGCTGGGGATGAATCCGTTAACTCCCGGTTTTCCGCAGCCAGCCGGCTCCTCCGGCCGTCATTCCAGATGCCTGCGCATCTTGTTTATCCAGCAAAACGTGCTGCTGGAAAGCCGGGAATGGGCATCACGTGGCCCACGGCAAACAGCCGGCAGATGCCCTCTGTTGATTTTGCTCCGGAGCTTTTCCAGAGGCTGCTGGGCTCTTCCAAGGGGGTTTTGCCCATTCCCACTGTGATCCCATCCCAGCATCCCAGGATCCCCACCTCATGCCGGCATTGTCCACAGGGAGCATTAGGAATGCTGTCCCAGGAAGTTGTTGTTCCCATTGGGATAACTGCTGGTGCTCCATTCCTAATAATGGGGCTTTATTCCCATTGGGATTTTCCAGGGTTTTATTTTATTCCAGCAGTTCCTTCCCTTCATTGACACATTGGATAATTACAGAGCAGGAAGGAGCATTAAAACAGGGAGTGAAAATGCCAGAAATAGGGATGTATCCCGGCTGTCTGGATCCTCAGGAATCCTTGTGGATGAAGCCAAGTTGCCTGCCCCTGGGATTGAAGGATATCATTCCAGAGTTAAAAGGATGGATATCCTTGGGATATTAAAGAGACAAAATTTTTGCACACTCCCGACTTTTTCTTTGTTAGCCTTCCTAAGGCCTTGGAAAATCTTTCCCGGAATTAAGCAGCCCCGTTTAATATGGAATCTAATTAGGAGGGACTTGGTTGAAGAGTTCCTCAAATAGTTGAGTCAATATTGGCCGGTGTAATTGTGGGAATTCTCAGTGGAATTCTGGCACCTGTTCCAGAGCTGAGGCTCCGTGGGTGGGGAAAAAGAGGGAATTTTGGTGGTCCCCATCTGAGTCCTTCAAGTAGGTTTGCCCAGTGTATGGAATTCGTGGGATCTCGGGAGCGGGATCCTGGCGTGTGGTCCCAAATTGGTGCTGGATGTGACCTTGGGATGTGCTGTTGGCTCTTCCTGGAGAGCTTTGGAGGGAATGCTCAGTTAATTCCCAGCTTCAGGAATGTGAATCATCTTCATCCTCATCCTCATCCTCATCTTCCTGTGGTTTGTTCTGCTTGTTGGAATGGAAGCTGCTGGGAATGCTCTCAACCCAGCAGAGCTCTTGACCTACAGAGATGGATCCTACAGGAAAAATTGGGAATAAACCCAGTGAGAGGCAGCACTGGACCAATGGGAGCTTTCCTATCCCGCTCCACCTTCACCCTTCCCTCTTCCCGCCTCAATCCCATCTCTTCACCTCTTCCTGAAGTACTTCCAGGCACTGATTCATCCATAATTTCCGTCTCTTATCAGGGAAAGGTCTCAATAAATCCGACAAGTTGCCTTTTGTCTCCAGCAATCCTCCTGAAGGGCGGCTCTTCAGGAGACACCGTCTCCCAATTTCCTGATTTCAAGGGAAAAACCCAATCCTGCCTTTCTTTCAGTGGAGCAGCACAACTGGGAGAGTTCATTATCCTGGATTAATGATGATAATTATCAGGAGAAGAGGGATAATTATCCAGCTTGGAGGGAAGGCACCGGCGTTGCCGCAAGGGATGGATGCAGAAAGAGCCCATCCAGGCTCTGGCCATCCCTTGGGAAGTGGGAGCCGCCTCCCAAGCCTTGGCTCCCAATGCAAATAAGAGCATCATTTCAAAATTAAATTTAAAATAAATATTAGTTAAATATTAAAGAGAAGAAATCAGGTGGAGATGGCCCGGAACTCGCTCTTTCCAACCGGGAATGTTTAAATAAGACACCACAGAAAAATTTTCTTTTTTAGCCATCCTGGTATTCCTAAAAATGTTCTTTTTTATGGGAAAAATATCAATTTTCCTGCTTCTTTTCCTTGGGAGAGATGAATTTTATCCATGTGGAAGGCGAGAAGGGAGCGGGTGGTGGTTGGATGTGGGAGCGGAGCCTCCGGAGTCGATCCCACATCCAGCCTCTTTTCCAGGCCCGCGTTGCTGAATACAAATGTTGGAATTGCTCCGTGTCCTCGTGTTCCTGAGACAAAGGCTTTGTCTGAGGAGCAGGAGTGGGATGTGGTGGCTGTGGTTGTCCCTGTGGGCACATGGAATGGGATGGGCACCACCATTCCCGGCAGGATGTGCTCCATGGGTGGAGCAGGATGGGAGAATTGTGGGACAGACAAAGGGAAAACGGGATTTAAGTGTCTGGGATGGTAGGAATGTCCTGAAGGATCAAAAATCCAAGGATTAAGGACAGCTCCCAGTCCACACCTGGATGAAAATCCTCACCTTTGGTGGGGACAAAATTCCAAGTCCTGTGGAGCCAAAGCAGGGAAGCGGCGCCTGGTAAAGAGGAAAAAGCAGGAAATTGGGAAAGGCTGCCGAGCTCAGGATGGTGTCACCTCCGGCCACCCTCACGTGGAGGTGCCAGACGTGCTCACATCTGTGCCAACATCTGCCCCAACATCTGCAGGGCCCAGGCCTGAGGGTGGGAATTGCCCAGGAAAGGCTCATCCCGGCCTCTCCGGAATCCATCAGAACAAACCTCATGGTCCGAGGGAAAAGGGGGTGGAAAACCAGAGGGGTCTCATCCAAAACCTCTGAATCCAGCCAGGAGCAGAGAGCAGGATCCTTGAGCTTGCCCGACAGCCGCATCCCAAATCTCACCCCATCCTCCCAGAATTCCCCCCTTCCCGAGCCTTCGGGCGAGCAGAAAGCTCCTTGGGAGCGCAGGGAGTGGGGACCCGGCACTCGGGGCGCACCAGCTCCTCCTCCCAGCCGGGACGGGCGCTCTGGGGCTGCGGGCAGGGGGTGCCCCCACGGGGGTCCCTGGGTGTCCCTCGCTGCCACCCCGGGGTGTCGCTCCCGTCCCCCCGCAGGCACAGCAGGCGACAGAGGGCGCCCCGCCACCGCGCTGGGGCCGCCCCTCCCTCTTTTTGGGGTGTCCCCCCTCCTGGGGGGGCATCTCCCTCCCGGGCCGTGCTCCCAAAATCCCCCAAATCCCGGCAGAAAACGCCTGGAAGGGGCGGCGGGTGGCTGGGAGGGAGGCGGGCTGTGGCTATCGCCGCGGCTATCGCGATAGAAGCAGGCGAGCGGGGTTGTTTTGCTTTGGCCATGGATCCCGAGGGATTTGGGAGCGCAGGGAAAGAATCCTGGAGGGGTTTTGGGGAGGGGTTAAAAACTCTCGGCGATGTGGGGCAGGAGGAGCCCCCTGGGGAGCGCAAGCTCCATAAATAAATAAGTAATTAAATAAATAGATTAATAAATAAATAATCATAAAAAACAAATAAATCAGGTTTGCGGTTGGCTTGGGTTTTTGGTTTCTTTTTTTTTTTTTTTTTTTGTTTGTTTGTTTCTTTTTTTTTTTTTTTTTTTTATGACGGTGGGCAGATCGAGGTGGGAATTCATGGAACACTCCCCGGGAGCGGCGGGGATGCTCCCGGAGGAGCCAGGCGGGCACCGGGAAGGGGCGGTGGGAATGGGGGGAAGCCCCCCGGTGCCTCCCTGCCGCCCTTGGTCCCCCCCCGCTGCCAGGACCGGGGATTTAGACCCACGGCGGGGGGGTGATTTTGGTCACCCGTCTGTCCTTCCTTCCTTCCTTCCTTCCTCTTTCTCTCTTTTCCTCCTTTCCTGCTTTCCCCCGCTCCCGGGCGCTCCGGCAGCGGCGCTGCCCCGACGGAGCGCACCGGGACCCGCACCGGGATCCGCACAGGGCCGGCCCCCGCGGCCCCGCCGGCGCTGCCCGCCCCTTTCCCTGCTCTCCCTGCTCCGTTCACTCCCGGTTTTCCTGCCGGGAAGAGCCGCGTCCCGACCTGCCGGCCAGGCAGAGCCCCGGGGCCCGTTCGCCGCGGGCAGCAAAGGTGCGTGGGGAGGGCACCGGCGACTTCGGGGGGACACTCGGCCGCTCCAGCGGGGCCGTTCCCAGCGGGAATGCTGCGGGGGAATGCTGCCGTCGGGGCTGTCCGGGCAGCGGGGTGGCAGCGGTGTCTCCCGGGAGCGGATGGGGTGGCAGCGGTGTCCCCCGGGAGCGGATGGGGTGGCAGCGGTGTCCCCCGGCGCGGGGCGGTGGCGGAGGCGCGCAGAGGTGCGCGGGGCCGCGGAGGAGCCGCTCCCGCCTAGGTGTGAGCTGATTATTCAAATGGGCAGCCGAGGACCTGGGGATTGGAGGCTCGCCCGGCCGCTCCGTGCTATATCACTGGGGCACCCACGTCACTGCAGCACTTGTCCTCCTCTTCCTCCTCCTCCTCTTCTTCCTCCCTCCTCCCTCCTCCTCCTCCTCCTCCGGCTCCTCCATCGCCTCCGGGCGCCTCTTCGCCGCGGAGCGCTGCGAAAACCCACCCAAGGAGCGGCGGCGGAACAAACCCACCCCAGCCCCAGCGCCGCTCCATCCCCCCCTTCCTCCCTCCCTCCTCTTCCTCCTCCTCCAGAGGCTCCGGCGGAGGGGAGGGAGGGTTGGGGACTTTTTTTTTTTTTCCTTTTTTTTTTTCCTCCTTTTTTTTTTTTTTTTTGGGTCGCTCTCCGCCGTCGTTTGTTGTGGCTGTTAAATTTTAAACTGCCATGCACTCCACTTCCAGTATGCTGGGAGCGGTGAAAATGGAAGGCCATGAGCACACGGACTGGAGCAACTACTACGGGGAGCCCGAGGTATGGACGGAGCCGGGAGCCCCAAAACCCCGCGGTGTCCCGGGCCCCGCACGGGATTAACTTTGGCACCGGCTCGGCGCTGCGGGCGGGGGTCCCGAGGTGCGGGTGGGGGTGCGGGCGACTCTTCCCTCTTTTCCCTCCCACCCCTCCAGGTATTTTTCTCTCTCCGGGCAGGGATGTTCCTTTCCCTTTCCCTTCCTCTGCAACTCCGCTTCCCGGGACGGCTCCGCCGCTCCTGCTGCCACCGCGGGGTTTTTTTTAATATAGATACCAAAATATATTTGGGTTTCATTAAGAAGAAAAACAACCCCCCCCCCCACCCCCCCTCGCCTCCCCCACCACCACCCCGCGCCGGGATTTAACCCTTTCCTCCCGTGCCCTCCGCGGAGCCCCGCGGCTGCGGCGCCTCCGGCTCCGGGCTGGGCTTGGCTGGGCTGGGCTTGGCTGGGTCTGGCGCTCCCCCCCGCGCCATCCCCGTGCCCTGTGTCGCTTGTCCCCGCAGGGCTACTCCTCGGTGAGCAACATGAACGCGGGGCTGGGCATGAACAGCATGAACACCTACATGACCATGTCGGCCATGAGCAGCACGGCCAACATGACGGCGGCGGCCACCTCCATGAACATGTCCTACGCCAACACGGGCATGAGCCCCTCGCTGACGGGCATGTCCCCGGGCGCGGGGGCCATGCCGGCCATGGGCTCGGCCGGCGTGCCGGGCATGGGCGCCCACCTGAGCCCCAGCATGAGCCCCATGGGCGGCCAGGCGGGCTCCATGAATGCCCTGGCGCCCTACTCCAACATGAACTCCATGAGCCCCATCTACGGCCAGTCCAACCTGAACCGCTCGCGCGACCCCAAGACCTACCGGCGCAGCTACACGCACGCCAAGCCGCCCTACTCCTACATCTCCCTCATCACCATGGCCATCCAGCAGTCCCCCAACAAGATGCTGACCCTCAGCGAGATCTACCAGTGGATCATGGACCTGTTCCCCTTCTACCGCCAGAACCAGCAGCGCTGGCAGAACAGCATCCGCCACTCGCTCTCCTTCAACGACTGCTTCCTCAAGGTGCCGCGCTCGCCGGACAAGCCGGGCAAGGGCTCCTTCTGGACGCTGCACCCGGACTCGGGGAACATGTTCGAGAACGGCTGCTACCTGCGCCGCCAGAAGCGCTTCAAGTGCGAGAAGCAGCTGGCGGCCAAGGACGGCTCTGCCGGCGCCGGCGGTGGCAGCAAGAAAGGCCCAGGCCAAGCCGCCAGCCAGCCCCTGGGCGAGGGCAGCTCCTCGGGGGGCTCCGACGGCTCCGCGGGTGCCGAGTCCCCGGCCAGCTCCTCGCCCTGCCAGGACCACAAGCGCACCCTGGCCGACCTCAAAGGGCTGAGCCCCGGGGAGCCTTCGGCCTCGCCGGGGCAGCACCTGCTGGCGCCGCCACACGCCGGGCTGGCCCACGAGGGGCACCTGAAGCCCGAGCACCACTACGCCTTCAACCACCCGTTCTCCATCAACAACCTGATGTCCTCCTCGGAGCAGCAGCACCACCACCCGCACCACCAGCACCACCACCCGCACAAAATGGACCTGAAGGCCTACGAGCAGGTGATGCACTACTCGGGCTACGCCTCGCCCGTGCCCGCGGGCCTGGCCATGGCGCCCGTCACGAACAAAAGCACCCTGGAGGCCTCGCCTTTGGCCGGAGAGACTTCCTACTACCAAGGCGTGTATTCCCGGCCCATCATGAACTCCTCCTAAGCAGGAAAACGCTCCTAGAAAACGGGGAAAACCCTCCCCCCCCCATACCCCTCGCAGTGGACTCTGAGCACGGTACATATCCGGTATATATATATAACTATATATATATATATTTTATTTTTTTTTCTGTTGGCTCCAGATGTTTGCATCCATTCGGGAATCTGCAGCCGTGTGGCCCCTTCCCAAATCCACCAGGGGCGGGGGGGGGGCCTCCGTGTGGGGTGGTTTGGTTTGGCGGGGTGGGCATGGGGGGGGGGGGGTTTCTCCGGGGCTTGTTTTGATTTTTTTCGTTGTCGTTGTCGCCACGAGGTCTAAATATATCTATTTTTTTGTGTGCGAGTGAGGGGGGCGAAAAATAACCCCCAACCGAGGCAGAACCAACCCCTCCTTCCTTGTGAATACTCCTAGTTCGGAAACCGAGAACCAAAAGTCTTGCAACGTTGTAAAAAAAAAAAAAAAAAAAAAAAAAAAAAAAAAAAAAGAAGAAAGAGGAAAAAAAGGGGTGGGGGGGGGAAACGGGGGGAAAGCAAAAAAGAAAAGAAAAAAAAATACGTAAAAAAAATTTAAAAAGGCAGGATAGATTGTTGTAATTGAAGCAAATGCTTGATGTTCCCGGGAGAGTAAACTACTTGGATCTGATTAATTTATCGTTTCTGTATGCTTTATTTATGGCTTCGAGCTGTGTATTCTGGTAGCGAGCAGCCGCCGCTGCCGCAGAACTCCATTAAAGTCGTATTGGCGGTGCTTTTCCCCCTGCATCTCTGTTCCGCCGCCGCCGCCGCCGCCCGACGGGACCCCCGCCGCTCCCGGCTGGCATCGCCGCTCTCCCTGCCGGCATTCCCGGGATCCCCGCGAGCCAGCCGGCCCCGGCTGCGACCGCTCCGAACGCGGCTGGGATCGCTCCATGCCCGGCTGGGATCGCTCCAATCCCCCGCCGGAACCCCTCCAGCCCCCGCTGGGATCTGCGATGTCCCTGCCGCCCTCCTTCCATCCCTTCCGGACCCCTTCCATCCCTTCCAGGATCCCCCCATCCCCGCAGGATCCCACTATTCCTTCCAGGATCCCACGACACCTTCATGCCCGCGGGATCCTCGCCAGGATCCCGCTATTCCCACCCATCCCACCCCGACACCGCGGGCAGGGAAAATCCGCACCCCCCGCCCAAGGTGGGAATCAGGGACCCCTTTCCCAAAGCCCCGCGATCCTGGAAAAATCATCCCAGCTGCGTTAACCGGGAGGGATTTGGGACTCGCAGGGGCAGCGCATCCCTGCCTTTCCCGGGAGAGCATCCCGGTTTTTCCGCGGGCGGTGGAAAAAGCGCAGATTTTTTTTTTTTTATTTTCAACACCTCCCGCATCCTCTCCTTCCATTCCCTTTTCCCCCTCTTCCCAACCACTTGTTGTTTTTCCCACGCGGCGCCGGCCACGCCGCGATGTTGCTTTCCCAACTAACATCCAAATCCTTCTTAAAATTCCGCATTGTCCGCGGCGAGAGAAAAGGGGAGAAAGGGAACGAGCGGGGAGGAGCGGGGCGAGGGGGGCAGGGGGGAGCAGGGGGAAAGAGGAGAAGGGGGGACAAAAAAAAAAAAAAGATCCTTCCCAAAAAAAAAAAAAACCAACAAAACGGGGCTGAAATGTGTCGGGATCTCTCCAAGGACACACACGATGGCAAGCGGGGCGTGCAATGGGTGGCATTAGCACATAAAAGGCTCCCGCGGCCAGCGGGCACGGGCGCGGGGGTGTCGCCGCTTTGGGGACAAGGACACCCCCCCCCCCCCCCCGCCCCCGCTCCCGGCCTCGGCCCGGCCCCGCTCGGGTCCGCTCGCATCGCGCTCCCTCCCTCCGCGGAGCTTTCGCCTCTCTTTTCGTCCTTTCCCCCTCTACTTTCGTCCTTTCCCCCTCTTTTTCCTTCCTTCTCCCCTCCTTTTCTTCCTACTCCCCCCCTTTTCTTCCTTCTCCCCTCCTCTTCTTCCTTCTTCCCCCCTTTTCTTCCTTCTTCCCCCCTTTTCTTCCTTCTTCCCCCCTTTTCTTCCTTCTTCCCTCCTTTATTTCTTCTCCCCTTTTCGTTTTTTTTTCTCCCCCTTTTGTTTTTTTTCCCCTCTTTTTTCCTCGCCCCTTTGCATTTGCCTCCCGTTTTACTTTTTCTCCTTTCATTTTTTTTCCCCTCGGCCCTTTCATTTTCCTCTCCTCCCTTTCATTCTCTCCCTGTCTATTTTCTCCTTTATTTCTTCTCCTTTCACTTTCCTCGCTCTTTCCCCCCCCTTACTTCCTTTTATTTTCCTCCGCCTTTTACCCCTCCTCTTATTTTCTCCTTTTATTTTTCTCCCCTTTTTATTCTCCCTTCACCTTTTCTCCTTCCATTTATTTTTCTCTCTCTCCTTTCTTCCCTTTCTTTTCTTTCTCCTCCTCCGTCTTTTCTCCCTCCTTTCTCTCCACCTTCGTTTTTTCTCTCTGCTTTTTCCCCCTCTTTCCCCTCCCGCTTCCATTTCTTCTCCCTCCTTTCTCCCCACTTTCATTTTTTTCCTCTCATTTTCCCTCCCTTTTTTCCTCCCCACTTCCATTTCTTCTCCTTCCCTTCATTTCTTCTCCTCCCTTTCTCCCCTTCCCTTTTTTTTTCTTCTGCTTGTTTTCCCTCCCTCTTTCCTCCCCACTTTCATTTCTCCTCCCTCCTTTTTTCTCCCTCCCTCTTTTCCTCCCTTTTATTCTTTCTTCTCACTCTTTTTCCTCCCTCTTTCTCCCCCAATTTCATTTCTTCTCCCTCTTTTTCCTCCTTTTTTCTCACTCCTTTTCCCTCCCTCTTTCCTCCCCACTTTCGTTTCTTCTGCCTCTCTCTCCTCCCTCTTCCCTCCCCACTCTTCTCCCCTCTTTTTTTCCTCGTTTTCCATTCCCCTTCCTCCTCCCCGCTTCACGATTTGAGTCAGAAACCACCCAAAAAAAAAAAAAAAAAGGGAAATAACCCAAAAATCCTCCGGCTGGGCGCTATTTCTTCCCTTTCCCTCCTCCCCTTGGCATTTTCCCCTCTCTCTCTCTCTCCACACAATCCCAACCTCGCAGCCGAGCGCATTCTGCTCCTGCCTGGTTAAGCAACCGTGAGCTGTGAATAAACAAAGTCAGTAAACAAAAAAAAAAAAAAAAAAAAAAAAGAGGCTAAAAAAAAAAAAAGAAAAAAAAAAAAAAAAGGACGAGGAGCAGGAGCGGCTGAGGGGTGGGGGGGGGTGGCTGGAGCTCCAAATTCCAGGAGGGTAAACTTTCCCCACCACGTCAGAGTTCAGCAAATTTACACAGATCTTATATTGCGGCCCCTTTCCCGGCGCCCCCCCCCGCCCGCGCCGTTCGGAGCCGCGGCGCTGCTGGAAGTGAATTTTATAAAGCTGATCGATATCTTGGTAAAATATTCATTTTTAAACGGGCGCCCGGCGAAATCTTTGCTTTGTGCTAAAGTCAACAGTGGCACAGTTGGAGCTCCAATAAATGCCGGGATGCTCCCAAGCTCCCGCACAGCCGGGCCGGCGGCCGGGGCGCAGGTAGGGGACACCCGCCGCTCCTTCTCCTGCTTTTCCTGCCCTTCCCTTTTCCTTCTCCCTTCCCGCTCCGTTCCCAGCCCTTCTTGCTCAGCCTTCTCCCCCTCAGCTCGCCCCGGAGCTGCCGGGGCCGCGGGAAGCGCCGCGGAGGCCGCGGGGGGATGGATTCGGGGGGGATTCAGGGATCCGCAGAGCCCGCGCGGATTTTGGGGTCCCGTCTCCCAGTCCTGGAGCTCAGGAGGGGTTTTGGGCCGTGGGGGCCACCTCGAGGCTCCGATTTAGCCCCAAACCGTGGGACAGGGACGGGACGTGCGGGCCCGGCTCCCTCCCTCTTCCCAAATTCCCAAATTCCCGAGCTCCCCTGAAATTTGCGAGTTCTATTTTAATTGTAGCGGATTTTCTCCATTTCCCCCTATTTTTTTCTCCCAGTCTTTTGTTCCGGGAGGGGGTTTCTCCCGGTGGCATTCCCGCGGCTCCCGCTTTCCTGCACCCGCCTGGGCCAAAAAATCCGGGACCCAAACATTCCCGCGGGTGTGTTCGCCGGGAAAACCGGGAATTTCAGTGGCCCTTCCCGAGGTTCGGGGACGCGACGGGGGCGGGCGGGGGGGTGTCACAGCTCGGAGAGGGTGGCCGTGTCCTCATGTCCCTCTCCTTGTCCCCGTCCGTGTCCCCTCACGGCGACAGGTGACACGGCTAATGAGCTCCGGCTAATTAACGCTGACAGCTCCAATTAGCGCTGCGCGCCCGCCCGTCCCCCCCGCGGGGGCAGCGCCCATCCCGCCGCATTCCCGCTCCTGCCCCGCCGCTCCCGGCTGCTTTTCCCTCTTTTCCCGAGCATTCCCAGCTCCCCGCGATCGCCGGGATCGCTGCGCCCCTGATCCGTTTTCCCATCAGTTCCATGTCAAATCGCGGGTTTGGGGTTTTGGTTTGTTTTTTGTTTTTTTTTTGGGATGCGGTTGGGGAATGCCGAGCGGGACCGGGCAGGGCCTGAGCTCCCAAATCAGCCCCGCTCCGGCCGCTTCTCTTCCCTCCGTTTTCCGTAGTTTTCTTTTATTTTTCCATGACTTCTCCCTCCAGGAAAAGCTACTTTTTCCCCTCTTTTTTTTTTTTTTTTCTATTTTTTTTTCCCTTTTAATTATCCCGGCCCTTAATGACATTCAGGGATGGCTCCAAGGACATCAAAGCACAAAGAGGACGGGGAAGCCCCGGTGGGATCCCAAATTCTCCCCCAAACCTTTCCCCCAGGATAACGCTGGAAGAGCCGGCCCTGCCTTCCCTGCCCGCAGCATCCAGAGCATTTCTGGATGATCCCAAGGAAAAAAAAAACAACAAAAAAAACCCCAAAAAACCAGGACAACTCCGGGCTGAGGATGGGACTAATTATTAATGGGGCTAAAAAGAGCTGGAACACCCAAGTAGGGCTTATCCCGTCTCCCGGGAAACTGATGGAGCCTTCTTTTCCGAGCTGTAATTCTGCTCAGGCTCAAGGCAATTCCCACTATTTCTCCCAGAAATTGCCCTAATCCTAGATTATTTTTGGAAAATCCGCTTCGGTTAATCCAAAACCTCACAAAACCCAGGTAGGGAAGAGGCTGGAAAACGGAAGGAGGAGGGAAAAAATAAGGTTGGAAGTTTATTCCCAGTGCCCGGGAATAGGAGAGGAAATATTAAAGGGTGAAGGGGAATCCGCCGGCTCCGGATTTCTGGGAATGTTAAACCCGGGATTGTGGAGCCGCTGGATGTGGGAAGAGCAAAAGGAACTGGCGGGGATTTTTTTTTTTCCTTTTTTTTTCCTTCTTTTTTTTTTTTTTTTCTTTTTTTTTTTGGTGTTGTTTCCATATCGACCCCGCTGGAGCCGAGGAAAGGTGGCAGAGGTTGATTTGGGAGCGGTTCGGTTTCTTGGAATGGAAAAAAAAAAAAATAATTAAATTAATTAAAGACACAAAAGGCAATAAAAGGGAGTAAAGTAAAACAAAAAATATCCTAAAATGGAAAAGAAAAAAAGATAAAAACAAAAGGAAAAGAAAAGGAAAAAATAAAAATAGGGGGAAGAGACATAAGGAAAAGGAATGGGAAAATAAGGGGGGAAAGGATAAAAAAAGGAGAGAAAAAGAAAAGAAAAATTCAGAAAGGAAAAAAAAGAAGAAAAATCAAAGGAAGCAAAAAATATACAAAGAAAAAATGGGGGAAAAAGGGGGAAAAGTAGAAAAAATATCCCCGCAATTGGTTATTTTTCCCCAAAATATTCTGAAAGGAGCACTCCCGACCCAGCGTGTCCAGAGGCTGTGTGACACTGGGAAAATCCCAGGATCGGCGGGGACAGGGGTCTTCTGCCGCCCGCAGGGATGGATCCCAGAGGGACAGAACCGGGAAGAGGGAACGGGAGAACGGGAAAAGCTGCCCCGAGCCCGGGACCGGATTTCTTTGGGAAAAGATGGATGGAGGGATGCAGGGAGGGATGCAGGGATGGAAGCTCCCTCCGGGCTGCTCTGTTTGCAGCGACAGCTGGAAGTGGAATTCCAGGGAAAAGAAAGGAAAAATTTCGGGGGAAAAAAAGGAAAGGAAAAGGAAAAGTGTTTAAAACCCAGGAAATGAGGTGGAGGCGGCTGCAGGGTGAGCAGACTTCTCCAGCTGGATTTTCCCTTTCCTTTCCTTTCCTTTCCTTTCCTTTCCTTTCCTTTCCTTTCCTTTCCTTTCCTTTCCTTTCCTTTCCTTTCCTTTCCTTTCCTTTCCTTTCCTTTCCTTTCCTTTCCTTTCCTTTCCTTTCCTTTCCTTTCCTTTCCTTTCCTTTCCTTTCCTTTCCTTTCCTTTCCTTTCCTTTCCTTTCCTTTCCTTTCCTTTCCTTTCCCTCTATTTTCCCATTTCTTTTAACTTACTCTTCCTTTCTTTTCCCCTTTCCCTTTCTTTCCCTTTCAACTATTTCCCCTTCCCTTTTTTCTTTCCCATTTCCTTCCCTTACTTTTCCCTTTTCCCTCTTTTTTCCATTTTCCTTTTTCCTTTCTTTTTTCCTTTCCCTTTTCCCTCCTTTCCCCCCATTTCCCCCCCTTTTCCCCTTTCATTCTTTCCCCCCTTTCTCTCCTTTTCCCACCCCATTCCAGCAGCTCCCCCTCCTCACATCCCACCTCATTCCCTCTCCACCCTCTCCACTTCCCCTGGATCACAGAGCCCTTTTCCAAGGAAAATGAGGGAAAGGCAGGGATCATCTGGGATGAGGCTGTGCTTTGCCTCCCACCAAAGTGGAATTCCTGACACTCCACTGATTCCTGCATCCGGATCCCGGGGAAGGCCGGGCAAGGAGCTGTTCCTTGGGAAGGAGCACTTTTCCACACGGTTTTCCTTCCACCAGCATTACAAGGAATGCTCTTATCTCTGCTGGAAAACAGCTGGAATGGAAAGGTGGGGATTTGATTCCTGCCCCGCTCCCCAAAGGCAGCGATACTGAGGGATTTGGGAGCCCTTGGAATGCTTTGCTTATCCATGCTCTGTGCTCCCTGCTCCCACTCTCCCTGCCCTCTCCTTTATTTATTCAGCTAATGGACACGGAGTCGGTGGCAGCGGGAGTTGGGATAAATCGGGATTCATCCATGTCCTCATCCTTATTAAAGGCCAAGATTCCCATCTCCGATTGCCTCTTTGTGTCTGTCCTCGGCAGCGATACCTGGGTCACGCTCCAGTAATTCCCGACAGGAACGGGGACACGGCCTGGATATGGATCCTGGCTGGGATATGGATCCTGCTGGCCCTCACGGAAACAAACAGCTGTAAAATCACAACAGCACCTCGGGAATGCTGAGCTTCCCAGAAATTTGGGGGAGGCATGGGGGGGGGGTTTCCTGAGGAAAAATTCCGGCTGGAAAAATCCCATAAAAGTGAGTGGGGATTAAACCCCTTGCAAA
The DNA here is from genome assembly GCF_051311805.1 of Agelaius phoeniceus. Classification (NCBI taxonomy): domain Eukaryota; kingdom Metazoa; phylum Chordata; class Aves; order Passeriformes; family Icteridae; genus Agelaius; species Agelaius phoeniceus. The sequence goes on along the minus strand of NC_135267.1, from coordinate 111,792,086 downwards.
GCTTTCCTGAAATGCCCCACCTTGGATCCACAGTGGGAGGAAAACAGGGAAGGGATGGAAGTTTGGATGTACAAATCCATTTCGGACTCACTCCTGGGAATGGGGGGGAACAAATCCAGCAGCCCTGGGTGGAAAAAGGGGACAGAAGGTGGGAATTGCTTCCAAAGGGGCTTTTTCAGGAGTTTCTGTCCCCTTGGGTCTGATTGGAGCCATCATTCCCAAACCCATAAAATCCCTGCAGATGTCGAGCTGACGGCAGAGATGGTTTTTTGGGAGCATCCAGAGGAAATCTCTGCTTTGGGAAGTCATTGGTTCATCCCTGCTTTTCCCTTTGTTTTGTCTGCTTCCACACCCTCTTCCCCATAAATTCCCAATATGGATTTTTAAGGGGAGAAGGAAGAAGACCAGGAAGGGCCTTTTCCATAAGGAAAGGCAAAAATCCTATGCCTGACCAGGAGAAATTCCCATGTGGAAAGATCCTCCAAAGAATAAATCCAGCAGGAAGCAGGTGCTGGAGCAGGGCTCCTTTTCCCAGCACAAGGATGTGAGGAGAAGGAAAAGGAGGAGCAGGAGGAGGAGAAGGAATTCATCACTTGGGATGACGGGAGCTGCTGAAATGGGATCGGGCTTTCTGCAGGAATAAAAGCCCCGGAATGGGGTGGATCTCCTGAAGTGCCTCTTAACCTTTTCCCTATCCTGTTCCTAAAGGGGAAATAAATCCCACCAGGAGCTGTCCTCACAAGGGGGAAAAAAAGAAAGGAGTTTTATCCAGCTCTCCAAGGTGCTGGGATTCACGGAAAAGGAGGAGATGTGGGAGAAGAGAGAACTGGACAGGACAGGGAGCTTGCTCCAGATCATCCCATGGATAAGGCAGGAATTTCAGCTGGCTTTAAGGCAGGAATATTCTTCATCCAGCTGAAATTGGGGATATTTGGGATCAGGAATAGCTCCTGTTGGGATGAGGAGAGGGAGAATCACCTAGATGTGCAAGAGGCTGATCCCATGGAATCATATACAGGAATGAGCAAGGGGGTTGGAACAAGGAAAGGTTTGGGAATCAGCGGTGTTTGGGAAGGGTTTGGGATGCACCAACGTTTGGAATGGGGCAGGATTTAGGATGCAGCAGGGTTTAGGGTGTCATAGGGTTTGGGATACAGCGGATTTGGGAGGATTTGGGACAGAGTGAGGTTTGGGATATGGCAGGGATTGGAATAAGGGAGGATTCGGGATACTGCAGGTGAGAGATTCAGCACAGTTCGGGATTCAGCAAGATTTGGCATATGGCAGGATTTGGGATACAGAAAGTCCTGAGACTCCAAACACCCCAGAATTCAGGGTCTCCCCGTGGGAGGCAGGGCCCCATCCCAGGCTTTGCTCCTGGATCCAAAGGGGGCCAGGAGCTGTATCCATGCTCCGGCAGGGAGCCCGGGCAGATCCGGCATATTTTTCCCGGTTACTCATTAACTGCAGTTCCTTTGACAGGATCAATATTCCAAGCAAACACTTGAGCAGCCCCACTCCGCTTCCCTCTCCTTTCCTCGGCAAAATGATTTATTCCCGAAAATGCAGCTGCCTGGAAAAGCGGCTCCGGGGAAAGGGGAGGGGGCTTTATCGGTGGGATATGCAAAGCACATTTATTCTGGCTTTTATCTCTCCCATTCCATGTTGATCCCATCCATACAGATGGATTTGGGGCAGGTAGATAATGAAAAGTCAAGTGGAAAATTTACACAAAGGCGCTCCCGGCTCCTGCTTTTCCAGCGGCGTTGGAATTGCTTTATTCTTTCATTCCTTAAAGCAGGATTTCAAAGCTTTCAAATACTTTATGTCTAACAGAGATCCATTTAATTCCCACCTGGAATTTTTTTCCAGCATTAATTTCCTCGTTAATTACCGAGGATATTTGGATTAAACACGATCCAGCTCCTTCTCCCGCTGATCCATCTCCGTCTCCTTCCCGGCGTGCCCGAAGTCCTACCGGGAGCTCCCCGTGCCACCAAAACCTCCGGACCTGTTCCCTAATTCCCTGTAAGTGGCTTTTCCTTGGGCCAGGCACTTAATGGAGGGCATGGGATGGGAGAGCACAGCTTGGAACAAAAAAAAAAAAATTCCGGAAAAAACCGGGAGAACCGTTATTAATAAACATCTCCTGGCCATTTGGAGGCTGCTCCAGCTTAAAGCAATTAATTCAGGATCCGGACATAAACTCTCCAGCTCTTTGACAGCTTGGAGCTGGAATAAAAATGCCAGTTCTCCAGGGAAAAGCCAGGATAGTTGGCTCTTTTCCGGACTGTTTGCTCATAGGCCCAGGGAGCAATCTTCCTGCGGAATGAAATGCAAGGACACAAACAACGTTCCAGGGAGAGAATGGGAGATGGGAATGAACAGTTTGAACTATTTGCTCAGCAGAAGGGCGTCCACAATGCCGGGCCCATGGATTTTCCATGGATCACCCGGCTCCCCAATCCCTTTTGTTGTGGAGCCCCGGCCTCCGGCCAGATAAGGACACAGCTGCAGCCCTTCCCTGATTCCCTGATTCCCGTATCCCGCTGATCCAGGAAAAGCTGCCTCCGCTGGCATTCCCGAGCCAAGATCCGGGCTCTGGCCCATGGTTTTTCCATGGATCCTGAATCCCTTTTGTTGTGGAGCCCCTTCTTCCAGCCAGGTAAAAGCACAGCCCTTCCCTGACTCCATGGATCCAGCAAAAGCTGCCTCCACTGGCATTCCCACAGCCTTGGGTTGGCATCTTTGGGAAATGGTCAGGAAACCCTTTTGGGACAAGGAGAACTCTTGGAGCAAGGGAAAATAAACCCTCTTGGATAAGGGGAAAACACAGGAAACCTCTTAGTGCAAGGAAACATTTTAGGGAAAGGAAGCGCTTTTGGGCGAGAAAAACCTCTTGGATAAAGGGAAAATCCTCTTGGATAAAGGAAAACCTCTTGGAGCAAGGAAAACCTTTTGGGCAAGGAATTCTGTCCTTATTCCAAGCAAGCTGTAGGAATGCCACATTCCAAGGGATATTTCCAGCCTGGGCTGGAGATGCAGAGGTGCCAAATGCAGAATTCCGTATTTATTTAGGGCACAATGAGCCTGGAATGTAAAAATCCTAAATATGCATCGGTCTTCCTGGGAGATCTATCTGGGAGCCAGATGTAAAATACTGGGAATATCCTTGCTGGGTACCACTGCATCCAGGCCCAAATTCCCTGAAAATCCAGGGAAATTTCTGCCGCTTCTAGGCCAGGCCACCTCTCTTCTTGCTCGGGGCAGGGAAATGCTGGAATTCTAAATGAATCGGGAGCAAGGCCAGCAGGGATGATCCATCCTTTGCTGCTCCCACTTTTTGTCCTGTTGGTTCTGGGAGATGGGAATAGCCCTGGGCTGTTGGAAAGAATCCTGAAAGGATTTTAGGAGTGAACAGGGAAAAGGTTGTGGATTTGGCAATCCCTGAGCTCTGTTGCTGTCCCAAAGATCCATGGAATCACTGGATTTTTTGTGTTTTTTCTCCCCTTCTCCCACTTTTTCCTGCAGGGTGGTCAGACTGGAGGCTCCTGTTGTTCCTGGGCTGCCCACAGCTCATCCCACATATCTCTAAAATCCCGGAGTACCTGGATATTCCCTGATACTTTGATACTGCATTCCTGGGATTGCCCATCCCAAAATCCCTCCGGAAGAGGGCTGGATTCATTGATTCTATGAATTCCCATGGAATATCCCAAGCTGGAAGGGATGAGGCTCACCAAGCCATCCCAATTCCCATTTCAAAGGTGGATCCAGCTGGATTTCCATTCCTGGGATTGCTCATCCCAAAATCCCTCAGGAAAGGGGTTTTATGTCTTTACCATAGTTGGGCTCCTTAATTCCATGATTTCCCAAGGAATATCCCAAGTTGGAAGGGATGAGGCTCACCAAGCCCTATCCCTGTTCCCATTCTGAAAGGCAGATCCAGCTGGAATTCCTTTTCCGTGCTCCACCAGCTCCAACCTCATCCCAAAAGCAGGATGGGTTAATTAATGAGACGTTAAAGAGGCAGAATGACACTTCCAGGAGCTCATTCCTGAGCCACTCTGCCGGAGACAAAGAGAAGGTGCCGGTGGTGCCGGGTAATTTGCGCGGCGTTCCCGGGGAATAAATTTAGGGAAGCAAATATCGTTATGCGGGATTTAAATTAAAGTTGACACTAATGTAAATACGGCCAAGCAACTCCGTGTTTAAAAACTGGGATGAGGCTCCCGCTTTTTAATCAGCTCCTCTTAACTCCGTTGGCATTTCAAATCCAGCGGTTAAATTGGATACAAAGCCAGGAGAAGGAGCTGCCGGAGGGAGCGGCTCCTTCCCGCAGGATGCGCGGGCTCAAGGGGTGGGATAACACAGGGAGAGGTGGCCAGGAAGCGCCTGGAGATGATCCAACATTCCCGTGTCCTGTGGAGATTCCCAGCTTTCTGACCCCGCTGCTCCGGATCCAACAGCACTCGGATCCTCTGGAAGCCATTGGCATTTGGTTCTTCCCACCTGTGTCCAGCTCATCCCAATATCCGAACCCCAGAGCCAGAGACAACATTCCTGGTCCTGGGGGGTTCTCCCAGCTTCCCACCACGCTGCTTCCAGCCTGAATCATGGAATGATTCACGTTGGAAGTGACCCTAAAGCTCCTCTTTTTCCAATCCCCATCAAAGTTAAATCATGGAACTGGGGGAAAAAACTCGGGAATAAAAGCAGCAAAGCGGAGAGGAAGGAGCGTTCCTGCCTCAGCTACTTCAAAGCTGGGTGATCCCGAGCTCTGGAATAACAATGGGAGCTCTGTAACCTGGCAGGACCTGGAGTCATTCCTGTTCCAGGAACAATGGATTTGGCACTGGAATTCTGCTGCCTTCCTTTCCAAGGGAATAAAGTGCCCCTGGCAGCAGTGCCAGCAGCAGTTCTCTGCCACGAGATAAGGCCCTGGAATGAGGGATCGTTTCAGCACCATTCCAGCACCATCCCAAAGTTTTCTAGGTCCAGCTGGATGGATTTGGGGCCCCTCATCCCCTCTTTGTGCTTCCAGTATCCATGGTTGTTTTGGGAGTCAAATCCCACCTGAGGCGAGCCCAAATCCATGTTTTGTCTGTGCTGAGAATGGTCAGATCCAACCCCAAAATAATTTTGGGACTGGTGGGAATAATAATAAAAATAACAAAAATATCAGTGGAATATCAACACTAAGATTAATAAAAATCTTAAAAAATATAATTAATCCTTTCCTTGGAATTTTTTGACAGCTTGTATGGAATTCCCGGTGTCCCAAGTTTCTTGGACAACTGGGGCTCCCTGGATCCAGCCTGAGGCACGGGGGGGCAGAGACAATTCCTGTGGGGAATTGCCAAACACAGGAGGTGATGAGATCAGTGTTATCCCAGGAGGATCCCACCCAGAAGAGATGATTCCCACAAGGCATCTCCCACTCCTGGCCTCATACCAAGATCCCAGAATTTCGCCTGCTGCCCTGGCAGAGGATTTCATATTCCTTATCCCTAATTATGGTTTGGGATGTCAGAGTCATACATCTCATTAATAACCCCCCTGAATATCCCAGGGATTTTAGGAACGTCCAGTTCAGTTTGGGGGAAAACACTGGGAAAACTTCATCAAAAGTGCAGACAAAAACCTGGGGTAATGTGATTCCATTTTTCTGGGAAGGAAGGGATATCCCCTTCCTTCAGGAGCAGGATTTTCCTGGGAGCCATCTCCCTGCACTGGGGCTGTGTGCACAAACCCCCCCACTTCCCGAGGAGTTAAGGAGCTTCCAGACACCCATTGTCTTGGAAAATCTGATGGAAAGCAGAGGGCTCCAAGGGCTGGGAGGGGAGGGGCCACCCTGGCTGCCTGGAAATGGGGATGGATGGGGCTCTTGGATAGGTGAGACCTTTGGAGTGGGATAATGGATGGAGGGGAGCAGCCGAGTGGCCCTGACATCCCATTCTTTAGTGGCTCGTCTCCGCTGGGAGACGCCGGGAAGGGATTTGATGGAGGAGCGGGGATGGAGGGTGATGGAGAGCAAGGAAAGGATTTGATGGAGAGTGGAGGAGCTGATAGAGAGGGAAGTTGATAGTGGGGAAGTTGATGGGATCTATCCTGATTTTCTCCCCAGGCACAGCCCTCACCTGATGGGAAAACAGGGAAGAGGTTGCCTGGGGATGTTGTTGCCTAAGCCAATTTTAATTCCATGGTTTTTCCCAGTTTTTAGGCAGAATTGATCCTGCAGGCTGGATGGATGCCATGGTTAGAGGAGCAGCACCTGGGGAGGGTAAAAATCCCCTGATAAAGAGGCTGGAGCAAATTCCAAATTGCCCAACTGGGGACTCCACAGACCCTGTGGAAAATAATTGGAAGGGGAAACCCAGGTGGAGACACTGCTGCTCTCCCAAATTCCTTGTGCTGGGAAAACTGGGAGCCCCTGGCATCGCAGCCCCCACTGGGTAGGGTGGGTTTGGACACCTTGAGACAGCCAGGAATGTTTTCCGTGTCCTGGAGTGCCTCTGGAATCCCTAGATCACCTCTGTGCGAGCCAGAGATAAGGAAGAGGGTAGAAGCTGGCTGGAATTGGTTGGATGCGCCACCCCAAATCCTGGCTGCTGTTTCCGGTGACCCGGGAATAGCTCCAGCCAGGTATGCTGGCAATGTTTAACAACCCATCCGTCTTTCCCTGCTCCCGCTCCCAGATCCCTTTGTTTGAGCCACGGGGCCCTCCAGTCTCACCGTTGTCCTGCTTATCTCCGGGATTAATCTCCCAGGAATCCCGGTATTAATGTTAAACCTGGTTTTACCATTCCCAGTCCGCTGGATCCACATTGGTGGGACTCATCCCATCATCCCAACCCCAAAATCCTGACTACCTCCTGCTCATCTTCCCAAAGTTTTGTTTGAGGGTGGTATCCCACCAGTTTTTTTGGGATGCTGCATGCCCAGCACCATGTCCCCAGCACAATGTGGGAGTGGGAGCAGCATGGAATATTCCCAGTGGGAATGGGAAGGGAGAAGGGGCTGAGGCCAGCGCGGCTGAGGCACAGGGAGGGAGCTGGGAGCAGGTGGATGTTGGGAAGGGAGGTTGGGAATTGCTGGTGGAGAGCTGTGCACACAGCCCTTATCTCATCCGGCCCTGTTTGCCCAGCAGGAGCAGGGAGCCGGCTGATCCCGCGGGAAGGGAGCGCAGCCGGAGCCCCAGCTCCCAGCTTTCCACCATGGAGGGGCTCTGAGCTGTTCCCTTGGCTTTTGAACAAAATCCTGGAGTCTCCTGGTGCTTAAACACCCTGGATGGACCTGCTCTCCATGACTCCAACCTTGTCCATGTCTTGGTCACATCCATAATCCAACCACATCCATGGCTTTGGTCACATCCATAATCCAACCACATCCACGCCTCCAACCACATCCATGCCTTGGTCACAATCATAATCCAACCACATCCATGGCTTTTGTCACATCCACGCCTTGGTCCCATCCATAATCCAACCATATCCATGCCTTGGTCCCATCCATGCTTTGGTTACATCCATGCCTTGGTCACATCCATAATCCAACCACATCCATGCCTTGGTCACATCCAGACCTTGATCCCAAGTGTCACTTCCAGGTTGCACCAGCTCCGCATCCTCCAAGCCTCTGGAATATCCCATCTGGAAGGGATCTGCCATGAATATGTTGGTGCTGCACATCAGGATGATCCATGACTTCCTTGGTTTCCTGGGAGTGAGCCCAGCCTGTCCTTGCGGGATCTGGTGGGATGACGGTGAGGGGACACAAGGAGGGTGGGAATGAGTTCCGGATCTGCGGGATGCAGGGACAGCTGCCACTGGAGTTGCCAGGATGAGAGCAGGAAGGAGCTTTGTTTGGGAAAAATCAGGTTCTGTGCCACTCACCCTCTGCTCCCTCATGCTTGTATGGAAAACCTTGGGAAGTCCAGCTCCTGACTAATAATGGAAAATAATCCTGGAGCTGCTGGTGGCTCCTTCCAGCCTCTCCTCCATGCGACAAGGGTGTTTTTCCATCACATTAGTGGAATGGACATGCCTGGAATGTGCAGCCACATCCCGGCTATCCCAGCCCTCCAGAGCATCCCCTGGAATTCCGTATTTCCCCACAGAAGACTCATTATCCCATTAACATCGGAGTGGCTCCGGGTCACCGTGAATGTCACCAGGAAGGGGCTGATTGATCCCCTGCTGCCCAGGGGTTATCCTGAGGGGGCTTCCCGGGACATTCCCGGCAGGTTGGATGTGATCCAAGGGGCAAACTGAAGATCCTCACCCCCCTTCCCTGGAATACCTGGCCTGGAATAACCCCGTATTCCGGCAAATATCTGTCTGATTCCAGCTCCAGGAATGAGCTTTTCCAGCCCTCCCAGAGGGAGCTGTTAGAGCAGTGACCAGGCTTTTCCATGGAAACCCATTTTCCATGCCCACAGCCCTCTCCCTGGAGCATTTCCTTCCGTGGTCATCCATCCAGGGAGTCCTGACTGTCCCGTCAGTGTGCAGAGCTTGGAAAAAGCCCCTTGGAAAAAGCAGGATTTCCACCCCACAGCTGGAAAAGCGGCCCCTTCCCTTTCCCTGCCTAATTCCGGGCGGAAACCCAGCCTAGGCTGGCAAGGGACAGAGGCTTCCCTGTTTGGATTCGGGATGGGGATTTCTGCGGCTGAAAGTGGCTTTGTGATTTTTCCAGGAACGCTTCCTCCCTGGCTCCGGCGTGGGATGCACACCGCAAACGGGCTGTGGAGGGGAAGGAGCAGGGAAAATATTTAAACAAGGATTTGGGAATGAGCTTGGATCGCTCACTCCGAGAGCAGTTTCCGAGGCCGGTGTTAAAATGTGCTTTTCCCTCGGAGCCTCCGGAGTTTTTTAAGGACTGGGATTGGAGTTTTGTGGCTGGAAAAGGCCATAATTAATCATTTGTGTTCCCAGTGTGGATGTGCTTCCAGCAGGTCCTGTTTATTTATCCCATTTATCCCATTTATCTTCTCCCCGCTGGATCAAAGAGCCTTTTAGCACCCTGGAGTTTTCCTCCCAGGAAGCTGATCCCATGCTCATTTATCCATGATCCCGGGCAGCCCTGCTCCTGCTTCCAGCACACTCCAGCTTCAGGTTCAGAGTGTTAAATTCATGGATATCCCCCAGGGCAAGAGACACATCCAGCTCCCAGCTAAAGCCTGTGGAAAGCAAGGAAAATCTTCCCTCTGGGAATTACAAATGGGAAGCTGTATCCTTTGCCTGGAAGGACGGTGCAGCCAGGTGGGAATTGGGATATTTCCTCAGGAAACAAATTATAAAATAAGAATGAATGGACTCAGGGGAAGTTCAGTTGGACATCAGGAATTTCTTTATGGAAAGGCTTGGAGTGGGACACTGGGGGAGTCCTCATCCCTGGAAGTGTCCAAGGAACAGCTGGAATTGTCACTCAGTGCTCAGATAAAGTGGGAAATGGACAAAGGTTGGAATTGATATCTCTGAGGTCTTTTCCAGCTGGAATCTTCCCACAATTCCATAAGGACTGAGCGAAGCAAGGGCTTCACACCTCATTCTGCTGGAGGCTGTGGAGAGAAATCCAGAGGCTCCTTCCCACCTCCCTAGGCCTCTTCCCACCTCCACAGCATTGGGATTTGGCAGAAAGGAGGGGAAATCCTGCTTCCCATCTCCCTGGTGGCCAATCCCAGAGAGCCCCACCCTCCAAAGGGATCTGGCCTCCTTTCCCAGCTGGAATCCCGAGGGAGCTGGGGTCTGCTCCCAGCTGGGAAGGAGTTGGGCTCTGCTTCCCATATCCTGGCTCCCCAGCCCCTGTGTTTCCCTGGCTGCCTTTCCAAGGCTTCAAGGAGCCAGTAATCCTGAGGGATTGGAGCTGGAGGTGCAGGAGCTGCAGCTCCCAGAGCATTCCAGCCATGACGCGAGCATGGAGGCATTTCCTAGGCCTGGAGAGCCCTTGGGAGTCTGGCCTGGGGGTGGATCCGTGTCCTCCAAGGGCTGGAATCCTGGCTCTCCAGCTCTGGAGTGGTTTAAGTGGAATTCTTGGTCGGAGTTGCAAAAGAGCGGAGCCTCCCTGGGTGTTCTGGCAGGTGAGGGGATGGATCAAAGCTCTGCGTGGCCTTGGAGCTCCAATGTTTCCCTGGATTTTAGGAATTCTGCTTTGGATTTGCTCCCAATTCAAGGCCTGATCCTTCAATTCCACCCAACCCAGGATATTCCAGCCTGGGGTTCCTGGGGGGATGCTGCAGCTCCAGGGATTGCTCGGAACTTGTCCAGGCACATCCCAGCTGAGCAGGGAGCCGGTGGGGGGAGAATTCCAGGTTTCCTGGCTCCTTCCTTCGGTGACCTTGGGAGCTTTATCTCCATGAGTCACCAAGGCAAATCCTGGACATTGAAGGGAGTTTCCTCTTGGATCTGAAAATACGGGAGCCAGCCCCACATTCCTTTGTGGTTTTGGGGTGTGCCAGGATCAGGAGGGATCCAGAGGCAGAATTGCCTGGGAAAAAGTGGCCTCAAAACTCTTCCCTGCAACCCCTGGATAATTTTCCAAGAGTTCCCCTCCAGGCATTCCAGAGGGAACAGTGTCAATCCATGGCCCACTGAGTTTTCCTATCCAGCTTCCAGAGGCAGCAACAGGGTGGCCAAAAAATTGAGGAATTGTTTAATTCCTCCTTAAATTTTGGGACTTGTGATTTCCACCTGCACTTGGAGTTGGGATGGAAATTCTCCAGCTGGGAATGTGGGAGAAATCCAGCTGGATTTCCATCCCTGGGTGCTATAAATGGGGGGATCCAGCTGGATTTCTATCGCTGGATGCCATAAATGTGGGAACGGGGCCTTGGGAAGTCCCTGGCACAGCTCCACCTCCATCCCTGTCCTGGCAGCTCCGTGGAGGAGCTGTCAGGATTTGATGGAGTCAAGGAAAAGTTCAGGAACCTTGGAGTTTGACTGTGCCTCGGGGCTCAGGGAGCACAAATCACATTCCCAACAGCTTTATGGGAATCCTTCTGTCCCCCGGGGAGGGGATTCTGCTCCAAAATGATTTTATGGGAGAATTCCAAGGAAGTAGAGCTGTGTTCAGTGCCCAGGGAGAGTTTTCCCTCTCTGTGTCCTCCTTCTGATAGCCTCTGGAAAAACAGGGCCTTCCTTCAGAGAGGATTCTGCTCCAAGCGGGTGGAAAACTGATTTTGTTGGAGAATTCCAGGGAAATTGAGCCATTCTTGGTGCCCAGGGAGAGCTTCCCCCCTTTCCTTCTCCCTCTTTCCCACAACCCCTGGAAAAACAAGGCCTTCCTGTGTGGAGATTTTGCTCCAAAGTGATTTTAAGGGAGGTTCCAAGGATGTGGAGCCATTTTGGAGCTTTCCCTCCCTGTGCCCTTGGAACAACCAGGCCCTGGGAAAACCGTGGGGAGGCAGAAATTTGGGAAGGGACAGTGAAGCAGGAGAGAAGCTGAAGCAGCTGCATTCCTGTCCCAGCGCCCCACAATTCCTAGGAATCCCAAAGCTCGGCGGGATATCCCGAAGGATTTTTACCCCAAAAAGAAGAACGAGGTTGGAGCAGAGGGTTGGATGCGCTGCAGGAAAAACTCCTGGAAGGGCCCGGGGGTGCACGGAGCACCCCAGGAAGCGAATCCCAAGGGAAAGGCCAGCTCCAGGCAGGAGGCTGCTCCTCGGTACCTGGCTCCAGGCGCCGCTGGCAAATCTGGGATATCAAAGGCCTGTCAGGCTGGGGAACGGGACAAAGGCCGGCGCATTAATGATTAACTCCGCTAAAAGCTGCGGCTTTTTCATTCCCAAGGCGCCGGGAAGCTCCAGGCCCATGTGACAATCCCGGGCATTTTGTGGCAGATTGGGAAAAGCTCGTGAGCAAACACAGGTGCTCCGGAGTCAGGGACAACCACAAACAGCCGCAGCTATTCCAGCCGAAATTAACTCCTGTGTTTGCCTCCCGTTTTTCCTGCCGGGAGATTTTCCCTGCTTTCTTTTTTTTTTTTTTTTTTTTCATTTGAGGCTTTCAGGGAGAGAGAAGAAAAGGAGTGGGAAAAAAAAAAAAAAAAAGGGAAAACTCCCCCAAAGGCTCCTCACGTGGAAAAAGCTGAGGGAAGTTATTAAACAGGGAAATAAAACGCACTCCTGTTTTTTTTAGGGAGTTTATTGGGGAATCCCAAGCAAACGCGCGCGTGGGATGTTGTGGGATAACCCTGGAGCAGCGGGAGGGGAGGGAAAAGGGGAATTTGGGGATGTCTCCCCACGGAATCCGGGTGTGACCTCGCTGTGGCTCAGCCCGAAGGTCCCTCTAGTGGTTTCCTTTGCTTCCATGAGGAATTGCCGGGGTTTTATTCCCCGCTCCAAGATTCATCCCGGCTCCCAACCACTGTAGGGAGCAAACAGCAGAAAATGGGGATCGAGTCCCAGAAAAGAACTTTGAGATGGGAGAAGGGCTGCAAAAATCCCGGGAGCAGCCTTGGGAATGAACAGCAGCGCTGGGATGGGGAATGGGAATGCTGCCTCTTCTCCCGGCGGGAAGGAGGAGGGGAGCAGCGTCCCGCTTTTCCAAGGGAGGGATTTGCAGCCTTGCAGCGCCAGGTGATCCAGGCTGGGACAATTCTGTGGATTTTGCTGCAGGAAAGGCTTGGCTCCCGCAGGTTTATCCCCATGGAATAAATATCCCTGTGGATTTGCACCCCAAAAATTGGGATAACTCCCACAGAGAGAGGAGGATTCCAGTCTGCACCATCCAAGGGTTTTTTTTGGGATGGGGCTTGTCTTTGGTGCAAATAGGGTGTGGTTTTGGGATAAGGGATGGAGGGATGGGATACAGGGAATGGCTTCCCACTGCCAGGGATAGATGGGATATTGGGAATTAATTTCTCGCTGTGAGGACGGGGATGTCCTGGCACAGTTTTCCCAGAAAATCTGTGGCTGTCCCATCCCTGGAAATGTTCAAATCCAGGTTGGATGGGGCTTGGAACAGCCTGGGATAGCTGAAGGGGAATGATCCACAAGCTCCCTTGTATCCCAGTCCATGATGGAATTCCATGATCCATTGCCTCAGTGAGTGGATTTAAGGAAAAAGTGGAATCCACAAAGTGGATTTAAGGAAAAATCACTCTGATCCAGCTGCTGGATCATCTGGAAAATCCAGGAAAAACAACCAACCTGCCCTGGTGAATGGAGCAGGAGGAGAGTTGGGACAGAGAGCAGAATTCCACGAGGAGAACTGGGAAGCAGCATCCAGACCTTATCCCAAGGACAACGGCTGCAGATGGGGACATTAAAAGGGGACATTAAATTCCATGTGTTCCGTGGGATTATCCTGGAAGCGATCCCGATTTATTTTGCCAAATTGAGCTCCAGCCAATTCCTCTCCCAGGCGATGGTGGATAAATATCATTAAATTGGGAAAGATGGAAGCCAGTGATGCCCTTGGATCAGTGGGAACAAACACTCGGGAAGGGAAGGACAAAACCAGGAAATTGGGATGCAAATCATCCAAATGAGGCAGATCAAACTGGAGGGAAAATGGGATGGAGGCTGGGAAAAATGGGAAAACTGTCGGGATGTCTTTGGAACTTTGTTTTCCAGTGAAAAAATGGTGTGGGGGGGGGGGGTGTGGGAATTACAAAAATGGGTTGGGAAAACTTCTGGGGGGATTTCTTGAAGAGGGAAATATTGCTTGGGTTGGAAATGTTGTTTCCATTGGATCTTGGCATTTTAGGGATTGCAGTTTTTGGGATTGAGGCCAGAATTCCTGGGAATTATGAATCTAAATCTCACAATGAGGGGAGTGGAAATCCCAAGCACTTCCCATTATCCAATGTGGATTACCATCCTGGAACATCTCCCTGTTTCTGTTTTTGGAAAAGCCAAATCCCTGGATTGATCCGTAGCAGGTGGAATTTAACCCTTCATTTGCCTCCTTTCCAAATAAAAGATTTTGGTCTCCCATTTTTTTCCCTAGTTTGGAATTTTTTCCTCTATGAATTCCCAGAATAGGTTGGGTGGGAAGGGACCTTAAGGACGATCCCATTCCCACTCCCTGCCATGGATAGGGACAACTTCCACTGTTCCCAAGCCCCATCCAACCTGATTTCACTCCTTGGCTGAATATTTCTCATTGATCCGCTGCTTTTGGTTTCCAGGGAGGGAAAAGATGGAAAACTGGGATCTGGGATATGCTGGGCTGCTCTAGGACAGGGGCATCCCTTGGAATTGGGAAAGATGGAGCAGATCCAGCTTTTCCTGCTTGGAAATATCCCCCTCTCCCTTTCTGCATTCCCAGTGATTCCAGACCCTCCAAGACACCAAGGGAGTTTTATCCCAGCATCCATTGGGAAATTCCAGGGGTTTTGGGGGTTTAATCCCATTTCTCCTGTGAGAATAGGGATGACTCCTGGCAAAGCTGGATTCCCAAACCCAGTGTGGAAAAGCAGAGGGTTTGAGCTGTGTCCAGGTATATTTTTCCTGAAAAAAAAAAACAAAACAAAAAAAAACCAAAAAAAAAAACCAAAAAAAAACAAACAAACAAAAAAAAAACCAAAACAAAGACAGAAAAAAAGGGAAGTGATCCCATTGGAATATTGCCCATATCCTGACTGGGTATGTGATCAGTGACCTGGAATACGCTCAAATCCAGGATAAATCAGAGCTGGATGGAATTCCCGCCCCACACCCCCCCTCTCCTGCCATTTGGGCAGCAGAGGGAGCAGCCAGTTCCTGGCTTTCTCCTCTTCCTGCTTTTCTGGGAAGTCAACAGGCCTGGAAAGGCTTGGAATTCAGGAACCCATGCTGGTTTAACTGAGGTCACTGGCAGAGAAATGGGATAGGGAATTCCGGATTTGGGGAGGAGTTGCTGTGCCAGGCTCATGCCAAGGTTGATCCTCTCCCTTTTTCCAAGGTTTTTCCAGGTAAAAGAGACAAAAATATCCCACATATCTCCCAGAGCCCACAAAGGGGTTTCAAACCAGGACAGATCCAATACCCCTCCCCTTTCCTGATGGATTTGCCCCTTGGAAACTCCCAAAATCCCGCCAGCTGCACCTCTGGAATGGCTCTGAAAAGCCTGGGAATTCAAATCAGCTCCAGGTTTTCTCCTCCTGGGAGTTCATCCATCCCTGGCTCCCTTTTCCCTTTGTCTCCAAATTCCCTTTGTCCACCTAGATTTGCCCCTGGATTGTCCATTGTATTCCAAACCCGATGGGATCCAAGGAAAGGTCCTTTCAGATAAAAACAAGGAATTAGCACCTCAGGATTTATTGTTGGAGGTGAAATTCCTGCTAGGAGGTGATTTCCAAGGAAATTTGCATTTGGAGATGCCAACATTTGAGCAGCAAATTTTCTTGAAATCAGGAGTTGGGATTTGGAAAAGTTGTGGCATTTTAATGGGAGAAAAGTTGGAAAAAAACTCCCCAAAAATTTAAAAATCCCAGATTTTATTGGATTCCTGGCAAGGTGGGAAGAGGGAATATTCAGTTGTGTTTTCCCTCTCCCTTCCAGGTTTATCCCTGGCAGTGGGAAGCAATTCCTGCAAATCTCCAGGAAGGGCCATGGATCTTCATTCCCAGGCTCATTTCCATGAAATAAATGTCACCATAAAAAACCGGGATCTCGGGAGAAGGTGGAAAACATATGGAGCTGTGCCAAAGAGGGCTCATTAATGTCCCACTTCCCAGCTGGAGTCCATAAAGGCTCCATTTCCCGGGATAATCAAGATCCAAGGGCATCAGGAAGGCTCCATGGGGGAGCCATAAAGCCTTGGAATTGCACATGGACACTGTGGAATCCCGAGAGTGGGGCAGGGCTCTGCTCATCCCAGGAATGCTTCCCAGAAAACCTGGGAGCAGCCGGTGTTGGAGGCATGGAAAGGGCTCCAGGAGGAAGCACTGAGCTTTTCCCAATTATCCTTGAAATGCTGGGATGGGCGGCATGGAGATGAGGGGCTGGAATTCCATTGGGAAACAGCTCCTGATGCAGTTTTTCATTCCCCCTCTCCCTCCCTGCATTCCCAGGGACTCCAGAGAGTTTTCCTTGGGATCCTCCCTTGGTGGACACCAAGGGAAGTGGATCCTGGCTCCAGCCATATCCAGGGGGAAATTCCAGGGGTTTTGTGGGTTTGATCCCATTTTCTTCTGTGGGACCAGGATGACTCCTGGCAAAGCAGAGGCTTTGGGATGTATCCAAGAGGAGTTTTTCCTAAAAAAAAAGGACAGGAGGGGGGAAAAATGAGGAAGTCCAGCCTGTGAGGTGGGATGCACATGGAATATCAGCCTCATCCCACCCCCTCACATTCCTACTCTCACCCCCTCGTATTCCCACTTCCAGACCCTCATATTCCCACTTCCAGTCCCTCTCCCATCTGCTCTCAGCCTTCCATCCTGGGCCTTTCCATGCTGCCTGTTCCCTTTTTCCCGTCTTGTTTGCTTTTCCCACCGCCGGCCCCTCTCCCTTCCCACCCTGGCATTTATTGGATTTCTCCCTCTTTTCTTTTTTCTCCCTTTCCTTCACCCTTTTCCAAGCAGGGGAAAAACTCCCGGGAGTTGCTGGGGCCTGGATGAACTTTTGACCCTCCCGGGTTTGGATTTTGGAAGGAATTTTAGCCGGGGTTGTGTCCCTGCTCCAACACCTGGATCCCAGATTTCCTCCTCCTGGGATACTGGGCTCCGAGTTACATCCCAGTGGGAGGAGAACAAGGAATCTGCTTGGAGATTTCTGGGAATGAGAATTTTTGGGGGTCTGGGAGTAAAGGAAAAGCAAAATGGAGCCGGTGGGGCTGTTCTGGAATATTGGGAATGCTCCCGATTTTCAGACTTATTTCAAAGCGTCATTCAAAATATCCTGGTTTTTCCAAATCCCACAATTTTTCATCCAGGAACTATTTTGAAAATATTTTTTAAATTCCAAGTCCACAAAAATTAATTAAAAATTCCACCCCAATTAACTCCAAATCAAACAAAAAAATGTCCCTTTTTAAGTTTTCACAGGGAAAAAATTCCAAAATTCCCAAATCCTTCCAGGCATCAGATTTGACTCCAAAAAATGAGTGGGAGACAGGATTTTAATGGCACTTGGAGTTTCTGTGGGATCTGAGAATTCCTCCTGGATCCTGGCCAGCTTGGCATGGAAATATCCCTGACAATTGCTTCTCACAAATCCCCAGGAATTCTGTTCCCAAGTATTTAGGCCCAGCTGGAAATATCCAAGTAGAGCCCTGGCTTTTTGGGATGGGTTTCATGAAGCAAAGAGCGGTTCAGGGTCATTCCCAAGGATTTTTGGAGAGAGATTTTGGGAAGAGGAATTGCCAGGGGGTTGCTTCTCCAGAGGAAAATTCAGGAGGTGGCTCCATGGGATTCTCTGATCCTCCCCCATCCCAGAAAAGGGGGGCAAAGGGGGATTTTTTTTTTCCTGGAATAGGAAGAAACATTGGGACATGGTGCTGTTTTCCTGGATTTTCCCAGTCCTGGCTCGCACCTGCCGCCATTCCCACCTTCCCAAGGGTGTTTTTCCCATTGAACAAACAGCTGGATTTAACCCTGGAGTGGTTTTATTTGGGATATCAAACCCTCTGGGTATTCCCACCCCACCGCCATTCCTGCTCTGCCCGAGCCATTCAGGGAGGCCTTGGAAAAAAGGGGGGGATGAAATTCCATCCATTGAGCCAATCCCGCTCCTCCCAACACCCTCTGGATCCCCATCCTGCTCCATAAAGGACTTTCTGTCCACAGCAACCCGGAAGCAGGAATGCTGTCCATGGTTTATGGCAGCTCCCGGGATAGGGAGCAGCTGCCCCCGGCCAGCTTGATTGGAAAAGAGGGAATGAGCCATAAATTAGGGAAAGTGGGAAGGAGAAAAGCAGGACCCTCCGGGACTCTCGTGGCTGTAGGGTCAGAATCAAAGGAAGGCTTGATTTGATCCCATAATTTCCACCGGCTCCTGGTTTTTTATGGGAGCAAGGACAAGGCCGGGCGAATTCCAGTGGCCATAATTCCCGGAGAAATACTGTACTTACATCAGGAAAAAGCTGGATAAGCTCCCAAGGTGCTCCGGGTCCTCCTGCTCTTGGAAAACGTGGATTTGGGAGTCTGGGGGACGTCAGGTGCCTGTGGTTTTGTGGGAACAGGGAATTAAGGTGTGCTTCCCATTGGTTCCAGGTGGGATGGGAATTCCAAAGCCACAATCCCAGGGATGCCAGGGAGACCCTGCCGGCTCTTTGGATGTTCCTAAAGGGAATGAGTGCCCAAAGCTGGGAAGGAGTGAGGGGTTGGAAAATTCTCACAGTCTCAGATTCCCAAAGGCAACATCGGCCACGCTTCTCCCTAGAACTCCAAACAAAATTCCAATGGATACGCATTAAAGGGACGGTGGCACTGATGGAGATTCCTGGGATTTGTGGTGCTGGTGGACATTCCCAGTGTTGGGAATGATGTTTTAGGAATAATTCTCTTCATCCCACCTTGATCCATGTATCCATGGGGACACAGGATGGAGTTATCCCAGAATCCCGTATCATCCTGCTCCCAACATTTACGCGATACCTCAGCTTGGGATGTGGTTTTCCATGGTTTAGAGGCTGGATTCCCCCACATCCAGAGGGAGATCCGACCTCTCCTTCCCCTCATCTCCCCCAGGCACCCGGAATTCATTCCTTAAGGGAGATGATCCTGGGAAATCTCCCTTTATATTGGATAATGAGCCTGGCATTTTGGGAATGGGAAGAACAGTGCTGCTGTGGAAACGCTGGGGAAACATCGGGAAAAGCCCCATCCCTAAGGAACATCCTAATTGTCCTTGCTCCCAAGCAGTCGATAGCATCCAGCAGGCTGATCCCGAGTTTCTGGGAGCTCTTGGAATGCGCTGTTTTCCCCGGGATCAAGGAATTAAGGTTGGGGTTATTTGTATTGATTCCAGAGCCTCCGGCTCTGTCAGTCACGCTCGGATTTGTGGAGCACAAATTCCTCCTTTAAATGTCACCGTGCCTCATTCCCGCTTCCATCAATAATTCCGGAGCCGGGATTTGTTTATTAACCCCCAGAGTTCCCTTCCCGCCTTGCTCCTCCTTCTCACACACACACACACAAAATAAAAAAGGGGAAATTGGAGTTCATTCCAGGAGGGAAAAACCCTCTGGTAAAATTTCTGGGCCCTCTAGCGGTTCATGGGAATTTGGGATGGAATTTTGGGACGCAGTTTCCTCACGGTAACGTTTGGATGGAATTTTGGGGTGCGGTTTCCTCTCAGCAATGTTTGGGTAATGGGAATTTGGGCTGGAATTTTGGGATGCAGCTTCCTCTCGGCAATGCTTGGGTAATGGGAATTTGGGATGGAATTTTGGGATGCAGATTCCTCCTGGCAGTATTTTGTTAAATGGGAATTTGGGCTGGAATTTTGGGCTGCTGTTTCCTCCTGGTAGTATTTGGACAATGGGGATGCAGAGGAAGATTCCTGAAGCTGAGACAGGTTCATCGGGAGCCTGCTGCACCCAGGGATTCCCTGGAAAAGCGGAAGCAGTGGGGCTGCTACGTCACGCTGGGGCTGCCTCCCAAGATTCGGGATAAGGGCAGTATTTATGGAAGTTCTTTGGGATCCCTGGGCAAACAGCAAACATTCCCTGAGTCCTGGGCGGGCGCTTCCTTAAGCTCTGGCTCTATTTGGCCACGGGCCGTTTGTAAACTTGCTGATGATATCAGGGAGCCATTTTCCAAACAAAGTCCCGCTCCCGCCACCTCGAAATTCGGGAATATTGACACTGCGCCGGGCGCACGCTCCACAAACATTCCCGCCAAGGCCGCGGCCAAATCCAGCGGCGTTGTTTGGAAAACCTTTCCCACTCATCAGCCTCTCCTCACACGCTGGCACTGTTCAATTACCATCACTTCCAGAGCCTTAGGAAAACACCCCGTGTCCATGTAAATAGAGAGATCCGAAAACTCCCCGGAATGTTGGCTTTTCCAGACTGGAGGTGATGTTTTCCTTCGCTCCAATTTGTTCGGGAAACTAATCAGGCTGGGATAAAGCCGTCGGCAAATATGGCAGAGATTGACAGGCACATGTCAGAGTTTACACAGTCTGGCCAAGTGTACAGATCCTGCGGGATCGTGCGCCGGGAATGCTGCGCCGGGCACCAGGAGCCTCCGGAGCGGCTGACACGGCCTGGAATGCGAAAGCTTCCCAGGGAGGGGGGGGAAGCTGAGGATGAGGATGCTCTGCTGCATCCTGGATTTTACTGAGGGGCTGGAATAGGCCTGGACTGGGGTGTTCCAGCTCTGGGATGTGCCAGCCCCGGGATGCTCCTGGTTTGGAATGCTCCAGTGTTGGCATTCCCGCCCCAGTCTGGAATGCAGAGGCTTCCCAGGGACTGAGGGGAGAGCTCCGAGAATGAGGATGCTCTGCTGCTTCCCTGATTTCACTGAGGCATCAGGGACTGGCATGCTCCTGGACTCGGATGGTCCAGCCCTGGAATGTTCCTGGACTTGGATGCTCCTGCCCTGGGATTCTCATCACAGCCTGGAATGTGGCGGCTTCCCAGGAAGGATGGAGGAAGTGGAGTTATTCCAGCGCAAACAGCAGGGATTGGCCTGGGATAGGGATGTTGTGCTGTTGAGATTCCACTGAGGGATCAGGGACTTAGATGCTCCCAGACTGGGATGTTCCAGCCCTGGGATGCTCCTGGATTTGGATGCTTTGGCTCTGGGATGCTCCTGGACTTGGCTGCTCCAGCCCTGGAGTGCTCACCACAGCCTGGAATGCAGAGGCTTCCCCAGGGAGTGGAGTGAGAGAGGAATTATTCCAGTTATTCCATTCTTGGCTGAGTCCAGGTGGGATGGGGATGCTCGGCTGCATCCCTGGCTCTCCCAAAGGATCAGGGACACAGCTCTGGGCTGCTCCCACTGGGAAGCTCAATCCCCGGGATGCTCCTGCAGCAGCTCCAGCAACCGCCTGAACTTCCCCTCTGCATCCCAGTCAGAGTCACTTCCTTTTCCAGGAGGGAAATGAAGCTCTTTTCTCCCAGGATTTGCCCCTGTGGGAGCGGACAAGGAGCTGCTCCAGGAACACCTCCAGGACAAGGGCATGGCAGGAAAAAAACACAGGAAAAGCTTTGAGACAAAGCTCGGGAAAAGGTTTTGCCACAAGATTCGTTGTCCTGCTGTAGCAAGGTCCAAAGGCTGGATTCCCTTGGGTTTTCCATTGCTCAATCCCACTTTTGTTGACTCCCACTCCAGAGTTGGAGCCGGCCCTGCTGGCACCTGGATCCCAAAATCCTGACTCCAGGAGGAGCAAATAAATCCCTGACGTTTCACTCCATCTTATCCAGAAAGAAAGGATTTAATGGACTTCCCGGCCTCCCCTCAACCAAGGGAAGTATCCCAGAGCCTGGATGTTTGCCTGGAGGGCATGGAGAAGGAGCCAACTTGGAATGTGTGCTGGGGGCAGCTGGAAAAAGCCCCGGGCTGGGAGCCCACAGCTCAAATCCTCATTTTTCAGCCTTTCAGGATCTTGGGATTGGAGCCTCTGCTGTGATGCCCATTCCAAACCTCAGGACATGGGATTTGTGGCTGCTGTGGGAATTCCTGATGGAAAAGTGAGGATTTCTTGAAGCAGAGGGTGGAAATGCCACCCCCAGCCCAGGGATGTGGAGCTCCTCTCCTGCACCTTTCCCAGGTGTATTTTTTGGAATACCATTGCTCCAGGGTGCTGAGCTGGAAGTTTAGTATCCTGGCTGATCCTAAAAGCCATGGATGGGTTTTCCCATCCGGCTCTGCCTCTGGATTTCCAACATAAAATCTTTTGTGATAGACACAGAGAGATAAGGAGATGCTAAAGAAAATTCCTGCCTTTCCCTCTCCTGCTGCTCCCATAGGCTGCTCCAACCTTTCCAAAGGGGCAAAGCAGCCTCTGGAAGGACTTTTAAGGGAATGAATGGATAAATCCAGGAACTGCAGGTGAATATGTGCCAGTGGTTGTGGATGGAGACTTATTTGGAATCTCATTGGGAATCAGGGTGACACCTTTGGGGATGGTGGGGATCCAGCGGGAATGGGGGAGTCCTGCAAGGGATAGAGGGATCCTGGTGGGAATGGTGGGGTCCTGGAAAGGATAGAGGAGTGCTGGTGGGAAAAGTGGGGTCCTGGAAGGGATGGTGAGGGTCTGGCAGGGACAACGGGGTCTCAGCAGGGATGGGAATGTTCCAGTGGGAATAGAGGGATCCAGGCAGAGAAACCGGGATCCCAGAAGTGGTGACAGAAATCCCAGCCAGAGCTGGAGGCGGCAGCCAAGGGCACCTTGTCCAAGGGGAAAAGCAGCCTCTGGATAAATCCAGCGGGTCGGGGCTTTCAGGAGCCTTGTTCGGGATCACGGCGGCATCAATCACTGTCGGCTGCTCCCGGCTGGAGCGGCGGGAGCGGCGCTTTGTCCGGGCCCCGCTCCCGCCGGGATTCAATTAGTCATGGTCAGGGGGTGCCATTCTTGTCCCGCCATTCCCGATTGTTCCCAAAGCAAACAGCGCCGGGATGGGCTCTGTGATCCTGCCGTGCCCTCGGCCGGGACACAAAGGGAAGCGCTCCCCGCCCGCCCTTTGGAGCTTGTTTGCCAACTCCGCGCTGGGATGCAAAAATCCCGGGATTTTTCACCCCCGTGCAGCGCCCGCAATTTTTTATTTCAAACCTAATCATCGATGCCTGGAATGCCGCAAACCCGTGTCCGCTTGGAATATAATAATGATGGACAGCCCGGCAATTAGCCGGGAACAACCGCGCTGCCACCGCCGCGGTGTCATTTGCATCCCTGGAAAACTGTCACTCCCGGCTGGAATAGCCTCGGGAGCCATCTGGCCACCGGGCAAGCCGCTCCTCCGAGGGCCGGGGAGCGATTTCCTCCTGCCGGGGAGGTTTCCCGGGAATGCTGCTGGGCCCGCTAATTGCCTGGCACCTCCCCGTCTGTGCCCCCCGCGCCGCTGTCGCCTCGCTGATGGTGGCAGCGCCACCCAGGCCGCTCCGCCCGGGAGCAGCTTCCGAGGGGTTGTAACCCCGGCGGAGCAACAAACACCTCGGGCCATTCCCAGCGATCCCGCGGGGCTGGAAACACGGGATCAATGGAGCAGTTGGGGTGCGAAGCCTGGGTCTAAGTAAGAGCTAAACCCTGGTCTAAAGCAGTCAGGACTGAAGTCTTTTCCTAAGGGTTTGGGGTGTGATCTCTCAGGAATCTTTTTAGCCTGGTTTTCCAACCTTGAGGCTTGGCTTGCTGGGGGGATAAATGGATTTCCAGGCTTGGAAAACACAGCCTTTCCCATACAACAGGAATGCAGAAGGTTTTGGTGGGCCTGAGGTGTTTAATCGAATCCTATGCTCTTCCTTAATCATGGAATGGTCTGGCTTGGGAGATCAATCATCCCCCCCCCCACCTTCCATTAATCCAGGCTGCTCCAAGCCCTGTCCAACCTGGAACAATTCCAGGGATGGGACAGCCACAGCTTCTCTGGGAAAACTGTGCCACCCACTCAAGGAAGGATTTCTCCCCAATATCCCATCTAATTTTCCCTTTTTTCTGTTTGAACCATTGCTCCTTATCCTATCATTCCAATTCCTGATGAAGGATCCCTTTCTGATCCTGGAGATCGTGGAAATTGTGGTGCAAGGGAGGAAAATTCCTTAGGGCAGGATGAGGATGGAGAGGAGCTGCCTCCTATGTAGAGAGAGGGAAGAGGTTGTGATGAACTTGGAATCCCAGGATTTTATAAGCTGAAAAAAAACCTCCAAGACAGTTGGATCCACCCCTGCCAACCGCAGAATTCCTGAAGGAAAATCACCACCGGACACTGCAACAAAAGGAAAAAATGGGAGCCATCCCCACCATCCTATTGATATTCCTGCCTTGCCCCGCTCCTCTTCCAAACCCAAAAAGAGGGAGCAGTGGCAGCGATCCCGAAATGCCAGATGCTCCCGGGGTGTCACTCAGAGATGTCCTTTTCCATAGCGGGATTCTCCCGGCCCCTTGACAGCTTGATTTAGGGCCGCCCTCGCCTGGGGGGTTGACATGACAACTGTGGGATGTGTCGTAAATATCCCAGGAGAGGCCTGGAATTGTGGGGTGGGATTGTGCGGGGGGCATTGTCCGGCATGCGGTTGAGCCGGCGGCGGCGGTTTTGTTTGGGAAAGAAAGCGGGAAGGGTGAAAGGGAAGGGGAATAATAATGGGAAAAAAAAGAGGGAGCTCCATTGGGAGTCGATTTGGGCTTTGGTTGTGGGGCTTGTTGGACCACACGGCATCTCCCAGTGATCCCGAATCCCATTGATAGCAATTAGGCTGGAGAGGGACTTTTGACAAGGGCAGGGAGTGATGGGATAAGCGGGACTGGCTTCCCACTGCCACAGGGATGCTGGGGAGGGATCCTTCCCTGGCAGGCTGGGCAGGCACTGAGTTTTCCCAGAAAAGCTGTGGCTGCCACATCCCTGGAAGTTTTAAAATCCAGGTTGGAGCAACCTGGGATAGTGGGAGGTATCTCTTGGAATGAAACTTAGATGAGTTCAATTTCAACCCAATCCATTCCAGGATATTTTAATACCCAGTTTTCCAAAGAGATGGTGTTTGAGCATTAAATTTTACTGGAACAGCAGAATTCCACGATTCCCTGGACTTCACCATTCTGGGGCAAAACAGAGCAGCCCATGCTTGAAAAACACCTCAGCCCTGACACCATTCCAAGGCCTTTTCCCAGCTGGAATTTATAAAGCAGCACACACAGGTTGATTTTGGTTTCAAATTGAAATGAGACATTCCTGAAACAAAGGAAAACTTTCCTCTCCTCTCCCTCTTTTATTCCTGCTTTTATACCCAGCAAGACAAATGACAGGGAAAAGCTCCTTCCCACTTTTTTCCTTTTCTTTTTTTTTTTTTTTTCCCTTTTGTAATTTGGAAAAAAAGAGCCCGACTTGAAAGGAAGATGAGCCCGAGCAGCAAGGGAACAAAACCCGTCAGCGGCTCCGTGGCCGGGGATTTCCAAATCCTGGAATGCGCCAGGGTTGCGAGGGAACAACCTCTGTCATTCCCAAAGCTTCCCGAGGTGGAGGAGCTGAGGAAAAGGGGCAAAAATGGGGAATGGTGGCAAGTTAAATATGGAATATTAAAGGGGAAAAGGAGCTTCAGTCATTCCCAGGAAGGCTGGACTGCCTTGATCCCGGGAGGGGAGTGGATTTCCCATCCCAAGGAAGAGCTTGGGTAGGGCTTGGAGCAACCTGGGATAGCAGGAACTGCCCGAGGATGTGGTGGGGAAAACCTGGATGAGCTTTGGAGTCACCTCAGCACTGGGCTGGGTGCTGGATCCAGGAGAAATCCCTTTCAGGACCTTAGGGATTATTCAAGACACATCCACAGCCTGGAATGGGATCAGGAATCATAAATGCACCCCCAGTCCTTCCATCCCTTCCTGGGTCATCCTGACAAGTTTTGGTTGGGGTGTGTTGGGTGTTTGTTCTTGTGAACAAGTGGGAAAATGGGGAGGTTTCCAGGAGGAGATGGAGCTCTGGGATTCATGGATATGGCGTTTCCATTCTCCCGTCAATATTAGTCCAGACTGAGGTGTACTTTGTGGAGGAAGCCACAGAAAATGGGAATCCCTTCCCAAAAATCTGGCTGGACCTGCCACCAGGTTGAGGGGAGGAATCTCATCCCATGGGAGAAGGGGAAGGGATCATAGGGAATGCCCAGGACAATCCTTGTCATTCCCACCTCCATCATAGTCTCCCTGATGCCATGAATCCATTCACTATGGGAATGCTAGGATGGCTGGGATGGCTCTGGGACTGTGCCACCTCTGCTCCCAGGAATGTCAGCCCTCCTCCTGGGAAGTTCAGCCCTTCTCCTGGGAATCTCATCCCTGCTCCAGCCCCTCCTGTGGCACTGGAAGCTCCAGGCAGTGGAGCTCCAAGTGCTCCAAGAGCAATTCAGGAATTTCAGGACCCCCAAGGTAAATAAAGGACCCTTTATTTTTTTTTGGGAGGGGGGCTGGGGGGGGGGAAGAATCCAGACTCACCAAACCAGTCCAGGGTTTTTTCCCTTTGAGGTTTGACTCCAGGGATTTAATCCCTGGGTGGGGGGAAAAAAGAGGATGAGGCAGGAGAGAAAAGGAAGATGACACGGGATGGGAAAAGGTGCCTTGAATTGTCACCTGTGGGTCAGTCTGGAGGAGTCTTATCCCCGCTTTTCCCTGGATAAACACCTCCTTTCCCTCTCTGCTCCAATCCATAGATCCAAGACTTAGCTGCAATTTGGAATTTGGGGCTCTGGCTCCCAAATTATCCCGGAGAAGCACCCCCAAAAATCCAACTGCAACAACACCGGGAAGCTCCAAGCTAAACCCAAATCCCCCCGAAATTCATCCCGCTGGATCCTTCCTGCTTCACCCTGGCTGGAGCAACAAATCATTGGGATATTCCCAGAATGTCCAAAGGTTTGGGATACAGGTGGCAACATCTGCAGCTGCCCCGGGCAGGCGGGGAGAGGCCGCTGTGAATTATTTAACAGCGGTGCCATGACCTCCATTAACAATGGGAGATGCTTCCCGACCTGCGGGAAGCGCCCTGGGAAGCAGCTGGATCCAAATCAATCTACCGGGAGCCGGCCTTGAATTTATTATTGGAAGCGGGCTGGGAAGCAGCGAGAGACGCCGGGATTTTTCCCCGGGAATTGGTGGCTAAGCGAGGCTTGAAATCAGCTCGGAAATCACTGGTTTTTCCGCGGTTTTTTTTGTTTTGGTTTTTTAAAAATTTTTTCCCCTCTCCAGCACTCCAAGGCTTTTCCAAGCGAAACTTCCTAATCCCCCGAAGTCGCCACTAGACTTCTTGCCTCCATGGCAACCCCAAAGCATTCATGCAAGTGATTGGCCTCCAATGAATTTTAGATAAGGCGGGCTGGCAGGGAATTGATGGGATTTTAATGCAGAAGGAAGCGCGGGGAGGGAGGGGCGGCGGGTTCATATTTGAATAAAGCAAACACGGCGCACAAAGGGCTGACAGCTGTAAATGACATTGTCAGCACCGAAATTATCAGCCAGTTTACAATCTGTTTGCTCGCCGTGAACAAACACCATGTGTGTGGCATCCCGGCGCTCCAAGGAATGGCAGGAATACTTCCCGCCCTCGCGCCGCCGGAGCTGGGGCTCCAAGGGAGCCGCTGCTAAAGGAAAATTGGCTTTTCCCCCCGCTCTTCTCCGTCTTTTTTTTTTTTTTTTTTTTTCCCTGCCTTTGAAATAATTCATTTTCGGGTTTGTTTTCCTCTCCTTTTTGCTCTGGTTTTTGCAGGGTTTTTTTGCAGCATTCCTGGCTCCACCATTCCTGGCTCCAAACCTCTCGTTTCCCAGGAAAGCTGCATCCCAACACCTCTGCGGTTCTTTTCCCCCTTCCATTCTTTGCTCAGCAGATCCCGGCCTTGATCCCCAGGAAGGTCAGCCTTGCTCCCGGGAATCTCAGCTTTGCTCCCGGGAAACCCGATACTCCCGGAGAATCTGAGCTCTGCTCCCGGGAATCTCAGTCCTGCTCCCGGGAAGCCCAGAGCTCCCGGGAATCTCAGTCCTGTTCCCGGGAAATTCGTCCCCTGCTCCCGGGAATCTCAGCCCGGGGTCTTCTGGGCCTTGGCTTTGCCCCTTGGCTCTGCTTTGCCCCAAATGTCTGTGAGAAAGCATCCCCAAAAATGCCGGTTTTCCTTTGGAGTCAGGCTGGAAAATTGGTGCCCTTTCTCCTTTGGATTCGCGAGTTTTAAGGACAAAAAAAAAAAAAAAAGAAAAAAAAAAAAAAGAAAAGAAAGGAAAAAAAAAAAAGCCGTTTTTCTTTGGGATCAGGCTGGAAAAGCAGTGTCCTTCCTCCTCTGGATGTGTGAGTTTAAGGGACCAAATAAATCCCGATTTTCCTTGGATAAAAGCTGGAAAGTGGTGTCCCTTCCCCTCTGGGTGTGTGAGTCTAAGAGACCCCCAAAAAAATCCATTTTTCTTTGGATACAGGCTGGAAAAGCATTGTTCTTCCCCACCTCTGGAATTGTGAGACAAAGGCACAAGTGCAACAAGTTGTGGGATCTCAGCCCACCTTGATTCATAAATCCCACGATAATTTGTGTTCCTCCTTTGATCCATAAATCCCACCATAATTTATGTTCCCTCTGCCTCAGCTGCTGGGTACCTTCCCTTTTTTGGGGATTTTTAGGAAGATTCCCATTATTCCCTGCATCTGTGGACCCTGGCAAAATTCTTGCCCACAAGGTCCTTTATTCCTGGGAGATTCCTGGGAATGAGCCTCCCTACAGCCCAACGTTCATCCCAAACCTGGGAATCTGCCTTGCCCAGGTGGATTTATCCCACCCCATCCTGACCTTTCCATCCCAAAGCTGGGAATCCACCTTGCCCTGGTGCTTTTATCCCATGCCATCCCATCTCATCCCAAACTTTCCATCTGGAAGAGGCCATCAATCAATTCCCCTTCTTTCATGCAAATACAAGGGGAAAAAATGGGAAAAAGCAGGATTTATTTGCTCAGCGGGGAAAATGACTGAGAGGTGAGCACGGCCTGCTCGGAGCAGATAAAGGAGCTGGAAAAACACCGGGAGCACCCGGAGCCGCCGTTCCGGGCAGCCGAGCATCCAAGGCCGGGGCGTTGGGATGCAAAGTTGATCCAATTACGGCTGAGGCTTGCTCCATCGTGTCCCTCTTCCCATTTGAATCCAAATCACTGCTCCCTGCTCCCTGGCCTGGCAGTGGGAAGAGGGGGCCGAGCCCCCAAAGCTGTTTGATTTGGAGTCGGGAATGTTTGCCCAAGAGCGGGAATGCAAATGCGATTCCCGCCGCCGGATAAATTTCCATATCAGCTCCAGCTCACATGGAGAGAGTAAACATTCTGTTTATCTCGAGTGTCACTTGATGATTCCCGGAGAATATCAACCTGACCTTGTGCAGACATTGGAAAAGCGGGAATGAAATATGGAGGTGGCCACATACAATTGACTCCGGCAGGAGGCGTCGGAAAAGCCGGCGTAATTCAGGGAGAGGGGTGAGACAGCGGGGTCGCCGCGGGAAAATTGGGATAAAATTGGCCCCGAGGAATGGCTCCACCCTTCGGAGTCTTCTCCCTAAATCACAGCTCCGGACTGCGGGGAGATGCCGAACTCCGGGCGGGAAGGGCAAATTTAAGTGGGAAAACGACTTTCGAACGCAACGCAACACTTGGATTTTGGGGGATTTTTTTAACTCCTGGATGGAGTTTTTTTCCCTTTCCTGAAGTTTATTCCTGCCCTTTCTAGGCTGGCACCTGGAAATAATGGAATTGGGGGTTGTACAGGGAATTTCTACATTGCTGCTTTCATGGGGTTTGGGATTTTGGGGAAGGAATAAGGAGATTTAGCAGGGAAAAATGTCATGGTTAATGGGGGAAGTCAGTGATTAATGGGGGGAAATTCAATGGATAAATAATGGGGGGAAAGGTCAGTGGATATTGGGTGAAAATTCAATGGATATTGGAGGGAAATTCACTGGTTAATGGGAGAAATTCAATGGATAATGTGAAAAATTCAATGGATAATGGGGGGACAAGTCAATGAATATTGGGGGGAAATTCAGTTGTTAAAGGGGGAAACTTCAATGGATAATGGGGGAAATTAAATATAATGGAGGGAAAATTCAGTGGTTAATGAGGAAACTCCAGTGGATAATGGGGGAAAATTCAATGGATAATGGAGGAAAATTGAATGGATAATGGGGACAACTTAATGGGGGTAAACAAGGGAAAATGGAATGGATAATGGGGAAAACTTGGTTACTGAGGGAAAATGGAATGGATAATGGGAATTCTTCCCCTGCCTACAAATCTTTCCAGGCTCTTTCAACTAGACTGAGTATTTTTATTCCCTGCTCCATCCAAAGGGAAAAGAAGTGTGGAGAAGAAGGAAGATTTTCCCCTGATGCTGCTTTAAGGAACGATTTTGGGTATTTAACAAGGAAAGGAGCCATGACTCCCCAGAAAAAAAATCAGGAATGATGGGATCTGACATCCCAAAGCACAAGGAAGCCAAACCTATTTTCCCAGGTAACTAAATCCATGGGAAATCACGATGGGCCCTGAAAATCTGAGTTTCCTGTGTGGCACGGGATCGGTAGGACATGAGCAGGGGGATTCAGGATGGGTGCCCACCCTGGATATGGGAAAAGCTGGAAGGATCCCCGGAGGGACAATTCCCAGTGCTGATCCCATGGGTTCAGCACAGACAAAGGCTGGAAAGGGAACAAAAGGCAGAGGGAAAGAAAGGAATTCACAGCACCTATTTGGGATCGATTCCTGCCTTATCCACATCCCAAACCTGTCAGGGAATGTTTTGCCATCACAGTTTCCCAGGATTTAGGATCCTTCATTAATTCACAAGCATTGATTATTGAGGTAATGCTGCATATCCCAAAATCCTGGTGGGGATGGTTCCAATCCAGAAGCAGGGTACCAGAGTAGGGACGAATTTGGGAAGAGAGACCAAAAATAGCCTCTTCCAAAAAAAAAAAAAAAAGAAAAAAAAATCCAGGAAAAAGAAACCAAAGTGGATTAAAAAACGCCCCATCCTTGATCTGTTCCCACATTTTCCAGGGAATATTTGCACTTCTAAAAGGCAGAACAGGGCTTTGGGCTGATCCTGAGAATTCCCTTCTGCTGCTTTGTCTCAGCCAAGGGCAGCCAAGGAAAAGGGGGACTTTTCCCGGTGGGAAGGGAGGGCGGGATGGATCCTCCCTCACTGAGGGAATCATTCTGCTGGATGGAAAAATTCCCATCTTATCCATTGGGATACAGCATTAATATTTAAAGTTCCCGAGAGGAATAAAAAAGTTCCTGAGAGAAACACCCATAATTCCCAACTCCTCTGTCTGCCCCGTTTTCCTAGACTTTTGAATCCCGAAGGAGATAATTCCATTATGGTTTCTCTGGGTTTTTGGAATGCAGGGAGTTCCAGATGACAAAATTCCCATCAGTTGGGGCGAGGGTGATCCCTATGGACCAAGAGCATCCAGGATGGTCCAAACCTTCTTTAATCTTCTTGTTCCCAGGTGGTTTTCCCAAAGTTTGAGGAAAATCTTGGCTCTGTACAGGCCACCCTGGAGCAACCTCCGTGTCATTCCACCTGGGAACCAAATTCCCAGTTCTTCCCTTGGCTCTGGAGCTGGCAGAGTCCCACCAATCCTGCCAGTCCCCCAAAGCCAGGCCTGGTTCCGGAATGCCGCGTAGGAATGTCCAATCTTACCATCCCATACCTGGAGAAAGAAGGAATGTGGCCACTCTGGGCTGGCAGCGTTGGAAGTGCTGACCTTTTCCCTCATGGAATCTGCGGAGTTGCTGGCACCACCTCAATTCCTGCTCCATAATGAAGGAATTTTCCTCTTTTTCAGGGAATTCTGATCGAGCCAGAGTCCAGCGCAGGAGGATGGTGCCATCTAAAGGAACCAGAGCACACGGAGAGCAGCATCCATGGATTCATTCCCTCTTGCTTCCCAAGGGAATTTCAGATGGGTGTGGGACAGTCTCACTTAGGGATAATGAGGGCCCTCATTTACATGAAATTTGCTTATTCCTGACAAAGCTGGCATCCAGAGATATTTCCCACCTGGCTCCTTTTTCCCATCCTGGAAAATCCAAAAGAATGTTGGATGTCTGGGATCCCCAGTCCAAGGAGAACAGAGCCATCACCCAAAGCCCAAGAGTGTGATCCCACAGGATTTAGGATCAGGTTTGGAAATGCCATATCCAAAGTAGACAAGCTCCATCCTGCCCCAGGAGCTGCACTGGAGCATTGGGAATAATCACTGGGAACCAGAATCGTGAACTCTGGCATTGAATTCCAAAAAATCCTCTCGGCATACGCAGCCAACAAACCCAAGCCAATCCCAGCATTCTGATTCCACCTTTTTTCGGACTGGCTGCATGCTAGGAAAGGAACAGTCAGGATTTATGGAGTCGCCACAAAATTCTGGCAAGGTGGGACTTCCCACCAAATTCCAGGTGCAGGAATTCCTTTGGGCAACGAATGAATTTTCCCCAGCTTTTCCCTTTTCCGACCTCTCTTCCCAGGCTGCTGAACTCCAAGGGGATCAGACCACCTGGGATGAGGACATCACGTCCGTGCCATTAATCACCGCAGTTACCTTTCCACCCGGAGCGTTCCCTTTGTCGGAGCCTTGCCTGGAAATCCTGGAAAAACAAAGGGACACCACCCCGCAGGGCTGAGTCAACACTGCATTCACCTCCTTAATCCACAGCCCAGGCTCAGCTAAGCCCAGCTCTAAACCTCCACAGAAAGCTCCAAAGCGGGAGCCAGCCTTTCCCGCTGTGGAGAAAGGGGACGATGACAGAATCCATTGAAAAAAGTTTTCCTGGGAGTCCCAAAGCCACAGATCCGCATTCCCATCCCTGGTGGCATTGGGAAGACGCGCTGGGACATGTTGTCCTACGGAGGTTTTCCTGGGAGTCCCAAAGCCACGGCTGCGCATTCCGATCTCCAGCGGCAGCGGGAGGGCGCGCTGGGACACGCTGTCCCATTAAAGTTTGGCTGTGGAGCAACAGGAGATGAAAGACCTGGAATCCGTCGTTGTCAGCCATCCAAAGTACACAGGATACGGATCGGAAAAACAGGTCCCGACAGGATAATCCTATTTTTAGGCGGTTCCTGGAGGAGAGCAACGTGGAATCAAGAGCCAGAGGGTCTGGGATCATCAGGGATGCATCCATCCATCCAAAGATCTTGCACCAGTCTCCTTGGGAATGGGATTCTCTGTTTGCAGGATCTGGGACTTTTTAGGTTCCTCTGGATCCTCCATGAAATCCTGGAGTGGTTTGGATTGGAAGGGAGCTTAAAGCTCATCCCATTCCAAACCCCCTTGCCATGGACACCTTCCACTATCCCAGGTTGCTCCAAATCCCATCTAACCTGGCCTTGGACACTTCCAGGGATGGACCAGCCACAGCTTCTCTGGGAATTCTATTCCAAGACATCCCTGTCATTGCAGGGAGGAATTCCTTCTGTAATTCCAATCCTGAAGCTTCTAGCTCCAATCCAATCCTCCAGCCAGCCAGGTGCTCTGTTCTCCAGAATGCCGGAGCCTCCACCGCAGCATTCCCAGCATTTTTGCCTGGAAGTGTCATTTGGGGATCCTCGCCGTAGTCCCACCTACCCGAGCCTATTTGCAAAGTAAATTTACTCGGGATTTCCGATCCCTTGGAAAGTTTTTCCTCCTCTATTGATTTAAAATTACTGGAGTTGACATTAGGAACAGCTCAAACAATTAAAGGGAGAAGATAAATAACTGCATCCAGGTTCATTTTCCAAAATGCAAACACACGGCTCTCCTTACTCCATGATCCTGCAGTGAAGTGCCGTGGAATTGGCCGATGTATTTCCAATGGATAACATGGGATTTTAGCCAAAAAATCCTGATTTTTCTCCCATAATATCCTGATTTTCACCACAAAAATTCTTGATTTTCCCTTCAAGCATAAGCAGCTCAGTTTTTTGAGGGACACCTTCCTGCTGGAATTCCAAGATTTGGAATTTGATTGGAAAAGGGCACAGTCCATGCCGTGCTTCCCGTCACCAAACATCCCTCCAGGGAATGTGCTCATTCTCCAGGATGTGATTATAAAAATTGGCTTTGGGATAATCCCGTTAGGATTTGAAAAAGAGGGAATAACAGCAGGGTTATGTTGTCAAGTGGTACCAGAGGGCTTGGGAAGACTGAGTTTGGGAACATCCAAGGCATACCCTGAAGGAAGAACAGGGGAAAATTAATCATAAATTGATGATGATGATGCCAATTAATTTCATGGAGAAACAGGAAAATAGGATAGTGGAAAAATAATAACTCATAATGCCCACCTTGGAAAAGGCTGGTGGGAAGATTGGGATTTTGGGAAGCAGGACATGGAGCCAGGATCCCCTGGAAGCGGGACAAAGGCAAGGAGAGCTGGTCGTGTGCTGCAGATCCCGGTGCTAAAAGCCAAGGGCACTTGGAACTAATTGGGGTGTAAGTTACAGATGAATCCCATCCTCAGGAACTGCGGGCCAGGAGCACAAAGGTCCGCAGGTTCTTAGGGATAATCCCATAAAACCTCATCCTGCAGCTCTTTGAAGGCGCCTCCCGCCCTCCAAGAGGAGAGCAGCGTCTCCCAGCAGGCTGAACATTCCAAAGGGAACTCCGGCCTTATCCCATTCCTCCATCAGCATCCCAAGCCAGGTCCAAAATCAGAGGAACTCAGCGGAATCCGATGGATGCCAGCACATTCCCCATTATTCACCACCCAGAATCCCAGACCTGGGGTGGAAACCTTGCCCAGGAGAAGCAGAGCGGGAAAACTGCAGGGAAATTATGGTTGTTGTTGTTGTTACAGACAGAAAATAAAATTAATAACATTTGATAACTATAATGTCTATACTATTGTTAATAAAAACTATTATTAGCATCATAATATCTTTATTATCATCATTATTATTGTTCTAGTCATATTAATATTTTATTGATATTCCTATTTTAATGATATTCATATTATCGAGATTTTTAATTCAATTTTTTTTTTCTTGCCTGCAACCTGGGCTGAAAAGTCACAGGAAAACATTAATTAATCAAATAATTTTATTTATTTATTTATTTATTTATTTATCAGCCTGCAACCTGAAACATTATTATTGGCATTATAATCCATTAGGTTTATTATTATTACTAGTAGTAGTAGTAGTAGTGCTACTACTACTGCTATTACTACTACTATTACTTTATTAATAATCACCATCAATATTATAATTATTATTTTTGGCTTAATGCTCTCAATATTTAAATTACATTGCTGTTTTATTGATACTCATATTGTTAATGATATTTGTATTATCAACATTATGAAATCAATTTTTTCTGCATGTAACCCGGGCTGAAAAGTCACAGGGAAACTTATTGATTAATCAATTAATTAATAAATTAATTTTATTTATTTATCTCTCCACCTGCAACCTGAAACATCATTGTTACTATTATTACCGTTCTTCATGTTATAATAATATTTTAATTAATAATAATTCTTATTACTAATTATTATTATATTAATATTATACATGTTAATCATATAATATATGTTATTATTGTTATTATTATTATTATCATCATCATCATCATCATTATCATTATCATTATCATTATCATTATATTTGTTAATTAGAATGTTAATTATTATTACTATTACAGTCTCTTTTTTTCTGCTTGTAACCTGAGCTGAAACATTGCAGGAAAACATTTGAAATAATAATAATAATAATAATAATAATAATAATAATAATAATAATAATAATAATAATAATAATAATAATAATATGTTATTATTACTATTACTATTACTGTTACTGTTGTTATCATTGTTTTTATTACAATTATGAAGGGAAAGCGAAAGGGAAAGGGAAAGGGAAAGGGAAAGGGAAAGGGAAAGGTGGAATGCCATTTGGAATTGTGCCTTTAGGCAAAGCTTGGTGTGCCTGGGAATCCCCTGGGCTGGGATGCGCTTCCATATTCCGGGAACTGGAATTGTCACCCTGGGCCATGGGCAGGGAGCGTGGCAGTGCCGGGCCCAGCTGTGCCTTTCCCAGTCTCCCACCAGGAGAACCATGGGGGCCATCCCAGTAAAACCTTGGCACAGGTGGAACGGGAGCTCCAAAATTCCCCCGACTCAGGCAGGATTCACTGCAGAGATCCCGCCAGGAGCGGCTCATTCCCCCAGGAATGCTCCCACCCCCTCCAGACGAGAGTGGAGCAGGGTCCTCACCTTTCCCTGTCCTTTCAGTTTCCCGGGACAAGCCAGGAATCTCTCCAGCCAAGTGCTCTCCGTGTTTGCTGAGCCATTATCCCCTCCCTGCTCCCGAGGAGTTTCCAGGGAATCCAATCACAGCATTCCAGAGGCTTTCAGCCTCTCCTCTGGGCAAACACGGCCATCCCAGCCCACTCCAGGATTTCTCTTTTTTGCTGGAGTTCAATATTTGTGCGCAGCTCCTTGGAAAAACATTGGAAACACCGGGCACAGCTGGCCTTGAGCAGGGAAAACCTTGGAAATGGGTGAGTGGTGGGAAAGGGATTCCCTCATACCACCCAGTGGGATTTGCCATGGAAAAGGCAAATCCAATGGGAACCATTCTCCTTGGACCTGACTTGGTGATCCTTATGGATCTCTTCCAGTTTGAAACATCCTATGAAATCCAGGAATGGTTTGGGTTGGAAGGACCTTAAATCCCCTCTCATTCCAATCTCTTCCACAGACAGGGACACTTGCATTAATCCAGGTTGCTCCAAGCCCCGCCCAATGATTGTCCAATGGTTCCATAATTCTTGGCACATCCTTGGAAAATAGAACCTTCCCCATGATCAGACCTGGCTGTTTCCAAACCACTCAAATTTCCTAGGGGATTCCATCAAGGAATGACCAGATGCCAAAGGATCCCCTTGGAAATCCCTTGGACACCTCCAGAACTCTGAGCCCAGCAAGGGGTTGGAGTGGGAGAGGGTTTGGGAGGGAATTCTGGAATTCCAGACAGATTTCATGCAGTGCACATTGCCCACCAGCACATTCCCTCTTGGCTCCATCCCCAGAGGATCCCAGAGAAGAGGCACCTGTGGAGACTGAGGGATATCATGGCAACATCCCCCATCCCAAATAAAACCAGGCTGTGTTGGAATTCCTGCCTTATTCCCAGATGAATCTGAATCAGGGCTGAAATTCAAATCCTGAAATTGGAAACCTGAACCTTTGTAATTGTTCCCTCCTTTAATTCCAGAGCTTGGGAATGGGAGCCTTTTGTTCCTGCAGACAATTCCAGAGGATCTGGCTGGATTCTGGAGACAACCTGTCAGAAACTAGGCTGCACATTCCCATCAAATCCATGGACTGAGGAGAGGGCATCAGCCCGGCTTTCCAAAGGGAGTTACAGCCCTGAGGATCATGATCCCAGCGCCATGAATTCCCTGGAATGGTGTCAGTGGAGCTGGATCCAGTGGCAGCGCTGTCTCCAGGGAAAAGTGGCTTGGAATAATCCAAAGAAATAAATGCCACACCCAAATTTGGGATTGGGAACGTTTTCCTGAGCAAGGGAATGATGGGAGGTGCAACTCAGCTATTCAGGAAAACAGCAAATCCTTGGAATTCTAATAATGGCTGCAGCAGGTGGGAGGGAATTTTTCCCCTTAGCTTGGCCAAGGCCAAGAATGAAATTCCAAAGGAAGGGATGGACAGAGGCAGCTGGAATTCTGTCTCTGAAATCACGGAATTCCTTAGAATTCAATATTCCATATTCTTCTCTCAACAGAAGTCATAAAAAAGAGGGATTGAGGGTCTTTCTTTATGGAAGGTCCTGGTCACTATTCCCAAATTTTTCCCTTTGTTGCCCCTTCCCTGTGCCCAAGGATTTGCATTTAGGGATGATCCATAAATTTGGGAACTGCTGGAGCAGCAGAGGAATTCCTGGAGAGTGACAGGGTGGGAATTAGGGAATGCTGCTCTCCTTGTCCCTCTTTTCCCTTTCCAGTGGGGAAAACTGGAGCAGATTTTAAGGTGTGGTTCAGCAAAATATTGGAATCTTTCCCATTCCCACTCAGCAACTTCCAGGATTTCAGTGGATTTCCTTTTCTCTCCATGGATTTTATTCGTTGAGAGTGATGAGTTTTACACTAAATTAACTCTTAATTTATAGATAATTAACTCTTAATGACGGAGTTATAAATAGAGGGAAAACTCCCTGGATTTTCCCTGCTGAATATTTTCCGGGTTGGAAAAATCTTGGAAAGGGAAGAAATCCCAGCCCGGCGTTAAACAAACCGCATATTTCTCCCGGTATAAATTGATTTAATATTCCTTTGAATCAGCCCGGTCGTTTCCTCAGCCTTCCTTAAATTCCAACCCTTTTCCAGCCCATGTCCCGAGTATCCAAAGGTTTGCCGGATGCTCCCTCCAGTGGGCAAAAGATCGCAGAGCAGGAACGCTCCGATTTTCCTCAGGGGCTGGGAGCATTTTGGGATTGACATCCAAAGGTGCTTTTCCCATGTGAAAAATCCGCTTTTTTAGGATGTCTCATCCATCCATTCCTATGGAAGTGTGGCTGACCCATCCCTGGAATGTCCAAGGCCAGACTGAATGGGTTTGGAGCAACCTGGGATAGGGGAAGGTGTTGTGATTGGAATAAGATTCCCTTTAAAATCCTTTCCAACCCAATCCATCTTGGAATTCTGTGATCCCCTCCAATTCTTACATGGGAATTTCACTTCCTAAAGAATCCACCCCAAACCAATTCTTCCTTGCAGAGCCGATGTTCCACTAAAAATCCTGGATTTGCCACCTTAGAACAACTCCCGTTGTTCCTCATCAATTCCAACACCGGCGGCTGCCAGGTGGGAATGTTTGGTTAATGAACAATGGGAAAGGCATTGTTTGGGATTCGGGAAGCGGAGCGGGAAGAATGGCCACGGTCAGCAGCAGCATTCCAGAGTTCCGGAGGAACGCCGGGAGAGCACCGTGACCCATCCAAAGGCAGCTTTCCCATTAAAGTGCGAAATGTGCTTGGAATGCTCTCCGGATTCGGGATTTATGGAGCACTCCGGGCTTGGAATTGGCCGCGCAGGAGGGTCACGGTGCCTGAGGAGGTTGGATCTGTCCCAAATCTGTGGATGCTGGAAATGGAGGGCATTTCTTGGACACGCCGAGCCCGAGGCGTGCGTGGGGAATGTCATCCACGTGTTTTTACCTCCAGGAATTTATCCCATCTCCCTCTAACCCTCAGCGTTCCGCGCGGCCCGTTCCCCCTAAAAAAAGCCAATTTTCCCCGGCTTGGAGCGCCTCGGGAAGGCTCTTTTCCCGGGAATGCCGTGTCCATGAGCGGGATGGCTGCGCCAGACGGGTTTAATTTGGGATCACGGCCTCTGTCATTCCTGCTGGCATCGCCTTCCCGGGAACAATGGAGCTCCCTCTGCTCCAACAAGCACCTCCAGCAGGAGCGCAATCCAAGCTTTTTCCCGATCCACCCCCCCCGCCCCTTCCCGAGAAAACGCCGTTTTCCCATTAAGCCTGCAAGCAATTATCTGGGATTAGCAGCAGATCAAAAGGGATTATTTCCAGGATTGTTTTCCAAGCCCTCGGGGAAGGCGGGATGCTGATACCGAGCGTGCCGGGATGCGAGGGGGGGATATGGGGGGGTGGGGGTGGTCCCGCGCTGGGATCGATCCCGCTGGATCCAAGGATTTCCAGCAGGCTCTGTCCCGATTTTTGTCCGCTTCCACGGTAATTTTGGGGCAGATCAGCAATTTTCTTCCTTCTGGGAAAGGACATCGCTCCCGTTCCAAGCATTCCAGTGGGAAAACACTGCCCTGACTGCCTCAGTTTCCCCATTTTATGAGGGGTTGGAACTCCCTGGGAAAACCCTTTGGGAGCATCCATCACCGATTCCTTAAAAAACGAGTGTTGCACCTCGGGAGTTTCCTTAAGGAGCAGGAAAAGAGAGAATCTTTGGAGAGAGAAGCAGCCAGAGGTGCTCCCAACATCCACACTTCTCCATCCCAGTGTCCCAAAACAATTCCTGAAACAACAACTCGGGAAATTGTAAAAAAACCCTGGACGTGAGGAGATCCCGAGAGTGATTCCCAATGATCCCACACCCAGCTCCGCACTGATCCCACTCCCTTCTCCGGGAGGATTTAGTGGGATAGGGATTGTCGTTAAAGCAGGAGCATCCCGGTGCCTGCGGAACTCCATGGATTTGAGCTCCAAAGGCTCCGTGAAGGGTTGGAATAATCTGGATGCAACGGGATGAGGAGGCAGCTCCACTCCGATCATTCGGGCGTGCGAGGGAATGGAGCTGGGAAGGAGCTGGAATGCCAAGAGGGAGCTGGGAAAGGGGCTCAGACTGGAGAAAAGGAGACTCCAGAGGGACACCCGCACTTCCCACAACTCCCTGCCAGGAGGGAGCAGCCAGGTGGGATCGGGATCTGCTTCCAAGGAATAAGGGATGGGATGAGAGGGAACGGCCTCAAACTGGGCCAGGATTGGGCATCAAGAGGAATTTCCTTATGGAAAGGGAGGCCCGGCATCGGAACGGGATCCCTGTCCCGGGAGGTGTTCAGGGAATGCCTGGATGTGGCACTCAGAGCTCTGGGACTCGATCCTGGAATCTTCTCCCAAATAATTCTGTGATTTCCTTCCCTTGTCTCCCCTAATATTTCTCCCTACCTCATTCCCTATCCCACCACAACTGACGATCCCTAATTTTCCTGTTCTTCCCCCAAACCAACCCTTCCTTGGCCAGGTATCCAAAGCCGGGGGAATTTTCCTCTGGAAAAAGCAATTTCCATAAACGCCGTCGCCGCTAATGGCTCCTGATCGCATCTAATTCCCACAGCAAATTCCCGCTAATCCCGTTTGTCTGGGCTGCGCTACCTGAGGGAAATAATATCCATCCTTCCATCCCCTTTTCCCGCTTGTTTGCCAGGACTTCTCCAATATATTTTAATCCCACCATTTATCTTTGTCAACGGAGAACAAGGAATCATTTGCGGGAGAGCAAACGGAGGAGCGGGAGCTTGGAATTATTAACCAGGGGAAAGCAGGTGTTCCTCAATCCCGCCTTGATATCCTGGCAAAAACTTGGATCATTCTCCTGCTGCATCCTTGTGCCGGCAGCAGGAGTGGAGGGAAATTCCAGGGGTTGGGATTTAATCACGCCAGGGACGAGGTGGGAATAATCCACGGCTTTATTTGCCATGGAATATTGTTTTGGCTCCTTTTTTTCCCAGCATTTTTCGGGGGGAGAGGTGCGTGACGGGATACTTTTTGGAGTGATGGATCCTGTCTGGATCCACGCAGTTTCCAGCCGGGATCCACCCAGTTTCCAACCAGAATCCAGGAATTCCCCCCCACTCTCCTTCCCTGCATTCCAACCGCTCCTCCCGATCCTGCTGGGAAGCAAAGCCCATTCCCGGTGTTTTGGGGACAAATTGGAATTGAACCCCTCTGGAATATCCCTGACCTACTTCCAGCCCCTTCCCTGTATTCCCACCGCTCCTCATCCCCGCATTTGGGAGCTTTGCCCGTTTTTTCCCCCATTCCCGCTGTTTTCTCTGGCACCGCGTTTCCCGATGCCTTTGGAGACACATTCCTGCACTTTTTGGGAAGAGCCATCAGCAGCCACCTCTAATTGGGGCTCCTGAGCCGCTCCTGCTTTTTTTAGGGAGTTTTTTTAAAGCCTGGCTTAAATGGGGCTTTAAATGGGGCGCCCTAATGAGCCTCATTACAGCAGATCCCGGGATTTAATTATCCCGGGAAGGGAAATTCCCGCGGCCGCAGCCACCCCCGTGTCACCCCTCGTGTCACCCGCGCCCCATAAAGCATTGGAATGAGGCGAATTCCACTCAGGAATTCGCTTTCCCTCGGCGCTGTCACCGGGAGCGCAGGGTGCCGGGAGTTATGGGGTGCTGGGGACACGCGTCCCTGTCCCCAATAAATCCAGGAAAATCCCGGGATTTTAATAAAGGCTGCTTTATGGAGCGGCAGAATCCAGCGGCGCCTTGGAGTAACCGAGTGCCGCTGCCTTGGGATCGGGAGGAGTCTCCCAAAAAAAAACCCAGCGTTCACCATTCTGCTCCTTTCCATGTCATTCCCATCCAAAAATCATGGAAACCGTGCCTGTCGTGCTCGGAGCAAAGGAATTCCCGGCTCCTAAAAAAAAAACAAAGGGAAGAGATTCCCAGAGGAAAACTCTTCCCCAGATATTTATTCTCATTTTTGGGCTTTTCTTCCAGCTGTTTTCTCCCACGTCCCGGGAGTTCAGGAAATCCAGGGGAGGGGACAGGGATGGGCGGCACAAGGGACATTCCAAGGTCTCCGGAAAGCCGGGAGATCCTCGGCTTCCCGAGCTCATCCCGAGCCCAGACTCAGTGAGAAACTGGGATTTAGGAGGAGGAAACGGGATAGAGGGAGGCCATGGATCGGGATCTGCTCCATCGGTGGGCTGGAGTGATGTGGTTTTTTGGGAATCCCAGCATCTGGGATGAGCAAACTCATCCATAATTCCCTCTGGAAGCGCTCTCTCCCTAAAAGTCACTAGATGGCGGCCTAAGGCATCCTTTGCCTTTGGAAAAGCGGTGGAAGTTGGGAATGCCGCAGCTGCCTCCCCCTCCCCTCCCCAGCCTTTCCCCGTTTCCTGGAATCCCGAATTTCTGACAGACCGACGGCTCAGGGGCCAGAGCGCCTCTGGATCTGCTTCATCCCAGGATCCGTGCCCCGGGAATAAAGGTGGACAGTGGCCACAAATCCCAGGAATGATGAGTTTTCCAGGAGGAAAACGGTGGCTGAGTGTGGGAAATGAACCGGTTCTGTTGGTGAGGTAAAAAAAATGCTGGAATTCCTGGATTTGGGCCAGGTTGTGGAATTCTGTGGCCACTTTATTGGGAATTCATGATTTCGCCTTTATTCCTTGCCCATTTTTGTGGGGTTCTTTCCCTGGGGCTTTTTCGTGGAATTGTCTGAAAATACAGATTCCTCATTTGGCTGGGCTTTGGGTTTTTTTAAGAGGATTCTTTTTTTCCCGGAGATAAGGGTGTTTCCCAGGAGCACGGTATTCCTTACAGGTTTGCATCCTGTTAAACGGCCAGGATTGGAAGGGAGGATATTTTTCTCCCAAATTTTCCCGTTGTTTGCAGGGATTTCGTGGAGGTTTGATTCCCTCCAGATGTGCCCAGTGTCTTTGTGGATGTCGGGCAGGATCTTCCCACCCCCTGGAAGGGGATTTGGGAAGGGCAGCTCCTTCCAGGCCTGGAAAATCCATTCCCTGAGGAGAATATTCCTTGTAGGGCTGGAATATCCATTCCCCAAGGAGAATATTCCTTGTAGTGCTGGAATATCCTTTCCCTGGGGAGAGAATATTCCCTCTAGGCCTGGAATATCCTATCCCTGAGGAGAATATTCTTTCCCAGCCTGGAATAGCCTTTTCCTATGGAATTTCAGGCGATTCCAGAACTACCTTTGGACACCCAGCTCACAAATCCCAGGATGGTGAACTCCACGCTCCCAAATCCATAGGGAAGTGTGCTCCCAATCCTATTCCTGGCACAACCCCATGAAGTCGTGTCCTATCCTTGACCAAAGAGAGGCTGGAAATGAAAAAAATATCCCCCAAAAAAGTCCAGGATGTGCCGGAATTTTTCCTTTTTATTAAAATCCAGAGCGTGGCTGACGAGGAACCCACCTGGATTTGATTTCTTGTAATAAAAATTCCAATAATTCCCCCCAAAACAATTCCTGAGCGCTGGTTCCAATCTCCCGACCCTCAAGATGGATTTTAAAGGCTCTTGTAAAAGGAGGAATATTCCAATAATTCCGGTGCACAATTCCAAGATCACCTTTGCCTTTATTTGACAGGAGAAGAGGATTGTGCAGAGGATTTTATTTCTATTTTTCCATTATTGTTTTCCTTAGGATACAACAGGTCCAGAGAAAAGATTTCTTTAGGAGAATAGAAAAGAGGGAGGGATCCCTGGGCTTGGAATCACTGAGGGAGAAGAATCCCAAGGTTTGGAATCACTGGGAAGATGGGCAAGGAGAGGGAAAAAATAAGGAAGATGAGGAAATAGTTGCAATTTTAAGGATTTTCCCTCAAAAGCCCTTAAAAAAATCAGGAGAAGAAAATATTTAGTTGACAGAATAATTTCTGTGAGATTTGATTTATAATTGCTTTAAAACATGGAAAAAATGGAATAGGAAAATGAAAGTAAATTAAAAATAATTAATTAGGGATTTAATATTGAAATTCCTTTAAAACACGGGGAAATGGAATAAAATGAGGAAATATTAGTTAAAAATAAATAATTAATAAGGAATTTCTTTTTTGAAGGATATTGATGATTTTAAACTGGAATAAATTAAAATTAAATTAACTTTGAATTCAATTTGAAATAATTTAAAATTAAATATAAATTGAAAAGTAATAATTTTAAATTGAATTGACATTAAATTGAAATTGAATTTGAACATAATTTCCAAGAAATTCCATTAAATCTAGATTAAAATGAAAACTAAATTTAAATTACATTTAAGTAGATTTTTGAAATTTAATCCGATTTTATTGCATTTCAATATTTATGAGGCATATTTTATTAGAATATTGGATATTTATTATTTTATAATATAGATACAATAATGGATAAATTCTATCATGGCTAATTTATTTAATTAATTTTATGTAATGAATTAAATTGATTAAATTGATGAAATTAATTATTTCAACTAGTCAGAGGAATAAGCCCCAATTTAATTTAGATCAAGAGCTGTGTTGATAATTTATTCCTAATTTTTAAATTAGTTCCTATTTTCCCCACATTATCAAAATTTGCATCCAGGTAGGAGCTAAAATTCCCTTTCTGAGACTGTTGGGACCAAACCCAGTGGGAATTCCAGAGCTCTTCATTGTTAATAACAATTTATTAATTTTTAATTCTTAATTTATTAATTTTTTATAATTTTATATTTTAAACTTTTGTTTTTAATAATTTTGGCATCTGAGAATTGCTCCTTTCATTTCCGTGGAATCTTCTTCTCCCTAAGGAATGAGGAAAGTTGGAATTTCCTCCAA
This sequence comes from Agelaius phoeniceus, assembly GCF_051311805.1. Lineage (NCBI taxonomy): Eukaryota > Metazoa > Chordata > Aves > Passeriformes > Icteridae > Agelaius > Agelaius phoeniceus. The sequence goes on along the minus strand of NC_135267.1, from coordinate 111,747,461 downwards.
AACTGGAAATTTCCTGGCAACAGTTTAAACCATTTATGAATCTCCTGGATTTGGGGAAATTGGGATTGATTTTATCCTAACCTTGCAGGAAAGGGAAATCTGATGGGAAAACAAATGGAGGCAAGGGTTTTTGTGGGATTTGCATGAAATAGCAGCTGGAAAATCCAAGTTAAGAACTTCCAGAGTTTCCCATTCCTGTAATTCCCCAAGCACCAGCTGGGAATCCCTCGGCATTTGTGTTGTCCCTCAGGACAACCCCAAAATTCCAATGTCACCTGGTGCCTCCAGGTTATTCCCAGCTAAAACTCAGCCTTTCCAGGAATTCTTAATCCAGAAGAGATTTTCACCTTTTTCCCCTCTTTCTCATTTTCCCGCCTTTTCCCTCCTCTGTTTTCCCATATTCCCATGTCTGTTCCATGCTAAGCAAGCAGAGGGCCAGAAAATCCCGCCAGGTTGGGATTTTCCCTACGACAGCCTCACATCCAGCTTCGAATCCCCGGGAATGGGCAGGGGGAAGGTTGGGAAGAGGCATCAGTGACTCCAAAGCCCGTTTTCCCAGGAGAATTCTGGGAGAATTGCCAGGAGAATTCCCATTCCCAGCTGTCACGTTCCACTTCGGGGAGCAGCGAGGACCTTTCAGAAAGGACGGCCAGGAGCGGAAAGGGGCAAATGTTGTTGTCTGAAAACCATTGGCTGCTGATGGAAAGGAAAAGCAAAAGAGGCTCCCCGGAAGAAGGAGGGCCAGAAAGGACAGAAGAGAAGCAGGAAAAAGTCACCATCGGGGGTAGATCCCGATCGTTTTCCAAACCTCGGCTCAGTTGTCATCAGTGCCCTGCCGCGGCACTGGACGATGATTCCATCAGGGAGCACCGCCACCGGGACCTGCCCAGCCCCTGGAGCGCCCAAGGCTTGGCAGCAGAAGTCCCCAAGAGAGGAATCTCCGTCTCGGAAAGCGCCCAGGAAAAGCTCAGAGCCTCCAAAAAGCACAAGGTGCCAGATCCAAGAGGGCCCCGAAAGACGACTCTCCCAGAGCCCCGTGCCAGAAAGCGCCCGCAGAAAGCGGAGAGCAGGGTCCCCGCAGCCCAAAGGCAGCGCCCATCCCGTGCTGTGGATCCTTTCCCTGCCCTCCGGCTCCTCCCGAGGGCCCCCACTGCTCCAGCCCAGCTTTTCCCTGCCGGCCCTCGGTGGGGACATTCCGGTCTGCGACTGGAGGAGCTGTGCTCCCGCTTCCCGCTGCCACCTCAGCTTCCAGGAACTTCCATCCATCCACCCATCCATCCATCCATCCATCCATCCATCCATCCATCCATCCATCCACCCATCCATCCATCCCTGTGGATGAGCGAGCCACAGCTCTGGGGATGCCCTCCTAGGCAGGGAAACATTCCCAGGGAATTCCCACTTTTGGAGGGGAATCCTGTTTTTCCCCATGCCAGCTGGAAGGTTTGGATTTAATATTTTAACTCTGTTGTATCTGGATGTTGAGGAAATCCGGATGGGTTGAAGGGATGCTGCTCCCGCCAGAGCAAAGCCACATTCCAGAGGGTGCCGCAGCCTCTGGCACCTGTTATTCTCTAAAACAATTCCTGATGCAGAATTTCCACCCTTGGGAAGCCGAGCTTTGCTCCAAGGGCTGGGCTGAAACCTGGGATTCATTGGTTCAAATCCTCCAGTGGGAATACCAACCAAAAATACTTCCGGTTTTCCACTGGCACAAGGAAATCTGGGATGCTCCAAGCACCTGTTCCAGGCACCTTGATCCTGTTTGTCGGGGAAAAGTGGGAGCAGGGTTTTAATCTGGGAGAATTTGCTGCTGACATCCGGAAACATCTGGCTGCATCCCTTTGGATATCCCAGGTATGCGCCTGGAAAATCCCCTTTGGATAAAGGAGGGATCAGTGTGGGATTGACAGGGCTGGGGCTTTTCCAAGCTCATTTCCAGGTGTCCCAGGAGGGTTGGAATGGGATGATCCCATCCTAGGGAAATCCTTCTGGATGAATGCTGAAGGGAAAATGGGAAGGCGGGGTAATGAAGACCTCTCCAGGCATCTGGCTCCCATTTGGAAGCGGCGCTGGGAATCTCAGGTCAGGCGGGATGTGCTGGAGTGTCCATGCATCCATCTGTTTTCACACGGCCGGGAATGCTGGAAGCCTCCAACCCCAGAGGGTCGTAAATCCCGGCTCCGCTTTTCGCTGAAATTCAGCCCTGTCCAAATCCCGCACAAAGGCCCGGCTCATTCCCTGGATTTATGGCCTCCCGGGAAGCGTTGGGTGATTAAGGCTTGGCCACCAACACGGAGCAAACAGTAGGAACTCCGACAGCTCCAACTGGGAATGTGGGCCGGGATTTATCAAACAAATCCGGGAGAAATCCATCTCTGTTTGGAAGAGCGGGAGATATATGGTATGTTTGGGAGATGGACCCGGCTTGGGAACGTTTGGGAGGATTGGAATTCCGAGTCGGATCCGAGCTGGATGTAGCCAAGGCAAATATACAACTCCAGGCAAGGAGCTTTTCCAAGGGTAACAACAACATTCCTGGGCAAGTGAGGTCATCCCGAATTTTCTAGGCTGGGATTAAAAAAGCCAAGGGGAAAAAGTGCTGGAAAAATACAGGAGGGGTAAAAAGTAGGATAAAATATGTTGGAAGTGGCTGACAAAAAAAAAAAAAACGGGAGATGGGAAGGGAGAAGAAGGTGCTGGTGCTTCATTTCCAGGGAATAAAATTGGATGTTTGGGAATTTTTTGGGCTCAATTCCATTTTTTCCTGACTTAATGAATCCATTCCACTCACCAGCATCCCGGTTCTTCCCAAAAATCCTGTTGGAGGCAGAAAAGCAAAGGTAGAGAAAGGAGGGCGTGGTGGGTAAATCCTTTTGGATGGATCCAGGTGGGATCCGACTTTCCTGTGGGATGGGAAGGGAAGGGACATTCCAGGGTGGTGGGAGCACGGCTGTGCCAGGCAGGAGGGGATTTCTGGGATTGAACAGCTGGAAAGGAGAATTCCGATGGATCCCAGCATGGAAGGAAGGAATGATGGGGAGAGGGATCCCAGGAAAGTGCCTGGACATGGCTGAGGTGCACCAGGAACATCCTGGATCTATCCTTAGGGACTTCCTTATCCTGTGGCTCTGCCTGCCAGGAATGTGGAAGAATCATGGAATGCTTGGAATTCCATGATCCTTAAGATCCCTCTGGTTTTCCCCAGTTTATTAAAAATCCTGGGTTTTCTCTTTGATTCCAATGATTCTCTGGAATAATCCTGGGTTGGGAAGGCACTGGAGGGCTGTGGGTCTGGAATTTCCTTTTTCCAGGGAACAGAACCCCCACAGCTCCCATAAAATTCCCAGCAGCTGCGTTTACAAGGTGTGAAGCCATAAAGCAGCTCCTGAATTTTCCACACCTTCCCCCTGCTCCAGAGGCTGACGGAGCACCGGGAGTTGTTCCTCCCAGTCCTCGTGATTATTGCACAGTGTTCCAGCAGGAGCAGATTCCCAGCACGGGAATCCTAAGGATCATCCTGTGAGAATGGGCAGGGACACCTCCCACTATCCCAGGCTGCTCCAAGCCCATTCCAGGGATGGGAATTCCAGGGATGGGAAAAGGCTTGGATGGCAAAGTTATCCCAAAAAACCTTTGTGCCATTGTTTCTCTCCCACCAGGAGAGGGAAATGTGGAATTATTTTTCCCTTGGGATGAGATGAAGCTTTCCAACAGGAGCAGTGAAATCCCTGTGTAGTTTAGGCTTCCCAGGAGGGAATATTTGCCTTGGGAATGCCCCTGGGGGCAGGGAAAAGTGAGACTGGGAAGAGAGACAAATGAAATTAGCTGGAATTCTTGGCAGGGGTGGGAGGAGGGAAGCACCGATGGAGATCCAGGCTCCTGCCGGAGTTCTATCCACAAACTGATCGGCAGAAGAAGGATCAGCAGCATCCAGATGGAAAGCTCAGCTCTGCCTGGCTTGGAGTTCCTGCCCCAGCGTTTCCGGATCCCACGGACCTGTCTGGATTGCAGCTCCTGGGACTAGGAGCTCCCAATCCCATTTATTTCCAGCTAGCCCTGGATGCACAGGTGAAGCTCCCATGCCCGCCAGTAGTTTGGGGATTTTGGGAATCCTTGGAAGTGTGTGGGGGCCACATGGAATCAAATAATTCCCAGCTCCTGGAGCTGCCACCTGTGCCAACATCTCCAGGATTTTCCTGGGAATTCCCAGTTTGGGTGGCACCAAACCCATCCTGATCTGAATTTAGGGAATTTTGAGTATCCCACTTATATTTTGTCCTTAATTTTTTCTAGCTACAGTTCAAGCTGGTGGGAATGGCATAGGCCAAAGTTTTGGCAACCACATTCCCATTTTTCCATGGAGGAAATTGGTGGCAATCCTAAAATTCCAAACCCCCAAATTCCTCTTAAAACAGGTGTGGATATGTTTGTGACCTTTCCATGAATCCTTTGAGGATTTGGTGAAGGAAATAAACAGGGAATTCTTGGAATGGTGGATCCTTTTTCCAAGAAATCTCAGGACAACTTTGCTTTCATGTTTTATATGATTTTGGGGATTTTTTTTTCCAGGGAATGATGGAATTTCAGGGCTGTGCTACTGCAGCGCAGTGGGAATGGTTTCCCAAGCCTGCATCCCGTTTGATTCTCGGCTCCTCAGCTGGAAGTGAGGAAAAGCTTGGAATGGCTCCCCTTGGGGTGTTTTCCATACATCCAGGAGCAGATCCATAAGGTGTCTCTGTTGCCATTGAGAGGAATACACCCCAGGCTGTGCCAGGGGAGGGTCAGTTGGGATTCAAGAGGAATTTTTTCATGGAAATGGTGGTAAAGCATTGGAATGGGATGGATCCCCATCCCTGGGGATGCCCAAACAATGTCTGGCTCTGGGAGTTGGGCACAGGTTGGGCTCTGATCCCAGAGGGTATTTCCCACATAAACAATTCCCTAATTCTAATTCTGTGCCTCCCTTTCCAAGGAATTCCATGTGTGCCTGTGCCCTCTGCCCACTCAGCAAATTAATTCCCCACTCCAGCCGGGACAGAACGAATGGAAATTGCTCCTGGAGCTCATTCCAAGCTCTGTTTCTAAAAATTCCCTGATTTTTTACCTTCTCAATGTCCAACCACGGGCAAAAAAAACTCAGGAGCCTCCAGCCCTGAGAAGCTGGAGAAGTCCAAACGAGCTCCAGGTTTTCCAGGCAGTTCATTCCTCATTTTCTGTGGCTCGGATTGTTTATGTTCCCTCCGCTTCCATGAAAACGACGTCTTCATTAAAGCTGAAAAATGGATTTTGGGATTGATGGGAAGCGCTGATTTCCCTTGGCCACAGGCAGGAATGGGAGTTCCAGGGAACAGCCCCGTGCTCGTTCCCAGCTGATGGATGGCCTTGGAATGTTATTTATTTCACTCCGGGTTTTTCAGCTGGTTGGATTAAAAATTTATAAAAAATAAAAATAAAAATAAAAAGTGGGAAAAAAGCCAAGGAAAAGCTCAGCCAAGCTTTGGGATCACAGTGAAATAAAAGCCCGGGCATTGTTTCCACCCTGGAGCTGAGGGAGAGGGAAAAACTTTGGAATGGGTTTGGAGCCCTCATTGCTGGAGGTGTCTGAGGATTTAGGGGGCAAATTCTGGGAATAACCAAGTGGTATCTGCTTGATCATCCAAAGGAGCCCCAAAATCCTGGATCTGGATGTTGGTCCCAGTTCCTCCCCCAGCCACAGAGTGATCCCAGTATTGGGATTCTGACGGTCCCAGAAATCCCCATTCCATCCCTTTGGAGTGCCAGGATTTAAGGATCAGGATCCCAGAATTATTTGGGATATATAAGGAAAGAAATTCCCCAGCTCCCAAGTGCCTCCCCTTCAAGGCCACTCTGGATTTGCCATCCTGGATTCGCCATTCCGAATTTGCCATTCCCTGTGCCTCTGGAGCCATCCCTCCTCTCCCAAACGGAGACCAGGGGAAACAGTGGAAAATCAGGGGAATGCACAACACAACCCAAAATCCCCGCCTCGGGGAGCTGTGGCAGCTTTCTCTTCCCCTCACCCAGTGTTCCCAAAATTCTGGATCATGATTTCCAGTTTGGATGCCCCTGATGCGCAATGGGGAAATTCCACTGCTGCTGTTGGAATTGAGGGAAAATGGGGTGGGAAAAGGAGGAGTGCTGCAGTTAAAGCCAAACAATTTCTGGTTTTATCCCACATTTCCCTGAGCCAAAGTTTTCCCCTTTGTTGGGGAGGGAAAGAAATTCCTTCCCTTCTTGCTCCACTGCAACAGGTTTATCCCAAGCTCCTCCAAATTTCCAGGATCCTGGAGTCTGGACAAAGCAGGGAATGGGGTGTATTTTGGGCTAGAATGACAACTCCAAACTGGGATTTGATATGATTTTCCCCCTTTTCCAGGCATCCACCACATCCCTAAATCCCCACCTTGGGATCCGCCTGTATTCCAAAGCTGCTTGATTCCCTTCTGGAATTGTTGGATCTCATTTTAAAACCATTAAAAACTGGATTTTCCTGTTTTCAGGTGTTATTCCCATAGTTATGCAGGTGTAAATATTCCCTTTACCCAAAAAACTGAGCTCAGAGCCATTTGGTTTTCCTAACTGGGAATGATCAGGGATATAGGACAGGGAATGGATGTTGCATCCATCAGCTGAGGACAGGAATATCCATGGGAAAAATAAAGATTAAATTCCCTTTTCCCAAGTTTTAGCATCCAGGTGCATTTAATCCGGCGAGTAAAAATCATCAGAGGAGAATCCAGGTTATCCCATTTCCCTGTTTCCTTGGTGTGGATTTGGTTCTGTGGGATTTTTGGGATTTGAGATTCAGCCACGCTAAGGGAAATGGGATGAGGGATGCGTGCATCCCAGATTTATTTGGGAAGGGCTTCTCCCCACAATGCAGCAAAATCTGGGATTGCACTGCCCCCCTGGGCCAGGGATCTAAGGGGGATTATTCCCAGGATTTTTCCTCTGCCTGGCAGCAACGCCTGGAAGCTCCGTCATGGCACATTGGGCTTTGTTTTTCATTCCAGGCGCCTCGGCTGGAAAAATAAGGAGAAGGAGGGGGAATCCAAATCCAAACAACCCAGCAGCTGGAATTTTGTCTGGAGAAGGGCAGGGAAAACTGATTTATACCGGCTCCAGGAACAGCTCCAAGCTCCTGGCATGGGAATGGCAGCTTGGGGTTTCTCCTGCCTTTGGAATTCTCAGGTGCCAGACCCCGGAGGGTGGCTGTGCCCGGCGTTTCCATGATTTACAGCTCTTCCTGGATCTCCCGGAGCTGGAATGGGTTCTGGCAGGGTGTAAATCAATCCCAATCTCCCAAGTCCCGGCATTCACGGGGTTGTGTCCCTGCTGAGCCCTTGGCTCTCCTCCTCCTCCTCCCAGTTTTCACAAAAACCAGCGGAAAGCCAAAATGTTCAGCTGCTCCAGAAATGCTCCCAGTGGTCAAAGCTCTCCCTGACTCCATAAAGGATGGAAAAAGCTGGATTTGGGATGAGAGGTTGGGAGGGAGGAGGGCAGATGCCTTCTGGATTCAGGGATTTGGGGTTTTTTTTTCATTATTTCTGCCTAAAAGCCACTCTCAAATCCAAGCTCTGCCTCTCCGCTTCCAGGTCAGTTGAACTTTTCCTTGTTGAATCCCTACTCTTCCTCCAGTGGAAGTTGGAATCTAGGATCTCCCTGCTGCCTGCTGGAAAACTGCACATATCACAGAAAATGGATTTTCCGGGGCTTGGGGATTTTTGTGGAAAAACCAGAGAGTAGCTGGAATTTGGGATTTAAGGATGATTCCTTGGGATCATGTCTCCCAGTATAACCAGTGATTCCTGATTGGCGATTCCTGGAGTCCTGGGATTGTTGGGAATGGAGGAGAGAACCGCCATGGACATCAGGGGCGGGAATGGTGAAGCTGAATCCCTCTGGAATGATGTGTCTGCCTGGAGGCTGTTATTTTACCCCAGGAATGATGGAGGAGTTGGGAAAATCTTGGGATCATGGAATGGTTTGGTTTGGAAGGGATCTTAAACCTCATCCCATTCCATGGGTGGGGACACCTTCTACTATCCCAGGTTTCTCTAAACTGGCCTGGAACATTCCAGGAATGGGCCACCAATGCATTGTTTGATCCTTCCTGAATCCCAGGATAGGCTGGATTAAAACCCCGAGTTTGGGAAGTTTTTGGATTTTTTAAAGGAATTTAAAGAAAAAATAATTCCAGTGCCTTAAAAAGAAAAAAGGTTTGGGATGTGTCAGCTACAAAACTTGGGAGTTGGGAACAAATCCGGCATGGTTTCATTGGATTTTCCTGGAATTTTTATGGCCAAAAAGGGAATTGCTCAAAGGACAACGAGGATAAAACATCTGGATGAAAATAAATTGGATTTTTCCTTGAAAATTGCATTTCTAGTGGAAAATGGGCTGTGCTTGGCCTGAGGCCGTGCTGAGGTCAAGGGACACCATTCCAGATGGATCCCCTTAAATGAAAACACAGGCAAAATGGGGAACAGAGCCCAAAATTCCCTTAAATCTTCAGGAGCAGATAAAAATTCCCGAGGAACAGCTCAAAAAATGCCTCATCCTAAACTTATTTTCATCTATTCCCAAAACTCCTGTTGTTTTCCCAGGTTGTTCCTTCTGGCAGCTGGAATTTCTACAGCCTGTCCCGAATGTGTTATCCCGAATGTGTTGGCTCCCACTCCAGGATTTCATTGGAATTGAGTGCTGCATTAGTCCATTGGCTGGAGTTCATCCTTTTCCTTGTAAATCCATCCTCTCCCGCCTCCGGCACGTGGAGCCCAATATCCAGGGGGAAATGGAGCCTTTGATCTTTCCTTGATGGAGAGGTTTCCCGGGATTCCAGGCAGATCCCTTTGCCTGGCTGCTGTGCATAAAAATTTGGGAGCACCAATGGATGGATTGAGGAGGAGGGGAAGGTCTGAGGTCTTCCATAGCTGGAATTAAATATTAATTAGTTCTAATAAATTGGACATTGGGAAGGAATTCTTCCCTGTGAAGGTGGGGACGCCCCGGAAAAGCTATGGATGCCCAATCCCTGGAAGTGTCCAATTCCAGGTGGGACAGGGCTTGGAAAAACTTGGGATGGTGGAATGTGGCCCTGCCCATTGCAGGACTTGGAACGAGAGGATCTTTATTGAGAGGTCCCTTCCAAGATTTCCCTCTGGCATTCCACTTCCCAAACTCTGGCTGGCATTTGCTGCCTCTTCAAGGGCTCTTTTCCATGTGGCTGGAAGGACAGACCCTGATCCAAGGGTGTGGGATGGAACCAGGGAAGCACAGCTGTGCAATGCCAGTGCCAAAGGATGCCGGAGCTTTTCCCTGGCTCCCGGGAGCGCGGTGATGGATATCCATCCCCAACACGCGCATGCCAAGGGATTTGTGTTTTCCTGGGAAGCAGGTGTTGTTTAGAGAGAGGGTGGGAGTGCAGAGCCAAGGAATATCTCATTCCCACATTCCTTCCGTCCTATTTTTTTGGGAAGCATGGGATGTGTCCCAGTGCCTGTTTCAAGGGCTCACATTCCATCGGAAGCTGCAGGTGGAGGAGCCTGGAATGCTGACAGGGTGACTCAGGCTCTCCTTGAGTCATCCAGGAGCTGGGAATAATTGATCCCCACTCGCTGGGTACATCCATGAGGTTCTGTGGAGCAGGGGCACAGGGAATTGTCATGGTGCTCCACGGGGATGTCTGCAGCATCCCTGACTCTTGGGATGCTGGTCCAGGGAAATTTGGATTACCCAGACCAGTACGAACACTGATCGTACAAATCCAACCCCTTCCCATGCCAGAGTGTTCCTGGGAATGTCACAATCCCAGCCTTGGCCACTTCAGTAAACTCCTTGGGTGAGTTTTGGTTCAAATCCCTGGATTTTGGGTCAGCTCCCTGCATTTTGGGCCACATTTTTACACACAGCCACTTTTAACAGCATCAAACCCCTGGGAAGCAGCACTGCAGGGAAAAGCTTCGAGAGATCCCCAGCAAAAAATGGGAAGAGAAGTGAGAAGAGTCAAGGATTTGCTACTTTTAGTGCTGGGTTTGTCTGAATTCCGAGCTTGCCTTGTGTTTTCCTTGGATACAGCCGATGCTTTTGGAGCTCCTGGGGCTGCCGGGGCTAAACCAACAATCCTTAACCCCAAAAGGAGCCAGCCAGGAATTCTGCGGGATGAGGGAGTGGAGCCTGGAGCTCTTCCCAGATTGTCCAGCAGCTTGGATGTGCCTGGGTTTGCTGGGCAGATTCCCATGGCACGGGGTGGGAGCATCATGGAATCACATCCCCAAGTGCCACGTCCATGTCTGGGAAATCCCTGCCAGGGCCGGACAACTGTTTTTTAAGGGATTTTCCCAATATCCAACCTGAAGCTTCCCTGCAGCAACTTGAGGCCATTCCCTCTTTTCTTGTCATTCCCTGGGAGCACATCCTGATCTGACCTGGCTGCACCCTCCGGTCAGGGATTGTAGGAAGTGGGAATGTCCCTCTGGAGTCTCATTTTCTCCAGGCTGAGCTTTTCCAGCTCCTTCGCGGTGCTCCAGCCCCTTCCCATCTCCATTGCCTTCCTGGGACATGCTCCAGCCACTCCATATCCTTTGTTTAGTGAGAGGGGACCTGGATTGCTCCTCCCCAGACGCACATTTGGGGATGAATCCCGATTTCAGCACAAGTAATCTGGACCTGATCCCAAAAGCACAGAATATTCCCAAACCTGACAGGAATGTGGGGAAGAAATCAGAAATTCCATGGCTTTTGTCTGGTGTTTTTGTTAGGAATCATGGGTTACAGAGCTGGAAAACCGCAGGTTGGGATTTTTGGCGGCTCTGGAAGTTTGGCAAAATTTAGGGAAGGCGGAAGGATCCAGTGTTTGTCCTTGGTGCTGGAGGAGATAAGAGAGGGTGGAGAAAAATCTTCCCTTTTCCCAGTAATTGATTTTGAAGGAACAAATCCCAAGGAACAAATCTGCTGGGCTTATCTCAAATTTTACCCTAAACTCCATTTTCTGGCCTAAAGGTCCCTAAATTTTCCCACTCTGGGAAAGTGTCAGAGATGCTCTCGTTTGTCCTTTGCTGCCCTCTTTTGCTTCCCAAGAACCAGATATTTCCTTGGATTTATTTGCTGTGGCTCCCCAAAACTACTGGAGAATAAATGAGGGAATATTGACTGATTAATTCATTAATTAGCTAAGACATCCGGGGAGGCTTTGAAAGGTGATTTTCCCCTGACTTTCATTCCTTTCCCGGATTTTTAGTCCCATTTCCCATCCTCCAAGGCTCAGCTTTTGCCTTGTAATCTTAAGGATTTGGGCTGTTCTCATCCGCCTGTGCCAAGAATCCAACTTGGAGAGGATGGATCCTGGGTTATGGATGGGTTGGCAGCATTATCCCAAAATTCTGCAGCAATTCCACCGGATAATTCTAGACTGGATCCATGACTGTCTTGAAAAGAGGGATGTTTCTATTCCTAGATAGGAGATTTTATCCACTGGGTTTCCAGGGATTGGAATGCTATTGCAGAAAACACTGCATTTATTGGAATTTTACTTCCATTGATTTCCAGCCTCATGGGAGTGGGAAGTGTTTTCATGTGGCCCTTTCCTTGCTAGGGAGCTTGGAAGTTTGGGTAAGGGGGAATTTGGGATTATTGGGTAGATTTGGGATAATTTTTATAAAGCTGCAAATCTGCCAGGGATTAAAATCAAAATCTCCCTCCTTGTGTTGGCTTTGGACACTGAAAGATGGATTTTTATCCCTAAAAAAAAAAAAAAAAAAAAAAACCAAAAAAAAAAAAACCACATGGAACAAGTCTGGAGGTGGCCAGGCTGTGCAACAGGAGCCGACTGTAACATTTTTCCAAGGATTCTCCTGGGCTCCAGATGTGCGGGCTGGGAAAGCCGTTAACGGCCCCAATTAGGCTTTAATTTATCTTCGTTTCCTCGGCCTTGCCGTTAAAAGTCACACCCCGGAGCCATTAAAGCCCCGCGTTCCCATTCCCGAGTTTTGTCAGGTGCTGGCCAGCCAGCCCAGCCCCAAACTGGACTCCATTCCCACCGCACCACAAAAAAGGTTTAAATGGGTCAGGAGCCTTTCCCTGGACATCTGCTTGAAGGATAACACGGGGATCTTTAAAAGGCTTGGAAGGAAAACAAAAAAAAGGCTTCAACATTCCCAAGGAATTTCAGCCCCTCGTCCAGCCTGTTCCCGAATCCCCCATTTTGGCAGGAGAGAGATGGCATTAAACATCCAAGGAGATTTATTAGGGATAATTTATGGCCGGAGCAGCCGAGCCGTGGGTTCGGGGGAGCGGAGCTCACCACGGGCAGTGTTTTCCTTCCTGCACATTCCGATTGTTTTAGTTTATTCCAGAGGCACGGCTCGGGAGCTCATTTATTCCCGGGACACATCAACACGTGGAGTGAGATCACTCCCGTTCCTGGGGGTCGGCGGGCTGGAGGTGATGAAATCATGGATTTATCCACAGCTTATTCCAGGCGTTTGATTGACCGGGATCAATTTGGGCTGGACCGACAACGTTTCCCGACGTTCCCAAACAGCCGCTAAAATAATTATCGGGATCCGGGAGCGCGGAGCAGCTCCTGACACATGTTGGGAGTGAGGAGAGGACAGTTCCAGGCACTAAAAATACATCCCAGATGGAAAACTCATCCAGCTCCGAGGGGGGAAAGCTCAACCTGTTGGAGGTTGTTATAAGTCGGGAATGGGGCAGTGAATGTTTGGGATAAGCCGAGTCCCCAGTAGGTCTTTCCTGCCATCCATGAACTGCTGACCTTTTTTCCTTGGAGAGCTGTTAAAATGGAAGCAGAGGGCAGAGGGAGTTGTTTTCCAACCCCTTTTGCGCTTGTGTGGTCTGGAAAGGGAACAGATTTTCCCTGCTCTTTTCCAGGAGACAGACACAGGGATGAGGGGAAAACAGAGACGGCTTAATGAACCTTCCCAAGGTATCCAGGGAATCAGGAGCTGCCTGGCGTGGGAGCAGCGTTTCCATCCCACCAGGAATGTTCACTCTGCTGACAGCTTTGGATGGGATTTGGGATATTCCTGGTGGGGCAGTGGGAAGCAGGGAAAAGAAGAGGGATTTGCTGCTCATGGAAGTTTAAATCTGTTCTTGGGAAGGGGTGAATTCCCTTTGGGATGCCACTCACCTTGGAGAGTGACCAGGAGGGTGGACTGTGGGATGCTGGGCATCACAGGGATGAGGGAATGAGGGAATGAGGGAATGAGGGAATGAGGGACAGGATTCCTTGTGGGTAAAGACGGGACCTGAGAATACTTTTTCAATTTATTTGGGAGCTGGACAAAGAGCCAAAATAGAACAAAATGGGAAAATAAGATGAAATACATCCCAGGATTTCAGGAATTCATCCGAGGACACAGTCCTGTGGGCTGGAGCCATGGGAAGGTGACATTCCCAAGAATTACCATCCCGGGAATGTCAGGTATCCGACCCCAGAAGGGCACTTGTATCCAACCAGCCATGGAGATGAGTTACCCCAGAAAACAGTGGAGCATCTTCCCAAAATGGATCCAAAAGCTAAAACCAGGCAGTGGGATCCTTTTCCCTCCAAACAGCCATTCCCTCCCATGCTGCAATTCCAAGGACAATCCCAGGGAACACCGAGTGCTTTCAGCTGTGCTGGAGTGATGAAATATTCCAGACACACGGTCCCAGGGCTGATCCCAAGGCAAACGGTGCCTGGAAACACAGAGAAGGTTTTTGGGAATGAGCAGTGCATGGAAGTGGATTCCCAGAGTGTGAGGCACATGGAGGGCTCTGGATGTAGGATTGGGGGAATTCCTCCAGGAATCTCAGGATTTAGTGGCAAACTGGAGGGTTTGAATCATGGAATTCCAGACTGGTTTGGGTTGGAAGGGACCTTAAATCCAATCCCATTCCAACCCTGACACCTTCCTCTATCCCAGGTTGTTCCCAGCCCTGTTCAACCCGGCCTTGGACACTCCCAGGGATGGGGCATCCACAGTTTCTCTGGGAACCCGTTCCAAAACACAACCCAAATGTTACTCCTAAAAAATTAAACTCCCTAAAAAATTAAACTCCCTAAAAAATCATAACCCCTCAGAAAGTTAAACTCCCTCCCCTCTCCCAACATTGCATCCCTGGATCTTTCCCCTTTGGAATGGCAGCACATATCCCTTGCCTCTGGATGTCACCCAAGGATTCCAGTCTGACTGGGCAAAATCCCGGTGGTTGGGTGATCCCCTGAATAAAAGAGACAGCTTTTCCAAGGGAATTGGAATGGAAAATCCTCCCTTTCCATCTGCAGCCAGTGGTATTTGGGAGATTTGGAGCTGCAGCTTAAGCAGGAGTTGAAGGATCCACAGGAGCATGAAAACTTCGGGAAGAGTGGGAAAACTGGGCAATAAATAGGATATTTTTCTCCCAGAACGCGGGAATGCTCCAATGATCTTATCTGGCCCTCAGGATCATTGGAACAGCCTGGACTGGGGTGGGTGGTTACAAATGTGCCAGAGTTTTCCCTGTGCCTTTGCAAATCCAAGACTTTTGTGACTGGAAGGCTTGGCTTTAATGAATCCAGTCCCTCATCCAGCCAGGGCCTTAAATCAGGAATATTCCTGAGGTTGCCTTAAATCAGCTTTAAGTGACTTTAATTCAGCTCTGGCCGATTCCCGATCGATTCCAACGACTCATTTCATCCCAACTTTCACGTCCATCCATCTTCCAACCTCGCTCTCCTCTTCTCAGCCCAGAGAAATGGGATCCAGCTGTCGGTGTTTAGGTCGGGAACGGCTGCCAAGGCGGGGAATTGCAGCGTTATCCAAACATTCCGGAAGGTTGGCTCTCTGTGCGGGAGGCATCCCTGACAAATCGGACTGGGAAGGGTGTGGAGAGGTCTCCTCATCCAGCCCCACCGCAGAGCCCCTTCCTGGGAATTCCTGCCTCCATAGCCAGTGGAAGGAGCTAGCAACAAGTGGCTGGACGTATCCCAGCTCAAACTCCATTCCTTAGGGATGAATCCCTCTCCATCATCCATGAGACACTGGGATTGGGTTGGAGGGGACCCTCAGGACCATCCCATTCCATGTTCATGGAAGCAGGGATGCTTCCGCTATCCCAGGTTTCTCCAAGCCCTATCCAGCCTGTCCTGGAGCAAATCCAGGGATTTCTGCATCCACCACTCACATCACTGGAGACTTAACCCAGGTTCATTCCTTCCACAGAGCAGGATTGGGATTTGGATCTCAGCCTGTTCCCTCCTGGTCCCTCCAAGGTGTCTCCATCCTTCCCAAGCCATGGATTCCATCCTTCCTGAGCTATGGATTCCGTCCTTCCCAATCCTGGATTCCATCCTTCCCAATCCTGGACTCCATCCTTCCCGAGCACGCTCCAGGCTGGAGCAGAGCCACATGTTCCATGGCCAAATTCCCAGTGATGGATGCAAATGTCATCGCTTATTTTTGTGGAAATTTCATTGTTTGTTTTCCTTGGTTTTCCAGCAATAACAACTCCTCTTCCACCCCGCCTCCAGCTTTTCATCTTCTGCCAGAGGCTTCCCCTCCCGACTTTCTCCAAATTATCTTAGAAACCTGGAATGATGGACCTAAAATAATTTTAAAAGGGCGTTTGGTTGGATTCTCCAGGCTGTGGGATTCTGGCCAAACAGGAGCACAGCCGGAACACAGGAGGTCACTTCATTTTTGGCGCAGCAAATTAAAATAATCCATGGAATTCCAGCTTCTCCCAGATATCCCGCATTGTATTTGGGAGTTCTTCATAGTTCAGGCTCTTCACTGCCTGACAGTGTTGGACTTTCAGGGGTGATTCTGTGGATTTGGAAGTTTCCTTTTCCGTATTTGACTGTCAGAGACTTAAAGGCCACACTGTAACCCAAGATGCAAAATATGATCCTAAATCCATGGATATATGGATATATGATCATGGATATATGATCCTCTGGAATATTGTCCCAGGATTGTATGTAAATTGGATTAGCTCCCCTAATTTCCCTGGCACTGCCTAGCCCTGACCTGCCCCAGGCCTTAAGTCCAGCCTAAAATCCCTGGAATACTCAGCCAATAAATGTCCACATGCTTTGAGCTTCTCCAGCTTGGAATATCTGGGATCAAACCATCCCAAACCTGGCCCCATTGGAATTTTCCCCCTTCAGCCTCAGTTCATCAAAAGCCTCTGCGGTTCCTTCTTCTTCTCCTAATGAAGGTGGAAATGTCCATGGTGAGGGGAATTTATGGATGAAGAAATTCCAGTGGCCATCATTCCATAATAAGGCTGACAGGCCTGTAAAATATTGCCCAAAAAACCCTGGAAAAGGCTCCAGCAGCTCCCTGGAAGGTGACCCAAATATTTTATGGAGTGGGCTCTGACGACCTTCCCTTATTTATGAATTTTTAAATGAGCGGGATCTGTTTAAAGGGGGGAAAAAAAAAACCTGGGATACGAAAAAAAAAAAAACCCAAACCAACTTCAGATGGTGACTTTAACCTCCCGTAGATTAAAAACCATTCCATCTTTTTATCCAAATTCCAATAAAAATCCTGTCTCCCGTGGATTTAGGGACTGCTTCCAACGCCACTTAAAAGCTGATTATTTTCAGGGCAGGTTTTGCACTCCAAAGCTTTTTATTTTTTTTTTTTTTAATTATTTTTTAAATCCATTTTAAAGGATAACAATTTCTTTGGTACATGTTTGGGACTGGGATAATTTTACCCAGGAAAACTGAGGGAAATTTAATGGAAAACCTTTCAATTCCACCCACCCTCCACTCACCCACTCTCCAAGCCCCATCCAAGCTGGCCTTGAAGAATTCCAGGGATGGGGCAGCCACGACTCCATAGTCCGAGAGCTGAATCTGGCTGTTTGGAATCTCCCTTTACTCCAAAGGAAGCCAAAGTTATTGGGAATGGTGAAAAGTCTAAAACACTGGGATAAACCAAGCCACTGATACCCAGACTCCTCCTCTGCCCATTCCAGAAACCACTATTCCAGCAGCTCCAGGGAGGAATTCCGCAGCCAGAAATGAGGGGGAAACGCTGCTTTTCCATCCAGGAGAGCATTTAAGGAATATTTTACACCAAAGCCCCTTCATTCCCTTCTGGAGGGGTTATAAATGGGACAATCCTGCCTTGGGATAGAGCCCTTCAAACACCACAACATCAATATCCCGGCTCCTGGAAATCCAAGGAATATTTCTCCACGTCCACATCCCATTAATCATTTGGAAAGCCATTTATGGACCCAAATTACCAAGTGCCAAAACGCCCCTGACAGGGAGGGAAATTTATTCCTCTGCTTTATTGATGTTCTATTTATTATTAGAAATCCAATAAATTCTTCCCAGATTGGGAATTTTAACGGGAATTCTTCATGGCTGGGTCCCATTTGTGCTCTGAATGCTGTGTGTAAAGGGGGAGCAGGGAAGATAAGCCAAAAAAAAAAAAAAATCCTTTAAAAACTCCTTTTTTAGGATGCACTTGATGGGAAAAAATCCCCTTCCAGCCTGGCAGTGAGGTCGGGATCAAACACAGATTCCGGGACTCTGATAGGAAAATTTGGAAAGGTCTTTAGCGTAATCCTTTAATCTGTTTGCAGGGAGATCCATGAAAAATGCTTTATTTACCTGAGTAAACAGTGGCTCCCATTTCCAACGGGAGGTTAAGCTGTTTGGAGAAAGGCTTGGGAGGAAATCATTCCAAGGATTTTAAAGCTTAAGGTGTCATTGTTTGGGTTTTTTGGGATTCCTTCCAAGGAGATCGCGGGCAACTTTCAGAGGGAGCAGAATTCGCTCAAATTCACCTGGAAGGGCTGAAAATCCCAAGTTACTCCACTTTGCGGGGAGTCTTGGTGGGAATGTGCCAGTTTGGGAATGAGGCTGGAAGCTGGGAAGTGCCTGGAGAAGCATCAGCTCCCGTTTTAAATACGGCTCCAACACATCCCAATTTTCAGGAGATCAAATGATCTCCTTTATATTCTCCTTTAGTCATTCCAGCCCTTCCTCATTCCAGGCATGGTTATCCAGCAGTGCCTTCTCCTGAGATCGGGATAAGTCTCTTCCCACATGCAGGAATTCTGCTCATCCCATGAAAAAGGGAGAGGGGACATTCCCACTTAATCCTTCAGGACTCCCAAACCCTGTTGGGAATAGTGAAAGGGTGATCTGCCCCCAGGTCAATCCCCGGGAATCTTTTGGCCACCAGATGCCCCCACAGAGCCATCCCAGGTCCCTGAGGGAAGCTGGACACAATTTCCCTGGATTTTGGGAAATCTCCAGCTCCTTTTCTGCCACCCTTTTCCAGTGCCACCGTACTGCAGGGAGGGAGAGTGGCAGGGATTTCTTTGGAAGTTCCCACCACGTTGGAAGTGGTCTCCTGGACACTGGGAATGGCTGGAGGTGTCCCAGTCCTCAGTGTAAAGGGTTTTGTGGTGATGAACTGGGAATTCCCAGGATTTCTGCCCGCACCCGGGACAGTGCTGGATAAGGCTGGGGTAGGAGCAGGATAAAAGCAATGCTCCCAGTGAGTAAAGCATTTTTCCAGCTAGATTTTCCCTGGAATTCTGCACTTCAGGGGTTGTCCCACACTACAGAAATCTATAAACCCAGGAAATCCTTGGAAAACCGTTCTCCAAGCGCTCTCCCTGTAAACGTCCTCACTCCAAGCTCCCCTGCCTTTCTTAAATCCCTTTGAAAGCCAGTTCCTGCTTCCCTCCATGCTCCCAGTGCCTTTCCCTTCTCCAGAAATAAATTGGGATGTCTCTTGAACTCATTTGTGCTCCTTGCTGCCTTCCCGCTGCCTTCCCGGCCTAACTCTTTCCATATGGCCGCGGCTCCTTCCATGGAGCGCCTCCGCCTGGCTTCCCCCGCTCACTTCCAAGCTCCTTAATTTTATGAACAATTTCCGAACAATTAGAATGTGGAAAAGTCCTCCGAGGGAAGCTGGAGGATCCCTGCCCCCGGGGATAGTGCAAATGTGGGCCAGACAAAGCCATTCCGCCCGCTCCCTGCGGGACAATCCTCGGATGGGCTGAGCTCATAAAGCCGAGATTTTCCATCTCCGCATTCCAGGGGCTGGATCCTCCTCCCAGTGCCACCAGAGTGACGTGGAATCACTTTGGGTTATTCCGGCTTCTTTTCCCAATTAGAGCCACTGCTTCCCTCCCCTGTTCCCTTCTTCCCGTGTTTATTCCGAGTAATGCCCGACACATGCTTATTTCATGCTATTCCAGTGCAAGGAAAACATCGGGAGTGAAACCAATCCACTTTTAATGGATCAAATACCGGCCTGCGAAAAGCCACAATTTTCCAATCAGAGTTTGGATTGAGGCAGCCCCTCGGCATCCCGTGGAATCCCAACAGTTTTCCAACAGCCCCTTTCCTCTTCTCATCCCAACCAGGTCATTTTCCAATCAGCCCCATTACACTGAATCCATTTATATTCCCCAAAAATACATAATGACGGGAATTAGCCCCAACCCCAGGCCTTTTTTTAATCCCTCGCCTGTTAAGTGGAACCACATCTATCTCCGAGCGGGAATTCTTCCGGAGCCCGATGGAAATGGATTCCAAACAATGCATTCCTATTCAAATTCTCCTCCGTTTTAATCAAAAAAAGCTTGGATTATCTGCTGCCAATATCTCTGAAGGCAGCCTGGAGTCAGGCCCCCTTTGCTACCCCCCTGGTTTTTATGGAATACACGGAATATATGGAATTAATCCATCTGAATATCCAATGTGATGCCTAATGACTTTGGGATCATAACACAAGCGGGTTGTTTGCAGTCCATAAATAAGGAATGGCTTTTGCTGGGATTTCCCAAACCAAAACAGGCTTTGATTGGAAACAGGAGGCAGATCCAGCTTCTCCCTTTTTCATGGCTGAGGGAATTTGGGCTGGGAGGATGGAGCACCCACTGGCAATGCTTGGCAGGGGTTACTCCCAATTCCTGCTGTCCCAAAACCATGGGATGATGGGAATCATCTCGGCATGGCAGGGACTGGGATGAGATAGGCTTCAAGTCCTTTTGAATCCAAGCCATTCCATGATTCCATGACCCTGTCTCTACCTGCCTGGAGCTGCCGCTGGATCTTCATCCCTGCCATGTGGTTGTTGGCAGAAATTCCGTCTCCTCTCCTGGCCGGGAGATCCTTTCTCCAGGATATCTTGGAGCTCTTCTCAACACTGGCTGCGTGGCTGAGCTTCTTCACAATTCCTGAATCCCAGCCCTGAGTTGCAATCCCTGAATTCTCTGTTGAAGATCTTCTGAAACAGGAATAAAATCTCCCTGTCTGGGTGGATTTACTCCCCACGATCCACCTTTTCCTGCCTGGGCCTGAAATTCCAGCTCCTCGTTCCCACAATTATCTGGATCTCACCTGGCTTTGGATCAGCCTGAAATATTTGGGAAAGAAAGGTGATTCCATAGGGCAGCTGAGATCACTCTTGGGAGATGCTGGTCTTCCACCAGGACCATGAGAGGGGTCAGGGAACAAGAGATACCCGGAGCACAATTCCTGGGAATGCTGAT
This sequence comes from Agelaius phoeniceus, assembly GCF_051311805.1. NCBI lineage: Eukaryota > Metazoa > Chordata > Aves > Passeriformes > Icteridae > Agelaius > Agelaius phoeniceus. Next base: position 111,726,914 of record NC_135267.1, on the reverse strand, counting down.
CCCTGGATAGTGTCGGCACATGGACAATGGGAAGAGGACAAGATGCAGGAGTTTTCCCTGCCAGATCCCAGTCTCCATCCCAGGCTTTTCCTGGCTCCTGCTCAGGATGGGGCTGTCATTCCCATCCCCCTGGACAGTGGGAAATTCAGGAATCCTGCCTGGCTAAATCCATTTATTCCTCTGCATGCTCCTTGGTTCCTGGAGATGCTGAGCCAGCTTGGCAATATTCTGGTACTCCAGTAAAATTAAAGATTAATTTCCCTCTAAATGCTCCATAATTTGATTTTATTAAAACTTTTACAAGGAGACAAAAGGGGGAATTTCTTCCCCCATCCCAAATATTTGCCAATAAATCCTTTACACCCCTGCAGGGTCAGGTACTCCACGGTTGGGAAACAAATTCCATGTAAAAAAGTAAATATTAAGGGAAAGGATATAAAACTTTATTGGCACTAAAATTCCTACCCCCCTTCTTTCAGGGACCCAAAAGAGGGAAGGGAGGAGAGAGAGAAATAAACCCTTTGGAAAACAGGGGGATTGTTGAGAGCGCTTCGTTTTCCCTGGGAAGGTAAGACCTGGATTTGACAGCCTGGAGCCCCGGGAATTGAGGGGGGATTAGAGGAGAGTCAGGCCTGGTGTGGAGGGGCTGGGAAGGGAAATTCCTTGGCTGGAGATGGGAATTCCCAATGCAGAGGTGTTGCAATCCCAGCATTCTAGGAAGGCCGGGGTTGGAAAGGTCCTTAAATCCTCTCCAGTTCCACCTTCCACTATCCCAGGTTGCTCCAAGCCCCGTCCAGCCTGGCCTGGAACATGTCCAGGTGCTTTCTCTGGGATTAAAAATCACCTCTTGGTTTTTCATCCCAGAGCTTTCAGCCCTGCTTAGACATTTCTTCTCCAGCAGCTCTTCCAGAGTTATCCAGCTTGGATAAAACGGAGTAGCCACTCCTTGTTGGAACTGGCCGAGCATCTGCTCCAGCTTTTTAAGTTTTTATCAGGAAAATTTGTTTCCTGGGTGAAGGAAACACCAGCAGTGCTTCCACGGCTCTTATTCCCACAAATCTTTAACATTGGATAATATTCCTTAATAAAAGCTGTTACAAGGTCCTTAAGCAACTCTTTATGGCCCTTCCAGGATTTATGTCCTGAGGAATCCCCGGGATGCAGATGTTTGATGTTATTCCAGATATGTAAACTGATATTAATTGTACACATTTCCCCCTGAAAAAACAGGGATTTTTTTTCTCTTTTTCCCTTGGCTCTGGAAGCAGACATCTCATAATTCCTACAGCAAGGAAAAGCGGCACATGGAGCGAAAAAAAAAAAAAACTGGATGAAAAATGTTTGTGCAGCTCGGCCTTTCCTTGGAAATGAAAATAAATGTCCCTAAATGCCATAAATTTCAATTCCTGCCAAGGCCAGAGCCCATCTCGGGATTGAATCCCGAGGAAAAATAGGAAACATTTGTTGGATCCGTCTGCTGAAAGCAGCGAGGAAATGATGTCATGGTTGGGAAAAATGAAGTTTTGGAAAAATCCAGTTAACACACCTGGCTTTGCTGGGGAAATTGGGATGGCTGGGAATGGGGGCTGCTACTCCATAGCAGGGTTTTCCAGGGAATATCACTAAATCTGGGGGTTTTTGGGAGGAAAACACCCATCATCATCCTCAGTCCCACTTGCTGTGCCATAGCTGGCAAAACAGGGGGATACAGGATTATATCCCAGATCACTGGGAATTGCATCCCAGCTTGCTGTGCATGCAGGATTTTCCAGCCCCAAATCCATCTCTGCAGCTTGGGAAGCCCCAGCATCCCAGAGAAGGCAACTCAGTCCAGGATACCTTTCTCTTCCCATGGGATTTGCCAAACATTCCGGCATCTGGAGCAAGGGACATTGCCTTTGATTATTTCCTGATGAGATTTATTCCATTTGTTATCCTTAACGCTCTCCTTGTTTTCCCTTCTCTCCCTCTGTCCTTCCCTTTCATCCCAGAATTTCTGTCCATTTGTCAAGCACAGGGGAAAATTCAGGGAGACAGAAATAAAGATTGAAATACGTCCCCAATGAGGCTTTTCTTTTCCTTTTTTTTTGGGAATCTGCCCAATCCCAGGCCGATCCTGCAGCAGGGGAGTGGGAATTCTGGTGAGATCCCACCTGGAATCCTGCATGGATTCTGGAGCAGAATTGCACTTAGGCTTAGGAGATTTTTTCATTTGCCAATGAAAGCAAATCCATTAAAGAAAAATAAAATTGCAGAAGAAAAGAGAAACTCTTCACACTTCAGGGTCAAGCTCAGCTATTGATTCCAGCTCGGAGAAAGCACGGATTTTCCCTTTCTTTTTTGAGGGAATGTCAAAACATTTCACTGCAGGCTCGGTAAAACATTTGACATTTCCCAAGCAAAACCTTTTGTTCCCAAAAGCATTTGTTTATTCCCGATTTGACCCAAATTGAAGAACAAAAGAGTTCAATAATTCGGGAAAACCAAACGAAGCCCTCGGGATGGTTCAGGCTGACCCAGCGTGACACAGTTGGGATTGGAGATTTTCCCCCAAAAAGTTGGGATTCAAAATGTGCTGGGATTTTTTTTTGGCCAAAAAATCCACTGTGGGCTCAGCTTTTCCAAGGCTTTTATGGTAGGGGGAGATCTCGGTGTTCCTTCTTTGGGATGGGAATGGGAGGGGGAGAGGAGCCCTCTTGGATAGTGGGACAACACATGGAAGTGGAGAGGAAGGTGGTGAGGTATTAAGGAAAAATCCTTCCTTGGGAAGGTGGGGAGGGACTGGAATGGAATTCCCAGACCATCCATGGCTGCCCCATCCCTGGAAGTGTCTGAGGCCAGGCTGGATGGGGCTTGGAACACCCTGGGATAGTGGGAGGTGTCCATGGCAGGATGGAATGGGATGAGCTTTAAGATCCTTCCCATTCCCTGCGCTGGGAATTCCCTGCTAACCATTGTGGTCACGGGAGGTGTCCCCATTCCCAGGAATCCACATCATTCCAGGAGGAAAGTGATGCACCCTGGCCAAAGTGCAATTCCTAAATTCTCTTTGCTGGGACAGTTTCCTGTGGAAAACAATCCTTCCCTAAAAGTGCATTTCTGCCCCCATATCACTGCTCCAGGATTCAGGAATTATCCTGGCCGTGCTCCCACATGGATCAATGGGGGAATTTAATCCCAGGAGATAACGAATCCCAGCTCCTCCCAGCATTTGTTGCTGGCATTTCTCAGGTCTTCAGGGGATTTCAAGGAATTATCTGGAGATCTGGCTCCTTCCAGGTGCTTTAATTAACTCCAGTGCTCCTTGGATACCTTGGAATCCAGGAATGCACTGCCCATCCCAATTTTCCTCCCAGGTAGCTTTAGGAAGCATTTCTTGGTTTTCCCTCCAAACTGGGAAGTTTGTAGGGAAAAGCTGGGCCAGGTGAGTCAATAACAATAATGCCTAAATTAATTTATACCAAAAATTATGGAAAATATTAAATTATATCAGATTGATTAATTAATTAATTAATTAGTATTTAAATATAGTATTATTTTATTCCAGTTTCATGGATATCTCTATTAAAATAAATTCTGGGATTGCACCAGTTAAAATAGAAATTGGGATGTTACCAGTTAAAACAACTGGAATTCCATTGCCTTTTTCCAGGATTTATGAATGAGTGGCTTCCACAAGCACCTGGGCACACGTTACTGCGAACTTCCTGCACAATTCCAGGAGTTAGCAGGAATTCCTTCAGCATCCTAGCATGGATCATCACCATCCCATCCACACCCCCTGCTCATCCTCAGTATTCTCCGATTTCCCTGCTCTGGAGGGAAGAAAGTCCAGGACATATCTGGGATTTGTGGGCACATTCTGGTGCTTTGGATCCCTCATTTCCCAGAGAGCAGACAATTCCAGGGCTCAGGACCTATGCCTATGGAAGGCTCAGAACCTTGGAGCTGCCTTCCATCAGATTTTCCAGCGGACGGAGCACGTTCTGCTCAGGAATCCATCCCCCCTGGAATATCCAGCATATCAGTTTTATTAACCAGGATCCAAGGAAATTTAGGAGCCTGGCTTAATTTGGGAAAATTCATCCCACTTAAGCATTTTTCCATGTCCTGCCCAAGCTGGTTTCTGATTTATCAATGACCTATTTCCCATCTATCCCAGCTTTCACTCCATAAATCACATTCCTGCTTGGAGAAACGCCGGGTTTTTTTATGATTCCATTTAAAAAACCCCTCATCTCTTTCTCAGAGGCTCCATATTTTCTGTGGAATATTGAACCATCACTTCCAATAGCGATGAGTCTGAGGACTTGTGGGATGTTCCAGAGGCTTCGGCGACCTTTGGAGCATTAATCTTTCCTACAAATAATCCTCATTCCATCCATAACTGCCTGGGTATTTTTTATCCTTGCTCAGTATTCTGTATTTTTTGGGGAAGCAAGCATTGCATGGAAAGGGAGCGGCCCTTCCATTCCAGCACTTTCCGTGCAGGAAGGGAGGCCTGTGGGAGTCTCTCCCACCCTGAGCCTGATTTTGGGAAGCGCTGCCTGAAAAAAACAAACACGAGGCTCCAATCCCTCTTCCCATTCCCAAGGGATCCAACCCATTCTCTCCAGCAGGTGCTGGCCCAGGCTCAGGCTGGGTGGGATAATTCCAACAAGGAAAATTAATATTTTGGGAGGTTTGTTGTTAATTGTGTCCCATCCTGAGCCACTCTCGAAGACTTTCAAAGGCACAAGGAAAAAAATCCTGGCTTCCCAGAGGAAACTTCCATGGATTTAATGAGCTCCCAGTCTCTCCCCATGGCTGGTTATTTATGGGGTGGTTCCATGAAGCATTGGCTAATGGACATGGGGAAATGGCTCTGGAGGAGAGCGGGTTCCCTGCGGTGCTTGGAGCTGTGTGGGAATGGGATATTGGGCTCAGTCCATCCCAAAAAAACGGGGAGGTGAGGGAAAAAATAGGGAGAAAGTTGCTGGTTTGTGGTGTCGCTCCTGTGGCATCAGGAAAGGGAATGATCTCTTGGCAAAAATTCCTCAAAAAGCAGGACACCTGTGGCGGGAATGATCCAAGGTTGAATCCCACCACAAACCTGAGAGACCCACAGGGATCATGCAGAGAACCAATGCCATGATTAAGGGAGGGATCCATGGATTCACCTGAAACACAATCCGGGGTGAAAATGCTTTTATTGGGACGTTTGCACATGGCAGGAAAAGCAGGACCACAGCTCAGGCTGAGGATGTTGTGGAAACCTCATCCTCCAAAATAATTCTAAAGCAATTCCAGAGGAATCAGCGGCAGCATCCGAGGGGGCTCTGCCAGGCCCCAGCTGGGTGCAGAGGTTTTGAAATGGAAACAACTCAGAAATTCCTAAAATATTCCCGAAAAAAGAAACATTTTCGCTTTCCCCCCAGCTCTGGTCTTGATTTTCCAGGCTGGAGGAGGAATGTTGTTGAATTTTATGGAAAGTGATAGTGGGACTCTCTGGAAGTGGCCATAAAAGATAACAGATTTTGTTTTAAAGGCAGATAAAAGTTACAGGCCCGTGTTCCTTGGAACAGGAATTTCCTTGGATACCAATAAAAATGTTGGTTATGAAGCATTTCCTGAGGAATGGCTCTAACCCTGAATGATCCTGGTTATTTGCTGAGGAAAATGGGTTTTATCCTGGACAATAAACCTGTGGAGATTTATTAACCTGGGAAGCACATTCCAGGCTCCAATCCGCTCCCAGCCCTTGGAATTAATACCGTGGATAGAGTGAAAAATCCCTCTCCTGCTCCAGAGCCATTCCCTGCAGAATGTCTCCCATAAAAGAGTTCCCTGAGCAGCCCTTGAGCTGGATTTTCCTGGTCTTTGCCTGGGTCCTTCATTCCCAAAGCCCGGGCTCTGTTTTAATGGGAGTATTTCCTCTGTATCGCATTACTCTGGCACTATTCCCTGCAGGAATTACAGAAAAAAGATTTGGAATAGGAATATTTGAAACAACGCATTGGCGCTGTCAAGGTGATCCCAAACCTCTTTGCCTCACCCAGAGCCTGAAACCCTGGTGATTCCATGGAAAAATCAATGGGAGAGGGTAAAGGGAAGAGTTAAGGCGTCTCCTTTCTCCACAGCAATGAAAGCTCAGGGAATCCCACAAAATATTGGAATGGAAGTGGGAAAAAGCACAGGGAACCCCCAAAACTTTCCAGCCTCAGCTGCCCCGGGATGTTTGGAACGGGAGTGGGAGGGTTAACAGAGGAATTGGCATTTTGGACAAATCAGCACATTCTGCTCCTAAAAATGCCTGGACGTGGAATGGGAGCCGGGGCAGGCCCAGCCCTGGGCTTTGCAAAGCTTGGCCCAAGCGCACAGCCCAGCCTTGCAGCAGAGCAGGTAATTAGTGTTCATAATCAGTTTGTAAAGCTCAGGCGACTCCAGAGTGCCGGGCACTCCAGGAAAAAAGGGAATTTTCTCCTTCGGGATGCATGCGAGTGCCAGCGGAACATCTGCACCCAATCTAGGCTCTGCTCAGCCCCCAAATATTGTTGTGGTTATGGGCAATTCCCTTAAAAGCCGATCCCTTTCCAACCCCGCGCTACTCAGGATGAAATGTTTGCTGCTCCTTTAACTCTTTTTAGGGATGGGGGTTTTTTGAAGTTAGAATTCCGCGTTCAGGGTACTCCTAACCCTGCTGCTTCCCTGTTTCCCTGCAACGACGGAGTTTTGTTTGGGAATCTTTGTGCTTACTCAATCCTCCCAAGCTCAAAAAGCAACCTCACTCATTCCTTGAAATGGAGAGGGATCCGTGGTGTTTGGAAAACAATCGGATTCCTGACAGCTTTTCCATAGTGTTGGTGTTTTGCTATTGCTTGGGAGACGGGAGGGAATTTAATCCCAGAGCAAGATGGAGTTTGACAGCTCTGGCTCTGGAAGCTCTTTCTGGCATGGAATTTTTCCTGGAGGTGATTCCCAGAGTGGATAGAGCCCAGGTGGCCCTGCCTCATCCAAGGTGGAATGAAGGAAAGGGAATGTTCACGAGGCAGGGAAGTTCCTGGAGGTGCAAAACTCCTTGGAAGGGTCTTGGGATCAACCCAGCAGGTGAAATGCAGGGAATTCCAACCATCCTTCCATGGACTCCCTCAGTGGTTTCTCACCTCCCCCTTCAGCCTTGCTTGAGGTCTCCAGGCCCTCCTGGAAGGATAGAATTCACCCAAGATCCAAGCTGGGAATCCCTTATGGATGTACTTCCAAACCCCACAGACACAGGGCCCTTTGCTGCCAGTTCTGGGTGGGGCGTTGGCTTTGAGGGATGTGGCTTTGGAATTCACCGGCTGCCTCCAAGAGCAACCAAGTTCCTGCCAGAGGGAATTTTATCCTCCCTTTCCAGCAGATTTCCAGCACTTTACTGGGTTTTTTTTTTTCCTCCTAGCACATTTCATCCCTTTCCCCAAACCTCTGGTTCTCCAGGAGAGGCTTTGGAGCGGCCTCATCCATAACCTAACCTTGCCTCCTGTCTCATTTGCTCCAGGGGCAGTGCCTGGATGCTGACAGCCATTCCCAGCCTTAAAATATGGCTCTGGCAATCCAAGGGAGCCAAAAGACGAATTCCCTGCTGCCTCCAGAGTGTTCCTGCAGGAAAAGATTTGGGCAGCTGGGATTCTCCAACGCTGCCCGGTTCATTCCCACTTTATCCCATGGGAGCATCAAGCAGCCCAAGGAATGTGGATCCACCTCCATGAGCCTCCTGTCTCCTCCTAGGATCAGGAAAATCTTTGGCAAACTGTGCTCCTCACCATCCCACAGGGCATGGATCCTTCAGGACCCTGGGTCTTTCACTTCCCAGGGATTTTTCATGGATTCATGAGGCTTGGCAGCTCCAGGATCAGCTCCAAGCCCCTTCCTGGCAAGGGGAGATGTTCCCTGTGGGAAGGGGCACAGGAACAGCAGTGGAACAGAGCAGAGGGAATTACAGCTCCTGAGGAATGAGCAGGGACTATTTGAGGGCCACTTCCCAAGGTCTGGGAATCCAACAGTGCCCATCAATCCATCCCAGCTCCTCTTCCTCGCTCCTTCCAGCGTCATCCGCAAGGTTGGGACCGACGGAGGCTCCAGCCAGCCCCGAAATGAAAAACGTAAATATGGAATATTAAAACCAGACCTGCTCCAGAGAAGAACTTTGACATCGCCACAAATCCGAAGAAGAAAGGGAAAACTCTGGCACAGAAATCCCACATGACATCATTTTCTGGGATCACGGTGCCAAAACGGGGATATCTCCAGGAGTGAAAGCTTCGCTGCTCCTTGCCAGGTCCATATAACTTTGGGATTAAAAGGACTTTCATATTCCTGCTGCAGGAGATGGGATGGCAAGGAGGAGGGAGGTTTTCCCCATGGGAATGATTAAATTCCTATCAGTAATAACAAGGAAGAAAAGTTTTGTCAGCCGAGTCATTGATCTTCCTTCACAATTCCTCCCAAATCCATGGAAGCTTCTGCAAGGAACCCCAAAGCCACAGAGCTGCTTGGTGGTGGAGTGAAACTATTATTAGGGTTCGGGGAAATTTTTTCCTGCCATTTATCATCCCCAGTTTTCTACAAATTATGGAGAGTTCTGTCAAAACTCCTCCAGGGCCGCACTCCTGCAGCCGTTCAATCCCAGGGAAGGGCTGATCCAACGCATCCCAGACCGATCCTTGACCCTTCCCCTCAAAACCTTTCCATTCCAAACCTCTCCCAGCAGCTCCAGGGAATAAAAGCCCCTTCTCCAGCCTCTCGCTGGGAAATGAGGTGGGATTCTCCTGGGCCATGGGCTGGGAGCAGCAGAAAACTTTTGGGGAAGGTTTCCAGAGGTAAAAACCTGCTGGATTCCCCGAAAATGAAAAACTCCCTATTAAGAGGGAACGTTATGAAGTGCCTGAGGGAGCTGGGAATCAAATTCCCATTTCCAAGTGCAACTTAAGGAGTTGTGGGCAGGTTTATAACCCTGCAAACGAGGGGGGGATTTGCAGCTTCTCTGGAGAGCTGGGCACGGATTTTTCCAAGTTCCTGCACAAGGAGGAGGATTTAGCTCCAAAGAACCCAAAGGATTTGCACCAATCTGACTTTTGGAACTTTAGATCAGCTCTTTTCCAGCCTGGGCCCCGTCTTTGGTACCTTGGGATCACCCACAGGATGATGAGCCTGGATCTTCCCTGGGCCATCCCTGATCTCTGAGGAGATCCCCTCCAGCCCCTTCCAGCTTCTCCAGCCACAACCCGGAGTGAGGGGCGCTGGAATCCTGGAAAAGCAGACCCTGTGCTGGTGCCAAACATCTGCAAGCCCCAGTCCCCCAGCCCCTTCCTACAGCAGAGGGATGGGTTTAAATCCTTAGGATTCCAAACACACCAGGAAAGAAATCAATCTGGGGTCCAGCAGCAAGTCTCCAGTAACATTCCCCGTCCTGCTCTGTGCTCTCCAAAGGGTGCTAAAGATATATGGAGGAGGTAGAGCTGATGGAAACGGCTCCAGCCTCATTTTTTTTCCAGACTGCAAACCCCATTCCATTGGAATTGCCGTGTTCCGCAGGATGGGATCGATTTTGACAGGATCATGGCTGCAGAAGTGTCAGAGCTGATTGTTTCCACCCCCTCGCTTTGTTCCCATCAATTCCAAAAGTTTTGCTCCCATCAAGTCCAATTTTCCCTAGATCCTGTCAGGCTGGATCACCTCACCTCACCCTGCCTAAAAACCCCATTTTATTTTATTTTATTTATTTTGGGGATTTTAAAACCCCATTTTATTTTATTTTATTTATTTTGGGGATTTTTTTTTTTTTGGGGGGGGGGGTCGGGTCTCCACTCCCAGGATTTTCCATGAGCTGAGGTGCATGGTGCAGGCATTGAATTTCCCCGGGGATTTTCCCCATGCCCCCATGGGAATACAAGTCCTGAGGGTGTTCTCCCCCCCCCCAGCAAAGCTCCTCCTTTATCCCTCCTCCCTGGGAATCCCAAGCCACAATGTCCCGGACCCTCCTAACAGGTGCCAGCTGGTTTAGGGCCTCTGGATTGGGGTTTTTGGTGGCTCTGCCTGCCCCAGGAATTCTGCTGGGCACAGGGAAATATTTTGGGGACGTTTAAGGAGAAAACCCCTTCTCCACAGGAAATCATGAAAATGGTATTTTTAATCACAGCCAGGGAGTGCCCAGGAATGGCCACCTTTGCCCTGAGGCTGTGCTCAGCATCCAGGTGTTTTTCCAGGGTTTTGGCAGGTCCATGGCAGTCTTGGAAGGGAATAACTCAGGGGTTCGTGCACCATCCCGGCAGGACAAGAATGGAAAGGATCTGACTCCAGCCTAGCACATCCCAGAGCCCCCAGTCCCGTATCCACAGGCATATCCCTGCCTGGGATAGGGGAATGAGGAGTCACATCCCAGCAGGACCAGAAGGGGGAAGGATCTGACTCCAGCACCGGTGCCTTGCTCATCCCAAAGCCCCAGTCCCATATCCAGAGGGACATCCCTGCCTGGAATGCAGAGATGAGGAGCCCCAGCGGATGCTGAGAACTGGCACACAGCAAACACCACACTTAAAGGGTTTTGCTGTCCCTCAACATTCCCAAAGCTGCTCTTCCACACGCTGGAATGCGGCTTTTAATGGATAAACCCGGCAGGGGACGGGCCAGGGCCACTCCTCCTCCGTTTCAGGTGTCTCCTCCATCCTCACATCCCTAAAATCCACTCAGCCGCAGTCGGGCTGCAGATCCTGCCCTGGGACTGTGCTCTCACCTCCTTGCATTTCCCGGCTTCCCTCCCTGCCGAGCTCTGCAGTGGGAATCAAGCCCGGCTTTAGCAGAGGCAGAACCGAGTTTTGCCACGCCGAGGCTGGAGACAGAATCGTGTCCCGGGCTGGGCTGCGTTGGCACCTCCCGGTTCCCTCCCTCCCTCCTTCCCACCGGGACGCCCTCTCCGCAGCAATCCCGGCGTGTTTTCTCCTGCCAGGATCTTCCCTCCCTGCCCCGCTGCAGGACCTGCCCCTTCCCACACAATGGAGGGACCGACGCCAGCTGGAGGAGCCAGGGAATGCGAAACCCGGTCCCGAGCGCATCCCGGCCGGCTGCCCGGCAGCAGCGCGGGGACACGGGGACAGCGCCCCGGCCGTGGGCAGCGCCCCGGGCCCGGTGATGCGGCGGGGAGGGGGCCACGGAGCCCCGGGATGCGGGAGAACGCCGGGAGGAAGCTCAGGGAGCGATTCCAAGGGATCCTAGAGAGTCCTCCCGCTCCCGGAGAGCTCTGGAGGAGGGAAGGTGCTCACCCTGAGGGAGGGAGAGAGGGAGGGAGGTCACTGCAGTGTGCCCACGGTTGTCGCTTTTTATTAAGGTTCCTTATTATAGAAATATCCCGTAAAACGTCCTGGCACTTTTGGTCCATTTCCATCCCGGGGCAGAGGCACTGGGAAGGGGCTGGAGAAAGGGCTCCAGCACGGAGGATGCTCCTTGGGGAAGCCGGGAATTGCTCCCCTGGGCTGGGACAGAGCCGGGAATGCTCCCGGCAGTGCCTGGGGACGGAGGGAATCACGGCATCCAACAGTCCTCGGGAGGTATGGGGGAGGAGAAGGAAAAACTGAAAGCAAGGGGGAGAAAATACAATAAAATAAAATAAAATAAAGAAGGAAGACCGAAGAGTCTCTTCCGTCATCCCTTTCCGATCCAATGGAGGCTAAGCGTCCCTCCGGGAATGTCCTGCCGGGGATTTGCCGAGGCAGAAAGTCACCTGTCACCGCCCGGGCTGTCCCCGCGTCCCCACTCCGGGCTGCAGGAGCTCATTCCAAGGCTCCAAGAGTCCCTGGGCAGCTGCTCGGCGGCTCTAGGACGAGGAGGTCGGGATGGAGATTCCATGGATGGCGCTCAGGGGCTCCGGAGCTTTCCCCGCGGGGCTGGGCGGTTTCCTGTCCACCCCTGCAGGAAGGGGGAGAGGGAAAAAGGACGGGCGAGGCAGGGGATGGAGGCGCTCCGAGCACGGGGGGACGCCCCAAAAACCGCCTCGAGAGCCCCCAGCAGCGACCGTGACCCGCCGGTGACAGCGACAGCGCCGGTGGCACCGCCAGGGACGCGGGGCGGCCCCGACCAGCCCCAGCCACGCACGGAGCGCATCCCTAAAAATTCCTAAAATTTGGGGTGTCCTGAGAGGGGACTGTGCCGGGGAGGGAGGGGAAGGGGACAGGACCGTGCCACCATTCCCGAGGTGACGGAATTCCTGCTGAGCTCCGTCCCACCCCAGCTCAGCCCTCGGGAATTCTGCTTTCAGGGACCAGGATATTTATCCCTGGAGGCACGGGGATAAGCAGGGAGGGGTTTCGGGGGAAATCCAGGAAATTGGGAAAGGGCTAAAATGGTCTGGCTGGGTTGTCCTTCCTTCTTTCCAGCCTTTTCCCATTTTCCCACTCGCTACAGGTACTCCCAGCCCACCCTACCCTTCCTCCTCCAGCTCGTTTGCCAGATAATCCAACAATCCAATTTTAATCCAGTTTTCCAACTGGCAGAACAAGAAAACCGATCCAAAGGAAAAAAATGGGAAAATTAAAAAAAAATTAAAAAGAGAAAAATAAAAAAAAATTTTAAAACCACACGCAAAGAAACCCCACCAATATATCAAAAACCTACAAAGGTTTAGAGAAAGTCTGGGGAAAAACCAGTTTAAAAATTGGGAAATCAGAAAATTCAGACTCCAAATAATTTTAAATATCTCGAAAATATGTTAAATGTGCAAAGGTGGCTGTGATCGTTTTATATCCTTATTTTTTTCTTTCCTTCTTTCTCGTGTTTTTTTTTTTTAATTCCTTTTCCTTCCTTCTCTCCCTCTCTTTTTTTTTCTTTTTCTTTTTTTTTTCAATCTTTAAATAATCGGTTTGAATTATTTATTTTCTCCCTCAATCGCTCCTCCCCGACACAGCTGAGGTTACGACTCGCAGCAGGTTAGAAACGGTAAAACTATTAAAAAACAAATAAAATTATTAAAAACCAAATGAAAAATCAATGAAACAAACAAACAAAAAAAACCCGAAAAAAACAAATAAAATTAAACCCCAGAGAAAACAAAATAAAAAAGGACGAATAAACAGGGAATTAATTGCAAAATAATTAAAATAATAGAAAGTCAAATAATGCGGGGAAAATGACAAAAATTTCGAAGGGGATTTTATAGCCAGGGCGGAAAAATCGGGATTTTTAAAACGAGGGAATCGAGCTCTATTAATGAGGCGAAATAATTAACGGGAGATAAAAGCAACGCCCCCTCGGACAGCCTCAAATTGCTCCCGTGGGATTCCCGGCGGAGCGTTCGGAGGGAAATTATTCATTAATAACCCCGGGAACCAATTAAATAAAATAACAGTTAATTATGATAACTAATAACTATAAACAAATAGTTAAATCACTGCTGTCTGTTCACAATTAATAGGTAATTACTAGGAATTAATGATTCCCTGTCAAGGCTTCTGCTTTTCCAGAAAGGCTCCCGCTTTTTGGAATCGGTGGAATGGGGAAACGCGGGGAAAGGCCCCTGCTCTGTGCCCCACATTCCCACATTCCGGGGGAGACCAGCAGCCCGGCAATCCTCCCCATTCCCTGGCGCTTCCCAGCGAGCGAGCAGGGAAATCCCAACGCCGGCCCGGAACGCGGCGGGGACCCGCGGAACACCGGGCTGGGCACCGGGACGGATCCGCTCCCATCCCCGGCGGGGCGGCCCCTCCTGAGGCCGGGGCTCCCTCCCGGCCCCGTCCCCGCGCTCTCCCCGCGCTGTCGCCGCTCACCTTGGCCGCCGGGCTGCTTGAAGGCCATGGCCAGCTCGCCGTGGTGGCCGTGGTGGCCCAGGGGGGTCCCCTGCGGCTGCCAGGGGGGGCCCGGGGCGATGTAGGCGCCGGGGGAGCCGCCGTAGACGCCGGGCTGGCTGGAGGGGGGGTACGCGCAGGCCGGCAGGAAGGTGCCCATGGAGGAGAGCCCCGCGCCGGGCTGGGGACAGGGACACAAAGGGGACAAGGGGCTCAGAACAGCCCGCCCGGGGGGCGGACGGGGCTCCCTGGCCTCTCTCCCCACCGCCCTGGCCCCTCCCTGCTCTCCCTTCCCTGCCCCATTCCAGCCCCACTCGTGCTGCGCTCCCCTGTCCCTCCTGTCCCCTCTGCGGGTATTTGATGTCGCCTGTCCCCTCCTGTCCCCCCAGCCCTCACCTGCGGGTATTTGATGTCGCCTGTCCCCTCCTGTCCCCCCAGCCCTCACCTGCGGGTATTTGATGTCGCCTGTCCCCTCCTGTCCCCCCAGCCCTCACCTGCGGGTATTTGATGTCGCCGTCCATGGCAGCCTTGTCCAGCCCGTTGACCGCCTGGCCCGGCCCGGGAAAGCCGCTCCTGTTCACGCTGGGCCACTCCTCCATTTTTGGGGGGTACGCGGCCCCCTCGGTGCCAGCCAGAGCCCCTGGGGAACAAAACGTCAGCCCCGAGCCCCCTCCCCACAGCAGCTTTTGGGGTGAAACAGAGGGAATTCCCTCTGTTTTCCAAACGCCTGGCTGTGTAAACCCAGGGGCTGGGGGCACAAGAATCCGCGTTGCCTCCAGCATCCCGAAATTTGGGATCACGGCGCGGGGAGAGGCTGTGGTGTCCCCCCCCAAAACCCGCTCGCCGTCTCCCCCCTCCCTCTCCCAATTCCCAATCCCCGATAATTTAGGGGCTCCAATTTCTCTCCTGACGAAGGGGATTTGGAGAAGTGACATCGGAATTTTAAGGATAAATGATTGCGCGGGGGGAAACGCATGCGGTTGATTTACTCGGGCTTTTGGAAGGATAAAAGGACCCGCAACCCCCTGCCACGGCCCGCTTGTCCCCCCTTGGAGCCGGCGGGGCTCGGCCCTGGCGCTGCCGGTGCTCCCGGAGCCCCAAAATTCCCAGATTCCTCGGAAAAATCCAGAAGGCCGGATCCGAGTTTCCTTCTCTTCCCTTTCCTCCCCGATTTTTCCTCTCCTGTTGTTTTTCTCTCTCTACCCCTCCTTTTCACATACATATATGTGTGTATATTATTTTTTTTTAATCCCCCTTTGCGGAGCGAAATTCAGGGCTCCGAATTTGCGGTCGGCAATCTATCATCCCTAGGAAAATATTTTCCACATTTTTCATAAAAAGTTCAAGATGTGGCTGAGCCGAGGCCGCATCTGGCCCCGCCGCCCCGACGGGCTGGTGGAGCAGGGGGAGGCCCTTGGGAGAAAAAAAGGGGGAAAATTGGGGGGGGTTGGGGGGGGGAAAGGAAAATATACGAAACAAACAAACAAAAAAATTCGGAACAAACAGCAAAAAACCCGAAAGAAATAACAACAATTCGAAATAAACTAAGAAGCTGAAACTAATAAAAAAGAAGGAAAGACGCAAAAAGGCACGAAAGGAGCAAAGAGGCACGAACCAAATAAAAAGCCGAAAAGCCGAAAACAAGCAAAAGAAATCCCCGAACGAGCCAAAAGGCACGAAACAAACAAAAAACCCCGAACAAACAAAAACCCCCGAAACAAATAAAAAACCTCGAAACAAACAAACAAAAAACAACAACAAAAAAAACTACCCAACCGAACAAAAAACCAAAGAGACAAAACAAAGAGACCAAAAAAACACTAAATCGACCAGAAAAACGGGCCCAAGGAAGGGCGGGAGGGGCGGCGGGGAGCGGAACGCACGGTACCCACCCGCCTGCTCCACGAAGGTGCGGATGCCCAGGATGTTGGTGACCGAGTGCGCCGAGGGCCACGAGCGGGGCAGCGGCACCGGGGGGGCCCCGAGGTGCGGCCCGGGGTGCGGCGCGGCCTTGGCGGGCGGCGGGGCCGCGGGGCCCGGGTACGGGTACTGGTAGATGTGGGCGCAGGGCAGCGCGGCCGGGGGCGGCCCGGCGGGGGCCAGCGGGCCGATCTTGTTGCGCAGGATGCGGCTGATGGAGCTGACCGAGGGCACGTTGTACTTGTCGCACACGCCGTCGGCCAGCAGGCGGTCGCGGATCTCCCAGGCGAAGATGCCGGGGTCGCCCTGCTTGTAGTCGCGGATGTGCTTGACCACGGCCGGCGTGGTGACCCGCGGCTTGCTGCCGCCGATGGCCCCGGGCAGGATGGAGCCCGTCTCGTGGTAGCGGGCCAGGATCTTGCTGACGCAGCCGTGCGACACGCGGAGCTGGCGGCTGATGTCGCAGGGCCGGATGCCGAGCTGCGCCAGCTCCACGATCCGCAGGCGGATGGCGTTGGGCAGCGGGCGCCCGTTCACGAAGACGCCGCCCAGCTGGTTCACCTCGCCGTAGGTGTGCTCTGCGGGGCGGGATGGCACGGATCGGCATGGCACGGACCGGCATGGCACGGGTGGGAGCGGCGCTGGTGCCCGCGGGATGGGGATGGCGCTGCAGCGGGAAGGGGAGAGGGAAAAGAGGGGAGAAAGGGGGAAGGGGAAGCGAGAAAGGGAGGGGGAAAGGAGAAAAAAAAAAGGGGGGGAAGAAAGGAAAAGGAAGGGAAGAAAATGAAAGGGGGAAAAAAGGAAGGAAAGTTGAAGGAAAAAAAAGAAAGGGGAAAAGGAAAAGGGAAAAAGGAAAAAGGGAAAAAGGAAAAGGGAAAAAGCAACAGGGAAAAAGGGGAAAAGGAAAAAGGAAAAGCGAAAAAGGAAAAGGGAAAAAGGGAAAAAGGGAAAGGGAAAGGGGAGAAGAAGTGGGGAGGGAGAAAGGAAGGGGAAAAAAGGAAGGGGAGGAAAAAAGGAAAAAGGAAAAGCAAAAGGAGAATGAGAAGGGGAAGGGGGAAAGAGAGAGAAAAAGCCAAGGGGAAGGAGGAAAGAAGGAAAGAGAGGAAGGAGAGATAGACAGAAAAAAAGGGAGGTAAAAGGGACAGTAAAAAAAGAAGGGGGAGGAAAGACAGGGAAAGAATGAGAGAAAAAGAAAAGTCAGAAACGACGAGGGTGGGGAAAAAGGACACAAAAAAAAAAAAAAGGAGAGAGGGACAAAAGGAGAGAAGGCAAAAGAACGAGAACGGGAGAAGGAATCTCAAGGAGGGAGCGGAGCGAAAGCGAAGGGAGGCGCGGGGAGGACGGAGCAGCCCGGAGCCCTCCCGGCCGGGCACGGCAGCCCGGCATCCCCAGCCGCCTCCTGCCCCTTCCCGGTGCCCTGCTCCGCCAGGAGCCCGTCCCGGAGCCGTCCCGGAGCCCGTGCGGGGCCGGCCGCACTCACCCATGGCCCGGCGCGGGGAGGGGGCAGCGCCGGCATAGAGAGCCCGGGGGGCGGCCGGGCCGGGCCGGGGGGTCCTGGCGGCGCCGGGAGCGAGCCCCGCTCGCGGGGAGCCCCCGCCGCTCCTCGGGATCAATTTGACGTGGGAATCACGTCAATCGCGGCCGTCACGGCGGCGGCGCCGCCGCCCATTGGCTCCCGCCCGCTCCTAAATGGCCGCGGCCGGCGGGGCCGGGGGAGCCGCCCCCTCCGCCCGCCCCCTCGGGGCCGCGCCGCCGCCGGGGACCCCCCCCGAGCGCCCCCGAGCTGCGGGAGGGCACGGCGGGGACACGGCGGGGGAATCACGGCGCGGGAATCACGGCCCCCGAGCTGCGAGTGCCCCCGTCCCGCCCCGAGCGGTTCCCAAGCGGGACAGGGACACGGACAGGGACACGGACACGGACACGGACACGGACAGTGACGGGGACGGGGACACAGACAGGGACAGGGACACGGACAGGGACACGGACACGGACACGGACGGTGACGGGGACAGGCACACGGACAGGGACAGTGACAGGCACACGGACAGGGACAGTGACGGGAACACAGACACGGACAGGGACACGGATACGGACAGGGACAGGGACAGGCACCTGCCCCGCCTCCGGCCCCGACGGCAGCCGCGGGTGGGGCATCGCCGGGGCTGCGGGACTGGACGGGACGGGACGGGAGCGCTTTCGGGGGACACGGAGCCCTGTCCGGGGGGGCTCCCCCGAGGAAGCGCTGCTGCCCAGCCGCTGGAGGCGAAATCCGCCTGTTTCGGCCCCAAAAACCCCGCCCGGCGGTGAATCCGTCCAACGCGGCTCGGACAGCGGCCGCGGGATTCCCGGGGATTTTTATCCCCCCTCACGGAGAGCTCGGTGGGAAGACCGTGAGTGTTTCCCGCAAAAGACTGGAAGGGTGGGGCGCTCGGGTGGGGGGGAAGCAGCGCCTGGAAAAGGGGGGTGTAAAGCGGGGTGCTCGGGCAGGGGCAGCGCCCGTCACCCCCATGTGCGGGCAGGGGGCACGGGGGGCACCCCCGGATCCAACCGCAGCCTCAGTGCTGGAAGGAGCCCCGGGAAAGGCAGCGGATCCATTCCCCGGGAGCCTCGGCTGGCCCAGGGCGGGGGTCCCGCCGGTGCTCCGCGCCCCCGGGCAGCCCCGAGGCGGTGAGATGGCAGCGCTCGAAAAGCGGCCGGGCAGGGCAGGTGCGGCTCTGACGGCACTGCGGATCCCTGGGGATGGGTTTTTGGGGAGGTCTGGGGGTCCCCTGCTGCCGGCGGAGGAGCCTTTTCCCCCGCACGGCCCTGGAGCATCCCTCGCTCCCTGAGGATGAGGCTTTTCCAAGGAAAAGGTCCCGGCAGGAAAAGATTTCCCCACCTGCTCCCCGCAGGTCTCCGAACCCTGCCGGGTTCCCGGGGACATCGCCGGGATCCAGCCCCCTCAGGAATGCACTCCTGGATATAGCGAGGGTGGAAAGGGAGATGAGGCAAAAAGGGAAAGGGAAAAAAGAGGGAAAGGAATGATAGAAAAGAAACGAAGGAAAAGATGGGGGGAATCAACCTGAAAAGAAAACGAAGAAGGAAAAAAAATATAAGAAGGGAAGAGAGGTAGATGATGAAGGGAAGTTAAGCGGGGGAAATGAAAAAAAGGAAGGGAGAATAAAAGTAAAAATAAAATCGTTTTTAAAATTGGGATAAAGAAGAATAACTAAGGAAAAATAAGGGAAAACAGAAAATTATTAAAAGGAATGGGAAAAGAAAGAGAGGAAAAGAAGGGAAAGGAAAGGGGCGGCTGCTCAGGTGAGATGTGGCAGGAAAATCCCAATTAATTTGCTCCCTGTCCAGCTCCCTGTGGAGCTCCAGGAGCAGCACCGGACCCCCAAATCTGCTCCCCCCTGGCCATTCCCTGCCCTGCCCTGGTCGCGATGGTTTCCATCTGCTCCGGCTCCTCTTTCCCTTCCCCAGCCCCTCTTTCCCGGCTTGCACACGATGCGGCGATTTTAAAACCCTAATTTTCCCTGTTTTTGCCAAAGCTGCTGGAATTTTGTGGGTATTTTTATGCCGGGCTGAGCCTCGGGTGACAGGCGCGATTTTACGTCATTAATTTTGCTGAATAAAAATCCAGAGGAGCTGGGAGCTCTGGAAGCTTTTCCTTTTTTTTTTTTTTTCCTTTTTTTTTTTCCCCTTCAATTTTTAAATAGATTTATCAGGAATATTGGATGGAAATATCAAGGATATTGGATAGGAATGTCAAGGATGTTTTTCCACTGCAGCAGCTGGAGATTAGAACAGTTAAAGGTAGGGGGTCCTGGGTGTTTCACCAGTATTTATTCCCGACTATTTATTGCAAAATAATATAAGTAATATTATACTGTAATAGAATAATGCTGTTGAATTATTATTCAATAACAATTATATTGTTGTGTTGTTATCTGATACTGCCATCGTATGCTACATTATTTTATTATTATTAATTGATTACTGATTCAGGAACGCTGGGGCTCTTGCAGGAGTTTATGGAGCTCCTTTTCCGTCGGGATCAAACCAAACTGGAAAATCCTGTGGGATCAGACACTCTGAAAACCCCCAGAAAGTGCTGGGTGCCTCAGCCTGTGCTTTGTGTGTCAGAGACATCACAAAGTTCCAACAGGATTTTTTTTCTCCAGTCTTTTGCCCAAACGCGGGGAGTTGGAGGATCCCAAAAAATCTTCGTGGTCGCTGAAGAAGAACGTTTGAGAGCTCAGCAAAATAAAATCCTGCTCCAGAGCTTCCCTCTGAGCATCTCTGTCAGGTCTGTCAAGGCCACAGCTTCGATAATTAACAATAATATTTGTCAGAAGCGATTTTCTTCCGTAAAATCCCTCCCTGCCAGAGGCTCCTCAAACCCACACGGATTAAAACCACACCAAACCCTCCCGGGAGTTTTTCCATTTGAATTTTTTTTTTTTTCTCCCCCTAAAAAATCCCTCTGCGTTCTGTGATCAGAGATTCTCAAAGCGAAAACCAGAGCGGGATCCCGGAGCCTTTAAATAAAAAATTCCTGATGGGAAAGGTTGCTGATCCGAGGGCAGCTCGGAGCTTTGAAAATCCTCAATAAATCGCACGGGTCCATCCTGCTTTTCTCTTTATTTGGGTTTTCTCCTCCTTTTCTGCCCGGGAACCATTTCAGTGGCTTTTTTGTGGAATCGCATTTCATGCCCTGAGCGCAGCGTGGGGACGGGCGGCTCCAGCCGCATCCCGCAGCTCTGGATGCGCCCGGTGCCAGGGATCCCCTGTCCTTCCCAGGGCTTGATATTTAAAAACACCGAGTATTTTGGGAAGAATCCCGGTTAACGGCGGAGCCTGGGGCTGGAAGGAGCTGGGGGCATTGAGGGTCGGTCCCTGCAAATCCCGCTCGCCACATCTGGGAGCCGCGTGCGAGGAGGGGCCGGCAGGAGCAGCCTCTGGAAGGGACTCGGAGAGCCGGGATCCCGCACGGAATGCGGCGAAAGGACAGAGCCGGGCTCCTTCCTCTCCCTCCCGCCATTCCCGGGAAAACCGGCACCCCCCTGCTGGAAAATTCCTCCGGGGGTGCTGGGAACCCCGCGCGGCCTCTGGTGGGAGCGGGAGGTGCCGTGAGGCACGAACGGCTCCTTCCCACCGGGAGCCCGCCTGGAATCCTGGAATCATGAAATCCTTGAGGCTGGAGAAGCCCCCCCAAGACCATGGAGACCAGGTGTGTCCCTCTCTCTCTCTGGGGAATGAATATTCCCCGGCTCCTCCAGTGCTCTGAAAGAGAAACAAAACTCCCTCCCAGTGTTTTCCTTCGGCTTGAGCTCCCGTTCAGGGCTGGGCAAGCCTTGGCTGGGTGTAAATCCAGGCGGGATCAGCTCCCGGCTCTGCAAACAAACCTCACACGTGCTGGGGCCGAGGGGCTGCTAAAGCCATTCCCGTTGTTTTCCTAGCGGGATGGATCCCCCCTCCCGGCCACCGCGAGGCCGCGGGCTTGGCAAGGAGCGGGATGTTGAGTTGTGCTCCTGGAAAAACACCTCGGGGAGGCTGGAATAGCACCGGGGGTCTGCTGGGATTGGCACGGGGTTGTTCGGAGAGATGGGGAGAGCAGGGAATTTGCTTCTCCTTGGAAAGAGTTGGGAGGAGATTCGATAGGATTTGATAAAGTTAAAGTCAGGTTTTAGGGCATGGATGCATCCAGCAGCGTTTGGTGCAGGATCTTCTTGTCCTGAGAGAGTCTCGTAGGAAAGAGGGTGGGGTGTACGTGAGGGTGGCCTGAAAAGCGGGATAAATAATCCATGGATTTCCCAAGGGATGGCTCTGAACCTGCCGGGCTGCACAGCCAGAAAAAAGGGGAAGAAAAAACCTGAATCCCCTGTTGGTTTTCCTCAAGGTCCTTCGGCTTTGATGGTGGAGGCGGATTTCAAACAACATTTTATAGGGCTGGATATTAATTTAATAGTGCTGAATGTGATATTTCTGAATATATAAACACTGAATTCAATAGTCCTGGATTTTCCAATCTGCAGCTCTTCCCTCTGGAAGAGGGCACCAAGCCAGGGCTGTGCCCAGGGTGCCATTCCGGCCATCCCAGAGCTCCCTGGTGCGGCTCCAAAGGATCTCCCGAGGGTCTGGAGCCATTTGGAGGCAGGTAAACTCTTTTCAGGGCTCATTTCCCAGCAGAAACTCGTCTCAGTGTGAAAATGCAGGGCCAGAGCGAGGTGAGCAGCACAGAACATTACAACCACCATAAAGGCCCCGAATAATCACAGCAAAACTGTTTATTTCTCCCCGTGTGGGAATGGGGGATATAAAATGGGATTTAAAGCTGTGAAGAGCTGCCTTGTCCGCTCCAGCCGATTCCTTCATCCCAAAAGTCCCTCTCCCTCTGCTTCCCATTCCTGCCTGACAGCTCCTCCTTGAACATGGCCTTTAAAATTAAATATGGGTGGGGGGGATAAAAAAGAACTTTTCCTCGCTGCTCTGCCTCCCTGAATCTGCAGGAGACCATCCAAATAAACCAGAAAATAATTATTTACGGCCTTATAAATTGTTGACACTGATTTCTGCAGGAATAAAAACACCTTTTTGGAGCAAAATGGGATTTTTCTGTGGTTTTTATTTGCAGGTGTGTGGGGTTGAGTAGATACATTTTGAGCTGAGAAAGATTTGGGGTTTCAGACCTGTTTGGTAAGAGAAACAGGTAAGAGAAAGTGGCTGGGAAAGTTTCATTTCATTTGAGAAAAGCTCAAATGAGCTTTTTGGTTCAAATGGGCTTTTTGGTAAGGTGAATTGTGCTGCTCTCCTGGAAGAGCAGTGGTGGGATGGAGCCTTGAAATGGGAATATCCGGGATGGGGAGCATGGACTGGGAATACAGTGGAATTCCCCCCCTAAATCCAACACTGGGAAAGCACCCGGGACATTGGAGTTATTGTGCATTACCGGAAGTGCTCCGTGCCAGAATTCTAAGCCAGTAATTGGGATAAAATGGGAATGAAATTTCACATCTTGTCCTGGCAAGAGGGAAATGGGAGCTCCCTTTGGAAAGGCTGCACACAAACAATGCTCCTGCCACTCATCCCGTGGCATCGCCAGCCCAGCGCTCCCCGGGCACTGGTTTCCATTTATTCCCCGGAATTCTGGGAGATGTCAGCAGAATTTAACACACATGATGTGGGCAGATGAATGAGCTGGATCCTTTTCTGGGAACGAGAGTTCCTGGGGCTCTGTGTGGTTCTGCAGCTCCAGAGCTGGGGGGATTTATTTTGGGAGATCTGGACTCCATTTCAGGCCGGGAAAATCGCGCTGAAGCCAAGGGAGAGCTTCCCACTCCCATCAGCAGGTCCCAGGAATGCACTTAAAACCCAGGCTTGACTTTAAAGCCAGGCTTAAGTCTTGCTTCTGGTGAAAGGTGAGGGATTTAAAAGAGCATTTCTGGGCTTACCTGGCTCTGGGTTTGTAAAAGAATCCTGCAGG
Source organism: Agelaius phoeniceus (assembly GCF_051311805.1). Lineage (NCBI taxonomy): Eukaryota > Metazoa > Chordata > Aves > Passeriformes > Icteridae > Agelaius > Agelaius phoeniceus. The sequence continues at coordinate 111,703,736 of NC_135267.1, read as the reverse complement.
ATGCTGGAAGTTTTATGGATCCAGGTTGTCCCTCTGCGTTTTCTGGGAGCTCTGATATCCCAGAATTATCTGGATGAACACCATGGATATGCCCAGCCAGCATTTTTGGAGAGCCTGCCTCATGCCTCCCCTCCCAGCTGTGATTTCCCCATGGGAGGTGAGGGATTTCCAGCCCAAATTCCCGCTCGTGGCCCTCTCCACCTTCACTCCATCCAGGATCAATTCCTGCTCCAAATCTCTTTCCTCCAAAGCAGCCCAGGTAGTGAAGAAATTCCCCCAGGACATGGTGTGGATCAGGCCACTGTCCCCCAAAACACACTTGGGAGTGCCTGGGGCTGCAGGAGCCTGATGGCTCCAGATCCTTCCATGGAGAGCAGGATCCAGGGAAAGGGAGCATCAACACCAGGGAATAATGCTGGGAGCTCAAAACCCAGCTCAGGCAGGGAGACAAAGGAACTCCCTGGGATGGAGGGAGCAGGAAAGCGCAGGAAACCATCTGCCATGATCTTCTTTTCCCTCTCCTTACCTGCTCCAAGCTCCAGCACCTGCAGCGATTCATTTCCTCAGGATGGAATTCCTCTGCTTGAAGCCAAGAGATAACAGCCACGGAGGGGAAGCATCCCCATCCCTCCCGAGCCCGGCTCTGGCATTCCCCATTGGAAATAATTTATATCCTCTGGTCTGCTGGGCTTGTCCCACCAGCCCTAATGACTGGTTCTGTTTAATTTTCAGCTGCTTAATTGCAGCCGAACACTTCAACACCACTAAATTAAAACAAGCTCCCAGCGTTTCCTTGCCTGGGCTGCTGGCCCCGCTCCAAGGGGCGCTTAAAGCAACCTCAGATGGTTTATTCCTGCCACACAGGCTGCTCCCTTCCCCAAAAAAAAGCCTCTGTGTGCCTAAACCCAACAAAGTGGGAGCATGGAAAACAACTTCCAGGCGGGACACGACTGGGATGAGGCCGTGTTCCCTCCCCCCGAGGGTACCCAGCCATTCCCGTGGCTTGGAAAAGGGTTTGGGGGCCAGGAGCATCCTACAGGGGAGCAGAGCCCAGCCTGGAGACACTGCCCTGATGGAGAAGCTGCTGTTGGTGGGGGTTTTGCCAGGCAATTTTACGTCTTGGAGCAAATTTCCCAGTGTGGAAGCACTGTGGGTATCAGGTACCCATTAAAAAGGAGCCAGAGGAAATGGAGCTCCTGCAGCAGTTCATATTCCAGGGTAATAATGGATGTTTAGGGTTGGGATGTGCCCTTCCCAGCACCATTCAGGGGGGATTGTTTGCTTTGGGGGGGGGCTGGGAATCCATCAGCAGTGCCAGAGCTGGGACACGGAGCCGGGAGAGCAAAGGACAAACAGGATCTGGTTCTGCAGAGAGTGGGGAGAAATGAGCTGAGGCCAAAGCTGGCCCCTCTCCAGCCACAGGAGCCTGATGGCTACAGATCCTTCCACGGGGATCCCATCCCATCCCATCCCATCCCATCCCATCCCATCCCATCCCATCCCATCCCATCCCATCCCATCCCACCCCATCCCATCCCATCCCATCCCATCCCATCCCATCCCATCCCATCCCATCCCGCCAGGAGAGAGGAAAAAACTCAACCTCCGAGGGAGGGAGGGAAAGCAACCCCCTTTAATTGGGGGGTAAAAATAACCCAAACCTGCAAGAGCAGCCCATGGAAAACTCCTATAAAGTTGAAAGGCCCTGGAAGCCGGGCAGGCTCCTCGTGCCCATAAATAATTTCCTCGTGGATCAGCGGAAACAATGCAATTAGGGGCCGGCTGCTGCAGCACGGTGGGACTGCAGCCAGGCAGTCCCTGGGAATGCTCAGACATCGTGCAGAGCTCCTCCCAGCTGCCTGGAGCTTTTAGGGCTTTAACAGGGTTTTTCTCAGGTTTTCTGTGCTTGAAATGACCCCCAAGGTATCAGAAAATCTCTTTTTTCCCAGCCCTGCGACAGCAGAAGTTGAGATTCGTCGGTTCTGCTTTTGAAGGTTGTTTATTTTTCCTTATCTATAACTATCTATTTCCTTATCTATAACTATCTATTTCCTTTTTCCTTATCTATAACTATCTATTTCCTTATCTATAACTATCTATTTCCTTATCTATTCCTATCTATTCATTCTCTGACCTGCTGAGGTCTGTCCTGCAGGTTGGTTTGTGGCACACTGACCGCCCTTGGGGTGGTGTTAACTTTTTATACATAAACTACGTGTACTTTATTTACAATAATTTTCCAACACCTATCACCTATGTTAGGCACTCTGTCTCTACTCTAAACCAATCCAAAAGTGCCACCATCACAGCAGAAGATGGAGGATAAAAAGAAGGAGAAGGAGGACAGGACACGCCCAGGTTCCTCCATCTTGCCTCTTGAACCCCCATTCTAAAAACCCCAAAATTCTACTTTTTCACCCTGTGACAAATTCACTATCATTCTACTCAAACTCTCGTGGCTTGTAAATCCTCACACACAAAGTTGGTCATTGTTTCCAAGGGCTAAAATCGAAGGCACAGGTGTCTTTGACTCCGTGCCAAGGTCTCTGAGCCCCCTGCCAGGGTCTCGAATCACCCAGGGCAGCCAGAGCAATGTCCTGGGTCCCCACAGGTTTTTGCCCTCTTTAGACAGGACAAGGGGACAAGGGCCAGGCCTGGCTGCTGCAGGGACCGAGCAGGATGGCTGGGATAAGGGATGGGATGGATTGGGAAATGGGAGTGGTGCGGCTCAGCGTGCCCAGGAAGGAGCTGTGGGATGAGGGGATGCTGCTCCGTGGGGCTGTGCCCATCTTCTCCATTTTCCTACCCCCCTCAAAAAAAAAAAAAAAAATCTTTGCAGAAAACTGGGGGGAAAAAAGGGAAAAAGGGAAGTTAAAGGAGGCCCTGCATGGACACCTGGAGGAAGGAGGAGCCCGGAAAAAGCCTGAAAGCCGAGACTGTGGCAGGTTACCTGATCCCGGTGCGGGCCGAGGCGAGAACAGCGGCTGCCCGATCCTTATCTCGGCGGGAGCCACAATGGCCCGCGCCTGTCTCTGCGCCAGCACCGGACAGAAAACACCTCCAGTGCTCTTCCTTCTGCACAGCCCCTGGCCAGCAGCAAGGACAGGAAGCCCAGAGCCAGCGACCTGCACGGGATCTGCTCTCCTGCAGAAAATTCCTTGCCCTGGGATTAACAAAGCCGCCAATAAACCTGAGCAGGATTGATTTTCCTCTAAAAGCCCAGCGGCTCAAATCCTCTGGGATTCCTTCTAATCTCCCTTAGGAGCTGGAGTGGCTCCTGCATTTTCCCAAGGGAGTGAGAGTGACAGGGGACATCCATCCATCCATCCATCCATCCATCCATCCATCCATCCATCCATCCATCCATCCACCCATCCACCCGTCCATCCTTTGGATCCCCATTGCTCCATGCCCACCCTCTTCACCATCCACTGGCCAATCTCAACCCCCAAAATCTTCATTTCTTCCCAGTGGGACACAGAACTGGGGGTGGCCCCAAGCTGTGCCCCCATCCCAAGGAGGGGGCTCCCTTAGGGAGCCACTGGCACAATGGACAAAGGCTCCCGAGCTGATTGTTCCTCTGTCCAGAGGGATTTTCTCTGCAGAGGGTTCAGCCAGGGTCCTGCCTGTGGGCGCTCCCCAGAGGCAGCAAAAGAGGGATGATCAGCCCAAGGAGGGTGAGCAAATATCCCAGGTTAATTTGGAATGGGGGGAAGGAAAAGGAGCTGGAGGGAACACAAGGAAACTCCCTTTCCACCAGCCCGTTATATCTCCACACTAAACTGCAGTTCCCTATCCCTAATTTAGGATATTTGAACCCCAAACACCATCTGGCAGAGCCTCCAGGGCTGTTTTCCAGCCTGGATCTGCTCCCTGAGGGCTCTGGTTCTGCTCCATCCCGGGTGCAGGGTGGCAAAGCTGCGCTGGCCCAGGAGATGGAGCCACCACATCCCTGCCTCCGGCTTCTCCTGGAAAACCCCGGCGAGCAGGGGCCTGCCGGGCAGGAAAAGGCCCCCTGAAGGGGATATCTTTCACCTCTCGGTGACTTCTTCCACAAATATCCCGTCCTTCAACACCTTTTTGTTGACAGAATCTTTGTCAATAGCGCCTGAACTTCAAGCTCGATCCCAATCTCCGCTCCGGGGGGAACCGGTTGTGCCAGAAGTGCCAGCCAGAGGTGTCTGGGGGGGAACCTGGCCCTTTCCATGGAAAAATTCCTCCTCAATTCCCTGTGTGGAAGGGAATCTCGCTGTGCAAATTCCCGGCTATGGGACGCCCAAGGTGCTCAGAAGGGACAGGGGAGGTGGAGCTGCTCCACGAAGGTGTTGCTGGCATAAAATACATTTAAATTCCCAAAACGCTTCTTGGATTCAGCAGCACGTGGAGGATAATCCACAAAGAACCCCAGAATTGTTTGGGTGGGAGGGGATTTTAAAGCTCATCCCACTCCATGGGCAGGGACACCTTCCTCAATCCCAGGCTGCTCCAGACCCTGTCCAACCTGGCCTCGAGCATGGACAGGAAAAGTCATTTATTACTTTAAAAGTGTCCCTGAAAAAGTCTCTGGAAAAAAACAACAGCGACAACATTTAAATACGCAGATTTTTACCTTAAAAAGGTTTTTTTAAGTGTTACTGGATTTAAGGAAAAAACCAGAGCAGCAGAGATGAAGGAGGCACCTTAATCCTATCAGCCATCATTTCTGGAAAGGTGAAGATCTGAAATTCGGGAATGGAGATAAAGTTCACCAGGGTTTCTCTGGAAAGATTAGAAATATTGATGGATTGTCAGCACTACCCCCCAGTTGTGCATTTTCAGCGAAGATTTATATTTTTTTTAAATAAGAGGGGAAAGTAAATTTTTCTTTTAAAATAGTTTTGGAGAGGAAGAGCTCAGGGCTGGGCGGGTTTTTGGGAAGAACCTTTGGATGGCTCCAGTGGGAGGCATCATGTGCCTCCATGCACAGCTCCGGAACAGGTCAGGTGTCAGAATCCTTGGCTGGGAAATCTCCTGGAGGGGGGAAAAGAGAGGAAAAAACCGAGAAAAGAGGCAGGAATGCGCTGCCAGCCTGGAGGCTCCCTCTAGCGCCGCTTCCCAGAGCTGCCAGGGCTCAGGGATCCTCTCATCCCAGCAGGAGAAGCTGTGGATGGGACAGCCAGCCAAGCTGCCCTCCCCAGCCATTCCCTGCTCCCACCCTCAGGACACTTTTGGGTGCCCTTTTCCAGCTGGTGCCACCAAAACCCCGGAGCAGGGGCCCTGAGCAGTGTGGCCTCAGCCAGCCTGGCCTTCCCGCCCGGATCCCAGCGTGGCAAATCCCAGGAAGAGCTGACAGCAGTGGGAAGTGACGGCTCCCAGCCCCGGGGCCATCCCTGTCTGTGTGTCCCGTGTCCCTGCCAGCACACACACAAGTGCCACTCACCCGTATTTCCGTATTTGCCCTGGCTGAGCTGAGATGGAGCCATGGGGCAGTGTCCGGAGCCAGAGGCTGGTTTTCCTGGATCCACATGGACGCTCAGCTCTGCCCCACACACGTCCCCTTCTGTCCTGTCCATGTCCCCGAGGAGGGAGGGGCATGGGGACAGCCGTGGGGACGGTCATTGTGGGACAAGGGACAGCCAGAGCCTTTTCCAGCAGCTCAGAGACTGCCCCACATCCCCAAATCCCCATCCCATGAGGAGCAGCCCCATCCCACTGTGCCCTGGGGGATGTGACTCTCCCAAATTCCCAAATCCCCAAATCCCCATCCCATGAGGAGCAGCCCCATCCCTCTGTGCCTTGGGGGATGTCACTCTCCCAGGTCCCAACTTCCCAAATCCCAAATCCACATCCCATGAAGAGCAGCCCCATCCTGCTGTGCCCTTGGGAATGTGATTCTCCCAAATTCCCAAATCCCCATCCCATGAGGAGCAGCCCCATCCTGCTGTGCCCTGGGGGATGTGATTCTCCCAAATTCCCAAATCCCCATCCCATGAGGAGCAGCCTCATCCCTCTGTGCTCTGGGGGATGTGACTCTCCCAGGTCCCAAATTCCCAAATTCCCAAATTCCCAAATCCCCGTCCTATGAGGAGCAGCCCCATCCCTCCATGCCCTGGGGAATGTGACTCTCCCAGGTCCCAAATTCCCAAATCCCCATCCCATGAGGAGCAGCCTCATCCCTCTGTGTTCTGGGGGATGTGACTCTCCCAAATTCCCAAATCCCCGTCCCATGGGGAGCAGCCTCATCCTGCTGTTCCCCGGGGGATGCTCCCACTCCAAGGCCTTCCCAGAACTCCATCCCATGGAATTCGTGTCCCACCCGGCACCATCTCCTCCCTCTCCCTCCAGGACCGCAGCTGGTGGAGGGCAGAACAAAACGGGACAGGGGCCTGGCGCTTCCCAGGGCACGGAGGGTGGGATGCGGCTGCTCCCATGCGAGGGGAGCCCGGCCAGGCCGCTCCCAGCAGCGCTGCAGCATCTCCAGGCGCCGGGAGATGGCAATCTCCATCTTCCGATGGCATTCCCGGCGCCGGGAATGGGCCCTGATGGGGCCGTGGCACCCCCGAGCGCCCAGCTCGGCCTTGCTCGGGGAAATCCCGCTCCAGCCCTTGCAGAGGAGCGGGGTTTATTCCCTGTGCTCGAATCAATATCGGGTATTTACCCTGCGCTGCTTTATCCGCTTCCATCTTCCCGAATAAACGGGGGAAAATTGGAGCACGGTCCCCGTTATCTGTTTGCCATCTGCCCCGGGTTTAGCGGCTGCACGGACTAAGCTTTGGATCAACAAGGTTTTATTGGTTCCTGTCACTGCGGGCCGAGCTAAATGAGACATCAAACCTCCCTCCTTCCCTCCTCCCTCCGCTGGGCTGCGCCATCCAGGCAGCCACGGCTCAGCTTCTTTTTGGGAAAGGGAGGAGAAAATGGGGATTTCACTCAAATTTCCAGCGTTCCCTGCCTTCCACGGCGGCTGGAAGAGCCGGGGGTGCTTCCCCTTCCTGGCAAAGGAGGAGGGGGTGGGCATAGCTCCTGGTTTAATCCTATTTCTAGGAATAAATATGGGATTTTAAAGCAGGCTGGGAATCCAAACCCTGCCTTCCCGAGATCCCCGTTGCTCCTCTCACCTCAGGAAGGTGGGGTGGGACACGTGCAGAGACAACCGCAGCAGAGCAGGAGGGCACAGGGATGGGGCTGGGACCTCCGGAGTTCTCCTCATCCCTGGAATTCATCCTCAGCCCTGGGTGGGCAGGAAAGGCTCTGCCAAATCCCAGGGACACGCAGCAAGGGAGCCTCCCTGCCCAATTCCGAGCAAATTTGGGATGGTTTTAAAAAAAATGGTGAAAAGGTCACCCCTGGAGGCCTCATCCTGATGTCCCTGCCACAAACCCAGCAGGTGACAGCCACGTCTGGGTTTAATGACCGGTTCCATCCCAAAAATGGGCAGTGAGGGCTGAAATCCTGGTGGATCTTGAGTGCCGTGGTCCCACACATTTCCAGGAGCAGGGGATTGGTGAAGCGGCACATTGGCTTTATCCAGTTCCGTCCCAGCAGCTTGGCTGACTCTCCCAAGTTTCTGAGGGGAAAAGAACCATGGATATTTGATTTTTCCATCATTATAAAGGGAAAAAAACCCCAAGTTTATAAATAGGAAACATCATCTCTGCGCGGGATCCCAAATTATACAGGTGGCATCTCCCTTAGCTGGCTGTGAGGTGAAAGGGGACACTCATCCCCAAAAAACTGCTTGGAAACACAGCCACGGCATGTGGAAACACATCTCCTCCTTCCCACTCCCTTTCTTCTCCCTTTTTAAGGGTACAAATGCCATTCCAGCAGCCCAAAATTCACATGAGGGGCGACAGCGGCCCAAAACTCACCCGAGGGGCCACAGCGGCGCTGGAGCTGAGCTCTGGGAATTTGAGCCAGGCGAATTCCAGCCTAAATAACCTGCGAATGTGCGAGTACAGGGCGAGCAGCCGGGCTGCTCCCTCCTCGCCAGAGATGTCCTGGCTGGGTTTTTCTATTACTGCTATCAGGAGGATCTCGGCAGACAGATGCATTTACTGTTTGCCGCCCGAAGATAATGAAAAGAAACAGTTTATAAAATCAGATTAGGGGTGGAAAAATTGCCTAATGATTATAATTCCCAACCCCGCCGCTGAATAATGATGTATTCAAGAGTTGTCACCGCGTGATGAAAGGGGCCTCATATGAGAGATGCTCGCCTCTGAAGCATGACTGCGGATGAATTGCAGCCAGATACAATCCCGAGATAAGGGACAATGAGAGCCTCGAGAACACTTCAGAACGGGCTCCTCAGCACGGAGCCGGAGCCGCAATAAAAAGCCCGTGAATTAAAAAAAAAAAAAAAGAAAAAAAAAAAGAAAGAAAAAAAAATTCCGAACGGTTTCCGATAAAAGACGAGCCAAGGTGAAGGGGGAAAAGAGGGAGAATCCCTCGAAGCCTGGTGGGGAAAGGAAAACGCACTCTGTAGGCCCCAGAGGATGGGTTGGAAAGGGAATGTTGCGGCTTCTCCTTGGAAAATCTCTCCTGTAAGGTAAATCGGGGTGTGGGTGGGTGCGCCCTGGCTGGAGGGAGGGATCGGCTGCTCCCAAGGGCAAAGGATGGATCCACAAGGAAGGAGGGAAGCGTGACTTGGGCATCCACCAACTCCTTCCCAGCCCAGGAACCACCCAGCTTCAACCTGCCCCAAATCCCTGGATGCCATTAGGGATTAAAGAGCTCTCCAGCTCCCAAGGCCTTTCCAGGAGCACCCTGGGCATGAAAAAGCTCCCAGAGCAGCACCAGGATGTGTTCCAGCAACGTGGAGGAGCCAGGAGCCCACATTCTCCAGCCCCAAAACGAAAGGAAGCCAAAGGATGGGATTGGAGTCACCCTTCCCTGGGGAGCAGCAAGCCGTGATCCCACCAGGAAGGGGGGAAAAGATGGATTTTGCACATTCTCCATGGTCTGAAATGCAGATGTCTGCACTCAAAGCAGCCGTGGCACCGGGAACGGCGATGATTTATGGGAAGCTGCACCAGCATTCATTATTCATGTGGAAAGCAAGGGAAGGGCGTTGATAGGGATCGGGAAAAGCTTCAAATCCATGGGGGAGATAAACTTGGATGGATGGTGTCACCCGGAGCGGGGCTGGAGCTCTGGGGCACATCTCACCCAGAACAGCTGCACTCCCAGGACAAGGCGGGCACTACTTCCACAGCTGCATCCCAAAATCCCAGCGGGAATCGCTGCTCCAGATTGATGCCAAGGCTCTGCTTGCTGTGCGTGCCCACAAGCCTTCCTTAGAGCACATTTCCCCCTAAAATCCGCCGACTTTTAGCTCCGAATTCCACCAGCGACCCCAAACTCCGCCTCGCTCGGGCGGAGAGGGAGTGGCAGGATCCGCCAGGAACCTGGAACGCTGCATCCCTGAGGTCTCCTGGCAGCGCAGGCACTGCCTAATCACAGCTCGGTTCCCGCTAATGAGGGGACACCCGAGCGCCGGATACTCCGCTGGTGGCCGAGTCTTCCCTGGACGCCCGCAATTAGAGCGCTCGCTGTTAATTGCGCTCATTAACCTCGCCCGAGCAGCTGCGGGAGCAGCGGCTCCAAGGCTGGCGGCTGGTGGTGGAGCATCCCTGGATTATCCCACTGGCATCCAGGACAATCCCAGATCCCAAAAGGCGGGAAAAGGCAGGAAGTGGATTCTGGGGACAACCCCACGGCAGTGTCATGATCCCAGATCCCAAAAGGCGGGAAAAGGCGGGAAAAGGCAGGAAGTGGATTCTGAGGACAACCCCATGGCAGTGTCATGATCTCAGATCCCAAAAGGCGGGAAAAGGCAGGAAGTGGATTTTGGGGACAATCCCATGGCAGTGTCATGATCCCAGGATGACCACAGATCCCAAATGGCAGGAAAAGGCAGGAAGTGGATTTTGGAGCTCATGAACATCAAAGGCTTTCCCATTGCTGATTCCCTTGGATAAAAGCAGTTGTTTGTGGGATCAAACCCAGGCCCACAACACCCAAAACTGGGCTGGCATCCCAAAAAAGCCAAATCCCACAGGAAGCAGAGCCAGCAGCACATCCCAACCCAACCCATTTTCCCCCCTCTCCCTTCCCAGTGCTGCCCTTGCTCAATTTTGGTTTGGCTGATTGGGTGTTTATATTTATTCCTCTGGCATTATTTCTATTTTTAGCTTCCCAGACTGCAGGGAAGAAAAAAACCCCCAAAAATAAAAAAAAAAAACAACCAAAACCCCCTTTAACTTTCCTGTGGGCTCTCCAATTCTCGCAGCTCATTCCCAGGGAATGCAGCAGAGCAGAGCCCAGGAGCCCCAGCACCTCTCACCCGAGCACCCTGCTGGGCTTCCAGGGGCAGCACGGCCCTGCTCCATCTGGCAGCCAGGCCTGGAATTTGGGAGGAAGGAATCTTTGCCTCGTTCTCCCTGTTTCCAGCAGGATCTGCCTTTCTGTCACCTCGTTACAGCTCCTGCTACCGAATCCCAGCTGGGCTGGAGGCAGAGCAGAGAGGGAACAGGAGATCCCACAACCCTTTCATCCCAAATTTTCTGCCCTTTCTGCCTTCCTCCACAGGACTTGCTCCAGCAAAGGCTCCTGATCCAGAGGTGTCCTGGATACAGACACTTCCAATCCCCAGCACTGGGCACAGATTTCAGCTTCCCAGCCCTGCCACATCCCCTGGGAGCCCTGAATTCCCTGGAAAAGGAGCTTCTCCAGCTCCAAACCAGCTTCTCTGGGAGAGGTTCAGTCCCTTTCTCCACCAGAATATTCATTTTTTCCCCATCCATGCTTTATTTTTAAGCCCTTTTTCTCTCTCCCTTCTTGGTTTTGTTTCTTGGTGGGCGTGGGGTTTTTTGTTTTTGTTTTTGTTTTGTTGTTGTTGCTGTTGGTTTTGGTTTGGGGTTTTTTTGGGGTTTTTTTTTTTTGGTTGGTTTTGTTGGGTTTTTCTGGGGTTTGGGGTTTTTTGTGTTTTTTTGGTTTTTGTGGGGTTTTTTTTTGGTTGTTTTTTGGGGGTTTTTCTGGGGTTTGGGGTTTTTTGTGGTTTTTTTTGTTTTTGTGGGGGTTTTGTGTTTGTTTGGTTTTTTTTTTTCTGGACAGCAAACGTTCTCCTTCTGTTCCCGCTCAGTCTCTGGCCCCGATCCTGTGACAAATCATTAACACCCGAGCATCTGAAGCGGCAGCGGCGGCGGGGCCAAGCCCGGCTCCCTGGAGCACAGCCCCCATTCATGCCCTGCGCTCACCCCGTGACTGCGGCGGGACAAACTCGCAGGGCAGAAAAGTTGTTTGTTGTCCCTCAAACGCCTCCATTGTCCATTGTTGGGGCTCCTTCCTGAGCCACAAGGCACGGCGAGCGCCCCCGGGGCTCCTGGCGTGGTGAGGGGACATCTATCCTAAAATTCTGCCCCGTTTGGGAGCGCCGGGTGGGAATGTCCCCGCCTTTATCCATGGGGTCGTGCTGCAGAAATGAAGAATAAACTCATTTTCCACTCAGCCAGACCCCCCCCTGCCCGTCTGCAGCCCCCAGCCCCATCCAGCTGCATCCCAAATGTGCGGCTTTGCCCCCCAGATGGGCAGAGCTGGGCTCTTCCCTGCCAAATCCCTGTGGCTGGAACAGGCTGAGGAGAAAGGGCCTTTTCCGAGAGTGGCTGAATGCATCGGGCATGGTTCCTCTCCAGGGCCTCGTGCCTGCCCAAAGGGGAGATAAAAGGTCCTTGTCCTCCCCAAATCAGCTGCCTGGCAGGAACAGGGGGATTAAAAATACCTAAAAATATCCTGGAGCAGCCAGAGCCGGGCCAGGAGGGCCTTTCTGGGAAATCACTGCATGGTTTGGGATGGAGGGAAGCCTAAAGCTCATCTGGTTCCACCCCCCTGCCGTGGGCAGGGACACCTTCCACTGTCCCAGCTGGCTCCAGCATGGCCTTGGGCACTCCCAGGGATCCAGGGGCAGCCACAGCTCCTCTGGGTACCCTGTGCCAGGGCCTCACTAGACCCACAGTAAAAATCCCTTCTGATATCTTATCTAAATTGGCCGCATTTCGGTTTAAACCAAGATGAGTTCTATACTGTACAAAAAAAGCCTGAATCCAGCTCGCTTGGAAGCACTAAATTGCCCAAATCCAGCCCATTTGGAAGCACAAAAAGTGCCCAAATCCAGCTCACTTGGAAGCACGAAAAGTGCCCAAATCCAGCCCACTTGGAAGCACTAAAGTGCCCAAATCCAGCTCACTTGGAAGCACTAAAGTGCCCAAATCCAGCCCATTTGGAAGCACTAAAGTGCCCAAATCCAGCTCACTTGGAAGCATGAAAAGTGCCCAAATCCAGCCCATATGGAAGCACTAAAAGTGCCCAAATCCAGCCCATTGTGAGGGATGCAGGGATCCAGGCACGAGGCGGGCAGGGTGGCGGGCCAAGGGCCATCCCCTGCCTCCACCGGGTGACATTTCCCTGGGCTGGGAACATTTCGGGGACGTTTCGGGGCTGTTTGGGCTGAATTCCCCCTTTTGCCGGGCGCCGGGGCGAGATGCGGGCAGCGGCCACACGGTGTCAGCGCAGATCGCGACATCGCGGCCCCGTCCCCAGCCCAGCCCTCACCCGGACACGCCGAGGGGGACACGGGGGTCCCTTCCCGCTCCACCTGCGCTGGGGCCCCCGGGGGGACAGCGCTGTCGCCTGGGTGGGGTGGCAGCAGGGCTGAGCCACGCTGTCCCCTCTGTGTCACAGCGGACGGGGCCGACGGGTCCCAAGCCAGTGACAGATGAGCTGTGCCAGCATCCCCGCTGTGGTGTGGTGATCCCAGAGTCCCCCTCGCCCCTTTTCCTGCACGTTGCCTTCCAGTCATTCCAGTCTCCTTGGAGCTCCTTGTCCCACCCATCCTCCGCTGCCACGTTCCCGGAGCATTTCCAGCCCCGGCCTCCTCTCCTTGAGGCAAAATTTCTCTCTGTCATGGAATGCCAGAAGGGTTTGGGTTGGAAAGGAACTTAAAGCTCATCTCATCCCAGCCCGCTGCCACGGGCAGGGACAGTGCCACCATCCCAGGCTGCTCCAAGCCTCATCCAACATTTTCCTTCAATGGGATTTTTTAGTGGCACTGAGAAATTGCCCAGCTCCACCCCTCTCGAAACAGGGCGTGCTCCAGGTCCCTCCTTCCCTGCACACCGGAATTCCCGAAAATCCATCGGTGCAGGCGCTGGCACAAGGCAAGGGGCAGCAGAGCCCCGAGCTTTGCCCTGAGGAGCAGCACACGCCAGGTGGGAATGTTCCATGAGCTTTGGGTGGGGAAAAAAACCCTCCAAAATTCCTCTGCTGTGCACTGCAGCTGTTTTGGGAACCTGGTATTGACCAAAACTCTGTTTTCCTGCCCACACTTCCTCAGCCTGGGAATTGATGGCACTTAAGGAACGAGGCCAGGCCCCCTCATCCATTCCCTGCCCTGTCCCTGCCCTGGAGAATTCCAGGATGGAATTCCGCCGGCACGGAGGGGGCTGTACCGGGGGGAATCCTCGGAGCAGAGAAACAACTCTGCTTCAACACCACCAGGTATTTGGGTTGGGAAGTTCTCCCCGCAGGAAAATCCGGTGGGATTTTCCCCCTGGGGCAGAGGCGGTGAATCGCTGCAGAGGGAGGGGAAACTTCTTCAATTTCTCCCACCTTTGGGATTCTCCTCTCTCTGCCTCCAGGGGATTTTCCATGTGCTGACAGGGCAGGGAACAGGAGGGAGATCTGCTCCAGATCGCGAGCAAACCGCAGCCCAGATCCCCTCAAAAAAGCCCTCTCTGAGCCCAAACCCTCAGGGCCCCAGGGACACAACCCCAGGACGAGCGCTCGGTTTTGGGGGGCGAGGGTGGAACGCGCTGGAACGACACCCGGACAATCTGCCAGGCACTGAGCCGGAGACAGGAGTGATATGGGGACATTTTGAAGGGTTCTGCGGTGTGACAGGGCGCGGGGGCAGCCCGGTGAGACCCCGGGAACAAACCCAGGCTCTCCCAGAGCCCAGGGGAGGCGTGAAACGCTCAGGAATTGCCAGCAGCACCACGGCAGGTCCCATGCTGCGGGTTCCTGGTTTGTGGCGCCCTTCCGAGCCCTCCATTCCCCGTCCCCAGCATTCCAGGGAGTGTGTCCCGGCCGGTGCCAGAGGGATGCGGCTGGAGAGCCGCGCAGGAACGCGGCTGCCAACATTAAATTCTGCTCCAGCTCTCCGCGTCACCTTCAATTTCTCTCTAAGCCGCCGTGTTTATTTAACCGAATCTGCCTCCCGTCACTCGGAGCAGCAGCACTCAACCTTTAAACAGCCCAAGAGCCACTTCAGCCCGCGGCGGATGCCGAGAGCTCCCGAGCCAGGCAGGCACAAAGGAGCCGCCGCTTTGTGCCGTGGGCGCCGCCAGCCCCGCTCCATTCATCCCGCCCGAGCTGGAGCTCATCCCGAGTTTTCCAGCCGGAGCTCATCCCGAGTTTTCCAGCCGTCCTTCACTGGGGAAAGCTCCCGCGCCGCCCGTGAGTGACCCACGGCAGCTTCTGGGCATGGTGTGCAACCACACACCCGCGGGCAGCTCTTCCCGTCACCATTCCATCCCCAAATCCACTTCCCGATGGATTGTTTGGGAGCATCTTCGCCGTGCTTCAGCCTCCAGAGCAAAACTCCTTTTCCCAAGGCTCTCCAAGCACCCAGAACTTCCCAGCCTCCCGAGGAGTCCAAGGGACACCTTGGGCTTGTCCCCAGTGGGAGCCCCAGCTCCCAGCAGCTCCCCAATCCCACTGGAACCTCCCTCTCTGTGCCACAGGGGCCAAATCCAGCGGGATCTCAGCCTTCTGCTCCTACAGAGGCCCCAAAAGCTGGGAAGCCTCCCCAGGCACTTCCCAAAGCTTTGGGCTCTGGGATCAGCCCTTCCCTTGGCAGAGACTGAGGAGGGGACGGGGAAACCGAGCTGTGACAAATCCATCTCCACACTTGTCACCCTGGGAACGAGCCCAGCTTCCCACACCCATTCCCGGGAGTTTCGTGCTGGCTCCGGGTTCACCACGAGGCGTTCAGGAACGCCAACGCAATTTGTAGGGAGGAAAAACCTTGGCTGGCTCCGCTGTTTACACTCGTCGAGCATAATGAAAATGTTAAAACGCCGAGTCACTTGACACCTGCCACCCCGGTAATGCACTCGCTTCACTTTTTTTCTTTTTTTTTTTTTTCCTTTTTTTTTTTTTCCTTTTTTTTTTCCCCTTAGGAGAGTTGGTGAATCTATTTCAAGCTCTTCAATTGCCTGAAGTTGAGGAGGACTCGCTGCATATTCAGCGAGCCGCCGCCAGTGCTGACACGTCTCACGTCCTCTGCCGCGTTAAGTCTTTTCATTTATTCTCTCACAGACAGCCCCCGTGCTGAATAAAATTATCCCGGGTGTCCTTCAGGAAAACAATGCAGGGCTTTTGGAGCGAGTGCGGGAAGTTCAAGGCGAATATGCCAGGTGGCCAGCACGTGAAGAACAAGTCATTGAACCTGTCTCACGGAGCTGTCATCTCCTCCCCGGGCTCGCCTGGCTGCAGACAGGCTCCCGCCGCGGTGAGTGATGAGCAGCCCCGCCGCCCCCGCCGTGCCGCTCCCGACCCTGCTGCTCACCTGCGCGACACCTCCCTGGGCGGGCAGGGGGCGCCGAGGGCTGCGGCCCCCGAACTGTGGGGGTCTCGGGGCCAAACTGGGGCGGCCGTGGCTCAGGAGCGGCTCCGAGCCCTGGAACCACAGGCGCGGGGAGGCAAGGCGAGCATGCGGCCGCTGAGGGCGAGGGAGGAGATGCCTCTGCTGGGGTTTCTCAGGGGGTTTTTGGGGGTTATTCT
This sequence comes from Agelaius phoeniceus, assembly GCF_051311805.1. Classification (NCBI taxonomy): domain Eukaryota; kingdom Metazoa; phylum Chordata; class Aves; order Passeriformes; family Icteridae; genus Agelaius; species Agelaius phoeniceus. The sequence continues at coordinate 111,687,914 of NC_135267.1, read as the reverse complement.
TTTATCAATAACGATCCTCCTCCTGTTTGCTGGTTCAGGGAGAGGCAGGAGGGCAGAGGACGAGCGCTGCATCCCACAGGGTGCCCCTCTGGGGACAAAACGCCGCCTGGGCATCCCTGGTCTCGGATCAGCTCTAAACCCGAGGAAAACCGAGATTCCACATCCACAGACTTCCCCTTCCACTCCGCCAGCTCCATCCTGCTGGGAGCTGGAGAAACGAGAACCAAAGAGAGCCTGACTTCAGAAACCCCAACCCCTTTTCCTGCTTTCCCAAACTCCCCCTTTCCCAGAGAGCCTCTGCTCTCCCCGCTGGAGCCACGTGTTTTCCACAGCTCCTGAGCCCCGGGGTGCTCCCAGTTATTGAAGGTGGCCGAACCTCTGCCTTTTGTGCAAACCCGAGCCCGAGCAGCCCGGGAGAAAGTTGATCTCGGTGTTAATTTGGATTAGGGATGCACACACGCAGCAGAATAAAGCTGGGGCTGCGGGCTCCTCTCCCTGTGTAATTTGTTCTCCATTGTCAGCGTCGTTGTTGATCCCGAAATTACAGAGCCCGAGGAGTTATTCAACACGAGATGTTGGACATGAAAAGGGAGAGAGGCTCGGGAAATGACCGCGAGGAGAACATTTAAATCAACCCTGAGATTACAGAGGCGCAGAGCACAAAAGGGACTCCAAGCTCCTTCGGTTTCCTTCCACCGCCTTTGAGTGTTACCTGAGAAGGGAAAAAATCCCAAATGGGTTCAGCACGGCGAGGAGAAGCCCAGGAATCTCCTGCCTCCCCCACACAGCCCAGTAATTACCCTGGGAGCAGCACAGGTCAGGCATTCAGCACCCAGCTAATCCCCAGCCAGGAGCTGCATCAGCTCACCTGCGTCCCTGCTCCCGGGAAAAGCTTGGAGTGGGGAGGAATTCACGGAGCCATCCCAGAGTGGTTTGGATTGGAGAGGCCTTTAAACCTCACCCAGTGCCATCCCTCGCCATGGGCACCTTCCGCTGCCCCAGGTTCCTCCAAACCCCACCCGACGTGGCCTGGGGCCCCCCCAGGGATGGGGCACCCCTGTGCAGCTCACAGTGCTGGTGGTCCTCTTTCCCCCTCTTTCCCATGCATTTCCCTCCTTGTTCCGGCCTCCCTGCTGCTTTGCTCTGCCTGCACAGCAATTGAAGGCTGATGTAATTCCCAATTTTCCCCCCAAATTTCCAGCAAATCCCTGGGGATGGAGCCAGGTTTGCCAACGCCGCTCCTCTCTCCGCAAAGCCAAGAATCACCCCCTCCACACTCCCAGCCAGGAGTACTTCCAAGGCCCCCAAATTCCTGGAAAATCCCAAATCCAGTCAATTTCTCCTCTGTGTCTCGCTCAAATTGGGGTTTTGTGAGCCCCAGCCTGACAGGGGGAAGGAAACCAGACCTCGCTGTTGCTGTGAATAATATTTGGTGATAAGGAAATCTTTTGGCTTTACTTCCAATTATCTTTTTTTTTTTTTTTTCAAACAGCGAGTTTTATCTCAAAAAGAATCAACTTTTCTCCACCTTTGAAGAGCAGAACCCTCCTGATATTCATTACATGACTCAGAACCTTCCCTTTGATGGAAAACTTTGGATTAGAGGCAGCATTCGGCATCCTGATTAGTACGAATGTGACCTACTACTGCAGGAGTTTGCTCAGTGGAGCCAAGAGGAGGAAACAAACCCTCAATGGGCATTATCCGGCATAAATACTGAATTTATTAAAGGAAAAAAAAAAAAGGAGGGGGAGAAAAAACCAACCAAAATGGGCACATTTTTCCCGTTGGGACTGCAGGATCCCATCCCCATTCACCCCCTTGCCCCAATGGCTTCTCCTGCTTCTCCCAGGGTTTGAGTCCCAGTAATTCAAGTCTGAGTGGGTAAAAAAACCAGGGGAACATCCCTAAAGGTGCCTCCACAGCCCCAAAAGCCCGAGTGCCACTAAGGAGAAGAGCCAGCCCAGGTGTTTTTTAGTTATTCCTGTGGCAGGGCTGTGTGGGGATGAGCAACAACCACCCAAAACCTTGAGCTGAGCACCCTGAGGGAGCAGCACAGACTCCTAGCATTCCCAGGAAAAAGAGCAGGATTTAACAGGAAAACGGCCTCTGTGATCCTTTTGTCCCTCAGGCTGCTCTGTGCCCACAAGGAAGCATTCAGGGGTGCTGGAAAAACATTTATCCATAAAAGCCGAGGAGATCAAACACTGTCCCCTGCACACCCCAGCTCCGGAGCCAGCCTAGCTACTGGGACATCCTGGCGGGCAGGAGCAGCGAGGGCTGGGGTTACACATTAGCCAGAGCAGCCCGGGGCCGGCGCTGGTTCCCGGACAGGCGGGGAGAGCAGCGCTGCTGTCCCGGTTAATGTGTAACAGCGGCTCTGCCACGGCTCCCGCACCTTCTGCTCGCCAGCAGCTGCCAGGGCAAGCACCAAACCCGAGCCAGGCAGGGCTGAGGAGCCCCTCAGGGGGAGATGAGGCTGCGGGGGGTGAGGGAGGCGTGGGCAGGGAGGGGTCGGTCCTTGGGATCAGGGGTGAGGGAAAGCTGGGGGGTTTTGCTCCCAGGTCATCCTGAGTGGGCCAAGTCCTGCTCAGAGCCCTCCAGCTCCCTGTGCCTTCCCCAGATGGCTCCCACGAATCCATGTCCCATTCCCATTCTCTGTGTGCTTCCCTCGTCCTCCTCCTCATCCTCCTCATCCTTAGGTTCTCCTTTTCCTGGCTGCATGGCTGCGGCAGGAACTTCCCTCAGGGCTGGGCTCCAGGGCACAGAGAGCCCAGGGACAGATTTTGTCCTTCCTCCCACCCCACAAGAGCTGCCCTGTTCCACTGGGATTCCACTTTTCCTATCAGCCATTCCCGCAGAAGTGGAAGAACCTGGGAATGAGCTCCTCCCAGCCCAGCTTTGAAGAGCGCCTGGAGCTCTGCCCTGCTGTCACTTGGGACGTGGCAGGGTTTGCCAGGAATGTCCTTGGGGCACACAGTGCTGTGATCTGCTCCCGCTGGGATCTGCTGTAGCACACAGGGAATTCCTGGGAGGGTCAGCAGCCAATGCTCCCACCAAGATTTTCCATGTGGAAGCCATTAGTGATGGGCAAGTCCCAATGGAAAACAAGCCAAGCAGCACCCTGATCTCCCAGAGTGCCAGAGAATCATGGAACATCCTGAGCTGCAAGGACCCACCAGCATCATCCGTTCCAGCTCCTGGCCCTGTGCAGACACCCCAATAATCCCACCCTGAGCATCCCTGAGTTGGGTTGGAGCCATGACCGTTCCCTGGGGAGCCTGTTCAGTGCCTGACCACCCTCTGGATGAAAAGCCTTTCCCCGATATCCATTCTAAGCCTTCCCTGTGGCCCTGTGTCCGATAGGGGGACAAGATAGGAACGTGCCCCTTGTTGATGGAGTGACAAAACTATCTTTTGCCTCTTTAAAAAGGAAAAAAGCTTAGAAGTTTCTTTCTTCAATTAGCGAAAAGGACGCCTCATAGGATTTGGGGAACTTCACCTCAAACTTAAGGATAGCCATTTGGACAGAAGCCAAAAAGTCTTGCCTAAGCAATTTACTAGAAAAAGAAGAGAACAAAGAAACCAATGGCTTTCATGAGGTGTTTTACCAGGGGCAAGAACTTCTTGCACCTGGCTCGGCTTTTCTCTGTAAGGAGCTCTGCTATTTTGCCTTTTATCAAAACTTTTATGTCTCTAACATTACCACAGAAGCCATCTTGCTGGTTTTATGCCTTCTAAGGTAGCTGAGTGTGATATAAAGTAGCTTGGGTGTGATATAGATCTCCAAGACCTTATGAGGCCTGGCTTGAGGAGACCAGACACCATGAGAATCCCGCCTGGTGCATTCCCGGGAAGCCACCGGCCGGTGTCGAGGCCACCACTGTGGTGTCCCCTTGGGCACAGCATTCCCAGCCTGGCTGATGATCCTGGCTGCTCCTGGCTGCTGCTCCTGGCTGACAGTGATCCCACCGCGCGTTCCCACCGCTCTGGGGTCCGGGCGGTGGGAGACGGACGCGTGATTGATGGGGCGCCCGCGATACGGCGCGAGCGCTCCTTATCTGCGCCTCGCCGGGGGCTCCACGTCGCTCCCAGGCTTTATGGCATCACTGTCACTTGCCTTGCCTTTCTTTTTTTTTTTTTTTCTTTTTTTTTTTCCCACCCTGCTTGGTTTTTCCCACCAGGGAGCCTGTTTCACCTGCAGGATCTGTGGAGTTGGGTGAAGCGTCCCGGGCAAAAGTCACCATCCGTAAGCGTGGGTGGGCACAGGGGAGTCGGAGCAGGTGCGTTCCATGGCAGGGTGCTGGGAGCTAAATCCATCCAGACCAGCTTCCTGAGGGATTCCAAGCCCAACACTGCAGTGGAGAATTCCATCCAAAAGGTTGGGTGTGCATGGCAGGACCAAGGTTGGCTGTGGAGACAGGGGAAGAGGGGAGGAGAAAGCCAGGCAGAGTGGGAATGTCACTGGTGTCACCGGGGCATCCTCCCGCTCCCTCTGCTTCCCCAGGAGCATGGGCCTCCACCTGGAAATGCTGGGAAACCTCCCCTGCTCTGCCAGGCTGGTGAGATGAGGCCAAGGCTACAGTGTCCCCATGGTGTCCCCAAGGCCACAGTGTCCCCATGGTGTCCCACAGAATTGCTGTTGTCACAGGACCCCACAGCCCACACATCCTCCCATGGGCAAGCGCTGATGTCCCAGCCTGGGGCTGCTGTGTCCCCACCAGCTCCAGCCAGTACCTCCTCCTGTTCTGTCCCAGGGCAATGCCCAGGAAAAAGCAGAATAATGTGAAATAAAATGAAATTCAATTCTATATTTTACAAAGTGAGAGTGGGTGCTTGCTCCCAACCAAAGCCTGGCTGGATGGGGCAATCCCCATCTCCCTCTGCACAGGTTTCCTCCTTCCCTGCCCTGTTCCAGGTGCCAGGAGCAGGAGCTGGAGCGAGCTGCAGCAGATTGTGCTGTGTGCTCAGCCTGGGGACAGCCCGTGGCCATCTGTCACCCCCAGGTGTGTGCCCAGCCCCACACAGGGACAGGGCTCGGGCTCCTCAAACACAGCAGGGTTGTAAAGAGGGGTGTGGGCTGTGGGGCTGCTCCCCCAGCCCCTCCACCTGCTCCCTGCTCTGGTGGACTGGGCACCTTTCGAATTCCTCCTGCAAACCAGGCTGGAATAAGGAGCTCAGCCCAGGCTTCCCAGCCATGTCCCAGCGCTGCTCTGCACTTGGGGCACTCTGGATTCCTTCACTTTTGGGAAAGGGCTGTGGATGACAAGTGGGAATGCATCCTTTCAGCCAGGGAATTTTTGGGGGTGTTTCACCCCCTCTGGGCATTCCAAGCCCAGAGCTCCCAGGCTGCTCCCAGTCCTGGGACACCAAGAGGCACCAGCAGACTCCGCTGGAGAGGAGCTGGGTGACTGCAAATACTTGGGAATAAGCACCCTGTCATGAGGTGGAGCCCATCCCAACCTCCCCAGACTGGAGTCCAGACCTCCCACCTTCACCCCAGCCCCTCCAGGAGATTCCACACGGGATGTTTGAGGAGCAGAAAGAACTAAATTCCCAAGGCTGAGTGGAGCCCGCTTCACTCTCCAGTGCCTGGGCCTGCTGGTTTGGTTCCAGCAGCTCTGGGGCATGGTGAGATCCACACACCAGGTGCCAAAACACCCCCAAAGTATAAAAATAATGAATAAAAATGGGCTTATCAATTAAATAGGGAGTTCTTATTAATAAAATAGGAACTGGTTTACAGCAGAGCCCAGGATTTACAGCACAGTCTAGGACAGTTGTCCCAAGGAATGCCTGTGGGGGCCCAAATGCAGCTCCTGCTCCCTTGCCTTTTCCTGCACTTTCCCTCCTCCCTGCATGAGGGGAGACAGGAGCTGGAGCTGCTTTATAACCAAACTTACAGAGTTCCAGTCCCTCTGGGCAGAATTCCCTAGGAATGGAGCGAGACGGTGGCCTGGACATCCAGTCTGAATTTCCTGCTGTGAAAGAGGAGACCCTGCAGATTTATGCAAATGAAGATTCTTTATGCAAATGAATATGTCTGCAAATCACTGCCCTTTGATTGGTATTTTTATGTGGGTGACATAAAATTACAGAATTATTTTCTCCCCCAGTTTCACTCCCTCGCTCAGCAATCCGGGCACTTTATCCAAACAAAACAAGCTTGGCAAAGTTATTAATTGCCTGGAATGAGATCTCTATTGATCGGTGTGGGGATCAATCACTTTATCTGCGGGCAGCTCTGCTGGAGCTGCCTGTGACCCGGGGATTTCACTGAGCCACACCTGCCCCGGGACTTTCACACAGGACTCCAAGGTCTTTCCAGGAACGGGGCAGGTGCTGCGCAGGATCCGGGGCAGGTGGGATGGAGAAGGGGCTCTGTCGCCTTTCCACTGCCCCCAGCAGCCAGAGGTGTTTGCATGTCACCCACAAAGCCTTTGGAAGGGCCGTGGGATGCCCAGGAAGCCCTCGCGGCCGGCTGGGAGCTCTCCATCCCCTCTGGAATCCCAGTGGGGATCGTACCTTTGGCAGGAGCCTCCTGCGACCGGGGGCGGCTGGGAAGCGGCCGCGGCACCAGGCTCGGGATGTTCGGAAAACGCTCTGGGGCACGTGGGGTGTTTTTTTGGGGGTTGTCCCGGAGCTGGGCTCCGTGAGCCTCGACTCAGGATGTTCCAGCACTCCATGACCGCTCCTCACCCTCCAGGGAAGTCGGGCAGCACCACCCTCGGTCGACAACTCCATCGCCTTCTTTCCGAATAACAATAACAATAATAATAATAATAATAATGATTATGATGATGATGATGTTAAAACCCAAAAAGAGCCCCAGAAAGGCGGGCAGGGGAGGGGGCAGCGGCCGGAGGCGGCCGCGGCAGCGCGGCTCGGATCTCCCGCACACCGGCGCTATCAGCGGCCGGATCAGGCGCGTATCTAATGTAAACGAGCCCCGGCACATCAATACCGTGCCACATCAATACCGTGCCACATCTGGCTGTTTGGCTGCGCGGCGCCCCGGCTACCGAGCCATCCGCGCTCGGCCAGCGGGACCGGCCCGGGCGGGGGGCGGGGGGGGCCGCAGCCAGCGGCTCCTCTGGGGAAGGGGGGGCCGGGGGGAGGGCTCTGCCCCCCGGGGGGAGAGAGGGGCCGGCTCAGCCTTAAAAGAGCCACCCAGGAACCGGCGTGTTTGTGCTTCTTCCCAATTTATGGCCGCGGAGCATATGGCCGGTGTTCCGCCCGGCGGCAGCCGCCGGGGACGGCAGCGAGCGGCGCGGGGGATGTGAGGCCGGAGGGACGAGGAGCGGCCCCGGCACACGGCGGAGACAATGCGGGAGGCGGGGGGCCGCCGCCGGAGCCCCCCTTCCTAGGGACCCCCCGCCTCGGGACCCCCGGCCAGGTGAGCCCCGGCAGGCGGCGGGGGGACGCTCCTCTGTCCCAGGTGGCTCCCCGGGGACAGCGGGGGGACACCAACGCCGAGGGACCCCGGCGCAGGTGAGTGCCGGGGGCGGCGAGGGGCTCCCCCCGCGCGGGGACCCGCCCAGGTGAGCCCCGGCAGGGAGCGGGGGGACCCCGGGCTGGAGCGCCGGGGGCAGAGGGGACGCAGGGGTCGCCGGGGGCGGCAGCAGCAGGTGGGAAGGCTCTTTGGGGGGCAGGTAAGAGCCGGGGCCGAGAGCCGAGGGGGCGCGGCCCCGGCCCCGACGGCGCGGCTGCGACACGGCCACGGCCACGGCCACGGGTGGCAGCGGGGCCGGGGCAGCGCCGGGAAGGGGAGCCCGGGGCTCTGCCCCCTGCCCCGGCCGTGGGACACTTCTCAGCCGCGACGGCAGAGTCCGCCAGAGGACCGGGAATGACCGGGACTGGCCCCGGCCCCGGCGGCGCCCCCTCCTCCTTCCCCCCTGCCCTGCCCTGCCCGCGCCACGCGTGAGCCCCCGGCTCGGGCAAGGCTTTCGGGGCCGAGCCCACGCGGGTGGGCCCATCCCCACGCAGCCCTGGTCCCCCCCAGGCCGGTGCGGGCTCCGGGGCTCCCCGCACCCCCACTCGGGACCCGCAGCCGGCGGTGACCCGGGCGCGGAGCCCTGCGCGGAGCGCGGAGCGAATTCTGATAAGGGAGCGAACCCCGCCGCGCTGCCGGCGCTCCGGGGCCAGCGGGCCGGCATCGCCAGGCCCGGCAGGAAAAAAAATCATTTCTGACAAAGCTTAATCTCGTTGGGACACGTTTAATCATTAGAGACGGGGACGGGCAGAGCCGGGGGGCTCCGGGGGGGGGCACCCCCGTTTGTCCGGCGAATAAACCGGTTTGGAATAGGCTGGGAAGGGGAAGGGAGCCCCGGGCCAGGCTTACAGCTCCCCCCGGCACAGGGAGGGGAATTAAATAAGACAAAATGTGGGTCGGGGGGCTGCGGGCTCCCGGCTTTGTGCCCGTACCCCACTGCCTCCATCACTATGGGCAATAATTTCCGAAATCTCATTAAAGTGCATTTATCAAAGCCCTAACATGTGCCCTCCGGCTCTGCCATAACCCCGCCGGCCCCCGGGGAGCAGGGGGGGGTTCGAGGGGGGGGAAAATCCCAATTTCTATGACAATTCGCCACCTCGGGAGCTTGGCTGCGGGGCAGATCCGCATCTACAGATTTATAAGGAATATCGGTGAATTGGAAGGATTTCTCCGCCTTTGAAGCTTCGGGGGGAAGGAGATAGAGCAATCGTGAGAATAGGGAAGCTCATTTAGATTCCTATGTCCTGGAGAAGAATTAATTGTCTGCTGGAGAAAAGCAGGCCGGCGCCGGGATTTTGGGGGGCGGTGGGGGCTTTCCCTGGAGCTTCCATAGGGAATGCTGCTGCTGACTCCCTTCCTGCGTGCGGGGCGATCTTCCCCCTTTTTTTCCTCCCCTTTTTTTTTTTTTCCTCCCTTTTCTTTCCCCCGAAACATCCTTAACGCCTTTGCTAATGCCATTTTTTCCAGCCAGGAAACGAGCCGGGAATTTCAGCCCGCAGAAACTCCGTTACAATTAAGTTCCTGTAAGCGCCGGAGGATTCGGGAGGCTCCGGTTCCCCTTGATTTTAGGAAATACGATTTTTGAATTTTTTTTTTTTTTTAATGGCGCTCTCTCTCTCTCCCTGACCGGGCTGCCGGTGTGCGAGGCAATCCCGTGGCGTGGGCTCCGTGCCCACGGCCTGGCGTGGCCAATCCCCTCCGAGCCGGAGCCGCTGCCGAGCAGCAGCAGCAGCAGAATTTCCTCTCCAGGGCTGGAAAATGCGATTCAAAGCCCTCCGTGCGAGGGATGTTATTTCGCTGCGATGGTTTTACTCTGATTTTTTTAATTTTGGTTTTATATTTTTACGGCCGGGGAGAGCTGTCCCCTTTCGTGTGGCGGCTCTTCTTCCCTCCTCCACACTTTAAAACAAAGAGGGTGTTACTTACAGGGATGCTCCCGAGGTGAAGCTCCTCACGACAATTATCAGGACACGGGCTGCTCTTCCCTTTCCCCATTCATTCCAAGTGGATCTCATTCTAGGAGATAAAATCAACCTGTCCCTTAACAAAGGCTTTGTGTGGGCTCCGCTAATCCGGGCCGAGCGGCAAGGTGCAGCCCCGCTCCGTTTGTTTATTTGCGGGCTGGAGGGAAGGGAAAACAATGTCTCGCATCTTTGGCTCCATCAAACAATAAATTGATCCACTTGTCGGCCGCTCCCGGAGCCGCGGAGCGGGAGCGGGAATGGAGACGGGCTCGGTGCGGGTAGGGAGGGGAGGGAGAGCGGCAGGCTCCTGCCCAACACCCTTTCCTACATTTCTCCCTCTGCCATGTGCCATCACACTCGGGGGTACCACACCGTGCTCTCCGCGCTGCGTGCGCGGGATCCCGCTCGGCGGAGAAGGGAACGGAGCTGCGGCTCCTCCGGCTCAGAGCAGAGGGGGAACCGCGGCGCCGTGCGGGGACCCTCGGGCCGCGGCCGGGAGGAGAAAGGCGAGGACACCGCTTAAAATCGTCCCCGCGGGCCGCCCGTGGCGTGGCGAGAGCTCGCCAGCATTGGCGGCGCCCGGGCCCACGCGTGACTGCGGGCAGCCGCTCGGGAGGCCTCATTCCCCCTCCTTCCCGCAGGAACTGTCCCTTTCCGATTCTGGAAAATAGAAAAATCAGCCTTAACCCCGCGGGCGAGGGAGCCACCCGTGAATCGGTCCCCGTGGGCAGAGCCCCTTGTCCCCGAGGGCCGCTCGGCCCCGGGGGCTGGGGCAGGAGGGCACCGGCGCCCCCGGCCTTGTCACCGCCTGTCCCGGCGCTGGAGCATCCCCGCCACGCGTGGGACCGGCCCTGGGGCGCGGGGGGCTCGGGGCGGGGACAAGGCGCGGTCCCGGCTCTGTCGCGACAGTCGCGGCGCTGCCGTCGGGTTTTGGCTCCACGCAGCGCGACCCCAGTGCAGGGCAGTGTCCCGGCCTCGCGACCCCTCCTGACGTCATGGGCTCCGCGCTGCTCTGACGTCACACCCTCCACCGGTGACGTCACGGTGTCCCCGCGGTGCGCAGCGCGTTCGGGGAGGGGGCCGCGACCCCCGGGGCTGTGTCCGGCCTCCTCCCGCGGGGCCCCCAGGGCTCTGCGGGACGCTCTGCCCGGGCCGGACGGGTGTGGGAGTGTTTATCGTCATCATCACCATCATCATCATCACCATCATCATCATCATTATTATTTTTATTATTATTATTAAGCTGACAGCCCCGCGGCGCCCGGCCCACGTTGGCTGCCCCGGGGATGCTCTGCCCTTCCCTCCCCGGGTTTGGCTTCTGTCGGGGTTCTCCGTCCCGCCACTATCGCGATTATCGCCGCTCTCCCCTCTCTCTTTTCTCCCCTCGGGGGAGTTAAACCCCACCCGGGCCGGGGTGAATCCATCGGTAACTCCGCGATTCAGTGGGAATTGGCGCTGTCGGAGCGGGGCAGAGGAGCGGGCGGGGGCCGGCCCGAAGGGGTTCCCTCGATATCGAGGAGGACTCCGCAATGGATGAAGAGATAGCCATTGAGTGCGGTTGAATACCATGACAACTAGGAACAACCTCAGATTTATTCCCAACAGTTAGGGCGCGCTGAAAGAGGGCGTCAATCACGTATTATTTCGCCACTGAAATAAATGCAAAAACTGCGCCGAGACAAAGGGTTCCAACAGGAGCCGGACATTTGTCTACATTGCGGACATTGTCCCCAGCTTAGCCGTCGGGTTGTATTTGTGTTTGCGCGGGGCCGACCACCCAGGATGCGCGCTGGGGCTCGCTTAAAAAAAAAAAAAAAAAAAAAAAAAAAAGGGAAAAAAAATCCCTGGGCATTGTCAGCCACATCACATACTTTATGGGAGGCAGGCTGGGGGCTGGGGCAGGAAAAGTGGGGGGAGCGGAGAGGGAGAGGATGGGAAGGTGCGAATCCATTGATGGGCGCGGAGGAGGAAGCCCGAGGCGGCGTCTGCCCGGCGGCGTTGCGGCTCCTTCCCCCCCGGAAGGGAAACTCGGGCAACTTTTCCTGTCCAGAAATGAGGGGAGTGGGGAGAGCCCCTTCCCAGATTGTCCAAACCTCGTGTCCCGCATCGCCCTGCACATCTCCATGGCCCCCGCGCTCCCGGGCGGGGCTCGGGAAAGGCAAAGGGATGGAAAACAAGCAAGAGGGAAAAAGAGTGGTAAAAGGAAAGGGAGGAAGGAAGGAAAGAGAGGAAGGAAGGAAAGAGAGGAAGGAAGGAAGGAAGGAAGGAAGGAAGGAAGGAAGGAAGGAAGGAAGGAAGGAAGGAAGGAAGGAAGGAAGGAAGGAAGGAAGGAAGGAAGGAAGGAAGGAAGGAAGGAAGGAAGGAAGGAAGGAAGGAAGGAAGGAAGGAAGGAAGGAAGGAAGGAAGGAAGGAAGGAAGGAAGGAAGGAAGGAAGGAAGGAAGGAAGGAAGGAAGGAAGGAAGGAAGGAAGGAAGGAAGGAAGGGGAAAGGGAAAACGATAACGATCCTGGCCCTGCCCCGTGGAGGAGTGCCTCCTCGGCAGGTGCAGAGAACAGGACGAAGGAAGAAAGGCAATGAAAATAAAAGTTGGTGGCAGACAGAGAGAAGTAGGGGCGGTCTGTGCATCCCGCGCCGGGCAGGGCGAGCCCCCGGAGCCGCTCCGAGCCGCTGCGGGCTCCGCGGGGCCGGAGCCGAGCGCTGCTGTGTGAGAGCATGGTGACACCTGGGGTGCCGGCCTTCCCTTGGGAAGGACCCCCTTCTTTGCCCCTCTCCCTCCTTCCCCAAGTCCTGAAAAAGAAAGAAAGAAAGGAAAAAGAAAGATGGAAAAGAAAAAAAAAAAATCCAGTGGTGTATGAGTCCATCGGGCTGCAGCCCATCGAATGATCCCAACGGGCTGGATTCATTCCCCTGGAAGAAGGTGGCAAAATCAATGAGACCTCTTCAAATAAGCACACACTCCCCCCCTCCCCAATAATCACCTCCCGGATCTCGTCGGGTCGCGCCTGACGATCGCGTTTTGCCAGTTCGCTTAATTTCGGAGCAAACTAGAATCAATTACTCGCTGTTTAATTTCCAGCGCTCATCCCTAAGCCCCAACCAAAATATTGACCTAGGCGGGTTAGATAAGTTGGGCTCTTGCCATCTGAGCCGCTTCGCTCCCGAGCGGGGCCGGCAGCGCGGGGCGCGCAGCCTGAGCGGCTGTGGGAACAGCAAATTATTATTATTATTGTGATTATTATTATTTTTTTTTTAATCGGAGGAAAACACGGGTGGAAAACACACTTTGGAGCGTCCGGAGCGTCGGGGCTGGTGCGGAGCTCTTTGTATGTAAATAGTGCCCTTAAGAAGAGCTGGGAAGTCGCCCCCTCCCTCCCTCCCTCTCTCTCCCTCCCTCCCTCCCTCTCTCCTTCCTTCCCTCGCCCCCTCCCTCCCTCCCTCCCCCCCGGCGCCGCCGCCCGCCCCCCCCGCGCCGAGGACCCTCCCCGCGCCGGTAATTAACTGACACGTTATACCACTCATCACCAATGGTGGAAGCTCGGAGCTCGCCCAAAACCCGCAATTTCACATCTGCAAACACTGTCTTCATCCACTTGACTTCCAAGACCCGCCCACACGTGGCCAACCTTTCCTGGGTTTAATGTAGGTTTTTTTTCTCCCTCCTCTCGGCAGGTTCATGTGTGGGGACCAGCCTTATATGGACTCTTCGCTCCAGCAATGGCTCGGGATTTTCCAGCGGCAGGCGCGGGTTCGGCGCAGCTGAACAAGATCCAGAAGTGATTTTTTTTTTTTTTTACTTTTTTTTTTTTTTTGGCTTCTCTTCCCCCCCCCCCCCCCCTTTTTTTTTTTCTTTTTTTTTTTTTTTTTTTTCCCCTGGAGTTACAAACTATTCCCGAAACCAGCTGCTGCTGCCGCCCTCGGAATTTTCCCCCGTGGCTGAACAACCACCACCGCGCAGAGACCCGTCGCTGCGGCCGCTTCTCCCGCACAACCCCCGCCGCTTATTTTTCTATAAATCCATATTATTATTCTATTTTTTTCCCCCCCATTTCTCCACGCGTGCCGTGGCCCCCCCCCGGTCCCTCCCCGTGTCCCTGCGCAGTGTCGCTGTCGCCGCTCGGCGTGTGCGTGCCCAGCCGTGACCCGGCGGCTCGGCCAAGCCGCGGCTCCAACTTTCCCAGGCGGAATTTGGCCGGAACATGTCTCTGACCAACACAAAGACGGGCTTCTCGGTGAAGGACATTTTGGACCTCCCCGACACCAACGATGAGGACGGCTCGGCGGAGGGCGGCGAGGAGGAGAGCGAGGCGCCCGAGCCGCCCAGGAAAGCGGGAGTTTTGGGACAAACCCCCTTGGACACTGTTCCGACGCTGCCTTTGAAGAGTCCTTTCTATGATAACAGCGATAATCCCTACACGCGCTGGCTGGCGAGCGCCGAGGGCATCCAGTACTCCCGTGAGTGCCGGGGGGACGGGGCAGCCGAGATTGGGGGGCGCTGGGGGAGGGACGCGGCTCGAGGGGGGCACTTGAGGCTCGTCCCGGCCGGGAGCGGGGGAGCCGTGGATGGATGGACGGATGGACGGACGGATGGACGGATGGGTGGGTGGATGGATGGACGGATGGATGGATGGATGGATGGATGGATGGATGGATGGATGGATGGATGGATGGATGGATGGATGGATGGATGGGGGGGTTTCCTCTCTCCACGGCCGGCCTCCATCCCGCCAGGGCCGGGCGGCGGGAGGGATGCGGGGCGCGGCGGAGGGGCGCTCCCCCGGCCCGTTGCCCTCCGCTGACCGGGCACGGCTTGTCCGCAGTGCACGGGCTGGCGGCCGGCGGCGGCGGCGGCGGCCAGGACCCCTCGGCCAAGTCCCCGGAGCCGTCGGCAGACGAGTCGCCCGACAACGAGAAGGAAGCGGTGGGCGGCGGGGACGCGGGCAAGAAGAGGAAGAGGAGGGTGCTCTTCTCCAAGGCGCAGACCTACGAGCTGGAGCGGCGGTTCCGGCAGCAGCGGTACCTGTCGGCGCCCGAGCGGGAGCACCTGGCCAGCCTGATCCGCCTCACCCCCACGCAGGTGAAGATCTGGTTCCAGAACCACCGCTACAAGATGAAGCGGGCGCGGGCCGAGAAAGGTATGGAAGTGACTCCTCTCCCCTCGCCGCGGCGGGTGGCCGTGCCGGTGCTAGTCAGGGACGGCAAGCCCTGCCACACGCTCAAAGCCCAGGACTTGGCAGCCGCGACGTTCCAGGCGGGCATCCCGTTCTCGGCGTACAGCGCGCAGTCCCTGCAGCAGCACATGCAGTACAACGCGCAGTACAGCGCGGCCGGCAGCCCCCAGTACCCCACAGCGCACCACTTGGTACAGGCGCAGCAATGGACTTGGTGAGGGCCCCGCGCACACGCCCCCGAGAGCGGAGGAAAACACAGAATTAACAGGCACAAACCGAGAGAGAGAGAGAGAGAGAGAAAACAAAAAAAAAAAAAAAAAAGGAGACAGACTGATGCTCCGAAAATTAAAAAAGAAAAAAACTGCGGGGGAAGGAATGGCGAGGGAAACGCTATTATTATTATTATTATTATTGCTATTATTATTATTATTGCTATTATTATTATTATTATGGGTTCTTTCCCTCTGCCGTTTCTTTTCCCCTCCATTTTTTTGGGGGGGTTCTGTTTCATTTCGGGGGGAGGCGGGGGGTAAGGGAAGGGAGGTGTTTTTTGTGCGTCATTGTTTACAGAAATTTTTTGCGCCATTCAGAGTGGTCCTGTCTACCTACAAATAAAATAAAAGAGGAAAAAAAGGGGAGGGGGGGGGAGATCGTCAGAATTACAAAAAAAAAAAAAAAAAAGGAAAAAAAAATAAAGAATAAAATCTCCCCCGCTGCTCCTGTGATTTTGTGAGGAACGGGGGTGCGGCCGCCGCGCGGGGCACCCCAAAAGGGGAGCTCGGGCGCTGCCCTTGGAGCGCAGTTTGCGGCCCCGACAGCTGCTGCCGGGGGTGTTTTTGCACCTTGTCGTGGTCGTTGTCGCTGCCGTGAGCCGCGGCCGGGGCGCTCCGTTCGTTCTCTCCCATTTGGGGCTCGCCTTAACCATTGCCGAGCGGAGGAAAAAGCCCCGCGGACGCTGAAACCCTCTCGGCCCGGAGAGCGGCCCCCTGGGCACCCCCGCCCCGCCCCGGCCTCCCCGCATATTTAATACGAATTTTATTAATTTTTTTTTAAAGCTGCTTTTCGAGGGAAAATAGTAGAGAAGGAGCCGATAACAACGACGGAAAGTCGCGGCCTCGGCGGCCGCCCCGCATCCCCCGAGCCAGCCCTGCCTGGGCCCGGCCGGGGTGACACGGCCGAGCGGGGCCCCACGCTCAACCCTCCACCCCCTGAGCTTCTTTTTTCGGGCAAAAACGGCTTTTTTTTTCTTTTTTTTTTTTCTATTTTTTTTTTCTTTTTTTTTTGGTGGGGCCAGTCGGTTTCATCCGCCGGCGAAAAACGCGGAGCGGGGAGAATTCATATTTTCCTGTTTTCTGTCTGTGAGTGCGCTGTTCTGCTCCTCGGTGCTGCTGAGATTTGGGTTCTGGCGTCGCCCCGGTGCCCCCTTCCCGGGCTGGAGGGAGAGCCAAACTTCGGGGTCAGCCCTCGGGGATGCGCCGGCGGCCCAGGCAGGGCAGGGGAAAGGGTTAACACCGGAAGAACCCCCCCAAAAACTCGGAGGAGGAGGGAGAAGAGACAAGGGGGAGGCGAGGCGGGGCTGGGCGGCTCTGCCGGGCTGTAACGGGGACCGGGACCGAGCCCGGTCGGGGCGGGTTGCGGCAGAGCTGCGGCTCCTCGCCCGCCCCTGAGGCTTTCAGGCTGCTAAAGATGCTTCAAAAAACGAAAACAAATCCAAACAGGCTTTTGTCAGGAGCCGTGGGGCCGGTGCAGAGCCCGCCCCGTCCCGCGGGGCTGAGCCCGGCCAGGACGGGGCAGTTCAATGCCAAAGGGACGAGCGGTACCGGCCCCGCAGCATCCCAATCCCGCACAATCCCAATCCCGCAAAATCCCGGCTCTCTAACATCCCGGCCCCGCCGCCCCAGCGCATCCTGCAGCCTCCGCTGGGGTTTTTTTATCCTTTTCCTACATTTTTCCTCCGCTCTTTTCCCATCCCTACTCCTATCCCCAAAGCACCGAGGCTCCGCGCAGCGGCGGAGCAGCCGCGGCCGTTCCGCGGGGCAGCCAAGCCCTGGGGAGCTCCGCTGCTGTCCCACACCCGAGGGGGACACGGCGATGAGAGCCGGTTTTCCCTTCTCCAAACCCGGCGTGCGAGCCAGGAGCGGACAGACGGAAAACTGTCACTTTTTCCTCCTTACTTATTCTTTTAATTAAAAAAAAAAAAAAATCAATTTCTCCCCCGTTTTTCTTTGTTTTTTGGTTTGGGTGGTTTTGTTGTGGTGGTTTTTTTTTTTTGGTTTTTTTTTTTTTTTTTTCCCTCATTCCCCTCGGGCTGTGCCGAGTCTATCAAACCAGTTGTGTGGCCCTAACCTCCGTGGCCTTATATCTGCCGTGCTGCCGGGCCAGTCTATCTTTGCACAATATACAGTAGACTTCAGAGAGCAGCACAATGGGGGAGGCAGGGAGGTGAGCATGTTAGAGGCGTGCATATTAACGAGCCGCAGCCAAGGAAGCCAAAGGAGCCGGCGAAAAACCGGGAGAGACGGTGCGGGAGGAGCGGGGGGGGCGGGGGGACGCCCTCCCTGCGCCTCGCCTGCCTCGGCCTTGGCTGTTTTCTGTTTTTTGGGGCTCGGCATTGATGCGGAGCGCGGAGTCAGGGAGCGGTGTCCTCCGCGTTTTGTTCGGGCTGTCACTCGCGCTCATTGTTCGGCATGTTCTACATGTTGTATCCCATATGGCCAGCTGGGCCGGGGACCCCTCACAAAACCCAAATTGTGCCCAGCTTTCAAACCCAGCATTGTTGTCTGTGAAAGGCAGGCGAATTAAAAATTCGTGCTATATCTATTCTGGAAAAAAAAAAAAAAAAAAAAAAAAAGAGAGAGAGAGAGAAAAAAAAAGGAAAAATAAAAAGAAAAAAAAAAAAAAGAGGGGGCGCAAGGAAAAAGAATCCCGCTCTCTCTGCTCTCTCTTTGAAGGCCAACAGAGACTCTCCTCTTCTCTGACAAGTTTCTCTCTCATTTCACAGGAAATTCCCCCCCCCTCCCCGCCCCCCTCCCCACCGAAAGCCCCGAGCGCGTCCCCTCGCAGGAGCCCGCGGAGCCGCGCTGCGCGGCCGCGGAGGCCGGGGCAGAACAAGGCGGCATTGAGGGCGGGCTGGGCTGCAGCTGCCGCCTCCCTGCGCGGCCCGGCCGTACCGCCAGCCCGGCTGGCACGTCCCGCTGCCTCCCGGAGAAATGGCCCTTTCTTGTCCGCGCTCCTGGTTGTGCAAGGCGGGCCGGCTGAGGGAGGAAGGGAGGGAGGAGGAGAGGGAGGGATAGAAATTAAAAAGTAAAAAAATAAAAGAATAGGGGGAATGAATTGTTTCATTTTAAAAAGAAGGAAGAGAAAAGAGGGGAAGAAAGTAACGAAAATGAGGAAATGAATGAAGGAAGAATGAAGAAATTTTAAAAGGAAAAACGATTAATAGAAAAAAAAAAGAAAAAGGGGGAGAAATAGAAAAATAAAAGGGAAGAGCGGAAAAAATAACGAAAAATAAAAGAAAATAAAAAGAAGAAGAGAAAAGAGGAAAAAGAAAAAGATAACAAAACAAAATAAGAAAAAGCGAAGGAAGAAAAATTAATCTGAGAAAGCAGAAAAAGAAAAATAACGGAAGGGAAGGAAAACAGGGGAGAAAAGAGAAAAAGAGCGGGGAGAAGCCCCCAGCCCGGGCATCCTCCGCGCTCCGGGCGGGGCGGGACGCGCTGCGCTGCGCGGGATCCTCGCGGTGCCCGGAGCTGCCCCGGGCTCGGAGCGGGCCCGCAGAGCTCGGACGAGGCTTCCAGGATGGGGCTCCGGCCCCTCCGGCCCCGGCAGCCCCGCCAGCCCCTCTCGGCCGCCAGGGCGGGGCTGGGTCGCGACACGACCCGCGAGTCGGTATTTGGGGATTTGGAAGCTCGGGCCGAGCTTCAGGCCCCTCTCCATTTCCTTCCCCCCCCCGGTTTTCCCGGTTTTCTCCCCGCGGAGCCCGGCGGTGGCTTCCCCCCGTCCCCTATTGACTGTAGGGCTTAGGCGGCAGCGCTGTGGGTTTTTCGGGGCTGCTCGAGGAGCCGCTCGAGGGGAAGCTAAGCCAATATTTACCGACCGCCAGGGCAATTCTCGGCGGGGTTCATTAAGGAGCCGGGGGGGCTCGAAGGGCCGGGGGGCGGCGCTGGGGCGGCGGGGAGAGCCGCGACCCCGGGCCGCGTTCGGGGAGATTTGCGGCGGCTCCCCCGCGGATGACACCCTCCCAAAGCTCCCCGAGAAGCGCCCCTGGAGGGGTTCCTTGCTCTGAACGAGGGGCTGCGCTCGGTTTATTTGCCGAGCCCAGGCAGCGGCCGCGGGGAGGCAGCAGAGCCCCGCGGAGCCCGGCGCTGGACGGGGCGGAGGCTGCGCTGCCCCTCCGCGCCCCCGGGCGCGGCAGAGCCGGGCACCCCGAGGCTCCGTGTCCCTGTCCCCAGCGACACCCCCGTCCCCGGGCCGGGATGGCCGCGCGGCGGCGCTGCTGGATAAGGGACGCGCCGTCGGGGCCGCCCCCCGGGACCCCGAGGGGAGGGGACCCTCGCAGCCGCCCGGTGACACCGAGAGGAGGGACGGGACACTGGAGGGGTGGGACAGGCCCCCCCGGCCTGCAGGAGGAGCGGCCTGAACCCTAAACCGGGGGCGTCGCTTTGAAATGCAGAGCGGAGCTCGGGGAGTGATGAGGTCTGGCCCCTGACCCTCATGGGGGACTGGTGCCACCCCTCAAACTCCCCAGGACCCAGAACCCCGCCTTTGGGGCAAGCAGAGTGTCCCAAGCCCCAGAACCTCACCTTTGGGGCAAGCAGAGTGTCCCCAAGCCCCAGAACTCAACCTTTGGGGCAAGCAGAGTGTCCCCAAGCCCCAGAACCTCACCTTTGGGGCAAGCAGAGTGTCCCAAGCCCCAGAACCTCACCTTTGGGGCAAGCAGAGTGTCCCCGAGCCCCAGAATCTCACCTTTGGGGCAAGCAGAGTGTCCCCAAGCCCCAGAACCTCACCTTTGGGACAAGCAGAGTGTCCCCAAAGCCCGGGCAGGGTTTGGTGCTCAGCTCTCGCCCTCTCCACGCTGGATGAACAAACAAACAGATGGCAAGGACAGCGTGGCGCTCCGGAGAGCTGGGGAGGATGAGGCAGCACATCCATGGCTTCCTCCCGGCCCTCCTGCCCCACAGGGAGCCACGGGGATGGGGACAGCTCCCTCCCTGCACTGGGGACACTGGGGACACTGGGGACAGTGCAGCCTGAACACTCAGAGGGAATCAGGCACCTGGGCACGACAGGTGAGTGCCTCAGGACAGCCCTGTGCTTCTCCCTCTCCACGTGATTTTGGGTTTCACTCAGTGCTGGCGAATTTACTGCGTTTTGCACAATGCCGTTAATTAACGGTAATAATTTGTAGAGAATCAGGGAATTTCTCGTGAGAGAGACACAGGAGAGACCCCTGTGTTCAGCTCCCCCATGGCCCTTGCAGGCAGCAGCTTCCCTCTATTCCTCTTCCTCTCTTTCCCTCTTCCCTGCTTTCCCTTTTTCCTTCACTCCTGCTTTCCCACTTTCCCTCTCTCCCTCTCTCCTGCCCAAGGCTGGGGAATGTTGTCCCCACCTCCTCTCCCTCCCCGATATTTAAATTATCAGCAGACTCAGAGAACCTGGGATGCTTCAGCTGCAAAGGACAAGCACTTGATTGAGGGGAAAAAAAAAAAAAAAAAAAAAAAAAAAAGAAAAGAAGAGGAGGATTTAAGGCTGCAGAATGGTTGGGTGCAGCATCCTTCCCTCCCACAGGCCCCACAAGTCTCACCAGCCACAAAACTCAAAGTTTGTCTGAACATAATTTTATTGAACATAATTGTATTGGGTCATACAGAGGTTTGGGCAGTTTCAGTGGGGTTCACGCACTGCCCTGAGTTCCACTGACATATCTGGGATTAAACCACCAGGAGTCACATCCACGCTCTCAATGCAAAATATCCCGGATCTGCTGGGAAAAACCAAGAGCTCAGGCAAACCTCCCTGGGATTTCTCCAGGTTCACTTGGACAAACAGAGTGCCTTAATTCTGTCTTGGGATCTGCTGCTTTCTGTGGGATTCAGCCCCAATTCAGGGAGAAAGTTCTCCGTGAGATAAAAACTGCAAGAAATAAATTGTGTCAAATCATGCTTGTCAAATCACTGCCTCTGATTGGGTCTGGCCAAGCAGGCTCAACTATTTCAGGGGGGAAAAAAAATCAGGTTTAAGAAGTGGTTGTGTCTTTGGATGTGCAGGGATGGAGCTGCTCCTCCCCACCACCTGTGGGATGCACCACTCCTGGCTCCTACACACATCCTGCAGGGAAGAGGTGTCTAAAGAGTTCAGCTCTGGTTGTTCAAGAGCCTAAAAAAAGCATCCCTGGAAGATTTCCCCAATTGTGGAGCTTCCCAGCTGTTATCCAGACATTATTTCTCCCTTCTTCAGTCAGAGCAGTCCCACAAAAAGTCACTGACTCCTAAAAGAGATGAAAGCACTACACAGGAATCTTAACCCAAAAATCAGGCCAAGCGATTCAGCCTCAATAAATTTTGGGTAGAAATGGCCATAAATCCCTCATATCCTCAGGGATGTGTCTCCATCCTTTGCCACAACACAGAGGAGCTCTTGGCAGCACATCCCACGATTTCCCAGCCCTCCTTGGTGCAGGTGTTCCTGGGGGGTGCAGCAGCGTGGCTGAAGGCTTTGCTCATCCTCTTCCTCCCCTTCACACTCCAGTGGCTTGGGAAGGGCTGCACTCTCCTTCCACAGCCTGCACACGAGCAGGAGTGTTATTCATTCCCAGAGAATGGCAGGGATCAGCCTGAAACATTTCAGAGGGAGCTGCAGGGAAGTGACCCCTGAGTCCTTTCCCCAGGCGTTTTCCCAAAATCCCACAGCAATCCCATGAAAGTGGTTTTGGAGCCCCTTTGGCTGAGGTAGAGCCCATGGGGTGAGCCCAGGACTAAAGCAGTGACTCCCAGTGATTCCTAGGCCAGCCTTGCTGTGCCCCAGGAGTGAGAGGAGATGCTGTCCCACACGTATCCAGAGGGGCTTGGAATTCCCCCAGCAGGGAGAGGGGCCCTGGCTGCACATCAGACCCATCACAGGTGAGGAAGGGAAGGGATCACCAGTGATTTTGGACACAAACCCAGATCCAGGGGCCACCACCCCTTCAACACCTCCCACTGGGAATTCCCTGCCACCCGCTCCATCCTCACAGACCCTTGGCCCCACTGGTGCTCGTCCACCATGGCCATCCCAATCTGTCTGTGCTCCTCTGCACCAGATCCATGGATTCCCACACCCAAGGGAATGCTGGCAGTGCCAGGCACCTCATCAAGCTCCTCCTGCCACATCGCAGCCAGGATGGAAACTCCTTGTGCGATCCTAAATATCCAAAATGCCCAAAGACAAAGGCCTTAAAGGGAAAAACCCCCTCCTGGCCCAGGGGATGCTTTTTAAGCTATGGATAAGTGCAGGACTTGCCTTTGATGTCCCTCTCAGAGTTAGGGAACAGCTGGATGGAAACCCAGGACAAAAGGGAATTCAGCGTTGTCATTAGCGGTGACTTGGGGTGGCAGCTGTTTGCTGTGGGTTTCAGGCAGCTCCTTGATTGGTCCCTCTCGAGTGAGGCCACTTAAAACTCCATATTACACGGAAAAAAGGCAATGGAAGCATCCCCAGCTTTTTGTATTTCAGTTCTCTCAAGGGTTTCTGAATGAGGTGAAAATAAAACACCCCAGAGCCATCAAAGAGCAAAGCGAGCTGATTGTGGCGAGGAGGGAGGGAGAGGAGGAGGAATGGTCACTCACTGTGCACCCAATTCCTTCCTGGAGCATCCCAGAGCACCCCACACACAGGAAATCCAACCTCCTTTCCCACACAAAGTCTTGGGGAAAGTTAATCAATAAACAGATTGCTCAGTGTAGCTAAAAAGTCAGAGGAACGGTAACTTTGGAGGTCACTTCGCCATGGTGGAGTCCATTCAGGATAAATTTTTATTTGCCATGGTGGAGTCCATTCAGGATAAATTTTTATTCTCCTCTCTTCCTCTTGAACCCAGGGTTTGCAAATAATCAATAAATAGTGAATGCCTCATTATGGAAGCGCAGCCCCAGTGCTGTGTGGTCCTGCCTGACAGAAACCCACCCAAAATTTGGCCTGTCCAAAGTCCCTCTGGGGCACATCAGTGGCTCCCAGCTGGGCCACACGGCCACAACATCAAAATGTTGTCACCTCCAGTGCCAGCAAAAATGTCCAGCAGGGATTTGGCAGTGTTGTGGCAGACCTGGGAAAACCCCTGTGACATCCAGCTCCACCTATCCTGGTTTGTGTGGCTGCCCAGAGACACCAGCTCTCCTAATTTGTCTTTGGGAGGCTTTGACTTTGGAAAATATGTTGTGTTGTTTTTTTCCCTGGATCTCCCAGCACCTGTGAAGGGGTAAATCAACCCAGTGGCGTGCCTGAAGCCATCTGGCTGGGCACATCATCGGGTTTGTGCCACTGGCATGAAGAAAATAATAAACAAGCCCAGATTTTCCATGTGGCTGTTGCCATTGTGCCGGGATTCAAACAGGAATCCGGGAGCAATCCCAGTTCAGCTCCACCCTGTTGTTCCAAAGCCGGGCTCTGTTCACACCCCGAGGGCAGGGAACAGCACCTACCTGGGTTTGGGGTTCTCCTGCTCCAGCTCAGCCACGGAGGAGCTGAAGAGCTTTGCTGCTCCTGCTCCCTAATTGATGATTACCACTGATTATCAGACAGGGAGAATTCCACATGTCCTTCCAGCAGCTCCTGCCCCTGGTCGCCAGCAGGGACACTGGGGACCTCTCCAGTGCCCCGTGCAAACAGCATTTACACCCCTAAGTACTCAGTCTCTACTTTGTGCAGCTCGATTTTAAAGGCAAACAGCAGCTTTTCTCCATCAATAATTCATGGGCCACTCCAGATAGCCATCAAATATGTAATCAAATTAAGTTAACAGTGTCTTGAGGTTTGCAGCCCAAGGTTTCCTGCCTCAGCCCGCGGGATGCCTGCCTCTGTTTGGGTTGCCACTTAATCACTGCACAATATTTGTTTTGGCTTGGCTGTATGTGAGGAGAGATTTATTCCATCCCATCTGGCTGCAGCCTGGGAGTCAGCAGGGGGAAAAGCCACCCTTAGCTCCTCCCCTGGCTGCCTTGGGCACCTTTGGGAAGGAACACCACAGTGGAGCAGCTAAAAATGTTTCAGCTACCTGCTTGGACAGGTCGTTTACCTGTACTGTCAGTTTTTAAGGAATAACTCCCACCACTCCAGGCTTCTTCTTCCACCTCCTGAGCTGCCCACGCAGCTCTCAGAGGTAATTGCACTCAGAGCAAGCCCAGCTTTGTCTGTGCCCCTTGAAACCCCCCCCCAAAATAACGACAAGGGTTTAATCTGCATTTATTTGGGATGATTTCAGCACAGCTCAGCACGGCTCCCAGGGAGCTGGAGAGGAACAAGGAGCCCATTGTGCCTCGTGTGCCACACTCGAAGCCCATCAAAGCCAGCGCCAGCCTGGAAGAGTCTTGACTTGAGATTCACTGGAAAAACTCCCAGTGACTTCAGGAGACTTTGAATCAGGTGCTCCAAGGAGGAGAAGCCACGCTGGTAGCGGCAGGCTCCGTGTTCATGGCCGTTTGGAGATGGAACAAGAAGCTCTGAGAAGCCACAGAGGCAACAAACCAGAAAATATCAGCAATAAACCTCGACAGCGTTATCTGTAATCGAGTATGGCATGAGTGGAGAGAGCACTGAGCGCTTCCCAGATCTGCCCTGAAAGCTTTGGGACTGGGGAGGAGGGTGAGAGCAGAGAACTCACACAATGCAGCTGAGTTTGCCACAGCTTGGGCACGGAGCAGCTCCCTGGGAGGGAAAAATGGGAGCAGGGAGACCATCAGCTCAGCCCAGCCCAGCCCAGCCCCACCTGCTGGGTGAGGCACAGGGGAGGAACCAGCCCCAAAAACAACAAAAAGCAAAAGCAGCAGGGCAGGAGTCCCACTGCATCCTCCTGAGGGGCCAGCACCTTCCTCAGGCAGCTCTGCATCCAGAAAACTGCCTGGGAAACCTCTTATCCTTGGAATGCTTGCATGGGGTGTCCAGCCAGCGCCTGGTGGGGAAGAAGAGACAATTTCAGCTGTTATTCCAAGGGGGGGAAAGCAGTGCCAGCAGGAGAGGCTCCACTGAGCAGCAGTGGCATGGGAGGAGCAGTTTTACTCCCCGAGTGGCATCTGAGGCACCAGGGTTTGTGCTTCTGAAAATTCCTGGCACCCGACTCTGCAACAAAAGTCACTCCACGAGACCATCCCCAGGCTCCATCAGAAGGGATCTTAATTGCCACAGAGACACTTTTCCCTCCCACCTCTGGATCTGCACTCGGTGGTTCCTGCGCTGGGGAAATTGCCGCTCTCTCCTGATTAAGTGCTTAATTGTGGCCAGAGCTTCCTCAAGTGTTCCCAGCCCTGAGCTGAAGTTCCACTTCAAACACGTGCTGTTATTGACTTCCTTATCAATTTCCTCCCTGGGAATCCCTTCCAAAGGATGCCTGAGGGGCCCTGGGTGCATCCCTGTTCTGCAGGGAGCCAAGTGGAGAGCTGGGTGCACGGAGAGCACTCACTAACTTGGGCTCCAGCAAGATGTTTTCCTTCCAGGAAAACCCAGACAAAACCAAAGGAATTTAACCGTGATTTTAACAGGTGTCCATCCCTGGGAATGCTTGAGGACAGGTTTTGAGAATCTTCATTCTACTGGAGGCAGTTCCCACCTGTGAACTCTCACCCACAGCTCCACAAAAAGTTCCTGGCCACGGGGAAAAGCTGAGGTTAAAATCCCCGGAGGCCTCGCAACAGTGACACCAGCCCCGGCTCAGAGCTGCTTAATGGTTAATGGAATAATATTTCCATCCGTTGTAGATGAGAAAAGATAATTACTTTCGGGGTTTAAGAACCAAATGTGTTGATCCAAATGTAATCTCAGTGTTTTAGCATCTGATTATTACATCAGAAACACAAATGTCAACGGGCTGCAGCAACCGGGTTGTCGGGAGGGGGGAAAGAGAGATGTGTGACTTAAATCACACACCAGGGGAAAGATGCCCCCAAGGGACTTTTAACTTGAGTTAATTAAAAATACTCTACTTCCCTGAAGCATTTTGGGGGCTGGGAGCTTATGTTTTCCCTCAGTGATCCTTCTGCTTCACCCAGAACAAGGGACAACCAGAGGGGACAACTGTGGGTCATTCCCTGCTCACCCAAACCAGGGATACAAATCCCAGATGGCTCATTCCACACAGGAAGGAATGGCTGCAGGAATGTTATACACTGAGGCTGCTTTGGTGCTTCCACTCCAGATCTTTTTTCTGGAATTCATCCTGTCACCTCCATGGGCCCAGCTGGGTCCCTGCTGTCCCAAACCTGCTCTGCTGAATCTGGAGAACACAGGAGAGATTTCCTTTCCAACCCAAACCACCCCAGAACCTGCAGCAGCAACCCATCCCTGAGGCAGTTTAGACAGGAGATGACAGGAATCCCTGTTCCCCAGGAATCCCTGTTCTCCAGGAATCCCTGTTCTCCCTATCCCAAAAGCATCCAGCACACACAGGGACCAGCACACGACGTTAACACGAGCGTGCCACCAAGAACCAACTGGAATCATGGTGCTTTGCTGCTGAACAAAGCCCTTGCCTTGATTTCTCAGCCAAGTTCAAGTTCCCAGCAGGCTGATTGTCCCCCACCCTGTCCCTGAAGCACCCAGTGCTGCATGGAATTTTATTAAATTGCCAGCACGGGCGGCCGCTCAAAGTTTGTGTGGCTTGATGTGATCGATGGCAGCAAAACACGGGAAGAAAGGAAGGGGAGGGGGGGCACCCCTGTTTGTTAAAGCTTTTTCTTTTCCCTTTTGAATAAAATGTCAACTCCATTATATAGATGTCAACTCCATTACTGCAACACTCCCGTGGCAGCCTCAACATGGAACTATCTGCTAATAAAACAACTTTCTCGCAGGGGGAGCAGAGGGCAGGTTACCTGCTGGAGGTTCCAATCTGGTTAAGAAAATTCCTGTTTATCCCTGCAGGCACAAACACCATTTCCATTATCCTGGTTTCCTCCTCGTCTTTGTTGGCCCCAAAGTAAAAACCTGCTCTTGTATCCTGATGAGCCTGCGGTGGTCACGGACCTTTCCTCGTTAGAGAAGGCGGAAAATGGGGAGAGCAGTGCCTGCTGTGCTGCAAAAAAAAAAAAAAAATCTGGGTTAGAATCGTGGAATAGCCTGGCATTGAAGGCACCTGAAAGGTCCCCTTGTTCCAGCAGCAGCCAAGGTGGGAAAAACAGAGGAGCAGCTTCCCGGGGATCCTGCTCCAGGGGGATGTGCTGCCAAGCCCTCTCAGGGGGGTCTGGGGACAGGTGCCCCCCAAATCAGCAAGATCTGCCCACAGGCAGAAGGTACCCCAAGCACCACCCCAAAAGCACTTTCAGAGAAGCCCCTGGAGGGGTTTGGCACGTTTATGTGCCTGGGAAACCAGGATACACTTGGGAAGAGAATTTGGGAGTGTGAAACTGGGGGGCTCCCACCCCTCCACAGCTCTTTTGGGATATAAATTCTATTTTTAAACAACCAGGAAGGCAGGGAAGCCCCTCAGCCTTGCCAGGCATGGGTTGTGAGAGGCCAGGGCTCCTCCCTCGCTCTCAGGTTCGCTGGCTGCACACAGCCCCACGCAGACAGACAAAGATGAGAACATATTTAGAAAAGAATAAAGAAACCCATTCCACGACGGGAGTTGTTTAGATAATTGATTTCCCTTGGACTTACAAGCACTAAATAACAGCCAGGCAGGCACATCTCCCAGATAACCTTTTCCTTCAAATCTCTCTTCCAAAGGATTGGCCTTTGACAGAGGCGTCTCTGGGAGCGCAGCTCTGAGGCAGCTCATAGGTAGGACCTTGCTGAGAGAAGGCTGTGACTATTCCTCAAGCAATTATTTTTTCCCTCTGTATCCTTTGCATAGAGAGAGCTAATTAACTGCCTGCCAGGTTCTGCAGATCCAGGGCGCAGAATGAAGTAGCACAAATGTCATAATTAATTAGCAGTTTAACGCCAGAACGAACACGGCAAAGATGCCCTGTCAATATTCCGGCACTGGCATGGGGAGCATTCCACGTGCCAGGCACTGGGGCAGATCCCAGCCTGGACAGCAGAGGGAATTTCTTCATGGGAAGGGTGGTCAGGCATTGGAAGTGCCCAGGGAGGTTTGGAGTGGCCATCCAAGGAAGGACTGGAGGTGGCACTCAGTGCTCCGGACTGGGGACAAGGTGGGCGTCGGGCACAGCCTGGACTGATGGGCTGGGAGGGATTTTCCGGCCTCAGTGGTTCTGGGATCACATCACAGAGCCCCAGACTGCTGGAAGCTCAGCTGGAATCACTGAGAAATGAGGAATAACCCGTCATGTCCCCCTGTGGAGCTGGGCAGGGTCAGCCCACGCCAGGCTGGGATCGTCCCTGTCCCTGTGCCCAGCCCCAGGCCCTGCTCTTTCCCAGGGACAACACCCATCCTACCTCTCCCTCATCCACCAGGACCTTTTGTTTCCCTATTTTTAGTGAGAATGACCCTGGCAGTGGCCACCAGGCAGCCCCCAGCCCACCTTGAAGTGGGGACAGGGGTGTGCTTGGCACAGAGACCCGAAGCTCTCACACAGATCCGAAGCTGTCACACAGACCTGAAGCTCTCACACAGACCCAAAGCTCTCACACACCTCCCATGGACCCCAATTCCTCCCCTAGGGATGGAAGAGGGGCTAAGCAGCAAGGAGTTACCAACTTCCCCCTGGACCAAGGCTGACAGAGCAGGGGTTAGACCTGGGGCAAGCCCAGCATCAGACTTGCCACAACAATTAAAACCAAATCAATTAGAGTCATCAAGGCTGGCTCCTGGCAAGAGCCAAAACCCAAGTACTCCCTGAGGAAGCTCTCAGCCCTACCCTTGTTCCCTGAGCAGATGTTCCCAGTGCTGCTGGGTGCTGGGGAGTGTATCCCACATACCTGGAGCCCAGCAGGGAACAGCTCCCCATGGGACACCCCAAATCCTGCCCTTGTGAGATCCACTGCCCTGAAAGTAAAAACTCCAGTGTCACCCTCACATTTTCTGGAAAAATCCCTTTGCCCAGGATTTTGCTCCTGGGAAGCTCAGAAGCCTCAGAGAGAAAGGAAAACAATATTATCCCATTTGCTTCTCCTGTGTTTTGCTGCTTTGGAATGTGGTTGGAGATTGTTTGTCCAACATGTTAATTGTTCTGACTTAATGACCAATCACAGTCCAGCTGTGTCAGGACTCTGGAGACAGTCACAGGTTTTTCCTTAGTATCTTTTAGCCTTCTGTCTGTATCCTTTCTCTATTCTTTAGTATAGTTTTAGTATAGCATTTTTTAGTATTATATTTATTAATACTAAAATACTATAGTATTTTTTAGTATTGTATTTATTCAGGAGCCTTCAATGCCAGGCTATTCCATGATTCTATTATATTTAGTGTTATATTTATTTAGTATAGTATCTTTAATACAGTATAGATCATAAAATAATAAATTAGCCTTCTAAGAACATGGAGTCAGATTCACTCCTTCCTTCCCTTGTCTGGGCACCCCGAAAATACCACACCCCAGGACTCAAGCATGATTCCCAAGGGCTCCAGATCAGGGCAGATTCCTGCAGGAAAATAAGAGGGAGGACTTACAGGCATCCACGTCTCCTTCCATCCTCATCTCCCCCAGCTCCACCGTGGGAGATCTTCAGGGGGAAAAAGCAAAGCGAGGGACGAAGCCCCTCAGCCCTGCATCCGTTTGGGATCATCCCGCTGCCAGTGCCGGGGGAAGGCAGCGCTGAGCCCGGTTTGGGTGATTGAAATGCCACTCCTGCCTTGCAGAGCCAACTCCATGGTGACAAACAGCTCCGGGGAGCCATGACACCGGCGGGTCAGAGCCGGCACGGCAGCACCGGGAGGGAACAATGAGGCGGAGCAGGAACCCGGGCTCTGGGAAAAAGGATGGCCTTGAGGAGGAGAAAACGCACGGCACGCAGGAGAAGGTCCTTAACTTCGGTTTCCTCTTTTTTTAACCTAATGAAGTCTTTTATTAACCCCATCTGGAAGAGGCCAGCACCTCTCCAACATCTGCTCGGGGGCTTTGTTCAAGTGTGAAACTTCTCCGCTGTTTTTCCAAGCGTGGCTTATTCCAGCACTTCAACAATGGGATGTTCCCAGGGATTTCTGCCCCCACAAAGTGCTGACTCCTGCAAGTGAGAGCCCCAAACCAGTGGCTGGGTGATGTCCATCAGTCCTGAGGGACTCTGCACTGCAGAGTTCCACACGGGAATGCTGCTCCTTGCGAGAGCGGATTCCCAAAGCTGGGAAGGCATCAGCAGGACACTTATCCATCCTGCCACTGCCTCCCACAGCCCAGAGGGAATTTCCCTGTGGAACAGCTTTGGATCCAGGCAAAGGTCACTACAGCAGCAAGGATTTCTGTGGAGAAAGCCTGGGAGACATCTCCCACCACCATGTGCTCGTTTGAGAGCAGAACTTGTCTCCTTTGGGGCCACATCCTTCATAAATCCAGTTTTACAGACTCCTTCTGGCCCTGTCTTGTCCTGCTCTGTTATTCCCAGCTCCAGCCATTCCCCGTCCAGGATCTGGATCACTTCCACACCAGGCTGTCCCACAAACCCCAGGACGCAGCCCCGCAGCCTCCCTGGCTCCCTCAATGGGATTTAAAGGATGCCTGTGTGGTGTTTCCCAGCCCTGCACGGTCTGGAGCTGCTGGCAGGACCCAACAGGGCCAGGAGAAGTCGATATCCAACCATGGAGAATCCAGCAGCACAAGGGGCTCAGGGTGCCTTGGACAGGTCCCATCTGGAGGTGATCCCACAGCACAGCCTCAGCTCCCACAGGTTTGTCCCAGGCTAATCCCACCTCTGCCATGTCTGGCCTCCAGCTCCTTCTGCTCCAGTGACAGGGAGCAAGCCCTGAAGCTGCTCCTCAGCTGCCAGGGGGATAAATATCCCAAAATCCCAGCTGATCCCCATTTCATACCCACAGCTGCACCACTGGACCTTCTTCCCTGGCTCTCCATATCCCTGGGAAATGACACATTCCCTATTCCCCTGTCAGGTCCTGCACCCATCAGACACAATCCTACACCTCAGGGTTGCACAGAAAAGAGGGATGGATTTTTCCTCCAAAAGAGGGGATTTCTCCCCACTTGGATGCTTCAGGGCCCTGAGTCACTATGGTTACTCCTAACCATACATGGAATATTGCTCTGATTTTAGAATTCATGGAGATCATCCTTCAGGAAGTGTCTCTACTTCATGACTTCCTCACACTGTATCTCAACCAAACCCAAATGGAGTCTTTTCCATCTTTTTATTTTCCCCTTTCCCAAGAAAACCCATGTGCAGCTCCAGCTCTGTCAGAAGTGAACTTCCCAGCTGGACACAGGCAGCCTCTGGCTCCTTCGCCCTCCCTGCCAGCACAAGGATCTCTCCTGGGCAGCAGAGACAGGGATAAAGCTCACCCCAAGTCCCCAGCAGCAGCACAGTGTCCTGGACATGCACTGAGCCCAGCAGCCAGGAGCACGGGAATGCTGGATAACCCTGGAACTGCTCCAGGCCAGGCTGCACGGGACCCTGGCAACCTAATCTGGAGCTTGGCACAGCATGGTCCTTCCAGTCCCTTCCATCCCAAACCAGGCAGGAATTCCATGGTGATCCCACAGCCCAGGCCAGGTAAAACCCATGGAAAAACATCCACCATGTGGAAGGGCTCCCATTCCAAAGGCAGGAGCAGTCACGAGCAGCACAAACCAGGGGGGAATTTAAACCTGGGAGTAACTCAGGAGCCTGGGTTTCCCTGGTGTTCCCTCACCCATGCTGCAGCCACAGGGAAAGCCAGCCTTGTTATTCCCACTAATTAAACTGGGAAAACCATACGGAATGAAAAACAGAGCCTCAACAAAGGGAGAGAGGCAGTGGGCCCAGCACAAAGGAGCTGGTGGCACACGCTGCTGCCAGGTGGGATGGGGCAGGTGTCAGGGATCCGGGATCAGGGATCCAGGATCAGGGACCCAGGCATAGAGTGGTGCCAGGGAAACATCCATGTTCTGTAATCTGAGGAAAAGCTGGAGGAGATGCCTCAGGAATATCACACAGCCCCGGAGCATTTCCTGCCACCTCAATAATTAGGAAAACCTTAAAAGCAGCTCTGGGATATTTTGCCTTCCTGCTGCCTGCACTGGAACCTGCTCTGCTCCCATCCACACTCCTTTCCCTTTCCAGAAACTTTTCCCAGCTGGATCTGAGGACACAAGGCATTTACCTGGGAGCTCAGGAGCTGGAAACATCCCCTTTCACAGGCAGGGTGAAAGCTGGCTTGTCACCCAAACCCCACGGGAAAACACATCCATCCACAAGCAGGAATTCCAGGGAAGGCTGTGTGAGACCAATATATTTATTGGTGGGGGGGGATGCTTATCCCAAAAAAGCCACATAAGGAAAACCTACAACCACAGGGACAAACATCATTCCATGACAGTTATCATCACGTAAAGAGGGGCAGGGTGCACAAGGAGATAACACCCCCTAAACCTGACTTTAGGGCAGAGCAGACCTGTCACAGGGTGTCCTGCTGCGGCCGTGCCGGTCTTGGTGGGCATTCCTGATGGGCATTCCTGCCGGGCATCCCTCCTGCGGGCATCCCAGCCCGCAGTTCCCGGCTCAGGGCTCGGTTTCCCCAGGCAAGGCAGAGGCGGCGGCCGCGGTGTCCCGGTGGTGCCGGGTTAATTTCTTGCCTTGCCTGTGAACAGCCCATTTAGCGCCACTTCAAACTCCTAATTCCGGGGTTTACGTGGAAATAGTTTTAGAGTGCGCTGGAAACCCCGGGTTCCTTTTCCAATCTCGCCACGTCTTTAGAAAGCAATTCCTTAAGCCTCCGTTTCCGAGACCCTTTTAATCTCAGCAAATTATTGGTGAGAGCTGAATCGAGGCAAACTGCCACCGCAGCGCTGTCACCGCGCAGAGAGAGGCCACCACTGATTATTTAGAGGAAACCATCGCTTTTCGGGCCGAGAAATAAATTAGCATTTATACTGGATTATTGAAAAACGCCCCCCCCAAAAAATCAGCCTCCATCTCCGTGTCAATTGTGGCTCGCCGAGGTCAACACCTCCGCTGTGACAGGCACGGGCTCGCACAGCAAAGGACAACTTATGTGTGGAAATGAGCCCCGAATGTGTCATTATTATCCGGGAGACAAGGCGGGCTGGGAAATAACATCTGCACTCCTGCAAATAACATCTGCACAGCCCGGGATCCGGGCGACCTTCCGCGGAATGGGGGTAATCAGGGAGCGGGGAAAATCACCCCCAAAAATTAAAACCCAAGAGTTTGGCTTCTTGGCTTTTTTGCTGTTGCGTTTCCTATGTGTTTGGGTTTGTCTGTTTGGGGGTTTTTTTTCTGTTTTTTGGGGTTTTTTGCCGTTGTTGTTTTGGTTTTGGAGTTTTTTTGTTTGTTTTGGTTTTTCTCCTTTTTGTTTGTTTTGGTTTTTCTCCTTTTTTGTTTGTTTTGGTTTTCTTTGTTTTTGTTTGATTTTTTTTTTAATTTGCTTTTAAACTACTTCACTTGGAATCTGCAGCTTGATCCTCCCAGGGCAGGGAAGGAAAAAGTCCTGTTTTGCGTGGAACCTGCAGGTGATGGAGGGTTAGGTTAGAAAAACACGTTCTATAAGTGACAAAGATTTCAAGGTTAGTGGGTTGTTTTTTTTTGGGATACATTTGCCACATCAAAAGGGATTTCTTTACCCCCACCGCCCGAAATGAAGCGATGGTTTTTATCCCAAACATCACATCACTGATGAGGGGGAAATTCTGGGGTGTTTTCAGTGCAAAGCGGCCACGAGGCGTTCGGCTGGCTGCATCTCTGCCAGCTCCCCCCGGGCTGCGCTTCTCCCTGGCTCTGTCAGGGCATGCAGCGATGCCTCTGCCCCCAGGACAAGGGTCAGGGGTGCCCCGGTGGGCAGGGCATGGCTGAGCCCCTGCTGTGCCCCAGGGACCCGTCCCAGCCCCGCCACCAGGGAAGCTCCACCCGGCTCCTCATCCCAGCTCCAGCAGCAGATCTGGGGGCAGCCGTGGTGTTCAGGATCCCTTTTGCCCCAGCTCCCCCTTCCCGGGCTGCTGTCCCGGGACACCCTGGCTGGATTTCTCTCCCTGCGCCCCAGGTGCCCAGTCCAGGGTGCTGGTTAGTGAGCAGGGGCTGGTGACACACCTGTCCCCTGAATCCCCACAAACCACCTCGCTTGTGCCGCATCCCAAAATCCCGGCTTACGGGGCCAGTCTGACACAAACAGCACCAGTCCCTCCCAGCCCTTCACCTTTTTCTGGCTGGTTTGACCCCAAAGCAGCACTGAGGCCTCGGGGAGATCCTAAATGCCCCAGTGGCTTGCAGGGAATCCTCCCTACAGCACCAGGAGCAGCCTCTCCCTTCCCAGAGGGAAGCAGGGACACCACGCTCTGCCTCTCATGAGTCCGTCCATCCATCCATCCATCCA
This sequence comes from Agelaius phoeniceus, assembly GCF_051311805.1. NCBI lineage: Eukaryota > Metazoa > Chordata > Aves > Passeriformes > Icteridae > Agelaius > Agelaius phoeniceus. The sequence goes on along the minus strand of NC_135267.1, from coordinate 111,653,666 downwards.
TCCATCCATCCATCCATCCATCCATCCATCCATCTCCAGGGCACGGTTCCTGCTTTGCCAAGCTGCCCCCTGCCCCAACACCACACGGGCACCTCTGTGTCCAGGGAGGAGGGAGGTTCCAGCAGCTCCTTCCTGGAGTGTGAGCCCCAGAAAGGAGGGGACGTGCTCCAGTAGGGATGGAAAACTACAGGTGCCAAAATAAAATAAAGTTAAATAAATAAAAAAAAAAAAGTAAAAGTAAAGTAAAATAAAGAAAAATAAAATAAAGTAAAATAAAGTAAAGTAAAATAAAGTAAAGTAAAATAAAGTAAAATAATGTAAAGTAAAATAAAGTAAAATTTAAATAAAGTAAAAAAAAGTAAAAAACTAAAATAAAAAATAACAGTAAAACAAAATAATAAAATAAAGCAAAATAAAATAATAATAAAATGATCAGCCTTTGGAGGAAGACTCTGATGAAGGAAGAGCTGGGCTCAGACACGGTTCAGCAGTTCACTGGTACCACTGGTGACACTGGCAGGCACCGGGGGGGGCTCTGCTGGGGGACAGGACAGAGCTGTGTCCCGCCCTGGGTTACCCCGAGGGACAGCAGTGGGGCAGCCCTTGTGCTGCTCTCACATGGATGTAGAGAGGCTTTTGCTTTTTCTCTTTTTTCTCTTTTTTTTTTTTTTTTTTTTTTTGAGCAGGGGAGGGGAAAAGAGGTGCAGGAAAAAAAAAAAAAAAAAGGATGGAGGTGCCAGGAATTCTGCCCGAATGGTGGGAAGACTGCAACTGAGTAGAGCTGTCGGGAAGGCGGGATTTGGACGGCAGCGCGTGGAGATTCGGGACCCGTTTAACTCTTGACCCTCACCGGGGTCTCAGAATTTCAGCATGGAGCACGAAGTTTAAAACGCAAAACTGTGCTCGCCCCGATCTTTTATTTTTAACAATCACCACAGAGCTACAGGTGCCTTACCTCCAAAAAGATCAGGAAAAGATGGGGTTTGAGACGGGAAGGGTCCAGTCTGGAGGGTGCGGAGTACCCCTGGCTCCCCAAAACCGGCCTCAGTCCCCGTAGAGGGGAGTCCGTCCGCGAACACCGGCAGCACCCCGGGAACCGGTGCCGCTCCGGAGGGAGGCTGCTCACTGAACACCCCGAGTTTTATCAGTTTCTGGGGAAGGCGCAGCGCCGCGGGTCCCCGCGCACGGCCGGGTGCGCACCCAGCACATCTCCCCACGCTCGGCTCCGCCCGCCCCGTCGCGGCGGTGCCCGGCCCGGGGGAGCGGGAACAGCTTCGGCCGCGGGGTCTGGCTGTGCCCCGGCCTCTGAGCCCGGCCGAGACCCCGCTCAGCCCCGGAGCGGCCCCGGGAGCGGCCCCGACGGGCGCGGGGTGCCCGGGCAGGAGCCCCGCAGCCGCTCCCCGGGCCGGGGGAGCGAATCCCGCAGCCGGCCCGGCCCCCGCCCGCGGGCTCGGGCTGCTCCAGGAGCGCCTTTCGTTGCGCCAAAACCAACGAACAAACGAAGAACGACCGAAAAAACCCCGAAAACGCAACCGCAAACGAAGCATCGGCCCTAAAGGGGCCCCGGTGCCGCGGGGGTCCCCGCTGGCCTCGCACCCCGCGGCAGCGGCTCCGAGGGGCAGGGACCGGGGCCGGGAGCCGTGCAGCCCGGCCGGGAGAGGGGATGGGGCTGCCCGGTGCTGCCGTCGGGGCCGGGCGGGAGCCGCTCTGCGCCGGGACGCTGTGCCCGGGGGTGGCCGCGCACCGTGGCGAGGGGCTCGGGGGAACAGGCATGTACTTACGGGCGAGGGCGGCGGGGCCGGGGCCGCTCGGAGCCGCTCCGGCGCTGCCCCGGCGTGGCCGGGCTTAAGAGCCGTCGGGCGGGCGCAGGACAATGGCCGGGAGGAGGGGGCCGGGGCCGGGGGCCGGCGGGAGGCGGGGAGGGGCCGGGGCCGCCCGCCGCCGCTCCGCCCCCCCGCGTCTGGCGTAAACCCGGCGCCGGGCTAAAAGAACCGGCGAGCTACCGGCGCCCGGGGCTGGTGGCCGCCGCCGCGGACGGCTCGCCGGTGCCGGCGGCAGCGCCCGGCCCGGCCCGGCCCGCCCCGTCGCGTCCCGCCCCGCCGCGCCATGTCGCTGAGCCCCAAGCACACGACGCCCTTCTCGGTCACCGACATCCTCAGCCCGATGGAGGAGAGCTACAAGAAGTTCGGCGGCATGGACGGGGCGGGCGGGCTGGGCGCGCCCCTCGGGCCGTACCGCCAGGCGTCCGTGCCCCCCGCCGCCGCCGCCGCCGCCGCCGTGCCGCAGCACGTCCCCGCGGGCGCGGCCGCCTACCACATGCCCCACGGCGTCTCGCAGTTCCCGCACGGCGCCGTCGGGGGCTACTGCAACGGCGGGCTGGGCAACGTGGGCGAGCTGCCCGCCTACCCCGAGGGGATGCGGGGCGGCGCGGCGGCGGGCGGCGGCTGGTACGGGCCCGGCGGCGACCCCCGCTACTCCAGCAGTAAGTGCGGGCGCGGGGGGCGCGGAGGAGGAGGAGGAGGATGAGGATGGGGGCGGCCGGGCGCGGGGGGAGCCGCGGCCCCGACGGGGCGGGCGTTGAGCAGGCCGTCCCGCTCAGTCTCCAGGTTCATGGGCCCGTCGGCGGGGATGAACGTGGCCGGCATGGGCGGCCTGAGCGGCATCGCCGAGGGCGCCAAGGCCATCGTGCCGCTGCACGCCGCGCCGCGGAGGAAGAGGAGGGTGCTCTTCTCGCAGGCGCAGGTCTACGAGCTGGAGCGGCGCTTCAAGCAGCAGAAGTACCTGTCGGCGCCCGAGCGGGAGCACCTGGCCAGCCTGATCCACCTGACCCCCACGCAGGTGAAGATCTGGTTCCAGAACCACCGCTACAAGATGAAGCGCCAGGCCAAGGACAAGGCGGCCGCCCAGCAGCTGCACCCCGACGGCGGCGGCGGTGGCGGCGGCGGCGGCGGCGGCGGCCTGTGCCAGCAGCCCTCGCCGCGCCGCGTGGCCGTGCCGGTGCTGGTGAAGGACGGCAAACCCTGCCCGCCGCCGGGCAACGCCACCCCGGGCCCCGGGCCGGCCGCCCCCGCGGCCCCCGCCGCCGCCGCGCCCGCCGCGCACCCGCACCCCGGCTCGCTGGGGCAGGCGGCCGACCTGGAGGAGCTGTCGCCCAGCCCGCCGGCGCTGCACGGCCCCGTGGCTCCCCTGGCCCCCCTGGACTCGGCCGGCGTCGACTACAACGGCGGCATGGTCAGCCCCAACCTGCTCTACGGCAGGACGTGGTAATAATAATCGGTGCGTCCCGTGTGTGTGTGTCCCCGACTGCCCCGCTCCTCCGGCACCGGACGCTCCGCCCTGCCCGGTGCCCGCGGGGATCGCCGACGGCCGCCCCACCCCCGGTCCCCTCCCGGCCTCCCTTCGAGTTTTTTTTTAAGTCTCTCCTGTTTTTGGACAAACGGCCCCGACGGCAGCGCCGAGTGCTTGCGTGAGTGCGAGTCGGTGTGGATGTGTGTGAGTGTCGGCGTGCACGCGTGTCCGCGCCTCCGTGTCCCGGCCGCCGAGAGCTCCTCCCGACGGGGCGGGGGCGGCCGGGGCAGCGCGGGGCTCCGCTCCGGCCCGGCCCCTCGCCCCGGCGGCAGCGCAACCCGGGAGCCCCGGCGCGTCCCGCGATAAACCCTCCGAGGCGCTGCTCGTCGCGGCCGAATTCGTGTCGTGGGGGTGCCCCGGAACGGTGCCATTCCGTTCTTATCTCCGTCCGAGGTAAATTGGGTCGCAGCTCAGCTGAGGCGGGAGCCGTGGCAGGAGAGCCCTGCAGCGCCGGTGCTCGGATTTAAGGGGAAAACCCCGTTTTTCTCGTTGTTGTTATTAAATACCGCGCAGTTAATGAATGCCCGTGCGTGGACGGGGCGCGCGTCCCGCGGAGCCGCCTCAAGCCCCCGGCCCTTGGCTCAGCTCCCGACGAGCTCGGAGCCCTGCGGAGGTGACGGAGAGCCCGGGGATTCCCGGGGCTGGACCCCGCTTCCCGCCGGGATCGGACCCCGCAGCAGCCGGGGCCGGAGGATGCGCGGCGCCGGAGCCGGGTTTATCCCCGCGCCACTTTCCGAGGAAATCCCGCACGTCGGGAAACGCTCCTCGGGACTTTCCGGCAATTTTTCTCTCTTTTATTTTTTATTTTAATTTTATTTTAAACAATAAAAGGAAGCCTTGTTCTCACGACTCGGCTGCTTCTTTCTCGGTGTACGGACTGAAGGAAAAGCTCAAAATCCCCTTTTTTCTGCCTCCCTGTCGGCTGCTAAGGATTTAATTCCGCATCCCTCCCGCCTCTGCCAGGCTCCCCCATTCTTGGGGGACCCGCTGAACCCCAGCCTCGGTGGGGCTCCCCAGCACCTGGGGCTGCTCCACTCCTGGCTGTGCCATGAAGGAATGATTCTGAGATGAAAAATCGGGATTTTGGCCTCTGCAAGACCACAGACACACTCCCAGACCCCCTCCCCAAGCCTTATGCGGGAGCCTGGAGGGGAAGGGAATCTTCACCGTTCTTCTGGAAGGAGACCCTCTTCCCCCCGGCTCCCTCCCCTTTCCATGAGGGACAATTTCTCCCTGCTGGGTCCCACGGGAAACAGCCCAGAGTGTCTGGGGTGGGACTGAGCCCAGCCTGGTGAGTGGCTTCTCCCTCAAACTCTGTTAAATCCAAGGGGATATGTCGGGCTCAGCTCCAGCGTGGGGAAAACAAAATGTTACCTGTCAGCAAAGCAGCCTGAGGAGCTGCACAGGGATGCTGTCCCAGGGTGACCCCCAGGCCCCCCAGCAGCTGGGGGCTCAGGGAACTGCAGCAGAGCCCCAGGAAGGGTGGTGCTGCCCGGCCGGGTCCTGCATGCCAGCCCTGCATCTGAGCCGAGGAAAGGAAGCCCCAGGCCAGCGCCCTGCTCCAAGGCGGCAGCACAGCTCCCAGGGCCCAGGCTGGCTCCACTCGGGCTCACACTGCAGGGGTGAAGGGCTGGGCAAAGTGAAGCCTGCAGGGATGAGCCTTTCCCACAGCAGCCCCCCAAATGTTTACCCAGACTTTTCGTGCCCCAAAAAATAGGAGCAAGGGACAAAGCCACCAGCATGCGGGTCCATCCACCTTTGGAACGTAGGCGACCCACCCCACTCCTTCCTCCAGCCCATTCCCATGAAAACTCACCCTCAGAGCTGGTTTTGTCCTGCTGGAAAAGCAAAATGGTTCTTTCTGAGCACCCCAATCTTTTCCCGGCCTTGGGAGAAGGCCCTGGGGAGGGCTGGCAGCTCCCAGCCCCGGGAATGCTGCATCACAATGAGGGATTCTGCTCCACCTTCCATCACTTGAAAATAATGAATCCAGGTCGATTTCTTCCTTCCAAGTTAAATGGAGCTGTCAGGGCTTTTCCCCCAGTTGCTGGTGACTAACACCTGGATGTTTGGAAAGGAGGGAGCACCAAGGAGTTGGGGCAAGAGCGGGGCTGGGAACTTTACACAATACCTGGATTTAATTGAAAAATCCAAAGGGAAAACTGAACTGAATGCTCTCCTAATTTTCTTTTTTTTATTATTACTCAAAGAGTTTAAATTCTAGAGGTTGGGTGGAATTATTTTCCAATAAATCAACAGGAATGTGTGCACACAAGTAAAAGATCCAAACTGGCTCTGGAGGGGGTTGGAAATTAACCACACGCCACTGCTCAGAATTTCAAAAGCCACTTTATAAAGCAAATAAAAATATTTACTGATTTGGTACACTCACACAGAAAATCCCTAGAAAGAGTGCTAAAAACGAATGGAATTCCTGCCCTTCGCAGCCGTTTTTAAATTAGGTATCAAACAGACAAACCCACGGCCCCTGCCTGGTTATGCCATGACAAAACCCACGCCAGAAACGGGCACGCATCCAAAAAGTTGAAATGTTTTACTTCAGAGTCCGAGAAACCGAAGGAAGCATCTGCCAAGGAGCAGCGAGGGCCGTGTCTCTCTCAGTGCCGCCGGCTGCCTGCTGGGTCTGCCCCGAGAGTCCATAAAATCCCATTTCTGGGCATTCTTTCCAACTCCTTGTCTGTTTTCAGGCTCTTGTGTGTGGAGTAGAGGATGTTTGGAGTTCAGAGGGGCGGGCAGCGCTCGGCACAGCTTGGGTATGTATGGAGGACAACGCAGCACTCCCACCTCGTCCGACGGCAATCCGCTCTTCCCAGTCCCTCCCAAAAAATCATCATCAGGTCCGTAAGAAATGTGCACATTTAAAACAGGCATCCGTTTAAAAACTACAGGGATGGTGCTTAACCTTAACAACTTCATTTTTTTTTTTTTTCCCTCGCCCCACAAATAATAAAAAAGAACAAAAGCAAAAAACCCGGACGTTTTCCATGTTTAAAAAAACCCCCAGGAGGCAGGAGCTAATTCCAGCTGTACCTTCCTGCGGGATGCGGGAGCGGGTAGGGCCTCCCGGGGCCGTACGCCTGCAAACAAACAAACAAAAGCAAGCATTTATTTTTGGGATTAGCAGCACGAGTAAACAAGTGGGGTGAGCTGGAGGCGCCATACGGAACGGGGACAAAACATCCTCTGCTCAGAGAGGTGCCAGGGGCAGGGCTGAGCATCCCTCATCCGGCTGTGGAGTCTCCCAAAAACACAGGCTGGGGCTGGATCTCCCGGTGCAGAGCGGAGCTGCGCTGCACAGGCTTTGGAATCCCGAATAAATCCACCCCCAGCCAGCACCGTGGGTAAGAGACTTCCCACCTGAGACACTTCTGCTGCAAAGGGACAAATGCTGGAGCCAGGGACATGGGGAAGCTCACACTCAGCATTTTTACACAAAAGTATTTTAAGGAAAAACGAAAGCTGTATTTGTTGCAGAAGAGGTGTTTTCCAGCACTCGTTCGCTTTAATAAGAGGTCAAAGAGATCCAAATCTCACTTTGGAAATTACTCCAAATCAGATGTACATTTGTACTTAAATTCAGGCATTTGCTACATCAAGTATCCAGGGGAAAAATCTGTTTGAAAATTTCACAGAGCCCCAGTGAAACATTTAAAATTATATCCAAACCTGGTACATTGCAGAGACCAGCAAGTTAATTAAAGGTGATGCACCAACACCAGCTACAGCCTTGGCTTGCTCTTTACTCAAGGATTTTGGGTGTGGAGGGAAAAAGGGGCTTCCTTCCTTTAAAAGAGAAATCTCTCTCTGTCACAGCACACGGTGGCTGGGATAAAAACCGCGGAGCCGGCGAGCAGACCTGCCCGGGAGGCTCCTGCAGCCTTGCCCATGCAGGGAAGGTTTGTTTCCAGGCTTGATAAACTCAATTAAAAAAGGAAACAAGTTGGCTGCATCCCTTAAAAAACCCTTCCAAACCATCAGCAGGGAAGGACAAAGCGGAGGCCTGGGAGTGCTGCAGCAGCCGCGGATGTGGTGGACGCTCCGTTGTGCGCTGCTCCGGGCTGGAATAAAACTGCCCAACACCTGCACCACCCCAGCAAGCTCATTCTTTGCTTCTCTGGGAGAGCTGGAAGGCAGCAAAGCCCCACTCCCAGGGAGCCCCCCAGATCCATGGCAGCTGCATTAATTTTGTAAGCACTCTGCGGCAGCGCGTTTATTAACCTCTTCAGACCATGTTCTGTACGCTGTAAAAAAAGAATTCAGAGGTGAAAGGGCCCAAAGATAATTATTTATGCTGCTACGTGTCACCACTTCCACTTGAATCCCTTTTCAAGGCTTTAAAGCTTTGAAATTTTCAGGCAGCAAGGCCGGATTCAATGATTAGGCTGGCACCCTAAACCCTTTCAGGTACTTTCTCATTTCACTCCAGCCTCGAAGAAATAATGACATCTGAAAGTTCATTTAAAAATAACAAGAACAGAAAAAAAGAAAAAAAAAATTAAAAGCAGATAATCAGTTGCAGCACAACTGCAAAGGGAATTTTTTAAGGAAAAAAAAAATCACTGGAGCTAAAAGATTTGTGTTTAATCATGAACTCATCATGTGTGTGAATAAAAATTTAAAAAGGGTTGTTACTGCTGGGTTAAATGTTTCCTGCACCCACAGGTGGGTCCATGCCAGCACCAGGGGAATTCTGTTCTGGGCAAGACCACATCTTTACCCAGGCTGTGGATGTCCACAGGGCTCCAAAGTGGGAATTAACAGGGATACCCTCCCTGGGCCCCCACTGCAAACCCTGCTGGGAAACCATTCCTGCTCCCCCTCACAATTCCAGCTGTTGGGCACCACAATTTAAGGCTGGGAATGAAGTGCTCCAAGCACAGATTCCTTTATTGGTGTATCCTGCCTGGGATGAAGGGCAGAGCAGGGTGTGCCATGGCATACAGACTTTTCCAGGAGTCCATTTGCCAGACTAATTAAACCCTGCCCAGACTCCAGCAGCACAAAGATCCTGCCCCAATTTTCCCCTGGGAGCACAGCAGCCCCTGCTATGGATTAGTGCAATCAGGGATTTATTCCCCTGGGTAAACCTGTGTGGCACAAAACAAAAGATTTCTGAAATCTGATCCTATCAATGCACCTCATCCAAATTTAAAATGTATTTTAGAGCTCCACTGGTTGGGTCAAGGTTCAGGCCCCATTATTTCCCTGTGATTATGACCCATGTTGTTGAGTTCTGCCTCCAGTCACAATCAGTGCTGGCAGGGCTTATACTGATGCTGTGCCATATAACACAGATCTGGGTACTGGGCAGGTGAGCAGGCTGAGAGGAAGAACATTAAAACTAGGAGTGACTAAAAAGTGACTTGTCCTGAGCTGAATCAGGCCCCAGCAGAAGGCACATTTCCAACAGTTTGTGCCTTAATTTCCACATAAAGGACAGGGCAATGGGGCTGTCACCTCCTCCTCCCTGGGACTGGTCTTCCCACAGTTCTGACTTCCACAAACAGCAGGAGAGCTAGGAGTTCAACCTAGATATCCAAAATTTATTTAAAATGAGTGTTCAGCAGTGTAAATACCCAGAGTTCTGGTACAATACGCAGATCATGTTTTACTGGGATCACACCCCCCAAAAAATTCCCTAAGCAGAGTCACCTGCTACTTTCAAGCAGCATTTTCACTCTGTGGCATTTTCTTGAACTGCTGACCAAGTCACCTGCAATTTTGGATGAAGTTCTCCCCTCACAATTGCTTGTTTCCTTTTAACTGCAGAGAGCTATTTCCACATGTTTATTCCTCTGGCTAGGAGAACCCAACATTTGCATTAAGCAGTTTTTCAGCTCAGAGAAAGCCAATAAAAAATTCAAGAAGGTGTAAGAATCTACATTTTCAACAAGCTGGGGAGAACCCAAAAGGTCCAGTGGGCAGATTTCCTTGTGGAAGAGGAAGGCTGGTGGGAATGCTTGCCTCAGGCTGCAGGAGGAGAGTGACCATGTCATGGACACTGGTGGTGCAGTCCCAGCAGAGGCCTTGTGCCAGGGCTGGCCAAGGCTGGGCTGTCACCCACCTGTGCGTGGTGACACACAGTGACACTAAATCCAGCTCAGCAATGCCTGCCCATGCCACGCTCCCTCTCCACAGCCCAAGCAGGGGGAAGCCTTGGCTGGGAGGGGAGCACAGCGCACCACGTGGGGCCCCTCTTTCCTACCTGTCTGCCCCTGTCCATGCGGTCCTCGGGTCTCTGGGGGTATCCCATGGGCCCCATGCCCTGGTACTGGGCTGGCTGGAACTGGTTTGGGGACTGCATCACGCGGTTCCAGGCGAGGAGAGGAGCGGCTCCGGCGGTTCTGCGCAAGGAGAGAACACTGCAGTGGGAACTGGGCTCCTGCAGAGTGTCCCACAGCATAGACCCACTCCTGGCTTTGTCTCTGAGCTGAGCATGGACAGCCCAGTGCTAGTGAGAAGCCAGGAGCAGGGAGCATCTTCCCAAATCCTGCCTAAAGGCCGCTTTGCCGACCTCTTCCTTCGGCACAGCTTGGGAGCTGCGCTGCCACGAGCGGCAGACTCGGCTGCACGCAGCAGATTTTTCCAATTCCCTGGAAGGCCTCCGTGCACCTCTTATTGCAGGGGCAGATTTGCTGATCCCAAAGGCTCTCCAGCACCCCAGGAGTAAACATGTGCCACATGGGAGCCAGGGGCTTTCTTTGAACGCCCAGACTCTTTCTGGGAGCCCATTCTTCCCAGTTAATTGCAGGTTGCAAATGAATTCTTACGGCGAGCATTCGGAATCTAGGGTAGGGGCCTTGGCTGCTTTTTCCCATCCATTATTCTGCTCAATATGTCAGGAGGTCTGATCGGGAAGAAACCTTTTCAAGTTCTATTGATGCCGTTTTCAATTGACCACGGTGACCTAGCAACATAAGCACTAATTGGCACGGGCTGACTGACATTTGGTGTACAGTTTATATGGGAACGCAGATCCCACATCCATTATGGCCCAGTTTGCCATCCCGGATTACCCACAGCAAGAAATGTTTTCATTTCCTTCAAGTACCCATTCTGACATGATAATTAGAAAGCAACAGGTAGAACACGTCCAATATTGTTTGATTCAAAATATTTAGGGAAATGCTAAGCCGTGATCTGGTTGTTACAGCTGAGCACAGCTGAGGGACAATTCCTTAAAGGATTCAGAGCAGGTGGGTCCTGCAGGACAATATGATGTTGTGAGGGAAAAACATGGAGAGTGGAGACAGTTAATCCTTCCTGACCCCTGCTGAAGAGGGACTTGGCTGAGCAGAGCAGGGCCAGCCTGGAGGGAGACAGGGACAGTAGAAAACAGAGGCTCTGCATCCCAGGTTTGGGATCAGAACAGAGGCTCTGCATCCCAGGTTTGGGATCAGAACAGAGGCTCTGCATCCCAGGTTTGGGATGGGGACAGCAGAGAGCAGAGGCTCTGCATCCCAGGTTTACCTGCTGCACTACATGCCACCTACAGGTGCCATGCTGTAGTTAAAGCTAAGAGCACTTTACATTTGTGGGAACTAAACTCTCAAAATCAACATTTTAAGTTCATCCTTTGTTCATGATAGCTTCTTTGGATTTAGTATTTTGAGTACTAAGTTTTTTCCCCTCATGATTCCTAGAAAACAGCAGCCTCCAGGAAAAGTGCACTGCTCAGCCATAAGGAAAGCTGCAGAGAATTACCTATACAGCCCCAGCTCTGGGGCTTTCATTAACAATCATTCTGCCTCTACAATAAGTGCTGGTGATAAAAATGCCTGAGGCTCAGAGGCCAGCTCTTGCTCCATGCCTGGAATGGGGAAGTTTGACACAAATTTCTTTTGACATTAATTTTTATTTGGCACAGAGTTTAAACTTTTAAAGTGCTATTTAGTGAAAAGTTGAGATATTTAACAAATTAAACACAACACCACTACCATCACTGCTTTGTTGGGCACTGGTTGGTGATCTAAATCACCTGAGGGTGGAGATCTGTACACAGCAAAGCTGTAACCAAAAAAAGAACTGTGCCACTTGGAATACCCCAGGAGCTCACATAGGCACTATCCAGAGTTACATCAACTCAAACACATTCAGCCAGGTCAACTAAATTCAGGAGAATTTATGCAGGAAAACATTCCTGTCTTCACACCCCAGCCACTTTGGAAATTATTTCTGTGAATAGGTTAAGAAAAAAAGATCTGTTCAACCAGATGACACATTTCCATCAGCCAGGCAGCAAATGTCTCTCAATAAACTCTGGACTGGCTCAAGAGCATGGAAAGGACCTCAGGAATGTCAGGACAGGGGAGAGGGATCCCAAAATTCAGTTTCCCTGCTGCACAGCAAGGTGCACCACTAGGTTTAAAAGCAAGAAACCCTGCACAGGAGACAGGAATAGGTGGATTATGGAGCAGCAGCTTTACACTCCTGGTTTTTCACCCCAGGCCCGAAAAGGAAGAGCCAGTTTAGCCCCTGCTGCATCATTCCACCCCTGAAATAGCACAGCTGGCAGGGACAGGGCTCCTTGCTTATCCCTTAGTCAGAGTGGTGAATCCAGGATATCCCAGCCTCCTGCCCACCCACTCCATCCACAGGGCTGGCCTCTCCCTCAGCTCCTGCCCTCCCTGAGCAGAAATCCCTGGCTCCTCTCCCCCATGGCACCTATTGCTCCTGGAGAGCTGCAGCAGCAAGAGGGGCAGGAGTTTGGGGAGCCAGCAGCTCCCAGGGAAAGAATAGGAAACTCAAAATGCCTTCAACAGGTTCAGATGCTTTTTCCTGTACCAAGTGTCTCTGTGTTTAACCTTCTGCTTAAGTCTCTGTGCAGCAACTCAACACCAGCTCTAAGCACGTTTGATCTGCTCCCCAAATCCAAAAACCTTCCAAGAACACGGCAAAACTACTTATCCTCAGTGCTGGCAGAGCTTTTCAAAAACCCTGCACAGTGTAACAAAGGGAAGGCAGTGACAAGTGACAGACCTGCAGCAGTCCTTCAAAAATAGAAGTATATAAATTGGATTTAATTAAGGGGTGGGAGTGGCAACTCCCATGGCCCAAGCAGTATTAAAGTTTGCATTATGAATGAATCTTGCCTTGCAATATTCCACACAGATGAGGCACAGGACAAGGGAGCCAGGCTTACTTCAGTGGGGATCAAAATGGTTGCCATGGAAAGTGACTGTGGAGAGCTCAATAAATTCCCCCAAAGCCCATATTTTCAATGGTGAAACATTTGCAAATAAACCCAGGGGGAAAAAAAGCTGGGTGTTGGAGCAGAAACTTCTCTCCCTCCTCCATAAGCATAAATAAATGTCATTATTCATAGCTGACACAGGTAGCCTGGGCTTATTGAGCCCACCCCACCGGAGGACACACAAGCCATCAATGAGGGGATGCATGTAAAACATCCCTGATTATCAAACCATGTCACATTCCTTCTATTCGATGGCACTTATTGGGCTGCAGATTCCATAATCCTTCCCTGAGTCCCTTCTGCATTTAATTCAGTTCAGCCTTAAGTAGTTAAAGAAACTGTTTTCAGTGGCAACTAATAACTACTGACCTACAGTGACACTGCCCTACAATGGGCTTGTCAGGCCTGAAAAACTTGTACCAAAGAAGCTGATTAGGACTTCAAGAGGTTTGTAGCAAGAATCAATGGCTGGTCTGTGCTAATGCTGCGGCTGTGGCACAGGAATGATAAAAGTGGAACACCATTAGTTATGCCTCATTAAGCTCCACAGCCCTCCTAAAAAGAAATTTGTTTAGCCTGTCCAAAATCTAATGCAGTTTTAAGCTCTCTGTGTTCAATTTCATAGTATCTCAAAAGCTTCAATAAGATAAAGGCCAAAGAACCAAGAACGGTACCAAAGCACCAACAGTAAAGTTAATTTTGAAGCCTGAGTTTTAATGGAAAGTGTTTTTCCCTCCTTTTTTTTAATACAAAGTACTCGAGCCTTTTAAAGGATGAACACCACGTAGTGGGCTCTCAAAACATCAATAAATCATGGACATTAATTAACTCAAAAAACCTGCTGCACAGCATCATTTCCACAATTTCAAACCACAATACTGCAAACAGAGACGGGAAAACCAAACATAGGGAAGGCTGGCAGAACCCAGTCCACCCTCCTGGGCACGTTTCACATCCCTCCTGCCTTACCTTTGTGGTGTCTGCTGGAACAAGGGTGTGGGACCTCTCCAGGACTCCTGGGGCCGAAGATCTGGAGGGCAAAACGAGATGGCAAAATAAGAGAGAGCAAGAACAACTCATGAGCCATGCTCACTCCTCTGCGTGCCCCAGAGATGCTTTTGAGAAGCCAGGCAGGAAAGCTCAGGCTGGATGTGCCACAAACACACTCCAAGTCATGGCTTCCTGATGCTGGCTTGGACAGAGTCCTGCTGTCAACAGAGCAAAAGCAACTTTTTTGGCTCTAGCACACCCAATAAGCTTCATAATAGAGATTTATGAATTTTAATTGCTAGAGCTGGCGTTGGTTAGTGCTCAGATGCTTCGCAGGTGTCTCCTCTTGAATTTTTGAAGATGCAAAACCTCGTCTGTCACCCTAACAACTCAGTTTAATATTCATGTATCTTACCAGTACATTCATTACTATATAAAAAATACAGGCACTCAAATACACTCCCACCACTGTGTTACCACAACACACCATGTTTGTGACCAATAAAGTCAAAATATGGGCCAGTTTTCCTGTGACTGGGCTAAGTTATTCCATAAAGGCAACTATAACAATGGCCAGAGCATGGAATAAAGTGGATGATTCTGTTTTATTCACATTTAGGTAAATATAGCTATATTTAGGATACAAAGGGTAAAGCATTCATTAAAACAAAATATAAATACGTTATCACTAAAGGTACATTTAAAAGTTACTGTGGGCAGTGATAATACACTAATAAAAACCTATTAATGATGTCTCAGATAATGGAATCAGACTGAATTAAGCCTTTTTGGGTAAAACCTTGGCCGGAGCCCCAGTGCTGGCGTGCAGGAGACCACCCACTCACCCATTGTGCAGGGCTGGTTTGGGTGGCACAAACAAAGGCCAGGCAGGAGCAACGCTGCTTTAACAGGGCCCGCAATTAAACGCTTGTTGTCCTTCTAAATAACCTGGTCAGCAAACAGGATAAAAGCAGCAGCTCCTCAATAGCACCCAGGCAGCCCCCAGCACTCGGGGCCAGCGTCAATCAAAAGCTCCAGTTTCACTGACACCTTTGATGGCTTTCAATGGCCTTCAAGTGTGACCTAATTCCAACAGCTGGTTCCAGCAGCTGGATAATGGCCAGCACACGGACACCCTGCCGTGCTGCCAGGGGCCAGGACATGGAAGCCTGGCCTCCCCTGGAAAGGGGAAGGGGGAAACATAAAATAAATAAGTCTGTGCCTCTCTCCTAGCTCTGGCTGGATTGTCTGTCCCAGCCCCAGCGAAGAGAACACCAAATAAATTCCCAGCCCCAGCAGCTCTGCTCTTTCCAGGAGCCTGCTGGGCAAAGCCAATCCAGCCCGTAATTCTTCATTTATGCCCCATGCAGGGTTATTTATTCAGCTTTACACCTATACACACAACTACATCAACCAGGATATGAGCCTGGTTTTACACCCCCAGACACACACAGAGCTACCAACCGATGATGCTCCTCAGCTCCTCTTTTCCAGCCGATTTCCAGCCTGAAGCAGACCAGGACTGAGGGTAGGGAAGTGGCACTTCCCTGCTGATCAGCCTGGGAACCTCAAGGGCTTTTCCAGGCCTGAACAGGCTGCACCCACACAAAGCCATGTTTATTTTGGAATACAAGGGGAGGGCAACGGAATCCACAATGCTGCTTTAGGGGAAAATGAGCATTTTTTCAACTGGAGCTTAAAGTATTTTTAAAAGTTTTGGACAGCCCCTGAGTGGCACAACTTTCAATCAAAAATATCCTAAAATGACACTGTTTCTGATAACTTTCAAGTTTCATAGACAGCAGCAGCAAAGAAATACAGGCAAGATCTTGTTTCCAGACCCTTTCTCTCCATGTGAGCAAGGACCCAGATCTCTTGCTGTAGCCACACCTTTCTGCAGCTCAGTTTAAGCAAGACTTCAATGAAATCATCATCAAAACATTTAAAGCCCCCCTATTCATTGGTATGGCTGACAGAACAACCTTGGAGGAAGAGAGTCTGGAGCAGTGAATTGCACTTCAGAAAGGTACAGAACGGGAGAAGGAATGACAATTAATATTTTCTTTAGCCTGCAAAACTTAGGCATTTCCCAGAGCTATAAGGCCAAAGAAACTGCCTTGTCTAGCAGCTCCTCAAGTAACAATTTATCTAATCAGGGTGGCAATCAAAGAGAAGATTTTGTGTTTACTGATTGCACTAATCAAAATCACTTTTCCAAGGCAGCTAATTGACAAGTTTACTGCCTGCCACACAAGTCATAAATCAGGTGTCCTGCTCTGCAGGAGCCAAACCTGCCATTCCCAGAGCGCTGCCACCCTGCACTTGACTCCCCAAGTTATCAGCACAGACAATTATTCATCAGCTGAAAATTGGCACATCCAAGGCAAATCAGGGAGCACTGGTGAGCAACACCCCCAGCCCCGAGGCTCTTGAGGAGGAGCTGGCTCCTGGCTTGACCGCATCGCCCTTCTGGAGGCTGATTTTACTGCAGTTTTCATGTGGTGCATGAAAACACCACACACCAAGTGGAAAGTTCCTCTGCATCAGTCCCACTGAATGTGGGGGTTTTGACCACATCAGCTGTGGGTTTTCAGGGATGTGTGGGCTCCAGGTGCCTCCCAGCACAACTGCAGTTCTCTGACAACTGTAGAGCTGATGAACACAACTTGCACCCCGGAGAGAACCTTGTGTCATCCAAGAGGCCTTCCCATTTCTCCTGATCTGATCTTCCAGCTGAAGGTACCAGTGCTTTGATGAGGATACTCGGGGACTGAAGAGGTGACTGCAAAAGGGAAGATGCTGTGATCCTGCCAGATCTAGGAACATCTCTGGGGATTCCAGGCAGAACATTGCTGGGGGGAATTGGCCCAAGTGCTCGTGAATTCCCAGCCACACCGTGCAGGCAGACTGCTCCTATTCAGCAAGAGCCTCACTGCAGTGGGGTTTGGGGAGCTGCTGACACTCCTCATCTTCACAGGTCTGCTCAGCACCAGACCCACACAATCCATAATCCAGGATGTGTCATGATCTTTGGGCAGGTGAACATCCAAAAGGCTGATCCCAGCAGAAATCCAGGGCTATGCCACCTGGAGGTGTTCTTCTAACAAGGGTTTAAGCAAGTCTGATTCTATCTGGTAGAAGAGGAGTTGAGGCACACGTGGTTCACTTGGCATTGACAGTCCCAGGTGCCTGACCCTCCAGCCAGGCAGCATGATGGGTTTTGGGAATGGTTCTAGGGAGCAACACAGCCCTCAGGCTGTTTGATCCATCCTCCTCATGGACATGAGCTGTCCTCAGGCCCCAAATAACAAGGCACTGAAAGAAACAACCTCCAAACTCCAAGTCAATCACTGCTGCAATCCGTTGCAAAGACCTGATGCTGCGGTCAGCACAAATGAGAAGCTACTTAGAGTCTAAGTCTAATCTCCTGGGACAGCCTTAGCAGAAGAGGAGGAACAACACTGCCCAGTGAAGTGCCAGAGGACATGTTTGCAGCGTGCAGCACTGCGGTGTCCCATGAAAGCAGAGTGCCAGGAAGTGGCTCCGGAGAGCGCGGCTGGCACACGACCCTGCACGGTGAAGGAGCCTCCACAAGGCAGCTCCACCTGGCTCCTCTCCCTGTGCTCCACACAACAGCAGCACAGCAACCTCTGCCTCGTGGAAAAAGCAGCACAGGGAGGAGGGAAGAAAAGCCCAACCAATTGCTCTGAGGTTTGCCAGGCACACCTGCAGAACAGCGACTGGGGACGGCTGTGGTGCTCCGAGGGGGAGGAAAGCCCGCTTCAAAGAAAGCCACCAGACAGTTTTCCAAGGCCAACAGATGGACTGGGATTTCTCCTCTAGCAGTGGCTCCAAGCCTCCTCAGTTTGAACCAGTTTATGGCACTGGGGGGGTATTTGCCTGCAGAGTGCTGCCTGTTCAGCACAAGGGGCTTGGGTGCCACGAAGACAAGAGCTTGGGAGCGCCTCATTGGCAGGACCAGGTCCAGGGATGTGGGACAGACAGAGCACATTGGAGCATTTCCCACAACACATCAGGACTCAGCAGGAACAGCAGCACAGGGACTGCTGGGCTCCCAAAAACCACATAAATAGTCTCTTTTTGGAGATGAATTTGGATGCCTGTCTGCTAGTTCTGCCTTCCCATTCCCCACATTCTTCTTCCCAGATCGTATTTAAGCACAGGTAAGTAAGTGAAATAGATGGAGAGAGATGATGTTTAGACCAACCCAGCTGTGAGAAGCAGGAAGCAGAGGGCACTTACTTGACAGCAGTTTGGGGATCTGCTGCTGGCTGCCCATGAGGGGCCTGGCGTAGGGGCTGCCGTAGGCTCCGAGCGGCACAGCGTTGGGGTACATCCCTGGCATGCCCCTGTCCCTTGGCATTGTGTGCCTGTTATGGGAAGAAATGGCAAGGCAGCAGGTCAGGATGCTGTGCTGGGCTCCATCTCCCAGCACAGCTGCCTCCCAGCCCATCCCAAGCCCCCTCTCTTTCCTCTGGGCCAGGGATGCACTGGTGGATCGGGGCCCAGGCACATCCCGACACACACACCGGCCTGAGGGGCTGCTGCCAGGGAAATGCTCAGGTTTCCAATGGCACAGCTGCGCTTTTTATTGTGACTGTGACATGCAAAAGGGTTCTCAAGTGCAGCACAGGACAGCTCTGCTTTTCCTTCCTAAAAGGGAGTGCTTTTCCTTCTTGCAGCTCCCCCAGAGCCGTAAGATGAAGAAGGTATTTTCTCTTCCTAAGGAGACACTCCAGAGTCCAACTTTATTTGCCAGTCTCCTTTAAAACATTCTCTTCTCTGGCTCTGATAAACGCATGGCTTCTTGCACTCCCCAATATGGAAACCCATTTAATTTTTAAAGCTTCTTTGTTTATAAAAGCTTAAAAGACATTCCTGTCTTCATTAGCAATCTTAATTATCACTTGTGCATAATATTCTCATTGTACCTACAAGCAAGCATCCACCAAACAAGTTTTAAAAAACCCCAAACAGCAGGAAAATTACTCAGAACTGTCTAGGAGGGGAAAAAAAATAATCAAAAAGCAAACAAGGCTTTACTGCAAAATCACTGTAATGTTCAGTTTTCAGCAATATTGAATTTAAGTATCACACGCTGAGGTGTCCAACATGGAAAACCAGCACCTAAGCTTGGACACTCCATGCCCACCCCTTTCTTTTTTTTTAATTTAAAAAGGGAAAAAGAGGTCAGTCACCCCAGCAAGGCAGCAGTAACCCCACAGCCTTACCCCAAGGTTCTGAACGCTGACTGGTCCAAATGCACTGGTTTCCTGTCCCTGTTAAAGCCAAGCTGTGGTCTCCAAGGCCTGCCATCATTGTTGGTTTTTTCCCAATCTCCTGGCTTCAGAACTGGAGCAGGTTTCCTGAACAATAAGAATAGTTCCATAAGTACTTGTCAGAGCAAATACCTCAGATGGATAAATCAGAATTGAATGATTTGCAAGCTGACAGCTGACACTTACTTTGCCCCAGGTAACACTGTGGCCTTGAAAACAAAGTCTTCAGCAAATTGTGGATCTTTGAATGAGATGCTAGAAGAAAGTATTTGAGGATTAGGTTTGTTGCATAATGGAGACAAAATGAAATAGCAGTCACTGCTTTATGACCAAGAAAGCTAAAAGCAGACAGATAAACAGAATAATCTCACTCTTCCAACTGGAATTCATGTTTTCCAGAACCAAGAAAGAATGAAGCTACAAGGAAAGAGAAAAATGGTTCCCTGGAAAATTCAGCTTGAGTGACACAGCCTGAAGAGCAATGCCCTGACTGCACATACCACCTCCAAAGACAGGAGGAAAAATCCTTGTGACAGAGAAACAGGGAGCAGCACAGAACAATTCTGACCTCCTGACAGTGGCAGATGGAAAAGCCAAACCCTTCCTTTAACTGATCACTCACAGGAACTACATCCTCATTTAGGACATCCTTCCTACAGTGCCCTGACAAAGTGTAACTCAGCATTTATTACTTCTCTGCACAGCTGTTGCTCTGGTTGAACCAAGCTGTGCCTCTCTGGAGATAAAAATGACATAGATCACAAGTGGTTTTCAGTGTTTTGGGTGCTGCACTTTGCACACCCTTGCATGGAAGCCCACAGTTTACTGACCTGACTGCAGAGTTCTGTGTCAGATCCCGCAGCATGGGAACAGGAGACTGCACCACCCTGGTGAAGAGAAAAATCTCTGTCAAAACACCACCAAACACATTTCTCACCACCTGCTGCTCTGCCAACTAAGCCTGCAAAGCATTTATTTCAAAGTTAACTTGCCTTTCCCCTAAACCAAGTACTTCTCTAAGCACTGGAGCGACTGAATCCTTATTTCTTAATGTCACCTCTTTTGCAGCAGATGTGTGGGGATTCTCTAGGGTCTGTCTAGGGAAGTCAAGGCTGGAGGAGGTTTTTTTGTTCCTGTTCTGTCCAAGAACAACTCTAACTTGGTGATATTCTTCTCAACCATGACAAGAATGGAGAAATGTCTATTAGAGTGATCAGAGGTACATTTTCTGTCCAACCAGTGGTGGTGTTTGTGCCTTAATGCAAACGAGGCACTGAACACCTGCTTGTATCTCTGAGCACAGTCAGAGAAATGAGTGTGCATCCTACAAGGAGAAGATTACACTGATCATTCCTCAGACTGGATGCACTCTCAAGAAAACTAAAAGTATAAACATTCTTAGTTTGTGTAGCTGGGAACAGCCCTGATTTTAGTGCTGCAGACTAAATGGAAAAAGCCAAAATACATCTAAGCCAAAATATATCTAAGCTATCACTACCTGGATTTTTCTCTGATGTAATGCAGATTAGCATATCAAAAGCAGAGTTTTGGGGTTTTTAGGCAATGTACACTAATGGGATATCACAGCAGCCCACATTAACATCCACACAAAGGCAGAGATGCCAAAACATGACCCTACTGAACCAGGCCACTGAGCACTACCCTTTTTATTACCCAGGCCTTGTTTCCTCATAAAACAATAACTAAACACATAAAAATCAGCCTTCCACAGGCAAAATGACAAACAAACAAAGCTTCCTCAGCAAATAAACAAATGCATTAGAGCATTTTAAAGATATCTGAAGTTGCTTTAAAAACCAAGTTGAGAGGTTAAAAAATGGGACCATCAAATGCAAATTTCACTGAGCTGGAGGTAACACAGGCCTGCTCTGAACCCTCAGACCTACACACTTTGTGGCTTTGTCTGGAACTTTAATTTAATCCTTGTGGATACAAAAACATTTCTGCTGCCATAAGAGCAGGAGGGGTCCTCTAGCAGCCAGAGCCCACCCCAAAGGCCACACTCACTGATCCGGCAGGACGGCGTTGTCGTTCAGGGTGAGCTTTCCCTGGATGCCATGGCACAGCTCCGGTGGGATGTCCACTGCCTAGGGAGGAAGTTTTCAGCTGCAGCACTTCAGACCTCCCATCTCACCATTTCCCCTGAGCAACAAGTGCAACCTACCTCTGTGTTCTTGGTCTTGTACTGCTCCACAATGAAGTCACAGAGTGGATGGTGCTTCCCGACAAAGAGAACATCACCGCCGAGGCTGTTCCTCCTGGCTGGAGAAATGATGGGAATGGGGCAAGAGTTCAGGGGAAAGAGGGAAGGAAGGAATGCAGCAAACCAGCAAGGCTGTCCTGGTGACACCTCCACAAAAGCCAAGTTTCTCTGTGATTTAGGAGAAAGCTCTGAGAACATAGGAAAGACAATGTCCCCCAAGAGCAGGATGTGTCTGGTCCCAAGGACAGCTGGCGGGCAGCAAAATAATGGGAATCTTGTGTTCAGTGGAGGAATGCTGAATTTAGAACAGAGTAACACTGCAGATACAGACAGAATTGAGAAAAAACAACCCCAAAACCCACACAGCTCCACATTTTACCCACAAGAACCAGATGTTATTTCTGTACAACAGAGAAACAAACATTAGGCTTTATAAGCTGAACAAGTGTTACAAAACAAATCCACTGAGGATCTCTCTGATTGCCAGCAGCACCCCTGAGAAAGAGTCTGCCATAAACTCAACCCAACCAAACATTCAGGACACCTTCTTAATTCATTTACAGTGAATTTCATAGGTGGCAACAAAATACCCCAATTCTTTAGCTCAACACCCCAATTCTTACTCTCTTCAGGTGTGAGGTCAGGGTACACTTCCTCCAGGGCAGCTCTGAGGCGTCGCTCATCCACAAAGGGCAACAATGCCACACCTGGCAAAACCAAAACAGTGTTTCCTCCCACTTGTTGAAAAAACCCAGAGCATCCCCAAAAACAGACACCAGCATGGCAAGCTCTGATAAGATTCCTTAGCCAAGAAACAGCCAGAACAGTGTGAATCTGAAGGAATCACGTTTTTGCTTCAGAAGTCAGATCTTTCTGTGGCTTTATTCAAACAAAATCTGTCGCTCAAACTGAAAACTTTACCTGCAGTGTAAATTACACTCAGCCACAGAATCTGGCAGACCTTGGAAATTAACATTCTCTAAAGGAAAAGTTGAAAAAGAGCTACAGCATTTATGCAATTTTTTTGTATGCTCCAAAATATTTCTATATTCCCCAAAGTATTTTTGGCACAGTACTAATGAGCCACTGATTGTGCAGAACAAGATCCATTAATTAAATGCAAAGGAGACAAAAGACAATTACACACTGAGGCTGATAAAAAGAGAAGAATGATTACTCTAGTTCAGGACAAATGAACAAATCTAGAATGACTGCTGAAATTACCAATAATCATTGCCAATCTAAAACCAGTTACTGATTCATAATTTGCTCTTCATTTCTTTACAATGCTAATTTCTTTACAAAAATACACCTGCTGTAAAATCCTTGTCCCCACAACAAGTAACACAAGTTACCTCTGTGGAGCATTTTCTCACTAAGATAATTTTTAAATTTCTTTCTACTTTCACATGTTTTTAAGACTAATGTCTAAAAATTAAAAAAAGGAAAGTTGAAGTTTCACCTTGCCAAGCGTACTTCTTCCCATTCAAATCAATAGCAAAATCTTCAGGGTAGAAGTCAATGATGCTTGATTCCTGAAATTGGAAAAACAAAAATCACCCTTAAAGCCAACTTCAACATGGGTTCAGAATGTCATGTGGTGCCAGACAGAAAGGTCTTTGATAACAGAAACAGCTTTCATTAAAAGCCATTTAAATACAAAGTGAGGATGGGCAATTGTGCTACTCAGAGATTTAAAATAAGAAATTAAGGAGGAGAGAAAAATTAGGATAAGGAGGAGAGCTAATCAGGGTAAGTTTTCTGGTCCCCAAGTAAGTTTTGGAAGATTTCTGGAAGAAATTACACCATTTCTTCCAGAAGTGTAAGAGAGCTGGGAAATAACATCTGAATTCCAGGAAATCACTTTTAAGGATTTTGAAAAAATCCTTGCAATCTACCAAAACCTTTCCCTCCTGGTCTGCAGCATTTCTCTGCCTGAGGTGGGAAGCAGCAGGTCCCCCTCACACCAGTGCAAGATGACCTGAGCTTCCAGAGAGAGGAATACAAGAGGGATTCTCACTGGGTCTGTCATGAGTTTCCTCCACGTTGGCGGCAGGAAGTTTCCACTGGCGGCTGGGAACACCCCCATCAGCTGCTCAAGAGGCTTGAACTGTTGAGAACAGACAAGCAGGTGTGAGACTCTTGGAATGAGAGTGCAAATCAGCAGTGAATGAGTTGATAAATCAGGAGCCCTACCGGTTTGGAGCCCTTCTCAAAGTCTGAGGGCATGTCTGCAATGCCCTCAAAGTCCGAGGCGAAGGGAGCGTAGTGGAAAGGGTAATACCAGTTCCAGGATGCACAGCCCTGGTGGGAGACACAAAAATCAGACGTATCAGCAAATGAAAATCATGCAGCCCAGTCACCAAACATGACAAGATGGCAGAGAGCAGTTTACACCCCTGTTTTCCACAGCAAAATCCCGATGCTAACTTGGGGAGGTATGGGAGCAGAGATCCCCAGCACGCCCTGCTCGGTGTGTAAATGTGAACAGCATTTGCTGCAGTGCTGAGAAGCATTCTGGTTTTTCACTGGTGCTCCTCTCTCCAGTACCAGCACTACTGCACACCTGGAGGAGCACTTTGCTCTTCCCCTCTCCTTCTCCTGCCTTGAGCATTGGGGAATACAAAGTGTCTCCTCAGAAAGGAGAGAATCAAGCAAACTCAAAACACACCAGAACACCGTGTACCTCCTAAAGGAAACGTGGCTCCAGAGGGCCTAAGTCAAGTTTTCACCTCCTCAGCTATTTTTCTTAGCAGCACCACTTGAAACAAAAGCCCACTACTATTTTGACTTCCAGTTCTGAACGATTAAATGTCAACAAGGCTCCTCCAGTGATATTTTTGGTATACAAGTACAGCACCTATAATTATTCTCTGCAGTCCTTTGGACAGACTTGGAATATTTCAAAAGCCAGGTGGATTGCCTTCATTCTTCTTTTTTTCCCCCTCCTCTCCAAACAAATGTTCCCTCTAGTGGGACATGCCCTGCATTATTAGCTTTCTGTAGGAACAGAAAGGCATCCAATATATTCTGGCACAAGTTTTATGGACAGCCAGCAGTAGTTACTGGAGTCAACTTTTATTACGGTGAGAAGAAAAAAAGCCAAACAAGGATCCTCAAGCAAACCTATTTTGAAGTTCCCCCAGCCCAACGGCTTCCTAACCTCATTTCCATATCAGCAGGGAGTGATTTTCCAGCTGCTCCATCCCCATACAACAGACTGGAATGGTCTTGTGCTCTTGTACCACTGAAGGGGACACTTTCACCCACAGCTCACCTGAAGGCTCATTTCTACCCTTGGAGGCAGGTAGGCACATAGAGAGTTGTGGGAAAATACCCTGTCATGATTAAAAAAACACAGTTTCCTTGTCCCCAGGATCCTGAAAATTCCCACCTATAAAGGCATCCAGGTGACATCTGTCCTTCACAAAAGGAGGTCATGTACACAAGGATGTGGGGAACTCAGCTTCCCTGCAGACGAGCTGCACCAGAGCTTGCAAACCTTGAACTTGATGATTTTCATCCCTCATAACAGATGAGCCAGAGCTCAAACTCAAGGAATGGTTAGAGCAGGAGGGAAGGGGACACATTCCCATTTTGTTCCAAGGAGGGAGTGAAAAAACCTATTGGAAACTGCATTTTGTAGGCACCTGAGGTGCCTGCCTGTGCTCCCAGCTGGACAGGTGGCAGCCACTGAGGAAAAATACAAAGTTTTAAGAACACAGCCCTGTGTGGAAGCTCCAAATTCCTGCTGAGACAGGACAAACTCCCTGGGCTGGAGCACACTGTGCTCCCAGGTCACACAGCCAGTCTGACTTTGCCTTCAGGGCACGGAGCTCCTCATTAACCATCAGTGCAACAAACCTCACCGTGGCCCACTAATCTCTTGCCAATCTGACGTCTCAATTATCAAAAGATTTAAATCTGATACAGATTACTTCAATCACAACACACTTCATGGAGCAGCATTACAATCTACGGAGGAGACTGACAACTCTGTCCCTTGCAAATTCCTACTGGCATTTCAAGGGCTTTGTTCTTTGTTCTCTCATTTAGGCACCTGCAGTGTCATTATTTGTGGGAAAGGGAAAATAGCAGCAGTTCTTGCTGCACCAAGCGCTGCTGCGGGATGTGAGAACCAGAATCCTGGAATCACTGAGGCTGGAAAAGAGCTCTGAGATGAGAGTCCAACCTGTGACCAATCACCACCTTGTCAACCAGATCAGAGCACTGAGTGCCACATCCAGTTGTTCCTTCAGCAGCCCCAGGGATGGTGAAACTGCATTCGAACACCCAGCATCAAACAGAATGGGCACACGTTTGTTTTACACCTTCAAAAAAAACCCCACAGCTTTTCCAAAACGAGCAACAGACTGAAACAACTTCAGACAAGAAACTTTGGGGTACCTGATAATAATATCTGAGAACCCAGCAAAGCCCTTCCACGTAGGACTGCACAACCTTGCGGCGGAATTTCTCATCTGACGCGTCCACATCGAATTTGTTTTTATAGTAGCGCTGCTTCCAGCCAGTCTCCCACAACCTGCAACACAACCAGGCACAGGTAACATGTTAGCATGGATGGGCACCTTAGCAGATGCACATCTGCAGGTCTCAATAACACTGTAAAACAAAGTCACTTGCTACTTCAGTTGTTATTTATATACAGTTTAAATGAAAGCAGAAAAAGCGATGCTCAGCAGCAACAGAATAAAATGTGACTGTTGGCAGAATTGACAGAGTTTTCTTGCTACCTCTAATATAAAGGCAAGCAAATGCATAACAATTTCTGTTCTGTTCAGACAAGCTGTGATTACCAGAGGCACTTCTGCAGCTCAGCACCCTGTGCTTGCTGCCTCACATCAGATAAGCTCCCTTTCACAGAGGATTTTCAGTCTCTCAGGCCAGAGGTGGATGTTGGGATCACAGGAGCCACCTTGGCCACAGTTCATCCTTCCTCACACAGCTCCCCCTCATGTCTGTCCACAGATGGGGCAGGGAAAACAAACACTGGTTCCTCTTTCACACACGGGCAGCTGCACCCTTCAGCTCTGCTGTATCATGTCAGCAAAGAACCAAACTGGTTAAACCACATAATCCCTTAATAATGATTTGTTTTCTTACACGGAATTTTATTCCAAACCACTCCAAGAGGTCACCTCAAGCTGACACTGGTCAGATCTCCCAGAGCCCTAAGTCCTGTGTATGGAGCTTTAGGAGAGAGCCACAATCCATTTATGCTTCCTTACAGGATGCACATCCCTTTGGCTCTGCAAAGAGGATCTTCCCTTGCTTCTGTTTTGAGACAGTTGCTCAGGACACTTCCTAAATCCTTCCAAGACCATTCACACTGATGAGCAGGCAGAGAAGCCAAGAGATGCTTTCAAGACTCCCATAAAAGCAGGTAAGCAAGAACAGAGCTCCTGGCACCGAAGGCTTGAGGGATGGAGTCAAGAACATCTGCAGGCTCTGAGCTGCCTGGCAGACAGACACTTGCATAAATTCAAAAAACCTTTCTGTAAGATAAAACCCATCTGTAGCCGACTGCAACAATTTGTTCTGGTTTCAAAGTCATTGTAAATACAGAATTTATTTTCACAAACAGTGTGGTCGTATCTAGGACATCAATGCAGTTCTTTTTATTTACAGTGGCAAGCATAGAATTAATTTCCACTCAGAAAAGGACATGAAAAAACATTCTGAGCTACAAAAGCTTAAAAAGCTGTGGTTGAACGTAGCACATCCTTTTCCTTGGCAATACCAACCCTGTCAGAAGCACTGCTGCTCGTGAATCAACACAGCTCACTCATACTGCTCAAGCTTCTTCTAGCAGTTCTGCTAACACTCAGATGGAAATGAGATGGAGTAATTTATCCTTAAAATTTATGATTTTATACAAAAATACTGCTTGATAGATTAAAAAAAAAACAAAAAAACCCAAAAACCAGTCTGTTCAGATATAGACACACTGGAAAGAAAATAAGAATGAGAGCAAGAATTGTGATATTGCTAGAGCTGATGGGCCACATGTCACAAATACATTGTGATGACTGTGACCAGAAATCCAAAAGGAAAGAACCCTGAGTGTTAGGCCATGGGCAGACTCCACAGAAAACAAACCCCTGTGGCTGCACTTCTCAGGAACAGTTGTTTGTGTTCATCCTCAACACAAACAACAAGGGTTTCATTGAAACCCTTGACCAGTGCAGACTCACTGGTGGTTAATTCCCAGAAAATTCCTGTCTCAACCATCCCAGGCTCAGCCCTCCTGAGACAATGCAAGAACTCGGAGACAAACCAGGGCCTGCTGCAACCCAAGGATGGTGGAGAGCACTGACACTGCTGCCCACGTGCGGGTTAAACAGCTCCCAGATTCCAGGAACATAACAGGAGCATTCCGCTCACATAATCAGGGAATGTCTCGCCAAGCTCGGTCTCAGAGGGAGCAGTGGCTGGGAGGCTGCAAACCTGCATGCATACTAATCTGGATACTTAGCTTGAACAGCCAGAGCTCACCCATCTCACTGGAATTTACTGGATATCTTCACCCTCCGCGTTAATTACCGCTGGATAAAAAGATCACAAAAGCATCCGAAGGCAGCGCTGCACTGAGCTAAATGGCATTAATTAGGCTGCATCTATCTCAGCAATTTGCTAACAAAGTGCTACAAAAAAATGGCTTCACCTGATATTATCCTCTGGCTCAGGTTCACTGTCACTGTCCTCAGGTTTCCGCTTAATTCCTCCTCCCAGGGACGGGCTGTTGTCAGGAGTCAGGCTGGTGTTGGGAGATGCTGAAGTTGTCTAGGGTCAGAATTATTAGAGATAAACAGGGGAAGGTTGTGGGGGGGAGGGGGAAGAGGAAGATTTATTAGGCTTTTAAAAATGAAGTTAAAATTAACAGCTCTGTGATAATCACAAGCTTTCTCTTCAGTTCCAAAAAAAACTCCAGGCAAAGGCTGCACAACCCATCATAGTCAAGGGGCAAAAGGGAAAACCACATCCCTGTTAAAAGGCAGGCATTGATGCACACAGGAAAAGATGTCACTGGCTTTGAAAAAGAAACAAGTGCAATAAACACAGTATGAATTGATTAAAAAATGCCATTCTGGATATAGTCCGATTTTGGAACACCACTGCAGCTTCTGCTGCAACTTCCTTTTGTGGCACTAGTGAAAAAAAAGGTGCTTCCAACTCAGAACTGTCAGAAATACTCCAGATTCCTTCACAGCTGGTCCCTTAAACTCCTCTCAAATTTATCAATTTTAATATTAGAGCCTAAAAGAAATGTCTCCCATTCCATAAAGGAACTAATTTGTGTATCTCATGTGCAAAAAAGTTTTGAGATTAAAAGAGAAGAGCAGCAGAAATTAAACCTTGAAAAAGCACATTGTATTTCGACTTCAGAGACAGAACACACATCTCTGTGATGAAAAAGAACTTTTAATCTGCTCGCTGTTTGGATGAAGATTTATACCAATAAAAAAAAATATTTATCATAATTGTTATTTAAAGCTAACAGGACTTCTAACAGAGCACTTCTTTCCAGTTTTTCCCTCACTAATACCTTGCCCAAAACTTCATCCAAGTTCCTCCCTTCCCCAGGGAAAAGCATCATTCCAAGCAGAAATAAAGAAGACAATCTTATTCAAGCATGCTTAGAAAAATCACTTATTAAAACCCACTTCCTTGAAGAACAATGTTTGAGGTGCCGGCTTTCCAAGAAAACTCGACAGAGCGCACAAAAAGATGCCTGGAGTAACACAGGCTGCAATTCTTTCCTTTCTCTGTGCAAATCCACTCACCGAGTTCTGCCTGTCGTGCATCCTCATCTCAAAGGCAGCTTGTCGAGGGTTACAGATTGCCTGAGGGCTGGATCGATTTCCCAGGGCTTGAGGGGAAAACTGACCACCAGGAATAAAGGAAGGCTGATCCCTCTGCAAGATAAACACAGACAAGGCTGCTGAAAGAGCTGTGTGATCTCCCCAGCACTGGGACGATGCCCTCTCAACATTTTCAGATTAACATTATGGGGAAATGAATATAAAAAGGCACATTTTTTGAGTATGGAATACAAAAAAAATTAAAAAAAAAAATCAACCTAATTTAATTTTTTTTAACTTTGAAATAGTTACATACAAGGCAGAAAACACCATGATTACACCTGCAGTTCCAACATCCAGAAACTAAAGTAGACATTTAAATTCTTGCTAGTTTCTGCACTGGGTAAGGAATCCACTTACCTTCAATCTTTTCCTTTTTTCTTTTTGTCGTCTTTTAAAGTTATCCTAAATGAAGAGCAAAGGGAAATAAAGTCAGTCAAGGACACAGACTCCTTGGCAAATGATTTCATTATAATCCTCAACTGACCATGCCATGAGGTTTTTAGGGAATGTTCTGAATAAGACATAGGTCCATTCTTGTGTCTTTAATCCAAAAGAAAAGGGATGGAATTTTCTACCCTACCCTGAAAATCTATGGGGGAAAAAACCAGCTCGGTACCCAAAGCTCCAAAACTTTGGTAAGGATTTAAATGATCTACTAAATTTAGCTGCAGCCTTATTTGGGGGTGACAGCAGTGTCAAAGCACACAGACTTTTTGCCTGCACTGCAGAGCTGCCCAAAAAAAATGTCAGAGAGACATTACAGTCTTAGAAATAGGAAAAGAGACTCAAGGAAAGATATTTCTTATTCTGTGATTCCTGGGCCAACTGAAAACTTGAACGTCAAACTGGCATTTTCAGGAAAAGAAACTCAGCTGGAAGCACAAGTTTCTTTTTTGAGCCTGGAAGAATTCACCAGATATTATAACAATGAAAATACAAATTTCGGGTATTTTTCTTTTTCTTATTCTCTTAGAGGAGTGTATCTGGCTAATAGTAAGTGATTAAAACCTAACTCCAAGAATGTCAGAACAACAACAAAAAAATTACATCGTCATCTTTCCTCTTTTTGAAAATGCTGTCTTCAACTTCCCCAACAGCCAGCATGATCATCTGGACCCGCTGCAGGTTCACAAACCCACTTTCAGTCAGGTAGCCCTGCAGGTCAGAGAATAACAGAGTTGAAAAACAAGCCTATTTTGTGGCAAAGACCCAGATATTTTTAGAGGAAAAGGAAAAACTCTCACCCCGGTTTTGTGCACCACGTTTTTATAGATGTTCACCAAGCGATCGATTGCTCCCTCCCTAAACACAAAGCACAGGGGTGAGATTCCTGGTAGTGAAAAGCACGGGAGCTTTTCTTGCAGGAAAAGAACACAGATTCTCATCTACCTGATCTCCAGAGATGGCAGGTGAGGGAGGAAGTCATTCCCCACAAAGAAGCACATGAAGACCCAGTCATCAACACTCCTTTCAAAATCAAAAGTGAAAGGCAAGCTGGCCATGGTGAGCTCTCTCTCCAAGTACTGCAACACACACACACACAAGCAAAAGGAGCTCAGAGAACACTGCAGGGGTTTGGAGGGAATTTCTAGGAATTTATACTTTTGGCTGGAATTTATAGCACCTCACCTCTCGCAGGACACACAGGCGGATGAAGATGAACTCTTGCTCTGAGACCGGCAGGGTGTCGGCAAACTGATCGTGCTGAAAAACCAGAGGGGACTCGCATCAGATCCAAGGGCATCCCACAGCTTCTCCAGCCCCACTTGCAAGGCTTGCCTCAAGAGGAGTTGAGAGAGATCCAAAAACAGGCTCCCGAGCCCTCGTGCCAAGCGTGTATTGTGCTGCTTTGCACATCTGTTCAGTTACTGATTGTTTGTTCTCATTCAGTGGGGAAAAACCCCAAACAACAAAACACCACAAGTGTGGATATGAGGCTTGGCATGACACTTTTGTATTTTTACTTCCAGGGGGAAAGCTAGGTATTCCCAGCAACAATTTGCACCATGCTTCAGCTAAAACCAGCAGCAAGAACGATTTAAGAATCTCCTTATACACTACAGATTAAAAAATCCTAGAAATAGCAAAATTCTTACCTTTCCTTGTTTCTCTCTGGGCAGACCTTGGCAATCCTTAACCTCATGCCCCATCTGGTTACAGAGAGCACACGGCTTGGGTTTGTTTGGTTTGAATTCTTCCCTAATGATGGTGAAGTTTGGTTCGTGTGTAGCTAAGCCAAGCATGATGAGATCAGCTACCAAGCAAGGGAGAAGAATAAAATGTGATTAAGGATAAACATAATCAAGTTTTGGTTTTGGTTTTTGGTTTTTTTTTTTTTTTTTTAATGTTTAGAAGCAAAGTGGATTCTGCTTCAAGCAAGATACTGATTTGATTACCCAGGAACCACAAGCAAGAGAGAACTCACCATCAGCCCCACACAGACAGTGGTGAGTGTTTGGGTCGTGGTTGGGTTGAGCTGCACAAAAGAAAATTACATTTTGTCAAAGTCATGCTAAGTAAGTTATTACTGAGCTTAACTTAAAACAAAATGTCCACATTAATTGGAAATTTACCTCTTTGTCTCCTGATGTAATCCATGATTTTATGTTCCCCTTCACCAGGAGCACTGGCATCTGACAAAATAACCTGAAAAGCATTCAAATAATGGCAACAATTAATACTGCCACAGGAAAAAAACCAGTAACATATATACTGAACACAGCATCTGACTTATGAATACTTGAAATTCTAACTTGTGGTTTGAGCTAAAATATTGTGATTTAAGATGAAATTATTTACAGGCAAGGAGCAAGTGAAGAGACTTTCACTTTGCTCTACCAGTTCCAGGCTGAAGCTGACACTGCTTCAAATTCCACTGAAAAGATCACATCACATTTGATGTGCCCAATAAATTATCAGGGCAATGAAATGGGCACTAGAGAACTCCCACATTCAGCTCATTGATGCACTGAAACACGATCTCCTCACCCCCTCCTCACCCTGACGAGAATTAGTGTTTATAAAACCACTGTCTGATGGGGGGAATCAAGCAGAGCCAACTGCCCTCTAATTAGAGCACTTGAACAGTCAGCTCGGGGCACATAGCACAGGCAGCTGCATTTCCTGCCTGCACTGCTCCTTGTGTGCAGCACACACAGGGCTGCCACAGACAGAACTGGGGGAGTGGAGTGGCTGGGCAAGGCCAGGGGAGAATCTCCAAGCGCAGAAAGGCAACAAAGCTGGCAGGTCTTATTTTCACTGCCTGCCATAGAGGAACAGAGAAATTGAGCCTGCTGAGGGAGTAATTACAAAAAAGAAACAGTGCAAAAATACAACTACAATGTATCTTGACACTTCCCCCAAAAGCAGAAAAAGTATTCCTAAAGCCCTGTCTCCCCCATTACATGAAATTGTGGCTTCCAGCAGCAAACCTGCTCCTTGTCCTTCAACAAAATCACAGCAAATGGTGCTGGGAGATGGAGTTATCAGCACAGAGTGGATCTCTGAAGCCTCAGAGGGATGTGCATGTTGGCCCGCTGTTAATAACAGCTCACAGCCAGGCCAAGAGACAAATCTGTTACATTTCTACTCTTCAACTGGATCTCAGCCCAGCCCAAACATCTCCTTCATCTCCCTCAAGTGTGAAAGTGGGAAACTCACTGTCAGGTTCTTCCAGCCCGGGTCGCTGTTCAAGCGGTCAGCGATGTAATAGCGGAGGCATTTAGCAAGATTGTCCATAAACTCAGTTCCCTACAGAGGGTTGGAAGGAAAGGAATTAAACCAACATTCAAGCCTGGGCAATTGCTGGGTACAGGGCCAGGCCACTCACCGGGGTGATACAGTTGCTGTCAAACCTCTCCTTCACCTCCTCTGGAGGCAGAAAGCCACCTGGAGCAACAGAGAGCAGAGTTACATCCAGGTGGACCATTGCCAACACTTTTGCATGGCAAAATCCAGACAGCTCTCCTGGGAATAATGAACTCATTGAAACCAGCTTGTTTAATAAAATTCCCACAAAACCAAACCAACTCTTACCATTGCATTATCTCCATCCTACAAGGTGCTGCCACATTTACAAACATTGTTACTTCAGCAAGGTGATTTCAAAGCCCAGCCAGCAGCAACACACTCCCCTCTCAAGCCAGCTGTGTCACCACCACCCTCAAAGTTGCTCTGACTTTTGTTTCCTCACTGAATTGAGTTTCCACTAACTAAAGGGGAGTCAAGTAACTCCCCTTGCTGGCAGCTTATTATCCCTGTAGAGGAGTATTTCCATCTGATCCCTGCTTTTAAGCCTCAATCCTCCTTTCATCAAGTCCTACAAACGTGTACTTCCTTCCAGAAGGGTTTTGGTTGTTTCTCACTGCATTTATCCCTGCTCTTCTGTTCAATTTATTTTCAAAAGGAATTAAGAGCACTCAACACAAACTCATTTCAGGCAGGAGACTGAAGAAGAAAAGATGACATTTTGTTTTGTCTCAGTTCTTAACTTTGGAAAACACAGATCCAGCCTTCTCCAGGCTTGCTCTCCCCTTCTCCCAGCAATGTACACACAGTCCTTCTCTAAACCTTACTGAGGTGATCAAACAAGGTGATTCTCAAAGAAAAACCTTTGATAAGGCCACTGCCCTACCTTTGGCCAGAATTTCTTGTCGGATTTTTTGCTTCTCCTCGGCAGCTTCCATGCCCTCCTTTGAGGCTCTGAATCTCCTGGACCGCTGTTGATTCATTTTGGCACGTGGGGCCTAAAAGAAGTACAGGAGAGCTTGGGTCACTTTTTTCATCTAGACAATCTGTGTCTCTCAGCTCCTGAAAGCTGCTTTAGGTCACAAGTTATTACAAAGAGTTGACCTCTCATCAGACCTACTGATGGCCAGGTTAGATGGAGCAACCTGTGCTGGTGAAGATGTCCCTGCCCATGGGGAAGCAGGAGATCTTTAAGGTCCCTTCCAGCACAAATCATTCCATGATTCTGTATATTGAGGGGAGGTGAGGATTTTCCAGCTGGAAACCCAATGTGTCAATACTCACCACTCCATCTATGGCCATGTAAAGGAGTCTCCTTGGTCTCACAATGTTGAAAATCCTGTCGATATACTCAAAAATCGCCACCATCATCTCATCTTCATTTTTGGGCGCTGGCCTAAAACACAGAGCATTCAGTTTAACAC
Source organism: Agelaius phoeniceus (assembly GCF_051311805.1). Classification (NCBI taxonomy): domain Eukaryota; kingdom Metazoa; phylum Chordata; class Aves; order Passeriformes; family Icteridae; genus Agelaius; species Agelaius phoeniceus. The sequence continues at coordinate 111,619,533 of NC_135267.1, read as the reverse complement.
TTGAAATGCTGTGAGAGAGAGATGCCACCTGCAAAGAGCCAAACAAAGAGCCTTACTTGTCCTCTGGGTGTGTGCAGGGGTGAATGATGCCGTTCATGTCCAGGTAGAGGTTGTCGAACTCCACCTCGTTGGGGTTGGGCTTGCTTGTGTCAATGGGGACCTTGACACCATTGCACTCTTTGGCCTGGGGATGCAGTGGGGACAAGGATTTCAGCTATTAATGCACAGGCTCATCAAAGTCTCTTTTGGTTTTAACAGCAGCAGAAGAAAATGAGTACCCACACTAAGTAATAAGTAATTATTACTACTAAAATCAAGTGCCAGTAATAAGTACCCACACTACCTGCGTCTGCACTTTTCACTATTAAACAGCACTTCTTTCTACAGCTGCTTTTAACCAGAAAACACAACGGTGGGTTATGGAAGAGCTGTTTTTTCCTCCTGACAAGAAGTTCCAATATCTCTCATTATTTCTTCATCCTAAACCATCTAGAGCCACCTGTGTGCCAGGACTGCTCCAGCAGTGGATTCTTCAACATCCTCAACAACCACGGTCACTTTTGTTTCCTCACCATAATTTCAGGTTTGTTTTGTTTGGGCCTTTGTTGTCCTCGGGCTTGTGGTTTGGTTTTGTGGTTAGTCTGGTCAAAAGGAAATCAGCAACACTGATTCTCCCTTCCACCAGCCACAGGCATAACACACACGGATTAAACCTCAAGAGCATGGAAGAAACAGGACCTGAGCAAGGAAAAGCCTGATGACTTTCAGAGGAATTCTGGCTGGAATGGGTTATAACACATCCAAAGGTGGAACAAAGTGTGCTCTTGAACAGCTGGGCATAAAGCCAAGTTTAAAAAAGAAATAAAATGAATGGCATGTTCTGAGGTGAAAGCTACAGTCACAGGAGTGCCTGGGATGGGGAAAACCGGGATAGCCCTGGGTCTCCCATCACATGGAGCTCAGCAGCTGCTCCTGAGCCAACATCAAGCCCTTCCCAAACTTCTGTCTGCAAACTGCTACTCACTGAGTGAGCTCCCCACATCTCTGATAGAGATTCAGAGAGAAAAAACCCCAAAACTTACAGATTACACTGTTAACTTTGGACAATTTTCCTGCTTAAAACAGCAGCAGCAGGACTGGCTGACATCTTACCCCCAAAACGAAACCCAAGTTTGATGTCATTCATTTCTTAAGACTCGATGTTCTATTTACATTTGACACAGTTATCCTGAGAGATGCTGCCCCCAAGCACTGCTGTTTGCCTCCTTCACTGAGCTCTCCAGATGCCCATACACAAAACGAAGGGGTGTCATTAGCAGAAACTGTCAGTGCAAACATTGTACCTTCCTCTGGGCTACCCCCCTGGATTCTCCTTGATCCCCAGCCACCCTCTCTCCAGAGCTAAATGGATTCAGAAGGAATCCCAGCTCTGTGAGGCAGAAAAGGAGCCCCCCTTCACAAGCCCACTGGGGTTCTCATGCAGCTGCCGTGTGCAAGGAAGGCTGAAGTGTGTGGCAGCGATATCTCTTGTGATAGAACTAAACTGTTCACTTCTCATCTCCAGCCTCTTTTGAAACCATTGAAAACAGATCTTCAAACATGATACTTTAGCTGCAGCTTTATTAATTCCTATCCATTTGATTAAGAATATTCTCTCCTGGATTTTTTATTATCTTCAAGATCTTCCTCTCATTCTTCCCGCTCAGCTTAAGAAGAAGATTATTTCTTTTTCTTAAATCTGATTAATCTAGCAAGGTAAGAGAACAAGGATCAACTTTTCAATATTTCAAAGAGACAAGCTACCGGGAGATACAAAATTTCTGATTAGAGAGATTTACAGCAATCCTAAAACACACACGGAGCTGATTACAACGTGAGAGAAGCTTAAATTCATCGACAGGAAGACAAACTACAGCTTCTCCCTGCTGTCCTAGTCCACTCTCAGATTTATGACCAGATTTGAATATAAAAAAAATGTTAATGAATATGATTTATCCACGTGCTGTCCTGGCTGTAATTGCAACGTGCTCTTGAGTTGGAACAAGGCTCCAACATGGATGAGGACAGCAAGAGCTGCCACTTCACTTACGGCAAATACAACTCAAGGAATTTGTTGTGTCTTTCCACTTATTAAAATAAATAACTTTGGCTGGTACAAGCTCAGTTATTGAAGACTGAAAAAAGAGACACACAATCATTAAAATTGGGGCTATGCAAACCTTTGTTTTGCCTAAATGTGAGAGCAGCTTTGATTGCATAGAGATTAATCTGACATTAACAATTGTGCTGAAAAAGGCAAACCTGCTCTTAGAGACAACTGCTCCAAACTGTTACAGATGTAATTGTTGTTTAAATCGTGGCTGCTTTTCAAGGACAGATCTTAAAGGGTTATCTAGGACAGCCCCTAAACTGAGGGTTCCCAGATCCTCAGGAGAGGTCATATCCAGGAGTTTGGTGCAGAGACCAGAAAAGCCAGTGCTGCTAGAGCTCAGCATTAAGGGAAACTGTTAAGCCCTTAAACAACCCCCCACTTTTTTTCCATAAAAACTCCCAGGCAGATTCTTAGATCTTAATTATCCCCAATTAAAAATTCATTAATCTCGCAGCAACAGGTAAAATAAACTTCCCATCTTGCTGAGAGGGCCTGAAATCACAGCTGCAATAAAACCACAACAGCAACTCACTAATTTTAACCAAACCTGTGCTTCACTGCCTGAACCTGAAACACAAAAACACCCTGGGAAAGCACAGAGCTGAACATCCTGCTGCAGGCAGGGCACACCTGCAGCCTCAACACGGAATTCCACCACTTCACCCTCTTTTCACTGATCTCCTCCACCGTGCTCCCACACTTTATGCCCTTCCAGGTGCTTCCCCAAGGTGAGCACACCTTGGGAGGAGGAGCAGAGAGCCAGAAGCCCCAGCACATGCCCTGAACTTTCCAAACCAGCAGACAGACTACAGCCAGTACAATCTAACAAAACAGAACATATATCATTATGGGAAAAGCAGCTTGGGAAGCAAGAACTCCAGAGTCTGCCTCCTCAAAAAGGCTTGAATTAACCCCGAGGAGGAGAACTTGCCATGCTCAGGGCACAGTAAATCCACCGCGGTGCCACTGAAGGGAGGCCCCTCCATCCTCCCTGTCCCCTCCCACTGTGTCCCATAGGATGGCACAACATCCTCGTGCCTGCAGGGATGTGCCTGAAGGAACCAGCCCAAAAAAAACCACGTAAACAAACATAATTTCAGCTGCAATACTGCCTGGAAAGGCACCTGTGGAATCCTGTATCAGAGCCTTCACTGAAACCTCCTCCTGCTGCCACTGAAAGCCAGATTTTAGAGGATGTCTTTGGAATAATCACTCCCTGTTTGGCCAGGAGATTATCCTGAACTAGACTTCTAGTTCAGGAGTTTATCCCGAACTAGAAATCACCAGCAATGAGACAAAACCCCCTGAGGCTGCTCTAGGTTAAAGCACAAGCATAGACTTGGTGTAAGCCTTGCACAGGCACCTGCACTCGTGTTTCCAGCAGGTCCCGAAGCTGAGGCTTCTAATTCCCACCCCAAAAAAAAAAAAAAAAGCAACTTGTGGAAAAGCAGAGACTGTGAAAATCATTCAAGAAGCAGCAAAAAGCGCTCCCACTGCGCCCTACTCAAATTTCACCAGCGCCTCAAATCCTACTTTTCCGGGTCGGAGTCGCACGAGCTCAGAGCCGAGGGCGTCGGGAAGGGCTGGAATTCCAGGGAAGGAAGGAATTCCAGCGAAGCGGCCGGAGAAGGGGAAATCGGAAGAGAAGCTCGATTCCCTGCTCCGGCGCCCATTCCCACTTCCTCCACGTGCCCATTCCCTCCAGGAACTCACACGCACCCCCGGCACTGACCGAGGCGCGGGGACAACTCCCCCCGTAGAGCGGCCGCTTCCACCGGGATTAAAAATCCGGGAAAAACTCCAAAACCCCCAAACCTCCCCCAGTCCTAAACAACACCAGAACCAAACCCAAACAAAGCCCCAGTCCACCGAGCCGCCTTGGAAATGCCCCAGCAGCCCATGGGGGCTCAGCACCGGGGGCTGAGCACCGGGGGCTGCACTGGTGCGGCCCCACCGGCCCCGACCCCCCGCGCCCGCCCCGCAGAGCCCTGCCGCGGCCACCAGCGGGCTCATGCCGTGCCGGGCGGCCGGCTCACCTTCTCCTCGACGCAGTTGACGATGATGGAGGGGTACTTGCGGCTGAGCCAGCGGAAGAAGGCCGGGACTCCCATGGCGGGAGCGGGACGGGCAACGCCGAGCGGGACCCGCGGCGCCGGCGGCACTTCCGGGGTCGGGGGGCGGCGCGGGGCACGCCGGGAACGGAGGGAGGGAGGCGGGGCGGGGGCGCGCGTGCGCGCGGCGCGGCCGCCGCCATCTTGGGTGCGGGCTGAGGGCGGCGCAATGGTGGCTTGAGGGGAGGCCGGGAACGTGAGGGGACAGCGCCCCGTAAAACGTGTCTGGGCAGCTCCTGGGGCACGAAAGGGACGCTCAGAGGGGAAAACAAAGCCAGAGGGCACAAAAGTGATGTCCAGGAGGAAAAGCGAAGAAGCCTGACTCCTGAGACAGCCCCAGTGCTGCCCTCATGCTCAGCCAAGACACAAAAGTGATATCCAGGAGGAAAAGCGAAGCCTGACTCCTGAGACAGCCCCAGTGCTGCCCTCATGCTCAGCCAAGACACAGTGTGACAACTTCTCTTCAAAAATGGCCCATAAACGAGCAGTTTAACAGGAGAATCACCCTCCCTTAGCACCTTGTTAAACAAGCATGGGGTGCTGCTGTGGGGTGTCACTATAGGACACATAACATGACATGCACACACTGCTGTTCTCAAGGTGAAAAAAGGGAAGTTTATTTTTTGACTCCAACATTTATAGATTTTGAAAAGCGACAGTGGATAGGAGGGTGAAAGTGCCACCTCTCCAATGACAAACCAACAGTTCATCAAAGTTTTCTTCCTCCATAAAAGAATGCAAAACAATGAGTTATTTACAGAAAGTGTGTGAGAAAGTTTGTTATAAAAATGTAAACATCAGAAGGCTTAGAAAATCTTAAAAAATCACGGTGGCAGTGGGGTGCTTTAGGCTGCACACACACAGCAGTGTTGCCCAACAAGTCAATAATTAAGAGAGACATTGATTATTTATTTCAACGCTGTGTGAGTTGCATGCTCAATATATTCCCTAAATCCAGCACAACCACTGTTACTTAGAAATCCAGAGCTGGCAACTTCCCCAGCACAGCCCCTCTTTTACGATCCATCAGTAATTTCCACGTGAGTTATGCAACCCCAGCCAACTCTTCCACCTGCTCAGGTCTGCACCTCTTTTTGACCTGTAGGTGTGAGTTTTGGTGTTACAACAAACACAGTTCAGCTGTAGGATACATGGAATTTGGGTGTTTTGCCAAGTTAGGAATGCATACATAGGCACCAACATCTGGATTTACTACATCCTTAAAGCTTGGTGGTTCCAGGGTGTCCTTGAGGAAGGGGTGCACTAATTAGGTCTCTGCACGAAAATATACAAAGATCTTACATTAAAGAACATCCTGACTTCAGACAATTTTGACTCATCCCGTGTTTGGCAACAACAGGAGCGATTCAGAGTATGGCTGCTCTGAGCACTCTGAGGGGACATTTCCCTCACTGGGAAATGGCTCCACATAATTCCTGAGAGCAACATGAGGCAAAAGAGCCGCCGTCCCCTTGCTCTGCCCGGCATAAGCAAATACTGTTAATTTTTGCCCATTTGACGGCACCAAACTGGACTTAAACGGCCGGGAATTAAACGGGATTAGCACGAGGCGGGTTTTGCTCCGCCGTGTCCCGTTGCTGCACATCAGCTCTGTTAGCAGGGCAGCCACAGGGCCGAGGACAGGGAACAGCAGCCTGGGAGTCATTAACAAAAATAACAAAATCTCAGCAGTGCTTGCTGAGTCAACGCTGCCGATTTGGGGAGCAGAGGGGAACTTTGGTACCTGGCTAATTCGCTGTAGAATAAATTAACCCGATATTGTGTCTCTCATTATTCTTATCCTCACTTGGCTGTTGTTAAGCCGTTTTCTGTTGTCATTCCTCTCAAAAAAATCTGTGACTTGAATAAATTTCCCTTGCAACTTTGTAGTGGCACCACACCTGTGGTATCAGCTGAAGATTGTCCTTTATCTGTTCCTTACAAAATGTTCCCTGATTGAAGCTTCCTATTGTATTCCTTCCAGTGCTTCTCCTCCCGGAATTTTGTAGGGAGCACGGCAGCTTAGCGTGAACATTTTGTTTGTATTGATGGGCAATCAGTTGTTTTTCTGATAATGACGAAGAAAACAGAAGGCTGGCGGACGCAAATGAAAGGCGATCGTCTTATCTTATAATTGCTTGGGTAAACAAGTGCTGGAAAAATTAATACTGCAGCAGACAATTCCTTGAAAAGTTGATCTGAGCACGAGGAGCTGCACCGGGCGGTGAGCCCAGGTCTCACCTGCCACCTGCACATCCATGAGCCCAGCACAGAGCGGCGCACCCTGGGCAGGAAGGAGCAGGGAAGGCTTTCCCGCTCGGGCACTTTCCTTGGATGAGTGGCATGCCGATGGGAATCTGCTCGGGGTGTACTGATTCCAGTCCCCCTGTCTGTCAGCGTCACCTGCCACCAGGGCCAGGCTGCCGGCGTGACAGCTGTGAAGGAGCACGGGGAAGTTGACTGGCAGGATGTTTTGCATCTAATGAGTCTGTGCACAATAAGAGTATCACAAATAACGCTCCGGAAGAGCCCGGCTATCGCTCCGACACCAAGAGGCAGAGATTGCCTGCATGTGGCTCTGCAGCCATCTGTCACCTGTCATGGGCTGCTCTCGGGGCTGAGCCGGACTGTGGCAGTGGAGAGCCCCACAGACTGGTGTCAGGCAGCAAAGTGGGCTGACATCAGCAGCTCGGAGTCACTCAGGAGGAGCTCAGAGCTGCAAAGACACTGCGCTGCTGAGGCCATGTCCCTTGGCACTGCAAGCTGCTGGATTTTTCCAGTGGGGCTGCTCCTCCTCTCCACGCTCCTCCCAGGCCTTGAGCAAGATACCCACCTCACAGCACAGGCAGAAGGCAGCAGTCCTACAGGACACGGGGAGCTGGTGTGGCAAACAGGACATTAAAGTAAAGTCTGGCTTTAGTCACAGAATCACAGAATCACTAGGGGGGAAAGGACCTTTGAGATCAGAGTCCAACCCATGCCCTAACACCTCAACCATGGCACTGAGTGCCACATCCAGTCTTTTTTTAAACAGGTCCATGGATGGTGACTCCACCACAACCCCAGGCAGATGATTCCAGTACTTTATCACTCTTTCAGTAAAAAACCTTTTCCTAATATCCAACCTATATTTCCCTTGGTGCAGCTCAAGACTGTGTCCTCTCATTCTGTCAGTTGCTGCAGTCCTTTAGTCAAGCCCAGCAGTCTCCCAGGATGTCAGCCCTGGTCACAGACTCACCCTGCTCCATCCTTGGTGTAGCAGATTTCCCAGTTCCCAGAACATTCCAGGCTGCAGCTTCACTGATGGCAGACTGAAACCCACAGCAGCCAGCTGTGCCAAAGGCTCCTGCTCAGTTCCAAGTCATTTTGTGCTGTTGAGCTCTCAGCCTACAATGTTCCTCTTATTAAACTGAACGTTGTTCCCATTTCTAGCAGGGTTTTGAGGGATGGGGTGCAGAGATTGGTGCCCGTGTTGGGAGACGTGGGGCTGCAGCACAGCACAGCTTAATTGGGGTGCTGCTTTCTGCTTTTGAACTTGTCGTCATTTATGAGCAGCTTTAACATGTCCCCTGGTTTCTCCCTCCCAAAGAAAATCTCATGTTTAATGAACTTAATTTTAGATAAAAGGAATGAAAAGAAGAAAATTAAAAATGCATGAAGCTCCTGGAGTCATCCAATTACTGTGATGTCCACACAGCAACGCCAGCACGGATTTCACAAAGCAGAGAAAAGCAGGAAAGCACTGGGGCTTGCCACATGTAAATGCTGCTCTGTTCCAAAATGTGCTGAATTAAAAATGGACATTTTATGCATTTCTTCTTCTTGATCTGCTGCAGAAGAAGATAAAGATCAAACATGCCAGCCCAGCCCAGCAGCGCCTGTCTGCATACCCACAATGCTTGTCTGCTTCTTCCCAAACCCTGTCTAGTGCTGGAGTCCCAATATTGGGATGCCACAAGCCTCGGGAGGGGACTGTCATGGGGCAGGGTTCCCGTCAGAGCAGGAAAATACTGCAGGTCAGAGAGAGCACACAGACAATATATAGGAACCAGTATGTTTATTTGGTATTTAAATTTTCTTTGCCAATTAAGTGACAGGCAGTGCTTCAGCCTGTGGCACACTCACCGTGTAAAGGAAAACACGGTTTGTTTCTTCCCAAAAGCCAGTGGGAGAATCTCAGTCATAGAAGTCATCAAAGTCGTCTGAATCCGTGCCGTGGGTCTGTGGGCGCAGGGCAGCCTCGAGCTCGGAGCTGCTGTCATCAGATTCACCCCAGAACGCTGTGGATGAGAAGATGGAAAACAGAGGTGTAAAACCTTTTCTGTGGCTGTGCCACTTGTCACAGCCATGAGCATGGGGCAGGTCTCTGAGGCTGAGTGAGGGCTGGGAGTTCGAGCTGCAGCCCCAGGTGTGCGTGTCTGGCGCAGCGTTCGGCAGCGCAGCGGCTGTGCTGGACAGCGGCCTCATTCAGCGCTCCCACTCCATTGTGCTGCAAGGTAGCTGGGCAGAACATTTCCACTCCAAGCAATTTACTTGACCAGCTGCTGCCTGAATTGCAGCTTTGTCTACTCTCTTCCCCTTTCTCCCCACTACTTGACCCTGCAATGAAGTCACCAGCGGGCCATGGCATCAGAGTTGGCACAAAAATGGCAATGACATCACAAATGAAAAATCACCACTTGGAGATCAGAGCAGATCCAGGCAGGCCTGATCTCTGTGGAGCACATGGCTTTAACCTTAGGCTCTGGGAATCAGCAAACCCTTTCACTGACAGCAGCAGAATCCCACGGCAGTTCAGAATGCCTGAGAGATTTCTGGAGATGTGAATTCTTCCGACCCATGGATAGGACAGAGCAGGGAGTGTGGCACATGATGTCAGGGCCACAGTGGCTGCCAGAGCCGTGCTCTCTGTTCCCACCTAATCCAGAGGCTGCTGGCTGTCCAAAGGCAGCGGGGATAAGGCCCAGGGCTCAGCCAGGGACAGCGGGAGGAGGAAGGCTGTCACACTCACATAGACGCTGCAGCTTGTGTTTGAGGCACTTTGGTGCCTCTGACAGCACCAGCTCCATGAACACCTTATCTACAAATGCAGCATCTGCATCTTTCATCCTCCATCCCCGGCCCCCTGGGCTGCAGGAACATCAGAGCCAGTCCTGTGCTGCCTGCCACGCTGAACAGCTCCAAGACAGGAAAGGGGCCAGGCAGGCCAGAGCCTTTCAAGTGCCACCAAAGCAGCTGTCCTTGATGGCGTCTGTACCTCAGTTCAATGCCACACCTCTAAAAGTGGGCCATTCCGGACTGCCAGCACCCAGAGCAGGGCTCCATGCAGAGACATCCTGGCTCCCAGCGCTGCCCTGCTGTCAGCACGCTCCGTCAGAGGCGGCTGCAGGCCCTGGAGGGCCTTGCAGGGGGTAAAGGGGGAACTGGAATGTGTGGGCAGCAAAAACACACAGGGTCCAGACAGCAATTCAGAATAAAAGCAGCCTGGCCATACACAAAACCTTCCAGCTGCACCCACATCCCAGGTCACAGGGAAGACCAAGGAACCCCCAGGTTTCTCCTTCTCCAGGTTCCTCCACCTGCTGTTAAGTGGTGTTTGATTAAACCCTGCAAAGATCCCAACCCATTCCACACCACCCCGCCACAAACACCTTCTCTCTGCCCTGGATCTGTCCTCCTCAGCTCCCTGCTGGCTCCCACAGGAGACAGGGAAATTCCATGCTTCCCCTTCTCTATACCTTATACAGGTCATAACATTGCTCTGGGAGGGCTTCTACAGTATAAATTTAACTAGAAAGACACTGATTTTCAGTAGTGTAACATTTGTCTCTTACCTTTGGATTTTATGGCAGGTACTGTTTCCTTCCGCAACTCAGTCCTGTAAAATATTTCAGACAATCAGCACAATGTCTCCAATAAAAAAAAGTGACTTTTTAAAAAATACTGTGAAATGGTTTAAAAAAACAACAGCCCAGTAACTTCTGTAACTATTTTTTTTCAAGTAACTATTTAATCATGGACTTCTTCACCTAAAAGGTGGAGAAATTCACATGCAGGAGGGATACTGGTCCAGCTGTTCCTGGAGTGATTCTCTGGTAACAGCACTGATTTACACCAGCACTGAGTTAAGGTACAGAGGAGCAGGGCCCTGCCAAGCTGCTGCTGCCTTTCACAGCACGCAAAGTACAGAAAGACAAAATCCAAACAAAACCAAATCCCCTCCAGTGCTGTTCCCTGCACTTCCTCCAGGTCCCAGCACTGTCCCCCAGCCCCACGGCAATGTGCAATCTCCACTGCCTTTGATCTACCTTGATGTGTGTGCAGCCCGAGCCTGCTCTGCTAAATGGCTGCTCTTGTGTCTGGAGCATCACAGGCCCTTTTGAATCTCTCAAACAAGCTGGAATCATTTTGATCTTTTGTGTGCAGCGGTGCATTGTGCTGGGGCTGGGGAATAATCGCACGGGGGCAAACATGGGGGAGAATTAACTGTTACAGCAGCAGTCCTGCACCAAGCTCCAAAAATAAAGCTTCAGCTGATTTTAATAAGGAAGATCAAATAGGAGATATCTGGGACATCACTGGGCCTATCAGTGAAATATAAGTCAATGTCAAGGTGCAGTTTAAAGCTGTGGTCTCAGTCACAATAGGACTCTGAAATGTCTGTGATTTGCTGTGTTTCATTTAAAAACGTGGCAGCCAATACAGAAAACTGGGGAGCTTAAACTGGGGAGCTGCAAATATTCCACTATTGAGGAGGCATTTGTGAAGGAGACAAAAAAAAGCAAAGATGATTCCTTGCTTGCATTACCCTCAGTATTCAGTCAGAATTTGGGATTGCAGCTGGAAAGGCACATGTAAAGTTTCACACATTGCAGCTACCAGTGGTGCAGCCGCTCTTCCTTTTTACCCAGAGAAAGCTCCCACTGTTTAAATCTCATTTCCTCTCCAAAGGCTCCTGCTTTGTGGACAGAAATTCCCAGAATATTAAACACAGCCCAGGTTCCACCAAGGCACCAAACCAAGGCAGAAGTGCCAGTACCAAGTGACAGCTCTAGCAGAGTACTAACAGTGATGTAACTCATAATGACCTTATTCAGTGAAAAACTTTAAACTGTTGGGCTTCAAATGTTTCTCCATCATTCCTTTAGTGCACCATCCCACTGGCTTTCCCTTTTATTCCAAACAAAACTCCACACTGCCTTATACTCTCACTTCTCCTTCAAAGGCTTTCACTTGACAGGATACCCAGAGAGGATTTCAAGCTGGAGCCTCTGGGCTGATCCTGCTGAAGACCCTGAGCTCCTGCTCCCTTTGCCATATCTCCTGGTCCTCAGCACTTTCCCAGGATCCAAGCATCCTATGCTCAGCCCATGAAAATGTGCTCAAAAGGCTGCACTGTTTTCCCTGGGGTATGGAGCAGGAAACCACTTGTTGCTGAGCTGTAGCTGGCAGGTTCCTCCTGTGGATGCTGGCACAGGAACCATTTCAAGAAGCTGAGGAGAAGATAAGGGGGCAGCAGCCACTGCTTCCCCTTGGCCACATCCCAGCCTGCTGCTGAAATGGGAGTGGGGGTTCCTGGGATTTTCAGTTAACTTCTCACAAAAGCCATTTGACAACGGAGTTTTTCTCAGTTCTGTCCCACTTCTCTCCGTGGTTGTTGTCCCACAACAAACACCAGTGGGTCAGTGGTTTGGGTCCAGTGCTGAGGATCACCAGGAAGGACTGCCCACATCTCCAGAGCTTGGTCTTCCAAATCCAGCTGAGGGATCCATGGAGAAAGGACCACCATGGCCGTAGAAACATCTGGAGACCCTCCCACTGCCACCAGAACTTCCCACGAAGAGAAAGATCAAAGCTGGCAGGAGAGCAGGGAGAGAGATGTTTGTGTTCTACTGAACACCATCTGTTCCCTGGTGTTCATCTTCCAGGGCTCACCCACCAGCTGTGGAATGGGGTTCAGTCCCCAAAGAGCCTGGAGCCAAGGCCAAACACAGCCACCCCCAGAGAAGGGAGATGGGGACAGGGTGGCAGCAAAGGCTCGGCATGAGAGCTGTCAGCACAGGGAAACGCTGGGCAGAGAAAATGGAGCGAGGACATCAGGAAGGCCAGAGGGGGAACGGCAGCTCCCCCAGCCCAAACCTGGGAAATGCAGCAGGGGCTAAATGCTGGGGTGAGGTGTGTGCAGCTGGGGAGGTGCAGCAGCACCTTGGCGTGGCGCAGCAGCTGCGCTCACCCGCAGCACACAATGGGCACAGACCTCCGCCGAGACGGTTTCGGGCTATAAATGGAGCCAGGCCGGTTCCAGCGCCTCCACTAATCCCCCGTCGTGACCCTCCAATATCCATTTACACATTTGCTTCTTCCCTAAAATAATTCCAAACTGAACCCAGGCTCTGACAAAGAGAAAACCCAAACCAGTTTCACTTCAAAGAGCCTTTTAATCTCTCCATTTCTCTGATGAAACAGGCTTTTTGTGTATTGAAGATGCTGCAACAGTAAGGAATGAAAAAGCTCCAAGAAAATATTTTTTCCTCTATAATGAAAATTAATATAAAGAGGATGATGCCTTGTGAAGGCTGACCTAGAACAGAGGCTAGATGGAGTTAAAGAATAAAGTAGGTATTTATTAAAGGATTTCCTCAGTGGATACACCATGGGCAGTACAAGAGCCCAGCCAGGGCTATACCCAAGATGAACCCAAAATGGTCACAAAAATGGATGACTGGTCACAAGGTCCCTCACTTTTGTAAGTTCTGGTCCATTTGCATATTGGAATTAATTGTCCAATTATAGCTTTAGGTTATGAAGTCCCATCTTGCTTGTTTTTCTCTCTTTGTTCTGCTACTGTTTGTGCTCTTGGGCCTGAGATTTGGATCATTTGTCCTTGGTCCCCAGATAGAGAAGGAATTGTTTTGTCTCCCTACTCTGTGAAGAGAGCTTGCTATCCCTTAATATGAAGCTCAGATCTACACACTAAAGCAGTATAGAATCTGAAAAATATAAAAGCTAAAACCTGAGGCATCAAGGAAAATTCCAGGACAACACAAGCCAAGGGGTAATCAAGGAGGCTTGCTGGAAAACAGAAGAAAACGTTTACTGTGGCCTGAGGGTCTTCTTGTTAATGCACCTGTTGAACTTCTATATTTTAGTGTCAGGCAAAAAAGACACCAAAAAAAGATGGGAAATCCTAAATGCCAAGGGAGGAATTTTCCCACCCTGGGAAACCAAGTACGTACAGTACATATTCTGCACAGTGTCACATAGGCAGTATAAACTCAAAAGTCCATTCATCATGCCAGAGCTGGAGTAATAACATTGAATTTCAGTAATTACACTGTGAGGAGGACGACCCTTATTTTAGGATACAAAGATTTCTGTCGAGCTGTGTCTAAGACCAGTCTCTGTTTGGATTCACCACGCTGGAGAAAAAAACCCCCACTGACACAAAGATGCATCACAACGCCTCAAGGAAGCTGTGCAGGAGAGCGGGGCAGTGCCAAAAAATCCACTGTTCCTTCTGTGCTCAGCTGGCAGATGTTGGTGCCTCTCCCCACACACCTGGCAGGGCACTGCCATCCCAGCAGCACGGCTTCTGCAACAGCTGGGGGTGCAGGCAGAGGAAACAAAGCTCACACAAACAGCTGGAACAGCAGAGAATCCTGCTGGAATTTTCAGTCAGCTTCTTACAGAAGCCATTGGACAACTAGGGGGACAAAACCATCGGATCCTGCCTTGTTTCTGGGTACACCTCCCAGGAATCCAGACCGACACAATGGCACTTCTGGATTTCCAAGGGAAACGCATTTGTGCATATCCTGAGTGCTGCCAGCCCCAAAGCTCTGTTATGCCTCCTCAGAGCACAGCAGAGTTTTCAGTGTCAGGACTGGTTCAGGAAGGGGGAAGTGGGGGATGCACAGAGCCCGAGTGCCCCCCGATGGCCAAAGCCAACGGGCCCAGGAACGATTAAGAGATGAATTCGACTCTGCCAACTTCTATTTGCATGTCACTACAGCTGTGTTGGGCAACAGAGCTGAAAACCAGCCTTCAGAGACCCCCCCTAGAGTCCTTCCAGCAGATTAATTAAAGTTTAAAAGACTTTATGCCGTGTTGGTGTCCTGACAAATCCAAAGCAGGCTTTGGTTCTCAGCTGATAACGCACCTTTAATCTCCAGATTATTTGGAAACGAGACAGCGCAAACAAGTCAAAGAAAAATAAAACGCCTGCATCCGAAATGGGGAATTCCCAGAAAGCGAGTGACCTCCACTGGCTGCATCCATCGCTACAGCCCCCCGGAATGCCACACACATAGCTGCCCACCTGCCTGCACTCGCCGGCATCCTCAGCCCTGACTTCTGATACCTTCTCCCCCCAGGACCATGTCACTTAATGCTCTCTCGCCTGCTGCAGCACCCTGACACCCCACCCAGAGGTGCATCTCCGTGCGTAGAAATATTCCCCCGGGAAAGTAAAGGAGCCAGGGAAAAGCGGTTTTCTTGCTGGAGGTAGAGCAGGCGGCATTTGTGGGAGAAGAGGAAGCTCTGGCATGCACCGCTGAACAAAAGGGAACAAGTGGTCTTTACTCGGAGAGCAGCTTCCTATTAAGACTCACTCCGTCGTACATTATGCCTTTCATCCCCACTCAACCACAAAATGATTTTGCTGTAGGAAATACAATGGCAGAAAAAGATTTACATTGAAAGAATCTTTAATAATAAACTGTTGCAGATCTGCCTACTTCCCCATGATTTATAATACAATAAACATCGGATTCTATTAAGTCTCATGCACTGAAGACATGCACTGAAAACCCGAGTATGAAAGCCCTCAATTCTTCCCTTCTCCAGGCCCATAATAGTGAAACGAGCATGGATAAATGTGCTAAGAGTATCTCTTTGCATCTTTTATAGCTTGTGTGTATCAATCTGTAAAGCTTATTAAGAAAGTCATTGCTATGCAAAACAGCACCCAATCTCTTTCTCTTGCTTTTCAACAGCGCGCAGTGTTTAGCCAATAGGGCCGGGCCCCGGCCCCTCATTCCGCATTCATAACATGCAACATTTGCACAATGTGTATCTCAAAGGCTGCTGAATAGAAAGCCTTAATACTCATGTAAACAACTGCAAACCAATTACTTAATGAATCAGGCCCACACATAATGAGGTGCCAGACAAAGAGCTATAAATGCATTTTTGCGCCCGAGCCTCCGCTTTAAAGTAAAATCCCTCAGCTGTAGTTTGGGCTTAACTGGCACATGATAATTATTGTCTGGGGGACATCAGAGGAGCCACGGTTTTTATTCCGGTCCGGCGGGGTCCGCGCCGAGGTCACTCATCAGCTCAGTGACAAAACGCGGCAAAGGAGAATTTATAAAGTGCCACGGCCGAGCTCGCAGGGATGTTTATTCTCAAGTAGTGGGTTTGAGACCACTTGTGAAAGCAATAAAGCCCGAGGAGTGGCTGCTGGGAGCAGAGCTGCAGTGCCGCAGAACTGCGGCACGGCACGGCACAGCAAACAGCTCTGCCTCTTCCTCCTCCCTGTGCCACGCTCTGGGCACCCAGGGCTGCTCCCAAACCCCTCTCAAAGCTGTGGCTTTGAGAAACTAACAGAAACATTTACAGAAACTAACTCTAACACTAACTTAGAGATTTATTACCATGGCTTTGTAAAGCAGCATCATCATGTGTCCCCGCACAAAATGTGCTGCTGCTGAGGCCTGGAATTATAGACCAGAGGGAATTATTTGAAATCTATTACAAATCAAAACTGGAGAAAAAGAAAAAAAAAAAAGAAAAAAAATGTACAGCATCTAACTGAGGTAGAAGTGGCTGCAGGCATGACTGGCCAGCAGTGTAGCAGCAATGGTGTTTAGTTTGAAGAGCTTTAATTTTAAATTACACATTTTACTTAGCCGCAGTGATCCTGTAAGTTCTCAGGCCCTTATCCTGCTCTTCCCGCTCTTCCAGGCTTCAGGGAAGGGCTAAAATATAACATTTCAAGAACTCATCTACAGGAACACCCTTGCATTTCATAGCACAAGGCAGGATAAATCATTGGCTCATCATTCTCAAAGTGCCAGAAAATAAAAAAGAGAAAACAATTGAACCTAAGATGGTAAGAATTAATCCCACACAAAAGCAGGAACACTAGTCATCAATGCTTGGTTACAGCTCATATTTAATGTGCTTGAATTATAGAAACTCTATGATTTTAACAGCAATTGCAGAATCAGAACTGGCCTCACCCACAGCAGCCTAAAAATCCGTGCAGCAAGAAGATTAAAAGCAAGGAGGAGCTCATATCCTAAGGTGTTCCAAACCTGCAGTGTTTGATTACAGAAACAGCAACCTTAACCCTGGTCCAAGTACAAAAAATAAATCAGGGGAGCTTCAGCCCTTTTTTCTTGGGGTTTCTCCCTCATGGAACCATTTCCAGTGTTACAGCCTTACCTGGAGAAGGGAGGAATGCTTCCATCCGACAGGGAGCTGCTTTCCGAATGCGTTCCCAAACTGTCGCTTCCTTCAGGACTGTCATGGCTGTGATCCCCACCTGTGCAGGAAAAACAGGGACTATGAACCTTCCAAGTTCCCATTTACATTAAGCAGAAAGGTTATTTTTGCTCTCCTTCCCCTTAAA
This sequence comes from Agelaius phoeniceus, assembly GCF_051311805.1. NCBI lineage: Eukaryota > Metazoa > Chordata > Aves > Passeriformes > Icteridae > Agelaius > Agelaius phoeniceus. The sequence continues at coordinate 111,602,636 of NC_135267.1, read as the reverse complement.
TGTAGATTGTTTTGGAATGTTATAGTTCTGTCAATGCTATTTGATACCTCTGTGTTTTCAACCATTCTCTTGAATTAGAGAAAAATAAATAAATCCTATAAAAATCAAATTGAACACATATCTTGAGATTTTTGTGACTTTAAACAGCCAAACACACAACTATTTCAAAACCTGTTATCCCCACTTTCCTTTCTTCCCTTTCGCTCTGCTCTGTGGATCTCATTTCCATTCTGTAAAGATTGATTTAAAAAAAAAAAAAAGAAGAGGCAAATGGATTCATTCACTGGAGTCAGACAATTGCTCATCTTTGTATTCGTTTCCAAAGCACACGATGCTCAAGCACAAATCCCACTTTAAAAGGCTGCTTTGCATACATATATTTTCTATATATGTTTTTATCTACAGCACTGAAACTACAACCAAGCCCTGCTCTCACCAATGTTCCTACCCAGGATAATTCAGTATTTCTGTCGACATTGGATTCTCCACTTCCTAACCGGCTGTGCACATTCCCAGTCCCTTCTGCACTTGGATTACAACAGCAAAAGTCCTGCTTGGTCTCAGGCACTTCCAGTAAAGAGGTACCAGAGCCTGCCCAGGAGGAGAGAAAAATCAAGAATGAGAGGGGAAAAAAGATAAAGGGGGTTAAAAAAAAATTATCCCCCCTTTCCCATAATGTATCACAGCTCATGGCATTGCCTCTCCCCCAAAACCAGCACTCAAGCTGCTGCTGCCTCTACTTAGAGATGGATGAAGAATTTCCACCCAGAATTCACAATTTCAGAAAGATTCAGAGGTCCTTTAGGAACTTAGGAGTCCAACATGAGCTGCTGGCTGGCATCATCCACACTGACCTAAGTGCAGTGTCCAAACTGGTGCTGGCCTGAGGGAACTTCCTCCATCCCAAACGTATCAAATGATATCAAACAGAGCAAAAGGTTGAGTGAGGCTTATTAAATGCCTTGATTGGTGCACTCCAAGCAGCACCTTGGAATCCTCAAAGGAGGACCTCACCAGGAAAGACACGTGGGTGTGGGAAAAGTGGTCACACAATTGTTGGCTCATTAAAGGTGGCCTGAAAAGGAAGGCAGAATCCAGCTTGTGCTCCTTCATGTTCCTATATAATACATAAAGAAGGGCTGATTTTTTTCTTTGAAATAGGGCTTTTCCTCCTTATTCCTACAGGAGATTTTAGACCTGGAGAGCAGCCGGGGGTGCCATTCCAGCTGTTGTAAAGCAGAGCCCAAGGAGTGGAGCAGTGACACCATTTTTATTCAAATCCTCTAGAGCCTTAACGCTTGCTCAAATCAAAGACAAGTGAAGGGAAGAGAGAGAATCTGGTTTTGTTAAAGATTTAACAAACCTGCCCCTTCAATAAAATCAGCAATTTCCTACTCATAAATGAAACTCTTAAACAGTCATTCAGCAAAACAAGAAAGAATGGGTTTTATCCTTCTTAATCTCACATTATTCACCTACCTCAGGAACAGTAGAAGAGCTGAAGAATTTCTTTTTCGTCTTCCCCATAAAAAAACAAAGCATCCGTGGAGGAGCTGAGAATGAGCCCTGCTCTCCCCCTGTATCCTCACATAACCTGGTACCACAGGAGCTTGCTGTTATCAGCCAGCTCCTCTCTGGGACAGCTGTGGACCAGGTACAATCCCTTTAAAGCCCATTGACCACAGGTGGCCACCCATCAGCTCTGGACAGGGCATTAAAGAACCAACACAAATACTTCTGGAATATTTACAGATATTTGAAAAAATTAATGTTTTTGTTGTCTTTTTATGTGTCAGAAGTAAAAGAAAAATGAACCAAAATTCCAGAAGTGTTCCCAAAGTGCCGTCCTAAACGCTGCTTGGAAGTGCGTCCACACAGCTCTCACAGTGAAGCCTATCAAACCCTAAAGCCCCAAAAAGCTTCTGGTGTTTCAAACCAACACTTAAAAAATGCAGCAAATACTGAAATTTAAAAAAAAATCAACCCAAATTTGTATCCCTTAAGCTCAGAAAAAGTCGTACAGCAAAACAATCATGTATGGATGGCTGTCAAATATCAGTTCATCTAAACCCCTCAAAACAAGTTGTTTGAGCCCAAAAGCCAACACACAAGAGATGTGGCTTCTATTTTAGGCCCATAATGGCTCCACAGCCCCGGGGCCACAGCAAATGGTGATGATAAAAGGGAATGAGCAGCTGCCTGGCAGGGAGAGGAGGGGAGGGGAATAAGAAGCCCGCAGAAGATCCCGGGCTGAAGATGAATCATGTCTGAAAGGAGCAGCTTGGCTTTCAAGTGAGGTGTGAGAAGCCTCACTCCCGGAGACAGAGGAACAGCAGAGACAGCTCCCTCGCAAGGGACAGGCTGGAACTGGGTTACTGGGTTTGGCTGAGGAGCTTCTTGGCATTTTTACACACAGCAAGCATTAGCAGTTGCACGTCTGCTCCGTGAGAGAGCCAGGAGAGGTCAGGAAGTCTCAGTGATGGCACTGGCTGGAGGGAGCCACTGTTATCAGGCAGGAGGTAGTACTTGGAACAGGAGGCAGAGAGGAGGAGGCTCCTGGCTGGCACAGGCACGGCTCCTGGCTGGCAAGGATCTGCCCCATGCTTATTCTAATGATCCCCAGTCAATTACTCAGGGAAAGAATCAAACCAGCAGCCTCTGGAGTTGCCATATAATTACTGGATCTCCACCACAGAGACTGACCCCTGAACACGGACGGCGGGCCCTGACAGGCTTGCAGAGTGGATATTCACATGGTGAAACGTGGAACATGATTACAAGGAATTAAAGAGGCACTGTGTTCCCCACCTTTGTTTCTGCCAACGTGGGCCCTGTGATGTGACATTTAATCTGTGCTCAGGGCGAGCAGCTGGGTTTGCTCCCTCTGAAGTCGCCCGCGGCACGGAGCCGCTGGGGTGTGATTGTATAACCCAGTCGAATGCTGGGCCTGAGGTCAATATGCAGCCACCCCTTCCACCTGTAATGGGAATCTTTCCCACCACACTTTCTTGCCTGCTCTCATCTTCACTCCAGCCTGTGACTTCTGGATGTGAACACACCGTAATGAAACCATTTCAAAGCGGCAGCCATCAGACCGCTTTGCTTGCTTTTAAGCCCTACTCCCTTTAATTTCCCACTTTTGTTATCTCTTGTTTATTGATCTAAACTATCCATTACTGCTCATAAAAGCAGCACCCACTGGAAACTTGCTACCCTGCCTCTCTGTAGCTTCCTCACAGAAGGACAAGCCAGCCAAATGTCCTGAGGAATTGAAGACCCTGTGGATTTGGGAAACAAACAACCTGCAGCAATGCCTGCTGGCGGTGGCATGTGCCAGACCCACTGTAGGAAATTAGCTTAAATCAAAGTCTGGTTGCCCCTGCACATAAGAGTGGCGTGGATTTCGGAGCCTGGAGCAGCCTGTTTGCATTTGCTGTGCAAAGAGCACAGCAGCCTAATTGCCTGCTGCTGCCAGACTCCCATGGAAGGGGTGCTTCAGGAGCAGAGCAAGCGAGCTGCCATCACTGGAATAATGTATTCCCTCCTTGTGTGAAGGAACGAACTGGGCTCTCCCCGACACCAGCACGTCCTGAGCTGGGAAATGGCCCCACATGAACCCTTTCATTTTGGCAATTCCTTCTGCAGTCTGGCTTTGTCACAACAGGCAGCAAATACAGCCCCCAGTTCCTAAATGGGAGATGCTTTGTAAACATGCACACAGAACTCACAGATCCATTTCGTAGTGGCCACAGGGCCTGGCCTTTCTGCTCCTGCAGAAAAACACACCACCACAGGCATCACTTAGTTTTGGGAAGCCAGAATCACAAAGGATACCAAGATATTGAGGAAAATCCTCCAAATCCATCACAAATGTACATTGATCTACCAGTGCCTATGTCCCAGTCCCTTGGGGGTTTGGACAGGACTCCCCTATGCCCAGAGTAGGAACCTGGAGTGGCAGCCAGAGCTGGAACACCCCTTACCTGCTTCTCGCCGTGCCAGTTCCCCCTGCTTTCCTTCCCCGCCGTTGGTCGGGATCGATGGCAGGCCGAGAGAGGATTCATCACTCTGCACAGGTGGCTCATCCCCACACTCTCCTGGAAGGGCCTCTCTCAGCACAGTCTGAGCATTCAAAACAGAAACAGCCACAGCTCCATTATCCTCCCCCTCGAGCGTTTTCCAACACGCATTCAGGCTAATCTACACTCCTAGGGTAATCTGGGTGTTTCTCTTAGATGTTCCACTACCTGAAATCTAGGGTGTTCCTCTGGGGCTGGTTTTGGGACAGAAATATGGACTTGAGTCTGTAAAATCTACTCTATGTTCTGCCCTAACTCTCTCACTGTTTAGTAAATCAGTTGATTAACAGCATAGTAAGGGGCTGAGGCACTCACAGCCTATGGAATACCATTTCTATTGATTTATTTAAATAATTGGCTATAAACTTTTGCATTAACTTAGAAAAACCATGAGTGTGCTCCCTTTTATAAAATGCTCTGTGTGTTCAGCACCAAGGCTCCACAAGGCTCTGCTTTAAAAAAAGTCAAAATACATCATTCATTATAAAAAGTCACAGAGAAAGACAAAGATAGTAACCTCATGATGGTTTGCATCAGAGCAAAGGGGTGAACTTGTTCCAATCCCTGACTGGCATAAAGGGTGGGAACCTTCAAAGTCCCTTTTCCTGTGGGATGAAGCACTGGACATATTTCCCTGAGACCACAGGGCTGGTTAACCACAGACTGCCCCAGCCCTTGCCATGACTGCCATACCCCACCAGGGCACAGCCACAGCAGTGCAGAGCCTCCAGTGCCCCTGATTTACCCAAGGTGTCAGTGCCCACCTGGTGGTCCTGCTCCTCCTCTCCTGGAGCCAGCAGCTGCTCAAACATCTCTGCCACCTGCTCTGGGAGCTGAACCCAGTGCTGCTTCAGGAACAAGCCATGGCGGCTCAGAAGAGTCCGCAGCGTGTCCGTGTCCCTGAGGAACAAACCGGCAGCCTCAGTGAGACACCCCACCCACACCTGCTGGGAAAGGCCACCACCCATCTGGTCCTTAATTCCCACTTTTTCTTTAAAAAATGTTCAAAGTGGAAAATGTAGGAAGCCGCTTGCGAGTTCTCCAAGACAGGCAGAGGTGACCCCCATCATCATCATCATCACCACCATACCTGCCCTGTCCTGAGGCTCAGGATCCAAAGACACAACCCTTGTCTCAGCACCTCGCTTACTCCCTGGGGCACAGCCTGGCACCCACTGCTCCAGGCTTGTCTTTTGCTCAGAACGAATAAAAAAGGAAAAAAAGCAACCAAGGTGTCTTTTAATGTAGAAAATCTCAATCCTGCAATCCTTTTGTTTGCCAAAGCTGTTTTTTTTTTCCTGCTGCTCCAGTGAAGTTTCAGAGGAGTGAATTCCAATTAACTCTAGGAGTGTTTGTCCCTAAGAAACCATTCAGGAGACACAAGGAGCTGTTGGTGCCCGCAGGCGTATCAGCCTTGCAAGAGAGGCAGGTACTGCAGAGAGACCCTTCTGCAGCGCTCACAAGTGCCCCGATCCTGCCAGTACTTGAGCACTGCGGAGCCTGCGACAGGGAGGGAGGTCTAGACAGAAGCTAAGCAAGGCAGAATGGAAATTGTTTTCATTCCTGGGTTAAAGAGACCTGAAAAAAAAAAAAAAAGTAATTCTCACTTGTCCTTGTGGCATATGCACGGGAAAAAAAAACCCCATTTTGAATAACTGCACTTTGTTGTTTTCAAAGGCCACGTGCATCTTCTGTCTCAAACAGAATAATTGCCTTCTCAGAATTACATTTGTTGGCCTTCCTTTCAGATCTTGGGAATGGCTGGCTGAGAGGTGTTTGGAGTTCTTGCAATTCCCTGCCTGCCAGAGAGTGGGAGACACTGTGGACCAGATGAGCTGGGGGGGACTCCAGGGCTGCCCTGTGGAGCAGGAGTCACCACTGGGGAATGGGAGGGGAATAAATGAACTCCTGAATGCTCCCACTGCGAGTGCCACAAGGCTCCGCGCTCCGACGGCTCTGTTTGCCAGTGCTGGCCTGGCTGCCTCGGTGGATCCAGGGCAGGGACAGAGATGTTCCTCAGCCCTGGTGGGTCCTGTGTCCCCCATACCTGGTGTGCTCCTCGTGCCCTGCTCTGCCCACGGCCTCGTCGGTGTTCTCCGGCGGGAGGCTCCTGCTCCGCGCGCGCTGGGACACGGCCTGGAGCTGCCGCAACACCACGGCTTCCATCACCTCGAGGTCACCCTGAGCCAGCCTGCTGGCCCCAGCACAAGCACTGCAACACAAAGCGGGGGGGACAAGCCCTGTGAGCACAGCCCATCCCAGCCTGCAGACAGGACAGCCAGGGGACAGCCAGAGGGACAAACAAACATCCCTGGTGCTCTGTGACACACGTGGGACAGGACAGGGAGGTCACACTCGGCACTTGGAACGTACCAGGTGCAGCCACCCAGGGAGAGGGAAGCTGAGCACATCCTCTCCAGTGGCAAGCTGGGGGGCAGGCCTGTTTGGGGCTCCTCTTCCCTAATTCCCGAGGAATCATCCAATCATCAACTGCCTACAAGAGTCCCAGTCTGTGGAGGCTGTGCATCGTTGTCAATAAAGTTACCAACAATTCCCAGTTCTGCACCTAGGGGCCCAGAGGCTGAGGAAGGACAGCGAGGGCTCTCTGCCACTGGTTTTGGCAACACTCGGTTCTGGGGATTCCCTTTGCTCTCTTGCTGCATTTGCTGCGTTTTTCTGGCACGGGCCGTTTGTTACCCGGGCTGCACTCACTCACCTGGGCAGCTCCGCTGTCCCCGAGGGCTGGCCCTGGTACAGCGCCCGGTGCTGGGGGCTCGTCCTCTCCACCAGCCCCTCCAGGAGCTGCAGCGCCTGGCAGAGCTCCTGGAGCTCGGCCTGCATCCCGCCGGACCTGAGGATGGACAGACAGGGTGGGAGTCACCGACGACGTGTGACAGCGCTCGTCAGTGCATTCCCATCGCAGCCCTTGGGAAAATAAACAGCTTCGTTTGAGCTTTCCAAAGCCAACGGCAAGAACCACGTTCCCGAGCTCTGTAGGAAGGAGTGTGGGGGGGAAGCACATGAGCAAACAAGCCATCCAAAAATCAGCCCGGGCTGAGCCGCTGCATGGAAATTACCCCAGTGCCGAACACTTTAATTCCTTCACCTCCACAAGCGAAACAAATCTGGTGACCACCTACAGGTATGGGGACAGCCCTGGAACCTCAGAGGGGTTTTGATGAAGCTGCACCTCTATAATGATGCAAATGAGGACTTAACCACTGAAACAATGCCGCGGGCTAATCCCGGGACAGAGGTGTAAATGGCTATTCAGGTCCCCGGCTGCCTCTTTGTGGGGCTCCCAGCCCAGGTCTCGCCAGCAATGAACACCGCAGCTGGGGCAAAAGAGAGTTTTCTTTCTTTCTTTCCCCCACATGCAGGAGCTGACATGTTTCCACAGTTAACCCTGGCTTACTCTGCCTCCAGGGAGAAGCTCTGTGCACAAAAACTTGCAGCATTTGCACACTCGTGCTGAGCTGTGCCCAAAGCTGTGTTTTCCCTCCGAGTGTTGGGCAACAGTGAACAATTAAGTGGGGGCTGCTGTGTCTTTAGTCGAGTTTCCTAGACATTTAATAAGCAAAACAATGCCCGGGAGATCACATAGGCAGTTAAACAGTGCTTTCTCTTTTCCCCCAGCCTTACAAACCCTGTATTCCAGCGGCCGGCTCGTTTCCCATTGTTTTCCTCCCGCTGGGTGGTCCTTCCAGGGTGCCACTCGAGAGGGATACAATAATAAAAAGGGAAGGGGAAGGAAGGGACACCAACATAAAGAAAAACAAAATGTATGACAATCTGCAGCAGGCTACGGATCAGAGGTCAGCAAACAAGAGGTCCTTCTCTTTTACAGGTTGCTTCCTGGAAACAGTCTGATTAAGCTGACAGCTTGAATTATGTGTTACATTTTGTAATGCACAATCCATCTGTGCTAAGTCCTCCTCAATGCAGCTGAAGCAGCACAGGCATTAGCTCTGCCTTTTTCCACCCCCTCAGCTCAGGCCTTAAAATAGTCATCATCTTTCTCCACACTAATTCTCAGAGACCCTCTCCCCCTGCCTCCCACCCCCCGGGTTTAAGCCCTCAAAGAAAGGGCTGGGTGCTGCAGGGAATGGTAAGAGGACACGGAGCCTGTCCCCTTGGATCAGCAGCTCCAAGGGAGGGGACATCAGGAGCCTTCATGAGCTCCCGTGGTGCCAGGGGGCTGCTGATAGGAAACCCATCCCAGGCTCTTCCCCTGGGGCTGGGTGTGAGGAGGCAGGGGAGCAGCCTCTGATCCATCAGAACACTGCCCAACAATCACCAGTTCTGATAACTGAGGCAGCAAAGCTGCAGCACCCTACTGTGACCTGCAACAAGATGGAAACCTTCTGCTCAATCACCTTTCCCAACAACATCTCCCTTCCTTGGCTGCAAAGACTTCACTGCAGGAGAAAAAACACTAAACTCCTTAAAAAACAAAGACTGGCATCTCTGCAGTAAGACAGGAGAGGCATTTGCTCTAAAGATAAAAATTTGTGGCTTCCTGGCACACAGCAAGGACTGGTTTTGCCTCTGGAGTCAGCCATGGTCTCTGCTCCTTTCAACACCACCCCTTGTACTCATTTCAGATAATTCACCAGAAGTGTATGAACAATGCTTCCTTCTGATGCCACAGTGACACTGCTGCAGTGGGAGAGTCCAAGTTACAGATATTTCAACTTAAGGCAACAAATACACAGAATTTGGCGAATTTCAGCACATTTCTTCAGCCAGCACAGGAATTTCGCAAGAGAAAACCATGGGGACTGGAAGGACATCGCGTGTTGTGAATCCCTGGTGTGACAGAGCAGAGGAAGCTGCATTCCCATACTTTGTGTAACGTGTAGAATTGAAATTCATGCACTAATCACTTGCAAGCTTTTCCACAAGATTTTTGGCCAATTAATTTTGCAAGGCTCGAGTGTGCACACTGCATTCCAGGTGCCTTGGAAAGCCCACCTGGCTGTGAGCACAACAAGGGAACGGCTCCTGCTGGTGGATCTGCCTTTTCATTTTTCAGGTGAAGCAAATTAAAACCTGTATCTTTTCTGCAGCACCAGCAAGCAGTGGTGATCCCACTTCCATGGCCTTGAGAAGCAGAGGCATTCAGCTTGGCACAACGGGAGGAGAGCTCTGTGCTGCGGTTCCAGCCGTGCGCCGGGGACAATGCAGGCGCTCAAACCTTGTGTATAATTTCCCCGGGCCTCAAGAGCTGCTCCGTGTCTCATCAGGCACTGCACAGCAAGGCCTTGCAGGGAGGGAACACAAGGTTAAACTGCTGGTGCTGGGGTCGGCTCTGACTCCTCTCACAGACACAGGCACTCGGTGCTCTCGCCTGCTCTGCTGTGATTAACAGGTGGGATACAAAGGGAGGACTGGGGGAAAGCTTTTTACATGTAAATCAGATGATGTTTCCATAGTGAGCAACAGCCCGATGCAAATAGGAAAGGATAAAGTTACCAAAGTTTCTGCCTTGGCCCCCTGCTTCTGCTCAGGTGTCAACACCCAAAGCAGCACTGACATCAGTACCACCACAACATGCCCGGGAACAGAATTAACTGATCTAAATACTGCAAACAACCAAGATGGGAAAACCCAACCAACTGGCAGAAGAAACTCCTTCTGCAGGAGACTTGTTCTCCAGGGGTTAAGTGCTGTTTCCTTTGCACCACATCCCACTACAAACCTGCCAGCCCTCCTGGGTGACCCGGGCCAGCCCTCCTGGGTGACCATCTCACTGTGGGCACTGTCCCACCAGGACAGGGATGCACCTCCCTGTCTCATGAGGGCGTTGCGGGGCTGAAAATCCTGCCGGGATGGATTTAGCCAGATGCTCTGGTGCTGCATTTGTTGCCCACAAAATCCTGCAGCAGAAGACAGGCCCTATGTCTGCACTGTCCTCATCCTCTCTTACTCTAATTCCAAACAAAATGTTCAAACAGTGGAAGTTTTACCAAGTAGAGTGACTGGAATAAGATTTCTGAACATTTAAAGAACATCACCTGCATTTTAGTAACAAATCCTTTTAGTAGCAAATCCACCTGCCAGTTCTGACCCCAGTGAGGTGCCCGAAGCCCCTGAATGCCCAGCAAAGGTACAAGGTACTAAAGAACAGGGGAGCACTTGGTGTGAGCTTCAGTGCCCTGACCAGCCCAGCTGACCCAGGAAAGAGGGAGGTGGTACCTGTGTGGTGCTGAGCTGTCCAAGGGCTCCTCCAGGGCTGCAGCAGGGCTTGGTGGGGGCAGCAGGGAGCCCTCTGGAGCCCGGGCATCCCTGTCCTGCTCCTGCCGCAGGCTGGGAATGCTTGGCCTCGCCTCCTCCTCAGCACCAGCAGGGACTGGGAGCTTGGCACTGCTCCCCTCCCTGTGAGCCCACCAGCTGCTCAGGCTAGGCTTTGCCCCTGTAATAACAATAACAAATAAGAAATCAAAGATATAAAACCTGTAATTATTCTTCTCGAAACATCAGCAGGACCATGGAGTAGCTCACAGTGAAGGGACTGAAACCAAGCGCACCCACATTGTTCACCCTGTGTGAGAGAGCATCCATCCATCCATCCATCCATCCATCCATCCATCCATCCATCCATCCATCCATCCATCCATCCACTCCTCTTGTCTGTGGGCTTCCCTGCCCTCGGCCCCTGTCCTTCCACAATCCTCTCACAAGGGGGAGTCCAGAGAGGCTGCAGCCTTTGGGGTTTGGGAACAAACCTGGCACTTCTCAGAAACCCCCTAGGCACAGAGACCAGCTAGCTGACCAAATCAGCTCTGGGGGAATCAATCAGCTATTGTACACCTGCTCTGAGGGAGAAGGGAATCAGCCTGACCCAGAAGTGACTCCTCTGATGAAGCAGGTTCACATTACACCTCTTCACACGAGGCTAGACTATGCCAGGGCCTCTGTGGGCACAGAAGTGAGGAAATCTTCCCTCACAGTGCCCCTGACTAGGATCAGCCCTCAGCGCATCCTTCCCTGTCCTGCTGAGCAGCCTGGGAAGAAATGGAGTCAAAAGGAAGAAAGAACAAAGAGAGGAAAAAGGAGCAAGAGCCACCACGCTCCAAGCCCAGTGGCAGAGGAGCAGCAGCTGTGGGCAGGCTCTGGCTGGGGTGGAGGCATTGAGGGACACACACCACTGCCATACCTGGAACACTTCCCAGCCTCGGGGGGGCTGCTTTGGCACCAGAAGCTGAGGTGAGCTGCTCAGAGCCTTCCTCACTGGCAGCCAGGTCCCCATGTCCTGCTGCTCCCTCCTCACTTCCTCCAGCAGCGCTGCCGGTCTCGGGACCGAGCCCATCAGGGGATGGGGAGCGCAGAGGGGGCTCCTGCTGAGAGCCCAAACCTCCTGTGGCTGGGGCAGCTGGTGTGGGGCAGCCCAGCAAGGCTGCTGCTGGATAGCCCAGCTCTCCTGGCACGGCTGCATTGGTGCCAATTCCCGCCTGTCCTCCGGCCTGCGGCACCTGAAACACACAGTGGGACATGGCTGAAGGACACAAACAGGAGACAAACTGTGTGGCAGCTTCTTGAGGGTGGCATGCTGGGTTCTGAAGAGAAAAGTGTCACAGAATTCAAGACTTTGCTGTGGCATTAATATTACACAACCCCTGGCACACAGCCTGTGCATCAGAGTGTGAAATGAGGGCCCAGGCCTGCATTAAAGCTCCGTGAGCCAAAACATCCAGTGGCAGAAGCTGCCTGCACCCCCAGCCCAGCCAAAAGGGACCCACACACACCAAGGATTCAAACTCATCTAAATGGTGACTGGATTTTACAAAGAGTCAAACCTCTGGGATTAGGATCCTACACAGGTTTGGAGACCCTGGACAAAAGCACCACATTTAGAGTTGCCCACGAGGCCCAGAGGGATCATCATGTTCCATGTGTGAATCGCTCAGCAGATCCAGCTTCCCTCACACCAGGGAAAAAGGCAAAACTCAGTTTCACTGTCTCCCTCCTGCTCTACCTATGGCAGTGACATGGCCTTTCCCCCCAGGTGACACGGGACATGGAGCAGACACATTTTGAATGGCACTTTTCTCCAAGGACTGTTGAACTTGCACAAAACCAGCTTCAGAATACAACCACTCTGCTGCCAAATCCCTTTGTTTTAACACTTGCCTCTTCTCCTTCGCAAACCCACTCAATCAGAACAATTTAGGAGGAGTGGCTGCTGTCACCACGACTGCTGTAGGGTCATGGCCAGTTTGTGCAAAGCCAAAATTAGCCATCATAATGCCGCTGTTCACACTGAGCAGGGTTTCCTCTCCAGCCCCAAATTCCAGCAGCACAATTTGCAGTCACCTCCACACCTCTCCCATCTCTTTCACTGCCTGACCTCTTCCTCCCACACCAAGTCAGCTGCCAAGCCCAGCTGAAAGGAAACAAAGGCATCTTGTCTGCTCTGTGACTAAGGTTCCTTAAAAAAGCTCAAATTCCACATAACAAGGAGCAGAACAAAAAGCCATGAAGTCATTTTAAGCAGTAGTAAAGGTTTGCCACTCAGATTAAGTTCACAGCTTATTCCATCACCACTGCTCTCAGGTTCCTCCTAATTACTTCTCAGGCGTGGGATTTGGTGCTTTCAAATGCCTCCTGCCAGTCCTGCACGGCTTTGGCAGCTCCTGGATGCAGTGTTCCAAAACAAATGGATTTCAAGCAGGCACAGGAACAGCACATTCCTATCAATCCCTTTCCCTGGGAAGGGACTCTGCCACCCACAGGTGTTCCTGGGAGCTTCCAGCATGCCCAAATCCAAAATGTTCTGAAAGCTCCAAGGAAGAGGTTCCAAGCTGACTTCCCAGCACAGGGGATGCAGGAGCCTGGGCTGTACAGCTCAGCCAGCTGGGAAGGAGCTCTTCAGGGTGGGACTTCTGAACTTAAGGACTCCCCTTGACACTGGGAACCCAAAAGGGCACATTTCCCATGGCTCAGGAACGTGCCAGACATTCCTGGAGGTGTTTCATCACTGGGATACTGCTGGTTCTAGGGGATTGCCCTCCTGGGTCCCCAGGGCCCAGAGATGACCCCCCAAGATGTCACTGAGGGAGTTATCACAAAGTCACTGCATCCCAACCAGCCTAAAGGAAGCCATCCCAATCCCAGGGCTGGGAAATAAAACCAGTTCCACAAGCTGTACCCTGGACATCCCACATGCTGACTGCACACTCTCTGTGACTGACTCGGTGCCACATCGCTGAGAACAAACTCCTTTGCTTTGGACAGAAGAGCCAGCACATTTGATGTGAAAAAAAACAGAATTAAGAGCTGACACACACCCGGGACATGACAAAAATGCACAATGTAGCTGAAGTTACCTGTTTTTTAGGAGGGAGGAGGAGGAGGAAGAGGACAGGGGATAAAGGAATCCACAATCCACTACATTATTATACACAAATTGACATTTTTGGGTGTACACCACACTGTCATAGTGCCAAAAACCTGCCCACAGTTTTTCAACCCTCAAGTCACAGCACAAGCCTTTGATGCTCTAGTACTGATAACAACTTTTCCATCAGCTGGAAATCCCATCTCCCACACTGCCTGCCCTAATTGGACAGCTCACATTCCAAAATAAACTCACCTTTCCCCACAACACCTCCCAGTTCAAACCACAATTTGCACCCTGCCACAGGCCTGCCTATATAGGTCAAGGCTGCTAGGCTTCACTGCTTTGTGTATTACAGTTTAAAGAACGCTCTAAATTCAAGGTTTTTAACTTTTTAATCTATGGGGAAAACTTCCTATAAACTCAGATTAACAACTGCTAATGCACTGAAGAAAGGAAACCAAAAACCTTTCTCCTACTATAAAAACAAAATAGTGTGGCCTCTGTTTCTTTTCTGATAAGAGTCTTAAATACCAAACATTTAACTGCATAATAACATTCCCTGGCAGCCAGCAGCCTGCTTAGCAGATACATAAAGCAGGTAAAAGGGGAAAAAGTTAATTTCTTGGCTGAATGATTCCATCGGTAGCTATAGGGCAAACTAGAAAGTCTTTTAGTAAAGTAGCAGTTGATTCTTCTATCAATCTGCAGCACACACACTCTTCCAAGGAATGCATTAAATATGAAAATCATATCCCGTTATCATCTGTTCCCAGCTTTCAGCCCAGTAAGCTTTCCTTAATGAATGCTGTAGCCTAAGGGACGCGCGTGCTGCCGGCTCCTCGGAATAATGGAGTGATGCTCCCGTCCTGCCTATTCCGGCGCCGCCTGGCTGAGGGGCTTCCACACACAGTCACAAGTGACTACTCTTGCCAGCATGCTCCAAGTTATTACAAGATGTTTTTAGACATTTCATCTAAAAGAGCTTTGCTGCTTTTAGTGGAGAAAACAGCTCTGGTCTTGAACTGTATCATTTATATGGAGATAGGAGGAGGGATTAGGAGCCTGCATTACTGCAGATATATGGCAGCAGATATTTAAGTATTCCTTGTCAGTCTTTTTGTCTGTTCCTTAGATATGCAATCTCCTTCTGCTCCTTCTGAGGAAAGGTCAAAACACACAAAATTATAAACACAGCACACGGCTCCTCGGCTGCAGTTCTGCAAATATCCCTCATTAGGAGCATTTCCTCCTCGGTCACGACCATCTCCACACCATCCAGCACAGGAATTATAAAAGCCAACACGAAGACGTGTGCAAACAGTCAGAGATTTTTTTAATTCCAGCTCTCTGGATGAAACTATTGCACTTTTTACTGGTGGTTCTCCTTCTCTCAGGTGCTACACACAATTTCACACTGCACATGCCAGCATGGCAATCCCCACGGAAAGGCTGCAGCAGCTCCGAGGAGAGCACGGCATTGGAATAAAGCCCATTTCCCCCCATTACCTGCTCGCTGGGTCCTTCCTCCTTGTCACCTCCTGCTGACAAGCTGCCCTCTCGAAGGGATAACAGGTTTTTAATTTCCCTTCCATACCGCTCCTAAAAGGGAACAAATCCGTCACACAAAACTGGAGGCCGAACAACCCCCCCCAGCCCAAGAGACTCCACTTTGCAAAATGTGCACCTTTAAATGCAAAGCCCCCACAGCCTTTTTAACTCAGACCATATTTAAAAGCAGGGATCTCATTTGCTCCTCATTTTTCCGCTCCCCTGCCCAGGCAGCATGGCCCGTACACAATCTGCTGCAGGGCTTTCATACACATTTATTCATCCCACAGAATCATTTAGAATCCCACATAACAGCAATAACCTGTTGGCTCATATTATTGTATTTATTTATTTATTGTATTTATTGCATCCCAACCAGCACCTGTAGCACCGAAATATTGCTGCTGCCCCCAGACAATGACTCGCTTTGGGATGAAACACAGTGAGCTCCACAATGTGTTTTTCACACCCCATCTTACGACTGGCTGGACGTTGTGAGGAACCATCCCTGGCAGAATTTCCAGAGAGCAGCCAGGCAGGGAAGGCTCCGTGCCGGCTGCTCCAAACACGGCTTGCTGCACTCCGGGGTTTATTGGAGCAGCGCTGGGAGCGGAGCTGGGCAGCACCTGCAATTAATCCTGCATGCTCCTGACTGCAGCCCCCAGCAGCAGCAGCAGCACAACGGGGCTGAAAGAGCTGCAGGACCTGTGCTGCATCAGGGAACAGGCATGGGAATGAATCCTTCACACAATTAACTCGCCTGCCTCTGCCCTTCACTCCGCTCCCAGGTAGGAGCCACTCGGGAAACTTGAATTTTAGGGAACAAGACCTCACCACGTGAGGTGTTGAGATGCTCAAAAGAAACTCAGATGTAACTCCTGGATTTTGCTGAAAGCTGAAGTGAATTTATACTCCTAAAAATTACTGACCAAACACAGGGAGTAAAAGTGCATCTTTCAGAAACAAAAGGAGTTTTGTGAGCTACAGCCACGTAATAAATGTGCAGAGAGTTGTGATAAAGCACTCCTAAAGGGCATTCTCTATGGAAAAAAGGGAGAGAAAACAGCAATAATTTCTTTCTGTGTACTCCCATGATAGATTAAATGATTGCATGCTCCATAACTCTCCTGCTTTCCATAACTTAACACGGAGGAGATGTCATTTGTTCAGCAGCTCTGAAAAGTAACTGTAACTTGGCAAAGATAAAATGGATGGCACAGGAACAGCGAAATGGAAGGACTGAACAAAAACCCCATGAGCAGCTCGACCTGTGGCACTGGGACTGGGACTCACAGAAGGTGTCAGAACCACCATCCCTGACACTGGGCAGACTGGTGTGCACCAGGGCTGCTGAGGAGGAAAATCCCCTTCAAAACAGCAGGGGAAAGCTGGCACTGCAGCACAGACCCCCTCCTGCTCTGCTTCAAGTAACAAGTAAAAATCAGAGGCAGGGAATGGCACACCCCAGGGACAGGCTCTGAATTCTGGGCTACTGCACTGCAGCCAGGGAAGGATGCTCTGGGAATGTCACCAGATCCAACAGGCTACGGCTGTGTGAGGAATAAACACAGCCAAGTGTTTCTGAGGAGTGCCACTGCTCTTAGAAAGCAGGAATGAATTCATTTTCCTCCCAGACTGTGCTCCCTCAAAAACCTGGCTCCATGCATAAGTGGCATAAGCAGACGTTGCATTTTCATTTTTAAAAATCTGGAATCATCACTTTGCAACATCCCAAACTGTACTTTAGGGAAAAACAACAACAACAACAACAACATAATAATTATAATGTGATTCAAGAAGCCTCAGGGCTTGGCTTTTTCTTACAGCATCTGTTGAATCTGAGGTACTTCAGACCTGTCTATCCCACAAGCTGAAATACAGACCCTGATCGAGTTTGCTTCCAGCTCTAGGACATACCAGGAGATTCCTGCATAACAACAGCAAACACCCATGACCAAGTCTTATAGGAAGATACTTCCATCTTCCAGATGCTCTCCCAGCCTGTGGTTTCCATGTGAGCCTCCAGCTGCAGGAATTCCCGGCGCAGGGCCTGGTTCCGGCGCAGGGCCAGCTGTTGCCGTGCTGACACCGCTTCCAGGTGCCTCTGCAGCTTCTGCCTCACTCTGCAGGCAAAGAATAGGCACTTAAGGTGTGAAAATAAACCAAAAGCATCCATCACTCTGCCTCAGACACACGCAACAACACTGAGGGGAGCTGCCCCAAACACCAAAAAGGAGATGACTTGTTCTTCTGCACACCTACATTTATATAAATATATATGTGCCACTTATCTGCAGATGTACACG
This sequence comes from Agelaius phoeniceus, assembly GCF_051311805.1. Lineage (NCBI taxonomy): Eukaryota > Metazoa > Chordata > Aves > Passeriformes > Icteridae > Agelaius > Agelaius phoeniceus. Next base: position 111,585,360 of record NC_135267.1, on the reverse strand, counting down.
GGGAGCTTTGGTGTTCCAAAGGGTAAACACATAAAAAATCTTCTCTAATTGTGTTTTAAATGGATTATGTGCTAGTCACTCCTATCCCATTAAATCAAAATGAAAACTAGCAGAGGAACGTGTTCTGAAAGTCACCCAAACGGGAGCAGCGAAGCTGTGGTTTCACAGCTGCCTAAATCCATGGTGCCACCAAGAGGGGCACTGGAAATCCATCTGACCCAGCTCTCTCCTACCTACAAACCAGATTCCCTTTCCTGATGCCAGACCTCTTTCCTGATGTGCCTTCAGGGCAGCCACACGGCATTAATGCCAACACAGGGAAATGGGCACCAAAGATGCCCCTGGCTCACAGCTCCACTTCAGCCACGAGGCAAACTGCAACCCAAAGCCCCCAAGATGTCCAGAGAAACTGTGGTTCTAAACCTGTTGGATTAAACCAAATCCAATAAAATCAGGAAACTAAGTAGATGTGATGCTGCCCCACCTGTCCAGACATTTTTTCTTTAATTTGTATCTGCATTTTCTGCCCCTTTCAGAAGAAGGGCTCCCACAGCACCCCGCACTCAGTCCCTGGAGATTTACAGAACACCTCTGAGGAAAGGAATGGAACATTGGTGGAACATTGGATGACACTTCTCAGTCCTGTCTGGTTGTTAGGACTTCTGGAATTTTTTTTTTTTTGCTTGGGTTTGTTGGGATTTTTTTGTACAGACTGTCCATGCAATTTACATTAAATAGACACTGCAGAAAGAATCCAAAGAGCAGGACCAGAACATGGAATACCCCCTAGGGCTTCTTAAGACTTTCAACTTTCTAAGACCCTGGGATTCTCCAGCATGGACTAAGCTGTGGTGATTTTGTAAAAATAGGATAAAGCCAACCTGCATGTTGGTTATTCCCAAGATTTTAGTAACCACAGAATGAGGCATTTATGTTACTGCTGCAGCTATTTCATCAATAACTTGAAGACATGAATTTTGCATTACACTTAACATGAATATAAATGTATTATTACTGAAAAACCTTCAAGACAACATTCTAAAGGCATTCCAAGATAACTAAACCTTTGTAACTAAAATAAAACAACCCTTAAGAAGCTTTTAAACAGGCTTACAGGTGTAGATCAGCCATTGTGTATTCCATTCTCTGCCTTCCTAATTCCAGCCTTCTGGCTTCACTGGAAGAAAACAACACACAGTGAGATAAAAGTATTTCACCATCTGAGAACACCAGAACTAGGGGGTTTTGCAGAGCACAGCCCTTGCTGAGCACAGAGGTCAGATTTGCTGGGAGTTACAGACTCATCTGCCAGCCCAGCTCTGAACAACTCCAAACTTTCACCCCTCTCTCTGTTCCTCACTGGAACAGGGTTGCTGGCAAGGGAAAAGATTCCTGAACACCCACATGGGACTCACCAAATCAGCCAGAGACTCCAGACGGCCCAGGAAGCGCTCTGAACCCCATAATGGGCAGTTCCCAAGCCCATCCCTCCCCTTCTTGCCCCACAATCCCACAGCAGACCCCCTTCCATGCAAGAAACACTTGGCTGGAGTTGTTCCCAGGACAGGCTCCCCTGAACCTGCCACAGGGATGGATTAGAACACAATTCCAAAACCCCTCCCAGCTCACAGACCCCACATGCCAGCCAAGTCTTTTATTTAGGCACTGAACTTGAAACCAAGCTCATATTTCCCTCCTGGCATCCAGGCCAGGTGAGCCCCACTTGCAGCACTGCTGCAAGTGTCCACCAGGTATCCTGGTGGTGCTGAGAGCCTGTGGAGCCATTGGAACTGCCTGGAGCAGTGCCAGGCCACCAGGCATGGGACAGACACACGCCAAACCACAAAGTCACCCACACCTCTCCCAGAGCCAGCCCACAGGGAAGGTGTTTTGGGGAACAGAATAAAGCTGCCATTATTGAATAGCTCCAAATTGCACCTGAGGATGAACAACCATGCCCTGAGGGAAAAACTGAAAATAACCAAGAGAGGCTTCCAGCAGATTCTCCCTGCAAACCCTGCCACAAGGAAAGCCTCTTCAGGAACAGCATCAGGTTGTCATCAGGCAGCAAAGGGGACATCACACATCCCAACAAGTCTTGGCACACTTTTTTGTGGATTTGGGCTCTCCCTACACACATAGACATCCCTTCAGTTTCCCTGCAGAGAAGGGAGAGAGGAAAAGCCCTTCCTGCCGCTCTGCCTGGGAGATCAAGGCGTCCCTTTTAGCCATGTGATCCTGCCAGCGCCTGGAGCAGGATTAGGGCTGCGTGTCATGTGCACAATTTAACAGCCACGCTCCATCTGGGATTTCATCCCTTCAATTTCCTCTTATGCCACGGACAGCCAAGCACACCCAGACTTCAAGATCTTGCTTTTACACTTCTCCAAGTAATTTTCCTGCTTCAGCAGAGAACACAGATATCCTAAGGGATGAAGAAGCCGAAGGATGTGACCCGATGTGTGCTCTGATCCCATTTCCCACTCCCCCATCCCGCAAGGGAGCACACTGCGTTCCTCGGCTCCCCAAAACCCATTCCCTCCCCACCAGAGAGATTTTTCAGTTTTTTCAGCACCCCACTGGCCAGCCCGCAGCAGCCACTCAGGCAGGCAGGGATACTCAGGGAAGGTCTCCTGGGGCAGGCACAGCAAACAAACCCCCGGGCATGGGGCTGGACAAGGGCCCAGCACCAGAAACAAACCCCGGCTATAAACAACCTGAGAGGGGATTTAAAGTCCAGCTACACGTCCCGGCATGGTCCATCGGTCAGGAGCCGAATCTTTGGTGACTGACTTCCCAGCCGCTCCAGAACTTAGATATCGAAGGGGAAAATAAAAAGGAGATGGATGAGAACAAGGAGGGGGAAAGGATCCGCCCGTCCGGGGCGAGAACCGAACCCCAATCACCCTGCGGGGGGACCCGGCTCACCTGGCGCGGGGCTGGCGGGCGCAGGTCTGCGCATCCCGGGGCTGCCGGTGTCCGGGGGCGGTCCCCGTGGCCCCGATCCTGGTGCTGATCCCGGCGCCGTTCCCGATCCCGGTGGCGCCGTTCCCGATCCCGGTGGCCCCGCGCGGTTTCCGCCGGTGCCCACGTGCGGCTCCCGCCGTGCCCCGCGCGGGACCCCGGAAGTGCCGCCCCGCGTTGCCATGGGAACGGGCGGGCGCGGCCTGCGCCGCCCAGAGGCGCTTTGGAAGCCTTGAAGACTTTTTTTTACCCCCCTTTTTTTTTTTTTTTTTCCTTTTTTCCCCCCTTTTTTTTTCTTTTTTCTTTTTTTAAAATTAAATAATTACTTATCGTCTGCCCATCTCTCACCGCCACGTTGTTACCGCAAGTGTTGAGCCCCCGGCTTGGTGTTGGAGGGCACCTATCCATGTCACAGGAAAAGGGGGAAATTTGCAAAGCCAATCTAAAAAATAACTGGGAGCTGCTGAACAGTTACAGTTGGCTTTGCCGAGTTTATTGTACACTATGGTTTTCAATGAAAAAAAAACCTGATTTCCCCATCCTCTGGAGTGCCACTGTGTCCCTCTGTGCTGTCACCTCTCCAAAATTCATATTGGAGAAGCCACAGTCACGCACAGCCATCTCCAGCCCTGCAGTCACATCTCCAGCTGGAGAATGAAAACAGAACGCCCTCCTTTCATTTCCAGATAAAAACTTCAATGCCTTTGAAAGGAAGTTGCCAAATGAGTGCTTAAATTCCTGGGCCCCAATAAAATCTGAATACCGCGGGAATAATTGAAATGAAGGAGAAGCGATACATCAATAGACAAAATTGCAGAGAGCAGTGAAATGCTTAAGCATAATTAGGATGGCAATCAGAGTACAATTAGTGCGAGATCATCACAGTAATTACGCTTCCTTAGAACTTCTGGCCAAGAACAGACACATGAAAGCTCAGCTGGAGCTGGAGGCTCTGGCTGGGGACATGCCCTGGCCTTGGGGGGATCAGGAGCTTTTGGGGTTCCTAGACTGGGTTTGGAGATCCAGCAGCATTCCTGATGTTTCCAACACCTGCAGCCTCCAGCTCAGCCTCATGGATTTGAACTCAGAGTGAAAAGCTCTGTGGAATGGATGTAGTGGCACCCAGCTGCCCCCAAATTAGCCTGGCTCAGACCCCATGTGTCCATCTAAATACCTGGCTCAACAAAGTATTGAGAACATTGGCTTGAGTCAGAGCTTTCCCACTCCAGGAATGCCCAGCAGGGGATTTGGGAGCCTTTTAGTACTGCATTCCCATATAGAGCACGTGTCATGAAGACTGTTCTCCCCCCTTCTTCTGTTTACTGAAAGCAAAGATGTATTTTGGAGGTCTCCCTCACACCTTCACAGGAGCCCACAGGTGAAATCTGGCCCTGCTTTCAGAAATATTTGTGCTTGCTAAAAGAACACCTAAAACAGTGCAAAACTTCCCAGCACCTCCAGCACTGTCTGAAATCCTGAGCCCACGGGAAGCCTTATTCCCAAACTGAAAAAATAGGAAGGGTTATTCCAGTTTTGAGGATTTGGTGGAAAGGAGCTGATAGTTCCTGACCCATTGGGCTGCAAGTTTGTCTCCTGGGCAGCCCTGGGAGGTTTTGATTCACTATGAACCTCAGGTTGGGGCATGAGGGTGTTGAACCACAGCAGGGCTCACCATCCTGCTATTTATTTAACAAAAAATAAGGAATTAAGGAGCCTTAGCCTGGTCTCCTGATGTATTTCTCACTTTGTTACGTGTCTCGGTGCTCACCGCAGCCCCTGGGCTCATAACTGACTCAAGAATAATCTCCATCCTCCCATCCCTGATAAGGAATGTGGTCCCTTCCCTGAAAGCCTACAAAGAGGAGTGTTTTATTTGTGTTCTCTCTGCAGTACTTCACACTTCTTTTAGATTGTTTTAATTTAATTTTGATGTAATCTGATAAGAGCTGTAAAACTGTCAAAGGAAGCCGCCTCCTTCTGTCGCATTAAATACACTTTGAAGGAAATGGTGGCTTTGTCCCCAGTGCTGCCAAACCAAAGCATCTCTTGATTCCAGTTCAGGGATTGATGTGCACTAATCTGAACAGCTTTACACTCTTTTTCATTTAGGGAGGCAGCCACGTGTCCTTTAGCATCCCCCTCTCCTCTGGGAAGTAACCATATCCCAGAAGGTGCAGGATTGGCCTTACGGAGCTGAGCACTTGGCCACAGGCCTCTCACCTACCAGAGACCCCTGGCAGGCTTTCCCAGTTTTCCAGGGCAATGGATCCATGTGCTGCACATGCCTGCTGCAGGGATGGGGAGCCCCTGGCTCCCAGAAAAGTGGGAAACTCCTTACAGAGCAGGAATTGTTGGTGTCCGTGGTAGGGTGTCATGGGACATGCAGCAATTGGGGTGGGGGGGACAAATTGCACTGGAAAGGGATTTGCAGAAACACAGAGATGTGTTAGGAAGAGCTTTTCCCTCTTTGTGCCTGGGTGACCTCTGAGATCCCTCACCCACAAGCCAGGGCAGAGCCAAATGCATTTGCTTTTCTTTTTGTCAATGAGACATATAACACAGGCCCTGGTAGCTGTGTGAAAACATACAGAATTTACATAATGCCCAATACGAGTCCTTTTTGTTAATGACTCAAGTCCCAAATGCAGAGCACTAATAACACACCAGGAACCAAAGAGCAGTAACAGCAGTGAGTGATCTCAGCAGAGCAATTGTGAGGATCCATTTCCTGTCAGTGGCAATGCCTGGGAGCAGTAATTAGCGCGTTGAATTTAATGTTCACATTTTAATACATTTAAATGTAATAAAATGCTTTTATTAAGTGGTGCAGTTCCTCCAAACTTGTTATTACTCGTGTCTGATGCACAAGCAGCGCACACCACGTCTGGCCTCAGATCTGCTGCCTTGGGGAAGGTGACAGAGTACCTCCAGCAGGAACCTGGAATGCAGAACACAACGGCTGAGTACACAAAAACCTGGAGACTGCAGCAGTTACAAGCATGTCATGTTTATTACAAATGTAAGGGCCTTAGCCAAAAGTGACATAATTGAAAAGCCCCTAGGCATGTCACTGTCCGTGGATTTTGAATTAATCCAGGAGAATTGAGATATAAGCACATACCACTGATATTAACGAGCCCCAGAAAAGCCACGGCACAGGGAAGGGCCTGGTTTAGAGATCATTTTGCAGGAAGCCCCAGCCTTCTCCAGCCATCTCCAAGTGCTTTTCCAGTGTCCTGTGCAGCACAGAAGGCTCCACGAGTGGAAGGGAGCAGGTGTGGCACGAATGAGGCTGTTCCAAGGCCAAGCATCCAGAGAGGATGTCAGGGAGATTTCGGGTCTCAGTTGCTCGTGTGGCCAGGCTGTAAACACGAGGAGTTTCCATTCAAGTGTCTGCTGCTGTCTGAAGAGGAAAGAAGAGATTGATAGTGTTGAGTTTCCCTGTCCCTGGAAAAATGAGAACTGAATTCAGGCTTTTTGAGATGTGAGCTCAGAGGCTTAATTTGAACCCAACCACTCGCAGCCAAAGGGCTCAACCCTCATCTTCCCTGAAAGCATCTACACCTCACACTCGTGAATGCCCTGTGCCATGGCTCCTTCAACTTGTGTTCCCCAAGCTGAACCAGCTCTGGTGTATTTCTGTTCAGGAGAGGGTATTTTGGCTCATTCAGGCCTGCAGTGATCAGACTGCAAGCAGCAGAAATGGTTCCCAACACACAGCCAAACCCAGTGCCACAAGTGCCTGTTGGGGTCCCATGGCTGGGGGGACCAGGGTCCTGCTCAGCTGCAGCCTGACCTGAGGAGACAAAACCCAGCACAAGGCAAAGCCTGCCACAAGCACCACGAGCTCCCCTTCTCACAGATGTGGGATGGAGACCATCGCTCCAGGGGCTCTCAGGATTCCCTGTGCCCAACTGTCCTGCTGCGGTGAGGAAAAGGGGACACTGCAGTGAGGAAAAGGGGACATGTACCCACACCTGTTCCCAGCACACAAAGTCCTACCTTGCCTTTGGCGTGCCATCTCCTGCACCAAGCCATGTTTTTGCCAGGATCCTCTTTCAGGAGAACAGCCCCTTCACTACCAAGCTGTGTTCCCTCTGCTGTCCACTCTGCAGCTCCTGCCAGCGGGGCCATGGCTTGGCCAGGCCACTCCATCTTGCTTGATCTCAGTGCTTGCCACTGCTGCTGCTGCTTTAAAGGACACAGATCTATCAGGCTCTTTCATTAGTGTTTTAACAAATTCCTGGATTGATCTCATGTACAGACGGAAAGACTGAAAAAGTTTAGCTTCTACAAGCCATGAAAAATCAAAGGGAGAATATAAAATAACTGGGGAATTCTTTTAACGGAATTAGACGTTTTCCTGTCAGTCCCACAGTTCAGAGCCATCGGTTTTGAAGAGCTGCTGCCTGCATTGACAGGGATGAAGCGTTTGGACAAGGTGAAAAGCCTGGAGGATCCCAGCACCGGGCTCAAAGGGATGTGTCTGGCCCATTGTCTGGTGTGATTAATGAAGCCTTTGCACAGCAAGATAATGCAGTGTTTGCTGTGCCGGGGACGCTGCTGCACAGCACAAATATCCCAACTATGAGGAATATTCAATACGATAAAAACAACAACAAGCCCATCTATGTATGACTGCATTCCGCCCAAAACCACCTCAAATGATATTTGTTTATTTCCTAATTGTCAGCCACTTTGATGCACTTGTGGTCAGGTTCAACAAGTGCTCCAGGCTCCAAGAGTTTGAAACAAAGGGAGGCACTTGGGCGAGCTGTGTGGTGTGTGGGGCCAGGATCCGGGATCTGGCGGCATGGGCAGCGGGGCGCGGCTCTTGGGACAGACACACAGACAAACACGGGGTCCCTGGAGGATCCCTGGCCTCCTCACAGCCCATCATTCAAACACTGCCCACCGCCACGTCTGTGTCTCAGCAGGAACACCTGCGGGCCAGCAGCGACTCCGGGAAATAAAAGCGAGCGGATCAGCAAAAGGGCTGTGCAGGAGGAGAGCAAACGTGGAGCTCCGAGCTCACTCCATAGGGAACCCCAAGCTCCTGCCTGGGCACGGCTTGGCTGCTGCCCCTGTTCCAGTCTCACTTCTGCCAGAGGTCTGGAGCTGAATGCCCGGACCTGGGAGCGCTTTGAGGAAGCACTGCCTGTGCAGCCAGCCCAGGTCTCACCTGGGGCAAGTCCTGCACTCTGCTTCTCCCAGCCCTCCAGTGCTGTGAAATCCAGGTTTGAGTGGACATGGTATTTTTCACTTCCCACCCCAAACCACTGTGCTGGTTTGCTGTGACTGATTAGGCATTTTCCCCCTGTCCCATGCAGAGGATTGTTTGGTGGTGAATGAAAGGATCCACACATATCAACTGTTCATTTGTTTGTAAAAAGCAGGAGAACAAGCACGGGACTATTCAATTAATTAAACTCTCTCTGCTCATAGCTCAGCACCCCTGGGCCCTGCACTCCATTCAGAACACACCAAACAGAAATAGGAACCTGAGGCTGAAGCTGAGAAAAAGGCTTGAGCAGAGATGGAAAAATCTTCCAACAGCGCATTTTGACAGTGCTGAAAAACATGTTCTAACATATCTGTGAGGCAGCATGGGGTGGGCAAAGGCTGGGGCTCCCCTCCAGGCTTCAGGTTCCAAATGCTTTGCCCGTTTGCAGACACACAAACCGCACCAGCCTCTCCTGGCGGCCCGGGGGGGTGACCTGTGCCCTGTTTTCACCAGGACCTGACCCGAGAGAGGCGCCTGACCCCGAGCATTCTCCTCCTGCTGCTCCCCGCAGCGTCCCCGCTAGTTCAGCACAGCCACCTCCCGCTGTTACGGGTCCGGGACAAACCCTGGCCCCCGGGAGCACAGAGCTGCCCCAGCCGGGACACTCCTGAGCGCCCCAGCCGGAGTCTCGTTCCCTCAATACTCGCTTTTTTTTTTTTTTTTTTTTTTTTTTTTGCAGGAGGAGCGCGTTTGTTCTCTATGCCCGAAGCGCCGGGGACGCGCTGCCCGCCCGGGCGAAAGGCTGACAAAGAAAGGCGGAAAGGGGAAAATCCCCGTCCATGTACCCGCAGCTCCGGGCGGAACCCCGGCCACCCCACGGGGGCGCGGGGGACGCCCCGATGGAATTTGGGGAGCAGCTGCGGGGCCGCCGCTCGCCTTGGGCTGCCGCACCCGGAGCGTTCGGTCCCCGCTGCCGCTGCGGCCACGGAGCGAGCGCGGCCCCGGCCCCGGGGACCCCCGCCCAGGTAGGTGCCGCCGGTTCGCTCCCGTCTCCCCCTCACCGCCTTCCGTCCCTTTGGATTTTCCCCCGCCGTTTCCCTCAAAGCCATTGAATTCCGGCGATTTTACCATCGGGGCAGCGCCGCGGAGAGCGGGGGCCGCCGATCCATCCGCTACCCGGGGATGCAGAGTGAAACCGCCCCTGCTCCGGCTGCGCTTCCAGCGGCTCCGGGCAAACGGGACCGACCGCAGGCGGCGGTGACCGCAGGCATCGGTGACCGCAGGCAGCGGCTGACCGAGCGCGGCGGGGCTGGACCGGGGCCGCGGGAGGTCGCACCGGACCCGACAGCCTGGGCTGGGGTGATGCGATGCAGAAGGGTCTGCTCGGAGAGCGGCTGCCCGCCGGGGCACGGAAGGGCCCGGGTTCCCACTCCCCGTCGCCCCGTAGGTTCCTTACCTGGGCTCCGGGCTCGGCTCCCCCGCCGGTGTTGCCGCTCCCGCCGAGGCACGGACAGGCAGCAGCCACAGGGAATTTAGGGTCTTCCCGAAGCCCTGCCGCCCTTCCCGAGGGGGGTCAGTGCCGGGGATGCCTCCCCCCGGCCCCGGGATCCCCCCGGTCCTCCCCCCGTATCGATTCCAGTCCGGCGCTGGCAGCGTTTAGGCCGGGATTGGGGGATAATAGGAATATCATCTGGAGACAATTACCTTTGGAGCGCGCTCGCTTCTCCTCCCAGACACTGTTATTTGAGCAATAGGATCATTTGATTTCATATCGCACTAAATAACCCCCGGCCGCCGCAAATTGCCGCCTTCTCAACAGCCACCCCTTGGAATAAATTGCACAGCGACTCCTTGGGCTCCAGCTTCTTCTTATTTTTTTTTCCCCCTTATTTCCCCCCTCCTTTTTCTCCTCTGCAGAACGGTGTTTCGGGAGAAGCAGGGACAGAGGCCCGATGCTGGTGGATAAACTGCGTCCAGCAAAGCTCCAGCTCCCTTAATAAGCTAAGCAGCCAAGCCCTACCCGCATTGCTTTTCCTCATGTTTTTCTCCCCCTCCCTCGTCTATTTTTTTTCTTTCTTTCCTCCTTTCTTTTTTTTTTCTTTTTTTTTTTTTTTTTCTTCTCCCCCTTTAAAGCAGTTTTTCCCCTGCCAGGTCCCACTGACTGCTAGGCTCGATGCGCCTTTAAGGCTCTGTCAGCACTCGCCTGATAATCTGGTCATCACCGGCCTCATTAGATCTGTATTAATGTCAGCCACGGATTGCTAATTAGATTTGCGGGATAAATGAAATTACCCGAGTGGGCGGCATGGGAGGGGGAGTGCAGTCTCCCAGCGCTTCCCAGGATTTATGGGGGGAAAAAAATAAAAAAGGAAAAATAGAAGGGAAAGACATAATTTTATTTTCCATTCTTTTCTCCCTCCTTTCCCCTCCTGAGCCTCATCCTCTCCTCAGGCTCCCCTGTGACAGCCACTAACCAAAGGATTCCCCAAACTGCTCCATAGCTGGACCTGGGAGTTCTGCTAATGCAGCCCATCAGTGCCGCATCGGGTGCTCCGTGCCGAGGGATCCTGCTCGCCTTGGATTCATGGATCCCAGGGAGCAGCTCTGGGCCGAACAGCACTGCACTGCTGGGGTCTCACAGGGGTCGAGGGAGAGACTGATGGCATTATTCATCCTGTTTATTTATCCTTATTAGAAAATGGGATGAAAGAACAGGGCCCGGCGCCTGCCTTTAAGCACCGGCTGAGCAGCGCACACATAGCCCCAATTAAACACTGCCCGGACGAGGCCTTTCTCCATATTGGAAACCCAGCTCTGTTTAACGAGGACCAATTAAATCCTGCTTCATTTTACCTGGGATCTCACAACAAATTCCTTTTCTTCTTCCCTGGTAATTACTGGCAGAATCAGCCCTGCTGTCGGGGCAGGAAGCCCTCCCTGATAACCCACCTGAACCCCGGCTGGATTCCAGCAGAGCCAGGGGCTCCTTCCTGTCCCCAACCCCACCAAAACCCATCTGGGATCAGCCCGGGCCTCCAGTCCTCTCCCACTTCAGCCCACCACGGTGCTGGCAGAGTGGGGCCCCTCCTGGGGAAGCATGTGGAGCTATTCCAGCCTGGCTCTTGCCTACATTCCCAGGCCTCCCCTGAGCACCCCACAATGTTAAAAACTGCACCCTGTCTCCCAGGGGACATCGCTGCAACCGGGACATTCAATTAAATAATCCTGGCCCTTTGCACCACAAATAAATGGCTTTTTTTCTTCCCACAAATATTTCCTTTCCCAAGTTCCTTTTCAAAAGGAAAAAAAAAAAACCAACAACAACAAAGAAACAAAACCCCAAACTGGAGAACAACAGGAAAAAAAGGAGAGGGGGGGAAAGAAAAGAAAGAAACTGTTCTCCTTTCTTTTCCCTGTGTGCAGGGTAATTGATAGGCTCTATCAGAGGTCAGGATTTGCATAAGAATTAAGAGCAGTAAATTAATTTAATATTCCATGCACATCTCCAATTATTCCTGCAGACCTTTGTCTCCCCGGCTGGCAGAGAGAAGGTTCAGCTGCTCTTCAACCAAACAACATCTGTGCAGTTAATAATTTGATAAACAGCTCATACAAATAGTTTCTGAATTATCTGCCAAACCAATGACTATTCAGTTTGGAAACACTCGGCGAGGGCTGTGCCGGCGGCTTCGGAGCCCCAGCCCGGGGATTTGGCTGTGCGGACAGAGATTCGCCCTGCGTATCCCTAAAATATCAGCAGCCCTCTGCAACAAAATCCCATCAAGAATGACATGTGAAATAAGCTATTGGTAGTAATTAATAAGAGCCCACCCTGCACAGTGTGTGCCCACCACCTGGAGAGGCTCACACGTCCCCCAGCTCCGGGCTCCAGGTGGATCCATGTGAGGTCTGTGGCCTCATGAACTGCTCTCGCTGGGTGCAGCATTATCAGCCCTTCAGCTGCTTCCTTCCCTACACAACCCCCTGGAAAGGGGCTGGCTTCTCCTGCCTGTCTCCTTGCCCCAGTCTCCAAGGAAGAACGGCTGACAGTTGCCCGGCTAAATCCAAATTTCAGCGCAGGAAGGACATCCTGATTTTCTGGCAGGGAAACCCAATCTTACAGTAAAATTGAGGTGGCTCCTTCATCCTTACCCACATGGATGCAGAGGTCCAGATCCAGGCTGGCCAAGCACCACTAGTTTAATGCACCTCCATGGGCTGTATGGAAAGATACAGTGCTTGGCTGCTTCTGCCCTGGAGCTGGGCAGTGTTGAATCCCCATCCCTAGAGGGGTTTAAAAGATGTCTGGGTGTGGCACCTGGGGACACCGTGGCCTTGGCAGTGCTGGAGGAATGCTTGGACTTAGTGATCTTAGAGGGCTTTTCCAACCTTCACAATTCCGTGATTCCGTATCTGCGTGGGCTGTGGTTCCTGCAGCACTCGCAAGCCTGACCTTAAGTTAGACTGGCAAAGAGCTCCACTGGTGCTGCCACTGCCACTGCTCCTCACTCCCCTCAGGCATTAAGCATCATCCCAAAATTAATAAAAAGTTGATTTTTAAAAGTTGATGAAGTTCTCCAAGCTAAAGGAAAGGTTAATGCACTTCTCCATAGTCATACAACTTTCATGTCTGCTGTCATAAAGAGCTGATTTTTTTCTCCCATTTAAAAGGAGAATTTACATCATGAACAGAAATCCAGTAACGGGGACACAAACAGAAGCGAAGGGATGAGGTGCCAAATTTGGAGGGATGTCTGGGGCTTGATAAACCACTGCAGGCTTAACACAGCCAAAATAAGGCCAGACTCCCCACTGGGACCGTGGGACAGGCCAGACCTGGTGCCTCCCCGGGGGACGGAGATCCTGCGCCCCGGTGTAGATCCCACATTTGGGATTTGGAGCTCCCAGGCTCCATTCCTGCTGTTACCTGGCTGCAGCGCCGGCTCCAAGCTCACCGTGGGGAATCAGCCCTCTGAATATTCAACACCCGCAGCTCCAGGGCTGCCCAGAGCCAGGGATTTGCTAGGAAATGGAAGCTTTTTCCACTCCTTCCCAAAATTCAGATCAATGCACTGTGCTGTCTCTGGAGCCTGAGGCTGGTTTGACCTGAGTGTGTGTTTTGCCTCAGCTTTAATTAAACAAACACATTCCAGTTTTTATTTTGGAAGCTAATTGTGTTGTTTTAAGGAATTCAAATCCCCCTTTTTCCAGCCCCCAATTCCCAATGCTTCATGTTGTAAGGAGGGAATTGAACCCTCAGCTGTTTTCTGTCACCCAGCACGAGCATCTCTCCCTCCTGTCACATTCCTGTGGTTTGGCAGCCCAGGGCCTGGCACGGTGGGTTTTGGGACTGGGGAGATGCAATGCTGGCTCTGGAGAGCAGGATGCTGGAGATGTGGTGTTTTTGGGGCTGTGGGTTCACCCTTGGAGCCCTTTAGCCCTTCTGGTCCCTGGATTTAACCCCAGCAAGGGGATTTCAGCACTGACACTTGCCAAGGGGCGCTGGGCAACTTGATTAATGTTTGCAGAGCTCTGGGCAAAGAGTGCCGTGTGTGTGGACATTTTCTCATATTCCACCTAGGCCACAGTCCCCCTGGACATCCTGGCACTGCCTCATCAGTCACATCCATGGCTGCACAGAGTTTCCTCTGGCATCTCAGCCACCCTACCACCACCAAAGCCTGAGGAGGAAAAATCAAAACCCCAGCTTGTGCAGATTTCTGGTGCCCGGAAGCCACAATCCCAGCACCGCTTTTTGGCACGGAAGATCTCTCTTTACGGACTCGCTCGTCGAGCTGCCGCGCCACTCTTTTCTTTATGGAGCCACAGAAGTGTCTGTAATGAGAGATTAAAATAGTAGTCGTGCCCCGTGATTTATTTTTGAAGTTCTCGCCTCTCCGCGCGTGTAAATACCCCGGGCTGCAGGCCGGGATAAATAACGCAGCGCAATATATTAACGGGGGAGAACACAAAGCGCCGGAAAGATGGAGAAGGGGGAAGGCATTTGCTGGGTGGTAAGTTATGGGGCCTTTGGAGGCAGGGCAGGGGGAGGCTGAGCACGGGGAGGGTTCGCTCCTGCCTTCCCCCCACCGATAAATCAGCAGTCTCGCGGTGCTGGAATAAAATATGCCGGGTCCCTGTGGCGGGGTGGCACGCGGCGCGGGAGCGCGGGCCACGCAGGCTGACTGCAAATGGGGTGGGCCATCAGACGCTGCCATAAAACACCCCCTTGCCTCCCCCAGCTGATTATCAACTTCATGCATAGCAAATGACAGAGTGGGAGCGCCGGCGGCGCCTCCACCGCTCTGCCCGAGGTAAAAAAAAAAATAAAATATTTACAGACTGACAGGCTAATGGACACTTTGCCAAAGAGCCGTTCGAAAGAAGTAGTAAATGGGCCCGTGCTGATGCAGGGCAGCGGGCCCGGTCAGGGATCAGGACACACGGCACCGGATCGGATAACATCTAATTGGCAGGTCACATCCAAATGAGTGTAGTCATGCATCATCCGGAAGGCTTTCTGCTGGTTATAAAGACACTTGTAAACAATTCAGCCGCTGAACATGGCAATAATATGTTGATCCGGCATGTAATGAGGTGTTCCTGGAATCAATAAACTAGTCATGAAGAGCAGGGAGCAAGGTCAGCGCCTGCCTTTTTGATGACCTTTGCTGGCTGGTGAGGACATCATATACTCTGAAGAGGACTTTTCTCATATTGCAGAAGGCGCCGAGTGTCAGAACTTCCATTCGCAGCAAGCAAATGAACAGCCGGGCTCTGCATGCTAATGAAGTCCAGGCTATTTTCCACCTTTTCATCTGCACATTATGCTCTTGACTTTGGAGAAGGTGGGAATTAGGTTGGACCCTCGTGTCAGACTGCCTGATGGCTCGGCTCCGGAAAACTGGTAATTGAAGCTGATGACTGATGCGGAGGAGGCCTGAATTTGGAAATAAACAGTTTCAAGCACTGCATGTCATTTCTAGAGAGACTGCTGAGTGAATGGAAATGAGCTCCGTTTCGCCGATCTAATGCAGTTTCTCAGCAGGAAAAACACTGTCTTTGAGACAACAATGCCAATCAGTGAGATTTAAATGTCCCGGCGATAATGTAAGGAATAGCACCTGCCTCAGCAAACAGCACTTAGGGAAATGCTGCCCGTGCTGGGGCCTGAGACTGGTCTCCAACCCCCAGGACCAGGCTGCAGGAGCTGGGATGCTCTGAGGCCAGCAGCAGGGACTGGTCCTTGCCACAGAAAAGCCACTGGTGACACTGAGGAGCGTGGCTTTGAGTGATCCTAACTGAACACGGTGATCTCTGTGACACGTCTGCCCTGCTGAACTGCTCCTCCCCGGCAGGAGAGAAATCCTGCTGGCCTCAGCCCCACCATTGCTCTCCTTACCTCATGCCAGCCCAGCTGCTGGCCCCACAGGGATGAAAAGATGGGGTTTCTAGACAAGGTACCCAAAGGCCAGTAGGTTCAGCCTCAACTCTGAACACCCCAGCAGCTGGGAAACAACATGGCAGATGTTATAAACCCTCTCCAAGTCCTGCTTGGGCGTGTGGAATGGGGCACAGACATTCGTGTGCTGGGGCAGAAGTAGTCTCGCTGAGCCTTCCACGGCTTTGAGGTGTTTTCCTTCAGATACAGAATCCTGGCTTGGTAAGACCTTAAAGCCCATCTCATTCTACCCCCTGCCATGGGCAGGGACACCTCCCACTATCCCAGGTCGCTCAGGCCCTGTCCAAGCTGGAATCCTCCCAGGGATCCAGGGGCATCCACAGCTTCTCTGGGCCCCGTGTGTCCTCTGCAGGTCCCCCCCAGGCACAGGCAGGACCGTGACTCACCTGCCCCATGTTTCCCCAGCAGCCAGGCACCCACAGGCCCGTGCTGGAGGCACGAGGTGGGGTGAGCTGCAGGCTGGGGCTCCCCAGAACCCCTCATGCCCCCAAGCAGAGGGGGTCAGCATCCCCCCGAGCGGCCACATCCCGCTCCCCGCTGCCGAAAGCCGCTGGCTGTGCCCTGGAGGTGGCTGCAGCAGGAGCGGGTGTGTTTGTGTAATAGTTTGCAACCCTTCAACATGAAAGGATGGAGACGGATGCGAGTTATTATTATGAAAATGAACCGAGCAACAGACAAAAATATTCAGGAGATGTAATCTGCTTCCCTACAATGCGCTCGCAGAGAAGAGCACTTGGCAGACAGGAGAGTCGCCGTCAGATACATTGCCTTTTGTTAAATTGCTTTTGCTCTGACAATGCCTTTTAAAACCACATGCAATCTTAATTTAAAATACCCAATACCTCAAGGTATAGGGGCCCAGTGCTGGTCTCCAGCTTGGGATTTGTCCAAAACTATTCCCTCAGCTTAATACTGCTATTCCTCATTTTAATCACACAACAAATGCAGGAGCCTGAATTTGCTTGTAAGAATCCATCACTAAAAATTAATGGGGCATGGGTTGATTCCCCTGCCTGCCACCTCAGTGTTGCCCAAATCCCCAGAAGATTTGCCCAAGGTTTTCCGGAGGGGCAGCTTTGACACGCACGATGGGCGGAAAGCAAAGCTCAGTTTTTTCATCTTTTTAGGAAATGGTTAATGGTGAGGAAATTCCAAATGTGGCAGGGCAAGACACTATTGCATTTTTATTTTCAGAGACAGAGTGGTGGGGAAAAACCCCCAAACAAACCAAGCAGCACTTGCACGTTGCTGCTCTGTGCCCTACTTCACTCCTGGCTGCTCCCTGGCATGGAGCACGAGGCCTCCATGGACCAAGGGTTTGGCTGTGGGTGCCAGCTCTGCACTGCTTCACTCAGCACCCAGTAGAACACCCCACCACTCCCTCAGAGGCCTCTGGGTGCCAGATTTATCCTCTGCCCATGGGAGCTGAGAGCCTCGAAGCGTGTGGTGGCATTTTGAGGGCATCCTGAGGAAGGGCAGGCACGTGTGTCCAGGCACGACGCTGGCTCCAGGCTCAGCCCATCCATCAGAGCTCCTCCGGCCTCCCACCTCCACAGATAACCTCCTTCCCTATGCTAATTCCCTCAGAACATTATGCAGACTGTTTATATTTCTCTACAGCCAGAACAGGCTGCTGACACAAATCAGCCATTAGCCATTCACACTGAGGAGTCTCCGCTAATTGTGCAGAATGTAATTAGTGATTATGTAATATCTAAGCTCTTGCAACTGTCATTAATGTCCACTATTCACCAGAGATAGTTCTTACTGAATTAGGGAATGATTACTGCATGCTAAATCTACTTAATCCTAAATATGCTAATTAACACCGCCTGCACTTTAGACAGTGGTTAAAAGCACTAGTCACCTCAAAAAAAGGCTCTGATACACCAGAACCCAAATTGCCTGCGAAGGATTTTCCCTCAAAAGGTAAATTTGTTTAATTAAATGCTGTAGTAAACTGTTGGGCACAGCCCTTGATTAGTGCAGCCCAAGGAGGGGCCTTCTGGAATGATCTTGTGAGGTGCCACTGCAGGGCAGCAATGTCCTGCAGCATCCCAGGTTTCCTGCAGCGTCCCAGGTTTCCTGCAGCATCCCAGGTTTCCTGCAGCATCCCAGGTCTCCTGCAGCATCCAGGTCCAGGCACAGCCTTTCCCCCACGCCTGCCAGTGCTCCCCAACAGGCCTGACATGAGCAGAGCCCAATGTAAAACAGCTTTCCAAAGGCTCTCCCTCCAGGATTAACCACCCCACTCCTTAGGTCATAAACAACAATATTCCTACAGGCAGATATAGGAGCTTCCCCTCAATAAATTCTGGCTTAAATCCTAATTTGAAGATCAATTGTGTAATGTTAAGATTGATTGTGCAGAACAGACTCCAAATATTAAATGCTAAATAAATGGGATAAACAGAGCAATTGTACAGGTTTGAAAGGTCCCTTTCCAAGGCCTGGGGTGTTTAATGTATTCTGTGTTTCTGTAGGAAAAAAAAAGATATGGCTGTCATGAACCCCAGGATAATAGCAGCCTGTGATTTATGAAGATTCCTCCTGCTTATATATTTTAGATAAATAATGCCCCTGTGTGTCTCTCTGCACTCATTCATAACCAAAAGCTGCCCGGGCTTGTGCAGGAACCTTTGGAATCAGCTCAGAGGGACGGGATAACTCATGGATCAGACACTGAATAAGTCACGGCGTGACAAGGCCAGGGGTGCCCCGGGCAGAGCCACGGAGCATGGGCACACCTGGAGCCAGGGGTGTGCTCCAACAGGAGCAAACAGAGCCAGAGGTGTGCTCCACACAGGAGCAGAGCCAGGGATGTGCTCCACACAGGAGCAGAGCCAGGGATGTGCTCCCCACAGGAGCAAACATGGCCCAGGGGGCAAACACGGCCCAGGGACCTCGGCTTGCCCACCATTGCAATCACCACCTTCACGGAAATGAAAGAATTAGCCACACAATGAACCCCTAATTGCCTGGCAACAGCATTTAGGCCCCATTAGGTAGATTTGTAACTGCTTCCAGAGAAATAAACTCCTGTGTCATTAGATAACAAGGGAAGAAATAGGTTATTTCCTTTTTGAAAGGTATGAAAGCTTCCAATTGCCTGATGTACGTGCTCAGTAGATTATTTTCTGTCATCTCAGTTAATTGAATTTTACCCATTGCTCTTAGAATTCCTCCCTTTCGTGTAAAGGTTAAAAAGTTCAGAGGAGTCATATTTTTGAACGGCGTCCATTTATCGCACGAGCCAACCCCAGATGCACAAAGCGCGCCAGGAGAAGGGAGCAGCGGCCAGCAGTGAGGGGATGGCTGCAGCATCCGGCTGGGCTGGCCTGGGATCAGGGAAAAACGTCACTTGTCAGGCAGCCTCCAGCTGGGACACGGCCGGGAGCCACCGGAAGGGACCTGCTGCGAGCTGTGCGGTGACTGCACCTCCTCCCCTGCAAAACCAAACTGGAGAGCCAGAGTTAAACTAATTGCTGAGGTTGCCCTCGCCAGGGTGCCAGCTGGGATGGAGTGCCACGGGCATCAGCCAGGCATGGGAGGAACCCGTTATTCCAGCCCTGCTCCGGTGGTGGCTCTGTCACCCTGTGTCACTCTGCCCACCATCGCTAGAGGTGCCCAGCCCTCACTCTCAAGCAACCCCCTCATTTCTGCCTTTCCAAAGCAAACCTAGGCAGACATTCTTGCTAAATCCAGAGCATGTGTCATTCCTTTTATCATTGCTCAGGCTGCTGCTCTTAAACTTCACCATCTCCCCCGAGACACTCCCGAGAGGCAGCAGCACCTCCCATCCCCAGCAGTGCTGCCCTGGGGAACTGAAAACCAAACTTAAACTTCTGTAGGGAGCTCTGGTTTGGTGCTGTGGGACATTTGCTTTGCAGACCAGCATCTCCCAGTATGAAAGGGCTGGCTTGGCCACAGAAATATTACCGAAACCATCATCTGGTGACTCCAGAGCCACTTAATTTTAAACCCTCCTGAAAAGCCGGCTCCATTTTCTGCTTTGGTGGAGACCAATTCCCCGCGCTGGCGTAGGAGAATAGATCAGCCCCGGCAGCGGGGCGTTGTTATCCAGCTCCCAACTATTATGACATAGTTTCTATCAGAGCAGTTTTCTTCTCAGCCAGTCGAGTGGAATGATCCCTGAAAGCCGTGGTTTGCGGCAGGGATGCGCTCGGCGCTGTCAGAAATCCGCGGCTGCCCACACGCAGGCCAGCAGCCGGAAAACAAGGACGTGGAAAAGGGCCTGCAGAGGCACTGGGCAGGGGGCAAGCAGCAAAAAACCCAGGGATGGGAGGAAGAAAAATAAGTATGGAGAGATGAGTAATGTGGAGCAGCCAGGCCCAAGGAATGCTCCTTCCCCAAGTCTCTGAGGTGCTGCGTGTGTCGGGAGCTGGGCGTGCCTCCTCCTGCCTGCCAGCCCAGCCTGGGCACAGGGAAATCTCCTCAACACCACAGGGGCATCTCAAACCTCAGGACTGGAGGGGTCAGCCACTGCTCCTTTTCCCCAGGACTGAGGGATTCAGGACTGGGAGGCCTGCTTTGGAGAGCTGGATGCCAATCCAGCCTCTTCTTCGGCTGGTTTATGGAACTCTTGAGGAGGACAGGAGAGGCCCCACGTCACCTCCAGGCTCATGTGCAGGGCTCTGACCCCATAGATGCATGGGGGGCCATTCCCCCCATTTGGAGAGAATGGGATTGGGCTTCTGCTGCGCTGGGGCTGGTGGTCCCCAAAACCCATCCCTGGTGGGCTGGAGAGGCATCACAGACATCAGGGAGGGGGAGAAGACGGAAGGAAAGAGCAAGGCTGCGCTTTTCCACGCCGCCTTTTTGTTTTATTTGGTTTTAATTGCACCCCAGAGCCCCTCGTATTAAACATCCCTAATTAAGGAGGGCCAGGGAGTGGGTGGTGGCCGGAGTGAGGCGGGAGGCCAGCGCTGAGCCCCTCCACCAGCAGAGCAGTGCGTGGGGATAACCTTGTAATCTACAGAAATCTGGGAATTATGATGGATATTACATAAATCAACCCCCCTGTGTCAATAAGGAAAAAAACATTTTTTAAAAGAAAAGCAGCTGATAATTAACCCTGAGAGCACGGGTTTAACCCACATCACCTTGGGGAAGCGCCCGGACAAAGGCAGGCATTCATCCCGGCCTTTCTCATTTAAATAACCCGGCCTTCATTGGCTCCTGAGGGATTGCTCGGGAATTGCTAAACCGGAGGTTTGTTCGGGTTTGATGTGTAGTCGCATTGATTTCCCCCTCCCTCATCTTAATAAAAGGCATTTTATCGAGCCCTGGAGCGGGGCAGGGCGAGGCATCCCGCAGTGGGTGTTTGCCAGCCCACAGGAGCTCTGCTGACACCTCCAAGCTCATGGAGCTGCAGGATGGCTCTGAGCAGCATCACCAGCCCGTTGCTCATTAGGAAGAACCTAATTATTACTTAGCAAACCAGCTTTGCCCGCAGAATCTGTGGCTGCCCCTTGGATGGGGCTTGGAGCAACCTGGGATTCTGGAAGGTGTCCCTGCCTGTGAAATGAGATGAGCATGAAGGTCCTTCCAAGCCAAATCTTTCTGTGATTCTCTGCATTGATTTTGAGTCTGCCTTTTGGCTTTTTCAGAGGCCCACAGGATCATTTAGTTTGGAAAAGCCCTCTAAGATCAAGTCCAAGCGTTCCCCCAGCACTGCCAAGGCCACCACTAACCCACGTCCCCACGTGTCCCATCCATGCATCTGTTAAATCCCTCCAGGAATGGTGACTGCCCTGGGCCGCCTGTTCCAATGCCCAACAGCCCTTCTGGACAAGTAGTTTTTCCCAATATCCAATCTAAATTTCTGCTGCTGTGACTTTTGAGGCCATTAATCCCACGGTATCCCCTCAGACAATCATCCGGCCAGTTTTGCTCTCAAGGCACCCAGCAAACGTGCCAGTCCCTCACGTTGGTCAGACCAGGCCCCAGGGAAGCTTCTCCAGCTGATTCCTGCCTCCCTACCATAATGCTCCTCGCTTTTCCCCTGCATCCATAATTATTCACAGGGCAGCACCTGAAAACTCACACCAGTCCTGGTCTTTCCTCTCGTTTTTCCTCTCTACAAGCCATCTGTGTGTGCGAGTGCTGGAACTGGGATAAAAGACTGATAGCTCAGGGGAGAAAGCTGCAGGCTGGAGGGAGAGCTCCTGCAATGCTCTTTCCTCCCATGGCTGCTGCTGGAAAGCCTGGCAGGGATGTTCCTGCGCATGGCTCTGCAGTGCCCACACAGTGCCAACACCTCCTGTCACCCACAGGGAGTTCCCTGTCCAGGTCAGACACTGCTGGCAGCCCCACATGGGCCAGAGAAGCCGCACACACAGCCCTGCAGGGAGGACACACAACCTGCCTGCATCGCCCTGCTTGCAGAGGGCTGCTGCCAGTGATGGACACATCCTTATTCGTAAGTATTTAATGTTTCTTAGGAAGCACTTCTAAAAGAAATTGGTATGTAATGACAGCACTCACTGGAAAACAGGCCGATTATAAAATGCACTAACTTATCTGGTATTCATTTGAAAAGTAAATGGATGCAAGTAAAGGTGAGAGTTCACTACCAATTCAAATATTTTGCTCTAACAGGCTCTAGCACTCCTACTTTAATTCAAGCAGAAGCACAAGTATGAATAATCAAACTGGATGATGCTCATCAAAACCTTTGTGCCTTGCACCATTTCAAATGGTCATTGAAGCTTAATGGCAAAAAATTTACATTATTCCTTTAATTTGTATTCTGTTCCTTCCTTCTGAGTGATGTGATTGTGATTTTCTGTTGCCGGCTGTATTATTTTGATGCAAATGTTATGTGCTGCTACAGTCCAATTTCCTGCTTCGCCCTCCCCTTTTCTTCCCCCAGGAAAGAAACGACAGCTAAAATAGTTCAGAATTGGGGAGGGATTCTGAAATAGTTCCTTAACTACCGCTCCCAATTAAAGCAAACAATGCAGGGTCTTGAAGCACCCTGAAAAGCTGAAAATTAATTATTAGCTGAAGGGGGAGGGAAGTGGCTTTGCTCCCCGGACCTTCAGAAAAAAAAAAAAAAAAGAAAAAAAAAATAGAGAGAAAAAAGTGAGGGATCCCAATTCTGCCTACAAAAGAATTAGAAAAGAAAATTTGTAATTCAGTTAAAAACTCCTTTTGCTGGCACATAATCACCTAGGGATGAATGCTTTATTGAGAGGCATGGGGCTGCAAACCAAAGCTTTGAAAACAGGAGGCCCCCGGGGTGCTCCCGGCACGTAATATATGCACCGACTAATTTATTGCGCTGTGACTAATTTCCATTCCTTGTGCTCGGAGTTGCCTGGCTAATTACAGGGATGTTTTCTTAACTTGGGTAATTGCGCTGCCCGTGCGCCAGCCCCACGCTGGCTTTGATGCGCCCCCATGGGGTGGCTGCGCGGGGCACCGCCCTAATTAGATTGGCTGCCTTAATTAGGGGAGATGGATGTGGGGGTGCCCAGCTCCCCACCACGCAGGCACCAGCCTGGCAGGGCAGCAGGGTGACACCCAGCCCCAAGCTGGGTTCTTCCACAACCAAAGGACATCCCAGCGTCCATGCCATCACCCATCCCGTTCCCACCAGAAAGGCCAAGCTCCCAGCAGGAGCATCCCTCCAAACACACAGGAGGGGACAGCCCCGTGTGCCCGTGTCACTGGGGACAGCCCCGTGTGCCTGTGTCACCACTGCTTTGCTCAGCCCATCCCCAAATCCGCTGCCTTGGTTCTTTCTGTGGTGGTCACACAGTCGTTATTAGGCAGATAATCGCTTCCTTGAAATAATTCCAGCACTCAGCTCTAATAAAAAAGATTTCTTAGCAAGGACCCTCGGTGAAAGGGGCTCAGCGCTGCTCCCTGCACGGTCTGGGTCAATTGGGTTCTGCTCTGTCCTCTCTCCAGCCCAACAATTGCCTTTCACCCACTGAAGAGTGGCCCAGGACACCCATCCAGGGCCAGTCTTGAACACTCACCTTAATAAAAGCTTGACATCTGAAATTCTGCTGCTTTACTCCTGCCCTAGCAAAGACTTGGTCAAGATCCTGGAAAATTAATGTTATATCGGTTAAAACCCATCCCCTGGCAGGGAAGGCCAAGGGAAGGTGGCAAACACCTCAGTGCCAGAGGGTCCTGCAGGTCTGTGGTGATGGAAACTCGTGGGAAGCGGCGCTTCCCTCTGGGATGTGCCAGCCTCTCTGCAGGACTGGGCCATGGCCGTGTCACCCACACCCATGGGATCCTGGGAGAGATGCCAGGGAGAGGCCGTCCAGCTGGAAGACTGGGCAGCACCAAGAGTCCCCAGGTGGTGCCCAACCTATGGAATTCCAGCAGTGGGCTCTGACAGACCCTGCGCTCCTCCAAGGTGACTTAAACCCTCATCCAGCTGCAGACACTTTCCTCCGAGCACTTGGAACCTCTGGCAGCAGAGGAAACAGTAATTTTTTTTTAAATATTCAAATAAACAAACCAAGTGTTTCAGCTCTTGTTCCAAGGACCTAGTTTCACACACAGAGACACACCTGAGAGAAGGAGAAATTCAGTGTCTCTACCCCAAAGTGAATTGACATGGACACCCGGACAGGGGTGGATCCAGCACCGCAGATTCTCTCCACAGCTGCCCAACCAGGCTCTGGGTGCAGCCCTCCAGCAGCAGGATGGAGGGCTTGGAAGAGGTTTGGGAGCTTGGTTTGTTCACCATGAAGCCAGCTCCATGCAGCCTGTTGTGCAAATCAGCCATTCCCAGGTGGATTTTGGGGCAAGGAGCCTGTGCTGCCGGCGCGCAGCGCACGGGGCTCTCGTGGCCCGCCGGGCACCAGGGGTGCATGGGAGATGCTCACGTGTGTGAAGCATCTTCTCAGGCTCACGCTTGCTGTGAAAAAGGAAATAAAAAGAGCCTCCCCCCCTCCAGCTGCCTTCGGCATCTCCTTTCTAATAACTTGGCATATTCACTTAATACAGGCCAGCTCCTTCCAAGTCGTTAGCGGCGGCGGGAGACACAGCCGGAACGCTGACCTGGTTTGCTTGCCAAGACAGAGCAAAGAGAAACCTTCACATAATCATTTCCAAACATTAAAATGGCTCCATTGTCATTATAGCTGAGAGATTGAATTCGCCTCATCAAAGCGGCGTATGACAGGTGACTCAATAGGCTGGTGCCAAGCGCGGAGGCAGGAGATTAGCAGGGCACTGATATCATTATTTCCGCCTATCACAGATTCGGCAGGGAGGCAATTGTAATTTCTGGGCTTATTAGTCTGCATTCGCAGGAAAAAACCTGGTGATAAACCTCAGTGTGACAGCCAGGCATTTGTGCAGCAAGTGCTGTCACAGTGACACTTGGAAAATGCCAATGTGGATACGTTCTCCTAATCCCCCCTAATGGAGGTTAAAGCCTGGCACAAAGGCACTCTTATCACTGATCGGGACACTAATAACATTTGCATTTTTAAGTTAAATATAGTAAGTAAAGAGTAAGTCTCCTCCTCACGGCTTCGGCAATTAACTCGGCCTCGGAAGGATGAGAGCCGAGCGGAGATTCCAGCCAGGAGCGCTCTCTCCCACGGCGGGTCAGGATTCCCAGAGCTCCCACCTCCATTCTGGGTGGGTCAGCATTCCCAGAGCTCCCACCTCCATTCTGGGTGGGTCAGCATTCCCAGAGCTCCCACCTCCACTCTTGGCAGGTCAGCATTCCCAGAGCTCCCACCTCCACTCTCGGCGGGTCAGCATTCCCAGAGCTCCCACCTCCATTCTGGGTGGGTCAGCATTCCCAGAGCTCCCACCTCCACTCTTGGCAGGTCAGCATTCCCAGAGCTCCCACCTCCACTCTCTGTGCTCTCCGTGTCCCGGGATGGGACCTGGCAAAGTGAGGGAATGCTGGCTGGTGGGGGCTGAGTAGGGCTGCTGCCCTTTCCCCCAGCAGAGGAGATCCTTCCAGGGCTTTCACACACTTTTACAAGTGGTTTTGCTTCAGATGGACTCTTAAAAAACTCTTGGGATTTGTTTTCTGCCCCTCGGTGCCAGCTGGGCTTGGGGCTCCTGTGGGAATTCCTCCCGGACACGAGCCCGGCACGTGTGCCACGGGCGTGCACACACACGCTCTCCACAGGAATTTCTTAAGGAAAAGAATAATTACAGGTGGTAAACTGTTACTTTTCCACATTTAAATAAGAGACCAATTAAGAAGACTATGTAATTCAATTCTGGAGTGAGTGCCACTGAATTCAATTTGTTTCAGGTCAATGAATATAATGTGAAGTTATTAACAAAAAGGTCAGGGACTGCATATAAAATATACACACATGACACAGGCAGAGTAATTAGTACACATTTCACATGTTCTGCTGCTCAGACATATGGTGTAGAAAACCTGAGCGGGATTAGATGGTAATAAATGTTCCCCTCTCCCTCCCACCAGCTCCCAATTTAAATAGGGTTTATGGCTATTTCCCCGGTGTTCCTGGGATCTGCCCGAGGCTGAGGACCCACAGCCCACAGAGCAGCTCTGGGGTGGGGCCCTCAGCCAGGGCAAAGCTCCCAGGAAATCTGGGACTCTCCCAGGGCGAGAGATCCCCATGGAGCAGCCCAAGCCACAAGCCAGCACGTGATGGTGCAGGGACAGTTTTTGGGGACCCCAGGGCATGCCAACAGAGCCACACCTTTGTGGTGCCCTCACCAAGAATCACTCTGTTTCTCCATGCCTGTTTGCTACAAGTGCACACTCTGTGTGTGAAGTTACTGCATTAATGATAATAAAACAGTCAAATTATACAGTTAAGTGGTGGTTGAATTTGAACAAGTCCACAGCACACATTAAAAAAAAAAAAAAGAAAAAACAGGATAATAAAGCCTCAAATATGTTTTTGACCCTGAGACTGAGTATTGGACACCTGGATTCTCTTGCAGGTAAAGATGCCTTTCATAGGGGAGGAACATGAGGACTTGGGGAAAATTCCTCTGAAAGTTACAGGAAGAAATCCCAAGGTGCAAGAACTCTGCCCAGCACCAGAGGTGCTCTGGTGTCCAGTCAAACCTGCTAGGGACTCTCTGCTGGTAAAGGACAACCCAGATGTTATGGTTTGTGTGCTCCAGAATTTTCCTTGGCATCTTGTGTTCAGAATGAGATATGCAACCCATTTCCCAAGTTATGCTTTACCTCCAGTGCGGCCTGATGTGCTAAGGAAATGAAGTAGTTTGTGTATATTGATTAATAATTACCATTTACGACTGAACCTGGGAGCAGAATCCTCAGCTGGAGATATTTATTTTACCCATCATTCCTGTCTGGGTTTTGTACAGCTGGCTGCAGAAAGCAACAGGAAAAGCAGGAAGTGGAGAGCTCCAGGAATGGTAGGGACAGCCCTGGATCCACACACGTTTAGGATTTGTCTGCAAAGAGGGAACTGTGAAGCGACATTGGCTCGTACAGGTTCAGGGGTGAATTACACCTGAGACGGGGGTGTTAATTAATGTTGCATTGGCCAGGTACTCCAGTCAGGATCCCATCTCCAGAGCAATCAGCAGGATTCTCTGGGTTTGCTCTGAGGAGACCCAGGTTAGTGCTCACAGGATAGCCTGTCCTTAAACTGGGCAGAGGGGCCTTGTGAGGTCTGGACTGGCCACAGCTCAGCTCTTCAGCTGCCTCAGTCTGTCCCTCACCCCATTCCCCCCTGCAGCAGCCCCCATGGAGATCCCACTGGGAGATGGGGCTGCAATCAGCAGCAATCCCAGGCACAGCAGCAACCACCAGGATTCCCCACAGGCGGCACCTCCCCAGCACAGCTCAACCTCCCCAGGCTGCTGGGACAAGGTCTGATCAGTGCTGCTGAAACTGGTGGATTTCTCCCCACTTCCCAAAATCCAGCATCCCATATTCATCCACAAGAAGAGGAGTGGACAGAGGAAGGACAGCTCAGCAGGTTGCTGAATATACCATGTGGAGATGCCAAAAAAAAAAAAAAAAAGGGCAAACAAACAGGAGAAATCTATTTTGCTGTTAATTAAGAAGTCATCCCCTCCTAACCGGTTTGCTCTCCCCCTGATTCCTTGGTCTTTAAAAGCACTAAAGCAATTTAGTAAAAAAGTTAACACAATTTTACTGTTTGGCTGTGTTGGAAGACAACAAGCAAATAAAAAGCAGGGAAATAAATACCTACACAAAGCCGTTGTTTTTTTTCTTTTTCCCTCCCTCTCCTTTTGAATCTTCTGTTTCTCCACACTAAAACCCCACGGCGCGACTCCCCAAACCTCCCCACGACCACAGCGGCTCCCAGCAACATCTCTATCCCTCTCCATGCCTGGGGCTGGGTTTTGTGGGCACCCCAGGGACGTGCCCAGCATTTCCCCATCCTGGGGGTGGGAGCAGACCTCCCAGGCTCGGGCCACCGCCGGGGCCACGCGTGTTGGGGACAGGAGGGGACAGGAGGGGACAGCGCGCTCCCCGCCCGCGGGGTCGGCGCCCCCGGCCCCGGCGCCTCTCAGCGCCGCCGCTCCCCGGCGCTCTCATTAACTGAGGATTGCGAATGGGTCAGCAGATCTATACACTCCTGTGTTCCCCGGCCTGCTTTATTTATTTCTTTCTTTTTGCAGGATGCTGAATAACTAACCTTTCCCTCAATAGGCAGATTTAAAAAAAAAAATAGGATCCATCGCACAGCAGCAGGATAGCCTTGCTCTGTTTTGACCTTTCTGAAATTAATTTCCCAATCTTAGCTTTCAAAATCAGAGATTGAAAAGACCTATTAGATCAGCCAATCCATCTTATCACTAGCACGGCAGCAAGCAGAGACCCCAGCCAAGTGCTTCTCTATGCAGGGAAAATATTCTGGAATAAGACGGGGCATGAATTTAAAGTGAAATACCTGTTCCGGAATATTCTGCACGTGGACACGTACTCTGGAATAACTGCAGCTGATCCTGACTTTGCTCAGTTGACACCTGGAGCCGTCCACTGGAACAGAGGGGAGAGAAAAAAATAATCCTATTTTAGGATAAGAAGACATTTTTGTGGGGCAGGTCTGGGAAATAATTCTCCCCCGACCCTTTTTTCCCAGGCAGGCTGTCGCTCACAGGGCAGCACCACCAGGGAGGAGAGGGATGCGTGCTCAAGGAAATTCTGCCCTGACCTGCAAGGGTGTGGATCAGGATGCAAAATTCTGGTCTGCAGCTACTCCAGGAGCCTGGGGTGTTAACAGGCACCTCTCCCAACCTGCAGTGTAGCTCCTTTTCTGGGAACACTGCTCTTTTCAGTGGGTCCCTGCTTTTCCAGACAGCAAAAAACTTGGGGGTAAAACCCTGAATTTTATTGTTTGCTGTCCTGGCCAGCACTGCCAGCCCATGTTGGGGGTCCCCAGGAAGGCTCCTTGGTGAAGGGAGTGCTCCTGCTGCCATGCATCCCTCTCCCCCCGTTGCCCTTGGAATATCTGGGGCTCTGAAGGCCATGTTTTAATGCCAGCAGTGTTGATCTGGAGGGAACAGGTCACCACCCTGTGCTGACCTTGGTGTCCACCTCCACCCTGCCCCTCACTGCCCAGCAATGCCTGACAGGCTTGGACATCTCCAGTGTGGCATTCCCAGGGCTCTTGCAGACGTCTGCAGGGTTTGGATGCACAGGGCAGCACGGAGGGGAATCCTCCTTCTCAGAAACGAAGCAGGCCTTGCAGCAGGTCTGGTTACACCAACCTGCCCAACCCTGGCCATGCCCAGGTGGCTCGGGGAGGTGGTTCCAGCAGCAGCAGCACATGGAGCCCAGGTGTGGCCTGTCCCCTCCGGAGCGATGCCACTGTCACAAAGGGACAGGGGGAGTTGCTGGCGACGCCGAGCGGAGCCGTGGCTGTCACGGATATCGGTGCTGGGAGACAGGAGAATGCATTCCAGGTGTGTGGAAAGCAGCTTCTCCCCATGAAATGTGATGGGAAGGAGCCTCTGCCGACACCTGCAGCGAGCGTGTGCGCCGAGGAGCTGGGAGTTAACACCAGCAGGTGCCTGGCAGTTTAAAGCCCTGCTACATTTCCTCTCAGCTCTGTGGTGTGGTGAACAGCTCCGAGTCTTTTTCCCATGGAAACCCCTCTGTTCCGCCTCAGCACCCACCATCCCGGGGGGAAGAGCTGCCACCACCCCCTGCTCAGGGAGCACCGAGAGCACACAGCAAACTTTGGGCACTCAACAAGTCCTCTCCGCACACAGCCAGGGCCAAAAGATCAATATTGACACTTTAGATGATTTCTCTCAATTTGTTTTTTCTTCAATTGTTGGGGCAAAGTTCCACTTTTCCAATATCTTGGGTTCTCGGCTAATAGAAACAAATAAAGCGAAAGCTTCTGTCCACAATGGGTGAGGAGCATCCATTGTCAGCGGGCGCTAATCGGATTAAATTGGCTCCTGGCTCTATTGCTCGGGGATAACTCACTCCTAAATTTTTTCCCATCTCAAGGGGATGGGCCATTGTTGCTTTCCCCCCCCCTTTTTTTTCCTATTTAAATCTGACAGATAGAATGAGGAACGGCTGGAGCTGACGGCTCTGGGGAACAAAGAGCAGAGCCCAGCCCGGGGCCCTGCCTGGTGCCGGCCCCCCAGGGCCCTTCTCCCGCTTGGGCATCACCACTGCTGCCCTCTGGAAACCGCATTTAAAGCCTGGATGCGGCCAAGCAGGGAAAAAACCTGCGGCTGTCCACGCTCAGGTCGCTCCCCATTAGCATTTTAATCCGTACCCCTGGCACAGCCCCTTGGAAGGAGCTGGAGCTGCAGCAGCAGCAGCCACGTTCCAGCGAGCAGCCCGAAGAGAGAGACGGCCTTAAATAATGCCACCTTCGCAGGGAGGCCCCGCCAGCCGCCAGCTACATTTTTGCCCGGAGTCTGATAATTTTCAAAGCTATTGGCAACCTGGGAATTTTCCTGCCTTATCACCAGGGCTCAGCTAACTTCACTAACACTAATCAGAGCTGGAATCATTCATTCAAGGATTGCATGATCATGTTTTTCTTTAGCGGTGACAGCTGCCTGAGCCGCATTAGCAATGCAGATGAGTCAGCCTAATAGGTTAATGCAGAACACGCGAAAATTAGGTTTAATCCCCAGTGAAATAATCTAACATTTTCACATTTCTTGATGTTGGGATAGAGACATTGGTGGTGACTCAATTAGGTGTAATGTAGATCAAAGCAAATTTACCTTCTGGCTGAACCTTCCCCGTAGTTTAGATAGAAGAATATAAGGGTTCTTTACTAATTGGCCAATGGCTGTGGGGAGAATTGTACGGAAAGGGAATCGCGCTCCGGATCGGGGTCTGGAACGGGGCACGGGCTCTGCCGACACCAGGCTCGGTGCTGAGAGTGCAGCCCCTGCTCCTCGCCGTGCAGCCTCACAAATGAAGACGTCTGGGGGTTTTTCTGCAGTTTTATTTTACTCCCCCCCCCTCCCGCTCCCCCATTCGTTTTTAATGTCCCGTGCCGCAATATCCCCGGCGAGGTTTGAAAGACCTTGTGCGATAAAAGGAGCGTATAAAGGAGAGGAAGAACCCCACCCCGTCTAATGTTTCCATTCCCGGGGAATAACATATCAAACAGCAATCGCTTCCAGTCGTAAAGGGAGGGGAACAAAAAATTACATGCCCTCAGTTGCCAAATTATTTTTTTGCCTTGACATCTTAATTCTTAATCCTTGTGTGTGGTCAAATCAGCCTACTATAGACAACCAATCAAGCAATTATTCCTAAATTATATTTGCCCAGCTCACATTGATTGGTTATTCTTTTCTTATTGGGTAAGCTCATTAATTCCGAGCAGCTTGCTTATTATGCTTTCCACATCATTTTCCTTCGGAGCCTATCTACTCACACCAGCCTGCTGATGTTTCAAGATGCCACGCAGAAAAAAAAGGCCGAGTGATCTATTGCATTGTCTCTTCCAGCAATTACAATTCACATTGCTGATTAACTTTGATGTGAAAACTAATGAGATAAGGCAAGTTATCAAGGCGGACCTGATCGTCATCTCATTTATAGAGCATTTGCCATCAGTGAATGACAAAAACTAATGAAGATGTATCTGACAGCAGGCTGAGCCGCGGCCGAATTTCGTTTCTCATCAGCGAGTGCTCTGCTTCGAACTCATCAGTCTATCTGAAACATGTGGAAATTAGCTTAATAATGAAAACACTTCATCCAAATAGACAAATGTTTACATTAAAACAGCTACGTGATAAATAGATGTTAAAGATTTTATGCCTTCTTGAGTCTAAACAATGGAGCACAAAATATGTTCTCATATTCACTAAATCATGCCCATAAAAGCTCCCTCCCCACGTGCCGCCGCCGTACCTGCAGCGGGCTCCCCTCTCTGTGGCTCGCGGAGATTCCCGGGCTGCGGCTCGAATCATTCGGGATCCAACTCAGGGATGCCCGTGCCAGCACTGGGCAGGGACGGGGGGGCTGGCCCTGCCCACACCTGGGGCACACGGATCCCAAAAGACGCTTTTTTAGTGCTTTTTTTACTTAGAGGTGCTGCGCGCTGACATTTACCCAAGGTAGAAAAAAGGGATCCGGTTGGCCCCCGGACAGAGTGTAAAGCAAGCACAGGCATAATTCATGTAAATACAGCAGCGTTTCTTTCCTGAGCCGTCACCAAAAAGCCGCCTGCGGTATCAGTCTAGTTTAGAAATGTTGTGATAAAAGGGAGGCAGGCAGAGCTGCTCCCATTTTTAATATTGTGGCTTTGGTATCTTTATTTATGAGAGACTATTTCATATTTGTCGGGCACTATTTCACACGCTTCTGCTATGTCCAAACGTATCCCCGAGATGTTTTTGCATCTGGAATAAAATATCCGTCCACAATGCTGGTATCAGAACAACACTATTTCTAATAAAAAAGACAGGCATCTGCAAGGCAGAAGAGTGAAACTCTCGCTTCAAAAATTATTCTAAAAATTGCCATACTTCAATTAAAAAAAAAAAAAGAACTGGTAAAAGATTCTCTTCCTTTACCATGATATTTCCCTCTCCCTGAAAAATCTATACGGACAGGCTATGAAGCATTGCCTCCTTTAGGAAAAAATCAACCCCGAGCACGTTATCCCCAATATAAGAGGAACTTTAAATTTGATTTTAAAAAACCGATTATCCAAGCGGCTTGGGGAAAAAAAATTTAAAAAAATTAAAAAAAACCAAAACTAAAAAAAGAGAGCGTTTGCAGAAAAGGCACAGGAGCTCCTATAAATTCCGTGCGGCGGCGGCTCCGTGGAACACCCAGCGGAGCTCCCGGCCGGGTCGCGGTGCCCCCAGCCCGTTCCCTGCGCCCCGCACTCACCGCATCCCCAGGCCCGGCCCCGATCGGGCTGCCCGGGCATTGTGCGGCGCAGATTAGCCCGCACAAAGGGCCCGCATCCCGGCTAAGTTAAAAGAAAAGCCTGCTAGGAAGCGCCGGCGACAAATTACTACTTCAGCGCTGGATTAAATGTAAAAGCCCTTCACAGAGCTGCAGATAAATCCTGCGCGCTAGAAGGAACCATAAAAGTACTCGTTCAAGAGCTACAGGCACAAGTGGAAAATTGACCCCAAAGATTTTTTTTTTTTTTTTTAAAGTAGGCGAAGTTTATAAAATTTCTGCCGCCGCAGCCGGGAGAGGGTCGCGGCAGCGCTCCCGGGCACCGGAGCTGGACACGTCCGCGGCCACTGGAGCGAGCATTCCGTGAAATCCCAGCAAGGTTTGCTTGGTGCCTTGGAGGGCTTTTGCTTTGTGCCTCTCTTGTTTGTTTGATTTGCGTTTTGTCGGGTTTTTGGTCGGGTTTTGTTTGGGGTTTTGGGTTTTTTTTTGTTTTTTTGTTTTTTGTTTTTTTTTTTTTGTTCCCCTTTTTTTTTTCCCCGCTTTCTCTTACCCAGCTAATGAAGCAGAATGGTTTCGCTTTCACCACTCGCGCACAGAGTGGGAAAGCACTGCTGCCATCCTCATTTCCCTTTTCCCTCCATCCTTCCCAAGGCTGCCGTGAGACCCCCGCATCCCGCGGGATGCTCCGGGCGGGCCGGACGCCGCAGCCGCGTCCCTGCGGTGCCGAACGACTCGCGTCACCCGGGCACGCTGCATCTCTCCGGCCGCACAGCCATTGTTTTACATGTCTCAAGTGCCATCCCGGCCGCGGCAGCGGCCCTGCTGGCTGCCCGGGTGTGCATCTCCGTGTGCCCGCACGCAGGGACGGACGGGGAGAGACGGGGATGCTGCTCCTCCCTCCCCCTCCCCGGCCTTCATCCCGGCCACCTATTTTAATAAATAATTATAGGCAGCTAAAGGATTTCTTCATTCCAAAAGGTCTCCCCTTCACATTTCTCAGAGGTTCAGCTCAAGGAGACACCATGATAATAAGGCTGACTCGGGATCCCTACTCCACAATGTCATTATGAGCTACCATTTAAAATGAAAAAAAAAAAAAAAAAGTCTGTATATTATACCTAAAAGCATTACAAGGTTAGTGTCTCAGCTTGGGGAATATTTAATGCTGCTGGGAAAGCAGCACTGCTGCTCTGAGGAGGAGGAAAAAGGAGAAAAAAAACACAACGAGAGAAAAATCCTTTCTGAAACACAAGCCTAGAAAAAAGATGTTGGGAGCGAGCACGGAGATCATTTGCATTTCCAATGACTAGGACTAATCCTCCACTACCACATTTATATTTTCTTATTACTTTTCCTAATTGTCTCCTTTTTATTTTATTTTATTTTTTTTCCCCTGCTTGTAGCTTTTCCTCCTGTTTCTGTTCCCAGCTCCCCTTATTGTCTGGCTCAGGGCTGGATCACCCGGGGCTGCTGCCGGCCCCTCCACACTGCCCAGGCCACACAGCCAGGAAAGCCTGGCTGCCTCACACACACACACAGAGCCTGGGTGATGCACCAAGGAGCTTGGCTCTCTTAGGGTTTGCTAAGAAACATTTCTGGAGGCAAGGAAGGGCTTTTTGTCTGGTGCCCGGGGCATGGCACAGGCAGAGAGCAGCCTCAGCAGTGTCCCACCCCTGGCATGGGCACCTCAGGAGCCAGCCAGCCCTGTCTTCCCCTGAAAGCCACCTTGGGCTGGCAGGGAGTGGAGAACAGACCAGCCTGAAGCCCTCAGCAAGAGACAGCACCCAGCCAGGGGGGCTGTTCCCAAAAACCCGGGCTCCCCGGGCAGGGAGCTTGGCGTAATCCCCAAACCCTGCTCCAGAGGCTCTCAGCTCCAAGCACTGCCTGAACTGGGGCTGTGTCTCACCCCCAAGTCACAGCCTCTGTCTCTGTTGAGGAAATTACACAACTAAATGCCTGCTCGAGACCAGCCACTAAACCGCTCCCACAGTATTATCCTAAAATTTGCTAATAGTGGCTCTTTCACATAAATTAAGTGATAATGAAAAAAAGCCTCCCTTTGAATTTATATATATTTCAGCAGAGAATAATGTTTTATTTAAAATAGTTACAGCGTGCCTTTTGATTTGGAGTTTAAAGTAAATAATATTTGTACATCTAAAACATACTCAAGACAAATGAAAAGCCTCTAGATGCTTTTGTATGAGATGCTGAAGAGCTCTACAAACTTAAAAGCACAACCTCAATTAAGCCCATCTTCATCTGGAAAAAAAATTAGCAACTGAAAGCTGAATATATTAGATAATGCACACTTGCAGGAGAGCATTCTCTTAGCAAAAAATTCTTGATAACCAACCTAAAGCTGGCCTTCGAGTTGCTCGATGCTAATTTTGTTTGAAACTGTTTAACTAACTCTGAATAGATATCCATATTCAACAAAGACATAATTAATGGCAACCTTTTCTTCTGCTTAGAAGACATCATAACAAGCAGAAAAGTACAAAAAGATTTTTATAGTAACTAATTTAAGGACAAAGGGTTGACCTCTAGCATTTCATTAAATAAATGGAGCGAATGAAAGAAGAGTGACAGTATTCATCCTTGTTCAATTCAAGCAGCCAATTTCAAAATGCAAATCATAATCTGCAGATGTTGGAGCCTGATATATTTTTTTAAAATATCATTTGTTCAATTTAAGAACATCAGACATTTGAATTTTAAATTAAAAAAAAAAACCAAAAAACACAAAAAAACCAAACCAAACCAATTCCCAGCTCCAGGTTGAGGCGCAGCGTGACTGCACGCTCGGAGCCGGGGTCTGCCGGGGCTCTCCTCCCTCCCCACCTCCCCAGCCATTCATTTTCGACATTATTCTCAAAACCTTTTAATGGAGAAGTTCTGCTAAGCTGCACATTATTCCTGATTAGCACAGCTGGCCGGTGCTGCTGCCTCTGCAGCCCGGGGATGACCGAGAGCAGCTCCGCGTGGAGCCCGGCCAGCGGCTCCAGCCTCCCTCCCCACCTGTGGGCACCCTGCTCCCAGCGACCCAGGGGGATGCATTGTCCCTGGATACGCTCCCATGGCACAGGGACAAGTGTCCTGGCTCTGGTCCCCATGGATGGCAGAGCTCCAGGAGGTGACCAGAGCACAGGTGGGGATAACAAGGGGAGGTGAGCTGGCTCTGAATTTGGGAACACAATGCCAAACCTCCAGAGCCGGGTTTTCTTTCAGGTGCCAAGGTGCAGTGGGAAAGGAGGAGATTTTGGCTGGACCATGGATGATCTGCAACCCTTTAGCAGGGGAGGGAGGGATGAAGTCTCAGTGTCCAGCTTGGCACACACCTGTTCCACGGGGCTCTGTGGAAGTCAAACATGTGCCAAGGCACACGGGGGGAGCCCGGGGGAGCAGCTCCAGGCCAGTGGGTATCACACAGTGCCATGAGTACAGATCCATGGAGGGCTTCCTTCCTCATTCCCTTCAATCCCCTGAGAGGGAAGGAAATTCACCTCTCTCCCCCAAGCTCAGTAGTGACATTAAGGGACACTTTTAATGCGCCCAAGGGGACCAAAGGATGCCTGGCCACACCTGACACAACGGCAGCACGAGTTCCTCCCTTCTTTCTACACCAGCTCAAACAGCTGTTTCCAGGCTTGCAGGGATAACCCACAGGGCCTGGTGGCACTGTCGAGCCTGGACATGTGTGGAGTTTGGTTTCTCCCAGGAAATGGCTTTAGGGTGTTTGGGAAGTGTTTTTGGAGAAGCACGAGATTTTAACATTTATTTTGGCCATTGAAGCACACAGAAGTTTCTGGCCTCCCTGAACTGGGTACAGTGGACCAACAGTGACATCTCCTCAGCGAGAGCAATTCCCTTCCTTCCTTAATAAATGGAAAAGATCCCACATTCCCACCAAAGGGCCCCTAGCTACCGCTAAGTTACAGTGAAGCACAACCTCTGCAAAGGCATGTATATTAATTAAATTGCTGCTGATTAGGACCCATCAGAGTGTGCAGAGAGGGACTGAAATAAACGCCCAGGACCATCCCTGGGGATAGGAGAGCAGCAGAGAGGGACTGAAATAAATGCCCAGGAGCATCTCTGGGGAGAGGAGAGCAGCAGAGAGGGACTGAAATAAACACCCAGGAGCATCTCTGGGGAGAGGAGAGCAGCAGAGAGGGACTGAAATAAACGCCCAGGAGCATCCCTGAGGAGAGAAGAGCAGCAGAGAGGAACTGAAATAAACACCCAGGAGCATCCCTGGGGAGAGCAGAGGAGAGCAGCAGCGCTGTGCCGTGGCCTCACCCCGGGCAGAGCAGAGCCATTTCTGAGGGCAGTTTTGTCCCAAGCCCTTCCCAAAGGCCACGAGCCCATCCTGGCCCCACTGGAGCTGGGCACGGGCAGGAAGAAGGGCAGGGCTTTGCCAGCCCTCCTACACAAACAGACCCTGCAGCTGTCGCAGGGCAAAATAAATGACTTCCGGAGGTTAGGGAGAATAAATGAATCCATTCAGGCATGAGTGAAGGGGACATTGTTTTCCCCCTCGAAAAAAAAAAAAATCCCTCCCCAACAACCTATATATTAAGGTATCAATGAACAACAAATTCATTCAGTTATGACACAGGAAATCTAAAGCAGAATGGGCTGCAAAACAAACTCGATTTATCTGCGCCACACACGCAAGAGGAAAAAATGCCTCTTGTTGGCTGCTCTGCCAGGGCTAGGGCTCCTCTCGAGGATTCCAGCCACACACAGAGTGTTTTCTGCCACTGCTTTAGCTGTGGGTGCGAACTTCTGAGATTAAGATTGTTCCCTTAGGTTTATCCTCTTCAGGGACAACGTGTGCACAATACGCCTTTGGAGCGCATTTAAAGCCAGGCTGCAGATGCACATAATCTCCATCCTCCTGCACCACAAACAGGAGATGTGGAGGTTTTGGTTTGGTTTGTGGTTTTGTTTTTTTTTTTTTTTTTAAAGGGAGAGGAATTACCCATTCAAAGAGAAACCGAGTTTTTTCACTGTGGAAACCTTCATTTTTATATTAGAAAAGGAGAAGCAAAAACTAAAAGGCTCGAGCCAGACCTGATTCCTCAAAACAAGCCAGCAGCTCCCTTCTCTCCCAGCTCTCAGCAGCAGCCCTGAGCCCACCCAGGGGGCCCCATCTGCTCCACTGCATGTCTGGGCACATGCTGAGCCTGAGGGGACACCCCCAGCTTCCAGAAGGACAGAGGGACAGTGCCTGTCCTACCCTTGGCATTGCCACGGACGCACTTCCCTGAGCCCACTCCCCTTTGCTGTCCAGCACTACAAACCCGAGACGTGGCTGAGAAACAAAGCCCATCCTCCTCTTATTTCCGAAACATTTATGCTTACAGCTGTTTTCCCCAAGTAACGTTAAAAAAAAATCTCTTAAAAATGAGTGCAGCGGGTCAATCCTGCTGTAGAAATGGAATTGGTACCCAGCTGCAAGGAGCACTCGGCGTGCAGGGGAATAATCCAAAAGGTTTTAATTAGGCAAAGCAGCAATAAATGAAGGAATATGAGCTTGGATGAGAACACTCAAACGTATAAATAACTGGGAAAGGCGAGATACGGAAAGGGGAGATCTCCCTCCTGCCAGGGAGCCCCAAAACAAGGCAGGGCACAGACCCCTGCGGGGGCTCTGCGGGGCGCATTAATGCCGAGCACATCCCCGGCCCCATGAGCAGAGCCAGCAGCCCACCCCTTCCGTCAGCCGCTGACTTCCTCCGCGTCCCGGACAGCTGCACGTCCGTCTGTCCGGCCGCGGCTCCCGAGCTGCCCGCCGTGCCCGGCTCCGGAGGGGTCCCCGACAAAGGCGGGATGCGCCGGGCGCGGGGCTCCCTCCCGGCCGCTCCTTAGGAAAGCAAGTCACGCTCCCGCGACAACTGCTCCTCTGTGCCTGTTTGAACTGTCCCTCCCAATTAGCAGTAATAAGGGACTCTGTAAAGATGAGCAAACACAGCGCATTCATTAGTCCCGGCGGCCCCCGCCCTCCCTGCTGGCAGCCCCGGGAGATCCCCAGGGCACCGCTCCCGAGGATGCCGAGCGCATCCCGCCCGGCCCCAAAGGCAAATTAATGACGAGCCGCTCCAAGAGTTTGCCCGAAATTATTTTATTCTGCCCGGGAATTGATTACTCCCGGCCTGGAAATATGTCCAAATCAATACACCGAAGCTCAGGACGAAAAAAAAGACATGCTCTAGCCCCATTTATTCATCCACTTTTTTGAGGAATGGCACATAATTTACTGGGTCGGAATTGCTAAGCCTTTCCAGAGCGAGGACTAATGACCAGCTGAAGGGAAGCAATGCCTCCCATCCATCTCCCAGGCGAGTCACGAGTCCCCACACGCTGCTGGTGATGACCTTGGCAGTGGCCAAGACGCCCACGGTGACAGAATGTGCCTGAGGCCATTGAAACATGTGGGTCGAGGCAGCCACCAAAGGAAATGCTTTTAAACCCCCCCAAAAGGATGACTGGTGCCCAGGTGGGGGTCCCTGCACAGCCTGTTCCTGCCTGGCCAGCTGGAGTAGTCAGTGCTTCAGGGGTGAGCTGAAAGCGATGCCGAGCGTCCACCACAAACCCTGAAACTCTTTGGGCAGCACCTGTGGCCGGGTCTCAGCACTGCACATCAACAACCTGCCCTACCCAGGGCGTGTGGATTCAGCTCCCCAAAGCAAATGGCACTAGGGACACCAGGGGACAAGGACACCCGGGGGGCTGAGCCCCAGGCCTGGGGGCGGTGGCAGCAAGGCTCCCCGCGCACCGTGCGGGTGACACGTGTCCCCATTTGCCAATGCTCTGCATGCTCCACGGGGTCCTGCATTTTCCAGGACATTAAACCCTCCTATCCCCCCTGGAAAGCTCGGTGGCAGCTGTCACGCTGCTCACGGCAGGTGGGCTCCTGCTGCACACCATCAGTGTCACTCCCCAGCCGCTGGCGGGTGAAGGACGAGGTGGCCCCGGTGGCCCCAGGAGCTGCCAGCACCAGCACTGAGAGGCAGCTACAGCAGCACATCTGCATGGACACTCATGGGGCCTCCTGTGCACTGCCACCCATGGAAAGGACACTCCTGATTGTGTTAAAACAGGAGAGCTCAAACCTTTCTGCCTGT
Source organism: Agelaius phoeniceus (assembly GCF_051311805.1). Lineage (NCBI taxonomy): Eukaryota > Metazoa > Chordata > Aves > Passeriformes > Icteridae > Agelaius > Agelaius phoeniceus. The sequence continues at coordinate 111,545,224 of NC_135267.1, read as the reverse complement.
TGTGAGCCCTTCAAGCAAACATCTGCATGTAAAACAGAGACATGAAGCAGCAGAGCGCTGCAAAAACCCAAATCCAGGGATTGCTGGCTTCCCCTTGAGCAAAGCCCTTCCTACCCAGGCTGCTCCGGACATCTCTGAGGGCATGGTGTCCTCAGAGAGGCCTGGGCAGCCTTGAGGTGGAAGAGAATTCCCCTTGGCCCCGTCTCACAGATGAGAGATGCCAGGGTGGGAGAAGGAAACCAAGGAAAGAGCAAAACACAGTGGGGTTTGCAGCGAAGCTTGCTGAGCCCCAGCTCAGAGGCAGGGCAGGGAGAAGAGTGGGTTTGCACCCAGAGAGCCCAGCCAGGCTCTGCCTCCCTGGCACTCCTGGTGAGCCTGAGCTCCCCAGCCCGAGTCCATTGCCAGGGGCTCCTGGGCACAGCCCAGCTCTCGCCCTCCTTCAGCTGCACTTGGCTCTGCTCACAGGGGATCTTTCTAGACTGAAACACTGCTGCTCCCCCATTCAGAACGGGAACATCTGTGAAAAGGGATCATTCATAATAAACTTGTGAGTGCTGGGTAGGGGAAAAAAAAAAAAAAAAATACTCGTCCCAGAAAACAACACGGCCTTTATTTTTCGGTGCGGCCGCCTGAGCCTGCAGCACCCTGGAGGGTGGGGCAGGGAGGGCTGGGGGGCTCAGCTCATCCCCCTGCACCCCCAGCCTGCACAGCTCCCCAGGCACAGCCTGGTGCAGCAGGACAGGACAGCAGGGACACATGGCAGGGCCCCATTCCTTCACTCGCCTCCCTCCCAGCCTAACAGGCACAAATCCCCCCATGTGGCAGCAACACAAACGAGTTTTATTACTCAATAAAATATTTGAAACAAAATAAATGGTTTTGTCAAACACTATATCTCCTCAAATAATAATGATGCACCAGCTCACCGGGAAAAACAACCAACATTCATATTCTGTGGCAAAGGTTTATTTCGCCTCCCCGAGGAGAGGGGAACGGGCATCTCAATTCGGAATTCAGACACTGTATGGGAATACAGTAACTATAGTTCTCGGAGGGTTTGTGTAAATGCCAGCAAAACAAACCCCAAATCAAATTTATTAGCTGGTGGAGATCTCTAACAATCTTACACAGTGACTGATGAAGCCGTCGGGGAATTCCTTTCAACATTTAGTGATTTAAAGCCCCTACAGAAACTTCATTGTCTGCTCCAAGACAGAAAGAGTTCCTCGGTACCCAGTGCTGCTCCGACAGCAGCACTGGGGTGGGTGACATTGCCAACGTGTGCTTTCTTTCATCTGGAAACATTTCCAGGAATCCTAACATCCTGTGGAGTCCTGTGGAGCACCATAAAGGGAGGAAGCACAAATGAATTAAGAACTGCAGCCTGTGTCCTGAAGGGCCTGCCTGTGTTTTGATGGCAAGGTTGGGATGTTCACTTCTGCCCCAAGTGTGCCTCCAGAACCAATCTGGAGGTCATTCCCCACATGGATCAGCCACTGGCCACCCACAGTCTGCTCGGCAGGGACAGGGCAGAGCTGCAGGTTTTGGACACAGCCAGGTCCCACCAAAGTGCAGGGTGGCAGAACCAGGCTGGCTGTGCCTCAGCAAGTCAGATCTGCTCTCTGGGAAAGCACCAGGGCTGGGAAAGCACCAGGCTCCCACTCCAGGTGAGACAATGCCCTTCCTGAGGATGCCTGAGGGGAGGAAGGTGAAGGTGAAGGCACAGCTGTGCCCTCAGAGCACCCACACCAGGCCCGCTCCCACAGAACTGCTTTTAAAAGCAAACCCTGAAATGCACAGCTCTAATTGCCAGGTTTTTTGTCATGCATGTTCATCACTGGGTCATTTGCATTTTAGCTGCTAAAATATCAAGGGGATGTTACTTAATCAATCACCGCAGCTCACAAAGTCCTAAGTGAGAGAATATTTTTTGATTGTCTCTGCTTGTATCTAAACATCTCACAAACCCGCCAGCCAGTTCTTCATTTCAATTAGGGCAATGCTGATCGTTAGCTAACTAATAAGGACCAATTTTCTGTCACAACTATTTCCTAATTAAATTCAAAACAGAGATTTCTAACCCAGATGGTCAGCAATGCTGCAGATTTGTTTAAATTTGGTATCACAGTAACAAACTACTAATTAGGGTTTGTAAATACGCCAATTCCCTTATGACTTAGTTGTTAGTAATGCATACAACCGGTTTATTAAAGCACTAATTGTGTCTGGCTTTACTTGGGCCTAACACATAATCCACTTATCACATACTGGTACCAACTCATTTTGAAGGGATTATGAATGAAATCATAAATGAGGTCTCGCATCCCTTTCCTGGTATGCTTAATAAAGGTTTGCTGTCATATTTAGATGGCATATTTAGATTTGCTGCCTCTGATGGAGAACGGCCCCGCAGTGACGCCGATGCTCATTCCTCCAAAGCCTGTTTGACACAAAAAGTTTCTGCCCCAGCTCCATTGGGCAGCAAATTGTCCCAGCAGCCAAGCTACTCCCAAGGAGCTCTGGCATTTCCCAGAGAAAACGCTGAATTGTTTATTTCTGAGGTCAAGCTCAGCCCCTCCATGGGGCTGGGGGCTCACAGGACCCCCGTCCCCTTGCCTGGAGACACTCATGAGCCTGGACCACCTTCCTGTAGAGGCATGGAGGGCACCAAACCTCCTGGATTTGGAGGATTCCCTCCTGCCCTTGCAGAGGGACAGCCCTCTGGAACAGACCCTGTTTTTGAAGGAAGGCTTTGTTCCGAGGAGCCCAAATGGGTGACACCCCACAGCTGGGGCACTGATGCCCCTCGGCGCCGCGGCTTTATCAAGAGTGCACAAAGTAGGAAATAAATGATAGATAACTGTGAATTGCAAGGTTATGTAAACATGGAGGGGGTTCCAGAAGAATCCTATTAAAGCATAAAAGAAAAGCGTGGATGGTTTATCACATCACTAAGACCCAAGAATGCATTAATAAATAGAAGAATAGATAACGAACCGTGGAGTACAAGGCTAAACTATCCGCTATTGTGAGGATCCTGTGACAGTAGAAACAATGAAGGGGAAGAAAAAAGCTTTGTTGGTCTGCCACCAGAACCTTGTAGTGTATCTTTTATAGCCCATTTTTAATGAATTCACAGCACCTATCAGTTATTCTCTGCCCAAATCCCTCATTTTCCTCCCTCTTGAATGCAAATTCCCATGCTGCACTCTGCCTTCACCATGACTTCCCCCGTTAAACTCGGGGGCTCTCTGGGTTTCAATGGCCTTTCAGCCACAGCCAGAACAGGTTTCTGCTTTCATATTTCCAAAGGGTTTTCAGGATGGTAACAAAAGTGGGGCTTAATGCAAAGCAGGAGTACCTCTGAGCCTTGCTGCATCCTTTGCTTCTTCTGTGACAGGAGGGTGAATGCTCAGACAGGTCTGATTCAGCCCAGAGTGATGATGCCTAGACGTGCCTGCAAGGGAAAAAAAAAAACCCAAACACATGAAAGCTGCTGCTCCTCTTGCTGTTTTCCAGCCCTCTGCAAATAACGCTGAGAATTGTTGGAGGGGACTTCATATTAATCCAAGAGATAGTACCCTCTTTGTAGACACTACTGAGACTCACTAACAGTTTATTTTCACTGCACTGAGGGGGTTTTATCATTAAATAAGGACCCGGGATACATTTACTGTAGATTACTTTTATTTTTACTACACTGTCGTTAGGTACAGAGCACTAAGGAGCCAGGGCTGACTATGACACACTCTGCAGTAAAACCCCACTGCCTCCAGCAGAATCCGAAATCCTGATGGACTTCCACGTAAAAAGTCCCAAGGACTCTGTGCTGCTGCGCTGGCGCTGGCAGCTGTGGCACCAACATCTTGCAGGAGCACGGCCTTGACAAGGCTGGCAGGGGCAGAAGAGGGTCTGTGTTAAAGATGGGCACAGCACGATGGATGCCCAAAGTTTCAGAGTTCTTTTGGTGGCAAACCCCACCTGCTGCAGGTCCCCAAACTGGGCCTAGTTTGAGGCTCACACTGGGAACTCCTCCTGCCTCCTTACTCTTCACATCCCCAGAGGATGCTGTAGGTAAGCAGGAGAAGCCAGTTGCCTTTCCCCACTCTGAGAAAATGGAATTCAAGAGACCTGAGTGAATCCCAAGCAGGAGGCAGGAATCTGGATTTGCCTTTTTCTGGACTATGCCCACTCGAGATCCCAGCAGCTCTTGGTGCCTGTCCCACCAGCGCATCCCTGTGAGCTTCCAGGGGGTCCTGCAGGACAGCCACACCACAGGGTCCCTTGTCCCTAGAGACAGGACAGGGGGACACCTCCCTTCTCCTTTGCTGGCTGCCAGAGGCGAGGCACAGGCAGGGAGGAGGCTGCCCTCCCTCCCCTCAGCCTAGAGCCTCTCCTCTGACCAGGAGGAGCAGAGAGCAGGCGGCCGCTCTCCCAGGCACACTTCAGGCCAGTGAGGAGTACAGCCGAGTGCTCAACAGGCTCTGGAAATAAGTGGAAGTCAAATAAGTTTGCCACTCTTTGTCCCCCTTTCAATATCTAGCTTTGATCAAAATCCTTGGATACTCAAGTGGTTGTTGACTTAATGTAGTAATGAGACATAGCCTTAAGTGAGGCCATTTCCGTGCCCATTCAGGCTCTCTGAGAGCAAGGGATGCAGGAGGAAAAGCCTCTCCTGGTCTCTGGGAGCTGCAGCAGAGCCCAGAGCAGAGGCCTGGCTCTGGCTCCCAGGAGAGGCAGCAGGAAGGCCTGGTGGCCACAGCTACACGAGGCACACTTCAACGTCCTTTTTGTGCAACACAGCCTCGCTGGCATGGTGCTGGGTGACACCAAGAAATCCACTGGAAACACCTCCTCCAAAAGCTGCAGCAGGTGGCCAGCTCCAGTGAACACCAGACAGCATTGTCACCATTGCCTCCTCCTGGAGACCACTGGGGAAGAGGGTGGCACCATCCCAAGGACGTGGACTGGACGATCCTAAAGGGATCATAAAGGGTTCTGCGATTCCCTGGCGCAGGCTATCGACCTGAGCAAGGCAGCAGGGAGGGAAGAGCCCAGGAGCCCTGAGAAAAGTTAAAAATTCTCCAGGTGACGGGGAGCAGCTCAGCCAATTAGGATTTTAATTCCCCTCGTTATGCACAGCCAGTCAATAAATTCTGCACCAAGCAGCTGCTCTAATTCTTAAGCCCATTAAGCCCTACATCTGATAGGCGGGCGGGAGGGGCTGCCAAGGGGCACAGACGGTGCTCCTCGAGATATGAAACATTTCCTCTTGTGCATCTGGGTCACCCCACCCAGCCCCACTCCGAACGGGTATTTTATGGAGGCAGCGAGCAAGAATTTATATAAATATCCTGCCAGAGACACACACACACACACCACATATGGAGAGAATAAAGAGGTGACTGCATGAGGGAGCGCTGGTGCTGCAATGGAGCAGGAGAGCAGAGCTGGAGGGGAGACTCTGGGATGGAGCAGCAGGATTTGGGTGTCTGAAAACAGAGGGAGATGGTCCCAAAGAGCTGGGCAAGCAGCCAAGAGGGAAGAAAAGCAGGATCAGAGATGCAAGGAGGAAGAAAACTCCTGGAGCAGCATGGCAAGCCCGGAGAGGGCTGGCTGCCTCTGAGGTGGGAGGAGGCCAGGAGCCACAAGAACAATTCCTGGAGAGAAGGGGCAGATGGCTGGATTGGAGGTATTCCCCCCACTGCAGAGATGAAAAGGCAGGAGAGAAAAGGGAATACACTGGGAGTGGAAAAGCCTTTGGCAGCCAAGACGGTTTTGCTTGTTAATTGGCAACAAGCTAACACATTAATTACAAGCTAACACATTAATTACAAAGTTACTGGATGGTCAGGAAAAACACTGGCAGCAGAGCAATTCGCATTCCTCCGGAGACTGAACAGAGCCTGCCCTAGGCATGCTGCCTCTGCCCACCCACATCCAGGATCTGAGCACCCCAAGGCCCCAGAGCCAGGCAGAACATGAACAGGGATTAAAAACCATCCCACCTTCAGCTGAGATCTCACTCATCTCAGATTAGTGTGAAAGATTAATTGCAGGACACATGCATCCAGACAAAATTTAATTTATTCTCTTTTCATCCCTTAGACACAAATTTGACAATAAGCTGCCCACTGCACATCAGGAAAACACCAGCCCTACAAGGCACTGCTCTCCCTGTCAGCTCCACAGGGCCCTGGATGAGAGAGCAGCCCTTAAGCCTTGATCAAGGCAAGGGGCATAAATGAAAGTTTGCCCTCCACTGATCTCAAATGGAAGAATATTTCGCTTTTCCCTGAACCTCCCAGCAGCTGGAAGGTTGGCGCACTTTGGTTTGGATTCAAAATCTTCTTCCTGGAAGGAGCTTATGGGTTCCAAAGCTCCAGCATTAGGAAGAAATTATTCCCTGTGAGGGTGGTGAGGCAGTGGCGGAGTTTTCCCAGAGAAGCTCCATGTGTTTATTGCAACTCCTGCAAACAGCACTAATAAGTTTGCTAATAATGGCACAGATCAGCGGCTGCTGCTGGTAAATTAATTAGGAACGGCATCACTGTGCTCTGATTAGTTGCCATCCTTCCACCTTGTAATTTTGTCACCAGCTCACATTTCAAACGCCACTAGAAGCCCACTCGAGCAAGCCCATCCAGAAGGGGGGACCTGCAGTGTTGGGCACATGCTCAGAACTGAGAGAAAATGGCTTGAAAACCTTCAGAGCTTGTCAAGGCCAGTTTATTCAAGGTAATTAATCTGTCGTTTTGAGAGCATTATGTATTTCCTGCACAAGCCAGCTGACAACACGAGGCTGCTGCAGAAGCATCTCAGTGTAGCGGGCCCCAAGAAGCTCAGGGATCAGCCTTTCCCCTCCCAAAGCACAGCTTCAGCTGAAATTCATCATTACGTGGATTGGCTTCTCTCCCTTGCCTGCTGGGGTTTGAACTCGAGGCTCTCTGTTTCCTCGCAGCTGTGAGCACCAGGAATTAAGTGTAAGTTTTAATTCCAAAGCCCACTGAACACTCCAAATCCAAGGAATGCACCTCAAAGGCCTGTGGCTGCAGGGACAGGAGCCAATACTCCAGATCTAGAACTGCATCCTTCACCACCTTAGCAGCAACACAGATGGGGGCACAGAAATCTTTCTGTCACTTCTGAGTTAATAATTTAGCAGGAAATGGGGTTCCTGATGGTCATTAGTATTAATTATTCTGCAATGCCCTGCCCCTGAGGAGAGACTGAGGACACTGTGACACGCCCAGTGATGCACTGATGTACCTGCCTGCCCACCTGCAGCAGAGAGAATTTTAATTGAGTGGAACCAGAACAGCCTTCTGAGGTTCTGGGGGAACAGGCAGCAAGCCCTGCCAGGGCTGTTCAGATGCTCCGTGGCGCAATCCCTGGGTGCTGCCACGGCAAATGGAGATCAAAAGCAACAATAGTCTGCAATCAAGGATATCTGCATAATAGTTTTCCTGAAGGATGTTTGTGCAGGTGAGCGAGGAGTAAAGCATTGTTTCATAAAATGGTAATTTCCTTGTATCGCAGACAATGAATCCCATTCGCTCGCCGGGGTATAATTCAATTAAAGGGGAGAACCCCACGCCAGGCAATGAAATCTATCGGTTTGACTGCCATGCTGCAAATCACACCAAGCAAGAAAATGGCGTTTGGTCCTGACATCATGATTTATTTCCTACTCAGTATCTTATAATTCTTACAAGATAAGCCAGGGCAAGAAATTATCACGTGTGCGTGGGGGTCGTGCCTGATCCTCTTTATTTTCTCTTCCCAACTGCAGGACTGTGTGTTTCAGCCTTATCTTTGAAGAGGCCAGTAAAATAAATGGAAATATTTCACAGAGGCCAAGCAACCCTTGCTCTGCACCCATGGCTGGCTCAGGCATCTCCAACATCCAGCCACGTCCAGCATGGGACCGGAGAGCCCCACTGCTTCTCTTCCCCCAGCCCACTGCCCTTTCCTCAGGAAGGTAGAGAGGAAGGAATGCTTTGCTCCATGGAGAACTCTCTCCTCTCTCCCACCACAGGGAGAGTCCCCAGCAGCTTGGGAGTGACAGGGGAAGGCTGTCAGCTGTCCTGGATGAGGCCCCAGCATGGAGCTCTGCCAAGGGGAGGCTCTCTGCTTGCCAGCCTAGGGACACTGCCCGTGCCCCAGCTGTGCCCAGCCCACCTCGCCTGCCCAGATTCTTCTCCCCTCCCTTGGCAGCTGCCTGTAAGGGCACCTCAGCACATCTCCTTGGCTACCAGCAGGAATGCCCGGGCAGGGGGACGTGCTGTGGGGCTGCTGCCCTCCTCAGTGAGCGTGTCAGGAACCCTTTTCCATGGACAATCTGTGAATTCATTGTCCACCCAACGCAGCTTGGCTCTTGGGCTGCCCATGTCACAGCCGCCCTTTGCACGGCACCAGGGGGAAGCCGTGGGCAGCATTACCAGACACACTTGGCTTCCTTCAGAGAGACTTTTTTAGCTAATTGACCCTCCTCCTCCTTCTTTGCTTTCAGGATCTTAAAATCTTCCCCCTCTCACCCTCAGGGGAGCATCTTTTCCTCTCCTTGCCCACACTCCAAATTCCTGAGCACAGGTACACAGACATTCATTCCAGCCTGTCAGCAGGCAAGGAAAGCTAATTAAAGTATTGGTAGCACTGCTGGATGGCATTGCAATCCTCTGCAACTGGATCAGATAGCTGTCTGGCCAAAAATAAGCGGTATTTGAATTTATTGTATTTTTATTGTATGCAGTTTGCCCCTTTACCACCACTCCCCATAACACCTCTATCACAAAGATGTCCCCACTCCATGGAAATCTCTTCTCCCAGACCTTCCCGAAGGGCTGTGTGTCCGCACAAACCTGACCTCCCAGGGAAGGCTGTTTTCTCCCAAGTGCCCTAAAAACTGTGCTAACAATGGGTGTGAACAGACAGGCTGGGGAAGCTGCAGCAGAGGACAAGCCACCCAATGTGAGTCAGAGGAATAGATGGGTGACAGTCGCCTTGTGCTTTCCACTTCACCCATTACCTGCCCGTGCTTTTCCCTCTGGGAGACACGGTTGCACCGAGTCACTCCAAGTTCTACCCCTGAACCAAAAGTTAATCTGAGTTTGAGAACAAAAGCAGCGCTGTTTGTCCTTGCATGCCAAGGACTATGACTATTGAAAGGGTTCCTCACTACAGGCTTGTCACTGTCCCTGCTTTAATCTCCTCCTCTCTTCTGCTCCCTGCCTCCCTCCTGCTGCTCCAGAATGCTTGGCCAGGCCAGTGGGATGCTCTGGGTGAGCCCTGCTGGGGAGCCCACGGCCCCTTCAGCTCCCTAACAAGATCATCACCTCCTGCCAGAGAAGAAACTCCCACCAAAAATAATTCTGATATCCAAACCCTGTTACGAACTGCTCTTTGACACAAACGGCCTCGGCAACCCCAGCAGATCCAAGCGCTGCTGCGGATCAGACGTGTTGTGCCTCCAAACACCTTTCTGAAATTCAGGTTTCCTTTTCCACAGAATTTATTGTGTTCATCTGCCGACGGAATACAGCAAAACCCGCAAACAGCCATTTTTAAGACACCCTGAGCATTTCAGGAGCCGGGGCAGCGATGTCACACACATTAACAGCTGGTGACAGCCCAGCGCTGTCACATTAGTCAGCGCTGCAGCAGACAAGCATTATTTGCCCATCAGCCTTGAAAGCTATCGCCACGACCTGGGAAAGAGACAGAGACAGGGAACACATGGCTTGGATGGAGTCACACAGAGCATCGTTATCGAAGTGAAAAACAGCTCGTTTCTAAAGCTGTTGGCGGTGGAATTCTAGGTTATCCAGGTTATCTCCCGGCCCGCACAAGGAAATCTTGGTGCAGCCATTATCTGAGAGCAAACTGGTTCTGTAGTTTGCAAAATTAATAATATTTAGCCCGCTAGTTTCCGTAGTAACCAGCCTGCCATCCCTCCCTGCCTGCCCGTGGCAAGGTCTCTGAAGCATTTCACATAGCACTTATCCATTTTCTTGCTCTCACCTCGCTCTCACCTTTACTTTCAGCACAGAACGCAACACAATCCACCGCCACTAAAGACTAGGCTGAGAGTCAGATTAAAATTATCCCTGTTTGCCCTGACCTCTTTTCTCTGCAGGTGAGAGTGTCCCCATTCAGCAGCTAAATGAAGCAGAAATGATGGAGTGTTTGTTTTCCCTGACTTTTCCTCAGCTTGCCAGTAAATTTACAGCCACGAATATGAAGTGTTAATTTAATGTTCCCACTGAGCATCTCATTGTCAACAAAGGCTTCAAACCCTACGAGAGGAAAAGGTTAGCTCATGCAGAAAATGACCCTTATGGCTTGATTGCCTTCTGGTCCAGACTCGCTGCGAGCAGAAAGCGGAGGGCTTTGACTCGCAGCTTAATGCATTTGATGGCGATAAATGGGAGCTCTCTGCTCGGCGCAGGGACGGAATCACCTGTAATGCTCACTTATTTGTCTGCACACACAATCTCCACAGCCCCAAAGGGAAGTGGCCTCGTTGGGCCCCCCCATCCCCTCCTCCCCCCGCCCCCCCCCAAACTAATTTGACAGAACCGAAAAGTTAAACCCTTCATTATCCTCCAACTTCAGCGGAAGGGGCTTGCTGGCTGCAGATTACAACAGGACAAATTAGCGGTGGCGTGAAGCATGAAATTGCTTTCTTCACTTGGCGCTTCAAAACTTTGAGGCCTCGGCTCTGGTGACATGCAGAAAAGAAAAAAGTTCTTCCAGGGAGGAGAAAGAACGAAAGAAAGAAGGAAGGGAAGGAAGGGAAGGAAGGGAAGGAAGGAAAGAAGGAAGGAAGGAAGGAAGGAAGGAAGGAAGGAAGGAAGGAAGGAAGGAAGGAAGGAAGGAAGGAAGGAAGGAAGGAAGGAAGAAAAAGAAAGAAAGAAGGAAAAGAAAGAAAAGAAAGAAAGAAAAAGGAGGGAGGGAGGGAAGGATAACCAAAAGCCTCTGTGGGCTTTTTGTGGCAGAATTATACATGCAGAAGGCTTCACTACCAGCACATTTAGTTACTTTGCCTGGAAAAAAGACCTTAATACTCACTGTAAGTAACATTTACAGACCTAACTTGTGGACCAGTTGGAGCAAGAGCCACGGCATGGTTTGTGCTACACTAACCCTGCTTGGGATCTTTAGGAGAAAAAAACCCCTGATGGTGGTGTGGAACAGGACACAACAATTCAAAAGAGACTCAAATACCAGATTTTCTTTTTCTTACAGCTAAAACCAAACCTGGAAGCAAGACAGAGATTATGACACATGCTAACGCACACATGGTGGGACTATTCACTGGGAAATCAAGCAAAACCCTCTATTAACAGCCAAAATGTTAAAAAAAATAAACACCCCAACCCCAGCCAGAAGCTATTGACTCAAAACCCACAGAAATGCTTTTCCACAAGCGTTTCTGAAAGCCCAGTAGCAGAGAGGATTTATTTGGGTGAAACCCTCTTTGCACTGCTGGCATTTGGACTTCCAAAGCCTGCCTGGAGTCAGAGGTATAGGTAGAAGAAAATGTCACCCACTGGCCCAGCAGTTTGCAGCCCATCTCTCAGTGCTTCCCAAGGCAGACAGGGATTTCAGAGGTCACAGCTGAAGCACTGGCATTTCATCAAGGACCTAAATTACACAAACGAGCCTCTAACTCACCCACAGGCTGGCTGTGCACCTGCTGGGAAGCAGCCCCTCGCATCCCACATGAACGCACCACTGAAATACCAACCCCAGGAAAGCCAGGGGAAGCCAACGGGGCTCACGGGGACGCGGAAGCATTCACAAATGCGGGAATTGAATTCCACAAGTGCCGTCTGAACAGAATTTCCTTCAGCAAGGAGCAGGCATGGGTGTCCCCGCGAGGAGCAGGAGTGTTTGCAGACACACAGCTGCTCCCAGGCCCCGATGTTTTATTCAGTGTGTGCTCAGCCATGCCAGGCTGGAGCTCCACGGGCTGCTCCCAGCCACGCCGCCTTTGGGAGCCATTTGCCGGTCACATTGTCAGTTAACAGGAGTCATTTTGAAAGCAGCAATTCAGTCTCTACAGTCCTTTCCTAACAGCATTTTCAGCCTGCAATTTGGATGATAGGAAAATTACAACCCTGCTGCACTATATTATGTGATATAAATGTTATTGCAATTAAGCCGATGAGGAGAAACCCCAGAAAACAAAGATGTGTCGTCGCTGCTTTCTCCGTGCTCTCTCCCCAGAAGCTGAGCAGTTATGGAAGGGCAGTGCAGGGGAAGAAGTCTTTCCATGAGCTGCAGGGGCTGCAGGACCATGGGAGCAGCACAAAGCCCCAGGGACATGCTGGGATTTCAGCCAACAAGTGATTTCCCTATGGCACACACGAGGGAGAGCTGCTCTGAGGAACAAGGTACGGCCAAAAGCAGTCCAGGCATCCAGGCATCCTTGTGGTGATGGAATAGGACATGGCAGGGCACTCTGGAGAGAATTTCCCACCAACTATGCAGAGATCTTCATTCCTCATCTCTTCAGCTCCCACCCATAGTTTCCTTCCCCCAGCCCAAGCTCCAAAGGCCTCTGGAGCATTTTGATGTATCTGGAGGACATCAGCCCAGGTAGCACGGCATCACCTCACCGTGCAGAGCAGGAAAATGGCATTATAGGATACCTGTGCTGTGGGTGAGCCAGCCCCAGGGTCACCTGCAGGCAGTGCTGCTGCTCAGGGACACTGCCTGTCCCAGACACCCAGCCAGCTCTGCAAAAACCTGGCACCTTCTCCACAAAGCCTCAGCTGGGCGCTGAGCAAATGTTTACTGACAGGAGCACCAGCCATAGTAAATGACTTTGATTTCACTGTTTCTGAAGAGGGAAAAAAAATAAAGCAAAAAAGGAGTCCTAGCACTCATCATTTACTCCAAGGTGCTGTAACCAGGTAGAAACTTGTCTTTTATATGCTGAACTGTGTCCATGAAAACACATTATCTTTAAGTGGGCACTGGAGGAACCACACTCAACATTGACTTCTTCATGCCATCGCTAACACTGGATACTTCAATCATTTGAAGGTTTAAGTGGAGATTAGCAGAGACCTCACCTGCATCTCTCTCTGGCAGTTCAGCATGTTTTGGGCATGCTCTGCAGCAGCAAAGCCCCTGAAAGGCAAAGCCCTGCAATCTGCAGAACAAGGTCTCTGTCACAAAATCAGAGCCTGGAGAGGCACATGCCAGATCCCACTGCTCAGGCAGCTCCTAAAGGGTGCCCAGCCCTTCCCCACTTGGCTGCAGATCCCAAGCCCGGCCAGCACCTCAGCAGAAATCCTGTTTCCTCAGCAGTGGATGAGCTCAAACGCTTTAAGAAATATCCCAAGCAACTCTGCCACGCAAGAGGCCTGAGAAACAAGACAGTTATTTCTTCCTTTTTATTCTTTTTTTTTGGGCTGCCAGGCCTGGACACTGGAGGATTCCAGAAACTGGCAATGGCATGTGGCTTCTTTGAACATCAGGAAACTGTGGAAAGCACCGGTTCCCATGATTTTGGGTGGAAGATCTCCAGTCCTCCAGCAGACGGATCAAGCCCCTTGCTGGCAGGGAAGCCGGGGTGCCCGGAGCTGGGCACGGGGCTCAGGCCCTGCAGGCTGGATGCTCCCCAGCCCTGTGGAAACCCTCCTGGTCCTGCCCCTGCCCTGGCAGCGAGGGGACTGGCAGCCACACGTCCCTAATGGCTGGCTGGGATGTGCTGCCACGTCCGGCTGATTAGCTGTGGGTGATCCGAAATGTCAAACCATTATGTGCGACAGCCACCGCCACCGGCGCACAACGCCCTCCTAATCATGGCCTTGCTGGCTGTAAGTGGGAAAGGTGATGCTTAAAACACAGAGAGGAAATCAGCCTGAATTACTGAAACAAACCAGCAAACCCCTTTGTTCCTGTCAGCCTTTCCTAGGCTGGCGGAGGGCTCGTGTCCTCGCAAGGCGATTTGCAATATTCTAACTAAGATTAAGGGCATGAAAAGCCTCCTGTCCAACCCCTGCACCCAGGTACCTGCACACCTGCCCTGCAATGGGTCCATAACTCTGCTCTGTGAATGCTCCCACCCCTGGATGGGAGGAAAATCCTGCTGAGGGCAAGGGGGACAAAGCTCCTCACAGCACCTGCAGCCCACGGAATAAACGCCCCCTGGTGCAGGGCAGGACAGGGGCAATCAGCTCCTCCTCACACCATTTGCTTCCAAACACAGCTCTTGTCCACATGTGCTCTCACTCCAGCACTCTGGAACAGGCAGCCTGAAAACACTCCTGGCCAAAACCAGACCCAAATGATGCCGCATTCAGCTACCGTCATGCTTGACACTTCTCATGATTTCTTGGGAAAATGTTAATTTGAAACATTTCTATACTCCACGCCAGTGCCACAGCAGGGAATAATCGCCCCATTTCAAGCTCAGAGCAAGGCTCAGATATAGGGAAATATTAAACAAGGATAAGAGCAAGAAACTGTTAAATGTCAAAAATATTTTACTGCCAGTTCAACAACAAAGTCTGGAGGAGATAAGTCTGTGTGTGTACTAATGTTATATAAAAAAGTGATTATTCAGCCCTGGGAACAGAGCTATTGATTCCAGTAACAAAGGGCACTATATAGACTACAGTGGGTTTGCTCTTTTTAGCCTGGGAAAATTGATTTTCTTAAACTTTCCCTTGAACCTGCAGTAGGGTTTAATCTGAACCTAAAGGAGCCTTTTAAGAACTCCCATAAATTAAAATGATATCTCTTCATTTGGCACATTTTGGGTTCCTGCTGTTCCAGCAGAGCCACGAGAAACGCTGGAGAAAGAGGTGGGAGGAAGTGATAAGAGCATTTTGTGACAGCTTCCCTGCACGTTTGTTTCCACACACTAGAAATAACATGTAAACATTTAGATGCTTGTTTCTATACATTAGAAACAATATGAAAACACTGAAAGTGACAATGGGTGAAGGTGTGAGCCCCTCACACCCAATTCTGTGACCATGGGTGAAGGTGTGACCCCTCACACCCCATCTCTGTGACCATGGGTGAGAGTGTGAGCCCCTCACACCCATCTCCATGACCATGGGTGAAGGCGTGAACACCCCACAACCCATCTCTGTGGCCATGGGTGAGGGTGTGACCCCTCACACCCATCTCTGTGATCCTAAATGAAGGTGTGAGCACCCTACACACCCCATCTCTGTGTCACTGGGTCCAGGGAGATGTGACCCCTCCCAGAGCCCCTCTGTGTGTCCCTGGGCCCCGTGGAGGTGTCCCCCTGCCAGGTCACACCATCCCCTGCCCCACACCCGTGCTGTGCCCTGTTTACAGCTCCCGCACACCGTCTCCTTTGTGGCCCCACTGAAAACCCGCAGTGTGCAGCACACCACTGTACATTTACGCTCTTGTTTTCCCCCCAGTGAGGCAGTAAATGACCTTTTATTCAAACAACAATTCCTAAAACAAAACCAAAAGCCAGCCCCTGGTCAGATGTGCGCGCGGCGAGGCAGGGTTTGTTATTTAAGCGGCAGCCAGACTGTGTGCTATGCAAACAAACCCCACGCTCTGTTCTCCCAACCTCCTGCTGACTTTGCAACTAATTTTGTTAGCGAGGAGAACACACTGAGCCTGACATCAATGCAGCAAAGAGCCCCGAGACGTTTGTTCATAACTTTGTAACAAACATTGATCAATCGATTTTTGCCCGCGTGGGGAGGGAAAAGCCCACAAACAAAACAAAACACATATGGGGAGATATTTTTTTTAATGGCACAAAGGGCAATTAGGAACCCAACCTTCCAGTGAAATGAGATTCCTTACAGTCCTCTGTGCTTTTAAGTCTTCCCCTTATGCTCAATGGAAGCAAAATCTACTGCCAAGCCTACAAAGGAGGAAAAAAATCAGCTGCAACCAAGAGATGGTCGGTGGGCCTGGCGCAGCATTTCTGAACGCGACAGAACAAAGACAGGTGAAGGCTCCTGACAAAGTGAAGGACACCCTATCCCACGTGCACAGCCTTTTGCACTGTGTATCAGATCAATGCAGAACCAGCAAAACAGAGAAAACACTAATTAGCTATCCAAAATAACTGAGTGCTGTGTAAACAGCGCAACATGAGCGTGTTTACCCAAGCCCACTCCTCCAGCTGTGCACCACAGCAGCACGGAGGGACCCTGGCGCTCCTCACCTGGCCAGGCAGGACAGGTGGCACAAGGATCCATGGGGGCACAGCTGATCCAGCCTGCATTCCCTATGGTGTCTGGAACAAGCTGCTCCCCGAGCAGCCTCCCAGCCACTGGCACTGTGGCTCTGCTCAAAGGTAGCTCATGGGCACATTTGATCACAGATCTAGGCAAAACTTGACCTGGGTATGTTTCAGCCAAGCTCCAGCCCTCAGCCCGGACATTTCATCACCCTAGGCAGGTGCCCAGGATCCTGCCTGCCCTTTTCCCAAGGTGTTCCTCAGCACTATGGGGTCAGCAGCCTCCCACCCCTCTCCTGCAGAGTGGGACTGTCCAACACCCCTGGAATGTTGCAAACCCACCTGGAACAGGAACTCCCACAGGAGGGATGCTGAGCCTGGAAAACCAAACAGCTTGGACACTGCAGGGCCCAGGGAAAACACCTCCTGCATGCAAGAGCCCAGGGCTGCCAGACACAGCTCCAGGGAAAACAGCATTGTGATTTCAGATACAACAGCAGACAGTGGAGAAGAAAGACAAAGCACAACTTCCAAAGTTTACTCTTGCAGCCCAACCAACAGCTCACGACAGTACTTCCTTGGCAAGCAGCTGTGACCTTATTTTTCCTTTGGAAACAGCCCTGAGGTTTCACTGACACAGACGATCACCTGCTCATTAGCAGGTCCCTGAGCAGGGAAATGCCACGGGGTGATTCCAGCACTGCCAGGCTGCTCCCGGGGAAGGAAGGAAGGTGGCTGCCCAGACTGTGTCCCTCCTACGGCCGGTGACATTTAGCCGGTCCCTGGGAGCTGCTGAGCCACAGAGCCCCTGGCTGTCAGTCTCCTGCTCTGCATCCCTGGATGCTGTAATCACAGCAGCATCCCCTCCCAGCCCTGCCCCTCTGCCCTCCTGGTTCCACACAATCCACTGAGACCCTCTGCTCCAACTCCATCCCTGCAGCCACTCTGCCTGGAACTGCCCGAGAGCAGGCGGTGCCACTGGGCAGGGAGAGCAGGGTTTTAAAGCTACCCCTGATAAAATGAGTTCTCCTAATAGTTCTGAGCGCTTCTACACTTATAAATACTTACAATTTTTATAAAACAGCACAGCCTAAAAGATTTCTGGTGGTGGTTGACAAGAGAAAACAGGAATGTTTTCCATAGATCGACCAGAGGAGCACTTGGTTCCTGCCGTGCTCACAGGCTCAGGTGCTCAGCCCCAGTGAAGCAGCCTCTCTCTTGGGACTTCTGCTGGTCAGAGTGACCCTGAGATAGGTTAGAAAGTCTCTTTTTCCAGCCTGGCAGTCGAAGAAGGAGTCAGAACTCTTCAGTTCTCGGTCTCAAGGTTGTTTATTGTTTCCTATCTATAAAATTCTTTCTCTGGCCTGCTGAGGTCTGTTCAGCAGGAGAGGCAGAGGCACTCTGGCTGCCCCCGGGGCAGTGTTATCTCTTTATACTAAAAACTATGTGTACATTATTTACCATAACTTTCCAATACCTATCACCTATGTTAGACAGTGAGTTTCTACCTTAAACCAATCCAAAAGTGCCAACATCACAACAGAAGACGGAGGCCAAGAAGAAGAAGAAGGAGAAAGGCTGGACATGCCCAGATTCCTCCATCTTGCCTCCTGAACCTCCATTCTAAAAACCCCAAAAAATCTATTTTTCACCCCGTGACAAACTAACTATGATTCTACTTAGACTTTCGTGGCTTGCAGATCCTCATATAAGGTTGGCAATTTTTTCCATGGGTCATAAACAAAGTCACAGGTGTCTTGGTCTCTGTGCCAAGGTCTTTGAGCCCCCTGGCAGGGGTTCCAGCCAGAGGGATGTCCTGAATTCCAACACCTCTCCCCAGAGGCTGCTGTGGATCACCCAGGCCGAGGAACCAGTCAGGGGAGCACAGAGCACCACCATCCATCCTGGCTGAGGGTTTTGGAGCCCTGTGCCCTGCGTGCCCTGCTCAGGACAGAGGTGGCACAGGGACAGACACTGGCCCAGCCGGCGCTGCGGCCGCACAAGCTGCACTCTGCCCTGCCACTATTTACTCACAGCTACAGATGTTGACACAACAAAGAGCTACAGACAGACGGACAGAACAGCAGCAGTGTTGGGGCGCAGACACTGCGGGCTCTATTCTTCAGGGAAGCGCCTCTGACTTCCCCACCCAGCTCTGTGATTCCTTTGGGAATCATCTGGGCTGGTGAAGCTCGCTTTCCTGTCTTGGGACAAAGCTGGTGGGAGAGAACATCAGCCTTGCTGTTTGTCCCTGTGCTGAACAGAGCCCTTATCAACCCACAGAAAAACCAATTGTTTCAAATCAAGGGGCTGGAAGCTTGGGGCTGCACTGGCAGCGTGCAGCTTCTGCTCGTCTCTCTGAGGAGCCACACAGGGAAAATCCTAGCTTTGCACTCTTTAGAGAGCCAAAATTAAAGGGATGACTTGTTTCACAGGAAAAAAAAAAAAAACAACCCTCACACCTAAATACTTTTAGGGACACACCGCCTTGCATTTCAAAGCCTTGCAACTACATGTGAAAACGTTCAAACAGCCAAATGAAAAAATTTTGAAAAACACAAGAGAGTGGCCAGAGGGGCAGAAGGTGGCAGAGCTGGGTGTGGGAGATGTGCCAGGGAGGCTGTGCAGCACTGCCCAGAGCAGCACTGCCCAGACTCTGCACAGACTGCGCTCAGTGCTGCTCTCCTCCTGGCCAAGACGTGCTGGGATGTCCTGAGAGCCCCGTGCTGCCAGTGACAGTGACACAGGCACTGACCCCCACTCCGAGCCCATCTGGGAAAGCCAGAGCCCCACAGCAAGCCCTGCAGGTCCAGGGCACTGCTGTGCTCAGGGGCTGGCTGTGGGGACACGGCGTGTGAGGGGACATGGCCTGTGAGGCCTCGGATGCCTCAAGCACCCTGCAAGCTGGGGAAGGGATTCAAGTTTTTAAACAGTTGCTTTTTTAAGCTTCTGGTGTGAAGCAAAGTTCAGATCCTTCACAACTGGTAGGAAAAGATATTATTGCCTGGAACCATGCCCAGAAAAACTCAAAGCTGAGCTTCCTCCTGCCTGTGCTGGCTGCCAGCTCCCAGCGCTCCACCATGATGCCATCTGGTGCCCACAGGCAGAACGGCCAGGGCTTCTCCTGGGCAGATTTGGGAGATGTTCAGGAGGGAATCAACAGTGCCCAGGCAATAACTCACAGCATTTGTTCTGCTGGAAGATTAACACTGCCCTTGCACTGCAGCAGTGTGTCTGAATGGCTCAGGCTGGGCTGCAAGGAGAACATGGGGTAACAGTCACTCCCAATTTTGCTGCTGCCTCCCCTGGATGGGGATTTGCAGTGTTGCACTGCAGATATCCATCCCTGCTGCTGGAGAGCTGCCCTGGCACAGCATGCAGCCCCAGAGCAGCCTCCCACCCCACAGCCACACACCAGTGGTCCTGAAGGGGCTGTAAAGAGCCCTTGTGAAGAGCAAATAAATGAGTTGACTTCATAAAGAAAAGCAGGGAGCCAAGTATCCTCCTTCCCTCAGAGAAATGAGACTGATTATGAGGTAGGTGGGCTTTGGAGGACCTGAGAGCAGCAGCTTTGTGCGGGGTGTTCCTCAGGCTGCAGCTGGTGGCCAGCAGACCCTGTGCCAGGACAGTGGCCACAGAGAGGAGAGCTGCTCTGACTGGCCCTGTCACCCTCCAGGGTCCCCCCAGGACCCCAGCACCTCAGAGATCCCTCCCCAATACTGGGTGTTGCAGCAGGCACAGCTGGGGACACTCCAGTCCTGGGAGAACCCAGAATTCCCTTAAATTTAGCCCATTTTGCCGTGTCCAAAGCAACACAACAGGAAATAAACTCGGCACCCTTTTGGAGATCTTGCAGGATGCTGTTTCCCAGCATCCCTGGGGATCATCAAGATCTTGATTTACACTAGATCTGCCATTTGATTTACACTGGATAAAACCATTTTGTCCCCATCACTAGTCCACTATTGCTTGGACAGCACACTGGTAGGTCCTGCTGTACCCCAGAAATGCACTCCTTCCTTCACCACGCTCTGCAAACATTCCCCACCACAGGCCAGGGAAAGTGGAGGAGAGGGGTGGCTGGGTCAGAAGCTGGAGAGCTCCTGCCATGAGCACCAGCAATGCTGGATGCACAGAAACCAAAACAGATCCCCAGGGAGGAAAGGGGAAACACGAGGTGAGATGTTTTCCAAACAATCCACAGGGAGCATCCGAGCCTGAAACAAACACAAACTTACTGAGTATATCCACCAGCATGAAACAATGCAGGAGGAGGAGATGTTCATCCCTACAGCTCTTTTTATGAGTCCTGGGAAAAGAAAGGTACATTTTTTACATGGAAAAGGTGCTCGAAATCCTGCCACAGCTCCTGTGGGAGGCCAAGTGTCCATCCAGCCGCATTTCAGGGCTGAGTGACTGATCCCTGAGAAGGGCCAGCTTTATTTCCTGGTGCACATTGCCACCTCGTGGCTTTCCTCCGACTTCCAGAAGAGGCTGCAGGAGCCAGAAGTTGTTTGGAAATACTTCCATTTGTTCCACCACAACCTGCAGATGCAGAATGACCAGGCTCTGGAATATCACTGGTTATGCTTATAGAGCTCAGCCTTGAGAGCTTTAATTCCACAGCAATGTTTTCCCCAGTTCCAGTTTGTACTGTCTGACATTATGGTAGGAGATAGAATGAGGCAAGTAAAGAATTTTACATAGAAAATATTATAAATAATTAATTAAACCCCCCCCAGCAACTGCATCTTCTGCATTTCTCCTGTTCCTCTGCTAATTCCTGGGGAAGTTAAACAGGTATGTTAGCTGCATAATTATTTGTTTGCAGAGGAGGTTGACACTGGTTTACAGAGTACAGACAAGCATGTAATTCCTCTGTAGCTACATGGTAATTATTGCACTATTATAGAGTAATTAAACATGCAAATAAGCATTAAACCAAGGGGTCTGTATGGTTGCTGCCAACAACTGCAGGACAGAAAATCAATAGTAAATCAAATTACAGTGTACTACAGCGGTACCAGCTATAGAAGGTAGTTAAAGAGCATCATCTTTTACACTGCAATTTTTGTAGCTTTTCTGGCTGCACAAGTGTCCAGCCTAATGACCCAGGAGAGATCTAATTTTGCAAGTTCTCTCTGTGGGTTAATCATTTTGCCATCCCATTATGCCTTTCCTTTTCCTGAGGATGGGAACAAATCCATCACTGGTCCTAAGACTGGCACAAACCCTCCAGAGAAGAGTTCTCCAGAGCTCTGTGACACATGAGCTTGACTTTGCCCCAGTCTGTTTCTTTAAGAGATAAATCTGAATATGAACATACCCCTGTCCAGCTGTGAGCTCGCTGCCCTAAACACAAAGCTCTTTGCTGCACATCAAAGCCAAAATGTTCACAACGAGACCTCAGACCGTGTGCAGGGGTAGGACCTGACAAACTCAAATCTCAGGTTCATTTTTGCCCAGAGATTCTCCTCCTGCCTTTTTTACTTTTGTGAATGTTTGAGCACAACCTACCCTGAAAATTAGGGGGATGTGTACGAAAGATCACAACACACACTGGGACAGAGAAGCTTCCCCAAGTAAACCAGTTGTATTTTTACTCCAAGTTTGCACCCAAGCCCGTGAGCCAAGCAGGCTCAGAAGGATCTACACCTTTAACATCCTTTCCTAGGGATCTCTGCCCTGAAAGGGATATCTGCCCCAAAATAGCAGCTCCCTCCATTTAGTCAGCAACTTCCACTGCAGAAGCATCTCTGCTATGCCCTGGCTGTGGACAGTGACGTGGCTCTCTTGCACCAGCCCAAAATGCACAAAAACAGACCTGGGGCAAGCTGGCATGAGCTGTGGCCACTGCATTTTCTGGACCTACTTGACACACGTGCCATGCTTTTCCAGCCCTGGCTCTTAACATGTGACAAAGACAAATAAACACCATAAACCATTTACACCTAGGGCCAAAATACTGCAGTTTCCATCTTATTTTGTCTCCTCCACTGGGCTTTTTGCAGGGCTCAATCCCACACCTGCTGCAGTCCAGGGGAAGCTCTGCCTCCATCCCAGGGGACCTGGATCAGGGCCCGATGTAAAGGCAGGAATTAATGAAAGCCATTTCCCTTGCACTTGTCTGCAATGAGCTGTTCCTCACAGCAGTTGCCCCTCCTGATGCTGTGCTGCCATTGCCAAGGCACAGGCACTCAGTTAAACCTTATTCAGGAACCCTAGCACAATTTCAGATATTTCTACATATTCATTCCCAGTGAGCAGCTGAAACAGACACATTTATTTTGACCACTTTGAGATGCATACCAAGGCTCTTCTGACCCTTGGTTTCCCTATTCTGTTTCCAAACACAGAAATCCTGCATGGTTTAAAAGCAGGCTCTTGCTACCTTTAATGCATATATTTGTTAAGGCAGCAACCATAATCACAGCCACTGTTACCCTTCCCCTTCTCTGCCCCCTCACTTAGCAACAAGTCTGAGTGCTGCCAGAATTATTCTTGGCCTGCCAAGGAAACTATTTCTGTCCCCTGAATTTCATTTCCTAGCAGAGTTTAATTTATATTTTGATGCTTTCTGGTTGTCATGAAAACCCTCCTTCCCCTGCTAATGACAAGGAACTCTGCAGCCTCCTGCTTCCACTCTGCAGATCCCAGCTTCTACCTCCATCCCTGGGACTGCACCCACAGCTTGCTGATGATCACTCACTTGTCAGTATGTGTGCCAAAAATAACATCTTTTTGGATTTCATCCATTGGTATCTCACAGGAGACTTCTCAGGAGAAAGGAGTTTTCCTGCCTCTACACTGAGGACAAATCCATGCAGCTGGAGTTCCCTGCAGAGGGAGCAGGCTCTCCATTCCATCACAGCCAGGGATGGGAGTGGGAATTCCTCCTTTCAGATAAGCATCTGTCACCAAACTTACCTGCAGTCCCTTGCCAGCTCCATCGGGGTACCTTGCTCTCTGTGTGGGAACTAAACAGAATTCCTGACTCAGGCTCCAGGTTCCCTCACTCAGCATCACTGGCACACCTGCAGAAGGGAAATAACTTTCCCACACTGCTAAACTTTTCTAGAATATTGGCCAAGTAGTGCTGGAAACAAGAGCTTTGGGCTGGAACAAGAGCTTTGGGCCAAAGGACTTGGAGGGGGTCAGACCATCACATTTCTCCTCCCCAGGGTGTCCTGCTCCAGCACATGCTGGTTTTTGTGGATACCCACAAGAAAGGAGGGAGCTCCTGAAGGCAGGGGGGTATTTTACCTCTCCCACCCCAGCACAGAGCCCCTGAGTCAGAGCAGTCCTGCAGGGACCTCCCACAGATACCCATGAGCTCCACCTGTATCCTGCTCTCCACAGCTCATGGTGGGTCACTCCCAGGAAAAGACCAGGCCTTGCCAGTGGCATCACCAGTGATGCCAAGCAGGTGCCAAAGGGATTTAAACCTTTCCACCTGCCAAGAAGAAGGAAACACCTCTGTAACGTGAGCCCAGCACACGGCATGCACGAGCGCTCGCAGCCAGCAGCACCGGGGTACACGGGCACGTGGCAGGACCTGCTTGCACCAGGTCTTACCTGATTTTTACACCAAAGCAGCTCCTCCACAGGCTCCTGAGGACCTGCTCCCAGCAGCACAGGCTTCTCTACTGATCCTTTGTGCCTTAGGGCCCTTCAGAGCACACCAAGCCCAGCCCTGGGTTTTGCCCCTCTGCCTCCTCTCCAGGTAAGCAGGAATGCTGGCAAAGCCAGGGCAAAGCAGGGGGGAGCTGCAGCCTCTTCCCCTCAAATACAGCTTCCCCTAGCAGCTGGGCAGTGCATGAGAATAATTTGTCAAACACTGAACTGGAACTGTGGATAAGAATCATGCTTTTTGTACAGAAAATTGAAAATGAAATAGTGCCTAGAACTGCGGCTATTACACGGCACATTATCTTGGAGGGCTTTGGTGTAATTTAGATAAAACACCATATCTCTGATTTCAGAAATGTCAACATCATTCTAAATGTACATGTGTTTTTCCATCCTTTTCCTCAGAACTCAGAACTCCACAAGCCCCTCTCTCTCTT
This sequence comes from Agelaius phoeniceus, assembly GCF_051311805.1. Classification (NCBI taxonomy): domain Eukaryota; kingdom Metazoa; phylum Chordata; class Aves; order Passeriformes; family Icteridae; genus Agelaius; species Agelaius phoeniceus. The sequence continues at coordinate 111,520,960 of NC_135267.1, read as the reverse complement.
GTTCTCTCCATTTTCTTTTTAAATTGGCAAATGAGTATTCCATCTTTCAAAATTTCAGGTACATTGTTATATGTGGGAAAAGTGCATGTTCAGAGATGGCCCTGAATGGCTCCATTATGGATCTCATCAGCTGTGACACGCTTTCTGAAATAAAATCTATGCATTTGGATGAAACAGAAAAAATTAATACAGAACAAGGATGAACTGTTTCACTTCCCTCCTGTGCCCCTCATATTCGTGTTGCACTTCATCCCTAATGCTCTGCACCTTTTCTTCAAACCTCCTTCAAAGAGGAAAACACACAAACTGCAACACAGAAAATTCCATTCAAGCATACAAATCCCCCTTTTTCTGGTGGCCCAGGTTATCTGCAGAGGCTGTGCAGGCTCCATCCTTGGACATATTCCAAAAGCCAACCAGGCATGGATGGTCCTGAGCTCCCTGCTCTGGGTGTCCCTACCTGAGCTGATCCCCAGAGGCACCTGCTGGCACCACCCACTGTGTGGGCTCCCGTTTCATTGCAAGTTCATTGGAAAATGTGTACAATCAACATGAATTTTATCTGCTTCTTGCCATCTCCAACCTCTGATCAGGTTTCAAGAGTGTCCTACACTCTCCTGCTAATTGTCCTCCAATGGCTTCACACTGTTCTCCTGCGAGAGGGGAAAACAGGGCTGGCACAAAAAACCATGGGGATGTGCCTCCTGCAAATGCCAGAAAGCCAAGAAGGAGGAAGAGGAAGGGAGGGTCAGGCAAGGGGGCTTTGCTGCCGTGGCTGCTGCATTTCCAGCACACCAGCTTTGGCTCTGCTTGCCTTTGCCCCAGTCAGCAGCTGGGCAAAAGGAACAGGGTTTTCCCCCTAGCACATTTACATTTTTATTTAACTCTCAGAAATAAAATAAAATAAAATAAAATAAAATAAAATAAAATAAAATAAAATAAAATAAAATAAAATAAAATAAAATAAAATAAACCTGGTTGAAATGCCCTGGGAGTGGATAAAGGGGCAGATGCCCACCACATGGCTGTTTGCAGTGACACCTGAGTACCCCAAGCACTTGTGGCTGTCCACCACTCCCAGCAGTGCACGACACGAATAAATAAAGGCGTTTCTAATTAGATTAAGGCTGATCAAAAATACATAATGAATTCCCATTCTTCTCTTCTACAAAGACAAACACTTTGTGAGACAAATGCCATCGCCATCTAAGCCTTCAGCTTAGCCTTCAGGAGCTCCTTACACTAAATCTTGCCACTTCCAAAGTGCCATGGACAGTTCTGAGCACCTTTGCTCACTGCCCCTGCACACACACACACAGAATCCACCCAGGGAATGTTTACAGGGATGCAAGTCTGCAGCTTCAATTTACAAGTTCATTAACAGTGTCCCTGCAAAGATCAGGTTTTTTTTCAGTTGGAGCCCTAATTAGCAATGAATTCTCATTATTTTTCATTGAAATCCCAAAGCAGCTTTGGCACATTCCCTTTGTTCTCTTGAAAACAGGGAAGTGGAGAAGCGTAAGGAAGATAAAGACACAGCTGATGATATACTGGGGGGGAGGGGGGGGTGTGTTTTCTCCTTGAGCCATTCTTCCACTTTAATACACTTTGCAGCAATTTTCCCTATTATTTAAGATTTGAAGAAATATCCATTTCCATAAATAAGCACTAACACCACTGTTGGCTGCCCCTCATCCTTCCCAGAAGGATGTGCCCCTAGGATAAGGTGCAGAAGGATGTGTCCCTAGGATAAGGTGCACCCTGTGATGAGGTCTGCTCTTCATTCTGTGCTCAGACAAAGCCTCCATCGATGTCCAGAGGAACTTTCCAAGTGTGGGAGGCACGAATCCAAACTGTGGCCATGAGAAAAAGCCTGAGAAACAGCCAAGCAGCCCCTGACTGCAGTGCAGCAGCAGCTCTGGCAGGGAAATGTTAATCAGGGGGAGAGCTCTGCCAAAGCTTTCATTAGCCCTGATGAGGTCAGGGCCTGGAGCAGGCAGCTGGCACTGGCACTGTCCCCTGGCAGCTCCAAGGACCAGGCAGAGGTGGCTCTGAAGGTGCTGGGCTCTCAGAAGCTGCCTGAGCAACCTCCCCCAGATTTGGGGCTTGTCAGACCCTCACTCTCATTCCTCCAAAGATGTAAATGCAAAATATCAAGCAATTATAAATCTAATTTTTCCTTGGGTTTGAGTCTTTTCGTAGCCCAAGCGCTTTGGAAGAGCCACAGCAGGAAATTTGTAAATTTGATCTCTCCTTCTTTTGTGCAGCTAATGAGCAAATAATGGAATATAGGCATAAACTTTCCCCACAGAAGAACAGTGCAGCACCTGGGGGCATCTCTCCCTCATCCAACCTGCACTGCATCCACTCCTGGAGCTGTGTGGCAGCACAGGGACATCTGGCAGGGCACTGAGGAACACAGGCACAGCAAGAAATGGGTGCCCTGTGCCCACCCTGGAGACAAGCAGAACTCAGCACTGGGGGAAAGGACTTGTGCTGCTGGACCGTGCTGGTGTCTGCTCCAAATCCAGAGATGTTCTGGGCTCTTGGCAAATTCTGATTGTTTTTTGCCAGGGGATGGATAATCATCTCATTGTTTCCACAGTCGTCCTACAAATTATTTTGATAATAAGGGACCTCCTGTGACATTAAGTACATTTTAATTACAACATTGTCTGTAATGCATATATCTAATTGCAAATAATTATTTTATCATATTTTGTCTGTAGGCCTGTTAGATGCATCAGATATTATCTTCTGACTCAGTGGTACAGGTTAATTAAAATTTCTCTTTTAATACTGTTTCAAAGCCAACCACATAATTTCATCTGAACACCAGCTGTGTCAGTAAAAAAATATTTTTTGTTAGTTTTTGTCATGCTTGTCCATGGAGGAAAACCCGAGCTGTTTCTGCAGGCTGTAATTACTGCACTGCTTTCTGCAGTTGTTCATTTGTAAAGGAAGAAAAGAAGGAAGAATGTGTGGAACATCAGTGGCCAGTGGTTGCTTTGTGTGTTACTGCTTCATTTTGAATGATTTTTTTTTTTGTTCTCTTTCTCACGTACAAAAAAAGCATTTGAGATCTTCTCTTCAGAAGGAGAACTGAAGATACCACACAGCCTGGTTTGTCAGAATAAACTGCACTCAGGCCTAAGACAATCACAGTGGTGATTCTGGGTGCTAACAAGGCCCAGCTTAAGGGTGATGCCAGTCAGAGTGGTCATTCTGGGTGCTAACTAAGCCCAGCTTAAGGGTGATGCCAGTCAGTTGCTTCCTCCCTCATTCATTTTTCCCCTGACTGATAAAGACCCAATGCAAGATGAGGGAAAAAGGAAAGTATGAACATAACGTTCAGTCAAAGAAAAAATAGACTTTAGGTTAAATACACAGCAATATAAACCCAAGGAAGCTGAGGAGGGGACAAGAGGAAAACAAAGACTCTTCCTGCAGGTGCCAGGACCCTTCCCCTGTAACTTGCAGGAAGAAGTGACCCTTATTTCCCCCTCTGAGCACCATTTGCTGGGACCAGAAGTGTTTCTGCAAGCCTGCCCATCAGCGCCTCAGCTGTTTCAGACCCCACGCTCTGTGCCCGTGTGCTCAGAGCCAGCCCTGGGGACGGGGCCGGCAGGGACAGGGTTAACAGCGTCCCCAAAGGAGGGGACCGGGCTCTGCCTCACCCGGCCAGAGGTGAAGGCTGCCAGGAGGAAATTGCTGCTGCAGCTCCAGCGAGATCACAAGCGACCTTTCCTCTTGGAGAGGGGTGAAGTAAACAACACTGATCTGGGATTTAATGCGCTCGAGACAAGCAGCGCTTTATCTCTGCTCCACACCACAAGGAGCAGGGAGGCACAGGGATGATTTTCCTGTTTTTGCCACATAAGCCACCTCTCAGCCCAGCCCTCAAGTTGAGCTGAAACATTTCCTCATGGAAAGATCTGTCTTGGAGCAGTAGGTTATGGGCTTGCACAACATGCCACGCAAAACTTCTTCATGCAGTTCAACCTTTGGCAAAGGCGCCCTGAGCTCTCCTTGGTGGGTTGATATTTTTACTCCATGAAATTTTCACTTCCTCCAGACTGTTTCCTTTAGGAAGGTATCAGGGGACATGCAATCCCTGTTCTTTCTATTTTGGATTTTTTTTCCATCAGCAGACATAAATCCTTCCCTTTCCCCCTCTACACAGTTGGAGATTCTGGCAGGAGGAAATCTGACAGGGATTTTTGACAGTGGATTTCTTCTGTCTATCATTTTTACTATAAGAATGACATCTGACTGCCTCATATGAAAATATGGAAATTTTCCACCAGGATTTTCCTAAATAAACCTCCACAGGCCAAGAGACAGTGAGAACTCCTTTGGGTGCCAAATGAGAAGGGCTGGAGGAGACGCTCAGTGAGGGTTAAATGCATGAGACACCTTTGCCTCCATAAACTCCAAACCTTTGCAGAGATTGATCCATGGAAATCAGATCACAGGATCCAGACTTAGAGGAAATCAGGCATTCAGCAGAAAATCATCACTTTCTGTGTGGTTTGAGCCTGAAGCAGGGCTTTGCAGGAGCAGGGATCCATGCCTGCATGCCCTACAGGAACACTGCTAGGAAAATAACCCCTCAAACCTGGAGCCCACTGGAAAAGTCTTTTCCACAGGCTTAGTCATACCAGGGCAGAGAGGGCAGAGCTTCATTTCATTATGCAGCATGCTGGCACAGCACCAAAGCTCTGCCAAGCCCTGCACCTGAGCCAGGAAGCATCCAGGGAGCTGATTCCAATGCAGGGATAAGCAGCTCAGGCACCTTAATGGATGTGCTGGACCAAGGATATGCAAGAGGACACAAAACCAACTTTTGAAACGCAATCTGAAGCATTTGGTTCAGAGGACAGAAAGTCAGTACTGGCATCCCATGCTAAGGAAACCATTACCTCACCTGTAGGTTGTCTCCTGAGTTTGCTTTTCTCCTGGGCTCAGTATAAAGTGTTATATTGACACAAGCAAGCGGAGAAGTTCCGTAATTTAATCTCTGCCATTAAAATTTCAGGCTCCATGGGAAAAGAAACCCTGCCTGTTCGTCAGGTCCAGCAAAATTCAGGTGGCAGCCGGTGTCACATTTCCACAAACTCCACAAACTCTGCAGCACCAGGCTGCTTCCAGCATGGGGGGGGAGGAAGGAAGGGCATGAGCCGTGCAGTTCAGGGAGAGCGTGCTGGCCTGCAGTGCAAACTCATATTAATAATTCAGGCCACTCTATTTTGGACTGGAAATGTGCTGCCCCTCACCTGTACTGCTCAAGGCAATGCCTGAAATAGAAACTCCAGCAGGAGCAGCCCCGAGGGCAGTGCCAGCAGCCTGGCAGGGCAGTGCCAGCAGCCTGGCGGGGCGGGCACTGCAGGGACAGCCTCTGCAAGGTCAGCCCTTCCCTTTGGTCAGGGAGTCTTGGCTGAGCTGTGACAGCCCAGAACTCTCCCCCAGACTGATGGGTGCTGGTCTGCCCTCCTGTGAGCCCAGCCAGGCAGCCAGGAGGCAGGAGGAGGATTTTCCCAAGGAATACTGAACTCCTGCCCAGTGCTGCCATGCCTGTGCTGGCACTGTCACCTCCCTCAGGACACCACATGGTGCTGGGGCCTTTAACAGCTCAGCTCTGCCTCAAGTGATCCCTGCTCTGCTGCCTGAAGTGACTGCTTTTTATAGATTTTACCTCAGATCCTGAAAGCTGGATGACCAAATCTCTTTCAGGAAATTATTCTACCTTAAGCACTGGCTTTCGGAAACGCATCATCTGACTTTCTGGGAAATTGCAAATGTTGCATTGTCAGAAAACACAAGTCACAGGGCTTCACAAGTGGTTCTCCTGCACAGGCTGAAGTCACTGCTGCAGTTTTACTGGCATTCTCTGGCTTGTACTGTCCTTAGCTAGCTCCTAAGTGAATAATTTGAAAAGTGGTATTTGATGTGGTTGAGCTCAAAGGGAGAGCAAGGATTGTCCCGGAGCACTGTCATTCCAGGCATGGCATCTCTGCTCCCTGGAGCTTTTCACAAGCACAATTTCCAGCACACCTCAAACCACTGAGTGCCTAAAGCTATGCAGTTTGGTGCTAAGCACCACAACGATGCCTTGCTTATCACACAAGTTATCAGACATCAGAGCAGCTGTAGCACCACAATTCCTGAATCTGCACTGGCTCCTTTCTTAACAAAGCAGAACATGAAAAAAACTTGGAACAACCAGTAACTGACAGAAGAAACAAACTGGAAGCTATTAGTTTTGTAAATCAATTAAAATAAAAGGGAAGGAAAAAAAATAAACAAGAACAAGCCAAGACTCCAGCAACGTGCTTCCTCAGCCAACTGCAGAAATTGATTTGTGCCAATGGAAGGGGAGAGCCAGAACAGCCCAATTCACTCTCCTCAGGAAGATGCTGATGCTGAAATCACACCACATGATCCAAAATTTGAGACAATTGCTGGAGAATGAGAACTGCTCTAGAAGGAGATGGTGTGTCATGGTGTGATGGGAAGGGTGTGCTACAGGAATTAACAATGATGGGAAGAGTGTGCAATAGGAATTACTCCCAATGACAGGAAGGGTGTGCAATAGGAATTATTCCCAATGATGGGAAGGGTGTGCAATAGGAATTACCTGGGATGAGAAGGGCGTGCTACAGGAATTACCTGGGATGGGAAGGGTGTGCAATAGGAATTACCTGGGATGGGAAGGGTGTGCTACAGGAATCACTGTAAGCCTGAGCCCAGCTCCAAGGCAAGGGACGATGTGACAGCAGTGAATTCTGACTCCAAGCACTCAGCCTTTCTGTGTAAGAAAAGGGATTAATCAGTTTTTTTCATTTTCAACGCTGTGCATCATCACTACCCACCTTCCTGACTCCAACAAGTGATCCCTCACTTCTTACCACAGGGTTTGGTGGCACAGCCAGCCCGTGCTCTGCCCCTGCCAGAATCCAGCTGTGCTGCAGAGGGGGAGAGCTGTGCCATGCTCAAAAGCAGGGCATGCAGGAGCACTGAATGCAGGCCCCTCCTTCTTCATTTATGTATTTATTTGTCCACTGCAACTTCCAAGCAGAGCCTTTCCCTGCTCCTGCGTGCACAGGAGGAGCTGGGACTGCCCTGTCCCCAGTGGGATGTGTTTAGGGCTTGGTGACCTGTTGTTTCAGTGACCTCAGGCCTCTGCAGCAGAAATGATCGCTGAGAGGGCTCAGAGGAAGTGAGATTTCTGCTTCTAACAATAGTAATTCCTGTGATCTTTTATTTTCTATACCAATTCATGGCTGAAAAAACAACTTATATGTTATGTGTAAATTGATTTTTAAGCCATTTTGTTAAAAAATAAGAAGCATTAGCATTTGTTAAAAAATAATACGCAAGTCACTTCCCTGAAACCCCTTGTTTTCTTTTTTAGGACCACAATCTGCTTTGACACTTACTAGAGTTTACTTTTTAGCCCAGGAATTTTACTGGGAACATCTGCTGGCTTCTGCTTCTGGGATGGATTGTGCTTTTGTTGCTTAACTACGAGCCTGCTCTTTTACCTTCCCTGGGTGTAAAGACAGGGAAGAAATGAATACAGAAATTAATAATATGTCTTCACACATAATATGTGTAAAGACATATTATTTATATACTTATATATTTATATACTTACAGTGCAAGTGACTGTAAGTGCAAGTATTCAAAATCTGAATGTTTTCCAATGGAGATCCGCACTGGATATGGGGGAGAATTTTTTCCCCGTAAGGATGGGGTGGCACAGGATGCCCCTGGATCCCTGGAAGTGTCCAAGGCCAGGCTGGACAGGGCTTGGAGCACCCTGGCATAGTGGATGCAGTCTTGCCCATGGCACTGGAAGGGCTTTAAGCTCCTTCCCACCCAAACCTGTGGTTCAGCGGTTCCATGGCAAATCCAGAGCCTACCTAGGAGCCAGCTCCATCCCAGCTGCCCTGCCCGGGGCATTCCCGCGGCTCTCCCGGGATGCTCCGCTGCGCATCGCGGCGGTCCCTGGGGCCGCGCCGTGCCCGGGGGTTCCTCCCGGTGGTTCCCGGGGCTCCTCCCGGGGGTTCCCGGTGCGCGGGCTCCCGCCGGCCGCCCCGGTGACGTCAGCGCCACGCCGCGGTGACGTCAGGAGCGGGGCGGGCGGCAGCTCCCGGCGCGCCCCGCGCAGGGCGGGGGGCGGGAGCGGCGGCGCGGGGAGCGCGCCCGGCGCTGCGCCTCCATCCCTGCCCGCCGTGCCGCCGGCATGTTCTCCAGGAAGAGCCACGCCGACGTCAGGAAATCCACGCAGAAGGCGCTGGACCCCAAGCGGGACGTGCTGACCCGCCTGAAGCACCTCCGCGCTCTGCTGGGTGAGCGGGCGGTGGGCGCGGGGGGAGCCGGCCCCCGGGGCCCTCAGCCCCTCGGGGGGTGCCCGGGCAGAGCCGCGGCCGCGGGCGGGTCTGCGAGCGCTGCTCGCCCTCCGCTGCCGCGTCCGGGAGACAGCAGCGAGCCCGGGGAGCCGCTCTCCGTGCTGTGGGCAGGGAGCCTCCCCAGGCAGCCCCGGGCTCTCCCCGCCGCAGAGGCGGCCCCGGTGCGCGCCCTCCGTGAGGCGCTGCCGGAGAAAGTTTGGGGTGCCCGGGGAAAGTCGCGTGTGCCGCTGTCCCGGGGCTCGCCTTGGGCGGGGTGTGGAACCGCGGGGAAACGCGCAGACCTGGTCAGTTTCGGAGACGCGCTCGCAGAAACTCCGCTCTTGTCAATATCATCAGCTCGGGGCTCTTTGCTGGGTGTTTGAACTCTGAGAGAAGTCGCGCTGTGGCGTTTTGTGGTGACTCCATGCTTGGGGCAAGGCTGTCCAAGGGCGCCTTGCAGGTGACGGCTTCCACCCTGGTCATGGTGGAAAAGCCGCCGATGAGTTTCAGCTGTGATCCTGCTGCAGGTGGAAAAGCCGCCGATGAGTTTCAGCTGCGATCCTGCTGCAGGTGGAAAAGCCGCCGATGAGTTTCAGCTGCGATCCTGCTGCAGGTGGAAAAGCCACCGATGAGTTTCAGCTGTGATCCTGCTGCAGGTGGAAAAGCCGCCGATGAGTTTCAGCTGTGAGCCGCGGTTCGGGAGGGTTTGTGTGGCCTCTGTTGGCTGTTCACACGCGGCAGGAGCAGGGTGTCCTGAGGGGAAGAGGCTGTGCCCGGTTAGTGCTGTACCCTGCTGGTTTGTTCCAGGTGTGGGCGATCATCGCCGATGTGCCACTGATGTTCCTTGGGAGCTCCTTATGGAGCTGGCTGGGAGCAGCCGGTGGGGGACAGAGCGTGGGGTAGATTTGGCCTGGACTTCTCGATTAAAGTTGTTTGCGGGCGCTGGTTTCAGGTGAAGGCTGTTGTGCGGCTGGCAGGGGCTGTGGTGTGTCCAGCTGGTCAGTGCAGGCACTGTCCGAGCAGCTCTGGGTGTGCTCCTGATGTGTCTGCTCTTGGCAACTCCGGTGTAAACATTTGAGGTAGCACGGGAGTGGCTTCTGGAAGATGCTCTCTTGAGAGATACCCTCGCCTGGGTGTCTTCTGTTCACCACAGAAAAAAAACTCCACGCGTGGGAGTTGTTAAAAAAAATCTCCAGCATGTAAAGCTTTTGCCATAAAGGCTCAAAAGTAGTTAGATTTTTTTTTTCCTTCTCCCCAGATGTGTCTCTCCTTGCCCTGGCCAGCAGTAGGAATGTGTGTGTCTGTCTCTCCAGCTGCTTCCCTTGGGCCACAGTGCCACACGTCCCCCAGATAGCTGTTCCTTCTCTCCTGTTTCCTTGGGAGATGCCAACTCCCCTTCCTTTGTTAGTTTAAATCACAGGAATTTAATTGTAAACAAAATGTCAGTTACTCCTCTGTGATCCCACTGATCTGCAGGAGGATACAGATCAGAGGGAAGATGATCATAGGGGAGGGATGAGCAAAAGGAATGTGTGTTTCCATAAATAAGGGCTTATGTGAGCTTTGGATTGCTTCAGGTCCCTTAGTGGCACCTCTGTAAGTTTGTCCAGTGCCCAAAGTGAAAGAAAAGATTCCACTTAAGTTGGTGTTGGTTATGACATCTCTCAAGCCTCCAGTGGCCTTTAGGATCCAAGTTCCAGCTCTGTGGGGTGCTCTGTCCACATGGCAGGGGCAAAATGCTACCCAGATCAACAACAGGACTTAAAATTGGGTGTTCGGTTGTGTTTGAGAAATGACCAGAACATTTCCCGTATTTCTTTATTGCTATGGAGATGTTCTCACAGCCAGAACTTCTGTTAAGTTAGTAAAGTTCTAAATGCAGCTTGTGGAAGTGCCTTTTAGTAGTGTGGCCTTTTTTTTTTTTTTTTAAGATAGACTTAGAAAATAATGGCCTGACAAAGAGTAGTGGGGATGTGCAGAGTTGGCTCTTCCCCACTGCCTGGCCATAAATGAAGCCTCTGCTCTTTCCCAGAGTGGTTTCTGTGGGACTTTCGTAGGACAAAAACGGATCAATGCGCCTTAAGAATTTTTTCTGTGGCTCTTCTTGGGTAAAAATATCCTTTTTATATTGAAACTTCTCTTTCAATAGTGTTTTCTCCTTTGGCACAGGAGTCAGAAGTGCTGCTGCTAACAGATGTGGGATGCTGCTTTGTCCAGTGCTTTCAGTCCTTTCTCTGTTGAGCAAACACGTGGGAGATGCACAGAGTTAAGACTAAATGTGAAATTTGCAAGGTTACCAAGTGCAATCCTTAATTATTGCCTTTAAAACGTACCCATTAGGAAAGCCCATGCTTTCCATGGAAGTGCCTTGATCAGAGATGGAATAACAAAGGAGAGTTGGTGGGGTTTTGGTTCTGGCACTGCTTGACCTCTTGTAGTATTCTGCACAGCTGCAGGACCAATGCTGGCTGGGTAGAAACTTTCATTTACTGACAGTCAAAAGGGGATGTGTGCAGACTTCCTGCTGCATTCAGGGCTGGGATTGTTCTGCAGAGCTGGTGTGAAATTGGAGGTGTCAACATCATTTTGGAAGTTGTTCCAGCTGGAGGGGTGTTTTAGTAACGGGCTGTTTCACGCTGACATACTTTTTTTGAAGATAAGTAAGAATTGTGCATTATTTCTGGGGTGAGGCTGGTCATAAAGGTTTATCATTAACCAGGGTGTGGCTGCAAAATTCTCTTCATCTCCTTTAATTTTTCAAGTACTTGAGGATTAAGAGAGCTTTGAGAAAATAGCATGAAGTGACTTTGGAAGTTCATGGAATTAAGGGATGATTTCTAACAGGTGCCTGAGATAACATTTGCCAGTTTAGAGGAAGATAAAAGGCAAGTCCATGTGCTAAGGACATGTTTGGTGTCCCCTCTGGGTTTTTTTTTAGTATGAGGAAGAGCAATGAGAGTTTGGCAATAGACTCAGGCTCTTAAGTGGCACCTGAGTGTTACCCTAAATTTTAAATTTAATAGTAAGGCAAGTCAGTGTGACTGACAGTTATCAGTGTGCCAACACATCCTATTTATAGAGAAGAAATAGGGTGTGACCCTGCTGAGTGTCTCAGTGTTTCCTGAGTGTTGCTGCAGCAGCTACTGTCAGGTGTTAGCTAGACTTGTGAGCTTGTCCTGTGTGGGGAAGGGGGAAATTATTTGGGTTTGGGGTGGCTGCTGGTGCTTGCCTGAGGGGTGAGTGCTGCATGCCTGCGTGCAGCTGTAGTAACCTGGGAGATAGTTCCATGAACTTACTCTGGGAGTAAATACAAAAATAAACCCAAATTCCTGCAGTTCGGCCCCAAGCTTGCTGCCTCATTTCCTCGGGTGCTTCTGAATACTCCTTCATGCATTTCCCCAAAGTCAGGGTTTTATCTTGTTATTATTATCTCAAGCGATAAATGGCACAGGAAACTTTCCCCCGTGTTTTCCATGTAAGAAGCAGGAATGGGCCCCGCTGCAAGTTAAACACATCTGTGAGAAAGGGCCCTGGCTGTAGGGATGCAGCTCAAATCACACTCACCCCTGAGTCACCACCGAGATGCCACATTTAGAAAAAAGGAGGATTTGCTTTCTTGGTGAGGCAGTTCCTTTCTCTTCCCGTCGCAATTTAGAGGGAAAGTTTCCTTTTTGTTTAGAATTTAATGACCTCATTCCCTCATATGAAATCCCTGTAAATGAAAGCCTTGTTTTCCCCTGGAGTTGTGTTTAACAGGATGCATTCATGGAGAGGAATAATTGCACTTAGCTTGCAAATTCAGACCAGTAGTTTGCAGGAAACAAATATCACGTTAAAGAGTTTCCCTGCTCTAATTGTTTCCATAGTACAAGCAGCCAAGCAGAGCCTTACTGCTGGAAAGGTACTGATTTAAATAAAAATCAGGTTGTCCAGGATTAAAGGTATTCTTTCTTCTGTACTTGTGGGATATTATTGAGCCCTCTTGCTGGAATCAGCTTTATTTTGGGTAACAAATGGGTTTCTTGTAAGGTGAGGTTTCAATGAGGATATTAATATTGATATTAATTTTGGGCCCTTCACCCTCTTCTGGGGGAAATGACCCAACTTTCCTTGACCAAATCAGTTGCAGTAAAGACTAAAGGGAGGAAATTCATGTGTGTTTGGCAAGTGTCAGGCTTAGAAAAGAGTGGACTTTTTTATTTGTAGAAAATAAACTTACTTCCAATTTCAGGCCCAAGTTAACACTTAGGGAAGTGCTACATGCTCGAGTTGCCATTATTCTAAGAAATGAATTGAGAATATGCTGTTTTCTGGTTTGATCTGCTTGCCAGATGAATGCAAGAGCTGAAATTGCATCCAAAAAGTTTTGCTGGTGTTTTTCTCCAGCAGTACCTGTTTGTTTTGATGGTATAGAGGCCTTTTGGTTACACAGCTAAGAGTCAACCCATCTTTTTTTTCTTTCTTCTTTTTTTTTTCTTTTTTCCCTTTTTTCTTCTTTTTTTTCTTTATCTTTTTCTTTTTCTTTTTTTCCTTCTTTTTTTTTTTCTTTTTTCTTCTTTTTCTTCAATTTATTTTTTAGTGGAAAGCAAACGAACCAAAGCCCCACTGCAGACTTCATAAATTCAGTGAAATTCTTTGCAAGGATGGACCAACAGTTTAGTACAAAATACTCAGTGAACTCACTAAAATGGTTTTGTATTGCATTTGTTTCATTCTCTAAAGCTAAATTTGCAGAATCCCTGAAATTCTGGTCTTTCTGCTCTTGTGTAATTGCTCTGTTCCTCTTTTCAGATATTGTGGATGGAAGTGACCTGAAGCAGTTTTTTGACAACAATTATTCTCAAATTTATTTTATATTCTATGAAAACTTCATAACACTGGAAAACAGCTTGAAACAAAAAGGTGAGTTTTAGAGTTTTTCCAGCAGCTGTTGGTCAGTGTTCCATAACTGTGCTCCAGGGCATTCCATTAAAGCCTAGTTGTCTAGTCCTCATTTTTCTGTATTTACACTAATAGTTTCCTGCAGTACAGTGTGAGTGTTAATCACTTTAATTTTATGGTAGCAGGAGAGGTGAGCATGGAAAATCACTCTGCAATGAGAGCAGCAGCTGATCACATTTCTGGGTTCGTTTCAGCATTTACATGCCCGTCCTCTCAGCTTGCTCCAGGCTCCTGCAGCTCCCTCTGCTCAGCTGAGACACAGCCAGAGCAGAGAGGGGCACTGCAGCCTGGGCACAGCTCACACTTGGGATCTTTATTTAAGATATAAGAAATAAATTGAGTGGCATCTTTGACTTTAGCTGAACAGCAACAGCCTAATTCTGCTGTCCTTTATTGTATGTTTCTGGCAAGCAATGTTGTTTTGTGTCTTGCAGGGAATAAATCACAAAGGGAGGAGCTGGACTCCATCCTCTTTCTTTTTGAAGTAAGTTTTCCATACCATGAAAACTAATTTGTGTTTTGAATCTCACTGTCATTCTGTGGTTGCTTAGAGCTTTGCAGTGAGGGGTGAAACCAGGTGTCAGTCACCTGAATTAAGAGGTGTTATCAAAATGCCCTGGAAATCCAGCAAGAACACCTCTGTCCTGAGCATCTGGGAGCTGATGCTCTGAAATCAAGCCAGGGGTTTTGGTGGAATTTGGGAGCACTACTGCAATCAGTATTTGTTCTGTTATGCTAAGGCTTTCAGGAAGTTTTCTGCTTTCTGCTGTTTCTCTTCTGTTTCAATGAAACAAGAGTTTGCTCCTGTGTTTCATGGAAGGCCACTTCAGAAGAGCAGCACTTTCCCCCTGCTCTGTGTTTGTTTTGCCTGTGTCCCAGCAGGAGGCTGGGCTCTGCTCCCCTCGCTTGGAGGCATCTGTTGTGATTGCAGTGTTGGGTCTTGCAGCTCAAGGGAAATAAAAGGACAGGAGTTGTCAGCTACTGCACATCGGTTTGATCTGAGTGTGTGAAATGCTGATTTGCTAATTTGGGTTTTTTTTTTTATTATTTTTGTTCAGTATAACATCTTTCATTTCCATATCCTTCCCTCCTGCCCAGCACTGGCCACCAGAGCATTGGCAGTGTCTGGGGAAGAAATGTTACCTAGTTAACTTTTGCATAATCAAATTAGGATTGCTTTAATTTAAGCGAGAATAGTCTGGGATAGATCATTTTCTAAGGTAACTCTTTGACTGCAGTTATTAACTAAATGTAGTTGGATGTGAGAAAATATCACTGGACCAGATGAAAGCCTGACACATAAAAATATTCTTAAAATGCACATTGAAATTCTCAGCTTAAGCTCTGCCTGTCTCTAGTCAAAAAGCTTTGGCAGTTAATTAGGTAAATAATTGGCCAGATTTCTCTCTTAAGGTTAAACACACATAATCTACTGATTTCTTTCTCTTTTCTTTATTTCTTTCTCTGTTACTCCAACTACTAACTTTTTACCTGAGTATTACATCACAGAAATGTCATTTTTGTTTATATGTTGGGGTTTGTTTGGTAGGAAAAAGCCCTTCAAACTTTCAGTGGGACTCTAGAAATTGAAGCTAAAGGTTAATTGTTCTCAACTCCTCTCCCTCCCTCTAAAACACCCCCCCAGACCCTCAGAAGTATGTGTCTTCATGGTTTTGCATTAATGAGTAGTTTGTGGTTGAAATGGAATTTATAGTGACAAGAAGAATGATGCTGTTTAGCCTAATGTGCCTGTTGTGGGAAAAATGGCCATGAGAATGATGACATGGAATCCTGGGCTTTTGTGATCTTGAATTCTCACTTTGCTGCCTCCTTTTCCTCCTCTCCCTCATTTCCCCCTCTGTGAGACCGGATTTTCACCCTGAGATCCAAGCTGTGCTTTCTGCTCCTTGTGACATTAGCTCGGGTCTGCTCTGGGGTTGTGCCCGAGGCAGTGGCAAAGAACACAAGCTCACAAATTTGCCAGGGCTGTTTGGGGCAGGAGAAACTCTTCCTCCTCCTCCTCCTCTTCCCCCTCAATGCCCAGCCCAGCAGAGAAGGTGTTGCTGTGCAGGTTAATGGAAGCTCGTTAATACGCTGGGGCCTTGAATAAGGAATGACACTGAATAGGAAATAACCAATGCTTGCTCATCTGGGTGGAGGGAATAACTGGGCATTCCCAGGGCTTGGAAAGGGGTGGCCAATCACCACCCCTTAATACTCCTTAAAAGCAGTGGGAGGACTTGCTGTCTGAAGGATAAAAAATGGATGGTTGTGTCTGAAGCAGGGGCTGCTTGGGGTCCCAGTGGAGGAGAGCTGTGCAACAGCCTGGTCACCCTGGGGGAGAGGAGATCCTTTCAGTGTTTCTGTGGGATTCAGAGTGATTCCCTTCATGGTGGGGATCTGCTGGGTTGAGTGTGCACTCCATGGATAGCTAACCCTGGGTGAGAACAGCCCGAGAGCCTCAGCACAGGACAGGGAGTCAGAAATGCCAAGTGATGAAACATTCATACTCTAAGCCATAGGAAACAGAACTAATTGATTGTTAAGCTTTCCATATTTAGTGTGATGTCAGCAGGAGCCAGGGCGATGCTGCATATTCTGCTAATTAGCTAAATGGGTAGTTACTTAGGATTAACAAATCCTGAGTCCCCAGGCTGAGGGTCAACAGCTTAAAAATCAATAAAAATATTTATGAGGGAATTGCTGCCTTTGCCTTTCCTGGAGGTTTACTGAGGTTTGTGCTGCTGTTTTGGAGTGACACCTAGTGTGTGTATTGGGCAGCAAGGCTTTTCCCACAAATCCTCTGGAAACTGACTTGGCTTGGTAGTAATTTATGGAGATTCTAATTTTACACATAAGCTGCACAGCTTGGCCACACAGTAACTTCAAACAGCATGTTACTCAAAGAAGAAATGTTAGCCAGCAGGGAGGAATGCCAAGGGTTAACTGTTGCAATTAATCCTGCAAAATGCTCGGCTCTAACTCTGTAAGATGCTTTGGCCTTGTCTTTTCCCAGATAGATATTTGTGAAGTGATATGGCAGCAGTACTGTTATTTTTCCCTGTTTCAGCTAAAAGCTCAAAATTATGTGACACACAATTTTTTTTCTGCCGAGGCATGGCTCTCTCTCTGTATTTGCAGTGCATTTGCAGAACAGGTTGCTATTGTTCCTTGTGTCCCTGTTCCCTTTTGAGGGAGCAGCTGGAAACCTCAGGTTTGAGGGCAGCTCTGAGCCCTGTGTGTCACAGACCTGCCAGGAGGTGCACTGTATTTGTGTCCATTTTTTGGCACCAATAACAGTATTGTTGGTTATATATTGGTTATATACATATCTGTTTGTGAAAGTTTTTTTTTTTTTAATAATAAAGTGTTTTTTCTTTCTTGCAGCATCAGATACTGATTCCTCTGACACTGTGGTTTTTTAATCACTAATGAAGTAAAAGCAGATTGGTGGTTTTGTGATACATAGATCAATTTCTTCCCACTCTCTATAATTTTTCTTCTTTAGTTCAGAACAGTCACATCTGTTGTGCTGGTGGTGTCATAAAATTCATTCCACTGATCTAATTTCACTGGATGACATGTTTTATGCTGAGAATTTTTCAGATGTAGGAAAGCTTCCCCAAGTCCATGTTTTGTGTGGAGTTTGTGATTTCTTGA
The DNA here is from genome assembly GCF_051311805.1 of Agelaius phoeniceus. NCBI lineage: Eukaryota > Metazoa > Chordata > Aves > Passeriformes > Icteridae > Agelaius > Agelaius phoeniceus. Next base: position 111,503,966 of record NC_135267.1, on the reverse strand, counting down.
GCCTGATGCAGATGTGAATGCTGAGTCTCAAGCTCAGTAGAGTAACAAAGGGGCTTTTTTGTTTATAACAGTAAAAGTGCTTGTAGCTCTACTTTTCTACACATGGAAGATTACTTTTGGAATCATTTACAGTTTGTTCTGCCATAATTCAAATAACATTGCTGCTATTCTTACAGCATTCTGTGGTAAATTCTAGCTACATGTTTTATGTGTTTTACTTCAGAGATCTTACTGTTTCTTGTTATGCCAGGGGCAGTGATAAGTGCCCTGTGTGCTTTGGGCAGACATTTTCCCTCAACAAATAACTGTAAATCATTTATTAATGCAATAAATGGAGTATCCCTTCATTGAGCTTGAGCTGATGCATGCACACTGACTCCATTGGCCTCTTGGCTCCAGGGGTGGGTTTGCCCAGTGAGGGCACCTTGGGGGTGGCTGTCATTGATCCAAGACCATCCTGGCACATCCAGAGCAGCAGAACAATGTCCCCCCATAGCTGTGGGGCTGGGAAACATCTTCTGGGATCCCAGGTGAGGTTTGGGCCAGCCTCAGCCTGCCCAGTATCCTGCAGCAGGTGATGGGCACAGAGCTGCCAGTCAGGGCGGGATTCAACCAGGGGGGCAAAAGCAAAAAGCTTTGAAAAAGAAATAGCAGTTTTGGTGAAGTCAGAGGGAGTCTGTCGAAATATGAGCCTCGGTGGTTTTTATTTTGTTTCAATAAAAGAGAGAGACACAGATTTCAAAAAGCAGCATCCTGTGTAAACTAAGATTTAAACTTAACATTATTCCTAGTCATGCAGGAAGTCCAAACGAAAAAGAACTATGGATAATCAGTTAAAAGAACTGACAGATACCCTGATGTGTTGATCAGTAGTAATACCTAATTTCTATTTCAAGTGTGTTATAATGGATTACCATATAGATGCAGCAAAGCACTAAGCATTAAATAGATCTATGTGTTTTCTGAAAAAGCAATATTATTTTGCACTGTGGGGTTTCTTAAAATATTTCTTATTAGTGTAGTGTGAAACTAGGAACAAGATGTCAATAGCCAGCTCAGATTCACAGCGGTGTGGCTGATAGCCTGGGCTGGAGGGGAAGAAACTCTCATTTGTTACATAGCAATAGCAGTGCATGTTCTTTAGAGCACCAGGGGTGGGGAGGGTGTACAAAATGTTGCTGGAGACGTGAAGTTGCAAAGGAAACAGCTGGAGCTGGTTCACGACTTCTGCAGTCTCATGTCACGCTGCAGCACCACCTCAGTCTGAGACTGAAGGGCAAAAACCACCAGCTGGAAGCTGTGCTGGTGGGACTGGGGCTTAGCTTGTAACCTTCAGAGTTTATATTCAATGACCTAGACTTTGCACCTGGGTGACTTCTTTTTGCATTGCAGGAGCAGAGGTGGGTTCTGCATTCGTATCATTTAGGGTGGCCCTGCTGTGCTGCAGAGCTGTGCTGTCTGCAGTGCAGGAGGGGGACAAGGTTGCTTTCTGAGGATGCCTTGCTGTGGGGCAGGACCATGCAGGTGATCAGTCACACCCTTGCATTTTTTCAAGATACATAGATTTATCGTTTTCCTGGTTTTGAGATGCTGAAAAGGAGAATGCAAGGGAAGTGACTTCAGTGTCTACATTTTTTTTTTGCTGTGTGAAGAGACTTTGGTATATGGGAGCTTTTCTCAGATAGGAACTTCTGTCCTCTTACTGATGGATTGAACCCTTGATTGTTTTGATTCAGTCACCTGACAAGGGTGTTGGATTCTGTGTTTTGTAAAGAGAACAGAATGGTAAGCTTGTTGTTTTCTGCCCTGACCCCCCCAGTTTTGTGCAGTTTAGAGTTTAGGCTTGTTTTTCCTGCTCGTTGTTGAACTGTGCAGCATTTGTTTTTCTGCTTTTCTCTGGATACAACCTAAAATTCTCTGAGACTTGGATGTGAAAATTGTTACCAAATTCTTTTTCAAATGGGTCTTTATTCTGGAGCTTTGCACTTCTCCAGCCTATGAAGCTCGGACCTCATCACAGCTCACTTTCTGGAAGGGAGCTTGGTGTTCAAATTTAGATGAAACTGTGTAACAGACTAAAACAATGGAAACAAAATCCTTGTGCTTCTGTCTGGTTTTCCATGATAAATGTGCCAGTGTATGAAGCTTCCTTCCTGCAGTGTGACACCTGAACCCAGCCCAGTTTTTGTTGCTGGTATGCCATAGGGTTTTGTTTCCTGGAGCTTTTCCTCGCACACCTCGGGCACACGGTTTGTGGTGAGCCTGGGCACAGACCCAGCTCCCACGCAGAGCTCCTGGGTCAGGTTGGGTTAGGAGTGCTCCTGGGTTAGCTTAGGACTCCTTTCTGCCCCGTGCCAAGGTAATTAATGATTAATGCCAGAAATAGTCTGGAGGAGTGGTGGGCTGCCAGTGTTTCAATGTTTAGATGCATAACGATAACTCTTTGTCCATGGATCCTGCAATCTGATTGGCAGAAGCCTGGTGCTTCACTAACAGGTAAAGCCCCAGTGTGAGTCATGGCCTCATTTTTAGCCAGTCAGATCCTTCATCCCAAGCATTCCTGCTGCCCACAGACAGGGAGCTTGACCTCTGGACCCTCCGCTCCTGGGGTCCTGCTGCCATGGTATGCTAGGGAGGGAGCTGGGGGAGTGACACTGAAACAAAGTACAAGGAACATGGAAAGGACCTGCCTGGTTTGCATTTTTATTCTGATTAACCTTTGAGAAGTGCTGTTTACTGTGTGGGGAACACATGCTATGGTGGAGGTGTGGAGGAGGACCAGCCTGTCTGTGACCTGAGGTCTAGCTCCCTGTGTCCACAAACTTGTCATGACTACCATCCTCTGCCATGGAGAAAGGAATGTTCCATGTCCAAAAAAGACTGTTCTGAGTGTTGAATATAATTTATGAACCCCTTTATTGTCAAAAGCAAGAGGTCTGTCCTGCTCCATGTCTCGAGCACATGCTCTGGCAGTGGTTGTGACTCTGTCCCCCGGCTCCCAGGCGTGGCCCACAGTGCCAGCTGCTTTCTGGGCTGTGATGCTTTGTTTTTTCCTGTGAGTTTCTGTGTGCAAAACACCCTCAAATGTGTCACTGTTGCTTAGGTGACCTATCATCCATTTGAATCTTGCATGTGGTATTACTGAGAACTTAGAGGTGCTTTGTTGTGCAGAAACTGGTGCCAGTCGTTTTGTGTGATAATTGCAAGGAACTCTTGACTGTCAGTCACTTATAATGTTGTTTAATTTCATTTGATTTCCAAACGGAAGTGGTCAAAACTAGTTTCCTGTTTAAATACATCTTCCTAATTATTTCAATGGCTGAAAAGTTGTAAGTTGGAGACATTATTTGTGTGAAGCCCTGTGCACTGCCAGACCTTTGTGAGGTGGAGCAGCACTAGGTGAGCTGTGCTGCTGCCACACCCGTGGCTGAGCCCTAGTCCATGCTGCCAGTAGTTTAAAAAGAAACTCTGTTTGTATTCCCATCTCATTTGTATGTCGTGCATCTGTTTCTCTGTATCCTCTGATGAACCAGTTTTATTACAGAAAATTTGACTAGTTTTGTTTCCTGCAGAAAATATTGCAGCTGCTACCAGAGAGGATTTTTTATCGATGGCATTTTCGCAGTATAGGTAAGAAGATATTGTTTAAAAAAATTTGGACTTTTTAGTAGTGTTTTCAGATCAATTTTTCTTTTAATGAGCAATATATGAGTAGAGTTATGAATACATGGTATTTGTGCAAGTTTGGCCCCAGATTCTTTCCCAGATGTCTTTCCCAGATTCTCATGAAATGGGGGATTTTCCCAGCATCCTGTTAGAATATGGCCTTGGCCATGACAGACAAGATACTCATGGGTGGCTTCCTCAGACCAAGACTCTTCTTTCCTCCCACTCTGGTGGTATGGAAGCTTCTGGAAGAAGGGAGGGAACAGGAGGAGTCTCACAGAGAGCAGCCTTGGGTGGCCAGAACACCTTGAAATCCAGTGAAGTGGTTTAACTTGATCATTTCCTCTGAATCAAATGCCTTGAATTCGTCTGTGCTTTTCAAATTCTGCTTCCAAATGCCACCAGTGTGGCACCAGTGGGTTTTTATGCTGCTTATTAAAATTTTATGGGGGTGTTCTATTCCTTCCAAGTAGGACTTTTTGGTTGAGGTTGGTTTGCAGCACTGTCTGACCAGCTGCCATTTTTGTCATCAGAACAAGGAATTGCTTTTGCAGAAGAACAATGAGCGGAAGTTAAAGGTCAAGGGAAGGGCTGCTGTCACATTTCCACTCAGCACTGACAAAAACAAGAGGAGACATCTGCCTGGCCACTTCACAACAGTTCAGCTGCACTAGTCCAGACCAAATTGGTTCCACTTGGTTGCTCTGTAGCTGATACATTCTTTATGCTTCTATTGAGTGGTCTTAGTGGCAAAATTTTTTATCTGTGTCCAAAAAGTGATGTACAAAATTTGGCAGAGCATTTATTTACACCTCTGCCTTGTGATTTCCTTTTGTTTAACATTTCATGTGCATTAATGTGAATTTCCTATATATATATTAATAATTATTATATAATCTTGTGAAATGGCGAGATCTTGCCGTTATACACATTCCTTAAATGGGAAGGAGCCCATTTAAGGAATGTGTATAATTCACAGATCTTACTATAAATGAAAATAATTTGAGACATGGTCCTCTGAAGAAAACCCAGAGGAAAGATGCATCACAGTTAATCTTGGGTGGTGGTGATTGTAGCTACATTCAGTTGGGGTTTTCCCTCACAGTTGTCTTAATACCCAGTGTAGTGGCCCCAGAATAAATTAATGTAGGATTTCATGAAATATTTTTGAAAACATTGTGGTGGGACGTGTCTGATAATGTCTCCTTAATTTTCCTAATCCAGGGTCGATTCTGAAGAAGCTTTTGCACACTGGAAATTCTCTCAAGGTATCGTGTTGATGTTTTCATATTTCTTTTCAATGAAGTTCCTGTGAAGTATGCTACTTTGCAGCCTTCCAATAGCAGTGTTTTCCAGATTGTTAGGCTTTGTAATTTTTTCTTGCTCACCTTTTAATCTTAAATTTTATTATTGTGATCCTTGATTATTTTAATATCTGTTTTCAGTCATTTTGCTGCTCTCATGACCTTTGTGAAGTTACCTGGAGAAGGATATTGCTTAATGCCTAATTTTGCTTAATACCTAATGAAGCAATTAGGCATTGATATTGCTTAATACCTAATTTTTTGAGCTTTCTCTGGCATTAGAGCTAGGATTATATTAATAATGTGAATACCCTTGGTATGATGGCTAGACCTTGCAGCCCCTAGCTGGGATGAAGCTCTCGCCCTGCCTGTTGTGAACTATTTACCCGTGTTACTGCGCTTACAGACCTGTGTCACTGCCCCTTTTTGCCCAAATGTACCCCCTTGCAGCTCAGGTGTGAAGGAATCCGCCTGTTCCTGCTGTGGCTGCAAGCCCTGCAGACCAACTGCGGTGAGGAGCAGATCCTGATGTTCGCCTGCCTGGTGCCCGGCTTCCCCCCGCTGCCGTCCTCGCGCGGGCCCTGCACGCTGGAGAGCCTGGTCAGCCCGCCGGCCGCGCCCGACGGTGAGCCTGCTCCTGGGGGCAGATGCAACCCCTTCTCCTCTGGGATTCAGTCTCTGAACCTGAGAGAAGCAGAGAAAAGAGCGATCCAAACCATTCTTCTCTCATCTGCTGCTCCTGTGTTGTGCCAAAGTGGAATGCAGCATGGAGGTTGTATGCCCGAAGCGATGGTGTTTTGTTTCCTTGGCCTGTCAGGGCCAAGCGCGTGTCCAGACTGTCGGTCAGAAGATTTTGTTCAGTTCAGTTCTTGTTCAGTTTCAGTTTAGATGTAGTATAATATAGTATAGAATAATAGTATCATAAAGTAATTAATTTGCCTTCTGATAGCAATGGAGTCCTCCTCGTCATTCCTCCCGCCAATTGAGCGAAATTTCAGTGATAGGGTGGAATCCTCCAAGGACTGTGATGGTGTTCACAGGGGTCCGAGGATGAGGGAAGAGACGTAGATCTGACTCCATGTTTCAGAAGGCTTGATTTATTATTTTATGATATTTATTACATTTAAACTATACTAAAAGAATAGAAGAAAAGGTTTCATCAGAAGGCCAGCTAAACTAAGAAAGGAAGGCTAGCTAACTAATAGAAAGGAATGATAACAAAGGCAGCTGTCTCAGACATTAATGGCTGTGATTGGCCATTAATTACAAACATCCAATATGGGCCAATCACAGATCCACCTGTTGCATTCCACAGCAGCAGATAACCATTGTTTACATTTTGTTCCTGAGGCCTCTCAGCTTCTCAGGAGGAAAAATCCTAAGGAAAGGATTTTTCATAAAAAGATGTCTGTAACATAGGACCTCCAAATTCTCCAGGGGGACGTCCAGGTCCCCCTCCTGGAGGAGGAGACAATGGGTGCTGCCCGTGAACCTTCTCCTGGTGTGCCTCTCCTGGAGGAGGGGACAATGGGTGCTGCCCATGAGCTTTCTCCTGGTGTGCCCCTCCTGGAGGAGGGGACAATGGGTGCTGCCAGCTTCCCCTGGAATTCCGAGCTGGCCGCAGTGTGTGTCCGGCTGCTGGGCTGGTGCGGCTCTAGAGCCGCCTGCTCCTGTCCCTCTGAGGGCTTGCTCTTTGGCTCTGGGGTGGTTTTAATTCAGATGCAGCAGCAGCAGGTGCATTTTACTGCCCCTCAAGCAAGTGTGGAGGTTTCTTCCTTGTTGGCCCACTGCTGGTGTCAGCCCTTCCAAGTCGTCGGGAATATGGTGTCATCCTCGCTGGGATGTGCCAGGACTTTGGACATCCGAGCAGCTGCTGGACTTGCACAGCTTGGTAGTGCCCTAATGGTTACTTTCAAATCAATCTTTTACAGAAAATAGCTTTTATTTCAGTATTTTAATGCGTTCTGTGCTTAAAATATTTGATTTTAGCCAAGATATTTCCAGAAGAAATAACGCCGCTTTTGCCAGCTGTCTCTGGAGAGAAAATTGCAGAAGACCAGACCTGCTATTTTCTCCAGCTCCTGCTAAAATATATGGTAATTCAGGTGAGGAGGATGGATGTTTGAAACTGTTCATATTTGGAGGATGTATTTGTGGTAGAAATTAAGCCTACACTACATTTGTGCGGAGCTGGGTTTGCCCTTCCCCAGCACATTTTTTACTCTTAAGTGGAAAATCATCCCAAAGGTATTTCCTCGTGCCATTTTTGGTGAAAATAAGCAGTTTGTCACACTTCTGTGATAAGAGTTAATGAATGTTATCCAAACTTGCAGAATAACTGACTGTTTTATGTGCTCGTGGCTGCATTTAGAAAATTGATGTGGGGTAAAGATTCAGTTTGTTCTCTTTGGACACATACCTAGATGAAAAGGAATGTAAAGGCCCACTGGAGGAAGAGATAAAGAGAGATGGCTTCTGTGATGTTTTTAAAAGGATGCAAGTAACATGTACAAAAAATTTAATTAGGAGTAGATCAGATGAATCTGTACAGGAAATAAATTAAGATAATGTATATATTTTAAAAGTACAAATTAAGCAACATTTTGAAATAAAGTGGAAGCTGTGCAGACAATGAACATTAAAGAGCCTTGTTATTAAAAAGAGATAAATTATAATTAAATACTTTGAGATACACTTTTTAGTATGAAAAGGCAAGACCAAAATAATATTTGGAAAGGGTTTTGTCATCTTGAATAAATGCTTTATTTTAAAAAGTGGCTGTATTAAATTATCAGCTTCCTCCACAGCACCCTTTGTTTTACATATCAGAGTCTCACAACACTTCAGTTAAAGACAAAAATGTCACTCTTCTTTTTATACTCTTGTTACCTGTGTGGGGTCTAAACAAACCTGCTTACTCTACAAATCCCACTGCATAGTGGTTCCAGTGTTTGTTTATTTGTGTTTGTTCTGACAAAGAAACTATTAATGATAAAAGCAGAGCTCAAAGTGGCTTTGTCAAAATGTAAGAAGCAAATTTATTGGGAGCAGAACAGTACAGTTGCTCTTCTCCTCTGGTTAGAACAGCTCAAATCCACTGGCTTCCACTGAGCTTGCTGGCTTTGGGGGGATGCTCTATTCCTACTTTCCATTCTTACTGCAGTTTGTAAAGGTACTTTGGGGGCTGAGCTGCTTTTTCTTTTCTTGCTAAAGTGTAGTTGCTTGTTTCTTTTGTGTTCAGGGGGAAACAATTGTCAGTATAACACATTAACTTAAAGCTTTTTGTTTGTTTCTCTCCAACTGCGTGACAAAGGCTGCCAGCTTGGAGTGGAAGAACAAGGAGAACCAAGACACTGGGTTTAAGTTTCTCTTTACTTTGTTCAGAAAATACTATCTTCCTCACTTGTTCCCATCTTTTACAAAGCTAACCAACCTCTACAAACCTGTGCTGGGTAAGTAGTGGGTTTTGCCTTTGGAGAAGAAAAAGATGCTGCTCTCAGCAGCATCTCTGTTCCCAGCTGGTGTATCACTACAGCTCTGTGGGATGAGGAGTTTTTTTCTCCCTAGTTTCCTGTAAAACTAACTTACATTGTAGCAGGGCTGGTTCTTTGTTTCAGCTTTTGCCCTTCTTTTTGCAGCTCTTCTCTTTTGCTTTCCTTTGTTTTGAGTGATACAAGTGATAACCTCAGGAAGGAGCTGTGCTGTTATGTTCTCCTGAGGAGCGATAAAGTTAGGATAGAATATAAGCATTAATAAAATAAAAGCAGTCAGTCATTGCATCTGTTATTTTTTTGGTGATATGCTCAGTACATTTAGCTAGAGCTGGGAAGCAATTACTAAGATTGCACTTTGTTTCTCTCTTCCTTTTTGTCCTCCCCTCAGACATCCCTGATATCAGGCCAAGGCCGGTGTATGTCACTGCAACGCGGAACAATGAGAGTGTCTACTGCACAAAAATCCCCTACATGGCAGCTCGAGTGGTTTTTATCAAGTGGCTCGTTACCTTCTTCCTTGAAAAGAAGTATTTAACTGCTGTTCAGAATACAAAAAATGGAGGAGAAGTGCTCCCTAAAATTATTCAGGTGGGCTTTAAAGTTTACCTCACTTCTTGCATGTGTGCTAACCTTGCAGGTGATCTCACTCCACTGACAGCTGAAGCACAAAGAAATGCTACCCCGTAGTGAATAAATGATGTAGCTGTTTATTTGATTTTTTTTCCCTCATAATTTGTTTCATTACCAGCTTCAGCAGTATTATATTTAGACTTTTGGAATTTACTCTGTTAACTGTCATACTTGGTGGTTCCATGGACCATTTCCCAGTGACATCAAAGGCTGCTTTGTTTTCCTCTCAGTTATAGCAGCTGTTTACAATGAGATATTAGAGAAATATTTCATTTATAAACTCATGATTGAGACTCCTCTGGCATTGGATGCCTCACAATGAATTTTATAAATCGATGGTTTTGAGAGACTCTCCAGCTTCCTGTAAAGAATTTAGAATCAATCTCAGCTTACATTTGGTCTTGAACCATAAGTTAGTGTCAGCTGTGGGCTCAGCAGAGAAGCAACACAGTTTTAAGTAATAGTAGCCTTCTTGAGCCATGTCTCATAAGCTCTTGGAGGTCTATTACTCACCCAAGATAGCTCAGCTACCTCTGGAGGCATAAAATCAGCAGGATGGCTTCTGTTGTAGTGTTGGAAGCAAAAAGGTTTCATAAAAGGCAAAATAACAGAGAAAAACTGAGCCAGGTGAAGAGGTTCTTGCCCTTGGTAAAACACCTCAAAAAAGCGATTAGTTTCTTTGTTTTCTTCTTTTTCTAGTAAATTGCCCAAGCAGGACTTTTTAGCTTCTGTCTAATTAGCTATCCTTAAGTTTGAAGTGAAGTCTCCAAAGTCTTATGAAGCATCTTTTTCACTTAATCAAAGAGAGAAACTTCTGAGCTTCTTTTCTTCTTGAGAAGATAAAAGATAGTTTTGTCAGTCTGTCAACAGAGAGCACATTCCTATAGTTTGAGAGGTTGCAAAACGCAGGCAGTGCCAGAGCAAAACCTGGCAAAAAGTGCCACTGTACTTGGCACTGGTGAGGTCACATCTCGAGTGCTGTGTCCAGTTCTGGGCCCTCAGTTTGGGAAGGATGTTGAGATGCTTGAGCACATCCAGAGGGAGGGCAGCAAGGCTGGTGAGGGCTTGGAACACAAGCCCTGTGAGGAACGTTTGAGGGAGCTGAGATTGTTTAGCCTGGAGAAAAGGAGGCTTAGAGGTGGCCTTATTGCTCTCTACAGCTTCCTGAAGGGAGGTTGTAGGCAGGTGGGGGTTGGTCTCTGACACAAGAAGAGGACACAGTCTCAAGCTATGTCAGGGAAGGTACAGGTTGGATATTAGGAAAAAAACTTCTACCAAAAGAATAACGAAGTACTAGAATGCTCTTCCCAGGGAGGTGGTAGAATCACCATCTCTGGATGTGTTTAAAAAAAAGACTGGACATGGCATTTGGTGCTATAGTCTGGTTGAGGTGTTAGGGCATAGGTTGGACTCGATGATCTTGGAGGTCTCTTCCAATTCTGTGATTCTGTGCTGCGCCTGCAGAGCGTCGCCGCGGGCCAGGAGAAGAGCGCGGAGCTGGAGGCGGGCGCGGCGGTGCCGGCGGGCGAGCAGGAGCGCGGCCACTCCGGCAGCAGCAGCAGCAGCCTGTCGGACAGGAGGCTCAGCAGCTGCAGCCTGTGCAGCGTGGAGGAGCAGCACCGTGGCGTCTATGAGATGGTGCAGGGCATCCTGCTCTCCACGCGCGGATACGTCAACTTCGTCAACGAGGTGTTCCGCCAGGTCTGCCCGCGGCCGCTCGCTGCCCTGCTTCTTGTTTCTGTGTGAGACAAACCCTGGGGGGCTGGGGCTGGGCAAACTTGGTCTGTCACAAAACTTGCTGATCTGTCACTGTCATATTTTCTGAAGAATCATCTTTGCCCAGGATTCTTCTCCTGGGATTCTTTCTTTTCATTTCTCAGAGAGAAATGAAAACAATGATTATCTGATTGCTTCTCCTGTGTTTGCTGCTTTGCAGTGTGGTCTGGAGATTGTTTACCAGCTGGTCATTGTTTGATTGGTTTCATGTGAATTGTTTTAACTTAATGACAATCACAGTCCAGCTGTGTCGGGACTGTGGAAGCAGTCACGAGTTTTCATTAGCATTCTTTGTAGTCTTCTGTCTGCATGCTTTCTCTATTCTTTAGTATAGTTGTAGTACAGCGTTCTATAATATATCATATACTATCATATAATCTCATAATAAATTAGCCTTCTAAGAACATGGAGTCAGATTCATCAATTCCTCACTCACCAGCAAATACCACACTGGTCACAGCAGCAGCCTTTGAGGTCAGGCTCCTTCCTAGGTCTAGTTTAACGACCAGATTATGGAATTGTTGAGGGAACTGAAGTTTGCTGCTTAAAATGGCAGTGTGGGTGGTGGTGTGTGTGTGTTTGTATGCATCACATCCGTGTCATGTGTGGAGTGAAATCTGTGAACTTTCCTTTTCAGGCTTTTTTGTTGCCGCCTTCTGATATCTCCGCAACACGGAAGGTGGTGAAAGTGTACCAGAAGTGGATACTGCAGGAGAAACCCGTGTTCATGGAGGAGCCAGACAAGAAGGAGGACAGCCAGGATGCTGTTGCTCCCTTGGAAGACTCCTCAGTGCAAACAGACGGTAAACATGTATGGTATCCCCTGTTCCTTACTTTGTCAGCTGCAATATGGGGCTTTTCACCTCACTCTGTAGAGGAGTAACAGCTTGAAGTGTGGGGAAAAATAGAGGTTAAAAATGCTTTTAGTTAAGGACTCACAGTTTAAATAGTTACTGAGTAGCACTTTGAGTGCAGGGACAGTTGCAGCTGGTTTGAGAAACTGTAATTTGTGATTATTCCCTGCATGTTTAAATATGACAGCAGGAACTTCATGGAAGAAACACTGATGGGTTTTGCAGTGCTAAAATTCACTCTCGGGTGGCCGAAGGCATGGAGAACAGTTTCATTTTGGTGGCACGTAAAACTTGACAATATGTATTAATTCCTGTATATTGTAACTGGACACCTTAATCTAGAAAATTTACCTGTAGGTAAAGTCCCTGTGCATGATCTTTTAATATCCTGTTTTGAACCATCAGTAAAAGTTCTTTGACTCTGTTGACACTGCGACGCTGTTTAAAGGGAAGTTTGCTAGTACTGAATAAGAGGTTTGATTTGTAAAACAGTGAGAATTACAAGATTTTTACTTTGTTTTGTAGAGAATTTATAATTTTGCCAGACTTAAATTAACGTATTACTACAATCAGTGACTATGAAAAATGGTGAAAAATATTTTAAGTAACATGCTTTAAAAAACTTTTATAAGCCTTCAAATTCCATGTGCGGAAATGAAGAAATAATAGCCAGGAATTCCCTGTGGAAATGAGTGAATGCCACGCCAGTTCCCCTGCTTAGGCTGCTGACCTCAGGGGTGGTTTTGTTTCAGTTTGGTGTGTTCCTTTGTGCCCTGCCTCTAACCAGGCTGTGTTTGGCAGCTCTCCTCAGAGCCCTGCGGGCACAAGCGCTCCTCCAGCTGGGGCAGGACCTACTCCTTCACCAGCGCCGTCAGCAGGGGCTGCGTGCTGGAGGATGAGGACAGGGATGTGAAGGCTGGAGCTCAGGCAGCACTGCAGGTGAGCTGGGTGGGAGGGGGACACTGGGAGGCTGTGACCTGCCTGGTCACAGAACTTGCACTGCAAATTCCATTACAATCTCCAAGATGGAGGAAAAGAACTACCAGGGCTTGATTGGTTCTGTAAGACACAATTTGGACTTTGTGTGTCACTCTGTATTTTAACACAAAAGGGTAATTTTTTTCTTCCTGTGAGTACTCAAAATTAATCAGAACCATGCATTTACTTTTTCTGAACTTGATTTATTGAAAATACTGGTGGCTGTTTAAGCATATGATGGCAGGAAATGATTTGCTGGAGGAATGTCCTCTTGCCTGCCCAAGCAGAGGAGACACCCACAAACCACATGCTGAGCCTTGGTGGGTGTGTGATGGGAGCCACCTGGCTCCTTACTGGAATAACAGAAAAATAAAGTGATGGGTAAAACATGAAACTTCTTCTAAGGAAAGGGGAAGGTTTAACTGAAGAAGCACAGGTGTTTTGTTGTAAGTCTTGCCTGTTTTCATTCCTAACACTGCTCAAATGGACTGTCAACGCCAGGTATTCCTGACAAACTCTGCCAACGTTTTCCTGCTGGAGCCATGCACTGAGGTCCCTTTGCTGCTGAAGGAGCAGGTGGATGCCTGCAAAGCTGTTCTCAGCATCTTCAGGCGCATGATAATGGAGCTGTCCATGAACAGAAAGACGTGGTAAGGTTAACATACTGTCATTTAAGAGAAAAAGTTGTTACAGTCCACAACCAACCAAGCTGTTTTACGAATGATCTGTGAAGTCCGAAGTGTGACTGTATTCTCAATGAGTAAGGCTTTGCTGCAGGATTAATGAGCAGGTACAACTAATGGAACACAATATTTTGTTTTGGACTCAGGGAACAGATGCTGCAGATACTTCTCAGAATAACAGAAGCTGTGATGCAGAAGCCAAAGGAGAACCAGACAAAGGACACGTTTGCTCAGAGCATGGCGGGGCTGCTCTTCAGAGTGAGTGAGTGGGGCTGCTTGGTTTGCTCTGTCACAACTGCCCACAGTTTTAGTTGAGTGCTATGAAACCTACTTGTATTACTGTGAAGGAGGGGTTTCTCATGTTTTGCTAGTAATTCTCATGTTTTGCTAGTAATTATTTTGTAAACTGTTACTAACGGAGGGAGAGTTGGGTTTGCTCTGTTCTTCAGGGCTCTCTTACAAACTGTGGTAGCACAAATGGGATATTTTCAGTGAGTGTCTCTAAAGTGTACAAATCAAGCAACTGTTTTCCTAAAAGTCCAGCTGGCAAGTCAAAACTGAGTCACACTGAGTGAAAGAGACATTTATGCTTCCTACTATATTTCCAGCCTGGATAGTGTAACTGGGTGTGTAGTGCTGCCCCAGGGCTCAGTCATTCTGTGGGTGTAGGACATTCATTCATTCTGCTGTTATTATAGAGTGTCTTATTTCAGTTTGCCAGACAACATTTAGCCTTTTTTTTTTTTTAAATTTCCTTCATCAGTAACTTTCCCCATTATTTCTGGGAGTGTTTTTTGAGGGAAAATGGTGAGGCACAACTGATGTGCAGCACTAAGAGCCTGTGCTGATGTGCAGGTCGGAGTTGTGGGTTGGGCTTGGTGTGCTGAACTCATCTTGTCAGCCCTGCCCGAGCTGCCACTGGTGTCTCTTCCCTCAGACCCTCATTGTGGCTTGGATCAGAGCCAACCTGAGCGTTTACATCTCCCGGGAGCTGTGGGATGAGCTGCTCAGTGTCCTGTCCTCCCTGACCGACTGGGAGGAGCTCATCAATGAGTGGGCCAACATCATGGACTCCCTGACAGCAGTGCTGGCCAGGACTGTGTATGGTGTGGAGATGACAAACCTGCCCCTGGACAAGCTCAGTGAGCAGAAGGAAAAAAAGCAGAGAGGCAAAGGTTCGTCTTTGTGCTTCAGTGCTTTTTTTGTATCAAAACAGTTAAATATTGAAGCTTAACCTTAAAAATTAATTCAATGTTAAACACTACCTAATCTGGTGTAAGAACCTGTTTAACCAAATGTGAAGCACTTGGGATTTGTGTGTTGTCATCCTTCACTGGGGAGGAGAGATAGTTGGGGGGAGGCTGGGGTCTGCACCTACAGTCAGGGTTTTTTGGATGGCAGAGATTAAATGTGGTTTCTTGTGCTGTTGGCTGGCACTGGCAACTCTGTAAAAATTCCTCTCTGTGTATTTTTAGTAAAGTCTCTAATTGACAGTATTTTAGCTGCATTTGCATGCCACCTTGAGATCGATGCACATAGTTTGAACTGCCAGTTGGTTTTGATTAATAGTAAAAGTTAACCTGTGTTGTTTAAAGTATTAATATTTGCCATGTCTGAGTCCATTTGTACTTCAGCAAAAATACATGCCAAAGCATCCAGTGCCAGAAAACTTTGTGTTCTTTGTCCTAAGGTGGTGTTTTAGAGCCTCAGAAGACAGCTGTAGTAGGAAGATCTTTTTCCTTAAGCTGGAAAAGTCACCCTGAAGTTGTGGAGCCAATGAGATTCAGAAGTGCCACAACCTCCGGGGCCCCAGGAGTGGAGAAAGCAAGAAACATTGTCCGTCAGAGAGCCACAGGTTAGACCACAGCTGAGTGCTTTGGTGGCCAGGCACTCAGTAACACTCAGGTTTTACATCTCCCTCTGAGGGGTGGCTGCTGCCAAAAGCAACTCAATAGTTTACTGCCCCAGCAGAGAGGTTGCACGTCCATGTCAGGATGTCTTGGCCAGTGTGAATCACAAAGTATTTGGGGAAATTCTCTGTGTAAGCTTTTAGTTACAGGACATTGAATTGTGAGTTAAACCTGTTCACTTTAGGGGTTTTTTTTAGAGGTACATGGCTATTTTTATCAGTTCCTTGGAGAGCATTTATTACTGACAGGCAGATAGCAGATACTGATGCAGCTATTTCCTGGGAGCACAAGGTAAACCAGATATTTAATAAATAGTATTATCCTTTGATAGTTGCTTTATGTGCTCTCTTTTTCTTGGCATGATGAGGTTTTGCTCTCATGTTTACTTCTGCAAAGAGAAAAGCAGGAGGGAGACTGGGGTGGGGAATGTTGGAGTAATGACTGAGACCCCAGACATGGAACAGATCTCAGTTTTTTCAAGCTTTTCAGCAGCCTGAACCTGGCCTTTCTTTATATCATGTCAGCATGTTTCCATGTGCTGGTTTGCTGGGGCAGACTCCTGTGGAAGCCCCCTGCTTTGAGCAGGAGCTGCTGGGCTGCACAGCTCCCTCCCCAGTTCCCCAGTTCCTTACCAGGAGAGCTGGAAGGAGGGAGAGCACTGGAAGGTGGTTTGTGGCTCCATGGCTGAGCCACGGCCTCCAGCCTGGATCACTGAGTGCTTTGGCAGTAGAGCCAGCTCAGTCTTGAGTTTTATTTCTAAACTCAGTGAGTCCCTGTTGGTGCTCCAGTGAAGGGTTCTCTCTACTGCTGCAGCATTTTCCCCTTTGACTTCTTGCCAGAGCAGTAGGGAGAACCCGGAAGTGTTGATCCACAACATTTCTTGTTTGTGTGTGTTCAAATAAAAGGCACTTCCACACTTGCTGTGGATCAGAAATCCCTGATTATTACCCTTTCAGTGTCAAAGAGTATTGCACAATATTAACTTACATCTCAGGGGAGAAGCCCCTGGGCTTTCTGTTGAAAAGCTTTATCCCAAAACTCTGGGTTTTGTTGTGTTGTGGCACTCAGAACTGCAATATTTCACTGTGTTCCTGATATAATTATTGCTCTATTTTTTCCTGTAAGCTAAGCGAAGCCAGTCTATCAGCAACTGTGTCCATCTTTATGAGGCTTTGCCAGCCACTAAAAGTGTACCTCTTCTGCTTCACACTGTGAGCTCTCTCTTCCCTGGTATCTCTTACACTTCTTGCTCTCACAGACTGTCAGGTACTGTACTTTAAAGTCATCTTGTATATCAATGTTCTTTATATTTTTTAACTGTTCTCTCTCTATTCCCTTTCTGTCCGGTTGGTTCTTCTCAGAACGTTTGCAGCACTGCAAGCAAAGCAATTTTTGTTCATGTTGATATTAAAGACTGCCATTAATTGCAATTAGATCTATATTGCCTAGTAACTAAAGTGAAAATACCCATGTTTTGCTTCCTGGGAGGGATTTGTGACTCCTGAGTCCTGCCCAGACTCATTACCTGCAGTAGCAAGAGAAAGGGGAGATCTGTACATGGTGCTTTATGGCCCTGTGGGGATTCCTGCTCAGTGAAACATCTTTCGTGTGTTTTCATCTCAAGTTATTTTGGGGGGAAATGCTGAAATTGTTCCAGTTGGTGAATTGCATTGAATGTTTTATTTTATTGCTTTCTGTAAGACATTGAAAGTCAGCTGAAGTCAGTCAATACCAGAAATGTTCGTTTTTGTGCATGTGCCTCCTGAGATAACTTTCTGAGATACCTACAGAGTTTATTAAGTAGTAAAGCAATATTAAAACTTGCACACTGCCGAATGGAAACACTGGAGTGTTACTAAATTTTTTTTTTCCCAAATGCTAAGATAAATTAATTTCTCAAAGTGCTGTGTTGCTCTGCAATCTCAAGAGTTCCCATTGCTCCTTCCCCAGCATGGCAGTTTATTTTCTCTTGGGGATTTTCATGCCTCTCTCTCCTCCTTTTGTTTCTCATTTGCAGTTACAGCCAAACCAAAAGTTGCCTGGTTGGATTTGTCCTCACAAGCTAAACCCAAGTTATATGTAGCTCAGAGCTTTTTTTACTCTAAGTTTTTGCCTTTCTTTATTCCTCCTCCTTTCCCCTCTTTCTGGAGGCACTCGGGGAGCACAGCCAGCTTCTCTCCACACTGCATTTAAGGGAGTTCTGTTGCCTCTGCTCTGTCTTTCTGTCTCAAGAATGAACAGGGCCCAGTTGGGATCTCCAGCACTGAAAACTCAGCTTCATTCATGGGACCTGCTCCTCTTTGTTAACTCCCAAAATCACTTCTCTCCTTTTCTAGACCTTTTATGCTGCTCATGCATCTCTAAACTTTATGGGTTTTCCAAGGTTATTTTAGAGAACTTAAGTTATAACTTGTAAATTTTACCTTGGGAATTTTAAATATTTGCAAGGATTGCTTTTTCATAGAGCTTAGGTGAGGAGTTCGCAGATGTATATATGAGCTCCTGCAAATATTTTGTGTTGTAATTAAATCAACAGAAGTTGAAGAATCTCAGCAGCTGGAAAATTCAGAAGGAACAGAAGCCACAGGCTCATTTGCAGACCAAGAGCAGCAGCTAACTCGAAGCAGCAGCACTTCAGATATTGCAGATCAGATTCCATCTGATTTTTTTCAAGGTAATTCTAATAAAGTGCAGCAATACTGTATTTTTCAAAGAAAAGATCTGGGACTAGTTCAGCCTCACAAGTGCTGCTCTTAATTAATTTGGTTTCCAACTCTCCTCTAAAATATGTTTTTAGCTCATTTTCTTAGTTGCTGCATAGTTGGTAAGTTGTTGAATGAACTTTTTTAAAAGAAGTTAGAGACTGTCAATGCAGGATGTGACCTTTTGTAAAGCAGGGAAAATGAAACCTGGAATGTGTGTGCACTTTGTATGTAGCTCTTTGACTTTTCATCTGACTTGCATTTGAATTTTGTGTATTCAAGCTGCAGTTGGAGTTCACTTCCTCTCCTGTAAGTATGTTATGCTTCTGAAGGATTTTTCAAAGCTTCTTGTATCCCATTTATGTGTTGTATGGCCCTTAACTATAAATATGAGACATGTAAACATAGCTGAAATTTACTTGAGACCTCTTGTGTGTTTTGGTCCTGCAAATGTTTATAGTTCTTGCTTCCTTTCTGAAACTTCTAGGCAAAAAGGCTGGAAATTCAACTTCAGACTCCAAATCAGTTCAAGAAAATAAGGGATATGTAAAGGAGCATGAAGCTGAGCAAGTAAGGCAAACCCAAAAGTAATGTCTGTGGAGATCCTAGCAGCGTTTGCTTTCTAATCAGAAACCTTTTAGCATTCAGAAACTCTAGGAGGTGAAAGTGTGAAAAGTGATTAATCCCATTTCTGGTGTGGCATCTGGAAGTGAGCCCTGTCGCAGGTTATTGTCCTGCTGGGTGTGATCAGTTTGTGCCTCCTGAGCTCATCAGCTGCTTCTGCAGTTGTAGCTCTGTTCTAGTCTTACACAAGGCTTTGGTCTTTTTCTGAAATATCAACAAGAAGTTTGTACCTTTTAAAGGATAAATAATTCATGGCTATTACAGAGCTACAGTACACGGGAATAAATGTTTGATGGTTTAAAGCACTGATGAAAATGCTTCTGTTCAGCACAGTTCCTATCACCAGCCGTGCATGGCAGATGTTAGTGTGAGTTGACATCAGCACAGGCAAACTTCATACATTTTTAATGGCAACTTTTGACTGAACAGTTGAAACAATAAATGACTTAGCCTGATCATCTCTGTGAAATATGAATGCTGAAAGATTTTTTTTATACCTTAACAAATTATTTCAGATGTGTTTGAAAAACATAGGTAAAAAATCCTGCTTGTTGAAAACTGAGGTTGTGAAAGGGAGGATAAAGAATTAAATGGAAAGCCTGAAGTTTTTCTAAGGACACTGACAAGCACTTGGGTACTCTGAATATTCATGAGAATGTCTGACCGGGTTGTGGTTAATTTCTAATGACTGTGTGGGTGTGAAATTTGCTGGAGTGTGGCGTAGTGCTCAGAGCCGTATAAGCTGAGATGGATTCTTTCCCTGCAGGTGCTAATGCAGAGGAGCAGCAGTACAGCTGAGTTGGATCTGAAAGCAGACTTGCAGCAATCTCACGGGTATTACAGAGAGAGGGAGAAAAGTGAGTGCCCCGAGAGTGCTTTTGCCAAGGGCAGCACCTGAAATCTGCTCTGATTTTGCTGCAGCCAGCCGAGACGCTTCTCTGGGGCGCTCTGCTGCTGCAGCTGTGAGCAGCACTGTGCTGTTTGCAGGTGAGAGCGTGAGCAGTGACACGTCCCTGGGCTGTGGAGCTGACGTGGACATCGCCCTGGTGGCCTGGCAGGCAGCTGAGGATGAGCCCGAGGCGGGGCCGGCCGCGGGAGCAGGCGGGGATCCTGCGGCGCCGCGCTGGCTCCAGCTCAGCCCCTCGCAGGAGCCCGCCAACCTCACAGGTACCGCGGGCCCCACGCTGGGTGTGCGAGCTCACACCTGTGCCCCACGGAATCACAGCATAATGAGGCTGGAAGAGACCTCTAAGATCACCAAGTCCAACCTATGCCCTAACACATCAACTCAACTATAGCACCAAGTGCCGTGTCCAGTCTTTTTTTAAACACATCCAGAGATGGTGATTCTACCACCTCCCTGGGAAGAGCATTCCAGTACTTTATTATTCTTTGGGTGAAAAATTACTTCCTAATATCCAACCTATACCTGCCCTGAAGCAGCTTGAGACTGTGTCCTCTAAAGAGGAGCTTGTGCCCCTCACTTGGCTTATGTGGCACAGGGCACCAAGGACCTTTCATTGTGCTGGTTCAGAGTGGAAGGGGTTTGGATCATCCATTGATTTGCCAGTAAATGATGATCCAGAAAGCCACCACCCACCCAGCTGAAAATAACTGGGCTTCTTACAGTGCCTAGCTGGGCACTCATGGGCCTGCCATTAGCACACTAATAAATGTTTCAAGTGAACAGGTTTTATTACCATAGCAGCATGGTCTGAGGAAATGCCTTACTGTATTTTTTGACTGATAGGAAAGAAGTGGTTCTTTGCCATTTGTAAAGGTACCCTTCATCTGGCAGTGTGAGTCAGATATTAGGTCAGGAGCTAATGCAGTAATGTAGGGATGTCTTACAGGCTGCCTTCCTAATGGATACAGAATTTCAAGGGTACTTTTTCATGTTGATTTTTCCTTTGAAATATCGGTGCTTTAATGAAGCAGCACACACCTAGTCCAACTGCTGGGACTGCTGCTGTAAAAAAGGTAATACTGCCCATGGTAAGAACAATCATGTATGACAAATTCACTGTTGGTGTGGTGCAAGAATTGCTCCTTTGGGGGTACAAAGAGAAAGAACCTCATGTAGCAACCTGGCAGGTAATGTGGAGTGAAAGGACAAGTGGGTAACAGATGTGTCATTGCCCAGCAGACCCAAAGTGCCCTCGACTGCATTCCTGCCTCAGCCAAGTCACAGCTTGCTCTGCTGTGGAAACCTGATAGGGTAAGACAGAGCAACACTGCCACTGAGCAGCAGAGATGCCACTTCCCTGAGCACAGATCTGTAGGAGGTCATTCTAATGTGCTGGATAAATAACATGTGGTTTAGCAGCACTTTGGGACTTTGTAATGCTACAAAACAAAAAGGGGGAAAAAATCCCCAGAGTTGTTTTTAAATATATTCAAACATAAAAGCATCTGAAATGCCTTTTATTTCACTAACCTTCTTTGTGTCCTCAGAGGACATGAGTTATTTCCTTCTGCCTGTCTAGAGGTTTCCTGCAACTTCCTTCCATGCCTTGGTTGCTGCAGGTATGCCAGGAGCAGCATGGCTGTGCTGCTGCCTGTGACAGGAGAGCAGCTACCAGCTCTTGTCATTAAAATGTGCACTTCAGTGTGGATTTGTACTGTTTAAGAGCATAAATCCCATTACCCTGACAGCCTTCTCCAAGCTCTGCTCTCTCAGGAGCTGCTCTGCATCAGTGGTGATGCCTGAGCACATTCCTCAAGACTCTTCAGCCGTGGCTTTTTATTCCTTTGTCCAGTTGCATTGCCAGGTCTTGCTACACTGTGTGATCTCAAAAAAAAAAAAAAAAAGAAAAGAAAGGGCTTTTATAAATATAGAAGTATTACCTGTAAGAGTGAGTTACTGATTGAATACATCTCTCAGGTACCTGAATATTGCATTTAGCTGCATTTGCCTCCCTTGCTGAAAAGCCCTCTGGGGTGGGGACAGTGTGGAGTGGCAGTGCTGTGCCCTGTGGTGCTGTCACCCATGAGCCCCTTTGCTGCCGTGTTCTCCTTTGATTCAAAAGCAGCTCCAGCAGTAAAAGAGATGGAAGATGGTTAGGAGGAGTAATGACCAGATCTTGTTGACCAAGTTCATGCTTAGGCTGCACTTCTAACTTGTGGAAATGGCACACTTTAAATTTGCAGACAGCAGCGAGTTCCTGGCTGACGATTGCAGTATAATTGCTGGTGGAAGCCTTATTGGTTGGCATCCTGATTCTGCTGCTGTGCTGTGGAGGAGAATCCTGGGAATTCTTGGAGATGTGAACAACATACAGTCACCTAAAATCCATGCAAAAGTTTTTGGCTACCTTTATGAGCTGTGGTTTAAACTTGCAAAGGTATGTGGTACTTACAGCTAATAATAACGACACTTTTCTTTTGTTGTGGAAATGGTTATTAAATGGGATTTAGTGTTAACACCTGGAGCATAAACATGGCATGGGAGGGCTCTGCTGTAAAGGAAGCTTTGTCTTGTTTGGTTTCCAGCAGAGAATCCTGTCCAATGACAGGAGAATTTAAATGGGGTGAGGAAACAGTAGCAAAGAAAAAAAGAAGTACTGACATTGGTATTTGTGTAAAGGCCCACAGTGTGACTCAAACTGGCAATGTTTGCTTTGGCCAGGGAGCAGCAGCATAGACCAAGCTTTCCTGGTGGCTTTGGCTGAAGTGGGAGCTCTGGATAACCCCAACTGTAGTACCTAAATGTAAATCAAATAAAAGTAAAACATAATAATGCAAAAAAAAGAGCATTTAAGAAAGATACTGGTTTTATTAATGCTCTTTTTTAAAAACCATCAGATCCGAGACAACCTCGCTATCAGCGTTGACAATCAGTCAACTCCCTCTCCTCCCGTCCTGATCCCTCCTCTCAGGATATTTGCATCATGGCTGTTCAAGGTCAGTTCTGAAGTTCTCACACAAGAGTATTTTCTTCTATATCAGAGCTGAATGGGTGTGCCCTTAGTTGCCTTATTTTTAACTTCCACCATCAGTGCTGCCCAAGGCAGCGCGTGCCCTCCAAAGGCTCCTTGGAGCTGAGGTAATGCTTTGTGGGAGGGCTGCTGGGCACGCATGGCACGGGCTGGCTGGTGGGGGAGGCAAGGAGTGATGCAGGCTTTGTTGCTGTTGCAGGCAGCCATGCTGCCCAGCGAGTACAAGGAGGGCAAGCTGCAGGCGTTCCGGCTGCTCTGCGCCATGATGAGCCGGCGCCAGGACCTGCTGCCCAACTCGGACTTCCTGGTGCACTTCTACTTCGTCATGCGCCTGGGGCTCACCAGCCAGGACCAGGTATGAGCTGTGCTTCCTGTGCCACTGCTGAACCATGCCAGGGCAGCAGGAGATGCTGCCAAAACCTGCTGCTGTGGGCACAGCAGTTGTTCCGGGTCTCCCTGTCCTCAGGAATAAAGAGTTCGGTGCAAGAGGAAAAGGCTTAGTCGGGCTGTTACATGGTGGTTGTCTCACAGAAGCAGCTCAGTGCTCGTGGAAACTCTAAGAAATATTCTTTGGACAAAATGAAGACTGTCTAAGAGGAGTTGCATGTTTTTATAGCTGTAGGAATGAGAGCAAGGGCTTGCAGCTCTGCTGGGGTTGGCAACAAAGGGCACAGGCACCGCTCAGGAAATCGTGGGAGTTACTGATTGTGCCTTTAGGAAACCAGACAGGTTTGATTGTTTCTGATGAAATTGAGATGATAGAGGGAAAGAAGGAATTGTTACCAGGTTCTTGCCCCTTGGTTTCCCACCTGAAAAGTTAGAACATTTGGAAAACACTCCTTTTATATAGATAAGAGTAGAGAGACAGGGGTTTTCTCCTGGAAAATCCTAGAAGTCCTGCTGCAGCTGCCCATCACTCCAGGATTCCCTAGGTATTTTGTATCCCTCACACTGCAATCCCTCCATGGTTTCCCTGGATATTTTGCAGCCCCACACTGCAATCCCTCCATGGTTTCCCTGGATGTTTTGCAGGCTGCTGCTGCTCTTTGTTCTTGCTCCCCACTCTCGTGGCTGCATTTGCCTCTTGGTGGCACACTTGACCACAGGTTGGCTGCTGTGTGTGTGTGTCCTTCCCGCCTGCTTCCCTTAGCTGTGGAACTGGATGAGGTGTTAACTGGCAGTGCCTTGGAGCAAGGTGTTGATGGGAAGCAGGATCCTTATTCCTGCTCCTGTATTTCCAGGGCAATTGGGTGCTCGGAGAGTGGGAGTCTCTTTAGCAGAGGGAGTGTGGGATCACTGGAACAGGGATCCTAGCATGCTTTCCAGGATTTCAGAAATAAAAAACTTGGGTTGGCCTTTTTAACACAGAGTGGGTTTGTCTGCTAAGCACAGGCATAGATTTCTCCCTTGTAAGGAATGTTCACAGAAGGAAGGGTAGGAGGTGTCTCATGGAGGAATTTTCCTTCTGTATGGATCACTACTGCAACTTTTAGCATTTATGTAGGAAAGCCACAGAAAAACACCCCAGCTCCAGGCAATCACCTTGGCTACTTCAGAAGAGCTTTTTTAGGTGGTTACATAATTAAAAGTATTACAGTCAGGAACCTCTTTGACCTGAATGGTTTTCAATATTTTAGTTTGTGTGACAAATGTTTTTTTGAACTGTATTTCTCTTGTTGCTCCTCACTCACTTAAGGATGCAAAAATAGGAAATTGCTGCTGCGTGGTGTAGCTTTTGGTGCTGCTAGAAAAACAAAACAACCTGATTTTGAATATGCTGTAAATGAGTACAGTGTTATTCCAGCAAGTGCAGCTCAGCTTTGCAGCCTGCTCTTGGGGGGTGCATAAAAGAGCAGTGTGAGGAGGGTGTATTTTATAGGAGGCTCCCTTGGCTCTCTGAGCCCTGGATGTAGCAATTAGCTCAGCAGAGGAGACAGCAGGGTAATGAGCTGCAGCTAATTTGTCCATGTGGAAGTGTCTAACAACAAACATCCCTGGAGAAGTGAACAACTCTGTGCAAGAATTGCATCACCTCTCCAGGTGGGAGCAGCCGGCTGCAGGGAGCGAGCTGCGGTCGGGGAGCACAGGAGGGGCCCAGGGTCAAGGGCCAAGTGACCATCTGTGGGGTGCCTTCCTCCTGAACTGCTCCAGCCTCTGGCACTGCTCTGCTGCTGGCCTAGTCTGGGCTTTTTTCCTGTTTTTTTTTATCAATGACATTCATTTAGGCTCACAGCCTTCCCTCCCTGGCCTCTGGTGTGAAGGAAAGAGACCTGCGATGTTCACTGGGGGCTAGGGAGGGTACTTTACCTATGGTTAGGGGGTTGAAAATGAGGAAGTGTTCCTGGGGAGTGGTTGGTAGGGATGCTGTGGGATAGCCTGCTGCAGTTTGCATGGGCATAGCTGCCTTCTGTCAGAAAACTCCTGTTGGAGCAACTGCAACCAGGTGTGTCCTTTGGTTCGGGTAATAAATGCAGCTTTACTAATCAACCCAAAATTTGACACTGCAATGCACAGGTTTTGCAAATACCTGAACCAGGAATAGAGATGTATTTTATTGTTGCTGGCTGCTTACTGTAACATTACTTTTTGCTTCATTCACCTGAAAAAGTCGATAAGCGTCTCCTCCTTGCTCCACAGCTTCCTCCTTTTTGCTGAATAACAAAAGGAACAAAACACAATCCCAAAAAGCTACCAACACGTCTCAGAAAATCAACTGTTGGCATAATTGGGATTCTTCAGCTGAGGTCTTTCTGGCACTTAAATAATCCTTTGAGGTTGCTGGTGGTTGTCTCCTGAGAATTCTGTGGGCTTTTGTGTTGCCGTTTCTTATTTCTGTCTAAATTTCTGCTCATAGTCTGAGAGGAGGAACGAAGTGCAGGTGAGGCCCTTACCTTGTAGGGACACTGTAAACAGAGGCAGGTTTTCAATCCTTTTTCAGGTTTCAACCCTCTGCTGCTCAGTGTCATTTTTTAGCCAGTCTCACCCTATTACCATGGTGAGCATCAGTTACTGTGCCTGGTGCCACCTGTCACCAACGCTGAGGTGACACCTGGCACTCAGAGGTTACCTGCAAAGTGAGCAAGGGGGTCACTTGTATTCCTGACTTTGGCAGTGAGTTTAACAAATATAATTTAAAGTATAGTCATGCTTACTTGCCAGAGGACCTCTGGAGGAGGATACTTATGTTTTTTTGAGAATATCATCAAAGGTAGAGACTTCAGAGGTTCTGTGTGGAAAGGACAGTGGATGGCCAAGGGAGGAGACTTTGCTGGTGGCTTTTTCAGTTCAGTGATATGAGGAGCAGAACAAACTTTAAATATGGAATAAGAGGAAAATCGCCACAGTCCAGCCAAGCTGGCAGATGTCCTGGGTGATTAAATGTCAGCACAAGCAGCAGGCCTGCCTGTGGAGCACAGCCTGGCTGCAGCCAGGGCACTCAGCAGCTTTGTTTTAGTTCGGTTCCTTTTAGCAGTGCAAGGATGCTGTGGATGAGAAGCTCTGTCAGTAGAGGTGCTGAGGTACCAGTGCCCATTGTCCCAAAGTTGTCCCAAAGCCTCTTAATTGTTCCAAAGGCACTATAGGTGATGAGGGAAAGGAAGCTGCAGCAGCTCTAAGCTTCTGTAGAAACACCCACTGGAGCTCTCTGTGTGGAAAATGGCTAATTTGTAATAGGAAGCATTTCTCAGCAGAGCTGCTACCAGAGAAATCATTAATTACCTGTTTGTGTTAACATTGGTCTGACATTAAAAAAAATCCAGCATTTGTGGGCTTTTGTATCTTTCTGCCTGACAGTGGAGGTACAACTGACAGCAAAGAAGGCTTCGAGCATCAGCACTTTCTTGTTCTTCAGTAGAACCTTTCATACCCTTCATCTTACATGCACTGCACCTGTGTGCCCCCTGTTCCCTTTGGTGGTTGGTCAGTGCACCTGGGCGCTGTGTGGCTCATTGCTGTCAATCACAGCTGTACCCACTGGGGATGAGGCTGAGCCCCATCCCCACTCCCCATCACCACAAACTGAGTGCCTGCATCTGCCCAGGTGTCACTCAGCAGCCTGGAGCAGCAGCAGCTGTGTAAAGGTACAATAAGTGAGTAGCTTTGCTTTTGTCCCCTGTGGAACGGCTGCTCCTTGCCTGGGTTTCTGCCTGATGGTGTTGTACAGAAACCATCATGCTGTTTAGATTCTTTAAACTGCCATTTAAAAGGAAATAACCTTAATGTAGTCTATTAAGGCTTAGATTCCCCTATTTTAGCTTCTCGAGACTTCTTTCCAATGGATGCCATGATTTTCTCCCTCTTTTAATCCACCCCTTATCTCATTTCCTGTGGAAAATTTGCCTGTGTGCTCCCATTATGTGCTTTGAAAAAGTGTTAACAGACAGCATGTTTCCAGTAGGGACAAACAAAAGTCCAAATGCCAGGGTCTCATAGGAACTCTCACATCCCCCTCTGCTTGCCCAGACCAGGCTAAGTGGGAAGTGCTGGATAAAAAAGCTGGAAGATTGACTGGGAGCAAGGGGGAGCCAGGTCCTGCCAGCTGCAGGAGCTGTGCACTCTGGAGTGATTTTGGTAGTTTTGTTCTTTTCTGTTTATTTTGCTGTAATTTATTTGTCCTTCCTAAGTTGCATCCATCCCACCCAAATTCTGCTCTTGTGGTCTGTCAGAGCTTGGAGCAGCGCTGCCACAGGTACTTGGGATTGATGTGCATGGGGACACAAAGCCACCTCCACCTTCCAGGCAGTGCCATGGCCTTGGCACCCACACCCTTGTACCTGGATCCACTGCGTGCTCTGTGTGTGCACAAACCAAAACATTTATTCTAGTCCTTTATCCTATTGCTCTCCCCACTTGTGAAAGTATCAGACATGCTCCAAAATGGGAGAAATTAAAAAAAAACTCCCTCTGTTGTATTCCAGCCTTGAGGGATTTAGGCTATAAAATGTAACTGTTTTGGGGTTAGGTTTTTACTTGGCACCTTGAAATGCAGCTTTCTGATAAATTAATCCTAGATCTCCTGAGGTTGTCAAAATACTTCATAAATTTGTGTTGCAGCTTAATTTTTGACAAGTTAACTCCTACCTGAATCTTCATGGTAGGTAGGAATACTTGGCATAAGTAAATAGAAGCATTAGTTCCTTTAAAGTAGAAAAGGGAAGTCTTAAGCCTTCTGTAAATTAATAATCTTTCCTGTGCTGTAGATCTCAGCTGCCAGTGAGGTGTCTGTCGGTGAGGAACAGAGTGAACTTTCAGTGAAAAATCCATGTTTTTCCTGTGGAGGGACAATTGGAAACATGAGGAAGGCAGCTGGCAGGCTATTTGGTTACACCTGTAATCTGCAAAATCTTCAACAAAAATTAGGTGAAGAATATTTTTGCAATTGACCTTTCAGTGAACTTGCATAAATTTATTTCGCTTACTCAGTGGATGTTTACGACCTTATAATTTGAATTACTAGATTAACCTACACTGAAATATGATGCCATTTATAGGGTTAATGCATTTGAGAAGGACATGCATGCAATTGCCCCCTCCTCTCCCCTCTTCCCCAGCTTTAACACCACAGAGCATCATTCTGAATTGAAATAGTCCATAATGGTCCTTTTTTTCACTTTTCTTTAACAACATGAACACTAAATTATAGCTGTGCAATTATGTAAACAATGGAAATGCTTCCAGAATGAATACTTCCTTTTAAATTTTCATTTTGTGTAATTGCTGAAAGGTTTGGAGCCATAATAAACCAAAATTATTTTACACATTTATCGTTCTAAAGGTCAATTATGAAAGAAGTAAAGCAACAACACTGTGCAGAATGAGTAAACCAATTTCCACGGCCATCACCATATGTTTTTCTTATGGCTTGTGTTTTCCAGTTGCTGTGTACATAGCATTCAATTAAAGTGATTCATTGACCAGGCTGGGAGCTGCTACCCGGAGTTTACGTTTGCAGGGAGGGAAGGAAGCCCGGCTCTGTTTGAATTACCTGATTTTGCCCTATCACTGATAGCACAGATGTCCTGGCTCCCTTGCTCTCTCACAAGCCTCCCTCTGCTGATAAGCTCCCCGAGCCCCCAGATTGCTGCCCCAAATCCTGTGGTGCTGTGAGCTGGGCTCTCTGCTGACTGGGAGAGGGGACAAACCTGGAAGGCTACCTGTGAGCGCTGTCCTGGGCTGGTGCTGACCCTCCCCAGGCAGGGGACAGCCTGCCCAGCCCCAGCTGAAGTGCAGTGACCCAAAATGCCCAGGGTGATGTGCTCAGAGCCTGGGGTGAGCCTGGCTGAGCAGGTTTGTCTCCTGCCCTCCCTCCTGGGTGTGTGTCACTGCAGCCAGCAGCCTGCACTGGGAATTTGAAGGGAAGCCCAGGACTGCTTCAAGAGCTTTTCAAAGGGAATTTTTGAAAGGTTTCTTGCTATGGAAAATGATTTATTTTTAGCAGCTCAGCATCTCATAACTGGTGAGTAAATCCCTGCGGCCTTTTTGGACCGTGTGTGCTGTCACAGCATTTGTGTGTGACAGTAATGTTCTGTGGATCTCCTTGCCCCTCTGTGGGATGTGTTCTGTGCAGGGATCCGTGCCCTGGTGTGTGACAGATGGGAGCTCTGGGGTGAGGACAGGAGTTAATGCAGTTGTTTGGAGCAGCTCCCTGTGCCACCGCCTCCCCAGCCAGGTTAGCCAGGGCTCTTTTATTGTGGCACATGTCAGCAGCAGCCTGCTCCCATCTGCTGCCCTGCTCAGGGCCAGCCCAGCCTTACCTGGCCCTGCTGTACAGGTGTGCTGTGCTGGACCAGCACGGAGCGTTAATCAGCCCTTAATTATAACAAGGTATGTCCTTTGTTCTGCGCCGACCGAGAGTTTGCCACCCGCTTTATGAGCGGCTGCATCCATCTGCTCTGCTTCTCAATGTTTGCATTAACCCATATTGACTTAAAATGTATCAAAGGAAGTGATTAAAACAAGTTTAAACATTAACTTGAGTGGCATTTTATCTTATTCAGGAAAGTGAAAGCATTATTTGCTACTATGTTAAAAACTAATACTGTTTATTTGAATATATAGCAGTTTCTTCATAGGATACTGGTGTTGCAAACACTTAGTGGAGCGCAAAGTAGGAGCTGTGCAGGTGTTGAGATGGCTTTGAGAAAATAGTAGTGATGTTCAAGCATCTCTCTGTGAAGAGAAAATTGGGTTTGTCAGCTTTAGCTTCTGCTGTAGAGATTGAGAGGATGTTATGGGCATCTCTAGCTCAGGCTGTCTTTGACATATCATGAAACCAGTAAGGATGGACATGGAAAAGGGTTTTCCTTTGCAACTTTTCAAAATTTTATTGAGTGGAAAAATAATTGTCTACTCAGTATAGAAATAGGTTGATGTAACTCTTCAGCAAATACAGTGTCACAGGTAAAGGATTATATAGATTTTCTGCCTAATTTTAAACCTGCTGAAAGCTTGCAGGGAAGAAATCTTAACTCAAATATAGGAACTTTGCTCTGATTTGGAGAGACTGTGAAGACTTAAAATGTGGAAGGATTAGAGATGAAGGGCTTATCTGGAATGTGCTCTGTACCACAGGGTGATGGTGAGCAGAGCTGGGGCTGCTGCTCTGTTCCTTCAGGGCACCTGAAGCAGTGAGCAGGCCTGGGGGGGAAGCTCATGTTCTTGTGGCATGGAATTCTGAGAGATTTGAGGAACTCACTCCTCTGGACTGCTGCAGTGCTTCATCTTAAGTCCATTCAGTGTTTAGATGCTTGAATCCGAAGTCTTGTTTAACAGAATGGTTGTGTTTAGGCACGAAGAGACATGAATGGCGGTGTGGGCTTTGAACAGGAATTTAGGGCTACACATGTTTCCAAAATACCAAATGCACTTTGGCTGCTCCACATACCTGAAGTGGGAGGTGGTGATTACGTGGAGGTCAGTTTGCACACAGTGCTCTGGGAATTTGCACCTCAATCAGCATGGGACCAGGGAACCTCAACGTTAAATCGTCTCGAACCTCAAAGTTAAATCTTCTGACACTTTCCCTTTTGCTTTCGGGCTTCCTGGCTTTTCTCACAGGTGCCTTCTCTTGCAGGACATCCTGAACACTGTCATAAAGCACTGCCTGCCATGGTTCTTCTTCCTGGGGCTGCCCGGCTTCACGATGCTGATCGGGGACTTCCTGGGCGCGGCGGCGCGCGTGCTGAGCGCGGACACGCCGGAGGTGAGCGCGGCTGGCTCGGCACAGCCACGCTGACTGGGCTCTCAGGGGGATGCTGGGGTGGGAAATCCTGGGAAAAGGCAACACACTGGTGCTGCAGAGGTGTTGGATCCAAAGGCTGAGGTGTGAGGAAGGCGTGTCCTGCACACCTGCATAGCCCCGTGAGCGCCACTGCAGTGAGCAGACAGCGAGAGAGAGCAGGGAACTCTCTGGGTGAGGCAGCATCTCAGGCTAAATGTCAGCACTAACAGAAATGTGACTCTAAACGATCAAATTATCGAAGGATAAGTAAAATAGCAAGTCAATGAGGGGTTGCCAAAATAAAGGTAAAGGTCTGGCAGTCCTGGGAGAGACAGGAAAGCTTTGTTGCATGTGAAGCACCAGCTCATGGGGGACCTTTCAGTCTGTTCTGGCTCAGGGCTTTTGCTGCTGCTCTTGACATTTGTGTGGCTGAGCAGGTGGCCCTGTGCAGGGCCACAGCCCTCTCCTGTTTCAGCAGAGCTGGAATGGTTTTCCAGCCACACTTCTTCCATCAGCCCTCAAAGAGCTTGGTCAGCCTCACTGTTGATCCAAAGCTTAAATGCTAATAAGAAATGGATGCTCAATTTTCCAGGGAAAAGCCATAAACCAAAACACCCCCTTCCATTTTTCCTGCCTGCATAAAACTGGGTGCGCATTGCATTTTCAACGTTACACAGTAGTTAATGTGTTTATAGCTTGTGCTGTGGTGCTTTTGATGGCTCTGTTGGAGCAGGGATCTCTCTGCACATTGGTATCACCTGTGCAGCGAGTGTGAGTGATCCTGTGCCACAGGATCACCTCACAGCAGTGCTGGATTAGTGCTTCACCTCCTCACTCAGCTGTTCTTCTGGGGGTTCTGTACTTCCTGTTGGCATCAAAGGGCTGATTGTGAGATTGAGTAATGAGGGGAAGTATTAAAGATGTAGGATGTGTTCAGGAGTGGGGCCAGCTCAGCCTCACGAGGAGAACAGAGCAGCACAGCAGGGAAAGCAGGGGCAGGAAGGTGTGTGTTAGGTACTGCTGGGCTGTATTCCCTGGAACAGCTGAATGCTGCATTGTGAATCTAGCAGGCTGAGTATGGCAGTGCACACTGGCCTCAGAGCTGTGGGCATCTCCACATGTGAAGGGTTTTCAGTGGCTATTTCAGTGAATATTTTTTTAGTGACTATTTCTGCCTGCTTGCCCTTCGCCAGGCTCCCCGCTCCGAAGCTCACACCATCCTTGGTGCTCTTGTGTGCTTTCCCAACACCTACCAAGGAATCCCACAGTTGGGACCCATCTCAGAAGCTGGTGAGAGCATCACAGGAACTGGAGATTTGAAGGTAAAGCCACATTTATTGTAAATCCTTAGGTGGCCTAACCTGGTTTCCCTATGCAGTGACTTCATTCCTGCCCAAGTGGTTGCCCTCACACAAACCTCTGTTTGATAAACGTGAGGCACCACAGTGATCCACTGCTCAAAATTAGGGATGGCTGGGGAGGAATCTCTGAGTTCCTCATGTGTGGCCTGAGGAGGCAGAACCAAAGGGAATGCAGAAATGCCTTCACATGCTTGGCTCCTGTTCTTGCTTCTTCATCAGGCCTTGGAGAGTCACTGGAGGTGTCTTAATTCTAAAACTAAGACAGTTTTGTCTTTTCTGTACTAAATAATACCCGGAATTTTTCATAACATGTTTTGGTTAGAACCTGAACACTACAGTTTGTATGGAGTGACCACCACTTGTTGTTTGTAACTGCCCCTTGACACTGTAAATTAATTGATTTCTTCTTGCTGCCTGTACATTAGTTGTAAGCTGATTTGATTTGTCCTCAAGGGCCTGTGTGTTTGAGTTGTAATCAATGTTTCTCCCTTGACAAAATACAACTGGCATGAGGTAAATATGCTTTAGCAACAGATGGGGAATTAAAGTGTCTTCACCTGTAACTATGTGAAAATTAAACAACTTTAAAGAAGATATATGAAAAAGATGCTTATTCTAATTTATTTTGTTGTTTTAGTGTTGCCTCATAAATATTTTATTGAAGAATGCCACAGAGGAGCCATGTGAAGCTGCAAGGTAAAATACCGAGTAAAAGAAATGGGAAAATATCATAGAATTGGTTAGGTTGGAAAAGACCTTTA
This sequence comes from Agelaius phoeniceus, assembly GCF_051311805.1. Taxonomy (NCBI): domain Eukaryota; kingdom Metazoa; phylum Chordata; class Aves; order Passeriformes; family Icteridae; genus Agelaius; species Agelaius phoeniceus. Next base: position 111,471,067 of record NC_135267.1, on the reverse strand, counting down.
ACATTATCAAGTCAAACCATTTATGGCTTGGAAAAGTCTTTTTTGCTGCTTATCTTCTGCTGCTGCCTTGTGGTTTGGTCCTGTGATTTTTGAGCCTTACTCTGCACCATGGCCTGTTGTGCTGGAGGGGAGAGATCTCATCTTGGTGCATTTTTTTCCTTTTTTTTTCCCTAAATATTGCTCTAAATCTCCTGACCAGCTGCCTTTTCCTTTTTCCAAAGATGCATAGCCATCTGTGGCCTCGGCGTGTGGATCTGCGAGGAGCTCACGCAGTGCACAAGCCACCCCCACGTGAAGAAAGCCATCAATGTCATAGGTGTGACACTGAAGGTATTGCTGTGGTGGGCTCTGATCGCTGTGCTTTGGGAAAAAAAGGCATTTCCACTTTGCAAATAATCACTGATAATCTGAGGCACTGAAATAGTTCAGTTCATGAGCCACCCCCACGTGAAGAAAGCCATCAATGTCATTCATGGGTGTGACACTGAAGGTATTGCTGTGGCGGGCTCTGATCGCTGTGCTTTGGGAAAAAAAAGGCATTTCCACTTTGCAAATAATCACTGATAATCTGAGGCACAGGCTGCTGCTGTGGTGTCCTGTGCAAGCATGCAGAATATTTGCAAAAATAACCTGTGTGCCTCCCCAGCAAACTCACATAAAAGATCACACAGGCAGTGTCAAACCTGCTGGTTCCTAATGCTGACCATGTCATCTCACAACACTAATGTTTTTTTATTCTTTGCAAAGATGCAAAATAATGAAACTTAGAAAATCTGAATGCAGTGTATTGTATCTGAATATTTTATTTGGCTTTTAATCACCTTTTTTCTTCCAGTTTTCCAACAAGCTGGTAGCTCAGGTAGCCTGTGATGTCCTTCAGCTGCTGGTGTCTTACTGGCAGAAGCTTCAGGAGTACGAATCCTCCCTGTGCCGGAAAATTACAGAAGTACGTCAGATTAATCCCTTCCTTGGGCAGCTGTGATTTTGTTAACTCCTCCTTTTTATTTTTATTGGGAGAGAGGTACTTGCTACACTCCCTGGACCAGTGTAGGTCCCTTGTTTGTAGTGACCTGTGTGCAAAGTGCTCAGTAAAATGTTCTCATTGGTTGGCACGGACAGTTGGGTGCTCCTAGGAAAACTTTTACCTGTTCCACACCCTGTGGAACTGTCTTCCACACCCTGTGGAAGGTCTGTCTCTGCAGAGGAAGAAGCTGAGTGCCTTTCTGACACTTGGTTTGTTTGGCTGCAGATCCTGGTGGCCACCATCGCGTTCCTCCTGCCCGGTGCCGAATACTCCTCCATGGAAGCGGATAAGAAGGTGTGTCACTGAAAAGAGCTGTCTCCATTCTTCGTGCTGTTTGAGGGGGGTTTTAAATGAGATTGCTCCTAACCAGAGCTGAATTTTAAACTTTCCAATTCATACTCTAAAGTCTGGGTGAATTTAATAGAGTGTACCTAAGCACCGTGTTCTTGTTCAGTTCATAGTTTCACTGCTGCTTTGCTTGCTGGACTGGTGCATGGCACTGCCCATGAAAATGCTGCTGGAGCCCGTGTCTGCTGGTGCTGTGGAGGACCAACATGCATCCAGAGCTCCTTTGCTGGATTATATTTACAGAGTGAGTAGGGGGAAGGAAGGTGATTTACTCTGCCTGGCTGTTTAAAGGTGCCCTTCACACACCCAGAAGGCAGAGAAGCAGCTTTGTCAAGCACTAGAAAATCATGTCATCCAGGTGAGAAGTTACAAATGCAAAATGTTAAGAAGATAAGATTAGAGATGTAGAACAGATAGGGGATGGTGAAGACAAAGGTAAAATGCTTAAAACAACAAGCCGGGGGAAATAATCTTTGCAGAAATATTTGCATTATTTGAAGTGGGCTGTTAAAATACAGAACAAGCCCTGAAGTGAGCTGTTAAAAGCACAGAATCAGTGCAGATGGAGACTGTTAATTTAGAAATGCTGAATTTGGACACGGGTGGGTCATGTAGTGTGTCAGAACTGGGGGTCCTGCTCGCTGGGTGTGTTGGGGACTGTCCCAGGTTGTCACTGGCTCCGTGTCCCTGCAGGTCCTGCACTGCTGCATCAATGGCTCCAGCACCTACACGCAGCAAAGCCACTATGTGCTGAGCCTGGCCGACCTCTCCTCCTCTGACTACGACCCCTTCCTGCCACTGGGGAACGTCAGGAGCTCCTCAGAGCCAGCCCAGTGCCCCTCCTCCACCGATTTGGGCAACCTGCTCACCGTGGCTGAAGGTAAGGGTGTGCCCAGAGTGTGGGCTGGGCCAGCATGTGTGTGCAGCAGTGGGAAACGGTGTTCCAGGCTCCATCTTTGCCTTGGAAATGTGCTTCTCCTTACTGCACGTAGCAGCTGTTCCTTCAGAATTGGGCACAGCTCTCCCTGGATGAATTCCAGTTGCCTCTGTGATAGGATGTTTGAGTTCATTGCCAACGCTGCTCCTTAGAACAAATTTATGTTTAGAAGGTGTAAAGGGAAGGAGAAACACTGTAAACCACAAAGAAATAGTTTTACACTGAATATGAAAAAACCTAGAAATGTGGAGGTTTCTGGCTGTAAAAGGAGTAACATTCCCATGGGAGAAGTGGAGGCACAACAGTAGCTCAGAGCACAGTCACTTTATGAAATAACTGATGGATGTGCCTGTGCTGAGGGGACCATCTGAGCATCCAGGAAGTCTCTCCCTGCCTCACTTTTCCACCTGCCGGGGATGGAGGAGCATTGCTTTGAGGTGTCATCTCTGGTTTGCCTTGGCTTTTCTGCCGTTCCACCCTCCTGTTCTGAGGGCTGTGGGGATGTGGTGAAGTAAAATAAAACTGTGGAATAGGTAGGATTTCTTGGAAAGCTGTTGGAAATATTTCCTTGAACAGGAAGGATCAACAGGTCACATAGGGCTGAAATCTGCAGGTGCTCCTTTTGTGTTGCCTCTGGCTGCTCTTACTGATCCATTGTGTTTTCCCTGATGGTTTCAGAGAAGAGGAGGAGGAATCTGGAGCTGATCCCTCTCACAGCGAGGATGGTCATGACTCACCTGGTGAATCACCTGAGCCACTACCCGCTCAGCGGGGGCCCCGCCATCCTCCACAGCCTCCTGAGCGAGAACCACGACAATTCCTACGTGGAGTCCTCGGAGCTGTGCTCGGAAGTGTTCCGCAGCCCCAACCTGCAGCTCTTCGTCTTCAACGACAGCACCCTCATCTCCTACCTCCAGATCCCCGCCGAGAAGAAGGCGGGCGCCGAGCCGGCGGCGGCGCCCTCGGACGTGCGGGTGATCGTGCGGGATATCTCAGGGAAGTACTCCTGGGATGGCCGGGTCCTGTACGGGCCTCTGGAGGGCTGCCTGCCGCAGCGCAGCACGGCCACTGCCTTCGCCATCTCCAGGGACCCGCAGCAGCACGGCCTTGCCCAGAGCGACGGCTCCCAGGTGGAGGAGGGAGAGGACGCCCTGGACCAGCTGCTGGAGAGGATCGGGAGCAGCAGCCCCGAGTGCCTCCCGCACCCGCAGCGCAAGCTGAACGAGCCGGCGCCGCCGCCCTGCGGGATGAGCGCCGAGCAGGAGCGCGCCATCACCGAGGCCCTGCTGCAGCAGAGCGCCCGGGAAAGGGAGTTCATCCTCAAGTGCGGCTCGGACTGCAGCATGAGCGTGGCCCGCCAGGAGCCACCGCCTCCTGCCCAGCCCCAGGCCTCCTTTTATTTCTGTCGGCTGCTGCTCAATGACTTGGGAATGAACTCCTGGGATAGAAGGTAGGAAGAGAGGATCTAGAACGTGCTTTGAGTACTCTCCTCACTTTTTTCCCCCAACACACTTAAGAAAGTGAGGCTCATGTAGCTGGGGGTAAGAGCAGAGTTTTGAACTTCAGTGATGATTTGATATACACACCAATAAACTGTGTATAACAATAATTCTAAGAAATCATATCATGCTAATTCTCTTAGCTGTTGGATGATGAAATACTGTGTCTCCACTGTGTTGCATTTGCCTTCAAACCTTTCCTATTTCTTTTCAGAAAAAGCTTTCATCTGCTGAAGAAAAATTCAAAGTTGCTGCGGGAACTGAAAAATCTGGATTCCCGCCAATGGTAGGTGATGTGTACTGAACACACCATTGATAAGGTTTGTGTTTCCCAAGGAAGAATGAGTCACCAGAACCAAAACTTCATTCCTGTTGAATCCAAATATTGGTATGAAAAGTGGACTGTTTGTTTCTCCAGAGTTGTGTAGCCTGAATGGAGAAGCTGTCTGCGCTGACACATTCTCTGTGTACCAAGAACTCCAAATCAGTGGCAAAGAATAAGAGATTTTTTTTCAAGTTTTCTTTAGCTGAGAGGGGAGGGAATCAAATTGATTGTGACCTGGGTACAGCTGATACAAAACAGTGTTTTGTACAGAGTGATTTCTGTGTCAGGAGCAGTACTTTGAGGGGTAATCAACCCAGAACTGCTCCCCAGCCAGGAAGTGGCAGAATGAAGTTCTGAATGTTACAGGGTTTTTTTCATTACTTGACATAGAGCTGTTTGAAAAACATCTGCAGCACTGCAGAATTCTGAGTTTCTTCTATCCCAACAGTTTCCACATCAAATGCGCTTTGCATGTTTTCAGATAAGCCAACTGTCCCTGTCAGCCTTGTAGAACTTTACCCAAGGTCTGAAAGTCAATAATGCCCCTTCTGCCTAGTATGTCATCACCCTGTAATTAAAATTCTGTAGGTCAAATTATGCTCCCATTAACACCTGTGCCACCTCGCTGTCTCTGCAGTGCTGCACGGATCTGAGTCATTAACCCTGTAATTAGAATTTGGCCACCAGTTCTGTGGCTGATGTACAGGACGACCAGGCTTGACTCTGCTCTCAGAACTGGGGTGTCTCTGCAGTGAGCTTTTGGTGGCCAGAAAAGGGGAGGAAATCCAAAAGTGAGTGGTGTATTTGTGTGCGTGAAAGAAATAGACACACAGAGCTAAATGTGGGCACCTGGTCATATGTTTGCTTGGAGTGCTGGGGGATCTGAAAAATAGTTTTGAGTTGAAGCTTGTTTAATTTTGATTTCTTTTTCTACCCTGTGGCAGCCGTGAGACTCACAAGATCGCCGTGTTCTACATCGCTGAGGGACAGGAGGACAAGTGCTCCATCCTGGCCAACGCCAGGGGAAGCCAGGCCTATGAAGATTTTGTGGCTGGGCTGGGCTGGGAGGTAACAGCCATAATTCAGACAAGTTGCTGGTGGCACTACACAGTTTTTAATTAAAAAAAAATATTAGCTACACACTGATGCATAGCTGCTTTTAGCTCTTGCCATGGTCAGAGCACAATCAGCACAGGGGTTCTTTATGACATGTGTAGGTTTAGTTTGCTTTGTCAAAGTGGTGTGTCATAGTCTAAATGCCATGGACATTTTGGTGTTTGGGAAATCCAGAGTAGCTGCATGTCACATTTAAGGATCCAAGTGCCACAGCGAGATGCAGCATCCTCAGGCTGGTGCTGTTGGGAAAACAAACAAGCCTTTGGACTCAGGCTTGACTTCAGAGAGGTGTTTCTTCTGAATGAACTTCTGGAATAATTTATTCTAAGGGTGTTTTTTTCTGTACAAACATTCAGTTTCTTTTGCAGTTTTGCTGTTTATTTCTCTCTCCCTTTTGTGATGCTCCTGGCAGTGGGAGCTGCCAGGCCACAGAGCCCTTAGCCAGCAGTCTGTGGCAGAATGCTGTTGTTTCCTTGCTGCTGTTTGCTGGAGGAAGGTAAAATAGCTGGGTAGATAATGACTCAGAACCTAGTTCAGAGAGATCTAGTTTTAGTAAATGTCAAATACAGGCACGGGAAAGACAAATCTAACGGAAAGATCGCAGAGCTGTAGGGGAAGACTTCTTTTTCTCTGGGATAGCTACGGAAACCTAGGGCGGTGATTTCATTAGAAGCAAATCCTGGTGCTGTGTCAGTGCTTTCAGGTGGCTGCTGTTTGTGCCTTTGGCTCCCTCAGGTCGACCTGTCCACGCACGGCGGGTTCATGGGCGGCCTGCAGCGCAACGGCAGCACGGGGCAGACCGCGCCCTACTACGCCACCTCCACCGTGGAGATCATCTTCCACGTGTCCACCAGGATGCCCTCCGACTCGGATGACTCGCTGACCAAAAAGGTAAAGGCTTTGCAACGTGTTTCCATCAAAATCTGAGCTGGGAGCAGCCTTTGCTGACTGGTCCTGGCAGGCCGTCCCCGTGTTGCCACGTGGTGCTTCTGCAGCTGGGCTAGCTGAATTAAATGGCATCTAAATTCTGGGTTCTGAAACACAATTAACATTTCCATGGTAGCCTCAAATGCCACCGTGGGTAATAATATTAGCAATAATTTCATTTGTACATTGTCTGCCTGCCAAAACTGCTGTAGGTCGGTAGAACAAAGCAACCAAATGCAGCATCATCAAACTGTCCTGTGGGGAACAGCGAAGGGAAAGAGGGCTGACAGGCTCAGGAGCCCAAGCAGCCAGCTCAGAGTTCAAGACAGCAGCCAGTTAGGCACAAGTCTGACAGGCAGCCTCTGCTTCAGACAGCCAGAACCCAGCACAAAATTCTGTTGGTATCAGTACTTAATTGTTCGTCTTTCCTAGCGAGGTACAGTTTCAGGTTATGCTGTTTGCCAGCTGCTGCTTAGACCCAAAGATTTTTGGGGCATATGAAATCTCTGCCTTTTTAATTAGGATGGGCAACTTGTCCTGCAGAGGTTGTTAGCATGTATCAGTAATGCTGCAGCAGCCATCCAGCTGGTTTCAGAATTATGTGTGCTTTTCTTTGAAATATAAAGGTGGAATCTCTGATTACTGGTTCTGAAAAATTGTTTCGTACTAAAGTCAGATCTTGTCTTTTTATTGTGATATCTGTCATTTAAAAAAAGGAAAACCAGCAAAATGACATGTTCCTCTTCATGGATGCAAGGCTATGGAGAAAAGTACTCTGAGTGCTTCAGGAAGGAGCAGTGGGGTAGTGGTGTTTAGGACAGGGCTGTAGAGTCTCTGTGACCATACCAGTGTAGGACTGTTTGTATTTTTATTATTCCTGACCAGTATTTGTCAAGCTGCTAGACCAAAACTCCAGTGATCAATGATTTACAGTTGCCCTAGGCAACATATTCCATATTCCTGTGCTCCACTTCTTGCACCACGAAAAAATCTCTGGTAGTGCCTACTTTGCTTCAATTTAAGCCCATTGGTTCTTATCCTATTTCACATGGATATGAAGGGCAGATTATTTTGCAGCACACTTGTGCATGTCTGAGAACTGCTGCCATGCCTTTCCCAGACTCAGTTTTCCTACACAAACTGTGGCCACAAAGGCAAGTCCAACCTTCCCTTGTAAGTCCTGGGTTTTGTGAAAGCCTGGCAAAGACAGTGGGATATGGTCTGGCTGTTGAGTAATTCATGACCTGGGAGAGGAGAGCACAGTGTGGCAGAGCTACCACAAGGGGAAGAATGGGATTTAGCTGCAAACAGTCCACTTATTCTCCTTATTTTCATCTATGTTACGGGTTATCACAGGCACTGAGGGTCTCGTTATTCTATTTGTCTTCCCTGTGTTTGCTCTAAGAGAATTCCTTCTCTGAGAGAAACAGAAACCAAAAGCATTTAGTAGCTGTCAGTCTCCAAGTTTTGTAGTGCCAGGAAACCAGGCCAGCTCCAGCACATGCTGTCTACAGAAAACAACTACAAAGGAATTGCTCTGGGACCTTTTCAGAAAACCTGAGATCTGCTCTAGGAATGGAACCCTGCAGGGATCAAACTGGGAATTCCAGTGAAGGACAAATCTCTGAGCAGGCTCATGGACCCGAGGAGCTGCAAGGAGTGGCTCAGACCAGATGGCTTCCAGAGGGCTCTTCAGTCATCATGTACTCATCCATGGTTCCACTCACAGCAGTTTCATCCCGTTTGTCACAGCTTCTGTTGTGAGCAGACATGCAGTCCTGTGCAGATGAGCAAGGATTGTGAGCAGATTTTGCAGACCTGCAGCTGTGAGTGGAGAAAAGGTGCATTTCAGAAGCACTGCACTTTCTGGAAGGTGGACAGTTCTCTCAAGGGCTTAGGTCCTTGCCTCACATTGTTGGGGCAGAATGTCCAGGTTAAAAAGATAATTTCTTACTTCCTATTTATTACTTCTTGCCATCAATGCTTTTGTTTTATGGGAGAGTGGGAGAGAAAGGTGGAAGCCCATGGCATTCATTCGGTTCCTGCTCCTACAGCTGAACTGTGCCTGGTGATACAGGACAGTGGAGCTGGGAGGAGAGAAGTTCATCAGGATGCAGTGGGGGCCACAGCTTCTTTTTTCTTGCCCTCCCTCTGGGATCTAAGGTCCCCCTAATCTCTGAAATCTTTGTGATTGCTGGGGTTTCTTCTCTGCTTGTTTTGCCTCAGACCAAGAGAGGCTTCATCCCTGTCAGCACACTCCCAGCTGAACAGAAGGACTGACCACCTGCTGCCCTGGGGAGCCATGGCAAGGTCATAAATTCTGGGGGCTGGGGAATTCAGCAGATGTAGTAATTTTACTTAAATATGTTATTGTGGTTCTTTGTTTTTACTGAACGCAAGGATAAATTGAGTTCTGGTATGAATTTCCCAGAATAAGTGCATTTCCACTGGGGATGAGCTTGGCCCCTTGTTTTTGTGCAGTAGAGCTGTGATTTGCAGTCTGCATTTTTTTATTTGAGATACATGCTGACATTATATTGCTAATTCAGGAGGGAAGAAAGGAAAAATAAGAAGAAGGAAAAACCCCTCTCCAAATAAGTCTTGGCCCTGACAGAAATCTTTCCTAGTGGAGTAAACAAAATTCAGCTGATCTCTTTTGCTGCTGCAGGGTTCAGCATCATTGGTTCCAAACTTTATCTGTCTGTCTTGTGGCAAGAGTGAAAATCAATCCCAGGAATGGCATCCTACAGTCCCTGTCTCCTTTTGCTCAAATTGTGCTTAACGGTTTAAAGATGTGCTGCTGAATTTCTCAGTGATTTATTTCATCTTCTCCATTGTCAGAGCAGAACTTTTTCAATTCAGAAATCTGGTTGCAGCCCCATACTGAACTCTTGCTCCTTTGCTGCAGAAATTTGTTAGCTGGGGCTAGATTAGATTTTTAGCAGCTAATCTGACTGCTGTAGGGGTTTGCAGAGTGGGGACAGAGCTGTGCTATTGGATTTGTCCAATTCATTTGACTCCAGGACTATAATTGCACTTATGTCTTACAAGGCTTTTATGGCCTCGGGCTGGCGAGCAGCAGAAAAACAAATTGGCAGTGATACAGTGAGAGTGAAAGGGAATGAAAGGCACACATTATCAGTCTCCAGGCAGCCCTGCTCTGGCAGGAAGTTTCTTGCTTAATTTACAAATAAAACTTAGATTTTAGGATGGGCACACAGTCAGCCAGACAATGGGGATGTCAGGCCCCACTGTTACTTAGCGAAAGTAGCAGCCATGCCTCCCCAAAAGCAGGAATTCTTCAGTCAAACAGACGACTCCTCTCTGGAGCCAGCTGGCTGTGTAATGCAATTAGAAGGGAAGGGAGGTCATGCCGGAGGTGTGCACCGTGACCAGTGTCACCCACAGAGCCCAGGGCCTGGGCTGCAGAGTGCAGCCCTGGGCAGGGACAGCAGGGCTGAGCCGGGCCTGAGCCTGGGGCCCTGTCCCAGCACCCCATTAGCCAAACCAGGGCCAATTCCTGTGCCCACCAAAAATTCCTGTGCACCAGGGAGGACACGCTGCCAGGGCCAGAGCTGCCTTCCCTCCCTGTGCACATCACTCCAGACTGCTCTTGGGGTTTGCTTCTAAAACCAATCTGATTTCATGTCTGCTTTGGGATTTTTTTTAATGTAGCTTTTCTCTTTATTCCCCCCACCCCTAAACTGGGTGGGGAGCGCAGCCTGGAGCTCTGGCTCTGCACGTGTCGGAGCAGAGCCCTGTGGGGCTTTGGACATTTCAGCACAACTTGCTGAAGTCCTTCAGGGCACTGAGTTTGCCCCACAGCTGCTGTTTTGAATAAACAACACAGGAAAATAGCAGCTGGCTTATTGTCACTGATGAGATTATTGTAACGGCTTTTTATCAATGGAGTTACCTCTCAGTAACAAATATTTTTGATTAATGCCAATTTTTTTTCCCTGTAACATTATACCTTGTAACTGTGGTGCTTAAGGATGTGTGGCTTCAAAACAAGGGCAGTAACTCAAGCTCTAAAACAAGTTGCTGGCACACACTAGGGATTGTGGCAGACTCATGAGCACAGCAAGTGTTGGTTCAGCTAAGTTCCCTTCTTCACTGAATTTTGTTCTGAAGGCTGCAGTATCAGTACAAAGTGTTTGATTATTATCAGAACAGTTCCTTGGGATTTTAAAAAGGGTCCCTCAAGCAGTATTTGGACATATTTTGATGACTGTTTTTATAGCAGTATGTGTTGTTTCTCACCCCAGAAGCCCTAGAAGGCACAGCAGTACAGAGACTCTTCTTCAAAAGAGCTGAGCTGGGTTTGTGAATTGTCCTCTGCACCTGGGCAACGGAGCTGCCTTATGGAATTTTGTGTCCACATTTATTTCTATTTCAGCAGAGTAAGGTTTGCTGGGTGCCCCCATTGCAGGCTCTCTGTGCAGGGAAGCCAGTGCCAGAGCTGGCTTGGGCTCAGCCTGGCAAACGTGGGCACTTCCAAATCCCTGGCGGGGGTTCCCTGAGCTCAGCTGGGCTGAGCTGGGCCCATCCTGGAGTGGGACAGCCTGGCCAGGCGTCCTCAGCATCTGGGACCTGCTGTGCACAAGGTCTGCTCACCCAGATGGATTTTAGGGGTGTGTCTGACTAAACCTGACATCTCCCTTCTGATCACTTTGGAGGTGACCTGGCTGCAGCTGGTCATGGAGAGTGAGATCAGGGTTTTGTCCTGTGTGTGAATTCCTGCTGCTTTTGGTATGTGTCAGTTTGTGACATTCCCAACGTGAGTGTTTTCTTGTGTGTTGCTTTGTTTTTACTAAGCTTCTGCAGAGATGTCAAGGTGACCACAAGAACAGCAATTTCTACTTGCTTTGTACATGTAAGAAGCTCTAGTAATAGTATTGTTAATGTTCCCATGTTTTTCCAAGATAAAAATGGTTCATGTTTTCTTCAAACAGAGCTAAAATTACCTTTATTCCATGGGTGTAAATAAAACAGAATTATTATCTTCTGTTTAATTTAAAATAAACTGAGAATCTCAGTCCTTCTGGGAACTGAGCTTTACTTCATTCTGCTGGAACATGAACTGTAAGCCAAGTTCACAGTTGTAACTTTTAAAAATTTTTCACAGTGTGTTGGTTTTGCCACGTTTCTCTCGTGACTGAGGGGTCCAGTTTGCCACCAATACGGAGGAGTGAAAGTTTTTCCTTCTAAAGGCACTGCCTGGCTCTGAATAGGGAAGCCTCATCAGCACAGCGTAGGCTGATCCAAAGCGTGTTGGGGTTAGTTGTTATTTACCACTGAAAATCACCACCTTCTTTTCCCTTCTTTCTCTCCCCCTACACAGAGTGAAGTAGCAGAGCTTCGTTTTGGCTTCTTTGTTCGGTCTGTTGTGCACATTGTTCCGGGGGTAGCACCAAATTGGAGGGGGGGGGGGTGTCTTTTAAGCTTTAAGTGGGACTTAAAGTCTCTTTATGCTTGGAGCTGGCATTGTGTGTGTGGATTACATTTTAACTTTAAAGCTTACAGTTGAAACCATTGTGTGAGGCTTGTACGTGATTGCCAAATAGTTTTTGCCATCTGTTAGATCACCTCCAGCTCCTCCAGCAGCAGAGCAAACACACACACACACACACAGAGGCTCTCAGAGGCTTTCTGTGTATGTCATGTTTAAATTTTATCTGTATTTCATGCAGCTCTGCTCCAAATGAAAAGGTGCAACTCCCACAGTATTTCCCGTTCTTCTGTACTTCACACTGCCCAGATATTTTGCTGACGTTTCAGGCAGGAGACCCCTCCAGACACAGTCAGTGAGGAGATGTTTGTGGATAATAAATTCAGTTATAGTGGTTCATGACAGGCAGTTTCTTGACATTCTGAGTCAAGGCATTTTCATATTTCTGTGACAGCTGCCTTATTTTAGCTGGAATACAATGCTCCGTTGGTTAATGCTTTGTTCCAGTAATTCAGTTTTCCATCTTAAATCACTGTAGGTAATGTACATTTACATATCATGCTAATGGCTAGTTTGATAATGACTTAATTAAGCCATCAGACAACAATGAGTTCTAAATGAAGCAAATTATTGAGCCGATGCTTTCATGAGCAACTGGAGAAAAACAATATTTTAACTTTTCCGTAATGAAATATTCCTGCTATCGAGCATTGTAATTCAATTTGTGAGCCGTGACCCCTGGTGCAGCGTGGTTATCACAGGGATTAATAAAGAGCCAATTTGCTGTTGCAGCTCCGTCACTTGGGGAATGACGAGGTGCACATCGTGTGGTCCGAGCACACCCGCAACTACCGCAGGGGCATCATCCCCACCGACTTCGGGGACGTCCTCATCGTCATCTACCCCATGAAGAACCACATGTTCTTCATTGAGATCATGAAGAAACCTGAGGTACGTTCTGGCTGCCTCGCTGGCCCCGCTGTGCTCTGCCACTGAGCAGCAGTTGTGTTGCTTTCAGCTGGGCTCAGTGGTTTAGAGTTTGGGGGTTGTTTTTTCCCGAATCACTCTGTCCATGTCAGGTGAAGGATAAGCTCAGCAATGAGCTGACTTTAAAACTGGACTTGCTCACGGTGATCAGAGTGATTGCTCATTCGTTTTATAGCCATACTTAGTGCTGAGTGAAACACTCCAGAATACTCAACCCACAGAAGTTACTGGGCAAAGAATAGTATTTAAGCCATTGTGGATGTCCTCTGAGGCAGTGAAAGCAAACCATTCATGATTTGAGTTCCTTGTGTGGTGCCGGGTCACTGCTGTACACACAGCACCAAGCAGAACCTCACACGTCTGTGGGACTGTCATTGTCACCTGACTGGGTGGGATGATGCAGACACTGGACATCCTGTCATCAAACAAAGTATGAGAGGTTCACAGCTGAGACTTTTTTGGGAAAAAAAAAAAGCATTTTTTTTGCAAAACGTCAGAGATGTGTGTATGTACATCTGTGCATGTGTGTGAAAAAGCCACTGCAGTAAATACTAGTCTGGTACATTACGGATGCAAAAATATGTGTAAAATATACTTTGTGAAAGTAGTCATTGTGATAAATACCCTTAGCCTTATAGGAGGGACAGTGTTTGTCCAAAGGAGCAGCCAACTGTGGTAAATGCCTCCATCATATCCCATATTGACCAGGTGTAGACACTATTTTTTGAGTTGTGCGTGATGGAGTTGTTGGATACTGACAACCAACAGTACCTTGTCAGTAGACATTTCAAACTTGAAAATATTCTAGTAGTGGGTTGTTGGGGTTTTTTTTTTTACATATGGTGTTGAGCTGTGCGGTTTAGTTTTCGAGCATTTTGGCTTTTAGCTTTTTTTAATGTTCCATCAGGGAAATGAGAATTTAGCGTTAGGAACACGCTTGAGACTTCTCTGGAGCGATGGAGAAAAGCTGTGTCATCTTTCATATTAGTCAAAACCACCCAACGGGCAGCCAGAATAAGAGCTAACTGGAAATTTAGTGTTATCCCTACATTTAAAGTACAAACCATTACAATGTAATAAAATTAATCCAGACATTTCCAGGGCAAGTGTGGCTGACCTTTTGTTCACCAGCTACTGACCCCAGGGTGAATGAACGAGCCTTGCAGAGAGAAATGTCTGTTGTTTGGCTTCAGTCCCTGGCATTTAAATTGCATTCCCTAATCGAATGAAAAGGCTGTCCTCTCTATCAGGTTACAGAATCCATGGCAACATTTGGCCTTTTATATCCATAATGTTAGCCTTTTTGTTTGCAGCCAAGTAGAGACACCTGGAGCAATGTTAACATTAACCGCTTTAGCATTAATAGCTTCATTATAGAAGAATTTCTGATCAGATAGCTGTTACTTTTGTTATATTGCTTCAGCTTGTATTGTTTTCATTTTTGATCTCCCTGCTTGGCAACCCGGCAATGATTTGCAAATTTTTTTGTCTTGATTAATTAAGCAATATAATTATCAGGAACTGTGCTGCAGTCTTTGCCCGACAAAGCTTGGGAGGGAAGACAATAGTAAGTCTGTTAGTGTGAATGCATTCCACGCGTCACAGATGCACGAGGATATTGGGAACAATGAGAGGAAAAGCTGCCTGCGAGAGGGGACAAAGCATGCCAGGCAAGCTCCGCACTGCACATACCGCCAGGGACATGCTGCGGGTTCCCTGGGACACAGATGCCTCGTTAGATTGCAGCTCGTCATCAGAGATTAATTCTCAGCCATTTGGTACAATAATTTACCCATTCCCCACTCTTTTAACTAGTGCTGCTTGCTGTAGAGGGGAAGTCTTTGTGCTCAGAAGGTTTATTTAACCTTGCCTACTTTTACTGCGGGCAACAGAAATAATGATTTTGCTGTTGGAAATTGGAACGAAGCAGGTGTTTGCAGTGGGCTGAATATTAATTTTTGCTTCACGGATAACTTGCAGTGACATTTGGAGTACTCACAGAAGGGGATCTTTCCCTCTATTTTTTTTTAATTGATTCCTGTCAAAGCAGGCTGTTTGTTTGTGGTGGCCACTGAAGCCCTGCTCTCGCGGGCAGGGTGTTGGGTGCCGGACTCGGAGCGGAGCCGAGCGGGGAGCGCGCCCTGCACGTTCCGCTGGCCTCCCCCCAACCCTTGTTAGGGCAGGGCCCCCGTGCAGATGGAAGCTGAGGAGATGCAGCTCCAGTGACTTTAATGACCCTTGGCGAGGCCACTGTGTGTGCTGGGGAATGAATAATTCCGAGCCCCGTGTGCATCCGGCTCGGATCGAGGCGGGCTCCGAAGCCCTCGGCTCTGCTGCTGCTCCTCTCCCTGGCCAGGATACACTCACCCTGTCCCTGGGTTGCATCTGTAAATTCTGTGGTGCAGTGGTGAGAAAGTCTGCCCCGCTCCCCAGCTCCTGGTGAGTGTGAAACCGTGAATGCAAGTGCTGTAAGCAAAACCTACTTGTCCAAAAAGCCCAGCAGGGAATTTCCCTGCCTCAGTAGCATCTGCTGATCTGACTTTACATATCTGGTATTTGTGTGGTGGTATCACTTCAATACTAGTATGTACTTAACGTCCTTATCTGTATTTTTTGCATTCTTTTCTCTTGCTGTCAATGCTTCCAGACAGTGCATGGGATAAAAATTTTACTTAAAAACATTACTGCCTAGAGAGGCAAAACTTGATGCTCCATAATGTTATCATTTTGGTGGCATTGATTTTCCTCTGTCCCCTTCCCTTCCAACTGCCTGGATAGTAATGCCAGCAGAAATGAAAAAATTGAAAAGAAGGCAAAACCACTATGGAAACATTTTTCACTTTTCTGTTTTATTGGAGAGTGGGTAATTATTTTAAGTAAAGGAATGACAGAATAAGTGTGTGCACAGACAGCTGTCATTTCCAGATGTTACATTTAACCAAAATTTCTTCTGTAATTCATTGCCACTTCTAATTAGAGGAATTCCCTAGATGCAGGGGATTTATATTATTCCCTTTGTCCATTTATTGAATGACTGTCACAGTCACCCACAAGCAGTTGGAGAAGAATAATAGAGGGTATTTATTTATGTGATAAGCCTCTGTACAGATGGAAAAAATCCGTAGCTTAAATATTGATAATTGTTGCTGGCTTCTGTCTAGGGCTTTAGTTGGGGGGTTATTTTTTTTTTCATTTTGAGTCTCTGAGAGGGAAATTAGTTTGAGTACTTGCAAGTACTGAAAGTTGTGCATTTAAACATCAAAATTTTCTGGGTTGGGCAGGCTCAGGTCTGTTTTGTGTCTGCAGTTCTGGACAGGGTTTATTTTTAGAAAGCATCTCTTGTTCGTATGTGGTGTTTATCTGCAGAGTCTCGAGTCACCAGAGGATGTCACACAGGGGTTTCCTGTGGAGGTGGCCCTGAAGGAGCAGCATTTGGGCACCTTGACCCACTGGGCCCACTTGTGCCTGTCCCCACCCTGTGTTCTGCCCTTGAGAGAGCCCCTGCTCTGTCCTCTCCTCTGCGTTCCACACACCTCCTGATCTTGGACCAGCTCAAGCATTTTTTTCTCTTCTATGAAGTCCATGGAAGGAGTTTATAGAGGATTATCTGAAGTAAATACGTGTTTGCAAAGCCTCCTGCCAATGTTGGAGTCAGCCAGTGAATCAGGGTCTCCTATTGGGATCCCAGATGGAAAACAGCTCCTAATATTCACTGCCAAAGGCATATTGATTGCAAATTCATAGATGGCCCCAGTTTTACGTGTACCAAGCTTGTGCTTAGCCAGCAGAATGTTCTGAGACCTGTGTCTGTGTAGTGTGCTGAGGGCAGTCACGGGGGATTTAAACACTCACCAGCTTGTGAGATGAATGTCACACTGCAAGTCTCAGCGTGGAAAACAACGTGGCCACGCTGTTTTCGTGTCAAAATGCTGTACCAGTCTCCTGCAGTGGTTCTGAAGCCTGCTTTTCTCTTTTGGGGCGCCCAGGTGCCGTTTTTCGGTCCCCTCTTCGATGGCGCCATCGTGACGGCGAAGCTGCTGCCCAGCCTGATCTGTGCCACGTGCATCAACGCCAGCAGAGCTGTCAAGTCCCTCATCCCACTCTACCAGAGCTTGTATCCTTTTCAAGGGGGCAAGGCTCCCCTTGGTAGGGTTCCCACTTGGAGCATCATCCTGCAGAGAGGTAGGTTGGGATGAAAATCCCTCCTGTTTGATTTTATTAGGAAAGGTCAGAGCTTTCTTTGCGTGCAGCTGGATGTTCTCAGTGGCTCAGACGCAGGTGCCATGCGGTGTTTTCCAAATTGGAGTGGTAATAGCACTGGAGTCTCTCACCAGCAGCTTCCACCTCACTGCTGGTGGGCTTGGGCTTTGATCTGTGAGAAAAGGTAACTCCCAGCTTGCTTTCACACTGATAGAAGTTGTGGATTGTGTATGTCAGGCTGGTAGCCAGAGCTCAGCCATGCTCTTATCCTATCCAATTAACTTTACTTGGACTCACTACATTAATAAGGCAGATGGGATTTGTCCTCAGATACAGATGCTTCACGTCCCTAATTCCAGTTTCTTTCCAGTCACACCTGTGTTTGGGCATTTTCAGAACCTGTTTTCCACCAGTGGCTGGAAGGTAGCTGGACATGTGCTTCTCTGGGACAGGAGTTGTGACACAGACTGTGGTTCTTGAGTGCTACTCAGAGTTAGCACTGGTTTGCACCCATGCTGGGGTCTTCTCATAATGCCATCATAGATTTCATAGCTGGTTTTGCCAATCACATCACTTACCTCAGGACAAACACTCACTGCACTTTGCTTTTCCTGGGGAGCATTTGATTTGAGTATTTTTCTAATCACATGACTTTGAGAAAGAGTTTGTGAAATATTTTGATCTTTTAAAGAACATTGAGGAATTAGTTTAAGATGCACATTTTTAAAACATGGAATATCCTCAAAGTGCTTGTTAGGGTTTTGTTTTAAAAAACTAAACAAAAATAAATAAAATTTAACCAGTATACTTTGCAAAAGTAATCAGAAATTAAAAGTATCATTGCAGTTAAATAGATTTGTGTTAATAACTAATTGTTTACTCATTGTAAAGCAAATGGTGGTGGTTGTGCAAACTGTGGCAATGCCTGACAGGTGAGTCAAGGCTGGCTCTGTTTTCTTCTGTTTCTTGAGAGAAATGTAGCAAATTCCTGAAACTGTGCTGTGCAGAATTTAGCTTAACCTGTCTGTTTCTCAGCGTTCAATACTAAAGTAACAGTGTATTAAAATGGACATAAGTAGCAGCAGTTACAAGAGCGAAGCTGTCCCATCCCCTCACTCCCAGCTGGAGTCCTCCCATGTTTTGGCATTGAGCATTTTGTGAGTGAGCAGCACTCACCAGCTGGCCGTGCTCCTGCTGTCCAAGGGGGTGTCCCTGAGGGTCCCTGTGCATCCCTGGGGGGACAGAGCTGCACAGACACTGCGGCACAGGGCACTGCTCTGCACAGGTCTGAGGCAGCATCTGTCCCCACATTCTTGTCCGCCTTTTTCTGCGTCTGCTTTTGCACCTGTGCTGTCCATAGTGAATCAACTGCCACTTGTCTGTCTGATAAATGAAAATGGATTGAGAAACTCCTGAAATGGCACAAAGGGGATGTGGTGGGCAGATCCCTTTGGGGCCACACTGGAGCAGGAGAGAAAGCTATCTGTAATTCATTACCTAGATAGTGCAGACACTGAGATGCACTACAGCCAGCAGCTGGAATGTGAGTGTGTAGATGTGTAAAGGTGATGTTGGGCCTGTCCAATGCAGCTCCCAAAGGGTGAGTGATCCAGGTCCAGTGTTTGCAGTGCCAGCTGCTGTGAGCAGGACATGAGGCAAGCAGACCCAGCAGTGCAAACAGTAAATGGAAGTGCCATTATCAGACTGGAGATGGAAATAATTCAAAAAATATCAGTGAGAGGGAGAAATAGAAAGCAATGTCCCTGGCAAAGTGAGGGATGATGTTTGGCACACACCAGTCATACCTGCAGTTGGGATAAGGACTGCAGGCTGGAGTGAGGCAGATCTAAGGAGGATCTGCAGCTCCTCTTTGGCTCATGGGTCATGTTAAAAGGCAACATCCCTGCTAAGGGTCCATAGCTGAAGATGTTTGGACTCCGGTGTGGTTACAAACAGATCAAACACTTCAGCTGGTGTCAGTGGTTCTGTGGGGATGAGGTGCTGCATCCGTGCTGGAGCAGTGGCAGGGTGTGAAGAACCTGCAGAGACTCATCCCTGTTCTGCCCTGGTGGTGCTGGGAAGCCGGGGCAGCATCTTGCCAGCAGTGACAGCTGAAGTCACTTGTTGGAAAGTCTGTAAACTCCGGCTACAGCTGCACTTGTCAGGGGCTGTAAGGGAAGTGTAATCAGCCACAGAGATTAATTTGCATCTCAATTAGGAAAGAGTCAGGAGGAAGCTGTAGGGTCTGTTGCTGGAAGGTTGTGGAAGAAATCTCATCAGGCACAAAAGGCTCCCGACTTGGTGCTCCATCGAGCGGAGGACAATATCAGAGTCTGGTTTCCATGGGGACCGGGACCGCAGAGCCGCGGGAGCATCTCGCTGCCCGCAGCCGCTTGGTCATGATGACACAAATTCCACTGCCGTGCCCAAATACAGATTTCTCTTGGAAATCTCTTTGAAAATTAGGAAGGTAACTACGGCAGACCACATCAGATTTTTTTTAATCTCTTTTTTTACGTTTATGTAACGCTTTTGGTTTTAAGGAATTCATTAGGGCAAGAGATTCGTTAAAATATATTATTAAACTTATATAAACTCTTATATTTAAACTTCAGATTAGTTGTTCTGCTACAGGTTCTTTGTGTCCATGGAAGGGCACATGATGGCACTCCCAGGGTGCTGCATGCACAGCTCAGTTGTCTTTGGAACAGCGCTGTCTCTGCCACTGCCGCAGTGCTTCCATGGGCGGGGATGATTGTGCATCAGTTTATGTTCCAAATTCCCATTTTATTCCTCCTTGGTGCCATGGAGCAGAGAGGCTGAGTGGCTGCAGCCCCTGCTAATTGGGACTCTTGCCATCCTTGAGTAACTGCTGAGCATGAGGCAATGTGCTCCAGCAGCCTCTCCAGGCTGCTTTTTTCAGGCAGTGTCTGACTTTTAATGTGACTGGGACTTACAGAAATCATAAGTAATAAGATTACTTCAATTTTACAAAAACAAAAAATAATATTTAACTATAATTGTTGTATTGAAAGGAATATATTTATGCAGGTTTTTGAGTGCATCCAAGCCTCTTTTGTATGTGCTGTGGGAAGAGGAACAACCTCTCTTGCAAACAATTAATTACATGTCATAACTAAGCAAGGGTCTGTTGTGTTTCTAGCAATACTGAATTTTTCAAAAACTGGTGAGAGTGGGGCTGCAAAAGTGCATCTCTGAACGTTCTTCCAGCTTGTGTGAAACAAGCTGTGTGCTGGGAAGGATTTCTGAACACTTGTGTGATCTGGAGTGCCATGGCACTCAGCTGCAGCAGAGCTCCTCTCTGGGAGCTGCTCTTGTCTGAGGATAAATACTGGGGGGAAACAGGGTTTGGATTGAAGTATTACACTCTGCTGATTGAAGATTGGCAGCTGCTGTCTAAGCTGACAGTTCCTAAGCTCAGGTGCTAGTCAGCCTTCAGACATGAAAATGTAGCTAGTTTGGCAGGTATCAGGCCTTTTGGTTGGCCCATAATTCAGTCCTGGTCTCCAGAAAGACACTGGGATTTGGAGATAGTGATGTCTGAGCAAAAAGCTCCTCCTAGAATGCCCAGGGAAATGCAATTCTCACTGCCCACGTTATCTTTCCAAATGGAGTCATTCCTTTTCTCCTTGGATTGAATTGGTTAAATTTAAAAATTGTTTCAGAGTTATTTTGAGTATCTCACCACTTTGTTTTTGTATTTCCTCCACCATTTCAAATAACTCTTGTACGCTCAGTCCTTCCTGACTGGGATGCTAAGTGAGTTTAGAGAAAAGTAGGAAATACCCCATTGTGTCTGAGTTACCTCAGCTTTGAGGAGCTCTTTGTAATCTGCCTTGGGGAGGATGGAATGTGTCCTGTGTGCCAGCACCAGTGGGCTTCTTCCCTGTGTGTGTTTTTCAGTGACTTCTGGTAGTCTTCAAGTTGTGTCCTTAGCAATTCAAGCTACTTCATGTACTTCCTGTGAATGGGTAAATAGGGAGCTAGCTCTTGTTGGGGTTTATTAAGGCACTGATTATAAAATTATCTCTGTGCACAATCTCACTCTTGGGATGAGTTGTTTGTTCTTATGGGCAGCAGAGGGGTTTCACCTCATGCTGCCTGTTGACTCCTGCACTCCACTTTGCTGTGATACATCAGGCTCTGGAGGTGTCTGTGCATCGGGACAAGCACGAATGAGCATGGTGGGGATGAGAGCTCCTTATGTAATATCTGAGCACTGGATGTCACCATTTCCCAGCTCACAGTTTGCACTCCTCTTTGTGGACCTGAGGAAAACACAGCCCGTACCCGGGAGAAGTAATTTGATACATGAGTAATTCTGTCACTGTTTTCTCCACTGTAGTGGCAGTGGTGTGCTGCCTGACCTGTGCCAGCCAGCACTTCACTGGGGTAAAGCCAAAACTCCATTTAAACACATAACTAAAAAGACATTCATAACTTTAATTCATTACAACTCTTCCAGATATTGACATACTAATATATCCTGGATGTGTTAATATCTGGAACCAAGAAGATTAAGCCAAGAACATCAGCTTCAAATTCTGAATTAAATCCCTTTCTTGGCTTAAGCCAATTTCTGATTAACCTAATAGAGAGTGCCCAATCTGCTTACCTGCTTTATCTGTGAAAGAAAGGTATTTGCTGTGATGGACTTAATTGTGTGAATGGCTGTCAGATGTTCTGGAGGCTTGTGTGGTGTCAGACACGTTTTGTGTCCCTCTCAGTGTGTGTTTCGTGGCACTGGCATTTGGAGCTCTGCTGTGGGTACAAGGCAGTGTTTGATCCTGCCGGGGAAATGAGATGGAAAGCCTGTTATTCCTTTCAGAGAGGGTTCACAGTTTGTCCCCTTTATTTCATCCAAAGAAGTGGTGCCCTCCAGCTATATCGATGCTGATAGGAATGGCTATGAAATTCTAAAGCATGTGTCACAGGAGCTGTGACAATTTATGTGACATGGCACCTGACGGTGTGCTGCAAGCGGCCGGCCCTGGCTGGCACGAGTGCCTGTCAGTGGCCAGTGTCTGTGGGCAGCAGCAGGTCCCTCTCCCTGCCCTTGGCCAGGGATGCCCAGACCCGAGGCACTGGCAGCTCTGCCCTTCATCTTGCACAGCCCCTGCTGCAGCAGATCAATGGCCAGGCCGGCTGTGTCCTCTGCCTTCCCTCCTCACAGCCAGAACCTTCTCCAGGCAGCGATCGATGCCTCTAATCTGCTCCAGCCTGTAATAAGTCATGCGAGGCAAAGCTTTTAGGTGGCATTACATGGGATTGTGGAGGCGGCTCCTCAGCTCTCATTCATAGAGCTCTTCATGGACTCGCAGAGAATCCACTGCGTCCCCTCGGTGCATATCTAAAGAGTATGAAATGCTTCTGCAGGTCTAAACTCCACATGCTGCTGCACCGTGCGCACACAATGGGATCACATTTCTCTATTTTCTGTTTCGTGTCCATTCCTGAGCCTGCTGGCAGGCCCTTGTTAGACACACAGCTTGTGCCCGCATTGCTGGGGTAGCAGGGAGCAGCCAGGGGGGCAATGGTGCAGTTTATTTTGTCACTATAACGTGAGGCACCACTGTCCTCCCCCACGGCTGGGAGCTGCCAAGTTTGCTGAGGGCTGTTGAGAAAGTCCCAGGCTGATTCTGACACGGAGTTTTAAACTGCTGATCTCTGGGCAGTAGCACCAAATAAACCCCAGCAGTAGTAGAGGCTCTTCTTTGCTGGCTGATATCATGGAGAGTTCCAAAAACAAACCTGGAGTGACATCGAGAATGTAATGTGTTTTTAAATGAAAAGTGAGTTCACTGTGTCAGGGGGAAAAAACCCAACAAAACAAACTCAATGTTGTATTTCTAAATGACATGCATACTAGTATGTGTGTGCTGGTTGCAAACAAGGGTCCTAAACCACACAGCCATGCCTCTTTATGCCCTGCCGGAGACTGGGAAGTTCTGATCTTGCTGGAAATGGTGTGGTTTGCGTGGTGTAACCGTGCCCTGCCGAGGCCCTTCCCAGCAGCCCGGCATGGGGATGCCTTGCAGGCAGCTTGCAGGGGCACACAATGAGGTACAGGGCTTTGTTTATGAGCAGTAAATATCCCTTCCGAGAGAAGGTGTGGTGTACACAGAGGTGCAAACACCTGTCCTGCCACGGTGCTTTATGTTTTCTCCTGGGTTACACAAAGAGCCCCTAATTTGTGTTTCGTGAGAGGCACTTGCTCATTCTTTGGTTTTTTGACAGAAGCAAAATTGGTATATTCGAGTTGCTAACAACTACTTCATCCCATCTTGTGGCGGTTCTTGCCTGTGTGCGAGGGCTTCGCACTCTGTGTCTTTGCAAAGCAATTTTTGCCGTTTCCCCCCCATTAACTTTGAAGGGATGCGCGTAGCTAAAGCTGCATTGTGTCTTTCAGGAACTTCGCTGTGAATTCCCGCTCGGGTTTTGTCGCAGGCAGGCCGGCGAACAGCGGAGCGCGTTGTGTTTCTGCGGCTGGGCTGCGGGTGCGGAGCGGGGCCGGCCGTGCCGCAGTCGGAGCGGGCGGCGGGGGCGCGGGCCGAGCCCTCGCAGGGCTCCCGCGGGCCCCGGGGTCGCTCCCCCGGGCGCGGGGCTTTGTGCGGCCGGGCCGGCTCATTAGCATGCGGGCCGGGCGAGCGGGGCTCTGCTGGCTTACCAGCTGTTCCTGCTGCTCCCGACAATGTCCGGCGGGCCGGGCTGGCCGCGCTGCGCGGCCGCCGCTGCGCTCCAACAGCCTTTCCGCTGGGGATGCCCACGTGGCACCGCAGCGCCGGCCGGCCTCGCATGGCATATGGTGTCTGGATTCATACAAGATGCAAAACTATTCTGCCGCTAATGCACAATGACTCATAGCATTGCTAATTTTTCCAACAAAAGCCCACTTCCACACCCACACTTTTAACCCCTCAGGCTAAAAAGCCTCTTCTTTAGTTTCAAAGCCATGGAAATGTAAGGAGGTGGCTTCTGGATCAATATCTGAAACCCTATATTTATTTAAAGCATATGCACGCTCTAACGCGTATTTTAAATTTCTGTGAAAGCCAGTTTGCAAATTGCCACTATAACGTGCGGCAGGTTTTTTGTTCCAAAGTGGATTCGTTGTCAAATGCTGGGGTTTTTTAATTTTTCAGTAGTTAACGTATTAAAAAAATAACCTGAAATCGCCACCATAGATAATAAAAGGTTATTTTCATTTAAGAGGAGGGAATCCAAGCATTGTAGCCAGTGGACCTACAAGGATTACGTATTCCAGCACAAGTTCCCAAGCCACTTGGTGTAAGCAGTTTGCAGTATTTGGGGATCTTTGCTGTTTACTGGCTCTTCAGGGACAATAATAATGCACTTTCCAACTAGAGGGAGCTGCTGGTATCCCTGATACTGATTCTTAACCTCCCAGTCTAATTCCTTTGTGCAGAACGTATGGCGATCGTTCGGATGTTTTAATAAAATCAAGTTAAATTACCCCGAGTCGTTTAGATTAAAAGGCTGCCTCTCAGTTCTTGCAGTGCAATCATCAAATTAAACAGCGAAATTCGGGGAAAACTGAAGCAGATCCTCGTTGCTTTTTGTGGAATTATGTAGGTCGTGAAAAGGCTGGCGCAGAGCGCTCCGAGACAAAAAGCGTGCGGGAGGCAGGAGTGCGGGAAGCGCCCGCTCCCGCTCCCTCCGGCGGAACAAAGGAACAAAGGGACCTGTGGCCAGGCTCCGAGGTGGCCAGGCTTGGTGCTCAGGCTCCCCAGGAGCCACTTGTTACAGGGTCCCTGCGGGCAGCGCTGCAGCAGGTGAAGGCTCCTGCCGGCAGGGATTTAGGAAGCGACTTTCCTAGGGAATGGTTTGAGGGCTCCTGGGAGGCTTCACGGTGGCCTGTGGTGGGATGTGCTGTGTCCTAGCCAGGGCAAAAGCCCAGGTGCTGGCTTTGGAAAGGCACTTTCCATCCAGCAGGGCTGCTCCCTTGTCCCAGAAACAGCGGGGCAAGGCTCAAAGGCTGCAGGAGAGCAGATCCACGTGTGGGCATTTCCATGGGTACTTCCCAGCACTCCAGGGACTGGTGGTAACACAAACATGCAGTCACCAGTACAGGTTTATGTCATGTTTCAAACTTCTCTTTTGAAGAGACCCTGACTTCAGTGTGTGGTTCTCATCAGGCATGCATGCTGATACTGCTTAATGAAAAGTTAAGGAATAACTTTCTAAACGGGAAAAACATTTTTCGGCTTAGATTTGTGTTTTCTTTATGACTTTGTTTCTCTGCTTTGAAAATGAGTGGCTGAGTTGAGTGCTGGCCATGCTTTGAGGAGGTGAGACAGATCTGACTCCCTTCCAGCCTGACTGGCTCTGTGCAGCTGATACCAAAATGAGGCAGGCACAGAAATTTTTGTGCCTGCTGTATAAAAGATACTTTGAGGGGCAGCACCATAATCCTACATTGCCCTTTAGAGAGGGAAGGCTTCCCCTCCACCTGCATTTGAAAAGCTTTGAAAGCCATTCTGTTACTGTGGACATGAACATGGTGACATCAAGTGAGAGGAATATGAGAAAACCTGCTACAAAAAGTAGCTTTCTGGCTGGCATATTCAGTTTATGGGGTTTTTTTCCTCAGCATCATAATTGTGTGTATTTCCCAGTGCTTTTAACTGTCAGGTTCTACTGTATAAACAGGAGCAGATGGCTTTTGAGGATTTCTTAAACCTAATGTTTAGTAACAATCTAGTGCATGTACAGTATTTCCTGTTAAACGAAGTCTCAGGTAATTTTCTGGGTTTTAGTACTTCTCTGAATTGGCGTTTTTTGGAGAACGTATGGCGTTGGTCTCTGTAACTTGTGCTGACCAGCTGCATTTATGGCACCTCTTTAGGGTCAGCCACCTGGCTGATTTTCACCCATGAGACAGTGTAGATTACTGTTACCTTGCTGGTCTTTGGTTTGTGGCTTCCTGAAGTAAAACAGGCCTTCCCCTGCACACCTTCCAGCTGGGAACCCCTGAAGGATTGTTTGGGGAGCAGTTATTTCTCTGAAGTCTTAGTGTCACCTGGGTAACAAACTTGGGGTTAGCTCAGTCTTGTCTCAGTCCTGCAAAGCCTTGAAACCAAAAATGTGCTGTGACATTGAATCCATTGCAGCTTAGGGAGAGAGCTCAAGCTCCCAGGCCTTTGCTTTTCTGTGTTTCTGAAAGCTCTTTCCTGAACTTGTGCCATCCCTATGACCCTGACTGGCTTCTTGGTATTGAAAGGGGGCTTGTGAGGACTGTGCTTGCCAGACTGGCACCCTTCAGGCAGTGTGGCAGGGCAGGCAGGATTACAGAGACCCAGAGCACTTTGGAGAACAAGCCCTGAGGCTGATGCTCACACAGTCCCCAGATCATAAGTGAACAGGGCTCTGCACTCTGAATTTCTGTGTCCAGCCCACCACCTTCCTCTCCCTACTGCCAGCCTCTCTCAAAGCTGGGGAATGTGATGCCCTGAAAACACCTTTTCCCACAGGCAGCTCTGGTGGTAAGAAATGGAAGATTTTTCTGTCCTTAACTGTTAAATACAAGTCTGTATTATCTGAAGGTTTCAAGTTGTAAGAACAGCAGTTACACCCACATGTGCCAGGCTGAGTAATCAAGGGAGAGCACAACCCTCATCGTTAACTCCCTGAGCCTGACAGGAGAGAGGGATTGTTCCAGTCCAGGAGAACTGTTTGAATTCAGAAACCTTTCCTTTCTAGGCTTTTGCAGAACCTGTTGGGTTTTGTGCTCCCATGTTTTATGACTTGTTGCCATGATAATTCAGCTCATCTTACAGGTTTCTCTAATTGTGATTGATGTGTAATCATTCATTTTATTGAACCTCATTAAGGTCTGTGAACCTCTGTCCCAACTTGCAGTAATTAGAGCCCAGATAGCCATTCCATCTGTTCCCAAGCACTGGTTAATTAATGAACTTTTAACGTGTTCTTTGCCTTGTAAAAGCCCTCAGTATTCTCAAGTTGCTGAATAGGATTTGCATGCCAGCATTTCCGTTTGTTTCAAATGCCACAGCAACGTGCAGTTTGGAATCCCAAAAGTCAACACACAAAGTCCCAGGATCTCAGAAAGCAAAGTGGAGAGATTTTACTTTCTGTTCTCACTTTGTGCATCAATTACAGTATCTGTGAAACTGGAGTTTGCAAACAAATGCCTCATAGGGTCTCCTGTGTTCTTTACTGCCCAAACCAAGGGGTTTGAATCTTCCTTTATATTGCTAAAGAGACTACACAGACATCAGTAAACCAAATGTTTCATTTTTCATGGTAGTACTTACTGGAAGAACATTAGAAACATGATACCTACAGACACACATTTTCCTGCCCTCATATTTCATCCTTTTGTTACATTTTGAGCATCAGGCCCGAGACAGCTTTGCTAGTTTTATGTAGCATTCACTACAAGGAGATTGTTAGAATGGAGCAGAATCCAGCGCTGCTGCTGGAGTTGTCAGAGAGACTGCTGTGGTCCAGGACTGGGAGAAATCAGCAAGACCCAAATTTCTGAGAGTTTCTCTGCTTCACCTTTGTGCATTCTGACGGTGCAGTAACGTGCTGAGTCAGTGATCTGTGTGCAGAGAATAAATCATTGCATTTGAAAAAATTCATTCGATTTCTGTTTGCTGAGCAGACAAGAGAGGCAGCATTTCCAGTGGCAGGAGTTTAAAGAAAATGTTGGGGCTTTTGTGCATTGTTGCATTTGTGATCTGCTGCTGGTTTTTACACACAGGACTGTAGTGCAGGGCTGTAGCTCTGCTCTGCCTCATTTGGATTGATCTGTGTTTACCTTCAATATTCAGGACAAGAATTAAGTCATACTGCTCAACTCCCTCAAAATCCCTTTCAGCATCCAAAGGCCAACCATCTGTCCAGTCCAGCCATTCTTTCCTCCCCCAGTATGTGTTTTAGCCAGTGCTTTGAGCAAGGCTGTATCCTGAAGGAGCAAAATATGAAGGGAAATAAAGGTCTTGGGCCTGGGGCCATGTTTAGCAATGCAGACCCTGTAAATTGCAGATAATTTTTGTGAAACAAGTGCAGAGAGCCCCTGGTTCTGTGGTACTTCAGTGTGCTGGTCTGTGGCACGGTGGGTGTCCAAGGCACAGGCAGGCTTCTCTGTGGAGAGATTTCCACAACAGCTACTTTTAATTCCCCTTCCAATATTTCTGTGTGCCAGATCCTCATCTCACCACTGATCCCACATTTCAAACAGTCTGCTTGGCAAATCCATGTGTGCTCCTTTTTAGGACTGAAGCATTTTAAGTTACTGGCAGATATGCAAGAAAAATGGATTTCTTTCTCAAGCATTTTGGGAAGTGCAGGTGTTTTGTCCAGAAATGTGCTGGCTTGTGTGCAGTGTCAGGTGTTTGGGGCTCAGTCATGGTGCCACCTCCTCCCCATTGCTGATGTTCTGCAAGTCCAAGGCTGGGATCTTGTGGAAGTTATTCCAACATGTTGTTCCTCTGGCTGAGATTTAGTCAGAAACAAATCCATTCAGCGTGTGCATTTACTAAGGTGTGTTTGTAAATCATACCACTCCATTACAGCTGATATTTAGGGGGTGCACTTCTGTATAGATGAAGAAAACTGGGATGTTCTTCCTGGGCAGTCCCTCTCCTGCTCTCCACAAGCCTTTGCACTCTGTTTAACACATTCTCAGATGAAAAAATGTGCAGGCAATCTTGGTGAGGTTTGAGCAGCAAATAGGGCATCCAGGTGAAGGAATGAGAGCAGGGACCTCTTGCCCCTCTCTGGTGGGATCCTGCTGTTGCCTGTGCTCTGGTTTTCTGGATATGCAGAGATGTCCCCAGTGTTTACTTCTCGGGGCTGATGGATGCGATTCCTGCTGCAAGGACACCTACAGGCACAAATCTGTGCTTTAATGCAACAGAATGAGTTTAGATGTTGCATGCGTGTTTTAGCAATATTTTCTTTTAAATCTGTAAGCAGGGGTTGCATTCCATCTTTAGTTAGCTAAATGGAAGGGCTAATTAAGGGAATTACACTTAAGGCTGTTCTCTGTCAGGTAACTGATTTTATACAATAGGCATTTACATTAAGATTTTAATATTGCCTGTATTTAGTTTAATACTAACTTATTTTTATTCTTGGATTAAAATATTTTAGCAGCCTTTCTGTAGGTTGCCTTTAAAATGTTTCATGTTATTTGGGTTTATTAAGAGAGATAAGAGGGATGTTGTTCTATCAGCTGTTAAATATTATTGCATGTTAATCCATATTTTAAAAGTTCAAAGTCTGTGCTAGCTCGTGTTTCTCTGTTCTTGTTGCTGTTGGTACAGAAGTGCTCGTATGGAGCATTCCCATTTGTGTGAAAAATAGAATTCAGCTCAGGCTATGCATAGATTGTCAGAAAGATTAAAGTGTGCATCGTGCAATTTTTCCTCTTTCAGAAAGGGGCCTTTGATGTGCTAATGTTCACTTTCTCTCTTTTCATGGCGAAGTGCTGGGCATTGTTTCGGGCTGCGGAGCAGTGTCTGCCTCAGAGAGGCAGATTCTAACGCCCCAGAGCCCAACCTTGCAAGGTAGCAGCATCTGCAGGGAGACTGCTGGCATTGTCCAGGGGATCAGATAGCAGTGTGCCTGCACAGATAAACACCAGGGCAGGCACGGAGGAGAGGTGTTGCCAAAACCAGCCAAATATTTAATATCCAATATCCCACTTCTGTGTGCCAGTGTTCCTGCTGTTACACCGAGTCACACGCCGCAAGCCCAAACTGAAAGCTTGGCAGTGCAAGAGGCGCTCGCTGTAGGCTCTGAAATCACACTCAAAGACAAGGCTGTCATGTATTTCCAAAGTTATTTGGCAAGTGAAATTATTTGGATGGGCTCATCTTGGGTTGCAGTGGGCATTTTCCAGCTAATGGATGAAATCCTGCAGGCTGCTCACAGGGCCAGCTTGAGCTGATGTGGCAGGGGCCTGATTTGAGTGGTGACAGTCACAGTGACAAAGGTGTGTGGAGAATGAGCAGCTATGAACAGCCTTTCTTATGCCAAAAGACAGCAATTCTCCTTTTGTAATTGACTGGGAAGAAATGATTTCCTGAGTTCCTCAGAATGGAAGTATGGGAAGGGACAGTGTGTAACTGGGCAGGAGTGAGTGAGCGCTGGTTGTGTCCAGCAAAAGACGGATTAGTTGGTATTTGAATGATAAAAGCCTTTCTTTTCAAACTGGGTGAAATTTGAGACAGTAAGTTAAACAAAACCTGGAATAAAACTTTGAATACAGGAAAACCTGACAGCAGCATGCAGTGTTCCTGCTGTGTAGCTTCTTCCCCGGGTCGCTGTCCCTGCATATCCCCCCCTTCTCCTCTTCCACCAACTTTGATGCTTCATTAAAAATTCATCCTGTGCCTTCTCTCTGGGATGCTCAGGATCTCCTTTTATACCCAACATGACTCAGCAGTTAAGGATGTCAAAGAGCTTCAGAAGTTGAGCTTAAAGGGCACTGGCTGCAAGCAGCAGTGAGAACACTGAGGAAGCGATGAGCTTCCCAGGTTTGTGCTCGGGCTGGGTCTGTGTGGAGGCTGTGCCACCTGGGCAGCAGGAGGGAGCTGCTGGGCACACACGCTGCCTCGGGGTCCTTTCTGTGCTGTGTGGAGCTGCAGACGGTGCTTGGAGGCACGTGCCGGGGAAGGGTCGGCCTGTGCTGTGATTTGTGGTGCCCTCACAAAGGAGCGCCTCTGTGCTGGCTGCAGAATGAGATGTGTCACAAGGGCCTGGCAGGAAGCAGATGGAAGGGGCTGTGTGGAGCAGAGTGGCTGTCGCCGGGGGCTCCGGGGCAGGTTTTTGGTAGCCTTGGAAAAATGACTGGAGCAGCTCACATGTCACCAGTTGCCATCCACCTCTCCTGCCTGCGCTGGCTTGCAGGGACCGGTGACTTTCCTGCAGGATTCCCCCCCTCCCATCACAGCTGTCTGTGCAGCAGCACTGCCTCGCTCATTTGCCATCTCAAATCAGATTAATTGTCCATTTTAACAAAGTGCTGCCGCTCTGCGAGTCGGCCGTAATCTCATCGGGGTGGAAGTGGGTGCTCCATAACCCAGACACCTCGGGGGTGCAGGAGTACAGAGCTCCAGTGCTTGCCCAGCACAGTTGCTCACTGATGCTCTTCCCTGGTGTATCTGTGTGACCCCCAACCTTGTGAGCACCTGGGGGTCTCACACGGGCACAGGCCACTGCACATCCCACTTGGTGACATGCAGCTTCCTGAGCCCAGCCCCAGCCTGCTCTGCTCCTGCACTGCTCTTCAGCAGCTTTTAGCCTGAATATCCAGAATGCCCCCAACTGGGAGGGCTCCAGCATCATCTCAGCTTTTCTTTGAGACTACCTTGTGATTTGTCGCTTCTTGTTTCTGCCATATTTATTCCAATAGTCAGGAGATTTTCTTTTACACTGTTCTGGGGTTCAGCACTTCCATTCCCCTTCCCCTGTGAGTTAATAGCTGTATACAATATGTACCTGTATATCATAGTCTGGTTTCTGGTCTCATTCTCGCTCCTTTCCAGAGCTGGTTTGAACCTGGTCAGTCCTGGGTGCTGAAGCAGGCTGTCAGCTCAGGTGTGCAGCCAGCCAAGCAGCCCTCCCCACTGCCCTCTCTCACTTCCACCATCATTTCTCTTGTGCTTGGATTTAGAACTTGGTTGTTTAATAGTGTATTGCACCGCTCACTCAGGAACTTATCCTGTAATTAACTGTAAGGATAAGACTTCATGGCCCCCCTGAGTTACTAGAAACTTACAGGAAAATTTTTTCAGAAACAGTAGAACATTTAGAGGAAGTTATCAGCAGTGAAACCAATGCATTGACTTGCCTTTTTGTGAAGGAGTCACTTATATTTTCAGTTTTGCTCCCTTTCCACTCACACATCCCACCTCATAAATGTAAAAAACCCAGATTTAATAAATATGCACCAGAATTTTAATTTACTCCTCTGGGAAAATGGGGAGCCATCACAGCGTACACACTGGCTGAGCTGTGCTGTGGAAGTGGAATCCAGTTTCCCTACTGGGAGGTCACTTTCAGGGGGAAAAAAAATGTTATTATAAATGCTGACTTACTAATTTGCTTTTGGGGATGCCGTTTGGCTGAGGCAGCCGGCAGTGAGTGCGTGCTGCTCTACCTGTTGTGGGCTGTCTGTTGGAAGGGTATGTTCATTTAATGGATTTTAAGCAACATTATTCAAAGATCAACAGAAGGCATTCTGTGTTATATGAATAAAAGATTTCCCCGTGCTCCTTGTTAACCCTGCAATGACAGTCAGTGTCATTGAAGTGCAGCCACCTGGCAGGGTGCTCTGGCCTCAGCTGCTGCAGGGCCTGGCTGGAGGCAGTGCCAGGTGTTGCTGTGCTGTGCCAGCCACTGGTCAGCATGGCCAGGGTGGCCAGAGGAACCTGCTGGGGGCACAGGTACAGCAGGGAAAGGGACACTAAAAACGGAGCCCTCACTGAGCCCTTGGTCAGCCCTGGGAGGTGTTTCTGTGCCACCCACAGCCCCGTGCCCGCCCATGCTCAGTCCCTGCTTTGGAATATCCGCAGATGTGTCAGGTGATAATTTTAAACCTCTGTCCTCCTTACATTTGTTTTAGTTTAAAGTCGGGAAATCCCTGCTGTTTCTTGCTTGTCTTTCTCTGATTTGTTCTTCCTTCCTGCCCTCTAACATTGAGCAATTTCCCAGCTTGTCTCACCACAGCAACAAGTCTGTTTCGTGTTAAGCATCTTGCAAATGGTGTCACTCATAATGGATGTGATAATAAGCCCCAGTTACTTGTCCCTGATTGTAATAAATGTAATATATAGACCTATAATAGACCTGAAACTGAGCCATTTAGTGTTAGACCCAGAAATAATGAAAAGGTCTGTAATAAACTAGAAGGGGCAAAATTACTTTGTGTAATTGTATTTTGTTCAGCTTGTAGCTGCCAGATCATCATACTCTTATCAAACTGACAGGGTTTGGTAACATTTAGTAGGTGATAAAATATATTTATAAATTGAAAAGACTTGTTCCTTAATGAGTGAGCTTTGACAGTCCATCAGTTATATCCAAGGCACAGAGGTGCCCCTTTCTGAGATGTCGTTCCACTGGCTGTGATTCAGTTAAAACTAAATTAATTGAGCTTCTTTTAGCAACAAATTCATTTGGCATGTGCATTTATATTCCATATAATTCCAGGAATCCCTCTATCTGTGTGCTGCTCAGCAGCAGCTCAGCGAGGCTGGTCTCCTGAGCACACAATGCCACCTTAGTGTCACTGCAGTTGTTCCACGGGGTGGGAATCACACCCCATGAATGGCAGCGCAAATAATTTTGTTCTAGACTGTATGTAAACAATTTTGTGGCATATTCTCATTTAGAAAGAGTCTGGCATTATCTCCCCTTCTCCTGTCTCTGGCAATTTAGGTTCAAAGCTGGGAATTGCAGAGGCTGGCACCTTCAGGTTCTGAATGGTTTGGAGTATGGCATTATCCCAGGAGATTCCCAGTTGTACCTTCACCTGGGTACTGCTGTGATGGAGCTTGACCTGTTCCTTGTCTCCAGGTGCACTGTGGAGCAGATCTCACATGGCATGTGAACTCTTCTAGTGACATTTCTGGCTTTAGAATATCCTTGTGTTTGGGGAGAGGAGTGGCAACAAGTGTAGGAATGTTAAATATACATTTAACATGGCTGTTAAACTGGAGACACTGCAAGTCTGTTTGTGTACAATGACTAAGGCATAATAGTACCAGTTCAAAAACCTTTATAACCCTCTCTCTTTTGCTTTTTTGGGGTTTTTTTTAACTATAAAATTTTAAGATATAAGTGAATACCAACAGCATTCAATGGATATAATTCATAAAATAAACTCACAAACCTTGTGGGCAAGTCCATGCCTTTCCTACATGTCTGGGTACAGGATAGGAAGGTGTAGCTGGCCCAGCATCCCCCTGCCAGCAGCTCCTCTTCATTTATGGTGGGAGAATCTCATTGCCCAGCTGTCCTGGCTGCACCACCTTGGGATCTGGAGTTTGGCTGGATCCCTGTGAGCTCCACCTGGATTTCACAGTGGAGATAGTGTGGATCCTGGCTGAGTGGCTCGCTGTGGTCCTAGCATGGCTTCTTGCTCTCCCCAGTGCCCTCAGGAGAGAGGAGCTCAGCATCTCTGCTCTGGGGCACTGGGAAGGTGGCTTTCAATTAGACCTGGGCAATTTCTGTCCCTTTATCTCTCAGGATTGAGGAGGGAACTGTATGGCTACTTTCAGAGAAAGTATATTTGGGGGGAATCATGCCCCGTTAATTTGCTGGTGGAAAACCTTGTGCCCAGGTGTCACAATACAGAACTCTTTCATAAGGAGCCTCTCAGTGGTTAGATCTCAGTGTGCCCTGCAGAATGAGTTACCAGTCAGGGCTCCTGCAGCTCTGAACTGGTAACAGGCCTTTATGTCATCATTGTAATTGAAATATTTTCATCCAAGCCGTGTTAGTAGTGGTAAGCACGGAATGCAGTGGCCACTGGGACCTTGGATGAGCAGAGGGCTGGTTGCAAAATGTAGAGTGCCACGTTTTAAGCACAGTTATGTGTGGTTTGTCACCTCTGTAGCACACGAGGAACATGCTTAATGGGAACAAAGTTAATAAAGGGAATGAGGTGCAGGCCCAGCTTTTTTTTTCAACAGAGCAGGTACAAGCACAGCTGGCTGGGAGGAGAGCCTTGCAGGGACTCTGGAAGAATTACAGAGCTTTGGGTAGGGATGAGCTCTGGTGCTGTCACAGTACAGAGTGGTATGGGAGCCGGGGGTGACCCGGTGTCCCTTTGCTCCTGCTGCAGAGCACTTGGTCTGTAATGGTTCGTGTGTCTGCTCCCAAGGGCTTCCCGCCTGCAGGAGTGCTTGGAAATTAAGATGAAAGCTTCTCTTCTGCCTTATTCATAATAAATGCAAGGTTCTCCCCTGAAGCACTTGGCATGACTAATGTGCCACATATTCTTGCTGTCCCAGAGCGGTAGGCGAGTGCTTCTGCCAGACCAGGTGCTCACAGCACACCTTGGGCCCCGCGCTGCCCAGCAGCATCAGGAGCCAGGCGCCGCCGTGGTGGAGCTCCCCACAGACAAGCGTGAGCTGGAGCCTTTAGCCTCAGGGCACCTTCAGTATGGCTTTGCTGTTACACTGCTTGATTTCCTCAGAGATGCTCTGAAACCGTGTGAAACGTGTTCCTGTTGTTGTTGAGCTGCACTTTCCCCTTTAAAGCAATTACTGCCGACCGTCTGCGTGGGAGCCGCCGCTTCGCACCGTGCCTGCTGGGAAATGCTCCCTGTGACTCCAAGCACTCACAGGTTCCCTGAGACCCACCTCCATCAGTCAGCACCAAGGTTCTTTGGTGATCTTTGTGATGGACCCAGGTCCTGCTGTGGGGAGGGAGGTGGCAGAGCTACAGGTACCGTGCCAAGGTGCTGGGAAAACAAATGCTCCACAAACGAGGAATCCACTTGCAGACCTCTCTGTACCTGTGGCTCTCAGGGAGAGTCATGTCTCTTCCACACCAGGGTGTCCTGGGCTCCAGCCATCCTCCTCCAGCACAGAGGGCTGCCTGTCAGTGTGATTGGTGGCACAGCAGCAGAAAATTATGCCGCAGAGAGGATGAGCTCTTGGTTTTGGCAGCAGAGAATCGTCTGCCTGTTTTGGATAAGGAGGAGGAACAGCAGCCCTGGCACGGGCCGGCCCTGCTCCGCCAAGGGAGCCCTGGCTGCCCCGGCTGCAGTGTGGACAGATGGCCTTGATGGAGGCTGGCCATGGGGACAGGGGCCCCACAGACCCCCTCGGTCACACAGCCTCTGCTCGCGCGTGTCTCATGTGTTACATGGACCGATTCAAGGCGGGCGTCACTGGAAAGTTTCCATCTCAGATGCTTTGGTTTATAAAAAGCACATAAGTCTGTGGTGGCTGAGAGGTACAGTTTGATTGCACCTGTTTAGTGAAGAATATATGTTACTAAAATTCCCCTAAAAGTTCTCGGTGAAATTCGTGCGGTGGTGGTGGTCACTAGACCATAAACGATGGCGAGCCCAGCCAAGCAGATTGAGTTTCACATCAAGACTGCCTAACACCACATTTTAAAAGCACAGTAACTCCATCCTCCTCAGAGCTGGGGAGGACAATTAGGTGCAGAAAGGTCATCAGCCAACACATCTCTGCTAATCTCAGTTTTACGGTCCTGGCTTTAGTCTGCTTTGGTAAGTCCCAAACGTTTATGTTCTTGTTCTTTTCCAAACCGCTGCCGCAGTGTCAGGAGCAAACCCTTTTTGTGAACCATGATACAATCAGGAGGAAACTGAAATAGATATTTCTTGCATTGAACAGTAAGTTCAAAGATTTTCTGCAGGTCTCTCTAATTGGATAAAGAAGGAATTGGCACTGTGGACATATATCCAGCCTTGATGTCCGATGGGCTGGAAAGAGCTGTCTCCCTCTATACTTTGAGCTTCTCCACTGGCTTGATGCCCCAAAAGCCCTTCTCTGGGTGGGCTGCACATCACAGATGGGAGTTGCAGCAGGTCCATGCCAGCAGGCCGCATTAGGGTCCCCCTGGAGCTGCAGGAACAGGCGTTGCAGCAAGTGCTCCCGTAGACCCTGGCGGTGTCCTGGGTGCCAGGCATGGCACTGGTGCCCTGTGGTGTTGGCACGACCTGTGGGCCATGGAGAGCAGCCAGGCATTTCTCCCCAGCCTGGGCACAAACCCACAAACGCTCCTGTCTTTTATTTGCCTGCTGTGTTAGCAGAGCGCACTGTTCTTTCCATGTATAGTGACAGTATATAAATGCTGCCAAAATGTTTTTATTTTCAAACAGTAGTGTGGGGCAGGATGGGGTGGCCATTACTATCAGCAGGAGTGAGGCCCTGAGAGTTTTGCTTGAGGTCAGCATGGAGTTCAGGTTAATAAGCAAAAGTTCTGTATTTTCAGGATCTGCTTGAGTCATCCTCTTTATATTCCCTTGTTTCTCAACAGGGCAGTTTGGTATGGTTTAGTGTTGTGTTTGTGTGCAGGGAGGGAAACAGTGGGAAGATCCTGACCCTGGGATGGCTCAGGTCACCTGCAGAACCCAGATTATGAGGACTTCGAAGGGTTTTCAAGGTCATTATGTTTTAAACTGTGTGTCTGAAACTGGCTCTGTGTTGTAGAGGTTAACGTGGAAGTGATGCTGGTGCTGGCTGGTATCTCCCTCTCCAGTGAATTTTCGAAAGCTTCTGCCTTTTGTCTTCCTTTGCATCCTCCATCTGGAAGGATGTCCTGTGTGTTTCACTTTGCAGGTCATCCTGCTGCTACAATAGGATGTTGTGGTTTTTTGCAAATAGCTGATGTTTACATTTTAATATGTTGGTTTTTTTTTTTTTTTTCAAACAGCCTTCAATGTGTGGTTGAAATGTTAAAATAATTGGTATGCTGATAAAAGACTGCTAAAAGCTCATAATATTCAAATAATGAGATTTGATTGCTGTATTCAAATAGGACCTAAATTCCTGCTCTCTCACAGTTTTATATGTCAATATATATCAATAATTCACACCTTGTCATGGCTCTCAATGTCATTATTTCATACAAAATGAAAAAAAAACCAAACCTGTTTGTGTCTGTCTAAAAGATTTTGCTCTGGAGTTTTGCCTTGGCAGAAGCAAAATGTAAAATAATGAAGCCATGGAGGGGTGGGTCAAATTGCCGTACATATTAAAAGAGGAGCTTTTGATCAGCTTCTTTGAGGGTCTGGTATAACTCCATTTATCTGCAGATCTCAGGGGACGCCCCCAGCCCCCAGATAATGGGGGACTTAGTTAATCAGGGCAGCCAGCTGTCCAGCTTTCCACCGGGGTAGGGTTCAAGCTCACAGCCCATCCTCTGCACCCAGGCCTGCTGCAGCAGTGGATTTGTGTGTTCCCTGCAGCGCTCCAGCCCTGGGGCTGCTCTAGGAAAGCCAGCCAGGCACTTGGGGCTCCCTCCCAGCTCTGCTCAGAGCTGGGGGGCTGCTGATCCATGGTTGCATTTGAAAAGCAGTAGTTTGTGTGGCACTTGATCTAAATTCTGCTTGGTGTTGGGGGCACCTTGGTGACAGAGCTTGCAGTAGAGCTGTGACACAAAGGTCAGGTTAAAGAGGTTCAGAGTGAGGTTCTGATGTTTGTAACTCAGTGATATTTTGTGGTTGGCTCTTAGGCTGAAGGCACAGCACATTTCTGTGGGGCAGCCCTGACAGAAGTATTGCTCCAGAGATTTTCAGGATAGACTCATTCCTACAGGGCAATAAATAGGAAATCTTGTGATGCTTTTTTTACAGGACGGAGGTGTTTTCCAGAGGGTTTTTTTACAGCTTGTTCACGATGCCTCCACATTCAAATTCCTAAACTTCAGTAAAATTTCAGTTGACTCTTTTTAATGAATCCCAACTGTTCTCCCAAATGTGCGTGGGACAGATATAGCAGGGAGTTTAATTTCACTTTGCTGCAGTCGCTTACCTCCCTTTTGATTAAGCTGTGAGCACAAACAAGCACGGGCACCCCGCTCGCTGCCCGTATGGCAGGAGCTGCCGTGCTCCCGCTGCTCCAGGGAGCCCAGGAGGGCTCGGGGAGCGCCAAGCCAAGGTGCCTGGTGGGTGGAGCTGGGGTGTGTGCAGGAGAGGCCTCGCTGCACTGGGGGTATCTGCACCCACTGCTTCTGGCTTTTCAGCCTGCAGGAGAGGCGCTAAGCTGGGGTCTTCCTTGCGTGCCTCCAAAGCGCCGGTGGATCTGCGGGGCTCTCCCCATCTTGGAGTGCTCCTCCTCAGCTGCCTCTCCCGTAGCTGCTCAGCTGTTTGTCCGGGCGGTTTTTCCCAGTCTTTTGTGTGGTGAGCAGCATCCTCCAGCTCATCAATAGCATTTTACCAGGTGCAGAGCAAACCTGGGCAGTGTTTCCGTGCAGCATTTATCCGAAGCGGGCAGCCCCCGTGTGAGCTGTGCCGAGCCGTTCAGGACCCAGCAGGGCATTATCAGGCAGAGCCTTTTCCCGGCTGGGGCCGCGCGATGAATCGAGCGCGCTGCTGGCCGGCCCGCAGGCTCAGGTGGCCGCTGTCCCCCGGTGTCGCCGAGCCCTTTCAGCGATTTGTCACGGCCGGCTCCGCTCCCGTTGCGGCAGCACGTGCCAGCTCCATGTCACAGGGGCTGCTGCCAGACGGGCGCGCAGCCCCCGACACCCCCGGCCAGCGCCCGCCCGGCCGGCAGCAACGCGCTCCGCACGGCCCTGGCAACAGCCCAGCGCCGAGGAATCAGCATCTCCATAATGAGGAGTGAATGGCATCCATCAGTCCCTTTAGAATTGGGCCCAGGCGTGTGCCTCCTCTCCGAGGAAGTTTGGCAGCCTATTCATTAACAAGAGTCATCAGGAGTTCAGCCCATAAAGGGGAGGCAGCCCCGCACGCTGCGGGCTGGCGCTGTCAGGAATGCGTTCTCTCCCCGGCTTCGGGCAAGGCAGGAAAACTGAGCAAATAACGCTGTCAGCAGGTGCAAACGCTGAAATGCTGGCTATTGATTTTCTTTATTTAGGCTTCCACGGGAAGTTTATAAGAAGATTTATCACATATCAATCGTCCTCTGCGAGCGTTAAATGCAAAATTCTTCCTTTCTTTCTCTTCCCTTTGTTGCCACCACGCCTGCAGGAACTCGCCGTGCAATGAGAAAGTGCTTTGCTTATTCCCTTCGAGGTCAACACTAGACCACTGTCTCCTGGCTTTAAGCACTGCTTTTCTCTGATTTTTTTTTTAATAGTGTTTCAGAGTGGTTTTGTTAATGTACTGCAAGTCACAAATGGCACTTCAATATTAATTAGTAATGCTTTTCAATTCTAAATACCCTCACCTGCATTCTGTTGTCACTGGTGTTATTCTCCTGCTCCTAATTTCTAAATTCAGCTTGGCCTTTGCTCCCACCGAACAGCCTTGCGGAGCTCGAGTGCATTTCCCCATAACAGAAACACAATGAGGCGCTGAAAACTTTTGTTTTCACTGAGGAAACGGAGAATGAGATGTCATCCTGGCTCCTGCGAGCCCTAATTCATAAAGTCATACATGAGGCTCTCCAGCCCATTGTAGGTTTGTCCCAGGCGTTATCCTGTTATTGGAAGTGTATGATTCACCTTCTGAGCAGACAGAAGCTGCACACAAAAGGGGAAGATTTGCTTTCTCCGCTGTGAAAGGCTGCCGCAAGCAGGGGTCCTATTAAGACAGCTGGAAAGTTGCTTCAGCTTGTTACGCTTGTAAGTTTTATTGGTGACTGGTTTTTGATTACACATTTGAATGCTGTGTGTTCCAGGTTGCCGAGTTTTAATTAAAAGGCAATAGTCTCGATGTTAGCTCGCTTTGTTGTCTGCATTATTCAGGCCATAATGCATGCAAGTTGTGGGCTGGGTTTGTCCACTGTGCATCATTTATTTGGGATACATAAGGTTGCACCTTCTAGCACCTGCCCTAAATACAACCGTCACGCTTTTGGAATTGGTTTATTGTGCTTAATTTCTTCCAAGAAGTCCAGTGATCAAATGAATGTGGGGGGAGGGGGGGGTGTATTCCTCTGTCCTGTACCTTTTTTTCTCCAATCTAGTTACTTTTCTGGTCATTGGAACAGGAATATTGAGTGCCAGGAGCTTCCCATAGTGCCACAGCCTGTCTGTGATGGTGGGTTTTGATCTGGGGCTTTGCTCCTGTACTTGGCAGCTCCCAGGTCACAGCTTCTTAGTCAGGAAGAGGTGTTATCCTGAATTTCCAGCCCTGAACGTATCCCCTCCTTGTTGCTCCCATCCAGAACCGTTGGGCAGTTCTAGTCTGGTTCCCTGCCCGTTCCAGCCCGGTCAGTGTGGACATGGGGCTGGGGGCTGGTGCTCGGGGATGCCGTGGGACAGCCTTGAGCTCTGCACACACCTTTCCTTAACGGGGCGTCGCAGCTACGAGGAGAGAGCTCTGTACCTCGAAGCCATCATCCAGAACCATAAAGAAGTGATGACGTTTGAGGATTTCGCCGCTCAGGTCTTCTCTCCCTCTCCCAGCTACTCCCTCGGCGGAACTGGTGAGTTCTGTGCATTAGTCTTCTCTGTAGCCCAAAGAAGCACTTGAGCAGCAGATGTACACCTGTTTTTTGTAGATAAATGCTTGCAAATTTAAGGCGACTATTCTTCCTCTGAATCAACTAATGAATATCAAAAGGAATTATGACATTCATTTTAATTTGTTTTGCATCAGAGCTATTCACACTGCTCCTTTCTTCAGCTATCCTGTTAACCTCCAACTCCAGCAAGGTTAATGAACTTTCTCGCAGTGATGGGCTCGGGCTCATTCAGGGCTCCGGGTTCTTGCTGAGCTGGGAATATGTTGTTCAAAAGTGAGGCCTGAATCGGGGCTCACTTATCAGAAATAGTTCCTCACAGGGGAAGCTGCTGTTAATGCTAAATGGGGATTATGCTGCTGAGCTACCAGGGTCAGGGATTAATGCACAAGAAGCGCAGGATCGGGGTGCTGTTAGGGAATCGCAGCGGCGTGCGGGATGCAGGCATGGAGCGCGCTGCAGGCTGCCCTGCAGCACCTGGCCTGGAGCCTCTGCAGGGTTTGCTGTGGGGGTGTGGGGGTGTGAGGGGGGTGTATGGTGTCTGTGTGTGTGTGTGTGTGCATGCACATCGGTGCTCATCAGTCATCTGCCTGCTGAGAGGTGACAGCAGTGTGCTGAACTCGGGGAATTTACTCCTCATGTGCCTTGTGGAGGGTTAGGTTAGTGTGCAGTCACAATTGCTGTCCAGCTGGTTTGATTAAGTTTAAGTGAACCTCTCCTGAAAGGGAGCTTTGGCTCTGAAATGCCACATTTCTACTGCCTTCAAAATGTGTTTTTTTCCAGCATCCAGAATGTATCTGGTCACCATGTGCTGGACTCTCTAACAAAGATTCCTTAATCTGTCGTTGACACTCCTAGGGTGACACTGGCACTTTCTCATCATTCCCTGCTTCTCTTTTGGATTGCTGAATAGATTACTTCCAACCTGTATAAACGTTGCAGGACATCTGCTCTATTTCTCTTTAGCCTGACTTGTTAGCAGATATCTTCCATCTAAACTGAAACACTGAAGGAAGAAATTAAATTTGCTCACATAAATCACTTAGGAATAAAACCAGCCGTGCAGCATTGTCTGGCGTTGCTGGCTCCAATCCTGGCGTGCTTGGAGCTTTGTGAGGAGATAAGAGGCCTGTGCTGGCCGGGCAGTGGTGGCCAGGAGCAGCAGGCAGAAGGCTTTGGAGATAAGCACTGGCAGGAGGGGGGAGGAAGCCGGGGCCATTTACATAATCGCACCTCTTCGTCCTGGAGAGGCGTCAGGGAACATGGGATGGATCTATTGATCTCTGCTGAACTGGAATACTAAACAACGCTAGGAAAGCTTATAACTTAAAGCTTTGATTAATGTTTCCTACATTAAAAAGTAGAACAGCTGTGCATTAAATTCTTTTATACACTCTGCCAAAAGTCTGAGACAAAAAAATCACCCGTTTCAATAGGAGCGCGGGCGCGTGCCCAGGGCTGGTTGTTAGCACTTGAATCATTTATCTGTGGACGTATCAGCAAATAGAAATGTAGATATAGTGATCTGGTTTTGCTCTGTGCATAGCTGTGATTCATTTTCATGTTGTTCTTAGCACATGGTGTTGTGTCACATGTGGTTTGACAGGGCAGACCTCTCCGCAGCCCCACTTTCTGAGGGATAAGTTGTGTATGCCAAAAAAAAAATAGTAGCTGTACTCCAGTGGCTGAGGATTTCAGAACACTGTTAAATCAGGAGTACCCGGGTATGATTTCATTATTTTAATTGCTTTTAAGTGCAAAGCCTCCCCCAGTCAGGTCCCAATTTTCAGACTTCTGAACCTTGGAATTAATTTCCCGCTCATGAACTGGAGGCCAGCCATGACTTCTGGTGTCAGAATCTCCGCTTCAGAGAGTCTCCTCACATTACCTGCTGATTCTCCTGCATATTTAGTCAGTGATGAGCAGGGGCAGTGTCAGCTGTGGCCATGGGGATGTGTTTTCCATCAGATGCCCCTCAGCAGTCAGCAGGGAGGCTGGATGCAGTCCCGGCAGCTCCGCTGTTCCCCAGCCAGGCCTGCTTCAGGCATAGATCCACCTGTCCTGCACCTGCAGGAATCACCTGTCTGCCACTTGGGAATACAGGAGACATTTTTCTATTCTGAAACAGAAAAAAGGAGTCAGGGAGCAGTTAATCAAAAGAAGCACTTTTCTCTGAAGGAGTGGTCAGGCACTGGCACAGGCTGCCCAGGGAGGCACTGGGTTCCCCGTATTTGGAAGTGTTCAGGAGGTGTCAGGAGATGATCTCAGGGTCATAATGGTGGTACTGGGTTGGCCACTGGACTTGTTGATCTCTTCCAGCCTTGATGATTCTGTGGGATGCATGG
The DNA here is from genome assembly GCF_051311805.1 of Agelaius phoeniceus. Lineage (NCBI taxonomy): Eukaryota > Metazoa > Chordata > Aves > Passeriformes > Icteridae > Agelaius > Agelaius phoeniceus. The sequence continues at coordinate 111,427,761 of NC_135267.1, read as the reverse complement.
AGCTGGCACAGGTGGCAGTACAAGCCAGCTGGTACTGCTGATTCTGCTGAGCATAAACTGTTCAGGTAAATTTAAGATTAATTCTCATCTGACCTGATTCTTGTAATGCCCTTCAGGTGTGATGCTGTCAGTGCTGCAAATGCATGTGTGCAGCAGAGAAGGGTCAGGGAGTAAGGGTGCTGCTTATCACAGTGCAGTGTTCTCAGGAGTTACCCCCGCGTAGGGAGAAGTCAAACACAGCTCTCAGTGACATACTGGGGTATTGCTGACTATGAGATACTCTTGGAAGTGGATGTTTTTGTGTTTTCTGATGCTGCCTCTGGGGATGCATCCCCAGACTCACATGGGATGTGGTTTTCCTGCCCTGGCTTAGTCTCCCTGTCACCAGTCTTGCAGGTGCTGCATTTTCTGCATGGAAATTGTCCAGTTGATGTCTTTTGCTGTTTTGAGGAGCAGAGCCTTAAACTCCCTGTATGGATTACAGATAGCCCTGATACCTTCAGCGTTGAAAGTGCAGCTTCATAGGCAGAATGGCCATCCCCAAACTCATGCAGGGGATGTGCAGATTAGGAACAAAAGCTGGGAATACGGCCCTTTGTTGTTAAACTGGTGCATTACATGCTGTATTTTAATTAGGCAGGGTTTGAGAGGCAGCCCAGGAAATCCTCCATAATCCAACACTATTGAATTATTCTCATTCTTTCCCTCTGCAGATTTCTCTCCTTTTAGTGGACAGGCTTTAAGCTGCTGCTCTTGCTCTCTCAGCCAAAACCAGAAATAATTATCGAACAAAATACGTGTGTTCTGTAAAAAAATTGGTGAAGCTGAAGTGGGCAGAGCAGCACCTCGACTTCATCTGCCTCTGTGGCTCCTTGGGGCTTTGGTCTGTTTTAGTGTAAGATCAGCAGCCAGAAGCATGGTGTTAACCTTTGGAAGTATATTCCAGGAGAACTCTGCAGTCATAGCTTTCCCCCACAAGGATCCTGTCCGAGGGAGTTGTGCTGGCCAGGGCAGGTTCCTGCGTCCCAGGGACCCCCCTAGCGGAGCGCTGCCGGCGCCTCAGGGGTTAATGGGAACGGGCACACTTGACTGCTGAGAGGACTGATCTAATCACTGCCATATCCAAGTGCATCTGTTCACCATGAGGTCATTCTTGTGCATGCTAATGACTTGGAAAATAAAGCACAATGCTCAGCGTTATCAGGGAGGATATAGTGTAAATCTTGGCTTTTTTAGTTGCTAATGGGTAGTGTGGAATGGGCAGAGAAAGCATCTTGGATTCTCCAGCTTAATGTTTTTAAAGAATCCTTTTCAGTAGATCATCAGAAGAACTGTGCTGGAAAACTTGGACATGTGGTATCTGTTGATAAATGGATTCTTAAATGAATATTATGGCATTGCCCAAGCGCAACACTTGAGTCGAGGAACTATTGAGGTTTTCAGCATTCCCTGGTTTTAAAGCCCTGGGAGCTGTGCCTGCTGATTTACATAAAACCGAGATTTTGCAGCCTTTTTGTTGCAAAGGTGACACATGCTTTCCTTTTGTCTCTGGACTTTTACATGCATAAAGTTCTTGTAGAAAATATTTGAATGCACAGCAAACAAGATCTGGCTTATTTTAAACCACTTTTTGTTCAGTGCTGAGCTTTATCTTTCCCACTTTAAAGCAAAAGGATTACTTGAATTGGACATGCAGATTTAAAATAGATTTTTGAGAGAAACAAAACCAAACCCAGAGTAATTCTTGTTTCAAACAGGACTGATGCTTTTTGTAACAGTAATTGAGCTAAGGATTCATTTTGCTTTAGCTTGGTTTTTCTGGGGTTTTTATACTACTTTAGGGTTTTTGTTATTTTGTCTTTTTCCTTGAAGCTCTGTAGGGTGTTTTGTCAGATCTGTGTCCGTGTTCTGTGTGTGTATATATATATATATATATATATGTGTATGTATGTATGTATGTAGTATTTTTGCCTGTTTTCCTGGGAATTTTAAAAGCAGACACATCTGAAACTGAGTAGCTGTGTCCTGGTATCAGAGCACGTGCAGTGTGTGCCAGGGGTTGGGTTTAATCCGTGTGTCAGCATTGCCTGAAACTGAACAATTTGTTTCTAATATATGGGATTTAGGAAATTCCTGACTGTCCTGGTTACTGGCAGAACAGGGAATTGCTGCTAGCATGGAGCATGGGTGAGGTCTGCTGGGTGTGGTGCTCAGCAGGTGGGGTGGGACACTGTGCAGCTGCCATGGTGGTGCAGGTTGTCCAGGCAGTGAACAAAGAGGAAAAGCTGAGGGAAGTGGAGCAGAGGAGCCAGGACAGTTATCACAAGAGGCAGGACTCAAGGGCTTTCTGTTCTTCCTCCTTTCCTGTGAGGACTATTCAGGATGAGGCACGGGAACCTGTCTGGCTTCCCCATCTGTTTAATCCAGGTAGTTCCTCATCCTCAGCAGAGTGGAGCCTGCCACAGCTGGGCTGCCCTTGGGAAGTTCCTGCAGTGCACCAGCAGATGTGGGAGCTGCTCCTTGCCTTTGTGCTCTTGCTTATCAGTGCTCTGCCCATCATTTTCCTGCCCTTTTGGCAAGGCTGCTGCCTTAGTGTCCCCATGAGGGTCAGGAATGGTCTGGCATTAAGCAGGGCAGGGTCACAGGTACCACAAAGTGCTGGGGGCAGCAGCTCTGTCCCCCTCCAGCTCCCAGGCTGATTGATGCAGTGTATGCCCAGGAGCCCAGATCCCTGCAGAGCCCTAAGGAAGTGGCTGCCTGCCCAGTGTGCTGGGGCTGTCCCTTGTGCCCCCACTGAGGGTGGACAGTCCAAACCTGTCCCTCGAGGCTGGGCAGGTGCTGGGACTGCTGCCCCCTCAAGCCTGATGTTCCCCTCGGGATCTCCAACAGTGCAGGGGGGTGTGAGAGCCACATCAGGGTTCTCAGCCTGGCCCCCTGCCTTTTCCGTGTAATTAATTGGCTCAGAGGGTGCTCCCCCAGCTTCGCTCTCCAGGAGAGGAGGTGCTGAGGGAGGGTTTATCCTAGCAATCAGTGCTGGGATGGGAAGAAATATGAGCTTGATGGGCCGTCTCTTCTGCCCAGTGACAGCTCCAGCTGCTCGAGCTGTCAGCTCGAAGAAGGCTCCAGGCAATGTGGTCCATTTGCATTTTCCCTCTGCACTGAGGCTCTGGCAGAGACCTGCAGCAGAGGCAGGGCAGAAACGGGGCAGAGCTGTCCTGCAGCCTTGTGCTGAGGGCTTGGGCTGCCCACATAACACCCACATTACCCTCAGCACTTGGGGTCCCCCTGCCTGAGGCTGAGCCTTGCAAAACTAATCAGCAGCTGCTCCAACTTGAGAGTAATTAAACTTCAATGTGTACATTTCAGGCTTATTTCCGAGGTGCTCAAACCATGGAGGCCCACAGTGGTGCCAGGCACTCCCACCTGAGCTGGGAGCTGTGGGTGCTGTTTTAAGGTCCATTTTGCCCCAATTATTAACCTGTAGTGTCAGATTCTCTTTACTGTGTCACTTACAGCTTTCTAGGGCACTGGAGGAAGTGTGTGGCTTTGATTAACCCGGCTTCAGTTACCCATGGGTTTTTCTACACAGGCTCAGGATGCTGCTTACAGTGTACTTGGAGCCTGTCTTTGGGAGTTGGAAGCAGGAACACTGTGCAGATTTACGACAACAATTCTCTCTGGAATTTTATTACCTTTGCATTTACTAGGAAAGAAAACAAAGATTTCCACAGACCTGTCCTGGCTGAAAGGTTAATAGGGGGCTGGAACAGTTCACAGCCCATGTGAAAACTTCATAGTTCTTCCCAAGTACCAAGTTCTTCTCAAGTTCTTCTCAAGTACCAATCAAGTACAAAATCTTCATCATCCTTACAAGTCATGGTCTTACCCACCCTTGCTTTCAGGGGTGTTCAGCTGCTTCATGAGCAGCAGATAAAATGCCATTCCTAGAGCTCATGCCCTGGGGAAGGAACCAGGTTTATTCTATGGACTGCATTTAAGGTGCAATATACCATGTCTCTCTGGCTTCCTGCAATGTAACCTTGCATTGAAAGTGCCATCATCTATATTTTAATTCAGTTTTTAATCCCTCCTGCAAGAAATGTATTTTAAAAGCTTAATGCTCTCTAAGCAGCCTCAGCTGTGAGAGGCCCTCCACTGTGTGTGTGTGTGTGTGTGTGTGTGTGTGTGTGTGTGTCTTGTCTGAGTGCAGGTGTGTGACTGCTCATGGACAGGTTTTATGCATTCAAGGACTTCCTCTTCTGGCACAGGATCACTCTGCTCCTCACTTCTACAGCCACTTTTAACCTGGCTATAGCATCACAGACATTTAGGTCTCCATGAAGCCTCAAATTTTAGCCAGTTTCAAATGGTGTGACCAGCTACAGTGCTGGACGTGGAGCTGAGGCATGAAGGAGCTGCACACCACCATCCCACAGCAGCAGCTTTGACAGAAGATGAAGCACAATGAATATTCATTCCAATCTTTGCCAACATTCCCTCCCTTGGCTGTTTAAGTCCTCAGACCCCAGGAGAAAGTGGCATGGGTGTGTTTTTCTGCAGGTCCCTGAGGGTAGCTCCCCTTCCTGCCTTTAGCAGGTGTGCTGTGTCAAGTTGATGCAAACACAGCAGTCACAGGGTGCTGGTCCTTCACTGACATGGTTTTGTTCCCCCCTTTGGTCCTGCACTGACATGGTTTTGTTCCCCCATTTTAGTCCTTCACTGATATGGTTTTGTTCCCCCATTTTGGTCCTTCACTGACATGGTTTTGTTCCCCCCTTTGGTCCTGCACTGACATGGTTTTGTTCCCCCATTTTGGTCCTTCACTGATATGGTTTTGTTCCCCCCTTTGGTCCTGCACTGACATGGTTTTGTTCTCTCCCTTTAGATTAGAGTGTTAATGCTCTCGGTACAGTAACAGCCACAGGTAAGAGCTTCCCGCAGGCCCCTCTGCTGCTGCTGCAGTTCATCAGTAACAGCTCTCCTTGCCCTCCTCCTCCCTTGCTGCCTCTGCTCCATGCTCAGCTCTATCTCCTGTGCTCCATGCTCAGCTCACACCTCCTCTGCTCTGCCTCCCATGCTCTGTGTTCACCTCGTACCTCCCAAACTCTGCATGCAGTTCTGCCTCCTCTGCTCTGCACTCGCCTCCTGCGCTCCGCACGTGGTTCTGCCTCTAGGGTGCAGTTCTGCCTCCTACAAACAACACAATAATGCCTCCTGTACATTAATGCCCACAATATGTGTACAGTAATGCCTCCCACGATCTATGAACAGTACAGACTCTGTACGTGCCAGGTAATGCGTCCTGTGATCCACACGCGCTAATACATCCCGCGATACGCGCCTGGTAATTATTTTTTACTTCTAAGCTGCTTCAGCTTGTCCATTTGGAGAAAACTATTATTTTGACCATCTGCCATTCTGCCTCACTGCAGGAATGTCAAGCACAACACCTCCCTCGAAGCCCTTCCCTCCCCCACGCTTTTCTCCCTAGCCAATAGCACCACAGGTTTTGTTTTAATCCAAAGTTGACAGCTCTCCATTTTTCACAGAAAATGCCTTTACAGGCTAAGTCACACTTTCCACCTTTTTAAAATGTGCTATTTCCCCTCAGTCACTTTTCTCAAAGAACCAATCTGGTAAGTAAGGGCTGTCTTTGAGATGCAAACGCAGGGCTGCAGGCAGGCTGAGGGGGTTCACACTTCGGGCTGTGCTGCTGCTGTTCCACTCCTGCTTTCAGTCACTCAAACACCCAGAGCTGCTCAAGCAGAAGCACAGGTTACACCTCACCTTGGAAGTGCAGCCCAGAGCCAGGCTGAGTCTTTGTCCTCTGACAGCAGCTGAGGGCTCATCCTGCTGCCACACTGACCTGTGGCCATGTACCCATCTGTCCTGCAAGCACAGTGCCCTGCTCACCTGTACCTGAGGACCAGCTCAGCCATGGGCACCTTCACCCAAGGCCCTGCTGCGTTTTGGGGCATTTTGTGCACGTTTGAGATTTACCTGGGCTAGGAAGGTGAAGGGAGCAATGAAGAGCTGTGGTCTGGCCAGGCACAGCTGAGAATGGAGTCAGTTGTTGCACTGGAAGTAGGTCTATGTTTCAAAACACAACCATCCCTCTGGAGGTTCAGAGAGAGTGCCAATGGTGCCAGCCTTCAGAGAGGTTCAGAACATTCCTGTGTGCTCCCTTTCTGGCTCCAAGGCTGCTCCTCCCTACTACCTGTAATAAAAAACTTGTGTTTACACTTCGGGAGAGAATTGCAACGTGGTTTAAAAAATACTGTTTCCTTAGGGAGCTGATGAAACCTGTTCCCCCTGGGAAATGCCTTGGGACAGGCCAAGCCTTCAGGAGCAGGGCAGGGTGTGTCCCTCACAGAAGCTGCACCTGGGTTTGTTCATTAGCGTCTCATTTAATGACCATGTGCTCACCTGTTCCCCCTCAGCCAGCCTGGGCAGGCCTGGCCTCCAGGGAATAACCAACAGGTGACTCCACTCAACAACAAAGCATAACCTCCCAATACCCAGAGCCCCCCAAGACCCTTCCCCAGTGGTGACCATAAGCACCAGTAACAGGGGTACCTGTTATGTAGTGGAAGAAATTGTGATTCTTTAGGATTTTTCCAGAGGTTGAGGCACCTTCCTTAGGTCAATTCTGAGTGGAGAATTCTGTGCCAGCCCTCACGCTGGGAATGCTCGTTTCCAGCTCTCTGTAACAGGCCAAACACACAAGAACAGTTTAATGACACACAGCAAAAAACAGTTTTGTATCACCCACACAGAACTATTTTATGTTGGAATTTCAAGGCAGCAGGACAGGACCTTCCCACCTCCCTCCCACGGGGCTGTTGGGGCTCTGAGAGCCATCGGGGGCTGCAGGGGCCGAGCAGACCAAAAGGGGGTGATGCAGGGGGGCTCAGTGCTCACCTAGACACCCATGGCCTCTCAGGGCTTCTCACTTCTGGGAGCTGGCAAAAAGCAATCCCTGGTTTCTCTGGAAGTGCAGCATGGCAGTTCTTCAGCTGCCTACAGCAAATTCCTCCTCTGGAGGTCAAGTTCACCTGAGTGACCCCATGAGAGGCTGGGAAGAGGCCAGGGGAGGGGCTGTGCTGTGCCATGTGGTTATTCTGAGGACTCAGCTGTTTTTCCTGACTGGGTTTTCCTTGCCTGCTCTGTTTTCCAGGCTGCCTCACCACAAGTGCAAGCGCTGACCTCGCTGACACCGCTGGCGTCGAGCTGGTGGAGCTGCCCTTGCTGCCTCCAGGAGCAGGGTCTCTGGGAAGCTCTGCCAGCACCCTCAGCAAGGTGTCCACCTGAGGTGTCCACCTGAGACCCTGGACAACAAAGCTGTGGCTGGGGTAGCCCACAGCACCTGAGCACAGATCAGAATGGGCAGTCTGGGTGAATATGTCTTGAAGGGGCAGGGTGAGGGGTTTGCTCTGTGAAATGGCCCTTCCCCAGTCTGGTCAGACATGGCTGGGGATTGGATGTCACCTGTGTCCCCATCACCACTGCACTGGCACCAGGTGAGCAAGGGTCCCAAGCCCCTGGGTGCAGGTGCTGCAGCCAGAGGTGAACCAGCACTGAAACTAGTTATTTAATGTACCCTTAGAGCATTGCTTTTGTCATTCCAGGCAGCACTGACCTGTGCATTAGGGAGTTTCTCCTAAAGAGAGGTTTTCCTGTGACTGGCCAGGTAGCAGAGGTTCCCTGCTGGAGCACAGGTGGATGAGGGAGGAGCTCTCCAGTTGGTGCTGTCCCACTGTGGGAGTGCTCTGGCCTTTCTGTGCTGTGTGCAATGGCTCTGCACTGGAACTGCTCCCTAGAGAAACAAAAATAAGCAAATCCCTTTTAGAAGAACAAAAGCCACACTCCTGCCATGACCCCTTCCCAGCACAGTGTGAACAACTGGGTAACCTCCTCACCTTGTCTCCAGCCAGAGTACAACACAGCTGAAGGCTTCTGAGGACTTGGGGTGTCCTCCTGGCACCTGCTGTAGTGAGCAGAGCTTCTGTTGGCAGTAGCTGATCTGTTTTGGTTTACACGTGTCATAGGCTGATGGGGTGAAAATTGTTATCGTTCAATCCCAGGTATTTTAAAGCAACAGAAATCTGAGATCCAGCAGCCACAGAGCCCTGTCCTGATGCTGCTTGATTGCTCCTGGGCACACACACACACACGCACACCTCCCAACAGAATGGGAGCTGCTTTAAGCAAAGGGATTGCATTTTTTGGGAAATGTGCCGTTGGGCCCCCATCTGTTTTTGCACTTACACTTGGTGTTACAGCCATCTGTCTGTCTGACCATCTGAGTGCCAGCACCTGGCCAGAGGCCACCCTGTGCCTGTGGGGCACATTCCAGCCATGGCCAGTGATGCCAGTGTGCTCTGTGCCTGAGGGGCAGCAACTCAGCCTTGGTGACAGGAACTCACCTGGTGCAGCAGCTGGAAGGAGCCTCTGTCACTGAGGGCTTGAACAACTGGTTTGATTTTCTGCCTCAACCCACAGTTGGGTTTTGCTTTCTGTTGATTTTCTGTCAGTGAAGGAACCTAGAAAATAAAACATGTATTTTAATTTATTTTACATTCAGGGCCGGACAGGCAAGGCTGTCTGGCACTTAGTTATCCAATAGCTGGTCTGAAACAATTTCAAAGGCATCCTTCTGAGTAAGGAGCCCTTTCTCCTTAGAGCAATATGTACCTCTACTTCAGGGAAGAATTAAGACATCAATGAAAATCATGTTTTCCTGATGTCAAAAAACTATTAATTTGTATAAACTCCGCTGTGGTTTTGCACCCTGAACTGGATGACAAAGCCACTCTGTTACCCCTCACAAAATGAACAAATCTTTGCTCACAATAAATTTTCTCCCCAGAGCAATAAAAGGCAGTACCTGTGTGGTGTGTGTGGCGGCGGGTGGCAAGTGCTGGGGCTGGAACTTGACGACACTGGTGGTGCTGCTGCGGTGCCATGGGTGTGCAGGGCTGGCTCCCAGGGACAGGGACAGTCCCTGCTGGACGTGGGTTCTGTCCCTCTCTGCAGGAACAGCTGCCAGGTGTGGAGCAGGCAGTGGTGCTCCCAGACCGGAGGGCTCTTGAGGAGTTCACGCTGTGACTGGCACAGGGGCACCCACGCTCGTGCCCTGCAGACCCCACATGGCAGCAGTGCCCTGCTGCCAGCCCAGCCCTGCCCATGGTGCCAAGCACAGAAACAGACTTTTGGGGTCCCCAGAAGCCGCTGTCCATAACCTGCTTCCCTGCAATGTCTCATGGCCCAACTAAAACCAGTAAGTTTTTAGTGGTGATTTTGTACTCTACAGTGACATTCCTTAAGCAAATGAAGGGGGCTGCACTCAGCCATAACAATGTCTGAAAAGACAAAGGAAATCTCCCTCTGCTGAAGAGCCACAGCAAAGTCCACTCCTAAATTGCTTTCAGGTGCTCTAAGCAGAAATGGAGAGTGAATCCAGCTAGCCCCAGATAAAGCTCCCTTTGCAGAAGTAACTGCACACACTAACGAGCTGTTGGGAACCCAGCTCCCACCCACCTGTCCCGAGGAGGATCCCAGGCCCAGCACCACCACCCTCGAGGGAGTGGAGAGCAGGCTGGGCTGGCTGCTCTGTGCACTCAGGGCTGTGCTGGCAGCACTCTGAGCCAGATGTGCCCCTCACCAGGACTGGCACCCTGGCAGCAGCCAGAGCAGGGCAGGCTCTGGCTGGAGGGCATATGGCTCTGCACAGCCTGGCACTGGCACCCAGGGGGCTGGGGGCACTGGGGACACAGGCAGGACACAGCCACAGCCAAGGGCTACAGTGGCACTGGCAGAGCCAGCCCAACATGGGCCAGGAACATGGGCCCAAGGCACCCCCAGCTCCGCACCGATGACAGCAGCTGCAAAAATGGCATTAAAATAATCTACTAAATTAAATAATATATGGACTAGATTATACTTACCATGGAGTCCCAGAATGGACTGTGTTGGAAAGGAGCTTCAGTTCATCTCATTCCACCCTTACCATGGGCAGGGACACTTCCCACTATGCCAGGTTGCTCCAAGCCCTGTCCAAGCTGCCTTGGAACACTTCCAGGCATGGGGCAGCCACAGCTTCTCTGGGCAACCTGTGTCAGGGCCACCCCAACCTCACAGCCAAGAATTTCCTCCCAATATCCCCTCTAGTTATACCTTCCTCCAGCTTTAGAAGGATGCCTAACATTTTTTACAAACATTTGTATAGGTATTATCTTATTCCTACCCCTATTAAGAAGCTCTCTTTAACTATAGAAAATATATTAGGGATCTCACCCTATGTTCTACATATTGTATGCTACAGTATCTCAAAATATAAATCTAATATTTGATGTTATGCATGTCTTTATGCTTCTGTTAGCTTGGGTATATGTTATAAATACACACAGATACAATATATATATTATTACATTAAGGAAAATATATGCAATCTGTCATCTATAATTGAGGTATAATACAAGATATAGAATGTGATATGCATTATATATTATACAATATATCATATATGCATATATTTTATACTATTAATACGTAGTAATAATAATAGTAATCATAATAATAATAGTAATAATTTTATCCTATTATTACCTGCTAATATAGTCAATAAATATTGACTATAAAGGTAATAATCTTATTCAAAATTTGGTTTAGGTTACCTATATACAACATATTACCTTTACATTATACATGTGTGTCTACATATGCACACATCCCTGGGATATATTTCAGCTGATATTTCACATATCATTGACAAAAACTACATTTCATTGCTAACTGTAATACTGTGTGCAAATACATGCAGTATACTTTTCTTTAAAATGTATATAAGAAAATCATATAAATCATATCAGCAATGTATGGATTCTATATAACATGATATAATGAACATGTAATATTTGGCACATTTATGATGTGCATCATGGAGTATTCAGTGCACTGTATAGATACAATAGCAGTATTTCAGACCACGATTGACATGTATATATAGTGGATATGCCAGGTGTGCACACCTACACCCTGTCCTCCACAGCACACAAATCCTGGCTGCAGAGCTGACAAAACCTCCTGTCAGACCAGAGTGTTTCATTACATCAACATTGGTAATGTATCAGTAATTATGTATAATGCATAGATGATATTATTTACTGTAGATAATATATTTAATATGCATTGTCTAAGTGGCAATATATAACAGACATATATTAGTATCTAATATAATATAATATAATATAATATAATATAATATATGCTTTGATATAATACATGTAATGTATTATTACATTTATATATATTATAATATATTATTACATGTAATATATTATTATATTACCTATTATTATTACCTATTACATTACCTGTGTTATTACCTACATATTCTGAAGTTTACTTATATAAATCTATATTGAGTATACTACTATAAAAGGAAAATATTTTTTACACTTATTTTATCACAGAATCCTAGAATAGTTTGGGTTGGAAAGGCATAATAAAGCTCATCTAGTTCTACCCTTACCATGGGCAGGGACACCTTCCACTATCCCAGGTTGCTCCAAGCCCCATCCAACTTGGCCTTGGACACTTCCAAGGAGCCAGGAGCAAATGCAAAATATAATTTATTCTATAATAAATTCTGATTTTCTTGTGTGTGTGTGTGTAACTAAACCAAAACCTCCCAGCTCAGACACCCCCAACTGTATATAATTTTCCTCACATTTGTCATTGAACTGGTAATTCACTATAGGTAATTGAACTGGTAATTCACTATATGTAATTTCCCTCTAAAAACTGTACAAATGAGCCAATAAGAACCGTGGTCCCATACCCTGAGAAAGCAGAACCTGTTTTAACCTGCAGCTGAGCCATGCTCCTTTGCTCTGGTTAAATCCTCCCTGTCACTCACCTTCCCCATTCCCCGAGGAAGGCTGAAAAGCCTCAGCAGAGCGCTACAGCACAAGAGCCAGGCAGGAACAGGCTGGGCTGTGCATGCCCTCGCCTTCAGAGCTGCGAGGGGGCTTTATTAGAGCTTAAAAACAGTGCTTCTTTTTTAAGAGGAACAGGTGGTTTAACTGGGCCTGGCCGCTGCAAATAATGTCCCAATTACCGTGTCGGGAGGCTGCGCTCCTAGGAGGGCTCCTGTGCCGGTGTGGGGCTCCTGCTGCTGCCACTGTGCCCATCTTTGCCCAGCTTCAGTCCCTGGCTGCCTGCTGAGGAGAAAACAGCATGGTCACAACAGCACTGGGGGCAGCCCAGCCCTTGGATCCAAGGTAAGAACCTTGGTAAGAACCAAGCCTGGCAGTGTCCGGGGTGGAGCTGGTGCCACAGGACAGCCCACGCTTGGCATGTCCCATCTCCATGATTAATGTTGCCAGAGGCAGACCTTTGTTATGTGGACTGTAAATGACATTTTATTTAAACCATTTATAGCCCTAATGAGGCTTCTTACCTGCATGGAAGGATCTGGGTGTTTAATGCCATTTGCAAGGATGCACCTGCAAACCCAGATCCTTCACCAAGGGAAGATGCCTGGATGCTTCAGGGAACTGCTGACCCACCCAGCCTAAAACACCACAACCCAGCACTCCTGACCTGGGAGCAATGGGGCAGGAGGTGTGTTGGCACCAGCACCCCACAGCACCCTGTAGCACCCTGCAGGCATGCTACACCCCAGAGAAACACCTGTGACTCCATGAGCCATTTCCCAGCTCATCAACAGCAATACCTTTTTTTAAAGAGGCTTGTGTTGTTGAGGAAGAGTGAAATCCAAGGCAAAAGCCAATGTTTGTCCTGTTTCCAGACTTACCCCAATCCCATGGATAACTCCCAGCTGCCCACCCCAGAAACAGACCAGGAGGTGCTGGGCAGGGCCCCCCAAAACCCTGAACTGTGCCCAGCTGTGTTTCCCAGTGAGTGCATCCAGCAAGGCAGCTGACAGATGCCTTACTGCACTGATGGCTACGAGGGACAGTGGTGTGGGTACCAAAACTTGTAAAAACCTTCCCTGGGGACAAGCATCCTCCAGAGAGTCTTCCCCTGTGGGCAGGAGCAAGAGCAGGGCAAGAGCAGCCTGCCCCAGCTCCCCAGCAGCTCTGAGCCCATGGGGCAGGGATGGTGTCCATGCTATATTTCTCAGGACCCTGCAGGTTCCTCTATCCAATCTCCCAGCTCCTTTCCCTGTGCTCACAGCACTCGGTCCCAGACCACACATTTGGCTCTCAGCGTGCTCAGAGAGGAGGAAGGCTCCAGCACAGCAGGAAAACCCCTCTGCCTGAATGCACAGAGCATGAGCAACCTCTGCACCAGCTGCCTCCACTGCGTCATATTTGGGGCAGGATCAGTGTTTTCCATGGTGCCCAAACCTGTTCCTGCTGGATGCACTGAGAGCCATCAGCAATTGATTTGTTAGCTGACGGCAGGAGGCTTTGTTTGCGCAGCGCTGACTGGCCGTGCTGCCAGGTGGCCGGAACATGGCACCCACCAGGCAACACCTGCATTCCCAGGGTCTGTACTGAGAGCACTCTGGGTTCAGACACACTGCTCAGCCCCTGGGACAGCCACCAAGCCACAGTGGCCTTGGACCTTCACAGACACACAGCAGGAGACAGAGGCCCAGTGCTGGGGGCCTGGGCAGTGGGACAGTGCAAGGCAGGAACTGGCGAGGGGCAAAGACAGATCCATCCCCAAAATACTGTCCAAAGGATACTGGTGTGAGTGGGAGGCTTTGTAACCTGTCATGGCAGTGCAATGCCCTTCACTGCCCGGTGGCACGAGATGCAAAACACAGTGCTGATGGCTCCCTGCAAAACCTCTCGGGCTGGGGCTCACCCTCGTCACAAGGAACCTCTCCAGAAACTCCTCAGGCCATCGGGGCTCACCCCACAAGGAACCTCTTCAGAAACCCCTCAGACAGTCAGGGCTCAGCCTCACAAGGACACAGCAGTGCAGATGAGGGGATAAAGGCTGCAGACACAAAGGCACAGCAGCTCTGTCCAGGTTGCTGCAGATGTCAAAAGCAAATTACGTCCCTTTAACAGGATGTTTGTGAACAGAGCCATTTCCAGCATACTCTGCTGTCACCTCTCCTCACTCCTCCCCAACACAGGAGTCTCCACTAACCACCCTTTCTGCTCAGCAGGAGATGCAACACATCAGTGCCATAGGTTACCCAAACAGTTCAAAAAACCTGGGGAATTCTGGCCCTCAGAAATTTCAGCTGATTCTTATCAGGAGAGACATGGATTTATCTGACTATCAGGAAATGGACAGCGGTATGAGGCTGTCAGTTTGTGGCCTGCTGCTGCCACAGGCTTTGAGCACGGATTTCAGCAGGGACACTGCTGTGACAGTGTGGATGGAGCCATTAGGCTTCTCTGGAGGATGTGCTGGGCATGGTCTGGAAATGGTGTCCAGTGGCCTGAGAGGACAGCCATGTGTGTTGGCAAAGTCCCCTCGGGGAGCAGAGAGCCCGCTCCATGGACAGCTGCAACACCGTCTGCACCAGCCCAGGATCTGGGGCTTTCCAAGGCCAGGGAAGCCAGGAAAGGCAAAGCTGCACCTCTTGCCAGGCAGGCTTTGCTGCCTGCATCTCTCTGGCTGTGCTCTTTTCCAGTGTATTGATTTACAGCTAAAACCACAGCATTGCCTAGGTCTGAAGTCAGCCCTGGTACTACCAAGTCAGTTTCCTAGGAATCAAGACAACAGGAGCATACCCATACACTGGTACTGTTCAGCCTGACTGAACAAAAAAAAAAAACCCAAAAAACAAAACAAAACAAACCACCAAAAACCAAGAAAACCCCAAACAAATCTTTCTCTACAAGCTTTGCTTTATCATAAAATACTCAGCCAGTTCCTGGAAACTTTCCTCCAGGAAGCTCCACCACCTGTCTTTCCCACAGTGAATCAGGGTTAGGAGTCTTTAGGTGAGAGATGGCAGAAACAGGCTGGAAACCTCTTCCAGGGAACCAAAGCCCCAAAGCATTGCTACTCCAAGACAGAGCAGCCCCTATGCCCACACCAAGCCCTCACAGCCCCCTGGCCCTTCACACACAACAGTTTGGGAGCAGGAATTTACTCCTGGGGCTGGCCAAGCAGACCTGCATGCCGTGAAGTTGGTTCTGTACCTGCTCCTGCTGGCAAAGGGGGAGATCCTATAGGTGCAAACAACACCTGTCTGCGAGAGGGGTTTCACAAACCCAGCATGCACCTTCCCCACTTACACAGATTTTACAACAATTCTGACCAAACCCGTCAAGATTCCCACATCCAAACACAAGCTCTGGAGATAGATCTATCCGCATAGATATGTATTTATCTATACATACAATTATCAAATGCTGCTGCTGCAGGGCACAAAGGACCAGGCAGGAGCTGGCTCCAGCCCTGCCAAGAAGCAGAGAAACGCCTGGCCTTCCTTGCACCAGCTCCACAGCTCATGGCCAAAGCAGGGTGATGCTGTCCTGCCGAGCCCCACGCCTCAGCACTGAGCACACGCAGGGATTTCTACAAGTTCTCCACTTACAGGTGCTGCCTCTCCTCGAGCTTTCCCTGCAACACCTTCCAGGGAAGGCACCTAGCAGCTCTCCCCAGCAGCAGAGCACAGGGCAGGCTGTGCCCAAAGGCGGCCAGAGAGCAGGGGCAGGGCTGGGGCTCCAGCCCACGGCCAGGGGACCCCTTTGCTCAGAGGGCAGCCTTCCCCCAGAGCAGCCACGCTGCACCCTGCTCTTCTCCTCCCTTTAATTCCTTTTTAATTAATCTCATCAAACGGCGCAGAGCAGGCTGGTGCCTATGGAGGCACCCTGCCAGCTGCAGTGCAGAGCCGGGTGCCAGCCCCCTCCACCCCATCCTCCCCGAGCCCCCAGGGCCAGCCCGGCAGGGAGAAGCAGGAGGGGTGGGGGCATGCTTGAATTTGAAAATATTTTATTCGAATAGTAAATAATTATACAGTTGAAACAGTTCTATCGAAGCACTCTATAAATAGCTAACAGTTAAGAAAATAATGTGTGTAGAAAAAGAGATTGCATCTAAAAGTAAGAGCTGTTGGTTGCACGGGATAAAATGGTTAAGATCATGTGTTATTCTAGGTATAAAAGTTAAAACCTTTTTAGCAGATCCCTTAAGAAAAAAAGATCTTCTAAAACGCACAGTGAAATGGCAGGTGGGGAGACAAAAAAGCGCATTAGAATATCTGCAATCAAATAATATCAATCTTCATAATTAATATAAATAAATAACGAATAAATAACATAATTACTCAAACCAACATATACAGATAGACAACTCATGAGCTACCTTAGAAAGGGCAAACGAACAGAAACAGAAAGTTGGCATGTCACAGTTAAGGCAGTTTCTACAGCATTTTCTGGAGACCATCAACAGCAGAGTCAAGGCATTTGTGGCTACACTAAAGGAAACGCTTGTTTCTCTCAAGCAGTTTGATCTGTTCACATCGATAAAAAACAGAGCAAAGGAACAAAATTAAAAAAAAATTAAAATAACAAAAAAGAAAAAAGAAAAAAAGAAGAGAGAGACCCCGGGAAGGTAAGTGTAAAGCCAGATTCCAGCAGGTCACAAGCCGTATTAAAGCTAATCGTGTGGCGGCCCCGGGGGAGCAGCGCGGGGCGGCGGGGAAGGCACGGGCGGCTCAGCAGGCAGGGCGCAGCGGCACCTGGAGCAAGATGACCTGCCGGTTCTCCGAGGGGTGGCACTTGTTGATGTGCCGGGTGAGGCCGGGAGAGCTGTAGAAGGTGGCCGGGCAGTACTTGCAGGGGAAGACCTGGGCGGCGTGCAGGAGGCGCAGGTGCCGCTCCTGGCTGCTCTTGCTGGGGAAGGTCTCCCCGCAGACGGGGCAGAGGCGGCACTCGGCGGCAGGCAGCTCCTCGGCGCTGGGCTCCGGGGCCGGTGCGGGTACCGGGGCTGCCGTGGATGCCGGTGCAGCGTGCCCCAACAGGTGCTTGCGCAGGTAGGCTTGCCGGCGGAACCGCTTGGCGCAGCGGGGACACTCGAAGAGCCCCTCCTCGGAGCCCGCCTCCGAGGCTCCGCCGGGGCTCGGTGTGTCCCGCTCGCTGCCGCTGCCACCGCTCGCCTCCTTCGGTGTCTCCTCCGCCGGGGCCGTGCCCGGGCCCGCGGCCGGTGCCCGGCCCGCCTCGGGGCCGCTCTTGGTGGCGGGCGGACGCGGTTTGTGCCAGCGGCGGTGGGAGGCGAGGTTGGCGGGGCAGGAGAAGACCTTGTCGCACTCGGGGCAGCGGTACTCCACCCGGACGATGCGGGAGCAGCGGTGCTGCGCCAGCGCGAAGGGGTCCCCGTACTCCTCCTTGCAGAGCTGGCAGATGAACTCGCCCAGCGGACGGGCGCAGCCGCCCCGCGCCTTGGCCGGCACCTCCACCGGGCCCTCCTTGATGCGCAGCCCCAGCACGGGCGAGGTGGTCACTTCGTCCTCGAAGGTCAGCTTGCGGATCGCCTTCGTCTTCTTGCCCGACGGGGCCTTCTGCCGCCCGGGTTCGGAGGCACCCGGCGGGCGCTTGGCGGGCAGCGGGCGGCCCGAGGCAGGCGGCGCGGCCGGGGCGGGCGGCGCGGGGACTCCGCCGGGGCCGGGGTGGGCGGCGGGCGGCTCGGCGTGGCCGGCAGCGGCCCAGAGCTTGAGGTCAGCCGGGGCGAAGAGGATCGGGTCCATGGTGCCGGGCACGGCCGGCGCGGGGAAGGACTCGGCTGAGACGGGCGAGCCCAGGCTGAAGCCGCGCTCCAGGTACTTGTCCCTGCTGACGGGCCGCGTGGGGCTGTACAGCGCCTGCACGGCGGCATCGGGCGTCCCGAACGGCACCGGCGGCGGCGAGTCCCGCGGCAGGGGCGGCGGAGCGGCGGGGCAGGCGGGCGGCTGGGCGGCGCCGGAGGGGAGCGGCGGGCCGGCGGCGGCTTCGCGGCAGCAGCGCGCCCGGTAGGACACGGGGGTGGGCCGCCGGCTGCGCTTCACCAGGAAGCCCCGGGGCATCTTCGCGCCGGCTCCGGGCCGGCGGCGGCCACGACGGAGGCTGCTAGCTCTGCCCGCGGCGCGGCCGCCGCCGCCTTTAAGCGGGCCGGGGCCATTGTTCGGGCCGGCGGCGGCGGGACGGGCCAATCAGCGGCGGCGGCGGCGGCGCGGCCGCACCTGAGCCCGGACCGGCACACGCCCGGCCCCGCCCCCGCCCGCCCGGCACGCGCGGCCTTTGTGTGCCGCCCCCCGCGCCGGCAGCGGGGCCGGCACCGGGTGGTGCTCTCGGGCTGCCCGCCAGCCCGGGCCGCGCCGCCGGCGAGCTCGGCACGGAGCACCGTCCGCTCCCGGCGGGCCGACTGTTTGCGGGGGCGGCCGGCACCGGGGCGCGGGGAGAGGGGAGTTCGGCGCAGCACGAGGCGAAAGTGGCGCTTGTGGCGGCGGCGGCGGCACAGAGGGGAGCGGGGCTGCCCGCCGGGGGTGCTGCCCAGCGGCGGCAGCAGGTGGCCAGCGACGGGTCTGCCCGAGCGGGAGGAATAACGAACGGGTCACCAGGGCCCGGCCGAGCCGGCAACCCTGCGAACGGAACAACTCCGCGCTGCTGCGGGGTCGGGGCAGGCGGAGCCACAGCCCCGGCCCGCTGGTAACCGAACCTGTTACTCTGACCCTAACGGGTCAGGCCCGGTTCCCGGTACACACAGGGACAGGGACGGCGACGGCGGCGCTCGGTTTCAGCCCGAACCGCTGCGCGTCGGGTACGAGGTGCGACGGGGAACGGGCTGAGGGTCCCCGCTCCCTGCGCTCGGTGCCTAAGCAAAGACGCCCGAAGCCCCCGAGGATGCGGCAGGTGCAGCCGTGGCGGGGAGAGCCCCGGGCCGCGGCCCCGCTCCCGCAGCCCTTTGTCCGCGGCGGCGCGGGGCTGCGCGCGGGGGGTCGCGGGGCCGCCCCGCAGGTGGCGGGACCGGGGGATGGGGGGGGGGGGGGGAGCGGAGCCGCCGCCAGGCCGGGGGCGCGTGCGGGCAGCGCCCTCCCCCCGCCCCCCGCCGGGCCCTTTGTGGGGGGCGCGGGGCACGCGGGCGGCACGCGAGCGAGCGGGGCCCCCCCGCGCGCGCCTTTGTGCGCGTCATTAGCATAAAGCTGCGCGACCCTCGGCACAAAGGGCGGCGGGCGGGGGGGCGCGGGGGCCGCCGCTCCCCCGGACACCCCCCCGGCGGGCCGGGACAGGCGGCGGGGCAGGGAGGGAGGGAGGGGGGGGGTTCGAGGGGCCGCCCCCGCCCGCCCGGGTGGGACAGGCGTGCGGCGCGGCGGGGCGGGGCGGGGCGGGCGGCCCGCGGCGCATTAGCATACAGCTGCGGCCCCGCGGGCACGCGCCGCCGCCGCCTCCCCGCCGGGGCTGCGAACCGAGACTCCCCTTCACCGACGGGGCTGCGCACCGACAGCTCCCTTCACCGACGGGGCTGCGCGCCGAGACCCCCCCATCACTGCCGGGGCTGCGTGCTGAGATTCCCCCCTGCGCACCGAGACCCCCATCACTGCCAAGGCTGCGCACCGAGACCCCCCTGCCCACCGCGGGGACTGCGCACCGAGACCCCGTTGCCTCTCTCCTACCTGCGGGCGGGAGCAGTCTGTAGGCATCGGTCGGGGCGTACATGGGCAGCTGGGCGCGGTGGTGGCGCAGGTAGCGCAGGACGGGTTCCCGAAGTGATGGCCGGCCGGGTTTCAGCCTAGGCTGCTGCCCGGGCACCTGCAGGACAGAGCTGTCAGACAGACAGACAAACGGGATTCGGGGCACACTCCGGAGACACGGAGCATGGCAGCGGGGTCCCAAAACATGTCGGGGCTAGGATACAGGCAGCAGTGGGGTATGGAGTGGGGCTCACACTGAGTACACCCTGGGACCGGTGGTGCTCGACTGTTTGTTCACCTCTCCCTCACAAATACCCAGCCACAGGTGCAAGGGTTGTGTGGAGCAAACCCGTGTGGAAGCCCTGTCAGGGGTTTCGCCAGAGGAATTCCACACTTCCCCCTTCACTCCCGCCCTCCCTCCAAGCCCTATATTTACTGTGGCTTTTAACGGAGCCTCAGCACGGCCCAGCTGCAGCCAGAGCACCAGGCCATTATTCCTGACGGAGCACAAGCGCTGCTCCGGTAGCTCTGGCACGGCACGTGTGCCCAGGGCGTGCGGCAGGCAGCATCCAGCAGCTGATGGAGGTGCAGCCCCCAGCCCTGCCATCTGCATGTTTGCATCGCCGGGGCTGCGCACGCCGCCACAAACACATGGCTGCGATCCCCGAGGGGTAAACATGGCCCGTGCCAGCGGCCCTGCCAGAGCCCCGCGCTGCCAGGGCAGCCTCGGGTGACAATTTCAACACAGGCTAAATGCACAGCCCGTCCCCAGAACAGAACTGGCTTTTCTGTGTCTGTGCAGTTAGTGCTTCCATTAGCAAGTATTTCTGTAAATTTTATCTCCATTGCAGGACACTTTCTCTTTTTTCACTTTCCACTTTCTCTGGAAACTAACCAGAAATATCTGACTTCTGTGCATTTATGCCCACAGCTCTTAAACATCTCTTTCCCTCGTTTTTACACTTCATTAGTAATTTTTCTGCATGCTGAAATGAGCTAGAATATGAGCATCAGGAGGCAAAGACAGTAGGTCTCTTACTTCATACAGAAATACAACCAGTCCTGAGGCATTTAAGAGATACTCCAAGAGCACATGGTACCGGCTCTGGATCTGGGAATGTGCCCAGAATGAACACCCAATGAAAACATAAACTGTGACATTTAGTAAATATAGTTAAAATCACTGTGAAAAAAAATAAAAGTCCAAAATGCCAAATTTTCATTCAGATGGAGATACCATCACCTATGTCCACAGGAATCCTGACTCACACAGAGCTGCTTCCAGGCCATGCAGGGAGACTCTCTGTGTCAGGACTGCTGCCACAAAGACAGGGTAAGGCAAGCGAGTCCTTCATTTGTAGGGCACAAATTCCCCTCTCTCTCAAGTTGTTCACACTTACAGCATGACAAGCAAGTTTGAATGATGGCAAGAAAAACACTTCACATCAGGCCCCTCATTCTCCACAGAACTTAATTTTGTACGCTTTTATAAATGTCTTCCAAGAGAACCAAATTAAACTGCACCAAGGCCCTTTCTGGGTCAGAACAACAGGAGGCAAATAGCTCTGAGCCCTTTGGGGACAAGGCAGGGCTGAGCACATGTGGCTGCAGCTGGGATACAGCAGCATTGGGCTCTGGAGATGGGTGGGCCATGGGCTCCACTTCCTCCTGCCACCCTGCCTCCATTTACACTCAATTCCATTCGTTTTCTGCACAGTTAAAAACTCAGTGAGCACATGTTTAAAAGCCAGTGCCACCATCTGGAACCACATGGGGTTTAACAAAGGCAGAGCAGTGTGGGCAGAGACAGGGTGAACTGGTCCCGGGTAGTGGGCTGGAAGCACCAAAATCAGACCACAAACTCTGTTTGGGATCAGCCACAAGTTCCTCAGGAAGTGGGGAAGACAGCTCTAGGGGCTGCCTGACACCTGCTGTTGTTATTAGTTCTCCCCATGGAGCACAGTGACTTTGGATTTTGGGCAGGCAGTTCCTGGCTGCTGAGGCTTTATGCCTCTGTTATGGTGCTAGGGCCAAAGCTGTAAAACAGCATTAGCAAACATTTTAATTCCATCCTTATTCAGGAAATCCACTTATCACTGAAAAAGCCAGTTGCTTTCACCCTTTGGACTACAAAAGCCATTCCCTGCGGGTAGGTGTTGAAAAACCTACCCAAGGCTCAGCTGAGAGAGGTGTAGGATGGCCCGTAGCATATTCCTATTAGGGAACACTCCTAAACCCAAGGGGGATACGTGGATAAGCCAGGCTCCAGATTCCACTTGTACAAAATTGCAGCTATAATGCAAAAATTCAGTCATGGACAACAAAACAAGTTCAAGTTCTACTGGCAGATTTGAGAATACACCCAAAGCAGAAAACTGAATACTGTGCTGTACATGTTGACCCCCCCTGTGAGGTACACAGTCTGCTCTGGCTTCTCCGAAGAGAGAGGTAAACAGAAACATAAAGCTTCAGGATACAGATGGGAGCAGAAATCAAAGTGACCAACACCAACAAATTACCTAAATAATAAAATGCAGTCGCCAGTCATTTTTCTTACCTCTTCTGACATCAGGATTTGGTGCAGTTCCTTCTGCAGATCGATAAACCGATCGTGATAGATGGCCAAGGACCAAGGTTCCCTGAAGTAGCTGGGTAAAAAAGAAGAAATTTAGTTATCTTGTGAACCTCTCATTAACCACTAATAAAGTATTTACCTGCTTTTTTGCCTTTATAAATTACAGTTCTGGACCCATCGTGATCGTTTGTTCATAAAATGCCTCCTTGTAACAGCATGGTCAATCAATTCTTTTAATGGATGTTCCTGATGTACAGCCAGCTTCAGTAATTACATTTAAAGTGGCTTAATTCAGAGCTGTGGCAAGACCCAGTGAAGAATCCTGATTTTATCAGAATTTAAAAGCCTGAAGACCTGTAAAGAACGGTGTCTCCATTATCTGTCCTCATTTGAGAAAAGCAGATTGCAGGATTAACTGAACTACTGCATAAACAAATTAAATTTGTGTAGACAATGACACAAATGTTGTTCATCATTAAGGTTTCTGGATTAATAAAAGCCAGAAAAACAGGCCACCACAGCGCTGCAATATGTTCTTTGCACTAGTGTGATGAAGCTAAATTGAACCGATTCTAGGAGGAAGCTCTTGTAACTTTTTCTTTCCAGTGACAGCATTCACAGCAGCATTCTTCCATGAAAAAGGAGGAAAAGGATGGAGAGGGCACTGCTCCCTGTAGAACCTCATGGCTATAAATATAACTGGGGGCAGCCAGATTACAAAGCTGTGATTTACTTCTCTCTATAATGAAAGATAAATTTTACAGCTCGGGTGAGATGCTGGGAGTGTAATTCTTGTTAATGCTCACAGTGGTCAGGAGGTGCCCTGTGCTCATCTTCATAATCACTGAGCAGATGTCAGCAGGCTCACCCAGGAAATTGGGAGAGGGGGAATTTGTGTGGTTGCCACCAACACTCATGCCTTGGGAATGGCAGCAGACCCTGGCACTGCCCTCTGGAGCACAGGAACCTTCTCATCTGGTTCAGCTATGTGGCCTTTAAGTGAGCACCTGCATAAGGCAACTTAAACATGCCACACTGATTTAATAATCCTGAGATACCTGTCCACAGAGAACTAATGTGCAGTTTCCTCTCTGCAGATTTTACTTCCTCCATGTCCAAGGGCAGGATTTCCCCCTCCTGCTCCAAAGACACCTCAGCTCTCCCTCACACCCATTAAAATGCTCTGTGCACCTGGCACAGCTTGGCTGGATGTCCACGTGCTTGGTCCCTCTCTGCCCCAGCACCCTTATTCCCCTCTGAGTGCCAGGCTGCCTGGGGCTGCCTCTTGGAATCTGCTTGGTCTGCAGCACAGCAGGGCTCTCTCTCTCCCACAGACCTTTTCACAGTATAAATATTTATGGACACCATTCCAAGCATCATATCCTTGCTTTAGCAAGTGCTGCTTAGCCCAGGAGTTACTGGGACTGATGCTTGCCTGTTCATTTAGATATGCAGGTTAGGATGAGCTCAGCTTTAAGGATCCTTTCTTCAGTAACTGCACACCCCAAAAGTGTGCAGAGAGCTGGAGAAAATAACAATATCCCCTAACATTTAAAACCTCTTCAATTTCAGATGAAAAACCCCACCCAACACGAACCTTTAACTCACTATTGATAATAAATAGCAAAGAGAAAAAGGAAGGTGTTACACAAGAATACATTAAGGTAATTAAAGACTATTTTTACTGATATGCCGTGGTAAAAGCCATGTTCTGCTGGCCAAATGTTTTGTCTTCAAGCTGGCATCTTAAGACTATAATCCGGAGCAGATGATTTCCCCTCTCAACTGAGGTGCAACCTTCCCAACTGCCTTACCTCAGTTAAGGGGCTCACCTGCCTCACTGAGGTGTTGCACTTAATGCTCTTTATAAATGTTTCAGGGGCACTACATATTCCTGCTATTGTCACCAGCTCTATCTATAATCACAACTTTACTGTTCTGGTCAATATCCACAGATTTGGAGCTCAAAACCTGAAATGTGCCACCCACTTTGGAATCTTAAATGCAAGATTTAATGCAAATAAACTGCCTGGTTTTGGGGAGCAGAGAATGCCTTGTCCATATTTTGTAGATAGACTGCCAGAAGGAGCTCCTAGTAACCAACATTTACTCCCAGACTTCCTTCACTTCCCTTCACCTCAAGAACACTAAGGGCCATTTGGAGATTCAGCTCACACAAACAATTCACTTTCTTTGCCGGCTCTGTGCTTCCATCTATTTATCTTTTCAGTTCCAATCACCTTTCTCAGGGGGGGTACACGGTGTTTTTGACAGAGCAGCTCTACATATGGCTGCTAAAGGGAAGCTTAATAATGAAAAACCCCGTTTGAAACCAACAAGTTGACTTTCTGAGGCTCATTCTGAATTTTATTACCACTTCAGCAGCAATCCCTCAGGGCAAGCCGTGGAAGGCTTCAAAGTATAAAGCTCTTCAGTGTACGAGACGGAGCTGGCACACTCCCAACAGGGGCTCAGCGGCTCCTCCGCTATCACAAGAACGGCATCTGCCACATGTGTTTGCACCATTTAGTCTTTCATAACCTGCCAGAGTGATCAGGCTAAATGTGTACAAGATGACAGTGTCTGCCAGGAACATAAGGGGTGTGCAAACTTGGTCACTTCCTAGCGGGGATCCCTGCTGGAAGCCTTTCTGGCTATGACAGTGATTGCGGGAAGGCGTTTGTGACGGGTGGGATGGAATGGGCTCCTGCAGAAGACAATGAACAACATCCTCTGTGTTGCTAAGGAGCTGGTCTCACCTTTCATTGACAAACAACATTTCAAGTCTGTTCTGCCTCATTTGTGAGGTGCAGCCTACATTAGATGAGAGGCAAGGAGGAAGGAAATATTTTGTGGCACAGAATCCTTCTCTTTGCAAGAGATATAAATAAAATGGACAGAGCTGGGCAGTGCTAGCAAGCAAAAATGGAGTGTACACATGGCTGTCCATCTAAGAGCTGCTTAGAATCACTCTCCATTTCATTTGCAGGAACACACCACAATTGGAGAAGAAGCCTTCCCCCTGTGGAAGACTGTTCTATGTCCTGGACCAAGCAAGGACCCAACATTGACCTGCCAACTGGGTCAGGTCTGGTGGCAATGGGATATAGCACTGGCAGCAAGGTGTGAAGCCAGAAAATCTTTAAAACTGAAAGAAAATATGCAAGGATGAAACAAAAAGGAAGTTATAAAGATTAAAAAAAGAGATGAGTGATTTAAGCTCTGTGGTACATCCCCTACCTGCAGGGGAGCTTGTCCATGCCAAATGCCCCATGCTCTGGCCCAGGGTCTAGTTCCAGGTCAGTTCAATCCTGACCCCTGAGCTGTGCCTATGCTCTTGGTGCCTTCTTGCTGCAAGGAGGCTGGGGTGAGGAGGGGATTTTCCACTGCTCAAAGGGCAGGTGGCATCTTGTGATGGTGCCTTTGAGAAATCCCTCTTCAGACTGGAGTGTCAGTGACTACAGGTTTGGAGGATGATGTGTCCATATCTCTTTTTATGCTTGCTACTCACGACTTGCATGGAGGGAAACAACACACCCAAATTAGACTCCTTGCATCCCTCCTACCCATTTTTCCACTAATACACACACTCAAGGGAAGTTCAGAAACTCTGAGAGCCTATGATGTGGGTTGAATCTGCAGCTCTCAATGTCTCTAAGCAATCCTGAATACAGATCTCTTGAAATCCCATTTGTTTCTTCCCAAAGCCATCCACGAGTCACCAGTGCCCTGCCCTTGGTGCCATTAAGCCCAGTGCCCCTTTGGTGATATCTATGCCCTCAGCACCAGCACTGTGAGCACACACAGAGCAGCACTATGGCTTTTAGTACACAATACAAGCAGAGTCACTGATCAACTTAATCTCCTGGTAATCTGTAAGGATTGGAGAGTCTCCTTTCCTCTCTGTATCTTCCCAAGCTTTGTACAAGGCAGGGAATTTTTGAGATAGACATTCACCTTCCTAGGTTGAATTTTTTTTCTAAAAAGAAATATAATGCTTGGAATGCAAAATTCTCCAGGCTGTTCATCTGGAAGATACTCTATCCCTTCTCAAATCCTCAGACTTCAGGACATACAAAGTCATTCTCCAGCCCATGTGGACGGCTCTGGTGGTGCCTCTCAGTGAGTTTCTCAGTGATGCCTTTGGCACATGATAGCCAAAGCTGGGAGCCCAGTCAGGCAGGGAAAGGCTGCTGCTCACACATCCCAGGAATCACCCCAGGAGAACAAGCACAGAGGAGATTGAAGCTGTTCAGCTGACATGGGCTCAAGTGGAACACAATTACGCCAGGAGTGCCTACACAGAGCAGGGACTTCCACTTCTCAGGAGTGGGAAGAGTAAAGTGTTGTGGAGGGATGGGATGCAATGCAATTTCCATTTTCAGGCCATCCTGATAATACTTCCCAACCACAGCTTGCAGATGAACAAAAGTCTTTTCTCCAACACAAGCACAAAAGATGGAACATCCCATCTTGCCAGGAAAATTCAAAATGTGTTGTTTTGAGAACAAGGTATGCATGTCTTTAAGACTCTTAATTACAAAGATATGGTAATACCAGCAAAAGATACAAAATGTTTCCTGATATACCTTGGATAGCTGGACCAGGAATCATAGTGTGTTAAATTAAAGGCAATATATTTATATGCTCCACTGAGCATTTCCTGCATTCATATGACCAATAATTTCAAAAGACAGCTTGTTTACACAGGTAAAAAGCAAGACCAATTTGTGTAAAATCCCCTAGAGCACCACCTGAGAGCATTGTTCTTCAGCACAAAGGACATAACATATTCCCTGACCTGCAATGTCTCAGCATTCACCTACAACTGCTGAACAGCAAATACAAACCAACAGCCTGTTTGTAGCAAGAAGGGCCTTTACTGCCTTGCTCTGCAGTTCTGCTCCCTGAACACCTGCTTGTCCAGGTGTTCGAATATCTCCTGTTAAATTCAGTGATCCAGGACTCTGTTACTGCTCTCACCTGGTAATTAGTGACACCAACAGCCTTATGGACAACAAATCTGTGAGCGAATCCACTGAGCAGGTTCACAAAGTAACAACAGTGCTCACAAATTCACAGGCTGACATTTCTTTTGTCCCTTTTGAGAAGCAAACCCTGGAGAGGAAGCCTGTGCTTTTTTACCTCTTCTCACAGAACCTGCAGTGTCTTGTCTTTGGAAGACGACAGGTTTAAAACTCGTGGTTTACAGCTCCCTTTTAAACATTACTGCAATGGCAAACCAGAGCAAAGGACAACTGTTCTTGCAATTCTTGTTCTGGAAAAATGGCCACTGGCTCCAGACCTTGTTGAGGGTAACACTGCTCCTGCTGGCCCAGACCCAGCCTCCCCTGGGCTGCTGCAGGGACCCGCTGACGTCAGGGGGTGACACTGTGAAACTGCACCACTCACCAGCATCCTCCCTCCGAGTATGCTGGTGATCCATCATGACTGATAAATCAGCTCTGCTGCAGTTTTAATATCCTGGAAATGTTACAGCACTGTACCCAGAGGCACCTTCAGAAAGCAGATCCTGGTATTGAGATAATGCAGCCCTTTCCTGTTCTCCTAAGTGGCCTCAGGAGAGACTCTCTGTTATTTCAGCACTGGCATTTGGTAAAGTTTAGACACCTTAGTAGATCACAGCAGTTGTGGTGTACCAGCTCTCACTGAACTGCTCTCTGAACTTTCTAACCTCAGTGTTTTTTAAAGCTGCTGTCTGTGCTCTCTCTATGAGCACTTTGTGGCTCACCCTGAAATCAGGCTTACTGCATTTTTTTCACGTAGTGTTATTTCACACATAATGTATTATGGAAAATTATTTAAAGGAAATTAAACCTGAGGCACAAAACCATCAAACAGGCTGTGTGCAGGAGTATGATTGCTTTTCTGCAATTGTTTATGGATTCAATCATTCATAATGGTTTGCATAATTACTTGTATGAATCAGCAAGGTTTGGCTGCAAATTAATGTAGCAGGGTTCAGCTGACAAGCTTTAACTTACTAATTTGAATGTGGGGTTTCTTAGTAACATGGCTCTTCATTGGCAAGTTAGCTGCTCCTTTAAAGCTACTTAATATCTGGAAATCTCCAGCCATTTGTATCGATTTGCTCAGTAAGTGCAGCTGTAGCAGTGCACTGTGGGGTTAGCGGTTAATTCCAGGAGCAAAAAAGCCCTTGGTGCTTTGATATCCCTTCAACGTGTTCCTCTTTCCTTACCCCGTCTCTCTCTCTCTTCAGGAAAAGCATACACATTTCCCTCTAATTAGGCTGCAGAAGGTACAGAGCAGCACTAGTCCCTCTCAGTCACACTCACTACCTGTTCCAGAGGTCCTTTCTGGTCTTTTTTAATCCTGCAGAAAAAAGCATCTCAGAGTCTGCCTGATGAACAAAAGCCTACAGTGGAGTCCCTCAAATGTAATCCCAGTGTGCTAATGGTGTGGGATCCAGCAGATTCCAGACAGCAGCAGGGCATTCTGGTGTTCCTCTTAACAAACAACCACTCTTCATTTCAGAAAGCTTGGGTTAAAACCAGCTTTTCCATGTAGCATGCATTTCATGTTTAAATAATCACTGATTATCCAGCCTGTAAGTAATCAAATTCTCTCTACCTTTCAACAATAATGCTGAAAACATTAAATGTTCTTCTTTTCCTTAATGCATTTGTTATATTGTGAGCTTTAGTAGTGTTGAGTCAATAAACAGTCCAGTGTGGTGTTTCTGTTTAACAATCTCACTGAATGAGACACAACCAGCATTTTCTGCAGGTCATGGCTGCCAACGAGTTCATTAATACACAATTACAAAATCCCAAGTAAAAGCCACTCACACCTCATTTGCAAAACAAGCTCCTTAAGTATTTTAGAAACTAGTGGGTGAGATTTTTATGCATTTATGTTAGATTTGACTTTCATTAATGCCAAATGAACCTTACATGAAGCACTTCTATCTCATATTAAAGGCATGATGCCAGTGAGCATCCATTTGGTTGCTAAGTATCAGGAGATCCTCTAATTATCTGTTTTGTACTTAAGATGCAGCAGAGAGAGATTCCACTGCTCTGTGGACATGTTCCATAACTTGGCAACTGCCTTGCAGCTGCCTTCAGCTCAGAAGGACACAAAAGGAATGCTGGTTGCATTCCTCCTCTGTGAAGTAGTGTGGAGGACTGATGACCAGTAAATCTATAAACTTAAAAAGAAAATAAGAAAAGCTTCAGACCTCTCTCTCCACCCCTCTCTTTTATCTGCTGCTAGGGCAATAATGGAAATAATCTGAAGGCCTTTCAGCAAGTGAGGGAGGCCAGGAGCATGGTGTACAGCATGGTATCCCTTCAGAGCACACCACCAGAATTTGCTTTCTTTTTTCTTCAGGAGAAGACTCCCTGCAAAAAAAGAGCCTTGTTCTTGGGGACTCAAATTCTAGTTGACTTTTTGAGATGCAGCCTGATGGGAAATGAATAAAAATTGCAGAAAACTCCTTCCTGAAGTGGATTCCAAATCTACTGAGTAATGCCATTCAGCTCACAGGTGATGTGTCTTTGGCTCCTACATTTTTTCCTGCCCTGGCATAGAAGAACTGCACTGTCAGGCCCCGCTGCTGAGAAATGCACTGGCTGCAGGCAAAAGTGCAAGAAGAGCACCCACTGCATGGCACGAGGCAACTAGAAGGGAGGACAATGTGTGCCTCACCTCCTCCAAGAGTCCAGGCAGTGAACAATCCTTCCTTTGGTTGTGGGTCAAGTCCTGCAGCTTTTAAATCCTGATGAACTCCTACCCAAATCAATGGAACTTTTCGCCAGACAAAAGGAAATGCTGTTTCCCTCATTATTCCCATTAGCTATGGTTCTAGGCACACAAGCAGAAGGGATGACTTTGTCAAGTTTGCTGGATCTCCGGGGCCTGTTGTTAAAGCTAATTTGAGGATGGCATTGGCACATTCTGGCCAGGAAATCCAGTACCATGGGGTTAACTTTCAGCTCTTACACCGAACGCAAATCAGTGAGGAAATTCACTGCTAGGTGCAGTCTCTAATTATTTAAAAGATAATTTGCATGCTACACAGAAATAAATTAGCTCCCAGGTGACAGCTGTTCCACTGTGTCCATTCCTGGAACGAGATGCCATGCTGGGAAATCTAAATGCAGACCAAAAGATTAAAACACTGCATTTTCTTGCCTTGTAGGAAGGCTCTTCCCAAAAGAGAGGCATAAAGAAGAGAGGAGGGGAACAGATGTTTTCAACCATCAAGTTTACAAGCTGAACTAGCACACCACATTTTCACAGTCTATATTTTCGTTTCACTAAGGGGATTTCACATCTTGCCAGTAGACGTGGATGCAAGTGTAACAGGTACTAGTTTAAAAGGAAGGTTTTGAAATCCAAAGCCAGGAACTCAGACCTAACATCAGGTTTGTGTTCATGTGGGATCCTTACAGACCACATGAACAAGGCCAAAACCAGTTGTTTTATCACACACATAGAAATCAGTGAATGCATTTTCCTATTCTGTACCCAAAGCCAACCAGGCACCACTTTTTCTCTACATAAAAGTCTCATGATAACTCACAAGAGATGCTAAACCATTTTTCAGTGTAATGGTTTTCTAACAAACAGTCTTCTCATGGCTTGGTTTTAACAGTGTCTATTGCACACTGCACGCACATATATGCACATTTTATGTGACACTGTACTGTGGGGAGGTAGATAGGTTGTAGATGTGATATATTATGAGAGTACATTATACTGCCAGCCTTCCTCTGTTGCTCCATCTCCTGAAAGCATCAAATTTCTTTGCCAGCTTGCTGTGTGCCAGGACTGCTCTGTGGGGATGCCAGGGAGTTTACCTGTTACACCTGCTGGAGAATGCTCCCTCCTCAGAGGGTGGACATGTGTAACAGGAACACCAAGCTGGGATGAGTGGGAGTGTCTCTGTATGTGTGTGTGTTAAAGTGCCACAAGATCCACACAAGCAAGGATTAAAGAGCAGCATATGTTCACTGCTGCAGAGCAACATATGGGATTTCATTCATATGACCAAAGAGCAAGAAGAGAAGGAACAAATCTATCTAAAGATAAGGTAGAAAGAAGACTGAAAACAACTGGAGGCAATAAAAAAAAAAAAAAAAACAGATAAGAAAAACCTGGCAACTGTAATTCAGGAATTCTGCCACAGGCTAATGAGAGGCGAGATAAAATAATGAGGCAAAAGGTCCCAAACAACATCACAGTCTAATGGCTGTAAAAGACAAGTCCAAAATTAGTTCATCATCACTAATTAAGGAAAGCTGAAGGGATGTGATGAGGCCCTGATACGTGGTATCCCTCTGTGCAGCACGCCAGTGATCCTTTGGTCAAGGTCAGGAAAATACTGCTACCTGTGCTGCAGGCTGGAATCCCAAAGCAGGATGATTTATTCTTCCAGATGTTACTACTGGTGTGAAACCTGCTGGTGCATCTGACAAATGCCCCTGACCACACCTCAGTGTGGTTCACAGAAAAGGTGAGCTCTCAATGTGTGTGTGCACACTGTGATGCCCCAAAAGGATTGAAGGTACCTTGCACAGCCTAAGGAGTTCTTCTAGTGCTCCAAATGTACCATCAGCATGAGCCATGACAGGGAGAGGAAATCAACTGCTCAGCCCATCTCTCATGCACTTGTGCCACCTTCCTTCAGCTCCTCTTTAACACTCACTGACAGTGAATTTCAGGTGAATTTCAAATCTGCTGTGCTCCGTTCCTCTCTTGTAAAACAACCCCAACATTTGCTACAAATCATAATCAAGCCCTAAGGCAGCAATAGTCACAAGCATCTTCTGGACCACGGTACACTCTTCACAGCAAACTTTTACAAACTTTTATCTAAATAACAACATTTAATCTGAAAATTTTGATACCATTCGTGCCTTTCTTCTAATCACTTGTAAATAGAACAAAATCAAACCTGGAAATGTTTCAGGCACCACTTTGTATCACAATAAAAACTGATCATTTGTTCCTGAGCCTGGCTTTCTGTCTCTACCCAGCTGATGTAAGGCAGTACTTCACTACTCCATCTGTGAGTTTCTGTTCCAAAGCATCATTCATGAGGGATTTCTTCAAATGAAAATCAAAAGCAATGAAACATTCTCTCAGAGGAGATGGCACATGACTAGAACTAACCAGGCCTTCCAGTCTCTCTCACCAGATAAAAATAGGCAAGTTGCTGAGTGTGACTATCACCACAAGTTATTTAAAATCTCCCTACAAACCTCTAACTTAAAAATTTGATTCAAAGCAACAAAAATACTTTTAAAAGCGACTTTTGAATGTGAGTCTTCAGTAATAAAGGATTGTTCAAGTTCAGCTTAATGATTAACCTACTGAATATTCTAAACAAAAGTGATAGAGACACCAAAATGCTCATTCAGATGAAAGATAACCAAGTAAACCATTGCTCCTCCTCTAAGTAAATCTCAGACACACAGCTCTTTCCAGGAAGGTCTTCGGGACTTACACTTTTACTGACAATTCTGCTAAATAATGGAAAATATTTTTAAATCTATTTTTCTACCTTCTGTTCCAAGGGAAAACAGCCAAAAGACAAAGCACAATAAGACAAACCTTAAATTCTGCCAGAAGGTAGATTTTGTGCCCAACAGTGAGCTCCTCTCACCTGTAGAGGTCAGTGAGCTGCCCGGCCCTCCAGCGGTAGTACAGGTCATTGAGGAGGCGCTCGTGCTGCCCGTACAAGCAGATGTAGTTGGACACAGGGAAGGGTTCCTTGGAAAAGCAGGTGATGCTGTCCACCATATTGTATCTGCTGAAGTGTATCCTGAAGTAATTCCCATGACTGGCCTCCCCAGTTACAATCTCCGTCCCCTAGAACAGAAAACACCAGGAAAGCTGTGGAGACAGAAGAACACCTGACCTGGCACACGTACAGGGTCAGCGAGGGCTTCCCAGCCTGTAGCTCTCACTGCTTAATATCCACAACCCTCCTGTTAAAACTGAGACACCACTCCTGGCACAGCAGTTCATTGGGCATGTTGCTGTAGCTTGGACACAGATTTTCCATGTGGTTTGGTTTGGTTACTGCCCATCCCACTGTCACCGCAGACACCAGGGGAACCCAGGCCCTCTGGCTGTGCTGGCAGCGTGACATCAGATCCACAGGGACCTGTGACCTCCTGGAGCAGCAGCTGGAGTCAGCAGGGATGACCTGGGGCATCCCAAACAACACTGGATAGCTCTGTTTGGGTAATTCAGCTGAACTCTGTTCAGCTCCTTTATGACACAGAGCACACACATGACATATCACATTTACTGTCAATAAAAGAACATCAATATTGGACATTCACACTCAAACTGTAGCATTTAGCTTCAGCCACTTAAATCAATCACTTAGACAAAAATATAAAAATTTCCTTCAAATCTCACATTGCAGTGGGATGATCAGATAGCTTGAAATTATTTTTTCCAGCTGTATTCCTGTCACAGTTTTATACATTTCTACAACCTGTTGCTAGGCTACAGAAACCTTTAGTATTTCCACACCTAAGCTAGTACCTTTCACTAGCTTCTCTTACTTCTTTCTTAGAAAATTCTTTTAGGATTTTTACACAAAGTTTCTGGAGTGGCTTTAAAAAATATCATCCCTTTCCAGGTAATCAGCAGGTAATCAGAGTGGCAGCAAAATAAGTCTAATCATATTCTAGCAATTTGGAGTAACAAAACCAATTCCTCTCTCTGATAGTCCTTTCTGCTCTCCACTACATGCTGCTCTGGATAGCTCATCCTGGATCTGAAAAGCGAGGTGAGCCATGCTTTGATTCCTCTCCCTAAACCATTTTCTTTTTAAAAAGCCCATTTGTTTCACTGCTGTTCACGTTTTAGGATAAGCACTGAAGTAGCTTTTTAAAAGCTGCTCTTTAAATCAACTGCAAAAATGGGCTTGATACAGAAATTCCCAAGGAAAAAGGTAGAATCTATGTGAAAGAGGATCTTGCCTAGGTGGAAAGTCCTCTCTGGCTTTAAAAGACATTAATCTAGTCCTTTTCTTGCCTCAAGTTCTCCAGTAAGAGAATGTAGCCCAGGATGGGGAGTGCTTCCCCGTGCCCTGTTCCAAGACAACTCTCACAGCTGCAGGACTTGCTATTTTCTAGCAGCACAGAGCATCTCTTCCACAATACTTCCTGCTCTTTTAGAAATGAGCTGAACTTCCCTGCCAGACTGCTATCATCTGTATGCACTTGCAGCACCATACTGCAGGGAGCAAAGAAGGCATGAAATGCTGCTAATACTCTCCTGTGTCCTCTGCATGGAAACCAGGCATCTTTGGAGAAAGCCAAATACCAGGAAGTGTGGAAAGGAACACCCAAGAGGTTGAGTTAGCTCTGTGACTGCTCCTGGTTTTCTCTCCAGCTGTACCTGGTGTGTACTGTGCCTCCAGAACCAGCTACCCTAAACAGGAACATTTTTCCAAACAAACAAGGAGCACAAAACAAGAAAAGTTCCATTATTTAACTTACACGATCACACGGGTCAAGTTCTACATCCAAGGGCACGGAGATTCCAGGCTTGGAAATGTGCAAGTAGTTATAACCCCCAGGAAGAATACCACCTGCCATAAATGAAAATAGGAGATTTATTATGTCATTAACAATGAAGAAAATAATGTATTTGTTTGTCCTCCTTCTGCCATTATCTTTTTCCAGTACATAAGGAGCCTTGAGTGCTGTACTGCACTGGTTTAGATGGTTTTAAAATGTTTTGAAAAACCATCATTTCTAAATGAGATGGCACCTGAGGTGAGATAGACCTGCCTGCACTATAGAAGAGCAAAAATACTTGAGAGGGGATGGAAGTGTGACAGAAATCCAGCTGGACATACCTTGAACTTTACACCTGCTGTATACAGGGATGAGTCTGTCTGAGCCTTCTGGTGGCTCAGAACTGAGCTGAAGGGTTGAATCAAATAGACTCAGCATGGAAACAGCAAGCTCAAAGCCAATCTCCTTGGAGTTGAAGTGGCTGTGTGTTAATTCATCTCTATAGTATCTCCTGGAGAACTTTGTCAGAGGACCTGCAGCCCTGATGCTGGCATCATTGGTGTGGAATTTGGTATCAATCACAACTCTTCCATCAAAAACAAGGCAAGCATCAGTGACAGCCTTAAAGATGTCATAATCCAGTGTCCTGTAGGCAAAGCTAAAAAATGCCTAAAAAGAGATGTAAATAAGTGAAGATAATTGTATATTACTTACTGGCTGATTTCATAAATTAAAACCCAGCCCTTATTCTGAATGTTATTTTACAAAACAAGAATGTGAAATACAGTGTGATTTTAGCCCCACTGTCACAGCAGAGAGATCCTTCTGATCCAGCATTTACAGTTACCAAGGTTAAGACTAAGACAGTAGAAAGGAGAATTACTAAACTAGACTCATCTGCTTCTGGTTATTAGATAAGTTTAAAAACTCCAACGTTTGCCACATCAAACAGCCTAAGTGGCTCTGCATATTTTCTGTGTTAGTCCAAGCATGGAACATAGATATGAACCTTGTTTGTTTTCTTTCAAATGCTCAAGTCAACCTGAAACCCCAGGAACAGAAAAGCACCAATGTATTTGGAATTTAGCAGGATAATTGTGCATTACAAGTGTTTTCCCAACTGTTGAGCCTGTTTACTAACAAACTGAGTTACTTTGGCTAACCAGCACAGAGACAGTCAATGAAATGGAAAGATCAGAAATTAAACTTGTTCAGAGGGAAATGTCATCATCATTCCAGCTATAGCAGCAGAATTTCAGTCAGTGGAAGCTGCAGAGGCTAAGGATCCTAAATCCATAAATTCCTGCTCTAAGTCTCTAAGAAAAAAATCAAATGATAATTCTCTCCTTTTGTTTTCTCATGGTGTGGGCACAGTCCCTGTCCTGGGGCACAAGGAAGCAGAGCTCCTCTCCCCCCACAGAAGCTGGGGCAGTGTGACCAGCACTGCAAAGCAGGTGGTGCTGGGAGCAGACAGCAGATGGGGGAGAAGCAACAACCATGAGCAGCATCCTCAAAGCTCTCTCTGGCAAAGGATAAACTGAGAGCTGGCAGAACATGATCCCCGAACAAATGTAAGTCAAGAGTGCCCACTGGCCTTTCAAGAGGGGTGAAAGGAATAAGAATGAATGACAAGGCTGAGAGATGTTTTGAACACAACCACAGTCTGCAAAGGGCCCAGATGAAGACACTGTCCCACTGCTCCAAGGGTTTGTGAAGTCCCAGAGCCCTCACTCAGAGCTTTTCCCGTGTCAGTGAAACTCACAGGAGTGAGTTTCAGTGCCCTCAGCTTTTAAAACCATCAGACAACAAGTTGCTGTCCCTCCAGCAAGAAATATTCCTTTACTGGCTGAGGAAAGGGTGGAAAGAGTCTCAGATGAGCACATTTTCCCTTGCTGCCTTCATTCTGAACAGCCCAAGACTTAATTGTGCCAGGCCAAAGGAGCATCTGTAATCTGTCCTTCTCTTAGCACCAGCTCAGGATAAATCTGTGACTGGGGTAAAGTTGTTACCCAGTTGTACCCCCCAAAATGCTTTCTTGGGGACTAAGGGCAAGTGTCAGATACTTGACTGCCTGAAAGATAAGGCACAGGGAGCTGGACATTTTAGCAGCACTGGCATAAGCAGAGATAAGCAGTGAAGGAGCCAGAGCCCCTGGGCTTGCTCATAGATAAACTGAGTGATTAACTATGCACAGCTAAGGGAATTTTGACCATCACAGGGAGCCAAAAATCAAGGAAGCTATGCCCATGAGGGCAAGAGGACCACACAGCCCCACATCCTGCTGGCTGACAGGCAGGACAGGGTCACTAGAGGGGAGGGCTGCAACCTCCAGGTGGGAGCCATCTGTCAGCCTGGGCAGGAGGTAGGGAAGAGGGAGGCTGCTGCCATAGGGAAAGAAGAGATTTTCTCCTGTTGTTTTTATCCTGCAGGACTCAACAATTTAAGTCCCCAAGAACTGCCAATCAGCAGTTGATACTGCTGAAATCCCAAAAGGCCCAGAGCTGCTGCACAGATGATTCCTGCAGAGCCTGGTCTCTCGTGAATGCAGCTGCTTTCCTGGTGGAGCTGCTCTCCAGAGCCTGCTCCTCCTCTGAGTCCAGCCTCCCACATGGCTGGAGGCAGACACAGGAGCCTTGCATGGCAGCTGAACTGGTTTTGGAGAATACAAAGCCCTTGACATCACAAGTAATTGCAGGTCTTTTATCTTAGAGGCTGTGAAAGAGAGACCTCCACAGGGAAGGACCGTGGATGGAGGAAGGAGGAGCATGGGGTACAAATGGGCAGGAGAAAGAAACCCCAAGGCAAGGGGCATCTGAAGGAACAGTGCAGGCCATGCAGACAAGGTGCTGGGGAAAATGAGGGGGTGCTGAAGAGGAGCTGGTCTGTGGATACCAAGCTGCAAAAATAAGAACCACATTGAGATCTTTGTGGAAGGATAAAAATAGAGAGATTTCAAGGAAAAAGAAGAGCGTGGGAGGAACATCACTACTGATATGGAGACCAAAGTCAGGAGACAGCTATGGATAGAAGTGCTGTGTGAGGTCTTCACCCCAACACAAAGGGCTTAAACATCCCTATGTGAAAAAGAGAAGGGCTGCAGAGCAGGGGGGGGGCAGCAGGGACCCCAACACCTGGGGAGCTCTCTGTGAGAGGCACAGGGCTCACCCTCTCCACAGTTAACCCCAACAGCTGCACAGAGGGCAGAGCAGAGGTCTTGGTGGCTCCCTATGGATACAGGTTTTTAAGTGCCTCACTCCTGAGGATTAGCTCAATAAAGGAAAACAGAGCTATGCTGGCCCTTAGGAAAGGCTAGAACCTGCCCCCAGGCTCAGAGCA
This sequence comes from Agelaius phoeniceus, assembly GCF_051311805.1. Lineage (NCBI taxonomy): Eukaryota > Metazoa > Chordata > Aves > Passeriformes > Icteridae > Agelaius > Agelaius phoeniceus. Next base: position 111,389,711 of record NC_135267.1, on the reverse strand, counting down.
GAGCCACACCAACAGCTTCCATAAAATATTGGTACTGGAAGTGAAAAAAACTGATGTAGAGGGAAAGGAACTTGCTTAAAATATATTTTCATTAAGTTACATACTACCCCAATGTTTTTGGCTTCTACTATGACAATTAAATGCACATAACTATAGACCGGAGTAATTGCACATTTAAATAAGAAAAGGATTTCTAGAATTACTTTGAAAATGAATTAAGACTATTTGTCACTCAGCAGTCACAATTACTTGTGTGTCAGGTGACTTAAATAAATTTTAATCCAAATCAGTCAGAACATTGATAATAGGTTTATTTGGATTAAAAAAAAAATAATCATTGAGACCAACAAGCGAACATTCAATCTCCTAGAGACAATGGGGAAATAGATAAATCTGTGAGGGAGCAGGTAAATGTTATGGCTAGATAAATGTCCAATATAGCTGGACAGGATGTGCCTGAGCTTGTCTGGCCCATGCTGCTGAACCAAATAGTGGCAGCTGTGGTGTTTTACCCCAGAGACACTTTTGGCTGGCTGGATGCTGCAGCTGGGCACTTGGAGACAAGTCCAGGCATGCAGGAGCTCTGGTGGTGGTGGGATGGAGCCTCCTCCTTTAAGAGGGTCTGTTCCTCAGGTTTACCTCTGGCAGAGAAGCTTTAAGGGGATGGTGAAGGAAAGGAGTTGGTTCTGATGGAGGGTTTCAACCCAGAGCTTTATTCTGGCCCACAGGCCACTGAATGCAACAATAGCTCCAACAGAACTCCCTGACCACGTGGTTGCTGTTCTTTTTAACCCCGGGGAGAGGGGAAGGGAAGGGGTAGGAATCCCACCAACCAGGTACAGGAGGGGAGGTCTCAAGGGACAAAGGACACCTGGATGGCCCAATGTCCCCCCCCCCCCCCCCCAGGGGTAGAGGGCATCCTTTGAATCTGCCAATCACTCGACGCCCTTCTGGAATTCTAGGACTGACAGACAGTGCTTGGCAGGGGTCAGGGAGGGGAAAGGAGAGGTGATTGACACATCTGGGAGGGAATCTTCAGGGGAGGGACCCGAGGTTCTGGGGTAAACCCTGAAATCACAACTCAACAGCTTTTGTGTTAAAAGCCCAGCCTGAAGGGAAGGCGCGGGCAGCGCGTACTTACAGAGCACTGCAGGTGGAGGAGGCTGGAGGCAGTGGTGAAGGCAGCCCAGGTGATGAGGCCATTGTCACCGTGTCCCCACTGTGCCAGGACGCTGTCAGGGTGCACAGCCACACCTGCCCCTGCCAGGGCCTCGCCCACTGCCCGTTCCAGGGCGGCCTCGGGCAGGCAGGGGCTGGCAGAGCCCAGCGGAGCCCGCACCAGATGGATGCGGGAACCATCAATCCCAAAGGATAAGAGGGCTTCTACCGTGGTGTACGTGTCAATTGTGTTCCCATAGACAATGATGTTCCCTAAGAGGGGAAAAAAAAGAGTGAAAAATTTCTAAGACATACAATGAAAACCTTATTAGTATAACTCAGATGATAATAATGTGGAATTGCACTCTTTGACCCTCTTGTTTCTCTGATGCTATGAAGCAAACAATGTTACCTAGCAACAGCAGCTAAGATAATTTAGTGAAGAATCTGTACAAAACATCCCACAAAGTAGGCAAGTACTTAACACAGAAATATGATATTCATCCTGATCCCATAATCTGAATTATTTTGATTAAAAAGCCTCTAGGGGTAAATAAATAAATAAATACATACATAAATAAATAAATAACCATTTTTATTTTGTTCTCCCCCTCTCCCTAATTTTGCTCATTCAAAGGACTGATAGAGGGGGGAGCGGTCAGAATCAAATTCAATACAGCATTCAGAAAACCCCCACAAACCATGGAAAGGCCAAATTATAGAAAACAAGCCCTTGTGCCACATGGAGGTCACCAGTGCTGCCACTCCCTTCTGCCAAAGCCTGATCTCCAGAGAATGGGGATGTACCTGTCCCTGGTGGTGAGGAGAGCTCAGCACAGTGCTGAAGGCAGCTGCACATGGCACAATGCCCAGCCCAGAGCCAGTTCCATCCCTGCTCACTGCTGGGAGCTCAGCAAGCTGCAGGCAGCCATCCATCCGAGCAGCTGCCATGACAGCAGCATGTAGGAACTGCTGCTCCTTCTGCAGAGCATCAGCACCAGCACAGAAACAGTTCCTGAATCCAGCCCCATCCTCCTGACCTGGGCAAAGGGAGCTCAGACCTGATCAATCCCTCCTGCCTGGCACTGCACAGCTGCAGGGCAGGGCCCTGCTCATTCTTGTCCTGAACTGCTGCCACTTTGAATGGTACAGTCAGAGCTGAGCAGGAACACGAGGAGGGGAGAGTCTGTTCTGTGTGAGCACGATAGGGCTCTCTAGCCTAAGGGCTAAAGCCCTCCTGACAATAAGAGAGGCAGAGCCGGGAGGCAGCAGAGCAGCTGTGTGTTTTATCTCAGGATGGTTTCATATAAAACCCTGACATTCCTCTGAGCAAGACTGAAACGTGCTCCTCTCCCTTTCATTCTCTCTGCCCTCTTCTTGGAATAGGAAGCATGTCACCCTGGTTCTTTAAGATTTTCTAAGCCTTCTGATGTTGACATTCTTGTAGTGAACTTTCTCACACACTTTCTGTAAATAACTCATTGTTTTGCGTTCCTTTATGGAGGAGGAGAGAGTTGATGGACTGTTGGTTTGACCAGTGTCATTGGAGAGGTGTCACTGTCACCCTCCAATACGCTGTCACTTTTGGAAAACTATAAATGTTGGAGTCAGAAAATAAACTTCCCCTTTTTTCCTTCACCTTGAGAACAGTGGTGTGTGCTTGTGTTCTTTCGTGTCCTATAGTGACAGAAGCATTTGTCTGTTGTGTGACCCACTAAGCCTTTAAGCAACCCAGGCAAAATGGAACTCCTCTCCTGGGGCTAAGGACCCTCATCTGAGGGTCAGAGCCCAGCCCTGCAAGCTCTCTGTGCACCACACACCCCACAGCCATGCCACACTCAGCTGCCCCAGCCCTGAGCAAGTGGCAGGGTCTAGAGGGAGGCAGAAACACCTCCACCTGCCTGCCCACATCAGCTCCTGTGTTTCAGATGTGTCCTGTCAGTACAAGGATGCCCAAAAACCACCTTCCCAGTGCTTTCATGTTTCTCACCTGGGCAGTGCTGCAACCAACCCACGTTTGTCTCAGTGGCGGCATTTCCATCTCACCACAAGTGACAGCATCCCCAATGCCCTGAATTGTATTGTTTCATGGGCTAAGCTAATCTCACTGCACCATGTTTTACTACAACACTAATCTGAGCATGCACACAGCCCGAGCTCCCGAGAATATTAATGATAAAAATGTTAACAGATGTTCTACTATTCCCCTTTTACCACAAGGTTATTTCATCTGTCCCCATCAGTTTGGCTGCTTGTAGGTGCCAAAGAAACATCTCTCTTCATATCTGCCAGAGAAAAGACTTGCCCCATGAGGACACTGCACACCAGTGACAGAAAACATGTTTCTACTGTTCACAGCCATGACCCGAGGGACAGAACCATTTTACCTGCAAATGTACCAATTTGAAAACATAAGAAGAAAGAGATCTTACTACTTCCATAAATATCATATAGAATACAGGAATGCTCCAGTGTGTCCATTTCTGGCCTGACTTCCCAAGCCACAAGAATCTATCCCATAGCTAGTGCCTGCCAGGACACCTGGCTGCAGCTACATTGGCCTCAGGAGAGTGCCAAAAGAGAAGACAGATGTAAGCCTGATTGTTTTTCCCTGCTACAGCAGGGTGTAATTCAAGAAGCAGCCCAGCAGAACCAGTGGGTAAAGACCAGCTTTGCTCTACTCATTTGTATTAACTCCATGTGCTGACAGTGCAGGCCAGGATGTGGTGTGCAGGTGCCAACAGCCTCGTGCTACATGTAAATGTTTTCAACTTGCAGGGAGTGAAACATAGGAGGAGTGAAGAGGATGCTGTGGCTAGAAAAGGAGGATGAGGAGGGCTTCCCTGAGGCACAGCCAAGAAAAGCTCAATTCTGACTGCAGGGCAAGGCTGGGCTGAGACCTTTCACCCTTGGGCAGCACAACCCCCTCAGAGAGAAGCTCAGTTCCTGCATTAGACACTGGCATTTGGGGATGGACAAGATCAGATGAGAGTCCTACATTTCTCAAGGAAAATTAAAATTCTGGTTTATATGGTAATATTAAATACAACTGCATTAGATCAGGGAAAGCAATGCTCCTTTATTGACCTCTTGTAAATCAACAATTTACTGCTTCTGCTTATTACAATATTAGTGGCTTTTTAGATGACAGTGCTAGTAGTCTAGGAACTGCAGATATTCATTATGGACTGAAATTATGTCCACTAAACAGAGAGCAGTTCCTCAGGATGCTTTTATTATTTAACTACATGAAAATGTATGTATCTGTGAGTAAACATAATAACCTTCTACAGAAAAAACAGCCATAAATAAAGATCATTACAGTAGTTTTATCGTTTATTACCTGAATGTCAGCGTCCTGCTGCAGAGCAGACTCATTAATTTTCCACAAGTAAGAAGCACAAGATTTCAGTGACCCTAATGTGACCTGAATCTTTGCAGTTTGCAAAAGCCAAAGGAGAAACCCAGTATGAGCTAAAGCATTGGTGGCTCCAGTCAGTGATTCATGCACTGGAATTTTAATGCAAGAGTATTCCGACAAACACACTTTTAATAAGGCAGTAAACTATGCTTAGGTGAAGAGAAAAAAAAAATTGCTTCATTTTGGGCCATTAAAGCAGTTTTGTTCCTTACTTTACTTCCATCCTACTTTTATTTCCATGGAAAGTGCAGAGCTAATAGGAGATGAATTTCAATTAGTCCCAATTACAGCTGTAATAGGTTCCATGCATTAGGTGGCTGGGTTTCATCAGCAAGCCACAGTGGCAGCCATGGGGCCAGTGCTTGCCCTGCTCACAGGCCCTCAGCAGAAAGCCCTCCCAGAGCCCTGGCACAAGTGTCAGGACTGAAGGAACAATGTTGGTAAGAAACACAGCTGGAAGAAGAAGAAGCAAGGTGAGGAATAAGAGAAACTGAGATCCGTGGAGCAAGACCTCTCCAGCTGGGCACTCTGCACAGCAGTAGAGAATGTGATGGGAAGAGCAAGGAGAGGGAAATGAAGCCAGAGCAGGGGGAAAGGGGAAGGTGTCACATCTCTCCTAGACCACATCTCCAAAATTGCCTCCAGACCATCCTCATGCTAGTGTGAATTTACCTTCTCTACACATGAAGCCAGGCCAGGGCCTCATTAAGGGATGCAGCTCCACCTTGCAGCCAAGGCCAGCAGCAATAACAAAGTGAAGATGAACATCCCATGACTCCAGCAGTGCTGCTGGAGCAGGTGCACTCATGCCAGGGCAGGTGAGACAACCTGATTGTGCCATTTGCTGCAGAGTGACTGATCCTCCTGGCACCTGCATCCCAGCCAGCAGCTGCTCCCAGGCACAATCCTGCACAGGGGCACCAGAGCACATTCCAGGACTGGGCACGCATGAAGGACTAGCAGCAGCAAACAGGGAAAGCTAACATCCTCATCTGTCTGTGCTGCTGTAGCAGCTGGAGACCAGGTAAGGCTATGTGGGCAGGGCTGGCACCAGCTGGAGGACAGGTGGAGCTGGACTGCTCCAGAGAAGCTGGCCAAGAAACACTGCCATGTTTATGAACCCCTGTGCTCAGCACAGCAAGACCTGGAGGACGATAAAGGAATTCCCAGTGCTTTTAGAACTTCCCTAAAGGACTGCCAAGCAGGTGTGAACCTTGCACCACACCAAAGCACTGCCAATTCTCATCACACTCCACAAACAAGGCAGGTAAAACACATCTTCAGGAAAGTCCTGCTCTTGCACCCTGCCAGCAGGAATTCCCCACAAGGACAGCTTTCCAGCTCTGAACTGTCCTGACTCAGAGCCAGCAGGAACTGACATTTCATGAACTCATTGAATCTTTGGTGTCTGTTTTTCTATTCAAAGCTGACTCAGAAACCTGGATGGTCCCAGGTATTTTCCACAGTGCACACACTAGTGAACATACAAACAGAGAACACATAACAAGGTTGAGGAAATACAGGGATGGTGCACATCAGCATAAATGTCTGATTTTAAGGGTAAAAAGTACCAGGAACTTGCAGTTCTATGTGAAAATTTGTCACTGATGCAACTGAATACAATGCTGACAGACACTTCCTAATTTAGGCTTATTTTCTTTGTGTTATGCCACAAATCTAGATATTTTTCTATACAGTAGAAAACCACATCCACTAATTAAATTATTATTTCACTGGTGAATTAATGACTCCAGACAGATTTGCATTTGGGACTCATTTGGTTTTCTATAATAACTGCAGATAATTAATCTATCTCAAACCTTTCTTTCCCAGCTAAATATGCTGGGTATCAAAAATAACGAAAAATTCTAAATTAATCTGGAAAACAAAGCACAGCAGATTAAAGACTGTTAGAATTCATCAGGCACCAATTATACCAGGGAATAAAGGAAGTAATAAGCCTAAGAAACATTTCTGTAGGTGTGTGTGCTTACCTGTGGACCTGATGAGGTGTTCCTCCAGCCACAGTGCTGCCTCCAAGCAGTCCTGGGCATCATTGAGAGTGAAGAGATTGGAAGGGACTTTCTCTGTGTATCTCTGTGGCCACTGACTCGTGATTTCACTGATATATTCTCCCATGGGAGCCAAGGCCTGGAGAAATGAGTCAGTGAGTGGATATGGCACAGAGTTGGGGATGTTAAAACACACTGACACCCTCACTTTGGCTACCTGAGGGCTCCTGTTCTGGCACATCCCAACCCTTTGTCACACTCAGCAGCAGCAAACACACCCATGGCCACAGGGAACATGGAGTGTACACGTGTGCATGTGGTCCCTGTTTCCTGTGGGATGTGGGTGATCACTTCAAACAGCCCTGTCAGTGCAAGTGCACATGGCAAACGCCAGGGACTGCACAGCAGAAATGTCCCAACACACAGAAGGGGATGTCAGCAGCTCTCTGAATGACACATCACTTTTAAAGGCTCTGCCTCCACCTTTTGTCAGCAAAAATCAACCTTCTACAATGATAGATTTTGTCCCAGAGAAAGGGATCAAAACCTGCTTGATAGCTCAAATGAAGATTCAGTAACATGGTCACTGTGTAATGCTGCTTTACAATAACAAACTCAGTTTGAGCTGTACAAAGCAAAAAGGCAATCTCATCTCTGACTTCTTCAGCACCACTGAGCCACGTCCTGAACCCTGTTCTCACTGCCAGCCAGATCAACTGAAATACTGCTAGGTCATATAAAACCAGGCATGACACCAAAAGATCTTACTCAACAAGTACATCTCTAAATCATAACACAATATGTTACTAAGCATTAATTTGACTGCTTACCAAATAAGGAACAACTTACAAAAAGGATGGACTAGAGCTCTGTGTAATAAAACAGAAGCCACTCATTTCTTCTTATCCTTTTGTATAGCTTGAAAGTGAGAATAGGTGATAATGATGGAATTTCTCCTCAAAGGCAGATAAAACCTGCCTTTTCCCTTGCTATCTTTACCTTTCTCTCCCACTACAGGTACTTGCCATAAATTATTTTGCAAGTCAGAGTTACCTCCAAACACCTTTTCCTAGGAGCCCTTTTCCAGCCCACATTTCAGTTTTTGTTTCATCCCTGCTGAGCAGTGCCCATGGGCTGCTGTTTAAGTGTGCCTCTGCTCAGAGAAGGGATCACAGACCACACAGCCTGCTGCACACAGGCAGCCAGACACCACTGTGGAATGTGGTACAGCATTGCAGATATTGCTCATATCCATCTCCTGATTTTAAAGGCAAAATGCCTTGCTCACAACTTCTACCCCAAACCACCCAGGTAATGCAAAGTCCTGCAATAAAAGGGCTGTACCAAGCAGCCTGTTTGGTTATGGGGCCTGATGGCCTCATGGGGATACAGGAGGCAGAAGCCACTCTGTCCAGGGAGTCTGAGTGGAAGCTAACCCTGTGGGGCTGGAGTTCAACTTGATTCCACATCTCCCAGGCAGCTAAGGGTCTGCTTCAATCTCACTGGAAACTCAGCTCTGAGCTACAGCACCAAGCAGCACCATGGGCGTGCCTAGGCACGGTCATCATGTGAGATGAGTAATTAATTTGATAAGGAATTCTCTCCATTTCCAAAACTAGGTCAAATGGTGTTAGACCAGCTGGAGTTCAGTCTCCTGTGGCTGGGACCACATGTCAGTTGAGCCTGCTCCTCAGCGGGTTTAATGGTTATGGTGGCAAAAACACCAGCAGCTTTGCCTCCTGCCCAACCCTGAGCAGTGAACTGTCCAACCTTCCTCTCTTCCAGCTTCAGAACCAGCACTGACACAGCCCTACAACCTGCTGCACTACAGGGCTGCAAACTGCTGGTGCTACCCTTGCTAAGGCTGCTCTGCCTAATCCCAGGAACACCACTCAGTGTAGAAAACCTGGAAATACTGTGCTGCTCACTCTGCACACAGCTCACCTGGTAGCTCTGTCCCGTGCACAGAACCAGGTAGTCATAGGGCACTTTCTTCTCAGAAACGACGACGTATTTGGCACTGCGGTTTATGCTCGTCATTTTACCAACCACAACATTAACCCAGGAACAAAGTGACATCTGTGCATAATCTTCATCATTAAAACAGTGGCTGCAAAGAAAAAATATCTGTAGGTGACATTTCAGCAGCTGACAGCAGGCATTAATTAGACATCTGGTGAGCTCAGCCCAGGCCCCCGGTGGTTCTGCCTGCTCCCTTGCTGTGAGTTTACTGCAGCCTATGGTAAAAGATTAGGCATTAGGAAATACTCAGTTACAAATTGACAGCTTTCTGCTGAACCCAAACAAGGCCTTCCAGCACTGGGCCTTACAATCATGTCATTTAAGAACAAAATCAGAAATCTATGCTTTACTCTGCTTTTCCTTTGCAGGCTGATGTGAGGTAGAAGGTTTTAAACCAGCATAGAAAATAATTCAACAGTCCAACTCTTTCTCCAAGACAAGACTTCTTTATTCAGCTTTACCTCAACTTTCCTTCCTTTGCTATTCAACTTCAGCAGTCATAGCTAAGGTAAGACACAAATACAGGGAATGCACCCTACCATTTTAGCATCTGTGTCCCAAAGTATTAGTCCAGAAAGTTTAAAAATAAATAGAAAGCTAGAATATGGTTGTCAGAGCTAGAAGTAAAAGGCAGAGATCTCAAGTCTCCTATTGGTGAGAAAAGTCTCCTTTTCCAAAAGAACTTTTCCACAATGCAAGAATGATAAATACTAAAAGCACACTAAACAGGTCCTGAGTGATGCACTCCAGGATCCTCTGGGTGTGCATGGAGCACACAATCAAGGTGCTCTGACAGTGTGAATTCCATATCAGTACCCTAAAAATCATGTGTTGGCTTGGACAGTCTCAGGCAAGGTTTGCTTTTCTCGTGTTTTAGGGGTGTTACAGCCTGTTCCAAGCAAAAACCATTGGATATCCCTATGTGTGGGAGAAGTAGAAAAGATCTGGAAGCTGCTATTTAAAAAAGCCAATCTTAAAGCAAAACCCAAATGGAACAAAACCTCTTTTAATGCCTCAGCAATGAAAGTTACAATTATTTCCAAAGGCTCGGAGTGTGCCCCCACCAAGGATGTCCAGCCAAGAAAATACCAAGACACACTTACTACTGCATCTGTACCACCCTCTCTGCTCAGAGAGGGCAAAGACAAAGATTCCTGAAGATAAAATACTTCCACACAGATGTGCAACAGACACTATAAAACATGAGGAGAACATTCCCAACTAGGTCCATTGTCACCCCTGAATGCCACTGAGCCTGGCAATGGCCCACCATGGAAATGCACAAGAGGTTGCTGGCCACTCTGCAGATCCAGCTGGGCTCAACTCCATCCCTCCCCAATACTGATAACCTGCACCAGGCAAAGCCTGTTCAGTTAGGTTCTTCCAGTGGAACTGGACAAACCCATTTACAGCTTTGTAGAGCAATAAACCCACAGGATCTAGCCAAAAAGAATGCAACAGGTTTAAAACATGCAGAAAAAAGAATGGCTGGTGTCACACCAGGTGTGGTTTGTAAGACCAGAGCAGCTCTGCAAGAAGAAACACTGTGAACAAACTGTGTGAAAGAAGCTGAGCCTCACCCCTGCCAGGACTTCAGGAGGGGAATGGCCAGTACAGAGACCCTGGGCTTCACCCAGGTGTCAGCTCAAGTCACCACAGAAAACACATGGCCATTAAGAGGCCCAAAAACTTCACTTTCTATGTATAGAAAGTGATGAAAAATATTCCACTTTCTCCCACAGGCCTCAAAGTGATTGAACAGAAGGGGCTGGGCCTATGCTCAAGCATTTGATGCTTTCTGTGGCACCAGCAGCTGCAGCAGAGAGTGCAGGCAAAGACCAGCACTGACAGCTCCTGCTTTGCCATTAATACCAGGACACACATCCCAACACAGAGCTCCTGGTTCCATGTTAATCATTGCTACTAAACTCCCAAAACTGACATTCAGGATGCCACAGGAACAAATACAGTTGATTTCACAACGTGGGGAATTTTAGGATTGAATTGCCAGGCTTTCTGTGATGCTCTGGGTCCTTTGTACTCAGAGATACCAGTGTAAAAAAAATAAGGGAAGAAAAGCACTGACAATTCTGAACTGTAGTAATGCAGAAACCTGTAAATAAAATGGACATTAAGGACAAAGGAAGGTTTTCAAAAGCACCTCTATAATTGAGGTGCACAGCTTCCAGGAGACTAACACTCAAAAATCACAGGGATGCTTTTAGAAATCATACCCTGCAGAGTTCAATTTTCACTCTTAATCTACTTTCAGATTTTAACAGCTAAATCTGTTGAGGTGGCTCTGAACTGTAACTTTCTGTCAGGAAGGATGCTTTGTTAGTATAACTCTTTTCTACAGTGAACTTAGGAAAGAGACTGTGTGCATTTATGTGAGACTATAATTCCTTCATTTGCCAGATTTGCACTTGAACACACCCCTTTCTACAGTACAAAAAGTAATACAGGCAACTACTTTTATGAAACGTCTTGTCAGGGCAAAATGAGATCAGATGGTTTTAAACAGGTTCCCACTACATTATTTTCACATCTTTGTAGAGATTCAATTTGTAAGGTTCAGCAAGCAGACATGGAGCTGTTTTGTCACTTAAAGAGCCAGCCCTTTAGTGCACTGCAGCTCACGGAGGAAAAGATTTGGTGAAATACAATGTAAAGGCTCCAAAGAGTCACATGCCAAATCTAAATAACTTAGTGTAAGTTCATTCCCCAACTATTCAGAATAACTGATCCATTTTAATTCTATGCTTCTCTATGTTCAAAACAATCATCTTCAAGTCCACAGTGATGATTTATCCAAAACAAAACCCAAAAATACTGTATTTAAATGAGAACTATGTACTATGAATTTTAAAGAGGTAAGATATTCTCTGACTAAATGGAAGCTATTATATTTATTGGCAAACAAGGAAGCCTGAAAAGTGTTTGACAGTCCCTAGACAAGGCTCTTCCACCATTTCCCTTCAGCTGTACACAGCCCTGGTCTGGGACAGCTGAGAATGGGGACAGACTGCCACAGCCCAGGGACTGGCACTCACAGCCCATGAGCAGCAGAACTGATGCAGAACAGTTCTGCCAAACTGATCAACAGCAACAATTCCCCTCATATACAGTGAAATCCCCACCAGCATTGGTGGGCTCTGCACCCCACCACACACTGCCCAAAGTCAGTCCCTGTCACATTACCAACATTAATTCTTGTACATTCTTTGGTTCAGCATTACTTAGAACAAAACCCATGGAAGCTAAAAACCAAAGAATATTTAAAAAGTAAGCAGACATCTTGTGTCATTTGTCTTCAGCCTGGAGATTTAAACAATCTAAAAAGCCTCAGAAAGCTGGGCCCACTGTCCAGGTATAACACAGTGGATTCCTGTTCTGAAGTTACTGCTTTGGCACTATTTCCCTATTCATAATTCTATCCAACTCCTCTTGTAGGTGAGTGCATGCTGGATAGACAGACTAGAGTATTTTGGGGCTCTCTACAGATGTATCTAAAATTTAGGACAAGTTCACAAGAATTACAGAGTGTTATGTTTTCTGCAGGAGCTATGGAAGTGTTTAGACATGAAGTCAAACCTGTTAATTAAAAATCTTCTATACTTGGAGCTCTGTAGGTCTTTTCCTGGAAGGCCGTGAATGGAAATCAAGGTCAGGTTGTTGAACTTCAGACGTGGCCTGTGGAAAGAAAAAGAAATGGCCTCAGTTGGAAGAAATTCAGAGGGCACATCCAAGGAACAGTATAGCTCAGAATTCCATGTTCAAGAGGATACAGAAAGCAATTCCTTTACACAGGGTCAAAGTGTTTCACTCTGCCCAGATGCAGGTGTCTCTGGATACAAAGAGAAGAACAATTTCCACCACAGTTTCAGCAATGCTGGGGCGAGGAGGGGGACAAGACTGACAGTATGTTGAACTAAATGTGATCTGACATTTGAAAACAAGTAAATATGATGAGTGATTAAGCCTTCTAATCTTCAAGGCTTTCTGTAAGTTAAGGATGGATTGATGCAAATGGTACAAAGGAATCAGAATGTTTTTTATCAACCAATGTTAATTTGTTATTCATACATTTAAAAAATATATTCAAACATAGTTAAAGGTCATACTTAAACCAAGGAATTTCAAGGTTATGGCTGCCCCTCTCAAAATGCATATTAATAGTTTAATTCTGGATTATGGATTATCTGTGGTAAATCTCCATGCATACTCAGGCCAAACACAAAGTAATAAATAACCTTAATGTAACAGAGTGCATATATTTATACAGATTATGGGCCTGATTCTCATTTAAATTAAGGTCACTCTGCAAAGGTGGATGTAAATAGAATTTGCTTTTCATTTATGGCCACCTTATGCTGCCTGAGTGATACAAAATGGTCTTCATGTAAATGAGAGTGAGCCTGATCCACAAGGCTGAAAGCAGAGTGTTAAAGTGATGCCATCTGCACACCAGGAACGTCGCTCGTGGGGTGTGAACAACTACAGGAACTTCACACACCAACAGAGCACAGCTCCTTGGCATTTATTTACAGGGGATCAATTACATAAACACCCTACACATCCTCCCAACCTCAGAGCAAGGAGGTTTCATTTCGGTGTGGAGCTGAAGTCATCTGCACATGCTGCATGGTCTCTTACCAACGGGTGCTCAAATCCAGGGGCTACAGTAACATTACATTTAAATACTGTTAATATTTAGGATGGAAACTTTGTGAGCCAGCACCAGAAACATGGCATAATCAAAGTTTTAGGCACTATTAATATGCCTCTTTTGCGTGACTGCATGATGATGCACTTTATTGATCTGGTCACATACCATTTTCCTCTGCAGATGCTCTACCTCTACTGAGTCCCCACGCAGGCATCCAGGATTTCCCCAGTCATATGGTATTTGTTCCCTTCTTCCCCATGAGTGGGAGGCTTCAATCAGACCTTTCAGTCAGTACAATTTACCACGTTATGATTTACTTCTACCTCAGCACTCCCATGGCATCCCCATATTAATTCATGTTTCCCACTCACTCATCTCGTAGGCATCAAAACGTTGATTAGCATCTTCTTGGATGAAATGAGACGAAACGAGTCAAATCTTTGGTTTCCCCTTCACACTGAGGAAAAGCCAGGCACAAAGCACGGTGGCTGGCAGCTCCCCAAGGGCAGGGTGGTTCAGGGGCAGAGCTGCAGAGCTGCTGGGGCTGGTGCCTGTGCTCCGAGTGCCGCACGCTGCCCCTCTGGCTCCACACAAACAATGGCCCCATCTCCACACACAGGCAAACCTCTGCTGCTGCTAAGTGTCACAATTTGGTCAGTGTTTAAGCACAGGCTGGAGGTATTTGTGCAAATTATCAGAATCTTTAAATAAGTAACCAATGTCCTACCTTGTGTTCCAAAGGCCTGGCTCCAGAAGCGTGGCTGGCACGCGTGACCTCAGGATTTAAAATACATTTACACACACACACAGGCACTTAAGGACAAGCCTGAGCACTAGAGGGGAGCTGCAGCTCCTGCTGGCACTGTCAGAGTCACCACAGGGTGACAGGTGGGGGATTTTGTGCTTTATTATTTCTAGGCTAACAAAAGGATGGCTCATTTACCACAGCTTGGGACTCCTTACTGGTGACTAAAAGCTCTTAACTGGAGAACAACCAAGGCCCTGGACATGGGCAATGGTGTCAGGACAGGGACTGACTTAGATGCTGCTAATAACAATGCCCAACATGAAACAGGGCAAAGTGGAGGTTCTCATTTGATGAAAAAGTCTTCAAGTTAAGAGCCTGAACCAGTGCAACGTTAAACAAGTGCACCTGCATTTTAGAAGCAAATAATTCCAGCAGGGATTCACGTTGCTGTGGATACAGAGGAAGAACAGCTCAAAGATACTGGTAAAGCAGGGAGGGATTAGAGTATCTAGGGAAATAAGTAAAAGGTGTTAGGTTTCAGTGCAGAGCTCTAGAGGACAGCTACAAAAAGAATCTCAACACTCTTGTCCTCAAAATAAAACAGGGTTACCAATCTATTGAGCATAATCAAAAGGACACAGAAAAGTTTTAGTACTCTTTTTATATATATCCTGGTGTTCATGAATTTGTTAGAGTATTCTCTGCTCATTTTGCTGGATTTTTTTTTTTTTTGCCTGATGTCTATCTGTTTTGTTTTTTTTTTTCCTTCTGTATGTGGCATAATGATGGAGGCTTAGATGGTGGAAACTGCCTGAGCAAATAATTTAATTACTTGCTTTCATTTAACCCCTCATTATCACAACAAGTCAAACCACTTTTGTTACAAAAAATAAAGTGCAGCAAAGCAGTCTCCATGAACCCAAGATCTCATTTTATTTGAAATCTTGCATTTTATAAGATTATTTTCCCACTTATCAATAAAAACTAAAATAAAGGAGTGACAGAAGAAAATGCTTTATCTGCCTCCTAAAGTTGGTAACTATGTGAACTGTTCTCCTGTGTACATAATCTTTAAACAACAATATCTGAAATTATAACCTATCCAAAAGTAAAGTCCTAATGACACTGGATCCTCAGCTTCACTGCAGCAGAGCCCTTATAAAAATGGCAGCTCAAGATCATTCTGAAAATGGTAAAAAAAAAAAAAAAAAAAAATCTGGAACACTAAATTTTTGCAGGGAGGAAGGAGCCCAGAAGCAGAGATAATAATAAGAGTCCAGGTGTCATTCTCACTGTACAAGGCAGATGAAGACAGTTCTCCTTTTCCCCACAAACGTAACAATTTATCCAAAGCAGGACTTTTTTTTAGGAAACATTTCAAGAACACAGCAGTCAGGATGTGACTTGGAGGAGACACTTCTCCAAGAGGAAAAGGTATTCTAACAGATTACCCAGCCCCACACCAAACTCACACAGTTTAACAAAGGTTGCCCATACAAATAACTAGAAAGAAACCCCACTCACTCAAGTTGTCCCTCTAGGATAAATGTGCTGCTCAGTACCACAGCCCTGCTTGCAGCCCCTCCACAAGCAATGTGTCCCCATGCTGTCTCTCCATTAACTCCTTTGCCAGCCCCAGTGTTTTCCTTTCCCTCTGCTGCCTCTGCCTCCCCAGACAGCCACATTTAGCTGCAGCAACAGAAGGGTTTGTTGTTTGGATCAACACCTACCAAAAGCACCTCTTCTCAAGAACCTGCACTGAGGGCATCAATTACAGCCCCTAGAGCAGGATTCCAGATTCACTGCTGACCAACAGATGTTCATTTCCAAGGTATCCCTCTTCAATTACCAGTAAACAAATATTAGCCAGTTCTCCCTTGGATTGACCTTAGGAAAAAGTGTTTAAATTGTGAATGAATTTGCTCAACAAAAGAAGGGATAACAGCACAGTGTTCACTGGAACACTTGTCAATGCAAGGGTCAAGGAGGGGCTTTCCACACAACCTGGCCCATGACAACTCTTCCTCTCTCAGCAAAATCTTTCATCATGCCCCAGTTGCTTCCTCCTGGTATTAAAACAACAGGGTCCCTTCAAAAACTTCTATTTTGATGAAACAGTGCTTTGTTTTTTTGGGGTTTTTTTTTCAGAAACTTCCTGCCAGGTTTATTGGTAATTTTATCAGATGCTGTCATCCAAAGAAGAGCAACCTCTAAGCCCAGGCCATGAAAGCCACCACTGTTACAATTTTCAGCATCTTAGCAAGAACCCATTAAAGAGCTAAAGAACATTTCCTTCACCCTTTGACTAACACCCTTCAGGGATGCTTGGGAATGCTTCTCTCTCCCCACTGGTAGCTGGGTGTCTCACCAAACTTTGAACTTGATGGTTCACTACTTAGTAACAATTACTTCAGCGAGTGATTATCATCATTATTCTCATACTCCATCCAAACACGGCTACTAGAGAGCAAATTAACTCTATCCCAGCCAAACCCAGGGCAATCCTGCCTTAGAAGCTGTTCCTCTCCAGTTAAATTTGGATTCTCCTGCTAGGTCTACTCCTCTCACTCTTCCCCTTTCAAGTAATTAGCCCTAGATTTCCTTCTTTGTGGTTATTTTACTGTGGTTATATTACTTGTCTCATCCTCTGTGCTGATCCTTTGCTAGACAATATAATTAAAAACACCAGCAACTCTGACTGTTGACTTCCAATTCCTTTACTAATTCCTAGTTTTTTAGGTGGCTTTGCATCAGCCTACAATCTTGATTTCTTGCTGAACATTACCAAACATGTCTTTTTACAGTTTCTTCTTTTGAATTCCCATCCACCTTATAGCTCCATCCACCTTGTCCCCCTCCTGTGGCTTCATTGTTTTTGTCCCTTCCAGTCACCTCTCACTTCCTACAAACAGGTTTTGCTTACAGAAACTAGAGCATCCACTCAAGATTTGCAGCATTTTCACAATCTAGGTTACTAAAACCAACATGGCAAAGTTCCTACAGTATGAATTGTTCTGAAACAGGGCAGGGAAAACTAAAGAGCTCTTTTCCTTGCCCACTCAAAACACACAGCTAAATCAGACCCATCCATATCCTTCCACAGCCACAGCATTCAAAAGGCCAGCCCTGCCATCCTAAATCTAAGTTAGCTTTGAGTCTGACCTAATCAAAGCATTATCCAACCACTGCTTCAGTGAGAGCACTTCCTTCCTAAAATTACGATTTCCATTCCACAAGTGTTCCAGCATTTCATTTTCTTTAAAAATGGCAATTATTTTTCTAGATAGAAAATGAGGGATATCTGATGATGGCCTTGGTAGCTACAGTCTCTTGCTGTTTAATCACCTTGCAGGTTCCAAACCACATCTGAGGGACATCAAAACCATTTCCCACAAACAAAGGTACCATAAATGGGGCAGTAAAACTAAAGTGTGGTAGAAACTTCACCATTTTGCCCACTGCTGTGCCAGTGCTTCAGTGAGTTACACACAGTTGCAGATTCCAGCTTGCTAAGAGGACATTTTCAATATTATTGGCCAATTACCTATGTTTAAAGCTAAGGTGATAGGGTTTTTATGGCTGTATACTAGATTCCAATTTTCCAAACTATTGCAGAGAAGATAAGTATTCTGACCCCATGATGCAAATCTGGCAATGCTGCCTTCAGAGTAGGCACCCTTGAAATGTTCCCAGATGCCACCAGGCAAACAGCTCTTAAACCTGGAAAAAGTCGAGGTTTAACCACATGTGCTCCTCCTGCCAGCAGGAGAAGACAAAACTCATCTAAATTGCATGTTCTGAGGCATCCCTGCAGTGCCAGGTCCTCATGACATAAGGCTGGCAGCCCGGGAAGGACAGGGACACAGCTGGTAGAGGAATCAGCTGGGCCAAAACTCCTGATCCCAAACCTCTATCTTTCAATTACTGACCCCTCCATCTCAGCACCCTCACTCTGGCCCTCACAGTACACACACACACACACACACAGAGGAATCAAATCCATGCTAATCACTACTGGGAAGGATCACAGCTTAGCCAGACAAGCCTGCCCAGTCTGCTGTGCTTCCAAGGCAGCCTGGAGACTGCTCTGGAGGGCTCAGCCCTGCACCTTCTTCCACAGCTCTGGGAACAAACTTCAAACCAATGAACAGAAGAGAAAGTGGTGACATCTCCATAGCTTTAGCAGAGAGCTGGAGAACCTGGGTGCAGTGCTTGCACTTGGAATGCAGCTGTATTTGCTCTGAACTGCATCAATCAGAGGTACCAGGTTACCAGGCTCAGAGCTGTGGATGTCCTGCTGAGTCACCAGGAGGAGATGATGGATGCAGCCCAGCATTCTACAAAAACCCTTGTGACTCATTCCAATTCTGAGCAGGCTTTTTATAAGAAAACTACTATTTCCAAGATCAGCTTTAATACTCACCAAGAAGTAAGGAATATTCAAATATAAATAGTAACAAGAAAAAAAATCTACAAATACTTACAAATTTCAAATGTGAAAGAACAGTTTGGGCTAAGAGATGTGTTTGCATATGTTCCAAGGGCAAGTATTTCAAGTTGAAAAAATCTTATTTAAAACTGCAGACAGTCTCAAAAGCAAGATTGTAACTATAAAATAAGCCCATATTGATGTTAGTTGAGCCTCATTTTCTGGCAGAGGCTGTTAGGAAGGCTGCTCCTGACCCATATCCTCTGCCCTGTTTATGGCTTGTATCAGTCACTGCCAGCGTTCATTGTGATGCCGACTGCGTGACAAGGCCAGCTCTGACCCATCTGATTTATCTCTGTCACAACTTGAGCTCTGCTCTCCAGAAGTGATGGAAGGCAAACAATGACTGAGGGATGCAGCCTGGTGACACTGAGCACATGGCCTGGGCTCGCCTTGCTCTGAAGGGAAGGCAGAGGGAAGCACATGTGTGTCAGCTCATGTGGCAAAGACAGATAGGACAAAACAGTGGGCATCACTAACCCATTCATTGCATGTTAGCTCTGTGATCAGCAAGTAAGCACTAACTATTTAATTAGTCAACTAATTAGTGACAGGCAACATGGAAGGCTTCAGATGTTCCCAGACAAATGCAAAGATAAAAAGCCTAATTAACGATCAAGCATTATGCTAACTACAGCCAAACAGGCCAGATGTGTGGGATATTGTGTGCCCCAGTGCTGCCAGATAACGGGCTCTGACAGGAACCCTGCTCAAACCCTGCCACCTCAGAGCTGATCCTGGGTACACCAAGCCCCCAGCAGGAGACACTGTCCTGCAGTAAAAAATCCAGGCTTACTGTGCTGGATTCCAATTCTACTTTGAGGAAAAAAAATCCAGGCCTTTGATAATAATGTACTTAAATCCATCTGGTTCTTAAATGCAATAATTATTTTCATGCGCCCATAGGGAGAAGGAAATAAATTTCACAACAATTTCATATTAAATATTGTGATTTTAGGCACCATTCATTTATAGCTATCTGATGTAGCATGTTCTGTACATTCCAATATCCTCAGAGAAGTCATTGTTTACATCAGGTTTTGGATTAAGGACGTTTTCAAGACCATGGATTAAAAATGGTTTTCCCTATAATCAAAGACAATAGTAATTTCCACAGCTGTATGCTAAGAGGTGGATAAAAGCCAGTGGGTTCCCAACACTGGAACCAGTGACAAGACACTGCTGGGAGCAAGCTCCACAATCCCTAAGCCAAACTTGCATCCCTCCATTTTGCTCCAGGAACCAGGCATTGGCACTAAGTGGAAATAGTGGGGTTTGTAACCCTATGTCCTTCTGGTCTAACCCTGATGCCCTGCCCATCCCTTTGAAGCTAGCAAAGGAGTGAAGAAAAAAAACCCAAAACAACCAAATAAGAACCCACCCACTGTCACATCTGCACCCCCAGAGCTGCTGTCACACCAAGAGCTGGCCAGGCAACAGGTCTGTCCCTGCTACTGCAGTGCTGCTGCCTCCATCAGGCACCCAGCCCTCCAGCAAAAAACAAAAAATCACTGTGCATCCTCAAGAAAAGAAGCTCTACAGCTGAAAACATACCTGCACATGCTGGCTGAGCAGCATGGGAAAGTCTAAAGCTCCTTTGGAGTTTGGGTGGGTGAGCAGTGGTGCCATGGCTGCCCTGTGGCACAGCAGGAGGCGTCCTGCCATGGGGCAGCAGAGCTCATTCTCAGGGTCATTTCTCTGCTTAATGAAAAATGGATCTCTTCAGTCTCAAAGAAGTTGAAAACACTTGCAAGATCGAGTTCCAATAATTGCCACATCAGTAAGTGAATTATATTTATGTGTTTCCATGGTGACTGGTAATGAAAAATAATTAAGTATGAAGAATAATGATGAGAAAACGACTTCCTCTTTTTAAGGATTAGGGCTCACAAATTGATTCAGTCCAGCTATTTTTAGTGCAAGTAACCTTTGCAGGGAATATTAGAAAATTATGAGTAAATTAAACAAAATTGTTTTTAAAGGCCTTCACACTGATCAGGAGGCTATTTGCTGCTGATGTGAAAATTAAAACCTAATCTTTTGCAAATTTATCCCTCTATTAATATAAATTTTGTGACACTGCACTAAGTGCTGGTTCTGAGGTTCTCTGAGCAGCACCCCATGTCTGACAAGCCAGGACAAGCTCAAGGAGGATGTGTCCTGCAACAACTCTGCCAGAGTTGGGTTCAAATTCAAGCCCTGGCTGCAAAGGCTCAGCCGAGGGGGCTCTGAGGGCAACACCTGCAAAGGCCTGTTCACTATGAACAGACTCAGCTCTAAAGGTCAGGTTTAACTGAATTTGGGGTGGAACTCAAAGCCTAAAAGGTGCTGAAAGCAAGAGGATGAGGGGAAACTATTTACTCTAAGATGAGATGCTTTGCAGGAAGTCAAGAACTAAGAGAAGGGCAAGAAGCAGAAATTTTCTTCTACACTGCTCCAGCAATACGACATCTATAAACCACTTAACTTATTCCTCTCTTGATGTATTGAAAATATCATTTGTGATGTTATCAATGATTGTCGTAGAAATACAAACTGTTGGCTTAACTGAAAAAAGAAAAAAAGGCAGAATTTTCCATTCTCCATCCTCCACAAAAGCACCAGACAACTCTCTCAGTTCTTGCTGCATCTTGTAAGAATCATGTTCGGATTTTGAATTTTATATTCATTTCTGCAAGTCTTTCTAGTATGTGTGATTAAACTCTGCATCAAAGGAACTGCATTCTCACAGTCTGACTGCCCAGTAAGCCCCTGGGGAGTCCAACAGTGAGACAGCAGAAAGAGCACCCTGTCCTCATGTTAGGAAGGCTGTAAACAGCAGAACTCATTCACAGGTTTCCCTGCCTTAATAGGGAAAGGGAGATCCAGACAGGTTTGGGATCCCACCAGGAACAACTGGCTTTAAAGGACAATACTGCTTGGGGCCATTGACTCCACCTCCCCTCACAAGACTGCAGTTTAAGAACAATGGCCAAAGCAACTTTAGGTGTTCTCAACACACATTTTCAACATGCCTTCACCTTAAGGTGCAACCAGGAGTTGCTTGGAATCCTGCAAGTCCCAAGGCACCCAGGATGCCAGCACCCATCTCTCCATCCACACTGGAATCCTGTGAGTCCCAAGGCATCCAGGATGCCAGCACCCATCTCTCCATCCACACTGGAATCCTGTGAGTCCCAAGGCATCCAGGACACCAGCACCCATCTCTCCATCCACACATGCTCAGACATTTAACATCCAGTACATTGAGACAAACTCAAGGAATGCTTTAAATGCAAGAAACAACCCCCTTGATACAAAAGGGAACACATCCTTTTCAGCAAAGGAAATAAATTAAAAACTTACCAAAAAACCAGTGTTTCCAGAAAAGAGATTCCAACGTCAGATGCACCAACCACCACAATTCTAGTGTTGATACACACTTTTGGTTCCAGCACCAGCTTTCGATTTATGAGGTTCAAAGAATATTTCAGCTGTTAAAAAAATACATAAGACATAGAAATGCATTAAAAAAAACAGTCAAAGCCTGCTAGGAATCATTAAACTCTCAGTGATGCATGGCCCTGCATTCACACAAAACTTCTTATGGCTCACTGACATGACTAATACCATTTTTCTGTGCACAGCACCAGATAAGTGGTACTAAAATATGAGGAATATGTGCATGTTTAATAGGTCACAGAAAATTACAAGAGCTGAATGGTCTGGTTTCTCCTGAGTAAGATGCCCTGTAATCCTTGCAGGAGAGGACAAAACACTGCCTCTTCTATCACTCACTGCCATTTATCAAACACCTCAAGAACTGGTATTTACGTACTGCTAAGGCCATTTTTATACCTCCTAAAGCAGTTTTTACTCTTGCTGGTTTATTTATGGATATGGTTTTACTAGTAAATTAATTAGGAACTTACGTTTTGAGTGGTTGTGTGTTTAATTGAAAACTCCTTTCCAAAATTATCCCTCTTTTCTTAAGCACAGAGCACCTACCTGGAAAGCCAGGTTGCCACACAAGTAAAAGAGGAGCTCAATGCCACTGGGACCAGTTCTCCAGTCACAAATCTTACTGCCACGTTGGTAGTTACTAATTTCAGCTTCCACATCACTTCATGCACATTTTGACTAGGGTAATAAACTCCATGAGGGTTTTTTCCATGTGTCTCTAGGTCTCACTACCTAATAGGGATTCTCAAAGCAAATATGCAGCTAAGAGACAAGAGATATTTTTGCATTTGACAGGTTGGTGGCTTTTTTTCACCTTGACTATATTTAGCTTTCAAATTTCTGATGAAAGACAAGGAAATACTTTCCATCTCACAGTACAACACACTTAGCACTTTTCCTACTGCTCTGGGTTGCCTATATTCCCATTTCACAGAATGGCTAACTGCAGGTTCATAAATGCACTGGGAAGACCAATACAAAATGGAGCCACTTTTGTTATTTGTCAGACACTTCTCCTATAAATTCCTGCTGTGACACTCAAGAAGGAAGCAATCTAAGGCTTCTAACAGGTTTTCCTCTACTACAGATAGGAGACAGCACCAGTAAAATTAAGTCCTCTAAATTCCTCCCATGGTAGTACAGTAGAAATACATTCTCTATATATCAGCTGACAGAGTAACTCACTAGATGAAGAGTACTTTCTTTAAAAGCTGTGGTAATTATATGGGCCTTCTCAATAAGTACATAGCACGTTGAGATCCCCAAGAGCTCTTTAATGCAATGTCTTTGCACTGGTGGAGCTCCACAGCTGAGGTTTCAGCACAGCCCCACCACACTGTGTAACTCACGAGAGTGCTGTCCTGTTCCCCTAAGGAAGCATTATGGATCAATTCCCTGCCCAATGGCATGACTGCACAGCAAGTCATTCAGAATGTGGCAAAATTAAATGTCACCTTTGGTCAGGCAACATTATTTTTTACTGCCAGATAAATGTTCTTTGAGGTGCAGTTCACCACAGTGCAATGACGACATCCAGTGGTGAGCCAGATTCATCTCAGGGACTGGACTGCCCTGGGAAAATTCCAGAAGATATCTCAAAAAGTATGCCAGCCCAGGGTGGCTGCTTAATGGTGGTCAGCTGTGTGGCAGCCAGCACAGGCCCTCAGTGAAGAATGCCTTGCTGAGGAACAGAACCACCATGCTACTCCAAACCAGGTTTGCACAGGACACAGGCAAGTCCCTACAGAGAACCTCCATCATCCCATTTAAAGCCAGTGTTCTTGAAATGGTTGAACACTTCTTACACAAGGCTCTGCCAGAAAAAAGGGTTTTAATCATAAATTAAATAATACAGACTACATCTGTAACATTTCCACATTTCAGAAGCTGAAAAAGCCCTTTGTATTTCCCTGGAAGTGTACATCTTTAGAAGAGATTTTAGGAAATGAGAAGAACCAATGCCAAGTATTACAGACATCCCCCACTACTTAAAATCAAACTCAGACTGCATTTCTTATGCTAAATGGTTATGCCCCAGCTACAGGAGTTCTTGCTCTGCTGACATGTGTGGAGCCCTCCCAGTCCCACAATCAGCCACGGAGGACTCTGTGCCCTCACCTCAGTATTCACATTCCTGGGATTGGCAGACAGCAATTCTGACAGGCTGGGTTTTGCTGCACACACATATTTGCAACTTTCCAGAAAAGCAAGAGTTTTCCTCCTTCTGGAGGAAAAGTGATTAAGTGATATTTGTGTTGCAATGGAGCTCTTAATAAATTAATAAAATGGCAAAAAACCATGGAAATAAACTACTTGTAATGTACCAAATCAATGAAAAACGGCAAGAATGCCAGGAGAAAACAGCACAAACCAAACAGGCCTCAAGGCAATGCCAAGTTCAAATATCTCCTTCTACTGCTGTGCTGGTGGTTTATTTTAATGCACTGCAGCAATGAAAGCAGGAATACAATTTCCCTGCAAAGAGTTGTCCAATTTACAAAACAGCTCCTGTATCAGTGACACAAAGGCAGCCTATGAGCAGAATATAACTTGGTTTGTTCCCCACACAACAGCCCCAGCACCAACAGCTGTCATGCTCCAGAAATCACCTTTCTGCAGCTAAGCACACTAAACAGCCCCAGGGAGTAAGGAATTAGATGGACTGGTCCCATAATACCACCTATTTTAACAAAATGTCAGGACAAACAGCTACCTGTGCTCCCCAGAGGGGTAATCAGACATCATAATTGACAGGTCAATAGCAAACTAACATGTTTGTTTTGTATCCAATCTATTAAATAAACCAGCAATCATTAACTAATGCAAGGCAAAAAGCATTAATTGCCATTGGTACAAAAGGCATACGTAGAAAGGAGGATTTTCTTTGGTTTTCAGATGATTATTTGGGGTACTGGCACCCTTACCCACCATGCTGTTCCTGTCTGGGTGCAGAGGAGCTGGCAGGGGTGGCCATGGGCAGTGCTGGCCCTTGGCATCAGCCCATGGGGCTATTCCTGCACATAGACAGCCAGGGCCACCACTCTGAGCCTTCACACTGGGCCTTGTTAAAACAGTGATGCAGCCCCCAGACAGTGACAACACAGCCCCTGCATGGAACCATGGCTTTCACTTACAATCTCACAACACAACATGGGCCAGAGCAGGACTCATCTATGGCATCCAGAGCCCACACATCCTTCTACCCCAAGCAACCAACAGAAAAAGAGTCATGAAATATTGATTAGGTTTCAGCAAACACATTGTTTCCTTTGCACTTTCCAAACACATACAGCTTCATGTCCAGCTTTCCTGTTTGCTTTGCACATGCCTTGGGAATGGATTCATGGTACATTACTCACAACTTTATATTAGATGTTGATGGTACAAACTCACATCCAGAATATTTTGAGGCTCCTTTTAGTTCTGTTTTTAAACATTGGACCTTGGGATAGCTGTAGGTTTTCAACATATATTTATAATAATTGTTCTACAGCAGGTCAGGGTTTATAACAAAGAGTTTCGTTCTAACAAACAAAACCATGGAAATTGAACACCCAAAAATATAAACCCAAAAATTTGGACAAAGTATTTCAGCCCTGACAGGAAGAAAACAGCACTGTGTTCTGAACTGGGCACTGGAAAGTCTATCCCAGTAACACTCAGTGGTGTGTCAGAGCTGCTGCAGTCCACTCTGGGGCTCCATAATGCGGCAGAATTTGCAGCATCACAGAATCCTTTCATTTGGAAAAGACCTCTAAGGCCATCAACTCTGACCATTAAACTTAGGCTTGACTTTATTAGACCCTGAGGATTTGGGCTTTGCCCAGCTAAATGCACTGAAGTGTTGGCTGCAGTTCAAGTACCTAGCAGTGGTTCACATTCAGAAGGGCTGCTCGGGGCACTGCATGGCAAACAGGGGGCAGCCTCGTTTGTTGTGTTCTTGGCATCTTCACTGATCCATCACTATGGCTTGGAGGGGCCTTTCCAGCCCTGGCTTGTGGGATTCTACATCTGCCTGCAGTGCTTTTGTTTTATTTCAACATTTGTTACTGAGAAATCCCAGTGATAGTTACTGCTCTGGAGGATCCACATGATATGTATGAGCTGTTACTGCAAAAACCATCAGAAGCAGTGAAAGCAATTAACAAAGCTGTTAGCAGAGTAGTGCTGAGCTCAGCAACAGCGACAGGCAAACAAGAAGGTGAGCAAACAGCTATTTTAATTTCAAGCTCCATTTGAACCACAAGTTAAAAAAAGAAACATCAATGTTTACCAAGGCGATATGAACAAAACAGATTGGAAAATGCAAGCTTTTCCAGCCTGCATTAGGAATTGTTTTCTAAATACTAGCTACATTCCAAAAAGCCTCATTAGAAATCTCTGCAAACACGTTTTCAAAAACTGTTTCCAAGCATTCACAGACTTATACAAACACCAGAAACAGCAGTAAAAGAAACAGAGATGAAGAGTGCAGCCTTAATTGTTTTGTCTTCGTCAAAGAACCCGTCTTTAGGAACTGTGGCTTGGACAGATAACAGCTCACCTTTACAGAATATTTTCATCCATGGATCCCCAAAGCCTTTATGGAAGAAGTCAGTATTATTACACCATTATTATGCCTATATGGGTAGATGCTGATCTTCAGCTTCTGGAAAAAGCCACCTCTATACTCATAACCAATCATATGCCAGTCCCTATGGCTCCATACAAAACCAGGGATTTCCTGCTTGACTCCAACCAGCAGCAGAAGAGAGCAGAGCATGGACACATCTCTTTAGTTTCCTCATAGAACCACTGTTACCATGGTAAAAAGATACTCTTTTTCCCTTTGAGCACTGACATTTGGATCCCCAGCCCAGAGAGGGCTGGGCAGTTCACACTCCTGTAAGGACCTGACTATTGCTTGCTGCTCTGCTTCAAAGGCCAAAGAAATGAACTCAGAATGGTGCCACTTTCAGAGAGCTCAGTTCTCCCCTGTTTTTCTGGGAAGAAAGGGAAGGACAGGAAGGCACAGGAATTCAATCAAAGCATTCAAGATGGCAAGGGGGTAAAGCACATGGCTGGCTCTAGTCCTCTTGACAGCAGCCATTGCTTCCCAGGTCACCTGTCTATGGCTTATTCTTCAAGGCAGGAGGAAAGAGAGTGGCAAATACAAACTTGGGGCTTTGGCCAAGGACTGAACCCATTAGCTCCACATCCCTCTGAGAGAGAAGCAAGTCTGACAGTCCCTGGGGAAAGAAGCCCTACAGGGACCCCTGGCCTGAGCACAGGAGCAGCAGACAAGGGGCAGCTTGCACTGGTCTCTGGTCACACTGAGCCAGCCTGCACAGGCAGCTGCCCACACACACCCACAGCAGCGACAGAACAGAGCCAGAGCAAGAGAAGGCACAGACACCTCATGTACAGACTCAGGGCAGCAGAGGAAGCAATTTAAATATACTGAACTCACTGAAAAACATAAGAGAGGTATAAAGTAAAAAGCTTGAAAAAAACAGAATAAAAATTATAACATTTCATACTGAAAATAATGGACATGAGGTAACAAATAATAGTCCAGGATATGAGGGGAGATTGATTTGTAGGGTCAGCAAATCATGTTTTAGTGAAAGCAGACTTCCGTGGCAAAAATAGTTGTTTCCTCCTTATAAACTGGAATTATCAATCTAACAAACAGCTTTGAAAAAGCTTTAAGCCAAGTCTGACCTGTTTGTAAGCAGAAGTGCCTATTTCAGTTTACTGCAAATGTCATTAACACCTGTACAGCACTGACACCAGGCTTTCAAAACAAAGATAGGTCATCTTACTTTTAATTTCACACATGCACATAAGTGGTAAACATTCCTGTTAATAATGCCATCTGGTGCCTCCCACAACGGTGTGACACTCAGCCTTCCAAACAAAATGTAATGGCAGCATCGCACAAGCCCCACTGACATTTACAGTGAGGAAATTTGTTATCAGCCTCACTTCAGAACGCCTGTTTGTGTGCCTACTGGTGCCATAAAACCATCACCTTCACCAGTCAAGGGGAAGAACAATAAATAATGGATTTTCATCCATGCACATACTACAAAAGCATTAAAAATTCATTACTCAAGCACATGAACATCTTAAGCAACAGTTACTGCTTTAAAAATTCATACTACTTCCCTGGTTAAGTGAAAACTATCCACAGCAAGCCTTTGTTTGTAATCCCAGCATCCACACACAAATTGTAACATGAAGGAACTCTGCCATTTTAACTTTGATACATGAGCCTTGATATTTAAAATGCAGGGAATTCTCTTGCCCATCCTCCCTAAGCTCTCTGCTATATTTGCTCTTTATCTTAGTAGAGGCCTAATGATGAAAAAAACCCCCAAACCCTGAAAAACCTTCCATATTTTAGCCATATTCAGTACATTCCAGTGCTTCAACTGCACATAAATAGAACTGAAACTGCCAGAATGAACCTTTATTTGCTACAGGTATGCTACCAAGCCAGCACACACTTAGCTCCAAGGCAGACAGAGGGTAAAATAACAGTGACTGCTTCCCTGAGTTACTCCACGTGAGTTACTCCAGGCACTGCTGTTCCAGAAGCACCTCCAGGAGCAGAGTTGGCTGTTCCTGTGGCCGTGCCTGCAGGCCAGAACAGTGAATGGCCAGTGCCCAGGATGGGCATACACTTCAAAGCAGAGGCTCTGCTGCTTCACAGAACTTGTACCTCTCCCTCTCCACCTTCTTGACATTTTTCTGTGGATGCATAAGGTGACAAACCATGCAGTTTGCACTCTCAGCTGCAGTTGGAAGCAAAGAGCTTTGTTTGCTCAGAACAGATTGTTCTGTGGCAGCCTCTGTGAACAGCCTCTCCCCCATGTTTTAAATTTTGATTTTAAGTCCTTTGAATTACAACTGAGCTAAAATTTTCAGGCTGTACACTGTGGTCTGGCTGGACAGCAAGGAGTTGCTAACAGTCAAATTATCAATTGGGAGTCCTTTCTGTTCCTCTGCCTGCACAGGTCAAGGTAAAGGCTTGTGCTCAGTCTGGGCACTAATGAAAGGTTCAGACAGCTGGTAACAAACAGGTCTAAACACCAGAAAGTAGAAGCCACAGAGAGTAAGCAAATAAAGTAGAGCCCCAGGAGTTTGTTGGAGAGGACACCAGCATCTAGGGATGAGTTTTCTATAGAAACACTCCTTTAGATCAATTTCATTTTTGTTTTTTTAAACAAGCTTCCCTACAAGAGAAAATTTGTCAAGTTCAAAAATGTTACGGATTTTTTTCTGGTTTTACCTGATAGCTAATTTCTCCCTTTTTTTTTTTTTTTACAAAACATGGTAAATATGTACTCTTTTAAAGTCCTGCAATTTTATGATGGACATAAAAAGCTCAGAGAATAGAGAATCATCCAGGATGGCTCCTACATTCAAACTCATTTCAGTATGTAGTTGTGAACATACACTGCAATGGAACTAGTTCTAGGATGAATATAAAAGCAAGGATGTATTTTCCTTTCATGTTCCTGTTTTAATTATTTTAAACTGCTCTCAGGCCATTTACTCATAGCCTTTACCATAACCATCATCATGGAATCAAACAAACACACAGAAATACCACCACACTTGCACTGGAAACTGTTGACTTTGCAGTGCCTTGGCCTCCATTTTCTATTTGAACCTCACACTGAACTAACTAAATTTATACAACACTTCATGGGCTTCAGCAACTGTTCTGTCTTTTTATGAGCTGGAGCAGAAAAAACAATTCTAAACTGTGCAATAGAGCCTGACAGCTTGAATGCAGCCATGAAATAAAAACATAATAAACCCAATAGCATGAAAAATAATAAAAGGGCAAAAACAAGGAAATAATTCAACAGATGTGTGCCATTTTTGTTCTTCATTGTGGATCAGTTATTCTTGTTAATTATATCACCTATTCTTCCCTTACATTGATAATTACATGAAGCAGATGGAGAACAGAATGCTCCCAGATGGTGAGAAAGCAAACAAGTTTATAAATTGTTTATTTATGAAGAAATAATTAAGAATTATTTCATTACCTATAGCTTTCTACTCCACCAATAATGACATGCATCGTGAAGGCCAGCAGCACTTTATAAGATATTCAGGATTCTGTTGTAACCGACTGTTTTCCGTGTAACATGACTGCAGTGACTGACAGATGTGCAAACCAGAATAATAATCTAATCTGTTTTAACACTGAGGGAATTAAGAGTTTGGATCTTTGGATCTCCTGCCAGTTGGCACTTCAGCACTGGTTGCTGATCCAGAATACAAAAATTAGAGATTTCCTTTTGCTCTGGCACAGCTGTACAAAGTGTTTGATCTAATGAGTAGGGCAGGAGCTCTGTCAGGTCTGTGCCCTGAACCCCAGCAGAGCAGATGTGTGGCTGATGCAATTCTGAGCCAAGATGTGGCACCTCTGCCACACTTGCTGCTCAACAGGTGTCCTAAAGTCTGGACACCTCAGGAGTAGATGCAAATCAGCAACTGTGTCATTCCTGAGGGCTGCAGGACTTAATGGGAGGCAAGCTTAACATCTCCTGCTTTGTGCCTTCTCACACTAGCCTTACCCAATTTATCCAAATCTCTTCAGCAGAGCAATGGGAGACAGAGTTTGGTAGGAACAGACACACAAAATCAGCAGTAAAATGTATTTCCAATCTCAAAGTAAGGAAGAATTTACAGCCCTTCAGGAAATGGAGCCACTGCCTGAGGAGTGGCAGGGTTCCTGGGGCAAAGATGAAGCAGCACAGAGCTGTGGTTTAAGAGAATAAGTGAAAAAATGTGTGATGGCCTTAAAACCTACAGCAAAGCATTCATGAAAAGGAGGGCAAATAGGGGAGGAGCAGGGACAGTTCCTAAGTCTGTATTTCTCTGGAGTCATAATCATTTTAGCAATAAGCCACAACACACACCAAAAGCCTGTCTCAAACCAGAAACAAGACTGAACCAAGGGAAATGCCACAAGGTCCTGGAGAGAACAGGGGGAGTGGAGAACTGCAGGTAAATGACCACACAGGTAACAGTTGGCTCTGTGGAGTTATAGGGCAAGCTCCTGGAGTTTAGGAGCACCTTTCTCCAGCTGACACATAGCTCTGACAGAGAGCCCACAGGAGGAAGGACCTATGCTTCCTTTAAAGCCACAAACAGCTCATGCTCCCTGCATGAGACAGGAGGGAGCAGGCCAGGAATCCATGGGAGAACAACACATGGCACCTCCCCTTTGGTGGCTTTTCCAGACACACAGAAGAATAGAGAGACTTGACAGAGGGACAACAAGAACAAGTTGCCACATACTGTGCTCAGCTGATCCAGACCTGCAGAAAAAGCACCTCTGCAGCACAGACAAGATCCACATGGACTGGCAGTGCTCGAGGATTAGTTGAGAGCAGAGCTTCTGTGGTTTAGATGGATGGTTTCTCTTCTGGCTTTGGAAGAAGGAAGCAGGAAAGAGGCCATGCATGCCCTGGATCTGTATCTATGAGTGAATTCCCTTTGTGCCCTAAGCAGGCTGGAATGTCCTTGGAATGTCCTGGGGAGACAGTGGCTGATAGAGCCCCAGGGCTCCCACCTGCACTGAGATACAGAGCCACTGACAGCCCACAGACATCCACACACAAATCAGGAGCTGTGCCCCCACACAGAACTGCTGAGCTGCTCAGCCCCAAGCTCTTACTGGGGAAAAAGACACTCTGCAGGTAGAAAAGGGGAGCAGGAGCTCAAAAAGGGCTGGAACAAGAGGAAGGCAGCTGAAAAAGCAACAGATGAGAGGCAGATGTTGATTTGTTATTACTAGATATCAAGGGCATCTTATGGGTATCAAAGCAAGAATATCACCACAATTATCCCCATTACCAGCAACAGATATTCAAGCAACCAATTAGGGCAGGCAATCAATGAAAATTTTACATTTCTGAAATCAACTAGCATTTACAATCCTCATCCTCTAGTTCATGTGGCAAATCCTGCCACTACTGCAGAGCACTCTAAAGCAGAATTACAGTCATAACTTGCCCTCCAGCTCATGGGAACAAAGTGGGCACAGATTCACCTCTAGAGGAGCTGCTTTCAAATAGGAGAGGGCAAAGCCCCCTCTGTTTAAACCAGCTTGGTGAGCTGGGATAGAGACACGGGATAAAGAAATGAGAAGTGGTCTCAAATGCTTGGAATCCCTGCTTGCCCAATCTAAACATCTTGCAAGATCCTGCCCTGGTCTCATTTGAAACCACCAAAACAAAGATGATAGGACACATTTTCTCCTTACTCCTCTGCAGGTGCTGGCCTCAGACGTGTTCCCACTAATTCCTACTCCAGACTCTGTCTGCCTTTCACCTTTCTTCCTCTCTTCTCCACACTTTCCTCACAACACAGTTCTCCCATGTCCTTTTCCCCTCACTTCCCAGCCTGTTAGCATCTTCTACAACCAAAATGTGTTTCACCTTGTCTCACTGTATTTCATAAGGTGACACTTCCCAGCCTTTCTGTTCTTCTGAGCCAGCACATTTATCTCCTTGGTGAGACAGGTTGTTCTCTGCCTCACAGATTGCACCTTACTGTTTACAGTAGCTCTGAGAAGCCTTTTAATCACTACAAAAAGGCTGAAAGATAACATTGTGCCTTCTGAAACTCAGTTATATTCATTTATAAGACACACCTCAGTTTATTTGTAACTTCACTACAGTATTGGGCAAGGTAGGGCAAGATCATTGGATGGGGATCAATCTTCTTTTACGAGGCACCTGAGCAGAGAGAGAGGGCAAATGCCTTGTGCCTGGCTGCAACCCAAAGTCTAAAAGCAGCACCACCTCCTTACTGATGAGTACACTCAGTTTCCCATGGCAGCCTGCTCCTTATGTTACACAGCTTCCCAACGTAGGGTGGCCAAAGGTCGCTTCATTCACTCAACAGAAGAGTCAATTTAGCTTTACATGGTTTCAAGTTCTTGGTATTTCAGAGAAGCCAGCAGCAGCAGCAGACTAGCTTTATCCTCAAGTTACGACCCAGCACTTAGCCCCAGATGTCCATTCTGATAGAGCACAGTCTGTCAAAAATCTATAATTCATGTAGAGGCAGATGCATGGATACTTGGCTGGCCTTGAGTTGGGGTTTTTCCAGTATAACTTCTTAGCAAAAATTTCACACATTCTATTAAATAGGAATCTGAATCTGAGATTTCAAACCATTATGCCACTACCCACAGAGAAGCTCAGAAAACCTCAGGAAGAACACAAGCAGACAAAAGATTTGCAAATTTTTCAAACACAGGATGTCTGTGATTTTCCAGCTTCAACAAAAATACTAAGATGAGCTCTTTTAGGAAGAGAGAAATCACTTTAAAGGTTAAGAATAAGAAGCAGTTTAAAGAAAAGCATCAGAGCTCATTCTGCAGATAAAAGAAAGGCAGGGATGTGCATGTGAAGGGAAGGCTGTTGAACAAAGCCGAACCCAGACCAACAGCCTTAGCCATGTTCTGGATTTCACGTTGCCAGCTGCTGCCTAATTAAGAGTTTTAGGTGCCAAAACCTACTGACTAACTGAGAAAAGGACAGCTCTAAAAATATTATATGGAAGCCCACCTCAGCCAACTGGAAGTTAGTAGACAGACATAAAGCTCCCTAATTATGTTTCTCACAAAATTACGACTACCTACAGAGAGAATCCATCACTAATTGTGTTTTTCTTCATATTTCAGCTTCACTAGCTACTCTTTTGAGGAATCACCTTCATGCCAAATTTTAGTTACTTAAAAAATGTAAGGGAATTAGGTGTAAGTTATTGTAAAAATGAAACTTAAAGAGACTTTTCATTTAGAACCTCCAGGCCACACCAGATCTTTGCAAGTAAAACCATTTGCTAGTGAAAACAACCTTTTCCTTTGCTGTTAAGTCACTTGATGTTTTAGGGGTAACTTGTGCATGAAGAAACCTGACTTTGGGATTAAAAAATAAAATGTACTGAAGCAATCTCTACAGAAAGAGTCAACAGCACGACATTGCCTTGTTTCCGCTTGCAGAGCACGACACCTAAATAAAGCCAGCAGGAGCAAGGGCTCAGCAGCAGGCAGAGCATTTAGAAGATGCTGGGAGGCCACGACAAAGCTTTGCCACGGTGGGCAGCGGAGCGGGAAGGGCTCTGCTCCAGCGGCTGCCGCGTGTGCCGGGCGTGGCAGCGGAGCGGGATGGGGAAGCGGGATGGAGATCGGGCAGCCAGCGCGGCTGCTGTAATTAAGGAGCAGCCCGTGAGCACTGGGAGGTCAATGCCAGCCCATCTGCCAGGCCCTGCACGAGCTGGCAGCGTGCCTCCCGCCTGCTGCCACTGCTGTTACCCACCTGATCCTTGGAGACTTGCTCCGACGGAGCGCTCACGCCAAGCTCTTGCAGAGGATAGACAATCTGTCGTCTCGGCCGCACGGGAGCCATGTAATGAAGGGCAGATGTCAGGGAATGAGCACAGGGATGCTGGAACTGAAAGACAGCAATCCATATTTCAGCAGAGAGAATGTCAGAGCAGTGCATCGCAGATGTCTGCTGCATGGCTTCACAAACACACAGTTCTTAGTTCTGTTGGCTAAATCTGAGACAAAAATCAGCAAATAAACAAACATACTCAGAGCAGAGAAATGAATTGCAGATAATTCCTGACACTAATGAAGATAATTATGAGAGTAATTACATTACTATCTCTGTGGGAATGACAGATAAACAAGTGGTTTGGTTTATGGGATTTTTCAGCACAAGTATTTTCCCCAGGAGGATATTTTTCTCCATAGTGATCATGAATCAGCTTGATTTGACCTCATTAAGCTGTGTTATCTGCTCACTGCTAACCTTTGCTCGCCTGGCAAGGAACGGAGATGAATTTATATAGAAATTCTATACCGACTGAAATGTCTGGTTCATCCAAGTGATAAATGTTAATAAAGTGCCAGAGATTTGAAATGAACAAAACCCTAACGCTCATCTGAACAGCCTCGATCATTAGAAATAGCTGTATCTGTCTATTACACCATGACTGCCTCTGGCACAACTGACAACATGGAAGGGAAGAAAATAAGAGAATTACAGGAAATACAAAACTAACATTAATGCAAACTAAATTACACTCAAGTGCCATTCCATCCACAAATACTAAAAACTTGAGGTTACTATGTTGAGAACTAAGTATAATATCACACTTAGCACTTATTAGATAATAATATTAGCTAAGCTTAAGTAACTTAGAGTAACTCTGTAGCCTGGAAACAGTCAAAAATGGATTCACTGGTAAGACTTAGCTTCTCTTCCATCCAGTGCCATTAAACTGCATTTCTGTGAGTGCCTCTTCAGAAACTGAGAGCCTAATGCTACGCAG
Organism: Agelaius phoeniceus; assembly: GCF_051311805.1. NCBI lineage: Eukaryota > Metazoa > Chordata > Aves > Passeriformes > Icteridae > Agelaius > Agelaius phoeniceus. The sequence continues at coordinate 111,354,392 of NC_135267.1, read as the reverse complement.
GAACATTGGTTCCTCACGGGAACACTTAGAGCTCCACAAAAGGGCATAGGAAAACACATCCTTCCTGCAAATGTACCAAAGTCTAACCTGTCAAAGAGCTCCCACGTGAAAGCCAGTGGTGGTTTCAAGAACACCCAAGTCACCAAGGACACAACTCATCTCAGTCACCATCTAAACACCAGGTGCCCAGTCCAGCCAGGCAGGCAGGCAGCAGTACGAGCTGGTGGTCAGTCTCCAGGGGAAAATTCCATCTGTCTCAAGACAGCCAGGTATGACTGAGGGATGAACTGCCCTTTGGATGCACTGTGTGTTTCCATCACAGGTGCTAGGAGCCTGGGTGATTGCCCAGGACAGACAGCAGCTTCAGACAGCTTGCAAATTTTACCTTGTGCTGCCTTTTCTCCCATGAGACTGATGACAAAGCACATGTGTGAGTGCTTCTGAATTATGTTCTTCTTGAAAATGGATTTTTTTCCTTTAGAAGTTCAGTTCTTACAGTTCTCCCATGACACTTGCAGGAACACAAGTCCCCCCCTTCAAAAGCCAATGAGGTACCCAGGTCCCACTGACTTGTGGTGAAACACAGTCTAGAGTGGCTGAATCTCTTTAGAAGGGTTTTTATAAGCCACCTGGATGTGTTTAGGATGATCCCCTTGCATTTACTCAGGCTGCATTACCCTTGTGCTGGGCAGGAAGCCAAGGCCATTTCCACTCTCTGCTCCCCACCACGCTTCCTGAAGACACTGATGGACACCATGGATCAGCCCTGCTATGCAAGAGCTGTGTCCACAGGTCCAGAATATGTCAGGCAGGAAGAAAAGAAGGTACAGTTTGCTGCAGATTGACAAGAAAAATCCCTGTTTGCAGTCATTCATGGAAGCAAAGAAAAAGTAATCTGAGAAAATATGGCAATATTTAATACAAGAAATACTAATCACACTCTCCTTACCTTGTCCTCCACATATTCTGGATAAATAGGGTAGTAAAGAGAAGATTTGTGACCCAAGCGAAGAATCTCCTTTAGAAAGTATTTTGCATAGTGATGAAATACAGGATTCAAGACAAAGTGGCAAAGATGTCCATGCTCCTCTTGCTGTAGGTGATTGAAATGAATGAAGTCCTCAATATTGTAATGTGATCGAATATACTCAGTATCCTGGAAAATTAGGAATTTCTGAGTCAGCAGTGATCAGCAGCTACCTTGACAGGATTTTAGCAAATACCAACCAATGAGTGAACTTCTATCAATTAGGGAACTACATCTGAAAACTGAAATCAAGAGTCTTTGACAGCTGTCCTCAACTGAAGGGCACTGACTGAACAGATTTTTCTTGAAAAATCTTTTCATTGTATCAAAACCTCTCCTTGCAGCGTGCCCCTATTTACAAGGAATGCACACCTGACCCATACCTCCAATGCCTGATACAAGTTAACAGACGTCCAAGGTGGGAGGAAAAAAAAAACCAACTGTTTTTCTGCATTCAAGGCACAGAAGCCCAGGCCATGCCTCTCATTAAATTCCAGCTGAAAAAGGGAATTCCACAGAGCAGAGCTGTGTAAGAAATGCCCTCCAACAAGTCTTCCCTGTAGAAGTGATAAGCTAATACTTTTGCACATTTGTTCACTCAATCTATCCTCTTAGTTCTTAATATAATCAAGAGAATTGCTCTCAGAAACAGGAGTGACTGTTCTATTGTAAAAACTAATCATTAGAACTGCTGAACAACCTAAAATCCACCTTTTCAGTCCTAGCAGAATGTCACAAAAGTAAGACTTGGAGAATGTTTACTATTCAATAATAATGTGCAATGTCTTTTTTTACTCTATCAGGGAATAGGCTTTTGTTTTCAAGTACATGATTCACAATCACTTAAGACTCTACTGTTGGACAAAAAAGTTATGAAAGCAAATCTGGAAGAAGAATTACTGCTCTTTGCAGGATTTGTGGCAAAGCTGCTTATTGACTTGGAAAGTAGAAGGGAAAGAGGTGATTAAACACCTATTTAGAGGCAGAATAGCTTTGTGTTAAAGCACAAAAAAGTGCAGGAGGAAAACTTTCAGGACATAGCAGCAACTTGTTGAAAGTAACAGGATTTCTTTTTTCATCTGTGTGCCAATCATTACGTAGGAGCAGAGAAACAATACAGTGGGCATAGGCTAGACAGTTTCTACAAGCAGTATTTTTACAGACACTTTGTTAGGCACAAGTAGAGTGCCAAGCACAAAACTCAGCCTTACTGTGAGCACCAATCACCACAGAGCTCATGGAACACAAACTGAATTTACCATTTCATCCCTAGTGACAGCAACACCAACGACTTGATCCAAAACTTCTGCTACAAAAGCCTGTACTGGCATCCCATCCTGCAAGGTAAAGGCAACAGATGCACATTTCCAGTTTCAGTAGAATCTCTTTCTAATGGTAACTGTGTATTTCACCACAGAATTCCAGTTAAAACGCTCTCCCCCCAGTGCAGCTCCCAGGCACCATCCCAGTTTAACCAGACTGCTCCCCAAGAGGGCCCTGTTTGAGCCAGGTGTGTGTGGCTGGACTCTGGACCACACAGACCTTTCCTCACTGACACTTCAGTTTGGGTACAGCTGCTGCAGGAGTGCTGCAAGCTCAGCCACTGCTTCAGTCCTGATCTTAGGACAGGACTGAACACATATCACCAACAAATACTCACTGGATCCTTGCGAGTCTCAGTGAATATCTTTGAGTCATTCCACATATTTTCATTCAAGCTAAGAGTTTCAATGAGCATTTTGACACCCTGTAGGTCACTGGTTGCTGCTTTTCTTACATTAAATGACCTAAAAAAGGACAAAAAAAAAAAAAAAGAATTAAAGTTGACTCTGTGACAAAATAAGGACAATTTCCAAGCTTAAGACAACACCCCTTCACAAGTACCAACAACACCATTCAGAAATTGTAACTGATTGCTAAATGACACTTGTTCCAAAGGCAGATATGAACTTATTGCATGTAAGAGAAAAAATCAGAGCACCTACTTGAGACAACTCCAGAATCTTGCTTTATCTGCTATTAAACACTCAGCCCAATCTATAACCCAAGGTACCACCTGTCTTCAAGTCAGTAGAAGTCAGCAATAAAGGCAGGCAAAGAACCATAAAACAAATGTGGAATCTGTAGCTGAACATTGTGGCACATGGGGAAAAGAGCTAGATTAGAACAGGGAAAGGCAAGAAAAAATGAGAAGAGAACAAAGAAAACTAAAACTGAGCCAGCTGTCATGGTACAAAGCAAAGCAGGAACATAATTTCTCTGAGAACCAAATTACTAATTTTTGTGTTAGGCCTTGGTGCCTCAAGCAGTAACACATGAGGATAAATTTACATGATTGCAACACTTCTGCTAAGGATGGAGTGCCAGTTTGTAATGACACAGCAGTGACCTGGTAGCAGAATGCCTGTGCCACACGTGGAACACCTCACCTACAGACAGCAGTAAGGTGGCACTTAGCTCATTTACAGACTGTTAGCAAACACCTTCTCACCTAGTAGTTAGGAAGAAAATTCATCTCACACTGACAGTCTATAGCAGCTGAGGAGCTCTCCCAGTGTCTGTCAAAGGCAGAACCCTTTCCTAGATACACACAGCTCATGCAACCCACACTCGTAGAGTGGTGTTCAAGAAACTGAACTACAGCTTCAGTTCTGAGAAAAAAGTTCTTTCACCCACAGATAAAAACTTGCAATTCATGTAGTAGAATCTTTTTAATCCTGTTCTTCTGGCTTCCAATTTAAAAGTGGATGTGCCATTCTTCAGCCTCAGTCATACTGAAAGGCATCTTGTGGAATACAAGCTTAATGAATAGCACTGGTACCTTAAAAAAAACCAAGATTCTGGTATGTTATGAGAAATTTCACAGCTGAATTCACTGACCATTTTTAAGTGCTCAAAAGCATACATTTGGTTACTAAATAACAAATTAACCCTGACCTAAGCGAGCATCAGCTGAGCTTCTGCAGCTTCTCAAACATTTCCACTGTGGATTGCGAGACCCAACAGTGCTGAGAGCTGCAGCCCACTTTTGTGATAAGTGCATATTATATGGCTCTACACAGATATTTACTATATGTATTATGATATATTGATTAGTAGTGCTGTATTAACATTTTAATAGTGTGGGTAATGTAGTTTTGTAGTTAAAATGCAATTTTTGCAGCTAAAATAGAAACTATGTATGTGGGATATTTTTTTAAAGAAAGGAATGAGGTACTCACACCGTGATAGCAGCCATAGGACACCTCAATCTTTCAGAGAAAAAGAATTTATTGCTCCATTATCAGAAGAAACCAACTTCTTCCCGCCTTGCTCAGCCCTGAAGATGCCATCAAGATTAAGAAGAAGCAGTTGCCACTGACCAGACAGAATCCTTTAGTTGAATAGAATTCATGCATCATGTATGAGATGTATAAATATGCAAACAGGCTATCACTTTTAAGGGTTAATCCTCTGTTAACATGTGTCTTTTTTCAGGCTTATTGTGCCCAGAAAGAGGTAGCCAGACTGTCCGTAACTCTTTATTTTTATTGTCTCATATTGTCCTAACCCCAAGTGTTCAAATTTTTATTACTCTAATTATATTACTATTTTTATAACCATTTTATTACTATTAAATTTCTTAAACTCTAAAAATGAGTGATTGTTGTTTTCCACACTCTGCAGCCCGAGTGCCCTCCTCCCACCGCTGCCCAGCCCACCAGCTTTTCCCCACCCATGCCCCAGGGAAAGCAGCTGTGCCTACAGGGAGCTGCATCTGGAGCATCACAAAAACAGAATATGTGAAAAGCTGAAATTCCCTTTTTTTTTGTTTAAATAAGCAGATCCACCAGCTCCACTGGGATTATGGAACAGGAGGAAGGACTATCCAAGGTCTGTACTCCTTTCTCTCCCAGCAATGAATTAACTCATTCTAGATGCTCAAGTCCTTTGACTGCTCAGAGACAAGGACACTATTATTATTATGCTTTTTAGTGAAAATTGAGGGAAAGTGCCCATTAAGAACCTCAGCCTATGCCTTGTCATCTGTTATTTTTTTCTCCTTCAGTGTTAAGTAGCAGACTCACAGTTCCATTTGCTGCACTCTTGCTTTTTGTGTACTTAACACTTTCTCTTATTCCTTTTTACTACCTGTACTAATCAAGAGTTCATTTTGTGCCTGTGCCTCTTCTGACTTTGCCCTTTCACATCCTCATATTCCCCTCTCTTCTTACCCCGTTTTTCTTTTAGTCCATTTTCTGTGACTTCCCTTTCACTCACATGCTTTTGAAAGCTGTAGGTGCAAGTACAATGTGTTGATCTTTCACAGATTTTGGCTATTTCCAAGAAGGTATCTGCTGTTGCACCCTGTAGGTTTTGTTCTGCAGAAACTTTCCAAAAGCTTTCTCTGGTTTCTCCCAAAGCTTTTCTGATCCTGAACCTCAACAAGCAGCTATTTTCCCTTACTTTCCTGCAAAGCTGCAGGGGGATTTGGAAAATGCTACTAATGACCCTATTTTGCTTTCATGAAAGGACTGGTGTCATTTGTAATATGCACAATGTAATCAGGATGGTAACTTTTTTTTTTTAAAGAGCCTTGATAACAACTTGAATTTTGCCCAAAATTGCAAGAGGACATATGACTCCCAGCCTTACTGGTGGATTACTGAGCAGCTGGGCCTGAGATTATCAGGAATTACTCCAGCAGCTCTCTTTCCAGCCAGCTGGATCTTAACTCAGGACCCAGAAGGAGAAGTTTCATCCCAGGGCAAAAAGCTTCTGCCTCAGTCCAAGAGTAGCTGGCCAGCTCTTGCATGAAGTATTTGTGTACCACCAGGGGTGATTAGGTACACAATTAAACCTAGAAGTACTTTGCTAAAACCACACAGTATTTGGTACATTAGGACCAGAACCAAAAAAAGAAAATCTTTAACTATACCACAATTTAAGCTTGGTGTTTGGGCCAGAATAGGCTTGATATGCAAGCAAAGCTTTGGAAAACTCATTCCACATAACAGAAATCACAGCAAGAAAGGTTTGGTGTTGCAGTTCACTGATATCTCAGCCTACAGAAGCTCTCAGAGGATCACAGAGACCGAAGGCATGAAATAAATGATTCAACACCAAAAGTAAAAGAGAAATTATATAGAACAGATACTCAACAGTGTTCCTGCTGTGATCTGTATGTCCCAGAAACACATGACTACAGTTCTCTTAAGAAAGCTACAGCGTACTTCCAAGAATTAAACCTACACCAGGGTATCAGGTGCCAGTGTCACACAATCTGACCCACATCCCCAAGGCCAAACACAGCACCGTGCTTCTCTGCTGGCCTTGGCCCACAGCCAGGGAGCTCGGAGCCACTGGTCTATACCAATGTCCATCTTCCCTACCTTAGTACTGTATACACAAACCCCAAATGAATCCCCTCACTGTGTTTGGGCTCTACTGAGAGGACCCTCCCTACAAATGCTGGCAGGTGTGTCCCACAGCAGGGCTGCCCCAGGGCATGACTCACGTGAGCAATCCTGCCCGGTGGAACACGTACAGCTCCCGATCCAGCCTGGACGGGCAGGAAGGGACAGCCCGAACAAAGCTCCAGATCAGCGGGAACTCTGGGACATGATGTGGCACCAGGATGACACACAAGTCTCTGTCCTGAAAGACATTGGCAGGCAATAAAAGTGTTCTCTAAGCCCTCTGAGGGGACAGACAGCCCTGAATGCAGGCTTTACACTGCACACCACCAAGCACTGCTCTGCCTGGGCAGCACCAAGGAGCTGACAGCTCAGAAATGGCTTCACTTTAAGCAAACTATGGGATGAACCTTCCCTACTACATCTGGTGATTCCATTGTGACACTTTATTTCAAAGACTGACATTGTTGGATGGATAAATTACGTGAATTTGAAATGCTTTCTGGGTCAGCTCTCTCTAGGAACTCTCTTTGGTGGTAAGCAATGCTTTTGACTATGCTGCTTCTTAGGGCCAAGACAGTGCCTCTGGTACCCAGGGCCTGTCTCTAAGGCACACTGCCATGCAGTTATTTGTTACACGACTTTACAACACTGGTCTTAATGCACTGGTGTGCATTAAGAAAGTCTCAGAAAGTGGACTTTGTTACCTCAGACAGAGTGATCACACAGGGCATGAGTTGGAAAGATGCTGCACTGTGAATCCACAGTGCCACAGTTCAGTTTCTAGGTAAATATTATGAATCTCCTTAATACCATTGTTTTATAGGTTTTAACTACATCTCCTTTAATAAATTTTGCTGATTTTGTTTTTAATGTAAGTGCAGTCTGGATCTGTACATGGTTTTAAAGGAGTTTGAAGCATTTCTTTTCTAAATCTGCATGTCAGAAAAGTCCCTATGGAACATAAACTGGGGAGACTATTTACAAGAGCACAGTGGCAGAGCAACGCCTTCACACTGACAGAGAGCAGGTTTAGATTACAAGGTACAGAAAAATTCTTCCATGTGAGTGTGAGGAGGCCCTGGCACAGGCTGCCCAGAGAATATGTGGCTGCTCCATCACTGGAAGTGTCCAAGGCCAGGCTGGACAAGGCTTGGAGGAATCTGGTCTAGTGGAAAGTGTCCTGCCTATGGCAGGGGTGGAACTGGATGATCTTTAAGCTCCTTTCCAACCCAAACCATTCCAGGATTCTAGGATAAATAAAGGACTTAGGTATGCATTCCATGAAGTCCAGAAGCAGCCAAGGAGGGGAGTAGCTCAGCCCAGGGTAACCAGACCCAGCACACTCATGTGGGGCAGACTCACTGGAGCAATAGACCACAATCCCTGGCTGGCAGCTGCACTGCTATCCCACCACACAAAAATCATTCCAACTTTCATTATACTCACTGGGAAAACGCTGAAAGCATACTGCAAAAAATCCAATGACCTGCAACAAGAAGGAATATTAGCAAATAAAGCACATATCAGAATGATCTGATACACTGTGATATTGCCATTGCTGCAAGTGCAGGAGCATTTATTCAGAGCTGATCAGACAATCCCAACAGATCATCAATAATCAACTGCTGATGTTGCATGCTGCACAGCAATTTCTGACTTCTAGTGCTCAAAGCATCATTATTAACAAGAATAACCAGGATGTTTGACATAATTCACGAGGTTCCTCACTAAAAGGGCAGGGAGAGGAACTAACAAAGCATTGGCTCTCATGTTGTTGACTCCAGCCTCTTCAGAAGCCATTCCTGGACTATCACAGCAGCATTAGTATATAGCAAATATTACTTCAGGTTACAAACAGTTGTTGCTATGTTCTACAGTACTTTCAGCCAGCACCAAGGGCTCTGTGACTTTGCACTCAGGAACACCTGCCTGATGTGCTCTGACAGGCTAACAGGAACATCAATACTTGGAATTGTTTTTAAACACTTCTTTTCACTTCTCACCCACTGACTTAGAGCTGTCCCAGTCTCTTTTCCATGGTGACAGCAAATTGTGACATTTCAGTTTAAAAAGACTTGAGAAATCTCACCACAGCCCTGCTGTTTCTCCCAGGTCTAAGGCTATCAAAGAGCTCAAAACCCAGTTATGCTGAAGTTTCATAAAACACTTTTCCACCACACAAGATGTATATTTTGAAGAAATTCATACAGATATACCTTACCTTATAAATACTGATATCTATAGCCATAAATAATAATTTATAATATTTATAATCCTCTCTTCCTTTCAGAACTGTAATCAAGCTCCCTTTAATTACCTCTTTAATAATATTACTTAAAAGAAAAATAATTTTTAATTGCAATATTTATGTCTGAATGTAAACTTAAAGCTGCAAGTACAGATCAGGATTTGGGCATTATATATTCACCTATATAATACATAACTAAGACTAGTTAACAGAATAGCTAATCAGGGGAAAGGAAAATGCCATTGCAACTACACTGCATTGTAATTTTTTCTCTGGTATCCAGGACCTTGTTGGCAGCAAGGACCACAAGAATTGAGGTGAGAGATTTTTCAGGGGGTTTAGAAAAGTACCAAATATCAGCAGATAAGCCAGTAGTGCAGTTCCTTCCTATTTCACTCTCAATGCACTAACCAGCCATATAACAGCTCTGGGTTTAGGAGATGGAAACATTTAGCAGCTTTAGTGGGTAACAACTCCCAAGGAGCAAACTTCCCTCAGGGCTAAGATGCAATCACACCTACACTTCAAGCCAACTGCTATTTCTGGGTCCATGCTGTGCAAGGCCAGCAGGAACTCCCTCAGGACAAGACTCTAGGAGGCAGTCAGCATCATCTTGTGTCCTCCTTTACATATATTTGCTTTGCTAATATTTCTTCTACAGGCAGGTGGATCAAGCAAAGGCAAGCCAGAGAAGCATACAGGCAAAATGTTTGAAAACAAGATCTACAGATTCCTCAGTTCTGTATGAGGTAATCGTAGGAAAAGTCTTCAGGCAGAAATGCTGTCTCCTCCTGATACCCAACTTGGAATCCACACTGCTCCACAGATGTCTGCAAGTAAAAAAAACTGGAAGCACAGCATTGAATGATAAATGCAGTGAGAAATGTCTTGAACAGAAACAGCAAACAAAGCATAGAGCTCAGGAGGCAAAAACAGACAGATCCTTAGGACAGGAAGCTATGAGCAGAGAACTCAAGAAGCCTACAGTGAAATTATTTACTGACATAAATCTCTAGCAAAGCTCTGAACTACTGCTTCAGTATAATGGAATCATTCCAGAGCAAGCCCCTTGCCTCACTAGTATTTTAATATAAAGCTTTCTTATTCTGCAATAAGTATCTTGCTTGAATTCTTACACTAGATTGTCCCTCAATTAACTGTTCTGGCACAGTCTCTCAGCAGTGCATCACACAGTTCTGATCACACATTAGGTGGTCAATGTTTTTAAGTACAACACAGATCTTCTATGTTGACTTCCTGCACTTCACTACTTAAACTAGGTCTTAAACTTGAGCTCTGTTACTGGGTATATCACTTTGGAAATATGTAAACAAAAGGCAATGTTTTTGCTTTGTTTTGGTAACTCTGTAAATTTGCATTTGCAGCAGATTCAGTGTTCGATCCCCTGGGGTAGGTGCCCTCGTTAATCAAGAAACTGCTCAATAAATAGAACCAGTTTTCAAGGAATTCTCATTTTTCTTCTCAGTGAAGTTTACTCTAACACTTCTTTTAAGCCAGAGTTCAGAAATTGCTACTCACCAATGACTGAGCAGACAGATGTTTTTTCAAACTGTACTACACATGTTCAACTCATCTATCAAGCCCTTATCCTGATGCCTGCTGTCTGCAGATATGACATGGATTTGAATGCATGGAAGATCCTGGGTGTGCTCAGCTGCTTCATCTATCCTGTATCTTCCTATCTACCATCACATTGAAAAGGAAAAAAGTTCCTGGAGAAGTTTCTGCTGATATGGTTGAACATATTCAAGTGTGGAGAGAAATTTTAGAAAAAAAAGTCTAAACCTCATTTATAGCCCTATTCTTATCCATCAGGATCTAAGAGTGTGAGGTCAGCAGCAGCAATCATGGAGAAAATCCCTTTGTCTCCCCCAGCTGTAGAGGATTCTAGAACACAGAATAATTTCTTTCAGTGACTAGAGACAGTGTTTAGAATGGGAACATTTACCTGCAGAGCTAAGAACAGCTTTATTGCCCCATGCAATGAGATGAGAACTACTCATGTAGCTCCTCTTGCAGCTAGCCAGTCTCAGAATGAGTGTCTCCTTAGAAGGAAACATCAGCCTTTTTCCACAACCTCAACTCACTTTTTTTTCCAACAAAAATGAATTTTTCATTTTTCAAATGAATTCATTTCTAGGAAAAATGAATTTTTCCTAGACCTGTCAGAGCTAGGAAGTTACAAGTGGAGGTTGAAACATTATTACTGAATATAAAAGAAGCAGACAAGACAGAGGTGAGAAAAAATCCCATCTAACCACTGCAGGTGCTGCCACTTTCTGATTTGTCCTAAAAACATGACCTTGAAAATGGTTATTAATGGGAAAGCAGCAACTCTTTCTCCATACTTACCTACTTTCATACTCCTCATCGATACAAAACAGATGGATACTGAAAACATTTGAAGCTCCTCCGCTCACAGGATGCAAATCCCCCTCCTCCAGCAGAGGTTCTGCTGAGCCTTTAGAGCCCACGTCGATGACATTACCTACTGGCGGTTCAGTCTGGGAAACGGTCACACCTCCACCTTTCTGCAACAATAACAGACAAGGGCTCCCTTAAACACTCGACAAAGTGTTTTCATTAGTTAAGTCCCATCCTTTCTCACCTCTCTGTGACCTTTTCTTCCCACCCTGATGGCTGCTCATAGGGAACTGGATGGGTAAACTCACCCTGACCAATAACTCTGATCCCCTCCCTCCGGAACCCAGCCAGAGCAGCTTCTGACCCCTGCCCCACAGCAGAGTTACACGTGGGCCAGAGCAGTAGGATGGGGCAGGAGGGAAACCCAGCAGTATTTGCTTGTCCTCATCTCTGCCAGCCTTGCTCTGTATCAGCTCTGAGAGCCAGCAGCACTGTGCAGCATTACCTGCACAGCTGCATCTGCACCAGGAACATGTTCCAAGTTTTGAGAAGAAACAGGCTCTGGCTTTTGACTTGTTTGGTTGCTTTCATCTTCATCTGAGTAAAGTAAAAGTGCACAAGGTTTAATAATGGGAGCTTTACTCTCAGAATCACAGCAATGAAACTGCTATCAAAAGGTTTCATTTTAACCACAGTTAAAGCAGACCCTCCTACACTTACTAGGCTAGAGCTTCATTAGACTATTTGATTTCAAAGCAAAAAAAAAAAAAAAAAAAAAAAACAAAACAAAACCAAAAACCAAAATCCAGGGAATTGGTTGTAAAATAAGACCTTAACAAGACAATTTGCAAGCAATTCCTAACTTGTGTTTATCCCTGTGTCAAATCTTTGCCCTATCTGAACTGAAAAAGGAGTCAGTGTATTGACTGATATCTTAAATCCCATGTGTTGCTAACTTGCTTTCTGGTGATCACAAAGACAAGCAAGGGCTCTTCATTCTCAGATTAGGTCTCCTAAAATAATTGAAATTCAGGTTAAATCCCAGTCAAACCAGAGCTCTTACTGGTGCAGTAAGAGACAAGAAACAGGGATTATAATTCCTTTATAAATTTTACACAATAAACTCCTGAGGTGTAGGTGTTGCTGCGGAAGAAAACTCATCAAGCAAGGACACCCTTGCATTTAGAAAATCCAGTAACATTAAGGAAATAAAGGTTTCTGAGTGCCAAGAAGAAAACAAAATAAGCTTCAGAAAACAACAGAATTCATCCCTTCTCCCTCTGAACTTTACCTTGGGACATCCACATAAGCTACATGCATAGACAGAAGCATTTCTTCACACAGTAATGGGCACTTAAAACACCTCAAAGGTTTAAAATAAGCAATTAGAAAAAAAAATGGCCAGAAGCAATTAGAAAAAAAAATCTTGTCTCAAAATCTGTTTCTCTGTCAATAAAAGAGTGCAGATGCAACATGCAGGGCAAGGAGAAATGCGGGGGTTAGGAATCGTGGATTCTCTGGGGGTATCACAGATGTGAGCCTTCACAGAAATGATCAAATGTCGTCTTGATTAACCAGCTCCATTTCTCATTACCAACAGCCTTGCAGGTGTCAGAAGTTAATTAATACAAGTCTCTTGTTGTCATGTAAATATTGATATGTTGTTCTGACTTCATACTAAAATGCAAATCCTTAATGGCTCCACTATCCACTCCTGTCAGACGTGGCTGCATTGCTGTTTACAGACATGCTGTACACGAGTGATGTGAAGAACTGCAATACTATCACTAAATCAAGTAAAGACCACAAACAAAGAAAATTAAAATAATTCTGTGATTGCTGGGTTGTTAGCTGAGGTACAGTCATCAGGATCAAGAAGCCAGTTCACCATGAGGCCTGATGAAAAGCCCTTGAATCATTCCCACTGCATCATGTTTTCTAGCAACTAATTCATGACACCATATAGAGTAACAACCAAATTACTGTAATTACCCTGAAACCTAAGTGGCATATCAGTACAGACTGTTATATACTCTTTCATTATTATTCAGAGCATTACATTTTGAAAGGAAAAAAAATATCAACCTGTGGTCTCTACTTAAAGCTAAAGAGCTTGAAAAAATAACCTTTTTATATGTAGGAACATAAAATTACGAAGGAATGCAGCTTACATTTTAAAATTTCCAGCCTTCAGATTCCATAAAGCCAAGTCCAGATCTTCTATTGATGTCAGGTCACTGAACCCCGCTCTGCCCTCACAGGAGGACACCACCCAGCAGCAAGTTTTCAATGCAGCCACTAAAGCAGCCTTCATGGAACAGGCACAGCTTTGCAATACCCACAAATGCAAACTACATGGGACTAACACCACAACAGATTTCAAGGACGCAGGCTGGCCTTGATGTTGGCAAGACTTAACAATGGACTACTGGGATGCAACTCTTCTATTCTAAAATGTGCAAAGCTACAACAAAAAATTTAACTACTATTCCATGATAACAGAATTAATGCTCCTGAGCAGTGAAGGGACAACTTTGCTATTAGGTTTCTAGTGTCTCTCTCTACGAATAGCACCATTGTCAGGCTCTCATCTTACGATACTCAAGTTTCTCCTCATGCACCCAAAATCATTGTTGTGGTTTAACAAAAGCCTGATTTTTCAGTTGGGGAGGGGGAGGGTGGTTCCCTGGGGGGACCTGCCAGAGGTAATGAACTGGCTGGTTTTGAAGGGCCAATCAAGTGGCTAAATTTGGAGATTGACACCCCGTTAGACCACTTGAAGGAGTTAAACACGCACCTGTGGAAAAGCACATTTAAAAACAAAGGAAGCCTGGGAAAAACTCTTGGCTTCTGGCCTTTGAACAGGTCAGGCCAGGCTGGCCCCGTGCAGGTCGGTGCACTCCTTGGCTGGGATTTTTGCCACCTTGCCGCCGGAACCATCCTGGCACTGCAGGTGAGCACACAGCCAGGACTGCTTGGCCAAGGCCAGCACAGCCAGGGCAATGCCACACAGCCAGGACTGCTCGGCCAAGGTTGGTGCAGCCGTGGCCACACCACACAGCCAGGCAGTGCTGTGCAACCACAACTATTTCAGCATGGCTCGCTCGGGGACCAGCACTGGGAACAGCCGCACGGTCAGCACTGGGGTCAGCCCCGAGGGGCTGGGGCCAGGAGCAGTCAGAGCAGTGCCACACGGCCACAGCTATCTTAGAAAGACAAAGGGGTGTCACTGGCAGCAGCATGACTTGCATGGTGCCAGTGGAGATGACCTGAGCAGCAGTGGGAGGCATGGTGAGCAATTTGCCCAATGCAGAGCCTGGATGAGATCAATCCTTCAGCATTGCAGAACTCTATAAAAAACTGCTTCAGTTGATGAAGCTTGAGAGCAAACGAACCTACGAACACCAATTTCTCTCCCAAATAAGGAAAAGGAAAGAGTGAAGACACATAGAGACAACAACATGGGACTCCGAGATCAGTGAAAAAAGAGGCAAATTCTAGATGGCAGTGGACTGAGGAGATGCCTTATTCTTGGGCATCTGAGATCCTCTTGTAAGGCTACAGAGAAGATATAATTGATAGATCAGACTCTTTTTTCCCCTGTAACTCATAGAAATGCATTGAGGGGACATAGTGTTCTACCACAACTGTAAGCCAAGGCACCAGTACTGAAGAAAATAGATGTTACTGTATTCCAATAAGAAACTTCAACAGAAAGAGATGAGAAACTTTGCCCCAGAGGTAGTAGTAGAAAACCTCTGCTCCCAGAGATGCATTAAAAGAACTTCTGTTTTTGTTAGAACAGCTCATCCTTAAAGTAGCACCCTAATAAGTTGAAATGGCCCATGAAAGCAGCTGTGAGATAGCTGCAAGGTATAGGAGGGACTTTTCACACTGCAAGCACATTTTTCCTTTCCTGGGCAGCTGATTCGCTGTGACATTGAAGCCACAAGAGAACTGTTTCTTGTGGCAAAGTCTCCATAGCATAACAAGAGAGATTACTCTCCCTAAGTAGACTAAAGAAAGACTATCCTAAGTTTTGTCTTCTTATGTTGTCAGTGGGAAAGGAAAAAAGGGGAGGGGGAGGGAAAGTGTTCTGAGGTTTTATTCTGGTTTTTTCTTATTTTTCTCTTAATTGTGTTAACAAAGTTTTCCTTATACCCTATAATGTTTGTGTCTGTTTGGCCCTACTTCTCCTAATGCTTATCTCACAGCAAGGAAATAAGTAAATAAATTCTAGTAAGTGCACTGGCACTTAGCCAGCACTAGACCCACTACATAACTGGTGCATTGGCCAGAAAATGGAACAATTGGCAAGCCAAAACCTCTACAATCATTAATGATTTGCACTCAAGCTATCTGAAAATCTACAAATAATTCTTTTTCCCCAGAGCTGCGCTTGTCATTCCCAATAAAGGGATACTACTAGTTTAAGAAGTCTTACCTGAAGGCAACCCACAGGACTGCAACTACCATCAAAACTAATAAAGTTTTTAAATGAAGAGAGAAAAGAAGAGAGATAGATCCACCGAACTGCTAACCATGCTACTTAAAACATTTCTAAAAAGCACTCAGATGTCAGATTCTCAAGAAACTGAACAGAACACAGCTGCTCATGCTAAGTTTTAACATTTAGAAGTTCCACAGATTTCCTAAATGATAAAGGGCACATAACAGCTGTATTGTCAAACCCTGTAACCACATTCTCAGTGAAAAGCTCAGCAGCATAGAATTTGCCAGAAAACACAGACCTACA
Organism: Agelaius phoeniceus; assembly: GCF_051311805.1. NCBI lineage: Eukaryota > Metazoa > Chordata > Aves > Passeriformes > Icteridae > Agelaius > Agelaius phoeniceus. Next base: position 111,338,577 of record NC_135267.1, on the reverse strand, counting down.
GCTTGCAGGCTCTGGAGAAGGAGAGAGGACACCAGGACAGGAACAGCCCTGGGATGGGTAAGGCTGGGAGAGAGCCGGGGGGGGTCAGTCACCTTGCCCAAGCCTCTGCTCAAGCAGGGTCACCCAGAGCAGACAGCCCAGGACTGGGCTCTGCCTCCTGAGCATCTCTCCCCCTCCTCAGTCTCATTCCTCCTCCTACCCACATCTGTCGCCTCTTCTGAACTAATACTCCTAGAGCTGCAGGAGCACAGGATCAAACAGGAGACAGGCAGCTTCCTCCATCTCCTATGTGCAAGATGCTTCCTTGCAGGGGAGGGGAAGTCCACAGGAGCAGCTACAAGACCTGTTTCTCTCCCTTTTCTGTTCTGTGACTGCCAGCTTCGAGGTACCAGCTGGTGACAGCCCTGCAGCTCCCTGGTTGCCTTTTTTGCCTGCTGCTTTGTGTTCAGAAAAGCAGATACATAACCTAGTGGTGGAGGTGTTTTATTCCACTACTGATAATTAGTAGATAGCAAGATGCTGCCCTTCTGCACAAAATGCCCTTTGACACTGAAAAATAGAGACAACAACTGTAAATCATTTACATGACACTTCTGTTCTACAAACAGGTGACATATTTGTGCTACTGGTTTTTATCACTCACAGGAAGCAGCTAGCACATGTGTTGCTATATTGGGCCCAATATAAAAGCAGAATAAAGAGACAGTCCCTGATCTCCCAAAATCTGGTAACCCGGGAGACCGCAAACAATAAGCAAAGAGCAGAAGCTGAACCACCAGGAAAAAAGATGACATAAGTCAACAGGACAATGGAACAGGCACAGTTAGCCAGCTGCTCAGCTACCAACAGACCTCACTTCACCACCAGATTTTACAATCACATCTTCCTTTAGCAGCACAACTGTATCTGATAGACAGTATATACCACACAACAGCTTTCTGAAACTTCAAGCCCAAATTTATCCCACAGTTGGTACAGGCCAGCTCCTCACAAACAAAAATCACTTCTGAGTCAGAGACCAGGGCTATCAAAATTCCCCTCCTCAATTAAAAAACACCAGGCATCCTACTTCAAAGCCAGGTATGTTAATTTGTGTTTTCTTCCTAGTAAACCTATATTTCTTTTTTCAACCTTCTGCAAAACCTACTCAGAAGCTAGACACGAACACACCTTGTATTTATTTAGCACTTTAGAATATAGATACCTCCTTGAACGCTTAGCTTCCGTGGCACTTCGAGAATATCCTCAGGAGGTGGTTTACAGAGCCCATGGAAAGGCCCCAAGTCAAAACACTCTTGAAACAAGGAAATGTTCACATCAGAACATAAGCTCATGAATCCTACTGCAGTGCCACCAACCTGGAAGATAAAAGCCATGTCACATGAACCTGCCATTGTAGGAAAGCAAAAAAAAACTGAACAAAAAAATTTCTGAAACATCAACTTTTATGTTCCATCTCTGACTGTGCATAATGGAAAACTATAAAGGAAATATTTCAGCAAAAGTTAAAGATCTTTTATTTTTTCCTTGTAACATATGTACTAGGACCTCTATAGTAGATGTTCTAATTCTTTTTTTTAGCTATGACTTGCAGGATTGTTAGGTTTATATATATATATATATAGGCCAAATAATGACCTGGAGTTTCAGTAAAACATTTGCTATGGCAAATACACAACATACTTCCAAAAATGTATCATTTTGTTTAAAGTTACAGTGCAGCTGAAGTAGAACCTGCATTCAGTTAGCCATAATAGCTGGCTCATTACTGGACACTGATTTAGACCCAATTTGGGGTCAAACTGAAGGGTGTATTTAATTCTCCTAAGAAATTAACTCAAGAAATCAATTCTGTATAATATAAGGAGTACCTAATGCAGTACAACTTATTTGCAGCACTTATAACCCCCAAATATTTCTGTGTTCTGAAAAAAACCCAAGACCTAGTCTTAAAACCCAAATGCTCTGGCAAACATGAAAGTGATGGGATCCCTGCAATGCTGGCACCCACAGTACTCTGGATGCCTGATTGCTGCTGGAGTTCTTAGCAAGCTACAGCCCTCAGCATGACACACACTGGGACCAGGGAGAACTGGCATGCTGGAGAGCTTCTGGCTTTAACTGGGACAAGTCTAGAAGAAGGAAGCGCTCAAATTTTTAGTAGTGTATGCAATTTTCTGGTGAAACACATTATCAAAACACATTTTTGTTCCTCCTCAATACACATAATGAAAGCCTTTATAAACCTAATGAAAACTCAAATGCTGGATTTGTACAGCTGTTTTATCAAGCTATCAGCACATCAATAAAGACTTGAAAAAGTGTGACGTTTAATTTTTCTGCCCTCAAACAACAAGTGATTGTTTGTTTGCGTAACCAACAAAGCCGGGGTGCCACAGTTGCCTGGCTGCTGTGTAATTTCAGGCCCAAGGCTCAGCAGAGGCTGATTAACCAATCCATCTACCATATGTGCAAAAAGAGGCTGCCAGCTTCCTTCTCCACAGGGGAAGCTGGCATCCATCATGGTCTGCGTGGAGGTGCTTTCCCAGCCCACCGTGGCAGTGGCAGCTGGGATAAACTGGGGCTTGGAACACCTTTTGGTGGTCTCACATTGAGCTCTGAACACGCCACTGGAATGTCTTATTTATAGCAACAGCCCTCTGCAATGTGCCATTACACTAATGGTGCATTGTTTCCCATTTGGCTCCCAATGGCAGTGATTACATGTTGCAATTTTATAAAACCATTTGCCACAAAAAGCAGATTTCAGGAATTAAGGAGGTTATATTGCCTATCAGCTTGCACTACCATGCACAATTACCAACACATGAAAATCTTAACAGGAATTTTCAGCAGGAGAACTATTACCACTCCTTTCTTATTTAAATTAATTCCTGGGTTTGCCTACATGTTAGCAAAAATTTGAGCCAAAAGAAAGAAAAATTATCTACAGGACTTAAAACTGTGAAAGGATTACTGGCTACTCATTTTCACATGCAATATTAGCTTGCACTGGGAATGAAAACAGGTCAGCTATAATGCAAATGTCTAAAATGACAACATGGCTTCATCAAGACAGTCTGTCCAAATTACTTGAAAATTACTGGGAATTGCTGCTTTATTTCTGAACTGGAAACATCACTCCTGAGACAGACACAAACTACATTGAGAAGGGCACTCACTGTGTGGGTACAGAGCATGAATTCTACTTTTCACAGGTGGGCTGCTGTTTTTATCCCTTGAGCTAGAGTGAGCTGTCACACAGGACATCACTAAGGCTGTGATCAGACAAAATCAGAGGTCATGGCAGACTGACCTCACAAACAGCTGCCTGATTTTCTTCACCTTCACGTTCTATGAGATCAACAAGGAGATATTCACCATAGGTTTCCTTCAGAGTATCACTTTGACGTGTCCAGATTAGCATGAGATCATCATAATCTTCCATCCTACAAAAAAGAGATCAGGTAATGTCCTATGGCTCTGCCATTAATAGGCCCTGGTACTTCTGTTCTAATCCATTAACATATGGAAAAATACTACAAATACTTGTTCCAAAGCCTGCACCTACAAATCACTTCACCTAGGACACATTCCCAGTGCACACTGAAGTGAGAGTCTCAGCACCAGAGACAATCACACCCAACAGCCAGCAGAACCCACCAAAATCTGCACTGCTCAGTGGAGATGCTTCTCTTGCCCTAAGAAAATATACAGGAATCCCAGCTCAAGATTTTCCAGCCTCACCCTCCTACAACTGTAGTAGAGCACTCATACAGGTCCCAACCTACATGGATTTTTATTTAAACAGGCAACAAAGACTCTTTCCCACTAGACTGCTATTTATAGCCAGGGTCAATGTAACTCTGAATAAGAAAAACCAGCACTTTTATCAGAACAGAATTCCTGAGTCACCCATGCTGAGACTATGGCACAAAGGTGGGTGGCAAACCACCTTTAGCACTCAACTGCTATCAATAACATGAAGCCACTTGTATTTATCTCTCGGAAAAATGCCAGAATTGAGTGGTGCAGCCAAAAGCAGCAGAGAGGAAACTTCGCCTGCGTTGGGCTGCCAGAAGGAACAACTGCAACAAACTGCAGGGGAAACCCTCCCTGCTCTGGGCCGGGAGCAGGCGGCTACCTCGGCTATCACACCGACACGCCAGGAACACCCGGCTCCTGCCCCGGGAGGCGACACCGGGGCTGTGGGAGCCCCGCGCGGTCTCTGCCGCCACCCGGCGGCCCCGCCAGGCACGGGCAGCGGCTCCTTCGCTTCCTTAGGATGCGCAAACCTCCTCCTCTTGCTGCACGGGAACCGGGACCGGCCCGCGGCGCTCCCCTCGCTTGTCTGGGATGCACCAGGGAGAACCAGGAACTTCAAGAGCTTCCCGAGGTTTTGAGGAAAACTCCTGCTGTGTTCCAGGGTCCCACTGGGTCCCCCATGCCTGTATGTGATACCTGTAAGTTGGAGATCATTGCTCTCCACACAGGCAGGAACCCAGAAACAACAAACAGATTCTCAGTGCTACTCTTTATGTGTGTCTGGATTTGGAAGGAGCCTTAAAGAAAACACAGGCAAAAGAGCTTCTGTTTCTCATTGTATCAAACACTGTATTCCTAAGCACTGCCTGACTCCAGCCCAGGAGAGGTGGTCAGGGGGTCTCTGGATGCTTTTGCTGTTCCTGCACACCAGAATGGATGTGACCTCTGGATAAGGCCACCTTTATAACCAAGGCTAGGGACCTCTTGGATTCTGACCTTGTTCCTGCCTTTTTTTTTTCCCCTCAACTAAAATGAAGCTCCAGCAACAATAAAAACTCCATAAAAATTTACAGTAACTCATTCCTTATCCCTCAAACCAAAGTAGTTACCCTCATCTCCTTCACAGGAAGTATCCCAAGGGAAAATCTGCAGTGAGGTTTTCTATTATCAGAACATCACCACCTCAGCACAGTTAATTAGTTCAGCAAATCTGTTAATAAACTCTCAAACCTCAAAAAAACAAAGAAGGTAGCAGGAAGAGACTGTATCATCCTAATTGAACCCTGTTATTTCATGGAGTCCATAACAGACACACACCCCCTCCAAATGGAACGCTGTGCCAGGTGTTTTGAGTGCCTTATGTCATTCTGCTCTGTGGGACACGGGATAGGATCACACACAAAGGTGCAGATGGCAATTCCTTAAGACTGACCCTGTGACAGTCAATGGGACTCTGCACAAACCCATTCAACTCCCTGCACACTACTCTGTAGGAACACACCCATTTTAACTTGCTTATTCTGCTTTTAGTATCTTCCACCAGTACCACAACATTTAACAAAGTAAAGAAACTCTCCAAACCCCAGTAAGCTTTCCAATATAAAAATGCCACAAAATTCCTCTACTGCGAGTGCAAGCACAGAGTTGCAAATCTGACTCATGCCTACAGGGCACAAACCCAAGAATGGCAGGATTTGGACAAGACACCAGCACGAACCTTAAACATCAAAGTTTAGTGGGCTGCATTCTGACGCTGCAATGTCTCTCATTATAGAGGCCAGACAGACAGTAAGTTCGAAATGGATGCTTAAACAAAGTATCAGTTTACAGCTGCTTTTCCCTCTCTGTGAGCAGGGGAAGAGGGGACAGAGATTAGGCTAATCTCCTCTCACTGCCCCAGAACATGTTGCTAGGCAGGTGGCTGTGGACAACATCCACAGAGGAGTCTCTAAGGGCTCCCACTGACTGTTACTATGGATGCCAGTGAAGCACAGGGTGAATGCAGAGAGAAGGGAAAGGCAGAGCTCCTTCTGCAAATGGAAATTAGCCTTACCTGTTATCCACTGACAGGCAACACTGGAGTATGAATTTTGTATCACCACTGCGTAATTTCAGAGGAAAACCGGTTTCCCAGTTAATTTTTTATTAATACCAAAGCTATTTTTATTTTTTATAACAAACTACCAAAATCCCAGATAAGATGGCACCTCTTATCAGGAATATTGCTATGGCCTAAGTGACATTTCCAGCCACGCAAAAGAACACTTCGATTGACAATATCCAGTGACCACAAAAAAAAAATTAGCTTAAACTGAAAAAAAAGACAAACATGATAGTCAGAACCAAGACATATGGAAAGACTTTTAATCTTCAGGCATTAACTGACCTATTAATGCCTTCTCTAGATAAAAGTCCATTCATTTAGTTATAGGTGAGAACTCAAAAGAAACAGTCAAAAAGCCTAGGAACTGTACATCTAGTTAGTATGAGAGAGATTTTTAGCATATTGAAATATCCAGAGCACAGCAGGAGGACGTGAAGCAGCAAAGATCAGGCCTCAGGCCTTTTCCTTAAAATGCTCAAAAGTCAAGCAACAGGAAGAGCACAAGCTGCAGATTTGCTTCAGACCCATGTGGTAAAATTCAATATATACAACAAAACACCTCTCAGAGACAGGCCCCTGTCAGAATGCAGTCCAAGCTGGCAGTGCAAATCAGCCCATAAATAAATGATAAATAAATGGCATGGCTTTACCAATCAGACACCACACTCAACACAGCATCACCATCTGCAGGTGCTGGTCAGTACAGACCCCCCCCACATCCATAACATGTGCTGTGTCTCCAAGGAATACACTGCTCCCTAAACTTCAGTCTCCACTGTAGGCATCAGAAATGCTCATTTAATCATCTCTGTTACCTAGCCACAAAGCAACACCTATATTTACTATCTGCAAAAACTCCAGAATAAATCAGAGTTAAATCAAACTACTGTTTCATAAAACATTACCCTACCAGCAGTCTTCCCACAGTGAAGAGGACAAGAAGTAACCCAAAATTTGATGGATGCATGTTCTATTTCAACCACGCTACAAGGAAGCATCTCCACAGCAACAACAGGAAAATCTCCAGGCCCCTGGGTCAAAAACTTGGCATTTCTCATGTCCTGGATGCAACACTGGCACAGGCAGAACACACATAGCAGGAAAAACCAAGAGTGGCAACAGCAGTCTAATTCAGCCAGCAGATCACAGAATAAACATCACTGACAAAAAAATAGTCTTCCTACATAGCTAACTAGCATTTGAAAAAAATACATATTGTGATGAAATAGAACAAAACCAGCATAATCCTAGAACTACCTAGATTGGTTATCACAGAAAACTATCACCAGATGGGGGCTATGTACAAATCACAAACGGGATGGGACTGCTGGGAACTGCCTTGAGCTGTTTTATTTTCCAGCATCAGTCTCATTACATGGTTATGACAATGGGAGGATGCTGTCAGCTCACATCCCAGGCAGCAGACAAAGAAACTTAATGTTACAACTTCCTTTAAAAGTTTTTTGACCAATCACACAAAGCAAAAGCATATTGATGGTAGTTCTATCCAATCACTATAAGCACACATTCCTTTGGTTAAAACAACGCTTGAGAGCATTGTTTTAGAGCAGCCAAGCTAAGCTACTGATGCTGCTAACCAAACAAGGAAAATGCTTCAGTTTCCCCCAGCCAGATGTGCTCAGGGAAGCAGGATCAAGGAGCTGTGTTACCTTGCTTGGCGCACGTACAGCTGTGGGTGACACCGATGCCTCGGGCATGCCAGCAAGGTGAAACGTCTCTCCACGTGTGAGCCTGGAGCAGGCACGAGCCTTTCAAAGGCATCCCCCAGGTCCAGCTCTGAGTGGCTAAAACCTGTCAGGGCAACAGAGAAACTTCATTATGCAAGCTTTAAATTAGCAGCAAACTGCCTGAGGAAAATGGAGTTTCAAACTTAAAACCACAGATAGTAAAATGCTCCAAGTCTTTTAAGTTAGGCAATGAGGCTGAAATGACAGCAGCATAAATATGTGAGAATCATCACAAAAGTTATCTAATTAATCCAGCATTCCAGACCTGAATAAGCTTCAAAGCAATCAGAAATTGGTAGAAAACAACCCCTATAAGAAGAATACAGCCGATTCTCTATGCCTCTGGAGAACCTCTGTCAGGACTCACAATGCTGAAGGAAAGCTGATGTTGGTTGCCTGGGTGGATTTGACAAAACCCTTAATTCAAGCCCTGGTTACTGTAGTTGACACACCACTACAGTCTTTTAGTGCAACTAGGAACCAACACCTCTAGAAACCAGCATATCAGAAAAGTTCTAGCTCCCTTTTCAGCTCAATTAAGTGCATGCTCGGTTTATTAGTTGGAATTCAGGACCAAAATTCCACAGCTGGTGCTGTTCTCTGATTAACAAGTATTCTCTACTTTTGTACCTCTGTTCTAGAGGAAATAATCCAAGTTTTGTTCTATGTCTCCAGAAGCCCCTCTGAGTCTCACCAAAGTGTCCTCTTCCAATCTACACTGGCTTGGCTAAGAGAAAGTGCCCAATTTCAAGTCTCTTGGCTCTGTTCAACCAGAAATCTCCACAAAACTTGCAGGTGTTGATTTTTGAGATCTTTACTCCTTTCTACGTCCTGTTTCTGGCAAATTTAAAGATTGCAGGGACAGAACAGACTGCTGAATGGCTGCTGGAGTGAGCATGGAATCTCTTGCACATGGGATCTTCACAAGATACTTTTAGATTATGTTTTTCACATGTCTAGAAACTGATAACTCTCCTCAGTATTAAAAAAAGAACACCACAAGAAGCTCTCAGTGCATATTAATTAGGTTTGCAATTGCTCTCACTTCAAGAATAAAACAGTTTTAAGCTCTTACCTAACCTCTTCTCAGCTGGTATAAAGAGAAGTATAAACTGCAGTTCTGGTAGTAAGATGAAAGCTCTCCTGGACAAATAAACATATTCAGTCCTTCATTATTACACTCAATGATAGACAGCAGCTAGCTTTTTAAATATATACTTTTTTTTTTCTCTCCAGTGTCTCTAACCTTCCTTCATAAGTCCACATGGATCAACAATTAAAACATTTCTGACAAACAACATCACTTGAAATTTATCTGGGTAATTTTGACTGGCTTTTCCTGCCTTATTTCTTTCAAATTTCCCAATTTTTAGATTTCAAACATCCTCTTTTTTATAGCAGTTTTCCAGTGGTGAAATATTTAAGATATCAGGCCTCTGCTGGCAGATCTCTGATGGGGCATCTGGATGTGACTGCTTGACTTGACAGCAGGAGAGGGCATGTGCCTCACCACCCAAGGCTACACAGGAACTCACCTAGCAATTTCTTGGCAACATCCAGCTGCATAACCTTCCTTTGCCACAAAGAGATGCACAAAGAGTGTGTTCAAGGGCTGCAAAATAAGGAGTGAAAGTCTACACACCATGCAGCTCATGTTTAGTCCATCAGCCCAAGTACTAGTACACATATACATTTCCAACATATGTGATCTGCACTCAAGGAGCAGCAAAATAGACAAAAGTGACTTCAAAGCATGTGTGGGAAAAGTTATGTGATTAAAGTGCTTTATATGATTTTGTGCTTCTGCGATGTTTTTTCTTTCTACTCAGTTTTTTATTGTTTGACTGCAATATACACTGTACATTTCATATTGAACACTATTAATTCTTGACTAACTACATTCAACCACATTAAATATTCAACACATGTCTAACATTCTTTTAGGGTTAAAAAAAAGCCTCAAACCAAAAGCTCACCTGCTTCTCATAATCCTAAAGTGATTTTTTTTAAAGGTAGTAAGAAACATCACATATTTTAAGATGACATTATTAGACACACATTTACCAGGCAGAAACAGGGCAGACTAACAGACACCTTTATCTTGTGCACTTCCAGTAAACATGGAAAACCCCTGTCCTGGAAAGGCAAGGGCTATTAAATCAGCTGCTCTCTAGCATATTAATTACATGTGCTGGGTCAGGGAAGGTCTGCCTGTAGATAAAAATACTTTAAATGGAAAACTTGGGATCTTTTGAATAGAATAATGTTCGAATAAAATACCATAGCTAGAGGCATCAACAACTTCAGCAATTTAAGAGCAACAATGATTTCAATAGAAGCTGCAGTACATGGACCAGCATCAGGACAACAAGCTATTGTAATAAACATCTGAAGACATCCCTAAACATCAGATAGTTTGTTTGGTTTTTTTAGAAGCAAAGGGAAGAAATAGAAAAATATATTACTATAGAGGTCTGAGAGGACACCAAGTAAGCCAGATGTGGACTGTAACTGTTTCTGAATAGTGCTGGTAACCAGACAATCCAGTACAGCATCTTCACGTATTCCTTTCTGCACAAGTCAACTCCCACTTCAGACCCTGAAATAATTTCTGTACTCTAGGAAAAAGACAGGTCAACTGTACTTCACAGAATTCCAACATTCAGATGACCTCAGTTTTGAAAAGCACACCTGCATGGATTTAACCTACAGCTTACCAACAACATCTCATCAAGTTATACCCCAGAAAACATTCAGAACTTCTGCCAATGTGGAAGCATAAAACACTAAATCTTCTACACCTACTTTAGCAAATAAACTCCATTCCAGGAAAATAGAATGCTCCAGATAACTGATGAACAAAATGCCCAGAGATAACTGCAGCACTGCAAACACCTTATTATAGCATGTGCTGCATACCTCAGAGTGCTTGGGGTTTAACATTTTCTGTATTATTTTCTCAACAATCCCACAATCTAGTTCCCAGCTGGACTTGGTGATGGGGGAGCATTTGAGTGCTAAACTCATAAGGGCCTGGTTCTAGTCTGTAGATCCTACCAGAAAGTCACAAGCAGCAGTCTCCCCACCAGCACTGAACAAAGTCCACTGCAGAACTAAGGCTCCCCTTGTCAGCATGAGGGTTTGACCAGGACTCCATCGCTTTCTGTGTTCAGAATGCCTCAAATCTACTGGAAACAGATTGTAGACACCCACGTGTATTTGCTATACCTGAGCCTTAAATGAAAACTCAACTAAAATCACACAATTTACTTACAGTGCATTTATTGTTAGGGTAGTTTTCATGCAGGAATGGTTCCCATTCAGCCTGATCAGTGATGTTCCAATTTGGATAGTCCAGAAAGGCAGCATGGGCTATAACCTCATTCTTCTCGTTGCAGAGTGTCAAAGCAAGATTTGATAATTCTCTATGAAAACAATTTAATTTTGCACAAGTTGAAGAAACTCCACATAGAAAAGTGACTGACTGTGAATTCAGCCTGCTGGAACAGCAAAATTAGCCATGTTCAAGAGGGTTCCCAAGATCAGGCCTCAATAAAACTTCATTATCCACATGCTAACTTAGAATTGTTGCTTCAGTTCCACATATTTGTGTTCTAACACTGTAAAATTCAGGTGGATTTTCAAATCCTCAATCATATTAGTAAATTTGAGATGCAAGACTTAAACATTCCCTTCCATTTGTATGTTTCTTCACACATCTCTTTTTTTCCCCAAACAGCTGTTATCTGGGATTTTTACTATTAAGGGGGGAAAAACCTGAGTGACTCACCAGTACCTGTCTGTCACACAGCCTGTCTGCTGATATTTTTTTTTCTGACAGCATTTCTTCTGAGCTTTTACAAAAGGAAGCTAATATAGAATTAAACCTTGTCCACCATGGCAGAGACCCAGGTTTGCACAGTCATGTACGTGGACAGACATTAAGGTAGATTTTCTTACCATTTTTAGAAACGGCACAAAAAGTCACTATATCACACCATGTCAAGGCTCAGAATGTTCTCTGCCATTTTAAGCATAATTTCCCAAAAGGTGACAACCCAAAACCACCATTACTTACAAGAGATAAGTGACATCCATCCTTCCAAAGACGTCTTCTGTGACAGGGCTGAAGAGGCTGATAATGGCTGGGACATCCCGTGACTCTGTCCTTCTGACAGTGACTGCTTCTGTATTTCCACTTGAGGAGGTTACTGTGGCCATCCCACCAGCTGCCCTGAGAGCCAAGGAAAACACTGCTAGCTCCAGCCATCCCACTGCCACCCCCTGCCTGACACAGTCACTTCAGGGGGGTTTCCATAACAACTCTAAATTGGGGCAGCTTCTCTGGATTTGGTGCCTGGTTCCTGCACACCTCCACACAGATTTGCACTGCCCGTCCAGTGCACACCTGAAATGCAGCAGGCAATCACTCCTAGGGTCTGGATCCCACAGAGGAAATTAATTGTTTTAATAGGCTACAGCTGCTTTCCTATTTATTCATTTGCATGCCAACCAGCTCATCACCAAGAACTTCAAACTCAAAGCCCTTCAGTGGGAGGCTCAGCTGTGGGCAGTCAGGAGGCTCAGCTGCAAACAATCAGGGACACAGCCTCCCGATTAAACAGCAGCTTCAGGTGAGTTAAATGTATTTTGTCCAAAACCACTCCTCGAATTTATTTTGAGGTCAACAGCAGGGCTTAAATTTCTGAAGGACCTCAAAGTTCTGTGGCTAGTCAGAGTTCTACTGCTCTCCTATGCAGAAAAAAAAAAAAAAAGTTAAGAAGTTTTTAAAAAAGTGGGTTTATTTTTGTGGTTTCTGATTGACAAAATGTGCCAGGCACAGCTGATTTGTTGATCCCTCCAGAAACTTTAGAACACACGGGGCAGTAGATCCTCCAAGCACCTGTGACCATGCCCTCGGGTCTAACACCCTTCAGCTGCGTGTCTCTGCTCAGCACTGCAGCCAGCAATCAGGCACGTGAAATAAAGCAACCAAACAATGGCCCCCGCAATTTCTTAAATAGATGTGGAAAATATAGCAGCACCAACTAGGAAAAAAAAAAGCCTAAACCAACTCACCTAGATCAGCAGAGCAATCTCAGCGCTCTGCCAAACGCAACAGCCGCTTCCAACAGTGACTCCAAATGCAAAAGTGATGCTCAGTTATTAGGCACCGCAATTCCCAACTAAAACGAAAAACCAAAAGTAACGCAGATTTTCGCACCTTTTAAACACAGATAGAGTCACATGCACGCCTACATCTTTCACAGACAAACAGGACATTCCAGCGCCGGTCCTGAAATTAACCTGAAGCGACACATTCCCCGCAAACACGCGTCAATTTAACAAATGAAAACTAACATGAACTTTACAGGGCCATTCACCGGCTGAGGTTTAGCGCACTAAGATGACTTCAACTGAGGAAAACCGCTTGCCACATTTTCACAGTCAATTATTTAACTTCACGCAAAAAAACCCCAAAAATACACCCACATCTCCACCTAAACGCTCCCGCAGACAGCAAAACCAGCCTTTTCACAGTAAAAATGTACCCTTCCCGCAAGGAAATGCGCTGTTCCTAGAGCAGCTCCCGCATTCATCCCGCTGAGCAGGATCCCAGAGACGGCCAGCAGAAGGAGCAGAGGAGGGCGGTCCCCTCCCGAACTCAGAGTAGCTCCCTCCCACCTCCTCACACAAACACTCTTAAAACACAAATAAGATTCCACGCGGGCTTTTTTGGAGTTTGTAGCCTAAAACGCACCAAACACACACATACCTCAGGAGGGCTCTAAGGAGCTATAGAAGGCTGCGGACGGGCGGCTCTTAAGGGGCACCCCCGGTAGCATGGGGCGGGGCCAGACCGGGGGCGGTACCGCGGTGTTGGGCGGGGGGCTGGACACCGGGGCTGGATACCGGGGGCTGGACACCCGGGCTGGACACCGGGGCTGTTCATGGACAGCCCCCGAGGCGGCCTCACGGACCCCCGGGCGCGAGCGACCCCCTCAGGCAGGCGGGCCACGCCCCCGCACGCGGACAGACCCACACCGCCGAGCCGCCAGGGGGCGCCCCGCGGAGCGCCGGGAACTCACCTGCCCTGTGCCCGGCGCGGAGCGAAGTGGCCAAAGAGCGTCCCAAGGACAGGAAAGACCGGGACAGATGGAACAGACGAGCCCACGGACGAGACAGGCCGAACAGGCGGCCCTACGGACGGAACGCACAGTCCCGCCGCCGCCGCCGCCGCCGCCGCCGCCGCCGCCGCCGCCGCCGCCCGGGGACGCGTCGCCGTTACCGCGGCAACGACGCATGGGCGGTGCTGCGTGAGGTCAGGGGCGCCGGGGCGGGGCCTGCGCGCACAGCGACGGCAAGATGGCGTCCACGGCGGCTGGGAAGCAGCGCATCCCCAAAGTGGCTAAGGTGGGCGGCGGGGACCCCCCCCCCCGGGACCCCTCAATCCCCCTCAATCCCCACTCGCACCGGGCCTTCGCGTTCCGGCGGGCTCCGGCCCCGTTCGCGGCGGGCACCGCGCGTAGCGAGGCGCCGGAAGAAGTTGATGGTCTCGGTGCTGCGTTGGGAAACGTGAGCCGAGCCCCGCTTGTATTTGCCTTGCAGGTGAAAAACAAAGCACCCGCCGAAGTTCAGATCACAGCGGAGCAGCTTCTGAGAGAGGCAAAGGAGAGGGAACTCGAGCTTCTCCCACCGCCTCCGCAGCAGAAGATCACAGATGTTGAAGAGCTAAATGACTATAAACTCCGGAAGAGGAAGGTACGGTAGAAAAACAAACAAACTGGTTTAATCTCGACACTCACATAAAGCACTACAGTTCTACTGTTTTTAACTTAAACAAGATGTAGTTCCTATTCCTTGTAGACTTTCCAGGTAGACACCAATTCTTTAAAACTCCTCTTTCATGCTACTCTTTAGCAGAGCCTGCAATTTAGAGATGTGTTGATTGACAAAATCTGGTAGCAAGCTACATCTCCCCCGTGCCTATGTTGAGAACGCTGAAAGGGTAATTACTTACACAATTAATAGTTGTTTTCTTCATTACTAGCAGTATCTGGCCAGCCACTATAAAAACATGAACAAACAAAGTAAATAACACTACAGCAATGCTGAGTTATAGATCTTATTTTGAAATAATTGCTTTGCTTGTGCAGATTCATCCATAGTTTTACTTGGCTTTTTGCTTTGAAAATGCCTAAGCAAAGGAAGCATTTTATATATGTTATAATACCCCATAAGCCATTTTTTATGTGAATGGGGTCTGCAGAAGGATTTCTGACTTAGAGATGTAACTTTCTTCTCAGACTTTTGAAGATAACATCAGAAAGAACAGGACTGTTATCAGTAACTGGATAAAGTACGCACAATGGGAGGAAAGCCTGAAGGAAATCCAGAGGTAACGATGCTGCAGCTGCAGGCATCTCTTACAAACCTTTTTAGACCCACACCAAAGCCTGGGAGGCACATTTTACCTGCCCTGTGCTTGTGTTTTCCAGAGCCCGTTCCATTTACGAGCGTGCCCTGGATGTGGACTACAGGAACGTCACCCTCTGGCTCAAATATGCCGAGATGGAGATGAAGAACCGCCAGGTCAACCACGCCAGGAACATCTGGGACCGGGCCATCACCACCCTGCCCAGGGTGAACCAGTTCTGGTATACTGTGGCTGAGCACTGAGATCCCCTTCTAGCCCCAAAAACCCCCCTGGGGTTATGCAGATTATCCTGCTTCTCCACGTCTTTAGGCTAGTCTGGAAAAAAATGGAGGAAGGTTGAAGCTTTTGGAAAGGTTTTGTACTTTATAAGTGTCAGGAACCTTGGGAGAGAAGGATGTTGGTGTGCCTGGGTGCTGCCAGTCACTGCTGTGCTTACAGGCGTTTCTGGGGTGAGGGGAGCTCAGGGATGCACTCCAGAAATCGCTGAAGGGAGGTGCTCACCATGTGATTGCAGAAACTCCATCTGCTCTGCCCAGGTACAAGTACACGTACATGGAGGAGATGCTGGGGAACGTCGCTGGCTCACGCCAGGTCTTTGAACGGTGGATGGAGTGGCAGCCAGAGGAGCAAGCCTGGCATTCCTACATCAACTTTGAGCTCAGATACAAGGAGGTGGACAGAGCACGAAGCATTTATGAGAGATATATCCTTTCCAGAGCCTTGTGACTCCTGACTGGGTTAAGATCTCCATTCTTTATTTCCTTTCCAAGTATTCCGTGTCCAGCAACCTTGCTGTACTCCTTTTCCCTGTGGTGTGCTGAGAATGAGCCAGCAGGAGGTGTTAAAAGCATTTTTAGGGAAAGCCTCCAGATGCAGTGCAGTGGCTGTGGGTCCTGCCATAACAGAGTCTGTTCAACTGCACTGCTCATGCACCCAGCTTTTGTAGCCATCCTTTGTTTTGGGTTTCTCCTCAGATTTTCCCTGACCTGTCGCAGACATCTTTTATGAAAAATCCTTTCCTTAGGATTTTTCCTCCTGAGAAGCCTCAGGAACAAAATGTAAACATTGATTATTTGTTGCTGTAGAATGCAACAGGTGGATCTGTGATTGGCCCATGTTAGATGTTCCTAATTAATGGCAAATCACAGCCCAGCTGGCTGGGACAGAGAGTCCGAGACAGAACCTTTGTTATTCATTCTTTGCTATTCTATTCTTAGCTAGCCTTCTGATGAAACCTTTTCTTCTATTCTTTTAGTATAGTTTTAATGTAAGATATATATAATAAAATAATAAATCAAGTCTTCTGAAACATGGAATCAGACCCTCATCTCTTCCCTCAACCTGAGACCCTTGTGAACACGGTCGCACTGACCCTTATCCCTTTTTAAGTAAGGCACAAAACCTTTTGCATGCTTATACCTATCAGTGTCTTCTTCCCAGCTTCTTCCCCTGTGTGTGCCATGCTGGGAGATGTCCCTGGGAGGAGCCCAGCATGGGATGTGCCACTCAGGCAGAGAGCTGTTTCCTTAACAAGAGCTGTACTCGTCCTGGTTCACCCCGAGGTGAAGAACTGGATCAAGTACGCGCGCTTCGAGGAGAAGCACAGCTACTTTGCCCACGCCAGGAAGGTGTACGAGAGGGCAGTGGAGTTCTTTGGGGAGGAGCACATGGATGAGCACTTGTACGTGGCCTTTGCCAAGTTTGAGGAGAACCAGAAAGAGGTAAGGTCTTCATCTGAGTCGTGCCAGTGTTTCTCCTTGAGTATCAAAGGCATTTAACCTTCACTGCAATACTTGCGGTTCCCAGCACCTTGTGACTGCAGTCTGAGTTAGGGGGACAGTTTTTTGCTCACCTCTAGTTGCCTTTGGTGACATCAATAAAATGTACTCTAAGGGGGATCTGCCAAGACCAAGAGCATTTGCTCAAACCTGTATCCTCACACTGGAGAAGTTCTGAGAGGTTTTGGGTCTGCATGATAGAAAACTGGATTGGTCCAGATGTTTTTCACAGTCTTTGAGGTTCCCAGGCTGTTTTGAAATTAAAGACATTCTGTGAACCCCAAACCACAACCTCTTAAATTGGTTTAAATATTCTAAACCTGTAAATGAATAAGAGATGATGGGGACTGGCATTTTCAGGTTTATTTTTTCCCCCTCAAAGTTTACTCAGCAGAGAGATCTGTGTTAGTCCTGTTCTAAAACAATTGCTTACCTTAGGATGACCCACAGTTCTGTATTCTATTAAATATTCCCAAAAGTTTGTTGAAAAACTGTCAGGGAGGACAGAAATTGCTTTGTAAATATTTTTCTAATTATATTTAATATTTTCAGTTTGAAAGAGTGAGAGTTATCTACAAGTATGCCTTGGATAGAATTCCAAAGCAGGATGCCCAGAATCTCTTCAAGAATTACACCATCTTTGAGAAGAAGTTTGGAGACAGGAGAGGAATTGAGGACATCATTGTCAGCAAGAGGAGATTCCAGTATGAGGAGGAGGTGAAGGTATGTGGGACAGGTACCCTGCAGACTCACTGTACAGCCAGCTGGTGCTTAAGGGACACAAGTATTTTGTGATATCAAGGCTGATGAGTTTCAAGTTACCCTTGAAAATCGGTCCAAAAAACACCAAGGGAATGTTCATTTTAGAGCCAAAATTCTATCCCTGGGGAAGAGAATGGTATCTGCATTCACTGCTTTTTTTGTTTCTGCTTTCTAATCTAGATTGTGCAGGTGAGGGTTTTGGATTGAACTCAAGGCTTGGTACCCTTAAGGATAATGCAGTTTAGCTTGTAGTTACTACTTAAGTTAGGGAATATCCATTTCAGGACACCTCATCAGTGCATAAATACCTTTTTGTGAGAAAACACCTGTGCCACACCTGTTAAAAATGGGAACAAACTCCTAGTGCTAAAATGATTTCAGCATTTATTATAATAAAAAGAAAGACCTAAAGCAAGGGGGCTTGCAGGCAGAGCAGGAGCATTCCCATTGAGGATGCTGCAGTGCCGGTGCTGGGGCTGTTTCAGCAGCCATGTCCCCGAGGTTCCAGCTGGAGCAGCACTGCTTGCCTGGGTCAGATGGCCCTTTTTATCCTGTTTTCTGTCCCTGTGGATTGGTTTCTTTTTGGATCCTTCATTTGCATGAAGGTTTTAGGCACTTGATTGGCGCATTACAGTTCTGTCCAGGCTGGCTCGTTTTGCCTGGGGAGGGGTGCACTTTACTTAGGTTCAACAGTATGTTGAGTATCATAATTCTTATAACTACCCTTTTAACCCCTTTTACAATAACCAAACTAACAGTACACGCTTAACAATTATCAACTATTTTACAAGAGTTTCTAACCTATTTTTAACACACCTGCCTGCTGTTCAGTCCACACTGCACGTTTCATTACTCCTCCTCCCTTCTCACACTTTACTTGGATCGCCTTCATTGGGACAATGCTGAGGGCAAAATAAAAACAAAATTTAAAGCAAGGTCAGTTATAACCCAAAAGCATTTCATCACTCCTCATCCCTTCTCACACTTGGATTGCCTTCATTGAGGCAATGCTGAGGGCATCATAAAAACAAAATTTAAAGCAAAGTCACTTATGACCCAAAAGCTCCACCATCAGCATCCCCAAGACTGACAGTTTTCGTTAACATTCCAGTGATCCGTTTTAAAGGGGAAATTTAAAGGGGAATTTACTTATCTAAGCAAAGGATGAGGCTCTGTTTGTTGTAGTGACTGCAGTTTGTTTGCTGTTGCCCCTGTCCCCTGTCTCTGGAAGGCAAACCCCCACAACTACGACGCGTGGTTCGATTACCTGCGGCTGGTGGAGAGCGACACGGACGCCGAGACCGTGCGCGAGGTGTACGAGAGAGCCATTGCCAACGTGCCCCCCATCCAGGAGAAACGCCACTGGAAGAGGTACATCTACCTCTGGATTAACTATGCACTCTATGAGGAGCTGGAGGCAAAGGCAAGTAGTGACAATATGGGGTTTCCCTTTCCTTATAGGAAATAGCTGCTGGTGTTTTAATAGGTAAATCAAGAGCTAAGTATTGTCAGTGTTACTAGTTTTGTGTAGCATGGTACAGGATTTACTGTTTAAATACAGGGGATTTTTCCTCTTCCAGTTTTCTCTCCTGCCATAAGGGAGGTGTGAGAAATAGCTACTCGCTTTTCATTGTTTAGGAAGGTTCATTAAACCTTATCAAAAATACAACAGAAGACTGAATAAAGAAGAAAGGTTACAGCGCTGGGAGCTAAAGATTTTCCCTGCCATGTGCTCACCCACACAATGGAAGTTTTTCCTTTTTAAGCCTTTAACCCCTCCCAAAGTTCTGTCCATCAACCCCTTCTTCCCTGTCCAGGGGTGGAGATCTGTTCCTCAAATCCTGATTGGAGGTCAGATGTCACCATAGTGACAAGCCAGCCCTCCCAGATGTTCCAACTCTAGTTGTCCCTTGATAACCACAGGAGGGGGTACAACATAACTATAATCTATAAACTTTTCTTAACCTATAACCTATAAACTTTTCTTAACCTATATAAATGATATTTGTCCATTAATCGTGAGAGTCAGTCATTGCATTACTCATCTATCACAGAGGGGAAAAAACAAACTTGTTTTACCCCAATTCATTCAGAAACACACTGATAACAAAAGCAGGAGTGGGGATTTCTGGTGGCCCTGGCTGAACTGCCCATGGCAGACTGTTACGTGAACTTGTGAAATAGTTTTATAGTTAACAAAAGCTGTTTGTGAGGCAGCCACATTGTTGCTATTGTGACCTTAGAGGCTGTACAAGTATTTATTGGAACATTAGAGCTGCTCTAAGTATGAAACACTGTTCAGTGTCTGTTAAAGGAAAAGACATATTTTTCCTCCCACAACTGGGACACTCCTTGTTTTATTGCCAGCTTCCTAGCACTGAACCTTGTTTTGAAAAGGTGAGTCTTGTTGATTCAGAAGCTACCACCTTTGAATTGTGCAAACTAAGTAGATAAGCACTGCTGATTCTAACCAGCTTGACTGAGATACTGTTCTGCAGTTTTGCAGTCACTGCAAGATTCAAATTCAGCATGATCTCAGCATTAACAAAGTGTTTCACATGCTGCCTGTTCTTACAGGATGCAGAGAGAACCAGACAGGTGTACCAGGCATGCCTTGAGCTCCTGCCTCACAAGAAGGTATGGTTCCTCCATCAGTCTGGCTTGAGTTTTGGGGTAAAATGCCCTAGCTAAGATCCTTTAGATCTCTTCCCCCCCTTATATTCAGGAATGTAAGCAGCTCCAAACGGCTGGATTGTGGGTTCATGAAGACTTTGCTTAAAACTTCAATTATCCCTTCCAGTTTCTCAAAACATCCACCTTCCAAAATGGTTTTCCAGTGGGGCCTCCATGGTCATCACCCCTGAGGCACCTGCGTTTGACAAAACAGCTTTCAGGTCTGTCTTCCCCATTACAATCGGTCTTCAAGGCCGATGGATTGGGGCTTTGTGGGGATTTTTTTGCTTGTGAACTCTAAAATATCCCTGTGGCCAAACCTTTACAACTGCATTGACTTGGAATGTCAGAAAATCCATGTTCATGTTCTTTTTCTAGTTTGTTATTTATTATGTCATCTGAGTGTCAGATTAATCTCTAGTTATTGAGAGCTGATTGGCTAATAATTGATTTTGCAATAGCTTATGTCTTGCCCTTTGATGATTGGTTTAAAAACTATTTTCTGTGGTTTGAAAGACATCTGTCCTGGCCATTTTTTGCTTTCACCCCAATATATTGTCCTGTCCTAGGAGTAGATAATGAACCCTAAACCTTTCAGCAGGAAAACACTGAGATCAAATGAGATTACCTCAAATGAGTTACCTGCAGTAACAGTCATGTCTTGTATAGAAAGAATGCTTATTTTTTTAAGCAACATGTACAGTATTACATACTGACTTTCCAGCCTAAATAGCACTTTGTTCTTTTTCTTCCAGTTTACATTTGCTAAAATGTGGCTGCTGTATGCACAGTTTGAAATTCGACAGAAGAACCTCCCCCTTGCCAGAAGGGCTTTGGTAAGCTTTTGTCAGAGCCATAATTGACTTCACTAATAGTAACACAGGAACGGCATTAAAAGATCTTAAATTGTCCTTTTTAAGTTGCTGATTTAATCCACTTAAAATAAAGCATCCAAGAAGTCTGCAGGGGCCAGCATTTACTGTCATGTATGATTTAAAAAGAAATGTAGCTTGTTCTGATGAATTAGCCCCGGGCAGAAACGACAAAGTGCTGCTCTGAATGCAGAGCACCCACATCAGCTCAGTGCTCTTACAAGTTCTTAGCTGCTGCTGATGGCTTGCAGTGATACTTGCTCTAACAATAGTGTTTTAAAAAGCGTTGTAGATGAATGGGAGGTTTGCCTCTAGGAAATTAGGACCTGCCAAACTGTGTGCCAGTCAGAGCTGCTGACAGAAGCAATCCCAGGGATTTCAGGCAGGCTCAGGAGCTGCTGAGCAGGTTCACTCTGAATGTCAGCACGAGGGGACAGCAGGGTGTGATGGGGCAGCAAGAAATGGCATCTTTTGAAATGAAAAACTTCCTTTCCTTTCAGTTCAGATATTCTTAGTAAGCTCAGGGATAGCATCAGGCATTTTGAGAGAAAGCCAGTGCTGGTAGCAGTTGGGGTGGTTTGACTTTCAAGAGCAAACTGATGGAGTTTCCACCCAAACAGTGATGGAGGGACACGGAGAAGAACTGAGCACATTCTGAAATACTAGTGACATCTGCAGAGCTGGAGGCCCATAACAGTGACCAAACTGATAATCCCAAGTGATGGTTTCCTCCATTTTTCATAAATTCCAAGGTACTAAACATGTAGGAACATTGTGCAGAATTGTGGTGAGGGAATTCCTCTCAAATTACCTCACACTGGCTTGAGGGAGCAGAAACCACATTCTCTATAGAAGTGACTCCAAGGCCAAGTTCACTATAGCCTGTCTCAGGTATAGCCCATTCTTAACTCTTGTTTTAAGTGTTTCCCAGACTGGGAATCCAGAATTGCCTCTCCCAGCTTGGCTCAGGATAGACAGTTTTCTTCAGAGACTGAGGTGCATCAGAAAGAAGGTACTTTGTAAAGACATTATTCTCCACCTCTCCAGCCATTCTCTGTGCCAGGAGGAGCAGTGTGGGGCCACAGTTTGTTTGGTGTCACTTGTTTTATGAGATGCTTGGGAACTGCTTACCTGGCAGGCTGGTACAGGCTGGTACTGTGCAGAAAAACAAGTTGTAGTTCAAACACTTAAAAAATCAAGTGGGGATTTTATTTTCCTGCAATATCACTGAGAGTTTTCTCTTTTGGTTGTTTTTTTTTTTTTATGCACAACAGGGGACATCCATAGGAAAATGCCCAAAAAACAAACTGTTTAAGGGCTACATTGAGCTGGAGTTACAGCTGCGTGAATTTGACCGTTGCCGAAAATTGTATGAAAAATTCCTGGAGTTTGCACCGGAAAACTGCACGTCCTGGATTAAGTTTGCTGAGCTGGAGACCATCCTTGGGGACATTGACCGTGCCAGGGCCATCTATGAGCTGGCTATTGGCCAGCCCAGGCTGGACATGCCCGAGGTGAGCAGGGGGGGACTCAGTTAAGGTATTTATTGCACAGTGTGGCTGATGAACGTGTTGTTACCACAAACACCAGAGGTTTATGTCCAAAAAAGGAGACAGAGGAGTCCTTTTACTTCATTTGAATAAAGATGGGGCATTCCCCAGGGATTTCTCCAATTTTTGGAGGACACAGCCTCCCTTTTTATCCCAATTTCCTGGCCATATTTCTCTTCTCTCTTTCCACATTGAGAGGTTCAGGCTTCCCGATACGCCTGATCCCAAAGATTTCCCTCTAATGTATAACCCTCCCTTTTAATTTTTAATTCTTATGGAATTTAGGGGTTTTTCTTCCCCATTGTTTCTTTCATCTTTCAATGTCTAATTTCGTTTATCAGCAAACCTAAAATTTATTTATAAAAGCAAATATCTTTTTCCAATCCTTCCCATTGTTTCTTTCATCTCCCAATGCTAATTTTACCTACCAGCAGACCCACGGCTTGTTTGTAAAGACAAATCCCCTATTCCTCTCAATGTCAATAATCCACCAGATGAAACATGAAGTGAAAGTGAGTGGTTAAAGGGCACCAGGTTTGGTGCTGCTCAGCCCTAATCCCAGCCTGTGCTGCCAAACCATCTGATCCCTAACCTTTTCTTGTGGTATTTTCAGAGTTCCCCATCATTGGGAAGGAATGATTGAATCTGACTCCATGTTCTTAGAAGGCTCATTTATTATTATATTAGATTATATTATAAAATGCTATACTAAATTATACTAAAGAATAGAGAAAGGATACTTAGAGAAGGCTAAAAGGTTAAGAATGAATCTTGTGACTCTCTCTCCAGAGTCTGACACAGCCTGGACATCGTTGGTCATTAAGTTAAACCAATTCCCATGAAACCAATGAAATAATGACCAGTTGGTAAACAATGTCCAAACCACATTCCAAAGCAGCAAAACACAGCAGAAGCAATGAGATAATTATTGTTTTCATTTTTTTCCCCTGAGGCTTCTCAGCTTCCCAGGAGAAGAAATCCTGGTGAGGGGATTTTTCAGAAAATACGACGGTGACATTTTCTCAGGGAAATTTTACCTTTATCTGTTCTTTTCCCCTGCCAGTGCACTAAGGAATGGCCATGATAAGAGGCTTCTCTGTTGCAGGTGCTTTGGAAATCCTACATTGACTTTGAGATTGAGCAAGAGGAGTATGAGAAGACCAGGAACCTTTACCGGCGGTTGCTGCAGCGCACACAGCACGTCAAGGTGTGTATGGGCACCCAGGACAGGGGAAGCCTGAGCTGCCTGGGCTCACATCAGCCCAGGTTCAGGCTCTAAAGGGGGGAGGGAAATTCCTGAATTCCATACAACAACAGGCCTATCTCAGGCGAAAGAAGCTTTTCCAAGCAGCCCTCTTCGCTGAGCAGCTTTGGTTGCTAAAACCTTACAAGGAAAACTGTGATTTTCCAGTGTTGCTTGGTGCTGTCATTGACAAAATTCACACAGATTTCTCATCTGTGAGAAACAGCCACAAGAAATTGATCCACATGTGTCACTCTTGTGCTGAGAATGACACAGGAACAGGTGAGAGGCAGTATTGTAGAGAGAGAAAGAGAAGGCTTTATTAAAGAGAACCACATGGTTTTATAGAGTGATAAGATAGATTCAGATTGTTTGATTGGCAAACTAACAAAAACACCTTCCTCATACACCATCCTTGAGGAGAACAGAAAGACAAAGTAGAAAAACACTACCTGCAGATTGTTCATACTTAACAAGTTATCACATCCTTACAACTCCCTAAAAGTTCTCACAAGCCCCTGTGAGAAACTCTTGCTGTTTCTCTCTCTCTCTGTCTCATGGCATCCACACACATGCCTTACATGGATGCTGTGTCCTGTCACAGGCATCTTTTATGAAAAATCCTTTCCTTAGGATTTTTCCTCCTGAGAAGATGAGAGGCCTCAGGAACAAAATGTAAACAATGGTTATCTGCTGCTGTGGAATGCAACATGTGGATCTTTGATTGGCCCATGTTGGTTGTTTCTAATTAATGGCCAATCACAGTCAGCTGGCTTGGACTTTCTGTCCGAGACACAAACCTTTGTTATCATTCCTTCTTTTTCTATTCTTAGCTGGCCTTCTGATGAAATCCTTTCTTCTATTCCTTTAGTATAGTTCTAATATAATATATATTATAAAGTAGTAAATCAAGCCTTCTGAAACATGGGACCAGATCCTCATCTCTTCCCTCATCCTTGGACTCCTGTGAACACCGTCACCGAGTCCTGCTGAAGCGGGGCGAATCTTGCGTGAAAAAAATTATTTTCTGGGCACCTGCTGGCATTGATCTTTGCTTTTCTATTTTTTATTGCTGCTTTGTTGTGTTTGGCCTGTGCCCTGCGCGTGGTGGCGCAGAGCAGAGGCTGGAGCTGTGTTTGCGTGTGCTGTGCCGCAGGTGTGGATCAGCCTGGCGCAGTTTGAGCTGTCGGCGGGGCAGGGCGAGCGGCTGCAGCGCTGCCGGCAGGTCTACGAGGAGGCCAACAAGGCCATGCGCAGCTGCGAGGAGAAGGAGGAGAGGGTCATGCTGCTCGAGTCCTGGAGGGGCTTCGAGGAGGAGTTTGGCACTGATGCCACCAGGGAGAGGATAGATAAACTGATGCCTGAGAAAATAAAGAAGAGGAGGAAGCTGCAGGCCGAAGATGGGGTAAGGAAAAATGGTGGCAGTCGGGGCTGCGAGCCCTCGGTGGCTTTGTGCACATGTGCAAACATGGGCTTTAATTTTCTGTTATTTCTCTGATATCACCCTGACTTTTTAGGATTTTCTAAGCCTTCTGATGTTTACATTGTTGTAACAAACTTTCTCACGCACTTTCTGTAAAGACCTTATTGTTTTTGTTAGGAAAATTAATCCACAAACATCAGAGGTTTATGTCCAAAAAGGAGACAGAGGAGTCCTTTCTGGCTTTATTCAAATAAAGAGAGAGGCCATGGGGCATTCCCCTGGGATCTCTCCAATTTCTGGAGGACACAGCCTCCTTTTTATCCCAATTTCCCAGCCACATTTCCCTTCTCTCTTTCCCCATTGGCTGAGGTACTTGAGAGGTACAGACTTCCTGCAATGCCTGATCCCAAAGATTTCCCTCTAATGTACAACCCTCCCTTTTAATTTTAAATTCTTACAGAATTTAGGGGTTTTTCTTCGCCATTGTTTCTTTCATCTTTCAGTGTCTTACTTCGTTTATCAGCAAACCTAAAGTTTATTTGTAAAATCAAATATCTTTTTCCATTCATCAATCAGTGGAATCCTTCCCATTGTTTCTTTTCTCTCCCAGTGCTAGTTTTATCTACCAGCAGACCCGTGGCTTGTTTGTAAAGACAAATCTGCTATTCCTCTCATTTTGCATTCTTTTATAGAAGAGGAGAAATTTGATGGACTGTTGGTTTGTCCAGTGTCATTGGAGAGGTGGCACTTTCACCCTGCAATCCACTGTCACTTTTGGAAATCTATAAATGTTGGAGTCAGAAATTAAACTTCCCTTTTGTCACCTTGAGAACAGGTTTTTTCGTGTCCTACAGTGACACTCTAATTTCTCTTTCTTGTTAGAAGCACCTCCTAATGGCCAGTGTTAACATGCAAATTAAACTCACTTTGTGGTATTTTTCTCTCTAGTCTGATGCTGGATGGGAGGAGTACTATGATTACATTTTCCCAGAAGACACTGCCAATCAGCCCAACCTCAAACTCCTGGCTATGGCAAAGCTCTGGAAGAAGCAGCAGCAGGAGAGCGAAGCTGCAGCCATGGATCCTGACAAGGACATTGATGAGAGCCAGACTTAATGCCTTGCTTTTCCCCACCCCTTTCTGGGGCCATTGTACAGTATTTTCATCGGTGATAAATAAATGTATTTGGAGAGTTTTAGTATTACTGACTTGAGATGGGTTTTGTGTGGAAGAAGAGCACCATCTTGGGGTGGATTCCCTTTAACAATCCTGCAGGTGTCCATCAGTTAAAGGGCTCTGCAGCTGGCACCAGTGACAGGAGAACTGGGAGAACCAGGCAGTGACTTCACTTTCAGCACAAGGACCTGTCCAAGGCTCCCACAGCCTCTCCCAGCACTGTGCCAGGGCAGCCAACCTTGAGTGAGAGAGAGGTCTCCAGCCATCATCCCTGATGAATTCTCCAGTAATTCCGTTAAATTCAGTCTGTGTTTGAGCACTTCCATGTGCTGGCAGACCCCAGCTGAGCTGTGTCACTGCTCTGGGCTGGGCATCACTGTCCTGTCCAGATCTGACCTGTCCAGCTGTGGCCAGAGCAGCTTTTTTCTGCCCCACCTGCACCTCTAATAACACGTGCTTCCCCTCCCCTGCCCTCTCATCTCTGAGTGTTTCTGCTGACCCACACCCCATTACATTGTAAATCCCATTTCTGTTTTGCCTCTTTCAATACCTGCCCCCTTGCTTTTCACACTTGATTTTGATGTTTCCCTCTGTCCTACTCCCTATCTCTGCTTTTTAATTTCATTTAATTGAATTTGTTACAGATTTTTCAGTGGTGCTAAGATTGTTTTCTTGTGTATATTTTGGTGAGGTTTTTTTTGGGTGGCTTTTATTTTGTGTGTGTGGTGAGAGGTTTGTTTGTTTCTTTGTTTTTGTATTGTTTCATTCTCTGAGCACTGCATTTCCCAGGAATTCCTTCCTTTTTAGAAGGTGGAACCTTGCCTCTTTTTTTGCCAGCTTTGCTGCATACTGTGTCAGTTGCTGGTATTATCTCTCTTGATAAGGCCAGTAGTGAGGTTGTCAGCAGGGGCTCAGGTGAGCATCTTGTCTGTGTCAGCACAGAGAGCTTTAGCAGCTCTCCAGAAAGCAGCAGGGCTGCAAGGCACAGGGTCTTGCCCGGGAAGAGCCATTGTTAAAAAAACAGAGTTAAAAAACCAGACTTTTGGATTTTCAAGCTGGGTTTATTGTCACGGGGTGGTTTTTTGTAAGAACAGGATTTGGATTTTTTTTGCCTTTTCAAACCCTGAAACTCCTGTGAGGAGTGATCTGGACTGACACCCTGAATGCAGCACTTCCAGGAGTAAAACTATTCCCCCTTTGGAGCACTAGTGACACTTGGGGGTTTAATGGATTTTTCTCCTTCCACGGCCGTGATCCCACCCCATTTCTCTCCCTCTGCCCTCCCATTACAAGCCCATCTTGAAAAGGGCAAACAGGAGGTTTTTATTCCATAACAAGTAAAACAAAACCTATCTGCTCATGTGACTTCTGAGTGGTTCCAGGGTTGAAGCATTACCTCAGGAGGAATAATGGACACAGATTCCTGCCCTGTTTCCCTCGGAATGTGTGAGGCACCTGTGGACCAGAAACTCTGTGCTAGAGATGTCACAACTCTCCAGGAGCACTTGCCCATGTAACTCACGCCTCTGTTACACCCAGCATGAACCTGAAGTGTTCTTTGAACAATTTCAGCATTAATCTTTTCCACACTTCCAAGCCCAACAGTGGGGGCTCAGTTTTCCAGGGATCTACAGCAACAGCTTTCCCTCACATTGCTGAACTGAAGGAGGAAGGAATTCTTCACTGTGAAGGTGAGGAGGCCCTGGCACAGGATGCCCAGAGAAGCTGTGGCTGCCCCTGGATCCCTGGAACTGTCCAAGGCCAGGTTGAAGGGGGCTTGGAGCACCCTGGGATAGTGGAAAGTGTCCATATCAGGGGTGGCACTGGAAGAGTTTTAAGGTCCCTTCCCACCCAAACCATTCTGGGCTTCTCTCAGTGCTTTGTGCCCTGCTGCCTGACTCCCAATATCCTCTGTCCCCTCTGAGTTTGTGCTCTAACAGGTGCTGAGATATTCCTGCCCATTTGATTTTTGTCCATTTGCCTCCCTCCTGCAGAGCTGCTGTTCCCACGTTTAACTTCTGAAACCCCAGTGCCCTCCTGGCCCGTGCCTGGCCTGCCTGGATTTATCACCGGGCTGGGTGGAAGAGAAACATTCCTGCTGGAAAGGCTTCTGGCAGGGAGAGGGGAAGGGGAACACCCACCCCACTGGGGAAATGGCACCCCAAGGTTTAACCCCTGCAGCAGCCTGATACCTGAGGGGCTTTGGGAGAATGGCACGCTTTTAGATCTTGCAAAAATCAAGATTTTTGCAAAAATCAGGTTTTCATGTGGAAGAGGGAACACAGAGTGTGGATTTGTGTAGTGGAAAGGCGATCAGCTCGCCTGCTACCTGGTCCACAGGGTGGGCAATGGAAAGACATTGGGATTTAGGATGCATTTATTCTGGGACAGCTATTTCAAACCAGATTTGTACATAGAGTTGCTTGTTTAAGAGAGGGCTGACTCCATCACTAAGATTTTATGCTCTGGAACTTGTGTGGCACAACTTTAACTGTCCCTGTCTCCCACCAACTGAGTAACAGCTGCTGCTGTGCTGGGGTCTGGAAATCAGTGACTTCACAGGCTGCAGGCTACCCTTGGGTTTTTAGGGAGCATATTTTTAATGTCCTAACTCTGTTCTGCACGGTATCTTTTGTGAAGCTGCCTTTTCACCTGGTTTTTTTTTATGAAAAATATCCTTCTTCGTGAAGGATTTAAAGTGTTTGTGCTCGTTCCACTTCTGTAGATACCATCAGTCAATAAAATGCTGCACTTGAAAGAAGATAAATGCTTGTCTGTGCTTGGAAGTTATGTTCTATTAGTGGATGGTTTATCTGCTGCTACAAGAGCTCAGGAGGGAGATAAATCTGAGCACCAGGATGGAATATCCTTCCTCAGTGGGAGCTGAGCCCTGTGCAGGTGGGAGGTGAGGGCTCCTGTCACTCTGTTGGTGGCAATTTGAGGGCAATTTGAGCTGTTTCCTCCTACCTGTGCCACAGGCACAAGGGTGGGCAAATCCCTGGTGGACACAAGGATGTCCAGGGAAAGAGGAGGGGCTCAGGCCCTTGAATAGAAATGGGGAAAAATCTGAGCTGTTTCATGGGAATGTAAGTAAATTGGCTGAACGTGTAACATTTGAAGAGACAAATTGAGGGTAGCATGGGTGGGAGTGGTGCCATGGCTGTTGGGGGAGAATTCCCAAGAAGTCACGTTCCAGAGAGGGGAAGATCAGGGATTTCTTTTTGCTCCTGGCTATGATACAGAAAATGTAACATCTCTATTAATGGTCTGTAGCAGTTTTGCAGTTCCCAGCATTACTCTGTGAAGTGGGTTCAGAGAATGCCTTTTGGGAGTTAGGTGTATCCATTTGGATGACATTGGAAAATACTGATTTTCATGGAGAGAGTAAGGGCCTGGGGCAGCAGCTGTGGCATGGGATCTGGATCCAGAGGCTGTAGCAAATGTCTCTGCTCTCTCCATGAATGTCCATGTAGGGCTCAGCTAAGGCTGGCTCTGCCCAGGATGATTTTTGATTCTTCCCATTTGGGGGAGGCTGGGAGTGGTGGAATCTGTCTGTTTTGTGAGGAATTTGCACCCAGTGAGAGGCAGCCAGTAAGGAAGGGAAGAGGGAGAGTTTTATGAGGTTTCTCAGGAAAGTGACATGGTGACATCTGAAAAGAATAGAAACCTTTGAGAGCATTATGGATAGCTATGGAATTCAAATTGGGAATGTTCTGTGCATTTTTCATATCCCTGCCAGGAGGAGTATAGCAGATCTAATGTTTAATGCATGGACAGTAATAGAAGGCTGAACTGATCTCCACAAGCCTGTTTGTTCCATTACTGTCCAGAAGGAAATAAATTAGATTCTATTAAGTTCTAAACTCCATTTTATGCTATTTGGACCCAGATGCTGCAGAGGGAGAGGTCAGAAGAAGGAAAGCTGAGTTTTAGAGGGTTGATGTTTGGGTGGCATCAACATAACACGCCCAAGGTTCAGCTTAGTTAAAACCAACACCCAGTGAGTGCTCTCTCCTTTGGGAGTGTGCACAGGAACCTTAGGCTGAGCTCAAAAGCTAAAGGTCCCCAAGAAGAGCCATTTTATTCATAAGAGGATTTTACATTTGGTTGGACTGATGTGCTTGGTGCCCAGCATGCTCCAAGTCCCAGAACTTGAATTATGGGAACATTTTGGAGACAAATGACTGTGCTGCTCAGTCTTTAGAGAGGGTGGTAGAACAAACCTGGGTTTTCTTGTTGGATGTTGTGACTGAGACTGTTGAGAAGAGTTTGCAGAGGTGTCTGTGGAGTTCTGATCTCAGAACGGGCATCAACTTGCACAAAAAGACCAGAGGAGATTTTGGACAGCTTGGGGTATTTAAAGCATCAGCTTCTATGCCAGCCTCTGGACAGACAGAGGATCTTCTCCAAGATAAGGAAATCACCCTTTATACACACTTGTCTGCCCCATTTTAATCTTTCTTTCCCAGTTATGTAAATAGCACCAGACTAATATTCCCTGTGTACCACTGGTAAGCTGATTCGCTCGCTCCACTTTATCAGACACAAAAGCACTGCAGGGCTGGTTTGTAAATTGAGTTGGATTTTTTTTTTTTTTACATCTGTGTTATTCCAAGCTCTTATGTAAATACTTGGAAAGCAATTTCTATATATACTCAGTTTGTTATGCAACTACTCTGTGCAGTGATGCCAAAGGGATTTAATTTTCTTATCGGTGGTTTTTAGAAGAAGTGATCAAGCATTCTTTCTGTGGAAGGCTCAGGGAATCACAAAGTGAAAACCAATAATAAATGGCAGAAAACAAGGGCAACTACAAAATTAAAAAGAGGGGGAAAAAAATAAATGTTCCTGAGTTACAGAACTATTTAGGGGGGCTTTCACTGAAGGCCTGATTATTGCTCCAGTGTGAGTTGCCTTTGTTCTTTATGGAAATTATTGAATGATTCAATCCTTACACCTGTGTTCCAGCCCTGTGTGTGTGCTATTGATGAAACATCTTAGAGCAGATGTTGCTGGGCTGGCCACTGCTGACCACTGCTGGCCACTGCTCTCCCAAAAACCTCTTGGAAACCTGAAAACTCCTTGACATAAAAATTGATTTTTAACTGAAACCGATTTAATTTTGCCATGAATTAATGTGTTACATGCTGAGAAGAGAACACTGAGGGAAAAAAAGAAGGCTGAAGCTCCTGAGGCTGTTGTAGCAAAGCTCCTGGAGTCCCAGAGGGCTTTTCTGCCCATCTTACAGCCATCCCTAGAAAGCCACTGGAGAAACTCAGTCCTGATTCCCAGCAGGCTCCTGTGACAGAGAGCTCCCTCCCTGCATCCCGAGCTCACAGCTGCTGCTGAGGGACATGGCTGGGGGACAGCTGGGCCTTGGCTCCCCATGAGCTTCAGGCTCAGTTCTGGGACCTTACTATGGACAAGGAGATGATGAGGAGATGCTTCCACCAGGAGCTGGGCTTTGGCCACCAGCTGATTTAGTTTAGCATCCTCTGTTGGGTTTGCACAGCTCTGGGAGCCCAAAGTCCAACACATTGTGATAGATGAGTAATGCAATGACTGACTCTCACAATTAACGGACAAATATAATTTATATAGGTTAAGAAAAGTTTTATAGATTAATAGTTATGTTGTACCCCATCGTGTGGTTATCAAGGGACATCTGGGGTTGGGACATCAGGATTTGAGGAAGAGATCTCCACCCCTGGACAGTAAAGAAGGGGTTGATGGACAGAACTTCGGGAGGGGTTAAAGAGTTAAAAGGAAAAACCTCCATTGTGTGGGTGAGCACATGGAGGGGAAAATCTTTTGCTCCCAGCACTGTAACCTTTTTTCTTTATTCAGTCTTCTGTTGTATTTTTGATAAGGTTTAATGAACCTTCCTAAACTATGAAAAGTGAGTAGCTATTTCTCACAACATCATTTGCTTAATCCTTTGGAAGTCAAAGCAAACACATACTAAGTGGATTTTAGAAATAAAAGTCTGAGTTTTACACATTTCTCTTTTCAAAGTAACCATGCAAGCTGGAGGTTAAACTGCAGCAAAACCTGGGTGTTTTTTGTCCCCAGAAGGTGTGAAAAACACCAATCACTTGTTTTTAAATTTTTAAAAGTTTAAAAATAATAAAATGGTAATAAAAATAGTAATACAATTAGAGTAATAATAATTTGGACAAATTGAATTAGGACAATATGAGACAATAGAGACAAAGAGTTACGCATGTCCAGGTACCTTTTTCTGGGCAGCACAATCCCAAAAAATGACACACGTTAACAGAGGATTAACCCTTAAAAACAGTAACCTGATGCATATTCATACACCTCATACATGATCCATAAATTCCATTCAAAGACAGGATTCTGTCTGGTCAGTGTCAGCTTCTTCCTCCTAATCCTAAACAGGATTCAAGCCTGAGCGAGGCAGGAAGAAGTTCATTTCTTCTGATAATGGAGCAATAAATTCTCTTTCTCTGAAATATTTAGGTGTCCTATAGCTGCTATCTCACTGCGAGTCCTTTCTTTAGAAAAAAGTATCCTACATAGCACAGTTTCTATTTTAACATTTTGTTATAACCTAAAACTATATTTAACACAGTACTTAAGAGAATCAATACAGCATAACTTTCTAACACAACACATATAATATTCATTTCAATATTTGCGAAAAGCCAATCACAAAAAACGCATTTTTCACAAAGGGATGGGAAGAAGACAGAACTGCATCTCTTGTGCTCTGGAGTGGTCCTGCTGATTTGGCTCGTGGCTGCCGTGTCCTGCAAGAGCAGCAGAGCTGATGCAGGGGCTCTTGGGCATTAACCAGGGAGATTATCCAGCAGCTGCTCCATCTGCGCGCGCCTCCGCTGGGAATGACGCTGTCACTCCACGTCACCCACCCAGGCTTCTTCCCTCTCTTCATCAGCCATGGCCTCATCCAAATGCCATCATATAAAGCTGGGGGGGCAGGGGGTGCTTGTGGGGTTGGTTTATGGCTGTCTAGAACCCAACTGGCTTATTTCCTGGTTTACATAATGTTTAGAGGCCCAGGACAATCTCTGCAAATTCAGATGTGTCTAAGTTGCCATGGGCTGTGGGCAGGAAATAAATTTGCCTGTTTGTTCTCAAGGCTGATGTGAATTTCATTTAAAGGGGAGCTAAAATGATTTATTTTTAACTTCACTGCTGAGTTAACAGTTGGACTCTATGGTCTTAGATGTCTTTTCCAATTTAAGTGGTTTCCTAACTATAATTTTCTGTATTTGGAGGAGAAATACATTGCCCTTTTACATCTTAAAAACACTGCTCCTTCTGCATTTTGCTCTGTTTCAGTAATATAAATAATGGCATTAATTTAATTTTGTATTAATTTTCTCATGCATGAAATGAAATCCAGTTCCCTTGTTAATCCAGCAATCTAGGCAAACACAGTATAGGACCATTACAGGAGAACACTTAATCCCCCCTCTTGTTTCTCTCTAAGGTGCTTTTGACGATTTTAAGGGTGAAATGAGAGTGTTTCTCTGCAGACAAGGCCAGGAATTACCCTTCCACCTTTACTACCCAATGTAAGTTGTTAATGTGCTGCTGATACACATCCAGCAGTTGGTGGTGGTTTCTCTCTGTACAATTTTTGTGACTGTTGTGTGCTATTGAATTTTGTCAGGATAAAATTTGGCAGAGGAGCTGTGAGCCCAGTGGCAATCCTGACCTTTCCCAAGGTGGCTGCTGCTCCATGTTTAAATAAGAACCAAATACAGAGACCCTGGGGTTGGGCTGAGCTGGAGCAGAATTAAGGCTCTGTATCGAAGTGTCACCATGGTATTTTCTGAAAAATCTTCTTTGCCGAGGATTTTTCTCCTGAGAAGCTGAGAAGCTTCAGAAAAAGAAATGTCAGCAATAATTACGGGATTGCTTGGAATGTGGTCTGGAGGTTGCTTACCAACAGGTGCATCTTTGATTGGTTCCATGTCAATTGTTTTTACTTAACGACCAATCCCAGCCCAGCTGTGTCAAGACTCTGATCTGTCACAGGTTTTTACTATTCATTCTTGCTTAGCCTTCTGATGTATCCTTTTTCTTTCTTTAGAATAGTTTTAGTATATTATATAAATGATTATATATATCATTTCTAGAATAGAATAGAATAGAATATATAAAATAGAATAGAATATATGAAATATAAAATACATAATAGAATAGAAAAAATATAATATAATATAATATAATATAATATAATATAATATAATAAGTATATAAAATATAAAATATATACAATATATAATATATATAATACAATATATAGTATATAGTGTATAATATATAACATATAACATATAATATCAGCCTTCTGAGAACATGGAGTCAAATTCTCATCTCTCACCTTGTCCTGGGGACCTCACAACCCCACATTGCAGGTCTTACCCACTTGCTGGTGCCTTCTGTAGCTCTGAAACTCCAAAATCCACAGCCTTCATTAGCTCTGCAGAAGCCAGTTTGATTCCATGGGGGTGCCCCCCTGAAGATGTCTGCTGGCCCTGGAATGATTTATGGCCATGCTGGATTTGGGGTGCCTGTGGTGAAGCAGCTGAGAGATGCAGTAGATCACAGAGTCTGGCCAGGCTGGTGAGGTGTCCCAGCAGAGCATCCATGACCACTTTAGGAGCTGTTGACCTGTGGTGTGCCCAGGCCTGCTGCACCCTGCTCCTCTGAGAAATGGGGGAGAGAGGGGAAGGGATGGCCAGCTGCAGCTGCATGGCCACCCAGAACTATCCCCACCCCACATCCAAAGCACATAAGAGGAAAACTACACCCCAGCCAAACCTGGGACAATCACAGGGAGCATCTCATGGAATATTTTGTCTGTTTTATTGCTGCATGCACTGGGAGCCTGAGCTGCCATTTTTATAGAAATGCTAGAATTTATCATTTCTTAAATCTCCTGCGAAGACATTTTTATTGCCTTTGGTGTTTTGTCCTTCTCTTTTCTTTGTGCATAACTAATGAAACCTCTCAGAAACAGCAGCAGGAGAGAGAGAAGACCAGAACAAAGTCAGCAAGACACATCCTGTGGCAAGGGTGACCCCAGCCCAGCAGGAGCAGGTGTCACTCAGGGAGGACACTCGCACAGAGCCCCAGGAATGTGCCTCCCTCTTTGCAGGGAAGCAGAACCTGGAGCCTGTGGAGAATGGCCTGGGATGTGCCAGAGGGTGAATGATGACAGTGCTGTTAATTCTGGGCTGGCAGCAGGGCTGGGGAGGTGCCCTCACCCTGACATCACCCTCTGCAGCAGCTCCCAAACCCTGAGTTCCAGGCACCACGTGGGCTGTCCTTAAGATGCTTAGTGGGGTTTGGGGTTTTTTTCCCTTCTCTTCCTGACTCAAAACTTTGCTTCTAGGTGTCTGGGCAGAGAGCTCAAGGACCTCCCACTTCCCTGGGAAGGGAGCTGAAAAGCACCTGTACATTCAGCATGTGTCAGGCTGTCTTCTCAGGCTCACAAATAATGAATTGTGTGGATTTGAGGCTTCCTCTTGAATCATAACACCTAAACCTGGGCACTCAAAATGTAATTTAAAATTTGAAGATCATCCTTGCTCCCATCTAATTTTAGATGTTAAACTTGTTCCCACCTGCTCTCTAAAACGAGTGGAGGTGCCTGAGTGGGTCTCTCCTCTGCTGACTCCAGAGCAAGGCTCAGGGTGGGCTGCTCCTGACACCCCTGGAAGAAGGTGCCATGATCTCAGGAAGTAAAGGAGAGCTGTGTATTTTAATCTCTTTTAAAAGCCTGTCACCTCCCCAAAGTGCATGAAGGCAGACCATCTTCCTTTTTCCTTGTTTTTTGCTAATGATGCCTGTGTATTTTCACTTACTGGTTCCCTCACTGGGCTTCAGTTCTGCCAGATGACTCATGTCAAAAGCTCAGAAAGCCTGCAGTAAACAGCCTACTGTTCATCAGAGCAATTTGGGAGCTCCTTCTGGGAATATTGCTCATGTTCCAGCCCCAGGGGGTGTTACAGTACTGCTGCTTTCAAAATCATTGGAAATCCTTGGGTGCTCTACATTTTTGTTCCTCAGATGTCTAAGTGTGATGCTTGGAAGTTAATAACTACACCCCTTTCCTTTTGAAAGCAATTCCTGCCCCCTGAGTCCGGTGCCCTTTGGACTTGAACTGCTCCTCATTAATGGAGGTGTCCATGGAATCGTGGCATGGTTTGGGTTGAAAGGGACCCCAAAGTCCACCTGGTTCCAACTCCCTGTCTGGGCAGGTGACTTGTCCAGCTCTCTGTCCTTCCTGAGTGAGAGGAATAGCAGATTTGTCTTTACAAACAAGCCGTGGGTCTGCTGGTAGATAAAACTAGCACTGGGAGAGAAAAGAAACAATGGGAAGGATTCCACTGATTGATGAATGGAAAAAGATATTTGATTTTACAAATAAACTTTAGGTTTGCTGAAAAATGAAATTAGACATTGAAAGATGAAAGAAACAATGGGGAAGAAAAACCCCTAAATTCCACAAGAATTAAAGATTAAAAGGGAGGGTTATACATTAGAGGGAAATCCTTGGTATCAGGCATATCAGGGAGTCTGAACCTCTCAAGTGCCTCAGCCAATGGGGAAAGAGAGAAGGGAAA
The DNA here is from genome assembly GCF_051311805.1 of Agelaius phoeniceus. Classification (NCBI taxonomy): domain Eukaryota; kingdom Metazoa; phylum Chordata; class Aves; order Passeriformes; family Icteridae; genus Agelaius; species Agelaius phoeniceus. The sequence goes on along the minus strand of NC_135267.1, from coordinate 111,301,417 downwards.
TGTGGCTGGGAAATTGGGATAAAAAGGGAGGCTGTGTCCTCCAAAAATTGGGGAGATCCCAGGGGAATGCCCCATGGCCTCTCCCTTTATTTGAAAAAAGTAAAAGGACTCTCTGTCTCCTTTTTGGACATAAACCTCTGGTGTTTGTGGATTAATTTTCCTAACGTGAGGAACCAAAATGGGAACCCTTGTGAGGGTTGCAGAGGCGGCACTTCCTGCACTGTTCCCAATACCTCCTGGCTGCTTGTGGATGCCCCCAGTCCCTTCCAGCCCTGATTTCAGACTGTCAAACATGCATGGAAATGGTGCCAGGCACTGAGGGATCGGTGCTGCTCTCATCTGGGTAATTAAACTCTCAGCTGGCTGCTCAGTTGGATCTGAGCTGTTCATCAAACCCTTCCTTCCTATTCCCACACGTGCAGCTCAGTCTGGGCTGTGATTTACACAGCCCAACATCAAACACTGCTCACAAAGCTTCTGGGAATGTTATTCTTTATTCCTTTTTAAATCCTCCCTGGCAGTCAGAGATGGAGGGGGGAGATGCCTGGTTTTTTACACAGGGTCATCTCCTCTGTGTGGTATCAACTTGAATGAATTCGCACAAGGTGTTGAGTAGACTTCAGGGAAGGTGAGAACTTGTTCAGGATGGAGCTTCAGAAGGAATCAGGACAACTTCCAAGCCACTGCTCCTGTTTTCCCTGGGCTCAGGGAGCAGCCCTGGCCACATGGGAAGGGCTGTTCATTCCCTGGACTGGCTGTGACACTGCAGTTGTGTAACACAGCAGCTGCATCCGATGGGCTCCTGCTCCCGTGGGCTTTGTGCTCCACAGCCAGCAGGCTCATCCGTGCTCCTCTCCAGGCCAGGGCCCTGCTGGGAAGGAGAAAGTAACGTCAGAAAACAGAGGGGGAAAAGGCACTGCTGATCAGCAGCTGCTGGGGCTTCCCCCACTGCTCCTGGAGGTCTGCTGGGAACAGAGCACTGCCATCAGTCTCTTCTCTTCAGCAGCATTTAAAAACACGGAAGCTGGGATGCTTTAGGGACGTTAAGTAACAGTTCAGCACTGGTTTTCATGCCATGACAATAAGATGCTTTTTTTTTCAGCTGAAAGAATCCCATTTTCCCCTCTTTCTGCTTGTTTCTCTGCAGCTCTTCCTCATGCAAAATGTCCAAAGGACCCCTGAAGGGTTGACAGGAGGCCTGGCCACTGCTCCCCTCAAGGCCATTCCCCTAGCACTTTGAAAGAGGATAGAATTTAGGAAGGAGCAGCAGGACCTGAGAAGGCCAGGCTTTCTCAGTGTGCTGGAATGTCCCAAGCCAGGTGCTGGGCTTGTGATAGATGAGTAATGCAATGATTGACTCAGACAATTAATGGACAAATATCATGTATATAGGTTAAGAAAAGTTTATAGATTTATAGTTATGCTGTACCCCTGGCATGGTTATCAAGGGACAGCTGGAGTTGGGACATCTGGAAGGGTCAGCTTGTCACTATGGTGACATCTGACCTCCAATCAGGATTTGAGGAAGAGATCTCCACCCCTGGACAGCGAAGGAGGGGTTGATGGACAGAACTTTGAGGGGTTAAAGGGTGAAAAGGGAAAACCTCCATTGTGAGGGGGCTGAGCACATGGAGGGGAAAACCTTTTTCTCCTGGCGCCGTCACCTTTCTTCTTTATTCAGTCTTCTGTTGTATTTTTGATAAGGTTTAATAAACCTTCCTGAACTATGAAAAGTGAGTAGCTATTTCTCACAGGCTCGTGGCTGAGAGCAGCAGGAAGATGCCTGCAGGCAGCTGCTGCTGGGAGAAGGGCTCCTGCTGCACAGGCTCTGCTTCAGACATAAATCCCAGTTTTTCCTTAAACTCCAATCCCAAGCACTGCCAAGCACGCTCCAAGCTGAGTCCTGCTCTGCAGTGCCATGTCCTGCCCATCCCTGTGGCCACCTCTGGATGCAGAGAGTTATCACTGGGCTGTGCCATTCACATTCTTTGAAAAAAAATCCCTTCTCCAAAGATTTTTCTCCTAGGAAGCTGAGAAGCCTCAGAGAAAAAAGAAAACAAGTCTTACCTCATTTGCTTCTCCTGTGTTGTGCTGATGTGGAATGTGTTTGGAGATTGTTTATCCAACAGGTGATTGTTTCACTGGATTCTGCTGTGAGTTGTTTTCACTCATTGGCCAATCAGGGCCAAGCTGTGTCGAGACTCTGGAAAGAGTCACGAGTTTTCATTATTATTTTTATAACCATTTTATTACTATTAAACTTTTAAAATTTTAAAAACAAGTGATTGGCGTTTTTCACATTCTTAAAAATCCACCCAGGGCCTCTTGGTGGGGTGTCTGTGAGCCCCTGTGGTGCCCACGTGTGCCAGTTTTTCCTGCCAGTTTTCCTGTTGGAAATGCCCACCAGTTACCAACACAATGCCAATCTGAATACAAACCTTTTTTAGGACTTCTGTTAAGTGCTGGCAAACCACAGAGTGGCTGCAAATTACTGCTATTGAAATTCACATTCGCATTCCTGCTTGAGTAATTTGCTGCAGTTTTCTTTAAAAACTGTCTTTATTTTCTCAATAGAAAATTCCCCAAGGAAATCTCCATAGTAACCAGAGATTATGTTAGGGGTCCTATGAAAATGTGCTGCTGTTTTCATGGACTCTTGGAAGAGAAAATAATCTTACCAGTAAAAAATCCTGATCAATTGGTATCTCCCAAATGTTTTGGTCCAGGTGCTGAACTGAAGGGCCATTTTGCTCCCAAAATCAGGATTTTAAGCATGGAACAGCATGAAGAAATGATGCTGCTCTGGCAGGCCAAAGTTACTGGTAAAAAGGATTGGAGGCATTTAATTTGATCCATAAATTAATTTGATGGACTAAAAGGGAAATAACTTCTGGCTCTCAGTCAATAAGACCAATCTCCAAGTGCCATGATTAAGGTGGAATGGATGAGTTTGCAGGTTCCAATCCTGAAGACAGTGTGAGCAAGGAATTAAAAAATGGTCTGATTTACACCGGGTGGGAAATAATTAGCATAGACTCCATGATTCACAGAAAGCTGATCAATCTCTCTTTATTATTATTATTATTATTATTATTATTATTATTATTATTATTATTATTATTATTATTATTATTAAGAAACCCATTGCTTTTATAGACAGTTACAATACAGGTAGACCTAATTGGTCCTCCAATCCAAACACCATCACCATTGGCTAATTAGGAAACCACCCTTTGGTAAACAAATCTCCCTAACACATTCCACACGTTCACAGCAACGGGTGCAGCAAGTGAAGATAAGAATTGCTTCTCATTCTTTTCTCTGATCTTCTCACAGCCTTTCTGAGAGCTGCTGCCACAGGTGTGGTTCATGTTTGATCCCTGCTGGGAGCATCATTTGCCCCTCTCCATCCCACACCAGCGGCTGTGTGACAAACAGGTTTTGGTCTCACCTTCATTTGGGGCACTGCCCTAAAATCTGTCTCCAGGTGTTCCTGTAAACTAGGGCAGCTGTTAGTCTGTCTGAAAGTGTGCTGTAATTTCCTGCTGAAGTGCTTCCAGGGTGCATAGCAGTGTAGAAAGAACTCTGGCTGCTTTAGGGCAACTGGAATGGGAATGGAAATGGGAAAGAGGAACCGATGCTCCAGGGCAGGGTTGGCACCACCACCTCATCTCAGGTCTCCATGAGCTCCTTTCTTCTACTCCTTCCTTTAGAACTGTCCTCCTGTTCTCTTTAGAACTGTTCTCCTGCTTGTCCAGAGAGGTTGTTGGGGTTTTGTAACATCTTCCCTGCTGGGAACAGGAATATATTCAAACACGGTGGTGGGAAGGAAGGCTGGCATACTGGTGAGTCAGAGCTCCACGGAAGCAGCCCTGGACAGCAATCCACTGCCCTGGATCCCAGGGATTTCTGCATTAATGGGCAGTGCTAGAGCCATGACTCACTGGACCACCACTACTGTTGTCTAAAAATACCTCAGGAGAACATTTCAGTTTCAGATGGATATTGCAAGTGAGTCACTCTTCCCAATAAAAGGGCTTCAGGAAAAGTATGTGTGCTGATGGAAATGACTCTCATCTCCAGGGCAGAGGACACAGCACACAGGCCTTGGGCATCCCATTGCATCCATCCCAGCTGCTCCAGGCCCTGGAGCCTCTGTCCTAGAAGAATGAGAACCTAATTAGCATTGAAGGTGAAGGGATCAATAACCAATAGGAAACCAAACAGTAAGAACTGTGTGACTTGGGACCAATGAACATTGAAACCAATTAATTTCTCTGGGTTTAGACTGTGTAAGTATGGGAAAGATCTAGTAAAAAATTCTGTGTGATGGAATGATTTTCTCTGCACAACCCAGGCAATATGTGGATGAAATTATTCGTGTTGCACATCCTGGCCAGAACAACATCCTGGACAGAATAAAGTAATGACTTAATTCTCTAACATTAAAAATTGTTGTTGGAGAGTTTTTGTTTTTAGCCTCAGTTTCAGTAACATCCTTGGAGCAGGGCCACTGTCTTGGTTTGGAAAGACAGGTGTCTGCTAAGGAAAGCAGGAGCCTCTCCTGAAATGGGAAATTACACCTCCCTCCAAATCGCTATAAATTTGAAATTAAGGGGGGTTCTCAGGCAAAAATATGGGAGCAGGAATAACAGATCTTTATTAGGGAAGAAAATAAAAAGATAAAATAAACAATGCAGTAGACTAAAACAACACTGACAGAGTCAGAGCACAACCTGACACCCTGTGGGTCAGGGTGTTGGTAGCAGTCCCATTGGAAATGTGGCTGCAGCCCTCCTGCAGTGTCAGGGGTGGTTCTGTTGGAGCAGGGATCCTGTAGAAAAGGTGTAGTCTTCCTCTGAAGATCCAGTGGAAGAAGAGGCAGCTGGTCCTCTGGGAAATCCAGTGGAGAAGCTGTGCTGGTGTTCCAGGACTCCAGATTATATCCAGGTAGGAATGCTTGGCTTCTCCCTCTGGATGGGGCATCTCCCAATGGGATGCTGTAGTCCTTATCAGCCATGCAGTGACATTCAGTAGCTGTTATCAGCAGATGTCTCCTCAGAGGGAGGAGTGGGTGTGGAAGAGATAAGGAAAACTGCCCAATTAACGGAAGACAACTGCCATACAGATGGCAAAGAGAATACAATTTGCTTGGCAATCCAGGACAGCCATCAACAAACCTGGACCATCCAGGACCTTGGAACATCCAAGGATGGATGTTCCTTGCAGTCCCAGCCTCTCCCACGGGCCTTTTCCTGAGGGATTTCCAGCACAGCTGATGCCTCCCAGTGTGGGCAGCTTGGAGATCCTGCTGCTCTCCAAGCAGGGAAGCTCCTGGGACAGACAGTCCTTGATTTTGAGCTCTAGGAGCTCATACTGCTGCCCAGCCTTGTGGCCACTTCCATGGGCAAACAGGGGTTTAAAGTGGAGGCTTAAACCCTGTTTGTACTGATAAAACCCCAGAGTGTGTCCAAGGGAGACTCCTTCATAGTGCCAGAGAGGCTGTGGGTAAGTTGTTCAGTTTCCTAAAGACTGTGAGGAGCAGTTTTGGAGGCAGGCAGGGAAATGCCTGCTGAATTCAGGCAGCTCCATTTCCTCCTCTTGCACTGCTGCCTCCCATCCAGGATCCTGAAAATCTGCGCTTGGAGTGCTAAAATCTGCTCTTGGAGTGCTAAAATCTGATCTTGGAGTGTTAAAATCTGCTCTTGGAATGTTAAAATCTGCTCTTGGAGTGTTAGCCACAGCTTTAAAAAGTTTTCCTGTGCCACTGCTCACAGGGACTTGCTGGAGCCCAGTGCTCAGCCTGGACAGCTCTGGAGCTCAAAGTGCAATTTATGGTGTTGTTTGGTCACTTTCTGACATTACTGTGTTCCTTGGAGATTACATTCTTTTACAAAATAGCTCCAAAATGAAACACTGCTGTTTTCTATGAGTTTTTATTGTGGGTAGGAAAAGAATGGGATGGGCTGGGATCTCGCTTGAGGCAGTTTGTTAAGCACAAGGAGAAGGCTTATAAACAAAAGGACAGTGAGGGGCTGGAATAAGGCTTGGGGCGGATTTAAGAGCAAATTTCGTAATTTTTTCCAAACATTAAGAGATTTTCTCCATCTCAACAGCTACTTGAAAGGAGGCTGTGAGCACAGGTGGGGCTCAGCCTCTTCTCCTGGTTAACAAGTGGCAGCAAAAGAGGAAATGGACTCAAGTTGTGTCAAGCCCTCAGACACTGCCTGGAGAGGGGTAAAATGAGGGGCCAGAACACACAAATATGGCAGCTGTGCAGAAGCCTCCTTATGTAGCTGGCTGGCCACATAGGGAGCAGAGCTAGCACATGGATGCCTTCACTTATTTGGGCTGCTCCCTGTGCTCCCAAGCAGTGGAAATGTCCCTTGTTCCTTGTGGCAAGGTACAAACATTCACCCTCTCCTTCCTGACCCCATCACTTTGATCCCTGTGCTTTTCCAGCCATGCCTACTGGCCATGGAAAAACACATCAGCCTGAGCTGATCTGTTTTTCCTTTACAAATCAAGTGAATTTAGTCCTGGGAAGTGGGACAGGGCAGGGAGATCATGGAGCTGCAGGGCAAAGCAGCACACCCCTGACAAGGCTTCAGGCATGCTGGTTATTGCAGGCAGTGGGGATTTTGGGTCATGCTACCTCTGCTTCTTGGAAAGATTTGCTGTTTCTTCTTTGGTGCCAAACAGGAAGTTGTTTGTTGCTCCTTTTGCCATAAGGAAAACAAACCCTAAGGTGTGTAATGACTCTGCCCTCTCTGAAGGCTCTTTTGCTTCAGCAGAGAAGATTAACAGGAAAAGAGAAACTTAGGAAATTGTATCAGCATAATTCCTGGGGCCAGCCTGGGAGTGAGCAGGGATCAGGTGCTCCTTTTCTGGATCCATTCTGTTGCTTTTGAGTGCTTATCCCCATTCCCTCCCTCCCTCTAAAGCTTGTGGAACATGAAGAATGAGCCCTGCTTTGTGAATCTCACAACCCTGAAGGGAGCCCCAGGATTTGGGGGGCTTGACACATAATTTCTGCATAGCTGGGGCTGGCAGCTCAGCATTTAATAGCTGTGTGCCTGGAGGAGTGACTATAAAAAGTCATGTTTAGATTTCTGCAGCATTCATCATTTATTTGAGAAAATACAGCAGCCAGCTTGTAGGCAGCCCCAAATATGGTAATTTCTCTGCCATCTCTGTCCCAGACAAAGGAATAATCTGTGTTCCAATGCCTTCTCCTCACCCCAACCCACACCTGACACTAGCCATAGATCTGTTAAGGCTGTTCAGCATCCACCATTAACCACTGAACTCATGGAAAAGCAGGCCCAGCAATTAGCAGTTTAATGCTTAGAGCCTTGGAAATATTTTCTTGTTTTGTTTCTGTTTTGTTTTTGTTTTGTTTTTCTTGTCTGTGTAAGTGGATTGCTTAAACTGAATTTAACATACACAGGGTCAGTCCTCTCTGATTGAAAGCTGTGTTAATATTATTTAAGTTTGGAAATGACTGGAGGTAAATCAAATTTAGGTCATTTTGCTTCTGAATAAGAACTTGCATTGAGGAATTGAATGCATTTTAACTAATCCACTTAAAGTCAAGCAGTGACTTAATTTAGATTATTTTTCCTGAGCAAGTCTGTCTAGGTAAGACCTTGCACTGCTTTCCAACCCATCCTGCTTCACTCTGGTGGAGCTGTGTGCCACCAGCAGAATGAAATCCACGTACACAAATCACAGTGCTGGGCTCCAAAGTGTGAAATTAAATACAAAATATATATCTGGGAGCATGAACTCATGGTCTGGATGAGGTTTTATTTCTCTCCTTTCTAAACAGCCAGTAGAAATACAGCACATGTCTATATGGGGAAAAATACAGTACATAGGACAAGAATTTGAAGCAAGTCCAGGGACTGTCTTTGCTGTCCCTGAGGCAGCACTCAGTGCAGCAGCAGCTGGGTAAGGGTCTCAAGTGATTTCACGGTCTCACCTGTCCTCAAAATACTTCTTTACCTGTTTTTTACAAAATACAGTGTCCTGATAAGTGTCAGCTTCTTATATGTGGTGTTTGCATGGCAGGCTGTTCCAGGTCACCCAGAAGGACTGGGGCTAATTTGTCACTGAAACAAACGAGAGCACAAGTGGGTGATGTGGCTGCCTTTCTTCTTGGTGGGGTTGCTCACTCAGGAGATGGTGATAGTGTTGTCCTTCACATGAGCAGAAGTTTTGTTTACCAGTGCAAGCAAGTGGGATCCTGGATGCTTAATTAGGAGTTCATTTCACCACAAATTAACCCTCTTTGAAGTAGGGACAGACTGTGCTGCTTTTCCAGCACAGCTTCTTTACACAGAACCACTTAGGTAGGAAAAGCCCTTTAAGACCATCGAGTCCAACCATTCCCCCAGCCATGTCCCCAAGTGCCACATCCACATGGTTTTCAAATTCCACCAGGTATGAGGACTCTGACACTGCCCAGGGCAGCCTGTGCCAAGGCTGGGCAGCCCTTTCCATGAAGATATTTTTCCTAATACCCACCCTAAACCTCCCCTGGCAGAACTTGAGGCTGTGTCACATCAGGGTCTCCCTGGCAAGTGCCAGCCCTGGGCAGCTCAGTGCCACAGCTCCTCGGGAGGAACAACCCAGCTTGTGAGAGGTGTTACATGAAAAGGCATTTGAGGAATAAGCCCAGGGCTCACAGACTTCCCTGGCTGGCAGCAGAGCTCGTTGTTTGGGCTGGATGTGCTGGCTGGTTCCTGCTGGCCGTGATAACGTGTTGGGAATTGGGAACGGCAGTGTTGGGAGCCAGCCTGGGATTATCAGCTCCTCGCAGGGCTGCCACCCTCTTCCCTGTGGCTAAAAGTGTCAGAGGGTTGTGCTGCATGCTGAAAACGTGCTGGTAACAGGAACTCTTGAAAACAGAGCAGAGCTTTTGCACTTGGATATTCATTTCTGAGAGACTTTGGAAATAAAATTGAATTTTACGATAAAGATTTGAAATAAATTTGGCTAAACTGCAGATACATTTATGCCTGAGAAGTGGTGTCAATCTAGTTAAACCAAACAGTAATGTATGTCAGAGTGTAGTTGTTTTATGTAGGTCAGGCCACACCACTTGGGAAAGTGACAAAGTGTTGCTCCAAACTGTCACCTCCTGACATCTGAAGCACATTGTGTGTCAGAACCTGGGCCAATATTTTGGCTAAATTAGGTGTCATTGAGGAGACAGCAAGGAGCTTTCTTTTTCTCTTTTCTTTTCTTTTCTTTTCTTTTCTTTTCTTTTCTTTTCTTTTCTTTTCTTTTCTTTTCTTTTCTTTTCTTTTCTTTTCTTTTCTTTTCTTTTCTTTTCTTTTCTCTTTTCTTCTTCCTTCCTTCCTTCCTTCCTTCCTTCCTTCCTTCCTTCCTTCCTTCCTTCCTTCCTTCCTTCCTTCCTTCCTTCCTTCCTTCCTTCCTTCCTTCCTTCCTTCCTTCCTTCCTTCCTTCCTTCCTTCCTTCCTTCCTTCCTTCCTTCCTTCCTTCCTTCCTTCCTTCCTTCCTTCCTTCCTTCCTTCCTTCCTTCCTTCCTTCCTTCCTTCCTTCCTTCCTTCCTTCCTTCCTTCCTTCCTTCCTTCCTTCCTTCCTTCCTTCCTTCCTTCCTTCCTTCCTTCCTTCCTTCCTTCCTTCCTTCCTTCCTCCCTCCCTCCCTCCCTCCCTCCCTCCCTCCCTCCCTCCCTCCCTCCCTCCCTCCCTCCCTCCCTCCCTCCCTCCCTCCCTTTCTTTCTCCCTTTCCTTTCTTTCATTCCTTTCTTTTCCTTCTTTCTTTCCTCCCTGAATGCCCAAACAGTGGCTGTGAGACCCTGGTATTTGCTGTTTCTGAGTGCTGAAGGACTCAGTGACCAGAAATGATGGAGCTGCTTCACCAGCAGTGTCCAAGAGCTCTCCCACAGCAGCTCTCCCTTCCCACAGGGACATTTTTGGGTGGCTGTGCTGGTTTGCATTACGCTGATGCCTCACTAGATGTCTCCAGGAGCAACCTGAGATTCATTGCCTGATAAATCCGGGGCTGGAACGGGGCTGGAACTGAGTCCAAGCGGGAGCTGGCCTGTCTGCATGCTGACACTGCCTCTTCTGGAAATGAGAACCCATCTCTGCAGCATGCTTAGTTGCTGAGAACTGTGACAAATTCTGTCATTTATAGGCAGAGAAGTGGGGGTTAGGGTTAGGGTTTCCCTGCTGGGCAGGGGGAAACATCCTAATGAACTCTCTCTTGGTTTTCTGTCAACCCAGGGAGGTTTCACTCACAGTTTAGGATGCCAACAAAGCTTCCTACATAAACCACCCCTCCATCTTCCCCTCTATCTGGAAATGAGGAAAATAAATGGTAAGCAATAAACCATATCTCTGCTCACAGGAAGGATGATCACAGCTTCCTTCCAGTGGCTTTAATTAAGCCACTGTGGCTGGGCCAGTAAGTTCAGCTCCCTCAGCCAAGCAGCAGCGCTTCTCCTCCTTGTAATTGTGAATTATCCCAGGGAGCTGCAGCCCTGCACTCCGATTGCATCAGCTCATGTGTGAAGTGCTGATGAGCTGGTTTCAGATGGGGACCCAGGACAGTCCCAGGGAGCTCTGTACAGGAACTTCCAGTGCTAAGGGAACAAACAGCCCCCGAGGCTGGAGGCTCTTGCACCTCTCCTGCAGACCGTGTGCTCCTCTCCTGCTGGCAGTGGCCCTGTCCAGCCTTCTCTAAATCCAGGCACGCTGCTGGGAGGGTGGAGGGGAAGGAGAGGAACATTTATCTGCTGTCTGAAGGGAACTCACACAGAGTGGCCTGGGAGAGGCCACTGGAACCACCCCAGGGCAGCCACCTCTGCAGAGCTGAGGCGATGGAAACCCTGGAGGGAAGCTCTGCCCACAGGCTGGTGCTGCTTATTCCTTATGAGAGACCTGGGGATGGTCAGTGCATGCCCCTGGCAAGCCCAAGGACATTGCCAAGCTGGGGAACTGACCAGAGCTCAGGAAGGAGGCAGGGCTGCCATTCAGGGCACGAGGAGGAGCAAAGTGCTGGTTTGCTGGATGTGTCCCTTCTGTGGTGGGCAAAGCCTCTCCCCTGTGCTTGCCGTGGCATCCTCCAGAGCAGCCCAGTGATGGTGTTTTTTGGAGAACAGCATCCCTCACAGGCAGGCCACTGGGGAGGAGCCCAGCAGTAAAGGGGGGCAGAAGCATTGGTGATGATCCAAGATTTATATTAGATTTCATGGTCCTTTTTTGTTTTCTCAGACTTTTACGAGCTGTAAACTGTGAGCTCTGGATATACCAATGTTAGGATTCATTCTGACACTGCTATTTTCAATATTTACACAGCTACCTATCCTTCTTCTGCATTTCTGAATTTCTTTTTTGGCTTCAGAAACATCTTCCTGTGGCAAAGGGTCCTCCAGGGCAATTTCACTGCATGTAATAGGGTTTCATTTGCATTTGTTTTGAATTGTCTGCCCTTTAATTTTATTAAGTGTTGCTTTTTTTTTTTTTTCCAGTGCCATCAGGCAGGTAGAAGAGCAGAGCTTTCCTCTGGAGCAGTTGCTATTCCCTGGACTTTCCCGAGGTGGGATGTGCACACACACACCCACACACACACACACCACCAGCCTGCCCTGTGCCCAGAGAAGGGCAGGACAGCCCATAAGGGGACACAGAATCACTCTGTTTGTAAACCTGACCATTGATTGGAGAGCAAACAGGCTGCTGCTGAAAGAAAAAAAAAAAAAGTGTCATCCTGAGGCATTCAGCAATGAGCTATGCAAGGCACAGCCTCAAACCACAGGAAGCCCTGATATCCCATGAAGTAATAAATATTTTTCTATAAATACCAGCGTTTTTATTGCCTCTTTCATCCAGAAAGAACCCTAGTTGGCTTTTATGCACTGCATACTCAATTTGGTAATTGCTTCTCACCACTGAAGCACAAGATATTCCCAGAGATTCAGCAGTAGCAGAGGGATAATTGCTGGGGCAAGCAGCTCCAGCAGGGGAGGGCTGTCCTGCTCCATCCTGCCTCTCTGGCTCCCACCCCACTGGCCTTGGTAAGAGAAAACAGCACCCTAAAAGAGGGCTGCAGGAGAAAATACCTCCAAGCCTCAGAAAGGGACAAATACACATACAAATACAGGGTATGCAGCTTCTTTAGTCTGTTTGCTTGTGTGTGTATTTAGTTGTGAATCAAGAAGAGAGGATGTGGAAAGCTTTAGAAAAATCTGTACCCTAAGGAAAGGGTACAGACCAGAAAAGGAGTGAGGAAACTGGGTGCTGCTGCTTTCCTTTAGCTGCCAAAGACCCCCAAACCCTCTGGCAGAAGGAGAGCCAGAAACCAGCTCTGTCACAGCCCAGTTTGTTTTCCCAGAGAGCTGAAACACAGCGAGTGTGTCCCCTCTGCTCCCTCCTGTACCACAGGCCTCCCTGAAACCCTGAGCTCACCACAAAGCCTGTGAGTACAAACACTTTTGTACAAGCTTTTCAGGGAGAGGAGAGAGCTGCCAGCCTTCAGGAGGAGGACACCCAGCTTTATCCAAGGCCGTGACCTTAAGCTGTTTCATCTAAGCAGATGCAAACTTATTTAAATAAGTTCTTAAATAAAACGGGAACAGGCGTAGCCTAAACTCCTGTAAACTATTTTTACATTAAAATCCCATCAGCAGGGCAGCCTTTTGAACCAGCCTGAACCTGGAGTACGGGTGTGTGTGACTGGAGGAGGAGGTTTGTCATCACTGCATGAGACACTGATGCCAGGAGCTGACCAAAAGCATCGCTCCTTCAGCTCCAATGACATCCAGGTGCTCCCTGGGCTCCCTCGGGGCACGGCTGGCTGGATTTGCTGAAACCAGCTCATTCACATGGGCAGCTCTGTTAGAAATAGGTTAGAAACTGCTGTAAAATAGTTGATAATTGTTAAGATGTACTGTTAGTTTGGTTGTTATATTGTAAAAGGGATTAAAAGGGTAGTTATAAGAAATAGGCAAGTACCTGTATTACACACAAGTGTGCCACTCGAGCCAACCTGGACAGAACTGTAATGGGCCAATCGAGTGCCTAAAACCTTCATGCAAATGAAGGATCCAAAAAGAAACCAATCCAAAGGGACAGAAAACAGGATAAAAAGGGGCATCTGACCCAGGGAAGCAGTGCTGCTCCAGCTGGAACCTCGGGGACATGGCTGCTGAAGCAGCCCCAGCACTGGCACCGCAGCATCCTCGATGGGAACGCTGGGCCTGCAAGCCCCCATGCTTTAGGGGGCTTTCTTTCTATTTTTATTATAATAAATGCTGAAATCACTCTAGTACTGGGAGTCTGTTCTCGTTTTTAACAGCTCTACCTGGGAGCAGGGCACTTGGGCAGGCTTTCAGCTTGCTGAGCAGGCAGGAAGGAGAGAGCAGGAGCAATCAGTAGCGCGTTTAATTGCATCCTCTCTGTGGCTTGCAGAGGATGCATGAGTGTGTCTAAGGTTTGTGGCTTGGACAGATGCTTTAAGCCAGCCCCTCTTACCTCACAGGAGAGGCAACCATGCCAAGCCACCCTTAATGCTGCTTTTAACCTGGAACTGGAGCTTGGCCACAGCCCTGGCACCGAACCGCTCAGGGAGGAGGAACAAGCAACTAACACATCCAGCAGCACACACCTGAGGTGAGGGCACAGCTTTCCATGTAGGCAGACACTGGCAGAGAGGGAACAGGAGCTGTGATGCAAAGGCAGGCCCCAGGACTGGAACCTAAGGCAGGGAAGCCTCCTGCTGTCCTCTGAGATCCAGCTGGAGTGCCTCTGCAGCAGTTCCCTGTGTGTGGAATGCAGCAGCAGTGAGACTTGGTGATTCTGCCATGCAGGTGCTCTCAGTCCCAGCCTCATAGTGCCCCTGTCCATGTTTGGCCAAGGCTCCAGTGCCGCTTCAACCCTTCAAACTGGCTTGGGGTGCTGCCCGCCAGCTGGGGATCACCCTCACTGGCAGCTGGATTCTGCCCGGCCAATGCGCATCGATTGTGCTCTGCTCGAATCCCAAATATTTTTCTCCAGGGTTGAAAGCTCTTTGTGAGCATAATCTGTGAGTCCAAACAGAAGAAAAATCTCTGTTTGGTCTGAAGCTCAGAACTTGGCGTGGCTTGCAGGGGAAGATGCCAAGTACGCAAGGGCTGTTTGCTCTCCTTGCAACAGTCACGGCTGCTCCTCAGCTCCGCTAAGGCACATCTGGCTGTCATCTCTGCACATCTGTATCCTGTGATTTACACAGTTTTCTCCCAGTGCTTTATGTGGTTTTGCACTGTGGAAGGAACAAAAGCACATCTTTCTGCCCCTCTGAGAGCCAGCTCTGTGGGAACCTTCCGAGGGCCTCTCTGCAGAGCATCCGTGGCCCTCCGTGAAGAAAGCTCTGCGTGGCACCAAGCACGGCAGAGGTGCCACAAAGCAAACCCTGTAACGCTCATCAGCATGCTAGTCATGTCTGGTCTTTAGCAGGTTTTTTTTTTGTGCAGAAGACTCCTGTAGAAGGTAAATATAGAATGTTTCTTTCAGAAGAGTAATGTCCACCACGGTTCCCTTCCTTCTGTTTCTTCCAGCAGACGGAGCTGCTCAAAGCCTGTTCCACCCACACACCAGTTTATCAGAGGGAGAGAAAAGGGAATTCTCCTGTCTTGTGCTCCCCAGAAATGCACATGCTTCAGGAGCTAGTACTCACTACACTAGTAAGGCATTCTTGTGATTCTGAGTGGGGAATTTGTTCCTGAGCTTCCCGGATAGTCCCAGTCTCCATTCTCAAGACAGTGAGCTCCCACCTGGTATTTACAAGCAGCCCTGCAAAGGGACCAGAGGAGGCTTATGATGGAGGCATGAGTAATGATTTTGCAGTGACTCTCAGGGTCGCATTTTCAAGAAGTTTTAGACTTCAAAGGGACATTTAAATTTAAAGGCAGTACTTTGGGAACACTGTCACAGTGCTCTGTCATGTCAGCAATGGGGCTTTCACCCCCAAGCCTCTCTCACCCATGACTGCTTTCCCATGGCATCAATTGGTGACAGTCAGGATCTCTTTCCTTATCTGGAGTGACTTGCTGTAGTGTTTGACAGTGCTGCAGGTTTCAGAGTTGTTTACCATGGGATAAAACCTGCCCTGCCAGGGGGAAGGGAGTGTATCCTACCCGGAAAAAACACAAACCAAAACAAAACCCTTCTCCCATAGTTACATCCTAGGCCAGTTCTCAGCTCCGTTTACTGTCTGGGTGGGAACTGGCTCTGCCTACCCCTGGCCAACAGAGACACCTGTGTTGTTAAAGTTGCGTGTAGGAGCATAAGCAGTAAATATGTAAGAGTAGAGTTGGAAACCAACATCCTTGTCAAGTTCAGAACCGGCAGAAACCCCTTCAGGAGAGGGTGGGTGCATGTAATTTGTTGCTGCCCTAGAATGAGACTGTCTTCATTGAGAAAGGTTGGTAACTGACCAGAGCTACTGACAGTGATGCTCACTTTCATTTCAGTCTGCGTACAGCGTGCCATGGCAGCTCTTGGGGAACAGTCAGACCTTGGTAACAGAGATATTTGTTCTGCTGTCCTATTCATCTCAGCTGAAAGTGGCTCTCCAGCCGAAAAGTTCTCCACAAGTGTGGGCCCTGCAGGGGCGGCTGTTCCCTGGTGTGTGCACAACGCTCTGGGCTCAGCACAGCCTCTAGGCGTTTGTGTCAATGTTCCAGCAGCAATTACGACATTACAAGAGAGAGGGGAAGAAAGGTCCTGGCTGGCCCGGGTTTCTTGAGCACGGCAACCCCAGCAGAGGAGGGCTGGGGTGGCTGTGCGTGGGCTGTCCTGTGTCCGAGCAGGTGGTGTGTGAGCCGGGGTGCCAGGGTGCCCAGTAGAGTGAATGGGAAGCAAGAGGGCTCACACAGGACCGGGATGAAGGGCAGATGAGTGCTCACCCGGCAAAAAGTTGAGGGCAGAGTGTGAGAAACGGGAAAAAATCCCCAGCCACCCGCAATGAGAAACCTCCCGGCTGTCTGAAAGGCAGGGGTGGCAGCGAGGGCTGTGCCCGGGATCACAGGTGAGGGATCAGCGATGCGCTGGGGCTTTTCTGTGTCCAACACTGCACAGGCCATAGCCCAGGCGGTGATGCCGAGAGGTCCCCAGCGGTGGCGGGAGATGCGATGGGTGCGACGGAGCGACGCCGAGCGAAGGCGATGCCCAGCCAGCCCCCTCCCAGGCAGGCAGCCGGCAGCGGGCACCGCGCCGCTGTCGTGCCCGCTCCGAGCGTTGCCCGAGGAGGGGCCGAGCCCCGCCGGCCCCACCGCCGCCGTGCGGCCCCCGCCCCGTCCCGCCCGCGGTGGGCGGGCGGAGGCGGCGCTGCGGCGCCCGGCGGGGCTCGGCGCGGCGCGGGGAGCGGTCGGAGCGCAGCGGAGCGGCCGCGATGGGCGCCCCGGGCACGGCGGCGGAGCGGCGGCGGCGGCGGCTGCTGCGGGGGCAGCGCTGCGCGCTGTGCTCGCTGGCCCTGCTGGCCCTGCTGCTGGCCGGCTGCGCGGCCGGGCGCGGCGGTGAGTGCGGGGCCGCGGCGGGGGGCAGCGGCCGGGCCAGCCCAGCCCGGCTGCGGAGTGGAGGGCGGCGCCGCGGGGGCCGCGCCGGCCGGGGCTCCCTCCCTCACGGGGTCCGCGCCGGCCGGGGCTCCCTCACGGGGTCCGCGCCGGGGCCCTCCCGAGCCGGGGCGTTGCGCGCCGGGGGCGGCCGCGGGAGCAGCGTGAAACTTGGCGGAGCTCGGCGTGTGGAGCGGGGCCCGCCCGCCCCGGGGGTCCCGGCGGGCACCGGGTGCCCGGAGCCCTCCTGCGGGGCCCCGGGGTTGCGGGGGTGCCCTGCCCGCCGCGCTTCGGCTGCGCGGAGGGCGGTGGGAAGCGGTTCGCGTTGTTGCTCTGCGGAGCCGCGAATGTAAGCAGAATTTAGGCAAGGCTTATTTGCCTTTAAGGAAAGAAGAGCGTACGCCTCCGTGACTCGAATTTGCTTTTTGAATAAACAGACGTGTCTGAAGGGTTTCACGGTGTCCAGCATGGTGTGAGGAATGCTCTGATGTTCAGGGAAGAGCACAAACACCAGCTACGGCTTGAACGCAGTGGAGTATTACGATGTTGGGATGTGTTTTGAAGATTCGGGACTTTTATGTCCTCAATTTAATCGAATTGTCTTTTTTTTTTTACATGTCTTCTAAAACTTACGCTTTTTCTTACAAACGTGGTGATTGCTTCCAAGAAGTAAGGCCAGGAAAAACATGAGCGTCGTTGTAAGTAAACAGGAGTTTATGTATGTACTGAGGTATATTCAGGTCTGCCAGCGCGGAAGATGCAGATGTGTGACACCAATATCCATCCTTCCTTTACCTAAACTTCAAAGGCAGGCGGGGAGAAGGGCTGTGGTGCTGGGGCCACACCTGTGCTCTCTTCCCCCTTCCCGTCAGTGGGAAGATGAAGAGTGCACTCCTCTCTCTTGAGTGCAGTGCTCCTTCCCATCCTGTGTTTTGGGGTCCCTGCCTGTGCAGAAGGAGCTCCATCTGCTGTAAAGGCTGGTGCCACAGGTGCCTTTGTGCTCTGCCTGAGCTGCTGGAGTGTTCCCTAGCTGGTGCAGCAGACTTGTGTCAGGGCTCTGGCTGCTTTGCTTCAGTTTGGGAGCCTGTTGTGATCAGAGTTTGCTCAAAGTTAATCTGAGAGGTGAGGAATGGCGTTTGCCAAGCAGAGCCAGGAGTGACAGGGAGAAGAATTATGTCACGGGGGAATTTTCCACAGCATCCACTGTATTGGCTGGCGCTGCATGGGCCCAAAGTGAGTGGGGCTCTCGGGGAGCCTTGGATACAGCCTGATGCTCTCCAGCATTTGTGTTGTGCTCAGAAGGTGGAAAGGTGTATTTTTCTGTAGTTGTTTCAGTATTTTTCCCACATAAAAACAGCATTTAGGATCCACAGCATAAACTTTTGACTAGACTGCGGTGCTTTTGTGTCAACTGGCATCTCTCTCTCTGCTGCTCTGGCAGGAGGCTCTGGGGTGGTTTTCACTGTGTGCTGTTTGGAGTGCAAGTGGCATATGCAGCTCCCAGCATCCTTGATGCCAGAGGGACCGGTGGCACTGTGAGGTTGGGCACAGACTTGCCCGGGGTGCTGCAGTGACTGCTGCTCCTGGAGAGCCTTGGTGTCGAGGTGTGATCCAGCTCAGAAACCTAGGCTTGAATCACCTCTTTGCAGGATGCACGCTCGTTTCGTGCTGCAGTTTTTCTTTGTCAGTCCCCTTCTCAGGCACTGTTTCAGCCATGGCCTGGGTCTGGATCCGGAGGAGCCAGGCTTTTGGGATCACTGCAGACCTGTATGTGTGTGTGTGCAGAGGGTGTCGGGTGCCAGAGCCTCCTTGTGAGGTGTGTGTGCTGGCACGTCTCCACAGGAAACAGGCAAGAGCAGGTAACCACAGCGGTCTAGTTGCTCCATATGGAGCAGGCAGCTCTAGGGGACAGGGCATGAGCTCTGGGATTCTGCTCTGGTAGCTCCCCCTGCTTTTCTGAGGGCCTTAATCAAAGCTCTCCATGTCTCGTTTGGCTGGGTCTCAAAAATAAGGGTACTTTGTGAAGTGAGTTTGAGATCTCCTGATGCTAAATGATGTGTAATAACAAAGTGTTAAAACATTATAGTGTTCTGTGAGGCTCATTCCAATGATCTCTCTATCCCACAAGGGTCAAGCTTTTGGAAATAGATCTGGTGCTAAGAAGAAATCCAAGTTCACAGTTTGTCTGGGCAGTGATCATACAGCTGGGGTGCCCCTTTCTTGCTTGCTGGCAGTGTAAGTCTGTGGTTGTGCTCTGGCATTAAGGAGGTCACACTGGTAACTGAGAAGTGTAACTGAGACCAAATACAGCCCTGCAGACCCCAGATCCAGCTGCCAACCTCTGGCTGCTCAACTGCCACCTGCACAGAAAGGGTTGAACAAAGTGTGAAGTTGGGTTTATTTTTTCCCCCTTATTTATCCCCCCATCAGTCTGACTCGAATTTTCTATTCTAAAGAGAGGGAGGAGTGGAGACCTCATTATGTGAGGCTGCCTTCTAAATTGTAATGATTCAGGTTTTTCAAGGGAGGCTTCTGAGTCAGGCCTTTAACCAGTTTGCTGTCACGGACAGCAGAAATAGCAGGGGCATCAGTCAGTGGGATTTTTCTCCTCTTCTTTGTGTCTGTGTCTTTGGCAGGATGGTGAGGAAAAGCTGGGTCTGATTCTGCAGCCCTTACTCATGGGGATGGGCACATCCAAGCACATGGAGTGGCCTGCGTGATTCAAGTGTGGAAGATTCAGGTTTCTTTTAAGTCTTGTTTTAACTTGATGGGAGTGAAGTGTTCAGCATGGTGGAGCAGGGCCTGCCAGATGCGTTTTGACTGGCTCTGAGACTTACCCTAAAAACGAAGCTCAGGCTGTTTTCACAGGGCTGGTATTTGCCCGGTCCTTGTGGGCTGTGGTGTGTTGAAAGCATCCATGTCATGAAAGCACACTCTTAGAAAGCCTCTGAGCAATCCTGGGTGGTGTGATGAGAGATGGGGAGCAAAGATCCCGGGCATGTCCGCCTTCCACCCCTGTGCTGGTTGGAGGATCTGGAATGAGCCACGTCGGCTGTTTGCTCCTGACCGCTTTGTCACGGGCCCTGCCTCAAAGGGCTTTTCCTTGCAGATCTCCTTACTGCCAAAATAACACAGAAGAACCTTGGTGGGACAGATCCCGTTCCTCTAGCTGAGAGTTAAAGTGAAAACTCCCTGATTGGGGTGTTTTGGTTTGTGCGAACCAAGAAACCCAAACCGAACTTTAGAGGTCACGCAATGAAAGCACAAAAGTAGTTGTTTTCCTCACTTCTTCAGTGGAGTGTAATCCTAGCTTCAGCCTGAGTAATCCTAGCCCAGATGTATTGCTGTAATCGTTGGACCCCTGGATATGGGAATTTACCCTCACAAACTCGGGAGAGGCATCAGGCCAGAGTGTGGTATGTGACCTCTTTGGCAGGGAGCGTGTTTGGCCTTGCAGGAAATGACTTGTTCATTTATTTAGTACTTGTTCAAGGTCCTGCACCCACAGCTGACTGAGACTGAGCCCTCGTGTCGAGCAGCTCGGAGAGCAGCAGGGATGGGACTTGCAGTGCTGCTTGCAGGGCTGAAGGAACCTGACCACAATCAGCTTCAGGTGCTGGCAGAGCAGGGCTTGCACAACTGGCTGTGGCTGGAGAACTGCCTTCAGAACACCCCTATCTCAGGGTCTGTGTGCAGCCCACTTCATTGAAGTGCTGTGGGAGTGCCAGGCTGCATGCCAGGCTGGCTGGCCTGCCAAGGCTGAGGTGGACCCTTGCACAGCACCTGGAACCTCAGGGTCAGGGTGCTAGGGGTGGCCATGCGGGATGCTCGGGATGCTCAGGAGCTCTGGCTGCAGCAGGGTGTGAGGGCAGAGGGCTGCTGGCTGCCCCAGCTGCTCAACAGCAAGGAGAACACCAGGCTTGCAGAGGGTGAGTTGCAGAAGGATTCAGCAGCTGATGTTCCTTCGGCTTGTGCTGCACACTTGTCTGTGCTGATGGAGCTGTGCGGGCTCAGTCCTGCCCTGTCCATGGCTTTTGGCCACTCCTGCCCTCATTGCTGCCTCCTGCATGGGCTCTGGCATGGTGGTGGCCCTTAGCTGAGCCTTTCCAGCAGGCTAACCCAGCAGAAAACTAGCCCAGGACAAATAAAGGAGGTTTATTGCCAAAACAGCACACTGAGATTACTTGGTGAGGGGCATTACAGAGAACCCTTGGGTGGTGGCTGTGGTCAGAACAGCAGAGCTCATGAGGAGGTGGGCATGCTTGGTTGGTTCTTCCAGCTTTGTCCCAGTACTTCCTTCCTGCTGCTAATCTTCAGTAGTCCATAATTAGAATAGGCAGGCTGGTCACACTGTCCATTTTTGGTCAGAGATGCTCAAAAGACTCAGCTGAACCTGTCATATATTCATGTGGCAGGTATTTTGTGCCTGCATCCTCTTGGGAAGATACAGACATTAAATAAAGGCTGTGCTGATATGGGACAGGGTCATTTAGGAGATCAGCATCCAGCCCCACAGTTGGAAAACTCCCCTCACCTGGACCTGACCTGCTTCTAGGTGTTAGCCTGTCCCAGGGTACTTCACTCTGTTTTGTCTCTGTTCTTTAAATTGATGGCAACTCTCTGGTAGTTAGGAAGATCATTGGGTTTTTTTCTGGTTTCTGTTCCTTTGGAGTGGTTTAAGTTACCCCTTCTGGACTTCCTGTTGATAAAGCCTTCCCTAATAATAAAAGCTGAAGAAAACAGCCAGGTTTCATGAAACCTGAGCCTGAAAATGTCAGAATTTTGTGGTTTGGAATGGAAACCACATGAGGTTCACAGGAGTGCAGGGTCTGAGGGATGCACCTTAGGATCCAGGGCACAGCTTGGTGATGGGAGCTGTACTGTGCTGTGCTCTCTCTCCCAGCTGCCTTTCACAGCCCACAGTTGAGCTACAGCAGCTCATTTTTAAAAACAAATTTAGAGAGTTTAAAGCTTTTACTCTTTTTCTAGCCTTGCCTTCCTTGCCCTTCTCTAGAGCAATCTTTGGGCTTTGGAGAGCACTGGGGATGTTGAAAAGCTTTGTTCTGCTCTGGGTTTTATCAGCAGGAGCCAAGTCAGACCGGTGCCAAAAGCCACTGGTAACCTCATCCTAATTTTTTTCCGCTGCTGTGGCTTCCTGGGCAGGATTGGTCAGGCATGCCCAGGTGTGGGCAGCGTGTTCCAGGTCCTTCCATGGTAATCATCCCTTCCTGCAGACATGCTCTCAGGAGAGCAGGGCTGCACGGTGAGTAAATCCTTGTGGCTGCTCGGCATTACTCACAGCATCAAAGGGAACGCCTGTGGAAACAAGGTGGTAAATGTGTGTAATTTGCAGCTCGTGAATGGGTTCTTGGCTGTCCCTACAGGGATGCAGGTGTTCTGTCTCTCCTCCCTGTGGGATCCTTGCTGGACTCTCAGACTCCCGCAGCCCTGAGCAGCCTGTCCTTGTTATTTACTGCCAAGGGCATCTGCATGGGGAGTTTACAGTGAGCTGGAGATCCCTCGGGGTTGGATCCCTGTGTCTTGTCCCATGGCAAGGTTCACATTCCCTTTCCTTGCATCACCTCCTGCAGGAGGTCAGGTCTCCACAGCAGTCAGCAAGGGAATATTCAGATGAGAATGAGCCCTGATTTTGTCACCTTGGGGTCCATAGCAGTGGAGCTGCTGGGACAGCGAGATGGCCAATGGGATGAGCCTGCTGTGCCCAGGAATTTGGGAGGGTGTTGAGGCCTCCATCACTTTTGGGAGGATGTTGAGGCCTCCATCACTGATTTAGGAGACAGCTGAATCAGAGGACCAGCTGTACCTGTGTGAGACAGGAAATAGGTGCAGTCCCTGTGTCCGTACTGTCTCATGGCTGGATTTCAGCTTCATGCTCAGATTTAAAAATAAAGTGGGTACAATCTCTAGATGCTGAGCTTTTCTTTAGAACCAGGCTGAGAAGACTCTGGAAATAACAGGATTTCTCAGTGTGCTTGATTGTTGGAGGGAAGAGAAGGGAAGGGAGTGGGACGGGATGTTGCATCCAGCAGAAAGGGCTGGACTCCAGGCCAAAATAAAGACTGAAGCTTGAGGTGAACTGGAGATGTTTAAGCTGGGTTTTTCTTGCTATCTTTCTTTTTGGTTTGTTTGTTTGTGGGTTTTTGTTTTGTTTTCTGTTTTAGGTTTGATATTTTGTTTTTGTGGGGTGGGGTTGTTTTTTTTTTGTATTCCTGGGACTAGGAGCATTGTACCAAGGACTCCAGGGAAAGGTCCTGGGCCTTGTTCTTCTGGAAGAAGGGAGGCATTGAAGAGGAGTCCAGATGTGGTGTCCAGGGAGAAAGCTGTGTGAGACAGTACTTGCTGGGACTTTATTTGCCTTTTATGGACTCTTTTGGCTAACATGGAATGTCATCTGCCTGTAAGCCTTGCCTGTGGGAAGCAAATGGTCCCCAGGTCCTGGCTGGGACCTGGGAATGGCCTGGAGGAGTGGAGGGGAGCAGGGTGTGTTTCCAGCTGTATCTGGTGCCCCACATTCTCCTCTTGCTCAGCTCTGCAAGGCCAGGGTACGACTCCTGCTCAGGATGTGAGTGTGTGTTGGGAAGAGGAAATACCTTCTTTTAGTAGGGGAAAAGCTCTCTGGGGCACAAAGGAGTGTCAGGTGGGGTTTGGAGGCATGGGTTTGGTTGTTTTGGGACATTCCTGGGACATTCCTGTGCCGAGCTGGTGTAAAGTGGCTGGGATGCACAGCCTGGCCTGAGCTCGCTGCTCCTCCTATGATGTGAGCAGAGCTCAGGGCTGGGTTTGTGTCCACAGGCAGTCGGGATCAGGGCTTGCCTTGCAGTGTGTCAAGTGCTGGGGTCCAGTTCAGGTGGTTACCCCAGCCCTTCCTCACTCTGGCCATTCCTCAGTCCCCAGTCCTACTGGGGGAAATGGGAGCAAGCGTTTCCGCGAGGGAGCTGGGGGAAATGGGAGCCTGCGAGGGAGGGAAACTGAGGCACGAGAGAATTTGTGGGGTTCTCCAGGCTTGGGAGTGACAGGTTCCCAGGTGGAGCCCTGGTCCCCAATGTTCTGCCCTGTCCCTGTGGATTAGCCCTGGGAAGTGTGCCTGTCCCCATGGTGGATGAGGGATTGGAGGGATTGCAGTGCACAGCATCAGGCATCACCTATCCAGTGAGAACTGCAGACAGATTTTAATGGTTCGATTGGGAAAGAGCTTGCTGAAATCCAGGAAAAAAATCTTTTTGATATGCAAGCCAAAAACGTGCTAACTGAGCTACAAACAACTGAAGGGTCTGCTATTAAAATCATCCTTATTCAGAGATAGACTCAACTGTTGTTTTTTCCCTAAGATGGCCAGAACATCCTGTAACATAAAGCAGGAGCAGAAACGAGCCTTACATGGACATTCCTTTTTCCTCTGACAAGACCTACCCTCCAATTCTCAGTGCACATATACATGGTAGTTGATTTGTGTGTTGTTGAGAGGATGGGGCAGAAAGAATCTCTTGTAAACGATTGCAGCAATTCACTTCAGGAGAACCTGGTCCCAGCCATACACAGCTTGTTGTTCAGCAGGTTCCATCAGCTGTGCTCACAGCAAGGTGCTGCTGGCTCTGTGCTCCAGCTGGGACAGCAGTGGCATGGCAGGAGAGGCAGGCAGCACTTAAAAACACCCTCAAGTTAGTTAACTTTGCTGCTGGCTGTTGACAGAGTAAAACAAATTGAGTTTCGTGTTCTTTGGATTTGTTCTTGAGCTAAATCAGAGGAGGCAGCAAATCAAGCTTGTTCAGAAGTGGAGGAGTTGTCCAAGAAAGTGACTGAGTAATGTAAAAGCCTCTTGAATGAAGAAATGATCCAAAGGGAGATTGCAGGGGTGCCAGTCTCCATAGCAGAAGCATCTTTGTGGCCTCCTCTGGACTTGCTCCCTCAGGTCCATCCATCCTTCTGGTGCCGGTGGAGCTGAATTCCAGGTGGGGCCTCACACAGCAATATTTTTAAAGCTTTGATCATAAGGCTATTTAAAAAAAAACCAAAAAACCCAAACCAAACCAGGCATTTTGTTTCATTTTATGAAAACCATGTAGTGTCCAAGGCAAGCATGAGTTCTCTTCTTGCCCCCACTCGGTGCCCCTGGGGCGTGGGGGTGGCAGAGCTGCTCAGGGGAGAGGGAGGCTCAGGACCTGGGGCTCTGGGGCTGGCATCTCAAATTGTTTAAATTGCCTCTGGTGGCACAGTGCCAGCTGACACCAGCTGAGAATCTGGACAGAACAACTTGTCCAAGGTCACCTCACGGGCTAAGAGTGGAGCGGTGAATTAAACCTGGGTCTGCAGTGTCTCACTTTAGGGTAAATAAAGAATAAAGAGCTTCTTGGAGGGTCTGCCTGGCTTAGAGCCTTATAAAGAAAGGACAGCCTCAGACACTTGATTCTGGTATGATGTGGAGCACTATCCTTTTCTTCCAGGCCCTCTGGTTAAAAACAATTTTTTTTTTTCTCTCTGTAGTGTTATTTATTTCCTTAAAACACTTTGTAGCATTCCAGGCTGGCTTCATTTCTGAGGGTGTGCTGCTGGGGACTGGTACCTGCTGCCTTTGTGCCTGTCTTTTCTAGCAGGTAGGGAGCATTCCCAGGTGGAAAAAGTAAGAGTGCAGGTGCCAGTTTGGGCAGGGATTGCATCCATGTTATCTACTTTTAGGGGCATTTCAGGGTTCTCCTAAGGAGCCTCTACAAGCTTCAGCCAAGCCTTAGACAGATCTCCCTTGAAAGGCCTCAGCAGCTTTGTGCTCCTGGGCCACCCTGATAAGGACCAGTGCAAAACCTGCTGAAGCCAGGGATAGTTTTTGATAGTTCTCTGCATTGATCTGTGGTGATTTATGAGGAACTTCCTGGATGTGTCCAGAGAGGCTTTCGCTTTCCTTGTCGCTTTCCTCGTCGCTTTCCTCATCCCTTTCCTCATCCCTTTCCTCATCCCCTTTCCCTTCCCTTCTTTAAAAGTGTTTTTTTCAGTCACCATTGTATTGGTTTGGGTATGGGAGAGAGGACAGGAGTCCTGTTATAATTCAGGCTCTGCAGCAGAGGGGCACCAGGCTGGGCAGCTGCCTCTTGCTGGAGGGATCCCAGGACTGATTCCCTCCTGTGGGACTGGGAAAAAGGACCTGGAGGCACAAAGGACACTGGGGTGAGCAGGACCTCCCTGCCCCCTGAGGCTCTGCCAGTGCTGGGGCTCGCACCCACATGCTCAATGATCCTGGGCTTCACAGCCACATCCACCAGCAGGGAAATGGATGTCGTGGGAGGGATCTGTGGCAGGACAGGACTTACTTTTTCCAGCTAGCCCAAGCTGGCAATTTTAACTGCAATGTGCCTGGCTCCAGCTCTGTGATTCGCAGGCTGCTTGGCCACGTCCCTCTCTTCCCTGACTACCAGATTTATCTCTAGATACGTTTGCTTACTCCTAATAAATGTTAGAAAGAGATGTCCTGAGGCTTATAGATATATTTGTCTGTAATTACGGTAGGATTAATTGCTTAAAATTGTGTATAAGGGCCTGTTATGAGATCAGCAGATAGGAGCATGGGATAAAATGCATAATGAATACCATTATGTTATAAATAATGGACACAGCCAGTGTACTGGCATCCCCGAAAGGTAATAGCTCTTTCAATATTTAATGGAGTGGCTACCTGAGGGAAAACACTCTCTGTCACTAAGGTGATTTTCAGCTTGGCTTGGGGACATACAGATGGGTCTGAAGGAGGGCAGGAACCCCTGTGCAGTGGGGGGCACTGTTTGTGGTGACAGAGGGGTGTGGAGCCAGGCTTTCCACCAGGATGCTCAGGGTCCTGGGTGCTCCCTCCTGCTCTCAGAGCCACCAGATCCATGTGCTGGCCTGTGGCAGGGAACAGGACCACAGGGAACAGGATCACAGGGAACCTGCACCTTGCTCTCCCATGTTAATTCCAGCTGTTAATTCCTGGGAACCAAGCTGCTTTGGTGTCAGGAACTCAGTTTTGCTGGGGAGGAAGGCACAGCATCAGTTACAGGCATGTTCTCAGCACTGACAAGAATCATCTCAGGGGTTTTCTGAGCAGATGCAGGAAAAGGGGAATTTCCAGTGCTCCCTCTGCCAGGCCTGGGTTCACACCTCTGTCCCCAGCTGCTTGTTTCACAATTCCCAGCTCCTCCACACTCCTGTGCTGCTATATTTTATCCCTGTCCTTTCACTCTGTCCCTGGAGCTCTGCACTGCTTGGGAGGGCTGGCTGTCAGTGAATTTTCCCCATGTTAGGAATGCTTTTGGGCAGCAAATCCAGACTTGGTACCAAACAGTGGAGTTAAATACCAGAGCCAGTGTCTTGTCTGGGGCTGAGACTTGTCTCTGTTCCCCAAGTGCCTTTCCAGCTCTGTGGAAGCAGTAAATAACAGCAATTAAACAAATAACCAATTACAGATTCATGTGGTGGTAGTACAGGGAAACACAAGGGGAAAGGAGATGTAGGGCAAAAGGACAGGAGAAATTGTCTTTTCATCCTTCATTCTTGTTTACTTTTATGCAAGATCCAGTTTTTTCATCATCTTTTGTGGAGAAAAGCATGAAAAAAATCTCTTTTGTGATCTTTCCCCTATCATCAGAGATACCAGAGTGGGAGACAGGGCTTATGACAGTCTTTTTTTCCTTTTCTTTCTTTCCTGGAAGGGGTGGCTTGTTTTTAGTGCCCTTTCCACTAAACCACGTTGCTCCAAGCCCTGTCCAGCCTGGCCTTGGACCCTGATAGAAATTGTTCAGGCAAAGCTACAAGGGTGTCACTTTTCAATTTAACTGGGATAAAGTCATGGCTTCCCCCATTTTTTGTTATGGTTTTTTTTTTGGGGTTTGTTTTTTTGGTTTTTTTTTTTTTGGTGGAAGAGCTGCTATGTTTCTTTTCCCAGCACATTTTCATGGTATTTTCAGACTAAATTGAATTCTGCAGAATTCTGCTTAGCTAGAAGTGTAAAAGAGAGCAAACCAAAATGAAATATTTTATTCCACTAAAACATTTCATCTGACCCAAAACCGTCTTTCCTCCCACTGCGTCAGCTCAAAATTAGGAGAGAAATTCATAAATGTGGGGGGAAGGAGCAGTGACTGCTCAGCTCCTGAGCACAAACCCCAGGTATTCACCCCCGTCACAGGGGCTTGAAATACACTTTGTTTTTTCACTGCTTTTAAAAGTGAAAAACTGGTTTTTTTTTCACTGCTTTTAAAAAGATAAATGCCTTCTCCAGAGAGTTAGCTCTTTCTGTAACACGTTACCCAATCCTTCCGAGAAACAAGGGTCTGTCTGGTAACAGTGAGGCTCTCAAGTGCTCCTTTTCCAGCCTTGTAAGGTCATGATTGCCAGGTTCAAGCAGCCACAGGATCTTGGA
The DNA here is from genome assembly GCF_051311805.1 of Agelaius phoeniceus. Classification (NCBI taxonomy): domain Eukaryota; kingdom Metazoa; phylum Chordata; class Aves; order Passeriformes; family Icteridae; genus Agelaius; species Agelaius phoeniceus. The sequence continues at coordinate 111,273,451 of NC_135267.1, read as the reverse complement.
ATGGTATAAAAAGTAGCTCTGTTAGTGATGGAAATTCAGCTGGAGATTAATTCATTGCTGCTCTTTTTTTTTTTCTCCTCTCTTGTCTACCATGAGGAAGAGGGAAATCGTGATGGATGGTTTTGATAGGGATGACCCAGATGTGCAGCCACCTGTAGCACAGCCCTGCTGCTGTGACTCCTGCCTTCTGTGAGCAGGGTTTGCTAGTGGAATGTGGGAAAGGGAGAGAGCAGGGGCTCTGGATGTGCTTTAGGATTCCCTGGCATCCCTCACTGGGAGCAGGGATGAGGGCGAGAGGCACGGGAAGGAGTTTGTCAGGGAAGGGAGCTGCCTCAGGGATGTGTTGGAAAGGGGAATTTGCTCTCCATCTCCCTTTCTGCCTCTGAAAAGTTCATTTCTGTTTATTTGGGGCAGAGGGGAAAGCATGGGCGCCTGCAGCAGGGTAGTGTGAAGGATGCTGCTTCACCTACTCCTGCAGTTTTCCTCTGTGACAGCCATAAGAGCAGGAGGAGGCAAAAGCAGTTTTCTGGCTGGTGTCAGGAGACTGTTCCATGGCTGGTGTTAGGAGACTGTTCCTTCTGTTCTTGGGACAGAAGGCAGAAGGAAAGGGCAGCAGCTCTGTCAGGGGAGACGTGTTGTGTTGTGTTTGTGAGGTTCCCCAGGACGAGGTGAGAGATGAGGAATCTGACTCTGTGTTCTCAGAAGGCTGATTTATTATTTTATTATATTGTATTAAAGAATGATATACTAAAACTATACTAAAGAAAGAGAAGGATACAGACAGAAGGCTTAACAAGAATGAATAATAAAAACTCCGGATTGACTCCTCAGTGTCTGCCACAGCTGATGGTGATTGGTCATTAAGTAAAAATAATTCACATGAAACCAATCAAACATGCACCTGTTGGTAAACACTCTCCAGACCACATTCCAAAGCAGCAAAACACAGGAGAGAAAAAATGAGATAATATTGGTTTTCCTTTTTCTCTGAAGCTTCTCAGCTTCCCAGGAGAAATCCTGGTGAAGGGATTTTTCAGGAAATGTGACAGTGCCAGTGCTGTGCCAGCGAGCTCTGGAAATCAGGGCGGGCAGTCCAGGGCTGTGAAGCACAGAGACGGTGCCAGCAGTGCCCAGACTTTGCACTGTGCCAGGTGAAATGCTAATGGGATGAGAGTGGCAGCAGGGAGTGAGATATCCCTGAGAAACCAGAGCAGAGAATCACAGTACCCAGAGCTGTTGTACAGACCAGCGGGAAGCTGCTGCCTTGAGAATTATCTGAATTTGGGCAGGGTCACAGAGGGATGTCTGTGGTAAAACTGGGGAGTTTGTAGAAGCATGAAAACATTGTCAGGAGAAGTAAAACCCTGTTTACTTTAGAGAGGAGCTGAGTCACACGAGGCTGTGACAGGGAGAAGTAAAAAGTGGTATTTTTTACCAGGTGCAGAACTTTTTTACCGGCTTCCTTTTGCACTTTATTGTAGATCAAGAATGGTCAATTTCATGGTCAAGCTGATACAAATACTAGAGAAAACATAAGTTTTTGTACAAACTGGTAATGAACAATTATGGAAGCTTGGAATAATGACATTTTCAGTAACAGTTTTTGGCACAACACAGAAGGTAATGATTGACAGAATTTTATCTTCACTTAACTAAGCTTAATCCAGCATCCTCTGGGATGCAGGAACTAAGGAGTTCTTGGGGAGTCTGTTCATCTCTTGCAGGGATACTTTTCCATCCCCTGGGCTGTGCTGTTTGAGGTGGTGCAGGCACTTCACCTGGAGCTTGATGAGCCATGAGTGCATTTCTGCTGAGCTCTGCCTGTCCTTGAATTTTCTTTGTTCTCAGGGTGGAGCAGAGGCAGGCCCCAGCAGCATGCGTGTGGAAATTTCACTTCCAGAGGTTGGGCAGCTTTTCAGAGTTAAAATAAACCAAAAGTCACATTTTGCTGTTGCCATGAGAACCGTGGAGCTGTTGTTGGACCTTCGGAGTGTGCTCTGCCCTCCCGACTCCAGCTGGGCTTTGTTGAGAGCAGTGCTGGGCTGGGAGGGGCAGGAGCTTTGTGGGACCCTCAGCGGGCTCTGTGCTCCTTAGGAGGGAGCTGGGGAGCCTCCCTGGGGGTCTGTGGGAGCTGTAGGTTTTGTGGGGGCTGTGGGTTTTTTTCCTACTGATCTTCACATAGAAAATATGTCAGAAGGTGTGTGGTGAGGGGCTGTTGGTGCAGGGACCCTGCCCTGCTTGGGTGCTGCCTGCAGCTTGGCTCTGGTTCTGTGCCTCACTCCTGTGGTACAGGTATTATCAGGAGTGTGCTTTCCCTGCCCTTCTGCACCTTTCCATATAGGTCAGGAGCCATGGAAATACAGCTTTGAAATCCATGGAAATACAGCTTTGAAATCCATGGAAATACAGCTTTGAAATCAGGTGTAAGGAGCAGGCTGCTTGTCAAAGCCAGGTGTAGGATTTCTGGGGCTTTTGTTGGTTGGGATTTTTTTTTCCCTGAGGATGCTATATTTATGGTCCTGGCTGCTGATGATTTTGGAAGAAAAGCATCTCCCAAACCAGCCTAGGCAAAGGGCTAATCCATTTATGACCTGTTTATGCAATCACAAGCTCAGATCCTGGTGGTGGCTGTCTGCAGTAGGTCTGGTGGTGCAGGGGCTCACTGGACATGTCCCTGAGGGTCTGGGGCCACAGGGACAGGGCTGTGGGAGGGCAGCTGTGGAGCAGGGCTGCAGCTCCTTCAGCTGTGTGCTGATCTTCCAGCAGGGCTCCTCATTCTGTCCTCAGGCCACCACACCACTGCTCTCCACCTCTGTGTTGGCTTATGCAGAAGCTCATGCTTGTTCCAGCTTTTTTTCTTCCCCTGAAATATTTCCCTGTTGTAATAACTGCAGGAACGATTCAGGGAGACAGAGATAATTCAGCTGGTTGTGAAACCAACCCTCCAAAACCCAAAGCTGCCACCATGAGAACAATAGATAAAAGGGACAGACGAGAGAGGAGGAAGGGCAAGCATATTTCGGAAAAGCTGTGCTGTTTTTGGCTCTGGCCAACAGTTTGCATAGAAAGTAGTTTATTGTCAGTGGGAGCTGTGGATACCTGCCAGCTCTCCTGTGCAGCAGTGCTTTGTGCCAGAGAAAGGCCCTGCCTGTCAGGTCTTCCCTGCTCCAGCCCCCTGCCCATCAGCTCTTCCCTGCTCCAGTTGGCTGCTCACAAGCACTTTTCCATCTTTGTTGCCTTTCTTCACCTCAGCATTGTTGAGCCGAACCCTCCACTGCAGTGGATGAGTTTTTTCTCCTCTTCCAGCTCTGGGGTTGGCTGCTCTTGTCTCCTTTGGTTGCTTGGAACTCCCTGTCCCATGGGACCCCCATCTCCACACCAGCCTGCTTTGTACCCTGTAGGAGCTGGGTGTCTGCTGTTCCATCTCATTGGGGTTCCTGTGCCTTGCTTGCTGCTGAAAATAAATGTGCCTGTGAGATCAGAGGGCAGTTGGGGAACGTGAGGATGTTGTTCAGCATTGTAAGGTGGTGTTCTTCGTGCTGGGAAGTGCAGCCAGGATGAGTTTGGCTGTGTTTCTGCAGCACTGAAAGTTGTAAACTCCAGCCAGAGCCATCTGGAATAGCGTAAGGAGCTCCTGAGTTCCCACGTGGAGATCTGGGTCACACACAGAGCCTTTCCAGGAGTTCTGAGCTGTCTGATCTGTCCTTTTTTCCACTCCACCTCACTTCCATGCTCATAAGTGGAACAGGTGAGCAGTGTTGCTGGAGAGGCTGAGCCTGGCAGGGACAGGAACTCCCAGCAAGCACACGCTCGTGCACTCCCTGTCTTATGGAAAGAGGCTGCTCGAAATGCAGCGTCTGCATTGTCTTAGTTCTGTTATGAAATGCAGAGCAGGCACAAAGACAGGGAAAAATGACTCATGTGCTTATTGTCCATGGGAATATCTCAGGGAGGAAGTGCAAGTCAAGCTCTCCAGAACCTGGGTTCTGAGTGTGTAATGTAAAACTGGTGCTGGGTAATTGTGGAGTTGTGGAAAATACCTTGTTGCAACGTTCAGTGCTTGGAAAAGTAATTCTCTCTCTTTGAAATACGCTATGGTACAGAACTTTGGAAAAACTCTTCATTGTACCAGAGCTTTAGAGGGTGTCACAGTGTTGCTTTACTATAAAGCCAGCAGCTAGAACATTAATAAGAACAGCATTCCATCTCACTAGCCCAAAATGGCACTGCAGCTGAGGCAGGATGTTTAACAGTCTTTACCTCTGCTGAGAAAATGAAGAAAACTCTTTGTTCTGGTTCCCATTAAAAATCATCCAATCCTGAATAGCTACAGTTGAGAAAGAAAACTGTTAGCTTCCTTTTTTATAAGTTTTCCTGCTTTTCCTTAGGAAGAAGAGTTTGGCCGTGGTGGTGGTGGCCTGGCAGCCCTGCTGTGGAATTCTGTGGCCAAGGTGATGCCCCTGGTGCTTGTGCCTTGTGCCAGCACCTAAAGCAGGGCAGGCTTGAGCAGCCTCCACCACACCACAAGGAGACTGGTGCCAGCACATGGGGAAACCACAGGGACCCTCTTATGTGTGTCCTTGTTAGCAAGGTTAAAATCTCCACGTGTCCCTGTTTTCACAGGGAAATCCTTGGAAGGCCAAAGCTCTGAAAAAGGTTCATCTCTAACTTCTATTTTCTATTGCTCTGTTGAGTGAAATCTGTTTTAGAATAGAGATGCCCTAGGCAGGATTTTAGGGGTGGTGGGCTGCAAATTCTGCTGTGGGACAGACAGCTGGCCCTGCTCCAGCCTGGAGGTGCCAGAGGAGAGCTTTTCCTGGTGTCAGTCACTGTGTTGAGCTCGGCTGTGGACCAGGTCCACTGCTATTTACTCTGATTTTTGCCAATGCTGGATGTAGCCTTTGTAAACACTCCTATTGCCAAATTAAGCTTTTCCCCTTCCAAAGTCACCTTAAATGACATTGTTCTTCTTTACCCCTTGCTTGGAAGAGTTTGCCACCCGAGAGAGGCAGAGGCTCTGCCTGAGGTCAGGGGCCGTGGCAGTCTCTGTGTCCTCCCTCCCTCATGCCATTGCTCCATGCAGTGACACAGAGAAGCCTCTCTGGCTTGGAAAAGAGTTCCTCTGCTTTGAAAGCAGCTTGTATGTGGAACTGAAACTGCTTTGCTCAGGCTACCAGAGTGTTTGTTGTTAGGGGAGATCCCTGATGCTGCATTACCGCTTGTGCTCCTTCTTGGAAATGCAGCCCGCCCGCTTCCATCAGCTTAATCTTACTGGTGCTCACAGACTAAACTGACAGCAAATTCCATTCTCTAACATTTGTAAAGCATTGAAAGGACAAAGTGTTTGAAGCTTCAAATGATTGCATTTGGTTTACCAAGGTAAATGGTTTTTTTTTGCTTAGAAAACAGGGGTACTTCAGGCTGCTTTAGGCTCTTCCCCCAAACATGCCCCTAGATGACTCCTGTGTATCCTGAGAGAATTGGTCCCATTTACTGCTGATGGCTTGGAATGCAGATTCCCGGGCAGCCCTTTCCCAAACATTCCCTCCTGGCATGGCATGGAGTGGCCTGAGCAGAGCATGATCTGTGCAAGGCAGACAAGTCTCAGGTTGGGCAGCCCTCTCAACTGGATGTGCCAGGGAACCTAACACAAGGCTTGGAACCTGCAAAGAACCTTTTCCTTTGTCCTTAATCACCCTGTGAGGCATTGGCCTAAGATTTGAATCTCTACCCCACTGCTTTTTTGCCTGTGATCTGTTTCCAAAGTAGTGGACAGAACTGGGAATAATTCAGAAATCCTTGTGAGAGAGCCCATGTTCTGCTTGTTGGGAAGGGGATTAATGGGTGGGAGGAAATCCCTCTTCAGTTTGTTACTGAAGGCCTCCAAGGTCTCCATTGCAAGAGGGCTGATTTGGTGTGTGGGTATCTTCTGGCTTAAAAAAAAAAAAGGGTTTTTTTCTTCCTCCCTTGAATCTGAACCAGCATAGGAGGCGTGGAACTGACACATGAGCACGTTTGTCCAGGTGATTAGGCAGACATGGCATGTCCAGGGCTGACCAGCCTTGTGCCAGGAATATTGTAGAAATCAGCCAGCTGTCTTGTTGACATTGCTAAAACAGAGCTTCACTTAGCAGCACCAAGGAAAAGCTGAAGGGGAAGCAGAGCAAGGGTTGAGTGAGTCAAAGGTAGTGAGACAAGTTCTGCCCCTCGTGTTCATGGATATTTCTTGTTACTGGAGGTGTGGAAATGAGCCAAAGGCATGCTCTGGCTTCAGTCAGATGGTGCTGGGTGGGAAAGCAGAGATGCTCTCCTAGGATGAACTTCAGGAGCTGTGGAGGAATGCACCTGGCTCCCGTGGGATGGGGAGCTGCTGGCAGTGTCCATTCCAGTGGGCTTAGAACCACTGCCCTTTCAAACCCAAGGGGGCACAGGACCTTTTAAAATGCAAATGTTCTGGCTGCTTCAAGATGATCAGGAGTTGCCTTTCCTCATGTATCCACTGCTCTTTTCCTTCAGGTTACGATGCCCTGAGCTATTCTGTGGGAGATGGTGACAAGTGGAGCGGGCGGCAGCTCCTGCAGGCACGTGAGCAGAACGTGAGCGACGTTCCAGAGGATGGGGGACAGCAGCTCTACATCAGAAACTGCACTGAGCCAGGTAGGAATGAAAGCTGCCTCCAGCTCCTCAGTCCTGCTGGTGGCTTCCTCACATCTGTACTGCCAAGTCTTGCTTATTTTTAAGTCCATAAATGCATTTCCTCAAGTTTTGGGGAGAGGAGGGGAAGGGTTTTTTTCTCTGTTCTTCAGGACTAATGTAGGTTACATGCCCCAGGAGAAATTCTAACAAATCCAGTTCTGGCTGCACTTCTCTGCCTATAATTTTTCCTCTGCCATAATCCTTAATAACATTTCTGGACAGATGGATGATTATGGTCTTTTTTAGACAGCAAAAACTTGTACAAAAATTCTTCTTCCTCAATTTTTGCTTGTTTGCATAACTTTAGCACAGTGCAGACCCAGTGTTGCAGCCTCACATCAGCAACTGGCAGTAATATTTTCCCCCACTGTGCTCAGCACCTTCTGTTTCACTATTGCAGCTGTTCCTGCTGCCCTCACCAAATAGAATGGTCTGTAGGAAGCATGGGAGATTTTATTTGTGGTGAGTTTATTTGTGGGAGATTTTATTTCTCCTGGGTTTCCCCCCCGCTTTTTTTCAGAAAGTAGAACAATAACTACTGAGCACCCTGTGTTTTCTCAGGAGAGAGAAAGCAGAAATACCTAGATATGTGAAATTACTGTTTCCTCTTGAAATTGTCATGATGTGACATTCTGTAGTAGAAACTGATGCAAAGTAGTGCAGAAAGGAAGTGAAAGTGACAGAGTTAAGGTCCTGCCTGTGGTTTTGTCGATTTTGTTTGGGTTTTCACACTGCAAATGCAAATAACATTAAGTAGTGTTAAGTACTGTTGGTGTTAGGCCAGGTGGCAGTCAGAAGCATTTGGGAGTGTTCCACTCCCAAAATTCAGTGTCTGTGGGAGTTTTACCTGTTGAGCTCAGAGGGCTGAGGATGACCTGCAAGGATGCATCAGTTGTGCTGCTCAGCAAACAAGTGAGTAAAAGAGCTGGCAGGAGGGCATGGGCACATCAGTGACAGGGGTGCTGCCTGTGATCCTGCAGCAGCAGAGAGCAAAGTGCTGTTAGCTGTGCTTGCATGTCTGAAAGTGTGGCCACGAGTAGGGTGGCTCAAATCCTGGCACAGCCCTGGTAGCAGGAACTGTGCTTGTCAGGCAGAGCTGCTGGAAAGCTCAATCCCAGGGCAGCACAGCCCTTCCCTTTGGATCAGGTCCCAAATGGTGGCACAGCACTTGGGGTTTCACCAGGCATGGCTGCTTTGCCTTCTCCAAGGGCTGCTCAGGGAAACTGGGGCAGTTTGTGGTGCTGTTGCTGAGCATAATGCATGAGTGCTGTGCAACCAAAGGCTGGGGGCCCTTGTGACCTGGGAATCTGCAGAGCTCAAACCTCCCTCCAGCATCACCTGTGCTGGCCTGCAGGTGCTTCTCTTTCCCTTGAGCAGGTGTCAGGAGGGAAAGGCTGCCTGAAAAAGAGTTTTTTTCCTGCTTACTTCCCAAGTGAACCTGTATAAACACCTTGCAGCACGGCAGAAATGGATTGTTTAAGAAAGCAGTTTTACCTCACCTGCTGGTGGAGGGGAGTGGAATGCCTCCTGTTAAAATGTGCTGTGGTTTTTTGCAGTGCTTGGCTTCTGTGCTGTGTTGGCAATAAACACACCTTGACCTGCTAAAGGGAGGATCTGTGTCCTTTAGCTGCTCGGGTGATTGCAGGCTCATTTGAGTGCCTGCCATGACATTTGCCAACTGCTGCTTTCATTTCCTAATGGTTTATCCAATGACCTATCTAGCATCATTTCATCATCAGAACTGCTCCAGATAGTGGGGGTTTTGCTCTCTTTGCCATTGCAACAAAAACTGTAGAAATATTAAAGTGGCGAAATGGACTGATTCCAGCCTAAAGACCATTTTTAGGATTTTGTTTTGTTTTGTTTTTTTGGCCTTTTTCTGAGAAATGCCCATCATGGGCTCTGGCCTGGTCCTGTGGCTGATTGTGGTTGTGTTGAGTGCCTGTGGAAGCAGAACCACAGAGCAGCCTTCTGTCTTTTCTAAGGAGCCTCTTGTCTCTTGGTGCCTCTCCTCTGAGTGTCCAGCCTGCAGTCAGGGCTGCTTGTCCCCTCCCTCTTGGATCGTGGTGGCTTCTCCTGGCAGTGTCTGCTGTCTCCTACCCATCCCCTTGTCCTTGTAGTATCCACGTGAAGGAACTAGAGATGGGCAAAAACAATTTGGACAGTTTATTCACTGGAGTAGTGATGCTGTTTAAATAAAACACTTGTGATTCTGGGCCATGTTTGACAGTTTCAGCTCATGCAAAAGATGATGAGGAAAGAGTGAGAATGACTTGTGTCAATTCAGTCAAAGTATCATTTACTCACCCAGTCCTGTTCAGAAATGTGATTCACCCACTAGAAGCCAAGAAAAAGGATTAAGCTGGTTTAATGTTGGGTCAGGTCCCTGTGCTGCCGGATTCAGAGCTCAAATTGCACTGGAGGAGCTCCAAAGCTTGCTCTTCTTTCTTTCTTTCTTTCTTTCTTTCATTAGCTGCCAGAAGGTGACAGGCTCTGGGGCTGTGTCAGGGTGGCATGTCACATGTCTGGAGGTTCAGGTGGGAGGGGGTGCCCAGGTCCCTGTGCCAGCTCCTCACCAGACATATGCTTCCTCTGATGAGCTGTCATCACCTTCTTTCCTCCCCCTCTTTAGCACTTCCACTCCACCTCAGAAAGGCTGAAAATAAAGTAACAGCCCTGCTTAAATGTGCTGTTTTAAAGTCATTATCAGTAATGGCAGGAAATACTTGATTGCTGCAGGAACAAAAAGGTCTCCCTGTATTCATTTAGACCCTCAGGCATAAAAGTGCTTAAATTAAACAGCCAAAGAAGTTTTTGTGCAATTATTTTTTTTTTTACATTTCCTCATCTTATTTCAAAAGCAACTTTATCAATATTTCTCCAGTGAGTCACAGCTCATGGTAGTGTAATTTGTAGTGCTTGGCTGTGGAGCAGGTAACCCTTGTTGAATACTTACTTGTGGCTGTGTTTTTGGAGCCCCTTTGGCACTGAACCACACACCCAGACCCCCAAGGGTGGAGCTGAGCATTCTGATCTCTTTCCTCTCTTTTGTTTATGCACGTGGTGGGCTTTATGTGGTGTGAGTTCTGCTGGGCTGTCATGTCCAGAGAACTGCAGAGTTTAGAAAGGCCTTCTTCCCAAGCAAATACAGCAGCCTATTCACTCTTCACATGAGTGATTTAGTGTTTTGTTTTCCTTTTTTTCCTGTTCCTCCTTCAGCCTCAATCCAATTGAAAGTTGCCTTCCCTCAAGCAAAATTAATTTTATCCTAGCAAAATGAAAAGTAAAAATTTGTTCCTGCCTTGCAAGTTGCCAAACCTTGCTTTCACTTGGGGGAATGTTAGAAAAATAAATTGCTGTAAGTTTAGTAACAAAATATCCTTGAGGAATAGCAAAAAAGATGTTCTCCTCTCACTGAGCTATAAGTTTGGTGAATTTGACAGAAATTTGCTCGAACTTCTGCTTCCACACTTTGCTTCTGTTTGTCAACTTCAGACCTAAAGCGTCAGAAAAACCAGAATGTTGGGGTTAAAACCTCAGAAATGCAAACAAAACCACGCTTATTTCTTCTGGGTTCTTGTGCTGGCAGGGAGCTGGGTTCTCCCTTGGTGCAGCCAGGAGGGAGAGATGTTCTCATGGTGGGGACCAGGGGCTGAGCTTTGGTGCTGGGGCTCAGGGAGGTGGGTGCTGGTGCCCAAGTTGTGCCCAGACACTGGATTTGGCTGTGTCCCAAAGCTGCACCACCTCTGTCTGAGTGAGGGCTTTGGAGCTCTCCTTGCAGAGCTTCCTTTGTTAGAAACCACAGTGGAGGTTTTCCTTTTCTCTGCTGTGCTCTGGACTTGCTCAGAGCTTGGGCTTCACCTTCTGGGCTGGGCTTTTTTGTGGGACTGCTGCATTGTAGGGTCTCTTAGCAATGAGAGGTGGTCCCAAGTATTTTCTCTAGGATTTTTTAGCCATCCAAAGTGTGGCTGAGTGCAGGGGAGTGCCCTGAGGCAGGACCTGGTGTGTTCTACAGCAGGGCTGTACCTGGACAGTGTGCCAAAGGGGAAGCTCAGAACAGCTGCTTTTGGCTGGGTACTTGAAAACTCTGAATTGATCACCAAAACCATGCAGTTCCCTGTAAAACAGGGCCCTCTGGGCATACACAGGAGGCCAGTGGTGTTCTTCTTACTAAAATTTTGCCAGTGTTCCCATGTGATTATGTGTGCAACTCCAAGAGCCAGAGCTTCTGGGAGGAGCATAGCACAAAGCTTGTGAGATTAAAATCAAGAGGTGGTAGTGCTATTACCCAGTTCATCCTCGGTGTGTTCTGTTGCATCAGTGAAACAAAAGGAGGAGAAAGCAAACTCCAGATTCCAAAGCCAGCTTTGTCCCTGCAGTGTGCAGACTGAGGAGAGGTGCTGAGCTCCAGAGTGTCTTCCCCAAAAAGCTTCTGTCAGTTTTTCCAGAATCCATAACTACACATGTATCAAACAGCTTTCAGCCCTGAAACTTGAGTTAATGCTTGAAGCCCCTGCTTACACATTCATGTTTGATCTGTGAAATACTATAGACACACCAACATTTAAAGCATATGCTGATAACTACTTGCTCTGATTTCCTTCATTATCAAGCTTACTCCCTCTACCCTTCTAGCATCATAGACAAACTTTCAAACAGCTCGGGAAAGACACTGTCCCTCATGTGATCTGCTCAGGAGCCTCATACTCTGTCCCAACAAAAACAACTCACACATTTCACATGGCCTGGGGTCAGCAGGCGCCGAGGCAAATTCCTTCATTCCCAAATTTCTTGGTACTGCAAGTCTAAAATTTTTAACAACCAAAAATTTGCAGCAGCACAGTAATTAAACTGCTTGTTCTGAGGGAAAAGAACCTTGGCTCAGCCTTCAGAGCCTCAGCACAGCCGGGATGTGCACCTGTAGTGTGGGCAGATCTCTCAGGCTGGGACTTGTTTGCTCCACTGGTGATGCTTGTGATGAGCCTGTTTTAATTGCTTAACTGTTTTAATTCCTGCTTTAATTGTTGTTCCTGGTGGGAAATGCTGTGTTGTCATGGGCTGGCTGTGCAGGGAGGGCTCACAGAGCTCTGGGGGAAGATCAGTGTGGCACGCTGCACAGGGAGTGAGGAGCACCAAAGGTTAATTGCCTGTTGCTGCCCAAGAATCATGTTCATAGTCTTGAGAAGTGATGGCAAGGGGGGAGGAAGAAAGGAGTAATCCTTGTAGGTAAAAAAGAACAGAAGCTGTACACTTGCTGCTGCCCAAGGCACAGGAGGAGGAGATTTGAGAGTCTGTCAGAAGTGCAGCCCCATCTGCATGGTAGCTCTCCATTGGTGGAGTGGGGAAGCCCTGTGTCCTTTTTTATGATTATGTTTCCCCCTCTGGAATAACTTTAAAACACCCAGAAATTTTCTTGGTTTTTGGATTTATTTTGGCTTTTTTCCTCCATTACTTTTTTTGTTTGTTCTTTGTATCTAGAGGAATGAGGCTTGCTTCCTTGACCTTTCAGCAAGCTTGGGTTACTCCTTTGGTTATTTTGTGTTGTGGAAAAGGCAGCAGAGAGGCTTAAAATACTGAAAGGGGACCCTTGCTTCCAAATCTTTAAATGCCTTTGCATTTAAAAGGTGTTAAGCAACAAAGCATGACTTCAAATGTGAATAAATATCACATTGTGCCTCCCTGAATTGGGTTTTACTTCTCTGACACTTGAGGATGCCAGGCTGCTGCTGTGCATCACTCTGGTAATCTGAGAAGTCTTCCATGAAGCCTGTGACCTGAATTTCTAAGGAGGCACTGAAAAAAAAAAAAGAAAAAAAAATTGTCAAGTCAGACTTGCTCCTTTCTCTGGGAAGAAAATGCACTTGGATTTTCACATGCTGAGCATGGAAAGCAGCACCAGTGGAGGGTTTGGGGCTGGCAACTGGGAAGAGCCAATGTGGTCCCCTTGTTTGGTGGCTCTGGCTGCCTCGGGCCATTGCTGAGGTGCAGATGGCTGCTCACAGCTGCAATAACATTGCAGTGATTGTGCACCAGATGTAGATGTTCTAGACTGGCCAGATACCAGAATGGTTTATTTTTATTTTTTTTTTTCCACACCTGAATTATTCACCTGGCATAAATAAACGCAAATTGTCCACTTATCATTGAAAAATACATTGCTGCATTTTTGTAAAATGTCCTGATTCTCCCCAGGAAAATCTGTGCTGCTGTAAATTTTTGGTTGTTAAAAATTTTAGACTTGCAGTACCAAGAAATTTGGGAATGAAGGAATTTGCCTCGGCGCCTGCTGACCCCAGGCCATGTGAAATGTGTGAGTTGTTTTTGTTGGGACAGAGTATGAGGCTCCTGAGCAGATCACATGAAGGACAGTGTCTTTGCTGAGCTGTTTGAAAGTTTGTCTATGATGCTAGAAGGGTAGAGGGAGTAAGCTTGATAATGAAGGAAATCAGAGCAAGTAGTTATCAGCACATGCTTTAAATGTTGGTGTGTCTATAGTATTTCACAGATCAAACATGAATGTGTGAGCAGGGGCTTCAAGCATTAACTCAGGTTTCAGGGCTGAAAGCTGATGTAGCTCTAAGATCCAGGACAAGCCTTTCTTAGGGTTCTGTTTTAAATTTGGTATTTTTGAGCTATTACTGCAAAGGAAGAAAAATAACATCTGGCCCCATGTTGCAAACTGTATTTTTGTTGCTTGTTTTTTGGTTCTTGCCAGTAGTTAGTAGTTAAAAATCAAAGGTCCAGATTTTCCACGAGTGTAAATTATTACTGGCATCATTGACTTCATTGCATTTACACTAGATTTAAATGACCAAGAATCAAATAAACCATCCCAAGTCAGGTTTTAATACAGTCAGGGTGGAGTTTTTATCATCTGCAATCTGCATTTTAAGCAGTGCTTAATTGTGTAGTTTTTATATACAGACACGTGCGTAAATTCACTTATGCATGCACAGAATAATGGCTTCAAGTATTAATGCTGAAGCAGTTTGATTTAATGTGCAGCAGTGGGTAAAACAAAAGTATTTAATTAAAATGCCCTTTTTTTTGTGGACTGCATTAAAAAGAATTCCCAGATTAGATACTGGCTGCCCCTATGTGCAGGTCCTTTGTCATTTCCCTGCTGCTCCTGGTAGGAAATGGAGAGGTGAGTGGTTTTTCTTTCCCAAAGATCCAAAATGCCTAATGCTGGCAGGGGGGTGGAGAGCTCCTGCTTCAGCCCAGCCTCTTCAGGGGCTCTCTCTTGGGGTCAAAGTCTTCTGTGCTGGCTGTGATGAAACCACACAGAAAGGGGGATCATCCCTCCGGTCCAGAACTGTCCATGCCAGCAGGGCACGCTCCAGGCAGATGGGGGGAGTTACAGAACAGGGTGCCAGCTGCTTGGAGAGTTCAAACCAGGCATACACACCATGGTCACCAGCATGGAGAGCACTCTGTGGATGCTCATCCAGGGGTACTGAGTGGTTTTCAGATTTGGTTTCGTTTCCATCTTGAATGTCAGGATTTTAGAATATGGTCAGATACCCTAAAATTTCAGGATTTCAGTGTCAAATATCTTCTAAAAGGCTTATGCTGGAGCTTTGGGGAAAAAAGTAATGATTGTGGGGCAGCAGCTTCATGAGCTGTCTGGCAGCTTCACTCTTGGGGGAACTGCTGCCCCCCAGCTCATGGTGTGCCTTTGCCAGTGATCAGAAGTAGTGTCCAGTCAGTGCCACAGCTTTCTGTCCTCACCCCTGGTCTTGGCAGTGTCCCTTATAGGCATGAGGTTGGATGAGGATCTGACAGAAACTCTCAAGGTTGTTTGCACAGTCGTGGTTGTGCCTCTCTGCTGGAGGGGGAAATACTTTGGAATAAACCCTTTCCTTGGTTTTATATGTATGTGCATATCAAAAAGAGAGGTGGGATAAAAGGAAGCGAGCAGTCCTGAGCAGAGTGAGTGTAACCAAGGCCAGTCCTGGTGAACACAAACACAGGAGCAGTGTCAGCACAGGCACCTGGTGATGGATGGGCAGCTGCTGACAGCCTGAATGGCCACTTCTAATTAGCACTCATTAAAAGTATCAGAAGAAACCAACTGGAGGATCAGCTCCTGCCCCCATGAGTGTGAGTCCCCCGTGACCCAAGCTTGGCAAGCTGTGTGGCCCAGGAGAGCATCCTGGTGATTCCCCAGCACTGCAGCTCCACTCCCAAAGGGCTCTGAGGAATCATGAGCCAGAGGTGTGCTGCCTTCCCATCTCTTAATTGGCAGCAGAAGAGGAGGAAAGGAGAAAGTGATCATTATTTTATGTTAAAACAGAGATAATTACTGCTCTAGAATTTCACCAGAAAACAAAGCGGCGATTAATTATTGATCGTCAGAACTCTGGCACAGCTCAGCAGAGTGGGGGTTCACATGTCCTGGGGGCTGGGACACGGGGAGCCCTGTGCCTTGTCACTCTGCAGGGATGGCTCCCTCAGGGGGAGGCTGCTTTGGAGTCTCTTGAGGCTGCTGCCCACGGGAGCTCAGCCTGTTGCTCCATAAAACCTGGCTGCAGGCTGAGTGCATGATGGGATCCCTGCCTGTGCTCGTGGTAGAGATGTCAGTGTGCCACAGCATGCCTGGAGAAGGGCCCTGGCAGTGGCAGAGGTGGCTGCTCAGGCTGGAGGGGTGTGTCTGACCCTGCCTTCTGGCTCCCTGTACACCCAGTGCCATGTTCACTGGGAAAAGTGCAAGCAAAGTGTAAGATGTGTTTGCCACCGGGATGGGGCCAGTGGCCTGAGTGACACTTCCCCAGTGCACTCTTGCATCTCCCAGTTACCAAGTCAGTAACTGGTATCTCTGTATGAAATAGCTCCTTGTGTCTCATTTTCCCTGGGAATTTGAGTGTGTCCTGTACCCTGTGTGAGCCCTTTGTGCTCCACAGTAAGAGTTGCTGAGCTTCGTGCTGCCTCTTGAGAGGAGGCCAGTGTGATGAGGAAAATGGAAGGAGGGGGCATGGATTTTCTGTGAGAGGACACCAGAGCCACTCTTGAAGCAAGCAGGATCTCAAGGATGTCCTCCAGGGCAGTTGGTTGCTGCAAGGACCCTCAGTGAGGCAGGATGCTTCATGCAGGGATACAGTGACTTTCCTGTAGCCATAGCAACAGCTGGAGATGTGGTGGTGGCTGCCAGCATCCCTGGTCTGATGGGTCTGTGAGAGAGGTGTGGCTGCAAGGCCAGGCAGGGCAGGGACCCACAGCCATCCAGGTGAGCAGGGCAGGTGTGCTGAGACTGTCCAGCTGTGCTGCCAGATCCTTTCTGGTCACTGCACTGTGCCCCCAGCCCCCAGAGCTGAGGGGTGGGCAAGGGACCAGAGAGGACAGCTCAGAGAGCAGTGGACAGGGCAGTGCAGATGGATCCCATCCCACGAACCATGTCTTGGAGTGAGACTGTTGGATCCCTGTGGAGCCAGGCTCCTGTGGGTAGTGCTGAAGCTCGCCCTCTCCCCCATCCCCAGGTACCAGGATTACAGATTTAATCAGGATGCAGGAGCTGACAAATACCTGGGCTGGGAGATGGAAAGTTCCACTGAGCCACCACCACTCCTGTGCTTGGGGGGAAGCTGGCAGTGGGGGAATGGAGCTGTTCATGCAGCCTCTGCTTGAATTAATTTTATGTTCTTCTTGCACTTGGGTTCCTCCTTTGGACATGTCTTTCCAAACTCACTTTTTCTTAAAAAAACCCCATAAATTCCAAGTGAAGCTTTTGCTGAAAGCCAGTACATCTTATGCCCTACCTCCACTGCCTCTGTGCTGAATGGTTTGGATTGAATCCTGTCTCCTGGGAAAGACTCACAGGGACATTTAACCCGCCCTCAGAACAGAATCAAAGAGTAGGTGAGCACACAGGGAGCCAGGAGGACCCAGCAGCCCTCAGAGGTGAGTTATGTGATACATCCTTACCCATAACCTGCCTGGCCAGGTTTCCTTGGAGCTCCTGGTGGTGTTTGGTGGCTGCTGGAGGAGCCCTTGGTGTGCAGGCACACGTGCACCCGTGTTGGAGCACACATGTGACAGCCTGGGTGTTGTTTGCTCTGCAGAGCACTTGGAGTGCTCTGCCCAGCCAGGGACAGCAGAGCTGAAGACAGGATTGATGTTTCTTCCCCTGGCAGATTGTTCCATGTAGGAAATTCCCTGCTGCTTTGAGCCTATAAATCAGCATCGGGTGGTCTTTTAAGGGTGTGTGCTGTCAGTCAGTTTCCCATCCTATTCTGACTTTGCAGATCCATGGCACATTCCCAGTGGAGGTGCAGACTTGCCTGCAGCCAGTGGGACTAGAGAAAGTCTTATTGCTTTGGCTCCTTTTCCCAGCCCCATGGATTTTTGATCCCACAGTGACTCTGCTTCTGCAGTGAAGCTGGGGTGTCACTGGTGGACAGGGCTGGTGCCATCCCCTTCTCCTACAAACGGGGTGCTGCCAATCCTGCTGGAGCTTGGGCAGGCAGAGGGCTGGTGGGGTTAAAGCAGAGCCTGTTGCCCAATTTCAGAGGGAGGAGGTTTGCAAGCAGACCAGTTTTAATTTACTGCCTTGTAATTAATTGTTGTGGTGTTGTTGTGGGTCCCGGGACGAGTGAGAGATGAGAATTGACTCCCAAGTTTTTAGAAGGCTGATTTATTATTCTATTTTATTCTATTCTATTCTATTCTATTCTATTCTATTCTATTCTATTCTATTCTTCTAATGCTATACTAAAACTACACTAAAGAAAGAGAAAGGAGACATCAGAAGGTTAGAAAAAAATGATAATAAAAAACCTGTGACTGACCAGAGTCCCAACACAGCTGGACTGGGATTGGTTATTAATTAAAAACAATTCACATGGAACCAATCAAAGATGCACCTGTTGGTGAGCAACCTCCAAACCACATTTCAAGCAATCAGATAATTATTGTTTACATTTCTTTTCTGAGGCTTCTCAGGAGAAAAATCCTAGCAAAGGGATTTTTCATAAAATATAACAGTAACGCTGCCTTATTTTTCTACTCCCACAAAACTAGCAGAAGAAGCACATACTTTAGAGTTTATCTGTAAAACTCAAAGAACTAAGTGAACTGCTCAAAGGGTATTGCTGTGAGTGTATGGAGAACTGAAGCAACCTGGAGGCTTGTGCTTGGTGCTGGGAAGGTGCCAGGCTGTGTGCCATGCCAGGTTTGTGCTGGAAATTGCAGAGGAGGGAGGCTCTGTGCTGTGCAGAGATTCCCCTGCTGGGCAGGACAGGCTGTGTGGGAAGCTCAGGAATGGTTTGGGGTGGTGTTGCCCATCTGACAAGTTGTGTGGCACAGCAGCAAGGGCTGGGGCACTCAGGGCTGTGAAAATGAGGTCATCTGATTTTTTTGGGGTAAACAGAAACTGCTGGGGTGGTTCTGTACGGAGCCTCAGGTGTGGCTGTCAGGGCAAATCCGTCCTTATTTCTTGACATGCTTAGCAGCAGGCACAGTGGGATGGCCTCAGAGTGCTGACACAGGCAAACACACTCTGGAGTGGCTGTGCACTGTTTATATGGAGGTGAAAATACTTACAGGAAAGGCAGAATAAATACTTCCCTCTGTTGCCTTTATTGTTCTCTTTTTTAAAAACATTATTAATTTTTTTTTTTTTTGGTTCTTCTGTGTAATACTGTTTTTTGTTCACTCCAAATTTCAACAGAACGGTTTCACCTGCTTTTTAATTTTTGGGTGAAAGTGCTTGAGACCCTCATATTCACATTTCAGCATGATGGTGCCACAGGTGATGCATCCTCTTCCCAACCCAGAGTGTCCCCTCAGGAGGTTGGGAGCAAGCTCCAGGATCCTGTGGAAGGCTGGAACAGCTGAGGAGAAACCTGTGCTGTTCCAGCTCTCCTCAGGCAGTGTGTCCTGAAGTGGGAGATGGAGCTGCAAGTTTTTGGATTGAAGCACTTTGTTTATAACATTGGCTGCAGCAAACAAGTCTGGAGAAGCATTAAATCCTGAAGCAATTAAATGTATCTGCAAAGATTTTTTTTTTTTTCCTTTTGTGAGATCCTTTTGCCAGCTGTTGTTTATGGAAAAAATCTCAATCTTTTTTATGAGAACTGTTTTTAGGTTTCTTTGTGTTTGGGGCTGATTTATACATTATGCATTAGCTTGGGAAGGCAAAACATTTATTTACCAGCCTGAATATTTAGAGGAAGAATAAGTGGGAGTCAGTGCAAAGCCTGTATGGATAGCTTAGCTGGAGATTCAGAAGAAGTTTCCTGGTGTTAGGAATGGCACAATTAACTTGTAAGGGAAGAGTCAGACAATAAATGGACTTTCCTCTGCCTTTGTGTGGGTGACCCCTGTGGTAGTGTTCACAGGGGTCCCAGAACAAGGGAACAGATGAGAATCTTGACTCCACGTTTCAGAAGGCTGATTTATTATTTTATGATATATATTATAGTAAAAGAAAATTATACATTAAAACTATACTAAAAGAATAGAAGAAAGGATTTCATCAGAAGGCTTGAAAGGAATAGAAAGGAATAGAAAAGAATGATAAAATTTTGTGACTGACCAGAGAGTCTGATACAGCTGGATTGTGATTGGCCATTAATTGAAAACAACCACATGAGACCAATCAAAGATGCACCTGTTGCATTCCACAGCAGCAGATAATTATTGTTTACATTTCGTTTCTGAGGCCTCTCAGCTTCTCAGGAGAAAAGATCCTAACGAAAGGATTTTTCATAAAATATATCTGTGACAGACCCCTCTGCCTGCAAGGCCTTGTGCTCCATGGTTGATGCACAAAGATTACAGAAACCCCTCTCTCTGCTGGATCCTGGGGACTGACAGCAGCTGGGGATTTCTCTGTTGTTGGGGGCACTGGCTTCGTGGAGGCCAGGGAAAGGAGGGACACGTGGAATGGTTCCTGACTGGGCTGGCTGTGTTTGGGAGGAACTGAGGAGGAGTGGGTTTTCTTTGTTTAGGTTTGCTAAATGGTGTTTTTGAGGGAGTTCTTTTAATAAGACACTCTGCTGAGAAATGCACTGTTCTTTATGCTGTTCTCTTTTCTTTTTGCCTGTGAATGAAAGGATGTTGATTAGAGCTGGGGCCAAGCAGCATGCCCTTGTCTGGGATGAGGCATGCCATAGGAATCCTGCTGCTACAGAACGAGGCTCAGAGGTGATTTTATTGCTTGCTGACTGCAAGAACTTGCCACCAAGTGATAGTTTATGAGAGCTGGGCTGTCTTAGGAACAAATGGAGTAAGTGGGTTGGAGCTGTGAAGAAAACAAACAATATGGGGGGATAATACATCCTTACAGTTCAGAACATCAGTTTCAGAACAAGTGACTTCCCTGGGAGCAGGTCCTTGGCTGCCTCAGGAGCTGGCAGGAAATTGTGACGTGAATTTGAACAAAATGCAGCTACCAGCAAGCAACCTGAGCTGTGAGACCTGTGAGCATTGCTTCAGCATGATGGCATTAAACAGAGAAGCTGCAGACCTTCCTGAGCATCATTGCTGTGGGAATGAGGACTGAGCCGTGGCAGTCACGGAGCAACACTGTGTGCTGTTCCCTGGAAATGCTGCAGGAACACACAGCAAGCAGCCAGAAATGAGGGCTCAGAGAAGGAGGTTTTGGTGTGGTCAGGGAGAGGACGATGTGTGGCACAGGGCAGACTCCCATGGCTGCCCAAAATCTCCCTGTTGTGCTTGCCACTGGTGCTTGGCCATTTCATTGCTTTTCCAGGCAGGCTGTGTGAGGCTGCTGTGGCTTCGCTCATCTTCTGCTTGCACTGAATAATGATCAAGGTACCTGTGGAGGTGCACTGAGCCTGGCAGAGAACATGGAGGGGGGAGAAAGCAAAGCAAGCCCCGCCTGGGCCTTGTGTCTGAGGGTGTTGGTCAGTTCTTTGAGGGGGATGCAAGTCTGGTTGGCAGGAAGCACATGGTCCAAAGCAGCCAGCCCCCAATCCAGAAGGGTTCATTTATTTGCCCCACAGCATGTCCTGAAATAGTAATGTTTGGATGATGTTTTGGGGGTAACTAAGCTGGAACATGTGTATAACTGTTCAAGTTGTGAATGCCAAAAAAGGGAATCCATGTTAAGCTCAAAAATCTGGACTCGTCATGGAATTTAAAAAAAAAAAAAGTTACAATTGCAGTTGGGTTTTGTTGCATTGTGCTATAGGCTTTTTGGCAGGGATTCCATGGGAGATGAGGAAACAGCAGCTTGATGCTTCCCTCAAGCTTTTTTGAGCCTATTCTCTCTTTTGCCAAAGCGTACATGATGCATTCTTAAAAAATCCATCTTGGGTTCCTCGGCCTCTGCTGGAAACCACTCTGGAGGGTAAATGTGGGACAACGCAGGTCTTGGATGCCCCTGCTCCCCTGCCAGGGCTTTGTCTTTGAAAACCAGGGTGAGGGGCTGCATGTAAGCTTGGTAAGGAAGGGTCTGGCCCTTCTGCTCAGCTGGACCTGGTGTTCAGGGGGGCAGGGGAGGTTCTGGCTCTCTGTGCTCCATTGGGGAGCATGATTTGTGTGATCTGCAGTAAAGTCTGGGGTGGTCTTCAGTGTTGGGGCTGCGCTGAGCTCTCCCAGGGGTTTCTACCTCTGCATGTGGGCACCAAGCCCAGGCAGAGGCACTGCATGGCTCTGAGCACATGGAGTGGGTTTATAACCCTTACATAAGGGTGTGTCAGGAGTGCCCTGGATGGGGGGGAGAGGATGATTAAAACATGCAGGACCCTTCAACAGGGGGAGTTTCTCAATTTCTTTGAGGAAAAATAAAGTCATAAGGGCCGTCCCTTTGCTGGCATCTTAAATTAACACAGAGTTTTATTTGTTGCATTTGTTTTAGTTCGTCAGCTGAGCTCAGGCAGAGATAGGTCAGAAAATTAAGCTTTACTCCTTAGAAAAAAACACAAAGCCTTACAGCTACAGGAATAGCAAGGTTGGTGAAGAGAAGTGAAAGGAGAAAAAGAGATTTCTAAAGCCAGTACATTTCTTCTTTTAGTTGCTTTCAGGTTTGAGAAACTTGAAAAACCTGAGGTTTTCAAGCTCTTTTCTGCAAACACGAGGATTCAGGAGCACTTTTTGACGTTCACTTGTTTTTCCTGGTTTTGTTTTTTTAACTTGCTTGTGATGAAAATGGGTTTGACCCTCTGGCAGTGTGAGGTGGCACTGAGTGAATGCTGCCAGGCTGTCCTGCAGGGCAAGCTGGCATGTGGGATGGGAGCTGGGAATGGGGACAAGGATGTGCCTCAGAGGGAGCCAGGACTGAGTGTCCCCTTTTCTAGAAGCATTGCCTGCTCCTTTAAGGGGTTCTGGCGGGGAGGTCTTTTGGGCACTGCTGGTTTTTATGCTGGCATGGCTGGCTGGGGAGCAGGGGGAGCTGGGGTGCACCTGGCGGGGCTGCAGGAATTCCCTCCCAGTTCTCCCCAGCTGTGCTGCTGGGGGCATTGTGCAGAGGATGCTGGGCGCTGAGAGCCACAGGCATATGCCAGGGGTAGGAGGGGTTTCCATGGAAACCTTTCAGCAGCATGACATCACCAGCACTGTCACATTTAAGCTTTTCAAGGCTTTTTGGATTTTTAGGGATTACATAACATTGGAAGGGTTAGGCTGGGGCTTAGATCTAATCAGTATTCAGGGTCTTAGTTGAATTAAATTTTTAGAAAATCCAAACACCCCAATCCAAAAGTGGCCAGCAGCAGTGGCAGCAGCAGCAGCAGTGGTTTTTTAGTGGTCTTGGGCAGGCTCTGTGTGAAAAATGCCAATCACTTGTTTGTAAAATTTTAAAAGTTTAATAGTAATAAAATGGTTATAAAAAATAGTAATACAATTAGAGTGATAATAATTTGGACAAATTGAATTAGGACAATATGAGACAATAGAAACAAAGAGTTACAGACATCCGGGTACCTCTTTCTGGGCAGCATGAGCCCAAAAAAGGACCCACGTTAACAGAGGATTAACCCTTAAAAGCAGCAGCCTGTTGCATATTCATACACCTCATCCATGATGCATAAATTCCATTCAAACACAGGATTCTGTCTGGTCAGTGTCAGCTTCTTCCCCCCAATCCTAACAGCGCCTTTGAGGCAGGAAGAAGTTGGTTTCTTCTGATAAGAGGGCAATAAATTCTTTCTCTCTGAAAGATTGAGGTGTCCTGTGGCTGCTGTCTTGCTGCAAGTCCTCTCTTTAAAAAAAGTATCCTACATAGCATAGTTTCTATTTTAACAATTTTTATAACCTAAAACTGTATTTAACACCCTACTTAAGAGAATTAACACAGCATTACTTTCTAACAAAACACATATAATATTCATTTTAATATTTGCGAAAAGCCAATCATGAAGTACATGCATTTTTCCCACTCTGCAAACCCTGGAGGCTCAGGGGCTGGGGCAGCAGGAGCTGCTAGGCTGGCCACTCGCACTCACACCCACCTTTGTGTAGCTGAGTCGAGGTTTTTTTTGCTTGGAGCAAAAGGAGAATCTTCATCTTGCTTCTAGGTGTCTGTAATAATTTCCTTGTAGCAGTTTGTGTTCATCATTCTGCCCAGTAACTTTTCTTATACATGAACTTGAGGAAAACACTCTGTGGTTTTCTGTGAAATGTAACTTGGTGTTTTTGTGAGACACTCAAGACTGAAGAGCCTTGTGGGAAATTTGGAAATAATGCAATAACATCTAGTGGGGCAGTAAAGCCTGCAGATAACACAGGGAAAGTCTTGAAAGATGATGGATTTGTTTTTAACCACAGCACAACTGCTCCAGACTTGGGGTTCCTGACTCATCATTCCTGATGGGAACAATTTCCAGCAGTGAAAGGCAAGTTAGCTCTAGGATTCCCTGGAACAAAAAGGTTGCCTGGGCTGGAAGGGAATGACTTGTCTTGCTGAGAGGAGGTGCAGCATGAAAAGGAGGGGAAAGACTGAAATCCACAGTAAATGCTATGAGGACCCTTCCTGGTGCCTTTATTCCAGCTGAAGAGCCCAAAGCTCTTCTGCTTGCCAGGTCTCAGGGCCAGATGTGCCTGTGAGCCACAGGAGCAAGTGCCAGGCAGGGCTTAGGATAGAATCCCTGACTGCTTTGGGTGGGAAGGGACCTTAAAACTCATCTCACTGCCCTGCCACAGGCAGGGACACCTTCCACTGTCCCAGGCTGCTGCCAGCCCCATCCAGCCTGGCCTTGGACCCTTCCAGGGATCCAGGGGCAGCCACATCTTCTCTGTGCCAGGGCCTCAGCATCCTCACTGTGAAAAACATTTTTTAGCATCTGATGTAAACTCACCCTCCTTCAGCTTAAAACCACCACTCCTTAGCCCTGATTGAGGAATGAAGGGTTCTGTTGCAGCTTTGGGGGTTTATGGAGTGTTACCTGAGGGAAGGCAGCTTTTAAGCCTTATTTTCATTTATTTCTTTATTTATTTTAGCAAAACACATTTGTGTATGTCAAAAGATGTATCATCTGCCAGAAGAGTGTCATACCTAGAATATGATTCATAAACCAGATGGCATTTGTCTGCCTCTGGAGAGTTAATCTCCTGATCTGTTTGTCTTTTACCTGCAATTGTGTACTGCAGATAGTTATTTTAAGGGAAAATTATCAAATCCCCCCCCATTTTACTTAGCTAGTACCATTAGAGTGCACATACAAAATTTTGTTTTGCTAACAAGAAATTCCTGGGACTGCCTCCAGTGAGAGAATTATCTGTGCTGGTAGCAGAATCTTTACTGCAAAAGATTATGGTTAGGAAAGATCAGGCTGCTTTTTTTAACGAGTCAGAAATGTTGCAATTCAATAATTGTAGCCAGAAATAATCGCACCTACCTTGCTGAACAGGAGGATAGTCATGTTCAGTAAGACAGGGGTCAGTTGTAACCTTTCCAAGCCAGCCTTTTAGGGGATTTACCTTACTTTACTTTTGTTATCCTGTGCCAGCTCTTACCTGCTGTCCTCCTGTGCTTGCGTGGTCTGTCCCCTCTCCCTTGCTGCCATCAGAAGCAGCTCTTCACTCCTGACAGGAACACGAGGAGAAGTACCTTGGTGAGGAGCCAGGTGAGTTTTATTGCAGCCTGGGCATCCCCAGGAATGTTGTCTGGTCCCTGCTGCTTCCTCAGCCCTCAGCATGGTGTTGGTCATGGATCAGAGAGGGGACAGCTCTGTGAGGTGTGGCCTGAGCCACTTCTCCAGGCACACATGGGCTGTGGTGGATGGCCAGAAGGAATGAATGCCCCCTCCATGCTGGCCATGGGCCTGTGTCACTGTCACCAAGCTGGGGTGGCTCTGGAGAGCCATCCCACTCCCCTGGCCTCTTTCTCTTGTTTATTGTTACTTATCTAGAGTTTTGCACCAGGCTCAGTGCACTGGAAAAGCACCACAAAAATGGCCAACAATCTCTTGTTACAAGGTCTTTTAAGACTAAACTATCCAATGAAGTATGGATAGATAGTATAAATACCTAGCTTATTTCCTTTTTAACCCAATAACTGATTCCAAAGAGCCCACAATGTGGACTTTTCTGCCCAATCACAAAATGCCACCCAAACCCATGAAGAAGAAGGAAGAAGAAACCCAGGATGACACCCTGTGCCCTCCAACTTGCTTCCATCCACAACATACTAAAAATCCCAAAACCTAAATTTCTCACCTAAGTGATACACCTACACTGCTCTCTATAATCTATTTCACACCTTAGTGGATTCTGGTCTATTCTGGAGTTTAGGAAACTTTCTCCATGAGTGAGGGTCAAAGTTAGTGCTCCCCTGGGGGTCAGAGCACCCCAGAGCAGACAGAGAAATATTCCCTGTGCCCTGGGTTTCCAGATGTTTCCACAGCACGGGGAGAGGGTCACTGTGAAGTGGAACTTGTTGGATACAATGCACTCTGAGCTCTTATGGATGTGAGAAGTGGGAAAGGATGCACAGGGTGAGTCCATGCCTTTTCCAAGCTCCCTGGGAACCACTGGAGGAGTAAATCAATCCCTCAGGCAGGATCTGCACTGCCCAACTGTGTGGCCCTGAAGTTTTATGCTCCTGCAGAAGCAGGCAGCTTGGAAACAATTAAATAGATGAGTTAATCCAGATTTGGGTTTTCTGGATTGGTTGTTTTCCATGTGTTTGGTGGTGGATTGTGTACAGAGGTTGGAAGGCAAGCAGCTGTGAGTTGGGATGGAGGAGAACCAGGTTGCCATGAGGATGAGCACAGCAGCCACAGCTGTGAGAGGAGCTCCCAGCACAGCTCCTGCACAGAGGGCAGCCAGTGCCTGAGCTCTGGCACATGAAGCATTTCCAGCAGGGATCAGAAAATGCTCACAGCCCACAGCTCTACTGAGAGCTTGTTAGGGCTGCTCTCTGCAACAGTGTCAGCACACTGAGGAAGGAACTGGAGCAGGTAAATGGAAAATACTGGGATAATCAGGGGACAGTGGAAGCTCAGAACAAGAAAACAACACCTTGGTCTTATTTGGTGCAATAGTTAAAAAAAAATAAAGTGCTATCTGTGCATACCCAGGGGTGAGCACTAAACTTGTGGGCAGGATTGGCACAACAACAGGGGATAGGAATGGGCAATGGATAGACACAGGCTGGAAACAAGAAATTCCTAGCCACAAGATGGGCAGTGTGGAAGAGCTTCCTAGAAAGGGCTGAGAGGGAAAACCAGCCCAGCCCCAAACTGGGACCAGTGAGGTCCCAGCTCAAATCCAGTGTTGTACAGAAGGGCTTTACAAGAGTACAGGGAGGTGTTCATGGTTCATGGAGGTGCCAGACTGGAGCAGCTTCCTCAGGTGGAGGAATCCCTGCCTTGGGAGCTGGGGGCTCTCAGGGACCCTGTGGATGCTCTGCAGTGTTTCATACCTAAGCTGAGTGGCATTGCTGGGGCACCAGGAGAGAGCTCTGGCAGCTCAGTGTTCAGGTGGGAACGTGTTTCTCTTCTGTTTAATGAACTGCCATGAGACAAAAAGGTGAGCACACAGCTTCAAGTAACTCCATCACTCTGTGGGCTGGTACCTTGGTGTGCTGAGAGTGCTTCATCTCCTAGAAAAAAACCTGCCTTTTGCTTGCAGCCCAGGGTCCCATGTGCTCACCCACGTGTTGAGAAACAGCTTGCAGATCATTATCTGATTGGCATCCAGCCACTAAACTTCCAGTGACCTGCCTGCTGATATTATTTTGTGTGCTGCGTTCTCCTGACATAGCCTCGTTGAGCACGTTGTGTTGTTTTTGGAATAAATATCAGGGTAAACAGTAAAAACTGCAAACAGCTGCCAAGGATGGAGGTGAAACATAAACTTTGTGGCTGGTGTTGGAAATAGGATCTTTGGTCTGGCTGCCCTCTCTGGAAAGGGGCAGGCTTGCTTGAGCAGTGCCAAAACAAAGCACACTTGACCTTTGCCACCGCTGGGTGCCAGCTCAGAAGGCATTGTGTGCAGAATCTGGCTATTTTTGGATCTTGCCCCACAGAGAAAGTGCTGCAGGTGTGTGGCTTGGTATATTTAGGAGGTATAGAGAGTTTCTGCAGTGGGCTAGGCCAGAGGTTGGTTTTACTATCCCAGCTCCAGCAGAACTAGTTGCTCTTCAGCAGTTGTGCCCAAACTGAGGAGTCTCATAGGCACTGACAGAACCTGTCTCCCATGAGTTATTCTAATGTGCTTTTTAAATTAATCTAAACTTTTTGGTTTAAACAAATCTAAACCTCTGCAGTGCACTGAAATGCAACACCAACCTAATGAGTGTCAGCCATCTCTAAAATCACAGGGAGCTGGGGCAGCCTTTTGTGTCACACAGGGCTCATCAGATGTAGGACTGGCAGCCAAAATAAATCAGCAGAGCAGGAATTTTGAAGCTTTTCATTCCAGATCTGCCACCAGCCAGCTGGGTGACACTGGGAGAACCCTTTAGCACATCTGTTTTGTTCACTAATAAAAGGTGCAAAGTTGATGCTGTTCTCCGTGCCGGGCCCAGCAGAGCGCGGTTGGTTCTCGGGTGAAGCCTCCTGACTCTTTGCTGAACAGTGAGGATGTTAACCATGTGTTTTTTCTGTGCTCATGTCCTATTCTGGGTGGGGAAAGGTCTAACCTGGAAAATGCAGTGAGCAGAAGTGGCTGATTAGCAAATCCCTGTTGTGTCTGTGATGTGACAGCAAAAGGCAGATTGCTGTTGCTGACTGTGCTCCTGTGGCATTGAGGGTGGCCAGGCAATAAAAGTAAAACTGTCAATTGCACAGTAGGCAGGAAAGGACAAGAAGGAGGTGTGATTTGGGAGTGCTTCTGTATTCCTGATGTTTCTCCAGTGTTTATGAACTGTTGATTTTCTTGCTTTGAGTGATGGGACCCTAGCAAAGAGTCTGGGGATTCCCTCCATGGCCTGGTGCCAGGGAGATCATGGAAGGTCAGCTCAGGTAAAGCCTCACTGGGGAGCTTGACAAGCACTGAAATACTGCTGAAATGGAAATTTCAGTGTTAGGGAGTTTGGGTGGCTCTTTCTTCTGTTTGAAATATAGCTGTTGTTAGAGATGTTTCAGCCAGACCTGCTCGCCCTGGTCCCTGACATGGGAACAGCTAAAGCTTCACAGATCCCTTGCAAACCTTTCCACTTCCAGTTTAAATGAACTCATTATGTTTCAGCTTGGCAGCAATAAGAGGATCAACGTGGAAGAGGGAAAAATCTCAGAGTTAAAAGAGATTTCAAAAACACCTTAGGAAATGTTCCCAGCCAACCACAAACCCTCCCTGGGGATCCTATCCACATATTAGACCTCCAGCTGTGTATATCATACCGCTGAAAAAGGAAAACTTGGCCTGTGCAGTGCTTGGATGGAGAGCAGGCTGCTGTGGTGGAGTGCCAGAGAGCCTTGTCCTGTGCAGGAGAAGCTTCCCTGCTCAGGGCTAGGAAGCCTTTCAGGAAACTCATCAGAAAATGCATGAGGTGGGGATGGTAATGCCTTCCCCAGGCATCATCCAAGGGCATGCTGCTTTATGGATTAATTCCTTCCCCGTGGCTGGGGCAAAAATACTCTGCTTTGCTGATCAATGGAGCCTTGCTGTGGGAAAAGCACAAAGTGTGTCCTGTTTTCATGGCCGTGGCACAGTGTCAGCAGTGTGTGCTTTGGGAAGAGTGTGTGCCCTGTGGGATCTGAGGCTCTGTCCCAGACACCTGCACAGTGGGCCAGGGAAAAGTCAGGTGTGGAAAGGGAAGAGGGAAAATGTGCTTCCCTGCCTGGCATGTGCCAGATCTCCTCGCACCAGGGTGTTCCTGCTCTGTTTTGGTGAACACTGGGCAGGGAACTTCCTCCCATCCAGTCACTCTGTACAAGTGGAGATGCCTTTGGGTAGTGCTGGGGGGTCAGATGCTGCTCTCAGTCTCAGCTCTAAATTATGGCATTGACAGCAAGCTGAAGTGCACATCCCAGGTTTCCACCCAGCACTGGGATGGGTCAGATCCTCTGTCCCTCAATGCCTGAGCTGTGTTCCACATTCAGGTCCCCTCCAAGGAGTCCAGACCTCTGAAGCTACCTTATTCCCTGCTTGCACTGTTGCCCTAGAAATCAGCCAACCCTGTACATTTAGGGCTTCAGGTGGATTAAAGCAGTCAGCAGAAAAACTTCCCTTGGTTTTGGTTTGCTCTGGCTGAGCCAGATTATGATAGGGAAATTCTCAGCAGAGAGCTGAACAAAATCAGGGCTTTTGGAGGAAGGAGAGAGGCATTTAATGAAAATAATTTAGTTTTCTATAAAAGCTTTGTGGTTTGAGTCCCATAACATCAGGCTTGCAGGGTTTTTATTGGGGTTTTGAAGGGGTGGGGCTGTTTCTGGTGATGATGCTGAGCCTGGTGGAAAGGAGAGAAAGTATTTCAGTCTGTGCATGTGCAAGGCAGTCCCTTGGTTTGGTGCTGCTTTGCCATCTCATGAGTCACTTCATCCCCCTGCACCTCCGTGCTGCTCAGTGGAGTGACAGGGGTGATGCCTGTGCTTCGAGAGGATTAATCAGCTCTTTGCAGCAGTTTGGGAAATCTCACGGAAAGGAGCCTTAGAAGTGGAACAGATGGGTATTTGTGATCCAAATACTTGGTTGCTTCTTGCCCAATTCCAAATTTGCAGCTGCCAGCAACTGCTGTGTGCCATCCATCATTTTGGAGCTGATTTTGTGCAGGAATGTAGGGATGCACTAACCCTGGCCAGCAGCAGGCTGTTACCCTCCTGGTTTGGTGACCCCAGCCTCCTTGCTGGGCTCTGTGTCAGCAGAGATGTGCTGGGTCACTCTGGTCACTGCCTTCACAGGGCAGGTTTCTGTTGGTTATGTTAATTATCATAGAATCATGACATTGTTTGGTTGGAGGAGAGCTTTTTGGCTTTTAAAGAAAAGCTTTAAACAGCTTTTTGGCTGTTTTGGAGAACAGAGCAGGAGATTGCCAAGCACCGTGCTGTTATCATTGTTATCACCTTGTTTTCTCTGAGATGTCCCTGCATCTCACCTGTGTGACAGTGAAGTCTGCTGCTGCCCCCTGTGCTTTAGGAAATCCAGTTTAGCCACAGTGTGTAGCTAAAATGTCGTAGGGCTTTTCCTTCAAAAAGGAACGAAACACTTACAAAACATGTCTGAGCCAGGACCTGTTTGTTCACTGCTCTGTTCCTGTGTGGGATCTCATGGCTGTGCTCGCTGTGGTTTGTCCTCCACTTCCCTTGGTGGGGCTGAGAGGGGTGTACAGGCCAAGGAAGAGCCTTGGGTGTGGAGCTGTGAGTAGAGAGGTGCTGCTGTGCAGAGTGCCCTGCTGTGTGTGTGTGTGGCTGGGCAGGGCAGGAAGAGCTGCTGGCTGCTGGGCCTGTGTGTGGCGCTTCTCCTCGGAGAGTGCTGGGGCGCTCTGCCGTCACTCCAGCCATGGAGGGCCCTGCCATGCAGCAGGTTGTTAGCATGCACAGCCATGCCTTGCCTGGCTCTCAGCAATCCCCTTTTCCCAGACCATTGCAGCCCCAGGATTCACTGTTTCATGCCCAAGGTTTGTGCAGCAGCACAGCCCTGTGCCCCAGAGCTTGGCGGTGCATGGGGTTGTGATGTGCCCTCAGTCTCTGCAAACACCCAGAGTTTCCCCTGCCCTGCTGAAAGGACTTCCAGCTGCTCTGCACACACATTTCTGCATCTCCACTGCATCCTCACCCTGGTTCTGACCAGTAACCAGGCAGAGAGAGGTGCTGTGCTTTGGGTTTCTGCATGGCTGGAATGGTACCTGGGAATAACACCCTCAGAGACTGCACTGGGGTGCACAGGGTTCCTTAGCAGGTGTGCTCCTGAAATGGCTCATGCAAGGGAGATGAGAGGCCTTTTTAAGGCTGTTTGCAGATTATTGATGGCAGGGAAGTGTAACAGTTATGCAAAGGTTATGCCACCAAGGGAAACGTGGTATTTAGCTGTGTGATTGCCACTGAAATCCATTGCCCTTCTGGCTAAACCTCCCCAAAGCTCTTTGAAAGTGTCTGGCATGTGTTCCCTGAGTGTGACACAGCAGTGTATAGGTCAGCAGAGGAAATTAGCCTGGATCACTGTGTGTGGCTGAGGGAAGCCTCCTCCTGACAGGATGAATCACTGGGAGCAGCTCACAGCCTGGTTCTGCAGCTGGTTCTGGTGTGTCCCCTCTGTGTCCCTGCTCACATCACAGGCTGGTTTGTGTCCCTCACTGGGTTGCCTGGCTGTTCCTGTGCCTTTAGCAGCTCTCTGGCTGTGCGTCTTCAGTGGTACAGTGCTTTTCTGTAGCCTGCTGAAATGCAAGGAGATGCTTACCATCCTCCCTAGCTTTGCTTTAAACCTATTCTGTCTCCTTGCAGCCATTAAAACTAAAAGCCACGTGTTGTGCAAGTGGATTTTCTCTATATTAATGCTTTCAGGGACTCTGGGCCACTTTTTACTGCAGACTGTATGTGCATTGTTAGGAAGTGGAGTTGGACTGTGAATTTACAATATGAAATGGTTGAGGTTTAAGCATTTGCATTTTCCCTGTGGCTCAGGAAGGTCCCAGTCCTAGCTGAGGAGCAAGTTTCCATAGCAGATTGTAGGAATCAGCGCTGTCCTAGCCCAGGTGTTTGTGCAGCAGGTAGCAAGGGATGGCTGCTGGTTTTAATGAGCTGCCCTCATGAGCTGTGTGTTGGGAATGGGTGGGATTGATGGATTTCCTGTAAGTCAGGGCACAGGCAGCAGCACACAGTCAATATTTGAGCCCAGCAGCTGGAGGTGGTCACTGCCCTGTGTGGGAGCCTGTTCTGGACCCAGTGGGGTGCAGGGGGGTCCCTCATCCCAGGAGTGCATCCAGAGCTGCCAGAGAAAGAAGGATGTGAGCTCATGGCTGCGGTCTTTGGGAATCTCTGGAATTTGCTCAGTGAGAAGCAACATGCAAGGGGGGGGTTCTTGTCCATGATGTGACCCCTCTGCCATTCCAGCCTGTGCAAAATGTGTGTCATGTCTGGCCTCCTCAGGGATCAGCCCTTCACACAAAGGGACTTTCCTTGAGGATAGGAATGCCGCCTTCTTGTTTTTCCCTCTTGGAAGGCAAGGCAGGGTGGCAGGAGGGAGAACAGGGTAATGAGGTGGATGATATTTGGTGTAAAATGGAAGGTATTAGGTAAGGCATTGATGGGAGAGCATCTCTGGGGTGCTCTTTTTCTGTCTGCAGCTGTAGCTGTAACATCAGCAG
The DNA here is from genome assembly GCF_051311805.1 of Agelaius phoeniceus. Taxonomy (NCBI): domain Eukaryota; kingdom Metazoa; phylum Chordata; class Aves; order Passeriformes; family Icteridae; genus Agelaius; species Agelaius phoeniceus. The sequence goes on along the minus strand of NC_135267.1, from coordinate 111,241,107 downwards.
TGCCAGCGCCACCCTGACAAGCTGACCTTTCCATGACACAGGATTTTGCTGTGGAAAACAGAGCTAGGAGGGGCTGCAAGAGGAGAAATAGTTTAAAAGCCCCCACAGATTGCTGTGTCATGGTTCCCTTCCTGCTGGCTGGTGGCACCTCTGGAACCAGGACCACACTTTCCCTCTTCCTCTGGCAGGTCTGAAGCTCTGGAGGGGCACCAGAGAGAGGTTCTGGGGTGCTCATCAAAGGAGAGGCTGGAGGCACTTTTCCCCTGAATGCTTCTCATTTGTTGCCTGGTAAATGTAGGCTCTTCCAGAATAATGAAGTTGTAAGTGTATCCTCTGGAATTGATTGAAAGACTGGTTCACCGTTTTAAGGTATTTAAAGACTTTAAAGACTCTCTCATTTGAAAGCATAATCTTATTTTAAGACTCTGGATATTACCAATGCAGTGCTTCCATTTCGGGAGGAAGGGGAGGAAAGGATATAATTGGGATGAAAAAGAAAATTAAAAAAGAGCCTAGTAGTACCTTAGTAAAACAGATGGTCCTTTCTCCAGCCACATGTAAAAGTGTTCTGTCTGTGTGGGGATTTAGATGTAATTACAGCTGCCCTTGGAGCTCCCTCTGATTGTTTGGAAGAACAAATTCTTGGGGGATCCACTGAAATGAAACCTTTTTTGTGTCCAGCTTTCTCTTGTCATGTGAGGGAGATGAGGGGGTTCCTCCTTCCTCTTTGCTTCTCCTTTCTTCCAGCAGACAGCAGTGAATGCTTTTTCCATGTTAATATAGAAAGTATATTAATGTTTGCATGTATAAAAGACATGAGAAACTTAAACAATCGCTATTCTTTCACTTCTTCATTCTGATTGATCCTTTAAGGAGTGGTCTGGGGTACGGTTCATGGAGAGGAGTCCCACCTTTGGGACAGACCTTCCCAGCAGCCTGGTGTGGTCAAGCTCCAGGGAGCTGGCCTCATGCACATCATCATTTGGGAGCTAATAAGCATGAGGCATCCAGATGGCAGGAATGATGTGTGTATTGTAGCAAAACTAATGCTAAGGCCCAGTGGTAATGCAATGTTCCTTGGGTATCAGGAGCGATGTTCTCTTCTAAAATGGTAATAAAGAGCACATTTGCTTATTAGTAATGAATGTCAAGCCATTCACCATCATGAAAATATCCTATTCCCATGACTTTGATAAATAGCTGCTGAAGCTCATGAATTTTTAACAGTAGTCCTATATTTAGGGGCTTTCAGTTTCTGGGTGAGATGAAAGGCGCTTCGGAGATGGAGTTCTGGAAACGCCTCGTCTTCTGCAACCACTGGTACCTATTTAAAGCCAGTATTGTCTTTCTGATGTATGACTAGTATGTTGACATTGATTGATGTGATTTTTATGCTGGAGATTGGGCTCTAAGCCTGCCTGTCACCATAAAGCAAAATGCATAACTGCAGAGGGACCTGCTGTGTACTTTGCTTCATCTGCATGAGCTGCGTGTTCACTTTTCCCCACAGTCACAGAATAAACTGAACCACTTCTTCTTCTGTGTAGGAACCAGCTAGGAGGAAAAGAGGAAGCAAAACTGAAATCTAGCAGTGGGACCCCAGAGGAAAGGGCAGGACCCAGCTCTGCCATGTGACACAGGACAGAGCAAAGCCTAGGTGTGGGTTTTCCCAGGATCTGGACCCTGATGGTGCTTGCTCTCTGGCTCGGTCCAATGAGCAGCACTGAGCTCCTCTGTCAGGGATGCTCCCCTGGACAAAATGAGAGTAAGAAGGAGGAGTGGCACTTTATAGATAATTACAAAGGAGACAAAAATCTCCCAAGCTTCCTGTGAAGTTCAGACGTGAGGTGTGGGGAACAGAAAGTGTGCACTCTGTCAGGGCTGTGCTGGAGAGCCAGAAGCCCCAGTTTCACTGACCTCAGCCCTCTGAGGGCACTGATTCCAAAGGGTGCTGTGACAGCCTTGCTGTGGGAGTCACATTGGTCCTTAGTCAGTGCTAATTGCTGGAAAGCAATTAGTTTGTTTAGACAAGGCCGTGGTGGTTCCCATCCATGGAAGATCTTGCTTGCTGCATCCTCTTCTTTCCACAGCCATCCCCAGTTCCCATCTCACTCTGCTCAGCAGAATGATGTGCAGTTGCCTGGACTCTTTTCAGAAATAATGTGTTTCATCCCATTTCTTGGGACAGCATGTGTCCCAGTCTTCTCTGAGGTGGTCATTGCCAGGTGCATGATGAATGCATGTAACACTGAGAAAATTGTTGAAATCTCAGCCTGGAGTAAGGGAATTGCTGGTGGCAGGGTAATAAGTAGGCTGAGAAACCTCCCAGTTGAACCTGGACATTTTCAGCTACTGCATCACAGTGCAGTAAAACTGGAAAAATTAGATTTCAAATTGGATTAAATAATGTCCAGACCATGAGCAGGTAACTCTGAGGAACCTGTCAGGTGTGCAGTTGGTGTGAGCTGAGGGTCTGAGCTAGGCTTGGAGGAGCAGAGGGGTGTTCAGAAATACCAATGAACTGCAGAAGGAGCTCGAGAAGATGTGGTGATGCTCAAAGGGCACAAGTAGGACCCCTGTGCTGTGGGTTTCAGCCAGCCAGAGAGCTGACTGCACCTCTCTTCCAGAAGAGCTGGGCTTGTGGCTGATCCCAAGCCAAGCTGAAGCCAGAGATGTTGGGATGCCTTGGAAAAGGCTGGCTGTCATCCTGAGAGCTTTGTCACCTGGAAATCCTTCCCATGCTAATGTTTACACCCCCAAGAATTCCCTTCTAATGTACTTTTATTGCTCTATCAAAGTAAAGAATTGCTCTAATTTCCTTTTATAGATGCTTTAGGTAGGTGTAGCATTTTAACCTTGCAATCTTGGAATGGAAATTTTCTCTGCCAGTTTTATATGCAAAGAGCTAAATGATGGATGTCTGAAGTATGGAACTGTCTCTGATTTGCTAAATATAATTTTCCTAAGATTTAAGTGCCTGAGCACTTTAAGCACCTTGTGTTGGGATGGAAATGGGAAAGGAAAATTGCTTCTGTTGTGGCTGAGAGGGGAAGGGACCAGATCTGGGTGTCACTTAAGCTTAAATGGAAAATTCTGGGTCCTGTCCTGTGCTCCCCAGGGTGTCAGGACAGGGGCTCCCTGTCATGGCAGGGCTGCCCTGCCTTTTCAACCAATTCTGGGCCTCTAGAGGAGACAGGCCATGTGTCCTCATTATCCAGAACTGATCTCCAAATAATGGTAAACACTGTATCAAAGTAAGTAAGTAAACACTATATCAAAGTAAGAAAATAGTTAACGGGATGCCTAATGTAAAAAAGCAGAGATTGTAATAGCTTTAAGCATTTATACATTCAATGGAGCTTAAAGCATATTAGAGCTGCTCCACAGATGAGCCTGGACAGTTCAAATGTTGAAATTCATTTGCAGGCAGTAAATCCCTGCCCTGATGGCTTTGGGGGAGGCCTGGAGCACAGCCTGCTTTGCCAGGAGGGCAGTGCTGGCTTGGGGGCTGCACTCTGTGACCTGTGAGGGCTTTTCCAGCCCAAAGAGTTCTGTGACTCCAGGATCTCTGTCCCACTCACATCCTCCTCTGGTCCAAGGCGCTGTCCCTGTGCCACATTCCAGGTGCTCACAGTGGCACTGCCCTGCTGCTCACCAAAGCCAGCCCACGTTGAAGCTGCCTTTATTCCTGGACCACATGTTTAAGCCACAACTTTAAACATGTTTCTGGCAAAATCCAAAAGTCTGGTTCTTTGCAGGAGGCTGTTTTGGTTGTTTGTTTGTTTTTTTTTTTGTATGCTCCAATCCAGGTTCCCAGCTACCCCTGTAATGGGGCTAAGACTGAAGCAGACAGGGGAATTTGCTCCCCTCCTTTGAGCTCATGGCACCCCTGCATCCAGCACTTGGGATGCTGAGAGATTAAAAAGTCCCTCTCTTTTTCCCCCTCCCAGAAAAGAAGAGAGTGCCAGCAGCATCTCTTCCTTTCCAGGTGGCTTTATAGAAGTGCTTCTTGTAAAGTTGCCTTTTTTGGTTAGCCTGCCCATGGATATGAACACAATATAAATATTTGTTACCCAAAATAAAACTAATGAAAGAGGGACTGTATTCCGTTCCAAATCAAAAGAAGTCTGGGAACTCCAGAATAGCTGTAATTAAGCCAGTAAATTATTAGGAATTTCTGGCAGTTCGTGTGAGGACAGGAACCAGCCAGGGATTTGTTCTTTTCTTGCTTGGCTTTTGTTCTTCTTGTTTGGTTTTGCTAAGAGCCTTCCTTGTACCAGCTATTTCTGCCCAGAGTGCATGGCTGATAATGGATCACTTTGCAGAAGCATTTGTCAAGGGTAACATCTTGATCCAACACCAGCTGTGCTCAGGTCTGTAAAAGTTGTACCACTGGCACTTGTGCTGATAGCTCCCTGTGCTGCCTCTCACAGGGAGCAATTGCTGCTCAGGATGGGGCACAGAGCAGAGCAAAATCTACTGCAGAACCCAGAAAGGTTGGAAGGGACTTTAAAACCTGTACAGTGGCACCCCCTGCCATGGACAGGGACACCTGGCACTATCCCAGGGTGCTCCAAGCTCCATTTAACCTGGCCTTGGACACTTACAGGGATCCAGGGGCAGCCACAGCTTCTCTGGGCAGCCTGTGCCAGGGCCTCCTCATCCTCACAGGGAAGAATTTCTTCCTGCTATCCAATCTACCCCTGCCCTCTGTCAGTTTAAGCATACATTTGTGTATATATATATATGTATATATAAAATAGAAAAAATATATAAAAATATATAAGCAGCTTATATATATATATTATATATATAATATATAATATATATTATATTAATATATAAAATATATTTATACAAATATATAAAATATATTTATATAAAATATATATTTACACATATACACACATATATAGTGTATATATTTATATATATAATATAATATATACTATATATATAAAATATATTTTTATATATTAAAAATATATAAAAATATATATTTACACATATACATATATATTTATATATAGTGTATATATTTATATATATATAATATAATATATACTCTATACTATATATATTTTATATATATATATAAAAGCAGCTTAACTATAGCATGATCAAGTGAAACACGGGAATATAAAAGCTCAAAGATCCTGGGAAACAATTGCCAGATTCTTGCTGTGACAGAAATTAGTTCCTGTACTGAACAAAGGAAAGTATACCCTTCTCTTTAAAGGTCACTTGCTGCTGTTATTTGACTTAAACTCTCTCTGAACCATATGCTGTTGCATATTATTTATTATTTCTGATTTCTCCCCCATTTTTGCTGAGATATATGTGCTTGTTGTCCTTGGATCTCGATGCACCTCTGACCTTGCAAGCAACTCATTTGCACTGAAGCCAAGGCAGAACCTTTTTGACTTCACAAGGGCTCTGCTTGAGTTTAGGGGTTTGTTCCTTCAAGGCTGTGCTTCCTGCAGTGGAGGAAAGCATCAGGAGAGTATGTGTGCAGCTGGCATAGGGAAAGAGCCCCATGATGGAGCAGGGCTTGAGTCTGGGGGCACAGTGTGACCCAGCACACAGCCAGGAGAGTGTAGAGAAAAGGGGGAGCACACAGTGTGGAGTGTGCAGGGGCTGGGCTGTTCACATGCTTCTTTCAAAGGAGATGCATTTTGCAAGTTCTGAACATGTTAAATTCTGGAGAATTATCAGTCAGGTGTGTATGGAATGACAAGCTGCTCAGATTTTGGGGAGACCCACAGAACCATGCATGCTGTGGCTGTGTGCACGTTCATTCACAGCCAGGTAGAACAGCCCTCCAGCCTGGCCAGAGCTGCCCTTCCTGGACTTGGTGCTGTGAGGCAGCAGTGGAGCTGCTCCACTCCTATGGGAGGGGAGGGCCCTGGGAGCTGCTCTGGCAGCTGTTTCCAGGCTGTGATTTCTCTCCAGTGCTTCCTCCAGAGTAGCAGGGAGTAATGTTTGTTCTCACTTCCCATGCAAATGAGCTGCCAGTTCTGAATTCCCCGTGGTGCACAGGGTTCACCATCTCATATTCCCCCATCTCCTCCCTCCTTTCTTCCCCCAGCCCAGGCATAAGTTGCTCAATAGAAACTCAGACCTGTGCCATTCTGTTCACACCACACCTGCTCTGTCTGGCTCATCCCTGTGAACAGGTACCTGGCCAGCCTCAGTAGCTCCAGCAGGGGTGAAGCTCCCACTCCTCTGCCTCTTGCTGCCACCTCTGTTGGGTGCCTGTCCCCCCAGGGGTCAGGCACAGAGCCTGGAAAAGCCCGTGCAAGGTGTGGGATGGTTCCTCTGGGCATGCTGCATGATTTACTGTGGGCTCTGAGCCCTGTGCTGCTTCAGCTGCTGCTTTGCAGCAAAGTGGAGACAGGAGTGAAACATTAGCAAAATGTTTTATTATTGATGTATCACCATAGTTTGGCTCTCTTTGCATTTTGGCTTATGCCACTGCAATCCAATCACCATTTTCACTTAGTAGAGAGTAAAACATTATTATATATATGTATAAATGAAGGTACTGGCCCTCCCTTCAGGGAGAATTTGACTGACCTCATTGATTTTAAAGGCAGCTAAAGGTGTTCACTGTCCCTTACCTGTGCTGTGTGAATAATGTTGTTCCCCCTGGGAGCAGGGTTTGGTGTGCCGTGTGTGTGTGTGCCTGAGCTGGTCTGCAGGCAGTGGCAGCTCTGATGCTGCACAGATCCAGCAGTTCCTGAGCCCTCTCACCTCCTGGCTGGTCCCTGCTCCCTGTGAGGGACAGACAGACAGCAGGGAGGACAGCTGGTGCTGTCCAGGGGTGCTGCTGGGGGTCAGGGAGTTGGGTGAAACACGCTGCAGGCAGGTGCTGAATGTGGTATTGTTGTTTACCCTCAACACAGCAGCAATCTTGAGCTTGAGTTTAAAACAATGGTTCTGAGTGTACAGGGAGAAAGGTGACTAATGGCTTTAAAGTTTACTTTTCTTTCCCTGTGTAAAAAGCTGTCAGCCTGGATGCAAAAGACATTGTCTGGGTTCACATCACAAGGTCTGCTCCACTAACATCTGTCCCTCATAGGTGACAACAGCAGAATTCACAGGGAAAGAATTGTGGGGACAGCATGAGAAAATGAACCAAGGCTGTAAATATGAGTTTTCTGTGCTTGTAACTCACTGAATGAACATCTTTCATTTCTTAAAGCTGTGGGAGATTTCCTAAGGGTTTTCTTGTCCTCAGAATAGAAACACTGGCTAGCAATATAAAAACTTCTTAAAAGAGTAAGTGGATGTCTCAGCACTTGTAACTATGGATCCAGTACAGTGCTGGATTTTTGGAAAAGTAATCCTTTTGAAGAGGTGGGAACATTAAATGTGAGAGGGAAAGGAGGAGCTGGGAAGAGGGTTCTGAAAAGTGCCACCCCCAAGGAGTGGTACAGCAGCACCTTCCCTGCACACCTGGCCTGGGCAGAGACAGGTTTGTGTTGTGCCAGCCAGTGCAGAACCTTCTGTAAGCCTATTCTGGGCTGAATAGGGTTCCAATTTTACAGAATTGCACACTGACTGAGAATAACAGGACAAGAATTAATTCCAGCTCATTGTATTATGACTAAAATAATTTTCTCTTGGCGGGTGTAGATCCAGACTTTTCCTCTGAATCTGGCCATACCCTTTTGATGGTGTCTCCAAAAGGTGTGGGGTCCCTGTGCTGCACAGCAGCCTGTCAGAACACCTGGGGTCAAGTGCAAAAGAGCACAGCTTCTCACACCTAATGCTCATCTGTTCCTGCAATGTTTAGCTCCCTTTCCAAGGCCAATCCATACCTTGCTAATGGCCATCTAATTCCAGTTATGTGAATAATCCTTATATTCATTCACAGTTCCACAAGTTGCCCTAGTGCAAGGTAGAACTGCACCCCTGGAAGGAGTGTTGTTCAGCCCTTGGTTTTCTGGGAGTGTGACCCTCAGGAACTGAAAACTGAGACTGAGTTGTGTATGTCCAAGGGCTGGAACCCCCTGGGAATGCCCTGGGAATTGTGCCTGATGCCCACAATGCAGGAGGTTACTGGGGAGGTGCTAAGCTCTGTGAAGATCCTGCCCTTCTGCTGCTCCAATCTGATACCTGCCAAGTCTGCAGGACCAGAGTGGATTATCAGGCAGAAGTCTTTTATTCTTTGAGTTTAGGTTCATTGGCAGGGTGGTTGGGGTTTTTTCTGTGCAATCAAAATAAACCTGGCAAAATCTGCACCTATTTTCTGACAAAGGCTGGGGACTCTTTTAGTGAAATAACAAACTGTCTGGGCTTTTATAATCCACTAAATAGGGCAGCTGTTGTTGGAGTGGTGTTCCAGCAGCACCCTTTATTTCTTCTTAGAAAGGAGCTCCTGTGTTTTGCAAAGCTCTCCTCTTATCTGTACTCATCTGCACCTGATGCAGCTAATAAAAATGCAGCAGATTTCAAATTTGCATACATTAGTTTATAATTGTATGTTTCCCAGTGTAACCCACTGAATGTGTTTGTGTTGGGGACAATGTCGTGGAGGATGTGCTGATGGACATTTTGGATTTTCTCTGAAAAGCAGGTGCATTTCCTGCCAGTGTGGGGTGGGAACCTGAACCTGAGGGAGCACTGGGCATTTCTGCTGTGCACAGGAAGGAGGGCCAGGATTCCCAGCCACTACACTAGAGACAACTTATGCTATTTTTGTACTGGTTTTTCCCCATATGCCTTTACCTTAGGTGCACTTCAGGCTCCTTGAACCTCCCAGAGACTTTTGATAAAGGGATTGTGTTTTTATCATCTGTCTGTAATGAATGTAAACTCTCAGAGGCAGCTGCAGGAGGAGGGGAAGCACACACACGTGTATTGGCCAACCACTTTGCATATTGCTGCAGGCAGACCTCCCTGTGTTTCCTTTGGTCAGGAGTTTTTCTTAAAGCTCTGAGGGAAACACTGGATTTTGACATAATGAAGTTTTGCTGAGGAAGGACAAATCCTTTCCACCTGATTTACCTTTGTTGTCTCTCAGCTTCCACAGTGTTTTGTGTTGCTTGTTGGGGTTTTCCTGCTGTCCTGTCCTTGAGCTGGTACCTCCCTGACTAATTCCTTAGGCTGCACACCTAACAAAGGTGTTCCTGGCAACCTTTGGCAGCTCCAACACAGCAGATGTGCTGGGGTGGGAGGGGAAGGCAGCCTGGCAGGACTAGTTCTGCCTTGGAAGGAAGGAGTCACAGCTCCTGGAAGTGGTCACAGCTCCTGGTGGGTGAGCTCTGACTGGTGATGAAAAGTCACAGGCATTGCTGGTTCCCATAAAGGAGAAGGATATTGCTGTGTTCCTCTGTTGTGGATATTTTAAAGATGCTTCTGCTAGTTTGTTAAGACTCCTTATAGAATTTTCCAATCCATAGGAATACAATTAACAGTAATAACCTGAGCCTTTGGGTAAAAGACTGTATGTAAAAAAGAGTGTTTTCCTCCTCTGGTGCAGTGCCTGGGTAGAGCTGTTGCTTGCATGAGGAACAAAATTAAAATGCAGCTGCCTTTTGCTCAGTTATTGCTTCAGAGGCAGCAAAACCAGGAGAGTGAGCTGGATTGTTTTTCCATTTAATCTTCTGTGCAATTGCTAATTAAGTCCCTATTGCTGGAGCTTTATTAATGCTAAAGATGTGAAAAGCAGAAAGAGCCTGCTAAAGATGTGAAAGGCAGTTTGATTTTTTCCAGCTGATGGCTGAATGTGAAGAACTGACCATTAGAAGAAAGCTGTTGTTTCAAAATCTGGAATTACTGAGAAGCACTTGAATGTTAGAGCATCGTCTTCACACTGGCTTTTTGATTTATAACCCAAAGCCATTCCTGCAGCCTAATTAACAGGCTGTTCTTAAGACATTCATAATCCAATTAACATCCAGAGCAGTAATAAGGCATTTGAGCAAATGGAGGGAATTTGTCTTTCAGTGACTTGCAACAGTGCATTTGCAGCAAAGGCTGTGAAGTGCTTGCTGTGCTCCTCTCCGTGGTTCTGTGCATTGCTGGGCAGTGGGAAGAGAGCTGCCAGCCCCTCCAGGAGATATTGCACCTGCTCTGACTGCTTCCCTCAAGGAAGGAGCCATGCTGTGCTCTAGGGGAGCATCTGTGGGTCACAGGGTGGTGCTGGCCACAGCAGGAAACGGCACAGTAGAATTTGGGGAAGGTGGTGCCTGGGGACAAGGTAAGCTGAGCCCCAGGGAGGTGAGGCAGAGCCTCTGGCAGGTGGCTGCAAGGCTGGGTTGGGCAGCCTCTCTCTGTGCTACTGAGCAGCTCGTGGGGTGGTGTGAGGAGCTGATTAAACATCTGAGCTTTCTTTCCCCCCCTCCCTGCTTTTTGCAGCTCTCCATGAGTTCCCCAATGACATCTTCACGAACGAGGACAGGAGACATGGAGCTGTTGTCCTGCACGTCCTCTGTGTAAGTGTTGTGACTTTGCCTTTCTTCTCCTGCTGCCATGGACAGGGCCCGGTGTGCTCAGGAGCTCTGATTGAAGTTATTTTCTCTTTGGTGCATTTTCATCTCCTGTATGGACTGTGAAGTCAGGGATGTGATGTTTTATTTCTTCTTGGGATCTTCTGATATAAAGGAGTCAATAATGGAAGGATGGTTTAAACTGGCTTCCCGCTTTCAATTTTTCTGTAGACACCATCAGAATGTCAGGCCACAGTAAAAAGAAAGTTGTCTCTGAAAATGGGACAGTTTGGCATCTTTAAGATGAAAACTAAATGTCAGAGAGCTAAAAGATACAGGAGTTCTGCAAGAAGTAACTCTGGAACACGCTGAAGTTTATGGGATAGAATAATTGACATAGAAATATCCATGGCATTACATGGATTGGAAAGTTTGCTTTATCAGCTCTTTGAGTTACATTAGAGGCATTCTTAAGCAGCCAAGAAAATACCTGCTCCTAATGAATGTTTAGAAGCTTTTAAAAATTTTTAGTCAGCTTAAATGAGCAGTCACCATTAGCTGTGAGAAGTGATTCATGATTTCTTTTTGAGCATAAATTAGATTGTATTGTGTATTTTAATATGAGCCCTCTGTGTAAGGATTTTATTTTGGCTAAATAGCTGCAGAAATTTGTTGAGTAACGTTGCTATTGACCGTGCCTGGCAAGTTCAAGAATCTCAAGTTTCCATGGGAACACTGAGCTTTGAAATGTTTTGGAAACTGAGCACTGGACCCGAGCTGGATTTTATATCACCAACAAGAATACTCCTAAAAATTCATATATTAATTCAATTGTGAATGTGCCTTTAACATATACCAAAATGGAGTCTGGAGGACTGAACTGTCTAGTTCAGAATAAAGAGAAAAATCCGTTTTTAATGAGAAGTAGAAAAGCATCCACTGTCCCAGCAGAAATGTACTCAGTTTCTTCCCTGCTAGCAAACAGCAAGGCAGCTCCCTCAATCCATTGTTCCATGGGTGCTCCATTGTTCTCTGCAGCAGTTTGGTGGACTTAGGAAAATTTACTGACCACTCTTTGCCTTGTGGTCCTTGGGGTGCAGGACCTGGCTGGATTCATCCTCTCTAATACTGGGATAGCTGGAGACAGCCTCTTGTCAAAGAAAAAATTGATGCTCAGAGAAAACAGAACACTGTTAGCATTTAGCAACCTGCCTCTAGTCTGGGTTGGAAGGGGTGCTCTTTGTACGGGGGTAATGAACCTCCAGTTCTGTTTTTTACCTCCCAGAAATAGTTACCAAACGTGTGATGAAATCAGAGCAGAAGCAGAAATGCACTTTTTTTGGGGAAGGAGGGTACAGACACAGAGTTTTTTTGCCTCCACTGAGGTTTCTTCATGGGTTTGAGGAAACTGGACTGTAAAAGGAGCTCTGTAATGGTAGGGAGAACAATGCAGTGGTGATTAGAGGTCATGACCATGCTTCTCATGTTAGTGACCTCCCCTTAAACAGTTTCTATTCATTTCAGTAAAAATGTTGTTGTCTGCCCCTTTGCCTGTACTTTCATGTTTAATTCTGAAAGACATCAAGGCAAAGCTGGTTTGCCAGAAGCCAGAGGAATGGGGCAAAAGCTATCACTGGGACCCTGGGGAAGAGCAGGAGGCTTCCCAGGGCATCTTCTCCCTGTTGTTTAATAAAAAGGGAAAAGAGACCCCAGCAAATCTTCACAGTGGGGCTGTGTCAGTTGCTAAACATGATCTGATAACTTCACAAAGATGAAAGTTAATCCCTAAACACTTGAAAAATCTAGGAGAAACTGGGTAGGTCAGCAATAATTTTAGGTCTGAACTGAAAATACTTTGGTTTGAAGGAGAAGTGGGCCACTGAAGGCGTATTATTACAGGTTGGAGTCATGCTGTTTAATTTCTCCTGGATACTTTTTCAGAGCTCAGCAACTGACTGCTTCACTGCCATTCATGATTTCCATGGCCCTTCTGAGAAGAAGCTGAGCTGCTGAGCAACTCCCCACTAAGTCACTGGTTTGGGACGTTCAGTTTGGAGGGGCCAGGGTCTGGATTGTAAGTCTGGTGCTGTTCCTGCAGCATGGCAGCTCCCTAGCACCCAAGAGCTTCTTTTTGCAATCTTAATATTGTTGTTTGTAGAATCATAGGGTGGGTTGGATTGGAAGGAACCTTACACATTATCCAGTTCCAGCTCCCCTGCTATGGGCTGGGACAACTCCCACTATCCCAGGTTACTTCAAGCTTTGTCCATCCTGGCCTTGGACACTTCCAGGGGCAGCCACAGCTTCCCTGGGCAACCTGAGCCAGGGCCTCAGCACCCTCACAGGGAAGAATTCCTTCCTAATACCCAATCTACCCTGCCCTCTGTCAGCATGAAGCCATTCCCCCTTGTCATGTCACTCCAAGCCCTTGTCAGAGTCCCTCTTCAGCTCTCCTGCAGTCCCTTTGGGCACTGGAAGGCTGTGTAGGTGCTCTCTTAGCCTTTTCCTGGTTTTTATTTTGTTCCAGCTGACGTCCCCATGTGGATCTTCAGCCCTGCCATGCTCAGGGGTGCTGGCAGCAGTTACCCCCTTGAGACAGGGTGACAGTGGAGCCCTGGAAAATGTTAAAGATAGACTTTGAAAATGTTAGGCTTTGTGTTTTCTCAGATCACTGCACCTGCGTAAGCAGGATGATAAATGATATAATTGTTAGATGTGGTGATTGTTTAGTCACTAAATATAATTATTGTAGAATCATAAGAAGAATCATGAGAAACTATGTTAGAAATTTAAGGGGGAACCATGAGAAGCCATGCTTGACTGAAATCTATGTATACAATAGAACAATATAAGTTTAATAATTAACATGAAAGTTATATAAGGATAGAATATAAAAACATGATCACCTCGAATGTGTGGTCGGAGTCAGATTTGAGTTGAATACTCCTGACACCCAGAGCTCTTCATAAAAGCACCTGCATATAATCACTTATGTGATTATGTGTTTCTGAATGCTAGCAAGGGAGAAATGGCTTTGCTGAGAAATTCCCAAGGTTTTGGCTGGCAGCTGAGAATGGGAAGTTTGGGTCTCTGCATTACCCTGGTGTTTTTGACTGCGCAGTGTTGGTTCCTCTCTTCCCAGCCTCCTCCAGCAGGTGTGGAGTGCAGAGCCAGGAGATGTTGGCTTGCCAGTGTGAGGAGCCTGTGCATGGTCAGAGCTGGACTGAGCAGGGCGGAGGAGCAGTGTGTGTGCTCAGCCATCCCTCCTGCTCCTGCCTTGCCACTGCTTCCTGTAGCCATGGGAACAGGGCTCTGACAGGCCCCTGCCTCCCTGCTGCCAGGAGCTGGGAAATGTAGGTCGCCCCGGACGGGTCCTGTCTCTGTCTATTTCTGCATCGGGTCAGTGGCCAGACACATCTCATTCCTGCAGCACAGGGCTGTCTCCTTAGGGGGTTGATTTCTCCAGTGCCCTGGCCATCTGTGGGAGCACGGCTGGGCACATCATGGTACACAAACCGCTGGACAGAGTCAGCCCAGGCTCTGTGGCTCTCCCTGCCTTGGTTGGGGGTTTTTAATTTCCCTCCAGCAATGGAGTTTTAGGTGGGTTTGTCTCAGAATCTCTGCTGGTCAGAGTGACCCGTGGATGTGTTAGAAAGTCTCTTTTCTCAGCCCAGCGCTCGAAGGAGTCAGAACTCTTCTATTCTTGTTCTCAACGTTGTTTATTCTTTCTTATCTATACAATTCTTTCTCCTGGCCTGCCAAGGTCCACTCAGCAGGACAGACAGAGGCACTCTGGCCACTCCTGGGGTGGTGTTATCTTTTTATACTGAAAACTGTGTGTACATTATTTGCCATAACTTTCCAATCACCTACGTTAGATAGTAAGCTTCTATTCTAAACCGATCTAAAAATGCCAACATCACCCAGGAGATGGAGGCTGGGAAGAAGAAAGAAGAAGGACAGGGCATGCCCAAATTCCTCCATTTTTGGGACCCCAAGCCCCCATTCTAAAAACCCCCCAAAAAATCTATTTTTCTCCTGGTGACAAAACTAACTATTATTTTACTTAAACTCTTTTGACTTGTAATTCTTCATATAAAGGTTGGTAATTGTTTTTTCCAAGGGCTAAATCAAAGGCACAGGGGGTCTTGGGCTCTGTGCCAAGGTCTCTGAGCCCCACGGGCAGGGTCTGGAGCCCTCCAGGGCATCCAGAGGAATTTCCTGGGTTCCAACAGGTTTGTGATGCAGTCAGAGTTGAGAAAAACCCTGTGCTTGGTTAAGGTGGTTTCAGGGGTGGCCCCTTGCTAGTCCTGTCCCCCAGGGCAGGGTCTGTGGGGCAGCAGCAGGCACCCCACCCCTGCTTTGCTGCCAGCAGCAACCTCAGGCTTTCACAGCCCCCTGGGAAGAGGGCAGGGCTGTGGGGATTGCTGCTCCTATGATGGCATTATGCTCTCTTGTGAAAAGCTTCCTTCACTCAGTGAAGCGAGGTTGGGTGTGAAGACTGTGATGGGAAGCTCAAAGGACTGCTGGACAAACATGAAAAATGACCATTTCTGTGCTGTGCAGTGGAACAGGTATTTTGAGTAAGAAACCTAATCACCTTTGATGCAGAGATTGCATCTCTGTTTGTTAGAATCACCATTTTAAAATCAGTCCTAATGTGGTAGTTAATCTGGCATTTATAATCCTTTTATGCAGGGCCCCATTGCATTTTCCTAATTTTTTAATGTCCTTTGAGGGAGGAGGAGTGAGTGTGTTTTTTAAAGTGTGTTGCCTGGCTAAGACTCCCATATCATCACTTGGAACTGAAAACAACTGAGCCTTATTTTGTGTGTTGAGTCCTCCACGTTGTACTCTGCTCCCATTGCACAGGCCATATTCCGTGTCCCCCATCCAATTCCTTAATTCCCAGAGGCACTTTCAGGTGGAACAGCCTTCAGTCTGTGCTGCCCTGCTCTTTTCCAGAGCTGCTGCTCCCATGGTGCTTGTGAAGGCAGGGGGCCATGTGCTGAAGGAGAAATCCATGTGACTCCTTGGTGGAATCTCAGGATGACTTAGGTGGAAGATGGTGCCACCTCATCACACTGAGTGTCTCAGCTGTGCTGCTGGCCCTCTCCTCACGGGACATGCCATGCAGACTGGCCTCCCTGATGCTCCTGCCTTTCCTCCCTCTTGCATAAAAAAGCCCCCTCCTGCTTGTGTTCCTGCTGGCCCAAACTCTAAACATTGCTTTGTTTTGTTTGTTTAAAAAGCAAACAAACAAGCCCCACCAAAAAGCCCGAAGAACTTCCAAGGAAGTAACAGTGCCTATCCTCATGTGTTCACTGACTGTGGGCAGCTTCCAGTGATGGAGGCTGTGAACAAGGCTGGGGTTTAGCCAGATACTCCTTCAGTTCTGACACTTTGCACTTCATTGCACCCAAGCCACTTGAATGAACTTAGGGAAGACTCAGAGCCAAAGCCAGATTTGTGGCAGCAGTGAGGTCATTGAAGGGAATGCTGGAGTGCACAGGTCCCGTGGGCTCAGCCTGGTCAGTGCTGTCAGGCAGTGCTAGTGCCCATCCCGAGGAGTGCAGTGGGTTTGCTTTTGTGCTTCCAGCTCCTGCAGCAGGGGGCCAGTCCCCACTCCTGGGGGGGATGAGCAAGAGCCTGGGTGGGGGGCAGTTCCTTCACATTTATTTTTCTGTTCCTTACTCATTTCAGTGCCCTTTTTGCCTTTTGTCTTGTACCTGACCCTACTAACGAGAAAGCATGGGCAGACAAAGGAAAATTCCCTTGTCACCCTTGAAGGTGGTTGTTGTGCCCTCTCACAACCAGGACACCATGAGATTCCACTTGAATGCTGGGGCATGGAGGTGCTTTGTCAGTCTTGAGTGCACTGGAAGCGACACAGTCCCTCCCCTGGCATCATTTGAATGTGCATCTAAAATTCCAGAGTAGGAATTGTCTAAACTGAAGAACTGGTGGGTGCCTTGCCCTTGGTACCTCCGGTGAGCCCTGTGGAACGTGGCATCATCTGTGGACACCTACAGTGCAGGGCAGTGCATGTGTGGGGGCATCTGGGGTGAGCTGCTAGGGCTCTGGGGCATGGGATGCTGCCTCCCCTTGGCCCTTTTTCCCTTGCTGGCTCTGGGAGGTGCAGGAGGCCCAGCAGCCACGTGGAGCCCTGTGCTCCGTGGGCGTGGATCGTGTCAAATGCTCACTTTACAGGAACGATGCTGCTGGACAGATTAGCATTCTTGAGAGGCATTGCTGTGTGTTGGGACAGGGCAGTGAGGGCATGACTCACTGCAGATTAATATGATGAGCAGATCAAAAATCTAGGCTGAAGTTTGGCACCCGCTCTCCGTTGGATTTCAATAGAATTTGGCCACATCACTCTCTGGAGCCCTTTCCGATCCTTGTTCCTATCTTCCTTTATCTCTGTTGATACAGTTGGTATTGTGTCAGCAGCTGGTGCTCCCTTTGCAAGATCAGGTTCTTTGCTGCACCCAACAGAGTTGGAGACCTGGAATTTTGCCTACTCTTGTGGCCCTTGGGGCTGTTTTGCAGTGTAAGATTTTCAAAAAGCTTAAGTTACACTTACTCATGTTTATGATGAGGGACAAAGAAGCACAGAAACTATCCAAGTGACATTCTAGCACCTGTTGTGTCAAGATTGTGCCAAAATAATTTATGATGAAATTCCCATTTCTAATCCTGATAAAAATACACTTGAATTATTTTTGAGCTTGAAAAGTTTTCATGGGCTGAGATGTACAGTAATTACTGGCTTTTTTGCAGCAAAGTTGTAATTCTGGCAAATTAGAATCTGTGGTTTTGGTGGGGCTGGGGGATTTAAACCTGTTCCTGGAAAATCAAAACAATAACAAAAAACCTGGAGGCCACTTTTATTGCTGCTTTCTCTCCAGAAAAAAATACTCTGGTCTCCTTGCATTACCTGAACTTCTGCAGGACTTCAACAACAAGCAAAGCCAGAGGATCTGTTGGTGATGTGCTTGGAACTGTGGTTCCCTAGGATTAATACACTGTTTTTCTACAAATATTGTCCACTTCTCTCAGCTGTAGTCAGTCACTGGAGCTGCACTGCTTGCAGAAGTAACTCTGTGCTGGTCCTTGGCAGGTGTCACCAAAAAGGTGGAGCTGTCTTTGAACCTTGCAGCAAGTCTTGGATGTGTCCATGCCAGAAAACCAGCGTGGGCTGGGAGGCAGACTCAGCCTGGCTGGGGGGGTGTGCTCTGCTGGTGCCTGGCAGGCTTTTCCCTGGTTTTCCCCTATGCCAATGGGAATTTTCCCATCCAGTGGCAGTCTTTGTGTTGAGGTGGGGAGTGAGCTCCTCCTTCCCTGTGGGCAGGATGGGCCAGGTTGCCCTCCAGGGCTTTGCTGTGTGGATGTGAGCCACACTGTGCTGTTTGCCTCTTGGGGCAGAGATCAGGCCCCAGCACATTCTGTTTAATAGTACAGAAACCCAGATTAAATGCTTCTTGCATGAAATTGAAGAACTGATTGGCCCAGTGTCTTTTTGAGTCCTGTGTTCCCCCTTGGTTTTATTTGTTCCTATCTGAAATTTACCACTGGGACCCAGGTGACATGGCAGGGCACTTCAGTCCAGAAAAACAAGCTCCTTTTCCCTTTTTCAGAACACTGGACTTCAGAAATTACTCCTCCAGGGTTTAGTTTTTCACAGAACACAGTGATAAAAAAGCCTTGCACTGCCCAATGGGGGGAAAAAGGAAGGCAAAAATACTTCAGTGTGGCTTAGCAATGTGCAGAGAATTAAAAAAAAAAAAAAAAGAAAAGAAAAAGAAAGAAAAAGCAGCCTTTATGGTGAAGATAAAATGTTGGCAGTTTTTGATAGTTTATAAGAACTTTCGGATAAATACTCCACGATCTTTCAATTAAATCCCAGACAGCTCTATGAATTCTTCTTGCAAGAGCATTTTATTTTCTTGAAAAGTCTGTACCAAATCAAACCTGGGATGGGTTGGGATGCTGCTGTTCAGTTCTGTGTGGCAGTCTCCAGACTTAGCCCTTTCTCTTCTCCCTTGCAGGCTGTGTACATGTTCTACGCCTTGGCAATCGTCTGCGATGACTTCTTCGTCCCTTCGCTGGAAAAGATCTGTGAAGTGAGTGTTAGATGTTCTGTTCCTTCCTCTTGTGCTGCTTTCACAGCACTTCTGGAGAGCCTTGGGCTGTGGTGATGGTGTATTTATTTGCTGTTGTCCTGCAGTGTTGCCTGTGCTGCCTGTCTTGTTGCTCAACATGACGTGTGTGCGTTGACTCAGCTCTGTGTTCTTCCTCGCAGGACAGGCTCTCCAGGTGCTCCAGGCATTCACACTGGGGTGGTTGCTGCTGCCTTTTGTTTGTGTGTCTTTGCAGATGTCTCTGCAGAAGCACCAGGCCCTAGCCTTAACTGACAGAAATTAAAACTCTGGTGATTTACCCCAGTAGAAACCGTGGATCTTGTACCCTGCCCTCACAGTCATGGCTGTCAGACCTTGTGTTGTGTGGGTGTAAGTTGTAAAGCAGCAGGGACAGCTAGGTCAGCTGTAAAGAAGCTTGTGAATGCTTCCAGCAATTACAGAGGACTCTATTTCTCTTTGGTAAGGTCAGGATGCCTAAATTTTAGAAGACAAGGAGTACATTTTTGCCTAAATCAGCTCGGACAGCCACGGAGCAAACACAGACCATGTGCCCAAAATTACTGCGAGCCGTATCTGCTGTCAGTTCTAGGGCAGTGAAATCTCTGTGAGGGGAGAATATGGCTGGTCTTGGCACTGAGAGGTCTGTGCCATTTGTAGAAGACACCTGTCCATGTGCCTGGGAGCAAGTGTCACCCATCAGGGCGTGGGCTGTGCTTGCCCTGGGAGAGGTGTAGGAGCTGACAGGGCAAGTAATTTGTGCTGACAGCACTGATGGAGGCTGTCTCCAAACTAACCTGATACTTGAAGTTCAGCACTTTGCTGTGTGGGCCTTTTTTTGCATCATCAAAGAAAAAAGCCCCCAGGAAATTCCACTTTTTGGTGCTTAAGTATAGAGGTAACTGAATGGTAACAACATAAGGCAGGAGCTTCTGTCCTGCAGAGTTGCTGCACCCTCTGGGGCTGAATCTGGGGAACCCCATTACAAGGCTCACTTGTAATGAGGGAACACTGGGGTGGGTGTGGGGATAGGAGATGCTGGGGGATGTAGACACACTGAGTTCTTTGACCTCCTCTGTCCCAGGCAAGTGAACCTGACGGGGAATTGTGGCTCTAGAAGCTGGCTCAGGTGTCTGTGGATGAACAAAACCTGGGCTGAGGGAGCAGTGTCTAGGACAGGCTTGTATGTTGGGGTGCTGTCAATATGCCCAAGGGCAAACCACCCCCCCAGGAAGCCAGCACAGCTGGTTGGCTTGGCTGGTGGCCTTGCTTTCAAGAGGCACCACCATGAGTTCCAGCAGCTGTTGTAGGATGGATGTCTCCATAGTTTCATAGAGCATCCTGCAGAAGAACCTGGCCTCTGAGGATCTGCTTCTGGTCCTGTGAACTTCTTTCGTGATAGTTTTAATCCTGTTTAAAATAGTTTTCCATAAATCTGTATTTTATCACGTTCAACAAGCTTTATAGCAACTCCAGCAGTGCTGTGGTCTTCTGCTTCAAAGGCACTCCTGGTGAGGGCACATCCTGTCCTTTTCCTTGTCCCCATAACTTATGTACAAAGGATTGTTACCTCTGTATGGGCAGTGGATAGAGTTACCCTCCCTTAGGGGTGAGGAATACCCATTGTGGAATCTTCAGAAAAGGCTGCTGTGAGGATTTCTGCTCTCTTGTCTCTGTGCAAAGGTACTTGGCCAAGGAGGAAACAGCAGAGGAGCCCTGCAGAGCTGCAGGGAAATGGGGACAGAGGGAGGTTTCCGGTGTCCTGCCAGGCTGGGAGGCTGCCTTAGGGGCCAGCTCTGCCAGGGACACTTCCCACCACCCTGAGCTGCCTTCCCCATGCTCCTGGCTACCTTTCCTGTGCTCCCACAGTGGCAGCTGCTGCCTTGGTGTAGTAACAGCTCGGGGTGGTGGCCGTATGGCAGGAGCTGGTGCTCCTCTTCAGTGCCTTGTGGCATCTGCTGAGCAGATGCAGATGGGTGCTGGGTCCCTGGGAGCTGGTGCAGATGGAACAGTGGGAGTGCAAACACAGAGGGTGTAATTAACCAAGGAAATCTGGAAGCAGCATATGCTGATGAAGTTTTTGTAGAACAGTGGGTCCTTTCCCTTCCAGAAGCTCCCAGTTTTAGACAGTCCCTGGGTACTGCTGAGGGACAGGTACAGGAGGTCAGTGATGTAGTCCAGGAGAAAGGGGGTAAGGAGAGGGTAAAGCAAGGCATAACTTGTGCCAGGGAAGGTGGGTGGAGGTGCATAAAGCCTGAGCCCTAGCCCTGCCCTTTACAGGTGAAAGTGGGAAAGATGAGGTGTGTGTTGCTGGGGTTGTGGAGCACACAGACCCATGAGTGGTGAAGCCACCTTCCCTGTTGGCTGGCGTGGTGACCTTTCCCTCCTCTCTGAAAGTGTCCCTGGCATAACCTGCCCTCTCTGCCAGGTGATGCTCCCTTCAGTAGCCAGTGCCTGTGGTGGCTTTTCCCCTATACTTAACCTTTGTTTATAGGTTTACCTTTACAGGTGCCCGCTGTCAGCAGGCAGGTTAACGCTGGGAGTGGGATTCCTTCAGCTGCTCAGTGTGCTAATCAGTGACTCTGTGTTTCTCTGCAGCGCTTGCATCTCAGTGAAGATGTGGCTGGGGCAACTTTTATGGCAGCAGGAAGCTCTGCTCCTGAGCTGTTCACATCTGTCATAGGTAAGGAGCCTGCTGCTGCTTCCCTAAACCTGCACCTTTCCCTGCCTGTTTTCAGAGCTGAAATGGGATTGCTGTGTGCATGCAACGTTTGTTATAAGCCTTCCTGGACACACATGGCACTGACTGTGGGGAGTACTTGCCACAGTCAAGGTGAAGTGACTCTGGGGGTACTGTTACCTTGGCCCTGCCAGGATCAGTGGGCACTTTACCATAGCTGCCCATTAACCAGGCTTCACCTACAGCATTATCCTCTCCTGTCCACTTTCCTGCCCCATCTGCCACGCTGTGGGAAAGGATTTCCCCCAGATTTCCCTCTCTGGTACCCTGGCACACTGTTATGTCCTCAGTGGCAGGTTCTCTGCTATCACCTCCCCTCTGGTTAGTCTTCCAACACTGCTTTTCCCTGGAAAAGCCAGAGTGGGGTGGAGGAGAGGATTTGAAATGCTTTCTTACAGCAACAGGTTGGTCAGAGCATCACATTTCCAAAGCAGCTCTCTGCTTATGGGAAGTGTGATGAAGGGATTCAGCCATCATGAAGTGTGCAAAACCTGGGAAGACTCTCAGTGCCCCCACAGCAGTGGGGAAGGGGGACTGCAGGCAGTGTTACAGAGTGATGTTCTACCTAACCACATCAAGAGGGTGAAGTGTTCCTGCTGTGAAGCTGTGTGCTCTGCAGAGGTCTGATTGCACAAGCAAAGCCTTATCATTTGGGAACTTAAGTTGGACCAAGTTGGGATTGTCCTTTGGTTACGGATAGTGCAGCATCAGGGTGAAAATAAAACCAGATTCCTTCAGGTGACTTAGAGAAGCCCTGATGATCACCAGGATAATTTTCCTGCTGTGGTATAACCTGCCAGGTGCCCTGTGTCACTTGGCAGGTGAGGGCTTCTGTGTTTCTGAGAAAAGGATGAAGTTGGAAAAAATATGTGAACTGGTGTTGGAACCTTAAAAGCAAGAGGTGAATTTAAACAGACTGACAGCTAGCAGGAGATGGAGTGTTATTTTTAGGCTGGCTTCCTAAGGAAAGGATTTTGTGCAGCACAGTGATGCATGTGTCTGTCAGTTCATCTCCCTCACCATTAACCTCATTGGCCAATTTTAACCAAATTTGACAGAAGAGCTCTGAAAAAAGCTTGTGGCATAGCCCCATAACTCATCCTGAGAGGCTTGTGAGTAGCTGTGGCCAGACAGCTCTGAATCATCTCTAGCTTCTACTGAAGCTTCATCCCACTGAATGATGTTGGGATCATTTGGGATGGGGATATGGGAAGGAGCAGAGTACTGCTCAGGGAATATCTTATGGGAGACAGTTTCCTGTGGATTTGTGTCCCACCAGCTGCTGCCATGAGCTTCAGTGTTATGTGATGTGTATTGCCATAATGTTGGGTCACAATATCAGGAAGTTAATAACTTGGATGGGCTTGGTTTCCATCACACAATCCATCCAAGTGCCCTCAGAAAGCAACTCTCTGCAGTTTGCCTAGTACCTGCCTTTAGATTCATTAATAGGGTGTGGGGTCTGCAATTCTATGTGAGAAAAGTCAGCATTTCCCATTTACACAGCTTCTCTTGAACTTTTTCTTCAGGTGTTTTTATCACAAAAGGAGACGTAGGCGTTGGAACCATCGTGGGCTCGGCTGTATTCAACATCCTCTGTATTATTGGTGTGTGTGGGCTTTTTGCAGGACAGGTAAGAGCATTTAATGATTCCCTACAGTTCTTGCTTCACCCTGTGCCTTGGCTGTACTGCAAAATCAGATGCCAGGTTCACCACCTTGCCACAAATTTTTCTGGTTTTGCTGTTTATAATAGGGCCCTGTGCCGTTCCTCCTGCATTTTTGAAATGAAAAGCAGCAGCAGCAAAGGTCAGCTCAGGCATTTTGAGCTGCCCAAGGTGTGTGGGTGGGCAGAGGAATAAATGTTGGTTGTTTGCTCCTCGTGTAGTTTGTGACTGCTCTCCAGCGTGTCAAACCACTCCTGACAACACAAGCTGTTCATCTGAAATTAAAGCAATTAAGCTGTGAGATCTGAGCTGCTGTCTGAATTGCAGACATGATTGACTGTATAATTAAATACCTGAATCTGCATTTACCTTTGCACTTGCCAACATGCCAAGTGTTTTTACAATCTCATAAATGTTCTCTGGCGTGTTACTGTGCAGATTTATTTGTAAAGAGGAGAAGCAGAGTCATGTTACCAGCACAGGGCAATGGAAGAAGAGTGAGAAGACCTTGGTCAGTCTGGGAAAGCATGCAGAGAGATGGGGTTTTCCTTATGATCCAGCTCTGTTTTCCTTATGATTCAGTTCTGTTTTCATTAGCTGTGAACTTCTACAGGCTGAAGGTGAACATTTTCAGTGTGAGGAGGCCTCAGGATAAGGCCACAGCAGTGCTTTTTAACCACCCACGTGCCCTGATTTGCATGCAACATGCAGCTGGCAGCTACAGATGCTCAGCGTGTCAGTGGTTCTGCCGTAACTCTTACTGTGAAAACCCAGTTAATTGAGGTACATTTTTAATGACCAAAGCCATCCCAGGGCATGAGGCTCTGCTCCCCAGAGGTATTCTCCTGTCATCAATAGGACTTCCTTCTCAGGCTGCTTTTTTTCATGCAAATGAAGGTGATTAACTGTCTAGCAGTTAATGATGGCAGAGGAGCCAATTCTGATTTTTACTCTCCACAGTATTGATTGCATGCCTCAAACCTGCTAAAAAATGGCTACAAACCACAGCTTTGGAAAAGGTCTGCTAGAGTTTGGGGCTTGACAGAGAATGTCGGAATGTCAGAGGCCTTTTACAGATGGGAGATTGTTGTTTCAGAAGGATAAATCACAGCCAAAATGCCCTTGTAAAACATCTTCAGCCTTTCAGCCATGGTAGCTTTCAGGAGTTCAAGTCATCCTAGGCATAGTCTGTGAGTTTCTTTCAAGCCAAGCGTTGAGATTTTCACTGCTTTGCCCCATCTTTGTTTTCCTTGGGACTCTGCTGATGATTTTTGTGTGGTTTTGTCACGTCACATAACCTCTCTTTGCTGCAGTCTAACCCTCAGAGGGTGGGTGAGCACTGGAATGATTGACGTCACCGTGTGGAACCGTGATTTTAGTAAGCAAATAAGAAATTTCAGCGTCAATAATTGCAATGTTTTATATAAAACTCTGGATCAATTTATGCTTTTCATTGTTTCCCAGCCTTTCACCAAAAAGTCATTCCCTCTTAGTGGTGTGATTCATCATTTGCTTTGTGTTAGTATGAGTAGGAATTCGATTTTATTGTCAACAATGTCTCTACAGAGGCACTAACATAGATGGTAAATTTGGTTGTTGGTGAGATTTCTGTTCTGCTGGGGACCTGGATCTCAGTGGTGAGTTGCCAGGTGAGCCTGGGGGCTGGTTGTTGGTCAAAGCTGCTTGCTGTGCTCCAGGATTTTTTCTTTGAGCTCAGACCTGTGGATTGAGCAGCTGGAGCCCTCAGATTTTGAGATGTATTGCCCATGGACTGGGAATCCCAGAAATCAGACCTGCAGGGGCCTTCTGCTGCATTTCTGTTTTTTATTTTATTTTTGACTGGTAAACATTGTAAAATACTGTCCAGCCCTCTCCAGGATATGTTTTATTTTTTAATTAGGTTGTAGTTTGTATGTGCTGTGTTAAATGTGTTGCTCTTTGGCCTAAGAAAAGACTGGTTTTGAGTTTGTGCACAATGTTTAGAGAAAGAACCAAATGCACAGCCCCAAAAAGCTGGTATGCATCTGCTTGAGCACCAGCCCTAATTGTTTATTCTTCCAAGCCTTTACTGGCTGTATGCACACACTTTTCAGGATAAATCAGAATAAGCATCCCACTGCTGGAACAGGAGAAGGGAAGCGTGCCCACGCCTCTGTGTGACGCTGCACACCTAAAAAAGGCATTGAAAGAGCATTGTGAGGGTTGAAAGTCAAACGCTGCAAAGTTAGAAAATAGCAGTGTGAGGGTTCCCTGTGCACCCTTAATTTGCCCCCCCAGTGTGTGTGCATTATTATCCAGGCTTTAATTACAGAGTCTCTTGCCGGGTTCTCCACGGGCTCCCTGCCTCCCTCTGCACACAGAATGGACTTTGCTCACTTAATGAGCAGATATTCAGGATTTTGTTTTCTCTTATTGTTCACTCTGTGCCCTTCTGCCTTATTTACCAGGCTCTATTCAAGCCCCGTTCCAGAGGCAGAATTATTAATTTCCTCTTGAACTTCTGCCGATCTCAGCGCTATTGTATCTGAGCAGTTGATGAGCAGTTAATTAATCTTCCCCAAACCTCTGCGAGATGAAGGGATGCTTTAAAGATGGGGAAACAAAGCACAGAGAGATTAAATAAAAAAGAATAACATGTCTTTTTAGGGGCCAATTAGAGCTGGCACAGGCCTGCTCTTTCCCCTGGTGCATAGGATTCTGTGGCATGCTCGTGGGTCCTGGCTCCAGGAGCTGCTCCTGCTGCTCCATAGGGCTTTCCTTGCTGGAAAGCCTTGGTTTGAGTGGCCATGTCAGTCTCCACACAGCCCAGCTCTCCTTGGGAGCATTCAACTCCTTGAGCCATATGAGCGCCTCTTCTTCTCCTCATTCCCGCCTCCTTCCACAGGGCACCACATGGAATGCCTCTGTCCTGAGCCCTGCCCTCATCCCCAGGGCGGTTCTTGTCTGGAACTAAGCAAGTGATTTAACATCTCCTAACATTTAGTGGTTGCTCTTGCCAGTGTGGTGGTGATGGCGTTCCTTCTTGTCACTCCCCCTGCCGCTCTTGAGGCCTGAGAGAAAAACTTTCACCACATTCCTCCCTTGGGTCATGCATCCACCCATAGCTGCTTTCTGAGCATCCAGCTTTCTTCCAGTGGTTTTGATCCCTTCTCCTCTCCCCAGTCCTCTGCTCTATGTCTCCTTCTCCTGGCTAATGTTAGCCATGCCAGGCAGACACCTCTAGAGATGCAGGAGTCTGCTCTGCAGCCAGGGAAATCGTATTTTCCACTGTTTCATTTCATTTCCTCCAGAGATTTTAGATTGGCGGAATTTATAAAGTGACAGTGGATGCAGGCTGCCCTTGTGTTTGATGGCCAGACAAGAGCCGTCCCATGAAGGCTGGATTTTCTAAATTAGCATCCACATTCTGAAAATCAGAGCTTTCAAATGTAGCTTAATCTGGGCCTCCGCAGAAGCAGAAGAACTTCATGTCTGGTGTGTGTTGAGGTGTTTGACCAAGGCATGTTTAGAGAGAGAGCTCAAGTTTTCCCTGTGGATAGTGAATGCTGCCCATGTGCCTGTGGCAGTGAGCCTTAGAAGCTCCTCCTGCTTTCTTCTTGCAGCCTGTTGAAATATTCTGCATAGCACTCACACCCAGAGGAGGATTTCTCTTATTTTATCCAGGCAGTAGATGAAAATAAGTATGGAAATAAGTTAGGAGCTCTTCTCATTCCCCACTTGCCTGTGCAGCGCAGGTTGGATGTGTCTGCAGCTGTTTCCTCCTATGTCCCTACACCTTGGACACCAGCACGTCTCCTTTCAGGTGGGCAACGGCTAAGGCACATAACCCAGCTGTTGTTTTTCAGCTGCTGTGTCTGCTTTGCTTCCTTCTGGCAAAAGGGGGAATGAGGAGGTCAGGGAACATTGAGGGAGAATGAAATGGCAGCAGATGCAGCCCTTCAGTCAGTAGTCCAGCAGCGGGGACACAGGCTGGATAGCAGCGAGGAGGCTGCTGTCTGCCTTGTGATGGATTGCATCGGGCTTTTTCCATGCTTGCAAGCCAGCTGTGGATGGGGAGCTTGACCTTAACCTGGGGTCCCCTCCAGGCCTTGGTTGAGCTGTCCTGTCTTCTCTCACGCTCATGTTTGTGCTTCTCAGGCCCTCCCCTCCTTCCCCTGCCCTCTCGCTGTCCTTGGCGGCAAGGACGCGGCATTCTCGGAAGCTGTCCTTGCTTCATTCAGCTCTCATTCAGGCCAGCACAAGCAGAGCTTGTTCACTTTTGGACATTCCCCCATCCAGATTCATCTTGTTTGCACAGCTCTGCTGCTCTCTCCTCGCCATCCTGTCCTCCCAGCACTGACCCACAGTGTTTTGCAGTGCTGCAGAGGAGGCTGAGAGGTGCTTATGTGAGAGCAGCATAACCATGAGTTGCCAGTCACTCCATGTAATTTTGCATGGAATGTGCATGGCTTGATTTGTTAATTAGTGTTTAACTGCTCTGTTTTTTGGTTGAGTCCAAGTTTCTCTATTTTACTTTTCCCCAGAAATAGACAGGCTTCTCTGGGTGGGGCAGGGGACCAGGAATGCTGGCTTGTGCCACAGATCCTCTTCCAGTTACTGGTTCTGTCAAGGGGCATCATTCCTCAACGTACTGGAGCAGAAGAGGATGGCGGTGACTGTCTGACCTGCCTCCTTCTTTTCCAGTGGGATTCTTTTACCTCAGGAATTAAACTAAATTCAGCAGGCTCTCCTTTGTCCAGGTCACAGAACCCCTGTGCCAGCCGAGGTGCCTCTAGGAATTATCAGCTGCCATGGGTTATGTCAGTGGAAAATACGCCTGTGTTGGGCATGTTGACCAGGACACTAAACAGAGTTTAATAACCTGGTAGAATGTTTTTTAATGAAGCAACTGGGACTTCTGTAATCTGTTTTACCCCACTTCTGCCATTCAGCCAGCTTGCATGCTTCTTAATCTTTTAAGCTTTAATTTCACTCACAACTCAGACTGCAGCCATTACTGACTTTGGGCTTTGATTGCATTCATGAGCTTTTTTATTTTCCTCTCCTTGACTGTGGAGAAGTTTTAAAAGGTGAGAGTTGGAATCCTGTTGCTTTTTCTTCACTGATCTCTGAACATAGGTGGAAAACACGTAAAACTCTGGGGAAGTAGTTTAAGGAGAACTTAGTGCCAGCTGTTGGGACTGTTCAGTGCTCTCAGAGCCCAGGGCACGTTGGGGTTTGGTGCTGGCAGCGTTTTATAGTGACCGTGAGCCTGGTCTTTCACTGACACAGGGCTGTGTTGCAGACATGGGACACACTAATATGTCAGACTGAAGTAGTGCAGAGGCCAAGGCTGTGGTCCTTGGGTACCTAAAGCTGCTGGCATGGCACACATAGTGGTGTGTGAAAGCCCAGGTACAGGGGAAGCAGGGGGGATGATGGCAGGATGCTGTGCAACATCAGGCAGTCTGTAAGGTGCTGAGAGTGCAGCAGGACAGAGAGGTGTGGATGGAGTTTCAGGATAGAGAGGTACCATTAATTAGAGATGCTGCCCAAGGCAATTAGAAGAGTTGCAAATGGATTCCTGTCAGCATCACACCAAGGCTACTTCCTATTTTTCACAAAAACCATCACCATTTTTGGTTTTCTCTGTCAAAATTGACACACAGATCAATACCGTGGATGTACCATTTGTATGATATTTTCTCTAATCATTTATAGTGTAAAAGCAAGGGAGATAATAGAAAATCTGTTTTTTACTTCTGACAAGGACTGGCCAGTCCAGAGACTGGGAGATGTTTACTCTGTGCACGCTTTCCTGTCTGCAGCTATCCTTGAATTCTGCTGTGGGTCTTGTGGTCCAGCAGAGGCCTTGGGGTCCTGCTGCCTCAGCACTGTGGGAATCTGAGCTAAAGAGACATGCTGGTCCAAATAACTCATGGATGATTATAACCACCAGTTGAGCAGGGAAATATTTCTGGCTTTGTCCTGAGGTTTGGAGAGTGTCCACTGTTTCCATTCTGAGAATGTCACATAGACAGATTGCTGCAGCAGTGATGAAAATATCAAGAGAGGCCTAAAAAAGCAAATATTCTTGGGGAAGTAATGAGAATAGATGGAGTTGGTGCACAGTGTACAGACTGGGAGCCAGAGTGACAACTGAGCTTTGCAGAGAATGGCAAACCAGAGGTGAAATTAGGGGCTGGTAATTGGAAGGAGGCTTTTCTCACAGCAGGTCCCTTAGATCATGGCTGCTTTAACTGCCTGAGAGAGATGGATTAGGCCTGGATTTTTCTTTGGCCTGACCTGTGCTCATATTTGGTGTTCTGCTGAAGCTGGGAGCTGTGGTTAGTATTGGTCAAAGCCTCAAGCAAGCCCTAATGCTGCATCATGAGACCCTGGGGTCTTTGGCCAAAATTATGGTCTGGAGACTGAGCTGGATACTTGTACTGTCCTGGGATGTTCGGACATGACCATGGGGTATAGAGGGAGTGTCACTTAGTCCAGCACATCCTGCTGTGCAGTCTGTCCCAGCACAGGGCCCTCTGGCTGATGCTGGCTGCCTGCTGGAAAGCCTTTCTGGCTTTCCTGGGGCTGTGCACAGGAAAGCAATGGCTTTCCATGCAGGAGTCTGTCTAAAAGGTCTGCTGTGGCAGAGTGGTTCAGTGTGCCAGGAGGGGATGTGGGATCAGGACTCCTGCTGTGTTGGGAGATGGCACCTCTAGGATCCTGTTGGACCTGCTTGGCTGATTTATGGATGTGCCAAAAGTGCCATCAGGAACCCACCACCCTCCAAACCATACCAAGTCCTGCTTGTGTCTCCCAGGAAAGGTGCAGAGGCTCCACAATGGCTTCTTGCTGACAGCCACAGGTGGATCTACAGCCTAATTTAATGTAAAGATAAGTAAAGCACTATCACACTCTCCCATTAATCTGTGATGCTTCACTGATACCTTGACCAGTGAGAATGAGCAGGCAGGTCAGGCGGCCAGGTCCTTGGAATTACCAGAGCTGAGCAAAATAATCAGCTGCAAATTTTAAAGGCAGAGCTTATGCCCTGATACCTGACGTAGAGCCCTTTTTATTTTTGTACAATTCTGAATGCATAAGACATGGATTAACTGCAAACTATGGCCAGCCTGATTCCCTGAAAATCTGTCCCAGACCTCCACCTGAGCCCACTGCTTCCTGTAACAGTGGCCAGCAGTTGGTCATTTCTCTTGCTTTGGCTTGAGATCCTGCTGTTTTACCATGGAACTGATTTGAAATCGCATTGAGGGTTTGCAGAACAGCGGTGTCAGGAGCACAGCCCTTTCTGGAGGGGACCCCAACAGGCTTCAGAAGGCTCCTCCTCAGCTCTGTGGGCAGCTCCTGCAAGCCAGGAGCAGCGTGTGAGGAGGTTCCATGGCACAGCTGGCTGCAGCTCACCCAGGGGGCTGGCACAGCGCTTGTGGGCCAGAGGCTTGTGAGGGATCGCAGCGAACCGCAGCTCTTCAGGCAGCGCTCTAAAGCCAGATCCCTGCATCTGCTAGGCTGGTGTAAGAGCTTCCCTAATCACTTCTGTGCAGTCCACATCAAAGAGGGGCAGCACGAGGACTGACCCAGATTCTCTGCTCCTGGATGCCTTTTGATGGTGGTGGATTCACTGCTGGCACATCTCTGTTGACCTCCATAGGCTCACGGCTAATCGCTTGCAGGGATTGTCTTTAATCTTTTGACACCCTAGTCCAAGCCTCTCACCCTTCCTGCCTCTCCACATCAGCAAATTAGGTTATTAGCTCTTAATACCTCAAAATCTAGACCTTCTGTGCCAGAGGGTAACAGAGAAACAAGATTAGGGAGATTGCTTCCAAAGCCTGGCATTTCCCAGCAGTGTTAGTAGCTGATCAGCGCTTGAGAATGTCAAGCAAAGAACTGGCCGTGAGATGAGGAAAACCCTCAAAACAATTCAGAGAGAAGAAGATCCCTGAAGAACATGGATGGGATTGCATGCTTCCCCTGGAAGTTTAGCAGCCAGAATACTCAGGAGTGCACATGCCTCTGGACATCCTTGCCAGGGAGGGAGCAGCAGCCCTGTTCTGCCACATGTGCTTTGTCTTGGGCCTGTTGCTGCTGTGGGCAGAGCAGGCTGGAAAACAGCCAGCTGGTGATGGATGTCTCCTGGATGGAGATAAAGCTTCCATGCTCCTAAGAGCAGAGAATTTGGATGAGCAGAAGAGAGAAGGGTCAGTTTTACAGAGGATAAAAAGTGAAGTCCTAGGATGAGGCGTGGGGCATATTGCCACTGAGGTCCTGGTTGCCCTGAGCCAACTTCAGTGCTACAGGAAGCAGACACCAGTGTCTGATTTTAGGGGAGATTTTCCCTCTGGTAGCTGATCTCTACACATGTGCTAAGTGGAGGAGGAGTGTGTGCTGCACAGGGCCACAGCTTCAGGGGTTACAAACCTCAGAAATCAAGCTAGAACTGAGAAAATCTTGATTTTTCTGCTCTCCAGCCCATCAAAAAGGGAAGTAAGCATTCTGAGTAGTGAATTTTATATGTAGGATTTCACAGGGTGAAAGTTGACCTGTGAGAGACCAGGTAGCTATTATGGGTAAGTTTACCCTTAGGAGTGATGCTGTAGCATGCAGGGGAGCAGGCTCAGTGCGTCTTGTGTGGAGCCATCAGGGGATGCTCTCGTTCAAGCCTTGACTTCAGAGCTTTTCTTTCCAGCTCAGGTGAACTGGGTTCAGTCCCCACAAAGTGGTCAAGGAACAGCTAAGAGGCATTTGTGTGGTGTTTGGATTTCAGGTACTCACTTCAAAAGGAGGAAACGTCACTGCACTGACAATCAGTGGCTCTACAGATGCTTCCTTATGCTCAGCTCCCACAGGACCAGCTCACTGCTGGGTTACAATATGACATTACTGCTGATTTAAAACTCAAATTTGATCATGTTTTTACCCAAGCTGATTGCTTCCTTCATTTCTTTTCTGCCTTGCTGATCTGTAATTTCAGTGGTTTACAGCATGTTAAGGTTTATGTGGAGTCCTTGGTGGCTGCAAGGCACAATTTATGCCCTCAGGAGCTCAGTAGTTCTGCCCCAGGATGTGGTTCTGACCAAGCTGAGTGCTGCCATTGCTCTCAGTGTTCATGAGCTCCTTTCACCCTCAGTGCATGGTTGCCCTTAACTGTGTGGCTTCCCTGTATCACATGAATCAAATGGCTGAGAAACTTCATCTAGGTGACTTGGGCCCTAAACATGTCTGAGATTTAGCTGCCCAACAGTTACTGCATCAGGGAGACCCACTCTGATGTCTGTGAAATGTGAGCAGCCTGTAGAGGTGCCAGGCATGAGCATGTTCCCCTACAATCCAATCTGGAATCAGCACAAGGGTCCTTGTGATTCCCACAGGATCTTGGTCTATCAGTTCTGTGCTGTAGGTCCCTGCTAGAAAGCTGCATTTAAGCATCTGGATCTTACTGTGCTCATTCAGGTGCCTGAGGAAAATTCCTTGGGAAAATATTATCCTTCAAGATCATTGTGGAATACCAAAGAACAGGAGGAAAGACTACCTTGACTCCTCATAGCCAGGCAGCTTTCAGAGGTGTGCTGTGCTGCCTGGTGACACCCCTTAGGCCAGGGACAGAGCTTAGGAGACAGAGCCTTTTCCTGTGGGGGCTGTCCTTTGCTTCAGAAAAGCGATTTCTGTGTGCAGAACTGAAGTTACAGCTGTAAAATCCCCACCAGCATGCATCCCTGCTGAGGCAAGTGCAGAGGACCTTCAGCAGCATCCTGAAAGCTGAGTGGAATAATGTCCTATCATTCTATAAACTTCCTTGCAAAATTTGCTCAATCAGAATGAAGGGGCACGCTGATGTAAAATGTGAGATTTAACTGAGGATCTCTGAATAGAATTATGAACCCAGCTCCAGGTTTTTACATTTGGAAATTTCCATCAGAAAGCATCTCCATTTATCTATGTCTCTGTGCCTTGGAATGTATTGTCAGCTGGTAGAAATCTGGTTTGACCCAAGGGCTTTAAAAGCCTGCTTTTTTGCTTCATGTAGGAGTTTCTAACATGTAAATGGTTGCATAAAGAGACTTTACACTGGGCATAAATCACATCAATTTTTTACAAAACCATGCTACTAAGAGACTGTAGAGATTTTTCAGGTATAATGGTCAGTATCTTTTTACAGCATTTGTTTCATTAGCAGTTATGGAAAATTCCAATATTGGAGAAATTTGGGAAACTATTTTTGCTGACAATGAAATAGAACTGAAAATGATGTTACTGTTCATGTGACTGGATTCATGGACAAGCATGACTGGAGGGTACAGTGAGAAAATTAATGTATATGTTCAGATCCAAATCAGTGAAAATGAACTATCTCCCATCTTCCACCTTCAGCTTTACACCTTTGAAGGATGTGATCCAGAGTGTTTGAAATGCACTCCAGAACTGGGAAATACAGATTTGAGGAGAAGCTTCCACTGAGGGGACTTCCTAGAGCTGCAAAAAATAGAATCATATTGAAGATGTTACCTCCACATGACTGCTTTTAATCTGTCCTTTTGAATACTATTAATGAAATTAAAGATTAATTTGTTCACTGGTATTTTCTTCTGAGTTGCAGGCTCGTGCAGCCTGCAGTGAGAATTCTTCCTCATTTCTGTGCCTTTGGAAAGTGTCAAGTGACGTGAACTGCACAGTGATCCCTTTTTATTCTCCACTGCATCCAAAAATTCCTGAGTTTTGTTCATAACATTTTGCTGGAGTGTTGACTTGAGTGTTTGTCCCAAAACCTGTGTAGGTGCACACAGAGCTGTAGTGATGCTCATCAGTGTGGTCGTGCTGAGCTTTACAAGCAGCAGCCCTCACAGATTTTGTGGGGGGACACAGCCCAACATGGGGGACAGCTGAGTCCACAGGCACTTCCAATGTGGCAGTTCCTGTCTCCCTTGCAGCTGTCCCCTCACCAGCCACAGAAAGTGCTCCCAGTCTTAGGCCTCTTTCTTGAGTTCCCAGCATGTGTGGGGACATCTCCCCACACAGGTGGCACTGGGCACACCCTGCTGGTGTGACAGTGGGGACAGCTCCCCCAGAGTGACAGGTGGCACTGGGGACACCCTGCTGGTGTGACAGTTGTGCTGCAGAGCCTGGCTGACACCCTGTCTTTGCCTCTTTCCCCAGGTTGTTGCGCTGTCATCATGGAGTCTCTTGAGAGATTCGATCTACTACACGCTGTCTGTTGTTGCACTCATCGTGGTAAGTTGGTGAAGGTTTTGGGAGCCCATGTCTGCTGTTTGTGAAGGTTTCCCATCTGTGGGAGCCCATGTCTGCTACCACCTCTAAAGGGAACCTGCCATGCAGAACAGTCGTGTAGCTGAGATCCCAGCTCGGGCACTCACGGGGATTTCTGCTTGTGGAAAACTGCTCGTGGTCTCCCTGGTTCTGCTGGGATGCCTGGCCTGAGGGCAGGAGGTGGAGGAGTGTCTGGAAAGCCCAGAGGGAAAGCTGAGGCAGGGCATGGTGGCCCAGGGCAGACATGGGGAGCAGAGCTAAACCCACGTTCTGAGCCCCTGGGCAGCCCTGCAGTGGGTGGGTCAGTGCTCTCCTGGCCCTCGTGACTTCATGAAATGCATGTCACTCACCTGTAAGGAGGCAGAACTTATGCCCAGAGGAGAGAGATCCTGAGCAGCTACTGCAAAACCTTCAGGTTAGTTTTTCCACACATAACAGGGGAAGGTTCAGTGCATGCTTACAGCAAGTCCTCTAACAACAACTACACTTTCAGCAGTTCTTAGTGCCTATCCCAATTTTCATCAAGCTCAGAAAAGGCTCCAAATCTCTCAGAATTGGGTATTCCTTGAAAAAATTTTGGCACAAGAGTTAAATAAAGACACTGCTATCATTTTAGTATTACGTTTGCAACCAATACCAAACAGTGCCAGGAAATGTAAAAATTGAATTTTCAGGTAGCAGTTGCACATCTTTTTTTCTTCCCACCCTAGCCTAGTACCCTAGATTCCCTAAGACAGGAAGAGTGAATTTGGGAGGTTAACTTCCATATGTCAGCAAGAAGGGGACTTCAGAGTCAGAAGAGGGTTCCGTGCAGTCTGGGTTACTTTGGTTAGTGTGTTTCAACAGTGGGTTTTGGTTTGTTTCCTGCTGAACAAGCCTGTGTTTCCAGATATACTCTGTAGCTGCAAAGGCCTCTATCTGCCTTGTCCCAAACAGGGGATCTTTCTCAACCTGTTTGTACTTTTATTCCCCATACTGCAAGGCCAGATATTTTGTACCTGGTGAAAAATAACTTTTCAACATAATTACTAGCAGTGAGCTGCAAAACAAAAAGCTTTTTTTTTTGTTTTGTTCTGACATCTTGACAGTAACCTCTTAGAAGACACTTCAGTGCTTTGTAGGCAGGGATAATTTTTCCACATGAGGGCATTGAGACTTCTCTGCAGCTGGAATAGAGTCATCAATCTTGGAGAATTATATAGTTTGTAGAAGTTTGTTCTCATGGTGTTTTAAACAACAGCCTGTGGTGCTGTGTTAAAAGTTGCACTCTGCTGGTATCTTTAGTAATCCTAAATACACCTGAGGGGAAATATATTCCTTCCAATGCTGAGATACAGCAACTTTAAAAAGCTTGATACTGTGCTGGGTAAATCAATATGACTTTGTCTCTATTTGCACTAGAAAAGGAAGTATTTCTTACAATGCTCTTGTAAGAAATAGAGCGGTATAGACTCACCTGTTTGCTGCTCCAGGCCATTCGATGAGAGAGAGAGTGAACTCTGAACCACAGAGTTTAGAAGTGGATATAAACCACATTTACCGTACTTAATTCATCTTGATTCAGCCCTATGATTTTTTAAACTTTATTATAATATTACAGTGCTACCTTGTCTTCTAGTACAGTTTGGCAAAACTTACTCCTTATTCTCTTGAAAGGAAAAAGATGCATGTATATCTTAACTTGAAGGGACACGGTCAGAGTCATTAGAGGCAAAATTGAGATGGGTGCTATTTTTACTCACAGAAGTCAGTGCACACGCTTTCACCTCCCATCACACCAAAACATTGTAACCTAAAACAGGCCTTGTCAGATTAGATCACAGTGACTGGGAACTGTAATTTACAACGCTTTGTGGTCATGTTTTCTTCCAGTAACCAGTGTAACTCCTGCCTCGTGCCGGCTGTCACACAGGAATTGCTATTTACAGCTGTATGGCCAAGGGGAAGTGTTCACTGTGCTTTCAGGGCCTCGTTCCTTTTCCCTCCTGTTTCCCTGGGGCACAGCCATGGATCTGTAATCCCTGGTGCAGGCACACATTTCCCTGCTGGTGTTTTGGAAGGGCTGAATGGACCACAGCCTGTCACTGGGGCCATGAGGGCTGCATGTGATTCCAGCTCCAGCCTCCTGTGGAGGCACCATTACACCGTGGTGTGACCGTGCTCACAGGGGTCCGAGGATGAGGGAAGAGACAAGGATCTGACTCTGTTTCAGAAGGCTTGATTTATTATTTTATGATATATATTATATTAAAACTATACTAAAAGAATTGAAGAAAGGATTTTATCAGAAGGCCAGCTAAGAATAGAAAAAGAAGGAATGAATAACAAAGGCTTGTGTCTTGAACAGAGAGTCCGAGCGAGCTGTGATTGGCCGTTAATTAGAAACAACCACATGAGACCAATCACAGATCCACCTGTTGCATTCTACAGCAGCAGATAATCCTTGTTTACATTTTGTTCCTGAGGCCTCTCAGCTTCTCAGGAGGAAAAATCCTAAGGAAAGGATTTTTCATGAAAGATGCCTGTGACACCGCAGGGCCCTCTGCAGCCATCCCGCTGTGGTGGGAGCAGGACTGGAGGAGGCATGAGGAATAGCAGGGCTGGTTGAGCATGGCAAGGGGAATGGCCTGGTCATGGAGCATGGCAGCCACTGCCCCTGTGAGCCTTCAGCCACTGCCAGTGCGAGCCCTCAGCCATTGCCAATGTGGGCCTTCAGGCACTGCCAGTGTGGGCCTTCAGCCACTGCCAGTGTGGGCCCTCAGCCACTGCCAGTGCGGGCCCTTCCCTCACCCCTTGCCATGGTGCTGCTGCTTCCTTCACAACCCTCACCATGGCGCTAGTTCTCCCTTGACACCTCTCACCTAGGCACTGGTCCTTCCCTCATGCCCCTTCACCATGGCACTTGTCGTTCCCTCACGCACATTCCCTCACAACCCTTAGCATGGCGCTTGTCCTTCCCTCACACCCCTTCCTTCATGACCCTTCGCCATTGCTCTGGTCCTTCTTTCACACCCCTCAGCATGGCGCTTGTCCTTCCCTCACACCCCTCAGCATGGCGCTGGTCTTTCCCTCAGGGAGGAGGTGCATTCCCTCAGGGAGGAGGTGCATCCCCAGTGCCTGTCCATCAGCAGGTGTGCCAAAGGGGCTGTCAGTAGCTACAGTCAGCTGGGGTGATGGTCACCCTGAGCTGATGGGAACAACACCCTGGGCCCAGCAGGACATGGCAGCAGCTGCAGAGCTTGCTGTGGATCTGCTGGGGGGTCACTTGGCATCCAGCTGGGAGCCAGCAGGAAGGAGGCCATGTCTGGTGAGACAGCCAGGTGGGTCAGCGGGGTGCAGCCCTGTCTCTGGTTCACCACTGCTTTCCCTCTAACTGCTGCACAAGGACCCAGTGCCATTTTGGAAAGGGTTACCTGCTAGCCTTGACTAGGTGAGCGAAACTAAGGGGTTAAGAAGTTCAAAGGCTGGGCAGGAGGGCAGTGCCAAAATACACCCGAGCTTGATGCCATTGCCACGAGCCCTGGCTTGCTTTACTCTGTTCCCTGCCTCAGGTGATGCACTGTTTTCAACTATGGTTTTGTGTATAACATGCTATTTTAAAATCTTTTCTCCACAGTTTATTTATGATGAAAGAGTTTCCTGGTAAGTGAATCCCTTTTCTTTTCATTTTTTCTGGTTATACCACAAAAGTTTCCATAATTAGTATTTATGAGAAGGAGAAAGCTAAAAAGTTCTGCAGGGCAGCTATTTGCTGCTATGTGAGAAATGTCAGCATGAGACCAGCCAGAGTAACTAATTTTTTGAGCTAGAGAAGAAAGCCCAGGATAATCAGACTGTTCCTGGTACAGTGGCAGCAGTCAGTGCCCTCTGCATGCCCTGCAGCAGTCTGGGGATGACAGTATGCTCAGCAGAGCTGTGGGTGTGCAAGAAGGAGCTACCCAAGCAGCTGGATGTTTCATAATTTAGTGAACGACCAGTTAAAATAAATAATAAAAAAATATCCCTATTAATGTGTTAAAGTGCAGTGCAGTAGGTATGGTTGTCTAGGAGGGCTGCAGATACTTTTCAGTTGCCTTGGACTCATGGTTTTGTTTCTGGCACATCCCAGAGGTGATGTGGTGACATCTAAAGGTGACAGTGGAGGTGACAGCTTTGGCTTTGGTGTCACTCCCAGCTGGTGTCATTTGGATTACAAGCACTAGGGAGCGTCAGGCTGCTTGGACTGGTGTTTTCCCTCACTGGCTCTTGCCCATTTCAGAGGCAGATTTCAAACACCCATTCCTGGCAATGGTCTGGTTTTCTTTGTTGATTTTTTGTGTGGTTTTTTTTAACTGAAATTCACTCGAAGGCCAATTGTATTTAACTGAGGTCTAAAAAAAACCCCAAAACACATAGCACAGAAGCTGAATGTTGAATCTTAAGAAGCAGAGAAGCAGGGAATGAGACATTGATATAGTTAGTGCAATATCTCAAGATCCTTGTGGAGAAGATGTTCCATGAATTAGTTTGATAATGGATGATTTTCACAAGGACTAGCAGCTTGCCATGGGGAACTAAGCAGAATACAGCATTTTGGACAGTGAAAAAGATCACCTAGAAACAAGCTCTAAAAGCCATATTGTAATTTGTTTTCATACAAATTTCATTATTCCATTAGTTTGACACGGAAACAGCAGAGGGAAAAAACCTGTCAGTATCTAATCAGCAGTTTGAACTGCTGCCTGCTGCATTCTCAGCACTCACACAGTAGCAGTAGTGGCAGAGCAGCTGCCCCTTGCTCAGGTTGTCTCAGCACAATTGGCTTTACAAATCCCAGCATCTTACTCAGGTTGTCTCAGCACAATTGGCTTTCCAAAGCCCAGCATCTTGCTCAGGTTGTCTCAGCACAATTGGCTTTCCAAAGCCCAGCATCTTGCTCAGGTTGTCTCAGCACAACTGTCTTTACAAAGCCCAGCATCCTGCTCTACACTCCTGCAGGCACAGCAGGGTGGCTGCTCCCCTCCCTTGGCCACATCCCATGGTCATTGTCCTTATGGAAGTGTTGGTGGTCCTGGGGTCTGCAATTTGCTCACTGAACTCCTGGGTTTTGTCTCTTGCTCTTAGCTGACAGGTCAGTTTGGCCAAGTAAAATCACAGAAGTCAAGAAAACAAAGGAGGATGTGTGAGCCATTTCTTTGTGCATCTCTTTTTTTGTAGAGGAATGTTAAGGCAGCCCAGGAGGATCAAGCCTTTCTGCAGGCTTGTGGTGTGTCAGAAACACGGGGGAGTGGCTGAACAGGGGCTGCTGATGCTGTGCCCTGCTCTGATGTGTTTGTGTTGCTCTTTTTTCCAGGTGGGAGTCCTTAGTCTTAGTCCTGATGTATGTGATCTACATCTTTATAATGAAGTAAGTCAAATATGCCCTCAGTTTATCTTAATTTCTAAGGCTCCTTGCTCTCCTTGCCTCACCTAGCCCTTACAACAAGAGGGAGAAGCAGCCTCCAGTTCTGCCAGAGGAGGTTTAGCTTGGCTATTAGGGAAAATTTCTTCACCACAAAGGTTGTCAGCTGCAGGAACAGGCTGCCCAGGCCAGTGTTGGAATCACTATTCCTGAAGGGGTTTAAAAGATATGCAAATATGGTGCTTAGGGACATGGCTTAGGCGTGGGCTTGGCAGTGCTGAATTAACATTGGACTGGATGACTGTGGAGGTTTTTTCCAACCTAAACTGTCCTGTGAACCTGTGCTATATGGATCTCCTCCTGTGTGAACTGACCAAAGCTAAGAGCAAACCTGTGGCAGAGCAAGTCCCACCAAAACAATCTCTTCTGACTTCACTTTAGCATCTCTACTTGGAAATAAGCAGGAGTGAGATTCCAGTCCACTTTTCATGGGAGCAAAGCTCTGCAGCAGTTCTTGCTTGCCTGGAGATCAGTGATAAAATTACAGCACAGTCAGCAGTGATTTTCTGAGCATCTGGCCTGTGTGACTTCTTCCACACAAGTTCTTGCTAGTAAAACTGGTCTGTTCTGCTGTTTTGTTCACCTCCTCCTGTCTTGTTTTCAAAAGCCAGTGGAAAGGAAACCCAGATTCAAACTGGAACATTCAACAAAACCTTCCAGCTGCCAAACACACCAGTGGTCTTGTCTCCACAAGTAAAACTAGAGATTTGTTTTGAAATGATGAATAGAGTAATATTGTGAGAGCAATTCTCAGCGAGAACAGCAAAACACTCAGGCTGGCTGAAGGGAACACAAGTCAGAATTCATCTATTAATTAGAAATTTTGACATGGAGGGTAGCTTTTTACTCTTGGAACATTTAACTGACCAGCAAGACAGTTGTAATGTGTGCATTTTTTTTTCTAAAAACAATGTTGTAATGTGAACAGGCTTTTCAGACCTGTTTGGATATAGCTTGAAAGGTTGTCAGCCTAATTAGGGACCTCTGCCAGGTGTTTATAGGGGTCTGCCCTTGCCTCCAAGTGTCATGGGGAGAGCCTTGGCTCATACTTGTGTCAGCTCCCAGATGCTCCAAGAAGGATCCAAGGATTATTCCCCACCCCTGCCAAAGCTGAGATGAATTTAGCGTAAGGTGTTGTGTTTCTGGGTTGAGTCCTCCCTGTAAAATAATGCTGATACTCAGGTGTGATTGTGTGATAAAAAAATATACTTGGATGATGACAAGCAAAGATTACTCATGATACAGAATATTCATCACACCTAACACATAAACATGCATGTCATTCAAGATCCATGGGTTCTATCTTTCACAGCCTTCTGGGTATAGAGAGAGTGTGTGATGTACAATCAGCTCTGGGATCCTCCTTATATCCAGAGGAGTTTACTTCCCTCCCTCAGCTGTATTGCACAGGATACAAGGCTAGGAAAAGAAGACTGTCAAGAATTAAAGGTACATCCTGAGTTTGTTTCGTTTGTGCAGGTACAACTCAACCATACATCACTTCTTTGAGAGGAAGACAAAAAACTCTGCAAATATGGTGAATGGTTTAGCAAGTAACACAGAGATGGATGACAACAGCAACTGTGATGCCACAGTGGTGTTACTAAAGAAAGGTAACTGTTCCAGTAAGTCACCCTGTCACTTGCATCATTCTGGGTGTTCTCTCCCTGCTCACATGGGGGGAACTGCTGCTCTCTTGTAGGCCATGAAACAGGAGGGGGCAGGTGGTCCTTTTGGAACCCCTCTCCCATATGGGGGACACGGTGTGGTGATCCCAGCCACCACAGCCTATGCTACTGGAGGTGGCTGAGGCCTCTTGTGGCTGATTCTTGCTGCTGGACAAGTTGCTTGGCTGCAAGGACTCCTTGAAGCCCAGGGGCTGCTTATCTGGCCTGTTACAGCCTTTAATTCCTCCTGTGGATGCTGTTACTGTGCACTGAAGTAACATGTCCAGTTAAATTTAACTCCTCTCCAAAGGGACATCAACTGAGCAAGAAAAAAGGCCCTACTTAGACCAGTGTACACTTATCCCCAGTGAAAGGAGGGTGGGGACTCTCTGTGGGTCTGGGTACTGTGCTCTTACTGCACATGCTGGCTTTACCATGCACAACTTTTCCATGTGAGTGGTCTTTAAGGGTGTTTCACTTTGGCTGAAACCTGATCCAGTTTGACTTTAGTCATGATCATGTATAAAAATGGTTGTATTTCTTCAGCTTAAAAAAAATTCCCCCATCCCTTAGCTCAGCAGCAGTTGTTCAATGTCTGCATTTGCAGGGATGTCCTAAGCGCTATTCACAGTGGATTTATTTTGTCTTTAAAGCAGACAGCAAGCATGTGCAGTATCTGTTTGGAATGTATATGTACCTGTTCTCAGGAATAACACCTCCCCTTTTCCTGAGGCACTGACTTAGCCTGAGAAGAAGCTCCATCTTGTCAAAATCAGTCCTGGTCTCTGACCACAGATGGGCTGCCTCTTCTGTTTAGCTAGTTTTTCAAAAAACCCCAACCAACCAACCAACCGACCAACCAACCACCCAAAAATAGGTTTCTTTTCCTGCAAATGGGGCTTGAGAGGCACAGTCTGTATCCAGCAAGCAGTTAAGCA
Source organism: Agelaius phoeniceus (assembly GCF_051311805.1). Taxonomy (NCBI): domain Eukaryota; kingdom Metazoa; phylum Chordata; class Aves; order Passeriformes; family Icteridae; genus Agelaius; species Agelaius phoeniceus. The sequence goes on along the minus strand of NC_135267.1, from coordinate 111,198,811 downwards.
TGAAATGTAGTGAGGTTTATTTGCAGCAGCAGACAAGTCTGCCAGCTCTCAGTTCCAGGCCTGTTGCAGAGGGAAGGCTGTCAGCAGTGCTGTGCACTCTGATTTGGAGAAGCTGCTTTTTTGGGGACAGCTCTCTGTTGCCTGGAGCTCTCCACAGCAGAACTACGCTGGCAATTCTGTACCGTGAAATCTGGATTGGGAAACCTCAGTGAGCACAAGCTCAGGCCTTGCACATCCAACTTTACCCAGTGGGATTTGGTTTAAATGTTCCCACAATGGGTTTTTAGAATACTCTGCTGATAACATTTTCATTTGGACACTTGTGGTTACACACACTGGCCCAGGAAGGAAGATGAAAGGGTTGCTTCATCTTCTTGCAGATTGTTCCTGTTTTTCCTGGGGACTGGGCCACAGCAAGCCTGGAGGGGCAAGTGGTGCTGCTTTGTGTCCCAGCCAGGGGTACAGGGCCACCAACAGCACCTGTTGGAATGGGGTGCCTGGGGGTTTCAGACTTCTGAGGCCTTTTCTGAAACCTTTTCTGAACAGAGGACCAAAAAGTTTGAAACAGAAATATTTCTGTGTTTGGCAGTTTTTCCAGGTGCCATTCGACAAGTGCCAGTGTGGAAAAACTCACAAGGAAAAGCTTTGTGGTTGGTTTTTGTTGTTGGTTTGCGGTTTTATTTTTTTAATATGGAGGAGCTCACATATCTACTGTACTCCATGAAAGCCTCAGTAGGCAAAAAAAATGTAACATAAAGGCTGAGGAGATAGTCTTGTGTAAGACTAACAGTGATGGTTAAAAATGGTAATGCCACAAAACATTTGTCAGGTGTTTAACACTGTTTTTAATAAACCTGTGGAGAATTATGTTGGAGAAGGCCTCAGGTTTCCCTGCTGCCAAGTCCCAGTCCATGCACAGAATTCAGAGCCCAAGGTGTCATCCAGGTGAAGGAAGGATGATCCCCAGAGGCAGTGGGCATCGGCACTGTGCTCCAGGTGGAGCACGATCCAGGGACCGGCCTCTGTCTCCTGTCCCTTTGCTCCCACGCTGTGGATTGCTCTGGCACATGCAGTTGCTGTGGATTTGGTGGCAGTTCCCAGCCATGAGCTGCAAGCCCAGGGTGGAGGCATGTTCTTTTCATTTGTATTGGTACCTTGCAGGTGCACAGCAGTGGATGATGAGGACAATATCCTCACAGAAGTGCAGGTTGCAACTGGAAGTAGCTGCCTGGGTGGGATAGCTGCTGTTGAAGCAGTGGTGTGCCTAACACAGGCCTGTGATGAAGTTTGCAGAGCTGATGTAGTTCTCTGTAAGGAGCATGAGCGGTCATACTATGTTGACAATTTATTTAAAAACAGGAATATAAGGTGTGTAGAAGGCAGAAATTAAGGACAGATGAAGCCTGTTTTGAATGGTGTAGCTGAAGGAATGGTTCTTACAGAGAACTTCTGGAACCTATGGGTTCATTCTTCTTAGAGCCACATAGAGCAGAGGGAGAGACTGCTGGAAGAAGGCTTCAATTTGTTTTTGTTCCTTGGCTGCAGGAAATTTCCACCGAAAAGCCTCAGTGATCATGGTTGATGAGCTGCTCTCTGCCTACCCACACCAGCTTTCATTTTCCGAGGCTGGGCTCCGGATCATGATAACCAGCCATTTCCCTCCCAAAACACGTCTCTCCATGGCCAGCCGCATGTTAATCAATGAGGTGTGTCTTTTATCTCCCCCTTCCCCCCACCTGCCCTGCTCCTCCTGAATTTGCATTTTCCTGTAGCTGTATTTAGCTTGAAATGGCAACTCTGCTGTTTCTTCTGGATCCCTGATAGCGCTCTCTGAGATTTTATCCTTCTGGCACTGACTTCACTAAATGTCCTTTGCTCTCTGTGCCCATGGAAATTTTAGCAGGGGTTGTTATGGAGTTATATTACATGTAGCTGTTGCTCACAGGAGGTGCCCTCTGCACAGATGTGTTTGATAATATGGTACTGCCCTGAGCCTGCACTCAGCGTGTCTTGGAGTACTCCTGGAGTCAATTCCACAGCCACTGGACCTCCTCTTGTTAAAGTTGTACATGTGAGATTTTTCTAGTTGTCTGCAAGCAAGCATCATGTTGTACCTGTTGAAAATCATTGTTTTTCCTTTTAAAGATCAATTTTTAAAGACTTCTGCACACCTCTCTTTCTCTGTTCTTCCCTTTTGCTTAAAAAAACCCTCAAATTTAAAAAAGTCTTACTTTTCAGCAAGGCTGCCTTTCTTTACAGAGACAGAGGCTGATCAACAGCAGGACTTACACCAATGGGGAATCAGAGGTAGCCATCAAAATCCCCATCAAGCACGTGGTGGAGAATGGAACAGGCCCCAGCAACTCTGCTGAGCGTGGTGTGAACGGCACGCGGCGCGACGAGGACGCGGCCGAGGCCCGCAACGAGAACGAGAACGAGGACAACGAGAACAACGAGAACGACGAGGAGGAGGAGGATGATGATGATGATGATGATGACGACCATGAAGGGCCCTACACGCCTTTTGACCTCCCCAGTAAGAAGCTCTCCCACGTTTGTGTGGTGTTTGTTTGGATATGATGGAAAGCATTGCGGGTGGATGTAGAGGTGGAAGCGTCTCTGAGGGCTTCCATCAGCTTTCACTTGGCAGTGAGGCTCGTGGCCACATGTAAAAGAGATGGGGGACTGGGAAGCAGCAGGAACCTCTCAGGGTGCAGACTCCTGGGGTTGGGCACACCTCTGCTGCAGCTCCTGCATTGGCCCTGTGCTGCTTATTGGAATAATTACCAGCTGCTGTTGCAGTTGCAGGGGAGACACAGCAATCTCCACAGGGTGGGTTCTTCCCCCAGAACATGGCTCACCCCCTGGAGAGATGGATCTCTGCTCACTGTAGAGGAAGCTGAGGGTGGCTGGGCTGCTGGCAAGGAGCCTGAGTGAAGGTCAGAGTGAGGACCCACGTGTGCCTGAGGCTGCTGAGCACTGCACCTGCAGGATGGAGATCTCCTTTTAGCCTAGTGCTTCTTACCACATCAGGGCTCTGGTCCTGGGGTGCTCATAATGTATCCCTGTCCTGCCTTTGAGTCACAGTTGTCATAGCTGGAAGGATTTGCTGTGTTGCAGATGAGCTGGAATACCGTAGGGAGTGGTTCTGCCCTTCACAGTCTAGATACAATTTTGGGAACTCCTGTTCAGGTCTCACTCAAACAGCATCTCTGTAGTTTGAGTGAGGAAAAGATCTGAGCCTTAAAGTTTAGATGTCCTATGGACTTTCATAGTATGTGAAAGGCTGGACCTCTGGAGATCTCTGGTTCCACCCCCTGCTCAGAGCAGGTCCTCCTCCAAGCCTGTGTCCACTTGAGTTTTATTATCTACAAGGATGGACATCCCACAGACTTTTGGGTACCTGTTCCAATGTTTGACTAACCCCTGCCTCCCCCCACCCCAGTAGGAAAAGAAGAGAAAATTCACAACTCAATGTACTATCCATTCTGAATTTCCCTTATTGGAAGTTGAGTCCATTGGCTTTTGTAATTCCCTTGTGCAAGGAATTTTGTAATTCCCTTGTGAAGGGCCTGCCTCCATCTTTTCTATACCCTCCCATTAGGTGATTGAAGGTGAATCAGATCTCTTTCTTGGACTTGCATTTTATGTGGGTTTGTAAGAACTTGACTAGGGTGCACGTGTGATCTGACCCATTACTTAAACTCTGGGGGAGTCCCTTCATACTCCTGTGCCTGTCTCTGCCCTCCTGTCTGCCATCACATCATTATCTTCTGAACAAGGAATGGCATGTTGGCATAACAGGCTGAGGTGTCCCTGGCATCTTGTTTGCACATGCTAACTAAATAATAACATTCTGAAATGTGATTGTTTCCCTTTGTTTTGTTGTTTGGCAGCTGGCAAGATAGAAATGTTGAAGTGGGTCTTCACATGGCCCTTGAGTTTTGTCCTGTACTTCACAGTGCCCAACTGCAACAAACCCCACTTGGAAAAATGGTTCATGGTCACCTTTGCTTCTTCTACCCTGTGGATTGCAGCTTTTTCTTACATGATGGTGTGGATGGTACGTACCAACTAACCCAGAAACCACTGCCTGAGAGAAGCAGCAGCAGGAGGGGGTTTGGCAGTCTAGAGAAATGCATAGGAAGTTCTGCACACCTGAATTTTCAGGTGAGGGACCCTAGGTTTGCTTCTATTTCTTTTGGAGCTGTCCACACTCAGAGAAGAAAATTAGGGGCCAGTAGCCATGGCCTTTGAGCTTGATTTAGAGCTGGCATTTCATCCAGATTCTTTACCTTGGGCAACAATTACAGCTGCAGCAGTGGAACATCTCCTAGTCCTGCAGGGTAATGTGAGGGGTGCTGAGTGACAATGTGGCCACAACAACTTTTCATTCTCTTGGAGCAAGCAAGCTCAAGAGACATGGAGTTGTGAATGATAACACTTTGAACTTAGCATGAACAATAGCATGACATTCAGTCAAATTCCTGCAGAACTAGAGCCATAGGGTGGTTTTGTGTCTGCTTAGCTGGTATTTGTGTACAACAATGTTTACAAACCTCATCCAAGCTAGTATTTGTATATAATAATGTTTACAAACTTCATCCAAGATCAGGAGACAGCTACCCAGGGTAGTGAGCCACCATATAGTCTCTTTTCCAGATTAGTATCAGGAAAACTGTGGAGGAAATGTATGGAACAACTAACCTGAGAGGGTACACAGCAGGTGAGTGCTATGCCCTGCCAGTTGATGAATATACCAACAAAGCCTGTAACTGCCTTGGTTTAAAGGAAGTGTGAGTTTGCACTGAGAGATACTCTCTGTTTCAGCATCTTGCAGATTTGGGCCAAGTTGGTGTCAGCTCTTAATTCTTCTAAACAGCTTGACAGTTTCTTTCATGCTCTCCTTAGGTGACAATCATTGGGTACACACTGGGAATTCCAGACGTGATCATGGGCATCACTTTCCTGGCAGCAGGAACCAGCGTGCCAGACTGCATGGCCAGCCTGATCGTGGCCAGGCAAGGTGGGTCATTGCAGGGATGGCATCCTGCTGTGGAGCTGTGTCCTGACATTCTGCTCCTCCTCAGGTAGCACAGATGTTTCCTCAGCAGGAGAATATACAGAGCTCTTTCCACAAGCCTGGAATTTAAAACAAGAACGAAGAAGGAAATAAATTGTGCTGCTATTGCAAAGCAGTTAACAGGTTCTCAACAGAAGTGTGGAACAAGTTCTGGCAGTATTGTCAGCTTCAAGCCTTCCTCAATAACCACAGTAATTTTCTTAATTTGAGTATCAGTGGTATAGAACTATTAATTGGCATAAGAATCTTTCAGGTCACCTTCCAGCTTTTCTTCACAGTCCTTCATAAGGACTGGAAGATACTGCTGTTTTTAAGGAAAGCAGCTCCCCCATATTTGTAGCCCTTGCAGCAGGTGTGTAAAGAGGAAAAGCAAGAAGCCAGTACTGCTCTGGGGAGCAAAACCAGTGGCTTGTCACTGAAATAAGCAGCTGCTGAAGAGATGACTCAAAGACCTTTTGCAATTAATCCAGTGCAGAAGCTCATGTGTCATGGTCACAGTAAAGGGTCAAAAGTCCCCCTGAGCATGGCACCAGAGGACTGGCAGGTCACAGCCAGCACAGCAGGTCCCCTCAGCAGCAGAGGATTAGTAGAGGGGAATTCTCACATGATCCTCAAAGGTGGATTAAGCCCCTTTAAGCCTGCTGGCCTTGTGTGATGGGGGGCAAAGGGAAGGGAGGGAGTGAGGGGCATCTTCCACAAATCTTGACCTTAATCGGGGGAAATTGCCTGGATTAGTTCAGATTGAAGCTGCAGGACTTTTCTGAGACATGTCTGAGCGTTTGTGGTTTCCATTCCTGCAGGTATGGGGGATATGGCCGTGTCCAACTCCATCGGAAGCAATGTTTTTGATATTTTAATTGGCCTAGGCCTTCCATGGGCTTTGCAGACCCTAGCAGTGAATTATGGATCTTACGTAAGTCCTGCATTTGTTCACATCATTGTTACTTATTTATTACTTATTTATTCATTTTTAATAAGAGAGATCTCTCTAGGAAAAAAAAAAGTCCAAAATTCTATGGATTTTATTTGAAAAAACAAGTAATTTTCTCTGTTATGATATGGGAGAAGTAGAAATTAATTGTCACTGGACATCTCCCATCCTTTTGAGGACAAGTACTTCCATTTCTTCCTGGAAGACAGAAGTCTGTGCTGGAGTAAGCTAGCTTTACTAGAGTGGACTGGATTTTCATACTCTTGAATGTATTCCAAGTAAGAATGACTCTGTTTTTAATAAGGCAGAGGGGATAAACACACAGGTGAAATATAAAATGTAGATGAGATCTGCAGGGCTTCTGCTAAGAAAAATTCTGGCATTACTAAACTGTTACACACTGCAAAGTGAAGGAAGCTGTTAAATAATTGCATGTTTCAGAGCGTGTCTGTCAGCAGGAAACTCTGCAGAGCTTTCCTGTTTAAGACAAAGCTACCAAACACCAATGAACTTTTATCACTTGAGAAGTAAAGAATAAGAGCCAACCTCTGCCCCAGAGCTGCTGCAAGGTTCTTTCTGAGAAGTAAAAGCAGGAGATGCCACAGAGTTCTCGAGGGAAGTCACTGTGGCTGTTGCTGTTACCTGGACCCCACTCAGACAGCAGGGTAGGGCAGAGAGAAGACTCTTGATTACAGTCACTGAGTGAATGCAAAGTTAAAAGGCAGGAGAATGACAGAACTGCTGAGCTTGACAAGTAGCTCTGGAGATTGTCCAGTCCCCCGCCCTCTGCTCAAAGCTGGGCCAGCTAGAGCAGAATGCTTAGGACTTTGTCCTGTTGGGTGTTGAGTACCTCCAAGGATGGAGTCTGCACAGCCACTGTCAGCAGTCTGTTTGATTTTTAACCACTCTCAACAGTCAAAAGCATTCATATATCTCTGCATTTAAAATAGTGTGGTTCCTCTTGTCCTTTCAATGGATATCACTCAGGAGAGTCTGGCTGCACCTTCTCTGTGTTCTCCCACCAGGTATTCATGCACATGTCTAAGATCCCCCTGAATCTGAATCTTCTCTTCTCTAGGCTGAACAGTCACAGCTCTTTGAGCCTCTCTGTATGTCAGATGCTGCCATCCCTTAAATCTTCCTTCTGGTCCTTCACTGGACTTGCTCCAAGTCCATGTCTTTCTTGTATTGAGGAGCCCAGAGCTGGAGCAATGTGAGCAGAGAAGGATCATCTTCCTCTCCCTACAGGCAACACTTCTCCTGATGCAGCCCAGGATGCTGTTGATGCTCCATGGCAGAGGGGTGCATTGTTGACTTCAGCTTGGTGTCCACCAGGATCAACAGGTCTTTCTTGGCCAAGCTGCTTTCCAGCTGATCTGTGGAGTTATTCCTTCCCAAGTGCAGGGCTTTTCATTTCCCTTTGTGAGTTTGCTGCCTGCACATTTTTCCAGCCTGTCCAGCTCCCTCTGTATGGCAGCACAGTCCTCCAGAGCACGAGCCACCTTCCTTGGTTTCATATGGACTGTGAACTTGATGAGTCTGCTCTCTCCTCATCACCCAGTTCATTAAAAAAGGCACTAAAATCTCTCTCCCCATCATCCAGTTCATTAAAAAAGGCAGCAAGCAGTCCTGACCCCTGGGGTAAGGCCCTAGTGACTGACCCCCAGCTGGCCTTGGAGCACAGTGCTTTGGCTGCTTGTCAGGCCATTCCACTGGCCACTTTTCTAGACTGTTCTTCCTCTGTTTGTCTCTGAGGATGTTTGAGAGAATGCCAGAAGCCCTGCTAAAGTCAACATAAACAATGTCTGTTGCTCTCCCCTCACCCAGCAAGTCCCCCCTCATCCTACAAGGCTGTCAGGCAGGGTCAGAGGGATTTTCCCTCCATAAATTAACATATCTGTCCTTTGTGTATTTAGAAGTGGTTCCCATGATCATGTGCTCTGTCATCTTCCCAGGGATCAAGGTCAGGCTGACCAGCCTTTAGTTCCTCACATCTTCCCTCTTCTTGGATATAGGAGTGCCACAAGGAAGCAGTGCTGTAGGAATAAAATCCCCTTCTTTAATGAGCAATTTATCTGTAGCTCATCTATATTTTTGTGAAAAAGGATGAAAAGAAGAGGCTGAACAGAAGCAGCCAGCTTTCATGGAGGCATAACAGTATCACTACTGTTGTGCATACCCAAAATGTCCATTGTACAGTGTGATCACATGGTTAGAAAAGGCAGTCTTGGAAACTGCCCCACAATTAGCAAAAGAGAGTTTCCTCAGTTTTCACTTGCTCTTCCTGGATTTCTCTCCAAATTCTTAGGTAATTGGACTTTAAAACAAAGCAAGCCCCCCTTCCTCACCCTGTTATTAGTAATTAATTTTTGAAGTATTACTACCTTGCTAGCAAAGGCTGGCATTAGCTGGGTCGGGTGTACCTTGGTGACAGTGCCTAGAGCTCCAAGATGCTGGTTGTTATTCCAGGAGTGTGGCCATCATCCCTGGCACCCAGGTCAGAGGGGGCAGCAGATGTGGGGCTCCAGCTCCTGAGGTCTGTCAGGCTGAGCCTTGGGCTGCTTGCATGAGCAGGCCCTGCTAACTGCACTGGGGCTCGTGGGCTCAGGCCAGCCTGGTTGTCCACTCAATATCACTGGGAGTCAGAAGTGCTAGGTGATTTCTGGGCTGATTGTACAGGGTTTAGTACTGCTTCTTTGGTGTTTGGCAGGACCCAAATGTGTCTCTGTAGTATCTCCTCTTGGTAAGTGGCTTCATGTGGAATTGACTTTTTGTTTAAACAGGCTTACTCCATGGGATACTGTCTGAGTGGGGAAAAGGCAGCTTTGTGATCTAACAGAATGAGTCAGGAAAAGAGTAGGAGGGGGACCTGTCAGAGAGACAGATGGGCTTGCTGGAGTCACAGTAGGTGAATTCCAGAACTGGAAATTAGCTGTGAATCCTTGGAGACACGTCTTGTGTCTAAATCACATTTTGATTGAGTGCCTCTCTTCTGACTGCTGCTTCCCCAGCCCTGTTGTCAGTTTATGCTTCAGCTTAGTGTTTATTTTATTCTGCCTTCCTTATTACAAGAAGGGAGAGGAAAACCATCTTAGGATTCTCAAGCTGCATCTTGGAAGCATCTGTCTAGAGAAGGAGGTTTTCCTTCTGTGTTCTTGCTTTAAATGAATCTTCCCCTAGGATGTGGTTACGCTGCAAGTGCCTCACCCTTTGCCTTCAGCTCAAGTGTCAGTTCCAGAATTCCTGGCTTGGACCAAGCCACCAACCCTTTTTCCATGAAAAGGCAGATCTGTTCAGGATTAAACTTTCCACATCAGATCCCTTCTGTTTTTACATTGCCAAGTCTTTAACCCAACCATATGTTTATTATTTCAAGGGTCCTTGTTTCTGAACCCTCATTAATGTCCAGATACTAACTCTGCCTCCCTCTGCTTCCCACTGGAGCTTCCACCTCCACTGCTCACTTGGCCACCCTCTTGCAGCAGCTCTCCCCTGCTGTTGTGTACACAGCTAATCTGGCAGGCCAGCAGGGCTTTGGGAGCAAAAGCAGCATCCCTGTGGACCTTCAGAGTCCTTTGACATATTCACTCTCTCCTCTCTTCCAGCATTGAGTCCTGGACACGTTGCTGACTCTGTAGTCCAGTAAGCATCCTTCCCCAGTGCACCTGGCATATGCAGAGTGGAAGGATTTTTCCTCCTTATTTTCTATCCATTTGCTTTCCTCTGGAATATTTTGTTTTGCATGTAAACCAGACATCATCCAGCAGTATTTCAGAGAACAGGAATTTTAGCCTAAGGATAAAGAGCCAGGTTGATTTGATCACGTCAGCATTTGGGAGTATAATCATGTCAGTCCAATGTGCTCCTTTGCCTGATAACTTCAGGCAGTTTCAGCAAAGTTTGACAGCCTGAGAGACCTGATACTCTTTCTACCCAAACAAGCAGCTTGAGACAGCAGAAATAATCCCATCATATTTAGGCATCAGAGGATCCAGAGGGAAGCAAATCCTTGCAAAGCACAGATGGAGATGGGAAGCCACACTGCTCTGCTCCTTGCTGACCAGTTGATTTTCACTGGTTAAATTCCAAGGCACTGTTTGTTGGGACAAAGCTGGCTCCCTGGCTTTGTGGCAGAGAGATTATTGAAATGATTATGCTGTAGTAGAGCAATATTGTCCCTGCCAATCCTCCTATCATTACAGGAGTTCTCTCCAGCTATAGCTCCTGCACCTCCTGCATGATAATGTGAGTGGTCATGTGCAGCATTCCAGGTGTGTACCCTCTGCAAAATGAATTTTGTGATATGGAGCAAAACAGGGGCACTTTCTTAGAGGTCTAAAAACAGGTTTAAGAAGGAAATTCCATTTAAACATGCAGCAATGCATCAATGTTTGAAGTTCCAGTTTGCTTAGACCGCTGTCTCATGGCCAGACCTCAGGAATGCTGGATTTAGACTGTATTTCCATTGCCAGGGAGAGACACTGAAGGAGAAGGATACCCAGACATACAGAAGACCTGCAGCTTTTTCAGCTGAGGGACTGGAAACAAAGCATAGCCCTTCTGAAATTCCTTACTGGGGTAATTTCTGTCATATTAAGGCCCTGAAGCAAAACCAGTGTAGGTTTTGGCAATGGCTCCTTTTTTTCCCTTAAGCAGCTGCCAGCAAAGAACTTAAGAATAGAATAACTTTTATATCCATTGTTTTTCCTCTGCTGTTTGGCTTCAGCCTTGGTTGCCACAGCAGCATGGGAATGGCTGGAGCTGGTGGCAGCCTCTTTGCATTTGCTGCACAAGCAGCAGGGAGGTGGCCCCCCCCTCAAACTCTGACAGAGGAGGCTGTGAATGTGCAAACCTTCTGTGCATGATCAGCCAGAACAGCATTCTTCTGCCTTGCTTCAGCCCCTACACACAAGCCAGTTCTCAAAGGGGAGTTTGGGAATACTAATTTTTCCTCCTTGCAGCATGAGGGAGTGCTTCTTCTGCAGCCTGTTCTCTCTTGGGGAAGAGGCACTTCCTATTCTTAAATGAACAGGGGACTGGACTTTTCCTTATACAATTAAAAGGACTCCAGCTGAGACTCATTTTCCAGTCTTTGCCAAAACCTGAAATTATCTCCTCCCTTACTGTGAGTTTTGAATGTTTTGCTGCCCTTGTTTTCCCTGAGCTTGCACATTTTCACATATCCCAAGGAAATGTATTCTGTTGCCTCTTGCAGGAAATGCCACTCGTCTCATGAGAGGGCTGCTTGACTATTTCTGCCTTAATTTGACAGATCAAGGACACATTTTTCTTAAGCTTCTGTTTCAAATTTCAGAATCTTCTGAGCTTCTGTGCTCTTAGTTAAAAGTCATGATAAGAAATGGGGTAGGCTGGTGATTACCATAGGAGTGGAATCAGTTAAATCTGTATTTCCAGAGCTGTAGACTCATGGGAAATTTGTGAAACAGCAGCGGGTAGTCCAAAGTCAAATTCAGGAAAAGAAAGGGTTTGTCAGGAAGCTCATTTGGCTGAACTAGATACACATTACAGCTGGAATTTCTGGAAGAAAAAGTGCAACTGTTTGAGTAAAAAAAAATATTCCTGGTGAGCTCAAAGTACTGGGAAAGGTGTGAAGAATTCCAGATGCTTCTACTGAGGCTCAGGAGGTGACGTATGCGTGGCCCCTCTCTGCCATGGAGCAGGTAGAAAAGGACAGAAACCATATTGTGAAAAGGGCTATAAAACAATTGAGAAGCAAATAGGAAATAACAGAAGGACAGCTGGAACAAGTGGTGCTCACACTGCAGAAGGGGCTGCCACATCTGCTTGGCCCACACAGGACCAGCATGGTGTGTGTGGCTCTTACATTGGTAAAGCTGATGTAAATAATTAGCATACATTTTCTGCTTTTGAATTATCCCTAATGGCATCTTTTATTCCCCTAAATGACCTCCAAGGAAGAGCCTTGTAGATAGTCTGAAGAAAGCAGCACCAAACATCTCTTTTTTTGAAGCACTGTCCTCAGCAAATTAGACACAGAGGCCTTTGGAATGCTCTGCTGGTTTTATGGAGCATGAAGTTGTAACTGAGAAGCAGCATTAAGGTTAAATTTTTGCACTTCAGGTTAAATTCAGACATTTTCCATGATAAAATAATTCCATCTTCTTCATTTGCTTCCTTTTTCTGTAGATCCCTTTCCAATCGATACATTTTATACTGACAGTTTTAAAAAATATTTGCACTAGTCAAACAAAATTCCTGACCAAAATCCAGACAGGAATTTATTGTAAAATATTATCTCTTTCCTAGCCAGCTGCTGTTCATTTGGGATATAGCAGGGAAGGCAGCTTTAAATGTGTATTTTAGTTTCAGTACACAGAGTCAGTGTAGGGCTTTTTTGAACTGTGTAATAATGGAAAAATAGAATGGAAAAACAGGTTAACTGTTACATGTGGGCCATTCTGATGGGTGGAAAGCAAGAGAGGAGGAGTGGATGCACAGGAATGACTGAAGCCAAGAGGGCTGGTCCATCTCTGAAGTTTACATTAGCAGTGGGATCATGACATTTTTCATCTTCAGTTAGGCAGACAGTCCCAAAATCAGTCTTCATGCCCTGAAGTAATCCAAATCCTCCATTTCTTTGAGCAGTGTGATGAGAATATTGTATTTAAGATGTAATGGCCATAAGAATGTAATGGTCCTGCTGTCCCTTACAGCACGTTCATCCTAAAGAAATCCTCCATTACCTTTCAGACAAAGTGATCATCATGGTTGTAGCCTTTTTTATGGTGTCAGCAATCAGTAGGGAAGGGAAGGGTGCCATTTGTGTGAGCTGGTGTTTTAGGATGTGTAAAGGGAACAGCACAGCTCAGGCAGCATGGATTGGCTTAGAAGATCCTGGGTGTGCAGAGAGCAGGGCAGGTGAGAGTTCCCAAGTGTCAAGACTGATCATCCTTTCTGCCTTTCCCCTCAGTGGTCCCTGGGGAGGGAACCTAAATCATTATTCTGGATTTAGGAGCAATAGTGGGGTGAAAAGGATTTCCTGGCTCTGGTGCACAAGGATACAAGTGTATCTGTATTCCTGCAATCTTAAAATTGTAGTGCTGCTTGACACATTAGCAATACCCACTTCACTTGCAATTTGGATTCTTTATAATCTTAACTGGAAGGATGGGAGCACTGAGAAGCCAACCTTTCCTAGAAGGATGTCCCCTCCACACAGTAGCTCCTGGAGAAGTGCCTTGAGAGACTCCACTGAGTGCTGCCCTGATGGTGCTGTTTGAGGTCATTTAAAAATGCCAAAAGGATAATGATTAAGTTCCCCAAGAGAAGGATGGGAAGCCAAGGAGAAGTGTGATTCTAGCTGAGGAGCAGGATTGGAGAGATGGCTTTACTCCCTGTAGCCTTCCTTTATAACATTAGGTTTGTGTCTCACAAAAATCACATTTTAAAAAGTATTTGGGCCTTAAAGATGCAGGTGACTTCCTTAGGTCAGGCTCAAAGCCTCTAAAAGTGGCAGTTTAATGGCTTCCCAGCTTTGTGGACCTGCATCTCAGTTCTTCTCATGGACAGTGACTGTAACTGGGGCTCTGCCATGAAGACAGCTTGCACCAGAGCCTGTGATGTGCCTGCTACACAGCCCTGCAGGCAGGAAGGTTTCTCCTTGTCTGATCTGCCTCAGTGCTAAATCATGTCCAGCCTATGCTAGTGTGCCATGATGCATTGATACTGACAATTTTTCAGCACCTGAGGCTCTGGTTTTGAGATTACTGACTTGTTCCCTTCACCAAGAGGAGTAAGATTAGAGAAGAAATAAGGTGAGAGTGGGGAAGAAATCAGGTGCTTGTGTGTGTCCTTGTTTATTTTCCCCTACTGTGAAGCCTTAACTGGTGACTGAATGCAAAATTTCCTTTCCCTTGTTTGTTCTTACAGGACTCTACAGGAGTTAGAAAATGTCATGATATAATAGTACAAGGGATGGCAAAGCTCACATGGAACACTGTGAAATGTTGTCAGGTCCTAAGGATGCTCCTCTAATAAGACTTCTTCTTTGGCAAAATAGGGAGAAGGCAAAGTTATCTGCCATGTAATGGTCTGACTTGGCATTTACAGCTTGCAAGCCACTGTTTAGCAGCTCAGCAGTTTAGGATTGTGGAAATATAAGCAGAGAGGAATATTGTTTGAAATTGTGAGATGGTTTGATAAACTTCCTTCTTTTACAGATTCGGTTAAACAGCAGAGGACTTATATATTCTGTTGGTCTCCTGCTGGCATCAGTTTTTGTCACAGTATGTATATAGTCTTTTGTTCTTCTTTTCCAAAAGAGGGATTTTTATAGACATTTTCTTCACCTGCTCCTTTCTCACCTCCAGCTGAAATGGTGGTTGCAAAATCTGTTGTTATGGGGTAGGGGTGCTCCCTGCTTGAAAAGCTTCCCAAGGCCTTGATTTGGCTCTTTGCAGGAGCTGTCACTCCCACAGGATGACACTCCTGCCTGTGTGTTTTCCATGGGAGGAGCCATTAGGAATTTCTGTGCTAGAGCTGAAGCAGATCCTTTGATGCATGATGAGATCCACTGTCCTGTGAGACAAGCAGACAAAATGCTGAGCAGGTTGCTTGGCCCTCTCTAGGATCCTTCTGAATCACAGCACAGTCCAGAAAAAAAGTGCCTGACAGTGTTTCTGTTGAAATCAGTACTTGATGTTCCCTGACCTTTCCCAGAAATGATAGAAGAGGAATGATGTGACATCTTCAAATCTTGAGATGGGAGGGGCATCCTGTGCAATGCACACCAACAGAATTCCCACATACACAAGGTGCTAATCTTTGGTGAGAGCAAACTATGCTAAGTCAAGCAGTCTTGGACTGTGTGGCTCTAGATTGAGATGCAGAGGAGCATGTGAAGCATTTTCAGTTAAAAAAAAATAAAGGAACCCGGCCTTTAAATCCATTTCTGATTTAATGAAATGGGATTGTTCTTGCCAAAATTAAATTTATTGTAGAAACCTAAGGTGAGGTGATGCAAGTCAGGGTGGTTTTTGTGACTGCTGCTCTGATTTACTTGAGCTGTGGTTTTCAGCTCACTTGGTGCAGTTTGTGATTGCTTCCAACTAATTGTCATCAGTAAGGGGACAGCCCTCTTTTGGCTCCTGTAGCTGAGGAGGGGATTTACCACTTTATTCCAAATGTTCCTGCTGTGGTGGCTTACTCTGTGTTTATTGTAGGTTTTTGGTGTCCACATGAACAAATGGAAACTGGATAAGAAGCTAGGGTGTGTGTGCCTTTCCCTTTACGGCATCTTCCTGTGTTTCTCCATCATGACAGAATTCAATGTTTTCACTTTTGTGAACTTGCCAATGTGCAGAGATCACTAACCCAGGTGGCAGACTGTCGGGAGGAGCTTCCTTTTTACCTGTGCAATACAAGCCACGGCTGGATTTCCTGGATGCAGTGCACCTCCAAGTCGTGACCTATATCCTGTTCACTGTTCATAGGACCCGTGGCCCCGTCTAGGTTTGCCCTCTCCCTGGCCCCCACAGCCTGGAACAATCCTTCATCGATGTGAAGAGCTTTTTCTCAACATCCATGTGATTTCCTTGCTCAGTTTTTGAACAGTGTGACTGAGACTCAAGATGAACTGGCTGCTAACTGGCGTTAAGCCAGTCAAAACTGGTCTGCTACAATTCCTTCTTTTTTTAAGTTATTTGATGGAAGACTAATTAATTTATGACTTAAGACTATTGCTACAATGCAGGAGAGGGTACGTCGTATGGAGGCTGACTTTCAAGGAGAATAATTTTTTTTTTTGGTTGTGGGGAGTGTTTTTTGTTTGTTTTTAGCTTTTAGTTTCGGGTTTGCAGGTTTTTTTTTTGTTTGTTTGGGGGTGGGGGTGTTGCTTTTGTTCTTTTTTTTTTTTTACTTGCCAGAGATTAACGTCGTCTCTTGCATCTTCTCCTCCTGAGTGCTGGGTCTCCTATAACAATCCAAAGGCCACAGGGCAGTGTAAAATGGAAATGCAATTCAAGGTACTCAGCATAAGAATGGATAAAAGAAGATTGTCAAGGAAAAAACTGATGACTTTTTACTATAAATAATTAACCTTGTACAGGTTTGTTAAAGAATGCAAGCTAAATGTGGATTCAAAGGGTAAACACTGCTACCATTTTACTATGAATGTTGGAGTTTTATTACTAGGGTGTTTGTTATTTCCAAGCAATAGTTTGATCTCCAGCCCAGAAGGGCTACCAAGGAGGTGGCCTGGTTTTTAATGGTCTGCACATGGAAATGGAAGGTCAGAACTTTCTCTGCTTCATCAGATTTCTTGTTTTGGGGGGATTCAATAGTTCATGTCTTACTTGTTCTGAGAAGGACATAAGTACATGTGAAAACTTTTCTAAATGAGTTACAGACACTGGTTTCTTTAAGAGGAAAGAGGCATATTTTGCACAGACATAGTTACTGAAGTCATAATTTGCCATTCTTTAAAGAATACACTGGACCTGGCCAGATATTTTTCGTCTTAAGCAGTTGAACTTATCTGATAACAGATCATGTGGATTCATCACCTCTCCTTTTGGGAGGGAGGAAGACACAGACAGAGATGGCACATTTTAAAATGTGGAATATCTTCAATGCAGACTCGCTCACAGATCTTAAGTTATTGTGAAAGTTTAGCTATTCATTGTTCCAATATCCCTGCTAGATTTTGTATAATTCTGTATTAATATGCAGGCAGATTCCACCCCTGAGAAACACCATCACTGCTTCATTTGTATGTATTGATACTGTGCGTTCTTGCCACTGCAGTTCTTGTATTTACTTTAAGCACTGATCACTTCTGATCCTCTTGTATATGTTCTGCTATGAAATGTATTAAGAGACTACCAGCTAGGTGAATGTTTTTGTCTATGGTACAAACAGTGGCAAATAATGGTAAAGGTACAGCAAACCCTACATAACAGAAAGAAAGGAAAAAAACCCGAAACACCAAACCCTAAACTATAGCAGGAAAAGAAAGCGCTCTGGTTTAAAAGAAAAAAGAAGAGAGCCATGTTGTGTTCACAGATGAAAAGCCAATTTTTTTTTCATTTGCACTTTTGGAATTGATTTTTTTCGATCTGATTTTCTTTGGGCAAAATGTTGTAAATGAAAATATTTACACCCTGTGGTTTCCCTTCAGCTGAGCAGCTGGTTTTCTTTGTTTGTTACACCAAACACGGGGAGGCACTGGCAGCTCTTGCACTGTGTGTGGCAGCGAAGTCCTGTGGAAAAAGCCACGTCCCACTGGCCTCGCTCGGGGAACAACGTGTGCCTGTGGATCCCTGTCAAGAAGAAGAAGAAAGGGTCCAGGGACAGACAGCAGAGAGAGTGGATGACATGCCTGCATTGCCAGTTTTCATCCTGGAAAGCAATTGGGATGCTGCTTGTTGAGCTCTGCAGCTGAGGCTTGAGCAGCCTTCTCACAGCTGTGCCCACATGACATCCTCTTGTGTTAGGAAGCCCACTGTACCTTTCTGTTGCTGGGTTTTTGTTTCTTTTGTTGTTGTTGTTTATGAGATGAATAATAATAATAGCAACCACTAAAATGCCTAAAATACTTCTGTAAATCAAATGATGATTGCAACGATGTGGCGCGTGTCACTAAAGCCACCCCACAAACACGCAGCTTCACTTCATAGCGAGATGCAGTTGCTCCTAAGCAGAGTGTGTCCTTGCTGATAAGAGGAAGGAATAAAAGAAGTTTCATATCAGGGCCTATTATTTCTTCTATTTTGAATATTTATACTGCTGCTCCAATGGAGCCAGTTGGATCTATTTCTGCGAAATAGCCATTACCTATCCCATGGCACAAAAACTACACATGTATTCTTAGGAACTTTTCCTACTGGTGTGCGTTAAATACTGTAGCAATTGTAGTTTTGTGTTGTGTGTAAAACCTGAAATACCTTGCTTTGATACTTGTGTGTGTTGCCAGAATGTTCTGCAAGCAGCTGTTCTAAGCAGAAGCAAAAGGTACCATGAACTGCCGTTACCTGTGCCGTAGATGGCTCGATAAGCACATCCTAAAGCAATGCTTTCTGATAGATGTGCTGATGATTTGCAGTGAAATCATCAGGTGCAGGCCTGGTTTGGAACAGAGCAGACCAACTGAGTGTGCCAGGAGAGAGAACGCCTCTCATTCTTGTTAGCACAGTCACAGCCTGTGTGGAAGAGCAAAAAACCAGCAATTTTTGGCATCCTTCCTGTACGCTGCCTCCAAAAGTGGCATGGGCAGTTCTCTTCCAATGCAGGGCATACTCAGAGCTTTGCTGGGCCTTGCAGAGGACTGAGTCTCCCAGGAGTTCTCTCCTCCCAGGGGGTTCTCTCTCCCCTCCCGAGGTCAGGCTCTGGAGGACAGCCAGTGCCTGGCTGCAGTGTCCCCGTGGGAGGCTCTGCTTTGCCCGGGGCTGCGTGCAGGGCCTCAGGAGCCAGCCAGGCTGGCACAGCCACTGGGGTTGGAAAGAGGGAGCTGAGGGGCTCTGAGGCTCAGGGTTGGGGGCTGCAGGGAGCCACCAGGGAAGCTGGGTTGTGTTGGGAATTTTTAGCATGACTGTGATTCATTTGCGGTTTTCATCTTCTGAAAGCAAGGGTCACCTTCGCGTCCGAGGCTGCTTTGGTTCTTGGACCAGGCAACTGTTTTTGTTTCCATTCCTAGCAATTTCAGATGATCTTCAGTGAGTATTTCAAAGGAAGATTAAAGAGCCTTTTTCTCCATGGAGAGGCTCCACAGCAGTTCTTACTTTGACTTAAATTTGTGACCCTTGTCTGGCTTCAGATCTGCTTGACATGGATGGCCTTCCTTTGACAGTGGTTCAAAGGCAGAATGACAGGAGAGGGTATGATAAGAGATGGTCTTAAGACATGCTGGGAAAACTGCTTTTGTCCCTACCAAAGGTGAACTTTTTACTTGCCTTTTTTTCTCCCCCCCCTTTTTTTTAAATTTTATTTTGCATGTGCTGTGCTTTTTGATAGACTTTTTATGTGATAGGAACACCAATATGAAGTGTGTGCATGGGAGATTTTAATTTGCATAATTTGTTGGTTTTGCTGTGATGCCACTTGCATGCTTAGTTTCCAGATCTCTGTCCTCAGCTGTGTCACTGAAATCAATTGATTAGCTTTGGATTTGTGATGGTGGTGCTCGTGAAGAATGAGGTGCAGGACTGTTTTTTTCCTTGACAAAACAAATCAGGTATAACGGCAGTCATGTTTTAGAAAAAACAACATTCAAGGCAGGTGGAGTAACCTGTAGGTAACTTTTAATACCCTGCTGTCAGAACAGGGATTTTTATGTCTTTTCCAATTGATACTTGTGAGATAAAATGTACATTCAGTATTGTTGAATAACTTTTTAGAAAACCATAGCTTTCTGCTGACTGACAAATATTTCTTATATTAAGATTTTTGGAAACCCTAATCCTTTCAATTATGGTTCACAGAGATGCAATAGTGTGAGGTTTGTCACTTTCAAAGTTACACCACTGGAGCTTTAAACTTGTTTAAAAATATATTTTAAAAATCAATCTCAGTGGACCACGCTTACCTGAATTTAATTCTGCCTTGTACTTTCAAAGTTTTGCTTGATCAGCAGCCACTGCAAGTTAGTCTAAAAGAGACTTAAATCCTGGTAAGAATGTCCCTTTTAGACTGGTACAACTTTAACTGAATCAGTTTAAAGCCATGGTTTTAAGGAAAGCAGTGGAAGTTTGAATATTTGAAAGACCTCAGCCACTTCAGATTTAAGGAGCTGCAGAGTCTGAGTGTGCTGAATGGATGTACCCAGCAGAATGCAGGGCTTAGTTTCAGGAAGGGAGTTCAGTATTCAGGGACTTGAGTGAAATCTGACCTTTGTGAAATCAGGGACAGAACCCCTGTGACTGTTGTAGGGTCAGTGCTGTGTTTGTAGCAGTGAGTCCTGGGAGGGTTGGGGACACTGCGTTTTTTGGGGTGAGTGGCCTTTTTATTTTCTTACCTGAATAGATAAATGACTATTAATTAATAAGACCAAGCACCTTTAAGGGAATTTACATGAATACTCTGTTACCATTTAGTGGCCTCAAATCTGAAGCACAGTTCCAAAAAGCATCAACTTCTGCCCAAACTGCTTGCACTTGTCTGGCTGAATCTGCAGAATCAAGCTCTGGTGAGGATTTGATCCCTGCCTTTTGGAGAAGTTCACTTTATTCTGGTAAAGCAATAGGGTAAGAAATGGAAGTCTGTTTAGTTGTGCCCTGGGGATGTAAATTGGCTATGAAATTGATTATTTGCTGGCCTGAAACAGTCTGACATCCAGGCCAAGTTATCCAAGTTTGGGTAGAAGCACCTAATTTCAGGAAGGCTTCCAAAAAAAGCAGATTGTTTTAAGCAACACATTTTAAAATGTATTTATGTAGCAAAAATTATTTTATTGTGGTATTTTTTAGACAGGTTTCTGTTTTTCTAATCAACTTGCAGAACAAGTTTGAAACCCCCCAAACCAGAAGAACCTGACAGAAATCTTGTCAGTGTAATCTGTCTCTGCCAGGTAGGATTTGAATGGTGCTAAAAGTCAACATGATAATTTTACAGCAGCAATTCAACACAACATTTTTACTGCCAGCTGAGGAAAACCACACCACTGTATGCCTGACCCTGTGAGGATGTTTGTAGCTGCTTACAGATCCTCTCCAGTGCTGAGAATTTGTCACTGAGGTTTTCCATTGGCGTGCCTGACAAGCAGAGCAAACCTTGGTTCCCGGAGGAGCGATGCCTGCTGTGGAACATTTTGTTCTGTCAGGAGAGGAGAGGGCTGCAGGGGCACAGGTCTCTTGGCTCCTGGTTGCTGCTGCCAGCCTGGGATTACACTTGCCCCTTTTTTCACAGCAGGGCATGTGTTTTCCTGAGGACCAAGTCTTTCCTTAGCTCTGGTCAGGGTTGCTTTTGACTGATAAATGCTGGAGCAGGGGAGGGAACAAGGGCTCCAGAGGAGGATGGTGAGTGGCAGATGCTGTGTCACAGGAGGACTTTGGATGGAGCCTGTATAAATAATTGGGATGTTCCATGAAATCTCTCCCAGGGGCAGATGTATTCCTGTACAGCCAGCTGCCACCCACTTTGCTTCCTTATTTTATCTTGCTCCTTGTGTTGGCAGGATTCAGAATTTTGCTTCCACTTTCTCATAAGCTGTATCCCTCTGGCCCACGTGCTGCTTTCTGTAACACAGAATTAATGCACTGGGCTAGCACAAATAGTGTGCAGGTTTTGATCCAGTAAGCTGATGGGAGAAAATGCAAGGAGATCCTTGCTTGGCACACCAGCCTCTGAGCACCTGACTCCAAACAGCACAAACTGCCTGCCTGGAAAGTGCCTGGAAAGTTCCACTGGGATAATCAGGCACTGCACAGGACATGGGAACACTTCTCACGTGTTTTCAGAGACTCCCTCAAGGGAATTTTGCACCCTGTGCAAAGACATGCATTATACAATAAATATAATTGATCTAATTAAGGGATTTTAGATCTGACCTGGGCATTTTACACTTTGTGAAACCAGATTATACCATGGGAGTTTTACTGAGGGACTTGGTCACAAGTTTATATAATTCATTGTCAGGTATTTAGTGGTTTTTTTTTTTTAATATGAACATAGATTTGTATTCAAGCAAAATACAATATTTATACATATATATACACTTTACCTAGTAAAGTATATGTGTTAACTGTTGTTAAATTGAAGCCCCTGTGGTAACCAGCTGTTTCTGCATAGGAATAAATTCTTACCATGGTAAGTGCTAAGATACTATAGGTGTATGAGTACTTAAGACAGTCTTACACCTGCCTATTTATAAACTCAAGCAAAGTTTTTATTTGTTTTAGCAAGGTATTGTGAGTGGTGCATGGCAGTTGCCATGCATCTGTGTAACACATCTGTGTACATTGAGTAATATTTCTAATTATTGTTAGTCATTTTAAAATTCCAGTTCTATTGCTGAATATAAAGTCATCTTTGGGGGGAGGGAAAAAAAGAGCATGTGTGAGACATTGAGGAGGTCAGAAAGTTCTGCACTGCAGTATTTGTGCATTTTATTTATTTATTTATCAAACACAGAGTGCTGAGCCCCTGGTTCAAGAAAATATTTCCCCATGCTGGCAGAAGATTTAGGAACCTCATTTTGGTCCCCTCCTAAAGCTTATGCCAGGTTTCCCTGGATCAGGGGCCAAGCAGACTGAGCTATTTAAAGCATCATTCTGTCCTTTTAAGTGGCCACAAAAAGGGGTGAGACCTTCTCAAATAGTTCTTGTAACTTTTATTAGTAGAGAAGCTGAGAAATGCTGAGAGATCCAAAGATGCTTCTGCAGGTGATCTGTAAGAGTAGAAATATGTAAATAGTAAATACTCCTTGCACTTTTAATACTTGTAATATCACTGTCACGAGGTACCATTTGCAATAACCAAAATCCACATTTCATAATTTACCCACAAGTAGACTTTTTAAAAATTATTATTATTATTATTAGAAGGGGTTTTTTTTTGTTCCCCCTTTCTCATTAAGGAATTAATCTTCCTTTGACATGTTTTCCCCAATTCCTTTCAACAGTAAGTGATTGGCTCTGGTTAAATGTGAAGATCCCCCTAAACCAGGTGTCAGGTGCCAGCTAACGCTTGGGGGAATCTGGCATTTATTGTCCCAGCTTTATGGCAGGGCTGTTCCCATTTACAGCAGGCAAGGACCTCCCACCCTGAAATCCTGCAGTAAAAATGCTCCCACCACTCACAAACACAGCTCCTCTCCCCTATTTCCACCACACTGCTTTGGTTTCAGGGGTCAGCAGATCTCCAGTGTAGAGGAATCTGTCACATCATCACTGTCAGGGGGGATACAGTAGGGCTTCCTGGGGGGGGAAAACACAACAGCAACAATTTACAGACAATGTATTCAAGGGGACTTTATTTTGCCATCTTTTAAAGATGTGGGGCAATTTTAGATCAGGAAAGAAATAAATGGAAGATAAGGTCTGATTGTACCAAGTACAGCCCTCAGTCTTTCATGAAGGTTTGTAATAATGGTCAAGTTTTGCATAGCGTGAGCTCCCACATTCTGTCAAGCATAGAGCTCAGCTGAGTTTTTCATCCTTGGTTCTCACAAACAGCCTTTTCCTCTCATGTTTCTCACTGCAGTCAGGACCTCTGAGCATAACATGCATTTCTGTATCATGGAACTGCCTTGTGAAATTGCTTATAGGTGAAGTGAGCAAGCGCACAGATTGAACCACAACAGGTTTTTGAAAGAAGCCAAAGCAAGCATGTTTGTGTAGTAATTTTTTTTTTTTTTTTTTTGTAATGGATGCCAGGAGCAAAGGACACAGTAATCATGCAGCACCAGTGGAGAGCAAGTGCAGGCGAAAATAGAATGGCATCACAAAAAGTTGTCTGCAGTTCAGATACTGGGGTCACATTTACATGGAGATTTTCCTGGATGCTACTTGAGCTTTGCAACCCTTGGTCTTTGGTCAGGACAGGTGAGAAGTATTTTGTCCCTTTCTGAGGGAGAAGGGAAAGAGATGCCTAACCCAATATCTCCAACTCTTCCCCTGGCTGCACGGGTGTGCCAGTCACAGTCTGTGTACCTGAGAGTTCTCTGGTGTGCAGTGAAGATTTAGGGGCGAATTCTAGTTGGCACTCCCTTGAGGAGCAGTGTGATTGACTTCACTGTCCCCCCTTGTAAAGCTGGGAATCCCTGCTATGCAGGCAGTATTGTGTGAGATTACTGATGGAACGTTACCTTCATCCTTGCATCCAATCTTTGCTTTCAGGACTGAAGCACTGCTCGGAAGATGTTTGTAACAGTTTGGGAGATTTGTTTGGGTTTTTTGGTTTTTTTTTAATGTTTTTGCTGTCTGTCAAAGTCCTGTGCAATATGAAGCCTCCTGGCAAGGTCTGTCAGTGGTTTGGGTGTTCCTCTTGCTGGTGCATTCATCAGAGCTCCAGCCAGTGGGATGTGTGGGAGCGTGGGAGTGCCACTTCTCCTGGGTGTGTGACAAGTGGAAGGGGCACTTCTGCTAAGCACTCCAGCACCGGCCTGGCAATGGGAGTTGAGACTCAGGTAAATCAGGATTCCAGAGAACAAAAAGGTGAGCAGACAGACCTGTTAACCCTCTAGTACGCTGTGCAACTTTTAGCCCCTTCCAGTGTTTTTACCAAGCCAAACCCAAACTGCTGTGTGTACAAGGGTGCCAAGCCAAAGGCAGCCAAGCTCAGCACCCACAGTCAGCCTGGCATCACCAAGGCATGTGGGGACAGCCCCAGGGCCAGCACTCCATCCTGGGGGGGGAGTGGGGTGTTTAAATCATTTCAGGGCCCAGCAGTCAGCTGAGATCTGATAATTTCACAGAGCTATAATTGAAAATTTGGGTTTATACTGAAGTTTGTTGCTGAAGTCTTGGGCTGCTGAACTTGATCCCTGCTGTGGCTTGTTCTAAAACAGAGGGCTGAGAGTGTGCCAGTCTCTGAATCGTGGGTGTGGAGAGGTCTCTGCTTTGTGATACAGTCACAGCATCCAAGCTGCAGGAAGCACAGCAATAAAAGTGACTGGTAGGAGCACTTTCTGCTTGATTGGGGAATCAAATGACACTGTCTGGGTCCCTTATCTCTGGGCAATTCTGTGATGCTTCTAATCATAAGGAAGAAAATGTAGGTGGAACTGAGTGCAAATGTACATCTAATGTATGTTCATTTACAACCAGCCAGAAAGCAAAACAAGCAGTGGTTTCTAGTAATATAATTCTACTCAAAATAGCTTTCTATTAAGCCAGCTTGAAAGTGTTAAAATGGTGGAGCCACAGACAAAACATTTGTTACCTTTTGAAATTAGTTGCAATGGTTTTGTCATACTTGTACAAGTGTTATAAGGTCAGCCTTTCTGTATGTTTTACAACTTACTGTAGAGTAGTCTTCTATGCATAGCTGTTCCACTTGCCTGTGTAAGTTACAAATCTAACAGAAATGAAAGCATGCATTTTTCTCTGTTTGCTGGTAACCTATGAAATTAGAAACTTGTATTTCTGTGTTTTTAATGTGTTATACTATAAACAAAATTCACAGCACTATTGTCTATGGAATATCAAAAAGTTTTATCAGAATGAATTACTTTAAATGTTTTGTCAGTTGATTTAATAATGTGTCAGACATCTACACTAAGACAATATAACGTTTATCAATAAAAATATCCTCTCTTTGTACCAACTTAACATTTCAGGGTGTGCTTGGACATAGGACTAGAGCACCCCTTTGGGTTCCAATCCCAATGATTTGTTAATTTTTGGCTTAATTTTGAGAGTACTTTATACCCCTTGTTTGACCTAAGCACTGGATTAGGGAGTGAAGGAAGAAGAAAAGAGAGTTTTTATACTTTGCATTACCTGTGCCACTGAATGTGTGTTTGCTGTAAAGGTGTGTGCACCACAGCAGCTCCTTTAGAAGTCATCCAGTACATGCTTCAGCTAAATTCAGTTTCATCGTTTCCTGAGGAATCCAAAGTAATCTGAAGGAAAGGCTTGAGATCCAGGCATGTAACTGGGTCTGGCTGCCTCACCTTGACCACCTTTACTTGTGTCTGTGTGACATCTGCTGACAAAAGGATCTGTTTGTTCTGAAGTGCACCCCATGTCTCCAAGAAGCAGTGCTGTGTCTCAGGCAGTTTATTTGCACATCCACAGCTCATTCCAGCTGCAGAAGAGTCCTGCAGTGCAGAAAAGACACACGTGCCGATCCTACACTCTGTCCACGAGTGCAGGGATGAGGTGCAGCTTTTGATGTTAATGCAGAAAATGACTTTGATCAGTTGCCAGCCCAGTGGTTGTCTTGAAAAAATTTTCCATTGGTGTGATAGTTTGCTTTGCAACCCAAAGCATATGTTGGAATCCATACAGATGCTCCATCTCTCTAGATGTTTCCCCGTGACTGGTTTTCTGGTTCAAGGATAATCTTGTTTCTTGTCACAGTTTAGTGCAGCTCCACTTGGCTGTTGGTCTCTGAAGATGCTCTCACTCCCTGCCCTGTGCCATGGTGATCTGCCACATGTGCATCTTTTTGATTCTGCCTTGCGTGCCTCACTTCAGAAAATTTTTATGTGGCTTACGGCCTGGAAAGTTAGAAATTGGTTTTCAGAGATCAGGCAAGTATTTGAATTTCTAACCACTTTCATTAAAATTAGGAAAATCAGAGTGTGAAGGCAAGCCATCATTGCTTTCAATGGAGTAGATATGGATGAATGTGTATTCATATTCATGTGTTCACTCCTGCTTCTTTAGAAGCTGTTCCTGTGTTGCATTTACAGTTATTCTTCAACCATCACAAACCCTGATTAAGCAAAGATGTGAATTCTTATTGCAGAACAACAACAAAAAAAAGAAGCATCAGAGCAAAAGTACAAACTGGTTAAAAGAAAACTAACCCTCCTCTCCCACATGACTACCTTAAATGCAAAACTAGAGCACAAATCTGGCTTGATTTTTCCCCTTTGGAGGTCACTTCTAGCTTGCCTGACTTGTGTCTTTGCCACCCCAGAAGCTATTTGCTTTGAAATAATACTTGCAGAGGTAAGAGATCTGTTCTCTGTAAATTGAAGATAAAAATCTCCCTCCAGGCTCTGCCCACTTGATTTTGACCTGTTTCTTCCAACAGAAAGAGTTGGAAGAAACTGCATGCTGGGCAGGTCGTGGGGCTGCTTGGCATCCCAAAGCAATGGGATTTTACACTGCAGGAGGGCTGGGGCATTTCCATACAGCCCTGTGCACACCTCCAAGCTCCAGGTGAGACTTCCCACCTGAGGCTTCTCCCCACCTTTGCACGGGCATGCCAGGACATGGACATCCTAGACATGCTAACCACACCCTGGAAAACGAGGCCTTTAATTGTTAGAGCTGTTAGTGCCAAAATCCAATTGTTCTGCTGCCTAAAGCTGGGCAGCCTGCGTGTTGCTGCTGGGCTGCACAGCTCCTGGAAGTGCAGCTCCCAGTCCCTGGTGCTGGGAGATGGATGCACGGGGGTGCTCCCAGCACACTGTGCTTGCTGGGAAGCTGAAGCAGAGGCAAGGAGTGGCCGTGCCTTGGGGAGAGCAGTGTGGAGACACTGGCACTTGGGGTGAGCTGCAGGTATGTTGGGTTTGTGCGGTTTCCCTCCCTGCTGCAGCAGTGATCGGCCCTCGGGGCACAGCTGAGCTCCTGCCCACTTCCCGTCCAGCTGCCTTGAGCAGGCTGCAGCATTCAGAGAGGGGGAGGAGGAGGAGGCTGATCTTCAGCCTCTGACTGTGGGGAACAAACAGCACTCTCTTTACAGTGCCAAGCAAATAGCTAGAGAAGAGTAGCACAGAATAAACAAAAACAATTGAATGCCACAGCCTGGAGAGAGCAGGTGCAGTGAAACTACTTCAAACTGTGCACACAAGAAGATTTTACAAGTGAGCATTTTAAAAATGACCAGGGAAAAGAAAAAGTGGCATAATTAATATATCAGCTGCAGTGCAAATGTCTCAAACAAGTAACATTTTAAAAAGAGAACTCTGCTTTGTGTGTGAACTTAAATCAACACTTGTCCTGCCTGAAATCCTTTTGTGCTGACTTCAGGGAGAGCTTGGATTTTAGGAGTGTATTTTCTAATGTTGCAGAGCAATGCCATCTAGGGCATAGAGCCTTACAGTTACCAACAGGAATGCTATCCATCCTTAGTGACAGAGCTTCCTGGATTGAATATTTATAACTGGTTCATCACATCTGCATTAGGCCTGTTGAAATTTGCTCACTTTCAATATCTGTTTCCAGTTTTCTGGACTATGCTCAGTTGTCAGGTATTAGTGGATTGTCTTGTCTCAACTGGAACATAATGAATTTCTGGATATATCTTATTTCCTCCTTAAATCCTCTTGTTAGCTTTCATCTGTGCAGCTCAGCAGGGATTACTGATGGTCTCTCTAATCTTCAGCTACTCGAGGAATCCACTGAGGCTGTGATTAGAGCCACAGTACACTTGGGCAGCAGATTAAAATATTAAACCTAACAGGCCAGATCTTGTCATCCTTACTCAAAGCTATTTACTGTGTTGCTGAGGTTGTCCTGTTCAAACCAAGCTGCCTCTAGAGTGCTGGTCTGTGTTAGCTGAACACACCCCAAGAACTGGCCTGTCCTCACTCCTGGCTGATGCAGCTCTCTCCAGGCTGAAGATGAAGTGCCAAATACAAGGTAACAATCTGCTGGGTTTTGTCAAGTAATGGTTAATGAACTTGGACTCACAGGTAGTACATTTTAGGTACCATCTCTTCTTCTTGTTTCCTGCCATTTGAATTCATGCTGCTTGGCCTTTCTAGGGAATGGTAGCAATATTTAGTGGCACTTTAGACAAATACTGTTTGGCTCTGCAATGGGTTTTGTTCTGTATACACAAATTTGCTCCCCATTAGAGAAGAGCAAGCACTTTAGCTCGCAAACCAGTCTCAGGACATTCTTCAACCTCCCAAGGGTGCACACCAGGTTCTAGACCAGCCAGCTTCTGCCTGCATCTATGAGAGTTACATTTGCAGCTGATGATCCTCAAGTTACTGGTTGGGTATGAGTTTGTTGTTTTTACAAACAGCTCCAAACCAAAGGCAAAATCCTTGACTACAATTTGAAAGCATACTGGGAAATGTTAGTACTTTCACTAACAAACACAAGAGCTTTTAATGTAGTTGCAGGAATTCTTTTCCCTCCCCTGGAATACTGGCATTCTTGTTGCTATCTGAGCATAGAGGAGGCCTGATTCTCCTCCAGGTTCGTAGTGGTCTGGTTTGGCTGCCAAGAGGTAACAAAGCAAATGCCTGCTGCTGCCTTAGAACAGTATTCTGTGTGGACACTCCAAGTCTGGGGAAGGATTAGATATTAACAGTATTAATTAAGAAGCATAAAGTACATTAGTAATTAAATTTTTGTAGGGTCTAGTTAAACAGTGCACTGTCAAAACATGATGCTGAAGGGACAAATAATTGGTTCATCACAGTTCTCCCTAATGATCTGTTGTCCCATAAATTGGTATGGTGTATGGCATTCCTCACTGTAACTGGAGATCTAGAGCACAGATGACTTTATTTAGAAAACAATTCTAGAGCCAGGCTAAAACCACTGTCTTTTTCCCTCTTCAGTGTAAAGATAAAAGGATGAATCACAATCATTACTTTCCTGCAAGTTAAGACAGCAGTGAGAGAAATACTGGAAATATCAGCCTGTTTTTTTTGAAGGTGATGAGAGCATGCTGGTTTTTGCCAGGATTCCATCTACCACAGTGAAGGCAGAGGTTGGTTTATTCAGTAGCTGGTACTTCCAAATCCAAAGTTGGATCAGCTCAAGTTGCTGTGCTTCAGTGGTGGGTCATAGACAGAATCGGGGATGCTGAACTGGGGTGCACTGAGGAAGTCCTTACCCAAACACAGGTCCTACCACTGCTTCTCTCCTACCCACACTGTGCCGCCCAAAAAAAGATACATGTTCAGCAGTGGGATCAGAATATGGCTCAGATCATCCCCAAGTTCCTGAGGATTATTCCCAGCTAGTGTCTGGCAGTCATCATCTCACAGAGGGCTCATCACTGCTGCCATGTTACTTTGGCTTGGATGATAGAGAAAGGAAGAGCTTTGGGCAGATACACATCTGGAATGAGCTTTCACTGGCAGCTGGAGGCTCATTATTGCACCTCCCTTCTTGCTGCCTGAGCTGGTGAGGTTGCTGGTGAGGAGATGGATCAGATGCCATGGCCCTCACCTCTTCCTTTCACAGTGCTCAGAGACGTGTGTGGTGTTTCTGTGTTGCTCTGACTCTGCAGGGGCTTTCTGAGAAACTTGGGCTTCTCCTGCACACCTTCTTTGGGAACTGAGATGTCCAAGTGTTTGCACATCCCTGTATAAGTATACATTGTGTTTGAATACTGTTGTCAAAAAAAGATCTTGAAATTAAAAGAGAGGGAAGGTACAAAGGGCATGCTGCTGAGCTGGAAACACAGTTATGCAGCTTTTCCACTTTTTCATTTCCTGGCTGGTCAGGAAGTTTAGCTGTTGTCAGTTCTCTCATCAGAACCCCACCATGGAGATCTGTATTGATGTGAGGGAGTGTTGGAAAGCTGTTGGCCAGATCTACCTTCATGGGACAAGGCTGAGAGAAAGGGAAGAGGTGGAACAAGGAGAGATTCTGCCTCACTGTACATTGCAGGGCAACAGAACAGAGCACAGAACATCTCAGGATCCCAGTACTAGCCTAGCTACAAAATCTAGGCTTGCAGAAAAACTAGTTGGCTCAGTTCTGTGGGGTTTTGTTCACTTCTTGGTCAGTGGGGTTTTTTAGTGGCTTATTTTCTTTGTATGTGTATAATTATGTTCCCTTTGATATGTTCAGAGATATCAAAGATATATCCCTTTGATATGTATGGAAAAGTAATCAGGAAAACTAAGCAGAACATCTTGGACTGTTTTGCTCTTAAGCAGTTTTTGCTGTGCCTCCTTCATGCAGTTTGATTCCCATCTCCCTCCTCTCTTGCTATAAGGAACAGCTGAGTGCAAATCAGAACAAGAAATCCAGCTTGAAGCCGAAAATATAATACACATAATGCTGCCAAGGGCCAGATTTGGAATGCACTGAAGTAATAGCTATCACATGCTATGAAATGAAACACACATCATGTTTTCAGGTGAGAAAAGGTCACTCTGAAGTCATTGGTGGACATGACCTGGTTGTGGAGGCTGGGGTGGATGCACCTCCATGGCTGGGAGATGGCACAGTTGTTCCTGTGGTGCAGCAGCAACGCGTTCAGCTCACAGGAGAGAGATCCAAGCGACCGCTCTGTCTTTTCCTGGGCTGTGGTTTCTCTTCTCACTCCTGCAGAGCTCACAGCAGTGTGACAGGCGTCTAGGGCAGGAGCCAGAGCAAGAGGAAAGTGTCTGATGCAGGAATCTTGGCTGCCATGAGAGAAGCTAGCCAAAGGAATTAACAGTTTCTGCTCCTTGTTGCAGCTGCCACCATGTGACAATAGATAAGCAAGTCTGTGTTCTTTCCCTGTGGCATCTTCTCAGGACACTGGAGATCCATCCTGGTAACATGGTTTTCATTTGAATTTGGGACATGATTTTTATAGCTGAAGTACATACTGCCCTGGCCCAGTCAACCCCAAATTCCATAGGAAATCTTCCCTCACCTCTCCATGGTTTATAACACAGCAGAGCAGCAGCTTGGGGAAGGATGGATGCCAGTCTTGTCCAGACTAGTCAGGTGCTCAGGGCCATCCCACCTTAAATCCTTCTGCCTACAAATTGGTCTCTGACCCACACCCATATGATGGGAAATACAGTCCAGCTGTTCAGGGCTTGGAAAAATAAAAAAAACCTGCTGTTCTACAGGCTTTCTGTATGCACAGGAAACCATGCCAAGCCCATCTCACAGCTGGATTGAGGGGAGGGGTCTCAGGGATAAATAAGAAACACAAGCCATGAAATTTCACGCTGTATCTCAGATTCTTCAAAGGCAGAGGCTTTTCCAGTGAATTTTTCCAGGCCTTGGAGCTCAGTTCTGCTCCAGTCTGGTGGAGCTGGCTATGCCCTAACCTGCCTCTTGCTTACTGCATTTTCTGCTCTTGTTTTCCACTGTGGCTGGCAGTTCACCTCAGTGCTCTCAAATGTTTGGTGGGGAGAGGGGAGCAGCAGTGTCTCCCCTTCTCTCTGTGAAAGGGTAGCCAAAGGCTCTGATGGCTCTACCAAACCAGATACTACAAAGCTGGACTTCAGTGTTCTAGGCTCCTGAATAAACACCAGCAGCTCCCATTGGACTGAAAAGCCAGTCACAATATAGTTAGTAATAAGTGCATTTTAATGTCCCAGTTCTGTGTGGTATTCATGCAGGTGGAGCCATTGCCAGTGACCTTGCAGAAGTCACCACTGCTGCCACAGCTGTCAAGCAGGACTGCTCCAGCTCATGCCAGAGTTCACGTCTCTCTCAAAAGTCAGCTGTAAATTGCATGGAGGCTGCAGCAACAGGAACTGCTCAGCGGGCCAACCAGGGCCTGAAGATAAATGGGAGTTTTCATGGAAGCCATGGATTAATATTAAAATCACCCTCTCGGACATGAAACAGCATCCCTTTGTCCTGCCTCCTCAAAGCTAGGTAAGCATCCACCTTTCATTTTAATGGTCTCGATTTTGGAATTGTTTATACCCCCTTTAAGCAGATTTTGCCACTGCGGTGTGTCTATGAACGTGTATGAATGTGTTTGTAACCAGGCTTAACACGGCAGGTGCTGCTCACTGTGGTCACTGGCATTCTTAATGGGCACTGCTGGCAGCTGCCAGAATGGAAGGGAAATGTTGCTCTCATTGTTTTGTTACTGAGATAACTTGCACTGAAATGCAGCCTGGAATGAGCTGTGGAAAATACACAGCCTAACAGCATCGAGGCTGCGAATGATCTTAACCAGTTTCTTCCGTCCAAGTTGGAGAACTGCGCCCATCGCCCGCGTCCTGATGACTTGGAGATGCCTGTGTCTGCCCGCCCGGCTCCGTGCCCGGGCTGTCCCCGGTGCCCTGAGGGGCTCTGCCCGCCCGGCTCCATGCCCGGGCTGTCCCCGGTGCCCTGAGGGGCTCTGCCCGCCCGGCTCCGTGCCCAGGCTGTCCCCTGTGCCCTGAAGGGCTCTGCCCCGCCCGGCTCCATGCCCGGCGTGTCCCCGGTGCCCTGAGGGGCTATGCCCGCCCGGCTCCGTGCCCGGCGTGTCCCCGGGGCGTCCCCGGTGCCCTGGGGGGCTCTGCCCGGCCCGGCGAGGGAGGAGCGCGTTGCGGGAGCGGCGCATGCGCAGGGGCCGGGCCCGGGGCGGCGGAGCGGCGGCGCAGAGCCGGCCCATCCCCGCGCCTCCGCCCGGCCCGGCCGGCCGGGGCGGCTCCGACTGCGCTGCCCGGCGCTGCCGCCGACGCGCGGGAGGCGAGGTGAGGCGAAGCGAGGTGAGGGAAGGGCGCCGGGACGTGCGGGGGTCGCGGCCGTCCGTGCTGTTGGCGGGGCCCGATCGAAACCACCCCCACGAAAGCGCCGCGGGAGCGGGCGGGACGGGCCCAGCCAAGCGCCGGCAGCCGCGGGTGCCGCGGGGCAGCGTTGTCCTCGCTTTGCTCTCACCAGGCTCTGCCCCTTTCCCAGCCAAGGGCGGCCGGGTCGGGCCGGTCCCTGCGGTCCCGGGGCTGGGCACCTTGCTAGTATCCGTCCCGCCGCCTCCCTGTCCCCTCGGGTGTCCCGGGTTCGGTTGAGGGCAGCGCGGTGCGGTGCGGTCCCGCGGTGCGGGGCGGTCCCGCGGTGCGGCCCCGGCCCTGGCAGCGCCCGCCGTGGGCAGGAGTCCAGCCCCTGCTCCACGAGGAGTCCTCAGTGCGGGCATCTGAAACGTGGGCTCCTAAAACGCAGGAATGCGGTGTGTGTCTGGCTGCGTCCTCTGCTGAAGTGTTTCCTTGTAAATATTGCGTCAAATGTTTGGTTTAGATCGCGCAGGTGTGGTTTGGTAGATGCAGAAAAGCAGACGGTGTGTTATCTTCTGTGAGCTCGTCTTCCCATCTTTTCAGGCTACTCTTCTCTCATTTGTTTTATTTGCTGATTTCCCAAAGTGTAACTCTTAATGGTATTTCATGAATGCTTCCTATTAAATAAGAAAGGTCTTTATGTGCCTTCGCCAGCCCAGCTGAGTTGATGAGGAGTGAGCAGAGCAGAATTTCCACCAGGTATTTCCGTGACAGCAGAAGCCCCAGGGGATGAGCAGGACAGTGGTGGCCGGAGCCCTTTCTCTCTCCCTTTCTCAGAGGATAGCTTGGGGTTACAGGTGAGGAACTGGTTGGGTGAGTGGAGTTCTGGTACCTGAAGAGGTGTGTGCTTGCTAGGTGGGGACTGGAAGGCTCGTGGGGCAGTGCTTGGAGAGGCAAGGGCTCAACAGCTGTGATTCTGCTGCTCCACAGCAGCTCTGTGTTCAATTCAGCCATGTCTGCACCGGTTCCATGAGTAATTCTGTGTTTTGTTGTGGTAAAAGTATGCCAGTATAGCCATACAACCAAGCCCTTGACTTTCCTCAGGCTAGATCTATATTAAGGTTCATTAGCTTCCGATATGTTTAGCTCCAAAAATACCAGTTTATTCCTTGGGGCTTGACTATTTAATTAGATCAGCAAGAGGAAGTGGAATGAGGCTGTGCTGGCCCAGGGTCTGTTGGCAGCCCTTGCTGCTGGCACAGCTGGATGCAGTGTCTTGGAGAGGGCTCTTGTGGGTGAGCTGTGGTGGATGACTCTGTCACTCCCAGCCAGCTCAGTGTCCCTCACTGCAGCCCTAGGAAAGTAGTTGTGGTGTCTGTGTGAAGCTCTGCTCCAGTGTCCCCTCCTCCCTCCCAGCCTTGCTGAGGCATTTGGCGGGTGGGCAGCTGGTGCTCTGCTGTGTGGCTGACAGGACCAGGAGGGGTGGCTCCTGTTGCTCTTGCTGTAGAAGACTAGCTCTTCCACTTAACTATTGGGGCATTTTTGAGGTGTTTTTAAAGCTAGTTCAAGCAGTGGCTACTGAGAGACTGAATGATCAGTAGGGTGACTGAATTTTTTTCAGAAGGGACCTACTGCCTTGAAAAGAAAAGAACAGAGCTGTTACTATAGCAGTTAAAGAGCTGCTGGTAAGAATAACGTGAGGCAATTCATCTCCCATCAGCAGCAGGGGATTGATGGAGTACTGTATCAAGTAGATATGGACTCAGGTCTTATCTTAACATCTCACAAAACCACAGCCACAGTTTACTGTTTCTGTAGGATCGCTAAGAGACTCTGTATCAGGAGGAAAAAGGAATTAAACAGTAAAATCGTGCTCTTACCTTGCAGACATGGTGACTTCAAACATCAGTGGAGTGACACACAGAAAACTGGTTCTGTGGTCAAATGTATTGCAGGCTCTGTGGTTGTGTAGCTCCTGCCTGTGGCTGTAATAAATATTTGGCATACCATACAGATCTCAAGAGTAAGAGGTTTAAGAGTAAGAGAGTAAGAGGCTTTACATGCCTCCAATATGCAATTGGAGATTTCTCAAGATGTGTCTCAAAAAAACTCTCTAAAATTCCTCAGTGAAGAGTTGCTGTGGAGACAATGCTAGGCAGATTCAAGCCTGCCAGTTACCTTATTTTTGTTTGAGTCACTTACCACCCAATCAGTAATGCCTGTCAGGAGAGGGGTTGGAAGTGTGGCTGAATATTCAGTACCCTGCGTTACCTTGAATCCCTGTGTAGCAAAACCCAGAGATGTTTTAGTATTAATTGGATGGATATGAGGCTCTAGTTTTCTAATACATGTCTTACTTCAGAACACTGAAAAATGAATTTCTCCTGACAAATTAAATGCTACATCAGTACACTTACTGCAATGCTGTTAGCCTGTGTTTTCTCATGGAGCACATTACTGGCAGCTGCAAAGGAGGTCATGGATGCATCTTTGCATTTATGGTGCTTGTGATCCAGAGCAGGGCTGCAGTGGACATTAGTGGTACTGATACTCTGCAGTCAGCCAGTGCTGAGGTGCTCTGGTTCACCTTACCATGAGTATTGAGGAGTCCTGAGCACTTGCAGCTGGAGCAGGACAAGGAGGAAGAGCTGTCAGGGACATGGAATTTTCTTTGTCTCAGCTGCCGTAAGCCATGACATGGTTTGTTTGTGGAAGGGCAGCTGCTGCTGCTGCTTTGCATTCTTGGCTGTAGAGTCTGAAGTGTGTACATGATGTGATCCTGTTTTTGGTCTGAGCCCTGTGTGATCCTTACCTGGCAGGGGAGACATGCTGTGCTATAACCCAGCCTGTGTTAATTTGGCTTCAAGGACCTTTTTGTAGGTATACCAAGGCAAACACATGCAGTTGTTTCTCTGCCTCCTTGTTCTAGAAGGCTGCTGCAGAATTGGGAGGTGGTGAAGGACCTGTAGGCACACCACAGCAGTCCATGGCTGCCTCCACACTGGGCATTCTGCCCCAAACAGCATCCCCTGTCCCAGCTGGTGATGGGACTGGTGAGACAGAGGCAGAGGTTTGTGCAGTGCAGAAGCACAGGTCCTTTCGTCATTTGGGTGTTGTGCTGCTGGGAAAAGTGTGTGTAAAGTGCACTCTGCTGCTCTGTGCCCAAGAGTCTCTGCATGGAAGTGTTTGTAGCTGCCTCTTTCAGCTGCCTCAAGTTTTCAGGCAAAACAAAAAGCATAACAGTGTAGCACAGCATTCCCAGGTTCTCTCATGCTTGTGAAGTCCATGCTTTATGAGGATCATTCTTTAGTCAAAGGAGGGTGGGCCTGGTTCTCCTCTGCTGAC
Source organism: Agelaius phoeniceus (assembly GCF_051311805.1). Classification (NCBI taxonomy): domain Eukaryota; kingdom Metazoa; phylum Chordata; class Aves; order Passeriformes; family Icteridae; genus Agelaius; species Agelaius phoeniceus. The sequence continues at coordinate 111,162,457 of NC_135267.1, read as the reverse complement.
AGTATGTTTTATCCTTGATTGACTTTGTTGCTTCTGAATTTGTGCTGTTGTGAATGCTGAATCAGGCCCAAGAGCTTGGCTTTATCCATGTAACTTTTAGTTGCCTTATGTAGATTTTATGAGCCTGCATACCTAGAACCCATTGTTTACTTTTTAAAGTAAAATTGAAAATTTTGCTGGATGGCTAAAGCCGTGTTTCTGCCTTGCAATGAGCAGAGTGAAACTACACATAACAGAAAAGAAATTGTGGAGCTGCAGTCATGTTCTGTCATTAGGTTTGTTTTGTTTTTTTGGAAAATTTGATCTAAACAATTAACTCAGTTGAAAATTGCTGTGCATTAATGCTGTACTGTTTCCTTTGGAGCTGGTAAGGATTCTGCCATCAGCATAAATATGGGAGAGGAGTATGAAGATCTCACCATGATAGAGTGAAAATAGCAAAAGGAAGTTCCTGGAGTCCTACCAGTCCTCTGGCAGGAATAATAGTATTTTGTAGTGTGTAATTGTTTTGGTACTAGTGCACCCATTTGTGTTGGGTGTTGTGTGAGAAAACAGGTAATGATGCTGCACTGGGGAGGATTCTGGTCTGTGAACACTGTGTATAATATGAGGGTAGGATGAGAAAATGACATTTTTCCTCCTGATTTTGGAGCAGGATTTTCGAGACAGCCTTGTTAATGAGTGTTCTTGGAAGATGTCTTATCTATAACTTGTCTTTGAAGAGTAAAAGCCCTGCTTTGCACATAAGCAGGTGCTGCCTTTCTGAGTCTTGAGAAGTCTGAAAGCACTGGATCATTTTGTATGGTATTCAGAAACAAAAGGACAAATCTTTTGCTGCAAATTGCTGTTGCTCCTTTACAACTGGCAGAGCACCGCAGATTGACTCTGGTGAGAGATGTTAAGTCACCCCCCCAGTCTCATGTATACATGCTTAGATGCAGACACAACTCTTTTCTGAGGGACTCTAGTCAAAAAAAACCCCCAAAACTATTCTTTTTCCTCACTCCACCAGCTCCAGAATGTGAATGTCATCTGGCCAGATGCCCAGAACTAAATACAGTGCTCTAAACAAGGTCTCACAAGTGGTTTGTACAGGAAAAGAAGGAGACCACAATAGCCAGATACTTTTTTGACTTTTAAATGGCTCTTTTGCACTTTTTTTTTTGTATCAAAAATGATGTTTTTGGCTTCTACTTTGTATTTGCTAAATAGAAATCTGTGCTTTCCAGGAATTAACTCCAGGGCTCCTCAGTGCTGGCTTTGTTGAAACATACATGCTTGCAACATGAAAACAACCCAGAACCTTACTGGTTTTGCTTTCATGCTTGATGTGTGTTGCATATGCTGGCATTCCCTTCTTAACTTGACTGTGGATCTGTAGCCTTGTCTTCCTCTAAATCTAAATCCTTTGTTTAGTATTTTCTCCTAATGAATGATGACTTTTGAGCACATGCCAAGGCATGTCTTTAAATGCATTTGAGAGTGAATATTTGGAAAGCAAGGGGAGCATTAACTTGGCTCCCTGGTTCAGGTGAGTTCTTGGAGCTGTGGAGCACGGGGGATGGAAGAAGGCAGATCTGAGTGAGTGTCAGAGCAGCACAGGGAGCCAGTGCCCAGAGAAATGCTGTTTACAAGTACCCTTTTTTATCTTGCTGCCCTGCAGGTACTCAGTGCAAAAGCCAGATCCTGTGGCATGGGTGGTTTCTCCTGTGTGGAGCAGTGGATGGAATTCCAAGCTGTTGTGTTCCAGCCCAGCCCGTGTGCCTGAGCCAGTGTGGCAAGGTGCTGCTGTGTACTCCAGCTTTATGAGCCTTGTGATAATTTAACCTCAGGAATTAAAAAAAGCCTGGGGATGCCTGCTGCCAGTTTTGGATCTGGCTTGTGTGGGAGACTGTTCACCGTCTTTTGCAAAGAAGTTAAGTTTTTTAGCTGATTTTTTTTTTAAATGCAGCCACAAACCAAAACCATAACCTTCAGAAAGATAAACATGCATCCTCGTGCCAGCTGGGGCCTTGGCAGGCTTTATGCTGCTTAACTTGCTGAGACTGTAATTTTTTTCAAAAAGCAGTTAGATATTGGCAGCTATGAAATGTCAGCCCCCAGTAAATGTTGTAATAAGCTATTTTAGCTACAGCTGGGGATTTAAAAAAGAATAATTTACTCACAGCATTCTTGGTAGTTAATGCAAGAATAAAAATCAGACTTTGGACACACTGAATAGCTTAGGAGAAGGAAGCAGGGTTCTTGTGGTGTGTTTGCTAAGGACCACAACTGTCTGCATGCATGACTAGGAACCTTTAGGGTACTCTAGGTTATTTAAGTTGTGCATGCACCTGTGCCACAGCATATCCCTAAATTTTTACCTTGGTTTTACTATATTTATCTAGATACAGCTGTTAAAATGATGGTTGTTTTGGAAGTTTATGACAATTCAGTTCTGGGAGGTGGAAGTAGAAAATGTGCTGGGGACTTGAACTTGATTGACTTAAATAGTAGGTGCATATCAAAATTTATCCTGAAGTGTTTCTCTGAATGTGTGTTAGAGCTGGGAATTGCTGGTGAAGTCTTTGGAAACTGGAATTTTAGGAAATGATATTTGAGGAGTTAGGTAGAAAGGCTCAGTTCTAACTTGTGTTGGTGTTCTTCATTTATGTACTATATCCTCTACAAACTGTAGTGCTTGGAATTTTTAGCAGAGGGAAAAATGAGTTCACCATCAAGCCAGCAGCTGTCTTTCCTTTGGATAGTTCAAAGTTTCTGTTTAGTGGTTCCATAAAAATTCTTGGTTCATGTTTGTTACACTGATAGATGCATAGCTCCTCCACTTTGGCAGGAAGCCCTACATAGATATTTTCAGCATCTGTTTTGCAGTATGTCTCTTTAAATGTTCACCTTTATTGCAAATTTTTTGCTAGAATATAATGATCTGCCAAAGTAAATATTTGGTTTGTTATAGTGCAGGTTCATTTTTTGATGTTTATATGGAAAACATTTTTTTAATCCCTTGGTATTTCATGAATGCTTGGGCATATGTTAGCTATCACTTATGGTGATGCACACCATGATAGCTGTGGTGTATTTCCATGTGGTTTACAACAGCTCTGGAAGCCAGAGAAATGTTTTAGCTGGATCCTGTGTGATTTGATCCTTGCTGGGGTGGTGTACTCTCTGGGCAGACACACTGGGCACCTTCCTGGGCTGCTGGTGGCCTTCTGTTTGCCATGCCATAGAGAACCATGGCTTTCACCACCCCACAGTGAGCCAGAGGAGGCAGCTGCTTTTTGTCTCCTTTTTAGTATGGCAGCCTGAGAGTTATGTCTAAATTCAGCCTTTTAATTAAGGTTTATTCAGGGCAAGGAGTGCATAATAGTGTGGCAGTTCCACTGATGCTCTGTGTGTTGCTTTTCATTGTTTTATGTGTTCTAAGAACATATGGAGTTGTTTTTCAGTAGTTACGATCAATATTCTGATTGTGACTAGAAGAATGTTAGCTCATATAATCTCAATAATGTTCCTCCTGCATCACAGGAGTACAGAATGTAAAACTAAGGAAGTCTTGGGGTTAGCTGGGTAGCATGTTTAACTGAGGATTGCTGGATTGAGACCATAACTTGGAAGCAGTGAATTGAAGAGGTAGTCTCAATATCTAGGTTGTTTCATACCACCTTTTCCTTCACAAAGGCCTGTGTTCATCAGTTTGGTTAAAAGTGCTGCTAGGAGGCAATGCACCAGTCATGATGAGAAGACTCTTGGGGTTTTTGTTTCTGGGCCTTCCAGTTCACACATGCAGGTGGGTGTTGTGTCCCTGCTCAGTTCTGTCCATGGGGATATTTCCTTTGCTGCATAGGATCAGATTGTAATGCTGGTTACAGACATTTACCCTGGGTTGAGGCAGGGCATGACCTTGGGCCCAACAGAATGACAAAACAGCCTTTATTTTGCTAGTGGAAACCTTCCTTTGGAACATTTTGCTGCAACTTGGTGCATTAGAAGGAAAAAAAATTTAAGGAAGATAGATTGTAGGTTCAGCTTTGCCAGTAAGCTTTCCATCCAGCAAAATGTTTGTACAGTATATATCTAATTTTAGCTATGAACGGTCCATCCGTTTTTCTCTGTTCATACTTTTCCTGGTTGATGCATTTTCTTAAAGTAGCACTAATTCAGGCCAGCAGACTGTGTTTAACTCTGAAAACTAGGGAGAGGTCTAGACAAAGATGAAACATCAGAATTTGTCACTCACAGGTTGGATACGTGGTCTCTGACATCTTTATCTCTGACATAATGGTCTCTGACATCTGTGTCTCTGACATAGTACACACTTTTTTAGTCTGAAGGTACAAACTCCAAAGAAGAGTAGCTCATGTAAAGTTTTGGCAAAGTTGATTGTGTATGATGCCTGCAGGGTGACTCTTTCAGCATTTTATGGAACCTTTTCCTTCTGTTCATCCACTGTCTGGTGGCCAGCACAGACACCTGCTTGTCAGTTGAAAGGCCTTTGTCTCAAGCTGGCCAGCTTTTAACTGAAGGCAACATGGTTATTTGCTTGGCTGTTTAAACCCATTTCTAGGCTATGGTCTTTTCCCTGCCTTTAAAATAGTCATTCACCACAGCAAGGCTTAGATCTTCTTCTTGCAGATCCATTTCAGCAAAGCACCTGCCCCATTGAGTCCCCGAGCTTGTGGTGTGTAAGTGTAGGCTAACTCCAAACTGCACATAGGATGGTCATTGCTTAAAGGTCAGATCTTCCAAGGCTGCCTGTAAATGTCTGGGACTTAGCAAAATTACGATTTCTTAGGGAGAGTTTCTTGCCATACAGCCTTGGTAGTTGTAGAATGGTAAATGGACCTGTTACTTTTCCAGGCCTGAGTGTGATAGTGTAATTCATGTGTAGGTGTGAAATGTGTTTGTGCAATGTTTCTGTGTGGTTTTACTGTGTGTTTTTAGGAGATTGGAGAGAGATGCTTTTGTGTGGCAAGGTGCCAAGAGCCATGACAGTTGTTTGAAGGTGCTGCTGGGCTTGGAATCTATTTCTGATCAAGAGATTAACAAGCAGAAACTGCCAGAAGTTCATTGAACATGCAGGTTTCAAACAAGTAACTCCTGCTGCAGAATTCTACAGTGGTGGTAGCACGGGGTAGCCAGTGTTTGCTGTGGTGGGAAGCTTAGGCTAAGGCTTCATAGGCAGGATGGACAGAGCAGAGGGGGAAGCTGATGCCGTCTCCTTGCTGGGCATTGTTCATGTTCACCTTCTCCAGTAGGCAGGAATAGAACTTTGCAAGTAGGAAGAGATGCAGGACAGCAGTCCTGGCCACTTGAGGTCATGGTCCACAATCTGTGGAAGATGTTTTCTCCTTGATTTGCCCTTTGGTGCTGTGGTTTTGGAACAAAGGCAGACTGACTGGGAACAAAATGATTAATTTTAGGGCTGGATTGAGTTCCCCTAGCTCAGTCACAGCAGGTCAAGTTAGTCAAGAGATTTGTGACTCCCCAGGGACATGGGCTCGCGTTTGTGCAGGGGATACGTCATAGATGAGGTACAGAGGACAGAAATGGACTTGTTGGTGTTTATTTTTAGAGTGGTTGATAGACCTGGAAGTTGTTGAATTTATACAAAGAAGCTCCATAAAAATAACTGGTACCAGATGTAGAAGCAATAAACGAATGCCATGTTAAGTCTTGAAACTGTGCTATGTAACCTAAGAAGTATTTTCACCTATTGGCAGCTTCCTCTTTATTATCTGCAGAACGAGAGTGATGGAATTTACTAGCTGTTAAACAATTTAATTCTTCATTTTTAAAAGGACTCATTAAATGTGTATCTCACTACACTTAGCCTGAGCTCTCCATACACAGTGGTTGCCAATGTTTGTTGCTGGCAGTCATGGGAATCTTTTGGTACCAGTGTGTCAGCAAGAATTAAACCCTAGGAAGCAGCCTGTCACCTGACTGCTGCCTTACTTTCTGGGTTTGATTGCATTTGGTTCAGATCTGAAAGAAAAAAATTGACACCAACAGACTGTCTGATCTATGTGCATAACATAACCCCCCAGTACAGTAAATATGGGGAATCACCAGTGTGTTTGGAGTGCTCTGCTTTTGGCTGTACTTGGACCCAATTTCACCATTTCAGCAAATGAGGTTTATTGCCTTCTAAAAAGCCTATTTCAAAACACAGTGTCCCAAGAGAGAAAAAACAAATTGTTTACACAAGCAAACTAACAGAGAAGAGCTAAACACCCACGCTTCTTTCTTCAGGAGTTCCCCTGCTAAGAGTTTCTATGAACTCATTAATCCAGTGAGTAAGGAGAAACTTTTTAGTTCTAATCAAATGGGTCTTGATTTGACTGCTGATGCTGCTGAGGAAGGAAGGTTTGGTTTTGATGTTATCCACCATTCAACTGGGGAATCAAAAAGAAGTTAGAGAAGGGAAGAGTGCTCATCCCAAAAGGAGGACCTTCATCCCTCCTAGTCTGGAAGGAGACAGCCTGGGAGAGGCTTTAGGCTGCTCTTCTCGCTGTTAGAGCCAGCTGGTGCTGTGGCATCAATTCCTCCCTCTTTATCTGTGGGCTGTATGTGTCCTGGCCTTTCAAGGGACTGGAGTAAAGAAGCAGATGGGGAATTACTAGGGTGTGATGATCTTGGTCCACCTTCTTAAAAACAAAAGTGATGGAAGAAGGGGAAGGGATGAGAAGGCTCCTCAGAGCTGCATAAAGTGACGGTGTTGTGGAACGTGCGTGGTGTCCACCTTATAGTGGAAGGTGTTCGTGCCCATGGCATGGGGGTTGGAACTAGATGGCCTTTAGGGCCCCTTCCAACCTAGACTGTTCTGTGATTCTATGAATATGAAATCCTGCCTGTCTGGGATCCTTATGCAGGTGGCTTGGGAAAAAGGGGTAGAAAAGGAGAGGAGCTTTAGTAGGAAGTAAAAAACAGTGAAAACTGAGAAGCAAGAGGATTGGATTGGTGGATGGAAACCTTACAGGGTTCAGGGAAGGAAGCTGGCAAAGCCATGACGTTTCATCCCCAGGGGTTCAGCTGCAAGAGTGAAGGCAAGCTGGGTGTAGGGGCTGTGGCAGGGGAATCTGGGGCTGCTCAGGATCAGCAGAATAAGACGATGGTGCTAGAGATGGGAAAAGGAAGAGGGTTGGGAAAGCAGCAGTAACCTTTGCACTGCTGATGGATTTACAAGTCAGCTGTTGACAGAAGGTGATGGGGTTATCAGAGGGAAGAGTTGCAGGGAGAAGTCTGAGGGAACAATTGTCCTTGGAAGGAGGATTAAGAAGAGCCCCATGAGGACAGGAAGGGTGACCTGTGCTTACGTGACTTCGAAGTTACACAGGTTGGGACCTGAGCCAGGAAGTTTGGTTGAGGCTGACATTGCCAGTCCCATGGTGCATGTAAAGAAAACAGGAAGAGGAGTGGAATTAACTTGAGACAGATATTTCAACAGCCATCAGTTTTGAATTTCCTGGGTTTCATTGCTGTGTGTCATAACCTTGTTTTTACTAGTTAATATTTTTTTCCATAAAGAAATAGGATAGAAGGAGAAACATTTAAGACTGTTTATCAGTCATATGTTGTGATTGACTTTTCTCTTTTGTTTGATGAACATATATTTGGAAATGAAGTTGTAAATTCTAAATATTGGAATATTTGGAACTCCCTTGTCCCTCAAAAAGAAAACATCTCCGAGGTGAATCCCTCCACCTCTCCAGTCCCACAGACAGACAATAGTTCAGTAGTTGTATGAAAAAAAAACCAGAAAACTTAGTATTTCAGAGCATGGTTGGTCAAAGTTGTGCATGGATTTTATAGAACAGTCACTCTTTATAACCAGTCTTAGAGATCTGATCATTATGAGGCATATACAAGAATCTGAAATTATTTTGAGAATTTTAAATGACCTCCTGATTTTTCCAGCTAGGTCAGGTAGAGGCAATACCATGCATTGTGCTATCTACAGGCTTGGTTCTGAACAACTGTTCTATTGCCCTGTTCGTGCCTCTGCCCCCAACCAGATCCTCTACCAGGCAAGAAATAGAGTGTGCAAATAAAGTTTTTCTCTCCAGGATTTGATTTGTGGTTTTGTTTTGGTTTTTAACCTCCTAGTAACACAAAATAAAGTGCAGGCATTTTGTGCAGGCATTCCATCTCCTCTGATGTGCATATGGCACAGCTGACAGGACAGTGAGAATGTGTGCTTTGGGTGTATCCTGCTTGCTGTGTTGGCACACTTGTGCAGCGGTGAGCTGGCACACATTCATGGCTCAGTCTGCTTTTTCCAGTCTGTTACAGGAACAAATGACACATTCTGAGCCTAGTGGTGGCTTTCCCTCTCTGTAACACAGGTTAGCAGTGCTGTGCTGTGGTGGTGCAGAAGGTGGCACGTCTCTAGTGGGGCTAACCCAGTTCCCAAGGCTGTCTCCGTGCAAGCTTTCTACAGTGAGCAGCTTATCTGTTCATTGCCAGTGGATCTGAGCTAGGTTAGGACAGTGAAAGCTCTGCTGTAGGCAGAAGTGTTGTTACATGGTTCATCCTTGTGTGGAGAGCAGATGACCTTGGTTTAACTAATGCAAGATTTTCTTGGAGTCTCTTCTGTGCATAAACCAAAACAAACAGGTCAAAACATAAGCACTGTTCTTTTGAAGTTTTTCTAGTGAAAATATTTTCTTTTGCTCATTGAGAAATAAATCTTCTCCTTGGTACTCAGCCTCATGGTTTGCTGTGTTTGTGCACCCTCAAGGCTGTTGAACCACATTGGAAGTGTGCTACAAAAAGTGCTTTTTAAAGAAATCTACAGCATTCTTCAAAAATTAGTAGTGAGTGCTTAGTGAAAAAAGAAGCAAACTGTCCATCATGTCTGATGTCCAGCTGTTTAAAATAAACAGTGCAACCACAAAAACTCACATGTGATCTTCCTCATACAGCCTGCTGGATTGCATTAACCTCTTGGTCAGAAAGCACTAGTGCAAATATAACTAACGACAAGCAAATAAAATTGTTATTGAACAGAAAACAAACCCACGCCTGCAGCTGGAGTGCCCTCAGGTTAGTCACTTGGTGTTGTTCAGGATGTGGGATGCTTTGCATTCTTAAACAGGCAGCTTGAAAATGGATCCTTTCGGGAATTACACTGGCTTCACACTAGGTGACTTACAACACTTGGTGTACTTGCTTTAGGGGGCGAAAAATCAGGTTTCATCGCTGCAGTTTTTCCTCATTTGTTTAAACTTGGATAAATATTTGCATATCACTTACTAGGTGAGCTGCCCAGGGTATTTTTAAACATTTTCCAGTGGTAGATAAATAATAGTTGTGGTTTGTTTAGTTGGGTTGTCCCTGTAAAAAACATATATCCAAATTTTTATTCCTCCTGTTGATACGTAGTTCCAACAGCACATTAATTTGTTTGCTTCAAGTTTAGATGTTTTTTCACACAGTTTTTTGGGCTCGGTTGTATGTCATTTGCTAATAAATACAAAGTTTAAAGTCCGATTTATTAATTATTTAAACTGATATTATGCTTTGTAATTATTATATTATTTAAGCTTTATATTATATCATTTAAGATGATATTATGCTTTTTGACTTAGTGCTTCCTTTTGGGTTATGTAAATGTAGCAATTCCTTTGTGATGAAACGTAAAAATGGATTTTGGAGCAGTGGAAGTCTCCCCCCCACCCCGTGTGAAACGGAGTAAGAAAAATTCACACTTTTCCTCTGATAGTATTGCAAAAGAAGCAAACAAAACAAACCAAAACCCCACCAAAAATAATACCCAACCTCTCCAGCACACACTTCCCCATTCCTTCCCCTTCCCACTTTGTGACATGTTTGCAAAAAACAGAGGTTAGAAGGGGCTTGCAGAATTCAGCTGGTCCAGCCCTCCCTGCAGCCTGATCAGGAGCTTGGGACCTTGTCCCACTCCTCTGGTCACACCCTTCTTTCCTGTGCACGTGTCCTGGTGACACTGAGGGGTTCCTGTGAGTCACCCCTATTTCCAGTGTTTGGAATTGTCACTTCTGAGTGGTTCACTCAATGAGGAAACCCTCTGACGTAGGGCAGTGCCGTTCTCAGTTTTCATGGGGAACAAAAACTAATTACACATCTAAGTTCTCACCAAATGTGAGTCCCATTTCTTAAATCACAAGAGTGCATTAACTCTGGTACTTCTGGATAGATCAGAGAGGGCACATATGCTTCCTGAAATCCCAAAACATCTTTCTGTTTTAAATACAACGGCACACTGTTTAGGTTTGTCTCCTTAGTGCTTGTGTACATAGTGTTTGATATAAATCCTGAGTTTTTGTGGTCCACAGAATTTCCTATTTCATGTAATATGCTGAAAGTGTGAATAAAGCAGAAAGGGTGATATTATTCCTAACTAATGCTAAGGGCTAAACTGAGAAGTGTCCCGTGTCCCTTGTGATTACATCTTAACAGTTTTGATTAAGGAATTCAAATATGAGCCTTTACCATGGACTCAGCTGAAATAAAGTACTCTGTATTTAACTTCGTGTACTCAGCTCAGAGGAAGAGCAGCATGTGTACTGGAAATGAGCAGCTTCTGTCACTGGGAGCTATCCAAAAAACAAGGTGCCAAGTGTGGTGCACTTCTGATGATCTGATTCCTTAGTTAATAGCTAAACCATTAGATTAGTGGCATTTACATATTATCTTTTTAACGTGTCACACAAGGATGAGCATAAGGTCAACACCAGAATAAAGAGAAGGGTATTGATTCCCTGGTTAATCATTGCCCTGATGCCTTGGCCTGTGCTGAAGCTGAGGTGCACAGCCCAAGCTTTTAATTGGAGTTTGGAATAACAGCCTGAGGGACTCCTGATCTTACAGATTCTTCTTGCACACCATGTAATGCCCTGTGCTGAACTCATTCCAGTAATTACAGCCATCAATGGAAATCTTTCTGTTGATTCTATGAAATGCAGGATGTAGTTTCTTTGGCATTGGCTGCCTCCTGAACAGCAGTTTACTTTGCAAAATATTTCATAGGGAATAATGAAACCATTACTTGCTATTATAAGGAGTTATTTTCTTACAAAGAGATACCTGTTAAGCATATTGGTGATGCAACAAACACAACTAGAAAATGCTATTGCATTAGAATTAAAAGAAGATATCTTTGTCATTGTTTGTGGTATACAAACTACTTCACATTTCCTTTTTTTTTTTTTATTAGTGATAAAGAGCCTAAAAGATATTTAGGGCTTAAAAAAATCACAGCTTTTGCAGTTCTTTAAAGATCACTTTTCTGTCTTGCAGTCCATGTCTCATATTTACTTTTTAGGTCAAACAACTTTTAGATCTATCTGCCATTATTTCCCACTTGTGTTCATGTCTCATATTTACTTTTTAGGTCAAACAACTTTTAGATCTGTCTGCCATGATTTCCCATTTGTGTGTTGCTTTGGGTGAACAAATGCAATCCTTTTCAATGAATTACGTGAAGAAGAGTTTATCAAAAGAATTTCTGTTCCCCTAGCTCTGAAAAAGAATTGCTCTTACTGGAAACCAGCTGAAGCTTTTCTGGAAGCACTGAGCAAAATGAGCACAAGCTTTGGATGTATGTGATACTCAGCCACAAGGAAGAAATGTTTTAAGGTGGGACAAGGGGGAGTAGCTTCAAACTGACAGAGACTAAGTTTAGCTTAGATTGGATATTAGGAAGAAATTCTTCCCTGTGAGGCCCCTGGCACAGGGTGCCCAGAGAAGCTGTGGCTGCCTTATCCCTGGAAGGGTCCAAGGCCAGGTTGGACAGGGCTTGGAGCAGCCTGGGATAGTGGAAGGTGTCCCTGCCCACAGCAGGGGGTTGGAACAAGACCCTTTTAGATCTCCAACCCAAGCCATTCTGCAATTCCGTGATCTTGGAAATATGGGAGTAGGTAGAAGTGTTCAGGCTCTCTGAACCATCAGAAGTCACGTCTCTTCTTCTCCCTTGCTGCATGGAGCATTGTCACCCCTGGCAGTGGAGCAAACAGAGCTTTGTTTTGATGCCTGCCTCTGTTGGGCCAGAAGGTAAGAGCTAGGAGTTGAGCACTGAAACCCTCATCCTGCTCTGGCTTTCAGGGTACAGGGGGAAGATGCTTTTCCCAGGTGCCTAAAATAAGCCATGGTCAAGGCCAGCAAGTGGTTGTCTTGTGCATGTTCATCTAGATGTAGGTGCTGAACCCCATCTCCCTTTGCATTAAAGTGTCACTATGAATACTGGAGTTTCTCTAGACTGTGAAGCAATTCAAGCAATTACTTTTTCTTGCTTCTCCCAGGAAGTGCAGCTCTATGTTAAACTTTTTAAAGATGTTTGAAAACACTTGTGAATGTTATTCTTTTTATTATTCGGTGGTTTTGGCAGGAATAGTAAGTGGAAATTACAGAAACACTGCAAGAAACATTAGTTTTTGATTAGTTTTTGTGAGGTATGTAGGCCGGGGAATTTGGGAAGAATAGAAACCTTCTGAAAGGTTATCCAAATCAAAGTCAATCTCTTCCTAAATTTATTTCTCTGACATTTCCAGAGGCAAAACAAGACATGAATGTATCAACAAACAATCATTGTCTTATAAGAGACTTGGTAGTATCCTCCATGACTAAATGCTGTGCCAGAGGAAATGACTTGGGGTTTTATTCCTTTTCAGTAATGTGGAAAGTATGCCATGGGAGCAAGCAGGAAGAGGTTGTTTAGTGGAAGAGAGGAAGAAGAAACTTGGGAAGGGGTGCAGAGGGACAGTGCTAGCAGCAAACAGAACTCTCCTGGTGGGGTGCTGTGCTTTTGCACCGTGCTCTGCTCATACAAAGCTCTTGTAGGAAGCTTTTTGTGAGGATTGGCTTTTCTGAGGCATTCAATGTTTGCATAACTGTGTGCTTCTGCTGGAAAGAGTGATGCCATGTCTGCTCTTGTTGATGGGAGCAGAGCCAGGATGATTCTTGTGCCCTTCAGATGGGATTTTCAGATGCTTTCATTTCTGAATTTATGGCTTCTTAGATAAAAGAAGTGGGTAGAGAGCTGTGAGTGAGACAGTGGATCTGCCCAAAATCTGATGGGACTTAAAGCCTCTCCTGAGAATGCTGTTCTAAAACAAGTTCAAAGTAATAACTCCTCTTTATCCTTTACTCTCATAAAAGGCTGCCAGCACATAGGATCTGGAATCAAGGGAAAAAAATAAGCCTGCTGGCAAAAGATTGGTTGAGGCAGGAGTGATGACTGGCTGAAACCAGATGTAGAAAGATCAGTGGATAAGTCTGGCCATGATGTTCCCACTTTATGCCGTGTAATTATGCCATGATTGATGCACAGACTGCATCACAGCCCCTAAAAATCGGTCTGTCCAGGTGGGTTTCTTGTCACAGCCCCTGAAGATCAGTCTGTGCTGGTGACAGCTTCTTAAGCACTGGCTGGTACTTGATGGCTCACTGCCTAGTGATGTGGAGTGTCATTGGAGAGCTGGCTGTGGTTTTAGAGCACTGTTGTGCTAAGCCAGATGGGCAGCATTGATACAGTTTACCTGGGACCCGCCTCACTGCCTTTGAAAAGTTGCATATTTATGTTTCCTTTGCAGTTTATGAAGACAGCACTGTTTCCTGAAAAGGATTGCAAACAGTTGCTCATGGCCCTTCTGCCTACATGGAGGGAATGTTTATCTTTGTAAGATCTTTTTTACATGGAGGGCAGAAATACTGAGTGAAGCACTCACTGACATCATACTGGTGGCTTTCTTCGGGGGGCAGCTCACACAAACACATTATGTTTAGGTAACAAAAAGAAAAGTATAAAGAGTGCTTGAAGGAAAAGGAGGGTGAGGGAATTTTTGTTATTTGCAAGGTTTTAAAAACTCTTTAAATAAAATGGCAAAATACAAAAAAATCCACCAGTGTGTAAAGAGTGACTTGCCATTTTTGCTGTATGTCTTACTTGTTTTCTACAAGTAATGTGCCCTTGCATTACTTGAATTAAAAAAAAAAAAAAAAGACTGTAAACCCTTTCTGCAGCCGGAAGAATGATGGAAATTAGGATTTCTTTTTACATAATCCCCTCACATTTTGCTTGTGGATACAGCTGTGTTAACACAATGCAACATTTGAGTTGAGAGATCTGCCAGATCCTGGCACCAGTGATAGTTTGCAGACTGAAGGTCTTATTTGATAGATTTTCAAAGTGATACTGTGCTCAGTTGTATCTATGTTCCTGGAAGGAGGCTTGCAGTCAGCTTCTCAGAGGAAATACTTTCAAAAGGAAAAGTTTAATTTTGCCAAGATTCAGATAAGGTCAGAGTAATTGGACAAACCAGGGCTTTGTAGGTTAGAGATGAACACAGCCTGCTCCCTGGGACTGGCAAATGCACTGGGAGAACAGGGAAATGAACTGCATGAGGATGATTACATTTGCTGAAAATCTGAAGTACTGTGTATATCTCTTGGCATATTGTCAAGTGTAGAGTTGCATTTGAGCAGGGTGGGTTTTTTTTACTTTTTTAAATTAAGTAAAATGTATTTATCCTCCCCATTTCTGGATTCTACTTTAACTCACTAAAAAAAGGGTTCACCAAATTAATTTTAGTTGTTTTAATACTATGTATTTATAAATTGCTGTAAAAATTGATTGTAATATGATGCTAATTCACCATAGGTTTTACAAGTACATCTGTAGCACCTTCTCCCTAGCTTCCATGCTTTTCTGTTATGGGGCAATAGGGATTGTACTCCAGCTGTACCCTGCTGCTGGCCAAGGGAATGCTCTGACAGGTAGCCACCAGCATTGGCCTCTGACATCAGTGACCTTTGCCAGCTTATACTTAAGGTCTGGAGTGATTTTTTTCTCCTGTGTTTTCTTGGCTGCAGAACAGTGAAACCATTTCTTCATTTGCCTGAGGTAGTTTCTGTGAGAGTCTGTGCTCAGTGATTGCACAGCCTTTGCAGGCAGAGAATGAAAGAGGGCAGACTGGGTTTCTTCAGTGGGGTAACTCACATTTAAAATACAGGGAAAAAACCAAAAGGTGATAATTTTGTGGGTCAGCCAGCAAAAGGAAAGCTGCAGATCTCTTCCTTCAGTGGTGGAATACATGGAGTCTCTTCCTGCTGTCTTTTTGTCTTGTTAGGTTGGCCAAAAGATCAAAAATCCTAGTTAGGAACCAAGGAACAGGAAGCTAGTGCAGTTGGATAGCCTTGATTCCTTAGGAAAGAGAAGAGATAGGATTGTGGGCAGGGACTTTGTACAGATTGCTGTGGCTGAGCTCGGGGGAGGCAGAGACAGACTGTTTTGTCTTTGGGCTAAAGAAAATGGGATGTTTTGCTTTGTAAAAGCAGGATTGGAAGGAGATGATTAAAGGGAAGGATCCTGAAAAGTCCAGTGAGGTGGTCTTGTCACAGACATCTTTTAGGAAAATTCCTTTCCTTAGGATTTTTCCTCCCAAGAAGCTGAGAGGCCTCAGGAACAAAATGTAAACATGGATTTTCTGCTGTGTGGAATGCAACAGGTGCATCTGTGATTGGCCCATGTTGGTTGTTTCTAATTAATGGCTAATCACGAGCCACAAGCCTTTGTTATCATTCTTTCTTTTTCTATTCTTAGCTGGCCTTCTGATGAAATCCTTTCTTCTATTCTTTTAGTACAGTTTTAATGTAATACATATCATAAAATAATAAATCACCCTTCTGAAACATAAAGTCAAATCCTCATCTCTTCCCTCATCCTAAGACCCCTGTGAACACGGCCACAGTGGTCTAATATAGTTAAATATAAGAACATACCAAAAAATCCAAGTAAAATTGCAGTAGAGGGAGTAAAGTAGGAGCTTTTTTGATGAGGAGTCAGAAGTCAGATTGCATACAGGCATGTGAAAGGTGCTCTGGCATTCCTGTGTGAACGAAAACCAGCAGGAGGAGGGAATGGAAGAAAGACAAAAAGGCACCTGATTTTTTGAAACATACAGCTTGCATGGGCATGAGCATCATGCAGTAGCATTGCACTTGAGGGAGGTTTGCCAAGCAGACAGATCATGCCTTCTCCCTGCCCTGTCTCACTGGTCACACACAGGAGCAGCTCTGTCCTGGATGTGGGGAGCTGCAGGAAGGAAGTGCTCTGGGTAGGGAATGTCTGGGAGAGCTGGGACAAAGCCCTGGGACACAGAGGAGGCTTTTCCCTCCAGATGGCCAGGCAAAAAGCCACATGAATTACACAGTGAGCTGGCTCCTGCAGCCTGGTGACATTTCCAGGTGGGTTTCTGGGCAGGCAGCACCTGGGCAGTGTCTGGCTGAATCTGTCTGGGCTCTCTGCCTCGGTGCCTGGAGCACAGGAGGTGGAGAAAAGGCTTCTCTCCAGTAGGTGCAGGAGATGACAAGCTTTGCTGGCTTGCTCCACCTAGCTTCTCAGTCAGAGGATGGAGATTTTTTGTTTCTGACAGCCTCATACTGTCCAAATTCATCAAGGACCACTTCAGAGCAGCGGTTTCCCAGCCTGTCTTGGATCTGAGTAAGCATCAGATGTGCACAGCTATGTAGAGAAATGAAGCCTCCTGACAGTAGGTTTGTTTTTCTGCAGTTTTTTTCTGCATTATATGGAAATAATATGGTTTTGGGGTTTGCACCCCAAAATATGGTTTTGGGGTTTTGGGGTGTTGCACCCAGCCTGGCTGTCCATTTTACCAACAAGCCCTAGTATCTTGTGTTATTGAAAAAGAAGTATCTGCACCAAAAAAACCCTTCCCATCAAACACAAAGAAGCCCAGCAGTGTTTCTCATTGTGCTGATTTTAGTCTGAAATACTAAAACCCACTCAAACATGAAGTATTATTTAGGTTACCCTAAATTAGTTTGAAATTACATTGTAACCATGAAAAGTGGTGGGGATTGATTCACTGGCTGTGTGGAGCTGAGAAGAGCCCAGCTGAGGCTCAGGGTTAAGGTCCTACAGATAGCAGTAATGTTGCATAAATAGTGACAGTAATAGAAGTTATGAAGAAGTTTAGAGCTCCAGAACCTCTTACAAGTGAAATAAGCAGTGGTTTTGTTTGAGGCTTTCTTCTGACTGGAGTCATACCACTCTTTGAAGTACAAAAACTGTGTGTGTGTGTTTTCCTTCCTCTCTACATTTGAGTGGAGAATGTAAAAATACCAGCATGGTCTTGTTTTGGTAATAGGATTGCATGCAGACATCCTTGTGGTTAAATTGAAA
Source organism: Agelaius phoeniceus (assembly GCF_051311805.1). Taxonomy (NCBI): domain Eukaryota; kingdom Metazoa; phylum Chordata; class Aves; order Passeriformes; family Icteridae; genus Agelaius; species Agelaius phoeniceus. Next base: position 111,145,272 of record NC_135267.1, on the reverse strand, counting down.
AAAAAAAAAATAAAACCCATGAGATTTCTTGTGAAGGAGTTGTTGTTGGCAAATGGAGTGATTAATGACTGAGACTAGAGATGTACAGACAACAGCAGGATCTTGCTCATAACCTTCTAATGTAACTCCTTAACACTCTCAGGTGAAAATTTTCTTTCCAGAATTGATCTAAAGAAGATTTTTTTAAAAAATAGAGTTTCTTATGCTCCCCAGAGGGGAACAGCTGCTCTGTCCCCTTGTGTATGTGGCAAAGGAGGAGACAGAGCTTAACTCATTTAATAGCACCTGCAAAATCACCCACTGAACATCATTTCTTATGGGACTAGTGCATTCAAGTTATTTAAGCACACTTCTAGGTAAAGAAACACAGTTCACAGTTCTTTAGAGGTTCACCAGGCATGTATCCTTTAAATATACTGATTTAGGAAGAAAGTTGGAATTTTTTATTTTTAATTTTTTTTCTCAGCACTATTTTTTTGTCTTCTCCTGCTCATCCCCTTGTGTTTGGTTTTCACAACAGTGCAGAATTCAAGATCTTACTTTCAGCCTTCAAAGTCTACAAACCCTGCCTGGAAAACTGGCATGTTGCTGAGCTTCCTGCCATGACTGCTTTTTAACCAGAATGCAAGTGGAAAAATGTAACCTATTCTAGTGCTCTTGTGGTAGGACCTCTGGAAACAAGGCAAACTATTTAAAGCCTCCTGCTACATATTAAAATTAAAATGTTTCTTTTCTCCTGCTTGTACCTCTCTGTTTTCTCAAGTACTTTTTTGCTTGTCAGTGTTTTTTATTTAACCCTTCTGCCTTGGTCTTCCTCCCCTGTGTCAATTCTTTCTCATTGGGCATTAGAGGGAAGCTGAAGCATGCATGTGTTTGGTGTGGGGTATGTGTCTAATTTGGGGTTTTACCTGTCAGCATTCTCTGTCCCAATTGCTTTGTTCTGCTCCACCTCCCTCTGCAGCCACACCACTAAACTTGGTTTGCACTGCTGCTGACAGCCTTTTATTTTAATTTCTGCTTGTATCAAATCAAAAGCTGTGTCTCTACTCTGTAATGTTTTGCACTTCCCTTTTGGTAGGTGAAACTTCCAACATGACTCCCTGCTATGTGGTTGGAAAACATGTGTGCAAGGAGAAGAGTTAGGCTGTTTAAATACAGTCACAGCTCACCTGTAAAAATCCTAGGATGACTTCTTAGCCATGGAAATGAATCCTGCTTGGTTCAGAAGCTCATTCACAAATTACTGGTGTGAATTGGTTGTGACTTTAGAGGAACTCTGCTACTCTACTTTCAGATGGAGATCCCCCTCTTGATATTCCCCACTGATGGATGCATTAGTGGATTGTCCTGGCTGTTGAACTGTTCCTTCAGTTTACCTGATGATAGAAAATGCTGCTTCTTCCTAAATTCATCTTCAGTTCCTGACTTGAATATGACTCAGTTGCATTTTAGAAATCTGAAGCAGCATTTTTGGGGGGATGTTTGGGCTTTTTGTTGTTGTTGTTTGTTGGATTTTACTTTAATGGTAGAGTGTTTTCTCCCTTGTGAGTGATTTTAAACTGGTTTTTTTCCCCTCCTGATAAGTCCTGCTAATACTGTAATATTTGAGAGTGGATTGTAATGACATCTAACATTTTGTTCTGTTTGTACTGCAGACTGAGGTCAAGTAAACAAAGAAAGCAATCATTATGTTTTAGCATTCTTTTTTAATGAGCACATTAAAATCTAGTCACAGCTACAGGATCAGCTGTGAAAAGAAGGGAGAGATACAGAGCTCTGAGTAGCACTGTATTTTGGAAGCAGTTTATGGAAAAATAATGGATTGAAGGGATATGGAAGGACTCTGGTAGGAAATAAATGGCATGATGTTGTTGACAGAGAGGGTTTGGCAGGAGGCTGGTTGTGACTGTTTCTGTGGCTTAGAATTGCAGAGGAATTTCCTACAGACTGGACTAACCATTACAAAAATGTGTCTGCTTTTAGGAGATCAAGGCATACAGTGGAGTCTTCTCAGGGAAGATGTCGTCTTTGACAATGAGAAGCCGTTGTGTGGACAAAAGAGGAAGTTTCTTTAAGGTAAATGGGATACTTACACAGAGCATAAAATACTTGGGTTTATGTGAAATGAGCACAGCAGAATGTGCAGTACTCTCTGTGGTACATAGTAAGCCTTTTCTGTAAAATACTTCTTGAGCATTTCTTTTTACAGGCAGATTTTTGGCTAAGATCACCCCCCAGTTATTTCACATGTATATTTTTTCTGTACATGGAGTAGAATATTTGGTGTAAAATAGGTCATGGCTTTTTTGCTGCTAATGCTGAGAACATAAGCTTTATTATGCACAGGCATAAAATTATTGGAGCCTTCATAAACTAGATTTGTGTCACCTAAAGTTGTGGTACAGGTTTATGATTTCCATTACTGGATTGAAAATTGGTTTAATTTCTTTGCCTATTTTGAGAACAACTGTGGCATCCCAAAAAGCCAGGCTGCAGTAGGAGTTACCAGTGCAGTTTTCTAAAGATGACTGAATCCTGTTAACTGTGTGCCAGGGTCACAGTGGCTGCCTTGCTGGGCAGGGTTTTGCTTTAGGGAGCCATCAAAATTTACAGGTGCTTTTGAGCACTGAATTCAATGATCACATCCCTTAGAATATTCATCACTTGCTGTAGCTTCTTCCAGTGAAAGATGCTGATGCTGCCATCTTTGGCATTCCTTCTCTTCCTCTGGGGCAGAAGTTTCCCTTGGGGAAATCTTTAGGAAATGAACAGTCAGCACTGCAGTGACATTGTGTTTTCCTTCTGTCTTGCCCAGCAGTTACCAGGGTCATCCAGTGGCAGGAACCACCTCTCAGTTCTGCAACACACTTCAGCTACCTCTCATAACACAGGAGTACAAACATCAGCCTTGTTGATAGCACTCCACAGCCAAAGAGGGAGAGTAGCCCTATTTTCAAATCACAGCAAGGAACTGTCTCAGTTCCAAGAAATATCTCTAGGTTGTCTCTTGCATGTATGCTGAAGGACTCCTGATGTCATTCTTATGTAGAAAATAGATGCTGGAACAGGTGTTCTGTTCATGATGATGGGGTTGCAGTTACTCTAAATGATTAGAAATGCAGTCTGCAGTCTGCCTGGGCAATTTCAAGAAACATTGTCAATTAGAAAACTAAGGTCCTGCATTTTTTTAAAGACATGCTGGCAGGGAAGAGATGCCTCCAAGCTCCTTTTCCAGCCCTTGGAAGTTGTACTGTTGGACCATGGTTCTGAGCATAGAGTGTGGGATTGGAAGCTGCAGGCAGTCAGTGTGCCCAGCCATTTCTTTTCTGTGTGCAGTGCACCTGGTAGCTTGTGTGTGTGTACAGTGAAATTACCATTTATTTCCTCCTTCTGCCATGTGAGCAGAATTGTGACAACAGCTACATTTGTTTGCTACAGCTGAGCCGGTGAGCAAGCAAAACACTTGGCACAACAGATTTTTTGAGTTTGCATTATTTTAATTTGCTTTGTCTGACTGTGTTTAGGAGACCTAGTAATCAAGATATGGCCTTTTATCCCTGCTGATCTGTTCTTCAGTGTGCTCTCCCACATGGGCAGACTGTCCCCTGTCCTTGCACATGGCTCTCACGTTGTGCTTGTTAATTTGCAGTTGCCTAAGAAACCTTTACCACGGTGGTATGCAGATTCTCAGGGCACTTAAATCTTCTTAAGGGAGTATCTTACCATTCTCAGCAACATTTGCCAGAAAAATTGCTGACAAATACCAGTTGGGAAATTCCAACTTTATCTTTTCTGGTTTTTTAGAAGTTGTAGCAATGAGAACTACTTACCATCTCTTTTTTTTTTTCACAGCCATTGTTTTCACTGTTTTGTCCCCATTTTAGACAGAGAAGAAGTCCCCATTTTTGACAGCATTGTCCCCATTTTAGACAGAGCAGAAGTCTGTAGTTTTAGAGGCTAAATTCTGTGGACTCTACACCTTCTGATTGGTGAATGCTCAGAGCCAACAAGTAGTAAGAATGAGGCAATGATGGGGTTAGTCTTGGATAATTCTGGGACTGAATAGCTTGCCAGTGGTTACAGAGAGAGTCTGTGATAAGGCAAGGGGCTGAATATATGTCTCTGACAAATGTCCTCTTTACTGAATTATCCTCCTTCTCATCAAAATGTTCCAGTGTTTACTGAACTGGCATCAGAGGTTTTACATCAGTAAAGCTTTTCTGTTTTACAGCAGTAAGGCTTTTCTGTTTTACACCAGTAAGGCTTTTCTGTTCCAAAATCAAGCATCAGGTAAAACTTTGTTTCTGATGAATAAGATACCGAGCAAGGTCAGTGGCCCTGAGAATTCATAGCTCCCCAGAATCTGCAGACGTGTATCAAAATATTGGATTGCATTCAGAGGCTTGCACAAGTTCAGCAGCAGCGTTCTCAGATGGGCTCGTCTCTGGCACTTGGCCACCTCATCACACAGGGCCCTCTGTGAGGGCTGCTATGTTCTGCTTATCAAAACAGGAAGGAAAAGATGTGATGCCAAAGAGGATGCAGGTCTCCAGAAAGGATGAAAAATGAGATGCTGGCAGGAAGGGGGAGTGGTAAGTGCTGAGGCTCATTTGTCCAGTCTGATTCTAATCTTGCTGTCTTCAACCCGTGTCCCTTTGCCAGATTAGGAGCACCCATCTTACCTTTTCCTCTTGAGTTCTTATAAATCTCAGGGCTTGGAAACATTCTGCAGTGGTCGTCTTGGCTGACTCTTTTAGTGCCTTCTCAGGATGATGGCAGTTTCATTAATTCTCTGTATGAGCTTATTTACATTTCAGCACAAAGAGCAGGAATTCATTTGTCACGCAGTTTTTTCTAAAAACGTCTGGGAACAGACATCAAATCAAAGCCATCAATCTTCTTCTTGAGAACAGGAAACTCTTCCAGTCCAGTGAGTAATAAGAGCTGTAGTTATGCTGGGTTTCTGGGAGAGGCACTGTCTATATCTGGTCCTGGGCATGTGCTTTCTTTCCCTGATGCACGGCAGTGATGTGCGTGTCAGTAGAGCAGTTTCACAAATGTGATTGGAGCCCCTTGGGAGTGAGTTGCTTCTGGTGAACACACATTTTTGCTGCTTGTAAAACATCCTGGATGATGCAAAGCACAGTAGGTGTTGTGTTACGGTGAGAGAATGCTGGGGTGCTGAGGTGCCATGTTTGTGGGCTGTATGTAGGAGTTTCACTGTCGCCCTTGCCAGCTCCCAGAAGCTGAGCTCAGTCTTGTTGAGCTCTGAATCAATTGACAATAAGCAGAGCGTGGTGCTTTATGAAAGGAAATGCTGTGGTTTAAGATGTTTGCATTTCGTCATTTCGTTCATGGATGTTAGGAATGTAAACAGTTAGTACATGGGTATTTGGCAGTCTGATGTTTAGGATAGATTTGGTTAGGCAGTACTGTACTGGGCTGCTGGGTGAATTCGTGTTGCCTGAGTCATAATTATTATTTGGGTTTACAGTGGTTATACTGTAGTGTCTTCTGAATTTACAGAACAGTGCTTTATCAGAAATAAATTCCAAAGGAAAAATCACTGCTCACAAAAATAGCTATTTTATCATGTTATATAAGATCTCATTTTAATTTTGTTTTTTATGAAATACTGATTAATTAACCACCTGAGAAGATATCATATTTCCAAATGCATTTTTCAGGTAAACCTCCTCTTTCTATAGCATAGCAGGGTAATATCTATTTCACAGACCTAAACAGTTCCCAACAGATTTCTTCTGATTACTATTTAAGTCTTTGGGCTCATTTATGCTGTTTTACACTAACAGAGGCCTCTGACAAATACATACATCCACTTCTTCTGCATCTTCCTTTGGAAGTTGCCTCTTACTGTGTTGATTTCAAGTCTGTTGAAACAAAGGGATGAGTTTTCCCATTATTTCCAGCCAAAGAAGTACCATACTTGTTGCAAATAGAGAGGTGTCTTTGAAGAATTCTGATATTCTTAGCCTTGCACTAAAAAGGCAGAGCCTTCTGCTGCTGCTTGTTTCCTCAGGGCTGGAGCTAATAATAGTACATAGCCAGGATCCTTCCTGTGTTTTGTAGAAACATGCTATTAACAGCTCACCTTGTATGATGCTGGTCACCTGTGCATCACGTGTCCTCTGCAACCACCAGAAGCTTCATTGATCCTAAATACTGGGAAATGCTGTCATAAAGTCATGACTACACCTTTTTTGTAGAAAAATGCTGTTGTAACAGGATGGGTCAGTTAATTGCAAGGATACACAAATGATGTGACTCCATAAGATTTTCTTGAATCAAGGGAAGAGCAACTTTTTTTGTCATTAAAGAGAATTTAAGGAAAATTAGTTGGAAATTGCAGAAGATATTGGTGCTTTATTCTAGAAAAAAATGAGGGGTTTCTTCCTAGAGGTCATTGCTTTGGTTCAAGTGGAGTACATGGTGGTTGGTGATTAGTCTTGGTTGGGTTGTGGTGTGCTCCATCCTGGGGTACTTCACAGGTCAGTTTGGGGTTTGATGCCACACTTTGACCTGATTTCCTTGTCCAGAGTGTATTGACTTTTCAGAGACTGAGGCTCATTTGTCATGGAGGCTATGTAGCATACCCAAGAAATTTAGCCTGTAGAATAGAATGTGAGCATAAGGCTGCTTGAAATGTGCCATTTTGTTGAAGTCTTCTTTAGGGAAAGAAGCAAAGTTGCTAAACATGGAAGAATTCCTCTCAGGAATAATTTCTCTTCAGAGTTCTCTTCAAGGCAGGCATACAAATTCAAAAGCATTAAGATTACTTCACTGTTAGCACAGTTTGGATGAGAGTTCTTTGCTGTAGCTCCCTGAGATTTTGTTTTCTGGGAGGGAGATGGGTTTTGTCACAGCTCAGGTCAAAGCCCACTAACAGAGTTAACTCAGTTGCCAGCCAGGTAGTGACACAGCAAAGCAGGCATGGAGGAAGTGGCTGAAAATACATGTGGAGAGCTCATACATTGTATGCTTTGCAGGGAGGGGTGCTGAAAAGCTCCTTTGTTGTGCAGACTGTTGGCCTTCAAGACACTTAGTCTCTGCTGGTGTGTCAGAGAACAGGGCACACTGCAGTGATGGCTCTTTACGGCCACAGTTGGTCTTAGATGCAAAGATTTGTGGTGATGCTGCCCATGAAGAGGAGCTCCTTATGCAGAGCTGGTTCATGGGGAGCAGCAGCTCAGCTTTCATGCAGTCACCAGCTGAAGTAGCTTTGCAAGGATGCTTTGCTGGCAATGCAGAAATTCAGCCCACTCTGGCTGCTCCCTGAGGCTGGCCTGTGCTCCTCCAGCTGCCCCTTGGAACAGTCAGGGAGGCACTGCTCACATCTGGCTGCAGTGACTCAGGGTTCTTTGGGAACCAGCAGGTGCAATGTCTTTGCAGTGTCAGTGGTACACATGGCTGGTGTCATCGAAACTACAGGAAATACAAAAACTCTCCAACAACAATCTTTAGTGCTAGAGAATTAAGGCATTACTTTATTCTTGCCCGGGTGTTGTTCTGGCCAGAATGTGCAACAGAAACCAGTTCATCCACTCCTTGCCCTGGCTGTGCAGAGAAAATCATTCCATCACACAAGTCTTTATTAGATTTTTCACATTCGTCAAAACCCAGAGAAATTCATTGGTCCAATGTTCACTGCTCCCATGATCTTAGTATTTGGTTTCCTATTGATTATTGGTTTGCCTTTAATATTGATTAGTTTCTCATTCTTCATTCTCTTGTCTATCTCTTTGCTGACCAGGAGTCTTGGACCATGCCAGGGGTGATGTTTGGAGCTGACATTGGTTAATGGTTGTTATCTTTTGTGTATCTTCTTTTTGTGTGCTGCTCCCAGTCTGCTGAGATGTTAAGCTCATCAGACCTTGTGGTGGAACAGTCCTTTGAAAAGAAACTTCAATTCCTTTCTCCCTGACTAAAGTTATATTAAAAAATGCTAAACCTCATATATCCAGCACTGGGAACTATGTCTTGGACAGAAGAAAACCCTTGGGGTGTGGGTAATGGTAATTCATTCTTACATAAGATTCAGTTATTGGTGTTGGCCAGTTGTAAGCAGAGACTAAAACTTCTTCTGAATTGATTGGAATAATGGTGCTCAGCAAAGGAGAGTGTGAATTCCTGAGGTGGAGGAAAAATTCCAATGTAACAATTTAGGAAAATGATGCCTTCAATTCTTTGAAAATGCTGCTGTACTGAGTTGCCTGCCCTGAGTGGGACTCAGGCTCATACCTTCAGGGCAGCTGTGAAGACTGTTCTGACTCGGACCTCAAAGCTGGTTTTGCTTCATATGCCAGGGTTTGTTTTTTTTTGTTCTGATGTGCAGGGGTGGTGGTAGAGATTGCTACATCACTGCAAACCTTTTATTGGGTTCCCTCCTGGCAGGAGAGAGGGAACCCTGCTAGGGTTTATAGGCTCTCATGGTGTGGCATGACAAGCAAACTTGATGCATTGGCTACAAAGAAGTGTTCAAGAGAGCAGGCTTTGCAAATTTCATGGTTGGTTTCTGCTCAATAAAATGTTTTCCTAAAGTCTGGCTAGCAAATTCTGCATTTCTCAGGATACAACCTCAGTGCTAATCTTGCCTACCTTAAAATGGGTTTTTACCCTCATACCCAGAATTTTGGTTGGTGTTCTACCTGAAGGATTGCAAGGCAATTCTTTTTTAATTGAATTGTTGTGTTCAAGTGGAGTCCAAAACCTAATGTGAAAAGCAGGCACCCACTCCCTTCTTGCTCCCTTCTTGCTTCATTGCTTTTCATCCTCCATGGTATCATAATTCTTAGTCTCCCTTCTGAAATAAAACTCTTGCACGTGGAATTCTTCTAATTTTTTTTTTTTTTTTTTTTTGAGAAGGTAAATGCTACAAACAGCTAAATAATTTAGTTCTTGGAAGATGTTGTATAATGCACAACTGCAAATTCAGTTGTGTAGGCTGCAAATTCAATCCATTTAAATTAAAAGGCTAGCCAAACTGGAAAGTTTTGTACTGGCACAGAACAGGAATTACTCTTCCTCTGAGAACCTTTAAATGTGGCCCCAACCCTTACTTGTTCCTTTGCAAGGGGAAGTCCAAATAGGATGCGATTTTACAAAAAAAGAAAAAGTTTGTAATCTCTGGTGACTAAACTTGCCCTGGCTTCTTTTCCACGCCTCTTCCACTCACTTGATGTCATACTATTTTTGTCCCTTTCTAGCTCATTGACACAATTGCCTCAGAAATCGGAGAACTGAAACAGGAGATGGTACAGACAGATCTCCCAGTGGAAGATGAAGCTGCTGATTGGCAAAGGTGATTAAAATGTTTATTTTCATGGTTCTGGAGAGTCTACCACAACAGGAATGTTTTCACTGTGCTTTCTTCTTGGGTGGCTTATGTCCTAGCACTTTTCTCCCTGGCAGCATAGGAGGTGTAGATAATCTTGCTCTTTATCCAAGGAATTTGCCTTTGTGCAGGAGATTCAGTTGTTTGGTGTAGTTGTCTTAATATCTTCTAATTGCAACTGAGCTTCACTTCCTTGTTAAAAACCTTGGATACTGATGAATGTCTAAAGCAGGAAACTACTACCATTATTATCATTGTCTGTGGCACAGCCTTGCTTTCATGCTGTAAAGACAAAATGTGCATTGCTTCAAGTGGCTCTTTGAAGATTCAAGATACAGTAACAGGACTTATTTATGCTCTCAGGTTAGGAAGTAAAATATTGACTGCTATGAGCTGATGCATATGTGGGTTATGTGTTTAAGTTAATTCATATATGAGTAACTTGCACATAAAAAAATAAAATTGTACCTTTAAGTGTGCAGAATGGGACCCCAGCATTTTGGCTTTTCTTGAACAGTTACATCTGCTAAACATCTGGAGGATAATCAATATTTTAGTCCTTGTGTTAACAAGAGAACATTTTTGTACTTACCTGAAATATTTGTTAAAAGAGGAAAGTAACCAGTGGTAGGTGTTGTGTTTTATCTGACTGCATGGCCTTGGCCAGCCCTGGAGCTGGTGGGCTTTGTTCTTCTAGCAGTGAGTTAATGAAGTGGAAAATTGTTTTTAGAATTACATCCAAGATTTTTAGCTCTTTTTCTTCCTGTGAATTCTGTTGAAATCTGCTGGAATTTACAACAAAGCACATGTAGATTATTTTCAGAAACATTAAGCAGCAGCTTTGTTGGCCAAGTAGTAAAGAATGTAAGACAGTTGAACTAATTAAAGTTCTTGGCTATGGCCCTGGTTGAACATTACTCAAGTTTTAGAGCTTTTGAGAGTTCTTTTAGAGGGACAGAAAGGATGCTTTCTTTATTTTGAGAATTCAGCTAATTAACTCCAGAGATCATCAGCTACATTTCAGTTAAGAAAAGACTTCTTGTATCTTTGAATACATCATATGCATGAAAGGCTAAGGTCTGCTGATTCTAAAATCTTGGTGGAAGCACTTAGCTGGAAACAGTCAACTAAACCTCCCCATTTTACAGATCATGAATTTTTAATTGTTTTTTTAATGGATTTTTAATCTTAATTTGTTAATCTTGACTACAAAACATATTTTGGTTTAAGATAAAGCAAACCTAACATAAAAAAAGAATAATGCAATTTCCATGAAAAATAATAATAGCCATCAAAAATTTATTTTCTGTCACTTCAAGATGATAATGTGAAATATGAAGTCTGAATAAATGAGCTAAACTCAAACCTTACTGTGACCACAAAATTCTGAGCTGCATGCTTCTGTGTAAGGAAAAAGTTGTATCAAAGTTGCTAAGTTAAGTAATTTAGTGCACTGACACCTTTTTTTAATATAGTTCTACAGAGCAGGATTATAGTAATTTCAACAAGAGTTTTCCAGAGTTGTTGTTTAAACTAGGCACCTCACAAGGCTGTGTTTACTGTCATAACTTTAATTTCTTTGTGGTTAATTTAAAACCTGGCAGTTAATGGAATTTTCTCTTCTTATTGCTTTCTGCTGTTCAGAAGTTGATGTCTTGAAATGACCTTTGGATTTGCATCTAGGGATATTTGAGCTCAATGGAATGTCCATTTTCCTCACTCTTTTTCCACCTTAGCAGGTGTCCACAGACACCCAGAGCAGTTCTGGAAAGGCATTGCAGAGCTCTCAGCTGAGTTCAGAAAGATAGGGACATGAAATTGTGTGTCTGAAGCCTTAGTATTGTGGTTTGGGCTTTTTTTGTGGTTATGTGGTGACTTTCAGATTTACACTCCTCATTTTATATGCTCTTTTATTTTGGGCTCATTTCTCCTTTTCATACAGTATGATTCCATACATACAAGACAGTGACAAGGCTATGACTCCATTTCATACAAGAATGATTCAAGGGCTCACTTTGGCTTGTAAATATGTAAAAGCCAGGCAAAAAAACAGGCTTGCCAAAAAGTGTTTTAAGAGGGACTGTTTCAGTATCCCACTTTTTTGATGCCTCACCTTTTTCTCAGTGCAGACGTTTGTCTCAATAATTCAAATGAGCGGAGCTGTCAGAAAAGGGAATTAGTGGTACAGCTTTCTGTCATGCCATTCCAGCAACCTTTGAAAGAGTAACAAGAGAGTTTCTGCATGCAGTGGCAGCCCAGGAGCCTGTGGGATGGGTCTGGTGACACCTGGATGATCTTTCAGGAGGCCCCAGGCCCTCTGAAAATCTCTGTGAATGTCCATAAGGGGCCATCTCTTCCTGCTGTCCTTCTGGAGGGAAGGCTGTAAAGCTCCAGGCTTCCCAGGGCACTTGGTGCCTGTGGAATAGTTCAGGGATGCTTTGCTGCTGGTGGCAGCTGCAGCAGCTGATTCCTTTCCTGTTCTGTTCCTGTGGAAGGAGCAGGGGCAGAGCTTTGCTCCCTGCATTATGTCCTGCACTGCACAGCTCTTTTCCACTTCAGTAGAGCCATCTTCTGTCCAGCAAAGAGAACCATTTCTGTTATTGCTGACAAGTATCCAGAAACCTCCTTCCCAGCTGCCTTGTCTTGTCCTTTTAGCTGCAGTGGGATGCAGGAGGAAGTTACCACTGGCTCTCTGCCCCTCCCAGCTGATGCTCAGTATCTGTATATATCACTGTATAGACTGGGCTGGGTGATAAAGAGCTGTTAGAGTTACAGAAATCCAGGAAAACAGTCAAACTGTGAGGTGGTTAACTTTGTGGAACTGGAGCAAGGTTCACATCATGACCAAGGATCATCCTGGTTCAAAGCTTGAGCCTGATCCTTGTCATTTTTACTCTGAGCTGAGTCTAATCAGGATGCAGCACTGCATTGTTTATCTTGGCAGTTACCTCTCTGTACTTCCCACGTGTTTATGGGTTTTGTCAAATCTAAGGAAACTTGCATGAGTCATGTGTTTTCTTTTGTTCATTGTGAGTAGTGGTGAAGCCTACCTTTCCCACTGAAGAGGAGCTGTGTAGCAGCCCTGAATTAAAGCACACCATTCATTAATGCTGATTTGTGTTCCAATTTTGAATTTAATGTGACCTGGTCAGATTGTCTTCTATCAGGAATCTTTTTTTTTTTTTCAAAATCCCAAACAAATAACACAAACCAACCAAACATCCTCCAAACCCTGAAAGTAAAACCAGGAGAGGAATTTAGTTGTTGCATAATATACGTATTTTGTGAGCATATTTTGCTAGCATTTAGGTTACAGGAACTTCTTATTCTTGTTCAGTACACTTGAGTTCATCCATTGCTCATGAATTCAAATGGTTATTCTTTCCATGCAATTGTTTCTAGAGTAGTTCCACACACATCTCAGTCCCAAATAATTTTAGTCTAACTCTTAAAACATAACGAGTTTTGAGAACTCCCATGTGTCAGGGTTTGACTGTATGTCTAATCAATGATCATTAATTAAAATTATTTTAAGAATAAAAAGTCAGACTGGGAATATGATACTCAGTAGTGCCAGACCACTACAAATAGCCTGTCAAAACAAACCAGTGGGGTTTTTTACTGCATTTGCTCCCAGGCCTTGGGAAATGGCTTCTTGTAGGTTGTATGTGGTTTGCCAGGTGTGTTTTTTCCAAGATGTGCTTTTTCCTGAGTTTACCAGGTTAGATGTTTCTCTCTGCCTCCTTTGTTATTTGTGAGTAGAAAATATGTTTTAAAAAGTGTTTTGTATTCCTGTTTACCTCTCCATAGATTGCAGTAACATTCTAGTGCTGTTTTATCTGAGTTGCATTGGTGCTGTTTCAACCATTAGTGTTTAGGAGTGGCAGAAATTCTGACCATGATCAGATATTCATAATCTTTGGTTTATTTCTTGAGGGAGGAGAAGCAGCTGCCCCAAGGAGGTGCCTGTGTATGTAAGTCAGGGTTTCCTCCTTGGATCTCAGCATGTGGGAGGGATTGTGCATGTAAGTACCTGGAGGTTCAAAAAACCCGAAAGTTCCTTTTGTATTTGACCCTCGTGGCAGGAAGGAATGATGAATCTGACTCCATGTTCTCAGAAGGCTAATTTATTGTTTTATGATGCTATATTATATTAAAGAATACTATACTAAAGAATACAGAAGGGATACCTACAAAAGGCTAAAAAGATAATAATGAAAACTCGTGACTCTTTCCAGAGTCTCTACACAGCTTGGCACTGGTTGGCCAATTAGTGAAAACAACTCACAGCAGAAACCAGTGAAACAATCTCCAAACACATTCCACATGAGCAAAACACAGGAGAAGCAAATGAGATAATTATTGTTTTCTTTTTTCTCTGAGGCTTCTCAGCTTCCCTGGAGTAAAGTCCTGGGTGAAAGGATTTTTCAGAAAATGTGAATGCCACAGCTCCCCATTCCAATTTATGGTGGTCTAGGGGGTGTGGGAAACATGAAGCCAGTCATGGCAAAGAGGAACACTGTGACCCCAAGTGCCTGTGCAAACTCTTGCCAGCTTTAGGTGGTTTTGTGGTATCAAGCAATGCTAGGCATTCTAGCTCATACAAGTCACACACCTTCTTTTGAATGTGAGGTAGCTGTCTTTAGCAGTAAAAACACTTTTCCCTCTTGGATACATTCCCCTTTGCAGCATATTTGTTTTTCACCTCCTGACCAAGGGGAGTGGAAATTATTTGCATCTGTCTAAGCTTGCAGCCAGAATTGGTGTATAACTTGTACTTTGCCACAGCTCCCTGTGGTTTGTAATGCAGCTGGCTGGCATTGAGGGTGAGTGGAGAATTTCTGAACAATATTTACTGGAGGTACAGCTCAGGAAAACACTTTTGTGGTTCATGATTTGACCTCTTGGAGATTCCTCCATTGCAACACTAGGCTCTGCTGGGACTGGTTGAAAAGGGAAGCCAGTATTCCTACTGAGGCAGTTTCAGACCCGCTCATGACTGATGTAAAAAGTACTTCCCTCCTGCACCCAATGTGTTTCTGTGTATTTTGTGCCCCTTGAAGGTATACTGGCAGTTAGTAAAAGCTTCTGATGCTTTGGGCAAGGGGGGAAATAATCTGCATTTGAGATGCCTTGGAAATCTGAAAAGTATCACATCATAAATAAGCAAACAGAAAGAGGAAAAAATAAAGAGGCTGGTAGTGGTAATTGATCCAGATAATAAAATGTCAAATGATTTTGCCTGCTCTTATCTGATCATACAGGGAAAGTTCTCCTCCCCATTTTCTTTCCTTGCTTGCCCTTTGCAGAGATTCTGCAAGTTGCTGAGCAAAGCTAGAAGAAAGCAGTTTGGTAATTTGGGGTTTTTTTTCTGTTGCTTGGTTGGTGGATTTTAATTTGGTTCAGCTTGTTTTCTTTGGTGTGAGGATTTTTGCAGGGGGGGCAGAGAGGCTTTTTGTTTGTTTTGAAAGTATTCAGTGCTCCTGTGCTTGTAAACTCTGTCCCTACTTGCTGAGGGTACAATAGCTGGCATAATGAGGGTGGTAAATGCTGTTAGTGATGCTTAGGGCCTGTCCAAAGTAGGGAATTCAGAAGAGCTGCACAGTGTGCAGTGGGGAGGTGGAGCTGTGTTGTCCTCTCTTGCTGCAGAAAAGGTCTGTAGGGGGAACACATCCTCTGCAAAAAGGGTGCTTTTTGTCTGTTCCTGAATTTTATCATCAGGAAGCTGTTACCAGAATAGCTGCTCCATAGTGTTTTCTAGCATGGGGAGAACCACAGGATGTACTTCTAGCTCAAAAATGAGGAATTTGAGGCTGCAACACGTGCACTTGTACTGGGTGTTCTGTATTGTATGGGTGATGGTGAAGCTTTTGCATAACAAAAGGAGTTCTCCAAGTATTCTGTTTATTTAAATTTTTAATAACAAGAATCTGCAGCCTCCAAGAACTCTACTTCATTACTGAATGTAGCAGTAACTTTAGATGCTCTGCTCCAAATAAATTTTAACCTTACATTACCTTGCCACATTCACACCTAGCCTAAGCCTTTATTTCTCACATAGCAGTCAATCCACAGCCAAAGGAATTTGGAGCATAAATATACAATTCCTTACTTGTTTCTGATCTTGGGAAGTGTAGTATTAAAATGTGAGGTAAGGACCTTTCATGGCAAAAATAAGAAAAAAAAAGTAAATATTTACAGAACTCAGCAGGAATACGATAAGAAGTGGCTGCCACTTATGGCATATTCTTTATGCTCTGCTTTAGGGAGGATTATTTGGGAGTTTAACTTTTTTTTTCTTGTTTCTTTCTTGGGTTTCTCATCTCTTTCTCACCTCCTCCCACTCTGACCTCTTAGCAGAGGGGAGCAAAGATAGATAGACAGCTGTGAAGGCAACAGAGCTGCTGGAGCAGAGACAGTAGTCTGGGCATAAGGTGAAGTGATGCAGGTTTGTGGATTTGTGTTGTGAAAATGATCCCTCCAAACAGACAAAGTCCTTGTGTCTGGTGCAGTGATCACCAATAGGTAGTGGGTTGCTCCATTGTCAGAGTACTGAACAGATTTTTCTGGCAGGCATGAGAGACCAGGATTTCTGTGGGTTGCAGCATTTGCAATCAATCTGGGAATAAAAGTGTCTGAATTGCATAAATATCCTTGAAGAGAAGTTTTTCCATATATTAGCACAGCAAAGAAGGCAAGTGAAATGTTCTCTCAATCACATCTGCACATACAAGTGTGCCTGAAGTGATGGCTGAATTTCTCCAACCTCACAAAAGAATGCTAAGGCTTATCTTCAAGTTGGCTTTGAATTGAGAACCTTTGAAGAGATTTTTGTATATGCTGAATATAAGAATTCTCAGTAGGAGAAGTACCAGCCCAGAGTGTCAGCAGCACCATGAGCTTTGTGGTAATTCTGTTCACTGACCCTAAGTGTTTGTTTATAAGAGTTAACATGTCTAATTTCTTTTTTCTAAATTTTCCACAGTCTAATAAAGGATATGGATAATGTCTCTCCTGAGAAAAATGATGTCAAAAGCTGTCCCCGGGACTCTGGATATGACAGCCTATCCAACAAGCTGAGCATATTGGACAAGCTCCTCCATACTCACCCTGTGTGGCTGCAGCTTGGTCTGAACGATGCTGAAGCCTTGGAAATTTTGCAGACACAACCTCCTGGGGTGAGAAGAATCTCAATTTCTTTAAGGACAAGCTTTTCTCAAATGTTGTGCTGCCATTTTATGTGACGGTGTTCACAGGGGTTCTTAGGATGAGGGAAGAGACGAGGATCTGACTCCATGCTTCAGAAGGCTGATTTATTATTTTATGATATATATTACATTAAAACTATACTAAAAGAATAGAAGAAAAGGTTTCATCAGAAGGCTGGCTAAGAATAGAATAGGAAAGAATGATAACAAAGGTTTGTGGCTCGGCTCTCTGTCCGAGCCAGCTGGGCTGTGATTGGCCATTAATTACAAACATCTAAGATGGGCCAATCACAGATGCACCTGTTGCATTCCACAGCAGCAGATAACCATTGTTTACATTTTGTTCCTGAGGCCTCTCAGCTTCTCAGGAGGAAAAATCCTAAGGAAAGGATTTTTCATAAAAGATGTCTGTGACAATTTTACACCCAGGTGTTGGACCCAATACAGTAATGACGAAGTAAAATTACAGTATGTTGTAGAGCAGACATCATGGGATTGTTGTGGTTCCTTTTTGTGTATGATCTGTATTTATTCTGGCATCTGTGATGAAGCTAATACCATGTCCTTCTGCCTTCTCCACAACAGATATTTCTGGTTAGGAAATCTGCAAGGCTGCAGAAGAAAGTCATCTCTCTGCGTCTGTCCAGCGACTGTGGGTCCTGCCTGAAAGAATTTGCCATAAAAGAAAGTACATATAGTAAGTTGTGAGTTACATACTTTTCAGCTGCTTCTTAGGTACTTTTTCCCTATAGGATGCAGGAGCATTTGCACTGCTGAAACCCACAGCAGAGGATACCCAAAGTCATGCAAATAATGTCATGGGCTGCTGTGCTGCTCTCTCAGGTGGGCTCTGGGAGTGGGTCTGGCATATTCTGCCATGAGGAGGGCAGATATATAGAAACACTTAAAACAGTTAAAACTGCTTCACCTGGAATGTTTCCACTGTGTACCTTGATGAATCCACTATTCATTTATTTTTATGGGTACTTATCCTCTTAGAAACTTACAGTCTTTTGTAGAAACACGGTCTGTAATGCTGTCTGCTTTCAATGAAATGTTCTTGAATGCAACTTTGTCATGAACTCTCTGCAGTTGAGGTGTGGGATGGGTTGTTTGGTTTTTTTTTGTTGGTGGTGGGTTTTGGTTTTGGGTTTTTTTGGTTGTTTGGTTTTTCTTTTTGGTGTGTGATAGCTAAATGGATTTTAATCTGTTAGAACTGTTTCTGTCACAAAATCAATGATTTCTCTTTTTAATTCAAACTATATCTGTTCTTTCTTTTTTTAGTAGAAATGAGCAAATGTTAACACTCCAAATTGTTTTGAACCAATAATGCCCTCATATCTTTAGAAGGGAGAGTGTGAAAAATAAGTTTGAGATTTAGGAATGAAAAAAGGAAGCTGCAGCTGGTGAGTCTATGTGGTACTGAAACTGCAAGTGGAGCAAATATTTCATTTTAACAAGAAAGAGAAAACTGAAGAAAATTAGCAAAAGTTTCAGTTAATCATCCCTGAAACAGAGAGTCTATAGTTAACTTCTATTTTTACTTGTAAACTGACATAATTTTAGTTGAGTTTTTCCTTTTTTATCTCTCCCTCCCCTGCACACATGAACAAAAAGTTAATTCTATGTGTCTGGTTTTAGTTCCAGGTACAAGCAAGGCAAGGCAAAGAGAAAGTTGTCAGTAATAGCTGATGTAATTGTGGTCTAAGGCTGTGTTTATAGGCTTGAAATTCCCATCTAGAAAAGAATTATATACTGTCTTTTATGAACAAAATTCTTCCACAAGGGGGAGATATTTACTGATGGTTTTAGCTATTTGTCACAGCTGAGGTTTTAGACCAGAGGCAAAAGATCTGGATCATTTCACTGTAGGAGCTTTTTCTGCTTGATCTGTGAGATTTGCTACTGGCCTCAGAGAGAGCCTGAGGTAATTGTCATTATTACTGAGAACAAGTATTTGTATCAGTAAGAAACAATGGTATCAAGTGGGGAAAAATGAAAGGCACTGCTCCTGTCTTCCTCGTCCCTTGTGCAAGGCAGTGGCATGCAACAGCTGTCAGAGTTTTAAAGAGTTTTTAGGTTAAAAGTGGATGGAAATTTATCTCCCTTTATGTTCTACACTCCTAAGGTGAAGACAAGTGAGTAGAATAGAATTCAAGAGGAGGAAATAAGACATTTAAAATTAGGCATATTAGTACACTGGGCAAACAAAGCCTCAGTTATTGATTTGTTGTCTATTAGCAAAACATTGTGCAGGCTCATCACACTTAATCTGTTTTACAGGAATTAGACCATATCCTTGGAATACAAAAGCAGACCAGCCACCAAGATTATCAGTATATTCTTGAAAATGCCTTCAGCAGGAATATGTACTTCTTCACAGAGCTGTTTTCTCTTAATCAAATAGTAGCTAGTTTGATGGTGGAATCTTACTAACTTCATGCTAAAATCTAAGATATATTTTATTAAACTGTTCTAAGAAACAGTGGATTAATGTGTGATTGTTTCTTGTAACTTTCTTTGCAGCATTTTCCTTGGAGGGGTCTGCAATAAGTTTTGCTGATTTGTTCAGACTCATTGCTTTCTACTGTATTAGCAGGTAAGGTGCTGCTCTGTTCCAAGCCACATCTGCTAGAAAGAAAATAATTTAAAAAAAAATGAGTTTTGAGGAGTTGTTTCAGCTATTGGTGCTATTTATGTTGCCAATCTGTGAATATTCCTGGATAGCCTTAGAAGGTAATGGTAGCAATCAGAGATAAGTCTTGGAAGCAAGTGTCTCTGTGTTACTTCATATTGATTATTGGGAGGCTGATGTGATTTTACACATCCAGCTGTGAGGTGCTGCCAAGCTGAACTTTACTTTAGCTGATATCTTGTGATGCTTTCTTAAGTGCTCTGTAGCTCATTTAAAAACAATCATGAACTAGCTTGCAAAGTCCATTTCTTGGAATTGCTGGTGAGAAGAATTTTTGGAGCATAATGGAAAAATGTCAGATGTGTAGAATATGACAACTGGGAGATGTCAGTTTAAATGGTGAACAACAAAAATGGCCTTGTCAGCTTTGCAGTTTATGGCTGCCAAACTTGTTTTCCAGGTAGTATGCAGAAAAAAATGTAGCTGGTGTTTTTATCCTTTATTTTCCATTTGACTTCAGTTTACTGGTGAGAATTTCCAGACTGATGCTTGAGCCTTATATGCACACACAGACAGGGCACAACCAAACTGCCCAGGTGCACATCTTCTGAAGGAAGCAGAGAGGCAGCTGTGATAGTCTCAGTCCTTTTACTGCATTGAGGCTGCCAGTTCATGCTGGCCATGTGATGATTTCTGGTGGGGGATGCTCTTGGGCTGCTGTGCTTGCTGGTTTTGTTTGTGGTGGAAAAGCATCTTAGACCCCTTTCCTACAGTCTCTGTTTAGCTGAGCTGTACATGCATGTAATAAAAGCAGCATTGATACCACATAGATAATTGGTCAGAACTCAGAAGAGAAATGAGCTGAAAATGTGTTTAAATGTAGTTTAATGAGGAGATATTCCTTATCTTGTCACCCTTTCAGTCCTGCCCACTTGCCAGGCTCTGGTAAATTCTCTCTAAGTACCTACAGGATCACTCAGCAAACAGGTTTCTTGCATTAGTCCATCCATTTTCTTTCACTGAAGGTTCAATATTGCTTTGTATAGATTAAAGGGGGCAGATAGGTAGCTATTGTGAAAAAGAGACAGTACCATTTGGTACATCACAGGAAATCCAGGAGGATTTTCTAAAACCAGAGGGAATTTCTTGCAGGAGGTAGCCAAGCAGTTTTTATGAGGGTTTACCTATTTTTTAATTGCAACCATGGTGATGATCTGGACTCTGGATTTTCTGTGGTACCATATTAAAGTGTCTTTCAAATGCTTTTTAGCTAGTGTATCAGTCCTGTGCATATGCCTGGCTTGAGTGTGAGTGGAATTCTGAGATCCTGTTTTTTCAAGAAGCTAACATACAACACAGAGAATATTTATGTGATAAAGACCCACAATCTGTCTGTGCTATAGCAGATGGTTGGCTTGTTCACAACCTTAAAACCAAAATTGTGTAGGATTCTCATTTAGTCTTAATTCTATGGGTCCTTCTACTACAGATGTTGCTGTTTAGCAACAGTTAGAATAAAATTCTTATTCTGAAAACTGGAATAACAGTCAACAGTTTATTCAGAAAGTGAGAAGCTTTTTTGAAGTTTCAAGGGCAGGTAACAAGTTTGCATCTCACTGATCTGCTTGTAGAAGAGCAGGTGTAAAAGCTTCTGTTGGAAAGGCAGAAAATTCTGGATGGCTGTGTGGAAATGATCCTAGGGAAAGTCCTGGGCACTTGGCTGCCATTTGCCCTTCACACCACTCTGCAAAGTAAAGGAGCTTTGGGGTTGGTAATGTCATGTTTAACTGTGCTGTGTGTTTAAGGATCTTGCCACCTGACACAGCTCAAGAAGAAGATAATCAGAAATCAGACACTGCCAGTGTTTAAAAAAAAAAAAAGCTTTTCAAACTATGGATGGTGCTGAAAACCATAATGGTTTTTCTCTTTGGAAACAGGGATGTCCTTCCATTCACACTGAAGTTGCCTCATGCAATTGCTGCAGCAAAGACAGAAGCTGAACTTGAAGAGATTGCTCAGCTTGGACTGAGTAAGTAGTTCTCTACACAGATGTCTTTCCCTGTAGCACACCTGCAACATTGAAGAAATAAGCTGTATCAGTAAATAGTTCATACTGGTTAGTGATGATACAAATTTTGTTTAGAAAAGCAGTTTCCCTTATTTGGGAAGGCCAGACCTTCTTCTGGCCAAGGAGTGGTGCTCTTCCTTCCTTCTGTGCCTCCTGTGATATTTTTGTTAGTGCTGTTTCTTTCTTCCTTCTTCTCTTCCCTCTCTGGGCAACCCTTGGGCAAAGCAAATCTCACAGTCCCCACACAGAGGTTGGTGTGGCTTCTGCTCCAAGACCAAACTGCATGCTCACATAGCACTGGCTGTGTGAGCCTATATAAAACACTGGCTTTATAATTTATTGTGAGGAGAGTGTAGGAACTGAGGTCCCCTGTTAATATAACTTCTGTTAAGATTGACATGGAAACTTAAAATGGTGAATTTGGAGATCAGCGCATCAATGAAGTGGCATATTTAGAAAATGAGGAGTGTATATATGATGGTGTAGAATGTATCCATGGGCAGGGGTTAGGTGAAATTTTTAAAATACCAGAAGACAATGCAAGGGTGTCCTTGCATCACTTGGTTGCTTCAGCCAAACACAGGCTCCTTGTAAAGCATACCTTGAGCTCAGAGGAGATGGATGCAAAGCCTTTGTAAAGCATACCTTGAGCTCAGAGGAGATGGATGCAAAGCCTTTGTAAAGCGTACCTTGAGCTCAGAGGAGATGCATGCAAAGCCTCCTGGGATTTGAAACTTGGGCACCACCCAGATGAATCATTAAGCAGCTCTGCATTGAGCAAAGTGCTGAGTGGCTTCATTTCCTTCTCCAGGAAGGGAAGGTTGACTGTCAGCAACCTTTGTTGCAGTAGATTTTTTAATAATCTTTGATTTTGAAAAGAGTCATCTCTGAATCAATGTTAGCATGAGGATCTCCTGAACTGTCTGATGGGACTTTGCAGTAAAACCATACCTGGGGATGTATTGCAGTGCTTTGCATTTTGGTTTGCTGCAGTAGCAGTGCAATTAAAGGGTTTGTTTTAGAGAGGAGAGAATTACTTCTGCACTGCTTGACTGCAAGTTTAGGTAATCAGGTGAAACTTTGGGTTATCATGGGAATAGAGGCAAATATGGTAGTGTTGATGTCAATGTTTAGATGGCAAAAAGAAAGTGAAAGGTCTGACTGGGATACAGTGTAATGAAAACAGTCTCCCAGTGCCACATGGAAGCCTTAAAGTAGCATGAGGTGAGTCTCTCCAGAGGGGATGATAATGGTAATGTTGATCAAGCTCTCCAGGCTAACCACACTTTGTCACCAGTACCCCAGAGCACTGTGGCCTGCTTGCTGCAGAATTAGTCTTGGTCTTCAACAGTCTCTGCATTGTGTGTGTTTTTTCTGTAGCTACTACATTTGAAAGTTGATGGATCAGTGTCTGTGTTGTTGCTGTATTTGGGATTAATTACCTGATATACACCAGATCACAGTTTCCATGAGCTAAAAGCAGGCTACAAAGTTGAGATTTTGATGGAGTTTTAGGTGTCCACGTGCAGAAGAGCACACCAGAAGATGAGCCTTTCAATGCTGTGGACTCAAGAGGGGCCTAAAAACTCCCAACAGCCCTTCCTGTTAAGTGTGAGTTTTCTTTGAGGAACGCCTAAGCACAAAACCCCGTCTGTATCTCCTGTCAGAGCTCTCTTGTGCAGTAGGCTCAGAGGGAGAGCTGCACAACACAAGTCAATAGCACATAGCCCAGCAAACCACATCAGGAGGAACTTTTGGTAAAGATTCAAGGCTGTTGCCAACCTGCAAGGTTTCATGTGCTGGACATATGATTCTTTCTCAGTCTCCCTTGTGTTTCACCTGCAGCAGTGCTTACATCATGTGTGTTTGCAGCAGCCACATGCCAGGCACAGGCACTGAGAGATCCACAGGCAGGATGTGAAGTCATGAAGCTGGGAACACCAGCAACATGGCATAACTATGCAGAGAAACATGCCTGTGCCTGTAGACATTCTCTGGCCGTGGCCTGTCACCACGGGCTGTTTCCTGTCTTCTGCCCCACAGGCAGGACATGGCTCTTGGCCATGGACTTGTTCTGGATGCTTGGCATTCGTGCCCTTGGGCTCAGATATCATTGCTCAGTTGCCTCCAGTGAGCCAGCTTGACACACTATGGGAAAAGGACCATGTCAAGATAGGCAAATTTTAGCTAAATCTCCCTCCTCTGGTACTCTGCCCATATTTCAGCATGATTGCTGCCTTCCAGGGCACATCTGGTTTCAATCTTCATACCTTCAGGCACCAGCGCTCTTTAGCAGTGGCTTGGTTGCACAAACATGCTGACACTTGTCTGGGATAAGTGCAGAGGCTGCAGCTGCAACTTGCTGGTGTAGCATAGGTTTTCCATGCCACTAGTGTGGAACTGCACGTGGGTCTCTTTATGTGTCACTGCAGTCTCAGGCAAACTGTCCCCACAGCAAAGGCAGGGCAGCAGGCACCTTTATTAGACACTGGATTGCTTGGTCTGCCTTGCTGAAGGTGATGTGTGCATCCACCACAGCAAAATGGGAGCTGCCTTTTCATGTATAGTTTCATGTGTTCACTATGAAAAGAAACTGAAGCAAGATACTTGTAGAGTTTCTGGAAGTGGCCTTTAGCCGGTGTAAATCAGCTTAACCATTGTCTTTAATGAAGTGAGCTTATTAAAGCTGAGAATCTTGCTTTATTTCTCCTGAGTGAGATGCTAGTGAGAAGTTTGTGTTCATTTCAGTCTCAAGCCAGTAAAAACTATTCTGTTACAGTCTCCATTCCTTTCTTTGATTCTCAGTTTAATTTTAAGCTTAGTGGGGTGATTGGAGGCTATGCACTGGTCATGGTATTTATAAATGAGTAAGAGCAGCCCAAGGAATGTAGCATATAGTTATGTCTGATGGTACTTTAAAAGGTTCACTGGATTTTTTCCCCCCTTTTAATTAATAAAACCTTGCTTCAATTTCTCGATGTTTTAAACTGGTGTTGTTGAGTTGAATGTTCTGAAATCCATCTGCATGGTGTTTAGCATTCTTACGTTAATGCAATGATGATTTTCAGACTTTTGGAGCTCCCTGGCTAACAGCAAACCCCCGGATCCTTCACCTCCCTGTAGGCCTGTGCCTTTGGACAGTGCTCGCAAAGACTCCCGCCAGCTCTGCCTTATAAATGGAGTGCATTCTATACGAACCAGAACGCCTTCGGAGCTGGAGTGCAGCCAGACCAACGGAGCGCTGTGTTTCATTAATCCCCTCTTCTTAAAAGTGCACAGCCAGGATGTCAGTGGAAGTCTGAAAAGGCAGAGCCCGAGAACTCCAGACGTGAATGGCACAGCGAGGCCTCGCTCCCCCCCGCCCCGGCCGCCACCTCCTGCTATTAATAGCACCCTCACGAGCCCGCAGATTTCCAGGACTATAAAGCAGGCGAGCATGCCAGAAACACTCAGCCATAAGAAGGAGAGGGGCTCGGATTTGCTGCAGAACAAGCCCACCCCGATTCCGCCTCCTCGGCTGAAGAAGCAGGCGCTGTGCTCCGAGGCTGACGGTGCCTCCAGGAGCGCGGCCGCCCTCCGGCCCCGCTCCTCCGTGTGCGTGCCCGAGGCAGCCACGGCTGCTCCTCCGCGTGAAACCCTGCCAGCCCTGCCCCAGCCGGCTCCAGCAGCTCCCAAAAAGACTCCAGCTGCCATCTCTGAGTCACACATCCCGTGGAATGGAGGCCGGCAGAGACTGAGCGACATGAGCATTTCCACCTCCTCATCTGACTCGCTGGACTTCGATCGGAGCATGCCGCTCTTCGGCTATGAGGGGGACACCAACAGCAGCCTGGAGGACTTTGAGGGGGAGAGTGACCAGGAGAGCATGGCACCCCCTTTGAAGCCCAAGAAGAAAAGAAGCAGTTCGTTTGTTCTCCCCAAGATTGTGAAATCTCAGCTACGGAAAGTCAGTGGAGTTTTCAGTTCCTTCATGACCCCGGAGAAGAGGATGATTAAGAAAATTGCAGAGATGTCCCGGGACAAACGTACCTATTTTGGATGCTTAGTGCAGGACTATGTCAGCTTTCTGCAAGAAAACAAGGAGTGCCATGTTTCCAGCACTGATATGCTGCAAACAATTCGTCAGTTCATGACCCAAGTCAAGAACTACTTGTCCCAAAGCTCCGAACTTGATCCCCCAATCGAATCACTGATTCCTGAAGACCAAATAGGTAAGAAACACTGTCCTGTGTTTTGGAGGGAAGGTGAAAATGTGGAATCTGTGTTTATAAGTGATAGTCTTTGTCCAGTTCAGAAAGGTGGGGCTAACTTGGCTAGTAGAGCTTGGACTACCGAGTATTTGAGTCTTAAAACAACCTCCCCCTCCATTCCCCACCCCAAATCACTCTGTTGGCTTGGGATGATTACACTACAAAGTTTTTCATAAGAAGTTATCCTTAAAATAAGTGCAATGTGGACTTTTTTTACCTGTGATTATTACTTTTTTTACCTGCTTTACTGTTGATAATAGAGAACCCTTTGTTTGCTGGCACACATGTGTTTTTCTCTGAATTGGACTGACATAGTTCTCAAGGTTTGGTCTAAAACTGCCAGATCTGACCATATGGACTGTAGCTGTAGAACTAGAATTTATTCAAAACCAATGACATTTTATGACAACTTAGTTTTGAAATAAATCTGATTCCTCCAGACATTCTTAGTCACTTCTAACAAAGCTGTACTATCCCTGCACTTGAAACTAAATAAAAAGGTGTGTAAGAGTTTTAGAAAACAAACATGTGCAGGAGGCAGAAGGGGCTGTTGTTTTCTGTAGTTTTCTGTACTTCTCTGTTAGATGTGTTTGTGAGTGGTTATGGATGAGCTATATGTTTTAACAGGAGAGAGAGAGATTTGTATATCCAGAAAAGTGAAATCG
Source organism: Agelaius phoeniceus (assembly GCF_051311805.1). Lineage (NCBI taxonomy): Eukaryota > Metazoa > Chordata > Aves > Passeriformes > Icteridae > Agelaius > Agelaius phoeniceus. The sequence goes on along the minus strand of NC_135267.1, from coordinate 111,119,094 downwards.
TTGTTGCTGCATAAATCTTGCTGCCTCTCTTGCAGAGTCTGAGCAGTATTTGTAAAAGGTCTGTAAGCCACATTTAAGAGGTAAACACGCCTCAGGGCAGAATACTTTCCTTGTGAGCTCACTTCAGTCCTAATTTGTTTGTTTTTCTCCCTACCCCAGTGTCCCAACAGTTGGCTCAGTGCAAAATTGGCAGACACTTCCTTCCCTGGGACTAGAGGGTAATTTTATATTGACATTCTGTCTGTCCTTGACCAAGATGAAGTATTCTCATGTAACCTCAGCTGCATTTACACAGTGTCAAGCAAAAGTCACAAGGGCTGCTAAAGCAAATACAAAAATGTGAAAAGTGTCCCCAGTATTGAGACTCAGAGACATAAAATATTCTCACTATAATAATGAAGACTGTTAGGTGGGTGTTTCATGGAAGAAAAAGCACCAAATTAAGCAGGGGATGGAGGTGCATTTTTGCCTGCATTTCTGTAGAGTGCTGGATGTCTGACAAAGCAATTCAGATCGAGTTTGGTTGTAATTTTGTGAAAGCCTAGTTTGTTATGTACTTTTCATTTCACAAGGGTGTGGTTTAATGGGATTGTGGGTCTCCCAAGACTGGAAAAAATGTTGTCTGCTATTAACTGTTTCAGACTTTGGAGTACCATAAGTTATGAAGTATAACAATAAAACTGCCCTGGTTTTCTTCAGCGACAGAAAGTCTGGTTTTGATCATGTGACTAAACACAATTAATTTATAAAGTGGGCTGGTTTAAACAGAAAAAGAACTTGCTTTTGAATCATCTACTGCCTTTGGCTTGAGCCAGCAAACAACTGCAGTGGATCAGGAGCATCAGATGTTACTGATCTAACTAGATAACTATGTGACAGCAAAATTTAGTCATCCCTATGGAGAGCTTTTTATGAAGTAGAGTCCTGCCTGTTTTCCATAGTTTTCCTTGACTATTTCAATATGGAATTGCAGCCCAAATTGTAACTTTGTGAGTGGTTGTTTATCCTCTCTCGTCAGTTCGTACTTCCACGGTGCAGTTTTTTCCTGCAGCGTGTCAGCCTGGTGCTGCATGTGTGCCTCTGGGATAATGCTCCTCCTTTCTGAGTCATTCAGCCTTTGTTTTAACCCTCTTTTGTCTCCTGAACTTCAGTAGGTGCTGGAACACCTCCCCCAGGTCTAGTGAAACCCTCGGTGTTTGGAACTTCTTTCAATGTCTCCATAATGATCTTTTTGATCATGTGGATCTTCTTCTAGAATTGCATCATGGGCTCTTGCAAGCAAAAGACTTCTGCAGCTGATCTTTTAAGCTTCCCAGACAGGGAAAATTGTTAAGCTTCTGCAAAATCACTGGGAAAATATCCTTCAGGGTTCCTAGCCCTGACAGATGCCTCCTAACCTTGGCACTGTAGGCTGTTAACCCTCCCTGAAGCAATGGGACTCCCAGTGTTGGCACAGAGTCAAGAGTAAGGCACATGGCTCTTTATTGTTAGAGGATGAATGTAATTTATTTTTTTAAAAGGCATCCACACCTCAGTTTGTATCCACAGAATAAAGACTGGTCTGAGGAGATAGTCCAGAGCTGCTTGATCAGCAAATGTTTGGGAGTTTTTGTCTTTTCATCTTTTCCTGGCTCTGAACAGAATGGAGTCAAGTTGGATGCTGTCACTTTGCCAAGTGGGATCTAACATCTGACATCTAAACAACTTCAGTCTCAGTGCCCAAATCTGGCCCTGAACCAAGAAATCACTGGTTGAAACCACTTGTCAGTAAGGTACCAGCTGATCATGTGGGAACGTCCCTAAACAATACCATCTATTACTTGGTTTGATATTTCTAATACGTTAGGGATATTTAAATGCTGAGTGTTCAAGAAGCTTGGAGAGAACGTGTTGGTCTCTTACTGGCAGTCCATGCCTTATTTAAGGTCCTTGGCTCTATACAGAGGAGTTGCAGGCAGACAGAGCTACACATGCTAATTGACTGAAGCCCAGGAGTGACCCCCATTGTTTGACAGCCAGCCATTGGTACTTGGGTTCTCAGTGTTCTGTGCACCTGTTGGTGCATGCTGCTTATGGTTATTATGGCAAGACAGAATTTCCCTGGTTTGTTTATATGGAAGGTGCACAGAATTAGACTTATGGGTCTTAAAAAGGTTAAGCAGCAACCCACCCCAGATCCCCTCTTCTTTACTAATCCATTTATCCTCCTAAAGGAGCTAGAATGGTATGTCACTATTTCTGCTTGAAAAACTCATGCCAGCTGTTTTTTTCACTGTGTTACTTTTTAGGTGCTGTTCTGGGGTCCTGTCCTGCATTGTTGCATCTTTTCACGTTGAGCTCAGTCTTACAAACACATCCCTCAGTGCCCCTCCTTTCAGCACAGGAGTGACAGGACAGGGCAAGCAGGAAGCAGTGGTGAAAGTACTGAGCAGAGGCAGGGGACCAGGCTCTGTGTCTGACCATCCCTTGGATTTCCTTTGTGACTTTCTCCCAGCTTCTTTTCTTTCCTGCTACTTCAAGAGAAGACATGTGCTTACCACACAGCTATAGCATGAGTTTTAAGTAACTCACAGCTGCTTAAAGCAGAGCACACCTTGCACAGATAGCTGTGTGATTTTTTTTTGTGTGCTTTTATGTAGGTCAGATGAGGGGAGGCTTACTTTCATCCCTAGTTGCTGGGTCTCTGCCGCCACTGCCTGTAGATCAACCACCTCAGTTTTCAGGGTTGTGCTGATTATCAAGGAATGTGGATTGTGTGGGGTCTTACTTTCAAGTCCTGGTCCTGTGGAGGAGATTGCCATGTCTGCACCCACCAAGAAATGGATGCTTGGCCATCACTCTGTGGTATTCCAAAGCAACTTTGTGCTTTCAGCTCCCAGGCAGTGTGACCTGTGCAGGACTGGGCCTTTTTGGGGTGGCTCTGAGGCTCACTCAGTCTGCTGCTGACCTCTGATTCCCCTGCTGAATGGTTTGGCCATGGTAAACAAAACAGGGCTTGAGTGTAAATGGAGGGACTGGAATGTGACAGTCATGTCAGTGGAGCAGCAATAGTTGGTAGGTAGGAGGAAAACAGAGAGCCTGGAAAAGGTGAGAGCGTGCCTAGAGTTTGAGGAAGTGAGGGTTGTAAGGAGGCTGTGTAAGGACACTGGCAATGACTAATGTGTTGTCTTGTCTAGATGCAGACTTGTGTGGTTGGCAGCAAAACAAAAATAGCATGTCAGCACAGGATACAGATGTGTTTCCACAAGTTACAACGAAACTAGCTGGCTGGCCTTTCCAATTCATTTATCAAAGCACTTCCAGTTCCCATTTTGAGGCTACAGGCTAATTATAAGCATTTCAGGAACGATACACAGTGTTCAGCTGATATTATATTCAGTTAAAAAACATTATCTGAAGAGTATCTGTTTTGGTTTTGGAGTTGTAAGCATCCTGGGAGGATATTTGAAAACATGCATCTGGAATAAACAGAATTTTTGTTGCTGATTTGGATCTTAAAAATATACAGAGATGATAAGGTAAAAATTAAGTTCTCAATTCACAACTTAGATAATGATTTGTCTGGGAAACACTCATATACTATTTTGTGGCCATTAGAAATCAAACAATGAAAACTGCTGCTGGCTGAGAATTGGTTTGTGGGGTCTTACCCAAAACCACCTTTCTGTGAAAGCAGCCAGAAGCAGCAGTGCTGAAGAATGGGTCGCTGGTGGGTGGTCTGGCCCCAAAAATGCTCACAGGTGCCATGACACTGAATATTGTTCTAAGATCAAATCACAAGAAGTGCTGTCCTACCAGGCTTTAATAATAATATTTTTTTTTTGCAAGCTTTGTATTTGTTAGGATACATATGGGTATTACTGTTGACCATTAAAAAACCAGTCCAGCCCTTATCAATCTTGCTGCTGTTAGCCTCATCAGCTTGTTGGATTTTGCCACTTTTTCATTTGAGGGCAGAACTCAGTGGTTCTCACGTGTGTGCCAAGAATTCATAAAGGAGAAGAAAAGGTTGTGTGTTGTTTTGAGGGTTTTTTGTGTGTGGCTTGAAGGATTTTTGTTTGTTGTCGTTTTTTTCTTTGTTTTGTTGTGCCTGTGTGGAGCTTTGAGCACAGCCACGAGTTACATGATCCCTTCCTCTGTGCTGCTTCAGAATTATTTCAAGTTTCCATGGAAACTGTGGAAATGTGATGGAGTAAATTTCAAAGCAATTTCCAGGCACTGCTTTTGGATCCTGTGACAAAATAGCAAATGTGAAAGAAACCTCCTTGCCATCTTGCACAGCTGTTAAAATCTCCATGGTTCTTCTGTGGAAGTGGCACTGCCTTTGGAGGGGTTGAGGGCAGAAACCCTGAGCCTTCAACGAGCCTGGCCCCAGCCAAGAACTGCAACTCTGGGGAGGAATTTTGTCTCCCAGCAGCATCCAGTTCCTGTGGGATGTGGGGAAGCCTCCTGTTCCTATAGAGGATCAGTCACATCCAGAAACACACTGACTTTCCCGAGGCTCCTGTGAACAGACGTTGTGATGACCCCTCTTTGCTGAGATGAAGGATGGCTTCTGCTCAATATTCATCTACAAAACTTCCAGTGGAGCCTGTGGGAGTTCAGCTCTCATGGGGACAGAGCTCTCCCACTGTGCATGATGTTTAGCAGCACCAAGTGCTTTAATAAACAAGACAAGGTGCTTGGAATGCACAGTGCAGAGGTGTTCCTCTTACAAGCAAAGCAGTTGTTTTTCCTATTTGAAAAAATCAGGTAGTAGGACTAAAGTAAGCTGAATTGCCAAAAAAATAGTCATCAGTGAAGATAGCAAGGAAGGATTTGTACACTCTAGAATAGAAATTTAGCTAGCCAATGTACCTGTGGGTGAGACTCGTGTGTTTTTCTTGGTGAAAAATTGTTTCTGCAATTGTTTATGCCCCATGAGCCCTGAGGACTGCTTTGATGGCAGGGAGAGGCAGTTTCTGTCTCTCACCCTGTGCAGAAGGGTGATGCTTCTATTTACCTGGCTGGTTTGGTGCTGATAGTGTGGCTCTACCAAGTACAATAGAGATGAAGTGTTGCCACTTGCTAACGTTGCTAATTGATGGCTCTGGTCTGCTGGGAAGCTGGATCCAGCCCTTGCTGCTGTGTGAGAAGCCACCAAGAGCATGTCTCAGACTGATCATGCCTTTTCCAGTGCCTTTACTGACAAACACAGATAAAAAACTACATATGAAGTCAGGGCACCCAGGATGAGAAATGTGCGTGTGAAGGGTGTTTATATGGGATAGAGAGGGATGGAGACCCAAAAGGAAAAAGGGCTGGACACAAGAATATGATAAATGAAAGAAAAAAGCAAGAAAACAGAATAATGCTTGTTTGGAGAGTATGTGTGTGTCTGTGTAAATACCAAGCCTTAGAAACAGTATGGGATTAAAAAAAAAAAAAACAAAAAACAAAAGGGAGGGGGAGAGTAGGGAGAAAAGAAAGAGGCTGTAGTCTAAAAAATCACAGAAGTACAGGCAAAGAACCTGGGATGGGCATGAGGTTTAATGAAGCTGTAATGAGTCACTGTAGTCTAAAAAAACCACAGAAGTACAGGCAAAGAACCTGGGATGGGCATAATGTTTAATGAAGCTGTAATGAGTCACTGTTACTAACAAGAATGTCCACTGCTAATTTGTGTAAAGGTGTGGCCTGGCAGTGACACAGCCTCTCCTCTGTGTGCTCTCTGTCCTTGTGCTCCTCTGGTCCATCTGCCTGCTCCAGGCTCTGGAACTGCCCCACTCTCCCGTAGGGATGGCACAGGAGCATTCCCCACCATGGTACAAATAATCGATGTAACTTAAGAACTAATGTTAACTGTGTTGCCATAAGGATGCTGAGAAGGGAAATTAGCTTTTACAGTAAAAGTTTGCAGAGAAAGTGTTGAGCAAAGAGCTTTCTCTGTTGACACAGTCCATACTATGAAAATGGAGAATGAGGGTTACAGAAAAACTGGAGTAGAACAAGAATTAAAAATAAGTCCTGAAGTTAGCAGTTACTGTGCTATGTGCACACAATTGCCAAAGAACTTCAAACTTGATGACAAAGCTGTATATAAGCTTGTGTGATGAAATCTGAAGTTGGAAAAACACAGCTTGGTTTTCATTTATAGTTTAAAGCCTGTAATCTGCCCAGCTTCATAAAGATCCTGACAAAGTTGAGCCAAGTTTTAGGAAATCTTTGTTGAGTTATAGTTTCCAATGGAAACTATGCAAAAAGAACAGGCTTTGATGCCAAAGGAGACAAAAATTATGATTTTGACTGTGTTTCACGTTAAGTTTGGGAGTTAAAGCTAAACTTAAAGTAAAATAAAACTTGCAGATTTCCAACCAACAAAAGAAAAACTTTAATAGACCCACAGCTTTTTTTTGTTTTTGTTTTTACCTATCTGTAGTCTGTCTGTGTGGGTGTGGTGTTTTTTATTTACCACATTACCAGAAATGACAATTCAGTGCGGATTCTGGTGTTAACAAACATCTGGAAACTCAGCTTGTGTAATAAATGGGCCTTAGAAAGCAGGTTTTGCTCGACAGGGTCTCTTCAGGGAATGGTTATGTTAATGCTGGCTCTGCTTTAGAGGGGGAAGTCAGCTGGATTTGTGTTTTCCTGTTGCAGATGTTGTGCTGGAGAAGGCCATGCATAAGTGCATTCTGAAGCCCTTGAAGGGTCACATTGAAGCGATGTTGAAAGAGTTTCATACCACAGATGGTTCCTGGAAACAACTGAAGGAAAACCTGCAGCTGGTGCGGCAGAGGAATCCTCAGGAACTGGGCGTGTTTGTCCCAACACCAGACTTTGTGGACGTTGAAAAGATTAAAGTCAAGTTCATGACTATGCAGAAGATGTATTCACCTGAAAAGAAAGTCATGCTGCTGCTGAGAGTTTGCAAATTGATTTACACTGTTATGGAGAATAACTCAGGTATGGTGTTTCTGGTAGCTCAGGTTCACTGATATTTCATACCTGATGTTGTCTTTCAGAGGAATCAGCCCATCTCGTTCTGCAGACAGCTCTACTGCTGAAGCTCTTGCAGCAGCTTCTCCTTGCCCTTTGGAGAGGAATTCTTGCTCTCTGCTTCTGACCTGCTGTCTCTGAACTATCTGGCTGCATATCTTCAAAACTCAGTCTGAAGCAGAGGTGTTGTCATGGGTGGAGTTTGAGCTTTAGGCAAAGTTGATTAGAGAAGCCCTCCCATGATGCAGGAAGGACCCTTCTGCTTTCTGAACTCCTCAGAGAGGAGCTGGGGTGCAGCTGGATTCAACCTTAGCCCAGACTTTGGCAATGGTTTAAAATCCAAGGAATTTTAGAGGTGTAATTGAACCTTTGTACTACTTGGTGCTACAGGATTAAGGATGACAAACCAGATGAAGTCATGTAAAAATGAATTATTTATTATGATAAATTATTAGACCAAAAAGATCTAAATCTGAATCATTTACTACACAGTGTAGAAGTAAAAACTACTAGTATAGTCTAGTATAGTATAATGCATTATATCAAAACAATTATAATAACAAAATTATATTAAAGCTAGCAAAAGGACCCAAAACAATTACTGGGTAGAGATTGATGTTTCTTAACCAGGGGGGGCAAATCTCTTTTGCTCAGCCTCCAGGAGTGGCTGTGAGGGGCGTTCCCCCTCAAGGGAGGAGTCTCCACACAAACTCCCAGAAGGGAAATATTAGAAGATCCTGCTGTTTGAAAGCAGGAGTGGACTTTTGGAGTGCAAACTGATTGCTGTCAGCCAGCTGTCTCCATGCCAGCTGTGTCAGCCTCTGTTTTTAGATAAAGATACCTTACTCTATCTCCACATCACTGTTTAACTTTGGGGTTGATGAGTCAGATTGAGTTTAGCATAATTCAACACCAAAAGCAGCATGGCACCACTTCTTAGTTCACCACTGATAACTTTGCAAAACAGGGCATTGTTTTACCTCATTCCAGACAGAGCATCCAACAGATCCTACACATCCTATAGATGTGAAGCAATTGAAAAAGAGCAGCTTTCCTTAACTGTAGGCTTTTGAAGTTGCCTGGCAGAAAGGTTGTCCTGTGAGCCTTGAATTTAACATTGATTCTAAATGAGTATTTTTCTGCAAATTGTAATAGAGGTAACACCATATATTTAGCTATTTAATAGACATTTAATAGTATGTATGCAATATGACAACTACAATAGTTTTATCTTAATGGAGGGAGAAAAGCACCCTCTAATCCAATATTTTTGGCTTGCTGTGCCACTGAATGTTCTCATTTGGACACTTTCTGTCATGCTTTTGGAACAGAAATGACATCTATTTCTGCACTGTAGCAAGAACCCAAAAGCACCTAAATATTGAAATAGCCCTACAGGCCAGTCAAGACCTGCTGAGCAGTCAGTGGTCCAAAACCCTGTTCTGGATGGCATGAATTTATAGGTGCAACTCTGCCATTCTCTCTTGCACACTGCTATGACAGGTCATGAGCTAAGGTGTAGCAAAGCTGTGGTAGTGGGAGATTCTTTTCCCCCTAAGTGAGTATAAGCTGCTGCAGGGGCTTGGCAGTTTTCTTTCCAAGGAAGCACTGCATGTGCAGCTGGGTCTGGTGCAGATCAAGACACCTGCTTTCTTTGGAGATTGGACATGAATGGTGGAAGCTCGTGGCTGTTAAAGCCCCCCAGATGCTTTTACAAGGTTTAGGACTGAGCTCCTGCCCAGCTTATTACTGCATTTCAAAATTCTGCATTTTAAAAGTGGATACAGGGATCTTGGCCTGAAGTTCTGTAAATTCATCTCTCCCTACTGTGATGTGATTGCTTTGAGTAAGGTATTTCCAACATGCAGAAGGAAAATACTGAGAGGCTACTGCTGGTTCAATGCTGCACTGGGAGACTTGGGCTGAGACTTGGCAAGTGCTCACTGGGCTGTCTTATTTTGTCATGTGAAGTCAAACATGGCATTGAGCCAGCAGCTGTTGGAGTATCTATACTTCCAGCCAGGTAAAGTGTGATAGCTGGAGTGTGTGCCTCACTGGTGTCACCTGAGTTTCACCAGAGTTGTGAGTTGGCTCCTGCTCTGGGCAGTTCTGAGTGACCATCACATCCATCCTGCAGTGAGCACTGTTTTGCCTGACCCAGAGATTTGGCCACGTTGGGATTTCTGAACAGAAAGTCAAATGCAGGAAAAGTGCCAGGGGCACAAACAGGCCTAGGTACAGCACAGTCTCTGCAGTCTCTGTGGATCACTGTCACTCCAGGCCCTTCAGTCACTCCCCATCTTTCCTGTAGGCTCCCTTCAGGTGCAGCACCTGGTGTTTGTAGAACACCTCTCTGGTGTTTTTGACAATTGTCTGTCAAGGAAATGAGTTGAGTTTTCTTGTCAAATCTATAGCCTTTTATATTCAGGCTTCTCTGCTGTAGGATTCATACTCAGAGACTGGTATTTGTGCCTGAATGCTTCCAGAAAGTGGATGCAGTCCCTGGATGTACAAAGAAAATGCCTATTCATCACCTCTTAGGCAATGGTAGCAGGGCAGGTGAAGGTCAGGCCAGACTGGCCTGGCAGCCTTTTCAGCAGTTCACCAGTTGAGCTGCTGCCAGGGTGAGCCCAGTCTCTAAATCTCCCTTGCATGCCTCAAGGTGTGCATCATGAGATTTGTGCTTGTTTGAAGGACAGGACTGAGCTTGTCTCCTGTACAGTGAGTGCCAGGTGCTGTTCGCTTTGCTGCACATTGGTGACTTCAGGAGGTTCTGGAGTAATACAGACATGCTGGGTAGAGAAGGCACAAAAGAGTGTTTTCCTTTCAGACTGGTAAAAAAATGTGGCTTGTCTCTCACTGCCTGTGTTCCCTTCAACCCAGGGAGGCTGTATGGAGCTGATGACTTCTTGCCTGTGTTGACATATGTGCTAGCCCAGTGTGACATGCTGGAGCTGGATACCGAAATCGAATACATGATGGAGCTGTTGGATCCATCCTTGCTGCATGGAGAAGGTAATTATTTCTTTTTACTAGAACTGCCTGAAGGACTAGTGAGGGGGTGTTCTGTTTGAGTAAGAATCCTGTTAAGGGGAGACCTAATCACAGTGATGCTGATAGTGTAACAAGAGAATGTCATCATCATTTCCACTGCTGGGCAGCTTGCAGAGCACAAGCCCCAGTGGATGGAAAATCTGCTGCTGTGTGATGCTTTGTGAGCAAATACATTGTTTCCAATCAGTTTTGACTCAGCAGGCAAACACATGCACTGTGCAGGTGCCCAATGGCCTGAGCCTTTTGTGCCTGAAAATTTCCTGAGGGGATTTATGGGGCAGCAGCACTCAGCAAATTGTGAGGCACATAATAAGACTTGGGTTATGTGCTTTGTGAAGACTTCCGGGGGACTTCTTTGCACCTTTGCAGAAGTGCTTTTGAGAATGTTGCCCCCTTTTAATGATCTTTGCTTCTTCCCAGCATTTGCTTCTCACAGAGTATTTTTATGAGCTCTAGCAGTATGTTTCCTGAGGCATTTCTTGAATGAGGGCTAAAGTCTGCTGGAGGCAAGGAAATCTGCCTCTGCTGTTTTCATAGCAGTATTTTTAATAAAGAAGTTTTCTGCAAGGCCCTGGTAGGCCCCAGAATCTAAAAGGTTTATGAGGAGGTTTGAAGGCTCTTGCAGCCAAGCTTAACTGTGTTTAGGTATATATGTGTGTTTCCTGTTCCTGTTGTATCCTGGCATTCTGAAATTGCTTTTCATGTACCCACTTGCATGCTGTTATGCCTGGAAGAATTCATGCCATTATTCCTTCTGTTTCTTGGGCCTGTCATTGGCACTAGCTCAGCTCTGCTGGGCAGAAAAATTTGTGTAGGGCTTTGGGGTTGTGCATTTCTACTGTAATGTATTGTCCAGTTTGTCTAATGGGTCTTGCATGAATTTTATGTGTTCATCTTGTTGCAAAGCTAAAGGCTAAGAGGGAATGCTGTCAGTAATACAAAAAATACTACTGTGGGCATCCAATGCATCTCTGAATGCCTCTGAATAGACTCTGCTCTTAGCTGAGCACTCCCACCCAAATAGTTGACTTTAAAAAGAAAGGACAGCTTGTCTTTTGTTTCTCCTGGTTGCTGCAGACTGTTGCCTCCTGTTGAGACTCTTTTACTTTGTGATCCACAGCTTCTTTTCTACATTGGCAACTCTGTTGTGGCTTTAATTTGTTCTCTACTCATGCAATAAATGGGGAGTGTGCAGGACTGTACACACCATCTCCTGAATTAGTTGGACATTCTGGGGAATGCTAAGAAGTTGTTGTTTTAAAAATAAAGGCAAGTCTTTGAGAGGATTCCAGAGTACAAGTCTCACACTCAGTTGTTGCTTTATTGCCACTGAGGGTGGTTGCTTTTAAGCTGATGAACAGGGTTAGATTGTTTTTTACTTTGTTTCAACAGCCATGTTTATTTCATCCGCTTCTGAAGCCCTGGGAAGAAACCAAAACACTGTTAGAAAATTGTTTAGAATAAAGCTGGTGTTCAAGATTGGATGAGTAAATACTCAGGAGTAAAGGAGTTACAAGAGTTGTTGGTTTTCCTAGCTTTTAGAGAGATGGGGCAACTGAGAGGAGTTTTAAAAGATTTTATTTTATTCTCTTATCAGTCATTTAAGGAAACAGCTTTCCTCAGCAGGAGTGGACCCAAGGCTCTGCTGTGTAATACGGAGCACATGGAACCCCTGCATGTCTCTGAGCAGCTGAGAACACACCCTCCAGTGTTGTGCAGGCCAGGAAGGGTTTTCCTTTTGTGTGTAAATATCCTGGCAACTTGCATATCTATGTGTGTGGCTGGGTGCCTCTCTGTGTGTATGTATATATACCTCAAAGAAAACTGCCTGCGCTTGTGACTGTGACCACTCTGAGAAGTTCTTCCCTTGCTGTCCTTCACAGGGGGCTATTACTTGACCAGTGCTTATGGAGCACTTTCACTGATCAAGAACTTCCAGGAGGAACAAGCTGCCCAGCTGCTCAGCTCAGAGGCCAGAGACACTCTCCGGCAGTGGCACAAGAGGAGGACGACAAACAGGACAATACCTTCAGTTGATGATTTTCAGGTAGAGCTTCGGGCTGAAATAGAAAATGGGATGATTGTGTTGCTGGAAATACCCATTTGAGAGGTATCATTTGTAGCAAACTCCCTTGGTGCCACAAGTGGAGTGAAACAGTGCTGAGATTACAGATGGCAAATTTGCCTCTTTGAAGTCTTTGCACTCACTTTTTATCAAACACTTTCATTATGATGGTCTGAAGAAAACACTAAATAATAGACCTTTCTTACCTTCCTTTTTAAGTCATGTGAAGCGAGGACAAACTGCATTGTATCTTAGATTCAGCTGTTTTGCACACTTTATTGTTCAAAAAATCAAATCCAGATTTCCAGGGGTATAAATCAGCCCAGCTGCCCAGTAGCCAGTGGTGGCTAAAGCAGGTAGCAGAGGTGGGAGAAATGTTCCCCAACAGTTGTGAAGTTTAAGCAGGCAGCAGAGTTCTGTGATATGGATGTCCTCACATTTTTCTTTTTTGTCTTTTTTTTTCTTTTTTGTCCCCTGTATTTTGTACTGCTCTTCCAGAGCAGGGCAGTACCTTCAGCTGGAGAATAACAAAGCAGTGGTTATCACTTCATCTTCTGAGCCCAGGCCTGCATCTCTTCCATCTGCTTTGGACTGACTGTTAAGGTGCAGCAGTTTGTGAGCTGAAAGAGGGGAGGGAGTTGGAATTGGGAAGAGAGGATTTACTCCTTGGAGTTCAGCTGTCTGCAGTTAGGAAGAGGAGAAGCCATTACGAGCAATTCCAGTGCCCAGAGCCTGTCCATCTCCCTGGGATCCACGTTCTGTTCTCCTGGCCTGTACTTAGGTGTCAGATTCCAGCAGCTGGAGTCTGTTCTTTCTGCCAAAGCTCTGCACTTTCCATAGGAGCATCCAGCACCTTTATTTCTGCTTGGTGAGGAAATGACAGAAGATTCTTTCTGCAGGATTTGGTAGGAAGTTCCATCTTCTCTTTCTCTGCAGATGAACTTGGTCCAGGCTCAGTGTTCACTTGGATGCAGGAAGATTCAGGGGGCAGGGAAGACCTGGCAGTGAGTGTGTCCAGTGCTTCTCCTGCTGTTGTCTCTTTCAAAAGAGAGCCTGGAATTAGTTGATCCCACCACTCACAGGATGTGCTTGGCACAAATGCAAGTGTTTTGCTGTCTACTCAGAATGGCGATTTTCTCTCTTCTCTCTCTGAGTCTTGCAGTCCTGAAATGGAGCACCTTGCCTACAACCAGCATGGAACATATCTGCAGCTCCAGTCATCTTCCTCCCAGGGAATCAGGGTGTGGTCATGGCATTTCTGTGCTGCAGTCTCACAGCCTTGCTGGCTCTTGGGCCCTGGAGGCTGTTTTTCCACCTTCCCTAAATGGAAAGAAAAGCAAAAACCCCAGTACTTTGATGATGATGAAATACAGCTTTCTGGGCATCTGTAAAAAAAACTTCAGCCTTTCCTTTTCCGTCCAGCAGTCCTGTCCATCTAAAAACTCACGCTTTTCAAAGCAGGTCTTGTGTGTGATAGCTTAATTAAAAATTAAATCTAGTGTGTTTTGCCCTATTTAGGGCTGTGTTTTTTCTACAAGTTCTTCAAACCAGGTTAAAAAAATGGCTTAGTTCTGTTCAGTCAGGGTTCAGTCCCATTTTTTAAAACCTATTGCAGAGTTTAGTGTTCAGTCTTCGTGGTATTAAGAAATACTTAATTAGACAAGAGTGCTCTTTGGAACTTAAGTCATTGGAAGGTTCTTCTCAGCTGTTAAAACAGATTGTTTCTGTGAGAGGTAAACTTCTACCATTGGGATTTTCAATGCTTAATTTATTCAGCTTACAAACCACGGGTGCCAGCCCAGTCAATAAACAACTCTTTCTCCTTTTAATTTTTTCCACCTCCTTCAATCTCACTGCATTTTAGTCTTTAATTCCAGATTTTTTTTCTTTTAAAACTGTCTCTGGTTTAGAGACAATTTTAGCAGAAAACACTCTGGAATTAACATTTTCTCTAAAGAAAATGGGTTTGGGCACTCCCTTGCCATCAATATGAAAGGAATTTCTTGGATGAAAGTGACAAAAACAATTTATTTCTCAAACAAAGTGCCCACAGGGCAGGCAGGGGAAAAGTAATAACTGTTATGTATTGAAGCTCCTCGCTGCTGGTTGATTTAGAGCTCCCTCTTTAGCTGGCCTGGCCTCCCCGAGGTCCAGAGTGGGGATGCAGCATTCAGCTCCCACCAGTGGTCTGGTTGTCAGACCAAAGCTGAGCCAAGCAGTTCCAGAGGAAGCCACAGAAGTCACTGGAGGATTGCTGTTGCAGTCCCAGGAAAACCTCTTGCCTCGGCTAATAAAACCAAGGTAGCCCAAAGCAGAAATGTGACTCCCTCCACGCCGCAAAGCCAAGCACACGGGGAGTGAGTGCCTGAACACAACCTGTGCCAGAGCTCCCCCAGCTCACAGCCCTCCCCTGGACCCAGCCTAAAGCTCCAGGACTCATTTCTGGGCATAAAGCAGACCATGGGGGAATACAGTATTACCATAAAATCACCCCAAGACAAAAACAAACAGGAAGCAGATGAAACTGCATTTCCATGTGGGGCCTGTTTAGAATGTATCCGTGGGCGTGTGTCAGTTTCTACAGGAGAAGACATCCAGCTTTTGCCTCAAGATCAGGTGCATTTACTTGAATGGTGCAGAGTAAATTTTCTTTCTGAATCCCTGTAAAGCTGTCCTGTGAAGCTGGGTTAGGCCAGGCTTGGACACCGGGCTGCAGCTCACGGGATGGCCATAATGTCCGGGAATCACCAGAGTGTGTTTCACAGCTGGAGCAGGGAGAGGCTTGCTTTTTGTTGCTGACTTTTCAGTTTTCAGAGGCTAAGGACTTTTTGACTTCCTGATGTCTGCTTTCTTGTTCACAGAACTACCTTCGTGTTGCATTCCAGGAGGTTAACAGCGGCTGTACAGGAAAGACTTTGCTAGTAAGGCCATACATCACTACCGAAGATGTCTGTCAGCTTTGTGCTGAGAAGTTCAAAGTGGCAAATCCAGAAGAATACAGGCTGTTTCTTTTTGTTGATGACACCTGGCAACAACTGACAGAGGATACCTACCCTCAGAAAATCAAGGCAGAGTTGCACAGCCGTCCGCAGCCCCAGGTCTTCCACTTTGTCTACAAGCGCCTTAACAGCGACCCATATGGGGCCATTCTTCAGAACAGCCACGACTCGGCTGCTTAGAACCAGCAACCTGTCATTTTTATATCTGTTCCTTGGTAATTGTTACAAACATCTTTGTTGGCTGCCTTCCTTAGGAGCTAAAACGTGTCTTAAACCTAAAGTGCCTGGTGAAACACGTGCTGACGTTTCTGATGTCACTTACAGGACCCAGGGGCACTGTGCACGTGGCCAGCTATGCAGAATATTCCACCAGCATGTCTTGAGGAGACAGTCCATGAGCCTGCATTTCTTGTACCATGGGCTCTTTTGCAGCATATTCTACTGTGGCCTTTCACAGGTCTTGGCTGTAGTGTGCAAAATATGATTTTCTTCCACTCCTTGTTTCCCCAGCTGTCACTTGCATTTGAATCCGTGTGCGAGACGAGTGCGTCCGTGGACTGGGGTGAGCTCAGTTCTGCCAGCAGGAGTTTGACAAGACTGTCCGATGCAGGGCATCAGTTCACTCAGCATTACCTGGATGGTTGCATCCTTGTCTAATTTTTTTTTGATTACAGAAAATCATCATGTTTATATATATATATATATATATATATATATATAAAATAGATATTTTATAGCAGTTGCAGGTAAACTGTCAGGGTTGGTTTTTGAAATATTTTTTTAACTAAAATATTCTATAATTATGCATGTGATTTTTAACATTTAATACACAAGAATAAATCTCTTGCTGGTTTTAGAGTCTTGCATTGATAGTCTGTGTGGTTTCTCTTCTTTACCTGTTCCAGGAGAGTTCTTAGGAAACCTCTGTACCCTTGAGGCAGTTTTGCTGTCTGTTCTCAATTGTCTTCTGAAAATCAGACCATTTTATAAACTGTGCTGTGCAAAACACGTCCTAGCATCTCATCACATTCATTCTGAGCACATTGTGTGTTTGGTCCTCTGCCTTTTCCTCTGTCCTTCTCCATGCCTCACTCCTGTTCCTCTTTTATTCTGTGTGGTTTATTCTGTATTCTCTTTTATTCTCTGTGCTTTCCATGCCCATGTTTCTCACTGGATGCTTGTGAACCATTCCCTGTCCCTGTTCTTTTTTAATCCCTGTCTGTAATGCTGCCCATCGCAGTTTGGTTTTTTGGTTTTTTTTTGGTTGGTTGGTTTTTGCCTTACTTGTATTCCCTTTTTATTCTTGGTGGCTCTGTGGTGCTCCTGTGTGCCATTGTTTCTCTACTGGATCTTTGTATCATGATCCCAGTCCCCATTCTTTTTTAATCCCTCTCTATCATGCTGTCCATCCCAAGGTGTGTTGTTGTTTTGGTTGTTTTTTCAATTTCATTCTGCACCTCATTCTTACTTTTCTTCCTGTGTTCTCTCTGCTGCCCCTCCCTCTTTCTGCCTCTCTCCTGTGACTGCGGGGCTGGGGAGGAAATTCTGGGGGTTCCCCCCATTCATGTTGCAGCAATGTCCTTTTTTTGGGGGGGGGATGTACATGTGGAAAGGGCTTGAATAAAGCACCACGCTGCTGTCCAGGGCAGTTTGACTTGTTCTGTGCCTTCTTTGGGGGTGAGGAAGGAAGGTTGAGGGAGAGAGGGTAGAGAGCTGGGGGCTCTGATGCCATTTGGGGCACCCCAGTGTCTCTAGGAGGGAGAGCCAGGCTGTAGCCATGATATATTCTGAAAAATCCTCTCCTTAGGATTTTTTTCTCCTGAGAAGCTGAGAGGCCTCAGGAACAAAATGTAAACAATGGTTATCTGCGGCTGTGGAATGCAACAGGTGAATCTGTGATTGGTCTCATGTGGTTGTTTCTAATTAATGGCCAATCACAGTCAGCTGGCTCGAACTCTCTGTCTGAGACACAAGCCTTTGTTATCATTCCTTCTTTTTCTATTCTTAGCCAGCCTTCTGATGAAATCCTTTCTTCTATTCTTTTAGTATAGTTTTAATATATCATAAAATAATAAATCAAGCCTTCTGAAACATGGAGTCAGATCCTCATCTCTTCCCTCATCTTCAGACCCCTGTGAACACGGTCACACCAGGCTGTGATGGAGGAGCAGGTGAGCAGGGAATGAGGGGGATCATGCTGGGTTACCCTCCCCCAGAGGAACCAAAAGCTGCCAGAAAATTCACAGGGAGGGTGTAGGTATTGGCAAAGAATAGGGATTTATCTCTAAAGCCACTTGGAAAGAATTATTTGGAAAGAATCTCTCTAGCCACTCTATTGTATACGGGAATGTAGGAAACTCTGATTAGGAATGGGTAGTAGTTTGAAACCAATGTTATAACGTTTTTACCTAGGAATGAACCAATCAAGTGCCCTGTGAAAAATGCCAATCACTTGTTTTTAAAATTTTAAAAGTTTAATAGTAATAAAATGGTTATAAAAATAGTAATACAATTAGAGTAATAATAATTTGGACAAATTGAATTAGGACAATATGAGACAATAGAGACAAAGAGTTACGCATGTCCGGGTACCTTTTTCTGGGCAGCATAAGCCTGAAATAGGACTCACGTTAACAGAGGATTAACCCTTAAAAGCCATAGCCTGTTGCATATTCATACACCTCATACATGATGCATGAATTCCATTCAAATACAGGATTCTGTCTGGTCAGTGTCAGCTTCTTCCTCTGAATCCTAACAGCTTCTTTGAGGCAGGAAGAAGTTGCTTTCTTCTGATAAGAGGGCAATAAATTCTTTTTCTCTTAAAGATTTAGGTGTCCTATGGTTGCTCTCTCAGTGCCAGTCCTTTCTTTAAAAAAGTATCCTACGTAGCATAGTTTCTATTTTAACATTTTTTTATAACCTGAAACTGTATTAACACAGTACTTAAGAGAATTAATACAGCATTACTTTCTAACACAACACATATAATATTCATTTCAAATTTGCAAACGAGCCGACTGGACAAACGCCTGAGTGAGGAGCGGGGGATGCCTAAGGTACCACAACATAGATGGCGGCTCGGCCGGGAGTGGCTTCTGCCAGTACCAAAGATTGTGGCGAGGAAATCCAGGAGAAATGGCTGCTGGCATCCTGAGCTTGCCAGGCAGGCTTTGTACTTGATTGCAAGGCAGTTTTTCTGCCTCTGCAGGGGGTGGAAACTGGAAAGGGGAGAGAAAAAAAAGTCACTTTTATGCCACACCTGAGATGGCGGCCCAGCGCGGCACTCACTTGCCCTTCCAATGATGGCGGCAGTCCGCATGTGCGCCTTGGGTAGGGAGAAAAAAGGGCGGTACAGCAAATACCCCGCTCCGTCTGATCGGAAAGTGCTTTCTCCTGAGTCTGGGTGGCATTGAGCTTAACTTCCCTTTTCTCCTCTCTTTCAGGACAGGGAGAACCACTGAACTTGTCCTGGCCTTGCCAAGAGCTTTGGTGTTTGAGTTGCCAAACCCAAACTGGTCCTGATGATGGAGGACTTAAGAAATACTCAATCCAACTAAATGCTTGAAAAAGGGAGATGGTTTGGTTATAAAAGTATTTCTGCCTGAGACTGGGAAGAGATAAACCCCCTAGTTCTGCACAACAGCACAAGGATTTTTTAATTCTTTGCCTTTTTTTTCCCCTTCCTTTGAATGGGTTTGTTTGTTTCCCCTTGGAGACTGCACACATCATAGGCAGATTTTTCAGTTAAGCCATTTTTCCCACTTTTAGTCTTCAGTGGAGCCCAGGTGCCAATTGTTTGCTGCTTGGTTTCTGCCTTCCCTTTCCTGCCTACAGCTTAACCCCTTTCTCTCCTTCCTGCTTTTTGGCCATCACTGGTCATGCAGATGATGCTGATGCAGATGGCTGATAAATAATTACCAAACAGCTTGGGAATGGTCTGTATCAGGTATCAATGACATTAAAAATGCAGTATATGGACCATCCACCGATGAATTTAGCAACAAGTGGATAGTAACTAATCTTTCCTTTGAAGCCCTCTTCAAAGCATATTTACTTATAAAGTGAAAGCATTTGGTTTTTATTTAAAAAAAAATACTACAAATTACCAACAGCCAGCTTAAGTGAGCATGGAAGACTGACAAAGACAGTTGTAATGTTGTAATGTTTTTTCTTTTAAATCCCTCACGACCCCATCACGTCCTGGAGAGGCAGCTCAGCGAGTTTCAGCCCACAGCTGCCATCCTGTGCTCATGGAGAGCAACCTCTCCAGCTGCCCCAGCCTCAGGAAAGCACAGGAGAGGGCTCTGCACAGATCAGGGATTAAGCTAGACCCAGGCTGGGCTCAGTTCAGTCACCATGGCACTGTTAGAAGCCTCAGACCCTTTTTCTATCAGATTGTGGCTGTCGTGCAGCCACTGCGTTGCTGTCAATGTGCTCCCCTGCAGCCTAGCCTGACATGGTGCTTGGGGTTCTGCCTCATGTCTTAAACATCAAACCAGAAGATAAACCAACAGATAAAACCCCTGCCCTGCCACGTCCCTCACTCTGCACCACTGCTATGAGAGGAGGGTAAAAGACCCAGTCAGTTTTAGCTCTGTAAAGAAACTACAGAGCAGTGATGAGTGCCTGAGTCACATCCCCTGCAGCCATCAGGGGAGTGAGGGCAGGGAAAAGGGCAGAGAAAGGGAAATAAAAAAACAACAGAGCCACCAAGACTGGAGGATGTGAGGATGAATCCAAAACTATGCTCTCCAAGAGCTGAAAGAACACTTCTAAGAACAAAACATCCAAACTGGAATGAGGGACTTGCACTCTTTCCAGATCTTCCCAGCACCATAACACATTAAAAAAAAAAAAAGAAAAGCTATCTGTGGAAATGGGATGCTCCTTTAAGCCTTGCAGAGACTTTCTCCAGCACTACAAACCATCCTTCCTGTTGCTCTTCCTTTACCACTCAGGGCTGAGCCCATGGAGAACTGCTTCTTTTGTGTGTGTGTGTGTGTGTGTGTGTGTGTGTGTGTGTGTATTTCAGGGGTTTTTTTAAACCAAGGAAAAAAAATTCAATATCACATTTTAGAAAGAACCCCCAGAGATTTGGGGAAAGTGGGCATAAATGTCAAAACACAAAGAAAGACTGAGCTACTAAGGGATCATACTTAGAGCAGCAGTGGTGGGGTGGGAGGGAAGAAATATAGCAGACAAATTTAACACCATTCAGGAGGGTTTATACACAATGTTTTCATTGCAAGCAGCATTTAGAAGTGACAATTTAGTGATTTATCATATCCCCGTACACTCCTTCCCTGTCAAAGTGATGGGCAGAAGCAGCAGAGCAGCTCTGAACACACTTTTCATTACAAGGCACCACCAACAAACCCAGAACAGCTCCACCCTTGGCCAACCCTGTCCCCTTGGGCCTTCTGAGAAGCTGGGATGTAGGAGAAGGCCTTGGAGGGGAACAGTGTTTCAAATATCAAAGGATTTAAAAATATACAAAGCTGTGAAAGCTGATGAGACCTGGAAGAATTGAAGGAGAAGGAGTCTTAGCAGAGCATCTTTGGCCAGTGCAGCCAGATAACCCTCAAAAATCATTAGTGGAGGATGTGGGAGTGAAGCCCAGCAGGAGATGCTGGCAATGTGAACTCCTGCCCCACACAAGAAGTCCCCAGAGACCAAAAACTCCACGCAGAGCAGACAGGATCTGACCACAACACCTGCCTTGGGCCAAACCTGCTCTTCATTTTTCATGAGCCACACAGAAACGTGGTGTATTTATGATCACTTCTCTCATCAGACCTGGTTGAAATCAGCGCTGGATCCCAAAAGTGAAGGAGAAGCCTTGTGTAGACAATTCCTCCTTCAAGGTTCAGCTCCAGTACCAGGCTCAAGACCTGGCATGCACATGCATTTGGCAGGGAGTAGAAAATCAAATGAAAGAACTTTTCAGGTTTTTTCTCAGCTGATTGTTTAGGAATTTACTTGGAATAAGCTTCCTCCCCAGGAGGGATTGCAATTCTACACATGCACAAAGAGGAGAAAACATGAATGCAGCGTTGAGACAGCTCCGTGCTGAGAGCAGTGGTTTTAAGGTTAAGGCCCTTGTATGTCTGGGAGGATGAAACCTCTGTGTTCAACCCTCTGGGATCATCACTTGGGCTTCCTGTGTTTCTCAACCTCTCAAAGTAAAATTGACCCACCAAACTCAGATTTGTCTCAATCCTAATCCCTGCATCATCCTTCAGATGCTTTTCCTCACAATGAAATTGGAGTAGAAAATGCTTTAGGAAATGCTTTGCAGCCCCTTCTTCCCCAAAGGCCCAAATTGCTTTAGTTAGGAATGCTCTCCAAGCACAAGGTTTGGATGCAGCCAGTGAGACTCACATTTCAGAAGGACCATCAAGGGTCTGATAAAGACACAGCACCTTCAAGCAGGCTGCTGTGACTGAGGAGGATATTTGAAACCTGTGGATGTGCAGTTCTAGCAGAAGTGAAGAATGAAATGAAATGTGGTAGAACTGGAAAATGAAATGCTGTTAGACAAGGCTGCTCCCCAGATTGGCCCTGCCTGGATCCACCTGCCATGCAGCAGAGCCTTCTCCCTTTCTCCTCCCTGCCCTCTGCTCAGCACCAACCCAAACCTGGGCTGTTGAAATTCCTGTCAGACACAGAGCAGCTGATGGGCAGCAAATGCAGCCTTCCCAAAGTGGCTGCCCATGGCCCGGCCTGCGGGGCAGAGCTCAGGGAGGAGGTGGCAGCTTCCTCAGTGGCTTTTCATGTCCTCTCTCTGCCATGCAGACACTGGCATCCATGGCACGGCTCTGTTTTGGCAGCCAGTCCCTTGGCAGGGCTATGTGAGCACAGGGTGAGCTCTCTCCTCCTTGCTGTGACACCTGGGCTGGCAGGGATGACACAGTGACCTCGGCCAGCCCATGCTGCCTGTGCCATCACCTGGCACTGATTTTTCTCCTGAGAAGCCTCAGAACAGAAATGGAAACAATAACTCTCTGCTGGCTGTGGAGATGGTTTAGCAATAGGGGCATCTTGGATTGGTCTCCTGTGCTATGTTTCTACTTGATGACCAATCATGGTCCAGCTGCGTCAAGGCGGTGAGCAGTCCCAGGTTTTTATTATTCATTCCTTTCCAGCTTTCTGATGTCTCCTTGCTCTTTCTTTAGTATAGTCCTAATATCGAATTTTCCTTTAATATAATAGATATCATAAAATAATAACTCAGCCTTCTGAAAGGTGGAGTCAAGATTCTCATCTCTTCCCTTGTCCTGGGGACCCTCAAACACCACCACAATCACTGGCTTGAGCTGGGCTGGGCAGCACCAAATAAAATAAAAGAAAAATTTTTAAAAAGAGAAAAAAAAAAAAATTAAAAAATACGTTAAAATTTAAAACATAAATTAATTTAAAATAAATGAATAAGAAAAAAAACCCCATATAGTGCCATGAAGCGCAACTGTAATAAACAGGAGTGCCGTAACGCGCGACTGTCGTAAAACTGCCGTAAAGCGCGACTGTCGTAAAAGGTGCCGTAAAGCGCGACTGTCGCAAAACTGCCGTAAAGCGCGACTGCCGTAAAAGGTGCCGTAAAGCGCGACTGTCGTAAAAGGTACCGTAAAGCAAAACTGTCGTAAAAGGTGCCGTAAAGCGCGACTGTCGTAAAAGGTGCCATAAAGCAGAACTGTCGTAAAAGGTGCCGTAAAGCGCGACTGTCGTAAAAGGTGCCGTAAAGCAGAACTGTCGTAAAAGGTGCCGTAAAGCGCGACTGTCGTAAAAGGTGCCGTAAAGCGCGACTGTCGTAAAAGGTGCCGTAAAGCGCGACTGTCGCAAAACTGCCGTAAAGCGCGACTGTCGTAAAAGGTGCCGTAAAGCAGAACTGTCGTAAAAGGTGCCGTAAAGCGCGACTGTCGTAAAAGGTACCGTAAAGCAAACCTGTCGTAAAAGGTGCCGTAAAGCGCGACTGTCGTAAAAGGTGCCGTAAAGCAGAACTGTCGTAAAAGGTGCCGTAAAGCAGAACTGTCGTAAAAGGTGCCGTAAAGCGCGACTGTCGTAAAAGGTGCCGTAAAGCGCGACTGTCGTAAAAGGTGCCGTAAAGCAGAACTGTCGTAAAAGGTGCCGTAAAGCGCGACTGTCGTAAAAGGTGCCGTAAAGCGCGACTGTCGTAAAAGGTGCCGTAAAGCAGAACTGTCGTAAAAGGTGCCGTAAAGCGCGACTGTCGCAAAAACTGCCGTAAAGCGCGACTGTCGTAAAAGGTACCGTAAAGCAAAACTGTCGTAAAAGGTGCCGTAAAGCGCGACTGTCGCAAAACTGCCGTAAAGCGCGACTGCCGTAAAAGGTGCCGTAAAGCGCGACTGTCGTAAAAGGTGCCGTAAAGCGCGACTGTCGTAAAAGGTGCCGTAAAGCAGAACTGTCGTAAAAGGTGCCTTAAAGCAGAACTGTCGTAAAAGGTGCCGTAAAGCGCGACTGTCGTAAAAGGTGCCGTAAAGCAGAACTGTCGTAAAAGGTGCCGTAAAGCGCGACTGTCGTAAAAGGTGCCGTAAAGCGCGACTGTCGTAAAAGGTGCCGTAAAGCGCGACTGTCGCAAAACTGCCGTAAAGCGCGACTGTCGTAAAAGGTGCCGTAAAGCAGAACTGTCGTAAAAGGTGCCGTAAAGCAGAACTGTCGTAAAAGGTGCCGTAAAGCGCGACTGTCGTAAAAGGTGCCGTAAAGCGCGACTGTCGTAAAAGGTGCCGTAAAGCAGAACTGTCGTAAAAGGTGCCGTAAAGCGCGACTGTCGCAAAAACTGCCGTAAAGCGCGACTGTCGTAAAAGGTACCGTAAAGCAAAACTGTCGTAAAAGGTGCCGTAAAGCGCGACTGTCGCAAAACTGCCGTAAAGCGCGACTGTCGTAAAAGGTGCCGTAAAGCGCGACTGTCGTAAAAGGTGCCGTAAAGCGCGACTGTCGCAAAACTGCCGTAAAGCGCGACTGCCGTAAAAGGTGCCGTAAAGCAGAACTGTCGTAAAAGGTGCCGTAAAGCGCGACTGTCGTAAAAGGTGCCGTAAAGCGCGGCTGTCTTTTGGGACACAGTTTAAATAAAGCACTTTAATAGTATCTTATTCCAGGCTATGGCTGCTGTGGTGCTGGTCCCAGCTTGCAGGGCGCTGCTTGAGCTGTTTGCTGCAAGGGCAGTGCCAGCAGCCATCGCCCCGCCCAGCTCCGCCCTTGCTGCGAGTCCCCCCCCTCCTTGCCGCCACAAGTCCACAACAGGACACGCCCCCCACCCCCCCACCTCCACGTCTGACCCCACGGCTCCGGTAGCACAGTCCTGCTCACCGCTGCCACCCTGCCCCAGCCGCCCCACCCAACCCCATGGCCCCTCCCACCGCTCCCGCCATCCCTGCCTTTGCCATCCCGTTGGCCCCTGCTGTCCCGGCTGCCGCGGTTCCCGCCCCCGGTTTCGCCTTTCTCCCGGCCCCGCCCCCTAATCCCGCCTCCCCGAGCCCGCCCACCAGCGTATCCGCGGCCCCGCCCCCTCCTGCCCCTGCCGGTCCTCCCCACCCCCGCGAGTGTGGCCGCTCCTCCCGCCCCCCAAGTCCCCCTCGCCCCCGCCGACACAGCGCCCATGGTGGCCAAAGTCCCACTCGCGTCCGTCGCTGCCGCGTCTTTGCAGTCCCCCGCCGCTCCCGGATCTGCGGTGCCGAGCACGCCTGGCACGGCCACGCTGGTGTCCCCGGCGCCCTTGTGCCCGCTGCCGCGGGAACCTTGCCCCGCCCCCGGCGTTCAAGCGCATGCGGCACAGCCCGAGCTGCCCACGGGCTCCGCGGCAGTGCGGACGCCCGTGGCTAACCCCGTCCCTGCTGGTGTTTCGGCGCCATCCCCCCGTCCCAGCACCGCACCGCTTGCGCTGGGACCGGGCTGCCCCGGCCCCCCGAGCCACCCCGTGCCGGCACCGCGGCATCTGCACCGGTGCTTGCAGCCTCTCCCGTCCCTGCCCGCCGGGGCGGCAGCCACCCCAGCCCGGCTTACGAGCTCCCAGCGGCGCCACGCCGCGGTCCAGCCGCCGACCAGCCCACCGCTCGCCATGGCCCCCCCCCTCAGCAGCCTCCCGCCGCCTCCACGCCGCTCCTCCTGCCCTCCCGCCACCCCGGCATCAGCTCCTGCTGACGCGGCCGCCCTGCCGCCGCCACTCGCCACCGCGGCCTCGGGCTGAGCCGCGCCTTCCCCACCGCAGCCTCCCACTTCCAAGCTGCTGGATGGCGTGGCTCCACCGCCTCCTGCAGCCACGGACATCCCGTCGTTCCCTTCCACGACTGCAGCCGCAGCCCCGTCTCCCGTTTCCGCAGCTCTGCCACCTCCCGCACTCCCCAACCCGCCCGTCACGGCTCCCCACGGTGACCAAGGGACGCAACCCACGCATGCGTGGTTGCTACAACCCCCGCACCAGCAACATCACTCCGCGCCGAGTCATCCAATCGCAGCGCTGCTTCCGGGATCAGCCGCACGCAGCAGTTCTCTCTCCGCCCCCCCCGGGGCACTGCTTTCGCTGCAGCTTTGGCACAGCCTCCCGGTTCCGAGCCGCTGCATGCCGCTGTCCAGCCACAGCCGGCATCCCTGTGCCCTGCCACGCCACTTCTGCCGCCACCGTGTCTATACACGGCACCAGAGCAGGCGGCAGAATAACGCAGCATCTTGCTTGTATCCCTCCGCGTCTCTCTGCCGGACCTTGAGGAGCGAAGCACAGACACTTCACCGACAGATCCCTCCGTAGCACGCAACCCTGCACAACTGATGCCTAATGTGCCTCCGCTGCCACGTCCTGTACCCACCCCCTGCCCCGCTTCCCTGCCCCCGCCGCCGCATCCCGCAGCCGACCCAAGCCGCACCGGATCGCGTCCGCACCTCCCCGATCATCCAACCGCGTTTTCGCCTTCCACACTCCTAGCACTGAGCGGGACTACTTTGTGTCACGATTCGCCCGCACAGCCGCAGCCATGCACACAAACCACGCAACGAGGAGGGGGAGGGCGGAAGATGACAGCTGCTTTAATAAATACAGGACAGACAGAGAATTATTTTGCCCCCTGCAAATACCAACCTTTGATCCCAACGCAAAGGAATTTCGAAAAAGAACTCTTCCCAAACAGCTCCAGAGTCCCCCCAGTGTTTGGGACAGATTTCTCAACCCAAAACGAGACATTAAACCCTGTAAATTCGTCAGCATTAATCCCAAAATTAGAAAGCTCACAAAAAATAATTTGGTAATTTTCAACTAACAGACTGGCATGAAGTCAGACCCCAGATTGGCAAAGAAGAAAGTCTAAATCCTCTAGCTATGCCTGCGCTATTCAGCCAGCAAGCTGGTGTCCTAGAACATGGGTGGCTATCCCACCTCATGAGATAAAAGAATTGCAAAAAGCAATAAGGGACAGTGCTGTCTGCTCCCCATATTTTAAGCAACTGCTGAAAAGTACCCTGGAAGGACATACACTCACACCAAATGACTGTAAAAATCTTGCTAGTGTAATTCTCACAGACTCACACTATAGGCTATGGGAACTCAAATGGAAAAGACTGCTTACAGGGGTACTGGCCACTTCTAGACAAAGTACTGATGCAGACCTTCGTACCCTTGCCATGTCTAAGCTGACTGGTGACCCTTCTGATGATCAGAATGATAATCAAGTGAATTTACCCAAAACAGCCTTAGATGACATTAAAAAGATGGCTCCCAGAGCCTTTTTGCAAATTCAGCCTGCAGGAAGTTTTGGAAAAGCCTATAATCTGAGTAGCCAAGACTTGTCTGAACCATTTACCACATCTGTGGACATGGTAATCCAAGCAGCAGAAAGACAATGCGGCAATGATATCGCTCACCCAATAATGATACGGGACATTATTGAAAATAATGCCAATGCAGAATGTAAAAGAGTTATCAAAGCCCTAGGAAAAGAAAAACCCACAGGGCCTGAAACAATTGATGCCTGTAACAAAATTGGGAGGCCACAGCAAGTGGCAACTATCCAGGCAAATGAACTTGGAAAAACTCTAGGAGAAAAAATTGACAGGGCTCTTACAGCTCAAACAGCACAAGCAGCTGCACAGGCAGCACAAGCAGAAGCTTTACCTGTAAATCAACCAAAGACAAATGTCTGGGTTGCTTTAGCCAAGTCTGCAGGCTCCAATACCATCTGTCTATCTGACACAAGCCCTGACAAACCTTTTACAACCTGTGAAAAATGTGTGTATTTTATGAGTGGCTTTTTGCAAATATTGAAATGAATATTGTATGTGTTGTGTTAGAAAGTAATGCTATATTAATTCTCTTAAGTAGGGTGTTAAATATAGTTTTAGGTTATAAAAAATGTTAAAATAGAAACAATGCTATGTAGGATACTTTTTTAAAGAAAGAACTCACAGTGAGATAGCAGCCACAGGACACCTAAATCTTTCAGAGAAAAAGAATTTATTGCCCTCTTATCAGAAGAAACCAACTTCTTCCCTCCTTGAAGGCACTGTTAGGATTTGGAGGAAGAAGCTGAGGATGACCAGACAGAATCCTGTATTTGAGTGGAATTTCTGCATCATGTATGAGGTGTACAAATATGCAACAGGTTATTGTTTTTAAGGGTTAATCCTCTGTTAATGGGTGTCCTTTTTCGGGCTCCTGCTCCCAGAAAGAGGTACCTGGACTGTCTGTAACTCTTTGTTTCTATTGTCTCATATTGTCCTAATTCAATTTGTCCAAATTATTATTACCCTAATTGTATTACTATTTTTATAAACATTTTATTACTATTAAACTTTTAAAATTTTAAAAACAAGTGATTAGCTTTTTTTCACAAACCTGTCTAGTTGGAGTACCTTTTCCAAAAGGTTTTGATAATGTTACTCTTGATAAATATTGGCCATATGATGATCATCACATTTCCCCAACTCCCAGCCAGAAACTCCAATTGATATTGATAATTCTAAAGCTGATAAATCTGACCTTCAAGAGCTAGAAATCCTAGGCTCATTAACTATGGAAACCTGTTACTTCTTTCATTTCCTAGGAGAAGACAGCCCTCAGTTAAACGTTACCCCCTATCACCCAGCTTATAGCAATATGACTTCTTGGCATAATCAAACTAAGCTTCTTCCATGTGACAAACCTCACACAGGTCGCTTTAACAAACTTCCTGTTCAATTCCCTAGAGGAATCTGGCTCATCTGGGCAGACAGGGCCTGGCAAGGTATACCCTCAAAAACAGATGGTGGCCCTTGTGCCTTGGCACAACTTACAATGATTGCTCCCAGTGTCAAAGAGGTAGTCAAAAAGAAAAGCAGAAAGATTAGGTCCTCCTGGGGACATCAATATGAAAGCAACTGTGATAGTGATTTTCACCCTTGGAACTCTGGAAAAATCAATTGTTGCAAGCATTTTCCTACCTCGGTGGGGTTCCTCAGCGGCATTGACACAATTAAACAAGTTAGGGTGTTGGCTCAGCAAAGAAGTAAATGCCACCTCTGTAGTTGTTCTTCTATTTCTAGAGTCCCATAATGATATTCTCGGACTTCTAAAGTCCATACCTCTTTGGTGTGTTCTTATGGCTGCTGATCTTCACAGCACAGACTCCTTCTGCTGCATGCTGTTCTCTCTCAGGTCAGGGCTCCTCCAAGGCTCTCCCTGACTGGCTAACCTGCCCCCTTTTATCCCAGTCATCTTCATGGGTTACAGCTGCAGCCCAATTAAGGACATCACAGCTGCAGCCCATCAAGGGCAAAGCCTCTATATAGATATTCTAATACAAATATTCAAATACAATACATTTCCTCTACTATACACCTCTACTGCAATCAGTGACTTGTTGACAGATGAAGAAGCGGTCAGACATGCCACTCTACAAAAGAGAGCTGCCATTGATTTTCTTTTACTAGCACATGGGCATGGTTGTGAAGATTTTGAAGGATTGTGCTGTATGAACTTATCTGATCATTCTGTTTCCATTCATAAACAGCTACAGAACCTAAAGGATTTAGCTAACCAAATTACAATAGGTGACCCATCTTGGCTAGACAGTTTGTTTGATGGTTGGAGCTTTGCACCTTGCCTAAAGGAACTCTGTAAAATAGGCTTGATTATTCTAATAGTAACAATGGTAGTGTTAGTAGCAGTACCCTGTATACTTCAGTGTGTGCAAACGATTATGAGGAAGACAGTGTCTAATACCTTAGTTGTTCATCAGAACTGGAGAGATGTTGGGGAAGATGAAACAGAAAAGCCTTATAAATATGATTGCCTGGCAAAAGATTTTGAGAATATAGAATCTAGAAGTAAGATTGAAATGAAAGCAAGCTTTGAGATCCCTTACATACTGAACAACAGGGAAACAATGGTGTGGCCAGCTGAAGGTAATCCCCTTTTGATGAAACAATTCCCTCTGCTTGCAGACAGGTCCAAGGGTCAGAGCAGACCCTACTAGCTCAGCAGAAGGGGTCCAAAGAGGAGCTTTTAGGGTTTAAAATGTAACACAGTATGGTATTGTAGTGATTCCTATAGGCTGTATGTAAATGCTATAGGATTTGTATATTGTATTAGATTGGTTACTGAGAATCAGAATATTCAACACAGAAGAAGATTTATTGTATTGTAACGGGAACTTTGCTCTCTTGCCTTTTACCCTCTTACCCCTTTTTACTCTCTTATGCCTTTGCTCTCTTACCCTTTTATGCTCTTACCCTCTCATCCTCTCTACCCCTCTCTTCTCTCATGCCTGCTCTCAGGTGTGGCTGGCACCTCCCAGAAGGGCCCTGCACCCAGGCCCTTGGCAATAAACCCCAAGTTCCCAAAGGCCCCTGCACCCAGGCCCTTGGCAATAAACCCCAAGTTCCCAAAGGCCCCTGCACCCAGGCCCTTGGCAATAAACCCCAAGTTCCATGACCTGGCTTCAGAGATCTCTCGGCTCCGTCTCTCCCGACCGTGCTACCCCCCCAACGCTCCTACAGGTACAAAGTCACTCACTAGCAAGGGAAAATCCTTCCAAAGCATTTTTTATATTTTTATCCTCTGAATGTCCAAATCCTTTTGCTAAATTTCTACAGTTTGGAGCTCAAATTACCATTTCTGACCAGCGCAGAGACAAATGATGAAACATTCCTGAGTTATTCTTACTCTTCATCTTATGGAAGCACCAGCCAGCACTAAATTTGCATGATCTAACCAAAGAGGACATTTCACAGAAAAGCACTTTCTCTAGCAATATTGAAAAACTATAGATTGAGGTAAAACCATCAACTTGCTGCCCTCACTGCTGCAAAGTCACTCGTTGTTTGAAGAGCATCCCACTGAATTTTCTAAAGATGGGTAAATGTTGTCATCTGGACTACAGGAGATAAAGCAGGGTTCAAACACTGAGCAAAACTGAAGGGAACAAGCACAAGGTTCATCAACCTTGCAAGAGAAGCTTGCAGAAACCTTGCAAGGCTCATCCAATAAAGCCCTATGGCACTTTGTTCTTCCCCCTCCTCTCAAATCTCCATCTCTCTGAGCCAGCATCAGCAGGAAATTTTGCATGGAAGCTTGCCAGATAAAAGAGCTGGATCATCTGCCATTAGTTTTAGAGAGTTCTTCAAAAATAGGTTAAAAATCTCTATTATTTTTTAGCTATTAATAGCTAAATTAATAGGTTAAAAATCTCTATTATTTTTTAAGTTAGGGATGGGCCAAGTCTTGTGTCTTTGTCTCTCAGAAAGGTGGCTCATGTGTGCTTTAGTATCATATGTGCAAATATTTCCAATCTTCATGCTGCCTTATCAGAAGGCTAATTAATGACTTTATTATACTACATTACATTACATCTAAACTGAACCTGCCAAGCACTCAACCCTGCTCACACTGCACAGAACTTGTGACTGTCACCCCACAGTCCCCACACACACACACACACCTGGCCCTGACAGGCCAAGGAAACAAAACACCACCACTGTGGGTAAACCATCTCCATGTTGCACAAACACAGGCACAGCAAAGGAGATAAGAATGGTTTTTCCTTCCTCCGAGGTTCAGAGAATGTGAATCCCAGAAATATTCTTGGGAAGAATTGTGCCTTGCTTTTCTCTGTGCAGAGAAATGAGGTGACAGGTGCACCCTTGCCTCCAGGCCAAAGAACCATGGACTGGTTTGGGTGGGAAGGGACCTTGAAGGTTCATCTTTGCTTTATCCAACACTCCAACAGGCAAGAGGGGGCTCATCTGCTTCAGAGCTGCTTGCTTTCCTCACACCCTTCACAACCAAAGCCTGAAGGGCAGCATCTCAGTGAGGAGCTGTTTACAGAGAGACTTGGGAATTTCTGCAGAGCTGTTTCCTCACAAGTGAGCAAACAAGGCACTGGCTCTGTCCCTGACCAGCAGGAGTTGGTTTAAGAGGCTGCTCTGGAAGGATGGAGAGCTCACAGCTGGAGATCCTTTCCAAAAGGCTTTAAGAGCTGAAGCTGCGTGAACATTCCTGTAGCCCCAACACCAACCTCTAGCAAAGCCAAAAGCAGATCCCTCAGGGAAATCAGGAAGACTGCAGCAAACACAGCCCTGCTGCTTCCAAACACTCCTGCAGCCTCCAACTGCTGCTGGTTATGGAGAGCACAAAAGGACATTTCTGCATCCTGTGCTGGAAACAACCTGGAGTGCAACTTCTCACCACCCTCAGCACATTTTCACCGAGACAAATGCAGGTTTTGTGGTCCCCTGGAGTGTCTGGGGAGGGAGAAGCAAGACCTGGCCAGAGTGGGGGAAGCAGAGCACAGCTGTTTGTCTACCAGGAATTGCAGTCTCCAGGCATGCTGGGCTGAACTGATGTCCCAATGGAAACAGAGCTTGTAAACCCTCCCAAAATACAGAACTGCTTGGGAGAGGCCAGCTTGGGTACAGCTTTCTCTGACAGACTGACACCCTGGAAAGACAACTGCCTGAATGAGCTTCATTTCTGCATTTGATGAGCATTTTGTGCACCAGCCTTGTGGTTCACAGCACAGAAAACAGAGGCTTTGCACCTTCAGCCATCATCAGCATCACCATCGTCCCTTCCCATCTCTGGCAATCTGGGGCTCTGCAGATGAAGCCAGCAGATTCCCTTCCTTTTGGCAGCCATGGAAGAGCAGCATCACCCAAGATGGACTCTGAGCCCTTCTTCCTCCCTTTCCTTGCAATGCCCCAGCAAAGGACAAGGTCTCTGTGCCAGCAGGGCCAGCAGCAACCAAACCCCCTGCCAGGACATGGGCACAGCCCCAGGACGGAGCTGGGCTGGCAAATTGCTGCTGCCTCTGCACTACAAGAGGGATTTTAGCTCTCACATTAGAACTTTAGAAAAGATTGACTTCTTCATCTGAGGAACTACAATAGGTGAGGCACAGAAATGAACTGACAGACACCCACATGAAACCTCTCAGCCAGGAGCCAGGCTCAGGAGTGAGCATTTTCCTGTGCAAGCCTGCAGAGCCCAGGGCTCAGGAGCATCCACCTGGCATTGCTGTCGGGGGGGGTCACCTTCACAGCCCCAGTATCACACCCCAGCAAGAGCTGGCCTTGTTCAAAGGTGCAGAGCAGTGCAGGGCATGAAGTTCTCATCCCCTTTCACAAGGGAGGGCCCCACAATTGTCACTGCAGGGCAGAGAATCCCCTCCAGATGTGCCAACACTTCCGGCCCTCTGTGTGAAGCCCTTCCAAGCATCAAATGAAGAGGGCTTGGGCTTTGGTTTTCTTCAAATGCAAGTTTAAACAAACATAATTCATCAGCTTGCTTTCAGTGTGGCACTGCTCTCTGTCATGGCACTGCCACACTGCCAATATTTGCTGGGTTGAGTTGGTTTTTACATAATTATTTAATCCCTCCACAGGAAAAAAAACCAAACAAAACAACCAACAAACCGCCTCACTGTGGGTGCTGACAGCATCTAAAATTAAGTCTTTAGAGGAGCAGTTCAATGTATTTCCAAAAATCAAGGTCTCCTAGACTCAGCTTTGTTTCCATTATGGAATCATTTCTGTCCTTTAGCAATGTGCATTCCTCTTCCTTTCTGGTTAAACCTGGAAAAAGGTTTTCCCCCTCCTCCCAGCAGCAGATTCATTTTCAATTTGGGTAAATAAGCACCCCTGAGCAATGGCCTTAGGGATTCACTGCCTCTGCTGGCCTCTCATGGTGCATTTCAGCCCAGCACCCCTTTCCCTGGGCAGTCCTAACTGCAAAACAGTTGTGCTCTGCAAAAAGCACTGGGAGACCTTGAATCAGCACACGGTGAAAATGAGGATTAGGAGGCAGTCATGAACCAACAAGAGCTGCATGCCCTGAAAGCCTCTCCCTTCATGGAGTGCTGAGAGATTATTGACACTGTGCCATGAAACAGGCTGATAACCAAATGGCTCATCAGCTCCAGATGTGCCCTTTAATTCCTGCTGCCTTGCTAAAACCTCATGGCAAACCTGCATGGACTCTGCTCACAGCAAAAATGAATCTCTTCCCTCTGCTGGAAGGCAATTTTTCCTGACCAGAGTTATGGATCCGGGCAATGAGGTGGAATAGAAAAGCGTGGAGGAGTCTCACGTCAGTTGAGATGGAAGGACTGGCACCTAAAGGGAACAGATTCATCTTTGCAAGAGCCAAAACCATCCCCTGGCTCCTGCCAGAGAGACCTGCTGCACCTCAATTGCTTCCTCTGACACGCACAAAACGAAAGGGACTTCATTGACAGAAACAAAACACAAATGGGCACAACTCAGACCTGTAGCTCATGCCCACACAACCTTGGACCTTGGGATTAACTGGGCATGGAGGACACGAGCTGTGGACAGGACACACTTCAGAGCCTTTCAGGAATACCGGAGCAGTTTTTGTGGCCAGGCATTGCCTGGGCAGGAGTGTCAGAGCACCCCCACTGCCTCCCTCCCTCCCTCCCATCCAGCAGGACGTGCCACCAGGACTGTCTCACTTGACCCTATGCCAAGCAATTTTACTTCTTCAATACATTATTCATTTCATTCACTTGGATGTCTGGGAGATTTCTGTTTTTTCAAGCCCCGCCTAAAGCCAAGAGGCGCTTAGAGGAAAGATCATCACTGCTTGTACAGAAATACAAATAGGCCAGAGGGGATCATTCTGATACTCTTGGCTGATCTCTTGCCACCTCCCAGCAAGGTCTGAGCAGTCTGCAGTAAATTAAGTCTAATCTTAAGCTCCTAAGAACACCTGACCCTAAAAGGACAGGTGTTTGACAAAGGGTCACCTCCTCTGGCATGGATGGCCCAGGAATGGAAGGATGGACGTCACTACCAGACAAAGAGGCTCTACATATTATTATTAAAAAAAAAAAAAAAAAAAGAACCAGGCTTTAAAGGCCAATATTCAATATGCATCAAATTCATAGATTCAAGTTTTTTCCATTATTTTAAGAAGTTAATCCCAGCTCCCAGCCACCACTGAATGGCTAGAAGAAGGCAAGAACACCAGGGACCACGGTCAGACTTCCCTGAGCAAGATGTTCCAGAGCATCAGCACCGTCACGGTGAAGAATTTCTGCCTACTATCCAATTGAAAACATTCCCTTGTCAGTTTAAAGTCATTCCCCCTTGTCCTACAATTGCACGTGCCTGTAAAAAGTCCCTCTGCAGCTCTTCTGTAGCCCTTTAGGTGCTGGAAATTGTTCCAAGTTCGGCGCAATCGGCGTAGAGCCTGCGCAAACGGCGTAGAGCCTGCGCAGTCGGCGTGCAGCTGAGCATTTGGAATAGAGCCTTGGCAATCGGCGTGCAGCCTGCGCAATCGGCGTAGAGGCTGCGCAAACGGCGTAGAGCCTGCGCAAACGGCGTAGAGCCTGCGCAGTCGGCGTGCGGCTGAGCATTTGGAATAGAGCCTTGGCAATCGGCGTGCAGCCTGCGCAATCGGCGTAGAAACTGCGCAAATAGCGTAGAGTCTGCGCAAACGGCGTGCGCCTGCGCAGTCGGCGCGCGGCTGAGCATTTGGCGTAGAGCCTTCGCAATCGGCGTGCGCGTGCGCAATCGGCGTGCAGCCTCCGCAATCGGCGTGCGGCTGAGCATTTGGCGTAGAGCCAGCGCAATCGGCGTGCGCCTGCATCATCGGTGTGCAACCTGCGCAAACGGCGTGCGGCTGAGCATTTGGCGTAGAGCCTTCGCAATCAGCGTGCAGCCTCCGCAATCGGCGTAGAGCCGGCGCAAACGGCGTGCGCCTGCGCAGTCGGTGGGCAGCTGAGCATTTGGCGTAGAGCCTTCGCACTCGGCGTGCGCCTGCGCAGTCGGTGGGCAGCTGAGCATTTGGCGTAGAGCCTTCGCACTCGGCGTGCGCCTGCGCAAACGGCGTGCGGCTAAGCATTTGGCGTAGAGCCGGCGCAATCGGCGTAGAGCCCCGGTAAAGAAACCCTAAAAACCGTAAAGAACCGGTAAAGGAACCCTAAAAACCCTTAAAGAAACGTAAATAATTTAAAAAATAAAATACAGAAATGAAAAAATAAAAATAAAATTTGAAAAATAAAAATAAAAAAATAAAAACACCCGCAAGGACACGGGAGCCAGCCAGCAGCCTCAGCTGTGCCTCCCTCCCCAGGGCCTGGGGGAAGGAGCAGCAAGGAGCCCACACAGCACGAGTGGGGCAGGGAGAGCAGGACAGCCAAAGCTCTCAGCGCTGATGGTGGCAGCTGGGCCAATTGTTACTTTTTAGGACGTCTTAGCTGCCTACTCTGCTGTGAAAAATGCATGTATTTTATGAGTGGCTTTTTGCAAATATTAAAATGAATATTATATATGTCGTGTTAGAAAGTAATGCTGTATTAATTCTCTTAAGTACTGTGTTAAATATAGTTTCAGGTGATAAAAATTGTTAAAATAGAAATGATGCCATGTAGGATTCTTTTTTTAAAAAGAAAGGACTTGCAGCAAGATAGCAGCCACAGGACACCTCAATCTTTCAGAGAAGAAGAACTGATTGCCCTCTTATCAGAAGAAACCAACGTCTTCCTGCCTCAAAGGCACTGTTAGGATTCAGAGGAAGAAGCTGACACTGACCAGACAGAATCCTGTGTTTGAATGGAATTTATGCATCATGTATGAGGTGTATGAATATGCAACAGGTTATTGCTTTTAAGGGTTAATCCTCTGTTAATGTGGGTCCTTTTTCAGGCTCGTGCTGCCCAGAAAAAGGTACCCGGACTGTCTGTAACTCTTTGTATTTATTGTCTCATATTGTCCTAATTCAATTTGTCCAAATTATTATTACTCTAATTGTATTACTATTTTTATAACCATTTTATTACTATTAAACTTTTAAAAATGTTAAAAACAATGATTGGCGTTTTTAACGTCTGCCCATGAAACAGTGCAGCAATAGGCAAGCTGGCATCAACGCTGCTTGCTCTGGACCTGAATCCATCTGAGTAATTCCCTGAGTTGCCCCAGGAGGAGCTCCAAAGCCAAACCTGACCTGTGTTGCCATCTCATTGCAGGGGTTCCATACTGCTGTCTCCTTATCACAAAAGTTCCAGACCTTCCTGCTGTTGTGCATGGGCAGCTCCTCAGAGCACTGACTCTTTCTTCTCACAAAGCAGCCAACTGACTCCAGTGCCCTTCTCACCCAGCCACCCCAGCCACTCTTTTATAGCATCTTCTTCTCACTGCTTACAGCTGTGGCCTGGTAAAGTCAGGCCTGCTCCCAATCTTTGATCATTGGCCCAGCTGCAGCTCCTTAGGGCTGAGATTACTTTCTACTCTATCTTTATTTTCTTCTATTCTATCCCCCTACATACCTACAGGCAGGGTTTTTTCCTTCCTGAAAATTCAGAGAACAACAAGGCTGAGATTTTTCCTGTGGGCAGTCACTGAATCTTGGCCATGCCCAACCCGCCCTTCCCACCCTGCCCATGGACAGAGGAGCTGACAGCACAAGGCTCCCCTCAGCCCATGGTGATCTTCAGAAACACTTTTGTGCTGACCATGCCCAAGGGCTGAGCCCTGCCTGGGGCTCACCTGTGGGAACCCAGGAAATTCCTCTGGCTGCCCTGGAGGGCTCCAGACCCTGCCCAGGGGGCTCAGAGACCTTGGCACAGAGCCCAAGACCCCTGTGCCTTTGATCTTGACCCAGGGAAAAAATGACCAACCTTGTAGGAGGATTGACAAGCCATGAAAGTTTAAGTAGGATGATAGTGAATTTATCATGGGGTGAAAAATAGATTTTGGAAGTTTTTAGCATGGGGCTTCAGGAGGCAAGATGGAGGAATCTGGGCATGTCCAGCCTTTCTCCTTCTTCTTCTTGGCCTCCATCTTCTGCTGGGATGGTGGCACTTTTGGATTGGTTTAAGGTAGAAACTCACTCACTAGCAAGGAAAAATCCTTCCAAAGCATTTT
Organism: Agelaius phoeniceus; assembly: GCF_051311805.1. Classification (NCBI taxonomy): domain Eukaryota; kingdom Metazoa; phylum Chordata; class Aves; order Passeriformes; family Icteridae; genus Agelaius; species Agelaius phoeniceus. The sequence goes on along the minus strand of NC_135267.1, from coordinate 111,081,633 downwards.
TTTCTCTTTTTATCCTCTGAATGTCCAACTTCTTTTGCTAAATTTCTACAGATTGGAGCTCAAATTACGGGGATCAAAGATTTTCCAAATGACCCCTTCTTCATTTCCCCAACGCTGGAAGAACACAAGGAGGTCAGGAAGGAATAAAACCCAGTGCTCAGATCAAGCATCCAGCCTTGCCCCCATTCATGCCTCAAGACATTGAGATGTGCCCTCAACTGGCACCTGGCAGGAATAAACAAGTCAAACTGATGGAGCTGATTGGGAAAGGATGGGGAATGCAAAGGGGAGTGGTGAGGGAGAGACCATGTCCCACAGGTTTGATCCCTTTTTCTGCATTCACAAAATTATTTCTTCAAGTCTCATCTCTCCTGTCTATTCAAAGCAGCTTTGCACTCTGCATCAGATTTCCTCAGTGTTCAGTGGGCTGATATAATCAGCTTTTCCACTGAACTCAGCCTGCTGCTACAGCAGCCACAGCACTTCACACATTTGATAACAAAGAGTTGGCATGGCACACAGGACTTGCCCCAAAAGCTACAAAAAGATTTAAAAAAATGTGAGGGGGCAGGAGAGTTGGAATAGTTACTTTCTAATACAAGCATACCTGGATTTAAGCAGGGACACTGGGCTAATCATACTGGGGGCTGGTTTGTAAGCCTTATCTCTAGCAATTCCCACCAGACTGCAAGCATTTTTCACTACAAAAGGGTAGATAAGATTTTAAAACACATCCATGAGCAAGTCTGAGCCAGAAGTCAAAGCACAAGACAAATACTCCCAAATCTGCCACCAGTGGGGAAAGGAAGCAGAAAAGCAGATGAAACAAGTGCCCTTGCAGCTGAATTGCCTGCATTTATCCCATGGTCCAACCTTCCTGCACAAAAGCACCTCAATTCAAACACACAGCTTAAGATCAAGGAATAAAAGTGTTTTGAGAGCATTTAAAGCCTGAATCCTAATACTTTCAAGGAGAGGTCAATGCTAAATTCCTTAAAAACACAAATGCAGGTCTATTTGGGACTGCATCCTTCAAAACAGGAATGGAGGTTTAGAATTGCAGAACTGTTTCCATTAGAAAAGACCTTTAAGATCATCGAGTCCTTCCAATAACCTGAGACCCCTGACTCTGCCAAGGCCACCACTAAAGCATGACCCAGGACAGGATGCCATTGGCCTTCTTGGCCACCTGGGTACACCTGGCTCACCTTTGACGTGGTCAATTGACAAAGATGTGAATCACATCTGAGCCCCGGGGAACAGCTGCCAGCTGGATTTAATTCCACTGAATCCCACCCCTCCCTGGGCCCAGCCATCCTGACAGTTTTTACCCAGGGAAGAGTGCATTCAGTTCTTCAGGCTTTTCCTCAACCTTTGTTCTGTGTTTCTCCCCATGTCCAGGAGAAGACAGAGATTCTCATTAGCCCTCCATTTGTTGCTGATGTATTTACAGAAATATTTTTACTCTCTTTGCAATTTTCTAGGAAGAAATTCTTTACTGTGAGGCTGGTGAGGAACTGGGAACAGGTTACCCAGGTGAGCCAGATCTGTGTGAGACTGCAAAGGAGCAAAGCTTTGCCACTTGGGCACACTTCTCTTTGTTTCTTTGCTCAGGCCTTTGGTGAGCACAGAACTCATCTAGGTAGAAAACTTTTGACTAGACAGGATCTTTTGGATCCATTGTCCCCCAAACATGTCAATGTGTGGCCCTGTTGTAATGACACATTTACAACAGCAGCACAAATGACACAAAGAAAACATGGCAAAAGAGGATGAGGAGCAGCCCAGTAAGGAAAGGATGTGGTGAGACACTGGCACATTGAGTGAGCTGCATTCCCATAATCTTTAGGCTAGCAGGTCCTGCTCTCACATTCTCCTTTTGGTTTATTTAAATTAAATTTATTTATTTAAGTTTTTTAAATCATCAAAATAAAGTATATACAATTAAAAATATGTCGTCAACATTTAAAGACACAATCAAAACACAGTTATTCAAAATTACATCTAAATATCAGAACATACAGAATATCTGTTGACTATGAACCCTAACACATAAATCCTATTCTTTAAATACTCTTTGGACCGGTGGCAGCTTCTTCCTGAGATCAGAGGAAAGAGAGCTCTTGGGGATGGGAGGCAAGTATTTTGTGGGTAAGGGAACATAGGAAGGGTCCAGGGAAAACTTCTTGGAAAGACTGTGGCCAGCCACATCTGCAAAGTGAAGACACAAAATATATCAGAGCCTGCAAGGCAAACCTAAAGCACCTGAAGCTCCGTATTTCATGGGACAGATGAAACTTGGAAACTTCTAAACAGCTGCACAGGGAAACATGCTCCTGCTCATTGCAGGGGGCACATGCAGGGCACAGCTGTTCCCTGGCAATGTGCACAGCCTCTCTGGGCTGCCACAAGAGCCTTCCTCCCACCCCAGCTCCCCCCTCACCTCTGTGTGAGGCTGAGCATGGCTCAGCCTTCCCCTCCCTGCCAAGAGCTGGATGGTTTGCCTTGCGGATAGGGGGGATTACAGGCAGTCCCAGCGACCACTTCTTCATAACCCCAGCACTGGAACATGCAGGCATCAAGGAAACCTAGAAAGAGTACAGCACTCTGCTCAGCTCAAGAGCATCCAGCCTTGCCCCATTTGATGCCTCAAGAAATTTAGCCATGCTCTTAGCTGGGACTTGGGCAGGAAAAGAAGAGTCAGACTGATGAAGCAGCTTGGCCTAGGGTACGGAATAGAAAGAGAAATGGTGAGGGATAGACCGAGATACACTTGATAAGAGTGGACAGCTTGAGCTGCTCTGACTGCTTATTGGTGTTTTCTCAGGCATGAGACAGATGAGGAACCACGACAGAGCCCAGAAACCATTCCAGGACCTCTCCTGTTACTGATACATGCTGAGGACATGAAGTCTGCACTACACACCCATTGCAAAGACAGCCTGAAGCACAGTGTCCAGCTGAGCTCTTCCTTGGCTCAGCTGCTTCCCTGGGCTCACAGCACAGGAAAAGGTCTCAGAGCTTCCTACAGAACATAAACTGAAAATCTACCATACAGGATTTTGCTTTCTTTCCTGACCTTACATACTTTTCCTGCTGAAATCAGCTCCTTCTTATTCCCACAGCTGTCATCAGAGACAGTGAGATTTTCCCTACATTCCCGTTTCTTCTTCTTGCACATCTTACTGGGCTCAGAAGAAAGAGAACTCTTCTGGATGGGAGGCAAGAGCTTGGCACGTAAGGGCACATAGGGAGTGTCCAGGAAAAATTTTTTGGGATCGCCACACTCAGTCAGGTCTGCAGAGTGAAGACACAAAATGTAACAGGGGCCACAATGCAAAACTAAAGCATCTAAAGCTCCATATTTCATGGGACACATTTTCCTGGCAACTTCTAAATAGCTGCACAGGGAAACATGCTCCTGCTCATTGCAGGGGGCACATGCAGGGCACAGCCATTCCCTGGCAATGGGCACAGGCTCTCTGAGTTGGCACAAGACCCTTCCTCCTGCCAGAGAGAGGCCCAGCTCCCACCTCACCTCTGTGTGAGGCTGAGCCATGCTCAGCCTTCACCTTGTACTCACTGCCAAAGGCTGGACTGCCTGCCTTGGGTATAGGGGGGATCAAAGGTGGCAGCAATGACCTCTTCTTCATAACCCCAACACTGGGACATATGGGCGTCAAGAGAACCTGGAAATAGCAGAACAGAGTGCTCAGATAAAGAATAGAGTGCTCAGATAAAGAATAGAGTGCTCAGATAAAGAATCCAGCTTGCCCCCTTTGATGCCTCAAGAAGTTTAGCCATGCTCTCATGGGACTGACAGGAAAAGTCAACCTGATGCAGCAGCTTGGCTCAGGATGGGGAATGGAAAGGGAACTGGTGAGGGAGAGACCATGTCCCACATTTCTCAGCTCACTCGTCGTGCTCACTAATCTGCAAGTGTGGCTGCATTCCCAGCTGGCATTGGCATCAAGGTGTTCTGGGGTGCCACTGCCTCCACTGGCCTTTAGGATGGCATGGCAGTGGGTTTAGATCACTGTTCTCTCCCTGCCCCTAAGGTGCCTCACAGCCAGTGCTGATCTCCATCTCTGAAGTGCCCACAGAGTCATTCTGAAGGATGTCCCTGGGCTCACAGCACAGGAAAAGGTCTCAGAGCTCTTCCTATTGCACATAAACTGAACATTCACCACACTGGACTTAGCTTGGTTTCCTTACCTTACGTCCTTTTCTCTCTGAACTCTGCTCCTGGGTTTTTCTACTGTCCTCATCATAACTGGTGACATTTTTGCCAATCTCTTGCTCTCTGCTCAGTATCTTGCTTGCCATGGTTGCAAGAGAGCTCTTCTGGATGGGAGGCAATGGCTTGGAAGGAAGGAGCATGGAGGGATTTGCCAGGGAAACCCTCTTGGCAAGAGGGGAGCCAGTCAGGCCTGCAAAGTGGAGACACAAAATGGATCAGAGCCTGCAATGCAACCCTAAAGCACCTGAAGTTCTGTATTTCATGGGACAGATTCCCTGGAAACTTCTAAACAGCTGCACAGGGAAACATGGTCTGAATGGCAGCAACTTGAATCAGGCCAGGGGGAAACCCTGAGCCACTTCCATGGAGCTGCCACAGGCACAGCCTGGCCTCAGGGCTGCCCTGGGACAGCAGGGAGCCCAGAGCCCTGTGCTCTCCAGGAAAGGCTCAGCTGCACAGGCACCCTCCTGCTCCTCTGCCTGCCCCACAGCTCAGCAGCCCTGCAGCTGCAGGGGCACTGGCAGCAGCACAGCTCCTTGCAGGGGGCACATGCAGACCACAGCTGTTCCCTGGCAATGTGCACAGCCTCTCTGGGCTGCCACAAGAGCCTTCCTCCCAACAGAGAGCGGCCCAGCTCCCACCTCACCTCTGTGTGAGGCTGAGCCATGCTCACAAGGCAAGAAGTGTGTTAGGGGAACTCCCACCTTTTCATCAACACATCTAATGGGTGAGACACTCAAGGGTTTTTTTAATTTTTGAGACAATTTCTTTGGTTTTATTTTTCCTGAAACTGGACTGTTTAATTCCTCTGAGCTGTATTGAGTTAGCAAGTCTGAAGGGAAAGATGGAAGGCTCCAATGGTGAGAGAGGAAAAAAGATTCCTTCTTGAGGCTGGCTTGTGTGAATCTGCAGGAAATACCCACACAGCTGTGACTGCTAGCTCTGAAAACCACAAAGACCTCTCAGCCACCAGGAAGGCCTTGTTGGTGTTTCTATAGCACCATAATACCATCCTCAGGGTTGGACCCGATCAGCAAGCAGAGGAAGAATGGGAAATTTATCTGTAGTGAGACTCAACATTGAAGGCAAAGAAAGCAACAGGGTTTGCATCTCATGACCATGTCCAGTTTGGGGTCAGCTGTGGCCACTGTCCCTATCCTGGCTGACAGAAGGAGTCATTTGGCCACTGTCAAAAAGGAGAAAGCAGCAAAAACTAATGAGACAGTGTTGTGATGCCATGGGTGTCCTTGCAGGATCATCTGTAGCTGTCAGGCACCTACTCTGACTCAGAGCCAGCGCTGACCACCATGGACCAGTTTTCCCTGCAGTCTGGGGGGATTTTTTTCCATTTGGCTCCAGCATTTCTGCTCCTTTCTGTGTTCACCTTTTCCTTCCGTGGTCTTTCCTTTTCTGGTGAAATCCATGTTTGAAGCCGTGCTGCTGCCTGGCAGAAGTGTCAGGGTTTGAATCTGGAACACGCTCAGTGCAGGCAGCGCCGGGAGCTTGGGCCCAGCCTTAGACAAGGCCTAAGGGTGACTCCAATCGCCAGCGCGATTCAGGGTTTGAATCTGGAACACGCTCAGTGCAGGCAGCGCCGGGAGCTTGGGCCCAGCCTTAGACAAGGCCTAAGGGTGACTCCAATCGCCAGCGCTCGGCACAGAGAGGCAGAGCCAGAGGCGGCTGCTGCCCTGGGGCCGTGTCAGCCACAGCCTGCACCAGCCCAGCCTGGGGCTGCCCCTTTGTGACACACTCCCCATGCTTCTCTCGTTCCCATGGCTGCAAAACCCCAGCCCAGCTCCATCCCCTTCCATTCCCTTCCCAGGGGCAGCCTGCCCTAAGCCCAGCCAGGCCAGGCCTGAGGCTTTCACACTGTCTAGGATGTGGACCCTTTCCAAAGCCACTTGTCAAGGCCTTTAATTCTGTAATTCCCACTCAGTTCTGGGTTGCAGCTTGTTGTGTGGGATTTTGTTTCATTCTCTTCACATCAAACAAAGTGGTGGGACACAAACAATGGCACCGGGCAGTTGAAGTAAAAGCAGGTTTGCACTCCCCAGTAGATGACCCCACAATTCAGTTGGCCAAGGAATGTGAAAGGCTGTTTGGCATCTTGCATAGTAACAAAATGTGTGGGCTTTCCACAGAGAGGGTCTGTCACTGTCATATTTTCTGAAAAATCCTTTTGCCAGGATTTCTTCTCCTGGGAAGATGAGAAGCCTCAGAGAAAAATTATCTCATTTGCTTCTCCCTCTGTTCCTGCTTTGGAATGTGGCTGGAGAGTGTTTATCAACAGATGCATGTTTGATTGGTTTTATGTGAATTGTTTTTTATTAATGACCACAGTCCAGCTGTGTTGGACTCTGAGGAGTCAGTCATGAGTTTTTCATTATCATTCTTGTTAAGCCTTCTGTCTGTATCCTTTCTCTATTCTTTAGTATGGTTTTAGTATAGCATGATGTAATGTAATGTATTGTAATGTAATATAATATAATAATAGATCAGCCTTCTGAGAACATGGAGTCAGATTCATCTCTTCCCTCATTTTAGGGACCTTACAAACACCACAAGGGTCTCTAGCCAAGAAAGGGAGGCATGGCAGGGGGGCCTTCCCTCTGTGCTCTGGCTGAGTTCAGGCAAAAGACCCAGCAAAATGAGGTTTGCAGCACTGATCCATTAGGACATCCACTTTCCTGAACAACCAGCTCACCCCAGAATCTTGGGACCTCTATTCCATGACCCCATCTAACTGTGAGGCTGTCATTCCTGGGAATGCACAAGACCTTGGCCTTCTGCAGAGAAAAGTAAAATCACATCCCCAAAATTCAATCAGTATAAAAAGAAATTTGAATCTTCTGCATGCCAGGCACAGGATGAACACTAAAAAGCACTGGGTTCTACTCTCCCAGCCTCATCATACCCAAAAGCCAAAGTAAGCTGTCAGCTCAGACACGAGGAGTCAAGGCAGATACACAGAAGCTACAGAGAAACAGAAGCAAGAGTAAGAATGATCTGCCACAGCAGATTTTATTGCCACTGTTTGTAGGCTGGTAATTTTTGCACAGCCATGATCATTTCTACTGCAAAAGGTGGTTATGTCCCCAGATCCTTCTATCCCAGACAAAACAGGCCATAAAAAACACGCTTCATCTCTAGAGTCATGCAGAGGGCAATTCCCTGTCCAGAACTGTCTGTTTTCAAGGTGGAAAAGGATCATCTGTTCCTGAGTAATTGAAAAACAGAAACCTGTTGCTGAAATCAATTTCTGTGGCTTTAATTGGTCACAGAGGCAGCCCTTAAACATAATTGTGTTAGACCAGAAAACAGTCTCCACTTTTACCAGTAAATTATCAGTAAATAGATCAGAGCAGCTGTGGCATTGAGAGACAAAGTGAGGAGATGGACACCTGCTTTTCTGACCTTTCTGTGACTTGCCAGAGGGCTACAAGTGGCACTGGAACCTTTCCAAAAGCAGCTGCTGGAGAGAGAAGGCTAACGGAGTTCATCCCCTCATTACACCTATTGTTTTATCCACGGGGCAGGCAGAGGGTGAAACTCAGCCTTTCTCACTTCTTAAGGGACAAGACACCCTGCAGAGGATGTGTTTTGTGTCACTGGCAAATGATCCAAGGCACCTGGAAAGAAATTCCTTCTCACCTGCTTGTCTCTGGAACAGCTATACACTTTGTACACAATGCTGTCTCTCATGTTGCCCACACACACCCTGCTTTCACTCCTTTCTGCTTGTGCAAGGTGTGCACAAAGCAAGGAACAGAACTATCCATATCAATTAATGGTAATTAAATATTCCCACTCCTTATTCTCTGTTTGCATCACACAGGAAAACGTGTAAAGCAGTGGGATCTCAGGATTCATAGGAGACATGCAGCTTATTGACATCCAAACATTCTTCTACTTTGCTCTTTTTTGCAGTGGCACTTTTCTGGCATTAACTCATTTCCTCTGAGCTACTGCTTAGAGAAAAGGAGCAAAGCAAACCAGCAATTTGGATCACAATTCATTCTGATCTCAAACTCCTTTGCCTTCCTTTGAAAGTTCAGAGAACTGAGAAAGTCCCAGACCCTTGACAGGACAGGTCTGACACCTACAATGGAAAGCCAAACCATCACACCTATTTCCTTTACTGAAAATATGAATACAGAGATCAATGAAGACACTGGTTTTGGTAAAGGACAAGAAATGTTTAAAGCATGATTATAAGTAAACAAAATCCAATTAAAGGCTTAACATTAGACTGTACAAAACTTACTTCTGGACAGATGGAGCTTTCCCCTTATAGAATTGGAAAAATCATGGTCTGTGTCTCCACCTGGGGGGAAAAGCACCATGACCAGGTCTTGGCAAACTGAGTGGGGAGACAAAAGCATACTGGCCCTTTGCAATAAATGGCAACAGGTAAAATTGACTTTGGATCTCTTTTAATGAAGATACAAAGGCAGTCTGACAAACAAACTGTACATCACTCATGAACACACAAAGGTTTAGAAAAATCCAACAACTCTGCTTTTCTAAATGAAGCAATTGCCCCCAAGTTTGTCCCACGATCCCACTGATATCTGACCACTGACTGGTGAAGATCAGCTTGTCTTAAGAGCCTTGCAGGCCTGGGGTACTTCAGAAACTTCCTCCTTCCTGGCATTTCAGGCACTGAGGAAACCAGAGCCAGTTCTGTGGGCTGAATCCCTCCCTGAGCCACAAGCCTGCTGCATGTGAAGTAGAAAGCACTGTCACCACACACCAGTGCTGCTGTTGATGAAAATGCAAAGCTCAGCTCAAGCTTGCAGTGAAGAGGCAACTGCTGCAGCTAGCAGACATGGTGGGTAGAAAGAAGAAATGGGGACTTCTCTGGATGGAAACTTTAAACTCCGGAAGGAAAATGTAAAATTTCAATTTCAATTTAAAGCTTTCTATGAGTAGCCTACTCAGTAAATCACAGTATCCTGCTTTCCATGAGAGGTGCTCTTTCCAAGCCCTGCCCAGCTGTGTTTTTACCAGACTCAGGGTGCCACAGCATGGGCTGGGCACAGGCTCTCAGCTCCAAGAGCCAGTGCTGGGACACTGGCACAAGCTGCAGTTTTACCCAGAGACTGAGGCTGCCCAGCACAAGCTGTGTCCACTGCAGGACACCATGTGGGCAGCACAGCAGCACCACCTGCTCTCTTGGAGTACCCCAAGCAGGCTTCTGAGCAGATGGGCATCCCAAGCACCACAGCTCAGCTGTGGAAATGAGGTTTGTATGGAAAGGACCTCAAGGACCACCTACTTAAACCCCCCTGCCATGGGCAGGGACAAATTCCTCTAGATCAGGCTGCTCACAGCCCCATCCCAGCTGGCCTTCAACATTTTCAGGGATGGGGCATCCACAGCTTTCCATCTGCAGCACAGCTGTGCAGCTGTGAATTCATTGTGCTTCTGCAGCTTCCTGGCCAGCCTGGACCCTCCCTTGCAGCCATGGTCCCTAAGCCCATGCAAGCTGAGACAAAAGGGATGCAGGTGAGGGAGTGCTCCCATCTCTTATTTTCCCTGAGCAGAGGAATTGGATGACAAATGTCCCAATGCACCAGAGCACATGGCTCCTCACACAGACAGTGTTTGTGAAAGTTCAGATGAATTAAACCAGGGGTCTGTGACCACTGGGACAACACACAAGGAAATTTCAGGTCAACAAGACAGGGAAGTTTTATGTCCATAATATAAGAAATGCTTTCTTGATTAAAGGAAAAGTGTAATCTTGTTCAAAAGTAATTTTTCTTCCTCCACACTGTTATTTCAGACTGCATGGAGACAACTTGTTTAAACAAGTGAGAGCATTTTTTCTGTCAAAAACATTAACTCTTCTCTGCTTCCCACTTGAAAATTACTTAAGGAAGCAGGTTGTTTTGTTTTTTTTTTTCATTGCAATGGCAATAAAGTACTGTCTATCTCCTAAAATATTAACATCCTGTCAAACCTTCAAACCTTTTGATCTTCAACTTCCCAGAAAGTCCACAGGGTGTCTACTTACCTTATGTAAAATGCAATCAGTCAGAAGGATGGGATATTTAACAAAGCATGGTATTCCTTACTGTACTATTCAGTCCCTAGAGACATTTAAAATATTTTTTTTAAAAAAAGCAAATGCAGCTGGTGTCCTCAGAGGATCTAAGACACCACACCTGTCTTTAAGAACATATCATACTTCAAGCAGCCTGCTTCCCCTTGTGGTACCAGAATCTCTGCTGGCCAAAAAACTCCCCACACCTTTCCCAGTCCTAGAGATCACCTACCCATTTCCCTCCTGCCTTCCCTGCCTCCAGTTAGGTGCACAAATTGTCCTTCTGGTACACAATTACCCTGGAAAAAGCAGTGTTGCTCCAATTAAATTCAGGAATAAGTAGCCCTACTAGCAAATTCTTCTGTACAGCCCAAATGTAAGGAGCACTTCAACTGGAATGTGGTCATGATAAAATGAATCCAGAAATAAAACACTGACTACATTAATCGCAATCTTGGAAGCATAGGAATGACAAAGGCTGTTTTTCCCTGCTATTCTGAGGTTGCTGGTCTGGAATGCTGCTTCACTTTCCAAAAGGCAAGAGGCACTTTTTTTGAGGACTGTGCAGTTTGTGGGTACCCACATGGCACTTAACTCTTTGGTAAATCAGCATGGCAGCAGTGCACTGAGGAGATGTAGGAAGTCCAGTCATTGGGGGGCTTTGTGGCTCCTTTTTGCAGCTGCAAGTGCTGGTGCTGGGTTACCAAGGTGGGACATGAAGGGTCACAGGCTCACCATCTCTGGGAAGTCCCAGGACATGTGGTGGCAGCAACAAATCCATATGAGGAAAGGAGATATTAGAATAATGGGTAAAGTCAAGGAAGAATTATCAGAGTGGCCATGTCCTTCTCATGTCCCTAGTAAATAATGCACATGAAACACCTTCTAGAATACCCAGAATTGCTGAAAAGGCACCACAGTTGCAGTGAAATACAGCTGCTTAGACTCAGATATCCAAGCTGAAGGGAAAACATTGAAAAAGTGTTTTCCAGGGCTTCTTTTAAAACAGCAAGAAGCATGGTGTAAAAAAACATTTCCCTGTACAGTAACATTAAAAAGAGCATCTGTATCTTGCTTTAGCTCATGTTAAATTTCAGCACAGCTCATGGAAACCACCAGCAGCTGCTCTACAGCAGCCCTGAGCACAAGGAAAAGGAGTTCACTGACAGTGGAAAACTGCAGACTGCTCCTAGCCCTGTGCCATCCCAAAAAATGTTGTGGAGTGGAAAATCTTGTTCCCCTAGAAGGAAACAGCTTTTTAAAAAAACCACCAAGAGAGAACTATGCTGTTTGCCTGGTTATTTGAGACCTTCCACGTTTCCGAAGGAGAGAAATTCCAGAGCCGCCTGTTACAAGGAATTCTTCTCCTTGTATTTCTGGTAAGCATCCAGTATCTCCTTGACAACACTTGGATCATCAAGTGTGGTGACATCTCCCATGTTGCTTGATTGCTCAGTGACTACTTTCCTCAGCAGCCTTCTCATGATCTTCCCTGATCGGGTTTTAGGGAGGCGCTTCACCACCTGCAAAGGAGGGAAGGATGCACCTTTAATGGAACTGGAGTCCTGCTGGAAACCACAAGGAAATCTGGCTGGACCATTGTAACCTGGCACACTATTTCATGGCCACAGCTCCTTTGAGGCTCCTGGGAAATACATCCTGGAGCACACAAGATTACATCCAAGGAAAGGAGTGTCACTAGCCATACATTTTATTCTTATTTTAAGTGGATTTTGTTCCCCATTTCCATGTACAGACTGAGTGCTGCAGGATGCACAGCTCCTGTAGGAATCAGGTCCTGAACATGCTGTTGACTATTAAAATCTAATTACACATGAAAATTTAAGCACAAATGGTGACACAAATCTCAACACATTACCAGAACAGACAGAAATATATATGTGTGTATATATATATAAAATTATATAATATATCTATAATAAATATATAATATATATAATTCAGCTTTACAGAGTAGGAATATAAAGCAACACAATTCTGCACATCAGCTGCAGGGTCTCCAGCTCAAGGGATATCTCCTGTCTGCTGATGTTCTCTCTGCCTGGTATCTGTCAGCCTACACATCTTCCTTCATAACCAGAACAATCTTAAATGCCTTGGCTATGCCTCCTGGGAAGGACTTAGCAGCAAATTCAAAGGCTTTAGCATAAATGTGAGCCTGATGAAGAGTTCTCAGACACTGAGCAGAGACACCAACAGGTCTCACATTTTGCTGCACAATCAGGCCAGTAGGCTACAAAATTCTATAGCATTAACTGACATGCAAGGAAAGAGTTAGAGGACTTCTCTGCAGGACTACCCCAAAACACAGGGAAATGGAGGCATTCCCTTGCACACCTGCAAGTTCTGGAAGCTTCTCCAACCCACTGAGGATATCCTGGGGTGTTCCAAGTTGAAGGAGCCACTCTTGGCTGCTCCTGTTGTATTCTGTTGCCTGTGCCTTGGTGTCCACCTTACATGCATGTGGCTAAAGCAGAGCCCCTCAAAGAAGTGTCTGGTCACTGCCTCCAAGAAGAGAGAAATGGATGCAGGCAGAGCTTGGGGGACAGCTAAGGGGCAGCTTTGTGAATTCTCCCCCTAACAAATAAAAGGAGCTGCTGAAAGGTGAGGAGGCTTGAGACAGAGCTTGGAGCTCATCAGTGCTTCCAGGGCCAGGCCTGCTGTGCAACAGACACAGTTAGTGCTCTGAGGTCTGGTGTTGATGCTAATTGACTGCAAGCCAGCTGGGCAGTGTCACTGCCTCTCAGTGCCTCTCTCACATGCAGACAGACCACTGCAGCTGCCCTCCCCCTCCCTGGATCCCTCCTGCCAGTTCTGTTTTCCTGCCAGAGCAGGACAGCAGCAGCACTGCAGGCAGGACAGTGAGGGTTGTGTGATGTGTCCATTTCCTGCTGCTGGTACCAGTTTCAGTCTCCCACTTACCAGGATGTGGTCAGGCACTGCATACTTTGCTATCTTGGAAGCCACTATGGTTTTGAGCTCTTCTTTGATATGGTCTACACAAGCTGTCTGTTCCTTTAGCACTATGAAAGCAAAGGCACCTGGAAGACAAGTGAGCAGAAGGCACAAACATCATATTAGATGCTGTCTGGAAAGACCAAGGATGCTCATTTGAATGCCAAAGAAGGTTTCAAATCATTCCTATGCACAATCTAGGGACCGACAAGAAAACTATTGATTTTTTTTTTACAAAAGCAAGTCAAACTACAGCCCTCAAATGATGGCCCAGCCTTTTCTTGGCATCTGTGACTGATGTCAGTGACAATGACAAGTCAGCATAAATGACCAAAGTGTTATTGGGATCAAAGGTAGGCCAATGTAAATCAGCCATTCCCATTTTGTTCAGAGGACATTTCTAAGCACAATCCTATTAAAGCAAGTTCTACCATATACACAAACACTATGGATGAAAACAGTTTAGGGAGTAACAGTCAGGTTAGGAACATGTAGCTATTTTCCTGGCTGTCTTTGTCTCTTGGGGCAGCAGTGCCAGTCAGCCTAAGGATAACTGCCCTCCCATTCCCTCAGCAACTCCTAACATGCAGGGTTAGAGTTTAAGGGAAGTGTGTGCAGATGTCATGACAGGACACTACTTTTCACATACCTTCTCCTTTGATCTTATGTGGGTACCCAACCACAGCTGTCTCAGGGACCTCAGGGTGATCAGCCTTCACAAAAAGTCAAGCAAAAATACACAAATCAGAACTGCTGAAAGCCCTGCAGGAAAGTTGGATGCCAATGTCCTGCTGCAGGTTCAGCTGGTGGCCATGGACACAGCCACATCTCAGGGAGTAACTCTGTACTGGCCCTGCTTTTATAAACAAAAAAATAACTACCCACTGCTAAGCTCACTGCACACCAAGCTGAATTTGCAACAGCTGGAAACCCTCTTTCTCTTTCTTTGTGCATGACTGTGGTCCCAGATGGCAACTGGCCACTGCCAAACCACAAGCAAAACCAGTCTTGCAGTTCTCAGTGCTACAGAGAGCTGTGGCCAACAGAGGTAAAAAGTGAAGCTGCCAACATCACAGCCCACACTGGACTTGTGTTTATAAGTGCCCAAAGCACACCAGAAAGTGGAAAGAATCAGATTTCTTCATTCCCTAACCCAAAATGCATTTTTGTTACTATGCTACACATCAGTGATTATTTCTGTTGTACTGCAGAGTTTAATTTAACATTCTTCTGCAGTAAGAAGTGCACAGACCAGAAGAAACCATGTATCTGCATCCCACACCCAAGAATGGATTATGTTATCTTAAATTAGATTAAAATATGAAAGTAAACATCAGAGAGCAATCTACACACAAATACATTTTCTTTTACAGATGCATACACATACATAGATTGTGAGAGGAACTGGATCCTATAGCTATGGTCAGAAACTTGCACAGACAAAAGAATTACTCACAGGGGATAAAGTAGGATCCTGTGTTGCATGTGAAAACAGCTCAGTTCATCAGATGTTACATTTAAGTGTCATTTACAAGCAAGGCACATAATATAGAAATAAATATACAGGTCAAGCTTTAAATAGAAACCCTCTGAGGACTTTTTGTTTTCAATTCCCAGAGATAATATTATTTTCTCTCAAAATGGCAGGCTAGTTTTGCAGCTGACATAAATCAATGTTGCTTTGTGTTTAACATTGCCTAATTCTCAGGCATACTCAGCCAGTTCAGATAAGCAGGAACCACAGGTTTAGGGAGGAGAGGTCAGGTATTGTCACAGACATATTTTATGAAAAATCCTTTCATTGGGATCTTTTCTCCTGAGGAGCTGAGAGGCCTCAGAAACGAAATGTAAACAATATTTATCTGCTGCTGTGGAATGCAACAGGTGCATCTGTGATTGGTCTCATGTGGTTGTTTTTAATGAATGGCCAATCACAGTCCAGCTGTCTCAGACTCTCTGGTCAGTCACAAGATTTTATTATCATTCCTTCCTTTCCTTTGCTAGCCTTCTGATGAAATCTTTTCTTCTATTCTTTTAGTATAGTTTTAGTATATAATTTTCTTTTAATATAATATATATCATAAAATAATTAATCAGTCTTCTGAAACACAGAGTCAAGATTCTCATCTCTTCCCTTGTCCTGGGACCCCTGTGAACACCACCACAAGGTATTAGCAGAGGGGAAGGAAGAGATAGGAGAGATATTTATGAAGTATCCACCAGCATCCAAAATCTAACTGCATCACTGAGAGGAAACACAGCTCTGACAGCTCAGTTGCAGGCACTGCCCACAGTGTGGCTCCCCTCACTTGCTCATTTGCTGTCTCCTCAATAAGGGAGCTGTTTCCTCTTGCTGTTTCATTGTGCATCAAGCTGTGCCTACGCAGGGGCAGGGGTTTGAAAGCTGCTTTGAAAGGGTCACCCTACCCCACAGAATATGCCCTGCCAAGGGACCCCCACCTGCTTGGAACTTCTTACCATTGCATCTTCAATTTCTGCCGTCCCCAGCCTGTGTCCACTGATGTTAATGACATCATCCATGCGCCCTGTGATCTGGTAATAGCCCTCGTGGCTCCTGTAAGCACCATCCCCTGTGAAGTAGTAACCTGCAGAAAGACACAGGGCAGGTCAGCAGCAGCAAGTGTGCCAGTGTGCTGGAATCCAGGACATCCCTCTGGCTGCCCTGGAGGGCTCGAGCCCCTGCCCAGGGGGCTCAGAGACCTTGGCACAGAGCCCCAGACCCCTGTGCCTTTGATTTTGACCCATGGAAAAAATGACCAACCTTGTAGGAGGAATTACAAGCCACGAAAGTTTAAGTAGAATGATAGTTAGTTTGTCACAGGGTGAAAAGTAGAATTTTGGGGATTTTAGAATGGGGGCTTGGGGTCCCAAGATGGAGGAATTTGGGTGTGCCTTGTCCTTTTTTCTCCTTCTTCCTAGCCTCCATCTTCTGGGTGATGTTGGCATTTTTGGATTGGTTTAGAGTAGGAACTCACTGTCTAACATAGGTGATAGGTATTGGGAAATTATTGTAAATAATGTACACATAGTTTGTAGTATGAAAGATAACACCACCTCTGAGGCGGTCAGTGTGCCTCAACCCAACCTGCCAGACACCTCGGCGAGTCAGAGAAAGAATATTATAGATAACAGCAAATAAACACCCTTGAGAACCAGAACAGAAGAATCCTGACTCCTCCTTCAGCTGCTGGGCTGAAGCACATCTCGGGTCAGCCAGGAGCACAGAGACCCCCGAGACCAGTGCTGGGCTCTGGTGCAGGACAGACCACACTGTAGGATGGCCATAGGGCAGCTCACAGACCTTCCCAAGCTCACAGCTGTGGGACCTGCCCCCCACCATTTCCCACTCCCCTCTGCCATCCCTGCCCTCCTCTGCTCCACCTGGGCTGTGCTGGCTCCTAAGAGGCACCTGAATAGCACCAAGATGGTGAAGCTCAGGTGTGGTGGTGTTTGCAGGGGTCCCAGGATGAGGGAAGAGATGAGAATCTTGACTCCATGTTTCAGAAGGCTGATTTATTATTTTATGATATATATTATATTAAAAGAAAATGACATATTAAAACTATACTAAAAGAATAGAAGCAAAGATTTCATCAGAAGGCTGGCAAGGAAAGAAGTGGAATGATAACAAAAGCTCGTGACTCTCAGAGAGTCTGAGACAGCTGGACTGTGATTGGCCATTAATTAAAAACAACCAACATGGACTAATCAAAGATGCACCTGTTGCATTCCACAGCAGCAGATAATTATTGTTTACATTTCATTTCTGAGGCTTCTCAGCTTCTCAGGATAAAAAATCCTAGCAAGAAGATTTTTCAGAAACATGTATGTGACACTCAGGTCTCTGCCAAGATGGACAAACCACTGCAGGCAATCAGCAGCAACCAGTGGCTGATGTTCCTGTAGTAAAACCAAGCCCAGCCACACAACCCAGCCATGCTCAGCTGGATTTACAGAACCAAGAGGGGCTCTCTGATCTCTCTAGGCTTTGCCTGCCTACATCTGCACAGCAGCTGTGTGCTCACACCTCTTGGTGCACACAGTACTGAGGCAATACCACTTCAAATGCCATTTGCCATCATGCCACAGGCTACTGGTCAAGCTCAGAACTGCTGCTGGCAGCACACAGTGGAAAACTCCAGCTGTTCAGCTGAAAGGGAGCAGCTCTATTACATTTTGTACGTGGGAACACTGCCAATTTTTTTTAATCACTTACACTAGGGTGGATGAAAAGCCATTTTCCCTCCCAGCTAACAAAGATCCAGGTCCCAGATAACAGTCACTCTCTAGCATGTGAATGTGGGAGAAACACTGCTAATCAGATCAGCTAAAAACTCCAAACCAGCCCATGATAAGCATGGAGGGTCTAAACCATTTGATGGAAACTGGAAAAGGCCCAAGGTTTCCTGGAAACTGTAATGTCACTGAGGAACATCCTGTAACACAGATTGTGTTGGCTCTTCACCAAGCCCATGTTTAGATCTGAATTGTTCCAGTGGCACATCTGAGAAGCAGCAGGCAGCTACTGCTGTGAAATCTGAAGGTGGTTCTTGCCAGGACCCATTACTGCCCTATTCATGGACTTTCAGTCATGTTTTCTGCCCTTCCAGATCAATTAAACAACTATCAACTAAATAACAACAAGACATAAATGCAAATGTAGAGAGTAATAAGAGACTATGGGGTCATTCAATTTCTTGTAGCAGTTTCCCATTCTTATTATCCAGCCCATTTTGTATTTCGTGCAATTTTCAGGATTGCCTGCCTAATTCTTGCCACCCTGTAGCTTTCAAATCCCTTTCAGTTTCTTCTCCTGAGTGAAGACAGTTGTCTTGTCCAATGTCCTATCAAAAACGTTTCTCTGCCACTTCTAGTTACTTACCAGAAAACTTGACCAGATTTTAAAAAGGAAGGTTAAGATTCAGTGATGCATGAGGTATTTCCCATCCAATATGCCTTTTTCCCAAGTGAGATACAAAGCTCCAGAGAAAAGGTACTTGGACTTTACAGCTTGGGCATTAAAGTTTTCTAGAAAATACATCCATTTTGACAGCTAGAATGGTCAACACTACCTAAAACCATCAGGGCCTGCTTGCAACCTGTGACACACACCCCAAGTCACCATGGTACAGAAATATTCAGTATTCATACTGAATATTCAATATTCAATAATTTCATGCTGAAAATATTCAGTGTGCTTCTTAGTGCAGTGAAACTGCCTTCCCTTGGCACTTTCCTTACCTGGGTAGGCTTTGAAATAGGCATCAATGAAGCGCTGGTGATCTCCATGGATTGTTCTGGCCATGCCAGGCCATGGCTGGGCAATGCAGAGTGCACCAGACACATCATTGCCCTCTATAACCTCTCCCTGCAGGTTCAAGCACAGCAAGGATGAACAGGTGAACAAAAGAGGAATAATAAAGAGCTTCTGTGTTATTGATCCAGCAAGAGTCACCCTGTTGCTCACTGCAGACTGCCAGGGGAGGGTCACAAGTGGAGAAAATAAATGCAAACAACTCTTGTAGACCCTTGCAATGCCCTGTTTAGAAATGTGTATGGACAACTGAGATATGCTCTCTCTATGTATAAACATAAATTGATCATCTATTCCACCACTTTTAAGGAGAAACAATCATGCTTCTGGATGCTGTTCCTTTGCCACCCAAAAGGTGATTAAAGCAGAAAAACACACCAGCTTCTCATTTGGGCACCCAGCACAGCTCCAACTCACATTCTCATCCATGAGCACAGGCACAATCCCAAAGAAAGGTCTCATAGCCATAGCTGGAATGATCTCAGCTTCCTCCTCCGAGGGCCGTGGGGCAATGCAGATGCCACCAGTTTCTGGAAGAGAAATGAAAAACAAAATATATGTAGTCCATCCACGGCTGGGTGAAAGCAAATTCCAGCTCTTCTTAGGTCAAGAAGAAAAACAGTGAAGCCACCTTGCAAGAAAGCCACTGGGAATGATTTCTGCAGGACCAAGCAGCACAGACATCTGAAAGCAGCATAGGCCTGGCATGGGCAGCACTCAGCAGCCCCACTTCCTACCCAGAAGTGATTTTACAGGGAAAGCATCAGCATGTCAGGGGATTTATCTCCTTCTAGTGTTTCCACAGCTGTCTAAGGTTAGCAGGAAAAACACTTCAGGAGTCTGAATTACTGTTATTACAGAGCATGAGATTAACCCACCCCTTACAGGCAGGTTGAGCTTATTTTCTAGTCAAAATTGAACCTTTTAATCATCCTTTTCCATTCCTGCTGGGATGAACATTAAATCAGACTCCAGCCTTAATGAGGTCTTTTCTATTCTAAATCTAATTCAGAAACACAAGAGAGAAACAAAAACAAAGGAGAGTAAGGCTTTTAAAAATACAGCTCTATAAATAAAGGTAAGTTCTGCCACATGGAGAGTGCATTCCTCTACCAGCTTTGCTGAGCTTGTGAAAATTGAAACCAGGGGTTGGAATGGCTGATTTTGACCCTGAATTTGCATCCAGCTCTGAAGAAGGGTCTCTGATGTCCTTAAGCTTTAGATCTCTAGAAAATGTTTTCACATGTAGCTCACACATAGAAGTATTTCCCATTTTATCGATGGGCATGCATTCACTTCATGTTTCTGTAACTTTTGAAAAGAGGAGCTTGAATTATTCCAGGAAGAAGCTGGAACCCCAGACACCTGCTGACCTCTGTTTGCACAGACAAAACCTGCATCAGAACAGGGACCCTGACTGAGCTGAAGGCTGCTCTTGCTAAGCCACTCCTCATCCTCCAGGCAGCACTGAGAGCTGTGCTTCAGCATGGTGTTTGCCACATCCCCAGCCACGCACCAGGCAGCAAAGTCTCACTCCTGAAGGAGCTGCATGGTAGCAAGGGTGCCTTAAAAATCATTTGCACGGTGAAGACCTGTTATAAATTGGTTTAGAAGTACCAGTTTTAACCCCTGACAGATGACATCAAGCAAAACTCCTAGGCTCTACCCTGCCCTTATGAAGCCTATTATTCAGAGGCAGAGCTGGCAGGGAAAAGCTGTGTTTCCACATTGCCCACGCTGTCAGCAGGGCACAAACCCACCCAGACTTTGGGCAAGGACAGCAGGGTCTGAGCAGGGGATGGGTGCTTTGAACAGGGCTCCCCTCTCACATGGAGAGATCCTGGCTGGCAGCAGAGTGGGGCTCTCTGCCACCACACACAGATTGGAGTGACTGCTCTGGGGAAATCTGTTCCAGAAGCACCAACCCAGCCTAAACCAATGTGAGACAATGCCAACAACAAAAGCTTCCATGGGGTATCCAGAGATGTCTTTCAAAACCAGCTTCTCTTCTGTCGGGACCCAGAACATTCCTCTGGCTGCCCTGGGTGATTTGAGACCCTGCCAGGGGGCTCAGAGACCTTGGCACAGAGTCAAAGACACCTGTGCCTTCGATTTTAGCCCATGGAAACAATGACCAACTTTGTGTGAAGATTTACAAGCCACGAGAGTTTGAGTAGAATGATAGTTAATTTGTCACAGGGTGAAAAAGTAGAATTTTGGGGTTTTTAGAATGGGGGTTCAAGAGGCAAGATGGAGGAATCTGGGTGTGTCCTGTCCTTCTTCTTCTTCTTGCCCTCCATCTTCTGCTGGGATGGTGGCACTTCTGGATTGGCTTAGAGTAGAGACAGAGTGCCTAAAATAGGTGATAGGTATTGAAAAATGATTGTAAATAAAGTGCACTTAGTTCTTAGTATAAAAACCTAACACCACCCCAAGGGCGGTCAGTGTGCCACAACCCGACCTGCCAGACAGACCTCAGTGGTTCAGAGAAAGAATGTATTAGGTAAGAAAAAATAAAGAACCTTGAAAAGCAAAACCAATGAATTTTGACTTCTTCTTCAGTCACAGGGCTGGGAAAGAAAAGACTTTCTAAAACCTTGGGGGTCATCTCAACCACAGAAACCTGAGACTCTTCATGGCTGCTTTTTTTGGTGAAATCAGTGACAAAAGTGAAAATACCTAGTGATTCTTCTGCATCCTGAAGAACTACACCTAAAACTCAAACACAGCTTTACTGTCAATCACAACCAGGTATCTTAACAGCAAGATCCACAGGAATTTTTCATCTGCACTCACCACACTATTAAAATTGCTTCTCATGATTGCTCTCTCACTCATTTGCCTCATCCAAAGACTTTAAAGTGGATCCTTAAATCACCATTTGCTGATGCCTGCCAGGCTTTATTAGCTGGCAACAGGTTGCTGCTTTGGAGAGCAGTGTCCCGTGGAGGACACTGCACACAGCAGCACAATTAACCAGCTATTCTGAAACTGTATAGGAAAGGTGACACTGCAGGACCACAGCCAGCATCCATCACATTGCTCCTGTGATCTCTTCCCACGCTCCTTTTATGTTTAAATGGCATATATAATCTTTCCAGGATTAAACTGGCTTCCTCTTTATTAAAGCATCAACTGTAGAAAAAGATTGATTCCACTTTCTAATAAAATCAATGTCATGAATATTTATCATTAATTATGCTTCCGGGAGCCGGTAGCTGTTTACCTACAAAACTGTGCCTGGTTCAAGGCAAGACCAAGTACTGTGCACTAACAGACTGTTAACAGGGGTTAAAATAACTAGCAGTGTTTTTTAACCCCTCACCTGACAAAATCCCAGAAGAGATACAGTTTAATACAAGATAGAACACTGTACTTTGGAGGAAATAGATAACACAGCATGAACACTGCATGCACCTGTTAAACAAACCAGAAAGTGTTAGGGCAAAACTGAATTCTTCTCAATTACATCAGTGTGCAGTAACCAACTGCTTCTCCATGGTGTTTTCTTTCAGAGCAGTGAGGAAGAAAGCATATGATGAGGAAAGACCTAGCCAGTCATCTTTCCTTCTGCTCAGCATGTAGGAACTCAAAAGATTTAAGAAATCAGTAGGTGAAGTAGATAGCAGTTAACATTGCTGCTCTGAATTCTGAGGTGGTTTTATTTCAATTCTGAAAATTAAAAAAAAAAAAGAGCCTGCAAGTCTGGTCTGGATTAAATGGAACTTGGTTGTGTGCCAGAAGAAAATTTATCACACTGAGATAGAGAGCCTGCTAGCAGGAATAAGGACAAAATCAGGAGCAGCTTGACTGGAAAGGGAATGAATATGCTGCTCAATGGTAGTTTAAGACTATTTTTCAGCAGAGGCAGAATGCCAGCAGCTGTGCTCCTGTCTCCATGGCAAACTGGATCTCATGACTTGAGAAGGACATATTGCAAGACACCTCTAGCAACTCCTGAGTGCTGGTGCCCAGAAAAGAGAGGACTGGGTGCTGAGGAAGGAGCCAGGAAGGAGCTGCAGGGCTCCTTCAAGCAGAGGACCCCACCAGGCAGTACAACCCCACTCTGGGTAAACCACAGGGCCAGGGGGGCCAGGAGGAAGAGGCCAGCTCTGCTCCAGCTGGCCTGGAGACAGCACTCACTGTGTCCAGCAGCTTGTACACAGCAAAAAAACCCTCAACTGCTGCCCACAGCTGGGCCAAGCATGTTGCCAATACACAAGTGCATCCTTTCTGAGGCATCAGAGCTCCAGGGCTGATGCAGCTACAGAACATCAATTCAATCATGGGAGAAGGTGCTCTTCAGCAGCCCTGCTGGGTGATGGCCACTGTCCTCCAGCCACCTTGCTGGTGGGCAGCCAGCAAGTCTCCACTTACTCCTTTCCAATCTGCACCAGCTCTCTTTGACTACACAGCTGAGTTTTCCATCCTGCCCTGATTATTCCCAGAAAGGAGAACAAAGCACACCTAAGTATAGATTGTGGCCATGCGGTGCTTTCAGTGCTTTTGCATGAAAACACCATAACAAGGTTAGGACAGTTAATCAACTGAATATGAGTTTTGCAATTCAAGCTGACTATTGCCAGCTTTGCCCAGAAATTCAATCTCTGCCTCATTTTTTCTAGCAGCAATTGGCATTTTCCAGCACTCAAAACATTGCTGTTATGTGCAGAAACTCCCCAGTGACTCTCAAAAGCTTATCCAAATGCCAGGAGGGGTTTTTTTGACAGACTTGTTGGACCAAATTGATATGTGTTAATCCCTCTCTCCCCACCAGCAGCCTGTCACTGGTCAGGGTTCCCTGTGCCCCCCAAAGTTGCCTCTTACCTGTCTGCCACCACGTGTCCACGAGGGTACAGCGCCCTTCTCCCACCACCTGGTAGAACCACTGCCAAGCTTCCTTGTTGATGGGCTCTCCCACTAGAGCAAAACAAGAAAGAAAACAACCTGAGACCCAGGAGACTGCAGGCAGTTCATTCTCCCTCTTGGTGCACCACAAGCTGAACACAAGATCTCCAAGCAGAATGCTCACCACACTTTTCCTGGGATGCACAAAGGACTGCGATGCACTCATGTAACTGAGGACTGACTTTTTCCAGAAGGACCAAAAGGCAAGAAATTAATATCACTGAAAGTAACTAATCAATGCAGGTCATGTAATAAGAACCTCCAGAATAGAAAATAATGCAGAAAAATGCTGCTTGGGTCACCTATGCCAGTAAAATTCAAAGTGATGCCCTTTAACATTAGATAAATCTTTTTAGCCAAGAATGTGACCCTGCAGAATAATCTAGGAAACAGGCAATCATCCAAAAGTTCAATGGATCCAAAATGTGATTTTGTTGCTTCTTCTGCTGAGAAAATATTTGAAAAGCCAGACACAGAGCCTGCTTCATCATCTTTTTTCTAACCACATTCCATGTGATCAGCTGAGCTCCTCTGGCATCTTCATTTCACCAGCTAGAACCTTTTGTCTTTTTCAGATGAAGATTTCATGTCCCTTACCTGAACCCAAAACCCTCAAGGAAGATCTGTCATATTTCTTCACCCACTCTTCTCCATAATTCAGCAGCAGGCGTATCGCCGTAGGTGCACCGTAGAACTGATTAATCTTCAACCTTTGCACCACTTCCCAGTAACGACCTGGAAATCACAAAGTGGCTTTTTCCCTTTCCAGCACTGATATACTGCTGCAAACGCTCAGCTGAAAGGTTAACAGCCAAAGCTTGGAGCTGTTACTACTGTGAGTACACAGCAAAAGCAATGACAGCTTCTTTTCCCTACCCTGGATTCACAGATGTTCCTGAGTGTTGTATACACAGGATCCAAAGCAATGGAGCTTACCTCTCCTCAGCAGGCAGGTCACCCTGGACAGGTCTCTAAACCTGTTTACTGTATCTAGCCAAACCTTTTCCCACCACTTCCTCACCTGGGTCAGGGTACACTGGAGTGCTTTCAAACAGGACAGAGGTGGCTCCATTGCAGAGTGGTCCGTACACAACATAGCTGTGTCCTGTGATCCAGCCAATGTCGGCCACACAGCCAAAAACATCGCCTTGCTGGTAGTCAAACACATACTGCAAAGATAAATGTAAGGCCAGCTGATTTCCTGTTGGAGGTGCTCAAAGGAGAGGTGCTGGACTGGGCATCCAGCTGGGAGCAGGAGAGTGCACGGGGCAAGTGGAGCCTGGCGTGTGGGCCATGGCCAAACAAAGACCAGCCTGAGGTGAGGAAGTGAATCAGAGGGACCAGCACCAGGGCTCCCAGGCTCCTGGCACGTTTGCAAACACACAGGAAGCACAGCTGTACCAGCAGCTGCTCAGCTGGAGCAACAAAGCTCCAACCAAAGCTCAGAGCCTTGGATACCTAAGGATGCCTGCTCCAGGTGGTCCACACAGTAGAGCTGATTCTGAGTTGCAGGGAAGCTACAGACCACAAACTCTCAGATCTTTTAGTAATATCAACAGATTTCCATGAGAGATCTGGAGAGATCTGGATCACCTGCCTGGAGATAGGTGCCCATAAGACATTTACTAAGAAATATTCTTAGCCACTCAGCTGCTCTATATGAGAGCATCACTTTCCAGATGCTACCCTTTCCTTGCTCATCAAATTCAAGATAAAGATCTTGGAGAACTCATTATCTTCTCTTGGATATGGCAAATGCTTCCCACTGTAAATCTAACTCCTCTACCATATGGTGAAGAGGTCCTGACTCATAAGGAGTCAGGTTTATGGATCAGAACTAAAAAAAAAACCCAAAAAACAAACCCATGAGTGTGTGACAAGAGTGTCACATGTGAGTGCAAAGACCACAGAGATCACACAGGTCAGCTGATCTCTCTATCTAGAAAAGACAATTCTCACCTTACTTTTCCACGTGCCTTTCCCTCTCATGCACTCTGCAGATGGAGAAAATGCACCAAGGTGCAGATCTACCTTCTGGACTAAGAAAGAGATGCTTTGGTGTTTATGCTGTCACTTAGAAAAGCTGATGTAAAAATGCCCTTCATGCAGAGAAGTCTGACACTTGAACATTCAGATCTTCTAAAAATTCAACCATGTCAGCCTAAAGAAAGAAAACCTTCACATGAATTGTGTGTGATTACAAACAGGGTGATACCACTAAAACCAGATGGGGATCTGTCACCACAGTCCTCTCCTCATTTCACTGTTACCTTTTAATATGCAGACCTCAGACCAGAAGCTTCAAGAAGCAGTGCCTTGACTCTTTCCATTTTCATGAGAAAGGAGGTAAAACATTTTCCCCAGATCACCCAGAAACACCCAGAAAAGCAGAAGTGCAAACACAAGAGGAGAAATACAATTTTTGTTCTTCAGAGAACAAGTACTATGTGAAGAGGCTGGTTTAAGTGTCCAGATCCTCTCTGAAATAAAAAAGTGCAGCACCCCAATGCAAAATACTACAATAATATCCACATTACCACTGCCAGTAAGATTCTTTCCAGAATCTCCTCAGCTGCAAATTTTGGGCAGCCAACATTGGCACGTTTTAAATGCAAGAGCA
The DNA here is from genome assembly GCF_051311805.1 of Agelaius phoeniceus. Lineage (NCBI taxonomy): Eukaryota > Metazoa > Chordata > Aves > Passeriformes > Icteridae > Agelaius > Agelaius phoeniceus. The sequence goes on along the minus strand of NC_135267.1, from coordinate 111,055,505 downwards.
GCGCTGCTATTTCCTTGCTTTCATAATTCTGTGTTCGGGTTCGCATAGTATCATATTCCTCAGAACATATCCTGAAGATTAATTACACAGCTCAGATGTTTTCCAGCTTGTTTACAACCAATAAGCCAACAGGGCAGCAAGCAGAGAATGCAGCACCCCTCCCTGATCCAGGTCTCCCTTGTCAGCACTGAAAAAAGTGAACCTTTCTCAGAGGAGGCAGCTGAGTTACCTTGTGTGTGAGAGCAGAATACAGCAGGTATCCAGCCTGGGTGTGAACAATTCCTTTGGGTTTCCCAGTGCTGCCTGAGGTGTACAGCATGAAGAGCACATCTTCACTGTCCATGCTCTCTGGAGGGCAGGTGGAATCTGCCTTGGTCATCTCCTGAGAAAGAAAATGTGATAATAATGGAAAGACTGGTTATATGGAGCCAAGCATCACTCCCTCTGTAAGCAAGGCCACAGCATCCAGAGACAAGAGCCACCACTGCTGTTGCCCCTCACAAATGTCCATGGATATATCATAGCTTAAATGGGCTCACCTGGTGGAAAGGTTCCTACCACAGCATCTAACATTTCCACCAGTACCTCTGCTGGGCAGAGAAGTCAAGGAGAACTGGACAGATAAAATAACATTTCTGGGGAATAAATGGTAAGTCATAGCTACTTAGATTTCAAGCTTTTGCAAGCTGCTGGTAGAAATCCAAAATGTGACTGCAAACACTTGACAGCAGCAGCAAGGCTGGCTGGGTATTGTTAGTACATTCCTTTTCCTGTAAAATCTGCAGGGCTACAGTTAAACTGTGTGTTCACCTCCCTTCCCTGGCCCCAGCAGTGGATGACTGCCCTGTCCATCCTCAAATTCTAATTTTTCTACCCAGAAGAAGAGTGCTTTACTCTCCTGCCTCTGTCTTTACTCTCTTCATACTCCCCTCTTTGCCTAGCTGGGTGAGATCCTCTCCTCACCCCCACAGTCAGAACCACAGGAGGGAAGGATGCAATGTCCTGCTGGGTCAGAGCCTCTCTCAAGCTCTGTACTGTCCTAATGAATAATTCCTGCAAGAATTATTAGGTGGCCCCTTGGAGGAATTTCTTGGTACTGCCTTTTTATGAGAATACACTATAAACACACTGTAGTTACAAGTGAACATTACCATCAGTAGGTAATGTTTAAAATCCAGCTGTTTAAAATCATCTGACAAACAAAGCTTAATAAAATAGGAAGAGTTCACAAAATGTAATTCTTAGCCTCTGAGTTACAGCACTGTTACTCATCTCAGGTATTTCTCATGACATTTCAGCACTGCCAATTCAGGTTGACTTGTCAGTTTTTGAAACAAAGATGGAATCCTCATATGCTCCATTACAACATGAGCTTATATTTTGCAGTAAGCCATTGCACAAGAGCTGGAAAGTACAGCTGCTGTAAAGATCAGCAAGGACAGTTATAACACCAATAACTGTTTAATACTTGTTTTGTTTCAGATCCCAAAACTGACAATGGCATGAGCTCAGCTCTTGGATCACTAAAGTACCTCAGGCTGTTTGCAGACCAAGGAAAATAATCAGTGTCCTTTTGTGGAGTAAGGAGTAAGACAATTTCTGAGTAAAGCTTGTCTTCTCTGTTTAACTTACACTTTTACTTCTTCCTATCTCATGTGACCAGCACAGAGACTCTTGAGCAATTATCTTGCCAGCAGATTAGCTTTTTCCAGGCATTATTAGCATGAGTAGTTCCTGTTTACTGCTGCCAGCAAACTGATAAAGCTACTTCTGCATTAGGCTGGAATCCCATGTGTGGCACTAAACACATAAAAACAGCTGCTGTTTTCTTCCCCAGGAAGCACAGGCTCTAAATATTTCCAAGCCATCACTGTTCTACCACCATGGGACAACCACAACACTGTTCATGGCTGGATGAAGCCTCTCTAGGAACTTCATTATTTCTGCACTGCCTTTCAGCAGGGTCCAGTCTGAGTGCACGTGCAATCCATAACACAGTGTCTGAACACAGCAAAATAACAACAGCCACGATGGTCTCCATGGCCTCTGGGTCTCAGGAAACACTCCTTAAATCTCAGCACTGTTTGCAAGACTTGTGAAATGGAGCAGCACAGCCCCTGCCCATGCTGAGATAAACCAGACATAGATTGAGCTGCATGGACTCACAATCCTAGCAGACTGTAAATACAGGCAGTCCATTTGAGGATGAAGATGCTGTAAGGAGCAGAACTCAGGTCCCAAAAGCACTCATGGAGAGAAAGATTATCCTGGCCAACACTCAGACCTAAAAGGAGTTATCCAACAAGAACATACCTCTTCAAGGGGAATATCACGGTCACCCATGTGGACTTTGTTATCTGTCCTCTGAGCCACAAACACATGTTTGATGCTTGGACAGTTCTTCACAGCTTCATCCACAGTTGCCTTCAGCTCTATGGTTCGGCCTCCCCTGACTCCCTGGTTGTATGTGATAACTGCTTTGCATCCAGCTAAAAAGAGAAAGAATTAGCAGACATGCCAGCCTGTCTTCCAGGCTAGTATGCACACCCAGCTTTCATTACTTTGGGGGTGATGTACAGGACAATGTGCATGACAAACACTCAGAACTGCTGCCAGTCAAAACCAGTCAGTGTCACTGATGAAAGCACTTTAAAACCTGAGACACACAGAGATTCAGGGTAGCTGGGACCCCCATAGGTTATCCAGTCCATCTCCCCCACCTCAAGGCAGGGTCTGCTTCAGCTAAGCCACTCCTGACAGCTATCCCTTCCATCTTCCTAAAACATTCCAGTGGCATCTACCCTACCCTCTCCCCAGCAGTCCATTCCAAAGCCTATCATGAATGAGAGGAAGTCTTTCCCAACATGCAGGCTCAGTGTCACTCACTGCAGTTTAAACCATCCATCCCTGCCTTGCAAACCTGACATGCAGAACAGCTTCTTCCCAGCTCCCTGTGTGAGGGATAACTAAAACATGCACTTGCTCTCTGCAGATCAACTCCACTAGAAAGAAGAAAAGAACATGACAATTTCTGTAAAACTTATTCCCTCACACTAGCCACAAAGAAACTGATGTGACTGCTAGGACGTGAGTCACTGGCTATTTCCCTCTTCTTCTGTTGCTATTTTTAGCATCACTTTTTACCTAATCACAATATACAAGTACTTTGGGGCTGAGAACAGCTCTGTCTGCTGGTAGAAAGGCTCACAGAGCAGGGGCAGGCTGCCAACACTTCCAGTACTGTACATAAATCACAGGATCCCAGTTGAGAATGCAGAATGAGTTCTGTCCAAGAGTATCAAAGAAACACTGCAATTATACTGCAAAACAACAAATCAGGCCCTATCCCTAAGATCTGGTTTTCCTTCCAGTTCCACTGCTGTCAAGCAATAACCCAGAGTACACTGAATGTTAAGCAAATTATTAAGAATTCTAAGGCCAGAGGACACTGCACGTGTCACTCAGGACAAGGCTCCTCACTGCACTCTGCAGGGGAGAGTGAACTGCCCTGCTAGGCGAGAATGAACCAAGAAAACTCCTTCTGCCAAGAAAACACAGGGCTGGGACATGCCTTGGAGCACTGAAACAGAGGTGTTTGTTCCCCAGGCTGCATCTACTCACAGTCCATGATTCTCCCAGCCAAGGACTCGGCGCTGAATCCAGCGAAGACCACGGTGTGAACAGCACCGATCCTGGCACAGGCCAGCATGGCTGCCACTGACAGGGGGGACACGGACATATAGATGGCCACCCTGTCCCCTTTCTGGATCCCATATTTCTTCAGGGTGTTGGCAAGGCGGCAGGTCAGATCCTGAAGTTCCCTGTGGCACAGAAGGAATGCTGTCATGTGAGTGCACAACCTGATTTACACGGGGCAAGCAAAGAAAAGATGAACTTGGGCAGAGTGAGGCTTCACATTCACCTCTGCACCTCATCTCAGCAGTACAGGGCATCTTAAAGAAGGGTGGCCTGGGGCAGGCTGGCAGCCAGGCTGCTCCTGCCACTGTGGAGAGGAGAAGAAAGGGCAGAGTGGTGCTTGCTGCAGAAGGACAGGAGAGAGAGCTGCAGGCACGGTCCAGGACTGCTGGGCTGTAATGTGGCCACAGCAGGCAGCAAGCCAGGTGCTGTCATGCTGCCTCCATGTGAAAAATGCATGTATTTTATTATTGGCTTTTTGCAAATATTAAAGTGAATATTATATGTGTTGTGTTAGAAAGTAATGCTGTATTAATTCTCTTAAGTACTGTGTTAAATGTAGTTTTAGGTTATAAAAAATGTTAAAATAGAAACTTTGCTATGTAGGATCCTTTTTTTAAAGAAAGGACTCTCAGTGAGATAGCAGCCATAGGACACCTAAATCTTTCAGAGAGAAAGAATTTATTGCTCCATTAGCAGAAGAAACCAACTTCTTCCCGCCTGGAAGGCGCTGTTAGGATTTGGAGGAAGAAGTTGATGGTGACCAGACAGAATCCTGTATTTGAATGGAATTTATACATCATGGATGAGGTGTATGAATATGCAACAGGCTATGGCTTTTAAGGGTTAATCCTCTGTGTGTCCTTTTTCGGGTTTGTGCTGCCCTGAAAAAGGTACCCGGACATCTGTAACTCTTTGTATTTATTGTCTCATATTGTCCTAATTCAATTTGTCCAAGTTGTTACTACTTTAATTGTATTGCTATTTTTTATATCCATTTTATTACTATTAAACTTTTAAAATGTTAAAAAACAAGTGATTGGCATTTTTCACACTCCAGAAATCAGGGCTCATTTCAGTCACTCCTGATGCCTTTTTTACGCAGTCAGAAGCCACTGGGAACACAAGTGGGATAAACACAAGATGGAATGGAAGTGTTGTCCAAAGATTTGCCACACTGTTTAAGAGGGGCAACAGCTGGGAGTGCTCCTCAACCAGGAGCTTCTCTTTAAATTGCAAGAGTAAGCAACATGTTTGCATGCATGAGGAAAGACAGGAGGACTCTGGAGGCACTTGTATGGGTGCAGATTTTACAAGATTCTCATCAAAGCTGGATCACCTGCAGCCCAAAAGCCTTTCAGAACACAGGTACTGCTGCCACTCTTGCACAGAGAAACTCAGGAACACCAAGAACGGGAACAAAGTCTCTTTTCATGGGACTCTGCTGTGACATGGTGACAATAACAAAAACATTCCTCTGAGGAATGAAAAAGCACTTTGTGGGCAAGGGCTTGCACATTCCCTTATTCTGGTGCCTGCACAGGGGACAAGACAATAAAATAAACCTGGGACCAGGATGCTGCCATGGACCGAACAGCTCTGCATGCCTGCAGTGGAAGGGCTTTGGGAACAAGGGATACTGTGCCAGGTGAGGAGTGGTCCCATGGCAAGGGAGGAGGTGCTGACAAGGAGCAGCAGAGCTCTCCTTCTAGTGCCAGTCATCAGCTCTGATGAGCAGACTGGCAGAGCCTGCCAGGAATTGTCCTTTGGGTTCATGAACTCTCTAAGTACCAAGGCCCAGAGAAGAGAGACATCTTCTACCCTCCAGCATGTTCATCATCAACCTGCCACCTGTGAACCCTTAGGGGTTCTAAGCTACACCACCAGAGACCCTCATAACTTTTAACATAGAAATTAATCTGGAGGGGGGCTGCATTACCTAATAAGGATTCATGCTTTACAGCATCCTTAAGTATCCTCTTCTTCCATAACTGGCAATAGCTGCAAAAAAACCCCAATTTTCAACTGGTAGCTAAGCAGCAAATAAAATAAAAGCTGTTTCTGGTCCATCAAAAAATATTTTGTTCCTTTTTTTAAACCTTTGCAAGTCAGAAATAAAAGCTGAAGTGCTCTGCTTTGGAAATATCTTATCAAAACTGAGAATAAGTAATTTTTGGAGAGTCCATCCCTTAACTTGTCTTAAACCAAGAGAGAAGACACAGAAAATGAGACAAATCCAAGGCACAGCACTTCATATTATTTATTTTATATTATTTATTCTATTTATTCTAAGACTACTCCTGTAGCATCACATAAAGAGTCATTTCTGAACTCTGAGAGGTGGCCAGATGTGTTCAGTGCCAGTTCTCTGGCAGTAGCTGGTAACAGCTGCCCCTGCAGTAACCACAAGTCTGCAGAAAGCAGGGATGGAGTAGCTGCACCCCAGACTGAATTCTCCTCAATCCCTTATAGTGGAAGATCAGCCTAAACTCAAAAGCACAACACTGAAACCCTCTCCTCAAGCCCCTCATGACCATGGAGGTGCACAGATTTCTTATTTTGCTTTTACTGAGCTCATGAACTGAGCAACTCTGTGCAATAATTCCCACCCAACCATTGGTTTGGTGCCTTGTCCTAAAAGGCCACATTTTCTGGCCTGGAATTTATCTGATGCTGCATTAAAGAAAAATTTCAATGAGGATAAATAACAAAGAGGCAAAACAAAAGGTGCTCAACTACAAAGTACATGAAGGGAAACCAGCCCCAGAGAGACAGCTGTGAGAAAGTAAAAGGAAAACTTCTTATCTGCAATGGAAAACACTCAAGTGCTTTCTGAACTGCAGCCTCTTTCTCCTATACAGGAATGCCAGAGTATCTCTGGCTAAGGTTTGTTTTCTGAGCAACTTCATGATTCCTCTTGTTCCTTTTGCTTATTCAGGATTTGGTGGCCACAATGGCAAAAGCTCTCATTGTTTTTTATGATTAAACCCAATTTGATATTTGCTTAATGAGCATGTGTAAATAAGGTGATAGACAACATGGATCAGTCTTTACCCATGGATCTATCTGCCTCTTCTTTGTGTGCTGAAATGCTGGGATAAAAAAGCCTTGGAGGTCCCTCAGAGCTGCAGCACATGGAAGAATGGACACAAAGGTGAGGAAAAGGTGAAGCCAAGAACTCCAACAAAGACTTGCATAAATCTCTGAGCATCAGGTATGTCTTTTGGCTCCTGTGGCAGCAAGTCAGACTTGCTCTCCAGCTCAGGAAAGGGAGTTAGCAGGAATACTGTGTCAGGAATCCTTCCCTTGACTCTTTCAAGCACATTTTGTTATCTAACAGGCAGGCAACGTGTTACACACTGTCAGTCCTCAACTCAGACACATCCTGGGAAGGAATGAGCACTGTGCAGAGTCACTGGACCTAAACAAACTGAGCAGGAGGTGACCACAGCCATCATCACCCTCCCCATCTGCTACTACTGCCGAGCTTGGCATTGTAGTTCCTCCATCACACAAGGCTGGAAGAGCCAAGAGTAACTGAAACCCTCAAACCCAGCCAGTGCCCCACCCCTGACACAGAGGCATTGGCATGGAATGCAGGCCAGAATGGTGTTGGTAGCATGGCACATCCACCTGCTGCCTGCATTCCCTGGGAGAATTCCCAGTGCAGCCACTCAGAGCAGGGCACTGCACTCAGCAGAGGGAGGCAGGAACAACCACCAGAGAGGAACAAAGCCATGGGGCTCACAGAAGGTCCTGGAGCCTCTGTGCAAGCAGGGCAGACAGCAGGAGGATCTCAGCAGAGCCACAGCAGGAGAAGGAAATGTGCTGCAAGCCAAGGGAAGCGCTCAGCCCCTCCCGACACAGAAACCGCAGAGTCAGTTCATGGCAACAACAATCTGAGGATCCTCTGCAAAAGCAAATTGTGAGTTGAGAGCAAATAAGAGAACAAATTGGACAGGAAAACACTGCTCCAGCAGGTAAAGTGTCAGAGCAGAGAGGAGAAACGGGGAAGCAGCAACCAGAAGGGGAGACCATTTGCTAAGGAGAAAGAGCAAGAGATCCAGTCTGTGCATTTAGAACAAAACAAGCCAGGAAGGTGGCAGAGGCATTAATGAACACAGACAAAGGACCAGAAAGAGACATGTGGACCTGCTGCCAGACAAATGTGGGTATCAGTGGTGACCAACAGGGCCTATTTCTTTCAGTATGATTTAGGATTTGAGTGTTAAGGGCTAAAACTAATAATTAACTCTGGTGTCTCTCTCTATAAGGTGTGCTTCATTTTGTCCATAGACAAGGTTTGAGCCTGTTGTCTTCCAGACTCATCACTCACTATGCAGGCATCTCCTCAGCTACCACAGCACCACTCCTAAGCACAAGACCTTCAAGGCTGGCTCTCCAACAGAGCCAGCCTATCATTGCTTAGGCCAGCCCTTCTATTACATCTAACAGACAGCACTCCTCTCCCTGTCCTTACATCTCTGTTCAGGAACTGACAGACCATATTTCTCCCAGATCCCTCCCCAGATACAGCTTCCAGAGCCCACTGCTCAGTGCAGTGTCTGGAACAACTTCTGTAAAAGCCATCAGCACCACGTGGCCCTTCTCTGACGCGTTTCAGGGATGCTTTGCACAAACAGCCTTCCAGTAAGAAGTCTGATGTTACCTTTTGCCACAGCAAGACAGCGTACAGCTTTCTAAACAAAGGAAGCCAGGTCCTTTTACATAAAAACAAAAATTGCAGCAAGACCTTCTTTGGGAAGCAGCCTATTGCAATATGATTCTAGACTTTTTCTTAATGCATTCAATGCCATATACAGGCTTTGACAGTACCTGGTTTAGAGCCTTAGCCCAAGCCATGCTCTCTGCTGTCATGGCACAAAAGCTGGGTTGACTATTTCTTGCAGCAATCAAGTTGATTTCTTGGAACCATAGTTTGGATTAGGCTGAAACTGTTTGAAAATTCAGGCCAAGTGTCCAAAGTGGGCATCAGAGCACAACTGCCCAGGCTTCCTGCAGACATCCTGAACCCAAGGCAGAGGAAACCCCTTGTAACCTTTTTCAGGTGAGAAAGTGAAAAATCCATGAGCTGTCTTGGATGGGGAGAGCTGCAAGCCTGGGCAAGATTTACTTGCAACCTCGACTTACAAAGACAGCTCTGGAAAAGAGTTTGCTGCCAATGGCAAGTACCACCATGGCTTCCAGCTACAGTCTTCACTGTGATCTCTAATACAATTTCATCTATTTTAGCTCAGGCTGAGGAATCCATTGGGTTTTTAAAGGCATAGCTGTCATGCTGCTCATGAAGATGTCCAACCACTTCCCTCCCACCTACCTAGGACCCCTGATTTCTGGTCATTTAGCTTTCCTCTCTCCCTACTTTGTATTTTGCATTTTGAATTCTCCCTCTGGCAGCAACATTTCCTGCACCAAAGTGATCACCCTTCTTTTGAGAAAGTGGACAAATAAATCTTGCCCAGGCTTGCAGCTTTCCCCATCCAAGACAGCTCATGGATTTTTCACTTTCTCACCTGAAAAAGGTTACAAGGGGTTTCCCTTGCCTTGGGTTCAGGATGTCTGCAGGAAGGCTGGGCAGTTGTGCTCTGATGCCCAGTTTGGACACTTGGCCTGAATTTTCAAACAGTTTCAGCCTAATCCAAACTATGGTTCCAGGAAATCAACTGATTGCTGCAACTCTTGAAAAACAGGTTAGCTAATGCATTCTGCTGCCCACTTCCCACAGCTCCCATTGACAACAGCCATGGGATTTTGCAGATCCACAGGTGGATAAACTGTAGAGACAATGGTAAACCAGGAAGCACCAGAGAGAATAAATAGCTCCATGTCAGACAGGGGGAGGGCTGGCATAACTTTAGCTGCTGTCTTCAACACCTCCTGTTGTTGAACTTACAGAAGCTGCAACCCAACAGCTCTGGCCACCAACTCCACCTGCTTCTGAAAGGCACAGAACCTTTAAAAACCCAGGCTCAGCAATGCACTGGGGAATTCCTCTGCAAGGTTTCAAAGGCCCTGAGCCCTGACAACATCCACAAAGCAGGACAAAACACTCCTGGTCTGGTTGGACTCTTCTGACAATAAATTCAGCTGTCAGCTCACAGCACCATGGTGCTGCTAAGCCACTGTCCCACCAATGAGCTTTTGGTGGCTCAGCCTCTGGAGAGCCAGAGAGCCTCTTAAAAACTGATTTGCATGATCTGTCCCCACTTTGCTGACTGCAGCCACCAGAGCCCAATAGGTTTGTATTCCCTGTTGTTACAAAGCAGTAAAAAACCAAGTCTCTTGCCTACTCATTCAAAACCAGAGATGATTTGAAACTCAGCTAAATTTCTACTTGATAGAAATGAAACCCACAGGGAAGAAAAAGCAAAAATGGCCAGTGAACATTTTTTTTTCCTGAAAGGCTGAGTTGCATCAGCTAGAGACAGGACAAAACTCAGCAGTAAAAAAGATCATCACATCTGGGCTTGTAAGGGCAGCCATCATCTCCTGGTGCAAAAGTGCAATGTTTCACCCATGGCTTTGGGTATCTTTGCCCACCAGCAGATGTTTGGATTCCTTCCCTAGCACACAGCACTTGAACTCTGCTGCACAAATACAACCCACCTTGCTGGCAGGGATGAGAGCTGACTGACAGCACAGCCCACCAGCTCTTTGCCCACAGTGGAGGCAAATTGAGGCTTTTATTTCTGCCAAGGATGAGCTAGCTGGGACAGCACTTTCAGTGCAGCTGTGTTTCCTGCCAGTGCATGGAGGACAATCCACTGATGAAGGTTTTTCCCTTCCTCAGGGAGGAGAAAGCCTGTTCCAGCCCTTTTCCTGCACATCCACCTTCTTCCTTTGCAGGCTGTGATGGGAACAAGGCCAGCACTCAGCTGTTTTCTTGTCCCTGACAACTCCCCAGAGGAGAAGGCAGAGGACCAGGCCAGCAGCTGCATCTTTCCTTGTGTTGCCCAGGGCTTATCTCTGAGGAGAAGCAGCTCACAGCAGCAAGCTTTGCAAAGTAGATAGTGCAGAAAACTGGTGCCTTGCAGTATGTTGCACATAAGCCCTGCACAGTTCTCTCCCAGCTGAATCCATGACCTTACTCCAAGCTGGCCCATAAGGCAGTGCCCAAATTAAAGTCTTTGTTTTCCTACAGTGCTAAGCCCTTACTCTGAGGCTGCTGTGCCATTAACAGGGCATCCAGATCCTAAGGAAAGGGGCATCTCTCTTCTGCCAAGACACGTCCAGCATCCCTCTCATTCCCCCTTTACACTGAGGCTGATGTGCTGCAGAAGGCTCACCAAGGACCACCAGCATCCCACCTCCTGGGCCACCTCCTTCCCTGATAGGCTTTCCCTTACAAAATTTCCAGCTCAAATAAGGCACTACTGCAAAAGGTTTTCAACTGAGCCTTCCTGACCCATTAAAAACCCATAAAAATGCAGCCCAAAGACCACAGAAAAGGCAAAATACTCATAGGGTATTGCTGTTTTCAACAAAGCTATTCCTGCCTTAATGAGATAAGCAGAGAACTGAGTGACCTGTTTTACCACGTGGTAGGACCAAAGTCTCTTGAGAAACTCAAATGCAGTCACACCTAACCCAGAGTATCAGGCAGAAACAGAAAAATGGCTCTCAAATACAGGCAGAAGTTTGAAAATAGAGATTGCCAATACGTCTTTCTCCTTTCTGGTACCAGTTACTGTATCTCTGTAAGGCTGCACAAAGAAGGGTTCAGTTTTTAGATATGGTTACATGTCTTCATGTCACAACAATCACAATTCCACACGCTGAAAATATACTTTCTTCCAAATGCCCAACTTGGGCATGGCCAGGGAAAAAAAAAACCTGTTGCTGTTCAGAAAAGCTGTCCCTTATCTCCAGAGATTGCAGATAAGATGTTTGAGTGTCTGCAGCAGCTCAGTACATTTCAAGTAGCAGCCTGAGGGGAAGGTTAGAGCCGCCTTGAATGAGGCTGTGCTGTCTGTTGGGCTGCTTCTCTTATCAGGTTGATCTGAGCACAATTGTCACCTCTTTCCTACCCCTAGTGTTCGTGCCTGAGGCATAAAGAGAGAGGTAAAAGTGCACAAACCTGGGAGAAAAACATACCGTACATAAACACCGGGAGAAACCTCAGGCTCCATCTCCATGTTTACCACCAGAATGGCAAAATGCAAGAGCACTGAGCCAAGCCACCCAGCTCATTGTAACGTATTTATATCATAACAGGCCTAAACACCCTGCCAAACAACAATACCAACCAATGCATTGTTATTAAAACCAATGCACTCCTCTCACAGATTTAGATCAGGCAGTGTTTATTTCTGTTGCATGGAGCACTAACCTCTCAAAGTTATTTTTACACCCACTCCTCCCTGCTGACCACTTTCCTCACTCGAATGAATAATGTTTCCAGGAGCTTTCATAAATTCTGGAGATGAATCAGACCACTAAAACCTATTCAGACCCAAGGAGCTCTAGGAATCCCAACAAGTTCCAGAAAACATTCTGTAAAGGTCTGATGCTAGGGACATTCTTCATCTCCTCTGCTTTCTGATCCAACAGAACAAACATCTGGCTCCCTGAGATTCAGCAGCTCAAACATTTGGCTCCCTAAAACATGCACTGAGGAATGTACAAGTCTGGGAAACATTTAAATCTCACTAGAGACAGAGATGATGTAAAAGGCAGTATTGTCTCCAAAATGAGGGCACATAGCAAGGAGAAAAGAAACATACTTAAACCTGCCATGTTCTAACAAACCCTGCAATCTGTAGCATCAATCACAAGTCAGTGTCACTCAGAGCAGCCTCAAGGTTGCTCTAAACTGCACTGAGGATGGGAAAGAGAAACATGGAGAGCTTAAAATCCCCTCCAGCCAGGGCTCAGTATCAAGCTGTTGACCATAAACTCAAGATGTTTGCACCAAGATGTTTTCTACTCTGCTTAAGCCAGAAGCTGCTCACAGAAACTTTCCCATGTGTATCTCCAGCAAGCAAAAAGGAAACTGTCAGGTGAAAAAAATCCCATTTCCTGTTCCCCACACTGCCAGGCATAGTAAGAAGGTGCCATACCTGTAGGTGACATGCACTGCAGTGCCAGGTTCATCTCTCTCCCAAATCAAAGCCACTCTGTTTGGAGACTTTTCGACGTGCTGATCCAAGCAATTTACTGTAAAAAAACCCCAAAGGTTTAAACAAAGCCTGAACAGAGGAAAGGTGCTTTGTAAACATAGCTTGGTCAAGTGCAACAGCAAGCAAATAGAAGATGAAACATCAGTTTTTGGGTTGCTAGACACACACTAATGTATTACAGAGGAACTGAGAGCATTTGCAGCTCCAGTAAAGCTATACAATAAATTCTACACTTAATTGGCACAGTGGCCTTAGAGATGGATACCCATGAGAGGCCATGGCAAATGCAGACACGGGCTGAATTCATGGCTCAATTCAGCCATTTAGCTCCACTGGCGAGACTTAAGCCAGCCCAAATCCTTCCCCTGCTCCCAGCAGCACAAAGGCAAGACACCCTTTTGATGTTTTTGCTCCCCAGAGCAGCATTTCACTACAGACAGTCTTCCCCAGCTGGCATATTTAGCACTGCACCATTTGGATTTTCTAATTAAAGCTCATGTGAAACATTTTTGTTCCAGGGTATAACAAAGGGTTGAACCTCAGCTAACTGAAAATGTCTAAAACTGTGGGATCTATGGTAAACTCCAAGTTCAGACATCTACAAATTTTCAGACTCATGGGAAAGATTAATGTGTCTCAGGCTGTGTATTCCACCTCCTAAAATTTAAAGGTATAAAATTCCCTTTTAAAGGTGCATCTCTCCCCCTCAGCAACTTGAAATGGAGGACTTAGGGAGAGCACCCAACCTGAAGAAATTTATAGAATCCACAAAAGAAACCTGCCTGCATGTCCACTAGCAACTTGCCTGATAGTTAGAGAACATCCTTGTTAAAGATTAATTCCAAGCCTATATGACACTTACTTATTGCATTGTAATCTTTCAAAGGCAGTTACTTTATTTCAACAGGCAACTAGTCAGGGACACTGCTGTATAACACAGAGAAAAACCTTTTTTAAAATTGCTGGATTTCAGATCATATTTCCTGGAAATATTAATACTGATGGGAAAGGATTTCATTTTTCCAGATAAATTTTAAAAAGCTGTGTGCTGCAGTAGCTTTGGCTGCTCTGTGATCACAACATCACATGGGGTGGGAATGAGCCCCTAAAGGTGCACAAAGAAAGAAATTCCTCAGAATTTAACACATTTCATTGCAAGACCAAATGTTGATCTCAAAAATTTGAAAAAGCACTCTTCAGCTGTTAAAAGTCTTTTATTTTTAATGCAAAACCCTGCAGCAGTACCATAAAAATAAGACAAAGCCATTTCTTAAGTCATCCTAATAAGATACAAGAGGACAAAAGCTCTAGTGGGGAATTTTTTAAGCAGTTACACACTGGGTTCCTCTGCCTGTGTCCATTGCTGTGGCTGGGTCCACAACAAGCAGCAACTCCCACCTCCAAGCTCCTCACGGCTCCACCCTCACTTAATGTGCCACGCTACACTGAAGCACAAAATGGCATTCATTGCCCAAACAACTTTTCTTACTCATGAGCAGCCAGACTGGCCTTCAGAGGGAATTCCTGCTGCAGAAAGCCCTGGCTGAGCCAAGTGGGAGATTTAGCCCTGTGCTCAGTAAGAATGAACAGGTGAACCAGAGCCAAGTGCTATTATTTCCTTCCTGATCTTAGGCTTACATGAGCCTTTTGCTCATTTTACAAAATAGAATTTAGTGACCTTCCCCTTACTACTACACCCTAGTGGGTTCTCCATACATTTTCTTGCTTCCTTGACTGCTCAGAAACAATTAAATCTCAGTAAGACAAGCTCCTGAGAATGTGTCCTGGTGGGAAATGCAGTAGTTTGCCAGGTTATTCTCCTGGCCAGGAGTTACAGTGCAAGAAATCCAGAAGCTCTGAAGATCAGAGGTCCCCAAAATCCTTCTGCAAGGGCCCTCAAGCAAAGAGCATCAGATGACTCAGTTGCTCATGGTTCAGCTGTGCTGGGAGACATGCACACAGGATGCTCTGGATCAGGGACCTGAACTGCTGCCATGTTTCTGCAAGTGCTCAAATCAAGAGGTGAAAGGACAAAATCAGAGTTTCCTAACAGAAAAACAGCCACTTGGCCGTGACGAAGTACTGAAAAATTCTCACTTCCTGTGCTCCCCACACTGCCTTCATCACGCTTGAAAACAAAACCAGCAACAGCAAACCTGTTTCATTCTGTGCATCTGTTTCAAAGATTTTCTTTTATGTATGCAAAAAAACCCAAAACCTGAGTGGCATTTTCTGTCTGCTGAGGAACCAGATCCAAGGCCCAGCAATATCTGGATATCAAAGATCTGACACAGGATCCAGAAGAAAGTGTTGATCCCACTCTAGAGAGGAAAGAAATAGATCCCTGATAGGCTGTGCTCAGACAAGATCTTCCTTTCAACAGGAATTAATGACAACAAAACTCTGGCTAAAATCCTCTGATTGCTGGCTGCTGGGCACAGGGCTGTACACACATCTCCATAGGCTTGGGATCCACTGCTGGGCATCATTCCCTGGGAGGAAACACTCTCTTATGCTCTCTGGAAGACCTGAGGAGGGTTTTCTCTTTTGGCTGTCAAAAAAAAGTGGCCAGAGATGTTACAGTTACTGCACTACTGAACCGGTGCTCTCCCCGAGGAACGGGAAATGAAGGTCAGAAATGTTCATATCCCTGTTAAAAGCCATCACCACTGCGTGGTACCCTGCATGGGCTGGGGCTCACTCCCAGAGGATGAAGCACAGCCAGAGGACACAAGACACAAGACCTTCAGGGCAAGACACGGCACGGGCAAAACTCAAAGGCAGTCAGGGCAGCCACGGCAAATTTTACTCTTGTTTCATGTTGAGTGGTGAAATTGGAGGAAAATACCAAGATCCTCGTTTAAAAGAAAAAAAAAAAAAAAAATCCCTGCAGCTTCTGCCATAAAAGCCTGGGACCGTTCCCCACTTGTTGATCATCCTGAGCCACCACGGGGCCGGGCAGAGCCCAAACTGGGCATCCCATCCCGCAGGTCGAAGGGCGAGGCAGCGCCCGGGCAAGAGGCTTAGCCAGGGTTATCCCGGCTTCGGATTTTCTCCCCGCTAACAGCATTTCGCAATTCCTGGCTTGTTTCCTCCCAGCGCCGCCCAACCGAAATCCTCGTTTTCACCCCTAAAAACGGGCGATGGCGAAACTTCGCCCCTCGGGGACGCCTCCCGTCCAGCCCGGCGGCCCCGCCGGGGATGCGCCGCCGGGACCCCTTACCCGAGACGTTGAGGCGGCCGCCGAGGAACCAGCGGGCGGAACCGGCGGTGTCGCCGGGCTGCCAGGCCGTGTGGAAGGGACTGTCCCAGCGCAGCCACCCCCGCGCCACGTCCGCCCAGAACCCGGCGGGGTCGCGGGCCGCCCGCTCCCGCCAGGCCCGGTACCCTCCGGGCGGCAGGGCCCCGGGAGCCCCCGCCGGGCTGCAGCGGCTCCGGGACGCCACCGGCACCGGGACAGGGCCCGGGGGGCGCGGGCAGCTGAGGGCGCGCAGAGTCCGCGCTCGGGCGGCCGCCAGCGCCATGGGGACACGGCCCTGCGTCGCTGTCCCCGCCGCGTCCGCCCGGACCGGGAGGAGAGGGAGCGACCGAACGGGCGAGAGAGAAATAGAGAGCGAGAGAGACCGCCTGCGGGGAGGGGCTGCCCCGGCGGGGCGGCTCCGGGAGCGCCGCACCCCGCACACACCCCCCGGGAGCACCCCGCACCCGGAGACACCCCGCGCCCTTGGGAGCGCCCTGCGCCCAGGGACCCCGCGCACCTAGAGACACCCCGCACCCTTGGGAGCGCCCTGCGCCCAGGGACACCCCGCACCCTTGGGAGCGCCCTGCGCCCAGGGACACCCCGCACCCGGGAGAGATACGCCTACACGCAGAGGGGGAAACCCGGCACTTTGCCCTGTGGGGATATCACCTGCACGGATGTGCAGGCAGGGGTGCGCCCCTGTTCATATCCTCACCGCCACAACAGGGGTGCCCAGGTACAGCCAGGAATTTTAGCATAAAAAAGCAGCTCTCAGCACACACACGCTGTCGCTGTCCTATCTACCAGACACTGAGCACAAAGTGCCAGTGGCACAGTCCTCATGCACAGACAGTACTTGTGCTCTTGGGTAGGTGGCAAACACATTGTGCCCTTCTACACCACCATACACACAGTGGTCATAGCCCTGTCCCCCTCTGCTCGAAATGGGTGGGTGTCTCTAAGCCGGGTACACATCCATTTTTTACTTGGCAGCCCTGCCAGCACCATCCATAACGTGGAATTCCTGGCTTTGGTATCACACTTCTTGCATAATAATCTAAGGACCAGATTTCACCCCAACTTCATGATGCCAACCCTCAACAATGAGTAGCAAGGTTTTACAGCAGGTAGCACAGAGCTTATTCCTTGTCTATAGCAGAGACACGCTCTTTTCTGGCACAAATTCTTTTAGATAGCTTGGTCCAGCCTCCCAGCACAGAGTCTGAAAGCTCAGAGTGGCATGGTCTGGGCGTCCTTAAGAAGTGTCAAAGTACCTGAGCATCAACTCTACTCACTCCCAAGGTTTGGGCAGGCAAAACACATTTCACGTTCAAGATTAAAAACTTAAAATAACTCTATATGCTATGAAGCTTCTTCTGGCAGTGGTAGAAACAAATGGTGGTTTTCTGTTCTAAATAAATCACCAGGCACTTTTTTGTGATTTTTGTGTGAGACTTTCTGACACTGCTGAACTTTTCTACCGTGTTTTATAGGTAAAAAGCAAGAATAAAGACAATGTTAATTTCCTTGTAAAGTTGGCATTAGTACATGGCTGCTGTAGTTCGATATTGCTTGTGTTTTGACTGTCACTTTCGGTTTGCCCAAGCCCCAAATTCCAAACAGCAGCACGTGTGCCACCTGGTGCCAGACAGGGGCACGGAGAGCACTTCAGCCTTCACTTGGTTTGCCCAAGGATTGCTCAGAAGTTTCCTGTCAAAGATGACTCATATGCAAATCCTACCCCTTTCAGGATTTCAGAGGAATGCTATTTCACAAAACAAACAAACGAGTCGTCAAAAAAAAAAAAAAAGCATGAATTTGAATATTTGTCGTTAAAGCTTACCTGCTTCATTTTCAGCCTTTGAAATCTGGTTACCCTTCTCTGGTTTTCTTCCACTAAGGGTGATTTTCGTCTTCTACCAGCAAGTTTTGTTATGCTCATGATTCACCAGAACATCCCCTGCTCTCAAATTTTGGCTGCCTTTCTCCTCAGAGGAAACCATGGCCAGCAGCAACACAACCCAAATCCAGTCTGATCACCCCAGGGAGATGGGTTGCTGAACCCAAGCACAAGCCCAAATCTCCTTTCTCGCCTCAAAAAGAGATGAGGAGAGAGGAAAAGAGTCCCTGAGATTTAGCAATGCCTACTTGCTCTACCCATGACTTTCTGATCAAGGGAGTGAAGGCTGGCATATCAGGCTGTTGACTTTTTGAGAACCTAGGGGTGTCACAGCAATTCTCATTTTTAAGTATTTTGAGTGTGACAGGAAAGGCTGGTGCTGGATAAAAGACTTGTCACAGAATTGCTTCCTCCATTCACTGTGTCTCTCTCTCCATTCTTAGGGCCCTCTGGTATTATGGAGTCCCAACAGGAATGCTGGCATTCCCAGCTCTGGAGACCCTCATCTGGAAATGCCACCTCTGTGTGACAGCTTCCAAATGCTTGTGGCTGCCAGGGCAGAAGAAATAATTCCCTGCTACAGCCAAGCCTCCTGGCACAGTCTCCCAGACCAGCCAGGCAATCTCAGTGCCCTGCAGGAGATTTTAGCAGGTAATTGGCACAGCTGCTGAACAGCTGCAGATCTTGGCCTGGATTGAGGGTATTCTGTGCTGGAGTCATGGCAGGCACTGGTGAGCAGTGCCAGTTGAATAGGGGCTGAGATTTCTGCTGACAGAACTGTAGGAAAAAAAACCTTAAAAAACCCAAACCCAAAACCCCCCAACTTTCCACATCTTTCTACTCCTATTCTTAACTGCTACCAGCAGTTACTTATTTGCCTTATCTTTGATTCCTGTCAGTGTCACTGTCACTGTCATATTTTCTGGAAAAATCCAGGGAGGATTCTTCTCCTGGGAAGATGAGAAGCCTCAGAGAAAAAGGGAAACAATAATTATCTGATTTGCTTCTCCTGTGTTTTGCTGCTTTGGAATGTGTTTGGACATTATTTACCAACAGGTGGTTGGTAAATTGTTTCGTTGGTTTCATGTGAATTGTTTTGACTTATTGGCCAATCAAGGCAAGCTGTGTTGAGACTCTGGAAGAAGTCATGAGTCTTCATTATCTTTTTAGCCTTCTATAAGAATCCTTTCTGTGTTCTTTAGTGCAGTTTAGTTTAGTATTCTTTTATATAATATAGTATCAAAAAATAATAAATTAGCCTTCTAAGAACATGGAGTCAGATACATCCTTCTTTCCTGCCATGGGGCACCCTACAAATACAACACTGTCAGTACATAAAAGACTTACTCAATGAGGTGTTATGTTTCTCAATTGCTCATCCCTCTGTTTTTCCTATTTTTAATGACCTAAAAAGAAGAATAGTAAAGTTGTGGAATCCAGGACTGTCACTTGGTTATCACTGATCTGCTCCTAACTGTCCTTTCCAATGGTCTTCTCACATGGTGTGCACACAGTTGATATCTAGCTCCACAAAGAAAGTCAGGGCCAGGCAAAAACACCACCACAGAGCAAAAGTACACGCTGGTCTGTGTTAGAAATTCTCCCAAGCCACAATTAACCCAGATTTTAATAAAATCTTTTGATCATTTCCAGCTACATTTCTGCCTGCAGATTAAATTGGACATGTTCCCAGGTGGCTGTTCTAGCAGGTTTCTAAGCCCATTCAGCTCCATCTGCAGAAGGGAGGTTTAGACCAAGGATGAAATAAAGCTAAAATGCAGTGGCTCCAGTTCCACTTTAACAGATGAACACAGACCTTGTGTCCAAAGCAATGGGAAATGTGGCAGGTTTGAAGGAGCTGAGTACCTGAGCTAATCTGGAATGTGAATCTTTGTCAGAACTGGTTACACCTGAAGCAAAGGTCAAAACTGTGTGAAAAATATAGATTAGCTGCACTTCCATTTAAGAATGTGTAATAAATGCCCAATGAGTGATAGGGGAGAAAAACAATACTTAAAAATATCCAGATAACTAGACTGGTTCTGTACAGGCCAGGCCATCAGCTGTCTCACTCTCCAGAGTTTTCTGCTCAAGGCTGGATTTCAAACCAAGGGGATTCAGTGCTGCTGCTGACACCCATCAACACAGAACTTCCTTCCCCATTTGGGTCCTCTCCTGCATCAGCAGCCCACACTGGGTTTGCTATGTGCTTTGCTCCAGAAAGTCCTTGCTGATGAATCTCCACATCTCCCCTTAGGCAGCACTTGGGGCTGCCCTGCCTGAGCGTGGAATAAAGGCTCCAGCATCAAACCCTTCCATCCCCTCCAGCTTGGTACTGTTGCTCAACCCAATTTACTGCTGGCTGTGTGCTTGGTGCTCCAGCTCCCTCACCTCATTTTGGTTTGCCCACTTCCTTTGCCTTCCAACCCAGCACCATGAATTCTCAGTGCTTGGGAATACAAGTGGTGGGGTCTTGACCTGCAGCACAGAGAGCCCACATGGCAACTGCTAATCATCACTCAATCATAAACCTAGAGTGACAGGAACCTTGGCATGAGCTGCAGCTGTAGCAGTAGCCTTAACCCCTGGGACTGCAGGATGAGCTGCTACAGGGCTAAGATTCCCTGGAGTCTCTGTGGAATGCTTCCACAGAGCAAATCCTCAATGCAGGGGGCTCCAGCCAGTGGAGGAACATTGTGGGGGGCTGGTAGCCCTGTTCTCCCTGATCTGAGTGGCTGGGGGTGGCCAGGGTTGTGCTGGGTCTGCCTTGGCACAAGCATATCTGTCTTGTCACCACAAATCCCCTCTATTACCACCCTGGTCCCAAGGGACTGCTCTGGTGGGGGGAAAAGTCCTGGCTGGGAGGTGTGCCCCACAAGGGATGGGGGAGCACAGCAGCCCTGTGGAAGCTGCTGTGACATCCCATTCACAAGACAGATGGGAACCTCCATCTATGGATCAGCACCAGGTTGGGTCTGATGGGGACACTCTGATGGGGACAGGGGGAAGGCACCAGTGTGTGGCAGGGAGGGTCTGCCAGCAGTGTTTTGTGAAGGTGAATAAGGCACAGAACAGTGCCCATCCACAGTTTGGGACAGAGGCATGAATATGGATGATTTGCAGTGGAAAGGGAACAAGAAGGCACAGCCATGAGCGTTGCACGGCACATCTGGAGGAGCCACGTGCTTATCTGTGCTTCAAGTACAATGTGATCCACCGTGAGCTGGAGCAGGGAGAATGGCACCTCTCTGGAGCAGGGGCACTGCTGTGCCCCTCAGGGTAGGGAAACTGCCCAGGGACAGGCACACTGCTCAGCTGCATGCAGGGATAGCCTCACTTGTCTGAGCCTTGTTTTGGGTGCTGCACCCAGCTGTGAGTTGCTGGGTTTGTTCCCAGCCCTGGCAGGGCAAGATCTGGCCCAGTGTGGATGGGGAATGTTCTGATCCTAGCAGTGCAGTGCCAAGGCCAGTGATGCTGGTCCTGGTCCCAGTGTAGTGTCCTGGGCAGATTTGCAGTGCAGTGTAGTGCACCAGTCCCAGCTTGGCCCTGGCCCCAGAGGACTGGAGTAAAAAGCTGCAGGTCAGCACTGCTGGACTAACTGCGCTGCCAGCACAGGGCCCACAGTGGTGTCGCTGCCGGTCCCTGTGCAATGCAAAGCCCAGCCTCCGGCAGATGTGCTGGCTCTGGCCTTGGTCCCAGCAGTGCAGTCACCCGGCCCTGTGCAGACCGTGCCAGCGCTGGCCGCGGTCCCAGGGCAGCGCAGTGCCCAGGGCCATGCTGGCGATGCCAGCGCTGATGCCACCAGCGCAGAGACAGGCACCGGTCCCGTCCTGGCAGGGCCCGCGATGGCGCTGGCACTGCCGCTGCCGATCCCGTTCCCGGTCCCAGGGCGGGGCAGCGCCGTGCCGCTGCCGCTCCCAGTCCCGGGCCGAGTCCCACGCCAGTGCGCTGCTTCCAAGCCCGCGGAGCGGCGGCGCGCTGCGGTGCCCGGCCGCGTGTGCCGCCAGCCGCTGCCCGGTGCCGCCTGACGGCGGAGGCGGGCCCGGGGCGGGCCCGGCCGGGCGGGGACGGCCCGCGGGTGATGTCAGGCTGATGCTGTCGGTGCGGCGCGCGGTGCATTGTGGGCGAATCCCGCCGCCCGCCGCGGCTCCGAGGGGGAGGATGCGCTCGGGGCCGGCCCGTCCCACAGCCGCAGCCGCAGCGCGCCGGGCCGGCGGCACCGCGCCCGACGAGCCGCACTGAAGGGCGTGGGGCATGCGCTGCCTGCGCCGGCCGCAGCGGGAGGCGCCGGCGGCGGCGGGGCCAGGTGAGCCGGGCCGGGCCGCGCCGCGGCGGGCACGGGTGGGGAAGGGAGGGACGGAGGGAGCGTCCCGCTGGCGGCCTGCGAGATGCGGGACCGGGGACCGCACCGGGCCGGGCCGTGCCGAGGCTGCGCGCGGGGCACTGCGGGAGATGTAGTTTGCCGCCCCACCCGGCGCCTCCAGCCGAAGGGAGAGAGTCCCGCGCGCGGGACTCGGGTTCCCAGCGTGCCCGCGGGGGTGGGCGGGCCAGCGGCGGAGTGACGGCCCGGTGCCGCCAATGAGAAGGTGGGCCGGGTGGGGCGAACCAACTGCCGAGAGGGGCGGCGGGGAGTGGGGGGGCGGCGTGCCGGCAGCTGCAGTGCAGGGGCGGACGCGGCCACCTCCTCGGCGGGGGGAGGCGGGACGGCCCGAGGTGAGGGCAGGGCAGGGCAGGGCAGGGCGGCGGCCCGGGCGGCGGCCGCCCCTCGGCACCGCTCCTGCCCGGGCCGGGGGTCGCGGCGATGCCCGGGGCTGCCGCCGCGGGAGGGGCGGGCAGCGGCATCGCTGTGCTGTGCACGGCAGGGGCGGGGGCGCCCCGAGCCCTGAGATGCTCCGCCGGAGGGAGCGGCCCCGCCGGGCGGTATCGGGGACCGGCGGTCCCGGTGTCGGGCGGGGGCCGAGGTGCGAAGGCAGCCACGGCCTTGTGGCGGGCCGGGCTCCGGGGAAACGCACGGAGGGTGTCGGCCACCTCGGGAGGACCGGTGGCGCCCGGGGCTGGGCACGGCATCCTGCCCGGGGCCAGCGGGTGCCTGTCCGGCCGCACGGGAAAAGGCAGCCCGCTCCCTGGAGGGCTCTGGGGAGGGAGCGAGCGCTTCCTTCTGCCGCGTTACCTTGGGATAACTCCGTGGTGTTCGGGTTGCAGGCAGGAGGCTGAGAGTTTCTCCTTTTTGGCGGGGTGGAAATGGTGCTCCTGTGTGCGCGGCCGTGTCTCCTGAAGCTTTGGGGCTCAGAGTGTCCTGCTATGGTGTCGGTATTGCTGGTGGCGCCCAAGCTGACATTGCTGGATGTGTCCGTAGTCATTGTGCTGCTTTCCCTGCGTTCCGCGAGAGGAGGTATCCGGTAACCTGGGTCTGACCCACTGAGGACTCTCCCGATGAACACTGTGACCTTGACGTGCATCTAGGATTTAACAGGGAACCAGAATGCTGCACGAGGCACTGAAGTCACACTGTCACTCTTGACAGCTCAAGTTCAAGACCCACTGTGTGTTTTGAGGGGTGGGGACTTCAATACCTGTTGGTATCATGTTTCTGAGCAGTTCAAACCAAACCTGTTTTGGATTTTCTTAATCTTGATTGATAGAAGGAAAGGTTTCCTAATTCTACCATTTCACATGGATTTCTTGTAGTCTCACTGAAAATGTTGCCTTTTAGCAATAAACTTCTCAGTGAGTCACAACAGAGATTATCATCCTGGGGACTTCCTACGAGTGGAATTTAGCTTCATGTTGTGTTGTGCCACAGGGTGTGCTAATGCTCCCTCAGCTCGTAGGTGCTGTGCCTGTACAGGTGCTCTGAGTAAAGAGCATCAGTTCTGTCTCACGAGTGTCAGTGTGTCACCACGTTTCAGGGTGCTGCCTTCTTTTGAGAGGATAAAGAGGGGCAGAATAGGAATGATGTGTTAATGTTCTGGCTTTCTTCCTTTGTGTGCCAGTGATCATCCAGCTCACCAGGAGCATCCTCCTGGTGATATAGGTGGATTCAGAAACTTTTGAGATGTGGTGCTCATGAATGGTGTATGTGGTATTCACTGATGTTACTGCTGTGTGCTTTTTCGTGCTTTGTGATAATCTCATTCCTTCAGGAGCAGGCTGGGTTCCTTTTCTCTGGGGAAATAAAACACTGGAATCTCTTATAGGACAAATTTACCACACCCTGGGGACACCTGCCTAACCTTTCTTTTCTTTTTTTTTTTTTTGAATAGTCCTCAAGGGAGAAGTCAGATCCCTATCAATGCTCTTGGTCCTCCAGAAAGGAGTGTCTCTAGTGCTAGGAAATCTATTCCTTCAGCTCCCAGTGTTGGTGTTAATCAAGTGGCACTCATGGCCCATGGGTGGATTTCCTTCCCTCTCTGTCCTCAGTGTTTGTTGGTGAAGGCAGCAGGCAGCCTGCAGCTCTCCTCCACTGGAAGCAGTTGGCACTTGTTTTCCAAAGCAGGAATGATCAGCCAGATCCAGGAAGAGCCTAGTCCATCCTTCTTCTCTATCTTCAGTGTGGGGATCCCTTCATGCTGTTTCTTGCTCTCTCTTATGGAAAGATTGACTCATGACTTTATGGTTTGTCAGGTAGCACACTCCTCTCACCTGGGTCTTGCTGTGGGCTCATCTCTTCAATTGTGTCCTTTTAGTTTTTTGCCTTAGTCTTATCTCTGTGTGTATCAATGTGCAGGGCTTACAGGAAACACTTCAGGAACAGTTCCTCATCCTGGGAAGCTCCTAGGTTAGATTTGTTTGCCAAACTCCATAGTGACCTTCCAGTAACATTGATTCACTTTGAGAACAGAACAGAGGACAGAAAATAGGTCCTTATGGAGGAATAGGTGTTTATAAAGTCTTCAAGGACTTCGTAAACTTCCTTAATTTTTTAGGATGTCTGGGCTTGGTTGGTGTCTTCCACTTTGAGTATTGCAAGGCACAGTCTGAATATTTGCTAGAGCCATTGTGGAAGCACTTGCTAAAAAACTGTTTTAGCTCTGTTAGTCTACTGAGCAAGAAGCAAAGTGGACACAACCAGTGCTTCCCTCCCCTTCTTCCATCAAGGATAACAAAAAAATGGGTATTCCTTTGAAACATCATGAAATCCCCTTAAATGTCATTGTGGGACACAGTTCCTTTGGAATAAATGTTAAGATTACTTTGAGAGGGAGGAATAAGGAAGGCCAGCTATGAGACCTCCCTCCCTAGTCCAGAGGAAGAGTGGGAGAATCTGCTGGGTATTTGTTGAAATTTCAGGAATGAGAGGTGAGGGAGGTGGTGTGGCTTTTACGTGGTGCATCTGAAAATTGAGACTCCCTTGCATGTGAGAGTTTGCCCAGCTCTGGAATGGACAGTGGCAATCCTTGTTGGTCAGACCAATCCATGGTCTTCTCCACAGCAGTGCCCAGTGCCTGTGGATCACAGTGTTGAGAGCCACAGCAGTTATCCCCAAAAATATGGAAAATAATCCAGCAATGGCAATGTGTCTTCGACATTAATGTATCGAGTGGTTTTTCACATGAACTTTTCTGCTTTTATGGACACTGGTGGATACATCAATATATTAAGACTCAATGGGGAAAATATAAAACTGCCACGGTAGGTTTTTTTCACAGGATTCACAATCCCTTGGTCCCTTTTGGTCTTACCCAGTCCCACACTGTTTTCTGTTGGGCCTTTTCCTCTGCTCAAGAGCTGCACACATGGGAAAGGATCTTATTTTGTAGTTGAAAAGGAAGATGTTGACAGTGTGATGGACTGTAGAGCTAATCAAACAAGATGTGTTTGGAAACCCCTTCCTTTTGGTGTCAGGCTGTGTCATCTTTAATTTGGTGAGCAATATGAAAGGAGCAAACTGGATCCTGGGCTGGCTCCAGCCAGATAGGTGCAATGGAGAGCAGGGAATGCCTGTGGGCACAGGTTTCCTCTTAGGAGAAATGAGGCATCCCAGCCTTCAGAAAGAGATCTGGTGTCAGCTGTGGCAGATGGAAGTGGATTCCTCTCTGTTGTGCAGCAGGAGATTGCTGTCAGGCCCTCTGTCAGCCCAGGAGCTGCTGGGTACAAAGCTTGGGTGGCCTCCCAGTCAGACAGGAAAAGACAAAGGGAGGCATTGGTGTCTGGTGAAAAGGTTTTGATTACAGGATCACTCAGGCCAAACCCCTGGATTGCTCCAGGCCTTTCTCTGCCAGTGACCAAGAGATGATGCTCAAGGAAAGGCTCAGAAGATGGGCAACTGTCCTTGCCCTGGTCACAGCCCTTACCACCTTGGGGGTGCAGGATGCAGCTTTTCAGCCTTTTTATTTGTTGGCCTGAGTAATTTTCCATGCACACAGGGTGTGCTAAGAGCACTCTGTTGTGAAACCTACCTCTGCATTCCTATGTGTTTTCCTCTCTTTTAGCCAGTTATTAGTTTTAGAGAAGCTTCAGTTTTATCCTGGAACATCCTAATTTCCAAGGCCTTTGGCCTGATACCACACATGTGCATGTTGAGTCTTCCTAAAAGCACCTTGCCTATCCTAATAGATCTGTAAATCAGGGCTTCTTCCCTCCTGCCTGCCACTTAGTTTAATTTTTAATCTTCAGTTTTCCAAACATGTCTGTTGTGGAAGACTGATTTTCCAGATCCTCTGCAGAGCTCTTCAAAACAAACAGCAGCCAAAAATCCTAGATATCTTCTTTCTGATCTTTTCTTAAGTCTTTCTATTTCTTATCTGTCCATCATTTAGCAGACTGGCTGGGTGGCCTCTCATCACATTTGGGTAGAAAATATGTAGATTTTATCCAGAAGAATTTACTTAACCTCTTCTACATCATCAGGAAAAAACATCATCACTTGGAATAATTTGTACTGTTTTCTTCTTCTGCACACATCTTCTATTCTAAAAACCTTCTGTTGGCCCAGTAAGTCAGAATTAAAACAAAGTAGAAGTTGCACTGGACAAAGATTTTCTTTTTTTTTTAAGGTGATACATTTCTGTTCAACAAAGTGGAATTATTTGTAAGTTATATTTAAAATTTCATCTTTGTAATATAGTCTGATCTGCATGAGGAAACTGAAGTTCCCCATTGCCTCCTGTTTCCTAAAGGCACAGGCCATCTGTTCTCACATGGCAAATCACTGTTGCTGCTTTATTCTGGTCTGATGAGGTAGCTTTACTATTACATTTTTTCCCTTTAGCCTTGATACACAATTATTTCTTTATCTCATGTGAGACTGTCTGTTTATTTTGTAGTGTGTAGTACTCTTTCTCCCCTGGAGTGACCTGGCCTTTTTCTGTGTACCTTTTCCATGGAGCACTGGAGAATGTGCCTGGGTAGCAAGAATGAATCCATTCATCCTTGTTCCCTACCATACCTCTGAAACCTGTTGCATCTCTTTGTTTTTTTGGGTTCCATTTAAATACCTTATAATCCTGAAACTACTCTTTCTCTGTGTGTGTGTGAGATGTTTCTTCTAAAATTCAGCCCATTTTTCCCCTGTACTTGTAGCTCTTCATGAGAATCTGCCTCCCAGCACCTGCTGTGCCACTTGACATGCATCTTAAATTCTTGGTACTGTTGGTACTTGTTCTGCTCACTGAAACAAGGGTATGGTGTAGCTGTCCAATACTTTCACCTTCATAGAGGCATCAGCACAGTGCTTCTCTTGATTGGACACTCTAATAAATTGTCTGGCTTGTTTCCCTCATTTCATGAAAGTTGCTTGTTTGCTTCCTGTAGCACCTCAGCCAGAGAATAGAAGTCACCTTTGTGGTGACATTGTATTAGGAAACTTAAGACTTTGTGGTCTAGTTATGTCTTGAATTATTCAAACAGAATCCAGCTGCATTAGACTTCTAAAATTTACTAGTTTAGGAGTTGTGCAAGTAATTTATTGAAACTGATTTCTTTAAATTTTGCTATTCTTGGGGGGGAAAAAAAAGGTTAGCCTCAGGCAGAGTTACTCCAGTAACTCCAGAGTTGCTGTTTTTAAGCAGAAGGGACTGAATCTTGTAATTTCACAGAAGGCCAAGAGCTGCCTGCTGTGGAGACAAACACAGAGCACAGCTTGACTGAAGCTGAAATGGATCTGAGGTCTGCTCCTCTTGCATTTGACTGACCCTACAGTGAACCAATTCAGGAAACTCTATGCCAAGGAAATGCTCTTATTTATTAGGAAGAGGAGTAATTTTTCTGCTAATACAGGTCACTGGACCCATGGTGGCCACTGGCCCATGGTGGAATCCTACACACATGAGTTCAGAGCTGGGAGGAGAGAGGGGAACTGTTTCTCTTCATTTCAGGCAGATTTTTAGATTGGCTTATTAGGAACCTGAAGCTGTGGATCCAGGATTGGGGTCTGTAGGATTTATGGGGTAGTGAAGGTACTATGGTGTAACAGTGCTCCCATTAATTCTCACCTTTCATTCATTAGTGTGTAAGCACCCAAAATGTGATTTTTGGGTGGGTGTTGGGTGTTTTTGTTTTGTTTTGGGTTTTTTTTTTGTTTGTTTTGGTTTGGGTTTTTTGGGTTTTTTTTTTGTTTTTTTTTTTTTTTTTTTTTTTTTTTTTTTTTTTTGTTGTGTGTTTTGGTTTTTTTTGTTTTTGTTTTTGGTTTTTTTTTTTTTTTTTTTTTTTTTTTTTTTTTTTTTTTTTTTTTGTGTTTCTGCTTTTAGTAAAATTGGTAGTAGCTAAAGCATGCTTTCTTAGAGGTGCCCAACCTTGGTCTGAAAAGAGAATCCACCCTCTTTCTTGTTCCAGATCCTGTCCTTCAGGAAAACACCCATGAAAAACTAATTTGCAGTTGTCAGGTTTCAGCTTCTAGCAGAAGATGAGCTAGAATATCAGAGCCTTTCAGTTTCTTAAATTTTCATAATAGAGAAGTACTTCTCCACTACATTCCCTTTTTTGGGGGGGGAGGGGGGGTTTCTTTGGGCTAAGTTCCATGCATTTTAGAGAGTTTAGTTTTCAGGTGGAAGGCACCTTTTCTGATTTTTTTCTGATTCAGGATTTTTAGTAGCCATGAGGCACAGATTACTGTACTCTACCAGTCTCTACTGTCTCTCACAGTAGGCAAGGACAGAATTGCCTCCCTTTTTTTTTTTTGTGCTTCTCTCTGTTGCAGTGCTCTGCTCTGTGTTCATGACCTCTGTGGCTTATTCATAGATGTCTAAGCATGAGTTTGGTTGTATTAAGAAGCATTTTGTTGAAGATGCACTTTTTTCTTTCTGCTTTTTCCCATTTCTATGAAGAAATAAGGAGTGGTTGCTTCTCAAGCAGAGACAAGGTTTATGGGGCTTTGTCCATTGAACAGGACAAAAAAGAAAATGTAAAAGGTGGCAATGCAAAGGGCAGGTAGTCAAGTAGTTTGTCACTCTTGTGACAGTAATCTGGAGGAAATTACAGGAGCCATTTGGTCTCCAGGGCTCAGAGCTATCTGGTTGCATAGGTCCTGCAGCCTCTTTTCAAGTCTGGTGGCAGCTCAGAGGCTGGTATTTCTGGCGTGCTTGTTTCTTCTTTTGCAAAACACATCTTCTTTAACCTTGCTGCCCATGTTTCTGATTGGGATGAGATTATATACATTTTTTCCCCTTCCAAACATCCCAGGCTGGACTTGAACCAGTAATTGTTCTGTCTGTGGAGTATTTATTATTAGGAGCATTCACCAGGAGCCAGCTTACTCTGGCAAGCTGAACACAGAATGCACAATTACTCATTTCAGGTTGAGATAGGTTTGAAGAATTTTGCTATGAGCATTGACCAAGTCGTGTACAAAATTTACTTTTCCAGTACTTTATTACAGCTATGAATAGAAAATCATTTTTACATTAAAAGATGGTGTAAGGTTTATGATGCTTTTTCATAGAAACAAATTCTGACCATATTAGTTCTGTAACAGGAAATTCTCAGATTCCAGTTACTTGGCGTAGCACTGGAAAATGAAGGATTAAAGTATAAATGTAGTTTATGTCAATGAATTGGTCCAGAAGAACACATTTTGAAATTTTGTTGGGGATTTTACTGGTGTGTTTTTTGTATTGGAGGTTTTGCTGGTTTTTAGGTTGTTTTAGGTTGTTTTTTTTTCCGTGACACAACAAGCTGGTGTAAAATCTGATAGCAGAAGGAGAAGGCATAGAGCTCAGTCATGGAGCTGCTTAACTCCACAGATAGGAAAACTCCTGGATGGGAAGCAATTGTTTGCCTGCTCTGGGAGAGTGCAGGCAGGTACTGACAGTTGAGAACTAGATGGCATTCTCAGCACATGGGGAAGTGGCTTTTATAGAGGCAGTCCTGACCAGCTTGTAGAACTCTCCATAATCCTGGTATCCATTGTTCCTTGGAAACTGACTCACACAGCAGTGCAGAAAGGAATCAAACAGACCACGCTTGCACGTACAAGAATTTTTGTGTCTTTTACCAGGATGTTCTTGCATAGAAATACCACCCCTGGAAGCAGTGCACAGACTGTGAGGGTGCAGTACCCCAGGGATTCCTTTGCTGTAGACTCTTCTCAGAGGCACCAGCTTGAGCTGTTACATCATTGCTGTACTGTTGGGACCCAGGACATTGCTCTGGCTGCCCTGGGTGATTTGAGACCTTGGCAGGGAGTCAAAGACACCTGTGCCTTTGATTTTAGCCCATGGAAAAAATAACCAACTTTGTGGGAAGATTTACAAGCCACAAATATTTAAGTAGAATGGTAGTTAATTTGTCACAAAGGGAAAAAGTAGAATTTTAGGGTTTTAGAATGGGGGTTCAAGAAGCCAAATAGAATACTCTAGGTGTGTCCTGTCCTTCTTCTTATCCTCCATCTTCTGCTCAGGTGGTTACACTTTTTGATTGGTTTAGAGTAGACACAGACTGTCTAACATAGGTGATAGGTATTAGAAAATTATTGTAAATAAAATACACATAATTTGTAATATAAAAAATTAACACCACCCCAAAGGCAAACGCTGTGCCACAACCGGACCTGCCAGACAAATCTCAGCAAGTCAGAAAAAGAATATAATAAATAAGAAAAAATAAACAACCTTAAAAAGCAGAACTGACAAATCTCAACTTCTTCTTCGGTCATGGGGCTGGGAATAAAAAGACTTTCTAATACCTCAGGGGTCATCTCAACCACAAAAACCCAAAACTGCACCAACTCTTTCCAAAGGAAAATGACATCTCTGTGGAGTCTCGGGGTGCTTTTGGGTTGGGTCATGCAGCAAGAATCTCATGGAAAGAGTGGAGGTTTCCATGTCAGCAAGGAAAGGTGTGGAGTGGAGGGGAAATATGCAATTTGCTAGAATCAGTACAGTTACCTGCAGAAATTGCTGTGATGCATTCCCACCCCACAAAAGAGGCACTGTGGGAATTGTGTAGGAATTACCCAGTCCAGGGCAGCTGTAAAGGCTGTGGCCAGGCAGCCTCTGGGACAAGGTGCTGTTGTGGCAGTGACCAGAGGCAAAGGCCAAATCTCATAGACTCCAGGACTATGTATGAGAAGGACTGCTTAACAGAAGAAGAGAGACAGTGGGAAAAGTGGGAAGCAACCCAAAATGGTGATGGAGTAGGGACAATTGAGGTAAAACTGATTCTGCCAAAGAAATATTTAATCACTCTGGCTGGATGGTTGCATGAAAAAGCCCCAGGGGGAACAGAGGCAATAGCTAACAACGTACAAAAGGCATGGATGGCTCCAGAGAATCACAAACTCTCTTTGGAAGGTTTTTAGCTAACAGGAACTTAAATCCCAGTGAATCCAGCTTCCTGGATGCATGTGAATACTTGATGCAGTATGTTTGCTATATGCACAGAGTTCAAAGAGCAAACAAAGTGTGCTCAGTAATATCCATCACTCCCTGAAATGCTGGTGCATCATATACAGCCTGGAAGTGAAGTATTAATTAAGGCATTCTTTAGGAAATCCAAACTAGAACCTGTGCAGGAAGGTCCATGTTTTATTGTGTTTCTAGTTTGCTTTTAAAGATTTAGGTAAGGAAAATTGATTATGCCATTCTCACATCAAACAAGTAGTGATGATCAACCAGTTGATAAATGACTGGCTTCTGAGAATCCCTCATGATTTTGAATTGGGAATCACTTAAGTATTTGTGCACAGGAATCTATAACCTTGGACTCTCCCTGTGGTAATCTTGTTAGTTTCAATTCTGTTAAGTTTGTTATTTTTAGTAATGTTGTAGGACATTACTACAAATAAGGACACATTCAACACCTCAGAATTGTTTTCAAAATTGTCTTTTTCCTTTTATTGCGTTAGCAGGTGAGATTAATTGAGATAAAGGAAGAACTGTTGAGGAACACACCTGGTGCAGGTAGCTGGGTGTGCAGTGCAGTGGGAGCTGCAGGTTGTGCCCTGGGTGGCAGGAAATGTCTGGAGGCCCAGGCAAGGAGCCATGGTGCCACCCCTTTGCCAAAGAAAGGGCATGGGGACACGTAGAGCTGGCTGGCTGGTTCATGCAGAGACTGTGGAGCCCAAATAAAACAGGAGAAGACCCCAGACCAAATATACCCATTTACCAAGCAGCATGTGCAAGGGGCACCAAGAGCACGAGGAACACAGCCTGTAAGGGCACAAAAGTCCAGTGGTGCCAGTGTGACTCCCAGAGTGGTTCCTGAATGCTCAGACAGGAAAATTTCCTTAGCCAGCTGTCTGCAAACTAAAAAGGGGTGAGACAGAAGATCAGAGAATGAAACTGTAGATTTGCAGGCAGCAGAGGGGGGATGTACCTGCTTCCCTGAGCATGCTCCAACTAGGGGGAAGAGTTCCTTACAAAAATGGGAAAATGGGCTGTAGAAGGATGAATTAAGGGACTAACAGTTGGCATGATTTGTCATGGTTTTGTCAGTCCCAGGAAACCTTTTCTGTGTAATAACAAATAGAATATCTGTTGTGATCAGCATTGGGCTTGAAGACTAAAAAAAAATTTGTTCCATTTAGTGTCATTTAGTCTGATGTGACATCAGTGCAGCAAGTGGCAGTTGCCCCACTTATGCTAATTTTTATTATGAATGTGCTTGGTAATATGAAGTCTACATGGCAAATATATAAATACATGAATTTTCTTAGGAAAATACCCTGTCTCCCAGAATTTGAATCAAATGATGGCATCTCTCATCAGGAATTCACTGTTATGTTCCTAACCTCTAAAGAACTTTTTGGCAAGTTTATTTAATAATTGATGGTTATGGTGACTGCATCTATCATTAAAATTTTTGAATGGGTAAGATGAACACAGCTTTTTCTGGAATAGAGGTTTAAAATGTTTGATCTTAGGCTATGGGGCCTTTAATAACCTGATATAATAGGTTATAATAAGACCATTGAGCAACAGATGTTATCAGTTTGCTGTGTGCCTGAGTGGTTATTTCAAGATAAAATCCTGTTCTTCAAGAATAAAGACTCAAGGAAGGTCCTATTGGCCACTCTGAAAACTGACTTGGACTGGCCACATTTGATGGAAGATGAATAACAGGCTCTGCACAAAAGCAGAGAAGGGACAGGACGTGCCTGATGGGACATCCTGCATTACCTGAGGGTCTGGTCACACTCTGGTCCAGGATCAGGTGATGACACCATACCCTTGTGTGTCAGGTGTGGGTTGAGTCTGATATCATAAGTACAACCTATGTTTAGTTCTTGCTTTTATTCAGATATATTTGTTTTGGCTGCCAGCAGACTACTCAAGCTTTTCAGTAGTGATTTATATTGATTTTGCAGGTACAGATACTTAAGCTGCAGTTAAATGTTCATTGTAAGCAAACCATAATGCTTGCCTGTTAAATTAGTGGAGGTTGAGCTGGTTATGATATCAGAGGGATTTCCTGGAGTTGGATTTAATATTCTGCTTGTTTCAAATTTGGAGAAACTCTATCAAGGAGATTGGTGGAAGATAATAACAGACTTTCCTTTCAAATTGTCCTGCTCCCCATTGTTTTGCTTTTACTGCTGAGATGTATTTGGGGAGGATTAGGATCACATAAACCCCTGGCAGTGTAGGCGTGCTTATCTGCTGTATGTTCCTAATGATCTGTTGTCATAATTACCTGTGCTGATTCTCCCTGCAGATAGGTGGGTTTGGCACAGAAATTACTGGTGTGTCTGACTGCTCTGTAATGTGTGTGAATGCAGTCTCTGGCAGTGTGGTGGTGTTTGTTTGGGGGTTTTGTTTGATTTCCTCTGGTCCTGTGCTGTTACTTTCACTGTGCAGGCAGTGATAATTCAGTTGGCTGTGCAACTGGGTAGCCATAATAATGCTGTCAAGGTGCATCTGTTACTGTGTTTAATATGTATGTTCTGCTCAGTGCAGCCTCGTGTTAGCAGAGAATCTGGACCTTGATTGATTGCAGTCTGTCTTGATTGCAGCTTTTTTGTTTGTTTGTTTGTTTTTCCCAGTTACTCCTTATTGGCCATAAACCATTCAAAGATGAAAAATAGTCCCAGCATCTTGCAACCTCACCTTTAGATGTTTTGATTGTTACAGAAGTGAAATGCTTTGAACAGCAAGTCCAGAATTTCTCAGGTTAGTGCCATTCCCTGCCCATGAGAAGAATATGTCCCAGAGGAGGCTTTGGGCTGCAGCTGGTAGGAGTTGAGCCTGCTCTCTAGGCAGGGTTTGCTGCAGCAGGGGCAGGCAGTGAAGGGAGATGTCTTCAAGGAATAATTCAGAACCTCATGAGCTCCTGCTGTCAGACCTACTCTTAACAGTGTATGGCTTGTTTTTCATTGCTGTTTCAAGTTCAGCAGGGAGTATGGTGTATTCCAGGGCTGAGGGGCTGTTAGTCCAGTGCACTGTATTTTTTTTAAATCAACTTATTTTCCTGTACTGTTACACACATTCCTATCCTGATAACGGAATGCTAGTGCATGGTACAAAGATGTAAGGGTTTTTTGTTTGTTTCAATGTGAGTGATTTCATTTTTATGGTTGGTATTGTGTGTTGGAAGGAGATGATGTTGGAAAACAGTGAGGGACACTGAGCCCATGCAGCTACTGCTGCCATTAAGTGAGCCCTAGTGCTGTTGAGAAGTGGCACTTGGAAACTCCACTGGCTTCAGTCTTACTTGTTATATTCTCATCTTATTCCCCAGCCCATCTGTTTCTTTCATGTTCATATTGGGAACAGATAAATTATGTTTAAATTCTACTTACAACTGTTTTTTGGTTGTTCCTCTCATGCAGGTATTGGACAGGGAGATTGACCTGATTTCTAGACTGCAGTTTATTGGGCTACTTCTTTTGGTTTTGCAGTTATCCAACTTTGTCTCACACAAAAAAAAAAGCTGTAGTTTACATCAACATTCCATAACACCTCTGGGATCCACTCTTTGGGTGGATCATGCTCTTGAGCTGCTTCATGATGGGGAATTTGATCAAGTAAAGAGGGTCATGGGTTACAGCAGTCTAAATTGTTCTAATTTGTAGACTTCCAGAGGTAAGTATGTGTCCTGAAATGAAGTGGGATATTGCAATACCTCCACAGTGAGATTAAGATCCTTAGTAAGGTGGTGAGAGACAGAATTCCATAGCTTTGTTCTGCTGTTTAATAACCACCTCATGTCTGATGAGTTTTGAGCTTGATGTGAGTGGGTTGTATTTTGAGCTCTCCAACTGTGATATACTGGGAGTGAAGCAAGCCAACATAGCAAAGATCTCATATATTCATTAGGAATTCCTACAGGGTGTGCTTGGTATTTATAGGTTTAATTTTAAGAATGCTATAATCCTGTAAAATTAGGAAATATTTTTATTCCAGTAAAGCTGTTTAAAATTTTGCTTGTATGGAAGACAACCTTGTAAAGGTGGTTGGGCTGTGTATATGAGATTTCTTCCCATTGATTCTTTATTTTTTGTTCTCTGGCCACCTTGAAGAGCTAGAGAAGACATATATATGATATATACACTCCTTCTGCTGAAAATACACTCCTCACCAAAACACAAGTCAGGCCATACCGAGTCCTACCACAGGTCCATCTAGGCCAGTATCCTGACCTGAGTTGGCTAGGAATGGGTGTCTAGGATAGAGAATAAAAGCTGGGAAGGCATATAAAATGACTCCTCAGACTGCTCTTGCCACTTTCAGTATACTGGTGAACATGGGGATTTTTTGCATTTCTTTTATTATAAATGCCAAGACTAAATTTAAAAAGCTATAAAGTTTATATGTTTGTAAAGTTTCTGTAGTTGGCTGAAGGAGATATCAGTGTGGAAGAGCTGATTTCACACTTCTTCATGCTGAGGTTGGCCAAGAGATGGAATTTGGTCCTACTGTTGTCCCTGTTTATTTCTCAGCTGCTTTCCTTTGTGCTTCACTTGCTATTTCTAGGAAAGCAGTTTTAGAGTGTCTTAAGCTTGCTCAACTCCCTTGCATGACTTCATGGGACAGGGATACAAGAATCTTTTGACACCTTGTCCATTTCCTACAGGAAAAGACAGACTGAAAGTTGTTGTTTTCACAGTCACTGTACTTTAAATTATGTCTCTTTATATTCAGTAGTCAGTACATTTCAAAGGTAAGGAGGGTGGTGCTTGGGTAACATTTAACATGCAGAAATGATGCTCTCTGCTGTGTACTGGGAAGGAGAGGAACTGCCTTACCACTCTCCCACTGGCCATCTCTTGCCTCTTCCCTTCTGTGCTGGTGGTTTCTGCACAAAGGTACCTTCATTGCTTCTTTTGCCCCTTGTGACCCTCCTGGGTTTTTAGTTTGATGTGTTATGTCTTGCCATGGATGTAGGTAATGCTTGGCCCATAGGCCTGAGCATGTTTCTGCAGTATTTGTACTACCTAGGGAATAAAGTTTAGATTTGTGCTGCTACTGTGATCTAAACCAGCTTGGAATTCATTTCAGCCTATAATTAAATTGGCATTTGTTTTGGCTGCATTACTCTGGTGATACCAGAGCATATCTGTAAACTTAGTTCTGTAATTCCATATTGCCAAATGGCTGCTATTCATGGCATTGCCCAGGAGAATTTTATTCTATTTCAAAGCCAGATTCCTTTAAATAACAGACATGATATCTTTGTACACATGTATTAAAATTTTGATAAAGGAAAGTGGAATAGTGCACCAGGGAAGGCGATTGTACCTTGCCTGGCTTTGAGTGCTCGTGGACTTCCATGCTCAGTCTCTCCTCCAAAATTATTCCTTGGGATGACTTTCCACCACAGTCACCAGACTGAAATCTTACTATGCACATGCATCACTAAAGTGATGTGAGGAGACCTTCAAGAGTAGGGAGGGCATACTTATTTCTGTGTCTTATTATTGTTTGCAATGTTAAAAGTTTGGGGCAGTCTATAATGAACTAAATTTTCTTTAAATACCAGAAGAAAAGCCAACATTAAAGGGCATTTTTGCAGGGGTGCTGTGCCTCCTGAGCTGATGTGCAGGGAGGTTGTGTGCTCAGTGCTCACTGGTAGCTTAGGGATGGCTGGTTCAGGTGTTCTGGTGAGCATAAAGGAACTTGGGAATGGCATTCCACTTGCTCATTAGAAGAAGAAGCACAAATGTTGTGCTGCCAAACACAGCAGGTACTTTTTCTTTCCAGTTTCTTACTTCTGTACCCAATGATTGAAAGCACAGCTACCCCATACAGATGCAGGACTCTTTCAGTGAGAAGTTGGAACATTTTGCAGCACCTTTCTTCTGAATCTCTTTAATACCCACTTTTTTTCTTATTTCTCTTCTATTATTTTGATTATCCTTTAGCAGATGTTGAATTGAACATTTCTCAGCAGCCCTCTTGCTGAGTTAGTCTGCTGCTCTTTTTTTTCATGTAGTTATCTTCTATATCTGGAATGAAATCTTCTTTTGTGAAGATTTTTGTAAGATCTCTGAGATCTTTTGTTCATGTTTTATTTGATCATCCTTTGTCTTGCACTTTTGACATACTTCTGTCTGCTGCTTCCTTGTGCACATTACATACTGGCCCCTTCACAGCCTTCCCTCTCAGTCCTTTTATTGCTAGGGAATGAGTTATTTTCTCTACTTGAGCTGATAATTAACTGGTCATTTTTTTTGCCTTTTTTTTGAACCTGAAGAAATGTGATGGTTGAGTGGCCAGCTCTAGTATTTTTAAAAAATTTGGCATTTATGTTGTTAATCTAAGATTGCAACCAGAGTGCTACAGTAACACTCATTTTTAGAAAGGAAGATATTCATGTTTTTGGGGAATGACAATAAAATTGCCAAGATCCATGCTTAGTAAAAGATACAGCCTACTTCTAAAGCCAGTAAAATATCTGAGCAAGATCTTTTATTAGGCCTGTTTCATTCATTTTCTTCTAGGAAAGCTGAGTTAATGTGTTTCTAAAAGTCATTTTTGCTGAAGATTTATAACAAAAACCCCTTAAAATTCATATCAACATAGACTATCTGGAGCTCCATATAAAAGCAGGAAAAAGGGGCAAGATGAACACCACAGGCACAAGTTATCTCTCTGTATTTTAATTTGATCATCTTTAGCACTGTGTGTAGGGTATGAGGAGGACTAACTTGTGCCTGGCTGGAGCCTTTTCTAACGTTCCCCATCTGCTCTGCTTGGCTGTTCATTACAGTGATGTGTCTGTAACCCTGGCCCTGTACAGTCCTTCCACCCTATTCAGACTTTTTAGGCTTATTGAATGCAATACCTGGCAAACCTTTCTGATTTGTGTTGGATGTCATCCAATGCAAGCCATAAAAGCCGCTGAGGTAGCAGCTGCTGTGCTAAAGCAAGACTTCTTCACCTGGTAACAATGAGAGCCCTTGCAACATTTTGGTGTTGGATTCTCCTTGCATTGTCAAGCCCAAGAGCTCAGGGCTCCTGCATGGTGTAGCTGGTGGTTGTCAGCCTTTAGTTTGTGCTGCTGACTTGGAGCAGGGTTGTATCTGTCAGGTTATGCATGGAGTGAGCTCAGGGCTTTGCAGGGTGAGTTTGCCTTCTTTCCTGAGAGGCTGGCTCTGATTTAGTCACAAGCAAGACCTGTGAGAGTGCAGCATGTATACTTGTACTGCGACCTGGAATAATTTTGTCATTCATTCCCCTGCCCCTTTTTGTTCCCTCAGATAAATGGCTCATTTAAACTGGGAGTTACTGAAATACTCTCTGGCTGGCAAATGCAGTGCCTAGCAGCAGTCATCAAGGACGAACCAAACATGAGTGGTGGAGGGGAACAGGTCGACATTCTCCCGACCAACTACGTGGTCAAAGATCGCTGGAAAGTGGTGAGTAGCTCTGGTTTTAATGGCCCAAACAAACCTCCTCCTCCTCCTCCTGCAGTGCTACAGCAGCTTCCCTGCTTAATCCTGGCCTCTGGCAAGCAACACTGGAGTGGTAGGGTTTGACATGTCAGCAAGATACTGCAGGGAGAAGGGTTTTTGAGTGGTATTTTCAGAAGGCTAAATCTGCCAAGGATTTTTATGTAGGATTGAACTGTTGCAGCAGACTGAATAGTGTTCTAGTAGAAAATTAGATTTCAAATTACTGTGGCAAAGAATACTACAGACATGACTATAAATAAATTGCATTGCAATAAGATGATGTAAAACCAAATGTTTTGGGTTGGAACATCAGCTACTTCAAGAGCCAGAAAGTCCATGACTAACTAGCTGGTTCAACTTCTGTGTAAATTTATTGAGATACTTCTTAAAATTATACCATCATATGTTAAGAGTTTTAGTTCTTATCTCCCATGTTGTGCAAGCTGGACAGGCTTTGCTTTTAAAATGCTGAAAAAACATATAAATCCCATGTATAGCATTGTCTCAATTTTTAACTGGGATTACCAGCACTCTCTAAGTTGTTAAACTCCCAGCAGAAGCCTCACTAGTTTGAACTACAAGTGATTTGCAGTGATAGCACTGAGTTGTTCTTTATGCTGACTGGCTGTGGTACAGTGTCCCTGTGAGTTTTGCAGTGGAGTGTGGAGAGCAGAGGACTAAAAAAGCTTGGGACTCTGAATTCACTTCAGTTCCAGGCTGTGGATAGGTTATTTTTCAATAGCCCACTTCAGACAAAATATTATGCTTTCATCAGACCCAGCCCTGTTCTTGTTGCTCCCCATTGCCTCTCTCCACTTTGTTCCAGCATTCTCCTCTGCCTTCACTTTTCTGTCTGGCCAATTGCTGAGCAGCCTATTTATATTTAAGCAATTCAAACTGTTCTTCATTCTCCTGGCTTCTTGAGAGCAGATGGAGAAGCTCAGTTTTTTCTGTGATTAGACACCAAAATGGAGACAGCCCCTTTGCCCCTCCCAAAGCTTTCTGTCACAGCTGAAGGAAAGCTTTGCTGAGCTCCTGCAGCTCTGGACTGGAGCTGTACTTGTTTTGGAGGGATGATCCATGGGTTGACTGACATAGGGGACTTGAAACATGCCCTGTGCTTACCAGTGTCTCAGAAAATAATGATTGCAGCTTTTAGCTGTCTCTCCCTGCACAAACAGAAATTTCCCCAGAGCCTGAATTTGGTCAGATTGGTGCTTGTTCTTTGCCAAGCTGAATTTCAGCACTCTCCTGATGCCTTTGCTTCAGGTGCATGATTGCTAATACTGATTCCTCCTTAACATGAGGAAGAACTTGTTCACATTGAGGGTGGCAGAGGATTGGAACAGGCTGCCCAGGGAGACTGTGGAGTCTCCATCTCTGGAGACATTCCAAACCCACCTGGATGGGTTCTTGTGTCACCAGCTCCAGGTGACCCTGTCGAGGCAGTGGGGTTGGGCTGGGTGATCTGCAGAGGTCTCTTCCAGCCTGAACAGTTCTGTGATTCTGGGATTCTCTGTTCTCCTTTACCTTGGCTAACTTTAGCTTGTACCATTCTCTATTCATCAATCCTGGAGTTGCTTCTTCATAGAGACGAGTGCTAAAACTTCTGTAAATGATGGGAGTATTTTTGTAACAAGGTCTAAACAAAGTAACTTCGTTCTTGGCAACAGCAGAACTCTTACAAGCACCAAAACCTCCAAATAAAGTCTAAAATAAGCTCGGTGATGCTTACAGGGAACATTTCAAACAAATTTTTAAGTTGGTAGTGGCACTAAGTGTGGGATTTGGTGCTTCATTGTTGCATGAATCTGTGACTGGGGCCCACTAGAAGCTCTGCCTACTAACTCTGCCTTGGAAAAGATAGAAATGTGCAGCTGTATTGTCAACAACAACTACCTCTAATTAGAGGAATAACCTTTTATGTTTTATAATGTCTCACAGTAGCCTTAAATACTGCAGTGAGGTCATTGCCCCACTTGAAGGCTCTGAGAAATGACATGACTTGCTAAAGGCTGTAAATAGCAATGAGAAATCCTTTTTTCCCAGCTCTGAGTAGAGCTGGGAATTTGACCATGTGCTAGCTGACTTGTGCATTGTGAACCTTCATTGAACAGTCATTCCCTCCACCCCCAAAAAAAAGAGTGAAGTGCAGACCCTTTCCTTTTAGGCAGCCCTTCTGTGCCTTTCCCTTTCTTTAAGCTGGTGTGGGACCAGTCAGAACCACAAGCTGTGGGGGGCTTGGAGTAATCTGGAAAAGCTCTGAAAATACTTCTTGTGGCCCAAGGAAATGGACAGCATAGGATCAAGTGACCAAGGAAAAAGGGACTGTACCTTAAAGTGAGCATACAGCTGTAGTATCAGGAGTAGCATTTTTTCCTTTTGTCACAGATCTTCCTGAATCTAGCCCAGAATGTGCCAGCTGTATGGTCCAATCTTTGCTGTGGGTGATGGATCCTGCTCAAGCAGGTGTGTGGCATATTTATGTGATGCTGGGGTGCCACTGCCAGAAGGTCTTTTGTGTAATTTGTCCTCCCAGTGTCTCTGACTGTCTCTGGCTGGGCATCTGCTTGAACCTTGTAGCTCTTAGTGCTGGCATACTTCCATTATTGAGCCGATTTCTAATTTTAGATTGGTGTAATGTATTCCTTGAATTCCTTTCCTTCTTTCCTCCTTTCTGCTGGCTGACAAACTTTGACAAATGAAGATGCTAGTTCTCTGCAGTTAGCCTCTTGGTCGTTCATTTTCCTATCACTTGAAGTCAGTAAATTTGGCTGTCTGACAGCAGTAACATTTTTGTTCTTATTTATGAAAAAAGACATGGACAGGGTGTGCCTATGGTTTTTATCAAAACTTGTAGATTTAGAAGTATTCTTTATAGTCATCATTCTTTACTTGCAAATACTTTTGATGAAATTTAGGCAGTACTGGAGCCACATTTTGCTGAGTCCCCAGAGGGTCTTGATCCACGTGTGCTCTGAATGATGCGAACAGTTTTGTTCAGGGGAGGGAACAAAGTGAAATGTAACTTGTACTTGCTTTGAACTAGGTATGGATGTTAAAGCTGAATTTTGATGTACCTCTTTATTTCACATGAATGCCTTTTACTGGGGATTCACAACTGACACTTATTAGCAAGACAGAGTTGGCAGCTCCTGCACTGAGCTTTGAACACAAGTGATGACTCCTGTACATGTGTATGTTCTTTCCCTAGGTGCAATCCATGTTTTGTTTTCTTTCAGGTTTCTGAGCTTCTTGATCTGAAGCTCTCCAGTTTATTTTGAAAACCTTGCCAGAAACCTCACAAAACTTTAGTGGATTCTTTACGTTGTCTTGTTTCGAAAGGCAATTTATTATTCCAAGAGGGAACCTGGGACAAGGAAGGTTCTTTGTCAGACTTAGGGACTGTTTTGGTCTCACTCTGAATTGCTTTAAGTGGGCTTTGACAGGTCTTCAGATGATTTAGAATGTGGCTGGCTGAGTTCTTGATTGGCTTCTCAGTTCATACCTGTTGTACATGAGTT
Source organism: Agelaius phoeniceus (assembly GCF_051311805.1). Taxonomy (NCBI): domain Eukaryota; kingdom Metazoa; phylum Chordata; class Aves; order Passeriformes; family Icteridae; genus Agelaius; species Agelaius phoeniceus. The sequence goes on along the minus strand of NC_135267.1, from coordinate 111,012,736 downwards.
CATTTCCCTTGAGATCAGATCCGGTCATCTTAAGCAAGTGGAGTGGACTCCGGAGAGTTTGGTGAACAAGGGTTAACTCTTCCTGAGCTCTTAAGTCAGATGAGGCCTATTGGCCTTTTCTGGATCAAGTAGCCCATTGAGTTGGGCTGCAGGAGTTGCAGGCTTGGCTGTACAAGTGCTCCTAGGAGACAGCCACAGTGGTCATTGTTTGACCTTGTCAAATCTCTGAAGCCTGTGGATGACAGCCTTGACCCTGGCTGAGCTCACTAAGGGTTGCTGACTTCCCATTTGGTCCTTTGCTCTGGATTTAGAGTGCACATTTCTTTACATTTCCACCAATTCTGACACCAAACCATTCCTGCCCTGGTCCTGGAATGTCATCCTGGGAAGGTCTAGTCCTTATATGATATCCTTGGAAGGCAGACTTTGTTCAGAGCAGTGGTATCATTACTGCTTCTGGAATAAAAGATGAAATTTGTATTCAAGCTTATTTTTGGCTGGAGTTGTGTGTTGCCTTGGTTTTTTGAACTGTGTCTGAAAGTACTGATTTTTGCTTAGTGAGAAGGCTGTGTGTTGCTGTTGTTGTTTTGGGGTTTTTTTTAGTAAGCTTTGGAAGATTGTGCGACAAGAGTCTTTTTCAGGATAAATCAAAAATAATTCAGGATATTTAAAGGAGACTTCAAAGGGAGCCATTTGTGTGCTGTGTAACTCCTGATTGTCTGTGTCCAAGTCCAAATACCTACCTGTTTGATCAGATGAACTATTCACTTGATTCCACAGCCTGGAATAGACACCTGGACACCCAGCTCACACAGGGGCTCGTGCATTAGGTGGGATGAATCCTGCTGGTGTTGGCAGCCTGTATCCCAGTCAGAACTGTAAGTGGGCTGTGGCAGGACCAGAAGAGAATATCCCCAAGGCAGTGAGGCTTGACATGGGTGATGACTCATGATTACCACTTAGGTAATTCTAGTTAGATGCTTCATTCTCTTCCTTGACTTTATGTTTGCAGTTTCATTACTGGTTTGGGCTTTTTTGAGTGGTATGTGCCCATCTCTCCTTTGTGTCCAAGGCTAATAAAAGGCTATTCCAAGTTTACCTAAGAAAGTGAACTCCCATGGAGCACCCAGACACTGAGGCAATGGATGTGACATAAGCTCCTGACCTCAGCCAAGACCTTGACTTACATCAGCTTGCTCTGGACCAAAGCAAAGGAAATGGCTCCTGACAGCCTCATTGTTGCTGAAAAACCAAGAAGTATGGCAGTGCTAGTGGTGATGTTGAATGGATGGTACCATCTGGTGTGCTGGGAAAAGTATGCCAGAGCATAATTTCCATAAGAGTGTGAGCAAGGATGCAAGGAAACAAAGGCAGCTTTGACAGCCTTCCATTGGCTGGAATGTGTGTATAAAATCAGTTTTCTGATTCAGCAGAAGCTTTGATCTTGATCTTGTGTGATCTCCCATTTGTTTCTCTGTAGACCTTTATGTGTCCTCCAGTTTGGCTGTTTTGCCAGGTGTGCAGTCTCAATATTGTCCCTCCAGTTCCCAGTTTACCTTTTTGCCTTCTGTAGCTTCTACTGTCCCTTTCCCTTTCTCATTAATATATCAGACAACAGAAGATCTCGTCTACTGAATCCTGAGGTATTAGCTGATGTGTTGTTGCTATGCTGAATGTAGCACTGTTTTGAAAGAAAGATTTTTAATAGCCAGCTCACTTAGTGTGAATTTCCAAGTGGAAGTAGGGCTGCACTGTAATAATTTATGAATAATCTGTGGTGACCTAGTTATTGGCTGTTTACTGCATAAATGTGCCTGTTTAGCCCCGTGGAAGGTCATGAGAAAAAAGACAAGAAGTTGCTCTGGACAGCAGCTTTCAAAGGGTTATCAAGTTAGAGCTTCAGAGACGAGGCTGGCTGTCAAGCTGTTAATATGGAAAACACTTCCTTCTTCAAGTGGAACTGTTCTTCTTGACCTGGAAGCCAGAAAAGCAAATTATTTTGGTCAGCTTTGAGAGGAAAGAACCCTGCTCTTAGTAGGCAGGGCCCTTTGTTCAACAAACTGGACAGATGCACAGGACAAGCCTTTGGTGGTACAGAAGACACTAAAATATCATCTAAACCTGATTAAACATTGTGTAAGATCCATGTTTGACTATCTGTCTGACTGAAACTTCTTTTCCTCTCTTAAGTGTTAAGTGTTATTCAGTGTAAACCTGAATTTCCTCCTGGACAGCACAGTAGGCTTTAAATATATCTAAGAGAAACAAATATAAAATTATTTTCCTGGCATAGACATTGACTCTTGCAGCACATGAGGAGTCTGTATTATACATGATTATATATAACTATGTGCACATATGCTGTCAAGTCTCAGCAGAAGGAGGATCAAGGAATCACCTTCCAGGAAAGGCAGAGGATCCTGACTTGCCCTCTGAATGGGAGGCTACTCTAGAACAGGCAGACAATCTGTCTCTAGAAGGTGCATATCAAATATGCTGAAACTTAGACATCTTTAGCTTTGAGTTTATGTCAGCTGAAGTCATGGATTCCTATTGTGGAACAGTCTTTAATTTTGCTCAGAGACACAAAAAGCGTAATTTGATTGGCTTTCAAACTAAAGAGAAAAAGAGGCTGAGAAAGAATGGAGTTGTACTGGTGGCTTGTACCCAACTGTTTTGAGGTAATCCTGTTAGCAGTTCTTTGAAATGTGACACTGAAGTAACTCCAGGTAAAGAATCTTGTAAAAGATTCCAGTGGATGTTTTATTCTGTTTTTAAAGTCTTTGAATGAGATGTAAACTTCATTTAACTTATTTCTTGAAAGATTTGTTTTTACCACAGAGATGTATTTGTTGAGGGGGAATGACAGTGGTTCTGCTATCTCCTTGAAGGGTCTTTCCTTGAATTTTGGCAAAAACATCATGGAGGCCATAGGCATTATCATTTGCTTTTAAAAAAGTATCACCTGTCATTGCTTGCTAGGCTTGTTCTTTGTTGTCAGAGCAAAGAATTTATACATAGCACTGTCAAGTGGGTAGCTGGACTTTTGCCAAGCTGTGCAGTGAAGGGATTCAGGCACAGCACAGATTGGGAGCTGAGCTTGCTCTCCCTACACAGTCGAGGAGCTGGCACTGTGAGAGGCAGCTTGCTGATCCCTCTGTGCACTTTGTAGCAAACCCCTTTGCACTTTTGCAGCTGAAGAAGATCGGTGGAGGTGGCTTTGGGGAGATCTACGAGGCAATGGATTTGCTGACCCGTGAGAATGTGGCCTTGAAAGTGGAATCAGCTCAGCAGCCCAAGCAAGTTCTCAAGATGGAAGTGGCTGTCCTGAAAAAGCTGCAAGGTAAGGCAAAAAGCCATTTGGAAGTACTAAAAGTGCATGTTAACTATTAGAATCCAAAGTTGCAAATGGTTTTTATAGTTTTCTCTTCAGCTTCCATCTATATGTGATGTCCTGTTAAGTCATCCAGCTCAGAAAGTTGTTACATTCTGCAACTCAAGTGAGATCCAACAACAGGGACTATTTTGTCTGCCAGGATATAAGGACAATGAGGAGATTTAGGCCGAACTATTGGTCCACTGGTCTGTGCAATCTAGTGATACTGATTAGAAAATAAGGAATAGAGGGAGCAGCATCTGACTAAAAAATGAGGTTGCCTCCCAGAGGACATGGAGCACTAAAGCATGACAGAGTCTCCAAGTAAAATGGTTGACTAGTAGAGAAATGCAAAAAGTGGACAACAGGAGGTATAGGGAAACTGACTATTAACTAATTTTTCATGTACCTCACTGTCCTGAAGGCAAAGAGTGAAGTGATGTGCCTGTTCTTAATGAGGGTGGAAAGGAGCTGTCTTCATGCAGTTGTTCCTGGATGAAGGAGGGGGGCTTCTACTAAAAAGATTGCCATGGAGGGATGTAAACAAGAAATTTCTAAATCTGTCTTTGAGGAACTGAGAACTGCTGTTGCCTGAAGGGCATTGTGCATGGATTTCCTTTTTAAGGCACAGCCAGCTATTGCCAGGTACAGTTTATGTGTTATAGTATAATACACATTTTTAGAGATGTTCCTTTCTGCAGGATTCCCACTTGGGCTGAGGAAACACCTGCTGAAGCACTGAGTAGGGTCCTTATCACCAGGGCTCATGCTTCAGAGATAATGTTGTGGCCCTATGAATCTGTACCATTGCCTCTGTACAAAATCTCCAGAGATTGAACTGAATTCAAGGGTGAGACTGTTGCAGGCCTTGTGAAATGAGTTACTCAATGTTTGTGACAGATTGCCTCTAGGTAAAAGCCAGTGAATTATTTTTGAAGGTCAAATAGTTTTCCACATTTCAGCTCTCCCAAGAGGAGGACTGATAAGGCCTCTTTTGAATACTCTGGATTGTAAAAGATGCAGCTGAGCTGTGTAAAGGAGAAATCAGCCCAGGTCATTATGAGGACTTGTTGATCTGTGAAAGGCCTGGGATACACAAGCTCCCAGAGAGGAGCAGAGTGGGTGTCTGAGGTCTGGACACACTGCCATGAGGGCAAGTAAGGCTGTGATTGAGATTTTTTTTGTTTGGATGTACACTTCAAACTGCTCTGAATTGAGTGAGGGCAGGACTTTGTGGAATGATGGATTTTAGAGTACCACAAACAATGCTGTCATGCTGGCCACTGCCAATAGGTGCTGCATCCATGGTAGGGAATGCTTGAAAAGCATGAGCTGAAATCACTAAAGCAGGACTAGCATCAGAAGATGTTGACTAATACTTGTGTTTATTTCTGGAAGATTTTTGAGAAAACCAAATGCTTGAAAAAACACCCACATTTGTGTACAGAATGATGCTGGTAACTGGGGAGAGGGAGTGGTGGTATATGGAACTAGGAAAAGCCCCTTGGCAAAGCAGTTAGTAAATATTCAAGAAAAGGACAGAAAAGACAGAAGAAGCAGAATTGGCTGTGCATCAGCTATCCTGTGTAAGAATGACACATTACTTCAGCCATGTTTTTACAAATCAAGCTGTTCTGTGAGGAATTTAGCTTTTTTTGGTTAAAGGTTAATCCCCAAATGCTTTACTGAAATAAATGATAAAGTTAAAATAAGAAATTGGGTTGAGAGCATGGGGAATCACGTATTGTGTATGTTTTCACTGTGAGTGTTGCAAAGAGGTGAGAAACATTTCAGGAAGGGAGATACTGCCTTTTTCCAACAGTTGGTGGGTAGAGTAAGTTTTTGGTATTATCATAGGTGATACAGTCAGTTCATGGATATCCAGAAGAAAAGCAAGGGAACAATATTGTCTAAAATTCCTCTGTACTTTTCTGGTAGAATTGAAAATCACAATCCCTCTTAAACAGTGCAACTTTATTGTTTTCTGTTTAGGTGTCACACCAACCTTAAGGGACTTATGAATGAGCTGCTGCTCTTTCCAGAACTTGTGATCAGAATCTTACAAGTTACTAGAGCTCAGCAGAGTTTGGGATAGGGAAGGTTGGCCATTGGCCCATACTGCAGACTGGTTTGGGTACAGCCTGACCTCTGAGTGCAGTAGCTCCTGGTTGGTGTGGACTGCAGGCTGTTGCCAACAGTTAGGATTTCTGGGACAGTTTCTGGAATAGCCACATAGGGAAACACAGCTCCAGGTAGGTCCCTCACAATGTCCTGCACTAGCAATCCACACAGAGCAGCTGGGGAGCCAGTCAGGGAATAACTCTTCTAGAGAGTCTCTGAACCTTCAGATAAACACCATGTGTAGTTTTCTGCTGTGAGGGTGGTCATGTGCTGGAACAGAGAGATGGCTGGAGATACTGAAAACCCAGCTGGATGTGACCATGGACAACCTGCTCTAGCTGTCTCTGCTTGAGCACGGCCATGGACTGGATGATATCAACAGGTCCCTTCCAACACAAATGAGATACTGGAGCTTGGCTGTGTGAGATCACTGCCATGTCAGTATCTCTAACCTGCTCTGTAGAGTAATTTTTTTCTGCTCATACTTGATTTGAATTTTCTGGATGTATAGTGAGTTTTCTGCATCTCTTAGATATATTAATATGTTTCCCAAAGGCAAAATTCTTTCTAACTTGCATTGTTACTTGCAAGGATCATAAGTTGTCTTCTGACCAAACTTCCAAATCTGTTCACTGTCTTGGGTCTGTGAAACACCAGCAATGGTGCACTTTTATGCTTTGGATGAAACACAATTGAGAAGTGAGCTTATGGAGTTTCTTGTTCCAGCAGGTGATAAGCTGAAACTCTCAGTTTCCTGTTGTTGCACCTTTACCCAAGAAGTTTTTAGCAGCATTTGTGTTTTTTTCTTGCCTTCCATAGACTTTATTAGTCAAAATCAAAACCTGATCCCACAAAGTTGCTTCAGAATATTTCCTTGTCCAGGCTGGACTTGCAGGGCTCAGGATATTCTGTCTGGTGCTACTCTATCTGACCACTTCTAATCAGAGCACCACAAGATAGCTTTTTATTTTAATCCTTGTGGAGCAGTGTTTGCCTTACATTGTCTTGTTGCTCCTAGAGAAGCTAGTAGAGAATTACACTACTAGGGTTGAAAATCTTACCAATAACAAATTCAGAAACTGTTTCAGGGACAGTTAGGGCACATCTGCACAGTGAATTTGTGCATGAATACAGCTTCTTTGTCAGAATACTATTTTTGTGCCAAGCCCTCATTTTATTCCCTTAACCACTACTGCAAAACTAGCTTTAAGTGAGGGGTGTGTGTGTGTGATTGTACCATTTGCACACAATCTTAACATAATGGGATTTTCTACTTTGCAGTCAAGCACTTTGAAACCAAGCCTAAGCTGCAGTGACAAAACCCTTCCTGCAGATTGTCTCCAGCAGGGAAAGTTGCTGGTGCAGTTGGACCTGCCAGTGTTTTGCTGTGCAGACAAGCCTTTGGATCATATACATTAAAAAGTAAATGGAAATAAGATCTGTGTGGCTAAGTGAAGGAGTAACTTGAATACCCTGAGAGCAAGAACAGCTTTGGCTGGGTTTTCTGTGTTTGAGCCTCTGAAGCAATGTCTCCATTAGTGAGCAGTGCAGTACCTGCAGGTCAATGGGGAGCAGCAGTTGTTCATGCCTGTACATCTCCAGCAGATATGGCTTGGGGGTTTTACACTGTAAACTTCATGGCTTTATTGGGATTTTGCTTTGGGTTAGTTCTAATCTGCCCTCCTGTCTGAGGGTGCATTTGTTGGTTAGGCCTCTCATTTAGTATTTTGGGACTACTTGGTATGCTCCTGAAATAGAACTTCATGGTCTGTTTGCTCAGAGAAAACCTTACATGACCCAAAGCCACTCTGGGAGCACTGACACGTGGTAGTTGGGATGATTTAAGGTAATATGGGGGCTTTCTTTAAAACCTCATTGCTTCTGTAAACCAGGACTCTGAGGCTCCTGGTTTTTTGAATCATGAGGAGAAAAAATGTGATGGTTTCCTATCATTGAACATATGGAAGGGAGAGTACTATCACATCTGGATGAGCAGATGTTTTTCCATCTCCTCAATGATTTTCTAACCCTTTGAAATACAAATGGACAGTGATCTGCCTGCTCTCCCTGTGATTTTTTTCCCAGTGCTGGATTTACTGCAGAGCAATATTCAGGTGGCAAAGGAGCATCAGTACTACCTGGACTCAGTTTCCTGTCTCTGAGATCTTTGAGGTTAATCAAAATGCCACATCTCTGTGAGACCAGCTCTGGCATAGCTTTTGGGGTGCTTGGCTTGGGCTGTCCCTGTCAGTCTGCCTTTCTGACAGAAGCCTTAATTGCAGAAATTGTAAACCAGTATCCCTGATTAAATCCAGTGGGCTGCTACAGAGAGAGGTTTGGAAAGTATCTTAGGAGCCAAACCAGGAATTGTGTTCTCTCTAGATGCTCAGCTGGGGCTGTGTGAGGCTCAGAAGCAGATGCTTTGAATTGAAAGGCATTCTCCCTGTCCCTACCCACTTCTTGGTAGGTGTCTCTGGGAGCACCCTGGGGACCTGTGAGACCAAAACAGTGCTGCACAAGGATCTGTCACAAGGAGTGCAGTTTGTATATCTTCTGGTCCATAGGCTCTCTAAATATGGCCACAACATTCAGTCCCCTATGCTGAGATTCTCTTCGGAGCAGCCTAGCAGGTTGTAATTTAAAATGGCCAGATTATTTTTGTGCTGAGCAATGTTTTCTGTTCATCTGCAGTGGCAATGTTGCCCTGGTGTGAGGTTACAAGGCCTTGAGTATTTGCTTTTGATCTCTCTTGGCTGCCAGATATTGCTAAGCTCTCTTCAGTGTGTTGTTTTCTTTGTAAATGCCTTCTTTTCAGTGTAACCAGTTCCATTGTGTAGGACTCTGATTAATATTATTCTGCAGTGCAGAGATCTTCTGCATATTGAGTAGTTGTGCAAGATGCAGCCTGGTCACAGGCAGTGTAGTTTTTGAGTACCTGAATTTGTTACAGCAGATCCTGTACTGCTTGTTCCCTCTTTATTGCTGGGGTTGGACAGATAAGAGTTTCCTAGCAAAATAATGGAAGAAGAGGAACCTTGCTTTTCTTACTTGCTGGTCCTAGGGGTTTTTGTTCTTATTACAGGTGAGTTTTTTTGTGTTAAAGTGGTGCCTTAGTGCACCTTAATGCTCTATGATTCAGTTTCTTTTACTTTTGTAGACACAGTTTATATGTTTCTACAATATTTTTCTAGGTGGATGTAAGCAAGCTCTCTGCAAAGACTAGAAAGCAGAGTAAATTGCCCTTGTCAGGCTTTTAGGCCATCACAGGGTGGCAGATTCACAGACTTGCTGTAACTTCAGCCTCTCTACCCATCACTGCATTTTTCCATGTGGAAGTGTTTGAATGAGCTGGCATTTGTTACACATGATTTTTATGCTATGATGCCATTGGGTGGGGGAAGGTCATGGCAGGGCTGAAAAAGGATTTAAACCACATTTTTTTGAGATTGTGTTGAATTTTTGCTCCAGTAGTATTGTGTCTTGACCTGTGTGGGATCTATTATCAGTACTCCTCTTCAAGTAATGATAATTTAGTTTAGGGAAACAACTAGAGGAAATTGTGCTGTGCAAGGTCAGGTAGTTTTAACTTTAATTGATTAGGGGACAATGACCAACCTTTTGGATTTGTGCCTATTAGTTCACTGATTTTTTGCAGAAGCAATAGCAAGCTTAATCCAGTTGGTTAAATCCTAGCTGATTACTGTTGAGTAATGTAGTTATTTAAGCCTTACTTCCAGCAGAGAATTTGTCTTCTTTCATGTTCAAAACTTCTTTGTCCAGCTGAGTTGACAAGTCCCTGAAGTCTGGCTGGTTTGTCTGGCCAGAGATGAAACTTGGTAACTGCAGAGGAAAGAAGTCTATGTGAGCCAGCTCTGCCAAGCTAAAGGCAGCATTTTCAAGTAAAGTTAGATGATGAAAATAACTCTCATTTCATTTTCTAGTCCTGATGAATCCTCCATTTCTTTACAATATTTGCACAGAAGTTAATTCAATATCCCCACCATACAAAACCTGTGATAAGCTGATAAACCTTACACTGACAGGCAAATAAAGAAGAGTCTGCGTGTAAAATGTACACTATAATGTAAAGCATTGAGAAACAACTGCAGCTTTCCAAATACCAGTGAGAGCAGTTGTACAGCTACATGTCCATTGCTGTTCATATCATTGAGACACCAGCAGTGCCAAGTGCTCTAACAAGTTATGTTATGTTTAGTGACCTAAGCACTTGGGCTTTTCCCAGTGTGTGACACAGATCCAGAAGAAAATTTAGGCTCTCAGGGAAGACCTCTGGAGGTCTCTAGTACAACCTCATGCTCCAGGCAGAAAAGAAATAGATCTGGTTGCTCTGGCCTTTTGTCAGTGAAGTTTTGAATCCCACAGCCTCTTTGGGCCCCTGTTCCAGGGTTTCACCATCCTCATGGAGGAATAAAGAAATAGCATCTAATAGGAACTTCCCATATTGCAGCTCATGCCCAGTGCCTCTCTGTGCCTCTGTCATGGGTGGCTGGCACTAAGTGCCACACAGCTGTTCACTCAGCACCCCTGCCCCCATGGGATGGGGAGGAGGGCAAAAATATAAAAGCCATGGGCTGAGATAAGAACAGTTTATTAATTGAAATAAGAACAATAACAGTAGTAATGAAAAGGGAGATAAGAAAATGGAAGGGGGGAATAAAACCCAAGAAGTACAAGTGATGCACCACCCTCTGAGCAATGCCCAGCACATTCCCAAGCAGTGGCTCCTGGTGAATCAGCCCCAGTTTTTATACCCAGGATGACATCCCATAGTAAGCAGGATCCCTTTGGCCCATTCAGGTCAGCTGTTCCAGCTGTGCTCCTGCAAGGCCCCAGAAAACTCTCTCAATGAAGCTTTTAACAGAGCTCATGGTTGTTCATTTAGACACACAGGATAAACACCAACAAGATCTTCTCAAGAGGTCTGAACAACAATATAGCTTTACTGGTAGCTTTAGAAAATCAGAGAACTTTGGCAAAAGGCTAGGAGCAGCATTCAATCAACACAAAACACTTCTCAAAGCATTGACTTAGCTCACTCAACTTCACAAACTCGAAGCCCATTTGATTTTAAGTTACTGAGAAAGAGGGAATTAGAAGAAGGAGAAGGGCAGAAATGATACAGAGAAGGACACATACAGCTACCAGCTCCTGGGTTCCACCAATGTTCATCTGATAGAAACTCCAAGAGGAGGTGGGGTCAAGATGTGCTTTGGCCTTAAATAGCTCTTGGCCTTCCTGGGCCCTTCTCCCAGGTGTGACTTCTGGTCACTTGGCCCCTCAGGAGCTGGGTTAGGGGCTCCAGGGATGGGTGTGGGGCATTTCCTCCAGTGTGACAATTGGCAGCTCTGTCAGGCTGGTATGCTGGCTCTAGGGGTGCACTGCCAGGCCAAGGCCCAACCTGCCCTGCCCCACACACGTGCGCCCTAAAATATCTCGAGACATCAACCTTTGCAGTGTCTCACAGCTCCCTCCTGGCTTCTTGTGCAGCTCCTGACTGGCAGAGCAGGGGAACACTGAAAAGCCCTTGACTTAGGGTAGGAACTAAGCAACAGCCTAAACACTCATGTGTTATCAACACTGTTCTCATCCTAAATACAACACACAGCACTGTAACAGCTACTAGGAGTAAAATGAACTCCAGCCCAGATGAAACCAGGACAAGTTCTGAGGAAATTCAGGCTTCATCTTCTTGGCATTTTTGTGTTAGGTGGTTTGGACCAGCAGAGTTTCCCTTCTGCTGCCTTCCTAAAGGCTGAACAAACCCAGTTCTCTGGCACTTTCTGTTAATGTTACATTTTCCTTTCCTTGCCACCATCCTGGTGGCCCTGCTGAACTCGTGATGTTGGTATTGTGCAGGAGAAAATGCAAGAATTGGTAAGGTAACAGTAAAAAGAGTAACAATTGCTATGAGATTTATGATAATTCATGCAGCAGAAGTTACTTCAGTGTTTTGGGTGAACTGATAGGAATGAGACAGATACTCCATGGAGGTGAATCACAGAATTTTAGCATAAAATTAAAAGATTACATTTTTAAACTTCTTTGTGGAGAAGAGTGGTTACTGATTTTCTGGTGAAAACACAGGAAATATGGAGTCTCTTACAAAAAAAAACCAACTTCAAGTTGCAACAATAATGTCACATATTTCCTTCTTAGCATTTATTTGATTCGTTTCATTGCTGCATTGAAAATACATTAGGGATATTTAAGAACTTAAATGAGTAGAAGATTGGAATGAATATTGGTGTCCACCAGTTTGAAATTGATCCTTGTGAAAAAATAGACTCAAAAAAGGATCATAATTTAGGTTCTTTTAGGGCCTGTGTAATGAAAGCTTTTCATGTAATGAAAATTTTAAAGTATTCAAATGGGGACTTTAATCATATCTCTACAAGGTGATGAATATCTCTCCAAGGGTTGAAGGGGTTCTTATACATGAGAACATAATTATTAACTGTCATTTTTAAGTTTCTTCAGAAAAGGAATGGTGAAGACCATTTCAGTGACTGAAATCTTTCTTACCCCATATTATATGGGACATTATTATATTCATTGTAGTTAAAAGACTGCAGTAGAAAGAATATTTTTCTATGGCTGAACATTAAAATTTTGCCTTAACTAAATGCTTGTGAACCAAATAAAACACTTTGAAACTTTTCTCAAGTCAGTGCTTATGAACATTGGGCTGAAGTATTCCTCCAGTGTTAGGTAATTAACTGGCCAAAACTCTTTATAATCTATTGCCCTGTTTTTTGCTTTGTTTTAGTACCAAACAAAAGCAGATACAGAGCATATTTTCTATGGTATAACTTGTGACCCTCTGGAATATCTGGGTGATTGTTGAGCAGGGCAGTCTAGTAAAGGAGCAAGTGTCATCTGGCAGTTAGTGCAGTCAAATGGTTGTGATGCTTCCCATACCAAGTACACCTTGGGAAAAAAAAATACATTCCCCCCCTCCCTTCTTTCTTTTCTGGGTTCAAATATGCTTTGCTGCTCTCTTCTATGATCTCCATGCTCGAGGAGGGCATGTGTCAGAAGAGAGGCTATTTCCTGCTGCCTTAAAGGGAATTCATGGATGGAATGACAATTCCAGCATCCTGTCTGCACAGGAGGTAATTAACATGATTGTTCTTGTGTGCTTCATAATTCTGATCAGCCTCAGGACTGAGCTGCAGGAATCCCAAAATCACACCTGACTGTCAGCCTCCATCTGCTACTTCAGCATGGCATGAACTGCTCCAGGAGAGCAAACAGTTGTAATCTGGTGCCTCCTTTAGATGACAAATGAGTGAAAGCCTCTGGAACCCAGAGGCTTTGGTGCTGCAGGCATTCATCCATCCTGTAGGACTGGCTGGCTGTGCATGCAGCACTTCTAAATGTGGCCTGCCTTTCCCACACTCTCTTATATTCTTTTTGTTTCATGCAGAAATGGGCATAGTTTTCCTTCACCTCCTTTCTTCTATTTTCCTGGTGTTGCTTGTGTTGCAAGATAGTGCATGGCAGAGCTGTTCCAGGCAGAGCCTAAATTCCCAAGACCAACTGGTTTGAGCCTGTTTTAGACTGGAAAGGAGGATTCAGTATAAAATCATGTCAGTTTGGGGATGCAGGTAATCAAGAATTGTCAGTCCATTCATCATTTTCAAAAATTGTAGTAGGCAGAAACACGTTATCATCCTAAACAAGCAAAAAATTCTTAAAAATAATAAAAACTAAAATGCTTTTTCTTTCTGTAAAATGTTGTGATACAGAAAATAGCAGTTTTATGGAGGAAACTGATTTAAAAGAATTTTTAGAAATTAGCAAGGATATTTCTTAAGTCATACTGCTGGACACTACCTCTCTGGTTTCACTGAAATTAGTGATTTAGGTGGGCAGGTTCTCCCTGGCAGAGGGTTGGTTTTTAATGCTTATCTGTAGTTTTGCAGCAGCAAAAAGCACGTGGTGTCCGTGCTTTGCAATTATTTAAAAAAATAAAAGCAAGTAAAAAAAAAAAAAAGAGTAATTTACCCTTTTCACCACACAATAGCTCTCATTGTCACTAGAAACAGTCACTGTGTTTTGGCTTGTGCCTCAATATCCATCCCCTGGTGCTCTGAAAGGCGAACAAAGCAAGTGGGACTCAGTGTAAATCGGTGAATCATGGCTGGGGTAAGTGTGGGCTTGCTCCTGTCCATCCTCTCTGCCACCTGTGTGGGTGGCCAGTTTGCTGAAGCGCAGGAGTGTCATGAGATCCTAAAAAAACAGAACTGATTCTTTCTGAGGTTGACTTTGTAGTGACAGCTCTGGCTCTGAGGGTCTCTTCACACTGGCAGGCAGCACGGCCAGCCCTACTGGGACATGTGGCACAAAGGTGGGTGGGACAGCTGAGGCTTCCTGGTCGTTCCTTCTTGGCAATACCCACACCAGGATGCGTTCTAGATCCACACAGTATCTCAAGGGGTTTCCTCAGGAAACCAAAAACCTGTCAAAATCAACACTGAATTTGCAATGAGCTTGTCAACAGCAGAAAACCAGTGGCACCCAGTATCTGTAGCCACCCTCAGGCTGGTATGTGAGAAACAGGGTCAAGGAAGAGCATGTGCCCAGTAGGAGCAAGGCCAGGTGACATGGGGAAAATACAGACATGCTGCTTGCCACTGCAGGGAGAAAATTCATGCAGACAAAGCTCAGCTGGAGTTAAAGCTGGCCAGAATTGCCGGGGACAATGAAAAGGATTTTTTTTCAAATATCTTCATGGAAATAGGCAGTGTAGAAATAACATCAGCCCCTTGCAGGATGGGGATGGTCACCTCACAGAGACAGGGACAAGGCAGAGGTGTTTAACACATTCTTTGCCTCTGTCTTCAACACGGCTGATGGACTAAGGGGGTCTCAGTGCCCTGAGCTTGGAGGATCTTGACTGTGAGAATGATCAATTCCCAGTTGACCCTGAAATTGTGCAGAGTCTGCTGCTCCAGCTGGGTCCCTACAAATCTGTGAAGGAATTCAGCCAAGAATCCTCAAAGACCTGGCTGATGTCATTGCAAACCCTCTCTCAATGATTTTTGAGTGGTCTTGGGAGTCCAGAGAGGTCCCAGCTGACTGGAAGCTGGTGAATGTTGTCCTGATTTTCAGGAAGGGAAAGAAGGAGGACCCCAGAAACTACAGGCCTGTCAGTCTCAGTTCAGTGCCTGGTGAAGTTACTGAGAAGGTGATTCCAGGAGGCACTGAAAAACAGCTGGGGCAACCCTGGATGCTCAGACTGGGGAATGAAATGCTGGAAAGCAGTGCCATGGAAAGGGGCCTGGGGATCCTGGTCCATGGCAAGTTGAACATGGGTCAGCAGTGCCCTGGCAGCCAGGAGGGACAACCTGTCCTGGGGGCATCAGGCACAGCATGGTGTCTTAGTTTGGAAAGACAGGTGTCTGCTAAGGAAGGCAGGAGCCTCCCCTGAAATGGAAAATATAAACCCCCTCCCTTTGAATTGCTATAAATTTTAAATGAAGGGGGCTCTCTGGCAAAAATATGGGAGCAGGAATAACAGCTCTTTATTAGGGAAGAAAATAAAAAGATAAAATAAACAATGCAGTAAACCAAACCAACACTGACAGAGTCAGAATATGACCTGACACCCTGTGGGTCAGGGTGTTGGTAGCAGTCCCATTGGAAATGTGTCTGCAGCCCTCCTGGAGTGTCAGGGGTGGTTCTGCTGGAGCAGGGATCCTGTAGAAAAGGTGTAGTCTTCCTCTGAAGATCCAGTGGAAGAAGAGGCAGCTGGTCCTCTGGGAAATCCAGTGGAGAAGCCGTGCTGGTGTTCCAGAATCTCCAGAATCCCCAGATTATATCCAGGTAGGAACACTTGGCTCCTCCCTCTGGGCAGAGCATCTCCCAATGCGATGCTGTAGTTCTTATCAGTCATGTAGTGACATTCAATAGCTGTTATCAGCAGATGTCTCCCGGACAGAGGAGGAATTGAGAATCTGACTCCATGTTCTCAGAAGGCTAATTTATTATTTTATGGAATATATTAAAGAATGCTATACTAAGCTATACTAAGGAATAGAGAAAGGATACTTACAAAAGGCTTAACAAGATACTAATGAAAAAATCATGACTCTCTCCAGAGCCTCGACACAGCCTGACTGTGATTGGTCATTTAAGTTAAAACAATTCACATGTTGGATAAACAATCTCCAACCATATTCCAAAGCAGCAAAACACAGGAGAAGCAAATGTGATAATATTGTTTTTGTTTCTCTCTGAGGCTTCTCAGCTTCCCAGGGGAAGAATCCTGGGCAAGGGGATTTTTCAGAAAAATATGATGGTGACCAGGGAATTCATGCCTCATCCTTCCCCTTCCGAGAATCCAGAGAGCAAACCATCCCAAATCCATTACAGGTCAGGGTCTGAAACCACAGCCTCTGCTCCCCCCCTGAGGACCAGCTGAGTAATGTGGGCTGGCTGAGTTAGTTTGATTTTGCCTGCATAGGTGTAGTTTGTACTAACATCATGCCAGAACTTGACACTGAATGGCCCCAATTTTTTTTCTTTCTGTTGTTTTATGAAATTGCTTTTATGTTTCAGTGGAGTATTTCCATAAACATCTTTGTTTTTCAGTTGTCTCTGACTATAAAAATCAGGGTTTGCTCATGTTGAGGTAGCATTAGATTAGCTGTTTCAGGGTAAGCAGTGCTAGTAGGTAAGTGTGGTGGTGGTGGTGTGTACAAGTCAGCTTGTACTGAGTAAAGTTGGTGTAATGAACTGAGCTCAGTTTTTTATGCATAATTCCTTACCTGATACCATTTTATGGGTACCAGCCCTGAATCAGAAACCATTTCTCTAAACATCATGATCACAGGGTTGTTATCTTGTGTTCTATTCTGTTCATTTCTGTTTCTTTTCAGGGAAGGATCATGTTTGCAGATTTATTGGCTGTGGAAGAAATGAAAAGTTTAATTATGTGGTCATGCAGCTTCAGGTGAGTTCTGTCCTTTGCCTCTCCTGTCTGTCCAATAGAGATTGCATCACTGGGAAGGATTTACACTGAGGGAATAAGGCCAAGCACTGGTGTAAAGACTTGGTTGTACACAGAAAGAGGGTGGAATGGAAGAGGGTGAGAAGGGCTGGTGCTGCTCTTGATATCCCTTGGGATGGCTCCAGTCGTCAAGATGTGCTAAAATATTTCATAGCTCTGCTTTTCTGTTTAAGATGGCTTTCTGTCAATTTTCTGGGGAAAGCACTCAATTCAGAATGCTCACAGGAGCAACCCACAGCATTGTGCAGCAGTGGCAGCTCTTTGGAATACCTCCTGCTGAGCTGTGATGCTGCATTCAAAATATGCCTGGTATCAGAGCTCAGAGTGAGCCGTGGTGTCACAGCAGCAGCACAGTTTCTCTGTGAAAGGCCGTGATCTCTGGCTCCCCTCTCTCTCCCAAGCTCAGCAGTAACTCAGCTTCTGCTGTGGAAGTGTTTACTCCTGTTTGAACACTGCTGATATCAAGTCAATAAGGACAAATACTTGGGTAGCTACCACATGGTGACTGCACTGCTAGGCAGTAGGTGAAGCAAAACAGGTACCAGCAAATCCCAGTATTTCTTTAAAATAATCTTCTGATTCTTTTGTAGTTCTGCTTTGCAAGGCAGTTGTATAAAACCAGTAAACTCCTGGTGCTTGATTTTGCCTTTTAGGCACCATTGGCATCCCAACTGCTGTTATGGATAGAAAAAACCCTTTACTTTCTAAACAACCCTGGCTACTGCTGCTGCTGCAGTGTGAGCATGAATATGATTCATGAAAGGGCTAGCCTGGAGCTCATGGAAGAACAAGGCTTCTACCCTCCCAATCCTGTCCTTACCAAGCCTGATAAAAGAGACTTTATCTTGGAAAGAAATTTCTCTGCATGGATTCTCTTACTTTCTAATTTGTTCTTGACTATGTAACCGAGCTCGTAGAGTAGGCAGAGCTAAAAATAATTTCATTATTTGCAGATGTTGATACATAAGGCACTAGCTAGTTCTGCACCATCACTGTTCAGGCTAAAATTCTCCTTCAACTTCAAGACCAGCTGAGACATGGTTTATCACGTGTCACTCTGAATGTTGTGTACTGCAGTTCTCCCTTCAGTCACCAGGACTGAGGCTTCCACTCCCAAGCTTTGCAACTCATTGCATCTGCACTGGTCCATAATCAGCCTGAGTGTTTATGTGGAAAATAATGCTCATTTTGTGTCTTTTCCTGGTAGCAATAGCAGGTGGGGAAACTTACAGCACATTTCAGTGTGCAGCGCTGAAAAAATGAGCCTTGCTTTCCTTATCATCATTGGATAAGAGAGCTGGTGTTCAAGGAGCAGCTTTACAGTGGAAAGCAAGATCTGCTGTCAGTTCAATAACTTGGATGTTTCAGAATAGCAGTGACAAAGCTGTGCTGCCTCTAGTAAAGTGTCACAGAAATTCAAGAAGATAACCACTAGAGAGGTGGTTTAGTTTGATTTTGTTCATGATAAGGAGCAAACCTGGGTGGTGTGCCATGGCTTGGCTGTATCTATGAGCTGGCCTGTGTCAGGTGTGATTCTTCAAGGGTCCAGAGCCTGAAGTGAAACATGGCTCAAAACAATTTGAGAGACTTGTCATATGCTACATGAGCCAGCTAGCACCTTGATGTCTGTACATAACTTCAGAACTGGAAATAAGTGGATGAAGAGATGGCATTTGGAGAGCAATCTCTGTTTTCTTCTCAGCTGTTTGGATTTTTTTATATATTTGCTGTTGGGAATTTTGCTTGAATTCATGTGGACTTGTATTACAAGCATATGTCTTCTGTAGATGCTAGATATCTTCTGTATATGTCTTTACAGAAGCAGAATCAAGAGATTCTAAAGGATAGCAATGAACAGCATGTCCCTATAGCTTTTATTCCTTGTGAATGTTCTCTGAAACAGCAGGCTCCTGTTCTAGTGTTTTTAATGAGTTGGTAAATGCATTAGTTCTGTGGGTTACAAGAGCACTCTGCCATGGAATACAGTCATTTTAGTAGCTTCTCTTTACAAAGCTAAAGAGGTACAGACAAAACTGAGATGACAGACAGGAAATAACACTGGGATTTTTTCTTGCATTTACTCTGTCATTTTTTCCTTTTTCTTTCCTAAATTGTCTTGATTTTCATGCATAGCTGGTAGCCCTTTTGTTTTTCCTCAGAAATTTAATTAACTGGAGGTAAATTAGCAATTTGTTTTGATAAGTATTAAGTCAGTGGAAAAATCCTCCTCTCCTGATTTTGGGTATGATTTTCTTGATAGACAACTTTCCCCATTGTGGTGTTGCCACAACAATGCTGGCTTGAGCTTGAACCAGACAATGTGTGCTAGGAAGTTTCTGATGAAACTGCAGCACCATGACCTGCTGATGGAATTTTTACTGCTTTAATCTTTAGAAGGCTCAGAGAGCAGTCAGAGGTTGTGCTAAATTCAGCTTCTGTATGGTCTGGGTTTAACAGTGAGGAGATGCTGGTCTCTCCAGTCTGAGGCACTGCTGTCCATGCCATGCCTAATGTACAAACAGTGACCTGCTGACTTCTCAAGATAACAATCTGGTATCCTCTCATCAGCAAATGCATCACTTAAAAACTAAAATGAACAACTGCAAGATCTTACAAGAAATAAAGCAGAGCTTTATTTGGCATGAGCTCCTCTCTGGGTAGCATGTCTGCTTTTTTGGTGTTGCATGTTAGAACTCACAGCTGTGAAAGGCTCTGCTTTCCTGTGGTGGTTTAAGTGTTCTATTGACTGTTTCAGGGCCGAAATCTTGCAGATCTCAGAAGGAGTCAGCCTCGAGGGACTTTCACCCTGAGCACAACGCTGCGATTGGGCAAACAGATTCTGGAATCAATAGAAGCCATTCACTCTGTGGGATTCCTGCATCGGGACATCAAGCCTGTATGTTGTTTTGGAAATTTTCCTTTGGTTTTATGTCTGTCTGTTCTGCTTGAGTCAGTAAAGACAGTGTGAGTATGGACAGGTCTCAGCAGATACATTTAGGCTTCCTTGCACACTTCCACTGTCTGACATGTTTGGTATTTTTTATAGGTACAGAATAGTAATATTGTATTGTCCTTCCTTTAAGTGCAAAGCAAACTAGCTTTTATTTGCTCTACTAGCAAACTAGCAGAGGCTGCTCCATGGTGGGTTGGTAGCTGTCAGTCATACTTGCACCAGTCAAGATCCCAGATTGAAGCAGTCTAGTTCTGAATGGCCCTTTGGAGCCCAGTCAATTATCACTGTAAAAGTTGTTCAGAAAGGAAGTCTTGTTCTGTGACGCATCACTTGAATAAATCTTAATTCATGTATTTGACTTAGCTAAATCATGCTCTTAATCCTATATGAGTGATTGCCAAAAGAATTGGAGCACAGTTTCCAGTGTCAGAAACACAGTCATTGTTGGTCATCTGCTTAGGCAAAGCACAGTAATTCTAAGTCTCATTGTAGAAGCCAGTCTTTTTCCTACAGCTCTTCACTACTTGAACACTTGTTGCTGTGCCATACCTGTGACCAATTTCTTTCTAGCAAACTCATTTGCTCCTTTTAAAATCAGCTGCTTTTGGCTGACTGGATTCAGCTGAAAACCAGTCATTGATGTAATTGGCTATAAATCCTTTAGCAGCCCCCCCATTATGGTAAAAGATGGAACTTTAGGATTGAGGTTAAAAAAAGGAGTTGCTCCATTTGCTTGTTATTGGTTTATTTACTGAGAATCGAGCCTGGTGTTTTCTATATGCCTCAGTGTTCAGATAGATCTTGGCAGTGCAATGCAGTAAATGGAGATCCTGGGAGTTAGGGCAGAATAATTCATGCTAGCAGCTGAACTATGAACAGAAGCATTTGCCTACAAGAACTCCAGCCTGTTATGCAAATCATGGAGTTCTCACTGCAGAACTAGTGGTGTTAAATGTAGCTCTTTGTCAGAGCAGCAGAAATTTAGCTAACCTAGTGTGAATTTTAGCAATTTTGAGACTCCTCAGTCTCTCATCTGCAAAGTGAACTTCTTATCAAGGCAGTGATTCTCTAATCATGATGTTTAAAGTGCATCTTAAAATGAATCTCTTTGACTTGTTTCCACCAGAAGCATGTGGAGCTACATGATGAAATTTTGCTAACAAATGGCCACTCTTACCCAAGCTGCTGGCATCAGTTTGACTTTTCTTTCCTTCTTTGTCCAGTCCAACTTTGCCATGGGCCGGTTACCTTCAACGTACAGGAAGTGCTACATGTTAGACTTTGGGTTGGCCCGCCAGTACACCAACACTACTGGGGAAGTTCGACCAGTAAGTACATTTCAGGCAGTATTTTTGTATTTTTCCATTTCTGCAACTGATTAGGAATGGAAAGGTTTTGTGGTTCTGTTTGTTTTGTTGCTGTTGTGCGTGGTCGTTATATTGCACTGCATTTTCTGCAAGGTGAGAAGCAGCAAGTGACTGCAGCTGAGTTGGGGATTAAGAAGGGATGATAGATCTTGTCTTAAAAGATGTGTGGCTTTTTTTTTTTTTTGTGTGTGTTTTTTTTTGGTTTTGGTTTTTTTTGTTTCCTTTAGGATAATCATGTTTTCCACAGGCTTGCAATACTTACTGAGTACAATATGGACTAACAAAGAGGGTGAGCCCAGTGCTGGCCATGTAACTTTTGTAGCCCCAGGGGACTGGTCTAGTTCAGTTCTCTGTGGTCTGGGGAAACAGGTTGGTGTATTCTTAAAGCTTTTGATGAAAAAGTGTGCTAGATGTTAAAAGCTGACCTGATCTCTGGGGCTGAGCTTACTGTGAGCTGCAGCCTGTAATGCTGTTCTCACCCTTCCTGGCTTTGGTTTTATGTCTACTGCCCCTATCCAGATTTCCTAGCAGGGATATTTCAGTGTGCCTGCCTGGAGGGGAGGTAAGGGCAGGGGGCATGACTTGTGCTATGTAATATGGGTTTTATCTTCAGTTCTTTTACCAGCATGGTGTTATCTGGGGTCACTCATAAGGATGTGTAAAGCTTCAGATATTCTAGGATCTGTCAGAGAATTCCTAGATTTATTTCAGAACACAGTGCAAGCAAAGAGTGCTGATACAATATCTCTGTTTATCATCCTAGGCTTGCAGCTTTGGATCTGCACACTTTTTCCACCTGCAAGATAATTGTTGTTCTGGAAAGTGTTGATAATGTGCTAGCTAAATACAGAGACTCTGTAGTGCAGGGTATGTTTGGGGAGTGGGAAGAAAGCAAAGGCCAGTGAGCAAATTTTGTGTCTTTAGCAGATGAATATAGCTGGGGAGTTTTTTTTTTGTTTTTTTTTTTTGTTTTGTTTTTTTTTTTGTTTTTGTTTTTGGTTTTTTTTTCTTCTTTCATAAATCTTTTCAGTTTTCTTTTTCTCTGTAGTTGGGAGCAGCTTCAAAGGTTATGCCTGCCTCTTATTCTTAGAGAGACACACATTACATACTACTGGACTTCCTTGTCAATGCTTTTTAGTTTGGGGATAACCCTTCTCCATATTGCCCTTCACAAAATATAGTCCCACTCCTTTCCTCTTTCTGGAGTCAGAATTCAAGTCCATTACAGCTTGAAATTGGTATTTGATTTTCTGCAAAATTCCTTCTTTTCTTAATGAAATCATTCTTTATGTCTATTTCAAGTCCCATTATTTGAACACTGTTCTTTCTTTACAATTAAAGAAATTAATTTTTCCATATGTCTCTTCTTTTGAATCCCCTATTTTGTTCCTTTCTCACCGTAACTTAAAATTATTTCACTTTTAGTTTGCTCCTAGGCCCTGTTTTTAGAAACAGCTCTACATCCAGCCTTTTCCAGGGAAAAAGATTGTTCAGCTGTGTCTTGCAAGCTGTGTCCTGCTTGGGTTGGTGTGGATGAGGGGGTCTTTGTCAGAGTGCAGGACTCTGAGAAGGTTTGTCTTCATTCTGCTCAATGGTGGTTCATTGCACAGCTGGGTCTCATAGAAGGATGAATGACACATGATCTGTTCCTAAAAAGACACATGCCATCCCCTGAAGGGTGGGAGTGTGCTTTCCTGAAAGTGGTGAAAAGTCTCCATTCATTTGGGATATAGGAGGATGATACAGGGTGTAGTCTGATATACCTAATGTACCTGTTCTCCTACGCCACACTTCAGGGGGTCAGGCTTTTTGACAGAAATGATACAGCAAAAAAAACCACATAAATAGTCACTTAAGTGCTTCTAATGTTATGCAATAGTCACTGGGCTCTTTGGTCCTTTTGTGTCCCTGATACCACTTCGAGTCCCACTTATCAGACCAAGGCATTTTTCTGGAGAAGCACAGAGTGATTGCTGCCCAAGTAATGCACTGAGGATTAGGAAGGAGATGGAGAGGAAGGGTGGTATGAAGGCAAGAGAGATGAAACATTTTGTGGTGATTTTGCATTGGGTTTTTTTTAAGAAGAACTTTATCACTTGTTTCACTGAAGAGATTATTTCAACCCAGTAAGGTAAATTCTTTTTTCTCCATTCTCTTTCCATTCATTTATCCATGGAGAAGACATTTTTCAGATTTATCTGAAAAATCCTGAGCCTAGTATTTCTGTGGTTTGGTTCTGAGGTACAATACACAAGACAGGTGAGGGAAGGGGCTCACTCCCTTTTTTTGGAAGCATGTCTGGATTTTGCTTTCAGTCATATTCAATTTGTTAACAGAAAGTTTCTGCTCATGTAGGTTCTCTGCAGTTTCCTACAGTTTCAGAAGCATTGTCATACTTTATGAATAATACCATAAAAGTATCAGCTGTTTTCATATCCTCTGAAATTCAGAGCCACAATCTTATTATCACCTTTTCAAAAAAACTCTGAATGACTTTCTAATAATACAGATAATGATCCAGGTCTTCAGGATACTGTGGATTTGTTGGGTTTTGTTTTTTTTTTTTTAACTTACCTCTTGCCTTCTTACTTTCTAGAGACTGTTTAAAGCTTTGAAGTGGGATCATTTCAAGGGCTGTCCCAGCAGCTTTTACACAGGGAGCTGTTACTCTCCTGAGCCTTTGATGAGTGTTATGGATTTGATCTCTATATCTCTACAGAGGATGGATACTTGACACTTCAACTTGATAGATCAGCATTTGTGAAGTTATGGCCCACTTGACGTAACTAAATCCAGATTTATTCTGAATCTGAATTTATCCTGTGCTTCTAGGAAAACAAAACTGATCTCCCTTGTGTGGCATGCTAATATTAGCACAAATGCTAGTCCTTGGAGAAGAGCTGTTGTGGCACAGATTTGCTTTCATAGGAGTGGTCTCACCCCTCTACTGCTTGCCCATTGCCACGTGTTACAAAGTCTGCTGGGCAACAGTCTGCAGGAACTTACATTGCTCCATAAAACAGAAGATGGTCGAGACCAGAAGGTGTGTAAGGAAGCATCCTGGGCTCTCTCACACTCTTGCTTTAAGTGCTGTCACAGCTGCTGCAGCTCTGTTAGTTATCAGTTTACTGTGCTGCTTATAAATGCCATAAAGAGAGGGGGAAAATTACAACAAAATTTTCATGCTTTTCATGCCAAAGTTTTTGTTAAACATTAGGAACCAGCCTCACAGTTAAACTTTGATATAAAGGAAATCATGTTCTGAATTTGGCTGATTTCAAAACTGCTTGTTTATTTCCTCTTTAGAGGACAGCTATAGTTGATACCACTCGAATGAGAGAGAAATGTGTTTTGCAGTGCAATTTCTTGCAGTGTGGACCTTTTGAGAGGCTGATGTTTTTGAAAACTCAGCTGTACTGTATGGACTAGCTTGCCCTTGCCTATATGCACAAATGCTGCAGAGAAAACTGTTGGTGATGTGCTACTTTCCCTTAGAAAAGCTGTGTAGACCTTTCCTAATTAGAAAGGTAGCTATCCCAGCTAGTTATATTTCTGCTGATTTTGTTCTTCAGGAGAGTGTCAAATTTTCATTCTGAACCATCGTTATGCTTTTTAAAAATCAGTATTTTACATGCCAGATGAAACAGAATACATCTGCCCAGCTCCCTGTGACCTTACCTATAGGATATCCAGAAGCATCTCCTTTAGGACTGGAGGCAGGTTACCTGAGTGCTGCAATTGTTATGGTCCATTTGGAATAGGCTGATGAAAATTACACCACCTTTTTATTGCCTTTGTACAAATCTAGACGAGGTAACAGTTGCTGATGCATGGGATACCACCTGTCCAGTTTCAAAGAAAGTGTTGCAGATCTAAGCAGTGTTGAGAAGACAGTAATGACAAACTTGCATGAAGTGGGATTGAAAAGATTGTGATTATAACATGCACAAGATGATGAATGAAAGGAATTTTATTAAAGTCTGTAAAATACTAGTTAGTAAGTGCTTGCAGTTGCTGAGGATACTCTTCTGAGAAATGAGAACCGTTTTTTCTTCCTGATTTTCTCCCCTTCCTTTATTCCCTCCTACCTACAAAGTCTATTTTGTGGAGAATCCCAAGACCTTTCATAACCAATTTTATATTACAGGATGCAGTGATCTATTTTAAGGATTTTACTGTTATTTCCCCTAGATGCAACCTTCTGCTGTGGTTCAGATAGAGACAGGAGCAGTTTTATTCACCGTGACATCCTGGTTGTACAACCTGCCTTTGCCATGCAGCAGTATCAGTAGTCAGTGCTAAGACAACAGAACTAAGCAACTGGAGAATGAACTGAGAAAATTTTGGGTTTTTTAAATATGTAGAATTCTCTTCTTTAGAATGTGCACAAGTCAAATTTTTCATCTTGCATTAATTTTTATAGCAGAGAGCTGGACGAGCAGAATCTGTTTGATATGGAGAGCTAAGGCTGAGAAGAAAATGTGAACTTGAAGGGGGAAATGAACATAAACATTGTTATGCAGAAGATGAACAACATATGCTTATGTAATGGAGGTGTTCTGAGTCATGAAGGTCTTCTGTGCTAATGTAGGTCAGGTTTTGGACAAGAACTCCTTGATCCTTGCTTGGCTCTGCCTGTTTTGTCACGTGCAGTGCAGAAGGCATTGTGCCTTTGCTCTGTCTGTGATACCCTGACTTCAGAAACACATTCCCTGTGGCTCCACAAATACGAATTGCAAGCATTCAAGGCTTTAGCAGCTTGATCTTAATTATTTATTTGAAAATAAAGGCTATGTTTTCCCTGAAGCCTCTCTCCCGTTGCAGGATATGACAGTGGACTGTTCTGCTCAGCAAGCATTTCATTTTAGCTTAGTCAGCTGCAGCCCATTGATTAGATCTCCATCTCCTTGTGGCTCAGACTGCACTGCAGTAGTTTGCAGTGCCTTGCTGGAGAGACTGCACATGCACGAGGGAGTCAGTGGGCACAGGGATGATGGTGTAGGCAGGACAGTGCACAGCCTGTGCAGAAGAGCGTGAGGAAGGCTGAAGAAATGTGTCAGCTAATTGAGAAAAAGGTATTTATTTTCCAAATGTCTGGGCATAGTGTTAAAAATAAACTTTGCTGCAGTGAGTAAGGTATTAGAAGAGGAGATGATGGCATGTTTTTCTACTAAGTAGTTTCCCCCCCCCCCCCACTGGAAAATGAGCTATAAAATAACACAGAGGACAGGAACTTCTACATCCTAATACCCCAGATACTCAGACAGAGAAGCCCAGTAGCTTTGTACCTGCTTTGTACTTGAAATACATGTAAATCTGTAGTATTACGTAAGAAATGAACATTTTGGAGTAGAATAACAGATTTGTGGAGCTGTATTACTATATTAGCTTGGGTGGGAACATAATCTTTGTCTCAAATATTTTGTATTGTAAAAAGGTAATCACAGAATAGGCTGAAAACACAGCACAGTCACATTTGTTCAGAGATGAGGGAAAGGAAAAAGAATGGACCTAAGTCTTAAAAACACTGCACATTTAATATATAGTAGAAATGCAATTTCACTGGGAACAGGTTAGTTATAAAACAAATAATCACAAAAATTATGTTATGGTTCTCATTGTGACTTTAATTGCTGGAGTAGCAAGTTTTGACTTGAGAAGTGAGATTATGTTCTGATTTAAAATGCCACAGTTACAGAAATCCAATGCTGTTGAAATTGCATGTATGGAAAGCAGACTAGGTGATGGATTTGAAACTCTCTTAGCAAGCAGGGAATCTGCTATCTTGCTACATGGGGCTGTTTCTCTGCTCTCCTCATTGTAAAGCCCAGGGTCAGCCAGGGTGACCTCAGATCATCTACATCAGGTTGGTGTTGGTTTTATTTTACACAGCAGCTGCTAAGGGGGTGAGGGAAAAGGAAGGACAACTCAGGCTCAAATTTTATGTATACCTGCAGGGGACTGAGATCCCATTTTCCATCTCTGAGTGCTTTTACTACCAAGCTGCAGGGGGGTATACATTACATCTGAATGTGTCATTTCCTTCTGGCTGATGCTATTCCACTTGAAGCTCTGATTATTCTTCCCACTGGAAAATGGAGGGAGGAATATAAAACTCTTACTGTGGCCAATGATGAGGGAGCAGAGGCTTTGCTCCCTAGGCGAGTGAATATTGGATTTGAGTTGGATTGCAGGTCAGATTTCCCCTCAGTCAGGTAAGTGCATTTGCTGCCAGGTCATACTCTTCCTCCCTATTGGTAATAGTTATTCATGTATTCCATGCAAAAGATATAATTTCCAACCTGTGTGTTTTTAACTTGCATCTCAAAGCACCCTGTGGCTTAGGGATGAGAGTGTACTCTGGAAGGAAGGAGATGGGGTTTACATGTAGGGAGGTTTGAACTTCAGTGTGCTGCATCTCAGTGATTGCCACAACTGCCTTTTGTCTTCTTCCTTTTGATAGAAAGGAGTCATCATCTCCATCTGGTTCCAGGAAAGCATTTTGAGCTCTAAATCCCAAAGGAGATGTGACTCCAAAACATTTCCTTTTCAGTAGTTCCCTTGGTCTGTTTCAGTGGATGAAAATCTTCTCTTTCTTACTTAGCACTCTGTTCTTTCTGTGGGGATATTCTGTGCTGCTTTTTGCCTTATGGGACCTTGCATGTAAGAAACAAGTGCAGCTCTGAGGCCAAAGCTCTCTTGTTAAAAATCATGATAACTGAATAATAGGATTACAACTGAAATAAGCTTTTGACTAAAAAAAATACTCGTTCTTTGTTTTTACTGTGAGAAAGACATTCTCATCTTCAGCACAAGTTCTTGCTGTAATCATGTGATGCATGCTATTTAAAAAGACAAAATACCTTGTTCTTTAATGATGTTGAATTCATTGGAAGTTTTGAACTCTCCTAAAGTAAAGTAGGATTGATGGCATTTTAACTCAACTGCTTTGTGTCTTTTGATTTGGAAAGAATAGCAGGAGACTTAAATAGCTTTCTCAAAACTAAATTTCATGCAAAATTTATGGAATTCTTAGGATTTGCACTAATAATTGTTAGGAAAAGGGAATAGTGAGACTTGAATAAGAAACTCCATTGTGTGGATTGCTTTTGATTACTTAATTTCTATTGGAATAAGTATCTCTCAGTCAAGGTCTTTCCTCAGGTTACTGAATTAAGCTTTAAGGTTATATAATATATTATAATATTAATTTTTGCCTCTGATGAGGATGTCCCTCAGTTTTCTCTGCTGTGCCATTCACAGATACTATGACTGCTCATGTGACCTAAAAGCAGCACCTGAGTTTCATCCTGCTCTCTCCCAAACCACCATTCTGCATCCCCCCATGGACAGTGGAGCACAGCAGCAGTCACCAGGGAAAGGGAACATGCCTGAAGTGGGCAGCTGAGTAACCTGTAAAGTTGGCAAGCCACTGTTTGTATGGAGATTGATTGTGAGAAAGCAAGGTAGTGGTTGCAGAAAAAACCCCAAATATCTTGGGTGAGAACCCGTAACAATTCAAATAGGAAAGGGGACGTTGCTGTTGATTTTTAGAAACTTATGTGCTATGTTAGAACTTGCTCTGGATGCAAAGGGCAAGAGATGAGGGAGCAAATCCCCTTGTGGGCTATTAGATCAGTTTGGTTAGGGGAGGAAGGGATGAGCACTCATCAGATAATTGTAGGAAGGAAAAGCACAGTAGAAGTATACAAGTGACCTCTGTGGTAAGGCTGTCTGCATGTCTGCTCTCAGCTTTGTTTTTCCAGTTATTAGGTGTGATATGCAGGCAGGGGAAGGTTTTCCCTAGAGGGCCCCCTCTCACCACTTACAGAGCACTCACAAATCACACAGGCTCACAAAAGGCTTGATGTGTTTCCTGTCTAAATGAAACTCAGCACAGGATGGGCCAACAGCCCTGGGAAGGGTGATGGGAGATGGCAACAGCTAAACAAGACACAGGTTTCTGTTGGGATACAATATTGAATGTTTTTTAATTTATTTCTGTTTAATTTTTTCTCATTTTGTTGGTTTTTTTTATCATGTTTTTCTTTGGGTTTCTCTCTGTTTTACAGTTCTTTTGGGCTCTTCTTTTGAGGCTGTGTTTGATGCGTTGGCTTCCCATCCGCTGCTCGTAACCATCTCTGCTATGAGTTGTGAGTGAGCCATCACCATGCTTCTGGGTTTTCATTTTGGTTTGTGCTTTTGTTATATATGGAAGTCCAAATTACACCTGGTTTTCTTTTTTCCCCTCATGATCTGTTTGTTTTTCAGCAGGATTGTGACAGCTACCTAAATGTGATGCAAAGGCCTAGAACACTTGGGGTTCTCTCTGAGGAGCTGGCAGATATTTGGGTGGTGCCAGACTGATTTTGTCAATTCTGTGGTTTCAGAGACAAAGGGAGGGGAGTTTTCTCATCTTACTTTTCTGTCTCCAGCTTCCTCTAGTCATTTCTGACTCCCTGTGGACATAAAATATAATGCAGTCATTAATGATTCCACAAAATGCTGCTGTTTAAATTAAGAAGTCAAAATGCATAAAAGAGGTGTGGATTTTCTCCCCACCAGAAGAGGTGGAGAGGCATCTCCTTCATGAACCTGTCTGAAGAAGTAGGAGGTTCCTAGAGGTCACAGGAATGCTTCCTTTTAGTTCAGCTAAGCTTTCTTTCACTTTTCCTTCTTACCACAACCTTTCAACACAAGTCATTTCTATCCAAGAAATATCTCCAAATGCTTTCCATGATCTGTGGCATCTCCTCTCTCATTACCACCTTCTCTTCAAACTGTGCTAACTTTTTTTCACATTCTTATTGCTGAAAGTCCTTTTCCTGATTCCAGGAGAAATGGGTTAATATCCTAGATGACAGCAGGCCTGCCAGGGGCAAATGTTGTGCATCTCATGAGGTGTCTGCACAGGCTTCCAGAAAGCTGGGGAGGAACCAATGCTCATGGTCATGAGAGCACCACAGTCACAAGAAACAGCAGGAGGAAAGTACTGGCATCCAAATACAAGTTTTTAGGAAGGCACATTCAAAATATCCAGTTTCCTTTTGCTGATGAGGCAAAAAAGGAATAATTTTAGTCTCTATGAATGAACATGGTGTGAGGAGCAGGGATTCACATTAATGAGAAAATATGAGCACTCCTCAAATAAAAGGGGAGTGTGCAGGAAAGACAGACTTCATGTGAATCATGAGGGGGACACTGTTGGCACTTGAAATACAAATGATCCTGAGTGTTTAACCTGGAGAATGATGGGTGTATAAGAACACAGTTTGGAAAACACTTCCACTTCATACAGGATTTTGTTACCTACTTCTGTCTCTGTCTGTGAGGTGGTCTACATTGCTAATGCAGTGAAAGGAGCACAGAGTATAGGTTTTGCTCTGTGGTGGTGTTCTAACACATTGTCCTGAGCTGAAACTCATTTTAAACCAAGTTTCTTACACAGTGCAGCACTGTGTAGTAAAGTACTTTAGCTTTGTGGTACACACAATCTCAGTGAGAGAAGAGATATGCTTTATAACTTTTTTTTATATTAACACTGATGTGGTAAAAAAGAATCACCTATGGTTTAAAGTTATATTTCACTCTGCTAGCTTATTATATATTCATAATTTTGGGGATTCAAATCACTTGGATTATATATGTCTCCATTGTCTGAAGCTCCTAAGTGTTTCAATTCTGTCTCAACTGTGGACTGGTCTGGACAAAAAGGATGATGTATCCAGGCTCTTTCCCACTGCTGACCAGTGCAGTGGTGGGGTGAAGTTTATTAACTGGAAGAAATGAAGTGTGTAAAGAAATCATCTGGAAAATTAATGTTTGTGAATTCCGAAGAAAAGTCAATAATAGTTGGGTCTGCAGCATGTGCCACAACAAATGCTCAGGGAAGAGTTGTTTGTTTGAATGGAAAACAAGGTATCTCTACAGCCTGGGAAATACTTGATTGCAGTGACAATTCCTTGTGACTGGCAGGACAGGCAGATATGGTTAAAAGAGGTGCAACCTTTATGAGCAAAAGACACTGTTACACAGTTAGCATCTGTTTTGTTCAAAGGACTCAAAAGGTCCTGTCAAAGCAACTGCAAAGTTTTGCCCAGTTGCAGTACTCTCCCTTCCCCGAGGTCCCACGAGAGAGAGGAGTGGAGGAAAAACCCTCTGGGTTCAGGTGTGGGACTGCTGGGGAGCAGCAGGTCATGTTGGGACAGATACAAGGTTAAAGACCTGCACCAAAAGCCAGGATTTGCTTTGCTTTGCTTCTGAGAGAGGAGAGGTTTGCTACCAATGCTTGCAAACTGCCTGGCATTGGTTTCAGAACAGATCTAAATAAAGACTGCATAGATAGCCTGTCTGCCAGAAATAGTAAGTATTGATCTAAAACAATTTTGAGAGACGTTGCTGGCATACTGAAGCCAGCGCACGAGCTACTTGGTTCAGCACTTGCATGGACTGCAAAAATGGAATAATTTTTGTTCTGAAAACATTACAGGTTACATGTTAGAATTGTTCTCGATATAACCTTATGGCTCATGAAAAGTATCCAAACACACTATCTTCCATTCATAATGGAAAAGAGGAATATCTTCTTTCTTTTGAAAGTGTAGAGCAAAATTTATGGTGACGGCTATATTCCAGTGGCCAATATTCTGCTTTTCAGGAACTCACATCAGTGAATCCTGTGGAATTCTATTTTGCACTTGTTTGTCAGTGAGAATCCTGAATTGCATAGTTCTGAGAGCAATGAGGTACATGATCACAAATATAATATCTCTGCTATTACCTGTTGCTAAATAAGTATCTTATAGCTCAAGCTGCTGTAGTGCAAGATTAAATGCTGGATTAAGGGCATGGGATGTGCATATGGGGTCTCTTTGGGGAGTATTTGATTAGCACACAAGTTGTAATATAGACTTACAGCTTTTTTTTTTGCTTGGAGTCATTATAACTTAAGAGCTGCATTGTACACTCTACAGGTGTGGATGTTACATGGTGTTGGTGAACTTGTTAAAAAAATGTTTGAAATTTTATTCTTTCTGAGAATATTGAAATTCAGAGCAACTTCCCTGTATCCTAAAGGAAGCAACTGAATTGTACATATTTAAAGTGACAGAAGGGTGCCCTAGAATAAAAGTACAGAGTTTTAGGCCTAGTTCTGGAAGTACAGGCACAGCTGAAAGAACAAACCTGAATCCACTGATCTCTGTGGGACAAGTTACTCAATTAACTTGTTCTAATATGCTCACTTTCTGCTGGAGTAGGAACTTCATTATGAATATGTTTACCTCTTTGCTCAAGCTTAGCCTTATGATGGAAGAAGTCTGAACCTGGTTGACTGCAAGAATTTTGAAAGCACTGCTGTTAAGTCTTGTTAACTCTGGCGCCTCTAGTTCAACTAAGAGAATTTGGTGGATGTCATTATTTAAATGCAAGTGTTTTCAGAATGACATCTGCATAAGTGAACTCACATGGTCTAATGTTCTTGTGGAGGCAGCAGTAGAAAGAGTTGGAACAGTTGCTCAGCCCCCAAAGCAGAGAAAGCCTCCAGATGGGACAAATAAGTCACAGGAGGACTGTCTTTCCACACCCACTGTATCAAGCCTTTAATTCCCAAGGACATGAAAAAGAGAATCGGGGAAAGAGAAAATAAAGATAGGATACACTGGGAAGAATCTGGAAAAAAGCAAGAACTCTGAAAGTCAGAGATTCACAATTTGTTGAAGTCTTACAGAAGATGCTTACAGCAGTGGTCATCTGTCAGAGTAGGTGATCCCCATTTCCATCCTGACCAGGCCATCTTCGGCCTCTGCTTAGCTCATGTTACTCATGACTCAGTTTTGCACTTCTTTACTAGTTTTTCCCTTGACCTGCAGTTTAAAAAGGAAAATCTGACCCTGGTTAGTGTTCTTCTCTCTATGCCTGGACTGTTACTGTTCTAACACAGCACTGTAACCACCTTGCCTTCTCTGTAGGGTGAGCTTTCCTCGATATGCAGAATCAGACAACGCTCTCTGTGTAGCTGCTAGAGCACAAGGAGGCATTAAGAGCCTCCTATTCCTTGGGTGCACCCAAAATAGCAATTTAGACAAGAAGTTCTCAGCAGTTGGCTGCACAGGGGATTCAGTCATCCACTCTGTTTCTGAGATATTTCTCTTGCCTCCCTCCAGCCTCGCAACGTTGCCGGTTTCCGAGGAACCGTCCGCTATGCCTCCGTGAATGCACACAAAAACAGGGTGAGTATTTTGGAGTTATAAGGAGTTACCAGTAAGATAATTCCCCCTCTGAGACCTGTTTTGAGGAGTAAAGGAGCAAGAGGTGAGAGTTCTGCTTTGTTATCTGTGGAAGTTAGTATATCAGGAGATTTCCATTAGGTAGTTAAGGGTGTTGACTGTAAAATCAAAATTATGCTTCGCTTACTGGGTCCTCTATAGTTGGCAGACTTTAAAATTGTAATTATTGTATTACCAGACACTTTTTGAGGGCAGTAAGCCATACTGAAGGGGAAATCTGGTTAAGTTCCAGGCTGCTTGCTGCTAGTTTCTAGCAGAACTTGGCCAGGAATTACCAAGTGCCAGGTCCCCAAATCCATTCTTGATCTGTAATTTTTAATATTACCATCAGGAGAAGAGCTACCTGGTGAAAGCTGGGGTTTTTTTTTCCTGAACCATTATTTAGATAGTGTCTGGCCTGTTTCATTATGAATGCTTCTAGAGGCTCATCTAACATTCTTCTCAAAACACTCCTCTCTCCTATTTCAGTAGTGTTCCTTTGCAGACAATAAACAGTAAGTTTGGACAATACTCTCAGGCATAGGGTGTGGTTCTTGGGGTGTCCTGCACAGGGCCAGGAGTTGGACTGATGGTCCTGATGGATCACTTCCAACTCAGCATCTTCTATGGTTCTAAGTTCTGCATTTCTGCTGCCAGATGGAAACTGTCAGCCCTCCTGCATTACTTCCAGGTTTCTGGCCTTAGTTGGAATGAAATTGTAGGATTATCTGTGACATACAAAGAAATGTCAGTTTTTTTTAGGGAAGGAGCAAGTTATTGTCTACAAAAGGTGGAAAGTGTGATGTGGGGACGGCAGCTGAATGCCATCATAAATTCTTTCTCTTTCTTAAGAGACACAGAGAAACCTGAGGTATAATTTTTGCAAGAGCTGAGTAGGCCCAGCTGTAGCTGGCATCAGCTGAATGTATATTTAGACACAAAAATTGCTGTATAATGCAGGCTATTTTGAGAAATCATATCCTAGACATTGGAAGGCATTGAGCACCAAAAATGAGTTCATGTGCTTTGACAATTTCAGCCTTTATCCCCATGTTTCCATTTCCCATTCACTAACCCAGGAGGAGAGTTGTATATTGTATGTGGAAATGTTATAAATCTGTAAATTGTTGTGGTGCATGATGGTGAGTCTTTTGCAAAAACTCTTGAATGGATTTGAATTATATTTAGGCTTAAAAATAGTAATAATAAATGTGTTGTATATACAGTTTGGGTTTTTTTTTAATCTAGGTTATTGCATGTCCCGTTAGTAAATATGAATCTTTAGCCTTTAATTTGGCTTTTTTAATCATTGACTGGGAAGTATGACTTCTCTTCCTGCCCTTTAAAATGAGGTAGCTCATCTGGAGAGTACACCTGGACCCCTCAGCCATGGGGAACTTTGCTCCTCAGTCTTGGTCTCTCTTTTCTCCAGGAGATGGGCAGACACGATGATCTGTGGTCCCTCTTTTACATGTTGGTGGAGTTTGCTGTTGGTCAGCTTCCATGGAGAAAGATCAAAGATAAGGTAGGAAAACTGGTGTCTGTGCTTAAAAGAGGGTGCTACATTTTAATTATTATGACTCTTTATTAT
The DNA here is from genome assembly GCF_051311805.1 of Agelaius phoeniceus. NCBI lineage: Eukaryota > Metazoa > Chordata > Aves > Passeriformes > Icteridae > Agelaius > Agelaius phoeniceus. The sequence continues at coordinate 110,978,027 of NC_135267.1, read as the reverse complement.
TCCTCCTGCAGCTCAGTGCAGCTTTTTTTCTGGAGTCAAGCCAGAATCTCCTTTTCATCAGGTCTTGCTGCAAGCTGCCAACCTGCTTTTGTGTGTTCTGATACACAGGGTGGGCTTCTCTTATTTTGAGTAATCAGACATTTTTTGATGAATATTGTTAATCACATTTGATCACATGGTTTTTACTTTTTTTCTTGCAAAGTAAACAATACAAGTGCAAAGACTGAGCTGTCCTTTTGACAAATAAAAAGAGCCTTTAGAAAGACAGGAGGGAAATGCCTTGCTGTGCCAAACAAGCCAAATGGGATTTGAAATTAGAAAGTTAAACAGGTGTTCATGTTGTCTTGGAAATACTTTGTGCTAAAGAATAAAATCCCTGGAAAGAAATAGGTCACCCTTGTGGCAAGCTTCTGACTCAAGATTCCCCTTTCACCTCTGCCTGCAGTGCTCAAGATCCTTGTGCCTTGAACAGCAAACAGGAGGAGTGTGTAGACACTGTGCAGGGTCTAGGAAGAGTCTGTATTCCAGGAATAATAAGTCTTCATAATTGTGAAGCAATGGAAGAGATTCTTGGCTCTGAAATGTTTTTGTTTGTTTGTTTGTATTGGTTTTTTTCCAGGAGCAGGTTGGCATGATAAAAGAAAAGTATGAACACCGAATGCTGCTAAAACACATGCCTTCAGAGTTCCACCTTTTCCTGGATCACATTGCAAGCCTAGACTACTTCACCAAGCCAGACTATCAGGTGGGAGCCTGTTACTTTGTGATGCTTGGCACTATAGATTGGCATTTAGATTTTTTAACATTTCCGTGAATGTGTTTATATCTGTCTGAGTATTGGTGAGGGAGAGAGATAGGCAAGACTGACTGGTGATCAGAATCCAAATTTATTGTGGACTACATATGCTTATATACTGTTCTAGGAAGGCTAGTAATTTTTTACTACAATGATTGGGTTAATCATCACAGAACAAACTTACACATTTTGCAACATCTCTTGCTTGTAGAAGTTGATTCAATCTTTTTTCCTGTCAGCCAGTCTTGATTCAATCTTCAAAACTCTGTTCTTGACAAGGTATCCTGATTATCACATCTCTTGTGTTAATCAGGTCTAAAGTACTCTCTGTCTTGTGTGCCCAACAGCTGAGGAATACCTTTCCTAGAACCAGGAAAAAGAGGCTGGACTGTACAGTTCTTCAAAACCTCAAGAGTTCCTTCATCTCCTTCCACCATCCTGTCCAAAATAATCCTGAACTCCACACCAGATAGTTCCTCCCAAACAACACAGTACTTTTGGCTTTCATTAAGACACAAAAATTTTGAGGTACTCCAAATGTGGCAGAATTTTGGCACAGCATGCCAAGGTCTAAGAGCCTACACAGATAGTTCAGTGGTGTACACCAACCCCTCTGATTTCTTGCAGACTTATATGGCCTTGGCCATTATTATCTCTTTCTTTAATATTCATCTAACATAGGGTTCTTCCTCCCATTCAGTGTTTGCTGTCAGCCTAAATGTGAGTAACTCAGACTAACACAACAGAACTGAAGCAACTTGATTCTGTGTTGCTTTTTTTTTTAATCACAGTGGTTTTCTCTGTACATTAAAGACAGTGATGGAAGCAACATTTTATAAGCAGATCTGTGCATTCTTATCTGAGTGCCTGGTCCTGTTGATAGTGCATCAAATGAGTGGGAAAGTGGTAGGAGGTTGTTCCAACAAACTCTCTCCAGCAGTGCCTTTGTGGTTTAGCCATGTACATGTTGTAACATAGCAACCACACATTTTTTAAAAATTAAAAGGAAAAGGTGAATACTTTCTACATAGTGCAGTGGAAAAATAACATTTGCCACTAAGAGGGAGAGCTACAGAGGGATGGAAGTGGACTGATGAGATGCAGAGGGAGCTGGATTTGTTTGTCCTAGAGTAGAGAAGTCAAAGAGGGGATCTGATTGCTCTTTCACTGCCTCAAGGGACAGTTGTGGGGAGAATAGAGGCAGCAAGGGAAATTGTGACTAAATCCAGCAGGGGGGTGGAAAATTCAGAGTGTGGGTTCTTATATAAAAAACAGGTACTTAGAAAAGCTGTGGAATTTCCATCCTTGGGGATTTCCAAAGACTGGCTGAATGACAAATATGATTTGCCTTTTAATTAGCTCTGCTTTGAGCAGATGGTTGGATTAGAGATTTCCAAAGCTGCCTTTGAACCTACATGCTCCTATATTCTATTCCAGCTTAAAAGAATTGTGTCCTAATGATACCAAAAAGCCATCCTTGAGACTGAAATGGAAGGAGATGTTTCCAGACAGAATTCAAGCAGTACAAACCACAAACAGCTCTTTCACAGTAGGGCATTTGACTGAAGCTGTGAATTGCCTTTTTGCCTTCAGTTTCTTGCAGGTGCAGCTTGGGCAAGAAGCCTCCAAAAGGGAACTCCCCACAAAAGTCTGGCATCTGAAGCTTGCCACTTCTAGTTTGACTTGGAGACCTATTCCAGACAGCAAATTCTCCAAGCATCTTAGCTTCAGAGAAGTCTATATGTTGATTTATCTGGATGTATTACTCTGAAATATTAAGAACTATACCAAAGGCCATTTGAATTTGTCACCAGTATCAGACCCACAGAGAAATAAAGGAAATGTCATGCTGAGTGGCAATTTAATTACAGCTTAGAGTCCTTGAGATGATGTCTCCAAGAGACATGTACCAAGCTGTAACAGGACACTAAGTGTGACCAGAGATCACTACTCTCTGATGGATAGATGACACAAGTTTGCCTAAGCAGGAGAAAGGAAAATGATGGTAGAATAAAATAGACTTGAGCTGTCAAGTGATGGATCTTATACCCTGTGTTTTTGTACTTCTTGGGCTCGTGTCCTCAGATGTCAGGTCTGTCCCTTTAATGGATCGCTGTCAGTGTTGGTTCATGGTTAGGATCAACCTTTCAGCACTTTCACAGCAGGAGGATGTGGGTGTTAGAGCAGCATTTTGGGGTTTTCTGACTCATTTGACAGCAAGAGGCATGCCTCTTCCCTGGAAAAGTGCAGATAGGATGTAGTAGAAAATATTTTGTACTACACTTGCATATAGTCCAGCTGGTAGAAGAGCAGTTTCAGGTGTGGCTGGCTTTTCTCTCCAAAGATCTTTTTGCAATGAGTATCAGCAAAGTAATAGTGACCTTTTCTCCTGGAAGATTACAGAACTTTAAAGAGCAAAGACAAGTGCCTTTGCCTGGGAATCCATCCTATTCCCTCAGCTAGGGCATTGTGAATTGCATTTCAGTCAAGGAAAAATGATCACATCAGCTGTTGTTGTCTGACAGAATGGCTGTCCTGTACACATCCTGAGCAGGTGTGGAAAGGTGAGTTTCCTATATGGACATCCTCCTTTAGATTCAGTCAATACCAGATATTGTCAGAGCAATTGGGAGAGGCTCCCTGTGAACAACCAGTGCTGGTGTGAGTTCTCTCATGCTGACCAAGTCTGGTGGTTTAGCTCCAGCTGGCAGCTGTGTACCAGGCAGCTGCTCACTCACTGTACCCCCTGCACAGTGGGATGGAGAGGAGAATCAGAAAAAAAAAGAAAAAAAGAAAGAAAAAAACACAGGTTCAGACAAGGACCGTGCATTAGTTGAAACAAATAGAATATAATAATCAAAATTGTAATTAAGAAAAAAGAAAAAAATAAAAGTAATAGAAAATCAAGTAAAATACAATTGCTTGATGCCCAACCAGTCCCCAGACAGCAATTGGTCCCTTCCAGCCAGCTTCCCCAGTTTATATACTGGGCATGACACTCTATGGCATGGAATATCCCTTTGGCCAGTTTGGGTCACAGCTGTCCCAGCTGTGCTCCCTCTCAGCTTCTTGTGCAGCTCTCCACCAGCAGAGCATGGGACACTGAAAAGTCCTTGAATGAGGGTAGGCACAACTGGGCAATGGCCAAAACATCAGTGTGTTATCAACACTGTTCTCATCCTAAATGCAAAACACAGCACTGCTCCAGCCATTGGGAATAAAATGAACTCTATTCCAGTTGGAAACAGGACAGCAAGTAACTAGATATCTTCCATCATAGTCCTAGTGTTTTCCCCCTGGAAATTCTTGTAGGACTTACAAACACAAATCAGGAGCATTCCCTTATCAAAAGGGGACCTCTGCCACTAAAGAGGTGTGCCTGATATTTATTTTTAAATACTGTGTTGTAGATTACAGTGCAGATTAGAACTTGATCAAGAGCAATTTGCTATGCCCAAAGTTTCTGCTGAAAGAGTCCATCTTCTTAGATAAACCCCAAAGAATTCAAGGCTTGAGCGCCTGGACAATCCATAACTGGTTTGGTACATTTTATATGTGATATTTCAGTATTGATTGTGATTCTTTTCCTGAGCCTTGGCCAGGAGAAGCCATTTGACAAGATGTTTCATGACAGCTTAGTGGGTAATTTGTGCCCCATCGGCTGCTTCCCTCTCATTCTCTGGGCCATCAGCCCAAAACATGGCATGCTACTACATAATGTGCAATTAAGCTTTATGTCCTCATGGACAGTAACATCTTTAATAGAGAAACATACTGGACCTCTTCTTTATCAAAAGAAGTCTTAATCAAAACTAGTGGGTTTGATACTCAGAGTTGGAATTGCACATTGTCTTGTCCAGCAGAAGGAAACTCAACATGGGAGGCTTGCAGTGACTATGGAAACTTTTCTGATTCTTAATATTCTGTCTGTAGGCAGACGATCCCTGGACAGGATCCAGTGACTTTTTACATGGCTTTCCAGGAGCAGTGGCTGTTGCTGGGACTGTTCTGTGCAGTTTTCCACTCCACTTCTCTCCTTGTAAAGCTTTGACCTTTCATCAGGAGTATAAAGGTTTCAGAGAAAGCTGAGAAGACTCAGTAAGTCCATTAAATAGCTTTAGAATAATGGCAGGTGAAGGTACCTGTATCCTTCAGCCATGGAAAAGGATCCTACAGGGAGTACAGTAAAGGGCTGTAAAATCCCTAATGGCCTGCAGAGTCAAGTGCAAGACTTACAGAATAAGTTATAGCAGAAAGTAACAAAAGTTGTTTCAACTGAGTGAGTCCTTAAAGGGATGCTAAGAATAAGGCAGCTGAACATTTAATTTTATCATGTGGTTTCTTACTTCAGACTGCTTCAGTGTCAAAGGAATGGAAGGTGGCAGAAGCAGTACCAATTTTTAAATAACTTCACAAGATACCACTCCCTGATACTGACATGTCCATCACAAAGAATCAAAAGCTGTGATAAGACTGGCAGTAGTGGACAGATGGGTGAGGATGATCTAATGAACAGAAGCCAGTATGGCTTTTATAGAGGCATCTGTCTACAAATGTGTGAAGCTCTTGCAAGGCATCTTTGAGTTTGTGAGGATAATAATTTCTAAAAGATATTTGGCAGTAATCATTTCCAAAGTAGCAGTCAGAAAACAAATACAATCCTAAGAATTTCCTGAATTTCCTGTGCCTTGGTCTGATTGACACCCAACTCTGGAAATTCTGTTAATCAAATGTAGTATTACCACAGGAGTGTGCACCTGATTCTAAGGTTCTGGGTCACAGAAAGGAGGAAAAAGTTGGCTCATCTGAAAGCTGCAAAAAACTGCATTTTTCTGCAGTTTGGTGGAAAGTACTGGGAAATAGCAGGCTTTCCTGTCCTTCTGATCATGCTGATAAACAGAACTGGAATATAATTGCAAATAGGATGTTTGCTCATGCTAAATTTTATTCATAACTTAGTGTTGATTCTACACCATAAGCTGAATGTTTTTGCCATCGCACTGTCTCTCCCTGCGGAGGGAAACTGACAGGCTGAATCTTGTCAGTTCTGCATTATTTAGCTAAATAATTTTATTAGAAATGTAGGACCTCACAGCTCTGTTAGCCTACAGCATCCAGTTTCCTTTTGACAGCAGAACATCAGATTTCTCTGCTAATGCATTGGTGCATGGAGAACTATTGACAGTAGTTTCATTCTCTCCTAGAGGATACCAGTTCTTAGAAAAGGAACAAGCATGGAGCACATCAGCCACGAGCATTTGTACCTGCCATCTTATAAAGAGAATTGTATTATTCTTTTTAGAGTTTTATTTCCTTAGGCAGCCAAGTGTGTCAGGGCACATTGTGCACATTAAACACAACGTAGGGCTCCTGACTAAGCCATATTTCAGCCAGACACTGCAATGAGTCTGCATCCTAGGGCTGCCTTTCCCTGTTCTGTTTATGTCTTCTGGCAGCCCCTGAACTCTGCATATCAAATGTACTGTTCTGCATAATGTACTGTCTAATCTAGAGGAAGGCTGAATTGAAGTTATGGATTTAGAATTGGAGTAACAAGCTAACTGCAAGATTTTATTGAATCAGTGTCAAAATGTTGCATGCATTTCTTTTGTAGGTTTGAAGAAATGAAGCCAAAACCAACCTGAGAAACAACTGTTGCAATTTCATAAGTTTTCCTTTCATTTTTTAGCACTTTTCATAGGCAAACTGGAGATGATAAGATGCACTTGGTCCTCGTGCACATACTTCAGATTTTGGTGAGAGCCACTCTCACCTACTTACCAGAAATTGTTCTTGCAAATCTATTCCAGCTAATCATGTCAGTTTTCGAGAACAGCATGAAGGAAAGGGGCATCACTGAAAATGAAGCCTTTGACTGGGAGAAGGCTGGTACAGATATCCTGTTGTCCACTAGCACCTCAACTCCACCACAGCAGAACACCAGGCAAACAGCAGCCATGTTTGGGTGAGTGTTGTAGTTGTACCAGTCAGACAGTGCACAACAACCTCAGTTCTTTTTTTAAAGATTTCAAGGCCATTATGATTCTGGGAAGGTGGAACAGCATAGAAGGCACCACTTGATCTGACTTTTTTGATATTAATTTATGTCTGTGGTGGTGGATAGTGAGTTGAGTACAGATGAGTGCATGCTCTGCTCACACCTCCAACACAGCTCCTCAGCCTGTTCACAATGTCTTTCATGTGCTGCTGCAAAGGTACACAGAGACTGATGCTCAGAGGTACAGATGAGTCCAAATAGAAAAGGCTTGATTAGAACTGGTTTTCACTGGTCTGTCTTGGTGCTTTTGGGGGGCTGACATTAGGGGATAAAAATAATCCCTAGTAATGTTATGGAAGATAAAAACTGTAGGGCCTAGTAAGCCTCATTTGCTCATGCAGAAGGAGAGGTTTCTTCACAGCTCAATATGGTGTGGTGGGCACTTGTGAAGGAGTTTTCAGCCTGTGTATCAAGGGTCCCAAGATGCTTTCACTGATCCATCCTACTGTCTTTGTAATTTTCATTACATGGAATCCTCCTGTTCTGATTCAGGATGTCACATCTGGGACTGCCTGTTTTTCAACTAAGTAATACCCTAAAATCTGCTGAGGAATTCCTGTGGGGTGATGTAATAAGCTGCCTTCTTTATATGCTGATAATTTTACCTTTCTTTTTGTCTCTTTTATAGGGTGGTTAATGTCACTCCGGTACCCGGGGACCTGCTCCGTGAGAACACCGAGGATGTCCTGCAGGGGGAACATTTGAGTGATCAAGAGAATGCTCCTCCCATCCTGTCAGGTCGGCCAGTGGAAGGCCTTGGGCAGGCTCCAAACACGGCTTTCAACGAGGGTGAAGTTTGGGAAGAGACAGATGTGAATCGCAACAAACTCAGGATCAGCATCAGCAAAGTAAAGAACATTTCCTTGTCTCCTGTGACTCTTGGATGTAGGGCAGTGGTTTCACAGACTGCTAGAAGCCACTCAGATCCACTGATGTAGCATGCTATGTAGTAAGCCCAAAAAGCATTGAAGAATTCTCCTGTGGCAAGGGGAATTACAAGGAATTTTTTCACAGAGTAAAAGCCATTGGGATTAATTTAAATATTTATGCAAGTAAGATTTTGGGGGCCGGTAATGCTAAAGTGAATCTTTTCTGCCATCATATCATTATCTAGGTTTTTGATACTTCAAGCAAGGAAATTCTAGTCCTTGCATAGCTGATATAAGAAATGTCCCAGGCATGGAAATCAAAAACCAAAACGTTATTGTGTCCCAAGCTCTTGTGTTACTATAGGACATGAAACAACACAATGCACACACACTACTGTTCTTAAGGTGAAAAAAGGGAAGTTCCTTTTCTGACTCTAACATTTATAGATTTTAAAAGTGACAGTGGATTGGAGGGTGAAAGTGCTACTTTTCTAATAACACTGGACAAACCAACAGTCTATCAAATTTTGCTTCTTCTATAAAAGAATGCAAAACAATAAGTTATTTACAGAAAGTGTGTGAGAAAGTTTGCTACAAGAATGTAAACATCAGAAGGCTTAGAAAATCTTAAAAAATCAGGGTGACACTCTTGGGTAAATAAATGTAATCAGAGATGTCTTCATAAGCTATATTTTTCTGAATGTAATGTAATCAGAGTTGTCTTCATAAGCTGTATTTTCTTTTTTGAATCATCACTCATTTTTCTCTTCCTTTTTTTAACTTTCTTTTTTAAGGCTAGGAAAATCTATAGGGAGCATCTAACTATGGTTTCCCCCCTATCAAGAGTGAGAGAAACCATTACTTAATATTCTTATATTTCTGCGTTCCAAGGTCATATTAAGCTTTTTTAGCTCACATAAAATGTATACTTCAATTAATTTTCCTCATAATCACTAAGGTGTTTCTCAGTCCTTTCTTGTAAATGTTATCTCATTTCTTGAAGGTATCCCCAGTGAAGGTTGATTCCATGTTAAATGTCAAGTATAAGAACCTGACAGTTAGTTTATTAATAAGGTTAATTTACATACTGCAAGTAAATTCAGATTAGTGGCAGGTCATCAGATACATACGGATTCTGTTAGCAGAGAAACATTCATCAGACTTAAAATGTTGTCAGGGCTTATCAGATTCACATCACAAACCTGTTTTTAATGGACATTTGTAGACTGGCATGTTAAGTGTGTTAGTCTTCTGAAGCTGACCGGAATTCACTTCAGTCTCTACTAGTACAAAGTTAGTCCTTATTTCAGCAATATAGGTATCTCCACTATCCTTAGTCTTCTTAGAAATGCATGGACAAGAAATAATCTAATTTACTTAAAATTCTCCAGTGCAAATAATTCAGATCAATGTGTTATCTGTATGAAACATTAGCAGAGAATTCCCCAACACTGAGAAATTATGAATGAAGTTAAAATTACCTCTTCATCTCTCACTGGTAACTCTGCATTCCCAGAAGTTTTCATTTGAAGGTATATGAAATAGGAAAAGCTTGATGGAGAGGGACAGTTCTGTTCGCACAACATATATTAAAAAAAAAAAAAAAAAAGAGAATATTACAGAAAAATCCTAGCAACTTTTGTGTGTTTTTCTTTGCATTTCTACCACCAGGTGCTTTGATGCTCTTCAGTCAGACTTTTCACAGGGGAGTCCTTTCTGCATGCTAGTTGTGTGTTCTCTCTTAGGTTCCTCATTCACAAGTCCTGTCATAACAGCAGCTAAAGGCAAGAGAGGTTTCTAGAAGCTCCACAGCACAGCCAGGTGACTCGCGTGCCAGGCACTGTGCTATTTGTTGTCAAGCTGCTGCCAAAGGAGCTTTGGGAGTTTCTCAGCATGGCAGGGAGCACTTCAGCTCTGGCAGTTCTGTAGCTACACAGCAGCCTGTGCAGCAAAGCCCACAGCCCAGGGCAGCAAGCTCTCCAGGCCTGAAGTCCTTTCTTTGAGGGTTTTTATCTTTAGTTTGACTCTTGCCTGTCCTTTTGCTTTGCTAGACTTACTGTCTTCAGTCTGACTGTTCTCTGAGAGAGGATTGGTTTAGATTTAAGTAACAGTCACTACATGGAGAAAAGAAGGATGCTTCCAATTTGATACCTAAGGACACAGCTCTACCTCTGCTTGTAATCTGAGGCATCAGAACCACAAGGGCACTGGTGTGTTTAAACACCCTTCTGCTATTCACAGCATCACATCCTTCATCTTCCAGTCTTGTAGCACTAGAATTAACTGGCTCTCCCTGTCTTGCTCTTTGTATTTAGGAGATGAGTGGATCTTGCCATGTTTTTTCTCCCTAATAACTGTCTAAGATGATCCTTACTTCTCTGTGCAGACAATTCAGATCTCCTTCTGTTCCACTTCTCCCATTTTTGTGTTAAGGACAGAACTACTCTCACTGTTCTCCCACACCATCCCCCAGTTCTCTGCTCGAGTCTTACCAAGTTGATGCTACCCAACAGTCACATCAGCACTTTGCTCCCTTCACAAACACATTTGACCTTTGTTTGTTGCTAACCTTCTCCTGGCCATGACTGGATTACAGATTAAATCATTATCATCTATTCTGCTTTTCCTCTAATGCTTGAAAGTTCTCCTCCACTCTCCTTAGCAGCAAAAGCTCTTTAGTTATGCATTCCAACTCCAGCTTGGGTGGTTTAGGTCTGCTAATTTATGGGCACTGACTGACTTATGGGCACTGCCACGTACACATTGCATGCACAAGGCAGCTGTCTGGATCAGAAGGGTTTCACTGAGATGCTGCTTGTGTTCAGACCCTCTGGCATTAATGGGGGACAAGGGGAAGTAGGGCAGGGAAGGGTAAGCATTCTCCATACAAACCCCCACACATAGGCAGTGTGTAGCAGCTGATGCTGCATGACTGGCAACACAGCAGTGTTGAATGCAAATCCTGTGCTGCTGCTGTGCTTTTGCCCCTCTCTTCCAAGGAAAATCAGCACTATGGAAGGCAGAGGGCAGCTGTGTTGGTCACCTACTTTTGCTCCTTTGTTTGCTGCTAAATTTAAAAAAAATCAAATCTAATAAGGCAATATGAAAGAGGAAATATGGAATGATATAATGTCCATGAGTGTGTTCAGCTCCCTGCATGACCTTGGCTCTGTGGAAAGCTCTTACAGATGTTGTGGTTGAATGGATATTGTGGAAGACTTTGTTTAAAGGACCAAAATTAAAACAAACAAACAAACAGAAATAGAAGCAAAACCCCAAACCACTCTGCTAATTAGTAGATGCCTTAGTCAGACCAGATATAAAAGTGTGTACATTGCAATGTAATGCATGGCCCCTGATAAAATGAATGTTGACAAACAAGGCTCTTAGGCATCTTGGATAAGCAATTAGGGTTTGTGTATGCAGTAGGTTGATCCATGAGAACTCCTTTGGATCAGCACTCAGGGTAATTGAAATGCACAGACCACCTTGTAAAGATGTTAAATATTTAGAATGGATTTTAAATCCATACCTTATTTTAATGCCAGCTGATTGCCAGAGCAGAGGGACTCTGCCTCCCTTCAGACATTGCTTGTGTAGATTGTGAACTTGCAGCTAAAAGTGTATACTGGGAGAAAGTCCAGAGCAACAGTGAAGGATGGAAATCAATGTCTTTGGCCAGATCTTGAAGTTCTTTGTGTTTACCCCCTCCAGACTCAGTGCATGGTGGAAGAGGAGCAGAGAAACGGGGTGTGCCCCAGTTCCCCTGTCCGAGTGCCTCCGGAGTCCCCGACCGCACAAGTGCGCTCCCTCCGCTACCGCCGCGTCAACAGCCCCGAGTCAGAGCGGCTCTCCACAGCTGATGGAAAAGCAGATCCACATGAACGAAGGTTTGTTCACCCTCTGTAGCCTCCTACTGCTTTCAGCAGAGTCTTGAGGATTCACTCTTGAGACCAACCTAATCATTAGACCAGCAGCCAATGCTTGCAATTTTATCTACATCGCCTTTCGGTTCACCTCCTTCTCTACTTCCCCTTTCTTTGTCAAAAATGTTGATGTTTCACACATGGAAGGCCTTCCCCAGAAGAGTCTGTAAGGCTTCTGGATGATCCTTGTTGAAAACACACTGCAGTTGTCCTAAAATCTGGGCAGCAGATGCTCTGGCATTGTGCAAAGCAAGCAGCAGATACAGGTCAAATGAGAAACATTGATCAGAACGTGGTTTGAGGGTTTTTTTCACAAGCCAGTTGAACTTAACAAAGGGGAAAGGTGTTGTTGGGTGGAAATGGTTTTCATCCTGTCTACAGGAGAAAAAGATGCTGAATTGGCTGTCAGACTGAAGTGCTTCTTCACACCATTGTAGGTTCTAAAGAAATATTGTTGTTCAAGCCTGTCTTTCTGAAGTGTACCAAGAACTGAGTGAGAAGGGCCTATACAGACTTCTTTTATGGTCGCTGTCGTTGCCTGTAGCCATGATATTTTCTGAAAAATCCTTTCCTTAGGATTTTTTTCTCCTGAGAAGCCAAGAGGCCTCAGGAACAAAATGTAAACAGTAATTATCTGCTGCTGTGGAATGCAGCAGGTGCATCTGTGATTTGTCTCAGGTGGTTGTTTCTAATTAATGGCCAATCACAGTCAGCAGGCTCAGTTGTCCAAGACACAAGCTTTTGTTATTCATTCCATTCTTTTTCTATTCTTAGCTAGCCTTCTGATGAAATCCTTTCTTCTATTCTTTTAGTATAGTTTTAATATAATATATATAATAAAATAATAAATCAAGGCTTCTGAAACATGGAGTCAACATTCTCATCTCTTCCCTCATCCTGGGACCCCTGTGAACACCGTCACAGTTGCCCACAAACCCGATGTGTTTTGAATGGCTTCTTGTTGTGTCCCCAGGTCTCGAATGGACATCCCTGGCTCTCCATCCCGGCTCGTGTGCTCCTCGCAGCCAGCCCAGATGCTGTCCATCGACACGGGCCAGGCTGACCGGCAGGCCAGCGGCAGGATGGACGTGTCGGCCTCCGTGGAACACGAAGCCCTCAGCAACGCCTTCCGCTCCGTGCCGCTGGCGGAGGAGGAGGACTTTGACAGCAAGGAGTGGGTTATCATTGATAAGGAGACAGAGCTGAAGGACTTCCACCCCGGTGCTGAGCCAAGCACCTCTGGAACCACGGATGAGGAGCCCGAGGAACTGAGGCCTATTGAAGATGGGGAAGAGAGAAGGCGCCTGGGGGCAGATGCTGCAGTGAGGCCGAAGACTCATGATGGGCGAAGTCGGGGTATGCTGCCTGTGACTGAGGAGGACAGTTCCCATAGACATGAAGGACCTTCTCAAACAGTGTCTGACAGTAGACACGAACAGCAGACAGGAAGTCCAGCCCACTCCCCCTTACATTCAGCACCAGCCCTCCGACAAAGGAGACGAGAATCTGAACCTACTGGTCCTCAGAGACAGGTAAGAGCCCTGGGTCTGTACCTTGTTGCCTATCATAGCATCATCTTAGGAAACCTCAACTGTGCTGGAGAAGTCTTTGATTCCAAGCATGGATGCTCCTGTAAAACTCTTCTGACAGTGCTGGCAAATGTTGTGAACACCTTAGAAGTGCTCCCAAAAGCCAGTGATGTCCTTCTGAGGACACACTGTTAAGAAGATCTTCCAGCCATTTCGGTTCAGGGACAAGAGGAGAGCGCAGTTGTGATTTGGGTATCTCTAGTCACTCCTTTTATGCTCTCCCACAGAGTTTTGTTAGTAACTGCTTAGCTGCATGGAGGTGTTGCTAGCAAATCTTCTCCACATAGTTTCTCAGCAACAATAGGAGTGTATTGCAAGAGAATGACCTCTAATCACACATCAGCACTGCACAGACCCATAGCAATGCAAATCATAAAATAACTCCCTAAAATTAATCTTTCTTCTAAATACTTAACAAAAAGCTCAGAGTAGCCAGCACATACATCTCATCAACCTTACTTCAGTGAGAGGCATTGCTGTTACTATGTATTTACTCACAGAAATGTTCTTTACCTATTGTGTTTTTTCCATATAGTTGTAGAGGGCTTTTTTCCTTTCAGTTTTGCTTTTTTTCCTGTGGTCTTCTGATGCTATAAAGTAGTTCAGTTTTTAGTAGGAGGTGATTTATTAGATTAGCTGAAAAAATATGATACACTAGGCACAGAGTTCCTGTCATACCTAATCTTCTTGTTTAAGAAGAAGGCTGTCCCAGAGTATTCAGTGCAAGAGGCAATCAATTTGTTCCCCTAAGAGTTTTTTGCTTTTTGTATTTATATGTTGATGAAGATCTCTCATGCACATGGGATCCATAAGCAAAGCAAAGAGCAGGCAAATTTTGAGTCATGTACACAGGGATACCCTCCTATGACAGTGCAGTCTGCCTGTTCCTGTCTGGAAGATGATAATTTCGTTTCTGCTTCCCTCTTGAGCTTATTCTCCAAGGAAGTGTTCACTGAACTGGAGCATGTTAAAAGAACATCCTTCTGTTCAGGTCTTGCCCAGAATCTTCTCTTCTCTGGATCCCCAAGAGATACAAGAAGAAAACCATGAATGAGACAAGAATTTATGTAAAAGAAATCAAAGCAAATCTTTGCAAATCACCAGGCAAGGTGTCCCCTGTTAAGGTGTATGAGCATTTACAGGAAGGATAGAAATGCTGACAGTAGGCACGAGGGCTGTCCTGCTGAGCATGGAACAGAAGCAGCACATGCTTCTCTTAGACACTGCATTCCAGTTGCAGGGTTCCTAGGCTGAGGTGTTTGCTGTAGAAAGCCAATATGTTGAATGCCCCAGATATCTAGAAATTACACAAGGCAAGCTTGGCAGAGTTGGAAGGGTCTGTGTCTGAATTTGCTGTGGTCTGTACACTTTGGGGGTTGGTCAGTGCAAGATCTGCAAGATGCAATGAACATGGTAAGAGCCAGCTGATAACCACCAGCTGTAAACAACAGCAGGGACACTTCACTGACATATTTAGTGTGGCTAAAGGAGCCTGGAGAGGCCTTCTTGGCCACAGCACATGCACCCCTATGTGAAATGACTGGGGGAGTTGGATATGATGCAGCACAAAGACTTCTTATCACTGCACAGGGATATTTAAAGAGCAGGCAAAAAAGGTAAAATAATGGGATTGGGAGTGATTACTGCTAATATATTAGGCAGCCTTTGTTCTTCAGCAAACTGCATTTTTTTTGTTCCTGTGTTCTGAAATACCCTCTATTAACTCTGTGGTCTAGCTTTGTACACACAGACCAACACTGGACTTCTTTAGCTGACTGGGATTTAGTGGTTCTTCCTTTGATGTCTGAATCCTTCAGTTGCCACTGCAGCTGTGCAGTGATACTCATATTTTTCCACTTGCTATCACAAAACCAGCTATTAACTCTCAAAGGGACTTGGTGCCTAAAGGCAAGTAGAAACCTCTTTTCCTTAGATGCAGCAAATATGAAGGGATGCATGGTGGGACACTAATAAGAAGTTGACCAAGGATTTAACTAATGAAAATACTGAAGGCCTCATTAGCAATGACAGATGTTTCCTGTAGCTCATGCTCGTGCTTCTCTGGGTTTGATTAAAACTGTGAGTGTGTGTGTGTGTGTGTGTGTGTGTGTGTGTGTGTGTGTGTGTGTAAAGGTAGGTGAGTAATGTAAATGTAGGTGAGTTACATCTTCCTTATCTTTAAATATGAACTGAGCCTGTAAGATAGGTAAAAATGTCACTAAATGCTGAAATACCATGACTGAAGTCATAGGCTTTGTTGCACCCATCTGTGACCTCATTCTGGTGTCCCAAAAGCTGGTGATCATCCCTTGGTGTCAGTAGCATACTCACTGAAAGCAAATGGGGAATTCCTGCTCTAAGGGCTTCCTTCTGTTCCTCCATTCTCTGGCTCCAGCCTATGAGCCATCACTTGTAACTGGCAGAAAGACAGTGACTTCTGGATTATCATGGAATCACAGCATGCCTGAGGTTGGAAGGGACCTCTAGAGATCATCTAGTTCTACCCTCTGCTCCAGGATGGATCATCTAGAGCAGGTTGCTAAGGACAGTGTCCAGTCAAAGTATCTCTGAGGATGGAGACTCCACAACCTCTTTGGGCAGCCTGTTCCAGTGTACAATTACTGTTACGGTAAAAAACTTATAAAAATGTTTAAATGGAATTTCCTGTATTTCAATTTCTGTTCCTTTCTTCTTTTACTTTCACTGGACATCACTAAGAAGAGTCTGGATCCATCTTCCCATCAGGTATTTATAAATGTTGTTAAGGATCCCTCTGAGCCTTCTCTTCTCCAGTCTAAACAGTCCCAGCTCTCTCAGCCTCTCCTCAAATGAAAGGTCTTCCAGTCCCTTCATCATTTTTGTGACCCTTGTTTGGACTACCTCCAGCATGTCCACGTGTCTCTTGTACTGGGCAGCTCAGAACTGGAGCACAGCACTGCAGGTGTGACTCACAGTGCTGAGGGCAAGGAGCATTTCCCTCAGCCTGCTGGCTGCACTCCTGACACATCCTGAGGGGCTCTTGCCCCTTTTTGCCACAAAGGCACCTTACTGGCTTGTGCTCAGCTTAGAGTCCACCAGGACCTCCAGGTACTTTTCTGCCAAACTGCTTCCAAAACAGGTGGCCCACAGTGTGTTCTCTTCCTCCCCACTTCCCTTTGCTGAACTTAGTGAAATTCCTTTTTCTCATTTCACCAGCCTATCCAGGCACCTCTGAATGTGAGCAAAACCTTCTGGTGTGTCAGCTGCTCCTCCCAGTATTATGTGATCTGTGAATCTGCACAAGGTACACTCTGTCCCATCATCCACGTCACTGATTAAGTTGTTAAGTAGTAGTGGCTGCATTATCAGCCCCTGGCTGCACCATTAATGACTGGACATTTTTTCCTCCAAACATGGTATTTTATGACCAGGAACCCACAGATTTCAGTCTAATTCACTATCTACTTTTCTAGCCTGAATTTCATTGTTTTGTCTATGAAGATTTTATGGAGACAGTGTCAGAAACCTTACTAAAGTCAAGACCAGCAACCTCCCACCCTCTCAGCACAGAAAGCTCTTGGGTTCGTTCATCAGACATGACTTCCCTTCATATATCCATGTTGACTGCACCTTCTTTATATGTCTGGAAATGCCTTCTTCCAGGAGGATTTGTTCCATGTCCTTTCAAGCCTGACCAGCCTTTAATTCCCTGAGTTATCCTCATTTGGAACTCAGATGTTTCTTCAAATATGTCAGTCTTTGGGAAGACAGATACTGTAGCTCAAATGTGAGAGATGGTGCTGTCCTCGTTAAAACTCTGTGGGTGTAGGAGGGAGCACAGAATGATCAGATGCTGCTGTGAGGAAAGTCAAGTACAGAGGAAGCTCTGAATAGCCTGGGGGAGTTTTTGACCCAAATATTCTCACACATTAGGAATCTCCCAGTTTCAGATGACAAGAAAATGGCTGCAGTGGAGCACAGATCTCATGGGAAGACCTGGTATAAAGGGAGAACAGAAGCTGTGTCATGTTCAAGCCCTTCTCTCTGTGCACCACTCAATACATCTGTTTAACAGAGCTCTAAGGGTTTACTTTAATGTATGCATTTCAGGGATGACCTAATAAGACTCAGGGGTTTTTTTTTAGGCACTAGTGTGCAGATAAAGCTTTAGAAATAGATAAAGAATGACTGGAAGAAAAGATTGAAGCTGCACTTCTGTTTACCTATTAATCCTGGCACAGGGTTGCTGTTACTGCTGGAAATAATTTACACCCATACCTCGCAATAGAATTTAAAAATCTGTCAAGTTCTTAAGTATGCTGAATAAATTCACTGATATTTTACAGGGATGGCAACTTACTGCTGCCTTCTGCAGTGAAAAGACAAGTGTTCATACATGTATGAATTTTAGAAACTATTTCTGATTATGCTCAGGTCTGTGCTCATAGGTATATCTTGACTCAGTCTCCCCTGTTGCTAGTGCAATTGGCATTTTACAAAATGTTTCGGGATTCACCTGCCTAAAACATGCCTGTCCAAATGATGTCACATCTAAAAAACCCACAAGAGAAGTGAAAAATTAAAGTGGGAGATGATATTTACTCTGCTTTACCTATCCTTGAATATATTCTGCAGGGTTCAGAGAGCATTTTGCTTTGGCTGATTCTTACAGGCCTAGAGTTCATCTGCTAGAGAAGGTCCCAGTGTGAAGAGGCACTACTATATTTTTCCTTACCAACTCAGCTGTGTAGTTAAAATCACTCTTTAAAATCATCTTGATGCTACCTTTGACATCTTTTCTCACAGAGCCAGGAGAGTGCCATAAGAGGACTTGCTTAAAATTGTCCATGTCTTGAGCCTGCAAGGGCAGCAGGGGAAGAGGTGCTGTGTGTCTTGGTTTCCTTTGCCTTCTGCAGCATCCTCTGTGGGCTGCTCTGAGGCAACCTGAGGGACCATTTCTCAGTGGTGAGAAATGGGCATTGGCAGAGGGGAAAACTCATTGCTCCTCACCCAGTGTAATTCCCACTGGTCTGTGTTTGATGCCTGTTGTAGATGATGTGATTCTTTGGCAGTCAGCTCCTCTGTCTTCCCTCCACATGAGAAGAGAAACTTGTCAGCTGATGGAGAAGGATGAGTGTAGAGTTGGCCTCTTACACTCTTTAGATTCAGGGTCCCTGTCCATCCATGTGTTAGAAATAAAGGATCAGCAAAAGGGTGGTAGTGGAAGTAATATTCATGTATGTTCTTTAAATATAAATATATATATCTATCAGGTAATAGCAATCAAAACCTTAATCTCAGTGGACATGCCTAATTACATTTTATATCTGTAACATATATTGAGTTCTGTCAACATCACATTCTCCTGGGTCTTCACATACAAAGTGTCCTACTGACCCTGTCCAAAGAGAGCAGGATAGGCCTGATGGAAGGTGGTACAGCCTGATTGCTGCCAAGGGGTAAAGGGGGCAGCACCTTCAGGATTGATTGAGTAATTTAAGCATTAGAGCATCAGTGAGAAAAGGTGGCATGTCTGTAAGCTCAGCTTCATCCTGGAGGCAGCAATACCAAAATGCACTTGCTAATGGGGTGTTGTAATTGCTTCTTCATGGCCTGGGCAAGTTCCTTGCTCCTGTGCTGTAGAGGAGGTCTCTCTGGGTAGCTGGAGTGATCCTTTGAGATCTGAGAAGTCTTTACCATATTGAGATGATATACACCTTGGAAGTCATACAATATGCTGAACCCAAACATGGAACAAAAATTAGGAATAAAAATTCCAGTAATGCTTAGTTGTGCAACTTGCAAATAGCCCACCCAGGGCTGAATTTCTACACTGTCTATGCAAAGAGAAGATGGCTGTCTTTTTGAGAAATTAGAGCTGCTGTCTAGATTTTATTTGTCTCTCTCAAGTACTCTGTATGACAGCATTACATTATTATTATCTGAGACTCTGATCTGTGCAGTGACATGCAGTACATTTAGGACTGTGAATAATTGCTTTTCACATTCAATGCCAACCACGAACTGAGTAGCTCTGAGGCTCTTCTGAAGATAAGATATCTGCCTCAAAGCACTGCAGAGATATTGAAGGTGACAGGAAAGAGATGACACTGGATGACATTGAGCTCTTTTTCTAGTGCAAGGGCAACATCTCCAGTAAGGTAAGGAGAGCAGTTTAAAGAAAATCCAATACTGCCTTTCTGCATTTCACCTGCATAGACTTCCTGAAAAGAAATGCAGCATAAGGAAGGGAATGCATTTCCATTTTCCCTTCTTTCACTTGAAGGGAAAAAAGTGATTCCAGGAAAAAAGGCCTGGTTCTGGAGATTGAGACTGCTGACCCTTGTGAAAGTGCTAGTTTCATAAAAGAGGTAGAAAGGGAAGGAAGGGCTTAGCACTTCCAGGGTGAAGGATCTGAAGTCATTCCCTTAATGCCTCTCTCTTCCATTCAGAGCATAAAGGGAAGGTAGGGACTGCAATCTCATCCTGGCACTAACTGTCCTCAGTGGGTGTACTTCCTCCCTCTCCTGGCAATCCCAGGATCACAGAAGCAGAAAAGGAACCTAAGAGTGCATCTTCTCCTCATGTCCTCCTATGGTTCAGTGTTTTGAATTTCTCACTGAAAGGAGAATTATACTCTGCCTGCCTGTCCAGCTGCTGTCTATCCACTGCTTACCAAAACTGGAAGCATTAACACTCCCCCTGCAGGTACTCAATATAAAAATGTATCAGGAGGCCAGCAATGTAAGTGTGAGAAAAGAAAAGTCTACTAACAGCCCCCAAACTTGCTTTTTCAAATCCCTGGAGTGAGTTTTAGTAGGAGTCATTGAAAGAGCCCCTGAGAATCCCTCACTTTCAAGTACACATAATCATTTTAGCACTGTTTCGCCTTCTATCATCCATGTGGTTTCCAAATGTGTTCAGAGTTTGACTCTTGCCTATATGCAAGATGTATGAATAGCTTAGTGACATGCCAAGATGAGCACTGCCAGTGGAACAGAGAGGTGAGGCGTGTGGCCTGAAGAGCCAGAGGAGGGGACAGAGTAGCAGAGCCTGGCACTGCTGGAGTCACTCTGGTCTCTCTATGGCTGGGGAGAGCGTGGCAGGCCTCCATGGTGCCCATAGCATCCCTGGGAGCTGATAGCCATAGAGAGCAGTAAGTAAGGCCCTGTGTAGAGCAAAAGCATTTTTCATCCGCCAGCGAAGATGTCCGCAGCATGCGCATCACAAACCAGGGGCGAGTCAACTCTTTGCCTGACACCTTTTCCTCCACTCTTCTTGGTCTTTTTCAGTTGGAGGAGGACAGGCCTTCTCAGCACTCCCTCCCGAGGTACAGCCCCCTGAGAAGACTGGCGTCCTCCGTTTTCTCCTCCTCAACCCTGGAGACAGAACACTACCCTCACGTTGGTGGCACTTTCATACAGCGCAGCCGTTCGGCGGAGAGCAGCCCCGTGCGCATGCCCCACCGCAGGCACATGCCCCTCACGGCAGGAAACCACAGACTCATGCCTTCCGTCCTCCGCATTTCCAGGTCCCAGCTCCAGCAGGTGTGGGCCCGCTTCACACACAAAACATAGCCTGTTCAGGGAAGCAGCAGCCTCCATAATGCAATAATAGATCCCACCCACCCACAATGTGTCACCACTTTAATGCAATATTGAATCCCAGACAACACTGGCCTAAGGTACTGTAACTTCCAAAGCCCCCCCCCGCGAGCAGACCCCACAGAGACTGGAAACATCTGCCTTTCTAAACCTGCCAGCAGCCCGAGCGAGGGGCGGCGGCGAGGCCGAAGATGAGAACGCAGATGGTGAAGGTGGTGCTGTGTGAAAGAGGCCAGGGCTCCTCTGGAAAACCCGCTCGGGCCTCGGGGTAGGAAGTGCAGGGCTGCCTCACTGAACAGGAGCAATCGAGCGACAAAACGTTGTCAAGTTCTGACTGGGATGGAGAGACTGTGGAGGTATCAGCAAGCGTTACCTTCCTCAGCAAATGGGCTCAAGCATCTCTGCTGGTGTCTTACACTGGGCTGAATCTGTAGGCGGTTTTACTCCATCTAGATGTAGGCAGACTCCCACTCAAAGCTCACCTGAGGCAGGACCTCAGGTTTGTCCCTCTTGTGGAGTTACAATCATGTATCTCTTTGTTGCTTTGGCTTTGGAAATCCCCTTGCTTTTGTTGCAGTTTGGTTTCCATACAGTGACCACACATTTCTGTCTCTCTGGCTGTGCCTCTGTTACATGACAGTGGGACTGTTTGTCTGCTCTCCACTCCTAAGCTGCTCCAAATTTTCCTACCTGCCCCCAGAGGCACTGACTGTCAAGTTGGATAGCAAAAATTTTCTTACTGATCCAGCTGTAAATTATGCTGGTTTTAAATTCCAGAAATTTTAGGCAACTGCAGCTTTTCAATGGCAGAGCAGTCCTGCTTCTTGGCCTTGCTTGGAAATGCCTGTGATAACAGATCTCATTTGAGAAATAAAGTGGCCTCAGCTCCTGGTATACAGAGCCCATGAAGCCCTTTGCTAAAACTGTGAATCTCAAAAGAAAAGGGAGATCAAAGTTGATTTAAATTGTCACAAGTATCCTTATTTCCTGTGTTTGCACAAATATATTGCCCTTCTCAGCAGAGTTGCAGTGTAAAACACCAGATTGTATGAAGACTTTCTGTAGTCAAGTGAATGTGGTAACTATCTTCTATTGCCATGAGCCTTTGGTCTCATCTTCTGGGAGAACAGGCAGTATGGATGTTAAGGTGAAGGAAGAAGGGGTCATTGCTGGTGCTCAGGGCTTTAGGGAAGTGCAAGTCCAAAGTAAAATACTGTGCAGAAAATATACAAGCATAGGATACAGGCAAGAAAACGTGCAGAAAGCTCAGGCAGATGTGAAAATGGGTTGGAGTAAGTGTGGGTGTTGGAAGGAAGCTGTGGCATGGAGGTATCACTGCATGGGTAGGGTGTTTCCAGTGGGCTTTCAAGGAACAATTCCTCCCAAGCAGTGCTTTCTGTAGGTACATCTGCCCTACCTGAAGCTCCCTTAATATTAGATTCGCCCTCCCATAAGCAGGAGCAGATAGTGCAGCCCCAGACAGGGTGAGTGGTGCTTTCTGAAGTCCCTAGCACCTGGCCCAGTGTTACTGCATGCTGCAGGACATGGTCTGACAGGCTGACATCCTGACAGAGCATCCTGGGGGGTGCAGGGATGGAGATGGGGGGCAACACACCCTCCTTGAGAAGATTCAGCACAGGTATGACCTGCCTCTTCCCACAGTCATTCTTGAATCAGTGGCATCAATTTCTTTTGATTTGCCCCAAGAACATGTGTGAACAGGACAGTTTACTGATCAGACAAAATTTTTATCTGCAATTTTTTCATGAGCTTTATTTTTTAAAAAGGTACTGGCATTGCCAAAAATACTTGGCTTGAATTAACCACTAGCCTAATCCTATTTGGCAGTTCCCTTGTCAAGGACAGATACCAGAAAGAGCAAGGATTTGCTCTTCTCAAAGTGACATGAGAAGGGATGATTTCCTTAAGTAGACTCTGCTCTGATGTTATTTTTTTTCCATCTTCACTAGAGACTTTGGTGAAAGAACAGATTCCAGAAAAAATAGAATTTGTGAAAGCACTAGACTTAAATCAGTAACTCTTAATAATTTTTGTTCATAGCGTCCAAAACACTCATGTTCCCTTTTCAAGGTCAATTTTAGGAATTAAAATTACTCTTGTTCTATTTTTAAAGAAAAAGAAAACAATTTTTAGTTTTGCCAGTCAGAAAAGGGAACAAACTGGATAACTGGGTATTTATAAACTCTAAGCCTTTTGTTCAGACAAAAACAATGCCAAGCCAATAAGTAGCTCCATACATAAATTTCAAAGGTCAGTAATCTGTCTAATGCTGCTCATCATAATGCTACTCACATAATCTTGATACTGCTTTTCTATGTTCAAAAATCTGATTTCTAAAGTGGTTGATTTATACAGACTTCAGTAAGACTTTCTTCCAGTTAAAATCATTAATAAATTGAAAGCCAACTAGACAAACAAAATACGTTTATATGTTGCTATCTCTTACAAGAGGGGCTGTTTCTCATTAGGACTCCTGACCTCCTACCCTTAACTCAGCACTATTCCATGCCTTTAGTGGCTGTCAAGAAGAACAAAGAAATCACTGAGGAGAAGGTTTGCAGTGACAGAAGGTGGGTGGTTTGATAAAACACTACTGACAGATCAGCTCTGCAGAAAGATCTGAATTGCTTGATAAATTGCTTGTGTTCAAAGTGATGATTGCATCCACACAGGGACAAGGTCATGTTTGGAGTATGAAAGATGTAAGTCACATGTACAGAATGAGAGAAACTGTGCCCTGGGAGGTGCTGTCTCCCAAAATGAGGTGGCAGTTAGGTGAAGTAATTAGCTGCATCTAAGTTCTCACTATGCTGCAGCAGCAGCAAATAAAAAAAATAAAAGAAAAAAAAGAATAAATAAATTCTTCTTCGGTATATCAGCAGGAAAACAGAAAAACTAGAAGAACAGAGGGAGATCTTTTGTGGTGGTGAGATCACTACCAGACATATCCAAGTCTTGTATGGAAATTTCTGTAAAAGATTTTCAAAACCTAAAAGAGAAGAAGTGATACAAGAATGCTTCTGTAAAAGCTGCCTTGTAGAATAAGCTGGAAGAAATGCAGTCTGTCATTAAATACAAAACTAAAAAGTGACATGATTGCTGTTAGGTGTCTCTGCCTGAATAGAGCAAGAGTGGTTTTAACCTGCCAGGCAAGGATATGAGTCTAAGTGCTGGAAGATAAAATAGCAAAGGTAAACCTAGAAGCAAGATGCTCATTTTAAAGACATAGGTATGTGGTAAACCACTGAAATACATTAGTTAAAGACACTGAATTCTTTGCTGTTCAGTCTCTGTAATTGGTTTCTAAATATTGGTTTCTAAACCAGTCCTGTTAAACCATCAAATTTGGGCTCTATACCAGAATAATTGGACATGTTGCTGTCACCTGGGCTTTATGGGAAGTCTTATTTCATGATCAATATGTCTTTTACAATTTAATTCTGAACAAATTAATTGGTGCTAATGGCTGGAATCCTGATGTTAAAGTATTATGCAAAAAGTATTAAAAATAGTCAATTTAAAGGGGTTTTTTAACATCTTCATCTAATGCTGTATTAATTACTATGGAATCTACATATTGTTGAGGAACAGTTGGCAAATTAAAGAAATGTGAAAAGAGGTCTTTTTTATATATATGGAAATGTAATAAATTAATATTGAAACTAGTTGCAGTGCAATTCTAAAAAAAATCTTATGTAGATTACATTTATATTGCATTTATTTATTGTGTTTAATTTATAATGACTGCAATTATAAATGTAAATATATCCAAAATCAGTTGGCAAAAAACCCAGCTGATGGAAGGCTGTTGACATGAAAATTGATCATGGGGCTGTGGGCTGAAAAGTTAGTTGCCCTACTTATTTGTCCTTTTATGTTTGGTAGGGTTTTTTTAGTTCTTCAGATGGAAAAAGCCAATGGGAATCAACACTAGTGAAATAAAATTCCCTTTCAGCATCAGACTCTTAGGCAAATTGGGTTCATCAGAAGGGTCCAAGAACGGGATTTGCATCCTGAGGGAGATACTCTTCTTTTACTTCCCATTGTACATAGCACCTGTTCTCCTCAGAATCCAAATTGGAAATGAGCATTTGCCACTCCCTCACAGAGATCATTGGCATCAGGACAGGAAGCTGTCACTGGGATCTCATGATCTACTTCAAGTGAGCAAATGTTCATCACTTGTATATACATATAAAAGCCATCTTTTTATATCTCGGCCTCTTGGCTCCTTTCACTTTCTTTCTATGCAGAATGGGAGATATTTCCAATTTATTGCTCTCTCCTCAGCCTCCTTCCCTCAGGAAGGAGCTAATGAGATATGATTTCTGTGAAAATGTTACTGTAAAAGCTTGGGTTAAGCTAGCACTGGGTAAATGTTGTTATGTCAGCACGCATTCACTTTCAGGGGAGACAGTTCTGGTGGGAGGGGGTTGACTGAAAATAAATTGCACTGGCACAGGTGCAGTTCTGCAGGTGCCAGTTTTCATTAGGAGTATCCTCTTGATACCCCCATGATGATGAAGTCCCTGGTGTGAGCCTGACCTTGTCTACCATTCCCATTATTTTTTACTACTGTTGGGGGGCAGGCATCTGAAAGAGTTACAGTGCATCACCTCTTTCACTATTTAAAGTCTCTGGCAGAAAGTAATATAGAAATGCCCTGTAAAACAGCCATATGGGTGGTATAACCCCATCCTTACACTACCTCTTCATGATGAAGTCACCCCTGTCCTACCACTCCTTCTCTTTGTAGTGTGTCTGAAGCTGGGCATTGTGGTGGTCAAGGCTGCTGCAGGACTGTTGTTCTTGAAAGGGCAAGCTTGTTCAGAAGTTGTGTTTGTTGGGCTGAATGGCAGCTGACACCCCCCCACCCAGGATGGAGAAGCTGTCCTTGGACAGTGGCCTCCAGGCTGGATTGAGATAAGGCAGCTGATGTTCTCCTCTGGGATCTTCTCATTGCTCTGTAAGCAGAGACATTGCTCAGCAGCTGCCACCCAGCTTCTGCTCAAATCTGAATCTGGATGCAAGGACAGCAGCAGTTGGCTATAGCCCCAAGCTGCTGGTAGACTTCACATGCAGAACCCCCTCACGTCCACCTCACTGAGAAGTTCTCTGAGATCTGGTTGCCTCTTTGTTCCAATTTGCCTCTCCCATCTCTTCTCCATATGACAAAGTCTTTTTGCTCTGCCTTGGTTTCCTGCGTGTGTCCCACTCCACACATTGGTAAACCCCTGGTTTACCTCTATTCCATTCATGGAATCTCATCTCTCGCATCCTTATTGCATCCCTGGATACCTGCACTCCCTTCTGCCTTTGCCATTCCCAAGAACCTGCAGAGCATGTCTCCTGCACCCGTCTCTTATGCATTGCATAGCTCATGGTGCCCCATACAATCCCTATAGCACTTTGAGCAGCCAAGAGGCCTTCCCTCCCTCTGACTTCCTTGGAGGAAATTGCAAAAGAATGGCATGTTTTGGCAACTGGAGCAGTCTCAGCTCTACATGGAATCTGTGTGAGATCAAACTGTTTAAAGGCAGTTTGATTTCAAAAATGAGTGTGGAGGATACCTTCCATTTTCAGGGCAGTTGCATGAGTTTCAAGTCCTGGAATCCTTAGGACTTAGCAGGCTCCCCCCAGTTATTGTCTGCCTCAGCAGCTAAATTTAGACAGCTGGCAATGGTTTTTCCCTTAAGACATGGGTACCATCTGCATTTTCAAACCATGTAAATAGCTGGCTGAACACCACTTCTGGTGTTGTGAGCACGTCTCCCAAGTTCCACTTAAATCAGTGCCTGGTGTCTGTGAGTGAGAAAATGTCGCAGCTCCAGTTGCAAACTCTTCAAGTTCTTCAAAATGAATGCTTTTCTGTGCTGGCAAATTGACTGTCCCCATTCTCCAGCCTAGGAGCTGGGAGAGTCAGGAGGTTTCAAACCAAATTGGGTGTTTCAAGCAGTCAGGAGAGGGCAATTATAAATGCAACAGAGCTGACACTCTTCATTAAATATAAACTTTAACACAGCAGTGTTTCCTCCTGCTCCTATCTTAAACTGGAGATATCACAGACTGGTGGATTCTTTCTTGGGGATTGGTGTTCTTTACTTTGCCACATATAATGACTGTTCTTCCCTTATGAAGCCTGTGCCACTGCCATTAGGCCACCAAAGTATCTTGTTGTTTGAAACAAGCTCTTTGTTTCTTCTGCCATTTCATTTGATGCCCAGCTCTCCTCAGCTGTGAAACACCAAACCCCGGTGTTACACAAGAAGGCAGCATGCCTTTGAGAACCAGTCAACAATCTTTTTTTCCTTTTTGCTATATTTTTTCCATACAGGACCTCTGGAAAGGGGCCTGTTGCTTGAACTGATCAGCCATAATAAGCAGAGGTGTTCTCAGCACCTTCCCCAGCCCATTCAGGGGCACAGAGGTTGAGTGGCTCTTCAGTAGCTGGGCTGTTTCTTTTCCAAAAGTGGCTCTAAAGCCAGTGAACACACACACTGTTCTTCTAACTCGCCTAGGCTGTGAGCACTTGAGACTAGAAACAAAACAAGTGTCATTTGGGGCACTTCTCTGCTCTGTGCTTCAAACATTTCTTCCAAAGATTTCACTTTGGAGTGGTTATCTACCTCATTTGTCTTTTATTTCAGTAGCATTGCCAGGCTTTGATACCATCTTTGCCTCTGACCACTTTGCCCCAAAGTGTGCAGCCTCTTTTGAGAATCTTGGTGATTTGTTTTGTGGTAGAAGCCTTCTGCAGTCAGAAAGACCCTTCTGCAGTCTGGGAAACCAGAGCAAACACCTCAGTTTAGCCTTTCCCAAGTTTATTCTGAAACAACACTTGTTGCATTCATACCTTCCTATGGGCTCTTAAACTCTAAAGATCCCAAGTGCTTTATTTTTCTCATTAGTCACTTCCCTGCTGTTTTACATGGGGGAGTCAGCAACAAAAAAAGCCTTTTCAGATCATGTCAGGATAAAGCCAGATGTTTGGTTGCACAAAAGGGAATTTCAGGAGGCTGAATATCTTTTCATAATCTGCAAATTGTCAGGACAGTGGGTGGGACCTATATACCAAATACAATAAATATCACTGAGGCATTTCTTTGACTGCAAATCACCAGGAACTTCCCTTGCTCTATTGTGGAAAAAATGCACTATTTGAATCTGGTGCTGTGATCCTTTGTAAATAAATCAAGGCAAGAAAATACAACCATTGCTAATTCACTCCTCTCTTGTAAAATAGCTCAATAGGATGCACCGTGAGACTGAAGGTCAGAAAGCATGGAAAGATGTGTTCAGTCCTTTTCCTGTTTTCTAGCATCCTTCCCTCTCACACCACCATCAATCTTTCATGATATGTATACGTGGAGCTTTTAAGAGCTTGACAGCAGCACAAGATTATTCTTGAAAAGAGAAGATTTTCTACTGCTTATCTGGGGGGATTGGTGACAGATACCAACCATGTTTGTCCAGTGGGTCTGGCATCCCTTCCTTAGGCTACATGGAGTCTCTGTGGTATCCAGTTACATTTGTATTACAGCCACATAGTAACTGACGCAGTTCTGCGTCAATGGCTGAATTTATTTGTATTGTCAACTGCTGGGTGGTATGAATGACACATTTTATTAATGGTTGTCATTAAAGATTTATTCATGACACTCTCAGAACTTTACCTGAAGCTGAGACCATTTTGCTACTTTCACATTGCATAAGAAAGGGCTCTTTTATCCCAATCTATTCAAAAGAGAAGCGTTTATTTTTATTTTTGCTTTTCTTGTTTCCCTTTGGTAAAAATGGGAAAGAACAATTTGGAGATAGCTATCGTATATTTGTCTAGCTCTGCTTGGCAGTAACAGATGGGCTGCAAGAGGCTAGCTGAAAAAAAAACAAAATTGCATTTCCTAGCACACAAGGTCTGAAGCCTTTAAAATCATGGATAATTTGCAAACCCCTAAAGTCCTGTTAGTGTTTATTGTGAAAAAATTGCCTCAGCTATTTCTCAGCTGGAGAACATGGAGTACCTTTTTCTTGACCTGCTTCCCTGTTGAGACTTTCCAGCTCTCCCCAGAGTGACTGGAAGAGAAAATAATTTCTGGAGAGGCTGACCAAAGTAAGCCAGATGTGCTTCCTGATGTCACTGTTGTCCCCAGGATGGTGTTGGGATGCTTTGTGCTGGAGCTTCCATTTCTGCCTGTCTGTGTGTTTGTGTGTGTGCGTGACCCACGCGTGGCGTGCAAATTGTCACACGTGCTCCTGCCTTACAGAAGAGTTTCTGTGCCAGTAGTGGGCCACTTTGCACACCCCCCAAATGCTGAAAAGGATGCTGCAAAGAGCAAATCTCCGCCACTTACAGAAAGTACCTTTATGGCATCTGGTTCAGGGGGTGCACCTGGCCTGCTCTGCATGCTGCAGGTCTGATTTCAGCAACCTGGCCCAGCCCAGGTCTCTTCATTCAGCATGTTGTGCATAAATACACAACACAAAAATCTCTCCTTTTGCTGTCAGCCAGTGGCAGAGTATTCTGGTGATGGGAACAGTGCTGGCACTTGGGACATAATTTATAGTATGCAAACACCTATTTTGGGTACTATTAAAAGATGAAATAAAACACACAAAGGCTGATCATTGTGGCACTACCTTGCTTTTTGTTGCATTTTTATGCCACGTGTTTTGTGTTTGGGTCACTATAACACAAACCTGCATTGGCAGTTCCAGGGGACAGCGCGAAGATTAATTTCTGGGAAATGTTTCTAAGTGTTATTTGCTGTATTGCAACTTCTTTATATCACACCTGCCATTGAAAAAAAATGATGTTACGATGAATGTACATTTTGAACAAGCTGCTAACCGTGTAACCTGGGGGTTGGAAGCAATCCCCATTTTACATTCACTTGCATGTCTTCTAGTGTTCAAAAAGAAAATTGCTTTATGTTTGGAGGTTTTATTTTTTCATATGCAAAGTGGTTCAATGAGTTACCTCATCTAGTGCACTTGCCTCGTAAAAATCCCCAGGGTTTCCTCCAACAACTCCAACAAGTTTCTCAGTTTAATTATGAGTGCAATTAATTATCTGGCAACATGAAACACAGTAATGGCAAATTTCCTCTGAACAAGTCAGATAAGGAGGATTTCCATGGGACTCTTGCCCCTTCAGCTTGGTCCTTCCTAGAAAACCCCTACCAGATCAGGTTCTTACTCAGCACTGCTGACTTCTGGTTATTTTTATGACGTAGGAAGATGTTTAGCTTTCAGAATATTCTTCTTCTTCTTCTTCTTCTTTCTTGCTGCTATTAAGTTGCCTTTACAGTTAGGGACTAGAGGAATTTTTGGATTATCATTTCCTTCCACTTTGCTCACTATTTCCCAAGTCTCCAGTGAGTGATACAAATGAAGTGTTCTCCGTGTCTGCTCAGACAGGGAGCTCTGCATTGGCTCTCACTGGAGACACTGGTGGGTACAGAGTTGGGAAGCTGAGTGGCAGGCATCCCACATTTACAGAGCTTTTGCTTCCATCCAAGACGCTAGGAAAACTGGCACAAACCCAACACATGAAAGCACAAACAGGGAGGAGCAGAGCACTTATCCAGCACAGGACTGGATTGTCCTATTCACCTTGGTAAAAAGAATGAAGAAAAAGGCTGTGGAGCATTGATGGTAAGGTGCTGGATAGAAGAACATCTCTAACATTTATGGTGCTGATTCTTGGAACGTGGAGATCCTGCAAGTAAGCATGGCAGCTCTAAGACCCCTGCTACTTTTACCTCATCTGATGCTGGTTTGAAGAAAGAGCTGCTGCTTCAGAAACTCAGATTCTAGGTTTTTTCCACACACTGTTGTCAATCCTGCCAGATCTCCCAGTCCCGATCAAGCTTAGTCTATGTTGGCAGAGGATAATGTCACTTCCAGGATATGCTAAGGTCCTGATAGTATCCAAATAAAAGCTGTTACAGGGAAGACTGGACTACAGCTCTTGCTGTCTGTGTGCCATCTGCATCTCTCAGGACTAAGGCCTCTTCCCATTCCGAGTGGAACAATTAATGTCGTGTTGAGAACTTGATTTTTGCTTCTCAGACCTTTCAGCTCCCATAAAGAATCTCAGGGACCAGCATATCCTTCCTTTGCATTACCTTGTGTCACCTGTTAGACTTCTGTTGCTGCTAAGCAGGAGAGTTTATTCATGGTTAAATAAACCATATTTAACCAACTGCTACTTGAGTAGGAGGTGAATGTGGG
Source organism: Agelaius phoeniceus (assembly GCF_051311805.1). Taxonomy (NCBI): domain Eukaryota; kingdom Metazoa; phylum Chordata; class Aves; order Passeriformes; family Icteridae; genus Agelaius; species Agelaius phoeniceus. The sequence goes on along the minus strand of NC_135267.1, from coordinate 110,946,952 downwards.
TTTCTGTGGTCGTTGCTACTGAGAGGAGACAAAAGCTGTAGGGAACCTGTTGTGCTTCCTGGTTTACTTGAGAAACTCCATCTGCTGGGACTTGAGTTTGCTTGAAGCAGTGGATCTCAGTGCAGTCCCCTTCAAGCAGGTCTCCAGGATTAAGAGGTCCAGCAGAAGGGATTCCTCAGGCTGCCAGGAGTCCTCATGGACTGCTAGGGACAGAAGGTTTGCAGAAGCTGTGGAAGTTTGTCTCAGGGGGAAGGCAGCAGGGAGAGGGAGGGGACGCAGCCTGCTGTAGCTTTAAAGGCAGTACTGTGTAGGGATCCATTTGGAAGGACATCGTTGACTAAAGGGATCCAAAGCTTGTTTTCCTCGAGTCTTTTTATTCTTCCTTATCTAATCCCTTTAGAGCCTAAGGTCAACCCCTTTTTGTACTGCAATAACACTGTAATATATGCTTGCACTAATTCTTCTGGTATACCAAGCATGCAAGACCAATTTAAAGCTTTTTTTTCAGAAGAAAAAGACTGTATTATTGTGTATATAGAAATACTGAGAGAGAATTTGAATTCTGTCTCCTGTATAAAAGCATGCATTGATTACCTGTATGTAGATCATGCTGTAAATGCTGCAGAGTACTGTAAAATCCTACACTTGAAACCACAATGAACAGGCAATGTCATCAAAAACAAATGAAACAGAAGCTGTGCAATGGATTTTGTGCCTTTTTTAAATCCATGTATGTTAATCCAGACAATCGGGAAAAAAAAAAGAAAGAAAAAAAAAGAAAAAACGAACAAACAAAAAAAAAAGCTTGTATACTACCAAAACCTTATTAAAGAATCAAAGGCAGCATCTTGTTGATGGCTGGGTTTTTTATTTGCTTTATTTCTTTGTTTTTCTACTTCATTTGCTCTGGGAAGGTGTTTCCTGCTCATCCTTGGGCAGGTGGGAGCACTGCACAGGGAGTTGAAGGAGATCTGGTAGAACAGTGAGAGTTCCATTATTGCTTACACGTGTGAGCACTAAAAACTTGCACTTAAGACACATCTGGGAATAGAAACAAAGTTATGTGACTGTTAGAGATGTGATTTATGTACTTTGGGAAGGCCACAATGTGGTTTCAATTCAAGGCATGTGAAGGCTGTGGTACCTCTGGAAAGTGTGGTGGAAATTTCCCTCATGCAGAAGAATCACAAGACTCCAGCTGCTCAAAAGCAGAGAGCAGTTTGTGCAGGCAGGTGATGGTCTGGAAGAAGGAGCCTGGATAAGGCTGTGGTCTCAGAGGGTTGTACAATGTGTGAGTCCCCTTTCCTCCTGGGAATTCTGTGGAGGCTCAGGCAGGATTCTTCTGAGTCTGCCTTTAGCAAGGTCCAAAGCTTATCTTCCTCATGCTTTACAGTAGGTTTTAGCTTGCCCCTGAGAGGCTGCTGGTGTGTGGCAGATCCCTAGTTACATTTGATATGTGAATGTCTGTCAGGCTCTGCAGAAGGATCCAGTGGTGCCATGGTTTATAGCATGGTCTGAAACAGAACAGTGGGTAGAAGAAGTGCATCATTTCCTGAATTTACGTGAGATAAACATTGTGAGGGGTTTTAGGTTTTTTTCCTGTACCTGGTTGATTTTTCCTTACAAGAGATGGGAGAGAAAAAAAATCCCAAATTTTAAAGTAAAAGGGAACATTTATTAGGCTTATATGGGAAACTGTTCCCTTTGCCCACATCAGTGCAGAGCTGCCTAGGAGAGCAGGCTTTTCTGGAGGACACTGAGCCCACTCTGTGCCATGTGCTGCATTAGGGGTGTAGAAATTTTGACAGAAAATAAACCCACTTGTTCTTGTCACAGACATGTTTTATGAAAAATCCTTTCCTTAGGATTTTTCCTCCTGAGAAGCTGAGAGGCCTCAAGAACAAAATGTAAACAAGGATTATCTGCTGCTGTGGAATGCAACAGGTGGATCTGTGATTGGTCTCATGTGGTTGTTTCTAATTAATGGCAAATCACAGTCCAGTCATAGTCCCGCTGGCTCGGACTCTCTGAGAGTCAGGAGCTTTAGTTATCATTCTTCTTCTTGCTTGCTAGTCTTCTGATGAAACCCTTTCTTCTATTCTTTTAGTATAGTTTTAATAATATAGATATCATGAAATAATAAATCAGCCTTCTGAAACATGGAGGCAACATTCTTGTCTCTTCCCTCATCCTGGGACCCCTGCGAACACCATCACAGTTCTCAGGTCCAGCAGGTCCTCAGAGATCAGGGGGCCTGGGTGTGGCTGGATAAATAGAGTAGGATAAATAGAATAAATTTCTATTTATTCCCAGCACAGCACTGTGAGTCCAGCTGAGCTCAAGAAGAACTTTCACAGGCACAGCTTCACAGAGAATGTGGTCTTGACTCTGAGTCTGATTGTGTTCAGTAAGAACTTGATCACAAATTCAGAGATCACAGATTCACAAATAATGCAATTTATCAATACTATAGATCTGGCCAAGTTAAGTAAGAACTTCCACGATTCAGACTCATGGATGGTGTCCCAGGCTCACACATGCACACACTGCATTTTCAGGCCATAATAAAAGTCTGATTTTAGTCTGTTTTGCAAAGCCATTTTTGATGTTGACTGCAATTGGACCTTTGCTTCCTTCAGTGCCACATGAGTTTCATTAGTCAATGCTTTGATTTGTTCAGCAAGGTTATATAACATCATTTGATCTGGAATGCCATCAGTTGGGGTGTGAAAATAGCTTCCAGAGCCCACAACACCACAAGTCCACTTGTCACAAGTACCTTGTTGCTAAAGACAAGCTGGTGGAGAAGCCCCTACTGCTGCTCACATGGCCAAGAGAGAGGACAAAGAAAAGAAAAAACACAACACAGCATCTGAGCCTTCGCAGTTACACAGCTCCCTCTCCCCCTAAAAAACAACCAGTGGGGAACAGGGACAAAACCAAAAAACAGGAAAGTACCATTTCTTATTGTCCAAAACCAAAAGCCAATGCTGCTGGGTTGTCTGCTCTGCACCAGCCAACAGAGGCTCTCCTGGCAGTGGCAGTTCCATCAGCAGTGGTGACTGGAACTGGGGCAGTGGCTGGAACTTGTGGAGGGAGAAGGGGCTCTGGATTTCTGGGCAGCAGCAGTGAAAAGATCCAAGGGAAACATCCTCCCCAGCTCCAGAAACAGGGATTGCTTCCAGCAAGAGCAGCCAAAATGGTGCCAGGAAATTCTCTAAAGCCCAGGGAGAAAAGGATAATCTTGGGAAGGTTGGCATAGGAAAGATACAGAGTACAAGGCACATTTTTTGGATTGCCCAGGACATGCATATTGCTGTTGGTCTCTCCCTTTTGATTCATCCACACACACCGCTGTTGTAAGAGGCTGCTTCCTCCAAAGGTGTCAAAGTGTCAGTAATCCCAGTGTGTGCTGGCATCACCATCCCTCTGCAGACCATATTCCATCACTGTGCCCCAGAAGTGTGTGCGAGCTCTGAACAAATGTCAGACCTGGTGTCATTGTTAGTGAAAAAGACCAGACACTGCATTGTGACATTCCCCACACCCTTGGAATATGCATTCCTCATGGTATATTAGTACACATGTCCTGTGGATGATGATAAATCATAGAAATTTTCCTATAAGTCACAATTTCCCTATAAGTCACAAATATTAACGGTGGCTCAGGGATGTTGCAGTTCCATGTGGTTGTATTAGTCTTGTGCCACTTCAAACCACATTTTCCTTAGTGCCTCAAGTCAGATTTGTGTGGTTTTTTTCACATGATCTCCCAAGTTTTGGTCAAATCCATAGTTAATATTTCCCAAGAACAGGTGAGCTGGGATACTGAGGGAGATGAACACACAGGACTTTCAGGAATATTGTGTGTCCATCCAAAAGCTTGGATTAACTGCAGCATAAGATTTAAAGTGAGACCTGAACTTCCATCTAGTAACTCAACCTCTTGAAGCATTTGACAGGACCATTAGCTTGGGGATATTATGGAATGTGAAATATCCATCAGATTTCTTCCTCTTTGGACCAGTCTTGAACCATCATGGCTGTGAAACATGAGCCATTGCCATTCTCCGTTTCCAGTGGGAAGGGGAATGTGCTGAACCATTCTTTCATAATTCCACTGACACCTCCCAGATGGACAGACCACTGTAGGTTCCTGGGCAGTGCCTGCAGGTGACACTGTACCCTCATGAACTACATCTGGGAGGTGGGAAGGTCCCCTCATGATCACACTCTGTCCTCTCTTTATCTGTTCTGCCTGTTTCATGGGAGACCAGCCCTTTTCAAGATCAGAGCACCTCATTTTGGTGGCACTGAAAGAGTGGGAGCCCAACTCCAGTGGTGTCTCCGCCCCTTTTGCCATAGATTGCAATGAGGCCCATGCCCACTGAATCCCCATTCCATGTGTATAAGGTCAGTTGGGCATATGGAATTGTTGGAACAATCTCAGTTCACTCACTTACAATTCTAATACATTCATGAGCACTTACATCATTCCCATGATTTTCCTTTCCTCAGCAGTTCATAAAGAGATCAAGCAATAATGAAAAGAAAACATGGTCAAGGAGAGGAGTTATGAAAAGCATGTCCTCCACATCTAGGGCAGTCAGCCAAGTATGAGCAGACCCCGTGGCAGTGTCACCATCTCGACAATGTTTGGAACTGCAGCAGTTGAAGTTGCAGTATTAGCAAAAAACTGTTGGCAATCCATGATGAAATACCACTGTTGGTTTGTTTACTGGCCACGCTGGTGAATTATAAGGCAAGTGGTGCCTCTTCTTTCCAAATCTGTCACCACCCAGTCCTCATGAGTAGGGGGCATTCCTTGACATTCATGAAATTGGAAGAGGGCAGTGGTATTGATGTTTTTAATAGGTTGGTAAGTTTTGCAGACCCTGAACTCTCCCACATTTTTTCAGATTTTATTTCTATCTCTGGCAACCCAGTTGCCTTCTGTTAAGCAACTCTGCAGAGTTCTACCTGGCAGTTTCTAGGTTTGACCAGAAAGTAGGTAGAGTCCTAAAATATTTGTTTGGGCAACACTCACAAGCACTTCAACCTTAGTGAATAATCTAAGACAAGTTTTATTTAGAGACAGAGTGTTAAAGAGGTGAAACATGCAGACTTGGTGGTAAACACATGCTCAGACCCATGGAATGCCACAGGCATTCCTGGACAAGTGACCAACAAGTCAAGAGAGAGTCAGGAGTGGAAATCTGAGGTCAAACAGCAAGGAAAATGTGGCTGCCTTACCTCATGGCCTAGTTCCTGCTCACAGAAGGGTGAACCTGACAGAGGGCTGCCAGGATGACCAGGAACTAGAAACATCTGACATGAGGAGAGGCTGAGAGATCTGGGTCTGTTCTGCCTAAAAACAGGATTGGTTGTGGCATCCTTTTTCTTCATCAAATTGCCTGATGGAGGGAGATTCCATACTCTTCTCAGAGGTACACAATGGAAGGATGAGATGCTATGGACAAAAGTTTCATGAAAGGAAGGTTAGATATAGGAATTAGATCCTAAGCCCCCCAACTTTTTCACTATGAAGAGCCTCAAACTCTAGGAGAGGGTCCCAAAGAGGTTGTGAGATTTCCATCCTTGAAGTACTAAAAACTCAGCTGGATGTGGCCCAGCACAGGCAGCTCTAAGCTGGTCCTGCTTTGAGGGCTGGTTGGAGCAGAGATCTCCAGAGATTCCTTATATAATTTTTATTCCACAGTTTTAAGATACAGGCTAAGCCTCTCCACTTCTGATCTTGTGACACCTTCCCTCGGTTCTTCTCTGGCCTTTGGGGAATAGCCCTAAAGCTAGCTGAGTGTGATGTAGTACAAAAGACTGTCAAGACAGGACCCAAGTTTCTCTGGTGAGGGGTTCAAACTGGGAACACCTTGTTCAGCAGAGTTTCTTGTAGTTGGGTGTTTGTGTTCTTTGGACTTTCTCCACGGTGCATTTACCAGTGGCAGAGCAGCGACTGTCTCGGGCTGCTTTAAGGAATGTGTTCTGCAGTTTTGGGGTAGTGCATGCAGCAGGTGAAGCAGTCCAAGTCTCCCAAAGGTAGGTACAATCAAAGCAGTCACTGTTGTCTTCAGGGTGCAGTGTCCATACAGGAAAGTAGAACATACATGGAGAAATTGAAAAGACTGACAGAAACACAGTCCATTTCCTAAATACTGCAAGGAATTTGTAGAGGTGGAAGTACATGAGGGTTAGAAGGTTATCTACAGCATGACTCTATGGTAGCAGAGGGGCACCAGAGCACAAGAAATAAAGAAATAAAGAACTACCATTTTTCTTACAGCAACATCCTGCTGTCCAGCTCCATGTCATACATGATTGCTTAGTGCAACCTCATCTCAGAAGAACTTTTGATGTCTTGCAAGGGAAAAGTTATTGAGGAAAGAGGGTTTGCTGGAGACAGGGTTGCTGGTGATGCAGACTGCAGGGCACAGAAATCATATCTCTGGCCTATACAGGATGTGCTCTGCAGGGCTGGATTCAGCTCACCTTGACCACAAAGCAGAAGAGATGACACAAGCCAAGGGCTGGGAAGAGATCTGAAGATCTACACAGGTGCATATTTCACAATGCAAAGAAAAACAGCAATTTTCCATCTGCATAATGAAACACAGCATCTGGAAAATGGCATGAGGTAGAGCAGCAAAGGAACTGTTGGTGGGGTTGTGGAACTCTTTCCAACGGGGGGCTCAGCACAAGGCAAGCTGCTGGTCAGGACCCATTCCCACTGGGGAAGTGCATCCTGATTCCAGGAATGGCACTGTGGATGTATTTCTTGGGAAAAACAAACCCAGTCAACGTGCATCATCCAGTCCTAGGCTGTTGAACGAACTAATTTCCAAGAGATGCCTGAGGGATGAAGCCACGTGGGTCATTTCCTTTGCAAAGGGCAGTAAGTGCCTCTTACCAATCCAAGTTCCACGTCTGCCATCCTGATACAAAAGGTAGAGTGGGTCAGTGAAGGCCCAAACCAGGCTAATACAGAGCCATCTTCAGGGCCAGGCTTCAGCTGTAATGAAAGAAGAGAAGCAGCTTTGGATTCCAGAGGTATTGCCAAAACCAGCCTGTGTTTTAATTTATAAGATATAAAAAGAAATATTAACTGGATAACAACTTACCACCACGCAGAACAGCTTGGTGCTGCCCACCAACCTATTTGAAATGTCTCTGTTGTACAGGAGCATTAAAATAGTACATTTTTCAGCACCATTTTTAATTGTGCCATTGGACTGAAAAGCCACTGAGGGCTTTTTCTCCCCAGCAGAGACAAAAAGATCCATTCCCACGGCCAGGTGAATGTGGTAGCTGTGAGCAGCTCTGGAGCTCACATGGTTAAGTGGGTGCATATTTAGTTGTGTAGCCTAAATATCCTCCGGCGGTGTCGAATGCCACTGGAAAACACAGATGTTTGGAGCCCTGCTGTTCGTGGTCAGGACTTTTCAAGGGTAACATGTGATGCATTATTGACCAGTTGATTTTATGGAGAGGTTACACGTTTGCAAGCCCTAGCAGAAGTGTGCTGTAAATGATTTGGTTTAAAATCCATTCTGCAGAGTGGTGCTGATGGGATTTTCATTTGCAACTGATTGTTAATTAGGCCATGCTTGACAGGCATTTCCTATTTATTTTGGCCTTGTTTGGTCAAGTGTGTGCATGTGTGTGTGAGCTACTGTTTTTCTGTAGGATCATTTGCAATCATTTCACAGCCTGCTACTGCCACAGGCTGCTGCTGGAGAAACAGTGCCCCCAACCACCACCTGTCCTGTGTGCCCTTCACTTCTCCTGGTTGGACACCCCAGGGTCTGATAATGGCACTTTGTGTGCCAGCTTTCATGACTTGCTGATGATTGCAGTGGAAGCAGAAGCCTGTGGGAGACAGAATGAGGAGTTGCTACAGGGATGTGGGAGCAGAAGGGGGGATGGATGGTGCAGGGGCAATGGTGGATGCTAATGGAAAGTGATCAGGAAATTTATCTAGCCCAGAGGTGCCCCTTCAGTTCACTGGGCATAAAAGCAAGTTGCTAAGTGCTTTCAGTAAGGCAGGAGTGACTATGTAAATATATAAATACTGAAATAAATACATAAACACTGAAGAAGATTGGGAAATGTGAAAAAATCCTGGGGAATTGCTTGAAAATGGTTCTTTTAGGTCCAGGTTAAAGACTGCTGACAAAGGAACTTCTTTGCCATGTTTCGTTTCCTTCATTGATAAGTACCTGTGAACCTCCCTAAGGTTTGTATGAATCAAATGATGGAGTGATGACTGCTCAGGCATGTATTTATTTTGGAAGCATGAGATGGATTAGATGCTTTCCATGGATTCTTCCCGCTGCTGTTGGTCCTGATGTGTTCTGTGTCAATGCTGTTGTCTGAATGCTAACTCACCCTCTTCTTTTGTCACACTTGTCTTCCTGCAGGCATACCTGCTGAAGTCATTTGAAATAAATGGCCTGCCCAAGGCGGTCCCTTTAAGTTTGCCTTACCAAGACTTCAGAAAAGATATGTGCAACTACTGGGAAAAGCCTAAGTTATCCCAGCGGATAAAGAAAGTTGATTTTTCAAATATTGTCTTGACTGCTCCTTGCAAACCTCTGGAACCTTATCTGGAAATGAATGGAAAAGAGGAGGAGGAGGAGGAGGAGGAAGAAGAGGAGGAAGACTATGAGGAGGAGGAAGATGAGCAGGATGAGGGAGAGGAGGAGGAGGAGGGCAATGAGATTGACATGCACAGTGATTCCAGCAGTGACCTGAGTCAGAAGAGCACGGAGCGCAGCCAGGAGTGCGCACCGTCCACGCTCCTGGCTGATGACCAGAAGGGCTCCAAGGGTCGAGCATCCACTGCTGATGGGGACCTGGAGCTGGAGGAAGGCTCAAAAACATTAGTGCTGTTTTCACCAGGTGATCTGAAAAAGTCCCCAGTGGCTGCAGAGTTACCTCCAGAAGTCGATCTGGGCACTCTTGCTGCACTGACACCTCAGAGTGAGCGGCCGCAGCCCATGGGGAGCCAGCTGGATGTGTCTGAGCCAGGGACCCTGTCCTCAGTCCTTAAATCAGAACCAAAGCCTCCTGTGGCAGTGGCTACAGCCTCCTCCCCGTTCACCAAAGTGGAGCGCACGTTTGTTCACATCGCTGAGAAGACCCACCTAAACGTGATGTCTTCCAGCGGGCAGCTGATGCGGCACGAGGAGCACGGGCCCCCGGGGCAGTTCGAGGAGGTCATCGTCGAGGAGGAGCTGGAGGATAACCTGGTGCTGGTGGAGAATGGCAGCATTCATTCCGGGCTGGAAGGGGCAGAGACGGAGAGCTGCGCGCTGTCGGCCAATCACATGGAAACCACCTCAGAGACCGTGGGCGAGCAGCCGGCCCTTCCCAACGGCATGCCAAAGCTTCCCGAGGAAAAGCCAGAGCCCTCTGGCAAAGCGGCGCTCTCGCTGGATTTGGAAGAGCCTGCCAAGGTGGCTACAAGGGAGCCTGGCCTGGAGAAGGCAGCACCAGCGACAGAGCACCTGAAGCGAGCAGAGACCGTCCTCGAGACGCCGCAGCTGGGCCCCAGGAGGCCGCTGGGCTCCCGGTACAGGAGTCGGATACCCATTTTGTTCTCTGAGGAGGACACTGGCTCAGACCTTTCAACTTCACTCTCAGCCAAAGAAAGGCTTTATAAGAGGGCAAAGCAGCCCGACCTGGCTCGCCTGGTGATGGAGAAGAGACAGAGCCGCCTCCTGCGGCTGGCCTCAGGTGCCTCCTCCTCGGCCTCCTCCAGCGACGAGCGGCGGCGAGCCTCCGAAACCCTGTCAGCCACCGGCTCCGAGGAGGACACCCATGACTCTGATGACTCCATCCCCCGGAAGGGAGAGAGGAAGGCTGCGCTCCTGGGGAGAGAAGAGAGACCCATAAGCACAAGGAGCAGAATTCCTCGCCCCATCGTGCCGGTGAAAACGCCGCTGGAGAGCTCTGTGGCCGCTGCGGTGGCAGGGCTGGGCAGCTCCCCACAGGATGCAGCTGCTGCCTGCAGGTAAGACCAAAATGGTGAGAAATGCAAAGAGCTGTTGAGGAGACACAGCCAGGGCTTTGCTCACCTCCCATGACTTCATCCTTTACTCAGCTTGAATGCATAGTCCATCCTTGTTTCCTACGGTCATTTCAGCCCACAGGTGTGTGAAATACTCACCTCTCTGTCTTCTTTTTTTTGAAGCCTCTCTTCACTTGCCCTGGCTTTGAGACCTTTCCTTTTACAAGCCCTTTCACTTGGTCTGATAATAGCAGATGCCCCTAGTGTTGAGCTCTCCATTTGGCAGCACAGCCATGACTCTGCAGGGAGACCTGGCCTCCTGGCCCTACTGTTGTAATTAGAGCTGCAAGGGCAGTGAGGCTGCCAGCTGGGATTGCCTCAGTTGGTTTATCTTCCATCACAGTTACCATGAGAGGCCAACTGGTGCAATCCAACTCATGCCCACATTCCCAAATTGTATGTCCTGCCTTGGAAAAGGTTGCTGCATCCATTCTGCATGTTAAGAGAAGCCCCACATACCATGCCTGCGTGTTGACTCAGAGAATGCTGGAGCATCAAGGCAAACACTTAGCATTAACTAAACTGGGTTACAGGATGGTGTTCAAACTGGTGCCCCATCTTGTTCACAGCATAGGTTCTCCCACCCTGGTGCTGGAGACTCCTTGTAATTGCCTGGCAACATTCATGCCAATCCTGCCAGGAGCCCAAGAGTCCCTTGCAAAATTCCCCTTCATCCTCCCTCTTCTCTCTCTTTTCTTCTCTGCAGGCTTCAGACACAGAGACCAGCTGGCAGTGTCCCATCCGAGGGCCGAACAACACAGGTACAAAGTCGGCTTCCTTCGTCACCGAGCTCCACTTCTCTTCCTCCACGGAGCAGCTCGCAGAGGTCCAGTGGTGCATCCCCTCGGAGCCCCATCCTTCCTTCCAGGAACCCCAGTACTTCCCCCAGAAGCCAGCTGCTGCCTCGGAGGGAAAGTCCTTCTCCCTGCCGACAGCACAAACCAGGGACTGCTCCTCAGCGAGTTCCTCCTTCCCCCCGACCTCAGCCCTCAGCTCAGGCCCCGGGGCCTACAGGAGATTCCCTGCCATCTCCTGGCGTGGCCAAAAAACGACAAAGAGGAAAAACCCAGACTCAAAGTCCAGCAACCAAAGGAAAGCAGGTGTCCCTGGAAAGTAAGGCAGCTGCCAGATAATGACCTTCCTCTGCGAGCCCAGCAGACTGGGTCACTTCTGCATATAGTATACACTTGAGATGCTGCAGCACAGCCTTCCATGCTGGACCCACGAGTGTATAGCAGTAGCTGTACTTGAATGCTTCTCTCACTCTCACCCCACACTGCAATCAGCTCCCACGGGCCTGGCAGCCTCTGAGCCACGGAGCCTTTCCAAGGGAGACCCCCCCAGCCCGCAGCTCACGCTTGCTAACGCACAGCACCCAGCCTGCCCAGTGCCTGACCTGCCTCCCTCCCCAGGGATTCTCCTCCCCATTAGCAATACCAGTCCTCAACACCGACTCCAGCTGTGGAAGGAGGAGCAGAGGTGACAAGAGCAAGGCCTGCTAAAGAGGAAGGCTCCTGTCCTTCAGGCAGCTCCTTCCTTTCTCCTTGCTGGGAGAACACCAGCCTTGGTCTCTGCCATCTCCCTGAGTGTTGGCTCACCTCCCACCACCTGTGTTAGCAAGGGATTGCCACTAGCTCATTCAAGAAGGATGGATGCGTCCATGTTTGCTGAGATAAGAGAAGGGGTAAGGAGGGGAGGACTCTTCTCTCCTTTTCAGAGGTGCCTCTACAGGTGGGAACTGGGAGACAGGCAGGTCTTGCTGGATGCTCCCACCTGCTCCAGTATGTCCCACAGAGGAGGCTGTCTGGCATTGCTTCTAGACACTGCTGCTGTTTCAGCAGATGCCTGTGTGGTGGGTACTTAGGTGGAAGTAGAGATGTGTTGGCAGCTTGCTGGGAAATCAGGAGCTCTTGCTAATTAATGTAGAAGGGAGCGCACTGCAGCCACATCTGTCACAAATACCAAACTGTGATCTGTGGACATCACATCCCCCAGCAAGGGTGGTTCCTCTCAGCCTGGGCGTGGTTGGTGCCACAGACCTGCAGTGCACCAAACACAGCTCCATTGCGAGGATGTGAATAGTCACTGGATGCCTTTAGCCTGGGTGCCCCTTGCACCTGAATTCCTTGTGTTTTATTGTCATGCTCTTGGTGTTTGTGAATTTTGGCACTGTGGTTGAAAGTTCCCCTACACGGCAGGGTGGGAAATTATTATCCTGTAGTGTACCCAAAACCTGCTGCTTTGCAATGAGAGGTTTGCTGGCATGCCATGGCCATGTGCATTTCTATCTGAGGGGACAGTGGGTTGAGTGGCAGAGGTGGGGTTTGTGTCTTTTCCTTGGTGCTCACCTCTGCCATGCATTGAGGATGAACAATGTGAATGTAAAAGCAAGGGCTGTGCTCTTCAAGTAATATTATCTGAACATAAGCTAACACTCAGCTAGAGCTAAATCAACCAACTGTTTAGCCCCCAGACAATTAGGAAGGCTTGAAAGTGAAAGCAAGGAGGAGTGGTACCTGTCTGATCTTGATGAGATCTTGAAGCAGACAAAATTCTCCCCACACCTCACAGAAGAAAACACTCCAGACCCAAATTCTTTGTGCTTCACACCATTGTCATGCCTAAAAGAGGCACTGCATGAGACAGAACAAAAATACAGCTGCTCTGTACACCTATTCCTGCAGTTGCAACTACCTGCAAATTTACTATTTGCAGACAACAAAGCTTGACAGAGGAACCTGAACAGTAATGACCTTGATTCATTTGAACATGAATGCAAACAGTAACACACTGATGGCCATCAAGTTCAAGGAATCCTGAAGCTGCTCATACCTACAGGAGTCCTGGAAAGGAGTGTGAGAGCTGTGACAGGGTGTCAGGGAGAAACTCCTTGCACACCTGAACAGGGAAATGTGTAGGAACAGGAGACAGGAATTACCCCTTCATGTAACAGTCTCAGTGTTGCCAACACTAAGAATTCATTTCACCCAGCTCAGAGTGTTTTCCATTGATTTCCAAACATGCCCTCATCTTTGCAGAGCAGCACTGGGAACTCAGAGGGAGCTCAGGCTGTGGTCTGATGGACTGAGCTGATGTTGCCATCAAAAGCAACATCCCTCCAAGTTCCAGCTGTTTAGTTGCACAGTTCCACCACATTTACAGTGCAGCAGCTATTTGATAAATGGCTGGAAATGCTGATCCAGCATGACACAGACTGCTCTGATTTGCCAGTTTATTTTTCATCTGGTTCATTTCATCACTCTGGTTCACCATTTGGTCCCACAACAGAAGAAGGACGCACAGAGACTGTGACCACTTCTTCTGGTGGCACTAAAACTTTCTCTGAGTTTGAAGAGTGGGTCAGACTAGAACCTAAGTATGTGCTGCAGATTTAGAAACTAGAAAACAGAATAAACTCAAAGACAGATTCTTTCCAGAAATATAAATCATAATGGGACTCCTATTAATTTATTAAATCTATTAATTTTAGAGTGCTCAGATGATAAGACTTGGTTGTGAAGCTTTTACCAGTTGGTCCATCCATGTCTTAATGCACATGCCAAAAATGACATTGAAAGAGCTTTGAAAGAGGACTACAGGATTATTAACAGGGTTAGCAAACCTGCCTCATCATGGGAAGCCAATAAAGCACAATCAGTGTATTTATTTGTTCAGGAAAAAGTTTAAGGAACAGTTTTCTGTGGCCCAATGTCAGAAAGGAAGCTCCAGGGCAGACACAAGGCTGGGTTGGACAGGGCCCTGAGCATCCTGGTCTAGTGGAAGGTGTCCTTGCCCACAGCAAGGGGCTGAAACTGGATGATCTTTAAGGTCCCTTCCAACCCAAACCATTCTATGGTTCTGTGGTCTTCCTCTGGCACATGAAAGCAGGGAAGTCAGAGCAGCCAAGAACAGCAGATGAAGAAATCGGGCAGGCTCTTAATTGTGAAGCAACCATCCAGTGAAGTCTTTCACAGGACTAGGGGGACTTTCTTATTAAAAGGTTTCTGTGAAACTGAGCTGTCTTCTAAGAGGTCTATCTACCATGACCCAACCACAAGAAGCAGGCAGGATTCTGGTGGCACCAAGGTATCATCCCCCTCTGTGGTGCAGCAGATTCCTGGTCCCACCAGGATACATGCCAAAGCTGGTATAAACTGGAGAGCCACCTGGCAGGTCCCACAGGTTTCAGACAGCAAGGGAAAGATGGCCAGCACAGCTGGACATCAGGCACAGGTCTATGCTGAACTGAGCAGGAGTGGTAGATCTGAATGGCTCCAAACCCACTGGTTTATTATGCTTTTTTGCCCCTGAAATTTTTGCCTGAGACATTTTTTTTAATAATAATTTTTCTTTTGTTCTAATCTGGTTGCAAGGAAATTAAAAATATAAGTAAATAGATATTCCATGTTACAGAAATTAAAGAAAAGTTTACATTGAAAGGAACCCTTGGAAATCACCTTGTCCAATTTTCTATTGAAAATGAGATCCTGGATTAGATTATGTAGGGCTGTGTCAAGATGAGCCTTCAGTGTCTCCAGCAAGGAAGATTCCACCACTTCCATGATTTAGTGAATCAAAGAATGGTTGAGGCAAGATGGGACTTGTGGAGGTCATCAACAAAGCTGTTCACAGTGTTGTCTGACAGGGCTGGGCTGAAGGTGCATCTGGGTCCATGGAGATCTGAGACCAGCATGGGCCATCTCTCCTCGTGGTTGTGCTGCCAGACTCCCTGCTCCTGCACAGCCCTGCTTCCCAGCTGTCCCTGGCATGAAGGGCAGCAGGAAAGTGCGTGGTGTGCCCCAGGCCGTGTCCTCCTGGATGGGGGTGCTCCCATCTGGGGGAGCAACACACACAGAATTTCCTCTGGGCCCTCTCTTCTTCTGCTGCCCTGCAGGAAAGTTGGAAGGGCACCTGCCATAGCTGGAGCAAACAGAGGAGAACATGTCTGGGGACAAGAAGGGATGAGGCCTGTGATGTTGGGGAGAAGTTAGGTGGTTGAGGAATGCCAGAGGATCTAGTGTGGCATCACGGGACATGGTGGGCTGTCACATCCCAGAAAGGTGGGAGAGGCAAGGCCCTGTTGCTCTCTGCTGTGAGTCTTGTGCAAGCTCTGCCAAGCTCAAGGGCACAGGGGGATGCTCAAGCACTGCTGGGGTGTGTGGCTGTGTCCTTGCAGGTGATTTTGCCCATGTGTGTGTTTTGGGGAAACTCCTGGGACAGGCCACCACTGTTCCTTCCTCATGGGTAGGGAGAGACACATCTTGCTCATCTGTGTTGAGACCACAAAAGCCTCTGGGACTGCCCTGAGCCCTCATTTGCAGGGGCCTTGCCCAGCAGCTGAGAAGGAGCAGTGGCTGCTGTCTGGCCAGGAGCTGCCTGCAAAGAAGCACGGATACAGGGGGGATGTGCCACGTGGGGAATCTGAAAGGCAGCTCTCAGCACTAAACCAGTGTGGCAATGGATTGTATGAGCAGAGGGAGAAAAGGACAGATGGCACCAGACAGACTGATACTGTGGAGAGGCTCAAACACATGCATGGATGGAGCTGCTTAGCTGATTTGTCTGGTTGGCAGCACAGGCACTTCTGTTTGCCTTGGTGCAAAAGGTGTTTTGGTAGCAAATATCTCTGGGTCAGTTGTGCTTGGAATCAGTGAGAGGCAGGAGACTTTGCTTGCCCTTTTTTAAGTAAAGAATATTATAAAATATATATATATATAATTACAACAATATAAGTAGTGACCATTATATATAGTGACTAAAGGTTAAAAAGGATCCTGCTGCCTTCAGAGAAGTCTCATCTGTGACTTCAGATGTGTGCAGGGCTCACTGCTGTGTGCAGTGAAAGTGCATGGGGGAACAGGATACCACTCTACCAAAGAGCATGTCAGCTGTGAGGCTGCACCTGCCTGAGCACAAACCAGGGCTGAAACACGCCAGCCTGGGTGGCTGACAGCTGTCCTGCTTGCCACCAGACCTGCAGCAGCTGCTGGACTGACACACAGCTCTGTGGGCATGGAGCAGGATCTGGAGCATCACTGTTCACGTGGCTACTCCTGGCTAACACAAGCACTGAGAGTTTGGTGGTGAAACGTGTAGATCCAAAGCAGGTTGTGTTGGGGCAAGAGAATCTTTCACATTTCTCCTTTCCCACACAGAGGTGTATTCTCACTGTAGATCCTCTGTTAGAAGATGATCACTGATAGCCTGGGCAGCTCCAGTAGCATCCCAGTGGTCCCTCAGCACACTGCTTTTTTCTCTGTACAGTTTATTACAGCTATTCCACGTGCACTGACACCAATGCCCACCTAAGGCCTTGCCCCACACATCACTCACCTGCAGTTAAATTTATCCTGTGAACACAGTAAAAGTCCCATTGTGGACATAATGAGTTTGGTATCAAATGAGCTTCTTCTGGCTGAACTGAAACATGGCTGTGCTCCAGCAGAGCCAGGCTGGTTTGACAAAGTCCACGGGGACCACTGAGGGTTTGCAAACACCTTTGGTTCCATCTGTTTGCCAGCTACTCCCGCACCTCCCCATGAGCAGGAGAGCTTGGGCTGCTGTTCAGGCCCTTTCCTCATGTGGCATGTGCCTGTAACTGGGCTGCTGGGTGGGCTCAGTGTGTGCTGGCTCCCCAGGGCCTGTGCAGGTGCTGCATTCCAAGGGGCTGGGACTGTGCTGGCAGTGGCAGCAGAGCCAGCTGATGTTAAGACCTCCATGAGCATTGAGGTTGGTAGTTTTGCAAGGCCAGAGAATAGCTCTGCCTGCAGGCTGGGGTGAGCTGTGATCCCCAGGACAGCCAGAATCCCAGGAAATGACAGTGATTTGTACACCATCCCTCTCCTGTCACTTCATTCCTACTGTAGCTCCTCCAGCAAATCTTGCCTTCAAAGTAACTGTATGTTCCCTCCAGGTCAGTCCCTTTTTGCCTGGGGGGTTGAAGCCCTCCTGGATTCTGCAGAGCCTGAGGCAGACTTGGCCATCAGCCTGTGGAACCCATACAGGCCATACGCTGGGTCACAAGGAGGAACATTATCCCTTTTATTTCTGGAGCTGCAAATGGCTGGAAAGCAGGTTTAAAGTAAACACTGATGCCCTCTGTGCTGAAAGGAGGAAGGGAGCTACCAAAGCAAATCCAGAGCTGGGTTCCTTGTAGGGACCAAGATAATAATTTCTCCTGCTCTTAGCTCCTGAACCAGAGGGGCCTCAGGGGTGAGAGCTCTGCTTTGGTGAAGACCCTGCAGGACTGGTGCCAGCACGGTGCTCCTCAGTGGCTGCCCTGCCTCTGGCTTGGCCCTTGTTGCCCTGCCTGGAGCTCAGGGAGCTCTGGCACAGGTTCCCTGGAGGAGGCTGGGGCTGACGTTTCCTCGGGAGTGCACGGCACAGGCTCGGGACCATCCCTGCGGAGGGTGGGATGAGCTCTGCAGGACGTGGGGGTACCCCTGGCTGTGAAACCAGGACTGCTGTGCTATGGGACCTGCTGCTTCTTCTCCAGACAGGAATTGGAGCTGGGAACACAGATGATTTTATAGATCTCCTTTTACCACGATAGCATGTGACTCTACACTCAGACGTTGTACCTGGCGCACCGACGTTTTCCTTCGCCTCCGGCACACTCTGGAGACAGGACTTCTGCTCCTTCTGCCTGGAAATGTGACTGAATCCCAAGGCTAAATCTCTCTCTACATATCTTCTTTGCATTCTTTAGGAAAGCAGCTGGAGAATGTTTACACACTGCAAACAGAATGTAGGACTCCGACTGAGGAACCACAATCTGGTTCAACTGCATGGCAAATTTCTTGGCCATAAAATCTGGCATGCATCACAGAAGCCCTGTCTGTGTACAGACCCACCTGGCATTTGTCTTAATTTCAGATCACATCTTAAAAAAAAAATAAACAATTATGCCATTTCTTGTTCATATCAGACACAGTTGTCATTAGATTTGTTATTAAAAGGGGATTCTGGATCATGCCATTAAAAGCCTGTCTACCTTTTCATTGGTGTCTTCTCCCATTTATTGGTGTTGCAAGACATGTTCCTTCACCATGAACCTTGTTTACAACCACACTGCAGGCGGCAGGCTCAGCCATCCACTCCCAAAACAGCACTTGTCAGAGAGAAAAGCCTGCTTTTTTAACAACAATAAAACAAAAAAAATATGCTTTGCACAGTCAAGATGCCACAGTTAAGATGCCACATTTGGAAACATGTTGGGTCTGCACATTAATATGTGGGAAGCAGAGCAAAAGCAAACCAGTAACTTGGCATGGTTTGACTTTTAACACTATCTGACCATCTGATGTTTAAGCTGAGGACAGTTTTTACAACATTCCTTTTACCATGCTCAAATTACCTTATGCCTATGATGTGCAGACCACATCCAGGGGTGTGTGATGAGAGTTTAGTACCCAGCTTTAGGAGAGGGTGCTGGAAGAGGGAACAGAAAAGAATAAAAGACCCTACTCCCTTGGAAAGTAATGACAGATTTTATTCTTTCTCCTACAGCCAAAAGAAAACACATTTGACTCCAGTGTAGAATCCAAAATGATAAAAATAAACACTGGGACATAAAAGCTCCTAAAAGTCTATGTCAGGGAGAGGCAGATGAAAGTTAAAGCTAAGCACCATAAACTGGGGAATTGAGAAGTATTTCAGAACTGCAGCAGGGGGTTTGCCAGAGGGGCTTCATCACCACCCCTGGATGGCAAAATGAGAGTTTCTCTGGAGGCAGGTTTGTCAGCAGCAATGTGCTGGGTTCAGCCTCTGCCTTTGTCAAGTGAGAAGACAAGTAGAGGTAGAAGCTAAACCAGGCTGCTCATGTTGGAACAGCCTCACAAAATAGGAAAGGACAGGTTTGCAGGAGGAGGCAGAATCTTTACTTGGAGCAGCTTTTATTATATCTGAGAAAGCCAAAGAAACTGTTGGGCTCAGTGATCTTCCTTCTACAATCACCTTGAGGTATTTCAAGACAAGAAAAGCCCCAGTGCAGACAAAGCAAGCCACAGGAGTGCCTTAACATTGCAGTGGAAGCCTGCACTGCAAGGAAACGCTTGTTATTCCCAACCTTGTGTTCATCTCCTCTCTAATGTCAGAGGGAGGCTGCCATGGAGCAGCCATGGGGCTCTGGAGTCAGCTGCACACAAGGATCCTTCCTCATGCCAGTGAGAAAAAGTCCTTCAAGCCTGTAGCTTCAAGGAAGCTGTCAAAACTTCCTTGAAGTTGCAGAGAGTACCTGGAGACCGTAAGAGACTAACAGCATCCACACAGGTTTCATCATGCACAAAAAATGCCAAAAGAAAATAACACAATTGAGTCCAGCTGTTTAAATTCACTAATTAATGCTTGAAACAGAGGTAAAGATTCAGATTTAAAATAAGAGGTTAAACAAGCCCAAAACTTTGTGGTGTAATGTCCATAGGCTTATAGGATAATTCAGGCTGGAAAAGACCTCTAATGTTACATTGGAATTTTAACCTCAAACCATAAATGTAAATTGAAAATTGTCAATAAGCAACCAGTTTGGGACAGTGCATCTCATAGGACTAGTCACAAAAACTGCATCCTCAAACAAGGAATGGGTTGGAGGCAAGAAGACCATCTGGAAAGTCTTATACCAGATGCCCTACTCTCTTTGCCATGTGTCTTGCTAATGTTGGAGATGGAGTATGGAGTTTCTTTTGATTCAGGGGAGGACAGAGTCAGCTCCTGTATTGATGAAACTGCAAAATGCATTCAAGCACAGGGCAGAAAAGTCAAAACCGAAGTCTTGGTCACCCAAGATAGGAGCTAGGAGATGCTTAGATTAAATGAGAAACATAATGGAACAAGATAATTAGTAGAGGAAGGTGATCAGTCCTTCACTCCTTGCACCATCCAGGCTATTGCAGCTCCATAGAAGGTGTTAGGAAATTACTGCTGGAAACAGAAAAGCTAACACCTTAGTGACCAAGTAATTTAATAATCCACCCCTCTCAACAAGTAGTTGGCATCCTGAAAAGGAGCAGAAAGACTGCAGAAGAAAGTGTTAGATGTGTGAAGTAAAAAGTAAACTCTTCCTTTCAGCATTATGTGTGACAGCAGCAGCAGCAGCACAGGAGTCTGGCTGCTCTCACCAGGCATGGCCAAGCAGTTTGAGCCAGGTCTAATTAACCAAGTTGTTAATTCAGTCAAGTCAGTCACAGACCTTGCACATGTGTTGGCCATTAACTAAAGCTGGTGAGTGGTTAAAGGAGCACATTTGGGTCCAAGAAATAGAGCAATGTACATTTCAAGGAATGCAGTAGGAGCAGCAGAGCCCCAGGAGTTGCAGAACAGTGATCCATAATCTCACTTCTGACTGGGGAGGCTGGATCTGTCTGCAGTTTAAATATTCAGCAGCACACCTATTAGAGTTTCTCTCCCTTGCTCTTAGAAGACTGGTGATGAAAAAAATAATTTGTCCTTTAGTTCAACTTCAGTTTAAACTGTAACCCTGGAGGCACAGCATTGTCAGGTGTCCCTGCTTCACTCCTGTGGGCCTGTCCTGGGATGAACACTGAAATGGCTCATACCATGGCACTGGGGCAGCACATTAGTGAAACATGGGTGGCCCAGGTATGCTGCTGAAAGGGGAAAATGTCTCCTAAGGTCACAGATCGTGGTGTTATTCTGCTCTGTGCCCTCGCAGCAACTTCATGTCTGGGCAACACACAGTCTGGGCCATCAGCCACAGCAGGAGCCCTTTTGGAAAAGCTCTTTTGGATCTCCTCATCCCTACCTGCTGCTCTACAGCCCTTGGCTGCAGGGCAAGGCAGTGCAGACAGGCAGCTCCTGGCAGTCAGCACCACTTGCAGCATTCCCTGAGCCCAGACCCTTGCTGTGCCTGCATCCCAACACCAAACAAGCCTGTTCTCATGGGAATGGCCAAACTGGAGCTGCTTTAAAGCAGAGCATGTCCTGGGGAAACAGCTTGGAGAAAGGCTGGAGATGATGCATCAGCACCTACCAGCACTCAGGAGTGCAGGGCTGGTGGAGGAGGGAGGGCAGAGACAGCAAGGAGAGAGGTACAGAGGGTGAAAATGCAGTGGGAGATAACTCAGAGCTCTCAGCAGCTCCACTGCTCTGCTTCTTCATCTGTAGCCTTTGCAGGGTGCTGCCCCTGCTTGCTGTGTGATGCTCTGCCCCCTGAGCTTAGGACACAACCTTCTGGGATGTGCTGTCCCCATGGGCCCAGCCTGCCTGGAGCACCTGCTGCAAGGAAAGCAGGCTCATGTCTTGTCCCACGTGTGAAGGCACTTGCAGGAGGAGGTCCCCAGGCAGAGTCAGCCCTTTCTCCCACTG
The DNA here is from genome assembly GCF_051311805.1 of Agelaius phoeniceus. Lineage (NCBI taxonomy): Eukaryota > Metazoa > Chordata > Aves > Passeriformes > Icteridae > Agelaius > Agelaius phoeniceus. The sequence continues at coordinate 110,925,546 of NC_135267.1, read as the reverse complement.
CTTTGAGTTCAGCTGCCCCAATCTCATCCCCAGTCTGTGCAGCAGAGGCAGCAGCACCTGTGGCCCCGGCAGGTGCTGCACATTCACTCCTTTGGCTGTCACCTCTGTCCCCAGAGCCCACCAGCACAGGACTGGACCCTGCAGAGTGTGTCATGGCCCCCAGCATGAGGGGTGCAGCCTCTCTGCCTGCCAGCACTGCAGCTCTCACCAACTCCTTGCCTTTGTCCTGGCAAAACACCTTTCCAGGCATCCAGGAGAAAAGGACTTTTCACTTTTTCCATTCTTTACAGGGCACAGGTGAGCAGGTGGCCCTCACCCACCCAAAGGGCACACACACCTCCCTGCTTGCACCCACCCTGAGACACATCTCCCCTCCAGGCAGCCGCTCTACCCTCCCTGCTCCAAGGGCATGGCTTGACACAAAGCACACCCAAACACACTTGGCTGCTGCTCAGCAGCCAGGCTTGCTGTCCTTGGATGCCCTGACCCAGTGGGACACCCCTGCTCCTCCCAAGGCCTCTGTCACAGTCCAGCAGGTCTGGCTGGTGACCAGCTCACAGCAGGCAGAGTTTGCTGCAGGACCTTCACATGAGAAATGAGGGGGTCCCCACAGCCTCCCTTCCTAATGCAGATGTCCCTCTCCAAAACCACAGCAGGAGGAAAGGACTCCAAAAGGATCAGGTGCCCTGTGCTGGGTCCATTTGCAAGGGATGTGTTGTGGGCACACAGGATCATTTCTTTGGCTATGCCCTAAATGGAGAGCTCCACTGTGACTTTTGACACCTTTCAGCAAGGTCTCAAAGTCCAAAGAGGTGCCTGTATGAAAAGCCATGGGAAGTTGAGCTCCAAGAGCAGAGGCTGCTTTTCAAGCTCATGTTGCTGCTCCTTGGTACCTAGCTGCTCTGAATGAGCAAACTCCACAGGAAAAAAAAGATGAAATTTGAGGATCTCCTGCTGGAAATTGGGGGCTTTGGCAGATTCCAGATTTTGATTTTGGCGATCCTCTGCCTCGCAAGAATCAACCTTCCCATGCATTTCCTGCTGCACAATTTTCTTGCTGCCACCCCCTCTCATCACTGTGCAATTCCACACCAAGAGGCATTTGTGAATCTCACCATGGAGGAAGTTCTGCTCATCAGCATCCCTCAGAAGCCCGACGGCACTTTCAGCTCCTGTGAGATGTTCTCACAGCCCCAGTTCCACCTGCTGCTCAACTCCTCTCTGCAGCCAGAGAACAAATCCATCATCCAGCACTGCCAGCACGGATGGGCCTATGACCACTCTCAGTTCACCTCCACCATCTCCACCCAGGTAATTCCTGGCCTGGGATCCAGCCAAAATTGAAATTACCTCTGTGCTTTGAGGAGGAGATGGAGAGGTGCTTGCTGAGTGCACAGAATGAGAGGGGAATCTGTGCATTGCAGCCAGTGGACATGACCTGCTCAGAGAAGATGTCCTGGGAGGGGGAAGCTCTCTGAAGCTCAGTATAGGAGCTAACATTCATTAATATTATTTTTGTGAGCATCTCCTCTTGCTTAGATTGATGCCAATATTTCTCATTATAATCATCCAAATTTCTCCAGATGATTGAGAGATTTGGGAGGGGGTCAGAAGGTAGTGGAAAGACACACATATAGGATTTTCTCTGTGTGGCATTTGCACAAGATTGCATCCTGTCAGGGTTTCACATGAGCTCTTGATTTCCTTTCTTGGCTTTCCAAACACTTTATAACTCCTATTCCCTTGGCCACCCCTCCTCACTGGTGTTCTCCTTCTCTTCTCTTCTCTTCTCTTCTCTTCTCTTCTCTTCTCTTCTCTTCTCTTCTCTTCTCTTCTCTTCTCTTCTCTTCTCTTCTCTTCTCTTCTCTTCTCTTCTCTTCTCTTCTCTTCTCTTCTCTTCTCTTCTCTTCTCTTCTCTTCTCTTCTCTTCTCTTCTCTTCTCTTTTCTCCCCAGGGTTGTGCTGCCTCTCTTCTCTTACCACCAATATCTCTCTCCCAAATCCAATGTTCTCTCTAAGGCTCTTCCACTGAGCTCATAGCCAGCCATAACCTTGAGCCTGCAAAAGGTCCCTGCCCATCAAATATTAACCACCCACCTTCTGAAACAGTTTTCCAGCGCTAGCAGTGATACCTCTGGGTGTTAATGCTTTACTTTCCTTGGGAAGCAGTCCAAATCACCCAAGGTCTCAGGGAAGGGGAAGTTTGGTCAGGCAGAAGGGGCACAGCTGGGTTAGAAGGATAGTGCTGGGTGTTTCAGTGGGAGCAGGGACAAATCTTAGCCTGGAGCTGGTGCTTCCTCCCCACCACCCAAACCCTGCTCCTCACAGGGGTGAGTGAGGGTTGTGTGTGCCCTGGGTCTCCACCTCATTTCTGCGCTGAAGATGTGAAGCAGTGCTGAGGGAGAGGGTAGAAGGAGGAGCTCTGCAGCATGGAGCCTCATGATGCTGCTCCCATGGCCAGAGGCCTTGGGACCCCTGCAAGGGACCAGGCCTTTCTCTGGAATTCTGCTCCTGTAGCAAGAAAGGTTGCTCGAGGTCTAGCTGGCCTCATCAGAGAGGCTGCAAGTCTGGGTTGATGATTAAATTTTGCCACATTTGCACACAGAGAAAATTACCTCTGCATTCTGTAGAGATCTGTGATATTTGCACTTCCAACAAAGTAAAATTATGCTCATTAACTTAATTAGGATGGATGTCCAAACCAACTCCTCAGTAAGAAATCAATGGGTTAGTATTAAGAGCAAGTATTTGACCTTACCTCCCCTCTGTCCTCCTTCTTCCCTGCACAGACAACTTCCAAGGAAACTGGTCAGTTTGAAGTTGTCTGTACATCCAGTTATCCTCTGCCAGTTCCTCCTCCCTGTTTGGCAGCATCCTGCCTATTCCATTAGGATTTTTCATCCATGTGAGGAGTAAAGACTGAGGGAAGTGAGGGAAGCGAGGGAAGGAGTGGAGCAGGAGGGGAAATGAGATGGGGAAGAGGAAAAAGCAGAGACAACAATGGAGTGGGAAAGCAATGGAAAGATTTTCCTTCTTCCCTGCACAGAAAAGGAAACTGGTCAGGGCAAGAGGAACTGGTTATCATCACAGCTGTGCCCAGTGCTCACTGAGGGCTGTGACAGCTCACTGCACCCTGCCAATGCCCAGCTCACCAGGACACTCTCAGGGCACAACAGAGGCAGCTGGGGGAGAGACTTGCACCTGGGCAGGTCTGGCAGAGGTCAGGAGAAGAAAATGGGGAACTCTCCGTGTGTGGTCCACAGGAAAGTTTTCTGATGCCCAACCGTGTCCTGGGGTGCATCAGGCACAGCATCACCAATGAGTCAAAGGAGGGGATTGTCCTGCTCTGCTCTGCTCTGCACTGGGCCAGCCTCACCTCGAGTCCTGGGGGCAGTTTTGGGTACCATAATATAAAATATTCAATTTTCAGCTACTGGAGAACATTCAAAGGAGAGCCACGAGGATGGTGAAGGGTCTGGAGAGGAAACCATACAAGGAGTGGCTGAGGGCACTTGGTCTGTCCAGCCTGGAGGAGACTGAGGGGAGATTCATTGGGGTCTCCAACATCCCCACAAGGGGAAGTGGAGGAGCAGACACTGCTCTTTTCCCTGTGGTGACCAGTGACAGGATCCACGGGAATGGCCTGAAGCTGAGTCAGGGGAGGTTTAGTTTGGATATCAGAGAAAAGTTTTTCACCCAGAGGGTGGTTGGGCACTGGAGCAAGCTCCCCAGGGCGGTGGTCTCAGCACTAGAGTGACAGAGCTCCAGAATCATTTGGACAAAAATCTCAGGCACTTGGGGTGACTTTTGGAGCATCCTGTGCAGGGCCAGGAGCTGGACTCGATGACCCTGATGGGTCCCTTCCAACTCAGCATCTTCTATGGTTCTGTGATTCCATGAAGGGTTCACAGAGAGGCTGTCACAGCGGGGATGGATAACTGGGACTTGTGTAAGATGCACCTTTCCATTTCCCAGGACTCTGGCACTGTCTGATGTGCACTTTAGTGCAGGATCCCACTGGTCCATCAGACTCAGCAGATACAAACTGCACGACACAACAGAATGAAAGAGCACTGGAATGAAGGAGTGTGAGAAGGCAGCAGGGACTGGGCTGGGCACTAAAGTGTCATTTTGGCCTTGTGTTTCAGTGGGACCTCGTGTGTGAGCAGCGGGGGCTGAACCAGGCAACAGCAACCTTCTTCTTCATCGGCGTCACCGTGGGGGCCATGGTGTTCGGGGACCTCTCCGACAGGTTTGAGCCCTCCCAGGCTGCTCCTCCAGGGCCTCAGCTTCACAGAAAGAATGCCACAAACATGTCACCTCCAACAGGCAGTCAGAGGGGTGGGGAAAGGACAAAAGGCGACTGCAAAGGGAGATCCAGCCTCTCACTGGGAAATTGGATTCGAGGGAGTAAATGCTTCCTGGAGCAGTGAGCCACTAAATGCTTCCTGGATCAGAGAAGCAGCTCTGGCCTTGGGCAGGAGTCAGATGCACTGCTGACTGTGGTCAGAAGTGCTGCAGGAGCAATAAAAAAACCAACAAAAAAAAATTCAGTCTGCCAGACCAGTTTCAGTCTAAAAATAGAGTGAGCTGATTGATACAAAGCTGGACAAAAGGGCTAAAAGAGTGAACTCCTTGCAAATTATACACAAATTAACTCCTTGCAAATTATACCCAAATTGGCTAATAACACACAAGTGAGGAGCTCAGAGGAATTTCTTGCCATAGATCAAAAGAGTTTCTGTGACGGTGTTCACAGGGGTCTTAGGATGAGGGAAGAGACGAGGATCTGACTCCATGTTTCAGAAGGCTTGATTTATTATTTTATGATATATATTATATTAAAACTATACTAAAAGAATAGATGAAAGGATTTCATCAGAAGGCCAGCTAAGAATAGAAAAGGAAAGAATGATAACAAAGGCTTGTGGCTCGGACTCTCTGTCCAAGCCAGCTGGGCTGTGATTGGCCATTAATTAGAAACAATCAACATGGGCCAATCCCAGATGCACCTGTTTCATTCCACAGCAGCAGATAATCCTTGTTTACATTTTGTTCCTGAGGCCTCTCAGCTTCTCAGGAGGGAAAAATCTTAAGGAAAGGCTTTTTCATAAAAGATGTCTGTGACAAGTTTCCAGCAAGCAAAATCTGACTCTGTCATTCCAAGATAATCAGGGTAAAGGATATTTTTTTCAAGCAGGGAGGTATTTATTCCTTAAGGAAGAGGTGAAGCAATGAAGGAAACAGAAACAAAGCTGCTCTCTCTGGTTAAATGTTAGGATGTAAACAATATAAACCTGAAAAATAAATCCAAGTAATAATCTAGAAAGGGCATCAGATAAGAAACTAAATATTTTTGCAAGCAGCAAAACCAGGAAACCCATCAGAGGACAGAGAGTCCAGGCACGCAGTTGGGATGTGCTGTTCCCTTACATTATTCATTATTGGGAAACTGCTTCCTGATTTCCTTCCTCTGGGAGGAATTAGAGTACAGCAAGCTGCAGAATCACTGCAGAGGGGAGCCTGAGGTGTGAGGGACCCAGAGACTTTAGTGCTGCAGATGGGAATTTTTACATCCATATCTTTTCCCATGGGTACATGGCTATGCTTGTACAAGGACCCAAGGCACCTGCATGATTTTCAAACTGTGTGCCTTGGCTTTGTACCTACAATAGTTTTATTGCACAGCTGGAGGGGGGAGAAATTCAGAATTGAGAAAAGGAACAGGACAAAATATGGCAGAAAATAAGATAACACAAGGTAGCACAAAATGAAAAGTAATTTGTTTCACAAATGGACTGTGAGAGGGGAAGAGCCAGCAGAGGATCAAGGCATAAAAGGAGCATCTTGGAATAAAAAGTCTGTAGTGTGAGACATAAATGAGCCTGTGCTCACAGTGAGAGAATGTGTAGAGGCAGGTGCTGGAGCTGGAGCTTTGAAATGAGCTGACAGAAGAAGGCAGAGAGGAAGACACCAGAGGAATAAATGCCAGTTGAATTCCAGGAGTAAGGAGACATTGTCCTGGAGCCCTGCAGCACCTTGAGGACAGAAAAGCTTTTAGCTGGTGTCCAAATAAGATCTCAGGAGTGCCAGGCAGCCTGACCTCTGTCTGCACCAGGCAAATTGGCAGAAACTCCTCTGAAAGGTGGAGCCAGAGCCCCAGGGGGAGGTAGGACACAGCAGTGAAGAATCAGCAGGGGTTTTCCAAAAGATCCGAGCCTTAAAATTGTGCAGGATTTCTTTGCATGGATCAACAGGCATGTCAGCAGGGGAGACACCACCTCAGCCTCCTTATCAAACACCCCTTCAGACACTGAGCTGCCCCAGAGTAAGAAGGAAGGTCTCAGCATGACTAAATTAGTAAAAGCCAGGAAGAAGAGAGGAAATGCAAGTGCTCCATTATGACAGGGGAGCGGCCTGTGCTTGGAATTTTGTGCTTTTAAGTGCATTCATAAATAATCTGGGAAGGGAGCAAGTGGGGAGGGGATGCTGAGTCTGGCAGAGATGAGGCCAGAGGCTGGAGACTTTGCAGAAGGGGTTAAAGGACTCTGTGACTGGATGAGACAATCAGGGCAGATCAATCTAAAATAGAGAAACCATTTAAACCTCTCATTTAAAATGGAGGCTCTGAGCTGACCACAGCTACTCAGTAGGAAGATTTTGGCATCATACAGCAAAACACAATTCTGCTCTGGGCAAACATCCACACAGCAGTGAGTAGTGGTTAGGGAAGCAAGAGGAAAATTAAGGATCATTAGGTTAAACCTCAGATATCACCCCCCACATCTCCCCTATCATCTCTTTAAAGCTGACCTCCCATTAGCAACCCTTCTTTTCTCTGACAGAGATGAGATCCCACTTCTTTGTGCTAACAGTGAGGCAGAGGTTTCATCTCTGGTGCTCCAGGGGGAAAATCATCTGGCATTTTGCTACTGTTCAGGTTCAGGTGTTTTCTAAGCCATTATAGGTATTTGGATTTGAGATCTACTCCACTGACAAATTTGACCCAGGTAAACCCTCCAAAAACCTTCACTGTGAACAAATGTATGAAAAAAAAAATACATATACACAATATGTGTAACAGAAATAATAACAGAAGCAATATATATATAACATATATATTGTTTCTGTTATTGTCTGCTCTTCTCCAAAGACTCCTTTTGTACCTTGTCCTTGTACTGAATTGGTTCAATAATGCTTTGGCAGACTTCCAGATTGTTGGGGTTTTTCTTTATGAAAATGGCTTTTTTTATTAATTTTTATGTTTCTGCAGTCTGCTCCTTTTTATTGTCTTTTCTACAGTCTTTCAGAAGTTGTGCTTTCCTACCACTCTCTTTGAGGACAATTTTAATGGCATTATTTCTAGCAGCCTCCCTCTATCCTGCAGTTCAATCCTGGCATCTCACTCCTGGTTTTCCTAGCAAGTAGTGTGCATTTGCTGAGAGTGTAGTAATGGTTCCTTAAATAGCTGCCTTGACTCCTACAGGGAATATCATGGTTTTATACCCTCCTTACTGTATTTTCAAGGAAAATCTTCATTTACAAAATGTATCTTCTTTCTTGGGCAGTTACACATTGGAAACTGGATCCAGCTCTGGAGGGTTTCTGGTGCTTTCTGTTCTCACCCTGGGGCATCAAGGTGTCTTTTACAAACTGTCCCAGCTTAAATTTCAAAGCAGACCCAGCAAACTCCCCGTAGCCAAGCCACAAGTTGGGGAGTTTGCCAGTAGGTTCATTTATCACCTGCTGAATGAAGTATTTTTTTATTATTTTTGGGAATGTTACTGTGGCATTATGTCCCCTGGCATGCTACTTTTTCCCCCGGAGCAATTTTTCCTGCTACCCTCCTTCTCAGGGGGGCACTGGGAGAGCCCTAATGCCAGGATCAGAGCAGGATTTCAGTCCTTGTGCACTGAACATCACCTGCAGGAAGGCTTAATCTACTACTGCTGCTTGAGCCTCAGCTTTCCTAACATGCAGTGCTGATGTTCATCAGGAGACTGACACCTTGTGCCCCATTTTGATTTTTAGATTTTCATAGGTTGTGTAGAAATACATGCAGACATATTTCTCTGTCTGTGAGAGTGTCTGTCTGTGTGTATCTGTACATTTATTTTGCATTTGTGTGCATTTGATGTTTTGTATTTCTCCACATTCTCCGCACAGGACTCTGGACAAGGGGGTAAGGAAACCCCAGGGGAGCAACACCCTGGCAGATTCCTCAGAAACCCCTTAGGATTTCAGGGCTATTTGCACTTGTGGGCAGACAATTGGATTCCTTCCTTTTCCTTCCCAGGAGCAGGGTGAAAGTGTCACGGCTCTGTCACCTCCTTGAGAGCGGTGGCAGTGGCCAGTCCTGAGTAAGCCATGGGAGAAGGACACGGACACTGGAGGGAGCAGGGTGTGACAGCAACACGGGATTTCAAGCTGGCATCACTGCTTTTGGTGGTGGTGTGGGCCAGGAGAGCCAGATTTGTTGTTCTGAGCAGCACTGCTCTTTCCACTGGAGATTCCCAAAGTTTATGGGGTGGGATCTGCATGGGATTGCACCAGCTTGATCCACAGCAATTTTTTTTCCTCTCCAGCATGCTGCATCCTTTAATTTTCCTCTAAAATCTCTGGTTTGCCCATTTCAAACCCTGCTCCCATGACAGGTTTCCAGCCAGTGTAACCCAGCCTGTGCTCGTGGCAGGTTTGGAAGGAAGACCATGCTGCAGCTGTCCCTGGTGTGCTCCCTGGTTTTTGGGATGCTGAGCGCCGCCTCCGTGTCCTACACGATGCTGGCCGTCACACGGACCCTCACCGGGGTGGCCCTGAGTGGCCTGTCCCTGATTGTCCTGCCTCTGGGTGAGTGTGGGGGGCTGTGGCTGTCAGGGGGGCTCCTGGCAGACAGTGGGTGGCAAGGGAATTCTCTACCAGGCAGGACAGGCTTGGTAGGAACAGGGGTCTGGGAATCGCCGCGCGTGCAATTTCCCTCTTGCAAGGAGCCCAGAATTACAATTTGCTGTTGGTCTAATTAATATTTAACAGTCTATTCAAAATACAGCAACCACTTGTCAGTACTTCTGTTGCAACAAGCCACCCAATTCCTGTCAGGTGTCATCCACACAATCAAAGCCACACTCCAAAGTCTCTGCCCCTTTTCCACTCGTACAAAGTTCTCACCTTTCAAGCACTGTTAGGACAATCCAGCATTGCCCTGTCCTCAGCACGAGAGGATGGTGGGTCATTGGCAGGGTGTTTCTGCTTCCCCAGATTCGAGTTTGCTCACAAGCTGCCAATCTGTATTCTACAATGAGAAGAACTACCAAATTTTTTTTTTACAAATCACGCAGAGCTAGGCAAAAACTGAAGCTGAAGAATTTGGGTGATTACATTATAAAAACAAGCTCCAGATTTCAGGATATCCAGTAAACCACTGGATAATTTTGTAGATACAGTTGGGACATACTGGGCAGAAAGTGTTGTACCCAAGAACAATTAACAGTTGCAGCAGAAATTTCCAGTATTTTTGCAGATCTAGTCAAAATCAAGCTATAATGGCTTCAGCATTGGAAAAGCCCACACAAGACCTGACAAATCCCAAGGGCTGCTGTGTTTGTTTATTGCTATAAAGGTTGATTCCTGCAAGTCATAGTAGAGCTTGGGAGGGGCATTTCTGATTGTTAGAGGTTGTAGCAAGATGTCCAAAACTTCAGAGGAAAACTGGCTTTTAGTTCACACACACAAACAAGGAGACCCCCACTGGTTTTACTCTTTTGCTGCTGTCTGCTCTGGGTGGGCTCCATGTGAACAACAATTCTTCCCAATCTATTTCTTTAACCTGAAATAATGAGTGGAAATGGGAATAATGAGAGAGAAATGGGAAACTGTGCAAGCAAGATGGCTAGGGGAAAAAAAAATCTGGTTGATGAAGAAGACCAAGTGAATGCTATTGAATGGGATAAAAAAAATATCACCAAGAGTGGTTTTAGCACTGTTCCTTAACACATGTCCAATATTTCTTTTCCTGAAGTTTTATTTTAGTGGCTGACAGCTTTGCAACAGCCTAAGTACTGCGGCTGAATATTTTAATATTCCAAATATCAGCCAACAGCCAACAGTGGAATATCAGCCAACAGTGGAACTTTGTGAAGGAGCAGAGCAGGGGTGTTCCCTTGCTTTGCCCTTGTTAGAAAGCCCTGCAGGCCCTCCCTGCCTGGAGAAGTCCTGCATGTCCCAGCTGGATGCTGCCTCCCTCTTGCAGGGATGGAGTGGGTGGATGTCCAGCACCGCACCTTCACCGGGATCCTGAGCAGCATCTTCTGGAGCATTGGGAACATGCTGCTGGCCCTGGCAGCCTACTTGGTGAGGGAGTGGCACTGGCTGCTGGTGGCTGTGACAGCACCTTGCCTCCTGAGCATCGTCTGCCTGTGGTGAGTGCAGCCAGCAGAAAGGAAGCACACTGGGATTGGCCTCCTCTGTGGATTCCAGGAGTCGTTCAGTAGCCTCAGGATGAGCAGGATTCATCTGTGTCTTGTACCTGGATTGCCCAAGTGTGGCACCTCTGGGAAACTGGAGTGGTGTAAGAGCTTAAATGAGGGATGTGGGACTCCAGGGGCTCTCCAAAATGCAGTTTATTCCATCCAAGAGGTTACAGCAGCCCAGGGTGGTGGGTGACAGAGCCTGTGCCTACAGCTGTCAGCTCCAGCTGCAGGCAGGCCTGGAGACCCTGAGTTTAGGTTACAATGCATTATAGACTTTTCTTTGCTGAGCATCTTCATACAGTAGAACCAATCTATACCTTAACTTTTATCTATAGCCCATCATAACCACTATAATTACCATATTCATGCTACTGTTCTCCAATCACTAAAAGTTAGTACATTATAGTTTAAGCTAGAAGTTGTTTTTCAGTTTTCTTGCAGTAGAAAATTCTGAGACCTTTTTTCTACTTGCCACATTTGCTGACTTGTTTGCCTGTGCTATCTTTCTGCTTGGTAAAAACATCTTCTTGTTTGAAGCTTATCCTTTGCTCTAAATCATTAAAAACCTTTCTAACTAACACAGCCTTTGCCTCCTTGGTTATCCAGTAAGACTGGCTCAGCAGTTCTTTTCTTTTATATCAAAACTTGCTTCCACCTCTATTCCTTCATCACACTCTACATTTAAAAATCTTTCTGCTAAGCATACATATCTGTGAGACTTTCTTGTCAAACTCTCATCCTTCCCAACAGAGTGGCCTGGGTTTTGTCTCTCCCAAGGTTACATCACAGTTTTGGGGACAAGGAGGAGGCAGGAATGAGGCTGAGGCATTAGGATGACAGGTGGAAGCAGGATTTGGTGCTGCCAGCTCTGTCAGACGTGGCTCAGAGTAAAGAAAAGAGATTCCAATAAAGGAACACTCAACCAGATCCAGGCTTTAATCCTTAGTAAACTCAAGATAAAACATTTATCCATTCTCTGTCCCCACCTCACTGGGAAAGATACCAAATTTTCCATGAAAGCCACTGACGCCTTCAGGCTAGGTCAAGTTCATTTATCTCTGTGCTTCCCAAGGCTTTTCTCAGGTGTGCAACCATCCTGATGGGCCAAATACACCTGCTTTCTCTGGGCAATTTCCTCCCTGTAGCCTTATTTAAGAATACCTGACATCTCCTAAGCCTTAAAATGGGATATGGTTCATTTAATCAAAGAAACTTTAATTTTTCCATCTTCTTTTTTAATTTCCCTGTGTAGTAATATGAATTAGAATACAGAGCTGATTCATTGACAGTCTAAAGAGTAACTTCTGGTATTTCACTGATCAACTCCAACACAACTAAAATATGTGTCCTGCTGACTTTTTTAGTTCAAGTTGTTTTGCTCTCTTTCTAAGACAACCAGCCATAAAGAAATGAGTCCTTGGAAGTGCTGAAATTCACAGATGCATTTGGACCCCCCCCCCCCCTTTTCATCATAACCATTTAATTTTTCTTCTTATGTTACTATCTTTTATGGACATTAGTTCTCCAACAAATTATACTCTAGTCTTCAAGCACCCATAAGGTCAGTGATTGCAGAAAATTGAAAGTCTCTGAAGTATGGAATTAAAATCTAATTTAGCACTCTGTAGATATTATTGACACAATGTCAGAACTCAGTGGAGACATTAGACAAGCAAAAGACATGGTATTACTCTCTAGAGACAGTGGCAATGAGTGCAAAATGCCATCTTTCCTTCTTTAAATTTCCCAAAGTTGTAAGCTGTGGGAAGGAGATGAAAACTTTCAACAAGACCAATTCTCCAAACATTTTTGCTCTACCCATCATTTTCAATTCCTGCTTGAATAGTGACAACAGTTGCTCATTAGTTTTTCTGTAATCTGATTTAGGGCACATGAATCACAAACACTGGATTGTAGGGATCTGGTCTAGGACCATTCTAGTGGAAGACTCCAGTGTGCAGAAGGCTTTGATTATTGTGAAAACCAAATCATTTTAGCAACTAACAAAGTATGTATAGAGCTCACTGAATCCTTTCTATATTGTGGTTTTTAACATCTGACAATTTCAAAGCTAAAAGAGTTCCAGAAAGCACAAATATGTAAATAAAAACTCCCTGGGGCCAGTTTTAATTGGTAAGAGTTTGAAACTTCAGCCCAGCTCAGCCTTTAGAGGTAGAAGAGCCTGTACCTGTCAAAAGGGTGCCCCACTACTCTTCCCATGCACCACAGTTGTTATGTTTAGGTGGAAGTCTCATGGAGAAGATGCCAGAGAGATGCCTCCATGGATATGAGGTGGAAAACAGGCAGCTCCAAGAGGAACAGTCTCCTCTCCTTGCACCTGCAGGTGGGTCCCAGAGTCTGCCAGGTGGCTCATAGCCAAGGGCAAAGTGAAGCAAGCCCACAGGCACCTGCTCAGATGTGCAAGAATGAATGGAAGGAAAGACTTTGCCGTCTCACCAGAGGTAAGGAACTGGAGATCCAGACACACGTTCTTGTTTTCCCACTTTGTCTCTCTGGGTTTTACTTCTGTCTGATACCTGGAGCAATGCTTATCCTGCAGTGTGGTCTGTGGGGCACTGTGGGCATTTTCCTCTAGAAAGCAGAAATTCACTCCTAAAGATAAAGCTCCAGCTCAGCTCCCATGAGGCCAGAAGTCCCATCCATTGGGTGGAGTGTCTTTCCACTTGTTTTTGCCATGGCAAGAGGCCTCAGTGGACTGGACACTGGAGTAAATACACAGTGAGTACAACTTATTAACTCTGAGGGTACTTACTCCTCAATCAATTGCCAAAAAGCCTTTTGGACAAGCAGTCTCTTCTTCTTCACAGGCACTGAAGAAGAACTTCTCCTCAGTGCTTGACTTTTAAGGTTTTCTGTACTTATATAAGTGGATGGATAAATAATTACCCTTTAAATGAATGCACTCCTAAGAACAAAGCACGAAGCTTGCTGCTAGCTTTTCATACAACAGCAGGCAGCCACATGGGGAAGAGGATGGAACTGGCCAACGCTGACTTTTCCATCTGCCATTTCTCTACAGACCCCTCTGCTACATGGGGCATGTAGGTGAGAGGGAAGAAGAAACCATGAGAAGAAAAAGAGGTCTAAAATGCAGGCAACCTGTAAAGTTATAGGAAAACATGACTCTGAAAATGTATGCTCAGAGAATGGCTCTGCAAAGGGAATGTATGGAAAATCTGAAGCTGGGAAGGGCAAAGTCCCCAGCCTGTCTGGGGTTTCATGCATCCTAACAGAACAGCAGTTGAGCTATTTCCTTCTTTCCATCTCTGCCAGGCCCTCACAAGGATGGGAACAGACAAAAACATGGGAGGGAGTTACTCCTACATCAGCTTGTTCAGGACCCCAGTCCTGAGGAGGATCTCTGTGTGTTCTGGTGTGGTGTGGTAAGCAGTGTCACTTCCCAGGGGGGATTCATCCTACAGCTCCCAGAGGGATTTCCCTCGGTCCCATCTCCACCCACTCCTTGCAGGTTTGGTGTTGCCTTCTCTTATTACGGCTTGAGCATGAACCTGACTGGCTTTGGGCTCAGCATCTACCTCTCCCAGTTTGTCTTTGGTGCCATTGAGATTCCAGCCAAGATGGTCATGTACGTGCTGGTGAACCGAATCGGCCGGCGGCAGAGCCAGGCGTGGACACTCATCCTGGCCGGGGTCTCCATAGGAGCCAACATCATCATTCCCAAGTGTGAGAGGCCCTTCTGCTCTACACAGGACTTGCTAAAGGGGGAGGGAGTCCATTTGGTGCAGTGCTGGAGAGGGAGAGCCGTGGATTTGGCCACAGGCAATTCTTTGTAGAGAAGTCCTCCACCTGAAGGGTGTCCACGAGACAAGGTCACTGATGTGGGCTAACCCCAATGTCTGGTCACAGCAGGTGGTTTTGTGACCCCTAAAGGGTCCAGCAATGGCAAGACACAGTGCCTATCTTAATTAGAGACTTTGTCCAATGGGAACTGTCAGGACCTATCCTGTCATCAGTTCAGCTCCCACTTGGGCCAACACTTACTTGTGATGGTGTTCACAGGGGTTTTCGGATTGGGGAAGAGACGGGGATCTGACTCTATGTTTCAGAAGGCTTGATTTATTATTTTATTATATAAATTACATTAAAACTATACTAAAAGAATAGAAGAAAAGGTTTCATCAGAAGGCTAGCTAAGAATAGAATAGGAAGGAATTATAACAAAGGTTTGTGGCTCGGCTCTCTGTCTGAGCCAGGTCACTGTGATTGGCCATTAATTAGAAACAACCAACACGGGCCAATCAAAGATCCACCTGTTGCATTCCACAGCAGCAGATAACCATTCTTTACATTTTGTTCCTGAGGCCTCTCAGCTTCTCAGGAGGAAAAATCCTAAGGAAAGGATTTTTCATAAAAGATGTCTGCGACACTTACTAAACCTGCAGACCCAGCCTTTGGAGACAGCAGCTCCAGGGCTATGAAGCTCCCTGTTTTGTCTGTGGGAACACTGAACCTTCTCCCTTCTTAGACCTGGAAGTTCCTTCCCAGAGGCAGCTCACTGCCATAAATGCCTTTCCTTCCTCCCAGCCTTCAGCTCCCTGCGTTCAGTAGTGGCCATTTTGGGCAAGGGTTGCTCAGAAGCTGCCTTCACCACCGTCTTCCTGTACACCTCAGAGCTCTACCCCACCATTCTGAGGTAAGAGATGCCACCCAGCTGAGCACACCCCCAGGGCCTGGCTGGGGTGCTCAGGCCATCAGCACAGCAGGATGCGCTGGTGACAACCCTGCAGCACTGGCCCCTTGCCTCTGGAACTAGCAGGTTCTAGGGATTTCATATACTCACAAGAGAGAGGCAGAAAGCCACCCTTTTTTTCACCTGGGTTGTGGGTGGTTAGGTTGTGCTGACAGGAAGATGAATGGAAAGGTGAGGAGTATTCTGTGTGGGAATATCTTTGCACTCCATATAGCACCTGTGCTTAGTAAAGTCTTTGTTCCCTGTTATAATCTGTCAGGGACTGTTAAAAAAACCTGATAATAATAATTTGAAATACAAAATTTTACAAGAGACAAAATACTACCATATGTTTGAGAGTCTTTTGGACATTGGATGATATTAAAGCAGGTACTAACCAGCCTTTCAGGAGGAAAAACAGAGCTTATTTGACATACCTGGGGAATGATAACATAACACCAGATTTAGCATTTGCATAGGTGGGGATATAGCTAAGTCTGGTGGAGGGCATCACCTCACTGATTTCTTTGTGGAAGTCTGAAAAAAAACCTCATGAATGACAGCAGGCCTTGTGGGCTACTTCACTTCTGTCCCTTCCTGCCCAAAGTACCCTCCTCTGCCATTTAGTCCTTCAGCTTTCAAAGGTCTGTTGCATATGGGGAAAGATGCACATTTAAACCAAAGCAGTCACACTGGTCTGCCATTTCTTATCCCAGATCAGTTTGTAACTTTCATGCTCAAAGACATTGGCAAAGACAAAATTGTTGGTTCCTTCTGTAGTACTTGTTCTGTATATGCACAAGCAGGTCCTGGGATCCTTGTCATGAGTGTGAAATGCCACCCATCCCCTCAAAATTAGGTCTTAATTTCTGGTCTCCTCTCCAAGAGCTCCTTCCTTGGACCAAAAATGCTCACAGGTATCTCTAGTGTATGCCACCTGCCTAGAAATACCTGGGAGAAGGAGGAACTTGTATTTGCTCTAAGCAGGTTGGAAGACTCACTAGTCTTACTATTAGAAAATGCTCTCAGGGTTTTAGACATTTAAAGTGGAAACAGCTTTAGAGCAGGTATTCTTAGTGTGGAACTGCAGCTTGTTTCTCACAATAGACATAAATCTGTTTCTCACAGCAGCTACAGTTGATCTCTGGGATAGATGATGATGATGATTTTAGGAAGATATGAAGAAAGAAAATAAAAAAATGGCAGAGGGAAAATGGCAGAGGGGAAAATGGCAGAGGGGAAAAGGGGCAGAGGTCCGCCATGACGCAAGTAGGCCTCTGTTTCCCGTGGTGGTGTGCACCTTTCCAGGCAGAACGGGATGGGGTACACCTCGTTCCTGGCGCGCCTGGGAGGGGCGCTGGCCCCGCTGGTGTTCCTGCTGGACGAGGTGTGGCGGTCCCTGCCCGAGGTGACATACTGCGCCGTGGCCGTGTGCAGCGGCGCCGCGGCCTTCCTGCTCCCGGAGACGCTCAACGCGCGCCTTCCCGAGGGCATCGAGGACGTGGAGAAGCCACGGTGAGTCACCTCCGTCCCGCCCTGCCCCTGGAGGCTGATGAGGAACGGGGACATCCCTCTCTGCTGCCTGCAATTCCCCGTCTGTGGGCGGCAGGGGAAGAAGGGACAGCCCAGTTGTGTTGTTGGCCTGTGGGCCTGTTGGCCTTCCTGCTTTTCTGCCCATCAGCCCAAACGTGATTTTTTTTTTTCTTGCAGGGTAAAAGTGCCACCAGAAGCCAGCACTCCCGAGGGCGTGCCACTGCAGGCTCTCCTGAAGTGAGGAACCCGGTGGGACAGCCAGCATGGAGGACTGCACAAACTGAGCCATGCTCTGATCTGCCAGGGGAAGAGCCTTTGCTGCCCACCGATCTCAATCCCAAGGGAAGTGGAACTGAGGACACGGGAGGAAGGAGGCAGATCAGGACACCAGCAGGCAGGAGCCAACCCACTCTGTGGTGTGGCCAGCAGCAAGGATGCCCAGGTCCAACAGGGTGTGGAAATAAAGGCACCTTGCGCTAAGCTCTCCCAGTCTTTGGCCTTGTTGGACTTGGACCTTGCAGATCCGTGCACAGCCTTCCAGAAACTACAGTGCATTGGTTCCTACACCTGGAGAAACAATGCAGCCAGAAAAATACTGAGTGAGAATCACACAAACCCAAATAAGCTCTAATAAATCCAGCTGGGTGTTAATTTATGGTTCATTTAAAACCATAAACTGTAGCTACAAATATTTCTTGCGTTTAGAAGAGGTCTGGACGGTTTTCACACTGAAAGCCAGAAAAAAGCCCATGCAGGAGTCCCACTGAGGATGGGTTAACTTCAAGCATTTTTCCTACATACATGAAGAAGAAAAACAGTTTTGCATTTAAATCTAGTGTGTATGCAATAATTATACTTTAAGCTATAGAAAAAAACAAAAACACAAAAAACCCAACCCAAACCAAAAAATAAACAAACAAACAAAAACAAACAAAAAACAAAACAAACAAAAAACCCCACAAATCCCAAACCCCAAATCCACCTGGCTACAGGGAATTTTGCATGGAATATTGAGCAGTCCATTATTGGACTTCATTCTGCTTACTGGTCTAACACATTGATCTTAACTCTGTGGAATATCTTTGCCTCTTGTGCTTCATTATGCAACCAACAGAGATGAGCCATCAAATTATCTATCAGTTGGAATTACCTATAATTTTGGAATCCTGATAAACAGCACATACCCAAACTGGGAAGAGGGAATGGCTTCAGGAACTGAGTCCCAGGTGCTCTGTGATTCCCTGGGCTGTGAGGTATTTTAACTCACAACACTGTGAAGAGAACACACACTGAGGATGCATCTGAAAACAGATCCAGAGGCCCATCCAATCCCAGGTCCAAGAGCACTTCCTAGTAGAAATAAGCTGCCTGGAGAATTTTTTTTTAGCTGCTATGACAGCAGCTATTTTTTAAATTAATTATTTTCATCCATGAATCACTTAACACCTTACCTTGCGCTGTCAAAAAAAAGAAAAGGCAATATGCAGGTCATGACCTATCTGTGTTTCCTTCAGCAAAATGTTCTTTATTTCTTGGAAATATATCATGATTTATAGAGTATGCCAGCTGATGTATGCAATGCTGATGTCATTACTCATACAGTATCTGTAGGAAAAACAGGACATTAACCAACTCAAAACCTCAGAATTTTCATTATTGATAGGTTCATTAAGGCAAACCTGATCTGTTCTGGGGAGGAAATCTGACTTCCAGGTTTTGAATTTGTGAGATACCTTTGGTCTGCTGCAGGTTTGTTCGTGAGGAAGACAGAAGTGATGGTTACAAAAAATAAGACCTTTCCATAACCAGAAGGATCAAATTAGGTAGTACTGTAGGAGAAGATAAGGAGTGATTGGAAGAGTCAAATGGGTTAGGAAGGAGGAGATCTGGCTCAGAGCTGAGCACCGACACCCACGGCTGGGGGTGAGCATCCCCCAGGGGCCCTGAGCACCGGAGGGCAGCGGAGCCTGCAGGCACCAAGCCTGTGTGACAGGGGACACCCTGGGCGGAGTCACACCGGGGAGCGGCGGGGCCGGTGACAGATCCCGGGCAGTGACACATCCCGGGAGGTGACAGATCCCGGCCGGTGTCACGGGGCCGGTAACAGATCCCGGCCGGTGTCAGATCCCGGGCAGTGACAGATCCCGGGAGGTGACAGATCCCGGCCGGTGTCAGATCCCGGCCGGTGTCAGATCCCGGGTAGTGTCAGATCCCGGGCAGTGTCAGATCCTGGGCACTGACAGATCCCGGCCGGTGTCAGATCCCGGGCAGTGACAGATCCCGGCCGGTGTCACGGGGCCGGTAACAGATCCCGGGCAGTGACAGATCCCGGCCGGTGTCATATCCCGGGCAGTGTCAGATCCCGGGCAGTGACAGATCCCGGCCGGTGTCATATCCCGGGCAGTGACAGATCCCGGCCAGTGTCACGGGGCCGGTAACAGATCCCGGGCAGTGACAGATCCCGGCCGGTGTCATATCCCGGGCAGTGTCAGATCCCGGGCAGTGACAGATCCCGGGCAGTGACAGATCCCGGGCAGTGTCAGATCCCGGGCAGTGACAGATCCCGGCCGGTGTCACACGGCGGAGACGCTGGCCCGGCCCCCAGCGGGCGCACGGCCCCGCCCCGGCGGCTGCACGGCGTAACGGGGCGGGGAGGAGCAGGAGCAGGAGTCGGGCTCAGGATCGGGCTCGGGAGGGCGGTTCTGGTTCCGGGTCAGTCCCCGCCTGGGCAGGCTCTCGGGGGCGGCGGCCCCGGCCATGCGGAGCCGGGCCGGGCGGCGGCGGCCGCGCAGGGCCCTGCCTGGGCTGCGGCGGGGCCCCATGAGCCGCCGGGGGTAGGGCGGGGAGCCCCTTCCCCCCCGCCCCGCCGCCATGTACACCTTCGTGGTGCGGGACGAGGGCAGCAGCGTGTACACCGAGGTGAGCCGGCTGCTGCTGGCCAGCGGGCAGTGGCGGCGCCTCCGCAGGGACAACCCCCGCTTCAACCTGATGCTGGGCGAGAGGAACCGGCTCCCCTTCGGCAGGCTGGGTAAGGCTCCTCCCCGCGCCCGCCCCGCCGCCGGCAGCGGCGCCCGGCGCTCCCTGCTCCCCCTCGGTCCGTGGCTGCGGCTGTGCCCGCCCGTCCCCGGTGTCCCCCGCCGCAGGGCAGCGTCCCCGCGGGTCGCCGCAGCCTCGCGGAGCCCCCGCGGTTCGGGAGGCGGTGCCCGCCGGCCCCGCTCCCCGCCCCGTCCCTGTCGCTGTCCCCGCGGCTCGGCGGCCGCCCCGGTCTCCGGCGCCCAAACAAAGCTCAGGCCCCGCGGGTCTCCGCGCAGCCGGCGCTCTGCGGGCCCTGCTGCCGCCAGCCAGGGCTCGAAGGATCCTCCTCCCAAGCTCCCGGAGAGTGATTTCACCGGGGTCCCCCCAAACACCCGCCCGGCTTGAGGCCTGTGATGTAGTGAAGCAGCGGGAAGGGCGGGGGAAAGGGTGACACGAGGGTCACCCGGAGACCCCCCCATGAGATGCGGCAGAGCTCGGGATCCCGGCCCCCCTCTGGTGCAGCCCAGGAGTGCCCTCCTTGCCCTGCAGCAGTGCCCTTGGGGCTGTTCGCAGCGCTGCGGGCGATTCAGACAAGCGGCGGTGCCTTTGTAGGGTCGCGGTGGCTCCGGTGTCATCCCCTGCCTGCTGCTGGGCAGGGGCACTGCGGTGCTGAGCTTCCGTGGTGTGGGGCTTAGACCTGTTCTGCCTCCTGTCTCAGGCAGCAGAAACACGTCTAAGCCAGGCACGTTCAAACCTTCACTCCAAAGCCGAGGCTGGTGGGGATGCGCCTCTGCAGGGCTCGGTGAGGGTGACAGCACTGTCCCTGTCTGGAGCAGGGTGTGGGTAATTCCAGAGGCTCTGTGTGTGTAGGGCCCCCTACAAGCCCTGCCCCACCACCTTTTCCCCTGCTGCCTGACCCCCGCTGTCACCCTGCCACCACACAGGGCTCTGAGAGCTGCCCTGTGTAGGTTTGTGCCCTGCCTGCCATGCTCTTTTCTGCCCCTTGGCACAGGCACCCTGGCCCTCTGCCCCGCTGGATGGTGCAGAGCCCAGGAGCAGGGAGGGAGAGTGCCCACGAGCAGGAGAGCCGAGCCAGGCTCTGGCAGTGTTGCAGGGTGTGGCAGGGAGCGGGGCTGCACTGTCATCTTGGCCCTGGTTTCTTTCTTCCTGGGGTGATTTTGCAGCACTGCTTCTGGCTGCAGAAACATCAGAAGAGGCAGAGCCCCCTCACTCCAGCAGCTCTGGTGCAAGATGGCTTTGCAGCCCCTTTCTTTCAGCAGAGACCCATCTCTGGCTGCTCTTAACAATTTGCAAGTCACCAGTTCCAGCACCTCTCCCTTATCTCCTCCACGTTTGTGAGTGGAAAGTCCCCATCACATGGCAGTGCCATCTGGTCACTCCCAGTGTCTGCAGTGGGCAGGGAGACACCGGGAGAGGCTCAGGCAGTGAGGATGCTCACATGTGCTTGCAGCAGGCACAGCAGGCAGACCTGTGCTTTAACTTGCTCAGCATGGAAGACCTGTGAGCGTCAGGCCTCATTGCAGAACAAGTGCAGTTCCTTGAGAGTGGGCATGCACGGCACATCCAGCTGTGGTGGGCTTGTGGCCATCTCTAACTAACCCCTTCCATCCTCTAAAAGTGTCCTGGAGTAATGGAAGAGCTTCCCTGAGCCCTTCAGCATGTGTTGCCATGGGATGCACAAAAACTCAAACCATTTCTCACAGCCAAGCCATGTCTATAACCCATGGAGAGGGGCCATGCTTTGGCACTGGCATCTTTAAACCATCCTCCTGTAGCAGGAAACTGGTTGCCTGAAATCAGTAGAGTCAGACCAAAAATAACATGGTTATTTTGGTGCATTTTCCAAAAAGCTCTGTCTTCTTTGATTTGTCTTCCTGAGCAACTGTTGCATCAAAGCTGGGATTCAGGGAACTGTAGGGATTTGCATTACTCAGGGCCTAAGCTGGATCATGGAGAGAAGTGGGGACTCAGCATGCACCACTGCTTCTGCCCAGCTGCAGGGACCTCTGTAGCTCTCACTGATAACCTAATTCCTGGGGGATTGTACCCTTAAGCTGTTCCCTCATCTAGGAGAAAAGCAGTTTTGTGCTGAGGGGATGGAAAGGCTGTGGAGGCCTCATGTAGCAGGGGATGCTGGGCTCTGTGCTCTGCTGGCCAGGAGAGGATTGCCATTTTGGTCAGTGCCTTGGCAGCTTTTTAATCCCACTAAATGCATGCTGCAGACCTCACAACATGCTCCAGAAGTTTCCCTTCCTGCCTTGTGTGCCCTCTTTGCTGGCCACCCAAGTCTATGTTGCAGCCCACTGCTCCATGGCAATGCTCAGGAGCCCAGTGAAGATGCATCTCCCCAGGATAAACTGGAAACAGAAGAAAATTTGAGGGGTTTTATTATTTTCTTTTCAGTAAAAAAAAACACCAAAAACTGCCTGTGATGGATGCACTTTGAAGTGCCTGAAGCTACAAATCTTTTCTGCAGGATGGTTTTCAGCTATCTTGTACTTAAAGATTTGTGAATAAAAGTGGCCCGGGTCAGGGAAGTGACTTTCAGGCTGAAAATAGATATCCACTCTCTGTGATCTTGCAGCTGCCTGGTGTTTAAGGTAATGTTTGCTCCAGGCCTTTTTTTCCAGGCAAGCACCAAGGAGGATAAGTAAAACCCTAAATCCTTTTTCAGGATTCTGGTCCCTCTCAGAGAGCTTCCAGCTGAGCACGAGTGTTTCTGTCCTGTGAAAAGGTGAAGGCAGGCAGTTTGTGGTGTGGAGCCCAGTGTTGGTAAGGAGATGCCCCTCTGCTTACCCCTCTGTCAGTGCTGGGGCCACAGCTGGATACTGGGGCCAGTTTGGGACTTTCCAGTGCAAGAAAGGCTTAAACATCTGGAGTTACTATAGGAAGGGCCACCAGTATAGTCAAGGGGACACAGATTGGCAGCCAAGCCCTGGGACAAGGACTTAAAGTCAGTATCTGTCTTTAGAGATACTCAGACTTTGGACAAGAGGTTGGAGCAGAGACTCACAGAGGTTCCTTCTCACCTCAGGTACCCAACAGGTCTTGTTGCAAACTGCTAGAAAGAAGCAAGACTCCAAGTCTTTCAGTGTTTCCCAGTGTTTTGTGGCATCAGGCCCAAGAGGGAGTCGTGCTGTACATGACAAAGAAAAAAGGCCCTTTGCTGAGCTGTGATCTTTGTGTCAGAGTGTGCTTCCCTGCATCCTCCACCTGTACTTAAGAGTAACTGAAATCTTGGTTCTTACAAGCTTACACCAGCAGATGGAGAGCACCTGCCAGTTCCCAGTGTGAATTAGGAAAAAATTCTTTTCCTTTGCAAGATGGATGTGTCAGATTAAACACAAGTGGGTAACTGAATGGCTTTTTTGTAACTAAATGAAAAAAAACCACAGGGACCAGTACCAGTTCACAACCTGTTTCTGTAATGCAGGGCAAGGAAACAGCCTCCATTTTTTCCCCTACTGCACAGGTCCTTTGCACCAAGCAGCTGCTTTGCCTTTGTTCATTGAGGAGTTTGTCTGACCTCTGTTTCCCCTTCTTAGGCCATGAACCTGGACTTGTGCAGCTGGTGAATTACTACAGGGGAGCAGACAAGCTGTGCCGCAAAGCATCTCTGGTGAAGTAAGAAATTCACTGAAATGTTAGATGGGCTTGGCAGGAGCTTCTCTTCTAACCCTTGTTTGAGTGTTGAACCTGTTTGGAGGGTATTTCACACAACAGCTGCCCTGTGCATGTGCTGTCTTCAGACTCCTGGGCTGGTCTCTGGAGCTGTTTGTGTGCACAAAGGCCTCTCTGTAACCTCAGGGGAAATGCCATTTCCACTGAGTTGTATCTACTTGAAACCATAGAGTGTATTGAATCAGATTAGAGCCAAATCAAAAGGGAAAAAGAAACCCAAACGAATCTGCTCTTTTTCCTTGTAGACATTTAATTAAAACCTTCTCCTTTTATTCTCTGTTTCATACAGAGAAGAGACACTAATGTGCCTTTAGCTAATCAGATTTGTTGGTCAAACAAATGCTTGGAGACATCTCCAGGAAGAGCTCTGGGAGTTATTTCTGCATGACCTGCCATACCAGGGTCTCCTGGGGAAATGTGGATGAACTTCCATGGTAAATAACCCTGTCCCTGTGCAAACTCTGTATCTTTATGTCAGAGCTCTTGGTTTCCTTCAGCAGTTTGATTGCCCATTACAGTTTGTGCTGCTCTCACTAATGCAGTTCTGCAGAGTGGGTGTGCAGGATCCAAGGCCTCTCCTTCCTGTGCAAAGAGCCTCTTCCCAGTCACTTTCCTGGCAGTGATGATGGTGTTTGTCAGAAAGTGGCAGAGTATTTTTAAACAAGCACTTAAAGCACTCCTCAGATGAATTCCTCTTTAGCCTGTTACCTGGAGTGCTGAAAGCACTTGCACACCTGTTTTTATATCCTACAGCTTGGCTGACCTTTTTAACTGTAGGGTCAAGCATGCATCAAGCTACTTAGGAACCCATAGGACAACAAATGACATTCCTCAGGGCTCCCAAAGTGCCACTGACTCACTGCCATCTCAGCAGAGAGGCACAAATGCACAGAGAGGCAGCACCTCATGAGCTCTACTTTTGGCTTTAAGCAAAGCACAGGCATTTGGAGAGGCAGGCAGCTCCCTTGACTTTGAAAGAAAACAGGCCTGAGCTCTGCTAACAGGAATTTGCTGCTGTCTCCAGACATTACTGGTAGGACAGATGTGCCTGAGGGATTCCAGACACCTTGGGATGTGGAACATGTAGCTGTGCCCTTGCTTTCTGTGGCTTCCCAAAGGTCTTCATACACAGCTGGGACACCTGGTCCTATCTCAGTGGGAGTGGGATCAAGGGCTAAGCTCCAGCACAGACAGCATTACTGCTCTGGCTTTCCTTTTTCCAGCTGTGATCCTTCCTGCTCTGAGCCATGTCAGCAAAAATACCTCCTCAGTTCCCTTGTGCAGAGATGATGCAGGGAATGCAGCGCCAGCTTTAGTTATGGGGAAACTTCTCAGCTGTTAGTTTCATGTTAGTTTCTTGTCAGTAAAATGTTTAATGAAAGCATGCAGGTTCTGCTTCAAAGAGTAGTGCTTTGCTGAGGGCTGGGGTTGCCATGATATCTTTAGGAAAACCTAATTTGAAGGCTTTAAGGAAAACAGGATAATTTAGCACAGACTATCCATAAGCTGCCATTCATCATCAAGCAAAAGAGCCCAGTTAATGATGATTTTTCTTTATGAAAAAGGCCCCATGCAGGTGGGGACGCTCTGGAGATTAACAGCCTGTCTCTCTTCACCCAGGCTCATCAAGACAAGCCCTGAGCTGTCAGAGTCCTGCACGTGGTTCCCTGAGTCATATGTGATTTACCCAACAAACCTGAAGACCCCGGTGGCTCCAGCCCAGAACGGGATTCGCCATCTCATAAACAACTCAAGGACAGATGAGCGGGAAGTGTTCCTGGCAGCCTACAACAGGCGGCGGGAAGGCAAAGAGGGCAACGTGTGGATAGCCAAGTCCTCTGCTGGTGCCAAAGGTTCATTCTCCAGCACCAGGAGCTGCTTCTCATCATTCCTCACTCTTTGCATGATCTGTAGGGTCACAGGGTTTGGCTAAGCCGAGCTGATGTGTCTGTGAAGGGCTCCACTGACCATGCCAGACAAGCAGTGTGGTGTGCATGTGCTGCCTAGGACATGCACGTGCCCCTCAAAATGTGGGAATGTGCTGTGGGGAGGAGGCAGCAAGCACCAGCAAGTGAGGGGAATGTGGAGAGCGGGTTAGAGGGAGCAGAACAGGATACAGGGAGGCAGTCACAGTAGCTTTCAAGGGCAAGGAGCCCAACTCTCCGTGCTGTAGCTTAACTTGCCTTCTCCTGGGTGGAAATCCTGCTTGTCTTTCAGCCAGACTCCCATTCCTGGTGCCAGTGGCCTGCCCGTGGTCACACTGAGCAGCCACGAGCTCAGTACGTCACAATTGCATCCAAGCCTCAGGGGAAGGTACCAGAGCAAAGACAATCAATGCAGTGTCTGTCTGTCCATTTAATCTGAATAGGACAAACAGATACCCGAGTGATAATGTGTCCTTCCTTGTTCCAGGGTCATTCCATCACTCACTCTGCAGAAATAAGGAGCTGTGAGGTGGCTGGACACAGCTCTAAATGCAGTGCTTTAGTAACTGTGTGCTCTCTGTCCACTATGGTGTTATCATGGGCACATTGTTAGAATGGCTGTGTTTAAAAACTTACCTTGCCATGTGTGCAGCAGAACCCAGCCTCAGGAAGGACCTGGTCTTTTCAGAGAGAACAAGCCCATTACTCCTGTTTGCAGAGTCACTTTGCATGCAGCCTTGCAGAAAAGAGAATGTGAAAGCCAGAGCTGGCTGCAGGGAGGCTGCACCATAAAACTGTCCTTTACACCAGCTTCCCTCTCTGTTCTGCTCTCTTGGCTGTGTCACCAAGAAGAATTGGAAGAGTATCCTTGTTTTCATCAGGAACGAAGGGGAGATGAGTCCTTTTGTTATGCCAGTGCTAGAATGTGTTTCTGTGAGGTAAACTGGCAAAAAAATCCATCTGGGCATTTGGAAAGGCAGTTGCTGTGGTCTGCTGCAGGCTGAGCAGGTTCAGACTCTTCAGATACTTCATGCACATGTGATCCCATCTTTTCTGCACTAAAGCAGAGTAGCCTTTTGTATTCATCACTGTGCTGCTGCAAATTGAAGTGGAAAGCAGAGTCTCATGGTAATCTTCTAGAGGGAAGTTTTATACGTCTGGGGATTACTTCTGATGAAGAAGAAAGCTTGTTCATGCTAATTACCAAGAAAGATACAGCTCTTGTCTTGGGACAGGTGTAACAGCAGCTTAGTCATCCATCAGTAATGGGAAAATTCAAGGTGTAGGATGCCCTGAGTCAAACGTTTGAAGGGTTTGCAGCTGTGGCTGGAGGTTTTGGTGTTTTCTTTGACAGCTGCCCCACATAAGCTGCTTTGCTGCCTCACTGGGTTGCTGCCTGGGTGCACAGTCAAGCTGACCCTCCCCTTGGTTTGCCATCTGTCCAGTGTGGAGCAGGTGCCTGCTGATCTCCCCACTGCAGCAGCTTTGCTGGCTTAGGGATGTTGTTTCCCTCCTTTCCCCAGTGCACAGCCTGAAGTTGTGCCAGTGCAAGGTTCTGCCTTGCTCTGCTGTGATCAGGAAACTAAAAAAGTCTTGCCCTCTGAAAACTTTAATTTCAGGCTTCCTTTCGGTGGAGGGTGCTGGGATGAATGAGAGGACAGTAGGGCTGGAAAGCTGAGCAGAGGATGCAGCAGTGGGAGTACCTGCAGGGCTGTGCTGACTGCAACTTTCAGAAATCACAGTTAGGAGCATTTTTTGTGGGATGATCCTGTCAAACCCTGTCTGTGCTTCAAACCTCTATTACCCTTTTGAGGCCCCCTTGAAGAGTGGGGGGTTTTTTTGCACAGTATTTCCTCAAAAACACTCAGCACAAAATTAAGACAAAGTAATCAGGTTTATTCCAGAAAACTTAATACCTCAAAAATGGGCATAGTGCCAGAGGAGGGTTTGATAACTTCACCTGAGCTGGCTTATCCCTCCTGGCACCATGCCATTCCTTTATGAAATCCCAGAAGGAAAATAGGCTCTCTTCAGTGCTCTGCAACAGAAGTTTGCTCTTTGGACTCTTGCAAGAGATGAACAGTGACAGCTTCAGCCAAAATGTGGGAGTGTTTAAATGGCACAGTTCATTTTTTTAATGAAGAGCTTCCACAGCAGGAACACTGTGTACATGGATGAGCAATTTAAAATAGTACTTTTCCTTATTCAGTAGTGATTTTAATAATAACTTAAATGAATTCAGTGAGCAGGGCAACACTGCACAAGTGTGCATGTGTGACTGCCTCTGGCAGCCAGAGATGCCAGACAGGGAAAGAGAGTCTTGAGTCTGGGATAAAAAACCCCACAAATCTTCCTCCCCAAATAAAAAAGAAGGGCAAAAGTCGAAAATGTGCCAAACTCCCTGTTCTCTCTAAACTGCTGAAAACCGGGGAAAAACAAAACCAAATTTGTCAGGTGCCAAAATACAAGCACCACCACATCCTCCTACCCCTGCCAAGCCTAGATAGGAAGAAGAAAAAAGACAAAAGAAACCAGAATGCCCCCAAGCCAAGCAGCTGCCTCACTGCTTGCCCAGGTCCCTGTCTGCTGTGCATCTCCTCACACCTCAGCAGCCACCCCCCTGCAGACATGCCCTGGGCAGGCTGTGCCCTCTCAGATCCCCTTGATTCCCATTTGCAGCAGGCCTGGTTTGAGGGGATGGCAAGCAAGAGGTCCCTCTACAGATTCATTCCCATGGAGTGACTGTGCCATTGCTTGGGCACCGGCTGACCCTGGGGCCACGGGTTCTTGCATGTTGCTTTTTGGGCTGATGAGCCACTTGGGGCCTGAAAAAGCTCCAACAAAGGTAGAAGGATCCTCTACCTAATTTTGTCTTCAACTTTCTGTGCCAGGGGAGGGGATCCTGATTTCTTCAGAGGCTTCAGAGCTCCTGGACTTCATCGATGAGCAGGGACAGGTGCACGTGATTCAGAAGTACCTGGAGAATCCTCTACTTTTAGAGCCAGGGCATCGCAAGTTTGACATCAGGTAACCTTTCCTGCCTTTGTAACGCCAGTTTTCTTGTTCATGCTGTTTCTTTGGGAGCCACTGAGATTAGAATTTGTTCTCTTGTCCCCCAGGAGCTGGGTTCTCGTGGATCATCAATATAATATCTACCTCTACAGAGAGGGTGTCCTGCGGACCTCTTCAGAACCATATAACAGTGCTAACTTCCAGGACAAAACCTGCCACTTGACCAATCACTGCATTCAGAAGGAATATTCCAAAAACTACGGGCGCTATGAGGAAGGGAATGAAATGTTCTTCGAGGAGTTCAACCAGTATCTGATGGATGCCCTGAACACAACGCTTGAGAATAGCATCTTACTGCAAATCAAACACATAATAAGGTAGCCAGCTGCCTGCTGCTGAGGAGAGTAAAACCCTTCAGGGACAGGGAGTGTGTATGGACACAGCTGGGGAAGCAGTGCAAGGACAGGGTTTCAATTGCAGAAATTTAGGATAAAGCCATAAATACCCCCATGTCACTGCTCAGTGAGAAGGCACCTCCGTAAGTGCTGTTGCCTCAGTGGTGTGTGTCCACATCTCTGTGATTTGCCAGCTGTGGCTGGAGAAGGATAGAGTGAAAAGGGAAGAGAGCAGCTCAAAAGACAGGGCTGGGAGAAGCTGAGATTAAGAAAGGCATAAAGGTGATAGAGGGGAGGTGAAGGTGAACTCAAGTGTGCAGACTCTGGATGCTTTCCCCACCATCAGCCAGCACAGCACATGGCTGTTGCCTAGGTCATCTTACTCAGTCCACCAGAGCCAGTTCCTGCCTGGGCACTCTCTGCCTGGAGAGAGATCTTGGTGCTGCAGAGAATCCAGGTCTTGGCAAAGCAGTCCTTCATGGAGGGATTTGCTTTGCCAGTACCCCATTGCTGTTGATTGCACTAAAAAAGATGTGGCATAATCTTGAAGGCAAATGAGCATCCAGTGGCAGTTCCCTGGGGACCTGCTGCAGCCCTTTGTGGCATTGCACATCATGTTTTTCAGCTTGCCTGACCCAGTGGTGAGGGAGGATGCTCTCCAGCTCTTTGTGAGTTAACTCAGGGGTGTCCCCACACGGATTTTCACGGGATCTCACTTGCATGGACCTGGTTACCATGGCATGTGTTGGACATAACTTGTAATTTGGGAGAGTTCCAGGGCAACCCCTCCTACTTAACATGTCCACAGCAGCCTTAACCCTGAGTTCCTGTTTCTCCCTTCACAGAAGCTGCCTTATGTGTATAGAGCCTGCAATCAGCACGAAGCATCTTCACTACCAGAGCTTCCAGCTCTTTGGCTTTGACTTCATGGTGGATGAGGAGCTGAAGGTCTGGCTAATAGAAGTCAATGGGGCCCCAGCATGTGCCCAGTGAGTAAATCAGTTTCTGGAACACCCTTGTGATGCCACTGTTTGCATGCCTCACCCAAAACATGGCTGTGTCCCAGCTCCAAGTGAAAAAGGTGAAAGAAAATGAATGGGGAGGGCGTTTTCCAGGCTAACACTGGACACTGCTCCAAGTGCCAGTCAGTTTGGGTTCATTACTCTTGTCTCTGTGTTTGGTACCCCCCAGCTTCTTTCCCACGTGGGATGGGGCACTAACCTGGGTTTTTGAACAAATGGGTTTGGATATCACTTGGGTCATTTTTATTACTCTTGGGTTGAAGTTATGTTTGCAGGTTTAATGTTTTGGGAGTCGGATTGTTTCTCAGTCTCTGTTGTGGCACCACTGGTGACTGCTCTTTATATGAGCACATGTTAAATGAGGAGCATTAAGGGCAGCAGCTGGAAGTGAGTGACTAAATTTGCAGGCAGCAGGACCACAGAGCACACTGTGGATACTGCAGATGTCACCAAATCTCTGAAAACC
Source organism: Agelaius phoeniceus (assembly GCF_051311805.1). Taxonomy (NCBI): domain Eukaryota; kingdom Metazoa; phylum Chordata; class Aves; order Passeriformes; family Icteridae; genus Agelaius; species Agelaius phoeniceus. The sequence goes on along the minus strand of NC_135267.1, from coordinate 110,895,300 downwards.
TAAGGAATAAAGTCTCAACACCAATTTAGTGTTAAGAAGAGCATCATTTATTCAAATCACAAGGGGAATAACTCCTGACTTTATGTGTCCATGTGATTTTACAAGTGTCTTGCTTATATTCCGCCACTACATGCATGTTACAATTTGCCCATTACCAAAAACCCTCCCCAGGTTCCCAAATTAAGTCCTTGTTTTGGCTGTGCCTGCATTCCTGAGCCAGATGTCTTCTTACCTTCCAGCCATCCTTGCTGGGAAAGCAGATTTTGCATGCCTTGTTTCTCTGCTAAGAGTTCACAGGCACAGTAAAAATTGAATTAACCCTTTTGGTATCACAGAGATCAGGTTGTAGCTTCTTCCAGCAGCCACAGGGAGGCTGGAACAGGCAAACAGCCCTGGCCATGAACATCTCTGTTTAAGCACAGCAGGAGGTGCTGTATTACACGACTGAGACAGCTGCAGGAGACCAGAAATTTTTGCTAAGTGAGCATCTCTATCATATTAAAAAAAAAAACCCAGCAAAACAGAGCAGGCTGTACATTGCTGCATTAGAATGTTATGAGATTAGATGTTGATTAAATTAAATGATCTAACAGTAGACAAAAAATGCAGGTCAAACCTACCAGACAGCCTGTTGAGGAGCTTTTTCAGGGCTAGAGCTTGGGGAGCTTTCTGTGTCCAGGACTGCCCATGTGCATCATGGTGCAATTATTTCCTTGCACCTCCTTGTCTTGCTGTAAGGGTAGAATTTGGCTGTTGCTGGGTGGATTTGGATTGCAGCAGTGCCGTGTTTGGTTTGTGCCTCTTGGAAGAGCAAGGGCTTTGTTGGGCACTGGGAAGATTGAAAGCAGCTGAGGTAGGTTTTGGCTATTTGTGACTTCTCCTCTTCAGGGTTATTTTTATTTGTAGCTCTTGTATCACACAGCTCCCATTTAAAGAGGAAAAAAAAATGGCATTCCCAGGAGCTGAAAAAAAAATCTCACTGTCACATAGCCCCAGTGACATGGAGTAAAAGACATTGTTAATCCTGGGAAAAACAGGTTTGGTACTAAATATGTGCCAGATGCCAGCACATTCAGGGAGGTTACACATGCATTTCCTCCAGCAGAAAATGAAGCTGTTGTTAACTCAAACACCTTGTCTCTCTTCTCCCTAATCCTGCTTTCATCAATCCAGGAATGCATCAGAGCAGCCCCTCTGGGGCACACTCCAGTGTGAACAGTGTCTGGTGCAGTAAACCCCAGCTCCCTGAGTTGGAAGGCTGGTACAGGGAGCCCTGAGATGTTTTCTGCCCCTTTGCATCTTGTGGAGACTCAAGTCTGGGGCCTGAGGGTCCAGAGCTTCTGACTGTAAACATAGATAATGGGTTTTGTGGTTCTTTGTGAAAGGGAGCAATACTGGGAATTATCACCCTGGAGAAAGAAGATATTTGTTGGTGTAAACAGGGAGGAGGTAGAAGACATACTGCTCTCCCCCTATTTGCCACCCTAAAACTCCTTGTGATGGGAGTGGGATCTTGTAGATTTTGCTGGGAAAACGCATTTCTACATAAAAACATAAAAATTGGCCAGGCGTCTGCTGGTTTGCCCTGCCTGGGTATCTGATTCTCTCTCTCTCTCTCTCATCTCTTAGGAAGCTGTATGCAGAGCTCTGCCAAGGAATTGTGGATGTAGCCATCTCCAGCGTTTTTCCCCTCAGTGACACTGGGCAGAAGATGAGCCAGTCATCCTCGATCTTCATCAAGCTGTGATGATGACACAGCTGCCACCTCTGTGAACAGGGAGAGACTGCACCCCTCGGGTCAGCACACTCTGGTGGCTTATCTCAGTAACATGCCAAAAAGTGATAGAGACAGGCTTCATATTTTCTGGGAGACCACAGGGAAAAGCAACAAAACAGGCATCCTCACAGAGCTGTGATGAGCCAGAGCTGCTCAGATAACTCTGCCTGCATTCACCAAAATCCACTTTAGAAACAGCTCCTGTGACTTTGATACCTGAAACAAATCTCTCTGGGAGTTCAACAGAACAACCTTAAAATGAAACCCCAGCAGGGATACTGTAATGCTGTATTAGCTCCTCCTTTTCTATAGAGATAACATTGGGTTTTTTAAGGGAATTGAGTGGAGAGAACGATGGAGTTGTCCTCCTCCTGCTGTGTTTATCCTTTCCTCACCTACTGCATCATTAGTGCCTTAGCTCAGCTCCAAATAGGTGACTCCTTTCCTTTGTTCCTGCTCTGTTACATAGAAAGGAGCAAGCTCTCCTGGTGCCTAAAACCAGGAAAACCAAGAAATCAGTTTCCTTAGGTCATTTTCCAGTCTGGTTGGCTGAACACCCAGGCAATGGCTGGTAAAGGGTGCTGAACTGCAGGTGGTGAATTAACCCAAGCAAGGAAGGCGATTTTCTTTATTTATAGCTATCCCTTTTCCTATTGAGATTTGGATCAGTGATTGTCCCAGTCTGAGGCAGTTGGATTCTGCTTAAAAGAGGTAGAGAGACCCCCCCTCGGAGCTCAGCAGCAGGCTGTAGGATTTTGAGCATCACTTTTGTGCTGAGTGTTTCAAGTAGCAGAAACCTGATCCCAGTTTCTTCTGAGGCACTGCAACGAATTTAGGCTCTTCTCTCAGATTTCCCCTTCATTATTTACTTGAGGCTTGGACCTGAAATCTTTCTACCCAAATCCCATTTCTTCCAGCCAGTTTTATTCTCATCTGTTTGACAAATACTGTTATCTTCTGCCCTGAACACAGTCCACAACTTGATCTTAGCTAGGGGCAAGGTGGGTGTGGTTTTGTAGACCAGGAGAGACATTCCTGTTTGCCACACATCTGGGAAATCAGGTGCTTTGGGGGGAAGGAGAGGTTAGATTCTTTGAGATCTCTGTATTTCAGAGCTAACATCTGCTTCAAGTATGACCTAAACCCCTGTCATGTGTCCCACCTCGTGAAGTGTATCTGAATTTGGAGTGTGAGCCCAGCACATCCTTCTGGCAGGGAGAGATGGTCATGGACAGAAACCAGTTCCTGTTCCCCATAACAAACAAAGAAACAAACAGGAAGATGTTGTGGAGATTACAAGCTGCCTGTGTGTAATGGGAGGTGAAGCAGCCATGGAATTTCTGCCCTCCTCAGAAGATCCTAGCATTTTGGTGTACTCACCTCTGTTTGTGATGGAGATTTCAGAGTTCTTCATGCAGCAGGCAATTCTGATGGGAAGGGGATGAGTGATAAGGAGGGAGAAGGATGTTGGGGGAAGGATTGGTTGAGTTTTCTAACCTTACGATAGCACAGAGGTGTCAGAATTTCACTGCAGTCCAGGTGAAGTGTGGTGGTAACTCACCAAGGTAAAATGTGGGCTGTTAAGGGTTGTTACTCAAACTGCAAAGTTCACCACATCTCTGTTGACATTTTCATGTTAGCTTAGCTGGGCTTTAAAACTGCATGGTTTTTGTCCAGCAGTGGGAAGATCTCACAGCAATTGCCCTCATCCAGGGTGTGTCTGAGCTCTCATAAACACTAGGGCAGACGAGAACAGAAAATTTTCCCCATCACAATGAACCAAGAAATGCTCAAATTCTGGGGGCTAGACCCATCCTTCTCCTCAGAAGGGGAGTTTAGATAATGCTTGGTGGCAGAGCCACAACTACAGATGATGCAGCTATTCATACCCTGCCTTTCCAGCTGGGCTTGGGGGAGGTAGTGTTTCAGGGACACTTGAATCCTCTGCTGAATTTTTCAGGAATAAGCAACATCCTCTGGAGTAAAATGTGTATTTTCCACCTTCTCTCAAAGTGTCCCCCAAAGTAAAGCACAGAAGGTAAATGATAAAGGACAGAGAGCACAGTGCCTAAAGTTTTGCCCAAAATACTAGCTAGCTATGAGGTGGAGTAGAGGATGTGTGTGTGGCTGAGGCCTGGGCATTGCAGCCTTGGGTGCACCTTGCAAGTGATGCTCACAATCCCCTGTGAGACTTCTGTTTGTTTCTTTTTTTAGGAATATACAACAATAAATGTTTTCTAGTTTATTTCAGCTAAAAGGTCAATAGAAAAGGTCTTACTCTCTTTCCTGAGCTTTCACCCAGGATACTGCTGGGTTTCCAGAAGACACCTACCATACCACAGAATGTCTCTAGTCTTAGTTGTATCCCTTCATGTCATCCATGAAGAATTTCTGGCCCAGGTGTTCCAGCTGTGTTGTCCAGCAGGGTCTGGTCCCACTGGACTCTGGGTTTCAGGTAACTCCCATGTGGCTTCTTCCATACGAGTTAGTCATGTTGTGCTTCTGCTGAAATCTGGTGGCCGCCCACAGTCCGCGGAGAACGCCGGAGAAGTCTAAGAAAGGCTCAAACGCCGATTTCATCCAGGTGACTGTGACCAGTGCCCTTCAGGACTGCTTGCATGTCCCTGCTCCCAGCATTTCTTGTTCTCCACACGCAGCTCTCTCCCGGGAGAGCAACGCTGTGCCGTTCATAATCGTGCTCCATGACCGTGTCTGCTGTGGCAGCCCTTGGGAAACCCTGGTGTTGAGAGGACGTGGGGTACACGGGGCGCTGCCGAGGATCATCCTCGGGATCGTGTGCCCGGCTGCTCTCACGCCAGCCTGTGCATGTGGGGCTGGGAATGCCTGAGCTCCCGGCTCTGCGGTGAGCTCACATCTATCCACATCTCTCTAAACCATCATTAAAACATGCGAACCCCACGGCCTGCGGTGTTTCCTTGGCGCAGCGGGTCCCTGGGCTGCCAAGTCCCCAGGAGACCGGGAACTGCCCTCACGCCCTGGGCTGTCCCGGCAGCGCTGGGAGCTGGGGAGCAGCGGGGCTGTTCGGGATTCCCGGCGTGCGGAATTCCCGGAAGTGGCGGCGCAGATTGACGGGCATGGGTGGATGTTCGGGGAGTGCATGTGGCTGGGCCGAGGGAGGGACACGGGTGACACGGATGTACAGGGGGACCGGGAGCTGGGAATGCGCGTCGGGCGGAGCGCAGCCCGGCGGGACGGAGCTGCGGGGCGGGCTCTGGGGACCGGAGCGGCCGCAGGGACGGACGCGCCCCTGGAGCGGCCGGGAAGCGGCGCGCGCGGGAGGGGCGGGCCCGGGTGCGAGGCGCACGCGCGGACCGCGGCGCGAGCTCCGCACGCGGCGGTCCCGGCGCGCGCTGCTTCCCGTGAGGAGGAGCGCGCGGCATGGCGGGCGCCGGGACGGGGCCGCGCCCGGACCGGCACCGGCTGCGGCCGCCGCGGCGCGGCACCACCCAGCGCGACCTCACCAGCGCCCACATCGAGTCCTTCAACTACGCCGTCAGCGAGGGCGTCTATCGCGCCGTGCAGGTGAGGGGGACGCGGGGCGGGGGCCGCGGCGCCCGGGCCTCCCCCGGCCCCGCCGCGCTGACCCAGTGCCGTTGCAGGATGTGCCCTCGGTGGAGTTCGCGCTGAAGGACACCCGGCTGGCGCTGACGCTGGTCGGGGTGTCCATCGCCCCTCCCGCCGTGCCGGCCGGGACGGTGTGCCAGGAGAGGAGGGTGTTCCCGGCTGAGTGCCGCGGGCTCCGCAGCACCTACCGCGGCAGGATCACCGTAAGTGCCCGCGCCCCGCACACGCCTGTCCCTGTCCCGGCCCCGCACACGCCTGTCCCTGTCCCGGCCGGATCCCGCACACGCCTGTCCCTGTCCCGGCCGGATCCCGCACACGCCTGTCCCTGTCCCAACCGAGCCCCGCACACACCTGTCCCGGCTCCGCACACGCTTGTCCCGGCCCTGTGCTGTATTTTTAAAGGCCCCTTCCCGGCTCACCGATGTCCCGGGGGGTTCAGGGAGTGCTCCCCCCGCGGGCTCTGGGGTGTCGATGATGTGTGGCCTCGCTGTTTTTCCCCGTACATCAAGCTTGTTGTGGTCCCGGCCCCGCTGCCCTTCTTTCCCGTTTCTCCCTGCAAAAAGCCAGCCGGCTTGGAAAAGCTTGGAGGGAGACCCGTGTCATCCCAGAGAGCAGCATAATCCAGATCTTGTTTCTGCAGGAATCCAGGTTTCAAAAGTAGCGTTGCTCCCATGCACAAGTCCACAGCTATAAATCTCTCCTGTTGACAGGTTCATGGTTTTTGTGAAGTGCTTTGAAATTTGCCTAGAGAGGAAGCATCCCCAGCAAATATTTTCCTTTGCAGTGTGAAAGGATTGCACATTGCTGTTTTCTATTACAATGATGTAGTTGTGTCTGAGCTGATTGTTTATGTGAGGCACCTGGTGCAAGGGAGTGCTTGCTCAGAATTTCAGGGTTTTTGTTTGTTTTCTTTTTTTGTTGTTTTTTTTTTAATTATTATTTCTCTGAAGCTGTACACCTTGCCACGATGAAAGCCACTCTAAGTGCAGTACCTTATCTGAAAATAAAAGTGGGGCAGTGCAGATTGTTCATAGCTGTATTCCCAGTGGATCTTAGATTTTCCTGAGCTACGGCTGATTTTGTTTTTCTTACCTGAATTAGTTCCCATCTTTTTTTTTTTCCCATTATCTGTTTAATTATTTTTTGAACGCTTGAAGCAGTTAGAACAGTTTGCTGTGCCATGTGTGAAAAGGCATTGCCTTGTGCTGGGACAGGTTAACCTCTCCCCTTCCCTGCCCATGCACAGCAGAAAACAGTCAGTAATCACTCCCTGTTTCCACCGTGCTGCTTTAGCTCCATGTTCCCCCTTCAGTTCCCACTGGCCCAGGGTGGGATGTGAGCCCCAGTCTGCTGAGCAGCTGTAGACCCTTTATCATCACTTCAGGTGTAGACCAGGCTGCAGCAGTCCCCATGTAAGGCTGCCCCGTGGATTTAAAGGGGCACAGTAGCATTTCCTTTCCCTTTTCCAGTAATTTCTAAGACTCGGTTTACTCATTTTTGCTGCTGCCAGATGTTAAACCCATGTTCCTGTATTGCAGTGCCAGCATTTCTCTCCTGCAGGAGAGCAGCTCTTCCAATGCCCATCATTCTGCATGTGAAGTTGGGATTCTTTGCTCCCACAGTTTTCCTTCACACACACTGCCAGAACTTGTTAATAAATTTTCTTTCCTGCATGCTTTGCTTTCTTGGTTTTCAGATCACTCATGAACGTGCTGAGTGAAGAAAGGAAAGATTTTGTCAGGCTTGTAGTGTGGATGTCTTTTCAGTGGACACTTGCTGTCTTCTTCTGCTTTTAAGTGTTATCTTCTGAAGTTTCCTCTCCTGTCCTGTGGCTGCCTTTTTTTATTTATGCTGCTCTGTTGAAGGGTCTGGAAGGCAAAGGAAGCCAGACCAACCTTGTTCACTCAGCCAGCAGCTTCTTTACCTGACTCCACACTTGTATGATTCTCGTCTGTAAACCCACATTGACTGTTCCCCAGAGTGTAATCTTTATGCATGTATCTACTGGCTTTTTTTAATTATTGCTACCATTTTACAGTGATACAAGTCTGTCCAACTGCTTGTGGTTGTGTGAAAGGTACAGTTGGTATAGCAGGAAACATTAAAAGGGCAGCTTAACTTGCTTACTGTTGGTGTTGTGTTGTTTTAGGCCGACATCAGCTGGTCAGTGAATGACATGCCACAAGGGACTATCAAACAGCCCTTAGGGTATATTCCAATCATGGTCAGGTCCAAATTGTGCAACCTCTGTGGTTTTTCTCCGCAAGACCTTCTGCAGCACCATGAGGAGGAAGAGGTAACGGGGGTTTTGAGGGTCAGGAAGGTCTGTGATTTTTACCTGAGCCATTTGTCAGGTCACCTTCTTTTTGCAGGGCTTGAATATTGATACTTTGTTTCAAGTTTGACTTCCCATTTTCTCTTGAAAGCAGATTGCTTATGGGGCCTCGATGAAGCAGCTTGAGAAGTTTGCAGCCGTGGCTGTTCTTGAGCACAGGGATCTGTTTGGTGTCAATACCTACAGATTTGATATAGAACCTCTCAGCTGCTGCACAGCAACTGAGAGTGCTGTGAAGGGGACTCTGGAGAGAAAGATTTGGAGAACAGGCATTGAAAGAGACAATTCCATTCCCAGTTGTCTTCTGCAGCTTTTTCCCTGTCCCCCCAGTAGCATATTAGCTGTCTATAATTGAATACAGACTTATTTAGCACTGCATTTTCAACTCACAAAAAAAGACAGAGAAAACTACAAAAGAAAATCAGAAAAGTAAGCTTGTATGTGACCAGACAGAGATCTTTTGCTCTGAAAATCCTTCTGGTTTATAAACTCAGGGTGAGAACTTCAGAGCTTTTTTAATTACTTTAAAAAGTTGATGTCAGCTATTCAGATATGTTCCATTGATCACAAAGGTTTTTTCTTCCTCTAAATTCTGGAACATGCATCCTTTTTCTTGCACTCTGCTACATTTAGACTTCATAAGTCTAAGGAGTGCAGCCTTTCCAAAAGCAGTGCTGAATCATGTCTTGCTATTTCCCATTAAATGTTTGTTTTTTGTTTATAATACAGGCTTTTTTTTTTTCTTTTATTCACAATGCCGATTCTGAGTTTCTGAGTGTATTAAAATGATTTCTCTTCTCTTTCCAGGAAATGGGAGGCTACTTTATAATCAATGGCTTAGAAAAAGTAATCAGGATGCTGATTATGCCCAGGCGAAACTTCCCTCTCGCAATGACAAGACACAAGTGGAAAAACAGAGGCCCTGGTTTCACAGAGTATGGTAAGCTCAGCAGTTTCCTGCAGCATCCTAGTAACAACTCCTTGAGGGCAAACTGCAGTGACCCTCTGTAGCTGAATTTTGGTAGTTTTGTTACAGTTCTTGTGTAATGTTAATATTTTTTGCTGCACGTAAGAATAAAGGGTAAACACACCACAAGCAAGAAGCAGGGACTTGCCTCGTGGGAGCTGTCTGAGCTACCCCTGGGGAGCAAGATTTTATTCCAGGTTTTGCAGTACTTGCCACCTTTTGTTGTGTGGAAGGTGATCACCTAAAACATCACCTTCAGTACAAGTGAGTGTAATCCACTGAAATAATTTCACTGATTTTGTCCATACTTCATGGTCGCAGATTTAATATCCGTGAAGCAGAGTAAACTACGTTCATGGCTGCACTTTCCCTTTGTCATATATACTCAGTAAAACCAGTTTAAAATTTAATTAAGCCAGCAAATGTTAAATAGCATCTTAAACTCAGGTGTTGCCAGTTGCTGATTTGACTGGACCATGGTGCTTGAGCACACACTGTACTTCCGTGCTGGTTTATTTCAAGGCAGTGCCAGATTAGATGGTCCTTTTTTGTTTTATTTTTCTTTGTCCTGCAGATGAACGTGTAGAGCTGAACCAGGAAACACTGCTGCTGCACTGCCACCCAAACAAAGATACAAGAGTGCCATTAGAAACAGTAATTGTTTGTTACTCTGTCCTACAACCAAAGGTTACAAACAGGATAGTTGAGGCCTGGGTCTTTCCTTAAAAACTTGGTGCATCTTCCAAGCCTCTTGGCACATGTGCTGACTGTCCCGAGACACAGCCCTCTTTAGCTAAGAGCTGATTTGTTTATTTGAAGTGGCATACTGACAGTGAAGTGTGATCTGCCCCATGTTCTCAGCCATCAAGTACCAAAGTTTCTCTCATGAATTGTCTCACACCTCCTTGGACATGACACAGCGATGCAGCCGCTTGGTTTTGTGCAGCTTGTGCTGATGTTGTGATTTTTGCAGGGGTGGTGATGCACTGTGTCAAGGATGAGCATACTGCAATAAATATGAACCTTCACTACTTGGAAAATGGCTGTGTCATGTTGAATTTCATTTTTCGCAAAGAGTTGTTCTTCCTCCCCTTGGGATTTGCTCTGAAGGTAAGCAATGAATGCTTGTCATTTTTGTATTGAATAAATGCAGAAGTTTTGCAAAGCATTTTTATTTTAAGTAACGAGAAGAAGCTAATTCCACTTGGAGTGTTTTCAGTGATTGGAGAAAGGTCATCCAAACTGTGCAACACTAATCAAACACTCAGTCTGCAGCAGAGGAAGTGTCTGTAGGGACAAGAGATGAGGAGAGTCACACACTCATGGTTTTGTGGGGTTTTTCTAATGAATAGTCTGGATGGAGATCATTATCAGTGTATGAATATCCCCTGCATCACTCTCTAAGCATCTCAACCCCACAGCATTTTGCAGTTTTCATTGTGGAAGGGCATTTCTAGAGCACTGAAAACCTAAATCATGGGTTAGTATACAGCCTTAATTCTTTAGCTGTATTTTGTAGACAGATCTTGTTATGACCTTATTTTTCTGATCTGATAAACTTCTGTCTCTCAGGCATTGGTTAATTTCCCAGACTACCAGATTTTTGAAGAGTTGGTGAAAGGAAGGGAAGATGACACCTTTTTTGCAAACTGTGTCACTGAGATGTTGAGAGCAGTGGTGGATGCCGGCTGTTTGACACAGCAAAACGTCCTGGACTACCTGGGAAAGAGCTTCAGAGTGAAACTCAACCTGCCTGAGTGGTACAGCAATGAACAGGCTGCAGATTTCATTCTGAGGTCTGTATGTGGCTGTGATCCAGTGTCATTGTGTTGAATTTATAGGCATGTGTGAGAGTATTATGATGATATGTATTTTAATGGATTGACACAAGTATTCCCAAAACAGTTTCACAAGAGGGTGGCAGTTTTTATTTAGATGGCATTTTTGTGATATCATTGACGAAAGACACAAAGGTTGAGGAAGAGAAGGTTAAAGCTAGCTCTGTGACTGCTTGAGGATCCATTTGGTGAACAGAAGTACTGCAGTTTATTATGGGATTCACACAATCTCTGTCAACCAAATAATTTTTATCTTTTAAAATGGCAGAAAAGAAATGCTTTAAAATCTTATTTCATGTAAGAAGTTAGAAAGCAGTGGAAGAATTTGCTTTGAGACTGTCAGTGTGGCAGGCATTCAACTAAAAAATTCATAAGTTAAAGTAGGTGTTTGCTCTTCCTGCAGCTTTAGGAATTAGATGTGGTTTTCCTTTTTTGTTTGTGCTAGACTGTTGCTCAACCCACAGTTTTCCATACATGGCTTGATAGCAGTGGAGATTTGGAGTTTCTGTGACAGGACACTGATAGAGCTAACAGAAATATTTTGTAGTTTACATCTACTTGCCTTGTTAGGCTTTTATTAAAAAAAATACTTAAGATAGACTTGAAGAACATGAAGCTAGCATGAAGAGATCATGGTAGTTGTCCTTCTTCTTTCTCTTCCTTCAGCAATTGTATCTGCATTCACCTGACCAATAGAACTGAAAAGTTCTACCTGCTCTGTATGATGACCCAGAAGCTCTATGCTTTTGCCAAAGGGGAATGCATGGAAGATAATCCAGACAGTCTCATGAATCACGAGGTGCTTACCCCAGGACAGCTTTTCCTTATGTTCTTAAAGGTAAGGTCATGGCTCCCACATCTTTACATTTCTTTACACATCAGAAAGTTGGTAACATGCTTCTGACTTAGACGGGTAAGTTACTACTAATCTACTCCAATTCAATTTACAGGGATACCTCATTTTAGGATGCTGGGGGTAGAGAAGCTTAACTGTCCCATGAAGTTCACTGTGGAATAGTAGTTCTCATCCCCAAATAAGATACTTCCCTGTGTTATTACATATTTCTATAATCTTTCTTTTCCCCTTTAGCCAGAATTTTCTTTAGTGTTGTTTTGTTGAAAGCCTGCAAAAAATTCTCTCCTACTTGAGTGGTTTGAAAGTGAACTTGGGGAAGCATTTTAGTGCTATGAAAAACAGCTACCAGGAACCAGAAAAAGTTGTTTTCCTGCCTAGCCCTTGCTGTCAGATTAGCAGGGGAGTGAGTTAACAGCCCCTTTTTTTTTTTTGAATCCTAAGATCCTAAATAGTCTAAAGCAGACAGTAGGCACAGTGTACATTGTATACAGAGTTATCCTTGTGGTCAGATGGTAGGTACAGTTTCTGCTTTATGAAATTCTCTTATTGTACTTCATTTGCCAGACTCATCACCATTCTGGGTGAAAGTGAATGCCAAGCTGTTGGGTGGGTGTTTTCCTTTTAGTTCTGTGTTGACATATATCATCAGCATCTTGATAGAATGAAGTCAGTGTTGGAAATAAGTCTGGAAAACTGTCAGTTCCTTAAAAGTTGTCCATCTTGCTAATTTCAGAGGAGTTCTGTGATATGTGCAACTGATGTCCTAATTCAAGCCTTTCCTGTCCTGTTTTAATTTTAATCTCTCACTTTTAAACCGTAGGAGAGGCTTGAAACCTGGCTGCAATCTGTAAGGTTTGTTTTGGAGAAAAGAGCAGAAAAGACAGATATCAGCCTAAATACAGACAGCCTGGTGAAGGCATTCAGCCTGGCACCAGACTTCACCAAGCCATTTGAGTATCTCCTTGCAACTGGTAACCTGAGGTCTAAAACAGGTAAATCTGCAGGCATAAGGTGACCTTTTATTTTTCCTTTTTTCTTGTAAAACAAAATGAGGAACAACGTGAAATTGAGCTCTTAACTGGAAACAAGTGCTTGTAGGCAGACATTGTACACTGTAACTGGATTGCTAAAAGGGGTTTAAAGAAAGGGATAGTTGAGGAAAAAAGGCAAGATTTATGCACAAGCATAGGCATTATGCATGGTATAGAACAGGTTAATTATGAAAGCAAAGCCTCTACCCAGATGAATAGTTGAAATTAAATTCATCATTGTCCAAAATGGTGACCATAATTCGATTTGCTTTCCCAAATATTATTTCTTCTTAGAAGGTGCAATGCAGAGAAGGGGCATTTTTTAAATCCCAACTTCCCCATTAGTCACGTGAGGTTAAATGGAGAGAAACTGGTTTGCTGATGTAGATTCAGATTTATCTGATGCTTCCCTGAAGTGCCCAGTATGCCAGTGTTGTAATGGAGTGCCCACTAGGAAACAAAATTAGATTAAAAATCTGTAGAATTTTGGTAAAACATAATAGCTGCAAATTCCTATTCATTTCTCTGGCAATTACTATCACATGTTTGTGAAAGGACCTAGGTTTTAAGAAGCAGCTTGGAATTTAAAGTCTCTAGATCTCTTACAGGGCACTGAGTTGCCCGTGCACATGCACCTGCCTTGTTGGGATCCAGTGTGAGCATCTTTAGGGGTTGTCAGTGAAAAATAAGAAACTGCCTTGTAACAACATCCTGTGTTTCTTAAAGCTGGATGAGCTCCTGCCATAAATCTCCCCTTTGTTCCCTAGGGCTGGGCATGTTGCAGGCCAGTGGTCTCTGTGTGGTGGGGGACAAGCTGAACTTCATCCGCTACCTCTCCCACTTCCGCTGCATCCACAGAGGGGCGGCGTTCTCCCAGATGAGAACCACGACTGTGCGCAAGCTGCTGCCCGAATCCTGGGGCTTCCTGTGCCCCGTGGACACCCCAGATGGAGAGCCCTGTGGGCTGATGAACCACATGACAGCTCTGTGTGAAATTGTCACAGAGATGGTGCCCGTGACAGACATCCCACCTTTGTTATGTTCCCTGGGTATGTTTCAGTGGCCTGATGGTTTAGTGAAGTGCCCCGTGCCTGGGAAGGGTTCTTCCCAGCATCACAGCACACTGCTCAGTTGAGAAGTAAAATCAAGTTTGACTTACTGGGCTTCTGCTTAGTGGTAAATAACACATTGCTTGTAAAGGCACATCAGCCTGTAAAATTCAAGGTCAGTGTCTCTCAGCTGTGTGCTGTAGTGTGAGGATGTTCACTGAAGCACAAAGAATTGCACAAGGAATTTCTCACAGCTCTGAGAAAGTGGACTAAGCAGTAACTTTGTAATGACTTGAATTGAGCTGCAGTTCACTTGTGATTACCTTCAATAATGAAGGTAATCAGAGAATAATGAGAATAAGAGAATAGTAATGAGAACCCTTATTTCAGTCAGAAAAATGGGGAGGGGAATGACATTCTAAGTTGTAAATGTTTTTCATTTTCCATTGAACCTGCCTATGGCTTTGCTGAGAATTTTTTGATGTCTCAGAAAATTTCTAGGTGTGAACTGAGAAGTGCAGAAATAACTCCTGTGTCTTGTTTGCTTTTTTTTGGCTGTTCTGTCCATCAACCCCCTGTTGCCACAGGTGTCACCCCCATTGATGCAACTCCAAGCCAGCCTTACTCAGAGTGCTACAGGGTCGTGCTGGATGGCTCCATGGTGGGCTGGGTGGAGCGGGAGCTGGCTCCTGAGATTGCACAAACTCTCCGCCGTTTCAAGGTTTGTTGTCTTGTTTGGGATGTTTCTTAGATGAACATCTTTGATGTGCAGTGGTCAAAAATAGGAATGTTTGGAACTTCTTAGGCTTCCTTTTTTTTTTTTTTTTAATCTAACCCAGTAATTTATCTTTGGCTGTATATTATTATTGGAGTGTGCTGTTCTGTTACCTTTTTTATTAATCCATATGTTTCATCTGTTGGTTTATGAAGTTACAGTTTTTGAAAGAACATTTTCTTGGAAAAGGCAAGATAAGACATATTCTGTCTTTTTTTTTTTTTTGGTGGAGGTTTTTCTTAAAGTATTTCTAAGAACTCTTCTCCGTAGCTTTTTAATTAGTGGCTACACCAGTGGTTGACATTATCGTGTGACCAGGTGGATGCAGTTTAGTTAAACTTGGTTTGTGTTTCTAGATTGTTATTTCTTTGCACCAACAGATAACACAAGAGAAGAGATTTCCTGCACGGGCAGAAGTGGTCCTTATCCCAATGACAGGAAAACCCAGCCTGTATCCTGGGCTCTTCATTTTCACCAGCCCTTGCCGGATGGTGCGGCCTGTCAGAAACCTGTCCTATGGAAGGAATGAATGGATTGGGACTCTGGAACAGGTGGGGTTTGCGTATTCCCATGGTACAGAGGTATCTGGCATCAAAAATGGGTTTGGTAAATATTTATGAAAGGAGCTGAGGATGAGGCTTGTGTTGAAGAGCTGGAATAGGTGACAGAAGGGGGTTTTTCACTCCTGCAAATTGATTTCTGGTAAATGTCATAGCTGGATTGTAGAGATCTTTTTGAGATCTTCAGACCTGCACTTGGTATTAACTTTGTGAAGATTTGAAGTGAAGGATTGCTGTGCTGTGTGTACCATGTCATCTTGTGTTACATCGTGTTTGCCAAATAGCTCCTGGGTAGCCAAGCAGTGGATTGCTGGGGAGCTTGGAACTATTAAAGTGGGAGACAGAAAGGAGGACGCATTACTGCAGTTCTGTATTTCAGGATTCCTTCCATGCAGCTAATCTGTGATAGGTGGTTTACCAGCTGTCTGATTTCTCTTGCTAATACACTACAGTGCAGGCAACAACCACAGCTAAAACTGAAATGGACAGAAAGCCATCGGAGACAGCTTTATTTTGTTTCCTTCCCTTTAAAAGAAGGAAGTGTACAAGCATTATCCAATTTGATGTTTGCAGATCTTCATGAACGTGGCCACACTGGAGTCAGAGGTGGTGCCTGGAGTGACCACTCACCAGGAACTCTTCCCTCACAGCATTTTGAGCGTGGTGGCCAATCTCATTCCCTTCTCCGACCACAACCAAAGTCCACGGAACATGTACCAGTGCCAGATGGGTAAGTGCTGAAGTACCCAGTGCTGCAAGACCCTGGGCAGAGGGATTAACACCTCATTAACACCTCTAGTATATTGAATATATATATATTCTATATATATATATAGGATTAAATATATATTATATATTATATATATATTATACAAAAAATATATATAAAATATATGTATATAAAATATATGTATTAAAAATGTACATATAGGTTTTATACCTCTAGTATATTGAATTTCTGACAGTATTTTCAGAAAGATGTCCTTAAAACACCTACTTCTTTCTCATATTTTTCTGTAAGTAGCAATATGACTGTTCAAAACTCCATTCCCTTGCCAGGATATTTATGCTGCAGAAGCAAATGCTTTTTGGCCTGGAAATACATAACATGGGCCTTAGTCTGGGAAACACTGGGGGGAAGACACACATTCATCCCCCCCCAAAAATTACAAAACAAGTAAACACACAAAAAAAATCTCCAAGTAAGCAAAACCAGAAACACCACACCAAACATAGTGGGGATTTTGAAATTGCAGAAAAGAAAACAAAATTAGATGTAGTCCTTATGAAATGCTGGGAGAGGCATTTAGTATAGTGGTTCATAGAAAAATTAGAGCTGGGCTTAGGAAAATTATTAAATTCCAAGGGAGTTAAGATTGATAATCCCTCTTAATTTGTAAGTATTTCCAGCTTTTTTCTTAACAAGATACACGGAGGAATAAATCCAAGTTTCCCTCCTTCCCTGCAGGAAAGCAGACCATGGGGTTTCCTGTTTACAACTACAAGGATCGCTCAGATAACAAGCTGTACCACCTGCACACCCCCCAGAGCCCTCTGGTGAGGCCCAGCATGTATGACTATTATGGGATGGACAGCTATCCCATTGGCACCAATTCCATCGTGGCTGTCATCTCCTACAGTGGCTATGACATGGAAGATGCAATGGTAAGCCACCAGAAGGAAAAAAATCCTGCTGTCCTGTGAATGAATTTGATGTGGAGCACTGGGAGTAGGGGTGATACTCAGCTGAGAGGACTCTACTTTCTGTCTGTGCTGGTGCTCACACCTTTTGGGCAGATTCAGCAGCACAGTGGTTGTGCTGTCACAGCAAGCAATGCTGGGAGTAGGGCAGAGCTTTGTTTGTCCAAGGCCGTGGCCTTCCAGCTTTGAAAAATACTGGGGTTATGTGAGGCTTGAGCTTTTTGGAGTGGTGACTTACTGGGAGACTTTAAAAAGGCAGTGTTCCCATTTTGGTCTGATGCTTACCTTTGTAAATCTTTTCTTCTTTGAAGTTATCAGCAAGTCTTTAACTGCCTTTTGTTTCTCCTTTTTAGATCGTAAATAAATCTTCCTGGCAGAGAGGATTTGCCTATGGAAGTGTTATCAAGGCAGAGAGCATTGACCTTTCCCTTAAAGCCAGCAGGGCAGGAGATAATTTAGTATTTGGCATCAGGCCTGGCGATCCAAACATTGGGGAGAAGCTGGATGCTGATGGACTGCCTTTTGTAGGGTCTATCCTGCAGCCTGGGGACCCTTTCTACAGCTTCATGAACCTCAACACAGGGGAGACCTTCACTGTGTACTATCCGTAAGTACAGCTTGTCACCCTGGCTCTGCTCACCCCGTGGGGAGGGCAGTTGGCCCTTTCCCTGCAGATGTTCCCTTTTCTCCTCACATGATAGTGTCCATAGCGTGACAGAGAGCTGTAGGTGACTCCCAGGCATGTGTCATATCTTTTCTCTAAGCCAGAGTGTGCTGCAGAGATGGCTTTTCCCAGGAGGATGTTTTTGTGGTGATTTGCCTGTGCTGGTTGTATGTGGACATGATAACAGTTAAGCCTGCAGCAGACCCCTGGCACATGGACTATCAGGCTGAGGGCTCATCTATAGGAGCACAGCCCTGAACAAGATGCTTGTCAAAGCTCACACTTTGCCTTCCCTTTCTGCTCTGAGCTTCCCTCTCAACTGAAGAACTGAATTGGGTTCTTTATTTTGGGATCCCATTAGTATGGTGTGAATTTATTGGTGGTAGGGAGAGGGGCTGCTGCCTTAACACAGTGGAAATGGCAGTGGGATACAGTTTATCTGATACAAAGTGTGATCCAGATGAACCAGGTTGAAATGATCCTTATTTTAAATCATGGGTGGCACATTACCCAATCACCTGAAAGTGGTACCTGAATGGCACTTGGAAGATGCCTTTGTATTGCTTCCTTGCCCTAATTCTTACACAGTCTGAGTTCCCTCACTGCTGAGTAATACTTTGAAAAATGGTGGTGTTTCTCAGCCGTCCAAAGGCATTTTATAAGTGGTTTAAGTTTTCTGCTTCATTTTCCTTTTGAAACTAAAAATTATTATCAAACCTGACACCTTTGCTATGATTGTTCCTCCACCTACGCAGGAGTAAGGAAGTGGGCATTGTGGACAACGTTAGGTTGTGCAGCAACGACCGTGGCACCGGGAAGTTCAAGAAGGCTTGCATCACTGTGAGGGTTCCCCGAAATCCCACTATTGGGGACAAATTTGCCAGCCGCCACGGACAGAAAGGCATCCTGAGCCAGCTGTGGCCCGTCGAGGACATGCCCTTCACAGAGAACGGCATGGTTCCAGACATCCTCTTCAACCCTCACGGCTTTCCCTCCCGCATGACCATCGGGATGTTAATTGAGAGCATGGCAGGGAAGTCAGCAGCCCTGCACGGGGTGTCCTACGATGCCACTCCCTTCACCTTCACCGAGAAGAAATCCGCTCTGAAATACTTCGGTGAGACTTTGGCCAGCGCGGGTTACAACTTCTTTGGCACGGAGAAGATGTACAGCGGCATCAGCGGGGTGGAGCTGGAGGCAGACATCTTCGTGGGGGTGGTGTACTACCAGCGCCTGCGCCACATGGTCTCCGACAAGTTCCAGGTGAGGACCACGGGGCCCCGAGACGCTGTCACCAACCAGCCCGTCAAGGGCAGGAACGTGGAAGGTGGGATCCGCTTCGGCGAGATGGAGCGGGATGCTCTGCTGGCCCACGGCACGTCCTTCCTGCTGCAGGACCGCCTCTTCAACTGCTCCGACGGCTCCGTGGCCTATGTGTGCACGAGCTGCGGCAGCATGACGTCCCCTGTGCTGGAGAAACTGTCCCAGTCCTCCGTGACCAGCAGCAGGAGGTACTCCTGCTCCGTCTGCAGCGAGGTGGATGCCATCGAGGTTGTCCCTGTGCCCCATGTCTTCCGCTACTTCGTGGCTGAGCTGGCGGCCATGAACATAAAAACAAAGCTCAATGTGGAGTAGCTTGGTCCTTGGCATGGTGATGGTTGGAGGGAGGAGGCACGTGTCAAGTCTTGTCCTTGTCCCTGAGTTTCAGGTATTAAGTCAGTTCTCAGGTTCTTCCAAAGAATTAAAGATTAATTTGATGTTTGTATTGTGACAGGGTGCTTGCCAAGCTGTAGGTAGGGCAAGGAAAGATGGCTCTGTTGGTTTGTTTGGACTTCCTAAAGGATCACCAGCTATTGAGATGTGTATGAAAATCAGGCAATATTTCTCCACCCAAGCTCCTGGGTTGAGAGTGATGAGGTTCTTTGAATTCGGGCTGAAACTGTAGGTATGAAGAGGTCATAAAACAGCATGAGGTGAATGCTGGAAATCACAAAAAAAAAAATTTTGTTGTTTTTTCAAGAAAAAACTTTGAAAAATGTATGCCTTAATGATGGGGTTGTGTACAAGTTGAACATTGTACATGTTTTGGTTTTTTTTATTTCAATACATGTGCCTTGAGTCATAAAGAAGGTGGCACAAGGTTTTGCTGTGTGAAGCCACAGCCTTGACTGTAAGTAACCAAGGTTGCCCTGCCAGGTGTGTCCTGGAAGTGTTTGGTGTCACCAAGCCGAGCAGTGCTGGGCTTTGGGGTTTGTTTTGGTGCATTTGCCTGAAGAAGAATAAAGCAGAGGCATTCCCAGCCTGGCTCGTGCATGTGCATGTGCTTGTAGGAGCTCGTCCTCCTTAAGTCCACAGCAGCTGCCACCCACCCCACCCTGTCCCAGGTGTCACCTGCCCTGGTCACCGCGGGGCCGAGCGTGTGTCCCGGGCGCAGCCGCACCCTGCTGGGTGCAGCCCAGAGTTCTTGTGTAGTTTCCTCTTCACCTGCCGGCAGCGCCCTGCTGGGCCGGGGGTGCTCCCGGGGCTCGGCGGGCGGGAGGCGGCGGGGGTGTCCCGGGGGGCGAGGTCCCGATGTGCAGCACCCCGGGGCCGGGACTCGCTCCGTGGCGCGACCGGGAAGCGGAGCAGCGGCTCCGGGGCGGAGCGGGGCTGTACCAGCGGCGAGGGGGCGCCGCAGCCCCGGCCCCGCTGCTCCCGGTGGGCGGCGCAGCTGGAGCTGCGGGCGGGGGCTGAGCCCTTGGTGGCCCCAAGCGCTGCAGCTGCCATGGAGCTGCTCCGGGTGCTGCTGGCTGCCGCTCTGCTCCCGCTCCTGCCCCGTGAGTACCCCGGGACAAGCCCAGGAGGCGGAAAGGCCGGGTGCCACCCAGCCTGCATGTAAAGGCTGAGCTGTGCCGAGCAGGCAGCCGCGCTGGGTGGGATGTGTGAGGGAAGCAGTGCCCCTAAACCTTGTCTCCCTCAGTTGGCAGGGCGGCTGTGCCACTGCCTACGCTGACCCGGCCACTGAGCATGGTGCTGGCCGGGCAGCGCCGGCAGCTGGTGGTGTGCGTGGTGAGCGACCTGGCCCCCAGCTCTGGCCATGCCGTCTGGATCTCCGGGGGGAACGGTAGCATCCTGCAGTCCTTTGCCTATGGCGCCTCCCAGGAGGATGGTGGATCCGTCTGCTCCGTCTCCCTCCTTTCCAGTGACCCCCCGCGCGAGAGGGAACTCGCCTGCCATGTGGGGGCCAACAGGACCTCCCCGTCCCACAGCTCCCGCCCCATCCGCATCACGGGTATGGTCCTGCTGCCACCCCCTCTGCCTGCCTTGGCCACTGCTGCCCAGCTCAGTGGGTGCAGTGCTGGCCCCCGAGGAGGGAGGTCGGCAGGGCCTCTGGGGCCAGCAGGGAGCAGGTGTGAGGCCCTAGGGGCAAACATTGCTGTCCCGATCACAGGAAGGGGTTTGTGGCTAGCCCTGCCATGCACCTGGTGCTGAGCTGCCACTGCCTCCCCAGCTGCTCTTTCATCCTGCAGGCAACGAGGAGGCAGCAGAGCTCTGTAGCACAGCTGGTGAGTCTCTGGCCCCTGCCTGGTGGGAATGTCAGTTGCCAGGGAGAAAGCCCTGGCAGTGGCTTGGCTGGGAATATGTGGTGGTTGGGATGGGTTTTCTCAGTGTTGTGGGACTGGGGAAGAGGGAGGGAAGCTTCACCTTGGTGGAAAGAATGGGGAAACTGGATCAGAGCCAGCCTGCCCTCAGGAACAGCATGAGGGTGACATCAGGTGTCTCTGGAATGTGTAAAGATCCCAAACATGGCCCCATGGCAGGCCTGGGAAGGACGCGGGTGCAGGGGGGTGTCTGTGGCAGGCATCACCGCACCCTTCCATTGCAGTGTCACCGGCCCCTGCCTTGGCAGCACTGCTTATGGCTGTCCGTGTGGTGCTGCTGAAGGTCTTGCTCTCTGATGCTGTCCTCACCTCCATCCTCCTCGCCCAGAGCTGAGGGCATGAAGGGTAAGTCACCCTGGTTTGGTGTAGGGGTGTGGAAGTCACTGGGAATATTCTGGAGACTAGAGAGGGGACCCCCAGGTGGAGGAGGGAGAAGACCCAGTGGTGGTTGGGGGAGGTACAAGATGGGAATCTTGGCTTGAGGAGACGAGAGAGAGGAGCTGACACGTTTCTGTGGGTGGCAGGGCCGTGGAATTTCCTGGAGGATGGGAAGGGACCCCAAGGTACCTCGGGGGGGAAAGTTTCCAGAATTCCAGAGGCAGGGAAGGCCCCGGAGGGTTGTGTGGGGTACCCCGACGTTCCCCCGCGGCCACGTGCGCGCCCCTTCCCACGTGGGCGCCCGGCGGGACCGCCCGGGGGCGGTGCCACGGGGGCCGCGCGCCGTCGGGATTGGCTGGCGGCGGCCGGCGGGGATTGGTCACGCGGGTCACGCGCGCCTCTGCCATTGGCGGGCGCGGCGGGGTCGCCATGGTAACCGGGCGTGGCGGGGCGGGAGCGCGCCCCGGAAGCGGAGTCATGGCGGCGGCGGCGGGGGCAGCGTTGCTGATGCTGCTGATGGCGGCGGCGCTGGCGGGGAGCGACGACTCAGACTGGGTGCGACTGCCCAGCAAGTGCGAGGGTAAGCGGGGCCTCGGGGGGGGCCGGGCTGATCGGCAGCCGCCCGCTGCCTGCTCGGGCCGGGGGTTGCTGGTGCGGGGCTGCGCCCCCGCGGGCTGCTCCTCTGCCCGCCTCCTGCCCGCGGGCATCGCTGTTCCCGGCAGCCGCTTGATCGCCTGCCGGTTCGTAGCTGGGACTGGTCGTGCGTGCTGCTTACAGTTTGCTCTCCGTGATGTTTCCTGTCTAAGTATCCCTTTGGTTCGCAGGCAGTCCAGGGTAGGTCATGACGGGCATTTGCTGTCTGGTGCGGTTTCCTCTGTCTTTGTTGTGCAGGCACATGTGGAGCTGGACAGCAAAGAGAAAATTTAAAAAAAAATAGGGAGTTCTTTACAAAACTTTCCCTGCCGAGGGAGCAGCTCTGGAGATGCTGATGTCCAATTCTGCTCTGTGGCACCGGCATAACCTCGGAGAAGCATCAGAACAAGCACTGACCACACTCTGCTCCTCTTCCTGCCCAGGCTTCGAACCTGTGTCAGTGCACAGCCAAAGCTGCAGGGAGCATCTGGATAACTGGACTCAGCACTGAGCACTCCTGGCATGTGTGGGGACGCTGCAGCAGGTGTGGTGTGGAGGGGGACATCCTTGAGATCCGAGCTCCAAGGGTCTGCAGGAAGGACGGATCATCCCACCAGAGAAATGGCCACAGTTGCCTCCAGCCCCTTGTGCCAGCAGAGAAAGGATTGTGCAGGAGGTGCACACAGGGCTTCTCAACACTTGCATGGGAGCTCTGAAGAAGCCACTTCGCTCTCTTCCTGCCTGGGGCATCTCTCAACTCACATAATTGCCTGGGAGAAGACACTGGCTCATTGCTGTCAGACCATTCCTGCTGAAGCTTGGCACTTTTCCTAAAGTGGAGCTCAAAGAAGAGGTGGCTCCTGACAAACAGGACCCCACAGCACTGGACAAAGCTTTCTCTAGCCTCCTGAGACCCTGTTTTTGGAGGAGGAATAGCCGCACCACGCCTGGCTTCCATTCCTCTCCATTCCCACTTGTAAACCCCTGAGATATTTCTCCTGCTGTCTGTTTCTATAGCTCTATTGGGCTCTTTTTACAGAAGAAATAAAGCCTTTTTTTAGCTTTATAAAAATAACCCCGCACTGTGTTCTAAATCTGTTGATGATGTGGTCTCTGCTGCAGGCAGAGCCCCAGGTTGTTCTGCTGGAGGCCACGGCCAGCACTTTGTGCTGTCACCCAGCCCAGCGAGCCCTGCCAATTGCTCAGTCCCCAGTGTCCCCAGAGCACTGAGAGCACAGAACCAGGACCAGGTGGGACGTGCTGCCATCACAAGGAGGAGCTCTGAGTCACACTGGGACTTGCATTGCTAAAAGACCCCGTGCTCTTCCAAAAGGAGGAGAGCAGCTTGTGGCAGGGAGGTGGAGGCTTTTGGGGGGGAAAGCTGAGCCTGTGTGACTTCCAGCTGTGCCACAGCAGCTGGTTTACACTGAAACGTTGGTTTGAGTGCTCCTGCTTCAAGCATTCTCCAGTGGAAGCAGCTGAGCCATTTCTGATTATCTCTTTAGATGGCCAAAATGTGTTTTGTGCTCACAGCAGCTTTGGCCTGCCTGGTTCCTGGGCTGGTTCTTGCTGCTGTCCCAGACAGCTGCTTGTCACAACAGTGACACCTTCTAAAGCCCTTGTGCTCTCTCCTTCCCACAGTGTGCAAGTACGTGGCAGTGGAGCTGAAATCCGCCTTCGAGGAAACTGGCAAGACCAAGGAGGTGATCGACACCAAGTATGGCTTCCTGGACGGGAAGGGCTCTGCTGTCAAGTACACACAATCGTAAGTGGCAGTGGGACAGGAGGCTCCTGCTGTTGTCACTGCCTCTGGAGCTGGGGCTTTGGGAGGCTCGCCCTGTGCCCTGGCTGTTGCTGGGGGCCCACACCAAGCCTGAGCCTTTTTCTCCATGCAGGGACATCCGGTTAATTGAGGTGACAGAGAACATCTGCAAGCGCCTGTTGGATTACAACCTGCACAAGGAGAGGAGTGGCAGTAACAGATTCGCAAAGGTGAGGGCCGTTCCTCCAGTTCCTGCTCCCAAATGTGCCTCACCCATCCATCACTTCACTGCCAGAGTGACAATCCAGGGTCATTCTTCCCATCCTCTGGACCCCCTGATAGTGCCTGGCAGGCGAGGCCACGCTGCCCCCCAAGTCAGATGTGGGGTGCTGTCTTTGGTGGCGGTGGGCAGGCATGGAGGGAACTTGGGGCTGTCTTCCTCTGGGGTTTGGGACCAGGTTTGCAGAGGGGAGCTTCCTGCCACCTGAACTCCCCCTGGTAACGCTGATGTCCCCAGAGATCTGGTTTGCATGTTCTGCATGGCTGGGCAGGGTTGTGTGGCTGACAGTGGGAGGAGAGAGTGGGAGCCCTGCAGGAGCAGCCCCACCTCACCAGGCAGTGCTGCTCCCTCCCTCACAGGGCATGTCAGAGACATTCGAGACCCTGCACAATCTGGTGCACAAGGGTGTCAAGGTGGTGATGGACATCCCCTACGAGCTGTGGAATGAGACCTCCGCTGAGGTGGCTGACCTCAAAAAGCAGGTACCCTGCCCCATGGGATTGGCTCTCAGTGGCTGCTGTGACCTTGTAGGCTGGAGTGGAAGGAGGGGGGAGAGCATCCAGGGGTGCACTGCTGGGAGCAGGATGTTGGCAGGACCTGTGGCAGGAGCCTGGCCCTGGTCCTGCCACACAGCACATGTCTGGAGCTGGGCTCTCCTCTCTGCCCTAGTGCGATGTGCTGGTAGAGGAGTATGAAGATGTGATCGAAGATTGGTACAGGCACCACCAGACGGAGGATCTCTCCCAGTTTCTCTGTGCCAACCATGTGCTAAAAGGAAAGGACACAAGTAAGTCCTGGCTGCTGCCAGGGGCTAAAATAATGCCAGAATGCTCAGGAGGGCAGGGGGCCTTGCTAAAGCATGGAGAGTCCTGCCTCTCCAGCAGAGCCCACTCTGCCCCTCTCTTCTCTTTTCCCTAGGCTGCCTGGCAGAGAAGTGGACTGGCAAGAAGGGTGATTTGGCAAGCGTGGGGGAGAAGCAGAGCAAAAAAAAGAGCGGGAAGAAGAAGAAAAAGGGCCAGAAGGATGAGCGCGAAGGAGCTGCCAGCCTTCCGGACACAGGGGAGGCCCTGGAGGGGGTCCAGGAGCAGGCTCCGCTCACCCACAGCCCAGCCGATGAGCTGTAGGCACGCAGCCCCTGCCCCCGGGGCCGCCCGCTCCGGGGTTTCACCCCGCTGTGCCTATGGGTACCAAAGGAAAAGGGACATGTGACCCGGGGGAGACCGGAGCGCCTGGCCCTGCCTGGCCAGCCTGGGTGCTATCCCGTGATTCGGTGTCACGGAGCCGCCGCGGACCCAGCCCTGCCGCATCCCTGCCGGGGGCTCCAGCTCCGGGAGGCCGCGAGCGCTGCTGCCCCGCCGCCGGCTCTTCGCACGCCGCCGGGACTGTAAATAAAGACGTTTTCCCCAGAGTCGCCGCCGCCGCTGCCGGCCCTGCTTCTGCTGCTGCTGCTGGGTGCGGGATCGGCCGGTGAGGGGCGGGCGGGCCTCGCTGGCCGGGCCGGGCCGGGCCCTGACCCGGCCGAGGCAAAGGTCGGGGCCGTGAGGGGGCGCGGCGCGAGGCTGCCGGGCGGTGCTCATTGGTGGGGGCGCGGCCAGGGGGCGTGGCCTGGCCGGGGGCGGGAGGGGCGCGGCGCGAGCGGTGATTGGCGGGCGCGCGGGGGCGGACGCGGCGGGGATTGGCGGGCGCGCGGGGGCGGGGCGCGGCCAGGGGGGCGCGGCGCAGCCAGGCTGAGGGGCCGCGGCCGTGTCGGTGTCCGGGTCTGGGTCCTTGGCGGCGGCGGGATGGTGGACAGCGTGTACCGGACGCGCTCGCTGGGAGTGGCGGCGGAAGGGCTGCCGGACCAGTACGCGGACGGGCGGGCGGCCCGCGTGTGGCAGCTGTACATCGGGGACACGCGGGGCCGCACGGCCGAGTACCGAAGCTGGCTCCTGGCGCTGCTCCGCCAGCACCGTTGCCGCTCCGTCCTGGACGTGGCCTGCGGCACCGGGTGAGGCCCCGCTCCCGCCCAGCTCCCAGGTGTCCCTTCCCCCTGCTTCCCGGGGCCTCGCTGCCCGCGGCCATCCCCAGAGCCCCCCTCCCCGGGCCCCCGTGCTGTCCCGGCCCCGCTGACAGCCGTGTCCCCAGGGTGGACTCCATCATGCTGCTCGAGGAGGGCTTCCAGGTGACCAGCGTCGATGCCAGCGACAAGATGCTCAAGTACGCGCTGAAGGAGCGCTGGGAGCGGCGCAAGGAGGAGCCCTTCGACCGATGGGGTGCGGGGGCTGTGGGGGCCGGGAGGGGCTGCAGACACTGACACTCCCCCTCAGCACTCCTTCAGGGCCCATGGCCCCTTGCAGTGCCCGGGCCACTCGTCTGGGACTGCCGCCGGCCGGGTGGCCTTGCTGCGGGGACCTGACGGTGCCAGCTGCTCGGCAAAAACAAACCATGGTCCTTGCTTGGCTGGCCGCTGGCCAGAGGCCAGAGCAAGCAGCCACACGGGCCTGGGGAGGTCTGGGTGATGCTGAGATGGGGTCTTGCAGGCAGGGGAGGCTGTTGGGTGTCCCTAGCCTCATCCATTTCCCTGTGCTACAGTCATCGAGGAGGCCAACTGGCTCACACTGGAGAAGGACCTGGAGAAGCCAGGGGATGGGTTTGATGCAGTCATCTGCCTGGGGAACTCCTTTGCACACCTGCCTGATTTCAAAGGTGAGTTGGGGCAGGGGAGAAGAGGGGGAGCACCTGTGCATGCATGGTGTCTTCCAGCAAGCTGAGAACGTGTCCTAAGTTATGGCATTGTTGGGATGGGATTACACACAGTGGAGCTACTGTTTCATGGTGCATCTCCAGGGAGGGTGGAGCTGAGGCCCCACTGCCCCAGTCTGTGACATGAGTGGGCCCACTGGGTTCCATGGTCATGGCGGAGGTTTGTGCATCAATGTCACTGCTGTGACAAGGCTGGAGGCACACCCAGATTTGTGCTACAAAGGCGGGTGGTGGGTTTCCCAGGTGGCACACTCTGCTCCAGTGAGGCTGAGAACATGCCTGAGCTCATGCCACGGGTGGGGCTGTGGGTTCTCCAAGCTGAGATCTGGGGGAAGATGGTAGGGGCAGGTATTTGTGTGTGCATGTGTACGTGTGTACGGGTAAGATGAGGGCACACGGGCTGTGCCACAGGGTACAGCCAGTGCTTGGAGACGCCACAGTTTACTCTCCAGGGGACCAGAGTGACCACAAGCTGGCCCTGAGGAACATTGCCAGCATGGTGAGGCCCGGGGGTGTCCTGGTCATCGACCACCGCAACTACGATCACATCCTGGCCACGGGCTGCGCGCCGCCCGGCAAGAACATCTACTACAAGGTCAGTGGCTGGCAGGCCCTGCCCCATCCCAATCCCCTTTGCCCCAGCCCCATGGCCTCAAGGGGGCCAGGCAGGAGGACTTTCCCCAGGCTGGGGCCACCGAGTCCCCACAGGACACAGACGTCCTCCTGTGGTCTCCCAGAGCGACTTGACCAAGGACATCACCACCTCGGTGCTGCTGGTGAACAACAAGGCACACATGGTGACCCTGGACTACACAGTGCAGGTCCCCCCCACTGAGGCAGGGGCAGACCCAGAGCTGAGGTGAGAAGAGCTGGCAGAGGTGGTGGCTCCCGGCCTGGGGGGGTGGCTGGCACTGTCCCCTGCTGTCCCCTGCCTCACCAGCACTGCCTCCTTGCAGCAAGTTTCGCCTCTCATACTACCCGCACCGGCTGGAGGCCTTCACAGCCCTGCTGAAAGGAGCCTTCCAGGGAAAGTGCCAGCACAGTGTCCTGGGTGACTTCCAGCCCTACACGCCGGGCCAAGCCCACGTGCCCTGCTACTTCATCCACGTCGTGAAGAAGACAGGCTGAGGGGGCTACGGAGATGGGACTGTGGTGCCTGAGAGCTCCAAGCAGCTGTGGGTCCAAGCAGGGGGTGGGGACATGGCTGAGAGCCACCTGGGAGACCCCTCCCCTTAATTAAGAACAGTTGTGAGAGCTACCTTGGATCATGGTCCGTGTGTCCCTGTATGGGCAGGGTATGGGGCAAGGGGGACAGCCACTGCCTCCTCAGGACTCTGTCGAAGGAGGTGCTCAGCCTGGGGGGGCACAGGATGGGTGCAGGCACAGCTGCCCCACCAAGGCCCCAGCTGCAGCTGGGGCTTGGGGCTCCCCTTGAAGAGGGCAGGAGGGGTGAGCTGGCTCCCAGGTGGTTGCACACCCCAGCTGAGTCCCTGTAGCACCGCACACAGCAGTGTGCTGGAACCTGGTTTCTCACATGCACCTCCCAAACAGGTGCTGACTCCTGTTCTTGACACTCCTCAGCCCCATACAGAGATACCCACTCCCCCACTGGAGCTCCCAGAGTGCTTCTGCTGTGGCTGCAGTTCCCTCCCTCCCACCCAGGGGAAGATGTGGTGCCCTGATCCAGCAGCACGGAGCAGTGCGGTCAGGGACAGCCCTGCCTGAACACGCTCAGGCACCAGAGCCAGAGCCAGAGGGCTCCAGGCAAGCACCAGCTGCAAACTCACCCATGGAATGCCACAAGCTGCTGTGGAAGCAGCCCTTAGCAGAGGAGCTCCAGGGGGAGCAGGCCCTCACAGCCACACTTGGCCCAGGGATCCAGCTGTCAGCAGGCTCAGTGCCTACAGCAGCTGGGGCAAAACCTGGCACCAGCAACTCCCTGGGCTGCAGAAAGCTGAGAGCAGCTGCAGGCACCTGGCCACAGTAGCTGCCACACACAGCTCCAGTGCCATTTGCTGGGAAGCAGGGGACGTGCAATGCCACCAGCAGCTGCTGTGAGGCTGCACAGGGAGGTGAGACAGGACCTCAGGGGCTCTGGGCCAAATGGTGCTCAGCACAAATTAGTGCAGACTGGGCAGCTCCTGGCTGTTCCAGACAAGGTTTGAGTATTTCAAAGGCTGAAGCTCCCCCTCTCGCTGTGACAAGTTTTTCCTCTCGTCCAATGGGAATTTCTTTGCTGCCACTTGCTCCCATTGCCTCATGTCCTGTCACCCAGTGTCTCCAGCAAGAACTGGGCTCCTTCTGCAAAGGGAGCTCAGCTCACAGCCAGGAAAGTGCCTCTCCCTCAGGCCTTCCTCAGCCACCACAGGCTCCAGCCATCCTGGCAGGGTGAGAGTGGCCCCACTCTAGTTCACAGGTGTGCTCCCCTCTCTACCTGCAGGACAATGATTTCTCTGTACCACCCAGCCCACCCAAAAATTTGCAGGGACCTTCTTGAGCCTACAGACACCAACAGAAGCAACAACTTGAGGTCAGGCAGTGAGCACCTAGTGCTAAAAAAACCTGTATTTATTCAGAGACTATGTCAAGTCCAGGCCAGCTGGAGCAGCAGTGCCCTGTGTCCTGCTGCCCCTCTGGCCAGCACCTCTCACTGGGGGCTGACAGCCCAACAGCAGCTGCCTCCAGCCCTGCAGGTGCAGTTTGAGCCTTGCTCCCCCACCAAAGAATGGCCTGTCAGCCATGGAGACAGCACTACATTGCCCACAGCTTTGTCCCTGCAAGGAAATCACCCTGCTACATTCCCAGCAGCCACAATGCACCGCTGACATGTGAGGGACCCTCACAGAGCCCACCACCCTCCTGGATGAGCAGAGCAGCACTTCCACCAGGCCTTGGCTTGGGAAACTGCACAGACACCATTTCCACCCAAGCTCAAAAGAAGGGGGCCCGGGAGGCATCAGAGAAGAGCGGCAGTGCCTGTTTGTGCCTGTTCTGCAGTCCCAGCTCTGCTGAGCTTTAGGAGGCTGCAAACTTCTGCTGGATGAGTCTGTACCTGAGCAGCTCCTGCTCAGAGACTGATGGCTGCAACCTAGCAGCAGCCTGCAGAAAGTCTTCCATGGTCAGGATCAGAGCAGACTTCTCAGTATCCAGCCCTGCATGAGAGAAACAACATGGAAGGGCTGAGAACAGGAGCAGCTGGTAGGATCCAAAAGCCCACTCTCCAGCCATCAAAGGAAAAGCTGGGTCTCCCTCCTTCCCCCTGGGGCCAAGCACTGGAGGTGGAGATGACCACATCTGCAGAACCTGCCTGCCTGGCAATAACCCAGAGCCCAGCACTGTGGTCCCAAAGCTGCTGAGGATCTTCTCACACAGCCCAGCTACCAGCACTGCTGACTCTCCTCTCTGCCCCTGTGCTGGGCTGCTCCAACAGCTGGGACAGGTAAGGGCAGGGCTCCTACCTTCCTCAATCCACTCCACCTTGCGTTTGACAGCACACATCATGGCATCTGAACATAGGGCATAGATGTCTGCTCCTGTCAGCTGAGCTGGGCATTTTTCTAGGATGGTGGTGAGATTCACAGAAGGATCCAGTTTAAACCTGCCAAGAGAGAAAAACAGAGGTGTAAAGGCCAAGAAAAACCAGACCAGTGTGACTGGGCAGGAACAAGCAGAGTACCCATGCTTAGCCACCTCCAGAATGTGCCTTGCATGCTCAACAAAAAAAAAAAAAAAAAAAAAAAAAAAAAAAGGTTTGCTTTACTCTTTTTTTCAACAGTCACTTTTCTTTGAAACATCCCTGCAGCAAGGTCCTCTCTCCTGCTAAGCAGGATCAAAGGAAACTTTGAATCACAGCACCACAGCACAGCATGGCCTAAGTTGGAAGGGATCTTAAAGATCATCCAGTTCCAACTCCCCTGCCATAGGCAGGGACACCTTCCACTAGACAAGGGTGCTCCAAGCCCCATCCATCCTGGGCTTGAACACATCCAGGGATGGGGCATCCACAGCTTCTCAGGGCCTCTCTGGTTCCAGGCTAGGAAGCACAAAGGATGCAGAGAGTAGTCTTGGAGCCGTGGTGCAGGATGAACTCTCTAGAACACCATCTGTTTATGCCACTGGTGTTTGACTTCTCACCTAGATAAATTCAGTGCTCCACGTACCTGGGAATAACCTACAGTCATGGCTGGATGAGAACATGTTTAATGACAGAGTACAAACCACTGTAACACCAAACCACCCCCTGAGAGCCATGCTGCAGACAGTGAGCCTCCTTCAGCATGACCAGCAGCTGCTGGAGGGCATGGTGGCCAAGACACAGGGTGTGACAAGCTGCTTGCAGCCAGCCCACATTTTCATCTCTCCTACTGACTTACAGTGACAGGCAGAGGTGATCACAGCTTTCCAGGACAGAGTCCCTGCAGAGGCAGTCACAGCCACTCACCCAGCTGTGGTGGGGGGTACCTCTGCACCCCAATTGCAGGGCTTGCTTCTGTCCCTCCAGAGATGCTCTCAGGAGCTCAGAGCAGCTGGAAGAGCAGCCAAACCCTGCTGCTCAGTGATCCCACACAAACAGTGATTGGGGAAGACACACAGATCACAGTCTGAACACCCCTGAGCACCACAGGAAGAGAGGCAATGAGCTGAATGGAGCTGCCTTCACACTAGGATTGGCAAACAGCAGGGGAAATTCTCTTGCAGGAATCAAATGGGAGCTTCCTGTCCTGCAGCTGCACTGCACCATCAGGATCTGGCTGAGCTCCTTAAGAAGAGCACAGTGGCTGGAAATCTCTACCAACCCCTCCACTTGGACAGGCAGGCTGAGCTCCACCCATCCTGTAGAAAAACCAGTCCCCAGCTCAACTTCTGGAAATCACTCCGTCCTCCTGCCCTACCCAGTGGCTGTGGCTCAGTGACCTCAGGTGCTCCCCAGGGCTCAGACATGAATCCAAGATGGAGCACACTATGCATCAGCCCCAGGAGGGCTGTGACCTCCTGGAAGGTGGTGGCAGGAGGCTGCAGGAGCACAGGGTCACTCACCTCCTGGTGACAGCACTCAGCACCTGCAGCTGCGACTCCCGGTCCTCGCTGATGCCCACGTAGACCAGCTTGTCAAACCTGTCAGCACAGAGAAGGCAGCTGGGCACAGGCCAAAGCAAACCTGCCACAAGGGCTCAGCCCTGTGCACCAGGAGCTGCAGGACAGCTCATTTTGCTGTCCAGTTTGTGGGTGATACAGAGCCTGAAGCAGCCCACGTGCTGGAGGGCAGAGCTGCTCGCAGGGACAGCGGGGAAATGGACAGACAGGAACCATCCAGGGTCCAATAACAGCAGATACAAAGTGGTGCCCCAGGACAAGCAGGTCACAGGCTTGAGGACTGGCTTTGGGGCAGCTGTGCAGAAAGGGCCCTGGGGCACCAATTCCTGCCATTATTTGGTGCAACAGCAGGTCCCTCATTGCCCTGCTGTGCTGCTGGGGCAGTAACCTGAGCGATGGGGGCAACAAGCTGTGGTATCTTACACTGCTGCTACAGCCACAGGCACCAGCCCCCTCCTGGCTTCCTGTGAGCCAGGGGCCTTCATAAACAATCTCTGCAGAGGGAACGTGGTGGGGACACAGTCCTGCTCACCAGGAGCTCTGGGGAACCCCCCTGGAGTGAGGCAGGGCAGGATGTGACATACCTGCCAGGCCGTAGCAGAGCTGGGTCCAGGAGGTCAGGCCTGTTGGTGGCTCCAATGACAAACACCTCTCTGCTAGAATGAAGGCCATCAAGCTCTGCAAGGAGCTGTGAGACAACTCTGCAGGGAGCAAGACAGGATACTTAGACCTTGGCAAGTCACCCAGTGTCTCTCTCAATGAAAAAGGAAGAAGTGAGGCCAGTGGCAGGTCCATTTCTTGGACTTCAGCTCCTATTTCTCCTTTTTTCTCTTCCCTGAAGAACCCCTACACAGCCATCCAGACTTCTCCATCAGCACAGCCAGCAAGCACGTGGGCACACTTCAAAGTAGTCCAGATCTCAGACAGTCCTTCAGAACAGGAAGACTGGACGGGGACTGCCAGCTTAGCAGAAGAGCAGAGGAGGCCTAGGGAAAATAACCCTGTTTCTGGGTATCTCTAAGCTGTACACACTTTGGTTCTACCAGCAGCACCTGAAAGGTTTCCCACCACAGGGGAACAGCAGCTAATAGGAGGACAGAACAGCAGGGGTGTGAAGGATGACCTTGGAGAGGCCAAAGGGAGCACTTGGCAGCCACAGAAGCAGATGGAGGAGACTGTCTTAACCAAATGTTTGCACAACTAGCTTGGGCAATCGTGAACCTGAGGCAATGCAAACAGCAGTACTAATGCTCAGAGAGAAGAGACAGGCCATGCTGAGAGCTGAAGAGAGCAGAGAGGGGCAAAAACAGAGAAAGAGAGGTGGAATGGACTATGCCTTTCAGGCAATCTCATGCACTGCCTGCAGCTGAGGCAGGAATCCTGCTCTCCCAAGGACACCTGATGCTCACTCACCTGTCCATGACACCCCCTGAATCTCCACTTCGCCCACGACTGGGGGCCAGGGAATCCAGCTCATCAAAGAAGATAATGCAGGGAGCAGCTGCTCTGGCTCTGGCAAACACTGTGAGGAGACAGCACAAAAGGTGAAAAAGACATGGAAGAGCAGTCAACAGCAACAGGACCTGCTACATTCCCAGCAGGGAAGAGGTGTGGATGGAAACCAGATGCCCACTGTATCACCACCACCAACGGCTCCTGCCCGAGTGTCTCAAGAGAATGGGGACAGGCAGCACCGAGCAGGATGGGCCCTGAGGCTCAGCTGTGTCTCTGAGGAGCTGCTGTCCAAGCAGGATGGGCCCTGAGGCTCAGCTGTGTCTCTGAGGAGCTGCTGTCCCATCAGGAACACCAGGGACACGAGCAACAGGAGCAGAGAGAGCGGGAGGGGAAGCTGCAGGCAGCGGGGAACGGACTGTAGGAGACAGCTGGGTCCAAGCCCTTGCTGAGAGCTGTGGGTGGGAGTTGGGAAGGGGGGTTTAAGCCCTGCCTCCTTCCCTGCAGCACTACAGAAAAGCCCCATCTGCCCACGTGCAGGAGCAGGATGCACGTCCTCACCATTGCGCACGTTTTCCTCGCTTTGCCCAACGTACATGTTGATGAGCTCTGGTCCTTTCACACTGTGGGGCAGGGAGAGGAGGAAGCCAGTTAGAGACAGCCATCCCCTGCCAGCAGGAAGGCAGATCCATTGTGTGAACCCCCCTCACATTTCTCCTCACCTAAGGAATGTCATGGTGCATGTTGTTGCCACAGCTTTTGCCAGCAAGGTCTTCCCTGTCCCTGGAGGCCCGTACAGCAGCAGCCCAGAGCGGCACAGGCCCAGTGAGAGCAGCTCTGGGTGCTCCAAGGGCAGCTGGATAGTGTCCAGGATCTCCTTCTTCACCTCCTGCAGCCCTCCAACATCCTGCCAGGACACTGAGGGGATCTGCCAAGAGAGGGGGAATCCTTGTCAGCACTTACTCCTGAGCCCCCCGCGTGCCTGGGCAGCTCCGGTATCCAGAATCCACATTTCCCCTCTTCTGAGCTTTGCAAGGGAGAACCAAAATGTACAAACACATCCCCAGGCACGCTGCACTCACAGAGTGCACTTCATCTCCAATCCTCCACTGGGAGGAGGATCCCAATGGAAGGAGGACTCCAGTCCTGCCCCTGGGATCCTATGTCAGCAAAAATACCCCAGGGAAAGTATCTGCCAGGGTTGCCTGCAGCTTTGAGGGAAGAGAGTCTTGCTGCAGGCAGCCTTTGGGATGAGTGAAGAAGAAGGTAAAAATAAGAATAAAAATTAAAAATTACATGTGCAAGGGCTTCACACCTTGCAGAGGGACAGAACCTGGGCTGCCAGGAGCTCTGTGATGGCAAGGGGGATGTGAGGGAGAGACATCCTGCAGGACAGTGTATGGAACACTCACTGCTCTTGAAAGGGGGATGCAAGAACAAAGTCCATGTATGCTCATGAGAAATTGATAGGGAGGGGGTCAGCTACAGACATGTGAGGGGTCAGGGAGAACAGAGAGAAGACACCAAACCTCAGATGCGTGAGCCAATGACTCTTGGGTGATTTTGTGCTGAGCAAAACTATCCCAGAGCATGCTGCTGCTCTGCTCTCCTCTTTAGGAATAGGTGGAATGCCACAGCATGCATGACATCCTCCAGAGAGTCAGAGCAGCTCTCCTGGGAAAGCCCCACACTTCCCCCCCACCTGCTGGCTGTTGGTGCCAGCACAAGTGGGGAGTTCAAAAATAGCTTAGGGCAAAATTCTTCCCCCCTCAGCCAATTTGCATCTCCTTCTTTCACTACTGGAAACGATGTTATCTTATTCCTTTAGCTGTCCACTAGGAAAATTAGGTCAAACAAAACAAGGATTTTCAGAAAAAAAACCCCAACTTTTAAAGCAAAAGGTCACAGGCCCTTCTTCTGCAGCGACAAGGAATGGAAGAGCTGCCCTCTCCTCTGCACTTTTGCTCATCATGCCTTGCTAGAGAGAGCTACAGGAAAACTGCAGCAAGGCTGTTTTCAGGGAAGCACAGTGTAAGTCTAAGACAGGGTGCAGACACTGTTAACAAGTGGAGGTTTGGAATCAGTTCTCTCCAGAAGGCTCAGGCTGTAAGTGCAGACAAATGTGTGACTAACCAGAAAGTGCAAGCAGGGAACTGAAAGCAATGTTGAGAGTATCCAGGTCTGCTAATGGGCTTCCTGACCACAACCAATTACTAAGAAATCAATAAAGGAATGTAAAATACAAACAAAATTAACTCCCATTCACACAGCTCACTGCCGAGCATGCTCTGTGGTTATTTGTCTTACAGAAAACCTGGCAAACACCATAAAACAGAGCTCACTGCATGAATTAAGTGAGCAGCTGGGGAAGGTGCCAGAGGAACTGCTCCAAGACCAAGGCTTCCTGTCCTGTGCTGAACTCAGTTGTTGGCACTCATGGGCGTGGAAAAGAGGTTCTGATACCTTTGCTTGGTCCTAACACCACATTACCCAGCCAAACCAGTCACCCCAAATGCTGCTTCCCTGGGGGCCAAGCTGACAGAGGCAGATCACAACCCTTCTGAGCACCTGACTGCTGGTTTTCTCAGACTCTCCAGGTCATTTTCCCTGAAGAAACTCCATTTTCTTCAAACTGCCTGTCTGTCAGAAAAGTCCATCCCAGCTCAAGCAGCATCCAAGGCCAGAGATCAAGTCTAAAACTTATCATACCTGTGGAGAAGCTCCCCCACCAGCCTGTGCCACAGCCTCTGTGTTCCCTCAGGCCAGGTGGCTGGGGACATCTCAGGGAGGCAGCCTCTGCCCCCCAAGAGGCTGAGCTGCACAGCTGGCACCCCTCCAGCACCACTGGTCTGCATTTAGCACTGCATGAGCTTCCCTGACAAATTCCAAGCCAAGAGGGAGAAAATTGATGGGGGAAAGTCCAGAGGACTGTTTCCCACTGAAAGCTGAGGGAACACAGGGAAGGACAGAGCAGGAAACAACGTGTCAGAACAGAGCCCTGCAAGATCTGTGAGGGGCATCTTGAGCCAAGAGCTCTGCAGAACCCAGCCCCTCCTTGTGCCCCAACATCTCACCTTTGGGGCTCCCACTGCCTGTGAGTGGGCATCATGCAGCTGCTCCAGTGCAGCACTAAAATCCTCCTCGAGCACCGGGAACCCTGCAGTGCAAAAATCCCTCTCCACTTCTTCGCTCAGCCCACCTGGAAAACTGGTGAGGAAAGAAAGGGAAAGGAGTCAGACTCTGCCCCACTAGTGGCTGCAGCCCCTGCCCTCCCCACCCTGCTGCCTGTGCTACCTCAGGGCCTGGATGCGGGTGCAAGCAGCCCGGCTGCTGTGGGACAACAAGGCACAGAAATCTCCCAGCACAAATCCCTGTGAATGTGGAAACAAAGAGCATCAGTTCAGTCCCTCACCACAGCTACACCTAGGCCATAAAAAGTATAGGGAAAAATTCCTTGCAGAGCTGTCCCTTGAGCAAGCTGTTCCTGCTTAAAGGCTCGAGCTTCATTGTTTTTTTATTAGCAGAGCTGAACATCAGCCAACACCTCTGCAAAAGGTGTGGACTAGAAATCAACATTTACAAGCTGATGTCTGAGCACCAGGATTAACCACTGAAGAAGCTGTCTGGGCTGTGGGAATTTCCCCTTTCTCCAAGGCCAGCTAGGGGAGATGGGCCCAGCACTGCCAGCCTGGCCATCCCCACGTGCTGCTGTGGTTTTACTCACTGCAGTCCTGCGGGCCAGCTTGGACAGGCTCACTTCTTTGCCCAGAGGCAGGCTGGCAGTCAGCATGCTCAGCATCAACCTTCTCTGTTCCTCTGAAGGGGCTTCAATCTTCACCTCATGAAGGAAAGCAGTCTGCACATCTGTGGGAACATTCTGGAGCTTGCAGGTTGTGCCAATCACCAGCACGGGGTGGCTGTGGGGAGAAAGGGGACAGTGCATGGTCTCAGCTCTGTGGAAGCACCCTCTTACACTGCCATCACATGTGCCAACTCACTCTCCCTTGGCAGAAGCGAGCAATTACCTTGAACACCCACAGCAAACATGCAGGGTCCATACCTCAGTGCTGGGTCTGTGTCCAGGAGCAGCTGCCTGAGGGTAGCAATGACCCTGGCGTCCTCTCCGAGCCCGTCCCGCTCTCTGCCAAGCACCTCGATGTCTTTCAGCAGGAGCACACAGGGCTGGTACTGCTGGGCCTGGCTGAAGGCCACCTGCACTTTCTCCTCTGTGGCTGCACTGGTGTCACTGCACAAACTGACACAATCGACCTGCCAGACACAAAACACAAGGCAGTTGCAACATGCATGGCTGGGGGGACATAGGACAACATTCCACAAAGCTCTGCACGGGCAATTCATGGCTCAGAGGAGATCAAACTTGGTATTTCCCAATATTTCCTGAATATGACGTTCAGGTCATATTCAAAATAGGCAGGTTCTGGATGCTTTAGCATGGATAAATGGCTGTCTCTTGCTTCTCTGCAAGAGGTGAGGTAGGCAGAAGGGTCTTATCTGAAAAAGGTGAGGCAAAGGGACCAGAGAAATCAATACAGTGGATATCACAGCTCAGCAACCTCAGCTGGAAGGGAGGTGAGAGCTGTGGAAGACAGGGAGAACAAAGTATCTTGCAGAACAGTGCAGTAAGTAGAGGAGGAGGCCCAGAGAACTGCTCAACCAGTGCCAGACAGGCTCAAAGTGCAGGAGGAAGGTAAAGGTGATGGGTGTTTGGGGGGAAGTTAGAGATGGCAAGCGGCCCAGACACTGTTTACAAAGCAAACACTTGCTGAAGTCATCCAAGGGAAGAGGTGACTGGTGAGCCTTGAACAGCAGCCTGGGAACAGGCAGTGCTGCCTCCTGGTGCTGTGAGGTTGTCCAGGGAGACTCAAACCATCTCTGGGATTCCCTGAGTTTCATCCTCAGAAAAGGCAGCCTGAAGCAGGGAGAACAGCTCCCTAGAGGGCAAGGACAGGGACACAGTGCAGAGCAACTCCTGTGCTCCATGTACAACATTAAAAACAGGAGTTAGGGTTGTGGCAGGCCTAATGGTAGCAGTGTCTGTATGCAAGCACTGAAAGGCAGAGAGAAAGGACAAAAAATTGTTTATCAAGTGGTGGATATTAGAGCAGGGAAGAATTACTGTGTCCTGGTGGGATGGCAGACACAGCAGTCAAAGGAAGGGAAGAGCAGGTGGAATGGCAGTGTAAGCCCTGCAGTCAGTGAGAAACAGAGGGGAGAGTGTAAAAACTGGGGTAGGGGAATAAAATGGACAGAAAGCATCTCTGTCTTCAACAGTAAGTGTGTAAGCCTTTAAAAGCAGCACAGAACCCTGAAACCAGAGCTGTAGCCTTGCACACACACCCCACTAGAACCTGAGGCCACCTGACAGCACAGGACAGCAACAGAGTGCTTCCAAGGAGATCCTAAACATGGATCTGAGGGTCCTATGAAATCCCTGCAATCTTGCACTGGATCCCAAGAGCTGTGGCACACCTTCAGAAAAGTCAGAGCTCAGCACCACAAAGGATCATGTCCAGATGAGCTGCACAGCAGCAGGCCAAGGGACTATCTACCTGCTCCACTGAACCAGTCTTACAGCTTTACTTGGAGAGAAAAGAACAGGAAAAGAGTTTACTCCCAAAATATCCACCAAAAGAAGGAGCAAGCCCACAATTTCCTTCCACAAAAAGAGGAATCTTCCAGCCCTATTCTTTCCATTTTTCTTCTTCTTCTTCTTCTTCCATGTCCTTGCAGAATTTCAGAAAGTCTCCTAGAAAAGTCACCACGTGACTTCCTCTCACTTTTGCAAACATATCTCTACAGATTCAAGTAGATGAAAGCATTTGTGGGATTATCCCAGACTGTCAGAATGAACAAAAGAGGTATGCTGGAAGAAAATAGCAATTTTAACAAGTCACTGAAGACTCTGTTGGTTCTCAGAACCTTTTGTGCTGGACAGAGACAGGTGCTAGACCTCATTTTGGCCATCCAGGCACATAACATTCCCATCAAAAGGGCTTTTCCTGGTCAGATGTGGTTTTGTAACAGTAGATTTCTCATCCAAATACTTTCACCTACACAGAGAAACATCTCCTTTAGCTTGCCTGCTCCCACCATCTTCATCTGACAGTCACAGGCCTCATGCTGGCACAGGGAAAAGTAAACACCTTCCATGCTCTGCTGACCTCTCGAGCTCTTGTGAAGAATCTCTTTCAAAAAGATCTTGTAAAAATTTGTATCAGACTCTCCCTTAATTGTTTATTTTTCAAGCTGAAGAATTTATTCAGCTTTTCCCCACACAGAAACTGGTCTAGACCCCTGATCTCACCCAGTGTCCTTCTCTGAATTTTTCCAGTTCAGTTTTATGCTTTTGTGATGGGGAGACCAGAACTGTGCATGATGTTCACACTGTGTCAAGAAATGGATTTGCACAGCAACAGCACCCACTCTCAAGTTTGTTTCATAAAATGTGATCTGATTTTTTACACATATAGAGAGCAGAGCACAAGTTTTCAGGAGGCCATTGACATAAAACCAAATTCTTAATACTGACAGTCAGCTGGAACTACATCATATTCCACGTTAAACCAACTCCAGTGCATTTCACCTGACACTTCACTGCTCTTGGCAGGGGGTGCTGGTGAATGTGAGCACAGTTACAGGGCAGCTGTTTTACATGCCAAGAGATTTTGAGCCAGGTCTGGTACACGTGCTAGTGTGAAAACCAAGGTCTGCTTTTCTTTTCCCTCTCAGCTAAAGAAGATCTCAGCATCATTTGTGCCTCACTTGTCTGCATCTGCACGTGGAAGCAGCTCCTGGACAGGCTCGTGTCATGGCTGCGGCAGGGCCGACTTAAAAAACATTTCCATAATCCTCTGTCTGCTGTAAATCCACCAACCCACTGGCTCCAGGAGGAATTACCTTGAAGAGGTGGAGGTTGAGGCAGCTGCACGCAGCTCTGACAGCCATCAGCTTCCCGCTGCCGCTGGGCCCCGAGAGGAGAACGCTGCCCACGCCACTCAGCGCGCTGGCCCTGCAACAGACAGGGAGGGAAGCTCTCCCTGCGGCCCCACCTCCTCGGGGCTCTCTCCAAGGAATTCTCACTCACCGACGGCGCAGGTGAGGCCGGAGAGCGTCGCAGAGCTGCTTCACCACGTCAGAAAGGCCCGCAGGAGACAAACTGCTCCAGAACTCATTGCTGTTGTTATGGGCTGGGGCAGATGGGACAGTGCTGTTTGTTGAACCCACCTGCGAGGAAGCAAAAACACCACCCAAATAAAGACCGGTGCCAAGTGACAACATCTGTCCTGAAATGTCATTTTCCAATGGCAGGAGGCACAAGCCTCCACAGGTACATTTGTCATCCACAGTGCAAGCTCAGCCTCAGATCTCCCCTCTCTGCTCTCCACCAACATCTCACCAGATAGAGAGACGTGTTCTGGGTGTCCACCAGGTAACCCTCAGACTGCTCGCCTTCCACCATGCCTACGATCTTCTTCACCTTGAAATAAAGCTCTGGCCACCTAAAGGGAAAACAAACAAGCACTCTGAAGTGCTTAGCCAAGATCTTGAAGGAAGAAACAATATAAATGTCAACAAGAAGACAGCTGATAAGCACAGGTAAGCAGAGAAACTCTTGTCCTCTTGCAGTATGCACAAGGATCAGCCAATGTGAATGCTGGGAATGCCACTGGGAGCACCCTTATCCTGATACAAAGGGGATGTTCTCCCATTTAGCACAACTGTTTCAAAGCCACACGAGCAAAACCAAGAAGGGCAGAACTGGTGGCCAAACAGAATGTTAATCTAACATGAACTCCTAGGGCTTATGTGAACATTTTGTTTGTCACAAGTCGAGAAGCCCAGCTGCGACTTTGCTTTGTTTATGTGGCTCTGAGGCCCTCAAACCACCCTTTCCTCTTCACTCTTTATCCCCATCAGTTGCTCTACCTCTTTTTTTCCTTTCTTCCCTTCCTGACTATTCAAATCAGCTAACAGTGGCCTCCCTCTTAGCTTCAGCCCTCCATAATCCAGCAAAAACATTTCCCTCTTCCCACCATATTAACAGACAGATAAAACACTAAAATCCAGGGACAGATGAGAATGGAATAAACTGATTTCAAGAGAGTCAGTCATGGTGAAGCATCTTTGCTCTTCCAGTACCAAGTGATAAAGCCACAGTGTGTTGACCTACCTTAGGAACTTGTCTGCATTTAGTTCTATAAACTCAGCATTTCCAAATGTTGGAACACACAGGATGTCTCCCTCTTGGACCAGCCTACAAAAAACCCAGAGAGTTTCACCAGTGAAAGAGAGTAAATCCTTGTGGTTGTGTGGCTCCCTGCCCCGCATCACTTGTGCTTTTACAGAAAACACAGAGACCTGAAGATGACTTCTGAAGGACAGCACAAGAAGTGTTGTGTCCAAGCAGAGCATACTCCTGACAGGACAACGCAAGGGCGTATTCTAAAACTACACAGCACCCGCACTGGGGGCGTGGACGCGCACATCCCCAGCGTGTGGCACAGACGGACAGCGCATCTGCCCCGAGTGCCCACCCGGCACAGCTCACCGCGGCGTTTCGAAGTGCCTGTAGAGCACGCCGTCGTAGCTTCCCCGGGTGCTGTACGCCGGCGAGCACACGATCTCCAGGTGCAGCTCCTTGGCGAACGGCGGCACAGACAGCACGGACCGGCTGCCCTTCCCATCCGCGGCGCCGCTCCTTTCGTACCTCTGCGGAGGGCACGGGGCGCACCGTGAGCCGCGGCTGCCGCCGCCCCGCTCCCCGGGCTGCCCGGCCGTGGCTCACCTGCAGCCGGAGCTGTGCGGCGGCGGCGGGGTCGCAGCCCAGGTTGAAGGCCAGGGCCGGGGCCAGCAGCGCGGTGCCGTCGGCCGGGCCGCGGCGGGCGGCCCGCGGGTACTCCCAGGGCGGCGGCCGCGCCAGCAGCGCCGCCAGGTGCTCCCGGGCCGCCCCCTCGGCGCCCACCCGCACCCACTCGCCCTGGAACAGCCCCAACGCCAGCAGCCCGCGCCGGCTCACCCACACCTCCGCCCCGCCGCTGCCGCCCGCCCCGCCGGGCACCGCCCGCAGCCGCGGCCCGGCGGCGGCGGCGGCGAAGCGGGAGACGAGGGGCGGCGCGGCGGCGGACGGGGGGCGGCCGCGGGCGGTGCCCGGCGGGGCGGGCGGCGGGGGGGCGAGGGCGGTGCGCGTCCCGCTGCCCAGCAACCCCTGCAGCGCCGGGCGCGCCTCCAGCACCAGCGGGCCCGGCCCGGGGCCCGGCCCCGGCAGCGCCTCGCCCCGCCGCGCCAGCACCGCGCCGCCCGCCAGCCTCCCCGCCCGCCCCGCCGCCCCCAGCAGCACCCAGGCCAGCGCCGGCGGGCTCCGCACGGGCCACACGGCCACCCTGCGGCCGGCCGCCAGCCCCAGGCGCCGCAGCAGCGCCCCGCGCAGCC
Source organism: Agelaius phoeniceus (assembly GCF_051311805.1). NCBI lineage: Eukaryota > Metazoa > Chordata > Aves > Passeriformes > Icteridae > Agelaius > Agelaius phoeniceus. The sequence goes on along the minus strand of NC_135267.1, from coordinate 110,852,730 downwards.
ACAGCTCCGCGCCGCGCCGCCCGCCCGCCTCCAGCGCCACGGCGCTCAGCAGCACCGGCTGCGCCCCGCCGCGCCCCGCCGGCCGCACCGCCAGCACCAGCGCGCCGCCCCGGCCGCGCAGCGCCGCGCACAGCCCCGCCGGCGCCAGCAGCAGCGCCGTGGCCGGCCACAGCTCGGCCGGCGGCGCGTCCAGCGGCCGCAGCACGGCCACCGCCATCGCGCCGGCGGAACTGGCAGCGGGGCCGCGCCGGGGCGGAGCGCGGTGCCCTCCACACCCCGCCCAGGCCGCAGAGTGGGAGGTGCGCTCCGGGATGGGGAGGTGCGCTCCGGCATGGGGAGGTGCGCTCCGGCGCTCGTAACGAGCCGTGCGGGCGGCAGCGACGCCCGGTGACGGCGGGCCCGTCCTCCCCGGCTCCGGCAGGCTGCAGCCAGCACCTGCGGATTCCCCCTCCCAGAGGGGGAAGGTGGCCGAAAAGGCAGGCGGGGGTTTTGCTGTTCCGCGCCCCCCGCGAGGCTCACGGCCGCACAGTGTGGGATCGAGGGAAAGGGCACTCGGTGCGCTCGCCTGTGGCAGATGAGGAGATTTTGCGGGCTGGACACGCGCACCTGGTTTAAAAGAATGGACTTGTATTGGTGTTAGTGCTGAATTAACCTAGGAAAACATAGAATAGTCTGAGTTGGAAGGGACACACAGAATCATTAAAGCACGGCTTCTGTCCCTGCACAGGACGACTCCAATAATCACAGAGAATGCCCGAGAGTATTGTTCAAACACCCACTGAACTCTGTCGGGCTTGGTGCTGTGACCACTTCCCTGGGGAGCCTGTTCCAGTGCCCAACCACCCTCTGGGTGAAGAAACTTTTCCTAATGTCCAACCTAAACCTCCCTTGATACAGTGTTAGAGCCATTCTCTCGGGTCCTGTCACTGGTCACCACAGACAAAAGATGAGCGAATGTCCTACTGCTTTAATCGTGAGGAAGCTGCAGACTGCAGTGGGGTCTCTCCTCAGTCTCCTCCAGGCTGAACAGACCAAGTCACCTCAGCTGCTCCTCACAAGGATGGCCGTGTCCCATCGCCCCGCTCCACACGAGGGAGCGCTTACAAAGCGTTCGGACTCGCTCTCTGAGCTCCCAGCCTGAAAATCCAACCTGCGGCTTGGGAGGATTGGCCAAAGCAAAGTGACACAGATATTAACACTGCTAAAGCTGTACGGAAATGGCACCGTGAAGATGCTTCTGCAAATGCAGCCCTGCAGCCTTCTCTGCTCTGGGCCCATCACTGGGACGTAAGACAATTCTGACCACCAGTGGCTGGGTCATTTTATCTCTGCTTTAAAATTAGGGAAATCAAGCAAAGAGAGTGGGACACCCCCACCACTCCCCCAGGGTGCCTGGCACTCGCTTCCAGTCAGTGAAGAGATCTGCATGTGCTGAACACTGGCTTTGAATTTACTGACTTCTCTTGCCTGGGCCACATGGAAGGGATCTTCTGTGGCAATGTTCCTCACTCGGGGCTCACCAAATGTGGTGGTGTTCACAGGGGTCCCAGGACAAGGGAAGAGACAAGAATCTTGACTCCATGTTTCAGAAGGCTGATTTATTATTTTATGATATATATTATATTAAAACTATACTAAAAGAATAGAAGAAAGGATTTCATCAGAAGGCTAGCAAGGAAAGAAAAGGAATGATAATAAAATCTTGTGACTGCTCACAGCCTCAACACAGGTGGCTGTCATTGGCCATCAAGTAAAAATAATTTTCACATGCTGGGGAAACAGTTCTCCAGATCACATTCCAAAGCAGAAAAACACGGAGAAGCTGGAGCTTCTCAGCTTCTCAGGAGAAAAGATCCTGGCAAAAGGATTTTTCATAAAATATGTCTGCGACAATCTTCTGCTTGAGTAAGCGCAGCACTTGTGGCTGAGGGATGCCCGGGGCTCCTTACAAAGGGAAGCTCACGGCACCAGGCCCTGATGTGGTCACCAGGACGGCTGTGGGGTCTCACATGGAGCAGTGGAGATGTGTGCAAGTGGCAGCCATTGCCTTACACCAGGGTCACACTCTTGTCACTGAACCAGCACTGGCTGAGCCATGGCTGGGTCTGGCTGCCACTGATCCCAGGATGGGTCAAACCTGAAGCAACAACAAGAATGTGCTACCCTACTGCTATTGCTGCTCCAAGCAGTGACCTTGGAGGACAGTGGACACTTCCCTGCCAGGGTCAGTGCAGGCAGTGAGCATCTGAGTGACTCCCTGCTCCGAGGAGGGCAGCAGACCCTGTCACCAGGAGCTGAGTCTGGGCAGTCACTGCCATCCACCAGCATCTGTACCCCACAGCCACTTCCCAGCACATGAAAAGTGCCTCGGGCCAGTCGCCCTCCTCTTGGCTCCTCCTTCCCAGCTTGTGGTGAGCGCTGGGATCCCACCAGGCACTACCAGGAGCGTTCCCTGTGCACGCTGGAACTACAGTGTCTCCCCTTGTCGCGCTGGTGGTGGTGACGTGCCTGCTCTCACAGCCCTGCAGCCAGCACAAGGCAAGGAGCCAGGCCATCTGCACGCAGGCAGACCAAAGGGGGAAAAAAAAAATAAATAAAAAGGATTGCAAGCATCCAGTGCCAGCGTGGCACAGCCCAAATAAAAGGTTTGCAGATGCTGCTCAGGCAGGATTAGGCCTCCAATGTGCTAAGTCTCGGCTCTCAGTGAGCCTAATTGCTGATGCAATAAGCCCTGGCTGGTCCTTTCCTGAACCGTGCTCCCCACAGCCCCCCCAGCAAACTTTTTTTTTTTTTTCCCCCTGCAAAGCTTGTATTTGCCATGCATATGTTACCCCTCCCCCCGGCAGCCTGGAGGGGTCTGGCCAAGCAAAGGAGGGGAAAAGCAGGAAATCTGCACGTGCCACTTACTGCTCTGCTCTTCCCAGGAACTGTCCCCCCTCTCTCCCCCTGTCCAGCCTGGAGCTGCATCTGTGAGAGCAGCCAGGCCCAGCAGCAGAGGCAGGAGCAGGGACAGCATCAGTACCTGGCCCACACACCCCCTGAGCTGTGTCGAGACACTTTCCAAATTGGAATTACTCAGATTTTAATAAAACCTTTTGATAATTTTCCGTTATGTTTTGGCTGGTAGGTGAAACTGGAGGTGTTCCAGGAGAGCTGTGAAGGCATGTGCATGGGCCAGTTCAGCAACTGCCATGAGATGTGTCAAAGGAAGGTATAAATTGCAATACAGAGCATGAAAACCAAAGATACACCACAATTTTATTTATGGATGCGTAATAAATAAATGGTGGACAATACAGGAAGAGCCACATTCAAAAATCCAGATTACTAAAGTGCTTTTAGACATAAATATAGGGTGACCAAGAAACAGCTCTGACATTAACACTTTTTACAGACAATTACAAAATATCTTCTTATGTCACTTCACAAAATTGTTTAATTGCTCCAGGGTACTATGGCTTGCTTTTCAAAAAGGTTTGTTCTATCATGCATAGTGTGGCAAGTGACATTCAAGAGTGTACAAAATCATTGCATAAACAAAAACCTCCTTACCCCCTTCTCCCAAATACGAGTTAAGGAAGATACACAGTGTAAATCCAGTGATAAGGCTGCATTGGCAGGCTAGATCCTCAGGGAATATAAACCTGCCTGGCTGTCAGGTTACACCAGCTTGAGGATGAACCCTACCATGTTTAAAAACCCTGCTGCTCCTCGAGGTGGAAGATTTGTGTGCTCGGCGTGGAAGGACTCGCACACGGGCTCCGCACCGGGGTGGAAGCGCTTGGAGAAGGCGTCTGTAAACTCCTGCACCATCCTTGCCCCTGCGTGCTGGAGGAGGGAGCAACTCCCAGCGTGTTGCTCCTCTTTGTGCTTCTGGCTAGCTGGGGGAGTGGTCCCAGCACGGAGGGGAAGGAAGGGGGCTCCTCCCCAGCAGCAGTCAGCGCTGACCACAATGCGCTCCCGTCCTCGCACTGCCCCCGTCCCCTCTGCCACCCTCCACCCTGGCTCTGCTGAGAAGTGAACAGCTTGAAAGTGAGGGGACGAGGGGGGGTGTGTGCCCAGTTTTAAAATGCCCTGAATTCGGATAAAAGTTCCGTTATTTAAGGAAAAAAAAAATATATATATATCAATAAATCAATAAATAATATGGTCTCGCCAGGACGCTGTGAGGTCTGGCCTCCTCCGGGGCAGCCCAGGCTCAGTGGTCCCTGTCCTTCTGCTCTGTGGGGGCGTCCCCATTGATGTACTGCCTCAGCACACCCCTCTTCTCGTGCTTGGCTGTCCTGGAGAGGTCGATGGCTGTGTCCTCCGAGTCTTTTGCAGGCCCAAGCTTGTCAGAGCCCTTCTGGGAGCTGGCCTGCGTCCCTTTGAGTTCCTCCTCCTCCTCCTCCTGCTCCACTCGCCAGCCATCTGCCAGCTTCTCTTGGCTCTCTGCCTTCCTGCTTACCTCCATGGACTTTTTGTGCATACCTTGCAGAGGGGAAAGAGAAAAGCCAAGGGCACTGGTTGCTTATCTCTGCTTGGGACAGCTCAGAATCACCTCCTGAATTACTGCTGCTTCCCACAGCTCTTGCCTACATCCCAAGGAAAGCTCTCTCTAACTACCAGCCTTTCCCAACCCAGAGCCCTGCCACCTGCTCTCTGCAGCCCGAGGGGATGGCTTGTGGCAAAATTAGTCTGTAGCTTCCCTGTAGCAGGGAAGGCTTACAGGGAGAGGTGTGCTGTAATGGTCCATTCCAACCTGGAATGAGCAGAGGGTAGCTCTGATGTAGCTCTGAGGTATCTTCAGTTTAGGGGCAGGTGGTGGTGACTTCTTAGATGCCTTGCAACTTGCTGCCTGAGTGATACCCACCCACGTGCAGGCACCTGTCTGACACAGCAGTGAAAGGTTTTCCTTTCCCTAGCCGCTCTCTACAAGGAGGAAGTGGAAAGCCGAGGGCACTTGGCAGCCTACGTACAACTCAGGGCCAGGGAGGCCCCATTCCTTTCTGGAAAAGGGCGAGGGCAGCCGTATGAAAGAAGAATCTGAGCCCTGATCCCGCCAGGTTGCCACTCACCCAGCAGCCACGGGGCGCAGGATCCCACCAGGCCGCTCTTGGCGGAGTTGAGGATGGACTCGGGCAGGGGGATGGAGTGCCGCACCATGGCGCCGTACAGGCCGTACTCGGCCATCACGCTGCTCCGGCCCCAGCACTTCTCCCGCTTCCGCCACTTGGCTCTTCGGTTCTGAAACCAAACCTTCAGGGGTAACAGCCAGGAGAGCACGGAGGGGTGGGGTTGGGGAGGAGACAGCCCCCGAGGAGGCCGGGTGTGCAGGGCCCGTGGGGAATGAGGGAATGTCCATCCAGGGCGAGGTCAGCCGTGGGGGTGCGTGCAGGGTTGGGTGTGCAGACACCGTGTGGGGAGGGGTGTGAGGGAGGGCACACACGTGGGTGTCAGAGAGGGGAGGAAGGGGGGGAGAGGGAGCACATGTTAATTAACTTCAGGCTGGTTGTGACACAGGAGGGTGATCCCAGCCAAAGTCACCCGACGCTGCTCCGCCTGCCCGCAGGGCCTCCCTGCCTGATCCACAAAGCACCAACCTCTCCAGAAAAAGGGCTCCATAATGCAGTGACCAATGATGACAGAAGGTGCTCAGGTCCCTCTTCCCACCCCACTCCTCCTCTATTTGAAGGTTCAAGGCAGTAGATATAACCAGGCTGCTGCCCAGATCACCACCTCATTATTAAGCTACTGAGCTGTTCCATAGGGGAGCAGGATCAGGCCCTAAAATGCCACGTGTCCCTCAAAGGGACAAGCTAGTGAGCAAGCTCCTGTCACAGCTTGGCCCAGCAGCTCCAAATTGCTCCCAGCTCCTGCCTGAGTGGGAGGACAGAGCCAAGTTGCCAGCAAAGAGCAACTGCTGGGGCCAGCTCAGTGCCCTGGTTCTGCATGTCCATTGGGAGGCTGTTCGATGCCAGCAGGCAGAAGCCGAGCCTCCCCCCAGGCGCCCTGCAGCGTTTCGGCGCCACCACGTTCCCACCACCTGCACCCACTGCCACAGAGCACAGGAGACGGCCCCGGGTGCTGGCGGCCCGCAGACTCCTCGGGAGAGAGAGGATCGCTGCAGCCACCTACCTGTATCCTGTCCTCCGGCAGCTCCGTCTTCACAGCCAGCATCTCCCGGGCGTACACGTCGGGGTAGTGCGCTTCATTGAAAGCCTTCTCCAGCTCCTCCAGCTGGTGAGCTGTGAATACAGTCCTGCCGAGAGGAGAGAGCATCCTGTCACACCGTCCGGACCCTTGGGCAAACAGCGAGGCTGGCAGCACCCCCACGCTGAAGTTTTCCTCCAGAAAATCCTCCCCCCACCCCAGCTGCAGCCCTCCTCTTTCCTCTTTTTCCTCCCTTTATCCCCCCTGGGGATACCGACCGCGCCAGCCTGGGGAGAAGAGGAACAGCGAGAGGATGGTGGCAGCAGGAGGAGGTGAGAACGGGGACACAGCCAGACTCCGGGGCGCTACCTGTGCCGGCGCTTCTTCCTCTTGATCTGGGAGCTGGACATCTTCAGCTCGCTGGCGTCCCCAGACAGGCTGTCCTCATCTGGCAGCAGCAAGCGGGAGGGGAAGAGTCACGTTCCCGTCGAGAGCGGGGCACCCGAACGCAGCTCCCCGAGCACGGTTCAGCCGCCCGCGGGGAGCGGGCCCGGGGCTCGGAGGGGTTCCCTCCCCCAGCTGAGCCCGCGGTGCCGCACCGCTGATGCCATCCCGGGGCAGGGGGTGGGAGCCCGCATTGCCGGAGCGTGAAAGGTGAAAGGCTCGGCATCCCGGCGGGCCGGGCGGCACGGGAGCCGCACCGGCGGGACGATGGTGCGGGGCAGCCCCGGCAGCGGCTCGGGACGGGGATCCCCGTGCGCGGCCACCCTCGACCCCGACCCCGCTCACCGGAGATGTTCTCCTTGTGGCGGCGGGCGGCGGGCGGCGGCCCGGGCGGCGGGCGGGGGCCGCGGGCAGGCAGGAGCGGCAGCGGGGCGGGCAGCAGGCACGGCGCTCCCGGCCCGCCCAGGCTGCACAGCAGCCCCAGCCCCAGCCCCAGCGCCCCGCCGCCCTCGTAGCCACCGGCGGTGGCGGCCGGGGGGGGCCCGGGGGGCGGCTGCAGCTCGGCTTCCAGCCCCAGCAGGTCGGTGATGGCGAAGCCCTTGGCCCGCAGCCCCGCGCCTCCCGGTCGCGCCGCCGCGCCCGGTGTCACCGGCACGGGCACCGCCACCGGCCCCGCCGCCGCGCGTCCCCCCGACGGCTCCGCCCGGCCCGGCATCGCCGCCGCCGCCGCCGCCGCCTGGCCCGGCCACCACCGCCCGCCGCCCTTTTTATCGTCCCGCCGCCGGTCCCGGCTCCAATCACACTCCAGACCGGCGGGGGGGCGCTCCCAATCCCGGGATTAACAGCCTCGGTCCCCCCTCCCGCCCGCACAGGTCCCGCGCCCCTCCCCCGGCGCTCCCGGGCCACCGCCCGGCCCCCCGCCGCCCCCTCTCGCCGTCCCTCCCTCCGCTCCCCTCGGCCCCCGCCCCTCGGTCCGTACCACCCCCGCCGGCCCCTGCGGTTGCGCTCGGACCCTCTCCAGGACCCCCTCTCGGTGCCCGTCCCGCCCCGGCCCAGTCACCCTGTTCCACTCCATGCCCCATAAATCCGTCTCACATCCCCTTGGGTTCCCTCTCCGGGTTTCCTCCCAGGAACTCCCTGCTGTGTCCCTGTGTCCCCACATCCCCTCTTCCATTGCACAGCAGTACACTTCCCGGTACCCCCATTCCAGCCCAGGACTCTTCAGCCCCACATCCGAGATGGGACATCCCACGGGGCTCAGCAGCCTAGAGACCGGGATGGGAACAGGCAGGGGCTGCTGGGCAGGAGCCTCCCCTGACCCTAGGTGTCTTGTCACCCCAGCCAGGGCCACCCCGAGGTGCCTGGCCTCTGTGCTCCCTTTTGCTCCCAGATTCTTGCACCTGGGCTGCAATTTTTTTCCCTCTTCCCTTCATCTGTTGATGGAAATGATTTACAACCGGCTTACATGGGCCGCCTGATCCAGGCCTTCATTGGACGGTCAGATTAACCGAGGGTCCTTCTGATAAAGATAATTACAAGGGGACTCCGCATTAACTTTGCATTATTAAAGAAAGACCCAAATCTCCCATCGCAAGCTGTTCCCAGGATTAGCAGAACAATAACTTTCATTTAGGATAATTGCCGTGGCCGGCACTGGGGGCTGGTGGGGGGGACCCTCTGGACCGTCGTGCTTCTCACCAAGAAAGGCAAATGGGTGTGAGGGGACCGGGAGGTGTGGAAGTGTGACCACCAATTTGGGGTGCTCATGTGCTTGGGATGAAGGGATGCTCGGGGCATCCCCACCCAGAGTTGCCCCCTGCCCAGACACAGAGCACCCCGGGATCCCCTTGGGCATCTTCGCTTCTCCAGAGTGGTTTTGCTGCAGTTTTGCTGGAATAGGAGACTTTCACTGCTAGGCAGGGAGGATCTGCCACAGTAATTAGAAGTCATAATCCGGCCACCACCCACAACAAATTTCCTGTTCGAGCAGATATTAGTGGTTAAAACCCTAATTTTTGATGTTGTCCCAGAATCAGCTTGATTTCAGCAGTTTACATTGAGGCTGAGCTGTTGGGAGAGATGATGAAGCCTTAAATATGCATATGGCCTAGGCATTTGGAAAGTTTGGGGATAAAGCACGTATAATTGCTCCTAATCAGTTTATGAAACATAAAAGCTCAAACCCAAGAGAAAGCCGATAGATGCAGAAATGGAAATAGCGATTAAATCTCCCCATGCTGGCAAGGTGGCCTGGATATGGCGCTGCCTCCCAGGGCCAGGGTGAGCAAGGCCGTGCCCTGGGGGACGGGGACACACCTGCTCCCAGGACAGGACACTGGGATGGGCTGTGGGGACACTCCTGCTGCACCCCCAGCTCCCCCAGCCACGGTGGAGATGGGCACCTCCACCAGTCCTTTGGACAATAAATCAGTTAAAGGATATCTTGATATATGCTCATCAGATAGGATTAGCTGGGATTAGACTAATCAGTAAATGTTTCTCTGCTCATTATTTTCTAAGGAAGATTTTCAGCTGATTCTCCGACGCCGAAAGATTATTAATCGCTTAAAGAGCAGAACATCAAACATCGCCCCTTGCTCTAATTTCCCTGGGGTTTGCCCCCCCTCTCCATGGGCAGGGTGCCTGTGCCAGCCGGCCCAGCAGCCTCAAGGTGCCCCAGCAGCCAGAACGTCCATGGGGCTCTACCAGAGCAGCCCAAGGCCACAGGACCCCGGCCTCGGTGCAGCCCCATGTCCCAGGGGGTGAGCGCTGCCTGCAGCTGATGCTGGAGCACCCCCGTCCCTGCTGCACTTTGCAGGACTAGGGACACAGCCAGGTGGGACAGTCCCCAGATTGTCCCCTCCTCCCCATGGCTGCTCCAGCACCGTGTCAGACACCTGCCATGACCTACATGATGGAAGGCACGCGTGATGGGATGGATACCTGGAGCTGTCCCTCTCAGAGCCCAGAAACAAGCCTTGGAAGTCCTTAGAGGATTACAGACACATGCAGCATTTTGTCAGACCCTCCTCAGCTGATGATAACTCCAGAGCCAGCATTTGGTGGGTTTTTGGAGTCCCTGTCTTCTCTGTGGGCTCAGGGAAAGCCCCAAAGGATGTACACTCATCCTGCAACCACCTGCTGTAGCAACGAGGAGGGAGCAGCAAGGAGAAGGTATTGAAGGGCCTGGTTTAGGGGATTAGTAATGGGATAAGACAGCTTTCACCTCCCTGGTTTAGATATGAATCAGGTCAATAATAAAGGACCATCTGACAGTTTCAGGCAGCTCGGGGTGGAAGAGGCTCCTGTGCCCCAGGCTGGATGGAGAACCCATCTCCAAAAGCGCAGCTCTTACTGCACACCCACCCGTGGTACCTGCACCAGCAGTCACTGCCCAGTCCTCCTCCCCAGCTCCACACCCCTACACCTGCTGTGTAGGGCAAGCTCAGCCAGCCTGTTGGTGGCCATGGTGGGCCTTGCACAGGTACAGGGTGACCCAGAGTTGGAGTGCAGCAGGGTGAGCAGCCAGCTGATGGCAACACAGGCAGTGTGGCAAGGGTGGGAACCTCAACAAGCATGGACAGAAGAAAAAGGGCTTTTCTTCTGCCTCCTCCACATCCTGCTGGGAACATGGGGAAGTGCTGGCTGTTGTGAAAGCATTGTGTCTGACACGTGGGTGAAAAGGAACTGAGAAACAGGCCATAGCTAGGGGAGAAGGCAGCAAAGAGGGGGGTGTTGCAGCCAGTCCCATTTGTCTTTTGAAAGGCTTAAATCCCCACCTCTAAGTTACAGACAAGCCTCCTCCTTGAAATGCAGGCAATGAGACTTTCCTCAGGCTGCAGCAGGGCTCAGTGGTGGATTGTGTGCACACTCCTGTCCAGGCAGGAATGGATATCTGTAGTGGCCAAGTACCAACCATTTTGGGGTGATGGATTTGCAGAGGCAGGCAGTGTGAACAGGTTAAAAGAATCAGGGAACCTGTGCTCCCTGCACTGTCAGGCTGTGGGAAGTGCTTTGTTGGCAGCTCCACAGGATGTGGGTGAAGCAGAGGGTTTGCAGGCTGAGCACAGCCACAGCTGGCCATGCACCACCTGCTCAGTGCTGTAGCATCACCAGCCCAGCTGACTGCAAGTGTTGTCAGCCCTAATTTGGCACGGGGGGTCCCTTTCCTTGTCCACACACCCCAGAGACATCCCTACTAATTCCTCTGCACAGATTTCTGTCTTAAGGCATTTGCCTTTGATTAAAACCAGAAGAGCAGTCACGGTTTAAGTGGAGTTTAAGAGCAAACCATGTGCTGCTGCACAGGGCGCTCACATCTGGAGTGTCACAGATTTAATCAAACTGCTGGGAAGTGCCACATGCAGACAGCTGTCACAGCAGCCTGGAGCCCATCTCCTAATTAATTCCCAGCCAACACAGGGCAAACAAATGGCCAGCAAGGTGCTGCACCTACAACATCAACTGTGAGCATGGCTGGCAGTTGGTGAGCGAGCAGAGCTCACCCTGTGCATCTCCAAGGAGCTATAGGTGATGTAGCCCATGGCAAGTGCTGTTCCTGCTCCCAGGGAGGAGCCTGGGGCTTGTTCCAGAGGTGTATGTATGGGAACAGGAGGGACAGAGTGCTCAGGAAGGAACCCAGATGGAGCAGGCACGACATCGGTAGCTCCGATTTCTGGTTGCTCCTTCAGCTGCTGCTTTTTACTTCCCCTCCTTCTTGCTTCTGCCAAACTTGTTGCTTTCTAGTACCATTTATCTGCCCATCTCACATCCCCATGGGCAACCCCCTCTTGTCCCATGCAGGATGTGTGAGCTGGAACACACAGCCCTCCCCAGAGATGCTCTGCCTGGTGCTACTCAGGGCCCAGCACCTGATGCAGACTCTGGGCGAACTCTGCTGCCACAGCCTTAAGCAAGATCTGGGCAATGGCAAAACAGGTCAGGCCCAGACTCGGTTCTCCTTGGTGCTCATTCACAGCTCATTAAAGCTAATTGAAATGACTACCAAAGCTGGGTCTATGTGGGTGTTTGGAAGCTCTGGGCACAAGGCACAACTAGGCTGGGAATATCCAACTGTGAGGAGCCCCAAACTAGCCGATGGACTGTCTACTCCAATTAGCCCCACAAAAGAGCTATTATTCCTTTGCACTATGCTTGTCTGATTAATTTATCTTATTATTTTTTGATCATTCCTCCAAAATGTGCTAATTAAACAGAAATCATCAAGTCAATTAGAGAAACTCTCATTAAAGCCGAAAAGAAAAGAAAGTATCGGCAGAAGAAAAACGGCTGTGAGGGTCCCAAACACACACAATAGCTGCCACATTCATTAAATCAGCAACTCCCAAAAGAGGGGTAGACACTGTCCCACTCTGGTCTGCGCCCTGGAAATGAAACTTCCCAAGAGACAGAGTCAGATTCTCCTCTCCCTCTCCCTCTCCCTCTCCCTCTCCCTCTCCCTCTCCCTCTCCTCTCTTTCCCAGCTCCCAGCTCAGGAGTAAAGTGAGCCCCCAGGCAGCACCTTCTCCATGTTCACACCCAGCACCTCACCCAGCAGAAGCCTTCCAGAAAAATGCTTCCCTTTGCACCTCCCTCCCCTGGCCAGGAAGCAAGACACAGGAAAATCCAGGCGAACGTGCTAAACAATGATTTCAGCAAGTAAAGAAAGGGAGATCACAGTTTGTTCTGACCCCAGAGTGGCAGAGTGTCCAGCTCAGCTCTGGTGGTGCCCAGCCTTTGCATTTGCAAACCAGTTCAGCCATGCCTAATCACAGGCACTGTGCTCTGAGACCCAACAGAAGCACTTCTCCTTTAATTAATCTCCAAGTTTGCTATCTGAGTGCTGTGCCATATGGTATTGATTTTTCAGCTTGGTATGACAGCACTTGCCATGAAAGAAACTAACCTAATTAAAGCAGGGGACACCAGCACGCAGGCAGCTACTCTCACTCTTACCCACAATACGGCTTTCTAGATCAGCTCTCCTGAGCGCTGCCAGGTGCTGAAGTGGGGCACCTGTCCTTGCAGGTGAATTCAGAGCTTTTGGCTTGGCAAAGAGGTCCAGGTCCCTTTCTCAGCACTGGCCTGGGCTTGCTGTGACAAGTGGCACCTGGGCTTTCCCAGCTATCTCCACTCTGCAGCTGAGCAGGGAGGTTTTCAAGCATGGCTTCCCAACACAAGCCATTTATTTTCAGACAGACCAGGAAAGTCACTAATGAGTTTCACAGTGTCCTCCCTCTCCCCATTAACAACTGGACTCCTAAGAGACCTAAGCTGGGGTCTTTTGGCTGAAGACTGATGTGGCAGTCTCACAAATCCCATCAGACATTACACAAGCAAATGACCCTTTACCCAAGCTATGTTGTCCCAAACAGACCATCTAAAGGACCTAGAGAAATAAGAGAAAAATAACATAAATATATTTATGTGCATGGATCCTCCTTCCCAGAAGAGTGAAGGCACACATGCTTGCCTGTCTCATCTTTGTAAGCAACCACATTATTTGGTGTGAGAAATACAGATAGCGTTCCCATAGCTCATTTCACCCATTTTACTTGACCCTGCAGGAAAGCTGCTCCTGCCCAGCTTTCCTCCACGTACCCAGGGATGTGTTTGCTTTGCTCTGACACTCTGAAAATTCTGCAATTTTCTTTTTGGATGCAGAAAGGGCATCTTTTAACACATGGGGACCTCCCCTTCCTGGTTCTCCGTTTTGTAGCTCAGCCTTGCTCTCACCAATGTCACTCCTACACCATCCTCTCCTCTATTCTCTTCCACTGGCAGCATTGGGTTGTAAAACTTGTAAAATTTTCTTGTGGGATTAACTTTTTTCTACAATAAAGGACAGATTTTAGCACAGAGGACTTTCCAGCTTTTCTACCAGCTCCTGGGTTTTGCTTCGACAGGATTCCTCTAACATAGTCAAGGTGGGCCTTGATGCCAAAAGGGAACATACTGTACAAAATGGATAGATCAAATCTTGCTGACAATGAATAATTATTTATTCATCTCAAACAGGACTTATATTATTGGTATTGTCACGCTCTGGGAAAAAGAGGAGGAAGAAAAGTAATAAGAGAAAGAGAACTTCTCCTTTGTGGGATTATTGTCTGCACTCTTGCCTTTTGGCTTGAGGTTATGATGGATTTTGAAAGTAGAACAAATGTATTTTCTTCCTATTTGGAAATTGCAGCGAATTGCAGTAAAATTGCTCTTAGTTCCTGTTGTTTGATACCTAGAAAGTTTCCAGTTTCTACAGGGAAAAGATGCCTGGTCACCAGTTTCCTTCAACATCCCCCAGCTCAGCCTCCTTTGCATCTCCTGCAGAGCTCTTCCAGCCAAAGCACTCCCAGACTCCTGAACACACAGCAGTGACAGCAGAAACCCTGAAGGGCAATTCCCTTCCCTCTGCTCTTGTCTGCCCAGGGTAGGAAATCTGTGCCTCAGTCCCATTTTGGGGGCCATCCCAGCAGGATGCACAGACAAGCAGGTTACCTGCATCTCCCCTCCTGGCTCGGAGCCCATCATCCATCCTTCCCTCTCTTTTTAAGTGATTCCCCCTCTGTTTCTTTAGCTCACAGGAGGAGATGTAACAAAGAGGCCCATGGTCCTGAACAATGTCTGAGTGTTCATTTGTTTGGCAAAGCAGCCCCTTTGGCTGGGGGAAGCCCTGAGAGTGCAGCTGAGATGTGTGGCAGGCCGTGGGGCAGCCATCCCCAGGGGCAACCTGAGAAAAGAGGCAATTAGCCAGCCCCTCAGCAGCACAGCAGGGGCGGTTCAAGGGGAAAGAAAAGCCGAGCCCTGGTGGTAATGACATTTTTCCACATGGGTAAATGCATTGATCTGTGACAAACAATACCAGGCTGTGCCTCTGGCTGCGGTGCAGAGGGGGAAAGGATGGGAGAGCTTCCCCGTGCCAGATGTTCAAGACAGAAGTTTCCTAGATTCCCTGCACGAAGCTGAACGTCTGTGGAACCACAGCAGCCCAGGTCTTGCCCAGGGCCACACTTCCCAGCAGGTGCCAGGAGCTTCTCCTTAAAGGCAAGCAGGTGATGCAGGTGAGCCTCATCCACAGTCCTATCCCACATCCTCAGAGAGTCCTGCAGGGCAGGCAAGCAGGGTACGGACCACTCAAGTAAAATTTCATAACAGAGCTACCCTGGGTAAACTACCCATAAATGGAGGCTAAGACAGTGACAAATCTGCTCCTGTGCCTGAGACCCTAACTCACCACGCTGGTTCCTTTTTACCCACTCCCTGCAGGCCAGTGACAGCAGGCTGATCCCATGCTTGTAGAGCACCTGAGGTAACACAGCATTTCTGTAATGCCCCAACCCACGCCTGGGTTAGGGCATCTCTCCCAGGGCAATTCCTCTAGGAAAAACCTAATCCATAAAGGATGAGCCCTGGCAGACGTGGACCTCTGCTTTGCTTGGAGCAGTTCCTTCTGCTTTCCTGCTTCCAAAATGTCCAGGTGACAACATATAAGTACCACTACTCAGACAGAAGTGGTGGGATGTCCCAGGCACATCATACATGCTCTGGAATGGGCATCATGAGTGTCTGAGAAGAAACATACAGGAGTGTGTTATTAGTGTCTTGTCATGGAATGGACAAAGTGGTTTAGAGCACAGGGCAAGGCACACATCCTGTCCGAAGAGCTTAACTTCTAAGCTTTAATCAGAAGAATTAGGGCTTTACTTTGGCTCGAATTTAATCAGAATGAATAGCAGAGATGGTCGTGCCATTTCGTAGGCAGGGTGCTATCTGCTCAGGACATTCCCTCCTGCCTCACATCAGCCAGGCTGCACCCCTGGGTGAGCAGGGGTGACAGGCACTGTCCCAATGGCCACAGCTAACCTTGGATAACATGAAAGCCCTGTTGGCTCTGGGGGTGCTTCCCAGGCTGCCTATGCCCTCCTGCTGGAGGTTTAACTCCAGGTGAGCCTCCTTGGGGCTGTCTGAGGTCTCAGCCACCTGGGTACACCTGTGCACATCCAACGGCAGCTCCAGCAATTCCCCTCCATCTCTGCTCACTCAGCACTCTCCTTTGGGCCAGAGCCATCAGGGAACAGCCCTGGATGGTGGCTGGGCTGCCAGCTGGACTGGAGCCTGGGACCTGCTTTAGCCCAGCTCCCAGCGCGCGTGCGGCCGCACGGCTGGGCCGTGGGTGGAGCAGGCTTGGAGCAGATCTCCCGGCAGCCAGGGCGAGCATAAAGGAAGGAGATTTGTTCTGTTCCTGGCAGGCCTCTCCACTCATCACACACAGCTTGCAGATGCTTTGGCAGGGCAGGACGTGTGCACAGGGAAAGGACCTGGGGCTAAATGCAGAGTGGGCATTGCTCTTTGCCCCAGCTCAGCACCTGCCTCACCCACCACATCACCATGGGATCACTCCTCCTTCATCTTTAGCTGCAAAATAGCACTTTTGACTGGCATTTCACCTGGCAAGCTCAAAGAGCACCAAATTGCAGCTAGTTAAAGCAAACCACACCATCCTCTGCTGGGAGCTGCCATGGTCAGACCACTTTTGTTGCTTACCTTTTTCCACTCTGCTTTTTTTGACACTCTCTTCTTTTGTCTTTTGCAAGCACATCCCTCATTGGAAAGCCAAAGCCCAGCTGCCCTGGGCACAGTGCAACCCCTCCACTCTCTTCCCTGGATGAATCAAATTCCTGACCATGGCAGCAGGCAAATATCAGGCACACATACTGGATGTAACCCTCATCCTAGATCCTCTCACTCCTTGCTGCATTTCCAGCTCACAGAAGTGGCTTGGATCTTCCTGAGCAAAATCTAATCAGGTCTGTGTAAAAAAAAAAAAAAAAAAAATAGAGTGGGAAAGAAAAGCCCTGACCATATTTTTAAATAATACCAAAAAGCTGTAAGTATGTGGTAGGCCTGCTTGTTCTTACTGCATGGGATCAGCCTGATTATTCAGGGATTCATTTTTATTTCTGAGTTTTATTTTTTTCTCATTCAACAGCTGCACATTAATAAAAACTCCATTTATTGGAGGATTTGGCTGGGATTGCTATAATAAAATAGAAGGATTTGTGCCGGGCACTAAAAGAACTCTCTGCAAAAAAAGTAGTGTTTTTCCTGTGATTAGGAGCACCAGAACATATTGTTTTGCTGTGTAGCACCATCACTGCCAAGGGTGGTGACAGATGTCTTGTGTTAATGTTGAATGATTAAATGCCATTTCTGAAGCCACTCCCTATCTGTGTAGCACGGTGCTACTTCACCCTCACAATCTGCCTTCAATCTGTTCCCTTTGCTGAGAGCATCCCGCCCTGCTGGCTGCCATGGAACCCCCCATCACCACCCTGCTGCACACTGTGCCCCAGAGCCAGCTGTGCCCAGCCTGGACATCAGCCTTCCAGTGCCCTGCCCCGCCAGGGCAGCTCAGAAACAGAGGATGCAGCCAGGGGAAACAGAGAGATAAGCACAGCTCTTGGGCTTCTTACCCTGCCATGGTGGTCCTCACCCACATCAACAATGAGGGCAAGTTTGGTGGGAAATATGAGACCAGCCTCAGAGGTCACTATATGCAGCTCTAACTCTGCTAAAAGAGGTGATCCATTCCTGCACTCTTGCCTCTTCTCTATATAAAGAGCACTGTTTGTCATCTGTGACCAGTGCCCTTTGAGCAAGGCAGAGAGCATCCCGCCTGTGGGTGGCTGCAGAGGCCTCCACAAGCCCCCTGGCACTGGCTTTCTTGCTTTCCACTGTCCTCAACCCACCTCCCTTTACCCTCTTTCTCTCATAAACCACTACAGCCCACAGACTGCATCCCACTCTGCCCAAAACCAGGTAAGGAACTCAGCTCTGGGAAGAAAGAGCCTCTGCCCAGAAGAAGATGGGCAGTGAGGTGGAAGTGTTGGCCCACTGCTGTCCACCCAAAATTAAGTGATGCTCCTCTCCTAAAAGCCTGCTCTGGCCTCAGCAAACACACACAGAGACACTCTGAGAGAATCATGCACACGTGCACTCACGCAGATCCTTGATCAGGACATCTGTATCCTCTGGAAGAATGCTGTCTTCACAAAACTATCATCTGTTTGGCATCTTGTTGCAATGACAAGTTGTGCACACCACTTCCAACCTCCCCACACACACACATCTGAGTCCCAGCCCTGCACAGACTATAAATAAAATTGTTTTCCCAAACAGAGCTGATGTGGTGAGGGGAAGGGAGGAGCTGGCAGAGGAAAATCTGGCTGCTCACATGCATTCCCACATGTTGCTACAAGTCCTGTCAGTCAAGGAAGGAAGCACGGTAAGGAGGCACTTTGGCAAGCTGGGAGTTGCATGAAGATGTTAAAGAGGGGGATGCCCCTGGAGGAAGCCCAGCCAAGATGATGCTGCTGCACCTGCTCACACCACCTACCAGCAGCACCTTCCCCTTCCTCTGTTCACCTCTCTCCTTGCATCCCGTGGATCTGGGGGTGATGCTCCCCTGCCTTGTCCCAGCACCAAGTGCCACTGAAGATGTCATCCCTCTGGCTGCAGAAGGAAGCTCTTCTGCAAAGCTTGAGGAAGCAGGAGAGCAAGGTGGTGCCAGACAGCAAGAAGCCCAAATTGACTTATTTCTACCACCTCTCCTCTAAAAAAATATGAAGCCCTGCTGTCACTTGTTAATCCATCAGCCTGACAGGTCAAGTAAAAGCAGGTTGCCCACTCGCTTTCACTTCTCCCCCAGCTTAATCTCTGTGCTAAATTACAGGTTGATAATGGGTTACCATTAATTATTGATTTTCCAGATAATACTTGTTAAAGTAGAATTAACGCTATTGTTTCTGAACAAATATTGCCCAAATACTGTGTTTAGTGGGCTTGTAATCAGCTTTACCCACTTCTCCTCTAATCTGATTGAAACAGATTTCCTACCAAATCTTTTTTATCATTTCGTTGATATTAAAAGGTCACATATTTATGCCCGCCCAAAAGTTTAATTTAAGTTCCTGCAATTGATTATCATGACATACTCATGCTCAAACAGCAGAGTGCTGATGGAGGTACTTTAATTTAGAGTGGGAATGAAGAAGCAGAGAGAAACTGCGAGGAGGAACACTTTCTGTGGCATTCAGTGAGTGATGTTAGGCATTGTACATTTTAGCTTATTTTCCCAAGCCCTATATTATGATTCTGTTCATCATAATGCCTTTTGACCTGCTGCATTTACTCCATCATAATTATCCTTTAATACTCTTATAAATGAACTTTTAGCTTATCTTCTGTTAATTCTCAGAACAAGCAAAGCACACACGTAACAAACAAAGCCATCTAAATAAAGTGTTTAACCCTTGTGGTGGCTTTCCCTGATTTTTCAAAGGTGGGCAGTGTGTTTAAGAGGTAGGTGGCTTAATTACAGTTCCTGTCATAAGGTACAGAATGTGTGATGGCATTTCACTCCCTCTTCAAGGCAAGCCCCACTGAACAAGTCTCTGAAAAGAAGAAGTAATGAATTTAAAGCAAAACAAAACTAGCTGGCAGGAGTTACACAGATCAGCCTGGGACTTCTCCAGTGTTGGGCAGCTCCCTAAGCTGAATGGCACACAGGACCTGAGATGAGCTACTTAGAAAGAGAAGGTGGAGGTGACTGGCCTCAAGCTCCTGAGAGGTTTTGATTTAATTTCCATCTTATCCATGAGTTCTCAGTGATCTCTTGGACAACTGGCTCTCTAGGACAAGGAGGACACGGAGACAAGTCTGTGCTGTGTTCCTGTGCATTGGAACAGAGAGGGTTTATTCACAATACTGCCACAGTACTAAACACTATAACATCTCCCACCTGGCTTCTCCTCCATGCTCAAGCCATGGAGGGAAATGGGAATGCACCAGCTTGTTCCATCTCTGTGTTGCAGAATTTGGCACACGATGACATCTCAGCAACGGTCTCCACAAAGGTTTCTATACACACAAACATTTCAGCAATACAAAATCTGGACAGCACACGACCAACACTGGTTTGCAGCTGTAGCTGGGTGCAGGCAAGACCTGACTGGAGACATCATCTGCCAGCAAAATTCTTCTTGCCTTTCATAACCCAGTAGGGACAAGACTCTCCAATATTCCCAGTGCCTTGGACACCTGCCACTTACCCAGCAGGTCAAACTCCCACAAACTCTTCTGCAGATGGCAAAACTGCAACCCCTCTCTGCTGTGACCTGATTTCCCTGCTCCACCTTGTGAGGAGTGTGAGAGCTGGCTCTGGTCAGCTCCTGCCTCCCAAGGCAGAGGGCAGGCACCTGGACACTCACCCCTGGTACAGCCCTGCTGCCTGTGCATTCCCAGACATCCCAGATGAGGACAAGACCAGTGAAGCATCTGTGGCACAAGAAGGGGTGACACAGCGATGCAATCACAGCTCCTCTTGCAGTTCTCACTCCAGTCTCTGCACTGTGGTTGTTCATTATTGACATGACAAGCAAAGCAAGAGAAGGTCCCTTTCTTGGAGAGTTTGCTAAACCTGGACATGGAAGGGCAGGGAAATTAAGCATTACTTTCCCCACAGGAGCTGAGATCCAATACAGGCTGTGGCTGCCTGGGGCTCAGACTTTAGGTGTCTACATGCAACCCTGGAAACCTTAAACACCTTCTGAGCAGCTGGTCAGTGGTAAGGCCAAGGAGCTGCACATTTTCCCAGGACACATGGCAACGAGGTCCTGCAGGCAGAGGAAGGAACAGAAATGGATGGATGCTTCAACCACCAGGCTGTTGTCCTGAAATGACTCCACATACAGCAGGGACTCATCTGCTTGCAGCGTTTCCTTCCCCACGCACATCCTGCATCTGCCTGTTCCGAAAACAAACTGCTTTCACTTTCCAGCAGTCCATCAGACAGTATCTCACCTGACTAATGCAGAGGTGGGTAAAGGATAAACCAGTAGAAAATTCTGAAGATCCTTTTTTATAGACTAGGTAAACTGCAACTTGCCAGAGTAACTCAGATTTTCATGGAAATTGAGTGATATTCAGCGAAAAGCTACTGGCACGCATAATGAGAAAATACCTAATTCTCCCAAAGAAGGTTTTATGCCCATAAGTGCATTGACAATAACCTGGAAGGGTTAGATTACAGCTAGTAATGTCATGCAGACCTCTAGAGGAGATTAACTCAGGAGTTTTGTTATTAAAGGTGTATCATTCATGAGCCTAACTCCACTACAGTGGTAGACACTAAACTGTACTAAAAGAAGTTAACAGCCCTCAGCGGTTCCACGAGACAACTTGTACCTGTTGGTGCATATTCCAATTAAAAAAAAAGAAATCTTGAGAAATGACAAATGAAACCATCATCCTGTTTGGTCCCCAGCCCGTCTTATTTGCTCTGTAATATTATTTGTCCTCACAAAATCCTGTTACAGTCTTTTCCCTTGTTTTGCCAGCAAGATGAGGATTCTTTCAGTCACGGGGCTGGATCCTCAGCTGCTGTGGACTGACCCAGCTTTCCCAGCAAATGGGACTATGTTGACTTATATCAGCTGGGAATCTGTTTGCTCTCCTGCTTCACATGGAATGGACTCACAAAGATTATCAGTTAGCTTTAAGACTATCATGTTTTTATTGTAAAGAAATCACTCTAAAAGCATTTTTCTCTATCCAGTTTTTAAGAATCCAATCCTCTGCCATAGCTTAAGGACAAACAATTTCATGATTACCACCAGCAGAGCCAAGGCCAACTTGACAAAATTTTATTTATTTCCTGATAACATAATCCATATCCCACTGAATTGCCATGTGAAATATACTCCTGTGTAATACCAAAGTGTTAATGGCACAGAGTAAAACCACAAGCTGGTTTGAAATGCAGAGATTTTGAAGGAAAAGATATGAAATCACATAATGCAGCTCCATAATCGTTTGACAATAAATGATCCTTTTATCCGATTATTATTTCAGTTGCATGCCTTTAATAAAATGCAGCAGTCACCCACTCCCCAAAGCATTTGGACCACAGTTATGATCGAAGAGCAGTGGCCTGTAGCAGGAAACTGCACCCTAATCCTTTTTTACCTCATGCGCTGCCCAAGCTCCTCAAATCTCTGAACCATCAGGGGGTGAGGCTTAGGATCACAGGCACCATTTCTTTATGCTGCAGCAGCTCCGGGGAAATCACCACACTAATGGGTACCAACCAGGAGGCAGGAATTGGCAAGGACAGACACTGAAATAAAAAGACAGCACTGAAATAGACCGTGACTAATAGAATCAAAGAAAGTAAGAAGGAAGTTCCTACTTTTACCAAGAGCAAACTTATCTCCTGTTTGTTAGCTGGCCTTTCCACGAGATGCTGATTGTTGAGCTGCTGTTCACAGTTCAGAACAGTTTTCTTTAAGCCAGTAAACTTCTGTAGTTTCAAACAAGGAAAGAAGCAGTGGTCACATCTTTTGGAGAAAGCTGCAGGTGACTACCTGCTCCTTTCCTTTACAAGGAGGAAAAGTGGGTAACCCAATGTGTAGAGAATTTGAGACAGCTAACACAGCATCAGGAAGTCCTGCTTTTTATGGTTTCAGAACAGACAAATGACCCTTTTCCATGAGATTGTAAGTTGGTTCAAAGATTGCAAACATGCTGTTAAAATACTACTACAGCTTCTCAAAGGAATTTTATTTCATTCTGGTTTAAATAGAAATGAGCGTAATTCAAAATTGGCTGTGCCCATATTGGCAAGTTTTCAATCCATTTGACAGCTAAATCCTCAAATCAACATCAGCCTTTTCTCAGCCCAGAGGAGTTTGGTCAACCACTGAGCTGCAAAGAAACATTAAATGTTACAGATTTTCCATCCCATTTGCAAAGGTGATAAATCAACACTAAATAGCACAGGTCAGATGTGCAAGCAAATTGAACCACTTGCAGAAATAGATTTTTACTTTCAAAAAAACACATCTACCTCTCCATGGAAAAGATGGTGACTGGAGACAGTCCTTTGGGATGGCACCTAAAATAGCTAAGAAAATGTTGAACAAAATGCCTTCATTGGAAAACATTGTCTCTCAGAAGCAAGATGAATTTGGGTAAAAAAAAAGAAGGGGCATATCTTTTTCAGCATGGATTCCCCAATTTTATTTACAGCATCCAAAAAAATGTGCTGTTCTTAACTGTGCCAACTATGAACTTGACTGTCCATACACAGTGTCATGTGCACATGGGGTAGAGTGACACTGTGTATGACAGTCAAGTTCAGACTCAGAAAAGACATTGTCAGAACCTACAGCATAAAGATATGAGGCAGAGAGGGATTTCCTTTTATTATTTTTATTTTTGTGGGGCACTGCTGTTATGTGGCCTCTGGTGACTTGAAGTTAAAAACTTTAATGCCACAGAGTACCTACCACATCAGCTTCTGAGATTTCCCCGAAGAAAAGCAGATGTCCATGCAGGACATTCACATTGATCACCTGATCCCAACTTGCTTCTCTATAACTTTTCTCGCCCTTGGCAGTAGCCACTGGATCACCAAGGCTCTGGATATATCTGGCAGGAATGAAGTGGTCCAAAAGGTGATCACATAGCAGCACCTGAATACAATTGTATTAGAACCTGCAAACTGAGCTAAAACGCAGCTCAAGACAGTGAGAGGATGGTGGAGAAACATCAGCATGTTCAAAGCTGGGCAGCAGAACCCTTAGACACCTGCACAAATGAACAAAGCTGGTGAGAGCAGGCACAGATTTAATTGGAGTGTCTGACCAAAATGCCCCCGTATGTCAGATACAGTCACCCCTCACCTATACTGCCCTTCTGCTGATTGGGTGGCAGGCATCTGCAGTTTGGGTTTTTGAACTGCAGAACTAAATGTGGTGTGAACACTGAGAAGAGCTGTCCATTCAGTCAGATTCCTTTCCTTCCAATGTCACTCTCCACCAGCTCCAGCAAATTCAGACCAGAATAAAACTAATGCCACTAAACCAGTGAGGATATATTGGTAGCTCTGCTGTTTCTTTGGCTGCTAAAATCCCACTGTGGGACTTCTCCAGAAAAGAAGGAGCAGCTCAGTTACAGGACTGGGGCCACCTCTCCAAGCACAGAGAAATTGCACCAGGAATGGCAGTACAAGCTGACAGCTGTCATGTGTTCTCTTTAACAAAAAAAAAAAAAAAAAAAAAAAAAAAAAAAAAAAAAAAAAAGCTATGAAATGAGCAAAAAACTTTGCACAACCCACTACACCAGCAATGTGAAAAACGCCAATCACTTGTTTTTAAAATTTTAAAAGTTTAATAGTAGCAAAATGATTATTAAAAATAGTAATACAATTAGAGTAATAATAATTTGGACAATTTGAATTAGGACAATATGGGACAATAAAGACAAAGAGTTAGGGACAGTCCGGGTACCTTTTTCTGGGCAGCAGGAGCCCGAAAAAGGACACACGTTAACAGAGGATTAACCCTTAAAAGCAACACCCTGCTGCATATTCATACAGGATGCATAAATTCCATTCAAACACAGGATTCTGTCTGGTCAGTGTCAGCTTCTTCCTCCGAATCCTAACAGCGCCTTCGAGGCAGGAAGAAGTTGGTTTCTTCTGATAATGGAGCAATAAATTCTTTTTCTGTGAAAGATTTAGGTGTCCTGTGGCTGCTGTCTCGCTGCGAGTCCTTTCTTTAAAAAGTATCCCACATAGCATAGTTTCTATTTTAACATTTTGTTATAACCTAAAACTATATTTAACACAGTACTTAAGAGAATTAATACAGCATTACTTTCTAACACAACACATATAATATTCATTTGAATATTTGCGAAAAGCCAATCATCAAATACATGCATTTTTCACAAGCATCAACCCAGAGAATTAGAAACACGAAGTGGCAACACCCCGCAGAATCCCTCTTTTCCTGCTGAGGGACTCCACCCTCTCTGCCTGTCCTCGCCGAGGAAGAGGCTGGTGGGGAGAAAGTCGTTCATCCAAATTACCTTTTTTTTTTATTTATTCATGGGCCTTCCTTAACAGCAATGATAAGAATAACAAATCCTGTGGGAGCAATGTAACTAATTCATGCGCGGACGTGCAAATGGGCAATTTGCAAACTAATTGCTCCTGCACAATGCTCTGTGCAGACAGGTTGTCCAAACACTGGCTCTGCGGCACTATTTGCCTGGTAAGAGGCGGTTGAAATACTTTCTGGGCAGACAATGGGCTTGCTCAAGTGTGCAACTATTTCGGAGGGAAGCTATCCCGCCCACCCTGTGTGGCGAAGGTTTGTTCTGCCTCCGTCCAGCTGCCGCGTTGTGCCAGGAAAATACAGGGGCCATGTGCGGGACAAAACAGTTTTTTGCCTTATTGCCTCTGCCAGCTTGGGAGGACGCAGGGAGTATCAGCAGCATATGGACCCCGGGGGATTTCGGCAATTTAACAAACATTATATGCTCCATAACAAAACAACAATATTTTGGTACTTAGATCGACCAAATAACTAAATGAGACTCCCTAGACGGTGAGGGCTGGTATGCTAATTGGCTCGCCTTGTGGATTTTCTCTATGTGGCCCCCCAAGAAACAGATTGGCCCATTTTTCAGGCAACTGATTGTTAATTGGAGTAATGAATAGCAGGCTGGAGGGTCCATCACTTGGCTTGGTAAATTCAAACCCCTGTTATTCATGAGGATAAGCGAGTGGTTTTCATGGGTGGTGGGCAAACGGCCGGCCCCAGGTCAACTCCAATGCGTTTCCCTTTACTCCAGGAGCACAAGGGGAAATTTAGCACTTGATTCCACCATCCCTCGGGGCTGAATTGTCCCCAAGAAGGGCTGGCCCCTCTGGCTGCAGAAGGCCAGCCAGTGCATTTACTGAGCAGGTTTCTGCTGATCTCCTCTGGCAGTGGTCCCTAACACAAGCAAGCTCTGCTGCTTCTGGGAAAGTCCTCGGTTTGGCTGTGCTCTGCTTCCCTGGTAGCTCTGATGTGACCCAGCCCTCAAGCCCACACCAGCAGGGATGAAGGCCTTGTTTCCCACCCTACTCACCCTCTCCAGTGTCTGGCTTTGGTTACAAACAGAGTGTGGAAATGATGAGCTCTCTCTGTTCTCACAAACTTTGCTGTAAGCCAGCCTCTCCCATCTCCCTGGGGCTGAGCAGTCCCCTCCAGGCCAGCTCTGTGGTTGCACACAGGACACCTGCCTGCTCTGCTGGGCCATCTTCCCTGCCACTGCTTTCTGCAGCAGGGCTCAGCAGGCAGACTGCCTGAAAACCAACCATTCACCAAAAACAATGCTGTGAATATTTCAGAAATGGGTCCCTCTAGGGCATTTCAACTACTATTTCACTACTGATGAGATTTACAATTTGTTAGCTGAACCAAAAAATATCTTTTACAAATTTACAGAGATATGCAACTAAAATATTTTAACTTGTTAAAGCATCACCTTTCCAGACAGCTGTGGTTATACACTCTACTAAAAAGTAGAGATTGTTTCAGTTATTCATTTTCCGAAAAATGCACAGTTTCTGCTTCATGTTGAGCCTGAAGGTGGCTCAAACCAGCACACAGGTGACTGACATCAAAGTCTTTTCCTTCTGGAAAGAAATGGAAATCTTGCAGCATCATTTTTCTGCATCACAGTATCAAAGTAACTGAGCTCATCAGGGAGACTAAGATAACATTTTGCAAGAAAATACTTATTTTGATAAGTTATGATAGAAGACAGATAGGTTGTTACTATAGGACACGAAATAACACGACACAGATACGCTGCTCTTTTTAAGGTAAAAGGGACTTTTTAATTTTTGACTCTAACATTTATAGATTTTCCAAAAGTGACAGTGGATTGGAGGGTGAAAGTGCCACTTCTCCAATGACACTGGACAAACTAACAGTTCATTAAATTTATTTTCTTTCATAAAAGAATGCAAAACAATAAGTTATTTACATAAAGTGTGTGAGTAAATTTGTTATAAGAATGTAAACATCAGAAGGCTTAGAAAATCTTAAAAAAACAGGGCAACAATAGGTGACACTATTTACTGAGAAAACAAATGTAGCACAATAAACTGCACTTTATATTCAAAAGCAATTAATGGATTTTGGTGTCTGCATTTCTGAGTGGACAGGGTGGGTGCTCCTAAAAGTGCAGTAAACATTTCCAATGTTTACTTCTCTGAGCATCATCACTGTTGCTTTATAAGCAACAGTGAATTTATCACTGGAGCACTGGAAAATACACGCATTTACAGGAACTGAACTACTGAAAATTAGTTTGCTTCTTCAAGGAAGCTTAGAAACATGGAGAACAGTCCTGCAGCTCCTGAAGCATAGATGATTGAAGAGGCTATCACTAATACTTATTTGTCAGTAGTTGGTGAAAGACATGGAAAAACTAACAGAGAATAGGTGTACAATGATTATTTCACACACAGAACTTTAGACACCTCCTAACAAATGACAGGTACATATCTTTCTAGAGCAAAAAGCAACTTTTAGGATCATTGTCCCTTATGAGATTCTAAGCATCTATTGTTAATATACAATGCAATTCCAAATGGAGGACTGAGACCGGTGAACTCATCCTCAAGGGGCAGTGGGACAGCCAAGCACCCCCAAAATTGTCTCAAGGCAGGAGACTCACCTTCAAAATTGTTTTTTAGGACACAAGAAGCAACACTCAACGAAGAAGAAAATGGATTATATACATAGGAGAGAATTGGCAGCCAGCTGTATTTCCCTATTTCGATTTCTACACGTATCAAGCAATGGAATATTATGAATATTAAGGAAAGACAGACACTTTCAGTTTTCTGTTTTTCATAATGACTTTAAATTGCTTCTGACATGCTTTACATAATAGTCATTGAAAATATCACAAGACTCACACAGAAGATTCATCATGAAACTAAACAGTGTGAAAACAAGTAATCATCTGAAGATGCAAATCATTTCCAAAATCTCAGGACTAGTGTCTGTAGTCATAATATAACTGGCAGCTGAATAATAAGGGAGGCTTTTCCCAGAGATCTTTAGTGACAGCATGAGAAGTGAAGGTCCCAAACTAGAACATGGCAAGTTCCTGTTAGGTATCACACAACATATTTCACACTATGGGTGGCTTAGTCCTGGGACAGGGCCCCAGGAGTCTCCATCTTGGAGGTACTTAGCTGGACAAGGCTTTGAGCAATCCAATCAAACATGAAATATGGCCCTCTTTGGAGCATGGGAACCTTAAGAAGTCAACTCAAAGCTAAATTATTCTAGGTTTCAAATATCATGTTCAAAAAGTTTTGTTGGCTTTTTTTTTTTTTTTTAATCAGAGCATTTTTATCAAAAGCTGAACCTTAACATCATACATAAGCCAGTAATAGCTTTTAAAAGCTCTATAGAAGAGGTTGGGATCAATCTTCTGCAGAGGAAGAAGAATGATAAGGAAAGAAATTACTTCCTTCTCCCTCAGAATATTCACAATTGACTTCAAGATTATGACAAGATCATTAAAATCTTTCTTAACAAAGGCTTGTTCAAGCCATGTCTATTCCAACAGACAGACCTGTGCCACTCAACAACCACCCTACCAAATTAATAATAAGTATATTTCAACAAACACTTTGCCCACCAACCCACTGGTAAAACATATATTTTTGACTGCCTGGAAATTCATCCCCAACATGAAACACGAGTTTCTGAAATTGCAAACAGTTAAAAATGGCAGCAATTTATTTTCACTTTTTTCATCCTCCCCACCTAATTTTTTCCTCCAAAACCAGCTCCTTGCAGTCAGTGCTATGTGACAGCCCACAGATGGGTGCATTTATGGTGAATTTGGAGAAGTTAAAACCACAGTGATAGCAGACACAAAACAAAAATCTGGGGAATTCTCCTTAATTAGATTACACTCAGCGCACCCTGTCTGTCTGAATGAGGACACGGCAGTGGAAACCGCCTGACAGCGTCGCTAATACAAGCAAGGGGGTCTGTGGCAGCAGACATCTGCTTGAAAACCCTGATCCAAATCTGCCCCTAGAGGCAAATCAGCCAGGCTTCGGATGTCGGTCTGAAACGTTGAAAGCAAAATTCATCCTCGCTGGGAGCAGGTGCAGTTGCACTAAACTCACCACATTTCAACGGCACCCTGGGTTTCAATCAGCTCCAGCAGCCTGCAAGTGAGGCACAAGCCCAAGGAGAAATGGACCCATTCATTATAAAACACTCAGCTGTCAGCAAGGTGTAGTAATGCTGCTTCCCAGCCTAGAAAGGTCTCCAAAAAGTGACCAAAGTGCAAAGCACACTCAGCCCCTACCCACTGCCCTACAAATCACGGGCTTGAAAATTTTGCTGTGTTGTGTTTTCTCCCTCGTTAATAATTTTCTCACATACAGACCTGTTGGAGTATCTTGCATACATCCCCTTACTTAGAAAAGCGATAAAAATAATTTTCCTTTTTTTTCCCCTATGAAAGCAGAATCTATTCATGGCTCATTACAACAGTCCATAGTGCATGTCAAATATGGAGAGGCCAAGGAGGAAAATCTGGCAATGATCCTCCTGTACATCATTTCAGACAGCAGGCACACACCTCAGAATAAATAACTAACTGCTAAGCCATCCCCATTCATGTTTATAATTAGTGCAATCTATTTAACAAACAGACGCATAATATAGGTCAATTATGTAGGTCATGATAAATTTATGAGGAACTTCAGCCTGTAGGGCACCAAAAAGACCACGTTGAGGCAGCATTTCCAAAGTTACAGTTCATTTCTGCACATGGTTTGTGAGCAGCAGTAAGGAACAGCAGAGACCTCCTCCTCAGTTTCTCTGGTTTGTGGCACTATAGCCACAACCATCAAGGAAAACATCAGCAGCATCCCCTGGGAGACACCCCCTATGATACAAGCACAGAACTGCCCCTCCAAAATATTGGACCAGTTACTACTTTCAGCCAAAATTGCCAGAAGCATAAATGTCTCAAAGGTATTTCATTTCTATGACTATGTCAAAAACTGATGGGTATCCAGAGAGGAGGTAGAGAAATATGTTATTTATGCTTCCTCCATAGGAAAGGAAACGGTAACTCAGCATTTGTCTGGTATGTTTGATCATGACCCTCTTGACCAGGGACAGATGCAGCTGCAGAGAAGTTGCAGTACATTCCAAGTCCTGCCTTGCTAGGAGTTTTGGGAAGGAATGATGAAAGAACCACAGTGGAGGGCATCAGAGAGCAGCAGGTGCTGTGTGGGGTTTCAGGTAAGTGACAGCACCTCAGAACTACCTGTCCTTCTCTGGAGGATGGGGAGGATGTGGTGATAGATGGCCACAGAAAAAGCTACACATGAAAGGTTTGCAGCAAGAAGACAAATTTAATGTTCAGGGTTCAATGAGCATCACACTTTTCTGCTACAGGTCAGCACGAGGATAATTTGTCCTTTGAGATGAAGGGAGAAGATGGAACCTGAATGGAAATTTGAGCTACGTGTTTAGTTGTTGTTCCTTCTCCTTAGTATTTCCAAGTACTGCAGGAGACCAACTCTCCTGCTGGGTACACATCAGCTGGTTGAACATCCCTGTGCCTCTCTGAGGATGTAGGGACATGGATCATTCAGTGGGATTTGGCTTGCACAACATGCCAACCACATGCAGTTCATGGGCACACTGTGCCAAAAACACTGACCTTGTACTTACAGTACAGCATAATCTTGTTACTGTTCACAAGAGTTGTGACCAAATTGGTGAGACAACCTTTTAATTATACAGATTCTTCTATCTATACAATTTGTCTTTCATCCCTGTTTATTAATTCTCATTCAGACTTCCAAAACAATTATTCTTATAACATGGGAGTGACAGAGATAATATCCCAAATGGTTCCCAAACTCCTTCCCAATAATCTGCATTCTACCTCAGGTTTGATATATATAATACACCAAGCTATGAATCTAAATGTACAAGTATAAAGAATGTGTACAAAATGTAGATATCATACTTGAAAATTTGTTACAAATCTCAGACTGTGTGGCTTAATTCTAACAATGACCACAGTACTATGTGTGACACAGTTTCAGGAATGGTTCCAAAACTGTTTAAATCACCTACACTTCATCCCAGGTCCACAGCTGAGGGAAAAGGGTTTCCACAAATAGCCTGAGAATTGTTCCCATGCACATAAGTAATGTTTTTCACAGGAGGATGGAAAAAAAAAACCCTCAGTATTACATTCCCATTTTTTTTGGA
This sequence comes from Agelaius phoeniceus, assembly GCF_051311805.1. Classification (NCBI taxonomy): domain Eukaryota; kingdom Metazoa; phylum Chordata; class Aves; order Passeriformes; family Icteridae; genus Agelaius; species Agelaius phoeniceus. Next base: position 110,821,987 of record NC_135267.1, on the reverse strand, counting down.
ATCTCTAATCCTAACTGCAGCACTCTTTATGAACATATATGCAAGATATTTCAATTTCAACTAAGAGAAATAAATACTGTACTATTTTGCCCCTGTCCCTGGGGAAATGGCGTTCCTGACAAAATGCTGCTCTCTGCTGGCCTTGACCTGCTTTTCCTCAAGGGCCTCACCTCCCGAGATCTGCCTTCCCTCGTGAAAAGGGAAAAAAAAACCTCTTTTGCTGACCTAGCAATGGTGACAGTAGCATTTCTTTATTTAGGATTGAAAAAAAAAATTTTGCTAAGGAAAACTATACTGTTATCACTGGAACACTGGAATCTTCTGTCTTGAAGAAAAAAAGGCAAATAGTCCTTCACCCTGAGTAATAACCCTCCAGAAGTATTCCTGTTTTCTTGCAGCCTGGAAGGAGAAGAAACAGGCTGTTGATGTAGCAGGCTCTCTGTTGTGATGAGTTCAGATGACTGTGTGTTTCTAAACAGAAAGGACTCAAGTCCTGCTCTAGGTTTCAGGAAACTTGCTTCTGGGTGGGTTTTCACAGCAGCCCAAAATCCCAGTGACACCCACAGAATTTGAGATGGGCCTCCCTAGTCTTTTACTTTGAAGGACAACTCCAAACCTGAGTAGCTCCCTAGCCCAAAACTTGTAGTATCTTTACTTCCTATTCCCATTTTTTTGCTGTTTACCAAAAGACCATCACTCAGAACAAAGCTAACTGAAAACCAGTTTATTTGCATTGAATTTACCTTCACACTGCCACTAGATATCACTGAGCTACACCTGCCATGAACCATTAAAAAAAAGAACCATAAAAAATCGTTTATAATCTGTCAACATTTTATATTTTGGGGCAGAACAAGGTGATGATGCCATGCTACAGACACACCAAGACCAGCGACCATGCCCAGCTGTGACTGTGATCATCCTCCCCTCAGTCTGGGAGATAAAGGGCATTCACCCAGCAGTCAAGCCTCATCTTTCCTGAGGTTCTCCTGTCTGTCTTCTCCCTGATGGGTTTGCAGCTCCTGAGATGCTGTGACTGGCAGGAATGCCACAACAGCAATCTTGGGACTGACACCTATGGGAATTAGCAGAGCATTCTCAGATGTCTTTTTTTCTCCAGCAGCTGGCAGACTCATGTTTCTGTGGTGAAACCACACCAGCAGGGTCTTGCTTATAAACCACCAGAGAAACTTAACATAGATTCTGTTGCAATCACATCATGGAAGAGCCACAAATCTTTAAAAAAAAAATTAATTCTTTGTACATGAGGTTTGGAGAAAGGTACGAAGCAACTACTCAAGGGCATCCTTTGCTCACATCTACCCACACTCCCTGCCTCAGACCCAGCCCAAACTTGCAGGACAAGAGCTCCTGGGAGGGCTGGTTCTCACTGGGGTGCAGAGGATGCCCAGCAGCCCTGCCAGCCATCTCCTGGTGGCATTATCCCTGGGCCATGGGGCCTCTGCCACCATCCACAGAGGCCTCACTCTGCTCTGTCCCCCCTCACCTTGAGCACCAATCCTGTTACTGTCCACAAAAATCAGATTTATCACCCAGTGACAAGCCAACAGTTACACACTGAGGACACACATCTGATTATTTGTTTCAGAGGTGCACAAGTGCAGATGATTGGTGGTGTTCTACAAACCAAGGATGCCCCTCAGGAATTTCCAGTCTGGGAATATTTCTCTGTCTGCTCTGGGGTGCCCTGACTCCCAGGGGAGCACTGACTTTGACCCTCACTCACGGAGAAAGTTTCCCAGACTTCAAGATAGACTGGAATCCACAAAAGTGTGAAATAGATTCTAGAGAGCAGTGTAGGTGTATTACTTGGGTGAGGAATTTAGGTTTTGGGATTTGTAGTATATCGTGGATGGAAGCAAGATGGAGGGCACAGGGTGCTATCCTGGGTTTCTTCTTCATGCTTCTTCTTCCTCCTTCTTCATGGGTTTGGGTGGCATTTTGTAATTGGGCAGAAAAGTCCTCATTGTGGGCCTCCAAGGATCAGTTATTGGGTTAAAAGGGAAAATAATCCAGATGTCAGCTCTTAATTGGATAGTTTAGTCTTAAAAGACCTTGGAACAAGAGATTGTTGGCCATTTTGTGCCTTGCTAACGAAAAGCTGCCGAACTCACGGTTGTGAGAATGTTTTACTGATAATAAATAATAAACACCTGAGTCTGAACATGAACTACTGTCTCCAGTGCCTTCAATCCAGACCCAGAGAAACCAATACCAGGCCATTATTTATACACAGATATTTAGTACTAGTAACCTCCCCAAGTACATGTTTAGGGCAACCCAAAATTTTACTGTATTCCATATCTTTCTGTGCCCCCCAAATTGTTATTGTGTCTAAGACCCTGCAACCAGAGAAGAGAATCAAGGTGGGAAGTGCCACGGGCCCTTTTAAAGTCTTTGTTCATGAGGGGTTAGTGAGATTTAGCAATTCTGTTTCCAGTGGTTATTTACTGGTTTGTTTGGGTCTTTTTTTTTATTTTTGCCTGTTCTGTTTCACTTGTTGGTAAACTCATTTTTTTTTCACTTACATCTATTTGTATTCATTCCTTATTGGTGGAAGAGCATCAACTAAAACTAAAGGGAGATAACTCATTTAGAGCATCCACCTCTTAAATTGTCTTAAACCGAGGCAGTACTGCCCCTTTATTAGGACTGGTTAGTAATTATCATACAAACTATGTGACCTACATAATTTCCATACATGCTCAGGGGAAGGGTTTTCACCTGGCCAACATTTTTGACCCACAGGCATGCTTTTTTAGTACTATGTGAAAAATGTGTGTTTTATTATTGGCTTTTTGCAAATATTAAAATGAATATTATGTGTTGTCAGAAAGTAATGCTGCATTAATTTTCTTAAGTAGTGTGTTAAATATAGTTTTAAGCTATAACAAAATGTTAAAATAGAAACTATGCTATGTAAGATACTTTTTTTCTAAAAAAAGGATTTGCACTGAGATAGCAGTCACAAGACACTATAATCTTTCAGAGAAAGAGAATTTATTTCTCCATTATCAGGAGAAATGAACTTCTTCTTGCTTTGCTTGGGCAGAATGACGTTGTTAAGATTATGAAGAAGTTGACAATTATGAAGAAGCTGATGATGACCAGACAGAATCCTGTATTTGAATAGAATTTATGCATCATGTATGAGATGTATGAATATGCAACAGGCTGTTGTTTTTAAGGGTTAATCCTCTGTTAACGTGGGTCCTTTTTCAGGCTTATGCTACCCAGAAAGAGGTACCTGGACCGTCCATAACTCTTTGTTTCTGTTGTCTCATATTGTCCTAATTCATATTGTCCAAATTATTATTACTCTAATTGTATTACTATTTTTATAACCATTTAATTAATATTAAACTTTTAAAATTTTAAAAACAAGTGATTAGCATTTCTCACAACTATAACGAACACATTTCACCTATAGGATACATGGACCTTGAGTGTTTCACCAAGTTGGCAATGGATACATCAACATCTCGATGATGTACCTCATCCTTAAAGCTTTTTAGCTCCACGGTGTCCTTGACCAAGTGACGTTAACTACTGTCGCAGACATCTTTTATGAAAAATCCTTTCCTTAGGATTTTTCCTCTTGAGAAGCTGAGAGGCCCCAGGAACAAGATGTAAACATCGATTATCTGCTGCTGTGGAATGCAACAGGTGGATCTGTGATTGGCCCATGTTGGTTGTTTCTATGTAATCGTCAATCACAGCCCAACTGGCTCGGACAGAGAGTCCGAGCCACAAACCTTTGTTATCATTCCTTCTTATTCTACTCTTAGCTGGCCTTCCGATGAAATACTTTCGTCTATTCTTTTAGTATAGTTTTAATATAATATATATCATAAAATAATAAATCAAGCCTTCTGAAACATGGAGTCAGATCGTCGTCTCTTCCCTCAACGTAAGACCCCCGTGAACACGGTCACAAACTACCACCTGACTCGAGACACTCCTGACACATTCTACATTTTCCGACATTGTTTCTCCGCACCTTTCTGACCTTGCGGCATTTCACCTTTTTTTATTTATTTCGTTTGTTTTTTTAAGGACGTTTCCGCGGAGCCCCCAGCACTGAGGGGCTCGGCCGCTCGTGGGGCCGCCCCCTCACATGGGGGCCGCGCGCCCGCCTCGCGCCTGCGCCGTGCGGCCGGGGCCGCCCGCGAGCCGGGCGGCGGCGGCGCCATGGCGGGGCCGGCGGGGGCGGCGTGAGTTTGGGAAGGAGGGAGGGACGGAAGAGGGAGCCGGGAGGAAGAAGGAAGTGCGGGCGGCGGGACAGTGGGACAGAGGGACAGAGGTCTGTGTGTCAGCGAGGGGCACCCCGCGGGGTGGGTTGGGCCGGGCTCCCGGCTGCATTCCCGGCTCCGGGGCGCCAGCGGGAAGCTTCTCCCTCGCAGCAAATCGTGGCGTCCCCTGACAAAGGCGGGGAAGGGACGGTCGCGGTTCTCTCCAGGCAAGCGGGGTTGGCGCTTCCAGGCTGCTGAGCCTCCTCATTTTCCAGCCTCTCTCGTGTCTCCTGGAAGGATCCGCCGGTCCCTGCTGCTTTTCTCCCCCTTGTGACATTTAGCTCTGCTGTGGCTGCAGCCGAGGCCTTCCCGGCACCGATCGCCCCACAGAGCCGCAGCGATTGGTATCTGCCTGCTGGTAGAAGCCAGGAAGATTTTTAATTTACCTGCAATTAATTTTTTTTTTAACTGCAATTTGATTTTTTAATTTTCTTGCAATGCCGTCTTCCTGATTTCTGTGTCATGATAATCTACAGTTCCCTTTCCCTTAAGCTGATCCATTCTTTATGTGTATATGTGCCTGTGATTTTGTTTTCCTCCATTTTTAGGAAATGTTGTCTTACCTGTTTTTGGAAATACTCTGTAATCACTTTGATTTTAAGTTCCTCCCCTTCACACCTTCCTGAATTCTCATCAAGAGGTTACATATGTGTAAAAAACCTTGTTTAACTCACCTTCATCAATTGTTTTCCTTTCTCTTCATTACTCTATCAAAAAAGGAAAAACTGTATGTAATTTTTCTCCCCATAAATTACCACTGAACTGCTTTTTAATCATCTGAATGATGCTGTGTGAGGGCTTGTAGATTTTGTGGGTTGTGCTTTGCTGTGGTTTCTTTCCTGGTGTTGGTGATTGGGGAGGAGGGCACTCAATTCCCTGGATCTTTGCATCTTGCCATTCAAAGTTAATTTTAAGTTGTCCTTGTCCAGTCTTCTGGGGCCTCCCTCACCATCCAGGAACTAACAAAGATAACTGCCCAGAGAAGCTGTGGAATATTCATCCTCAGAGTTTTTCAGAATGCTCTTGGATATAGCCCTTGGCCACATGGAGGGTCCCTGCCGTGAGCAGGATGTTGGATGAGGTTCCCTCCCACCTTAGTCACTGTACATAGCTTCTCTGAACCCTCCTTATTTTGTGCCTTATTTGGCCTCTGTAGAAATGGGGGGAAAGCAGATTTGTGCTGCTCCATGCCTTAAAGTGAGCTGTGGGGCTGGAAGAGGTGCTGAAGGAGGTTGCTTTCCTTCTGTTCATTGGGAAAGTAGTGTCCAGTGTCGTGGGCATCATACTTTTAGATCCCTCTCTCAGGTTGGTGAAATAAAACAGATCCTTTCTCTTCTGTTGGATGTAGGAGTGATGTGGGAACCAGCTGTTCTGCATGAAGGACAAGGAACAGACCACTTGATAAAGGGAAGAAACAAAACATCCCGTTAAATGGAAGCCATGAAGATATCAAAGCGCTTCTTCGCTTTTGGGATTTTGACATGCATAGCTGTTTATGTTGCATATGTAAAATGGCACTTGGGCTCCAAACCGTTTGTGGGAGCCACAGAAGGAGTTGCTGAAAGCAGAGGAGATAAACTGACCCATCAGGCAGTGACCACAGACCTCTCTGTCTTTTATGGAATTATGTTTGACGCGGGAAGCACGGGAACTCGCATCCATATATTTAAATTTGCTCAGCAGCCAAGAGGTATGTCCTGCTCATTGCATGACAGATTAAGTCTTCCATAAATTGTGGAGGAGATTATTGATGACAGTGTTCTAGGGTCTACTTGAATATACATGCTTCAGGTCTTTCCAGAGAGCCGTCAGGAGGTATGAAATGATTCAGGAATGTGTATTTGGATGAAATTATGAAAATGTTCAACAAGGAGAAAATGCTGTAATGTCAGAATATGAAGTAAATAGCAGCTGTACTTTTAGAGTACTGTCTTGAAGAAAAGCAGTTTTTCATCACACTGGTGGAAGAGACAATTATAAATTCAAACTGCCTAATTTCCCCAAAATTTTAGGTTGTTTGGTGTCTCCAGTTCCTGGCAGTGAGCTGCTTCTCTCTACAGTGTCTGGTTTAGTGCATCCTTGGCTTCAGTGTTGGGTTTAAACTGCAAAACAAAGCAAAAATTGCAAATAGTTCTATTAAAATTGCTGTGTGTTGCATCAGGACTGCTTTGGAGAACTGAGACAAAGTGTACAAGAAAGCTCCAGCTTTCCTCTGCAGTACTAAGCTCCAATTTTTGTATGTTGTCAGCTCCCCTTTGTGAAACTCTTGAAGATCAGAGCCTGTGTGGGTGCTGTTAGTGGGTGATTTAAAGGCTGTGTTGAGGATTAGCAGTGTGGTGTATGGTGGGATTGGCCCCTTAGGTTAAACAACAGTCCATGGATTTCCTTCTTTCCCTGTATCTCCAAGTTTTTGCTTCTTCCTTGCCTGCTTCATTTGAAACACAATTTCAGAATGTATCAATGGAGTGTAAGTGTTGCCTGGACTGCTGGTTTATACAAGGTACTGCAGTTTTCCAAAGTACTGAAGTCTGCATCCCTCTGCTGCCATTGAAAATAGGAGAAAAGCTTCCATTAGGTTTCACTGGAATCAAGTTTAGCCAGAGCAGGGTAGGCTGAAACAAGAAGTCTTTTTTGCAGGTGCAGTTTGAAAAGCTGCACATGGCAGGTGTAAGGCCTCAAAGAGAGCTTGCACCCATCTGGTGACTGATGTGCATAGTGGACAGCAGCACCTGACAACCAGTCATGGCTTTAAAAGTGGTTTTCTCAGGTTCCAATTCCACACCCAGGGCTGTATTTAAAGGTCAGGTGGCTGATAATAGTTCATTAGACAGAGGCTTCAATTGACTTCTATTAGCACATAATAATGGAATTTTTTAAATGGTTTTCTTTTTCTGCATGCAAATTTATTTGTACCATTACTTATTTTGGAATACTGCTTTTGAACAGAGACTCCCAGATTAACCCATGAGACGTTTAAAGCACTGAAACCAGGTCTGTCTGCATATGCTGATGATGTTGAAAAGGTAATTTCAGTTACTTCTTTCCTGTCTCCCTTACCTTCTGGTTTGCAGGGATTTAGGGACTCCTAAGAGCCAGATGTAGACCCAGCTCATAGTGTTTCACGAAAGCCTTTGCTTTTTGAGAATTTGTCATACTGCCTTTTGAGCTTTTTGTAGCCAAAAAAATTGTGGCAGAGTTCTGTTTCCCTGTTTGAAATAGTGACTTTGTTTTGGACCAGTTGCTCAGTATTTCCCATTATATCCACTAGGCTTTATGCTGGTGAGATAGTGAGTCCTGCACCTTCTCTTGACCCCTTTTGATATTAATTTGTCTCTGTTTGACATTTACAGTGAATCATAGCTCTGATCACCCTTTTGATCCTTCAAAAGAGTTTTTAGCATGTCTTTTATTGTTCTTTCCTCACAGAGTGGCCAGGGAATAAAAGAGCTCCTGGAGGTGGCAAAGAAGGAGGTTCCTATGGAGCTGTGGAAGTTTACTCCTCTGGTCCTGAAAGCCACAGCTGGCCTACGGTTGCTGCCAGGAGAGAAAGCTCAGAAGTTGCTGGAAAAGGTATTATCTCTTGGCTTTCCATTTGCTTTCCAAAAAAACATGTTCCTGTTAAAAATGCAGCACCCTGGGACATTCCTGCAAGCTAGGGTGTCCATCTCCTGCCTTTCCCATGTTATCTATGATACCAATTCCAACAAAGCAAATGGGGTTCCCTTCCCTACCCATGTCCATCCCTTGTTAATGGCATTTCTGAGCAGTCTTCATGCTTGAAAACCCCTCACATCCATCCCTGTTTCTGCACCAAACTGCAGGGCCAGCACGTAAAGGCTGCTGCTTGTTGGACTCTTGAACTTCAAACAAAGTGGTGAGCAGCAGTCAGGATCTGGCCTAAGCAGAGGAGTACTAGTGTAAAACTGGGGTTTTAAAAAGCTTGAAAAAGTATTTCTCTGAATGTAGCTTTTATTTGAACTACAGGTGAAGGAGATTTTTCAGGCCTCGCCCTTCTTTGTAAGGGACAATTGCGTGTCGATAATGAATGGAACTGATGAAGGTAAGCAACTTTATGGAGACTCTTTCTTCAGTCCTGGAAATTCCTCTGCACTGTGACAAGTCCCTGCCTGCTCTAGTGGGAACCCATAAGCAGCAGGTTTGACAGAAGCAGAGTTTTTATGCAGCCATAGGCAGTCCCTGCCAAAGAAATCTTGTGTACTGTTTTCCAATTTGAACTCCATAGCTCTGTCCTGATCTTGAAAGCTCTTAGTGTTGAGGAGTTCCTGTAGGATCATCAGAAAGCCACTGTGCAGTCAGCACTTTTGGAGAAATTTCTGAATATCTGCTTGTTGAAATGGTCTTCAACAATTGGGTTACCCCACTCTGGTCTTGACAATGCTTATCAGAGCTTTCTGGAAGTACTTGATGATCATAATGTTAATTATAACTCATCTAACAAGTGGGAATGTGAGTTCAATCTGAAAAAAAATGTTATATAGGGAAGAAAATACATGCTGAAGTAAGTTCATGTTGATCCAAAAATGTTGAGGACAGAATGTCAAAATTCTAAGTAACTGAGTGTTGAAGTGTGTTTTAATCTGCTCAGAAACCAAGCTTTAAAATAGCTGAAGCTGTTTATGAGTTTCTGTTCTTGCTGCTTAATGAAGGAAATATATTCTTTTTCTTTTGTTTTAAAATCAGTAATAGCAGTGATAGCCTGGGTTCAGCTAAGGATTGAAGTAGACCATGCTCTCTGGCATGCCTTGAGTTTTAACCACATGAATAAATATTTGAATTTGTTAACATAAGGTCACTGGTTCACCTAATTTATGGGGACCAGTTTCTAAAACAAGAAGAGGGCAAAAACAGCATAGCTCACAAAATTGCTTAGAGGAAAACAGGCAAAATTAGAACACTGAAAGATGAAAATTCTTAGTATTCATAAAGATAAGTGGAGTGCCTGACATCAAACGAAAGCCAACAGTGGATGTTTTCTTAGAAAATGAACAATGTGAGTTTCAGTCATCTTTTTGTCTTTTAGCTAAGGACTGAAGCCTTTGTGACTTCCTGCCTAGGTTTTTGACCTGTGAAATACAGAGTTCTCCAGGCATTTCATGCATGGGGTTTCTCTCCCAAATATCACATAAGCTCTGATAGAGAAGGTCATTGTCTTTGTTCAAATAGCCTAATCTTGAGTTTGTCAGCCATGGACAGTTCTGGAAACCTTCTAATATGGCTTGACTTACTTGTTGCTGCTGTTAGATAAAATTAAATGTTATGATCTAAGCATGTGTCTTCTGAATCTTTTCCTTATTAGGTATTTCAGCCTGGATCACAATAAATTTTTTAACAGGTATGTGTACATGAGCATGTGTATAAAGATATGACCAATGCTGTGAAATTTCTGCTCTTTTCTGCCCCTGTGTGGAATTTGCTCATTCATTGGGGTGGAATGGGAGAAAGAAGGCTCTGAGAATAAGTCAGCAGTTTGTTTTTTGGCTTGGCCTATTTAAGTCATTAGGGTTTTGTCCATTTACTTGATGGAGTGAGGAGTTTAATCCTTTTTCCTAGATGTTTAATGTAGCTTTTCTTTCAGTTCCCTCTAGGGTACCAGAGCATTTTATTCCTTTTTAGAGCCTGCTGTGACTCGGGCTAAATTTTTTGTGTGAGTATTCTAGATGTGCTTGGCAGCTGCAGAGAGTAAAAGAAAGTGCTGTGGTACTTCCTTACAGATTTATAACACAGAAATGCCACGGGTGTTTACACTGCTGAGTGAGAAAAGGGTAGCTGAAGAGTAGAGAGAAAACTGAGCTGAAGACCTCTCTGACAATACATAAAGCACTCTGCCATCCAAGTGCTCTGTTCAGCACACAGCATGTGGGGCAGTGTGCTCTGGAGCTTTTTGTGCTCCCAGGAAATACCAGAAAGGTCAGGGATCTTCAAACATCAGCTATCATGAGGTATACTCAGGTACTTGACACAAATTGTCCTTGTCAGAAGGGTGCATTTGAAGGATCTAACTGAAAAGAACTAGATCTAAATGAGACCAGAGGTCTTGGCTGGCAGCAGGAAGAATTCCAAGAGAGCTGAGTCTCTCAGGCCAGCTCTTTTCACTCTGTCATCCCTTTGGCCATAGGAATCTGCAAAATATTGCCAAGGGATCAGGGAGAGGTGGCCAAGACAACCACATTCCTCTGTGTTACAAAGTGGTTACCAGAGCAGAGTTTGCAAAAGGTCTTTGCATCCAAAGTGTTTAGGAAAGCAATAACTAAAGCTGCTGTGATTAGGGCAGGAACAGCCAGTGAAGAAGGAAGAGACTCTTGTCACTTTAAGATTTTCAGGTCTGATAAAGCCAAAATCAGTGACCAGTAGAAAACAGTGTAATTTAGTGCTGTGTGAAAGCTGAGAGTGGAGTTAGATTGTTCTCTTTCCTTACCACTGTACTTCTGGTTTTGTTCCTAGCCAGTTTTTTTTCCCAGTGCCCACCATGGCTTTCTCTGTTCTGTCACACATTTCAGGCAGGCTAGATGACCCACAGAGGAGAAGTGTAGGGATGCTGGATTTGGGTGGTGGATCAACACAGATCACCTTCCTTCCACGTACCAAGGTAACGTGAGCATGCACACTGTTGGGAAATGCTGCTGCAGGAATCTGTAACTGCTCAGGTTTCTTTCCCTTGGAAACAGAGCAAGAGTTTTGTCAGTGTGACGTGAAGCCACACTTGTGACTTGGTCATATGTGCCTTTTTATAGTCAGCCCCAGAGGCATTCACAACTCTTTGCCCATCCTCTTCATCCAGCTCCATGGGTCAGTGGTGCTTGTGGTGAGTCTGCCAGGGCTGCTTTATCTCGTGGAGGACACCATGTTCTGAATGTCTGAATCCTTGACTTTCAGTTTGCACAGCTTATAACAAAGAGCACAAAAACCAAGGCTCTTAATGAATTCAAGTCCAGCATATGGCCTGCACTGGGGTTTAAGAACACAGTGAGGTGCCTTCTCAATCCTTGTTTCTGATTGTCCTGAGTTCACTCAGTTGCAAATGAATGCCATTTTAGCTTCCTGGCATATTTACAGCTGTTCTCTGAAGCTCTGTGGTTCTGGTATTGTAAGGCTCTGGCCTGAGCAGAGATAGTGCTCATAGTAAAGCTGCACAAAAGCAGAGGGAGTGTCCCAGGTTGGGATAATCAAGACATTGCACTGTTTCAGCAGAATGACAAGGGATGTGAAGGGTCCAGGATGTGGAAATTCTGGAGATAGAGAAGGAGTTAAGATACGAGCAGCACTGTGGCCAGAGCTTTGCTCCCCACAAACACCCTACTGAGCTGATGCACTTGGGGAACAGGCTACCCTTTCATTCCTTCAGACCACAGGCTGATCCTTGCTCTGTTCCTTGGCAAGCACAAGGATGTGCTTTTCCTCTGGCTTGTGCAAGTTCACAGATGAATTCACTGGAGTAGGAAGTTAATGCGTGCCTGGCCTGCCTATTAGTTTGCACACAGTTCCTGTAGTAGGGATCATGTGAAGAGGCAGTTGCTGGAGCCTCTGGACAAAAGCAGTTAAGAGCTGGAGTAAGGATTCCTTTTTAATGAAAGTAACTCTTTTATACAGCATATTGGTGTGGACACAAATATAACCAGTTTGAACCCTGTCATGTGAAGACACTCTTAGCTCCAGGTTTTGTGGCTGTCTTGTGCATCAGCAGTCAAATTGAAATCCTTGCAAATTCATCATTTCTCTCTGAATCATGCTAGGATTGTTTCACTTTTTTCCTAATGTGTTGGAAGATTACCTTGTTGATGTTTGCTGCTGGCTGGCAAACAACTAGAAACCTGCCAGTGACATCTTTTTCTCCCTCCAGGCAACTCTCCAGACATCACCATCTGGCCACACAACTTCATTTCAGATGTTTAACCACACCTACAAACTGTATTCATACAGGTTAGTTGTGGAAAAGAGGGCACAGTGCTCAGATGGAAGCTTTCTGTGAAGCCAGGGAGACTGAGGTGTTTTTCTGGAGTGGGGTCCTTGCAAATGAATACCATGAAGAAGCAGAGAAACTTGAGCCATGTGATTTTGGTGGATTAACCTTGGCTGCCCACCATGTGCCCACCAAGTCCTTCTATCACTTCCATTCTATTAACAGGACAGGGGAAGAAAATAGGACAAAAAGTTCATGGGTGAAGATAGCCAGGGAGGTCACCAGTTATTGTCATGGGTGAAACAGAGTTGACTTTAGTCTAATTTTTTAGTATTTAATTTATTGCCAATTAAACAGTAAGATAATGAGAAATAAGAACAAAATCAAAGATGCTTTCCCTCCACCTCTCCCTCCTTCCCAGGCTCAGCTTCACTTCCAACTTTTATACCTTCTGACCACTGAGCAGCACAGGAAGATGGAGAATGGGGGTTGCAGTCAGTTCATAATGCTTTGTCTCTGTTATTTCTTCTTCCTCACTGTCTTCTCTGCTCCCAGTGTTTTGGGTTAGCAGCTTCCTCCCACCCCTGTTTGCTGTGGGGTGTGGTTGGGCTCAGAAAATCAGTTCTATATGCAAGTGTCTGCGCTGCCTTTGAGGAGGGTAGGAGCACCCAGTGAGGTACTAGGGGTGGAGTTAGAGAAATGCCATTGCCAGTTCTCCAAGAACCAGATTACAACTGACAGCTATTGCCTGAGCTTTTTCAAAGATAAATTATCCTTCTGGATAAGGTAATATGAGAACAGGCTGTCACACTGTTCCACTCATGTGCATGAGCTGCTGACTTGAGCCACTTTAATTACCATGGCTGTCAAGAGGAGACTGGCATGTCCCAGCTAGATTGTCAGTGGAGTATCAGAGGAAGGAAGGATGTCTGTTGCTCACAGAGGCTTTTCTCCCTTTGCAGTTACCTGGGACTTGGGCTGATGTCAGCAAGGCTTGCCATTTTGGGAGGAGTTGAGGGAAAACCCTGTAAGTTATGGGCAGTCTTCAGATCCTGGTTCTGAGCTCAGGGTGTGTAGTCCTGTGGTGGGGGGAGGAGCTGTGTATCCCCTTCCCACTGGGCTTGAGGTTCCTGAGTGGCATGTGGGCTGCTGTCACCATGGCTGGGTGCATTTGAGATGAATGCAGGAGGTGACACTGACAGCTCCCAGGAGACCTGGATTCTTGCCAGCCCTAGGTTGGGGGTGGCATGGGACATCCAAACCATGACTGGGCTGTGGAGGGACCTTGCTGAAGCTGCAGGACAGTATGGAGAAGGGCTGGGGATGAAAGATCTGAATTTACTCTTTATGTTTTTACCTAATGTGGCTTTGTTTTACTTCTGCAGTAGGAGAAGGAGAGGAATTGATCAGCCCTTGTTTACCACCTGGCTTCAAATCCGAATGGCAACACGCTGAGATAGTGTACAAAATTAAAGGACAGAAGGCAGGTATAGTGATTTATCACTCTTGCTATCTAGGTTAGCTGCTATTAGCACAGTAAATACACACTCATCCTCTTTCAAAGACACCAGACTCTGTTTACTGCTCTGTCTGGCTTCTCTTGATGTGCTGTCAAAAAGATCCTGCAGTTCCTTTGTCTTGTGCCATGATGTGTCTGTCCAGTCAGTAAAGCTGCTAGACATGATGCAGATGGAGTTGAGCAGCCCTTGAATAGGTCTTTCAAAACCCTTCTGCTTCAAATGATGTTGTTCATCTCTGATCTATCACATAGTCCCAACATGAGGATGGTAGGTGTCTGCCTCTAGAAGAAGATTCAGATTTCAGTTCTCTGTGAAGAGTTTTGCTATTTTGCAAAAAGGTGCCTGTTTCCTGGCAGATCCTAAATAAAGTCTATATATATTTAACTCTCAGCCTGTAATATGATTTTTTTGTCTTCTTTCAGGTGAGCCTCTGTATGAGTCTTGTTCTAATAAAGTGGCAAAGATGCTCTACAAGAAAGTTCATAGAGCTGGGGAAGTGAAGGACCTGGACTTTTACATTTTCTCCTACTACTATGACTGTGCAGCAGAGGCTGGTCTCATAGGTATGTCTGCTTCTGAGTTAATTTCATTTTAAATGGCAAGTTATGGAAGCAGTGGGAACACTTACACACATCACAATGCTTTGCTAAGCTGTCATGGAAATTAGTCTGTTAACACTGCTGTGCAGCATTGACTTGATATTATTATCTACAATATAGATAATGTTATTGTCTATAATATAGAAGTATCTTCTGTGAAAGAAGATCTGGGCCTGTGAAATAGGACCTACAGCCTCTGATAATAGTTTTTAAACAGCTTGAATTTCAGAAATGGTTGTTACCCAATTAGCTCTACAGTCTGAAATAGAAAAAACTTCATGATGATAAACAAATTTCTTGAGCAGTAAAGCAGTAAAAATTATTTGGGCTGTGTGTTTGCTCCACTGACCTTTTGATGGAATGAAGATTTTCAGATATTTCCACATGCATTCAGAATGCATCACATCTCTTTTCCAGTGGTGTGCTTGTGTACAAAAGGCTGTCATACTCAATGGTAAAAAGCAGATAATGAGATCTCAAGTTAGTTTGGACAAACACACCTTCCATCTCAGCTACTCTCTTTTTACAAATAATTTCAGATTGAATGTGTTGCAGAGCACCACTGCCCTGTCAGATCTGGTCACAGGTGTTCACTGGACAGGGCAGCGGAGAAATGGGGATCAGGTGAGATGGTCTGTAAGCTCTGTTTCTGCAGGAAACAAGGCTAAAGGTTCCTTATAAACCAAGGCTTTTGAATCTATATTGAGAATCTTTTAAATGTTCTTTTACTTTAAAACCAGCCTGAATTTTGACATTGATTTCAGTGGCTCAAGGTTTAATTTCTAAACAACTTTTATGATTTGAGTCTACAATTGCCTTTATACAAAGACCGTAAAAAACTGGTTTTTTTCTTTTAGATAAAGAAAAAGGAGGAAGCTTAACTGTCAGTGACTTTGAAATTGCAGCTAAATATGGTGAGTAAAATACAAACACACACTAGTAATTGTGTGTAAATTCATTCCAGGTGGCAAATGTGAGACACGCTAAGAAGCCTGATGCTTTTAAGTAAATATTCAGTCCCTCTAAATAGCATCTAACCAACATTTCTGCTTATTTCTGAAAATCTCACCTATTTTTATATTCGCTTCTGCTTTTGCAGTGGGTTTTATTTTGAGTTTATCTTTTTCTTTTATATTGTTGGGCTTTTTTTAATTTGGTTTTGTCAACATTTGTTAAGTGCTGGTGCTCAAGAAAGATAACACACCTGTGGTTGCTCAGATATTCAAAGAATTGAAGTAGATTGAAGAAAGGCTCTTTTCCTGGAGAGATACAAGAAACTGCTGTTAGGGGAGAGACAGAATGTCTTGACTTCCTTACAAAGTTTATGTGCTTATCCTAATGTGTGTATGTCATTTCAGCCCCTTGTAACAGGTTCCATCACTGACAAGTGCTGTTTTGTGGATTCATTTGAGATTTTTCACGGTGGGACTGTTGTTAGACCTGAGCCCACAGTGTGCATTCAGACACTGTTTTCTTTCTTCTCAGTTTGTAAGACCATGGAAATCAGCCCTGGAAACAACCCTTTTCTCTGCATGGACCTCACATACATCACCTTCCTGCTGCAGGAACTGGGCTTCCCAAAGAGCCAAAGCTTTAAGGTGAAGCTCAAAGAGGGTTTCTGGGGGGAGTGGGCAGGAGGGTGCCAAGGCAGGAGTCATCCTGCCAGGAGCTTGGTTCTTGATTTACCTTCTTGATACAACACATGGTGGGTGCAGCAACACTCTCCCCACAATGCTGGTAACTGTGTGTCATAATCTTCAGCACTGTATCAGCACTTGCATGCTTCAGATTCTCCCAAAAAAAAATGTGGTTTAACTTTTCTGCTTGTGTTTTTGGTTTTTTTTTTTTGTCCAGCTTGCCCGGAAAATTGACAATGTTGAAACGAGCTGGGCATTGGGAGCCACTTTCCATTACATCGACTCACTGAACAGACTGCAGTACTAGCACTCCTAGAAGGTGGTTTTTTGGAATTTCCTTTTTTTGGAAGCCCAGCATGGGAGACCCTGTTGAAGGGTGTGCTTTTGGCTTCCAGAGTCCTTTGGAAGATCACCATGAACTACACTACTTTCCTCCCAGCCCCTGCCAAGCCCCCACCATTGCTAGCTCTTTTTTAAAGTGCAGAGTGTAAAGGAAAAGCCTTGATTTGACAGCATGTGCCATCAGCTTAATGTAAAACTTGATCCTTTTGGAAGGAGAACCAGGACTCTGCAGGACATCTATGATCTCTATGAGAAAAACACACCTTTTTTGGAATATGCCTGTACTATGTGCTCACCGTGTGCTGAAGTTGCTGAACGGTCACTCCAGAAGGAACTCTTTACTGTCCTGATTTCAGGGTGTTTTTTTCCTGTTTGTCAGCAGTTTTCAGTGATGATTTTTATTTTACTACTCCTGTGTTCGAAGGTAAACTTGTGTGTGTGCAAAAATGGTGCATTTACACATTATGCTGCTGACAGGCAGCAGCTTTGAAATGCAGCATGGAAGTCACAGCTCTGTGTTCCAGTTGCCAAAGGAGAAAAGCTCAGGAAGACTCTAGAACTGGATATAGGCTTGGAGGCATGAGTTGGAGCCTGTGTACCTGTAGGGTCAAAGCCTAATGTTGATTCCTTGGCTGTTGGGAGGTGGATGATGGAAGGCAACATCAGATTTGCTGAATGAGCAAGGCCTGGGAGCTGGGTACAAGGATAATGATGGATTTGACACTTCTAGAGCTGATCAGAGGAAGATAGAGCAACAAGATGCAGCCACAAAAATAAACCCTGAGCATGGCTTACTGGACATTGCAGACTTTTGTGCCCTGGCAAGGTTGATGCAGGGCTGGGGATTAATGCATTTGCATGGTATTTTGGGTGAGTTTTCCTGCAGACACATCTGTGCTACATGGATGTATTGTGATTGCAATGAGCCAGGGCAGGGTAGCCGATGTGCTCCACTCCTACAGTGCCTGGTATGCAGGCAGGGAGTGATCACAGGGGCTGGAGGAGATATGCTGTGTTATTTGTAATCTAACTGTGAATTTGTGATGTATTTAATGAATGTATAGAGAAGGCCCAAGTGGTCTTTTGGGGGTGCAGAAGAGCCCAGCTTCCCCGAGAGCCCTGACTCATGGGCTCAGGGCAGCAGTACATGACACAGTGACCTGCTGTGTGGGGACACTTGAACCTCGCGGTGCCGACAATAAACCCCCAATTTGAAATCAGAACGTGGTGGTGAGGAGCCTTTTACCGCCAGAGCCCGCACGGGGGTGGGATGGAAGTCACTCCGCCATCCAAGCGCTCCGGTGTCGCCCCAGCCCCTCGGCCCCCGCGGTCCCCAGTGGCCCTCCCGGTGCCCCTCGGCCCGCCCCGGCAGCGTTGCCGGCCCCGCCTCGCCGCGGGCGGAGGAGGCGCAGGCGCGGCGGCCCCGGCCCTTCCCCAGCCCGGCTGCGGCGGAGGCAGCGGCGGAGCGGGCGGGGCGGCGGCGGCGGCGGCAGCGGCGGGATGGCGGCGCCGCTGAGCGACGGGGACCGTCGGAAGCAGATCAGCGTGCGGGGCATCGCGGGGCTGGGGGATGTGGCCGAGGTGCGCAAGAGCTTCAATCGCCACCTCCACTTCACCCTCGTCAAGGACCGCAACGTCGCCACCCCCCGCGACTACTACTTCGCGCTGGCCCACACGGTGCGCGACCACCTGGTGGGCCGCTGGATCCGCACCCAGCAGCACTACTACGAGCGGGACCCCAAGGTGAGCCCCGGCGGGACGAGGGACGGGGGCTGGGCGGCTGTGCCTTCACCAAGGGTGTTTCCGTGTCTACCTGCCAGGTGTCACTGTGGGTGTGACCCCTGGGACTTGTCCCTTGCGTGCACCTGCCTGTGGGGCGCCTTGCCATGGCCGTGCCCTTCTTACATCCCACAGTGATTTCTTCCCTGCGGGCATCATGACACCTGTATCCCTCACACACACCCTGCTGTTGCTGTGTCCCCATGGCTGTGTCCCTGGTACACACCTCAGCATGGCTGTGTCCCCATGAGCCTTGCCTCATCTGTGTCCCTCACGCACATCTTGCCATGCCTGTGTCCCCACAGACACCACCACAGCCATGTCCCTTGTGCAGTTTGCCGTGACTGTGTCTCCACAAACTCTTCTGCAGTCGTGTTCCACTGAACCCTGCTGCAGCACTGTCCCCCCTCAGACACCCCCATAACTGCGTCCCCCTGCACCTTGTCACAGCCATGTCCCCTGTGGTCCCACTCTGAGCAGGTCCTTGCATGGGCCTTGCTGCTGCCAGCTCCTCTGCATGCTCCACCACGGTCACGTCCTGCACTCACACTGCTGCGGTGTGTCCCTGTGGGCATCATCACCTCCATGGCTCAGCACAGCTGTGTCCTGACTTCACTCCTGCAGAGCATGCAGGCAGCTCAGCTTTGAGGCTGGAGAGGAGTTTCTTGCCTTGTGAAAACCAGATAAGCTCTCCCAGGTCACCAAACCCAGGGGTTCCGCGTCACTTGCCAAGTCAGAACAGTGATGCTGGAGGTATTGGGGGGTGCAAGACATAATTCAGACTTAATCCTTTTGAATTAAGACCTAATCCAGCACTTGACTGGAGAGCCACAGAGAGCAGGTGTGTACAGAGAAAGACATGTACCCTCCCAGGGTGCAGGCAGGCAGCCACCTCCCTGAGTCAGCTCTTTTCCCAAGATGATGAATATTGCCTTGACACAAGAAACAAAGTGCACTTTCACGACAGAATGGCTCCATGTGCACTGAGAGTTACACTGGTGCATGGGACTCTCCCTTTTTTCCCAACTCACACAAATGTGCCCTGATCTGTATTGCAGCACCAACAGAAGGAGTTGCACAGATCCCATAAAGGCTCAGAGGAGCCTGGAGTGAGTTTGCTTACTGTCCTCTACACTTAGATTTTCATTAGAAATGTGCCCCTGTGGGAGACTGAAAGGAGCAGATCATTTCTGTGCAATGATTACCGTCTTTCTGATGAGCCCCAGGGAACAGACTGACCCTTTCAGACTCCCAGCAGAGGTGGCAGAGTGGGGAATGCTGCTGCTTAGCAGGGAAAGATCCACACTACGGTGGGAAGAGATTCAAAGGAAAGCGCAGTTTGAAGTCAGGTAATTGCTCCATTAAGAATTCTGGTTTATTTATAGAAATATCCATAGGGATGAATCTGAGTGAGGGCAAAAGTTTGCACAGCCTGCTTCTCATCCCACAAAGAGGCTTTCGTTAGCATTTGCAGCACAGACACGGCTCCTCTCAAACTTGGAAGGTCACTGCACAGTTGTGCCAGGAACCCTGCCACCTATGGGACAATTTACTTGTTCAACAGGGTGAAACGGGAGTGAAACTCAGTGTGGGGTGAGCAGGAGGACCCATGAGATGGGAGTGCTGGAAAATTACTCACAGGAAGGTGCTGGCCCTCAGCCCAGCCAGCCTGCAGGGGCAGGGGGCTTACTCTGGCTTTTGGAAGACTGGATCAGCTCAGCCTAGTAAAACTTTAAAAGCCCAGCGTAAACATCACCTCAGCTGAGCCTGACAGTGTATAAATATATCATTCAGCATCCTAGATAATAGTTGCCCTGAGTTAATTAGGGAAACACTTAACAGGCAGCGAGATTTTTCTATAGAAGGCTGTTGGCAGGGAGATGCGTGGTGGAGGCTTGGCCGGCATCCCGCATGAA
The DNA here is from genome assembly GCF_051311805.1 of Agelaius phoeniceus. Taxonomy (NCBI): domain Eukaryota; kingdom Metazoa; phylum Chordata; class Aves; order Passeriformes; family Icteridae; genus Agelaius; species Agelaius phoeniceus. The sequence goes on along the minus strand of NC_135267.1, from coordinate 110,801,963 downwards.
ATTCTTCTGACAAACAACTCTGGTGCGTGGTGTTCAGGAGCAGGCGCCAGAAGCCAGTCTGGGAAGACATCCCTGCTCTGGAAAATGCTTGGGTCTGCTCTTGATTTGAAGCAGCTTCAGTGAAAGCAAAGTGCTGTGCTGTGTGTAAGTGTTTCGCTTTGCCTCCCCAGCGCATTTACTACCTGTCCCTGGAGTTCTACATGGGCCGCACTCTGCAGAACACCATGGTGAACCTGGGCCTGCAGAATGCTTGTGATGAAGCCATTTACCAGGTAAAGTCTTGGGGATACCAGGGTCCCCCTGAGGCTAAACTTTTCCATGCAGATGGCTGAGTATCTTTATTTCTCAGGGCTTCGCCTGAGAAGGTTGTTATTTGGACTACACAAAAAGGAACTTGGCTCTTTCTTAGTGTTTTTCATTCTCTAGAGAAGACAATAGGGGGGCTTTGGGGTTCCTTGGAGTTGGAGTACATTTTTCCAAACCGCCATTGGAGTTGGAGTACATTTTTCCAAACCACCCTGTAGTGAATGGGAGAACCCAAAAGTGTGTACTGAAAACAACACCCAGTATCCTAAATGACATGAGAGTCACAGGCTGCAAAGAGCTTTCCATTAGTGGGAGAGATGATGGTTTATCACAGGAGATATAGTCTAATGGGAGAGACTGGGACTCGAGCAGCAAAACACCAAAGTGCAGTTCATACATTGAGGTACACAAGGCATAGCAGCCATGCTGGCAGGTAGAAGTTAATTGGTGGGAAAGGAGAAAGGAGGGAAATAATTTGCTGGAAATAAAATGTCCTCAGATGATTTCCATCTTGAAAAAAACATAGCTGGGTATCACCAAGGCAATCACTAATGTGAGGCCATTGTTACTTACTTATATGGTTATTTGCAGGCACCTCTGCAGCAGCACAAGTGACCTTTTCTGACAGAATGAGGTTTTTGGCTTTCTCACCCAAACCCTTTATTTCTCCCAGCTTCCCCTCTGCCCTACCAGATTGATCCATGGTTCACTTTGTAGCAGAAGTTGGGCACTTCACTGTCTCTCTACGTGAGGTGCTACAGTTGCTGCTGAAACATCCTGGCATGCACTTTCCCTGCCAAGGGATGGGAAGGGATTTCCAGGAAGGCACCTGTTTCCTCTCTGAGGTATTGTGCCTCAGAGAGCAGGCTGGCTTTTTTCAGGAACCTCCTCTAAGTTCCTTTGCAAGACATTTTCCAAGTGCAGATTTGGCCCGACAGGCCAAGGCTTCCCTTGCTGTAGCCTCCAGCCTGTGGAGCTCATCATGGCCCGTGGCCAGGTTGCTTCGAAGGTCTCACATCCAGCATGGCTCTGTCACTGAGAGAATTTGTCTCAGTGTTTGTGTCCCCATCACTCTGCACATGAGGCTTTCCCATCTTGTGGTTGCAGACCATTGAAGTGCTGGGAAAACAGTTTGGGGAGCAGCTGTATTGGCTTGACACCGTGCTGTCCCCCCTGGCACCGGGGTGAGCTGCTGCTGCCCCCTGAGAGTCTGCACCCCTGGACGCCTGGAGAGTCCTTGCTGCTGGCAGCCTTAGCCTGCCTCTGGCAGGGGCCCCCAGACCATAGAACAAATGGCTCAAGAGATGCAGGCAACCACTTCCAGCCACAGACTGCAGCCAAGGAGCTCGGTGGCAGGCTGGGCAGGATGTGGGAAGCACAGAGAGTGATGGTGAATGCTGCAGTCACTGCTGCCAGCCTGGCCATGCCCTTCCTCAAGGACTCAGTGCACAAGCAGAGGGATGACCTCCCCTGCCCAGGCAGGACTCGGGGGTCCCTTGCACACTGGCTTGACCATTCCCCCCATATTGTCTCCAATGCCAGGTTTGGTCAAAGGGCATCCTCACCTGAGGGGCTGCTAGGGCATCAGGGTTTTGTTTGAATTCTCTAAGGAAACCTTCTTCATGGGAAAGCAACATCTGGTGATGGGCTAAATTGTTTTGCAATCAATTGGGCTGCCCAAGGACTAGGTGCTGGTGAGATGCTTTGTGGGGAGGGAATCAGAGACCTTGTGGGTTTAATTTCCTTCAGTGTGGGTGGTTTTGGGATGTGTTTGTGCTCCTTGGAGAGCAGCTCAGGACATGGGGTTTGTTTGGTGACGTGTTCTGCTGTGGTTTTCTCCAATAGCTGGGTTTGGACTTGGAGGAGCTGGAAGAAATTGAAGAAGATGCTGGCCTGGGAAATGGAGGCCTGGGCCGCCTGGCAGGTAATACAGGGGGAGGGGAGTTCCCTCCTCATGCAGAGTGCACAGGGACCGAGGGTGGTGTGGCTGTCACACCCTCACCACTGGCATCTGCTAGTGGGACCCTCCTGCCTGCTCCTGGCTGGCCAGAAACACCTTCTCCCCAGGGAGAGCAGCCCAGAGCTGTAGGTGTATGTTCTGCAGTGCAGCAGGCAGAGCTCTGGCTGGAAGAGGCTGTCTGGAGCCTTTCTCCTCACCTCCCTGTGAAACCTCTCACTTCTCAGAGGCACTCAACAGCTCTCACACAGGCAGATTGCTGGCTGCTATTTTAGTCTGCCTGTCCTGTGGGACAGCTGGAGATGAGAGCTCCCCAGCACAGAGTAAATGCTGAGGCTGATCTTTACCAGAACTGCCTGGATTGAGGGCTGGAAAGGCTTCCTTTGGAAGCATTAATAGTTAAGGAGCTGGTGGTGCAGCAGGTTGGGGTCAGAAGCTCTGCTTTACTGGGCAGACAGGCTTAGAGCAAGGCAGGTTTAGAAGAGCTCTCACTGCAACAAAGCTGGATTTGGGGTTTTGGTGATCTGTCCTTGTCACCAGCAATTTTGGGTGTTTGTGGTTGCTCAGCAGGACATGCATAGAGTCCTGCTACAGACTGCCTCCTTGTCTCCCTTTTGCACATGGGTTTCCTCTGAGTAATGAACATTTCCAGCAGCACTGTTGTGGCAGCTCCTCATCTCCATGCACAGCAGTCTGTAGCATGTGCAGCAAGCAAGGAGTGAGGTTCCTTGCAGAGTGCCCATGCTCTGCTCCTACAGCCTGTTTCCTTCACCCTTTCAGCCTGTTTCCTTCACCCTTTCAGCCTGTTTCCTGGACTCCATGGCCACACTGGGGCTGGCAGCGTATGGTTACGGCATCCGCTACGAGTTTGGGATCTTCAACCAGAAGATTGTCGATGGCTGGCAGGTACTTGGAAAACTCAGGTCCCTCTTTCTCCCTCTCTTTCATGCTGTGGACAAGGCCTGGATGTAAAAGGCACTGCAGTGCCTTGAGCTGCTCTTAAACTGGGCATTTGAGTCCATCACTGGGCAAGATGATGTGGGAGTTGAGCCACAGGGTATGGCTGAGACCAGAGGTTTGCCTGCCTGGGTCTCCACAGTGCAGCTGCAACAGCCCCAGAGACCCATCCAGACTGGCTGTGAGTCAGCAAAGCAGTCAGGCTAAGGATGGAGATGTGCCTAAGTACCTCAGGAAGGTGTCTGGCAAAGGATGTGTTTGATCAGTATGGAACATAGGCAAGTATCTGGGGTGATTGCTGCTCCTGTGGGTTCCCTGGTCAGTGGCAGACAGGGATTAAACAGGAATTTTCCTGTAGCATTAGTGATCATACTATTTTCCAGTGAAAGTAGGCTAAAAAAACTGCCTCAGCTGGCAGTTTTCCTTTAGTGTGTGTCTGGAAATGGTTTTCATTAGAAGACTCACCTTGCTTTGGGGTATAAAGTATCGTTTTCTCCTTAAAATACCACTCTGTAGGTCAGGGACCATGAGAGGTTTGAAAGTTGTTTTTTCCTGCTTCTCCACAAAGAAGCTGCAATGCCAGGCCCCATAAATGGTGAAAACAGGGAGGGGAAAGCTTCCCCTGTATTTGACTTCATGTTTCTTAAAAAAGACCAGGGGTGGTGGCATGCTGGGCTGTGGCCCTCCCCCCTGCCTTGCCCCTCCTTGTCCCACTATCTCCCCCTTCCTTTAAGTCCCTCCCCCTACAGCAGAGAAATGCGTGGAGGCACAAAGCATCTCTGGATAACACCAGCCTGGGTGGCTCCGATGGATTCACTTCGCTCCCATTGCCACAGTTGTGAGCTGAAGGGAGAATCCCCCTCTGGCAGAGGGCAGAGCAGTTAACAAGGCCTGGCTTACCAGGTGTGGCTTGTGGCCAGGAACATCACCACTGGCTGCCACATCCCACATATTCCACAGCATCCACAGTCAAACTGGATGTGAAGGCCTGGAGGCAGACCGAGAGCAGGGGTCTGTGCAGTTTGCATGGCTTAAACCTTAACAAAGATCTGTAGAGGCTGATTTATTTATACCAGCTGGGATGCATCATCCAAGCTTTGGAAAGCCTGGTGTGAAAAACGCCAATCACTTGTTTTTAAAATTTTAAAAGTTTAATAGTAATAAAATGGTTATAAAAATAGTAATACAATTAGAGTAATAATAATTTGGACAATTTGAATTACGACATTATGAGACAATAGAGACAAAGAGTTAGGGACAGTCCGGGTACTTTTTTCTGGGCAGCATGAGCCCGAAAAAGGACCCACGTTAACAGAGGATTAACCCTTAAAAGCAGCAGCCTGTTGCATATTCATACACTTCATACATGATGCAGAAATTCTATTCAAATACAGGATTCTGTCTGGTCATCATCAACTTCTTCCTCTGAATCCTAACAGCACCTTCGAGGCAGGAAGAAGTTGGTTTCTCCTGATAATGGAGCAATAAATTCTTTTTCTCTGAAAGATTTAGGTGTCCTGTGGCTGCTATCTCGCTGCAAGTCCTCTCTTTAAAAAAAGTATCCTACATAACATAGTTTCTATTTTAACAATTTTTATAACCTAAAACTATATTTAACACAGTACTTAAGAGAATTAATACAGCATTACTTTCTAACACAACACATATAATATTCATTTGAATATTTGCGAAAAGCCAATCATCAAATACATGCATTTTTCACACCCGGCTATCCTCTAGAGGCCTCTGCACATCCATTTTTAAAGGCAGCTTGCTGTAGCTTTGCTTTTAAACCGGTCTCCCAGTGAAGAGCCACGTTCAGCCTTCTCCTGGAGCCACAAGCTCTCCTTGATCCCGTGTGCCCCTTGCAGGTGGAGGAGGCAGACGACTGGCTGCGCTACGGGAACCCCTGGGAGAAGGCCCGCCCCGAGTACATGCTCCCGGTGCACTTCTACGGCCGCGTGGAGCACACTGCCGAGGGCGTGAAGTGGATCGACACCCAGGTACCACCGTCAGTCTCCCCCTGCTGGGCTGGGGAAGGCCGGACAGGGTAACCCTGGGGCTGCCTGAGGTCTTCAGGCTCTGCTTCTCTCCCGGACTAGCCAAACTTCAGTTTACAAAGGTGACTTCGTAGCCTATGGGGTTTGAGGAGATAAAAGCTTTTGTTGAATTGTTGCAGCAGGATTTGAGAAAAAAGAGAGATCTGTTGATCTCCAGGGCAAAGCTGCACAGTCTTACATGGATTTATGTTGGAGGAGAATTGTAGGCTCCTTCCATGCTGCTGGCCATTCACACTGTGGATTTTCAGCTGGTTCTGATGCTGCTGCTGTGCAGAGGCATGGAGCAACGCTGTGGGTGTTTAACTCTTGTTGTGAGAGCAAGTTCCTTTTTCCCAGAGCAGCCCAATGGGCAGGGTGCTGTCAGGGGAGGCTAGAGGTGTGGATTCCAGTCTCCAGGATGCCTGGAGGCCTTGTTTTGTGGCATCATGGAGCACCACCACTCCTTCAGCCTGTCCCACAGCTGAGGAGGTAATGCTGTACTTCAGGAGCTCGTGCTTGTTCAGGCTACTGCATCATGGGGGTGCATTCCCATTTTGCTGCTATCAAAGACACAGGTGAATCTAAAATGCTTCAGCCTCTCCTCTGTAAGCACTACTCAGGCTGGAGGAAGGAAGGACAATTAATTTCTCTGTGATTCAGGGAGATGACCTAGCCTTGTTCCCATAATGTTCAGCGGTCTCTCAGCCTGATGAACCAGCTCAGTTAATCCGAGGAGCTCACAGCCACAGAGCTCAGCCATTCTCTTCAGCACCAAGAGCTGAAGCTGTTACAGAGTCACCTGGGCCTGCTCAGAGGAGAAATAAACCATTTTGTCTCTGGTTGTCAGAGGCTGTGAAGTGACCCAGGTCATTGCCACGTTAACAGTGCAGGGGTTCGACACCACATCCCCAGCACAGTGAACCTCTTGGGAGCACTGTGCCAGAGCTCTCTGGCCCCCAAGTGCAGCAGGCATCCATTTGGGGACCAAGTGCCATTGCAGTTCAACATGTCTCTCTTCTGATCCTGCTGGTAGTCTGGGGTTTCAGGGATCCCAAACACTGCTTCCTACAAGGAGGTGACTTTTCAGATAGTGCTGTTAAAGGAACAAGTTGGAAAGGTTCAAAAAAGCCAAAGATGCAGTCTCCAAATATAGCATGGCTGAGTTCATGTGATGTGTGCCCCAGTCCCTGGGCAGGCTCCCTGCCTGCTTCCATGTTCGGAGCTGGTAACAGCAGCTTGGAGAGCCTGAGCTGTTGCTGACTGTCCCCAGAGGGGAGCTGCTGCCCATGCCAGCACAAAGAGGCTGTTGTTCATGACCCACATGCTGATCTGCCCAGGTTTTCCCTGCTGTGTGACCTGGGAGGTCCAGGGTTACTCCCTGTAGTCTCCTGAAGCTTAAGCATCATCTGCAAACTGCACAAGGAGTTTCACACTCATGCTCAGTTCAGGTGCTGGAGATCTCAGTGGAGTTATCCAGGCAGGTTCAACAAACTCTGAATATTGGGTGGATGGCTCTGGAAATGGAGCTGCAGTTGTAGGGTTTGGTCCTGGCAGGTTGCAGAAGGCTAATGGGCAGGATTCAGGCTGTGGAGTTAATCCCAGATGGAAACACAAAAGTCCAACCTGCCCTGGCTTTTTCCCAGCACAAACAGAATCCCAGTGGGCAGCTGAGGGTGTTTTCAGTGCTTTGATAGGTACTCCAGTTAATACAGGAAGGTCAGCAGGTTTCCTGCAAGTCTCTTTTGCATGTCATTGATGGGGTTGAAAGTCAAGTTGGTCAGTAAAGCTCCAGACAGCTCTGGTTCTCCTGTGAATGTTTCCCATTAGGTGGTGGAAGTGCCCATGATAGCAGGGAAGTCTGTGAAGCTCAGCAGATGTATTTTAGTGAGGTGAGATTCCTTCCACAGCCAGGACTTGTCTTTGTCCTCTGGATTCTTCTTGCAGAGGTTTCAGCCACTGTCCCACATTCTCCAGGTCACTGTGCTGTAACCAGGGGGGGACACTGTCCTTTTCAGGTTGTTCTTACTGTCCTTTTCAGGTTGTCCTTGCCATGCCTTACGACACCCCAGTGCCTGGATACAAGAACAACACTGTGAACACCATGAGACTCTGGTCTGCCAAGGCTCCAAACGACTTCAACCTCCAGGAGTGTAAGTGCTGTCCCTCCACTGCCTCTCCTCTGGCCAGGCTGGGACACATCTGTCCCTTTGTGCATGGCACCTGCATGGTGCAGCACTTCACATCTGCCCTGCTTTGTGTTTATTTCATAGCTATCTCCAAACCACAGCACTGTGTGCACATCCATGGATCACACTACTTCCCAGCTGCTTCCAGAGCCCTCATACACCAGGATACCCACCCATCTCCTCCTGTCACTCTAGTGCCTTTCACACATGTACATTCCCATCCTGTTCCATTAGTACCAGCCTGAATATTCCTGTTACAAAACCTCTCTGCAAGAGAAGAGGGAAAAGTGTGGTGTCAAGGATCTGCCTGAATCTCTACAGCTGCTGCAGTGCTGTGTGTGTTTCTCTCCCTGCAGTCAACATGGGTGACTACATTGAGGCTGTGTTGGACAGAAACCTGGCAGAAAACATATCCAGAGTCCTGTACCCGAATGATAACGTGAGTGACTTGCTTGCCTCTTTCCCTGTTGCTCAGAATCATCCTTTCTGCAGTTGTATCTCCTTGTTTGCCAACACTGGAAGGTCATGGCCATCCGATGCTTGTTGCTCTGCTTTAATACAGAATAGGTTGTCCCTATAATTCCCAGTGAACAGGAGTGGCTCTGCTGGCTCCAGAGGGTCTTTGCTGTCTGATTAGCAGCTGAGAGTCTGGCCCATATGGCTACACCTGTCTGGTGTAGCTGCTCTGTTCCATACAGTGTGGAGAGGAAGACATTACTCCTTCAATTTCAAGGCAGTTGCCAGTTTACACAGTGGGGACTCATTTCCATCCCCAGTTCAAGGGATTTCTCACTGCAAGCGCTGTCCCAGGCCAAGCACTCACTGGACTCTGAGTCCAAAAGGGAAGAGCCCTCATATCTAGTCATGGATTGGCATCTGTTCTGGAAAAGCAAATCCCTTGCACTTTGCCCCACACCCTGTCAAACCTTTTGGTGTTTTAAAATAGACCAGCAGAAAGCACAGTGTGTGTGAGGCAGCTGCTGTGTCCAGAGACACTCCTGGCTATTGCAGAAAGCCCAAAATCCTTTGCCAAAAAACCCTGCAAAGGATTTTGCCACGAGGGAGGGATCTGTGCTGGCTCTGTAGGAGTAGCATGGATGGGGCAGGCTCTCTCTCTCAGTTGCTCTCTCTGGAAGCAGCTGTTTGGGATGCCAAGCCCCTTTGTGAGTCCCTACAGCTGCTGTCCACATCAGAGACAGATGAGAAACATCCACATTTGCCCTGGTGAGGAGCCAAACGTGTGAAGCCTGTTGGGAAGCCCCTCGGGGTGGAGAGGAGCATCTCCAGGGCTTTGGCTGCCAGGTGGGGATGGCAGCTGCAGCTCTGATGGATGTGGTGCCCCCTGTTGCAGTTCTTTGAAGGCAAGGAGCTGCGGCTGAAGCAGGAGTACTTCGTGGTGGCTGCCACCCTCCAGGACATCATCCGCCGCTTCAAGTCCTCCAAGTTTGGCTGCCGAGACCCTGTGAGAACATGCTTTGAAACCTTCCCAGACAAGGTGAGTCTGTGGGCAGAGGCACTGGGGAAATTTCAGCCAGACCTGCCTCTCTCGAGGGAGAGCAGGATGCTCAGGACTAAATGGGGGCATTTATACAAACATCCTGGCAATTTGGGTTGTAAAACAGATGATCTCCAGGCCTGTTTTCCCAGGGAAAAAAATTGCAATTTGGAGCAAAACTTGTGAAGTTTGAATAGCTCCATTACTGAGAGGTCTGTCTGTTTCTGGGTTGTGAGTCATGAGAAGAGCCTTGGGGCTGACCCTTAGCCAACCCCATGCATGCAGGGCACTGTCACAGTCCTGTCAGTGCCAGAACTGAGACCAGCAAGTCTGTGTTACAGGTGGCTATTCAGCTAAATGACACCCACCCTGCCCTGTCCATACCAGAGCTCATGAGAATCCTGGTGGATGTGGAGAAGGTGGACTGGGACAAGGTGAGCAGAGCTGGGAGCTCTGGGGAGCTCACAGGGGAAGGACCTGTGGGATTTCCTTTTCCTGCCTGGCCTGGGTGCACGTGCACTAACCTGCTTTCTGCAACGCAGGCCTGGGAGATCACAAAAAGGACCTGTGCCTACACCAACCACACCGTGCTGCCCGAAGCCCTGGAGCGCTGGCCGGTCTCCATGTTTGAGAAGCTGCTGCCGCGGCACCTGGAGATCATTTACGCCCTCAACCAAATGCACCTGGATGTAAGGGGCCGGCGCCAGGCTGCGGGGACTCTGGGGACCTTGGTGTGACCACCTTTAGGATGGGAGTGCTCCCAGGTGCTGTGGCTGTGTCACCCACGTCCCTCTCCCTGCCTGCAGCGCGTGGCAGCTCTGTACCCGGGGGACATCGACCGGCTGCGGAGGATGTCGGTGATCGAGGAGGGGGACTGCAAGAGGATCAACATGGCTCATCTCTGCGTCATCGGCTCCCACGCCGTCAACGGCGTGGCCCGCATCCACTCCGACATCGTGAAGAACTCGGTGTGAGTTGGGACACAGCCAGCAGCACACCCCCTCCCCTCACTGGGCTTTGCCTGCCGGCTGCGAAGGGTTAGCTGGGGCAGCTGGGTGTCCCAGCTCTGCTTTAGTTGCCTTGCTGGGGAGACTCTCTCCCTTTGGAGCTGGTGAAACTCTTGGCAGTACAGCTGAGGAAGCAAAGAGTGATAGAGCCTGCCCTAAGTCAGGAGCACACACTGGGGGGGCTCAGCTGTAGCTCGGGTGGTGGTGGGTGGCTCAGAGTTTTGTGGTGTTCCAGGTTCAAGGATTTCTACGAGCTGGAGCCAGAAAAGTTTCAGAACAAGACCAATGGGATCACGCCGAGGCGCTGGCTCCTGCTGTGCAACCCAGGATTGGCTGACATTATTGCTGAGGTGAGTGGTGATCATGTGAAGTGAGGAGCTGAGTGTGATCCCTTTGGTCACCTCTTCCTGTGGTCTGGTCAGCCCTGAAGGTGACTGTGGTGGTCCCAGGAGAGGGAAGAGATGAGAATCTTGAGTCCATGTTTCAGAAGGCTGATTTATTATTTTATGATATATATTATATTAAAGAAAATTATATACTAAAACTATACTAAATAATAGAAGAAAGGATTTTATCAGAAGGCTTGAAAGGAATAGAAAGGAATGATAATAAAATCTTGTGACTGCTCACAGCCTCAACACAGGGGGCTGTCATTGGTCATCAAGTAAAAAACAGCTCACATGGACCAATCCCAGATGCACCTGTTACATTCCACAGCAGCAGATAATTATTGTTTTTCTTTTCCTCTGAGGCTTCTCAGCTTCTCAGGAGAAAAAGCCTAGCAGAAGTATTTTTCAGAAAATATGTCCATGACATATGACACCTGGCAGTTCTTTGGGGACAGCCTGGGAGGACCATGCTGTGGCACGTGTAGGTGTGAGATTGGCAGGGCTCTAAAGCTGATGATGAAGAGTTGGCCAAAAAAAGCGGCAGAAATCTGGATCTGGTCCCTGCCCTCATGGGACATGTGCACACAGGCACAACCATAGGGTGTCTGGACAAGTGTTCAGCTTCATAGGCACAAAGGAGCTCCTCTCATGGAGGCCCAGCTCCAGTTCTGTCCCTTGTATTTCCCAGGCCCTTTAGGGCAGGTTTTTACATCACACTGCAACATGCCATGACTGAATATCATCCAGTAGTTAAATGAATCTTCATGTCCTGCCCATTGGTTTCTCCAGCTGCCAGGAGGCCATGGCACATGTGCACACATCTCCTTCTTCCCGCTAAAACTCCTTGAGAAAAGGGGGTTTGTCTGAATTTTTGCAAGTGCCCTGTTTCCATTGGGCTTCTTTGTGATGCAGAGAAATAATCTCATAATAAGAAACTGTGCCTCTTTTCCTATGTGCCCCTTTTCCAATGTGGCACACTGCCTCTTCCAGTTCCCAAGGGGACTGTGGCACCTCTGCTGGGAAAGGGCAGTTGTGGACTGGGTGAAGTGTCTCATGACATTCCTAATTTGTTGTTTTAGAAAATTGGAGAAGGCTTTATCACAGATCTGAGCCAGCTGAAGAAGCTACTGGAGTTCATCGATAATGAGACTTTTATCAGGGATGTGGCAAAAGTCAAGCAGGTAATGTGCACTGGGGGAGGAAGGTGAAAAGCACCATGCTGCCAGGAACATCCCAGCAGCAAATGCTCACTTCTGATGCAAGCCCTGGCAACTCATGCCTGTTCCTCAAATTTTTCTGCCAGGAGAACAAGCTGAAGTTTGCAGCCTACCTGGAGGAGCATTACAAGGTGAAGATCAACCCTATGTCCATGTTTGATGTCCAGGTGAAGCGAATCCATGAGTACAAGCGGCAGCTGCTGAACTGCCTGCACGCCATCACCCTCTACAACCGTAAGTCCCCCGACCTCTCACTGCCAGGGCTTCTCTCCAGGAGGGAAGACAGAGTGGCTGAAGGCTCATACAGAGCTCTGGGGAAAAGCTCACAGCCCAAATCTCCAGCCCAGGTAACCTCCACACCTGTTCTACAGCTGTCGAGAGTGACCTGGTGCAAGTTAAGGCCCCATTTCCCATTGTATACTTGGGGCCCTGCCCATTCCCAAAGGGAGGCAAGTCATTGGAGCTCTGCATTGTTCTGGCTTGAGGAGTTCTCCAAGGATCTGAATCCCCAAGGATTCTGTGGCCTTTTTTTGCCCACCACAGCTCCAGCAGATGTCTGGTTGGGCGTCAGGGTCCTACAAGGTTGATGGGTCCTTGTGACATGGGCTGAGAACCAGCCCGCCTCTGATCAGGCAGTAAACTCTGCCCAGCTTATCTTCAGTTCTGAAGATTTTTAATTTTTTGGGGTTTTTTTTAAAATCAAATTTGAGCTTTCAAATTTGAAAAAATTTTGAAGAAAGATCCCTGCTCTTTCAGGCATCAGATGTAATCCATCCAAATCCTTTGTGCCCAGGACCATTATGATTGGAGGAAAGGTAACCTGCATTCCAGACTCCATGCATGCGTGGCTCGGGGGGTGGATGGGGAAGGTCCTGTCCCCTTTCTGTGGCTTTGCTGGGCCTGCTGTAGATTAGCCAGCAGCAGGGAACACCTCCATGAACTAACTGGACTGAGCAAGGCTCCATCACTATTACCCCATGGCTCAGGACTTCTCCTCCCAATAGGGTGTTCTTCCTAATTCATGGCTGGGAGAATTAGAATTGTTCGGGCTCTGGGGAGACTTTATTGTAGCCTTTAAGGGCTTGAAGTGGGCCTTTTAAGAAAGATGGGGGAAAATGTTTTAGCAGGACCTGTTGTGCTAGGACAAGGGATAGTGGTTTTAAATTGAAGAAGAGTTAATTTAGATTAGATCTAAGGTGGAAATTTTTTCAATCAGTGTGGTGACCCACTGGAACAGGTTGCCCTGAGGTGATACATGCTCCATCTCTGGAAACATTCAAGATAGGTTGGATGGGGCTCTCAGCAACCTGGTCTAGTTGAAGATGTTCCTGCTTATTGCAGGGGGGTTGGACTAGATATCTTTCAAAGGTCCTTTCCAACCCAAACCATGCTGTGATTCCATGTGAACAGCAGAAGTGAGGCTCAGACTCACTGCAGTGAGAACCCCACACTGTCATCTCTTATGCTCTCCCTTCCTTAAAAGCCTTCCCCATTTCTGGACTGCTCTTCCTCAGGCAGCCCCTGGCTACCACATGGCCAAGATGATCATCAAACTCATCACATCCATTGGTGAGGTCATCAACAACGACCCCTACGTGGGGGACAAGCTCAAGGTCATCTTCCTGGAGAACTACCGGGTGTCCTTGGCTGAGAAGGGTATGTCTAATCTTCTCAGAGTTGTGCTGTTTGGGCTGAGGGCAAGGTCAGAAGGGCCAGTCCTGGTTGTGGGGAGCTGCAATGTGCCAAGGATTAACTCCCACTTCTCTTGCACCTGGCAGTGATCCCAGCAGCGGATCTCTCCCAGCAGATCTCCACAGCTGGCACGGAGGCCTCGGGTACTGGCAACATGAAGTTCATGGTGAACGGGGCCCTCACCATTGGTACCATGGACGGGGCCAACGTGGAGATGGCTGAGGAGGCGGGCGAGGAAAATCTCTTCATATTTGGCATGCGGGTGGAGGACGTGGAGGCCCTGGATCAGAAAGGGTTGGTGAACACCAGGGCTTGTCAGATGGGGATGCAGGGCTCAGCTCTGGTGGGAAGAGCTGTGTTCTCTGGGAGGGACACCTTCCTCTCTGGGCAGCTCTGGAGCAGGAAAAAGCAGGGGGCTGGAGGCAGTCTTTGCCTTGGGCTGCAAGGATTCAGCAGTGGGACATGACATGAAGTATCAGACATTGCTGCTGGTCTGAGCCACGAGCTCTGATGGGCACTGCCCTGGGAGCACGGCCCCTCACTCAGGAGCTGTCCCACATCCCTGCCTGCCCTCCCTGCCCAGACACAAGGAGGAGCAGCAGCAGTGCCTGAGGCTGTCTCTGCTGGCGCAGGTACAATGCCCGGGAGTACTACGAGCGCCTGCCCGAGCTGCGCCAGGCCATCGACCAGATCACCAGCGGCTTCTTCTCCCCTCGGGACCCCGGCTGCTTCAAGGATGTGGTGAACATGCTCATGTACCACGACAGGTGAGTCCTGGGAGCATCCCTGTGCAGGGGGGAGCACTGCCTGCTCATGAGAGGGAAGATGTCTGTCCTGCCTAGAAGGCAAACCCCAGCCAGACTCTGCTTTGGGTTTCAGGTTTAAGGTGTTTGCAGACTATGAGGCCTACATTAAGTGCCAAGGGCAAGTGGACCAGCTGTTCATGGTAAGATTTGCCCACTGCTGAGTGGGAGCACTGGGGGTAACTGGGATGAGTGTGCTCCAGTGGAGCCCTTCTCATGGACACCGCTGCATGTGGGTGCCCTGGGGCAGGGTGAGGCAGGTTTGGCTGCTTCAGCAGCCCCACACTATGGGGTTTTAAACTAGCCAGTGCCCTGCAAGCCAGGATGGAGCTGGGTGAGCAGCTGAGTACTGACACTGCCTCTCCTCTTCCCAGGACCCCCGTGAATGGACGAGGAAAGTGATCAGGAACATTGCGTGCTCGGGCAAGTTCTCCAGTGACAGAACCATCACGGAGTACGCCCGTGAGATCTGGGGGGTGGAGCCTTCTGCCACAGCAATCCCCCCGCCCAACCTGCCCCGAAACTGATGCAAGCACCAAGGGAAGGAAGGAGGGATATGCTCCCATCGCAGGAGGCCTCACCTGCATTTCACTACCAGTCAGATGGGCTCAGCTCTGCAGAAACAAGGCCTTTCCCTCAGAGGGATAGAAGGATGCTCTGAGGAGGAGCCCTGACCAAGGAACAAGAGCTGGAGGGCAGGAGAAAGGACCTTGTGTTTGCACCTACCTAGCCTGCATGTGCTGCATAGTGCTTTTAGTGAGATGACCATGGATAAGTCTTCCACGGCTGTGCTCCATGCTTAACAAGGGCTTTCCAAGTAAACCTTCCCCTGCACCTGTGTGCAAGTGCCTGGCCTCCTTGACCCTGCCCCACAAGTAGGATTAGCCAACACAGAGTGTGTCTTTCTCCTGCAGGGGTCTGCCAGGCCCAAAGCTGGGGGAGGGAGAGGCCAATCCCTGCCCATCCCCTTCCCCAGTATCACCTAAAGAAGAGGGGGCTGACTGTGAAAGCAGCTGGCCCCAGGGCAGGCACAAACACTGTGCCACAAGCAGGAGAGCCTGGGATCAGCCACTTCCTTGCCACAGCGCTTACTGTAGCCTCCTACCACACCTCTTCCCTAACTAAAGGCCCAGTAATCAAGCCACTCCAGTGATTTTTAGCCTCCATCTCTGCACAGGGAGGGCTGTACCTGCCACTGCCAGCTGGGCAGCTGAGCCTGCTGGCTCTTGGCTCTGCAGATACAGCTCTGTGTGTGTGCTACTCGGGGTGAACATGGATCACATCCCTGGCACTCTTCCTTAGCAGGGTCATGCTGCTCCACATGTCCCTCCCAGTGCTGGGGTCACAGTTTAACACCCATAAATGCTGTATAGTGCACCAGTACTGCCCTGTTTGACACCAACTCATTAAAACAACCCAAACACCTGCTGGTTTGACTTTGGACTGACTTGTGACTACTCCATGCCTCTGGGTTCAGGTTGCAACAAGTTCAGGCCACAATGCCTGAACAATGCCAAGTTCAGGTCACAGCGATCACTGCTGTCCTTGCCCAGCTGTGGCTTTGTGGGTTGTAGTCCCTTGCAGCTGGGAGGGTGCTGGCCCCACCATGGGGGGATAACGTGCCCATGACAGCTGACTCTATGCACTGGGCTGGGGGTTAGTGTTGGGTTTGCCCTGCAAATGGCACACAGGGCTCCTGAACTAGAACACAAGCAATTCCCATCTCCCCCATTCCCAGAGGAGAAGCAAAGTCTCAGCCAAAATAGCATAACTGCAGCCAAAAGAAAGGCACAGAGCCTCTGGGCTCCAGGTGAGTCGCTCCTCTAGAGCTGACAGCAGCCACAACGATTTGCCCACTCCCAGCTGCAAGCTCACCTCCCACACACAGCCCTACTGCAGTCCAGCCCCACACCCAGCTGACCTGCTCAGTGTGGGGAAAATGTCCCAAAAACTGCCAGGTAAGACTGGTAAAGCTAAAGTGATCAGCAGTCAATGCCTTTATTAAAACTACACCACTTTTAGATAAACATTTCAGTTCAAATTTCCAAGCGTATCACTGGGCTGCTAACAGGAATGGTGGTGGTGGGACCACCAAGAGCAGCAGTTCTCGTGCTGGACTCCCAGCTCTGTCCCAGCAGGAGGAAGGCAGCCAGGCAGGCCTCAGCTCAGGCTGCACTTTGCCCCAAGCCAGCTGCCAGCAGCAGCACTGACTGGAATGTGTGTGTTACTCTCCAGAGCCAGGTAAGTATTTCTGTCTGTCAGTGCGATAAATGAAGGTTGCCACACTCGTATCGTAGTGGCACAGCTACGTCGTGAGTATCAGGGGTCAGAAACCTCAGGGACAGCTGCACTAATGGCAGAAGAATCTTGGTACAAGAACAAGCTACTGTCTCTTTTGCAGCTAGTATGAGCCTGCAGCTATAATTCTGATGCATGCTGAGCAGTTTATTACTATGCTGTACACCCCTGACCGGATCCTTGGGGCGGCACAATTCCCTTTGAGCACTAGTGACTAAACCTACAGCACCTGGTACTGTCTGTGTGGACTGACAAGGGGCAGGACCCCAGCAAGGCAGTGTGTCACTGACTCCTCTTTCAGTGCAGAGCTCTTCAGTGGCATAAACCAGCCCCACTTTTAGCCCCAAGCAGGGCAAGGACACCCCCAGAACCTCTTCCTGTGGGAAAGGCTCATTTCCACCTCTGCCTCCTGAACAATGGCTGTCGGAGGGGCTAAGATGTGCTACTGGAAGTGCACAGAAGGCAGGGGGGGAGAGATGGGGAATGGCACCCCAGACTTATTTGTGCATCAAAAACTCTATCACTGCCTGCTTTTAACTACAGTGGAACAGCACTGCCATCAGGAACAGGAAAACCTAACCTAAGGAGTTAAAAAGTAGTTGAGGAAAAAAACCCTTGCCCTTCTCACCTAAAAGCAGCACATGGCTGTCTGGGTTTGTACAGGGGTAATGGAAGACATCCATTCCAGCAGCCTGGGCACACACTGTCCATGGAAGAGGAGATCAAGCAAAAAAGTAATCTCACAGTTTCTGGCTTAAACGCCCACATCTGCAGTTTATATACATGTGTCATTCCAATCCTAATAGGAATACTTGTGAAGAACGGGAGGAGGTCCACAGAGAATAGCAGGGATGAGAGGAAAAAATAATGTTCAGAAGGAAAAAGGTACAGGAAAGATGAAAGGGCACTAGCCTTGCCCATTACATAGATGTTTCAAAAGGAAGAACAAAAAAAAAAAAAATCTTTCATTTTATTTCCAAATGTGTGCAATTACCCCAACACTTGCAGCACATCATCACTGAAGAGCTAAATAAAAATACCTCTCACTACCTGGATCCTCCATGTATTTGCAATTACAGCCATTGATCAAAGAGGAAAGGCAAAACATGTATTTTCTAGAAAGAGAACACCTCAAACTCAAGCAAGACACCTGTGGTAAGGAGACGTGGCAAAAGCCTTTTGCCTACAGATGTATCTCTACATGATCCAGAAACAGCAGCAGTGTTTAAAAGTGAAAGAAACATCCTTGGTCATGACACAGTGTCCTAGGAACATCTGTCCTCAGCAGTACCACGAGGGACGGGCGAGGCTTTGCTGCGCTTACATTTTTCACTTGGTTTGGAACAGGCTCCTGGGCTGTTACCACCCCTCTGTCCAAGTCCAAAAAGAAGCCAAGAACTTCTTCCTTCTGCCGTCACAGATGCTGATGCCAGAAGCTGGAGTTGCCAAGGGTACACATCAGGACTGGAATGGGAATCCCTGACCTCCTCTAGGGCCAGGGATGGAAGAACGGCAGACTGACCCACAGGGAGCGGGGAGGAAAAAGAGAGAGGAAGGAAATGAAAATCTCTGTGCTGACAAGCAGTCTTCAGTGATGATGCTCATGTTCAGATTTTCCCAGGAATTCCCTAGAAAAGGAAATGACAAAGCAGTGACACGTGACTCTCCTGTACTCTGGTGCATGCTACAGCCTGCAGGTCTTCCCATTGCCCTGGCAAGCACTCGAGCATTTGCAGCTACAGGGAACAGCACTGAGCTTTGCTCTCATACCCATCAGAGGCTCCCACTGAAAGAGCCAAACTGAAGCAACCACTCTGCAAACAGCTCCTCCACAGCATCCAGCTCACAGCAGAGATGAGCCAGAAAGTGCTCCCAGATTTCTGTGGCTCCCCTTCCCAAAACCTGCTTTGCAAGGAGGTGGAGAGCTCTGACTCCTGTGCTAAGCCAGCCCCGGTGTAGCAAGCACAGGGTGTGCAAGGCCTCCCTGGCAGTCAGGTGCCTAAGATAACAAATGCCTAGTCATGATGACTGGAACTAAGAAACCCCTCTCCTGCACTCAGACCCTTGTTACCTCTCTGTAAGACAATAAGTCACTTTTCACCTCCACCCTTACTATTAGGGTGTTTCCCAAAACTCCTGTAACCCTATATGAACCCCTACTTCTGCCCAGTTCAGGAGAAGAGCTGTCACTGAGACCCTTTCCAGAAGCTGCCAATAAAGCCATCTCTGTAGAACCTCATACAATGCTTCTCCTCTCTCTCCCTGCATCTGCTGCTGAGTCACTTAGCAAACAAAGAGCTGAAAATCACTAATAAGCTGAGAATCACTTGAGAGCTGAGCTTGCTAAGATTGCCTGTGGCTCTAGAGCCTGCCTAAGGGGCCCAGACAGGTTGTGCTTTACTAAACTTCGCTGTCTGGGACACCCACAGCAGCCATTTTTGGGGGGATCCCAAAAACCCCAGAGCCACATCAGCCCAGTATGGAGAGCACAGAGTGCCCAGCGCGGCCCCGGGAGCGCGGTTACCGCAGTATCCGAGGTAGCTCTGGACTCCTGTAGATGTACTTGTGCCGGTAGCCCAGGTCTGTGTGGAAGGGCACAAACTGCACCTTGTAGTCCCGGAAGCTCCGCGACGTCGCTGCGATGTTGTAAAGCTGGACCCAAGGGGAGGCAGGTGAGGGATTTGTGTCACTCCGAGCCAGCTCCCCCTGCCAAACCCACCGCCCCCTCAGGCATGGCTTTGGTAGCTTCAGCTTCATTGCACCACTGATTTGCCACACTACAGAATCTGCAGTCCCTCTGGGCTATGCTTTACCCCTGTCCATTACTGACTTCTTGCCTGGCTGAGGTGTTCTATCCACACCAGCTCCTCCCACCAGATCAGTTTGCAGAGCCACGTGTGTACCTTTTTTCCTAGATGAAATGGTACCACTGGATCATCCTCAGCATGAAGGATGAGCAGGGAGCAAGAAATGTATTTCACACTGTAAAACAGAAAACAATGTCACAAAGGCTCAGAGCAATCCCATCATTCTCCAACACCAACACGTGTGCATTTTAAAGAAAACTGTAATGGCAAGCATGTCCTGTGGGTTATTAACTACAATTTAAAACCTTATCTGGGCACCATTCATTTGGTCTGTAGAAAATTTTCTAGTGAAAGTCATGCTTATAACATTTTCTTGCTGCTTAGACCAGAGAAATGTGGCTCACTCTACTGTAAATCATCACCCCCCCCTTGCCCCCAGGTCTGGCTTGGTTTCAATACTGGAAGCTCACAAATGCTCTGGCCCTTCAATGAAAGACTCAGTAAAAGGAGACAATGTGATTACAGGCAAGGTGGCTTAGGCAAATACACAGCAAAGAAATCTTCCCAAACCTTCCTTCCATGTTCCAATGCTACTGTTTAAGATGTAAGGTACACTTGAAAAGCATAAATGGCATGAACCCAATCAGGATATCTCTGAGTAGTCTCTATTCTCTCTGTTGCATCTGTCCTTACTATGAACAACTTAAAAAGACAGAGCTCCACTGTGCTGCTCTCAGGGCTGTGAGAGTAATTGAAATCACTCCAGTAAAAGCAATGCAGCAACAAAAAAAAAAGCCAGAGTGCAGTGTCATGTCTATCCTCATTGATGCTTGCCATGGCTCACTGCAGCCACAGCTGAAACCCCAGCAAAGAGGGAACTCACTTCTCATCGTTTGCAAATTTAATTCCACTTGTTGTGATGGGGTCAAGGAAGAACCAGTCAAATCCAGGGAAGTATCTGTATATCTGAGAGGAAAGATGTGCATTAGTGGCAGGCACCAGCTCTTTGTCCATTGGTACAAAGAGCACTAACAGGGCAGGCCACTGCCATCCCATAACATCCCCTGGCTGCTGACCATGCTCTTTGCAGTAAGACTGCCCCTGTTTCCACCAGCATTATTTTTCCTCCCCTGTTTCAGGCCTATCTTACCAGCCTGCTCAGGAGCAGGCCCTGTGGGTGCTGGCATGGTCAAAGTCCCCAGGTACCATGCAGGACTGTTGGCAGTCCTTCCTGGAAGAGCTTTATTCCAGGGCACCTCACCAGCTTGGCTGTACGCGAGGCCTGGGCTGGGTGTGTGCTCAGTTCAGAGCCAGCTCATTCCCATGCTGGACACACGGCTCTGGCATTGCCCATTGTGTGCTCCCAGCAGCTGTCTCAAGTGCAGCTCTTTACCCCCAATGTTTACAGATACCACAAGTTGTGCAGTTAGCTCAGCTCCAGCACTTCTGAAGGTTCATTTCCATGCACACAATTCCATGCCAGCAGTGTGAGTGTCCCTGTGTACTTGCCACAGAAAAGGGATGACTCCGCGCCTCCTCCCGTATGTTGGTGAATGGAGATTCCAGGATCAGGGCATCCGGGGGCGTTTCTGAAAAGCCAAAGGCAATGTGCTGAAATGCAGGGCTGCAGACAGCCAGCAAGGTCAGGCTCTGCCTTGTGAGAGCAGCTGCCACCACGGTGCACCAAGGACAGCTCTGCCAGCTCCCCAAATGTCTGTGGGAATCTGGGGCAGCAGCAGCAGGCTGCTGGGAAGTGCATCCACGTGTCACACTCACCTCTCTCGCAGAGGCGCCGCACCAGGTTTGTTGCAACTCTGGAAAGAAGAAGGAACATTGAGTTGGCACAGGCCCGCTGCAGCAGAGCAGCAGCTCCAGAGGTGGCACAGGTACAACTCTGTAGCCCCACCTTTCTCTTCACAGAGAAAATCAAGGCACAATTCTTCCCAAGAATATTCTTATCTCATTTGCTGTGCCTGTGTTTGTGCAAAAGGAGAATGCAATATGGAGACTGTTTACCCAAAGTGATGGTGTTTTGTTTCCTTGTGTGTGTTGGGACTGTCAGCTGACAGTCATGAGATTCTGTGCAGTTGAATGCTTGGCAGATTCAGTTTAGATGCAATGTAATATAAGATAGAATAATGTAGTATAATAAAGTAATTAATTAGCCTTCTGATAAGATGGAGTCAGATGCATCATTCTCTCCCCTGGCTGGGGGATCCCTGTGAATTCCCTACAACTCCACAGCCACAAGGTCGATCCTGCACACTGCTCAAGGTCTGGCAGCTGGCCCACAGTGACCTGTGTCCTCACATACCCAACTGCCCCAAGTGACATCAGGGGCCTGTGTTTAAGTGAACAAGTGCAAGGAAGAAACAGACCAGGCAGCCCCTTGGACAGCCTCCTTTCAGGCGGCTCTCAGCACATCCACAGCAGGGTGACACAGCCTCCTTCCTCCAGACCACAAGGGCTGAGCAAGCAAGAGGGGAGTGCAGGGGAGTAGGCAGAGGGGTGCTGTGTTCCAGGCAGCTGGAGTGCAGCATCCCAGGGCTACACTGCAAGGAGCTTCCCTAACTGGGACAGAAAGCAGCAAGGTGTCTCGTACACATCACCCTAATGGGACAGGGATATTTCCAAAGTTGCCAAGTTCTCCAAGCACAGAGCATTTCACAAACCTTGAACTCCAGACTGGCTGTGGTCACTAGAGAACTCAGCTGGGGACCAGTCTCAGGACACTCTGATTGCAGTGCTGGGAAACACCACAATCATGCTCTGACCCAGAAAGGGATTCTGAACAGCACAAAAAATATAGAGGACGAGCCAAGAAAAAGTCTTTGTCTTCTGTCAAACCAAGCAAGGTGTTTAGTGTCAGAGCAATGAAGAGCCACTTCCCTGAAATACCTCCCTGTCCCAGCATGTGTTTCAAAGCCTTTGTGGTCTCACAGTTTATCTGTACACAGCTCAACTCAAAGGTAACTCTTGTGTTTGCCCTCTGCTCCTCCACAATCACAAGGGTAAGAGCGTGTGGTGCTGAACATGACTTGCCTCCAGACAACCATGGAAAGGGAGGATGCAGGAAATTAAAGTTAAAAGCATGAAGGCAAAGGCACTTGACACCTTGAACTTCCCTGTGCCATGGTCATGCAAATGTCAGAAGTGGCCAGGAGCATAGTCATGCAAGCATCTGCCCAAGCACTGATTACACACAGCATGTTCATCAGGACAGGAGGAAAACCTTTTGAAAGAACAAGGCACACACAGGCGTGGCTGGTCAGAGACACTTTCAGAATATCAGACAAGTCTGATGCTCTGCTCTGAAAGACAATCTGCAATCTATTATTCTAAGTGTCTTTCTAGTGTGAACCCTGTGGACAATGAAGGTTCAAGATCCATTGCTGCAGTCATTCACTGTAGTCCTTCTCACTCTGTACAGTGCAAAGGGGGAAGCCACCCTCCAGAAATTATGCCACAGATGCCAAGCCAAGCCAGCCCAGGGATTATTGCAAAACAGCACCTTCATCCAAGGTCAGTGCTTAATGTTCTTTAGAAGCTGCTTCTTTAGAAGTGCCACTAAGATTAGATGCTTACCCTGTGCCCAGGGAGTGTCCCCAAATATAGACGGGGTTGTCTCCGCTCCGGGCTTTTATCCAGTCGAAGACATGAAGGGCGTCGTAGGTCATTCCCCTCTCTGAAGGGCTGCCTATTGAGTCACCCCAGCCTGGAACACAAAGAGTCCTGCTGAGAATCGCTCAAACTGCTCAGCAGAACCAGCCAGCTCCTCCCATGCAGCCCATCTGCAACTGCAAAGGGGCCTGGGACATGGGTACTTGCTGTTCACATCACTGTGCACCTCTACAATTTGGGGCTGAAAGCTCTGGTTGACTCACAGTCATTTAATCCAGGTGACTGCTGTCTGCCAAGGAGGTTTTGTGGATTTAGTCAACAACAAAACCAAAGACTGGATCTCAAACACTGCTACAACAGCATTCTTGCACGTACCCACCTGCAACAGCTCAGCTCCCAAACCTTCCCTGCTTCTCCATGCATGTCACCAATTTTTAAGTGCAGTCTCTGACAGCACAGGATTGGATGCTTACGGCCAAAACCCAACCGTGCCTCACTGAGCTGTTCCAACATCAGTTTGTCAGTTTGTCTGTGCTGTTCAATCAGTGCCCTCCAGCAACTTTCCATCCTCCTGACTGTTCTGGCTCCATCACCATTGCAGCACATCCACACGTTGTATGCCCTTAGCAGCCAGCCCCCCACATCCTTTCTGATTCCCAATAAGCAGCCAGAGAAGCAGCTGCCAGCAGGACTGAAAAACAGGGCAAGCTCCTACAAATAAACTTCTCCCAGGTGTCTTCTTGATAAAAATGCAATGGATTAATTTCTTTCTGGTATCTGCAGTGGCATTACACTGCAGCCATGGCTTAAATACTAAGAAGGTTAAAAAGGAGCAGCAGATGCCTGACTGCTGGTGCAGAGGTGCAAAGCAGTCGTGGCTTCTGCCAAGTATTGTTAGCAAATCATTTACTCTGTCTTATCTCACCTATGAGCTTTTAGAAGGAAGTAAGTGCAAGTTCAGTTCCCTGTGTGACCTCAGGAAAGTCAACTAGATCTTATCCAGAAGGATTGCACCTAGGCAAGCCCCCAGCTCTCATGTGTGCACCTGGGGAGTGCCTGAAGTGGATGCTGTGACAGCCTGGCTCACTCTCTGCTCCTCAGCTCCCAAACCAACAAGCCCTGTGCATGAGGACAGACAGGAGCCACAGCCCACCCAGCTGGACATCAGCAAAAGGAAATTTCTGGAAATTCTCTAAATAGCCATGAAGGGAAAAAAGAGAAGCAATAAGCACAGCTAATGAGCTGGCAGCAAGGGTTGGCAGAAGCAGCCCACATACCTCGATAGTCAAACGTCACCACGTGGTACCCCAGGGAGCTGAGGACCTGCAAGGCAGAGAAACACTCAGAGCCCATTACAGAGTCTTGCACACCAGCCATGCTCCTGCATCAGGACAAGGTGCAGGTATTCATTTTATAAAATTACTGACATGCTAAATGGTCCATTTACAGCTTTTCAAGGTAGCATGCACAGAGCTTTCCAAACACTAATCTCAGCCCACTGGTTTTACTCTGTTTGTTTCCTGGACCTCATATCAGGCTACCTAAGATGTTGATTATTCCTTTAACAGCTTTGACCTTAAGATCTGCAAATATCCTACTGTTTCCCCTACAAAGACTTTCATGTTTTCCAGTGAAGGAGTACAACTGTTTCAATTACATTACTCAAATTGGCATAAAAGTAAGAATAACGTACAGGAGCCTGTGGCAGAAGGCTTAAATGTATAGCACAAAAATGTGCTGTTGCTCTATTATAAATATTCATGTTATAGCCAATGGTAATCCTAACAAAATCTGTTAAAAGTAAGTAAAACCATTCAATGTTAGACCAACTTGCTTGGAAAAAGTGCCTTGGTAAAAACAATACAAGCATTCCAAGCTACCATTGCTTGATATGAACCTAAAAGCTCTGTGGCAGACAAAAAAAAAAATCAACAGAAAGTTACAAAATTATTAAAATGTTTCTCTTTTGGTCTATGTATGATACATGATTTTTAAAAAAAGCAACATTAGTATTACTCTATACTCTAAAGAGGAAATATAAAACCAACACCCTTTCTAGTGGTACTGGGACTATTGTAGTCTACAAATGAAATTAGTTGTAGTCCACAAATGAAATTACACCTGTCAAGTGAGCATTACTTAGAGCACAGTTTTAAGAGATTACATGTATTGGGTAGATTTATGAACAATTAAACATTTCACAACCACTTTGAGGCACACAGTATCAAGTGGAGCTCACAATGACAACTGACTGGAAAGGGAGAGAACACTTCCATTGTCCCACCAGACAAATTAGATCCTCCAGGACAGCTGTTTCCAATGGAATCACTATATGACATTTTTATAAGTTCACTCACACATTGAATTCTCTGACTAGACATGCAGAGGATGAAGTTTCTTCCTGAAAAGTTTGGTTTTTAGCTTTACAATGTGATTTTACAGCTAAGATATCATATACAATCTCACCTTTTCCAGGCCATTAAAAATTATTTAATCTGTTGAGAGTTCACCTGTCTTCTATACATGTTTTATGTGTTGGCTGCATTGAAGGCCTATTCAAAGCACCAGCAAAAAGGACAGCATCCCAAACTGGTTCATTCTGCTGGAATAAACACAAACCTGGAGTTTCTGGAGTGATTCTGCTAAGCCCATGTGTGTGTTCACTGACTGCAAAAGGCAAACTAAGCAGCTTGTCTGGATGTTCTCAGAAGCAAAGAATACCAGACTCAGGAACAGAAACCTGGGGGTTTGGTAAACTGTGTTCTCTGTATATGTACACAGAAACACACCAAGTCTGTATATTCTGAAGTACTCCTACTCTTGTCCATCAAAATCAAAAACAACTCCTCTGCCTGTCTTGGCCAGCACAAAATGCATCACAGCACAGGCTGGTTCCAAGAAAAATGACAAAATAAATCATACATGACAGTCTCCTCAACCAATTTTCTGCAAATTAGCTAATCTTTTTTTTTTTTTTTATTTCTCAAAGGAAATGAAGTATCACCTGCCTTCTTGGGGTTTCTAAACACTATTTTCTAAGCAATCTGAATTTAAAAGATTTTGCAGCAGGGGATCTTGCATTGAATTGCAATAAAGCTTTATGAGTGCCAACATTGACACAAATAAAGAGAAGAACAGACTCAGACCTCTCTGAAATGAGCCAGCAAAAACAATTATGTCTCTCTTAGAAACATGTGATATGAGACCAAGAAACTGTGGGTGGGAATTTCAGCCAAAAGAGAGTTTAATAAAGTAAATTACCCCAAAAATCATTAAACAAAACACTCAAAGCAGCTGTGTTCTCATATAACTCACACCATAGTGCTACACCTGGGGAATTCATTGGGTTTTCTACAAAACCTTCTGCACTTGAGATGGCACCACTCATACAAATGCACTGTGCCTTGAGGAAAGGGGAAATCCAGGCTCAATGCTCTTAAATGGTACCTTAAATTAGTACACTAATCAATTAAATTGGGGCTGTAATTAAATAATACTCTTGATTTTTCCCAGAAACTGTCTTGGTTAGCCCAGCTGGGGCTGGCAGTTAACAACAGCAAATGAAAGACCTTTCAAAGATCTTTGAAGATGGGAGAAGTGTGCTTGCTCACAGCTTACAGAGCCTTTTCCCTTACAGGCTTCCTCTTGGAAGGACCCTGAGAGCCCCAAGGGCTGTGGCAGTGGGGCTGTTTGAGCAGTCTCCTCAGCTCTGTGCACACCTGAGGTGTTAATGCAGCTGTCACCCATTCCCCAAGCTCTTTGGAAAGCTGTTTTCAATGCAGCTGTTTGGACAATCTCCTTTTACAAGGCAGCCTCTTACCTTGTAAAGCTCCACCCGGTGATCCCCTCCTCTGGCAAGAGCCATAGATGAAGAAAAAAGGAAAGAAAAAAAAAGAAAAACATTAAACAACCAAACAAAAAAAACCAAACACATTAAAAAAACCCCAAACTAACCACATTTAAGTTTCCAGAAACACACTTCCCAATTGCCTTAGGTAATCTAACAAAAACATGCCAAACATAAGAAACACCATAAATGCTTTGTCACAGGCTTCAAGGAGACAGCCAGGCTTTGCTGAGCTATGCAGGACCCAATTTTGAAGTCAACTTCTCCACTTAGATCTTGCCTCACAGCAGGTAAAAATGAACTTTTCAACCCACCCTGCTGTCTGCCTTTTCCAAAGCCTGTAATACATCCAGAACAGCCTGTCCCTTTTTGCTCTGCCTACCCTGATCTCCTGCCACAAGTGCTGCCCCAGTCAGTAGCCCTGCCTCTCAAAACTTTGATGCTCCCAGCAGAAATAATGACATTAAGCCAAGCAGGTGGCCCTTAGATTTCCTCACCTGGCTCCAAGCACAGGCAAAGAAAGGACATGTGCAAAAACGTGAGCAGAGAAAAGCAGAACTGAAAACTGTAAAGTCCAGGGGAAGAATCTGCTTTTATTTATAAATATAAACTGAAACCTAGACAACAGAAAGGAATATGAGTGTGCCATTACATACCTTAAAATACATGCACAACATGACATGGCTAACCCATACTCAAACTTCAGTCTAGTATTGGTATTATAGTAAATGTACTCTTGCACTTATGAAAACTCTAGAAATTTCATACTATGACTGGCTTGGTCAGTGTAGCCTCTAAACCAAAATGCCAGATGTCCCTCTAAGAACACATGCACTTGCCTACCTACCAAAAGCTGTCAGCTCCAACCATGCTTGAAAACACCTAATCCAGTCAAAAACACTCAGGGCAAAATGCAAGGGGTTGCTTGTAAGACATTTTGAATAATACAAGCCTGAAGATGATGATCCACTTGCTTGAGAAGTCACCTTTCACATGCACACCTTTGTGCTTTTTCATGCTTTCCTTGAAGTGTTACCGAGGGGATTTTCTATTTTCTAAGGGGATTGAGTACACAACATTTTTGCCTCAGCCCCAGATCACTCAAGCCAAACCAGGAAGTCAAGGCAGTGTATTTCACTCCTGGTTAATGCAGCCTGCAGCAGTAAAGCAGCCCTGGGACAAGCAACTGAATGTGCAGCACAGAAAATAAACATACAGCAACACACATTGAATCTGAAATGACAAAGCCAAGACACCTCCAGCTCCTCCAGAGCACAGAGTGAAATGGGAAATATGCAACTGATCCCTAGCTCAGTCCTTCATCCCAGCAGCACTTGGGGGAGCTGAGAAGGAAATCTAATCAATACACAAAAAGCAGATACTGGCCCCAAACAGCCACCATTAAGCTGCAGGAAGTTTCCCTTAAGCTTCCCTTCGTATCATTTGCTACACCCAATCAAGGCAAAAAATAAAAAAAAAAAGAAGTGAAGAAGTGTTTGAAAAACAATGCAACAATTTGATTAAACTTTGCAATGCATCAGCACAAGAAAGCAAGGGCAGTTTGCAAAAAACCCATCTGTTCATGCATTTCCTGGGTTGCAGCACACACCTTCCACACTGTGCCCTTGTACCAAGAAAAGCACAGTGCTGAGACAAGAATTGGTGTGAAAAATGTTCCTGTGATGTAGAGGTTAGCAAACCTTCACTACCAGCACAGCTAAAACTGTTTCTTTACTTTACATCATGGAATTTGTTTTCCTGCAATGCTGCTGCTCTTGCAAAGTATCTATGGGCAGACATCAGCTTCAAAAGAAGATGCAACCAAGAAAAAACATCCCAAGAACTGGCACTCAAAATCCAGCAGGGGATTGATACTCTTTTGTAAAATGCATATTTTTAGGAGAAAAGACCACGTTCTAAGAAACAAACAAAAGCACTGTAACATGTGGAGAGGTGGCAGAAGAACATGATCCTGAGAAATATCTTCACACTGCATTAATGGTTTTTATCATCCAGCAACAAAGTACAGAGAACTGATCTACTACTTTAGCCAATAAACAGTCAACTATAAAATTACAAGTTTTAGAAGCTCTCCTGGTCCAGACAAATGTCCTGGACAGATGCAATAATGAAACAAGATCAGCACATAACCTTCCTCTTTCCTTCTGATTTTCCTTCCTCAGAATGTGTTAATTACTAAAATAAACTCACAAAAGGAACTGGAAGGTTTATTTAATGTCTGTGAGCCACATATACAGAAGCACTAATACCATCCCCTGTCTCAATTCAGAAAATTTCATTACTATACAGAAAATAAGTACTTCCCAACTCCTGATTCAGGAAAGGTCACACCCTCCTGGCTTCCAGCAAAGGATACAAGGTAATTTATAATATCTGATATCTCTGATAACTGCAATAAATCCATTTCCACATTCAATAATGGAGAGGGATCATTCCATAAAATGTATGTGCCTTCTTTTAAAAAGGAGAAGCACCAAATTAATTTTAGCTTTTATTTTGGTTTTAATTATAGAATAGTTTGGGCTGGAAGAGACCTCCAAAGGCCATCTAGTTCCAAATCCCCTGCAACGAGCAGGGACATCTTCAACCAGATCAGTTTGCTCAGATCTCCATCCAGCCTGACCTTGAATGTTTCCATGGCCTCTGCCACCTCTCTGGACAACCTGTTCCAGTGTTTGACCACCACCCTCACTGTGAGCAACTTCTGCCCTGTCTCTGATCTAAACCAACCCTCTTGTAGTTTAAAACCATCATCCTTGTCCTGTCACTACAGCCCCTAAGGAGTTTTTCTTGTCTTTCTGAAGGTGCTGAAGCTGTGACAAGCCAGGAAAACACCTCCTGAAACAGAGCCTTCAGTGTTTTGTGCCTCACCTTGTCCCTGCATTGCCGTGCAGGTAAAGGATTACAGGGTGGCTGGAGCCCAAAGCCTCTTCAAACCATGGCTGGTCCTTCCCTCGGGCATTCTTCCATAAGGCTGCAGGGACTGTGTGCCTGTGAACAGAAGGGAAATCTGCCCTGTCCTGCTGCTCCTCAACACTCAAGTGTCTGCCACTTGAACTCTGAGATTTTCTGTTCAACTCCTTCACTCAGGATTGCATACCTCACACACACTGTTTATAAAACTGTCCTGATCAGCTGAGAAATGGTCAAATTGAAAAGGCAGTGGCTACACTTATTTCTACATTTTCACCTCCATCACCACTGCCTTCAAGATGTAGAGCTGTCTGTGCAAGGCATCAAACTTCAAAGGCACAATTACTGAACTTCCTGCTGCTCTGGCAAAATAATCACAGTTCCTCAGCTTTTATGGCACTTAATTACTTCAATTAACATAACTTATATGCCATAAACAAGATTCACTGCTAGGTCAGCAGATGTACAGAGTAATCAAAGCCAGTTGGGCTTGGAAAGAACGTTCAGTGATTAAGAGGCATATCTGACTTTACAGCCAATCTGAGGAAAAGGAGGAGCCCGGGCTCTGAGGAGAAGATAAAATGTTTTGTTTTCAGGCACAAGGTTCTTGAAGGTGTAACATTTTAGCTGCAAAAGTTACAATCTACAAGAGGCAGGAATTTTTAACTCGCAGCACTTCTTCTGCAGATAATGTACCTATGTGGCCTGTGAGAAAGAATTCAACACTGGTGGAACAGTAAGAGGAATGACAGACTGAACAGAAGGCAGGTAATTAAAGTGGATAATTAAAATACAGACACAAAGCAAGGACATGCCCACAGCCATCTGAGTTGTTGAGAAGGGGGCTGGCTTAGAGCCATCAGAAGTAATTTAGGCACTCACATGGCTTTTTACCTGAAAGGCAGACAAGCTTGCACCTACCACAGCAATCCTCCCCAAATGTACAGCTCAGAGCACACAGGGGAAAACTATGTAAAAAGTCAATTTGCTTGCATGCAGCCAGCACACACCAAGCTCTTGAAGAGGCAAAAAGCCTCAGTAACTGTGAGACTCAAAAATTCAACTGTTCTGTGAGGACTTTGTTTCACAAATGTACCAAACACAAGACTTTGCACTGGCTTTTAAAAGCAAGGCTCCAAACTTTTGTGAAAATCTTCCATAAATATCCAGATAAATGACAGCCTCTGAATTGCCACCACAAGCTGGAAGTTCTGTTTTAGCAAAGATAGACAGTACACTTGCAAGAGAAACAAAATAGAAATCTCAAGACTGCAATAAAAACTTATTTAACAGCTTAACAGGTAGAATTTTAATTGTGCTAGTGAAGAATCAAACCACTATTTATCAGCCTATCTTGGAAAGACTGAAGTTTTCAAGTTTCTAAACATATCTTTCACTAAAATTTACTTAAAGGAAAGAAAATGTCCTAATGACATTGATAAGAATATCTCTATCCCATTTAAAGGTTATGCACCCAGTGAAGAGAAAATCTCTACTGCATTGAAGGACCCATCTAAGTTACACACACAACTGAAAACCCCAAATCCTGCACTTCACAGACTGAACATCACTGTCTGTATTAAGGGAACACCCCCTTCCCTCCATACCTGACACAATCCAGGGTAACAAGGAGCTAAAATGAATTGTCCTTACCTGGGACCAGAAAATCATCACTGAGAGAAAGAAATGACAAATGAGCTCTGACACTGTCACTTGTTTTGTGAAGAGTGTAAACTGTGTGTTCTGTTTTCACCCACTCTCCCAATCTTACATATGTTTTATGAACAGAATTTTCTTCCTCCCACTCTGAACACTTTGATCTGTTTTCCTATCTTCCCCCACATGTATTTTGCAAAACAAAACACGAATCAGAGTTGAATGACAAAACATCTAACTCCATGGGTCTGGTCTGATCTGGAGGCAGGATCTTTGTAGTGATGCAGACCTGTAACCTTTATAATTCCAAATTTTGATGTTTCTCTGAATGCACAGGTTGTCTGACTGTGTTTTGTGCATTACTGATCCTAGCTCAGATGAGCCCCAGAGATTTGCATACTTTTCAACATGAACTCGGTCACTTGGCAGAGGAAAATACAAACATCCACAAATGAGAGCATGCACAGCAAAAAGACTGAATAGGCAACATCTAGAACAAAGAGAAGGATAAAGATGCATGGCACATACTGCACAGAACTGGATTCCTTACCAGACTCCAATGGTTACATCCTCCTCTGGCTGCAAATAATAATTACAGGTGTGGTTTAAACCTTGATCCTGTGGTCTTTTCAAGTCAATGAAATATGGGACCCTCACTGAAATGAAAAGAGAGAAAGGAAAAAAAATAAAAAGAATCATTTTAATTTTAATTTATTTTCTCACAAAACTGCTTAACCAAAGCACTGGAGGGTTGTATTAGCTGGTCTGCTGTGCTGGGAAGACCTTTTTGTGTAAAAGGATGAATTTGCTACAGCTGTGATTTAAAACATGAACAGCAAAGAGAGCAAGGTAAGAAGACACAGGCAACCACCAAAAAAACAGGGAACAGGCTAAAATTAAGAGAAGGTGGGGAAGACAAAGCTTCCTTTGACAAACATTTAACCATCTCTGTGCAGTCTGCTTTATAGATCTCTGCTGCATCAGTGGCATGGGTTAGCTGATTTGGATTCAGTCTTTTCCCATAAAATGGAGCTCCACTACAGCAGAACCAGGAAGGAATCTGTCTCCTTGAGATTTAGTGCTACAGCAATTAACACATCAAAGCTTTTGTGCTATTGACACAAAAAGAAATACTGCTAATGGTGACAGCCAAATCTCACTTCACTTGCCCTCTCAAAAACTCTTAAACTTCACACAGACATAAAAACCAATGCAGACAACAGCCAATGTTAACTGGACAGATGTGGGCCCTCAGACTGCAAATCTTTATCTGTGCAAGTGTCTGCTGTCATGCCAAAGCATATGGGATTTGAGCTACTTCATGGGCAGTCTCCTGTTTGATCTGTTCAAAGACTTGCTCTTGTTCAGGGCCCCACTTGGAACCCTTCTTCTTCCATGTCACAAGACAGAGAGAGCTTAGAGTCTGGCTGTCCTCTGGGATCTACATCTCCCAAAAACCCAGAGCTCCTAGGAAAGCTGTGTTTCCTTCTTGCTGGTTGGTGGGAACATGGCTGCTATTCTGTTGACCACCTCCAATCTGATGATGTCCACTTTACCTCCTAAAAACTGAATTTCCTGGGCAGGTCCCCTGACCTTACTTTGTTTTGTGGTAAAGCTGGCCTTCAGGAGGATCTGGATTATCTGCTCCCTTTTGTCAAAAACTTCCTCTGCTGTACTGTCCCAAATGATCACCCAAAAGTCATCAATGCACTGCAAGTGTTCTGGAACCTCATCCTTTTCCAGGGCAGTCTGGATCAGTCCATGATCACTCCAAACAGTGAGACTGTGTTTTCACCCCTGGGGCAGTCAATTCCAGATGTACACCTCTCCAGCTAAAGGCAAACTGTGGCCTGAATTCTGGTCCTGAAGGAATGAAGAAAATTGCATTATGGTGGCATCACTGATATTTTACCACCATGGCAGGTCAAACCACAGCGTGCCTCAAGTGTGAAACCTCTCTCCCAGGCAGGGAAGTGCCTGCTCCCAACAGCAGAGACTCTGGTCTGGAACATGGGACATTTCCTCCTTGAATTGCTGGTGGTCCTCTTTAATTTGGTCCTCTTAAATTTCTTCTTTAATTTAAACTTTTAATTTCTTGGATAGTCTTTTCACAGATGAGACTCAGGCCCATACCAGGGAGGAGATGGGTTCTTCATACAGTAGGAGCTTGGGAAACAAATTGTCCACTTTTTGGTCTCCTCTTTTCCTCAACATCAGCACCAGTGAGCTGACACATGACCCTGGTGTGCTCCCAACACATGGTTTGTGTGGACTGGATGTCATCTGGGTTTACAAGGAGCTGCTCCTTCTTTGAACCCCTACAGATCACCCCCAGCACAGCTGATTCTCTCAGGTACTGGATACCTTGCTCCATGGTGTCCCACTTGTCTCAGTGCACTCAAAGGTCATCCTTGCAAAGATATCTTTCCCTCATGCTTCACAGGAGCCACTTCCAGAGGCTGAGAGTTCCTGGTCTTTTCCCAATCCCCAGCCAATGCCTGCATCCTGGGACAGGAACCCAAATGGCTTGGGTTCCTTGGAGCAGCCAGGTAACCAGGGACTCACCTCACAGCTCACCTGGGGGTAGGGATCAGGAGATGATCTCTGGCCCTGCCTCTTCCTCTGGTTGTGAGGGGCCTGCTTCCTCTTCATCACTCACTACACAAACTGATTTATATTGGATTTCTTGTTCTGTGCAGGGCTGACTGCTCCTGGCACAGGTTCAGCTGCAGTTTGAGTGGCCACAGTGCTTGTGCCCTGCTTTCCTTCCCCTGCCCCTGAGGGTGCTGCCCAGTAATGAGCAGTGTCCAATAATCAGCAGCCAGGGCCCAACACATTGCAGCAGATTCCCCCTCTTTGGAACTGCCATGGTGATTTTCTTCCAAATATTCTGCCACTTTACCAAGGTCTTGTATTAGTTCAGGGGTGAGCTTCCAAAACCACTAGAGCAGAATGCTCCTTCAAAATCTGGCCCATTTTCTCCCACTCTCCATGCTGCTCATGACTATCCACCTCCAGGGCAGGTTTCTGGACAATTTCCCCAGAAATTTCTGTTCTGACTCCAAACACATTGTAGACTATACTGAGGAAACCTGGCAAATACAGCAACAAGAACATGCTACAGGACAATTATTTTGGTCACTTGTCAATGAGCAAAGGCAGGAACTTCAGTGAGACCTAACAAAGCTCTGTAAAAGCAAAATCACTGAAGCCTGCACTGTTCAGGTTATGTGGCTGTCACTTCTGACAATCAAAGCATAAGAGCTGCCCTGCACATGTGCACACTTCACAGCAACCACAGTCCAAGGTGTGAGAACATGCAAAGCATGCAGTCAAAATTAGACAAGTTATGTAAAAAACAATGTATCCATAGTTGGTCCTTCTAGCTTTGACAGAGAGGAAGATATTTTTCAAAATTTCATTGTAAAATACAAGTAAGGTTTAAATGCAAATTTAGATTGCTGGGTTTAATTTCACTTGCTTGCTGTCTACTCATGCAACTGTGTGGAACCCCTCAGAAAAACACAGGTGACATATTGCACAGTTTTCCTGAAGGAAAAACTCTTTTGGCTGAAAATTGGCTTCAGTTTGGTCACTCTATTTATATAAAGACATGCTACACCAACCACACAGAATGCTTTCCAAACCACAGTCTGGGGAAGTTTACAACCTGTGAAAGTTCATGTCCTTCACATGCAGGGTGAAAGTGAAGGCAAACAAACTCCCCTTGTCCCCTCTCCACCCAGCCACTGAGTCACTTACCAAAGTTTAGGAAGACCAGCTTTGCCTGAATAGCAGGGCAAAGCTTCACTAGAAATGGGATGGCTATGTACACTCCCAGCAACCAGAGTATTAACTTCCTCAATCGAAACCATAATCCGTATCGCCTGCATAAAAGAAAAAAAAAATAGAGCTGAATACAGCAGAATATTTATGGAGCAATTTTCACAATGATCTCTGCCTGCTTGGTGGTTTTGAAAATCTGGTCATTTACACTTTAAACAAAAGCTAATTTCAAACAGTTTGTGTGGCCTCAGTTGTTTGAGAGAAGCAGAAGTAACCAAAATACCAGCTGATGACATATAGCTTAGAAAAAGGGAATAGAAACTCCCTACTGATTACATTTTAAAAGACTCTGTAACAAGAGCTTTTCTTCCTGCTAACTTAACAGATTTCAGAATCTCTAGAATGCATATCACATGTTCATCTCCAAAAAGTAGCCCAATCATACTTCCATTTCGATCACTATCAGATTTTGTTCAGTTCTATTTTCACATATTTTGAGGAACTATGTGTAATGAGACTGATAAAGTTACACATTATCTCATGAACAGACTGGAGCAGACATTCTGCTTTGTCCAGCTAAAAGGATTACCTCTCAATGCCCTAAAAAGCAAACCTTTTTAAGTTATAAAATACAATAAATTTCATAAACAGTAGTGTTATTCTCTAAGAATCGCCCAAACACTGTATCTCGATTTTCTCTTTTCTTCTTGTTAGGAAGAATAAGCTACCAAAAAAAAAAAAAAGAGAAAAAATCCTAATCAACAACAAAAAAACCAACCAAAAAAAATCAAGTAACACACAGCAGCTAGTCAAGTGATATATCTCAAAATTCCCTTTATTGTTTCAGAATAGCTACCAAATACACATTCATATATGTGTGTTTATATATGCACATATGCTTACATAAAGGCTTATGTGGAATGATTTAGTTGACCAACATTTCATGTGCACTGAGGTTTCTCAACCAGCCCTGCAATCAAGAACTAAAATCCATGGGAAGCCTTCAGGCAACACAATTGCTGCTCCTTTTCAGCAGACAGTCTTGAGCAAGAATCATGTTCCATGCCAGTGAGCAAACAGTTCTCAGTGTTGGGAACTGCAGGCTACTAAAATCAGAGAACACTCTTTCCAAAAGGCATGAAATTATTAATCTGCCATTTGGCAATTCTTGGAGCTGACAAGCTAAACTTGCTCTAGACTCGAGCTAAGAGGGTTTAGCCCTGTCATCTAGGTGAAATTGTCAAATAGAGAGCCTAAAGACCTGGTTTTTACACATTTGTACAAGAAAAATGAGCGCACAGCTAGAACTGGGTTGGAAAGAGTTTAATGATGTACCAAAATTTTCAAAATCTCAATAGCTTTTGGGAACCAAAAGCCAAGACTTTCAGGAACACTTTTTCAGCACAGCAGAAGTGGAGACATTCCAATCTCCCCTGCTCCCCCTAAGTTTTTGGCATGACTGCTAAGGTGCTCACAGGGAAAAGGATATCCTGTTATTCATCCAAACCCTGCCTTCAGCACACTACTACATGCCTACAAGTGCCTGTCTGCCTCCTCTCACCCTGGAACCACATTCTGGACTTCAGAAACACGTGCTACCAAAATTAAAGCCCTTTTCTTCACAAGCCAAAACAACTGTCATTTTTCAAAAGGGGGAAAAATAGATTACTAAGTCACTGTCACCCAGCTGTGGCTGCAACAAGCCCACGTTGAAAGGTTCAACAGATTTTTATACTTCCCACAGCAAATTTGATGATTGAAGAGGTAAAGAACTCCATCAAGGCTTCCAGTGACATTTCCACACCTCAAGCCCAGTTTTCTAAAGTAAGAAAAGCAAAAACAGCAAAGGACTAGCAGAGGAAATGATACAAAATGGGATTTAGAAGAACAGAAGTGAGTACCAAAGCCTCAGGCCAACCCACCTTATGCCCACAACTTTGGGAAAAAAAGCCACAGAACATTTTGTTTGGGCTAATCACTGAGCTGATCATTGCTCCCTACTCTCAGATGAAACCCAGCTTTCCACTACATCAGCACCTACCACCTATTTTCATAGCTGGAATGGATTTGTGGAAGACAAAGGGAGATCACTAAAGGATAGCTGCCATTTAACTGCTGAGCAACTGAAATGTAACTTAGCTCTCTTCAATGAGAAAAGTGTGTGGTTTTGTTAAAACACTTTGTCTAGTTATTTTTGCACTTAGATCTACTCCCATTCATCTCTCCTTATTGGCAAAAAGGGGAGTGGTTAAAGCTAAAAGGGGAGGTAACTCATTTTGGGGTGTCCATGCCTTCAAATGCCTTAAGCCAAGACACTCTGTCCTCACCACCTTCCCAGTAAGAACCAGAGTCCAGGTGAGCAGCCAGGCAGGATGGGGCTTCCCAGCAAGTTTTCCTGCCTGGGGCTTAGATCCTGCAGCAGCCAAAAAGAGCTCTGCCAGGGGAATTTTGCATATGCCAGAATAAAACCCCCACCCGCTTAGGAGGACAACAGAGCCAGGTCTTAATTCCTCCAGGCACAACCAGAACACATCAAAACAGGGGCCCCTCAGAGATGTGGGTGGCAAAGCACTTCCCAGAGCCCAGCCACAAGCTGGAACCAGGAAC
Organism: Agelaius phoeniceus; assembly: GCF_051311805.1. Taxonomy (NCBI): domain Eukaryota; kingdom Metazoa; phylum Chordata; class Aves; order Passeriformes; family Icteridae; genus Agelaius; species Agelaius phoeniceus. Next base: position 110,764,359 of record NC_135267.1, on the reverse strand, counting down.
AGAAAGCACACAGGAGGACATTTATCCAGCTAACACTGCCAGAGCTCAGGAATGATTCCAGTTTCTCCTTTTTGGAGACTGAACTGAGGCATCCCTTTCTTTTCTCCCATGCCCCATGTCAGATGCTAATCAGCAATGTGACATTTACACCTCATCTCCAGGGAGATGTCTACTTACAATGTAACCAGGGCAAAGCTTCTATCCACCAGACAGCTTTTCCCCTGATAAATCCAAGAATATATGCTGAAATACAGACATTATGAAGTTATCAGGTAAACCTTCAGTGAGTAATTTAGCTAAATTAAACTCCTATTGCTTGGTAGAAAAGCTATTTCAGGAAATATATGCCCTGCAAAAGGAAATTTTGGTGTGCTCAGGCAAAAGCAACATACTTGTCTTCACCTTCTCACCAGAAAACTCAGCAGGTCTTAGTTGGAAAATACAAGTGATGTAGAAAATAAGAAGCTGCAAACTGAAGGTATTTAAGAATATCAGAAACTGATTTCCTGGAACAATAAAAACAATGTGTAAAAAAACTTCAAAACAACAAAACATCTCATGCAACACAGAACACCCAACCCCAAGTCAGCCCAAAATAAAACAAAATCCCCAGCATCACATTCCCCCCTGCATTTACCAAAGGCTTTTTCCCAACATCTGGGTTCTGCCCAAACACAGGCAAAACATGAAGTGGTTTTTGCTTCATGCACTTTCCACAAGTGAACATAGAAAAGTACATTCCCTCTCCAGACATACTTCAGTCTGACAGAAGGAATTCTTTCCTGGAAGTGTGACATCAGAAACAGCAGGTTTTCCTCGTAGCTTCCACCTGGATGAAGGTGCCACATTCACCCAGAACAAGCACATTCTGCATTTGGGCACAGTGGGAGTGTCTGGCTGGCAAGGAGAAGCTGGGGGTCCTCTTGTGACAGCATCCCCTGAGTGCAGCCCCCTCCTCTCCAGCAAACTTGGGAGGTTTCATGAACAATGTCCAATCACCAGAGTCCTGTGCCGTGCTCTGGCATCCAGATTCAGATGAAAATAATTTCTCCTGCAGATCATCTGAATCATTTCTACACCAGGAGCGCTTCCATTAGCATCTCCTGATCAGATGTGCTAGCAGGGTGAAAGGGCAGGCCAAGGGTGAAACAAGAGACTAAAACTGATCCTGTCAGAGCTGCAGCAGAGCAAGGACAACATTTACCAGAAGCACACACAGGCTGTGCTTGCAGTGCCTAAAGGATCTACAGACAAAGGCACCCACAGCCCACCGTGCCCCTTGTGATCTGCCTGGGGCAGGAGTGAAACAGAACTCCCGCAGACACCAGAGCACGAGGCTCTGTTTGTTCAATAGTGACAGGGAATGCTGTCACCCTGCCCTGCTCTGCAGCCCCTCATGTCCCCAGCTCTCCAAACTGCAAACAGCAGAGCTCTCCCAGCAGGAACTCAGAGCACAGGATTTGGAAAGCAAAGACCTTGATCACACAAGTGACAGAAGTGACTTTATGGGTGGTAGAGGAAAAAACCAAAATACATGGCAAAACAAGGACTGTCGCAGACAACTTTTATGAAAAATCTTTTCTTTCAAATTTTTCGTCTTGAGAAGCTAAGAAACCTCAGGAACAAAATGTAAACAATGGTTATCTGCTGCTGAGGAATGCAACAGGTGGATCTGTGATTGGTCTCATGTGGTTGTTTCTAATTAATGGCCAATCACAGGGAGCTGGCTTGGACTCTCTGTCCCAGACAGAAGCTTTTGTTATCATTCTTTGCTATTCTATTCTTAGCCAGCCTTCTGATGAAACCTTTTCTTCTATTCTTTTAGTATAGTTTTAATGTAATATATATCATAAAATAATAAATCAGCCTTCTGAAACATGGAGTCAGATCCTCATCTCTTCCCCAATCTGAAAACCCCTGTGAACACCATGACAAAGAACATATCCTCCCACTCTCCTAACACAAAACATATTTTAAAAAATACATTTATTCCCGCAGACAGGGATCAAGAGCATAAAATCAGGAGTTAGATAAAGACATGAGCAAAAGATTCAAAAGAATGAGGGCTAAAGGAAGTTTAAAGGACTGGGATGATTTTTTGGGGGGGTAAACAGAGTTGTATCCAAAACAACCTATTCTACAACTTGGAAACTGCAACAGAGTCCCAAGGCATACAGGGGCAAAGAAACAATACAGCAGCCATGCAAAAGGCAGGACAGCCCACACATCAGGTCCCTGGTAAGCCTTCCAGCTTTCCTTGTTTTGAACAAGAGATGATTTCTAGCCCAGGTAGGATCATTAGGAGCACTCATTTTCCTTTTCTGCACACCTGGACAGTGGTGCTGCACAGGGCCCCTTGCAGGTCCTGAAGGAGCATCCAATTTTTTTTTTCCTCCACCACCTGAGCCACCCAATCCAATTAAGCTTTCATTTTATTCCACTTGTTCCTTCTCAAAAAAGTTAAAAAAAAAGAAAAAGGAAGAAACCTATCAGCCTTTCAGCTGCACACAGAAACAGCCTCTCAGCTCCTGAATTTGAGTTCACAGGCAGTGTCTCCCCTCTCCATCTGGACTTGGTACCAGCAGCTTTTGGACAGCTCGAGCAGCAACACTCAACAATGTAATGTTCCACTACAAGATTAATATGAATTCTTTCCCCTACGGGTTTCCTGCAAAAGCTGCTTTATGTGGAGCTCAATGCAAAGTGAAAAGATGCTCATGTGCAGGGCTTTACCCTCTCCTGGTTTCTGTGCACAGTGAATAAACCTGCATGGGCAAACAGGCAATCACACGACTCATTTTGGGCACTGCTATAGAATTCTCAATGAAAGCTGCAACCAGCAGCTTCACTGTAGGTACTGTACAGAGAAAAGGGAGCTTAAATTATAGAAAATTCATCCAATCCTGAAAACAGATCTTCCCTGAATCCATGAAAGCCATTGGTAACAGCAGTATTTGCCAGAACTCTAAGGATCTGAGCGACTGATCCCTCCCTCTGGCACTAAGATCTCTTTAACAGGATGAGTTCTCTGCAAAACAACACAAAGAGAAAAATCAAATCCTCCAAATGCATCTTCCTATTCTAGGGATTAAGCAAACATAAAAAAAAAAAAAAAAGTCAAACCCCAATCCTGGAAACAAGACACAAATGTAAAGGCTTTGCTCTGTTCTTTCCCCCCCCACCCCCAACTTATTTCATAAAACAACTAAAATATCATGTACAAAACCTGCATGGCAAACTACAGACCCAGAGAATTTTAGTTTCCAGCAGTTCCTGAAAACTTTTGCTCTCGGAAAGATCTGGAAAATAAAAAGAAAATTAGCTCTACTAGATTCCTTTGCCATCTCTTACAAGAAGTTCCTTAAAATCTTTGCTCTTTCTGAAGAAATATTCTAGTCTCCCCTTCACAAACTACACTGCAGAATAGCACTACCCCACCAGAAAGGAGGCTATGGTTGGGATGGGAGGGGACACAGCTGGAACAGCTGACCCCAACTGACCAAAGGGATATTCCAGCCCATATGGCATCATGGATCAGCACACACAGCTGGGGAAAGAAGTAGGAAAGGAGGGATATTCAAAGTGATGGTGCTTGTTTTCCTAAATAATCACTGGATTACTTAGGAAGACAACTACTAGACTTAAAATGTGATTATTCCAAGCAGCTGTGTGGTGCTGAGTCGACAGCTGGGGCTAAAACACAAGTATCACTTATTCAAAATAATGAAGGTAGTCTATTGCACAGAGCCATACAGAACATATTTTAATAAGGATAAAGGACTCTGAGATTTTTCAGGCATCCAGCAGTGGAATAAATTGTTACTGACACATGTCATGTCTTTGAAAGACATGATTTGCTTTAATGTTTCAAAAGACAAACTGATCTTTCAGCTATTGGGATGAGGTAGGAAAGTCCAGGTACCTTATTTGTTCTTTGACAACTTCTATAATTCAAGTACAAGTCCATCTGCCTGTAAACCCAAGCCTTAAGAGCAGTTGGATCTGTTGTGTGGAAGTATCAGTCAATTAATACAAGGTACACTATTATTCTATGCCATCAAAGGTACAGAAAATGCAACAGGAAAGTTTATACCTGATCCTACTGCCCTCATCACTGTAGCATCCAAAATGTTCATCACTTGACTTAAAATAAGCATTTTAAATCAGAGACTGTTTTAGTCACATCACAGATACATGAAGAGCAAAGAGGCTACAGAAGATCCCAAGAAGTCACCCAGTCCCTTCTCCTCCTCATCCCAGAAAAGACAGACTACCTTACACAGCTGTCCACTTAATTCCTCCCACAAACACTTGGCAAACTGTGACAGCCCACACTTCACAAACTCCCTCTGGTGACCCAGAGCTGAGCTGAATGGGCTAAAATTTGCCAGGTTCAAGCAACAAATTAGACTGGCTGCATTCTCACTGAACAGTGATTTTTCACAGGAAATAAGAAGGCTCCCAGAATACAAAGAAAGCTGAATAATTTGCCTACTAGGCAGAAACAGAAAAAGCTACCCAAACCTCAAGATCTGGCTAAAGCTGCTAAATGCTCCTATTTGGATCAATGGAAAAGTGGGAGAGAGAGGTGAATAAAACACTAAGCAAACCTTCTTAAATATTTGCCTTAAAAACTAGGATGAAGCCAGGTATTCAAGCCTCCATCAGGAGAGTCCCAGAAAAGCTATAGCACTCCATAGTCTGACTGTACCCAGAAGCAAAGATTTGGGATGTTCTGCTATTTCTCTTTAAATAAAAAGACAAATTAACGGGAATAATCAGCTTAATAAGGTGGGGGGAAGGCAACAAATTTAAAGCCTAAGGGTTTTCATTAAAAAATAACCAAAAAGACAAAAGAAAAGCAAGCTGAGCTTTTTGATAATATCTTTACACATGCAAGCTCTACTTCCAAGTTTCTCACAATATTGTGACAACTTATTTTGTCAACAGACACACCACCATCAGTGATGGAAAATGAAGGTGTCCCAACAGAGGAAAAACTTCAAAACTGAGAAATTACAAGATGTCAATACACCCGTAAAACTTTGAATTTCCTGTCAAATGATAACAAACAATTCTAACAATAAAAAACACTACTGGCTACTGAAATTTATTCTTCTTTGCTACTATTATAGAATTTTTTCTCTTTTTTTTCTTTTTTTTTGCTGATTAGGATGTTGTACATCTAAAGCACAACAGAAAGTTATAAGCACTAACTTATTTCTCTGTTTCTAGCAGTATCACAGACAGACCATGAAAGCTTCAGACAACACAGCTCCAGAGAAGTGCTGCATGTCAGCAAACAGAACCAGAATGCTTTGTCTGTATGCTAACCAGCACTTTTAGCACCTCATCCCTTATTTTCCATTAAAAACACCCCATCTAACATCAATCACATGACTACTGATGCTGCTTTCAGTTAGGCCCTCTGGAACTTCTATCACCTTTAAAAATCTCCCCACATCACCTGCAGTCAGAGAAGTTACCTCAGTTCATTTGACAAGCTCTCCATGAGTAAACTATGCAGTTTATCCCATCTTCCATTCACTCCCAGCCCTATGCAGCCTGAAGCTGGCACTGGTTAGTGGGGCCACAAAAAGAAGTTCATTGTAGAAAAGACCCAACCCTGTATCTGCATTGTAACAGATAAATGCAAACACACATAAAATCAGCCTTTCAAATACCTAAGTTTGTGGAGATGGTTTAGTACCTGTGGTAGAAACACCTAAGAAGGTTCCAAAGAAGGAGCCTCCAGGACTTTTTGTTTTGGTCATGGCATCAGCTTACAGAGATTGTACAACTGCTGCCTTGGACACATTCCTTTCCCTCCTTTATTGCAAACTCTCTATTCCCACAAAGCCTACAAACCATCTTCTTTTGGCTGGGCTAAGAGCTTCAGGGTTGTCCCACCCACCTGAATGCAGTTGAGGTTTGAAACTTTAAGCTCCCAAATTCCCTCACTTCACTACTTCATCCCCCTCTTACAACCCAGATTATCACACACTGCTTCTGTGCCTCCTTCTGATTAATATCAAGTGGTTAAGCATTAACTTAAAACACTAAACAGCAAGAAGGAAGCCATCTAGCCAGTCAAGGATTTAGCTCTGTTCCTCCAAGAGATATAATTGCAAAGTAAAGGAGAGCATCTCAATTAATTTTTTCAGGAGGGGCCATCAAGCTCCAGCTATTGAGACCCTCACAACCACATTTCAGCTTAGAGAAGAAGGAAAGCTCAGGGTAGGACCTGAAAGAATCAAGATCCTGATGCATCAAGTGGGGGCAATGTGGCATCAGCACTCAGGGTGAGAGGAAAGCACTGCTGAGCAGGTCGATAGCACTGAAATGCCAGCAAAGGTTATGCCAGGACTCAGAGCGCTGCAGGAAAAAACAAAAACAAAAACAAGCCCGTGAAGGGAGGGAAAGGCAAGAGTACAGCATTAATGAGCAGAAATAACAGAGGAGCTTGCAGGTAATGTACAGGTCTTTGTCCATGAAACACACTTGCAAAAAGCAGAATCAATTAAGCAAGGGAGGGAAAGGCTCTCACAAGCATTTAACAGGACAGGGACATGGAACATCTAATTTTTCCCCCATCAGCACCCCATCCCTTCCCAAGGTCATGGCTTGGGCTCTCCTCTCCACAACCACCGTCTAAGCTGACTACCCTAAATGCAGTAATAACACAGCTTGTCTGATTAAATCACTATGCATTGGCACATCCTTTGAAGTACAGGAGATTGGAACAGCAGTCTTGATTACTTTACATTCCAGTTGCATGAAATGTACATGTTTCACAGAGCAGGAGACAAGAATGGGCTGAACATTTGGCAATACAGCACCAATTTATTTTAAATGTATGCTGACAGCATGGCCCAAGCAGCAACTATGTTATTTCTCAATGCTTGGGTACACTGGTATTACCATTAGTGTGAACTGCATGTGACAAGATTAACCTGAAAGCAACATTTTAAAAAGGAAGGGGCAGATGCTTCTGTCATTTTAAGTATGTAGCAAACAACGAATAATTAAACCCTCGGCAACAGAACAACTGACTTTTGGGACAGAAGAGCAGGCTTGGGGATTCGGGTTTTAAGGTTGTTGACTTTTCCTGAATGCATTTTCTGCAACAGCCACTTAATCTGTGCCCAAACCTTTCTGGTATGAGCCCTTGTTTAAATTCTAAGGACATACTTTCTCCAGAGCTCACCAGCAATGCTGCTGACACTAATCAAATCTGAAGTCATCCACATTAGATTTTAGTCGAGCTTGGCATTGAGATACAACAAGTACACTCCTTCCACGGTGTTTACCGAATTCTTAAGTTTTTTACTCATTTCACAGCTGACAGCTGGTTTATATTAAAGGCACAGCCTTCCCACTACTCTGTGAGCTGGGGAACACATTAGCTGTCTGCTAATGAAAGAGAAAAAACCAGAACATAAACACCAAAAGACAGAAACAGAACTGGAAGTGCAAAACAGAAGCTTGAGACCAGCCAAGTCTGGAAATTCTCATTTCTCCCAACCACACTCAGCTCTCATGGGGAGGAGTATCAAGGTGCACAAGCAGAGGTTCAAGAGCACAACTAGTTCAGACACATAATGCTCCACCACAGCTCCCAACCTGCATTTAAAGCCATTTGCCTGCTGAATGCATATAATAATTGAGGCAGCACAGAGTACAGCCAAGCCAATTCCCCCTCCACCATTTACCCCTTGTTAACGTGCTGTAAACCCCACAGACCTTCATGAGTGCGTTGACCTTGCAGCAAGAACAAGAATCCAGGTTCACTCTTTGCTCTTGTGGATGCATGTGAGGGAACAGATCTGTATTTCCAAGCAGCACAACTCTGTAAGCATGAAATCACTTTTTCACACAGCAGTTCATGTGAGGCAGCCACACAGCCTGAGAATTGCCACTAGCAGCAGGCTCTGTGGCTCTGGCTCTCATCTAAATCACCTGAGCAAAAGATTCATTTGTGTATTGTAGACATTTTTCCTTCCAAACACATGAAAATGGTCATCTTATACTTTCCAGCTGAAAAAAAGCTCTACTTTTGCTGGCAGAGATCAGAAGCCATTCCTTCTGAGAAGCCTGAAGAAAAAGAATGTTTTTGTGTTAGCAGTGATTCTGCCACCTTTTAGATTCAGAACACATCGTTAGCAATACATTTTGATTACAATAGACCAACTGTTCCCCGTTGGAAGCATACAAGCAAACAAGAACATTAAACAATGCCAAAACATTACATATGCTGACTGTCAGCCCAGCACAGTTACATTCAGCTGGCAGTCACAGTGTCCTCTGTAATTGTGACCCGTTTAAAAAGGGAGGCTTAACAAACAGTGCATGGCCATGAAACAACAGCCAGAGTTAAAGAACAGATGTATGAGCAGATATAGAACTGCTGTTGGCCCTGACATGCTTTGAACAGGGGGTCATTTTGCATATAGGCAGGCAGATAAATCTGTGTTCATCTGTGCTCTATTCAGGGATTCCAGCTCTAGCTATCATCTCGTGAAGGAAAGAACTCCAAAATGACAAAGGCTTAAAAAATTAAGGACAATTAAAACCAAATCCATTGCTAACACTACAAAATCTTCAAGAGCCAACCCAGAAAACACAAACTCCAAAGTGAAAACCAGGTGTTGGAGTTTTTACTTAACTGCAGGGAAACGAAACAGATGCACAGAATATTCCCAGTTGCAAGGGACCCACAAGGATCATCAAGTCCAACTCCTGAGCAAATGGCCCACAGAGGGACTGAACCCACAACCTTGGTGTCATTAGCACCATGCTCTGACCAGCTGTGCTAAGCAGCACTTGTACATCAGCCTGCCAAAGTTTAAAATGAAACGTGGTCCCTACTCTGGTAATGAAAGGGGAAAATAATGTTTTATAAGAGCCAGCACAAAGCTATCAGAAACTGAAAGCAAAGGTCAGTCACTGCATTTCTGCTGGACTTGCAAGAACAAGAGAATGGGCTATTTCCAATGACTGTGTGCAATTCACAGTTTTCACATTCAGCAGTATAAAACTTGTATTGTCAGCTTTATTCCTGCTTCCTGAAGCTGCTCTGAAACTAATCAAAACTTGACAAAAAGTGAAATCAGACTGCTTTAAGGGAGAAAAGAGTGCCAGGCTTCCCTTCCTGAGCATTGTAAGAAGTTTTAACATCTATTCAGTTCTTAAAGCACCTTGAACACACTTTGCTCCACAAGCAAGGATGCTGCAGCCTGGGAGCCCTGACTCCAAGTTTCCAGTTTACATCATCCTCATTAGTGTAGGCTCCTCTGTCTCAGAATAGTCACCCCAGGGGAAGCTTTACTGCCAGGAGAAGGGAAACCAGGCTCTGGAGAGGGTAAATGCATTTTCTGCTCTGAGCTTGCACAATGCCACTGAAGAGTACCAAAGAAGAAAAAGGGTTTCTTCAGTTATTCACATATTCTTCAGTTTATTCATTTCTTCAGCTATGCCACATGAAATCCTTTATTCTGCACACTTTCAGTAAAAAGGCAGATGAGACTTCACATGACCTTATGGCCCTTATTACTCAACACTAATCTCTTTTTCAAGAGGAATTAAACAACCATTTTAAGTGGGTACAAATTGGACAGATAGTTTTGAACAAGGGCAGCCGTGGGACTTATCTCGAATGTTTTCAAGTGTTTGTTAGACTAGAAGATTAACTTCTAAAACACAATCTTTTCTATTGCTCCATTTCTCAGTAAGAGTTACAATCTTGATATAAATCTGAGTTAAATAAACACTTTGATTTGGAAAGTAAATAGTCATGATTCCTGTTAGCTCAGTGAACTATCAAGGCACGTGATAGAGTCTAAAATTAGGAAATTCCATTTGAAAGTTTGAATTGCCTTCAATAAGAAAGAGGCAGATTTCTGAAGCCAAGTGTTGCACTAGTTTCACCAGCTGCTTAGAGAGAGAGAGAGAGAGAGAAGGAAGGAGATGTGTGCCAGCAAGGCAAAAGTCCACAGCCTAGGTGGCAGCCTCCCTGTCTGGATAAGGGATATTCAGGGACACATGACAGCTTACAGAGGTGACTTACCTAGGACAGCCTCACCCTCTGTCACCATTCCTATCCCTGTTACAACCCCTGCCCTCTCTCCCCCACCATCCTGCCAGCTTTACTTGTGTCCTGGTGACCTTTTCACTATTTGGCCATCTGCTCTGAACTGCTGACTTCCCCATCCATCAACCCTTATCAATCCTCTCCTCCTCCTCCTCCCACCTTTATCAATAGTGACTGATAACCAACTCATCCTTGGGATGATTGATATACAAAATTACACACCTTTGAACTCAAGGATCAATCCCACTCCAATTTCCCAGTTGTTTCTCTCTCCATTGAGCCAATTTTCAATAGAGATATCACGCTTTCCATTAGCAGTGTAAGCAATGTCAATAAAACTACAGTACAAAGTCAAGTGCTTTGGAGAAACAATTTTACTGCTGATACTTGGATCAACCAGCCTGTAATCTTGACAAACCTGTTGCATTTTACAATGTCCTTCCACAGGACAGATCTACTTTCATTAGTATATATATATTTAGCTGTTAAATCTTCTTCCACTGAATTTCAAATTAACTCTTGCAATTTAAATTGCACTGACTCCACCTCAGGCTAATGGCTTTAGAGTCTCCTAGGTCTCCTGTTACCCTTTTAATACAGCTGAAGCACTTTCTTTTAATCTTCTTGTGGTACTGATTCAGTCACGGCTACATTAACATAGTGCTCTCACATTACATCCTTAGTAAACTTCCCTTGCTTGCAGTCACTCACTCCCTCCCCATGCCAGAAGCCAGCTGCTGCTGGAGATCCAACAGGACACAGCACAGCTACCCAATGAGCTCACAAAACCCCAGGTTTTATAGGGGAATTGCTGTAGAATTCACTAATTTCACATCCTGACATGATTACCAAAATAATCTGCCCTGCCCTTCAGGCCTAGGAGGATAAAGTAACTTGGCTGCAGTCTCCTAAGCAGGCACTGCTCCTTTCAAAGGAGCCCACACTCAGCTGGCAGCGCTCTTCAAATACAGCAGAAGCCCTGCTGGGGTACACCAGGCTCTTGAACATAGAGCAGAAAGGGGATTCTGGAGAGCAAATGATGTCACCACCATCAGTTTTAATAAAAACACCCCGACATTGTTTTCACCAAAAAGAAACGCGTCTACGTTGCACCCTGGAGAAAACCTACAGATTCACTGCAGTGACCTGTGACTGCCTCTGCAGAGAACTTGATTTCTGGCTCAGCAACCACATGCCAGAAAGGACAGAAGAGAAGGTGACAATGCTGAGCAGACCCTGATCTGCACAGGCACCCTCACTCCAGAGATGACAGGGAAGCCCTGTTGGTGCCAGGAGTTACCAAACCCAAGGGAAGTTTAGGTATGCTCAAACAAGCAGAGGCAATTCATACAGCTCCCAAGTAGAAAGTACTGTAAAGCAGTAGCAATTAGCAATACCATGGTAATTATTAATTCAGACATAAGCCATCAAAGCAGAGCAACTGAACCCAGGGGCAAGAATGATGTCAGAAATATGGCACTGCAAGGAAATCAAGAGTTTAAGGAGACCAGCACCAAACCAGAGGGCAAATTCTCTTCAGCCTGAACACACCTGCTTGAGCAGAGGTCTCTGTGAGAAATAGGGGGACCTGAGGAAACTGCTCAGAGAGTAAAAGACGCAACAGAGCAGATGCAGCAGAAAAAATGCTGTGCTCTGTTACAGAAAATCCAGAGAGGCTCATGGGTACACTGGATCCAAAGAAAGAAATTTTAGGTCATGCAGAGAGACCTGCAGGAGGATGCTATGAGTCTCAAGGGATGTTTAAGAGAATAAACCACACCTACTTAACACCAAAAAAAAACCCAAAAGTCAGTGATGAAAATGGTGAAAAAAGATAGGCTGTAACAGTAACACACTGAGGCACAGAACTGCTACATGTCAACATTATAGCTTCAAAAATCTTTAAATTAAAAAAAAAAGAAAATAAATTAAAATAATCCACAATAATAAAACAAATAATTCCCCACATTGCAGGGAATAGTGCTATTTTTGCCAAATGACTAATGTGTCATTGAGAAAGAGTGGGGAGAAGATGAGCACAAGGAAAAAGAATTATAATGGCTGGAAAAGATGAGCAAACTGGGAAGATGCTGCAGAGAACGCATACCTAATGCCCCAAACTGGTAACCTGGGAGAAATTCAGAGGCATTCCCCAGCCATAAGCTGCCAAAATGGCTGAAAAAACAGGAGGCAGAGCTACTGTGATACCCTTCAAATAAATAATTTAAAAAAAAAAAAGGAAAACATACAGGTGGAAAAAGTTAGACAATCCTATTTTTGACATATCTGAGCAAAATATTAATGTGCATGCTCTTCAAGAGAACTGCAACAACAACAAAAAAAAAAAACAAAAAAACAAAAAAAAAAAAAAACCACACCAAAAAAACCCAACACAACCAAAACCAAAAAGGAGCCCCACACACTAAAAAAAATCCTCACACAAAGGAAACTGTTTTTTCATATTTTACCCATTGGAGGGACTGTGATTCAACCTGTATTTACTATGAAAGAAAGAACAGGCAAGCAACTGGAAACCATTTCACAGCTCTTTTGTGAACTCTGCTCAAGAAAAACTGAAATAGAGGCAGTTACCCAGTAGGAAGGTGGAATTGGTGAAAAAGCAGCATGATTGATGAAATATCTCTATGCAGGCAGCCTCCTTCCTCTTTTGAAAGCCCTGACAAGTGACTGGTTTAACCTGAACACAGTAATTAAGAGAGACAATAGCATAAAATTCACTTGAGGAAAAAAAACCCTTAAATATATTGATGAAAACTTGCAGGAGAACAATTCAAGTATTTGTCATCTGTGCTACAATGGAACAGACTGGAATAATCATAAAAGACTCTGCAAATGCTTCTAAAAAAGTAACATCAGAAGAAAGGGGGCTAGGTCTAGAGATAGAAGGATGGGGCACTGAGAGGACAGAGGGGTAGATATTGGAGATGGCCAAGTTTTCTGTCAGAGGGAAGATACCACTGGTTAAATCCAAAGGGACATGGGAAGGCTTGAAGCACTTCAGCTGCTGGGGCAGGATGGCACCAAGGGTCACCACACATCGCATTTGTCACACTTGAGCACGCTCACTGTTCCAGGGAAATTCAGCTGCATCAGAGGGGAAGACAAGAGCAGCCTGCTGCACCCTCTTCCCTTCAGCATGTTCATAAAATACTCAGGAAATGCTCTAAAAGCAACCTGCTGCCTCCCAAGAGCAAGCTGCACCACAACAGACAAGAACAGGGCTGACTACAGGGGAACTGAAACTACATCAAATTGTAGTGTCAGCCCAAAAACTTGTGGGGTGCACAGGCTGGACAGGCACTGGAAGGGTCCCAAAACTTCCCCTTGCAGGACTTGTACCAGCAGCTGGAGGTCTCCAGGAGCAAAGGAACCAGGGACAGCTGAAGGGACAGCAGCAAGGCAGAGCACAGAAGTACCAAGGAACAAAGCTCACACACATGGGGTTTGAAGCACTTCACTGCTCCACAGCATGGAGAGAGACAGGAACAAGTTCTAGCATTTGTAGCAACTGAGTGTTTGTAGAAGAATTGGAGAATGGCAAAATTCACACCTCAAGTCTATAGTCTGACTATTGATTGGGATTAAATGAGGATCAGATAACCATGAGGTCACAGAAGTGAAGGGTAACATGCATGTGACCTTTTATCACTAGGATCAGGGTTCAGCAGAAATGAGATAGGAGAATTTGCTCTGGTATCTAATGTCAGTATTAAGCTCGTTTGATTTTCTCTATTCTCTGTACTCCCACATAAAGGTTTTCCACATCTATGGCTGCTCAAACACATTTCCTCAGAACAGCCACCAACCACAAAAATGAGTCACAGCCAGTACCCAAAACACAATGCTACCCTAATATCCATCTAGCACTTCCAACACTGGCACCTGGAAAATGCTTCACAACAGAAATATCAGAGGAATGGCCATCCACACAAAACTTACATACCAGGAAAAGTAAGCACTGCTTATTATTTCTTTATTTACTGCATTATTGCTTTTAATAATCTCAGACAAAACAGCTCCTTTAAAAAAATAATCATGCACTTTAAAGGCACAATTTGTAAAGTGCTTAGGTAAACATCATAGTAGATATTATTGCTATCTATGGAAGAAAATGGAAATACCTATATTTGTTGATTTCTGGTTGTAAACCACTTAAGGAAAGCCACACTGATTGCACTATGCACTAGCCAAAGCCACATAAATCTTATTTATCAGATATCCATCTCCATTACACTCTGAAGCCCATGCACACACTTTCTGTAACAGAGTAGTTGCCAGTCAAAATGCACAGCCACCTCTTTAGAATGAGTTTCAGCTCCTGGATGAATGAGCACATTGTGATGCTATGACTGAACAAAAACTGAGGGGCAAACGCAGTGCTGGTAAAAATTCAAAAATACTGCTGTAAGAACAAACTGCTGCTGGTACAAAGCCAGCACTGTATCCCATAAACATCACCTAGGGTGCTGTTTAGCCTTTGCTGAGGAGCTGGATGTGAGCAGGAAAAGCTGTGCTGGAGAAGGGCACACAGCAGCCTCCTGGTCACTGCTGCAGTTGCAGACACAGCTGCCTCTGCAGCTCCCTCTCCCCTTGCTCCTGACCCATGGAATATGCCACATGATCAGCCCTTGGCTGCACAACTACACAGCCACTCCACACCACTGGGGATTGGTTTGCCTTCCCAGCCAGGGGCTTGTATTGTTTACAAATAAGAGGTGGAAACCCACAGATTGAAGCCAAACATATGTGCTGCTTCCCCAAGCCTGCAGAGGGTAAAGAACAGCAGCACGAAATGCAGAGAGCCCAACTTCCCCTTTAACACAGCATTCATGAGTTGATTTTAACTCTTTCACCAAGGAGCAAGCTAAGAACAGTCTGGTACAAATCTCCAATTTCAGATATTATGCCACCTCCACCACCTCAGAAACCTTGCAGCTGAATTTTCACCTTACAGCTTTGGCAAGCTGGGGAGTAAAGCTGCTGTAACCCATTGGAAACAACAATCAAGCACTACTTTTATTTCCAGCAGTATAAGGAATGCTGCAATAACAGCATGACCTTGCATATTAAAATATGATGATCTAGATGGTGAAACAGCAACTTGTTGGCCACATAACTGAACACAACTGCCCTGGGGAGGTCACTGCATGCATTGCCCCATGTTCTTCCTTAAACACTCCCTGCTGTCCACCAAGGGTGGGATATGGAGCTAGAAGGCTGTCTGACCTGACTCAGGGTGATTGCTCTGGACAAGAACCTTATCTCTTGGCATCACACCTTCTTCTGCCTGGACCTCCCCTTCCTGCATGCTCAGATTCACCAGTGCATTTGTTGTCCCATAAAAAAACACTGCTGGAAGGTATTGGCAGACAGAGACACTTTGCCTGCAAACCGCTGTCTGAAGGCTCACAAGGTGAGGAAGTCAGAGAAGGTCCACTGAAAGTCAGTAAGAAAGGTAGACAACACAGGACATCATGGAAGAAAAAAAACCATCACAGATATTTCAAAACGTGGAAAAGCCAAAGCCAGCTTCAAACAAGATTCTCCTACAATGTCACGAGTTTAAGAAACACTGCTGTGTTGACCTGACCCAAAAAGGACAGGGGGAGGTGGGAAGCAGGGAGGAAGGGCCAGAATCCATGTAGGACTTCAGGAATTTCTGAAACAGGCTTCAAAAGTGGAAAATGGAGAAAACCGAAGAAAGCTTGACTGCTGACCGTTTTCAAACGTGTAAATGGAGAAATAAATGCAAGAGTATTTCTCACAGACAGGATGTGCTTTCCCTATTTTTAGCTTGGCCCTCCCAATACAGCTGTGCTGTGTCTGGGATCCACAAAGCACCTGCCTGCTTGCCAGACCAAGCCAACAGCCTGCACTCGGAGCTCTTAGGGCTTGCTCACCACCACCGACAGAGCATTTCCATCTGAGTAAAAGGTGCTTGAGTGCCATTCACAACGCTGAAGAGCCAGCAAGCCATCACTCAAGTGCCACCGGTCTAGAAGACATCCACTTGGGCAAAGAGAATAGATGTGCCAAATTTCAAAATGTTCTAAAAGCAGAGCACTGTCGCAGTTTGATCCACTGCACAGTCATGGAAACTGAGAGATCAACTCAGCGCCATTTTCAATTACCAAAAGCTTGTCATAACATGTACAGAGCAGTGACAGCATCCCAAAGGTTTACCTCCAGGGCACAAAATTAAATAGCTATTACCCAATATGAGAAATCACATTTTAAAGCCTCTGTCTTTGAACATGACAAGTATCCACAGCTCTTTTCAAATGCTAATTTTGTCTATGAGAACAGAAAAAAATCTCAGAAAATTTAGCAGAGAAACATCCACAATAGCTCATTTACTAGAAATGCACTGATAAGCACCTTTAAAAAAAAAAAATTGGCTGATGTATTGCTGAAGCACAGCAATTTGGTTTCAGCTACCCAAACCACATAGCTATTCTACACATTCTTCACACTTCCAAAACACAAAGAACACCACCATACTGGTTTAGAGGAAACTAAAAGCTTGTATCTTGACTCGCAGCTGCAGAGGGCCAGGGAGGCAAGTCCTGATCGTGTATTGCATCCCCCCAAAAACCTTGCACGATGAAGGGTGCAGGTGATAAGCACCTTCTATTGTTACAGTCTTTTTAGAAAGGCACACAAACATTTCCCCACTATAAATACGCACAAAACGTTTAAAACGTTCACGTACCTGGCAAAAAGCCACGGCTAAACTCCTTCCAACAGTCACGCATGTCAGCTTCTCCCAGTGACCCCTAAATCTGATTCATTTACGGCAAAGAGATCACTTTGACAGCCACCGGCTTCTCCCAAAAACGCAGACATCCTACCTGCAGGGCCCTGCTGCTCCACATACGCTCTCTGACGGAAGGATTCCGTGCTAGCCATTTTTTCCATTTTTTATTTTGGGAGAACGCCTGCCTGCTCCAAAGGGGGATGGAGGCGGCAGCGCCCAGGTACGAGCACCAAACCCCTCCCATCCTTGGCTGGCTCCGCCGGTCCCGTTACCGCCCCGCTCTCCGACCGCTCCTTTGCCCCGAGAAGGGAAGGTACCGCGGGGCCGGTACCTGCCCTCCTGGCACACCGGGAAACCACGGAAAGCCAGCGAAACCGGGGAAGCGGGGCTGAGCTGGGCACCATCCCGGGCCCGCGTACCTGTCCGTCCCGCCGGCTCCTCGGCCCTTCCCCTCTGCTCGCCAAAGCCAGCCCCGCTGCCGTCCCGCTCCCCGGCAGGCTCCCGGTGCCCCCGAGACGGTGACACGGGGATAACAAAGCCCGGCGGAGCGACGGCGGCGCTCACCTGCCCAGCGGTCGCTTCATGCCCTCGGCGGCGGCGGCGGAGGAAGGCAGGCGCAGGCTTCGCCTCAGGCTGCAGCCCTTGTCGAGGGGCCCGGGCACGGCGGCAGCGGCGGCGGCGCGCTCATGCTCCACCGTGACCGACTCGTTGCGTTTCCTCATGCCGGGGCGGGGGCGGCAGCGGCGGCGGCGGAGACGGCGGCAGCGGAGCGGGGCCGCGCTCACTCGCCGCGCGCCCTGCCCGGCACTGCCCGGCCCCGCCCCCTCGGCGCGCCCGCCAATCCCCGCCCCCGACCGCGCCCCTTGCCACGCCCCTCCACCGCCCCCGCCAATCCCCGCCTCGGAGAGGCCGCGGCGCCATCTCTACTGCGGGCACGAGCCCGGCCGCCATTTCGCTGTGGGCCGGGGCGGCGCTGCTGAGGGCGGGAGCTGTGCGGGCCCGTGAAAGAGCCCCTTGTGAAAAACGCCAGTCACTTGTTTGTAAAATTTTAAAAGTTTAATAGTAATAAAATGGTTATAAAAATAGTAATTCAGTTAGAGTAATCATAATTTGGACAATTTGAATTAGGACAATATGAGACAACAGAAACAAAGAGTTACGGACGGTCCGGGTACCTTTTTCTGGGCAAAATAAGCCCGAAAAGGACACACGTTAACAGAGGATTAACCATTAAAAACAACAGCCTGTTGCATATTCATACACCTCATACAGGATGCATAAATTCCATTCAAACACAGGATTCTGTCTGGTCAGTGTCAGCTTCTTCCTCTGAATCCTGACGGCGTCTTCAGGGCTGAGCGAGGCAGGAAGAAGTTGGTTCTCCTGATAATGGAGCAATAAATTCTCTTTCTCTGAAAGATTTAGGTGTCCTGGGGCTGGTATCTGGTGCGAGTACCTCATTCCTTTCTTAAAAAAATATCTCACATACATGGTTTCTATTTTAACATTATGTTATAACCTAAAAGTACATTTAACACACTACCTAAAAAAATTAATACAGCATAACTTTCTAACACAACACATATAATATTCATTTTAATATTTGCAAAAAGCCAATCATAAAATACCCATTTTTCACATGGCACAGCTGGTTCAGGGATGTGAGGAGAGTCAGAGCCAAGCTACTGATGGAATTGGCATTGGGAACAGGGACAGGGAAAAAGCTCTTTGATGGCACAGAAGTGTTATGATACCACACTGGAAAGTAGGTCCTC
Source organism: Agelaius phoeniceus (assembly GCF_051311805.1). NCBI lineage: Eukaryota > Metazoa > Chordata > Aves > Passeriformes > Icteridae > Agelaius > Agelaius phoeniceus. The sequence continues at coordinate 110,745,716 of NC_135267.1, read as the reverse complement.
ATTTGATTTATGCCTGAAGAGGCACCACATAGGCAAGGCAAGGAAGTTACAGAGCTTCCCTGGCTCTGTGTTGTGAAAAATGCATATTTGATGATTGGCTTTTTGCAAATATTAAAATGAATATTATATGTGTTGTGTTAGAAAGTAATGTTGTATTAATTCTCTTAAGTAGTGTGTTAAATATAGTCTTAGGTTATAACAAAATGTTAAAATAGAAACTATGCTATGTAGGATACTTTTTTCTATAGAAAGGACTTGCACTGAGACAGCAGCCGGAGTGTGAGGAATGGACACCTAAATCTTTCAGAGAAAGAGAATTTATTGCTCCATTATCAGGAGAAACGAACTTCTTCCCGCCTGGCTTGGGTAGGATGATGCTGTTAGGATTAAGAGGAAGAAGTTGACAAACAGAATCCTATGTTTGAATGGAATTTATGCATCCTGTATGAGGTGTATGAATATGCAACAGGCTGCTGCTTTTAACGGTTAATCCTCTGTTAACGTGTGTCCTTTTTCGAGCTTATTTTGCCCAGAAAGAGGTACCCGGATGGATCATGGATCGTCCGTAACTCTTTGTTTCTATTGTCTCATATTGTCCTAATTCAAATTGTCCAAATTATTATTACTCTAATTGTATTACTATTTTTATAACCATTTTATTACTATTAAACTTTTAAAATATTAAAAACAAGTGATTGGCATTTATCAAAGTGTGGATGCTGCAAAGTGTGGAATATGTCAAATTTTTCTTAAGAGAGGAAGTTCTTAGATGTTTGATCTTTGTATACTTTTAAGCCTAGTCAGCAAGAAAGCCAGTTTTCCATGTGTTAGAAAAACAAATTAACTGCCTTGTTAAAGTTTAGGTCTTGAGGTGCTTCAGTGATCTCAGATCTAGGGAGACATTGACAAACATTTGGAAAAAGGACACTCGCTGATAGTGGACACAATTTATGGGCCACAAAGACACCTGGTGGAACTCCCAAAGGAAGCAAGAAAGAAATTAATAAAGCCAACTTAGCAATTGTCCTGTAATCAACTGCAACTGGATAAAATGTAATTCTGTCAGGGAATTACATCTGCGGCCACCACGAGACCAAGAAAGACACAGATCCAGAAGAAGAGAAAGAGTGGGTGTGCAAACTAATTAGCATGAGAAGCATTTCTTCTGAATTGTTGCCGAGTGATCCTGTACCCCAGATTCCAGAGAAATACATAAATGAAATAATCCCAGGAGGTACTGAACCAAGAGGGAGGAAGTAATTCTTAAAATACCAGCCCGTACTACCAGGCAGTTACAGATAACTAGCAGAAAACAATGTGTAATGAACTGATACGTGTTTTATCTTGCTTCTACCAGCTTCTAACATTTGAGATTTTCAGAAATTTTCTCTTGATAAGATCATAATTGCAAAAATTTCCAGCCAGGCTTTCCTAAAGACTGGTTGTACTTTTGCATGCTTTGAGCAGCAAAAGTTCTTGTCCATTTGATTTTGTTCCATTTTCTAGGTCTCATTGGGAAGACTGAGTTCTGCAATTGAGCGTTGTCAGGAGCTTTGTCTGGTGGCAACATCACGAGCGGTGGTCACTCCAAAAGCAAAGGCTGTGTATGGAGCTTGGGAGTGGCAGTGTAGGGCTGTGAGGAGGGAATTGCAAGCTGCTCCACAGGCTTTGAAGCAAGGGGAACAGACTCAGCTGTCATAAAAAATGCCTCAGAGTGAGTATTTTTTTGTGGAGCCCTTAAGCTGATCTCAACATTTCTAAATGCTTCCCTTCCTTAACTACATAGGTGTATAAACAGGTGCTTGCTTGGTCTCTCCTATCATAGAAGATATTTAAGATTAAGGAATCACCACTTTTTTTTTTCTTTTTTTTTTCTTCTTTTTTTTTTTTTTAGTGTCATGTCCTCTGTGCTGCTGGTAGCCAGAATATTGAATTGTAGATCCATACAATCATTAGGGTTGGAAAAGACCCTCAGGATCATTGAGTCCAACAGTTAGCTCAGCATCACCGTGTTCATCACTAAACCATGTCCCCAGATGCCACATTTAGACATTTTTTGAACCCTTCCAGGATAGTGACTCCACCCTGGGCAGCCCGTTCCAGAGCCTGACCCTTTCAGGGACGAATTTTTCCTACTCTAAACCTCCCCTAGGAAAATGGCACTTGAGGCTCTTACCTGTTGTCCTGTCACTTGTGACCTGGGAGAAGATGCCAACCCCCACCTCACTATAATCTCCTTTCAGGAATATGTAGAGAGCAGCAAGATCTTCCCAGAGCCTCCTTTTCTCCAGGCTGAAGAGTTTATAGGCACCCCTTGCAGCACTCCAGCTGGGTGAGTCATCCCACCAGTGGGAAGAAGTTCTTCCATTTGGGACCAGTACTTGCCCTTCTGACCTATTGAAAGAGAGTGGTAGGCCTTCCTGTGAGTTATCCTCAGAAATTACCACACACACCCCAGAAATCAATGCACAAGATCCATTCTGAATTCCAAATTAACCCCCATGGTGGAATTCTGGTCGACTTGAGAGATTGTTGAGGCCATAGTCCACTACAAACCTTACTTCTACTGCTGTTATAAGCAACCCAGGGTAAAATTCTGCCATCTGTGGTCAACAAATACTGTATCTGAACAATGCAAAACAGCTGAGGAAATGTGCTGACACAGGATTTCTTACCAGCCAGTAACTTCATGTAGTTCTACAAAACATGTACAGGAAGAACAGGAAAATCGAGTTGGAGTAAAGAATTTGGGATTTCTTAGCTCAAGGCATGAACAAAGATTACAATAGAGCAATAGTAGAAACTATTGCTATGGGCAAGGGCACATTCCAGAGAGTTTCTGTATGTGTGGAGTGATCCCAAAGAGGTCTGGAGACAGACCATGGGGCAAGGATACAGCCTGCTGGACTACACCAGTGTCAGCCTCCTTCCCATCCTGTATTCTTCAGAGGCAGCTGCACCTGGATTTACCAGCCTGATCTGGAGATGAGGAAGACTGATGGAAAACAAAGGACAGCAAATGAGCACTGATCCTAAGTAACACTCTCAAGAGAAGGAATGAAAGCTGTGTTTGGCTGTGGATGAGCTCAAACAAATCTCCTCAAAAGACAGAACCCAGAGCAGGGTTCTGGGGACCTGGAAAGACAAGGGGAAAGTTCTGGTTAGGAAACCACTGTGAGAAAAGTCTCTGGAGAGGACAAAAATATTCAAAGCAGCAGAGAAATCAGAAAAGGGGCTGAGCCATCTTGAGATGGTACTTGAAAAGGGAATGAAAGGCAAGGACAGGTGAATTGAGGCAGAGCAGACACTGCAACATCCTGCTAAAGGCAGCCTCTGGAAATGCAGAGAGGCCTGCTAGGAGGACAGATTTCTGCTCCTCAGCACCAGGGGCTTCTTCATCTGCTTGCCCAACTGTCTCCTAGCTGGACCATGTAGAGCTCAGATGGAATGTGGAGCCATCCTTTCATGCTGAATTTATCCTTCCTGAAGGCAGGAGAATCTGCTGGCCCCCCCTAACCCAAGCTGCTCCCAGCCCCCCACCCTGCAGTCCTAGGTCAGGTGCTGACTTTGTGGCAAGACAGGACTGCTGGGTCTGGCACAGCAGGTGCTGCAGGTTGGTGGCATAACAAGACTTGTAGCCCCAGAGCAGGGTGCAGAAGATGAGCTCAGGACTCCATATGTTTGCCAGGAGGAGGTCACAGGGCTTCTCCTGCTGGATATCAGTACATGCAGAAGTACAGGATTGGCAGAAGCTCTGGCTCAGTGATGCCTTGGTGGGCAGTCCCTGATGTTTGAGACCCCACAGGACTCCCCACTGACATCCTGCAGGACCACCCTTCTGGAAAATTTGGAGATGGGGACCCTCATGTTTTCCTCGCTGTCCAGGAAAATGTTTTCCAGCTTTAACCCTCTGCAGGGTGCTGTGGGCAGGCAGGTGCAGAATGAAGGTCTGGGGCTGGGAAGGTCGGGAGGCAAGGAAGGAGCTGTGGGTAAATGAGGGGCCAGGGCAGGGAGGAGAGCTTGGACTGGTAAGCAGTGTTGTGGAGGGAGAATAGCTAAGGGTGCAGTGCAGCAGTCAGAGATGTGGAGATGGAGAGAGGCTTCAGGAAGTCCTTCACTCCCTGGGCTGGGGAACATGACTCCCCAGCTGGGAGCATCCCTGCTCTAGGATGCTCCCTGAGGAGAAAAAAAGCTGTCTCCATGCCTTGGCACAGCGGGATGAGCCCTTCGGGATCCGTGGACACATGTGCTTGGCATGGGACGGCCCTGCCCCCCGCTGGCTCCCCTTTGCCTTGCACCCCCATCCCCTTTGCCCACCGCTGCTCCCCTGACCCTCGTCGGTCCCCCACCAAGTGCCCACCACGCCTCCATCCTCCCGAAGCTCCCAAGAACTCCCTGCCCCTCAGATCCCTGCCCTTTGCCTCACAGTGCCCCCAATGCCCAGGACTCCCTCAACCACTCCCTGCTCCTTTGAACCTCAAACACCCCTGCCCCATTGAGCCATCCGGTAGCACTGCTGCCCATGAAGCTCCCCACAGGGTGCTCCCATATCCCCCTTAGCCCCTGGAGACTCTCACGTGTGCCTCCTGCCCTGCAGAACTCCATGATGTTCAGGGGCTTCTCCTGCTGTCCCCTGACAATGCCACCTTCTCACCCTGCCTGCATCCAGTGGGGCAGGCATTTCCCAAGGTTTTCTTCCAGTGCCTTCTTTTTGGAGATGACCTTGATGGCCACCTTGTGCCACAGTGTTAGACAGAAGTTAGGCACAATCAGTCACTTGACACTGGGACAAAGTCAGGGGCCAAATACCAGTTTGGTGAAGCTGAGTTTCACCAACCTCCAGGACCAAGGAAAGCCAATCCAGAATTCCATATGACAGCTTTTGACAAGGAATGATGATAACTACAAACTATTCAAGCAAGTGCCTTTTGCCTGCTCACACTGGCACAGTTTCCTGCTCACAAGCACCCAGATAGTTGTGTTGGGGCTGTGGCCATTTGTGCATGACATAGAGCAAGAACAACAGAAACCAGGACCTTGCTCTTCTCCTGGGGATCCTGTGGAGTGCCAGGGACTGTCAGGTCAATGAAGATTATAAGATTGATAAGCTGATGCACTCATCTTTCAAAACATTCTTAGGGAACTTCTTCCCCACATGCCATGCCAGGTCAGTTCACCCAATGCCTGAGAAGACTGTGAAGCACCTCTGATACTACCCAGTGCTTTTTGCCCACCTGCACCATCAGCTTGAAGGTGACACGTGCAGGCTGTTGGACACCATCCTCCCCTATGAGGATGCAGAACCGCCTGCCAATGAGCTAATCGGGCAGCCCCATGTGAGCAGGGCAGTGTCCTGACCCCCTGTCCCAGGAACAGCCTTCTCCGTATCAGCAGCCACAAACCCCCGGCTGGGCCTCGCAGTGCTCACAGGCACATTGTCACCCTTGGATCCACCAGCTTCACTTGCCCCCTTATTCCCACCGGCAACCACCCCAGAACTGTGCATGAGAGCACTGACAAGCGCCCGCCCCGCACAGGTGGGGTGCAGACCCTGGGGCCAGCTCAGGCTATTAGGGCTCCTCCTTCTCGAGCGATGCAGGGCAGGACAAGGAGCCCAGACACTTTTCCTCCCGCTCTCCAGGAGCCCCCTGCAGGCGTTCGCCGTGTCCCGGGGAGCCCCATAGGCCCCGGCTCCCTCCCGCGGGAAGGAGCCGATCCCGAACCCGCGCCGGGGCCGCTGCCCCGGAAGAGCCGCTCCCGCAGCCCCGCCCCCTAGGGCGTGCCCGGCGCCCGCGCGCCCCGTGGCCAATCAGAAAAATCGGCCGCCCTGCGTCAGCGGCACGCGGCGGCGGCGGAGGCTGTTGCTAGGCAGGCCGGCGCGCCTGGCCCAATGGGAGCGGGGCGCTGCAGCCGGGCCCGGGCGCAGGCGGCGGCGGCGGCGGCGGGCGCGGAGCGGTTGGGGGCCGGCGCTCACCATGCCCTACAAGCTGAAGAAGGAGAAGGTGCGGCCCCGGGGGCGGCGGCGGCGCCGGGGGAGCTCCCGCGCGCGGCGCGGCGGCCGACGGCTCGCTCCCGCCGCCCCTCCCCGGCGCGGCCTTGCCTGGGCTCAGCCCTCGGGCGGGGGCGCGCACGGGGCTGTGGCCGGCAGGGGGCGGGGGCGCGGGCGCGCGCCCGCGGCGGGCGGGTCGGGTGGCGCAGGAGGGCGGCGGGGGCGCGCGCGGGCCCGGGGGAGGCGGGCGGGAGGGTGCGAGGGGCGGCCGGCGGTGCCTCCGTGCGAGCCCGGCCCGGCCCGGCCCGCCCTGCGCGCTCCGCCGGCCGCGGGGATGCTCCCGGTGGGTGAGGTACGGCCGCACCCACGCCGCGGCCCCGCTGCTCCCTCCGCCGGCGGGGTGAGGGCCCGGATCCGCCTCTGCCGCCACCGAGGGCGGCTGGGCCGGGGCTGAGCGTGCCCTGGCACCGCATATCTCCGATGAGGCCGCGCCCCGGGGAAGGGCTGGGTGGGCACCGGGCCCTGTCACCCGCCGGGGTCAGCCCGCGGTGACCGGGACGGGAGATGCCAGCATCGCTCCTGGCTGGGAGCTTGGCCTCGCCCTGGGCGTCAGCGCCGCGGGAGCCGTTCGGAATGGCTTTCCCAGGGAGAAAGGGCTGGGAGTGGATGTCCGGAGCAGGGCGTGCTGCAGGAGTGCTCTGTGGCAGCTCACACCTGAGCTCTGCAGAGAGATGCTGAAATTCTGAGCAAGGTGGAGTTTTCTCTGATTGTGTTCTCATCCTTTCAGGAGTCTCCAAAGTCTACCAAAAGCACCACAAAGCCTGGCAGCGGCAGCAGCAGCAGCAGCAGTAGCGGGAAGGATGGTGGGGCAGAGAATTCAGAAGAGGTAAGGCTTTCACCTTGGGTACAGTAGTGTGCATGTGCAAACTTTGGGGAGGAATAAAATCTTTCATTTTAGCTGCTTCAAGGTGTTCCACCAGATAACACATTTCACCAGGATCTTAAGGAGTCAGAGAAGGAAAATTGGCCCAAAGGGAACAATGACTATGGATGAGACCAGCTGATGAGTCTCATACCCTACAGACCTGCAAAAAGACATTTGGCGCAAAGCTGAGGGCAAGTGGTGCTCACAGAGGTGGGCAGGGCATGGCAAAGTTGGCTGCACAAAGGGACATGCCATGATTATCAAGGAGGTGGAAGCCTGGCAGATGGGAGCAGCCTCCTTGCTCCTGTCAGAGCAAAGTGCCATCAACTCTGTTGTCACTTTGTGTCAGAGTGGGAGAGTAGTGAGAAGCAATGGGAAAAGATCTGTTCTTCTGAGGCGTTTTCTGGAGGAGTGAGATGAGGAAGTAATGGATAGGAGCACTTGAAAGAATGAACTACTAGAGATTAAATGGCTCTCCTTTGGTATAGCAGCCTTGTTGCTGAATGCAGCATTCCTCACAAGAAGGCACAGTCTGTATTCCCAGATGTGCAGTCTCACTCTGAGTTTGGATGTTGCCAGGGTAGATACATTAGAATGGCCTCAGCAGAATATGATAGTATGATAAGCTGTCCTTAGAATTAGCACAAAGTTGTGTTCATTGGAACTTTTCTGGTAGTTCTGAGTTTGTCTGGCGTTCAGGCAGTGGTTGTGGAATTTGAGAATCGTCTCAGAAGAATGTTACACACATCTGAGGAAGCATGCATGTATGTGTGGTTTATTTATTTCAAAGCTGCAGTTTGGCAAACAAGCTGTGCCACTTCTACATCCATAGAAGCTTGTGTGCTCTAGTCTTGTCTGGGACACGTTGCACTTGTCATTTGGAGGGTTGGGCATAGGAGAGATGTAGGGCTAATCAAGTCTAGGAAGAAATGTGTAGTACAGTGGCATGGCTGTAGTCAATGTTATTTTAGAGTCCACTCCAAAGCACAGATCTGCATTGCAGAGCCTCAGAAAATAAACCCACTACAAGCCACTCAGTTTTGTGCTCATGCCTGACCTGCCATGTGGCCAGCAAGGAATCACTCTTACTTTGTGTGCCTTGGAACAGGCAGCAGTTTTGTAGATCCTCCATCCTGGCCTTTGCCTCTATCTGTATTATTCTGTGTATGCAGCTGAAAGCAGCTTGATGGGAGAGCTGCCTGCAGACTCCAAGGAAGTGAGAGAACTCCTGTGTTGGCATTATGGGGTCAGACTTACCTTTTATTTATGTGGAACTCTTTGCTGAGTTCACAGCTCTGGAAAGGTGTAGGAAAGTCTGGGATTTGCAATGAATAGCCAGCAAAGCAGGTCACTCTGATGTGCCCATCCAAATCAGGCTGTTGTGGCACTGCTCTCCTGGTTACAAGTGGTGCAGTAAGAAGGGAAGAATGTCACAGGTGACAGGCTTCCTTTTGTGACCTGAAATGGCATGTAATATTTGCCTGGGTGCAGGAGAAACTTAGGAGTGATGTGTCTAAAATTCCCTCCCACAAAACATACCTAGCCACTTCCTCATACTCCAGACAAAATCCAGCCCTCCTTTAAGATGGAAAGCTGTGTCTCCTTTGATCATAGGAACAGAGAGCAGAGCAGAAAGGAGACACCTCTGCAGTGTGTACTGCCACAGGTCTCTTCTTCTTCCTTTCTCTGTTGAGTCTGCAGTGAAGTTTGTTCCCTCTTGGTGCTTTCCTATCTCTGGAGTACTCTGCTGCAGAATGGAAGAGAGCTCTTTGCTTGATAAGAAGAAATGTATGCCAGTTTGAATGCGATTTTCTTGCTCTTCAGGAAACACAGAAAGGTATTTTGACTTTCACAATGGGTGAAGAATTAGGTAATGTGTGCTGGGAGCAAAACTCCTTCCTTATGTCAGAAGCAAGAGGTGGTTTGACTTGTGAAACGCTGGGAGTGGTGTTGTCTGGTGGGGTTGATGGGCTGAGCCCAACCTGGATACCTCTGCTGCCATTGTGAGAGTTTCATGCCCTGTGAATTCCCTTGTGGAGCTATGGTTGGTTGGTTGCCTGTTCTAGGGTGAAAATTGGGTGCACTAAAAAAAAAATCTTTCCTTTTTCTTCATATCTCAGTAGATGTTTAATGGGCTTGCAGCAGGGGAGCAGCCATGTGGGCAGCCCTCTTCCAGTGCTTTTTTCTCTCACACCATGCTCCATGGAGCAGGGAAAAGAATCAACTTTAATTTTTTCTGGTACCAGAAAGTTATGATTTGTTTTGCAGGCAACTTGTCTAGCTGGTGGGATGAGTAAAGCTTGTTACAGAGCAGCTCTGTTTTGATGGATCTGGGCAAATGCAGTGGACAAAGAGCTCCTATGGGGATCTCTGTGGAGGGAGGTGAAGAGGGTAGGAGCCAGTCCAGAACCCCCTAAGCAAAGTGCTTTGTTCTGTGCAGCAAAGGAGCTTGTAGTGGAGCTGATGTGGAAGGGCAGATGTGTTGAAAAGCAGGCACATCCACAAGGGAGGGCAAGTGTTGGATTCTCTCTTAAGTCCAGGGGTAGTGCAGTGCTCTCAGTTTTACTCCAAGATGAGCATCTCTCTGATGTGAATAGCCAGCAGAGCTTGGCCAGCCCCTGGCTTTGTGGGGGCAGTTTGCTGTGGAAGAGACAAGGAGCAGTGGAGTAAAACATGAGAGCAGGGAGTGGGAAATGAAAGGTATGTTTAATTCAGTCCCTCTGGAATATGATGAGTATGTGAATGCAGAGAATTTCTGGGTAGCTATTTAAGGAGAAAAATAAAAAAAATAATGTCAGAGACCAAGGCAGCATTGAATGAGAGGATGAGAAAGAGTTACTCCTCCTGGCCAGAAAGACTGGGAGAGGCAGCTGGGTGGGGAAAAGAGTTAATGACCTGGAAGTGGGAGCAGGCATTAGCAGCAGCAAAGATGGGAGTTGCTCTGCAGCCTCAAGGGCAGCTTGGAGCCTTGCTGATGAGATTTGCAGCTCTGGGAGAGGGTGTACCTTTTCAGTGAGCTGCTGTATTTTCATGTTTTGCACATATCTCCATGGGACTTGTTACTGCAGTACCTGGAGTTCATTATTCAGAGACAGGCATTACAGAGTGTTCGTGCTACTTCTGAGGCAGAGAGCCTCATTTTAATAGGGAAGCTGTGTAACAGCAGACAAAGAGAGCAGGTACTGACTTGAGGGATGGGAAGGGAAGAGTCATCTGAGGAGGAGGAGCTGAGAGCAGATCTGGGCTGGGAAGCTTAGCAAGCAGGGGATGCTCAAGGGACCAGTGAGGCAGAAAGGGCTTCCCGAGTGGCGATGCACCCAGCTGCAGTAGGAGTGCCTGCAGAGGTGAGGTCATGCACGGCTAGGGGAGAGCAGGAGGAGCCAGCACAGCTCAGGGGGGCTGGGGGAAGAGGATCTCTGCTCTCTGGGGTGAAGAGGAATGGCACAGAGCAAGCTCAGGGCCTGGGGCTCATTGACTTGTGCAGGCAAGTTCCTAACTAGGAGGAGAGGTGGTGGGAACCAGTGGGGAGGGAGTGCTCTGGAGGCAGGGAGCCTGTGTGCAGGAGTTGTAATTCAGTTTCTTTTAGGGGTGGCCTGTGGCACAAGGAGCTGCTTCACTGCAGTGGGGGAAGTGGGGCTACCCCACTGTGCTTGGTGCAAACACCTTGTGCTGTTCTCTGGTTACTTCAGCATGTTCAGTGTAACAGGCACAGCAAACAGTGTCCCCCAAGCTGTTGGCTTTGTCACGGTGTGTGAGCCCTGCTTGTCAGGAGGGGCTGGGCCTGCTCAGGGAGGGAGGTGCCTGCAGCCATGGAGCTGGTGTTGGTATCAGGGAAAGAGTCTGTACATAAAGAGAAAAGCTTTCAGGTTCAGTAGTCTGCTGTGTTTTCAGGGATGGAAACTTCAGGGAAGAAAGTGTTAGGAAACTTAAAATAAGCCTCTACTGATTCATGTGGCCAAGGTAGGAGGTGTTGAAGGCAGCAGGACAGCAGGCCTGCCACAGGAAGCACCTCCTGAAAGCAGGGATTCAATTTGATCCCAGAAAGTGCCTGTACAAGCAGCCCATCATAAACCCTCTGAGCCCTGCAGCATATGAGTATATCTGACCACTCCAGCCATCAGGTTTTCCCTAGCAATCTCAGCTGTGAGACTTCTCTATGTGCATGGCTGTTTCTTAAATAGCTGGCAGCTAAACCTGAAACTATGTTTTGTCTCTCTTCGTGCAAGATGTTGAAGACTGTGGACTGTTGAAGACTGGTGGACTTCTCCAGCTCCCTGTTCACAAACAGTAAACACACCATGCTCTGAACATTTGCCTGTGGGGTTTTTGGGTGGATGAGGAGTCCACAGGCATGTCCCATCAGCTAGGAGGGCCCATGTGTCCTGCTTCCTTCAGTGTTACCTGGGAGGCCACCAGTGCATCTTCTGTTTCTCTCTCTACCATCTTTGCTCTGTGGTGGCTCAGCATTCAGATTTTTTCCCTGCTTCCCTGTGGAAGGAGAGTGATGCAGAGGTGAGGATTCCCAAAGGCATCTGGACAATATTTTGGGTGGCTCACACTGCCCTGACACCCACATATTCAGGGTGAGAAATGAACTTTACAGTCTTGGAGGCTCGCCAGCAAGGCTTTGTCCTGGCTTAACTGAGCAGAGACTGAGACTCTTTAGGATAAGTTGCCTTCAGTTTGTAGTCTGGGCCTGCTTTGTTTGGCAGACACTGCAGCTTTTATCACAAGCTCATCTGGCTCCCTCCTCTCATCATGGGACAACGCTGCTCTGTGAAGGGAATTGAAACAAATGTTAACTGTAGAGAGTTCAAATCCTGTTGTCTTCCCCCCACCTTGACTTGGAGCTGAGCTTGAAACAGAACCACTCAAGATTTCCTTCAAACAGAGCCAGATCAGAACCAAATTTTTTGATTTCTCATTCAAAGTAATGGCTTGGCAAAAAAATTGATGTTTTGCCTTGGGCCCTGTTGTCCATGAGGAGTCTTTACACTTGCTCTACAGATCCCAATCTGTAGAGCAGCATCTCCTTGTAGACAGCTTTCCCTGTTCCTACCTACATGCTGCAGGTACAGTAACTCTTGCTCTTGCACTGCAGTGCTGTGCTGCACCTCTTTGGAAACCAGGGAAAGCACTGTGCAGAGTAGCTGCAGCTCAGCCAGGAAGAGACTGGCCATCTGGAGGGTGGCAAGCTCTGCTGAGCTCCTGCACTCCCTTAAAACACTGCTGGTCACTGTTCTGGTGAGGCCTGCGTTCCTGCCACTGTGCTCTCTGTGGCAGCTGAGAATTATGGGGAAAGAAGGAGGTGATGTCCACGAGTTTCACTCACCTCTGCTCCCCATCCATTGTGCTGTTCTTGCTGTGTCCTAAACAGGTTCATGCTGCAGCTCCTTGGCTTCATGTACCAGCAGGAAGGAGGTGGCTCATGCAGCACAGCCAGGGTAGGCTGGGTGCTGGTTCCAGCTAATCCCTCTGCTTCCTGGCAGGATGTTGCCCTCTTTTGTCTGAGTTTTCCATAGGTTGGGTCAGTGTGAAATTAAAGGGTCAGTTATTGAGTCATTATGGTCCAAGTGGGACTTGAACCAAGAGAGCTTCAGCAAGGTCAGAAGAGAGCTGAGCTGAGCAAACACTGGCTTGAGTTTCTGGTCACATGCTAAACATGAGAAAGTGCCTCTGTTAGTGCAGTGGGAGAGGAGAATGCAGGCAGAGAGTTTGTGTGGCTAAAAGGAGTGATGTGGGAAAAGCCCATCTACAGAAGTCCAGACAGCAGTGAGGCAGAGATGGGAGAGAGCAACCAGGATGGGCTGGGAGAGCCCACAGCCTGGGATCTAAGGTTCTGTATGTTTGTGTGTATGATCCATGTGGGTTACAGGTGCTAATGGACCATGAGTGCAGCAATGATTGTCGTGGTCTCCACTATTGCCTTTCCAAGGCCTTTATGTCTGCTCTGTACTACATGCTTTGCTTTTTCACAAGTGATTCCCTGCACAGGGACAAGGAAGCAAATTGCTGGTTTTCTAAACTTGTTTGTTGTGTGTTGTACAGAGTGCTGCAGGGACAGCAGCACGCTGAGATTTCTGTTTGGAGCACAGAAAGTTCTTATTTCTGCTCCATGTAATTTGTCACAAGATGTGACTTTGCTTTCCACACCCGTAGCACTGGCTGTGCTGAGAGGCTCCACTGTCTTTGTGGTACCTTGCAGACATGAGTAAAACTGATGTTTACTTTGCAGGTATGCTGCATAGGCAACCAGCAGCTCTAGAGCTGGTGAGATGCACTCAACTGCAAGTGCAACAGTGAAAAACCTGCCAGGTTTCTTCATTCCAAGAAGATGCTGATGGGCATCTGCTTATGAGGCTTGTAAGTAAAAGCTTCTGAGTTGTTTTTTTCTCCCTCCCCAGGCCCAGCAGCCTCAGCAGCAGCCTCAGCAGGCACAGCAGCAGCCACAGCAGCAGCCAACTTCAAACAAGCGGCCCAGCAACAGTGCTCCCCCCCCAACCCAGCTGAACAAAATCAAGTACTCAGGGGGGCCCCAGATTGTGAAGAAGGAGCGCCGGCACAGCTCTTCCCGTTTCAATCTGAGCAAAAACCGGGAGCTGCAAAAACTCCCAGCCCTCAAAGGTAAAGAGGCAGTGGGGTGGAAGTGACCTGCATGGCAAGCTGCAGTTTCTCCAGCTAGTTACATGGAAAGGTGCTTGGCTTGTTAGCACAGAGAGAATTGATGGATGGTCTAAAATAATCAGAGTATTCTCAATGCAAACTTCATACTTACCTTCCCAGTTGAGGTATTTAAACCTGCTTCTCTGTACTGAGGATTGCCTCAGATTCTTCAGCAGGTTGTGCAGGAAGATGGTAAAGTGCAGAGACCTTGGTGCAGACTGTCCTTGGTTCCTACATCCACCCATTCCTGGGGAAGGACCAGGCTTCCTCCTCATTGTGTTTCCATTGCCAATTATGATAGTGCAATTGAACCTGTCCACATTAGGGCAGCTTGGTGTTAGCACTTAGTGTACATTATGTTGCAATTAAACATGAGTATGGACAAGGAGAAAGCATTTTCAGCAGTGATTGAGGCAGAGCCATTTCTTGGTGCTGCTCACAGACACAGACAAGCCTTTGGGGAAGGCTGAGGCAGTGTGTAGTTTCCAGTTGTATCAAAAAGAGAATCTGTTAATGTACAGCTCCTGCCAGCCTGGCCCTGCTCTCTGGCAGGAGGGTTAGGCTATAGCGTGTGCTGCCCAGCTCCCTTTGTGTCTCTGGGGTGCAGGACATGGCTGCCACTGCTCTGTGATGGGAGCTGGTTGAGCTCCTTTTTCAGTGTACTCTGTACACAGAAGAGATCAGTGCTTATCAGGTTAGAAACTGCTACCACATTTGAAATCCCCTCTTGGGATAGCTGCTTCAGAGGCCTGGCATCCTCTCTGCCTCCCTTGTCCCATGTCCATAGCAGGGATAACACTGCCTCTCCCTCTTCCCTCCAACAGTTGAAGGGCAATGTGACAGGGGAGGGGGAAGCCACAGGGAGCAAACCACGGTGCTACCTGGGTAAAGCAGGAAGATGATGTGCCTGTCTCCAAGGACAGATGTCCCTGCTTTCTCTGACAGATGCTCCTCCCCACGAACGAGAAGAGCTTTTCATCCAGAAGCTGCGGCAGTGCTGTGTTCTTTTTGACTTCATCTCTGACCCCCTCAGTGACCTGAAGTTCAAGGAGGTGAAGCGAGCAGGTCTCAATGAGATGGTGGAATACATCACACACAACCGGGATGTTGTCACCGAGGCCATCTATCCTGAAGCTGTTATCATGGTAGGGCACGGAGCCAGTGTTTGTGTGGCTTCTGTGTGCCAAAGAAACAGGGAAGTGTGGGAGGAGGAGGGGATGGGGATTTGTCAGAGAGGAGTGTGACCCCAGTCCTACCCATTCCTTATCTCCCCACCTCCAGAAAGAGAAGTGTGTGTGGGGGTGGTGGTAGTGACAGTGCCTGCTGTGGGGAAGAGGTGGAAGCTCTTGTCTCTGGCACAGAGTGCACTTGGGGAGGTCCTGTGCAGACTGTAGCCCTGCAGCCTGCAGGAAGGGATCAGCCTGTGGGCACAGCTGTGACAAATGACACTGCAGTGAAGGATTTGCTGTATGGAGGACCATCATGAGGTGTCACAATGTCATTCATGCAACTTTTTCACTCACCTCAGTTTTCAGTGAACCTCTTCCGGACACTCCCACCATCATCCAATCCCACAGGAGCAGAATTTGACCCTGAAGAAGATGAGCCTACATTAGAGGCTGCCTGGCCACACCTTCAGGTGAGGAGCAGTAGGAGATATAAATCTGGTGAATTTATCTCCCAGAAGTTAAGAGTCCGTGTAGAGGCGGCCAGCCCTGCCATTGCTGCTTCACCAGCCTGCAAGGGTTGCTGGGGAAAGACCAGGCCTGCTACCCAGGGGTCAGAGGTGACTCTTAGGTAGTGCAGGAAGCAAGGGTGTCCTGGGAACTGGCTGATGCCTCTATGCAACATTCTCCTGCAGATGGCTTTAGACAGACTAGATGAAAAGGGTTAGGAAAGTGACAAGTGAGTGTGGTTTAGCAGAGCTCAGCAGTGGAAGTCAGGAGGAAAGCTCGAGGCACTGGCACAGGGATGTGTTGTCAAGCAGACAAAGGGAGAAAAAGAGGCAGGTACTGCAGAATGAAGCAGAAAATACAGAGAAGAAATAAGGTGTCATTCTGCAGCAGTGGTTAATCACTTCTCACTGCTGCAGTTGACATAGGGATGTGAGCATTGATAGAAATAGCGTGTCTTCAGTACCAGAATGCTGTGAATGCTAGGCAGCATTTGTTTCTCAGAATTGAGTCAGCAGCAGCCAGCATGGATTGATTTCTGGCAACTGAATGCTGAACTTTTTGGTCAGCACCTCAGTTTTTTCTTTACTGCTGTCCTTGGCAGCCAGGCCCTACCTGTAGATGCACGGTCCTATCATTCCTTCAATTCCAAAGTCAGACCTTTCAAATGCATTGATCTTGTTTGGCCTAGTGCCCCCTCAGGACCACTAGGAGAAATGAGAGTGGACTCAGTCCTCTCAGAGAACAGCAGGACCAAAATTTGATGTTTCAGCACTGACAGCCTTCTTAAAGCAAGCTGCCCTTTGTTTTCCAAGTGGGACACAGCATGCAGCTCTCCTGGCTTAGTGAGGCCAAGCCAACCTTGAGTCAGTACCCCGGAGGCAGAGGACACTGCGTGTTTTTCTGGGGTCTGTTTCATTTCTCTGCTCTTCTGTTATTCCTTGGATGTCTCAAGGGCATCCACGTGAGTCTGAGCCTTTGCCATCTCTGGAGGTTTCTGATCTCTGTAGGGATGTCTGCTGAAGATAGGAGAAGAGTTTCCCAGGCCTAATGTCTTAATCTGAGTAGGTGGGTGTTATCTTTGGGAGACCTGATGTGTTGAGATCTCAGGCAGATTTGGGCAGTTATGTGCCACCAGAGACTCCTGCCCATTAAAGCAAGGGCAGCTGAGTTGATCCCACTGGGTAAGGAAACACTGGCTTTTATGCTCCTGTTTGGGCTTTCCAGCCTTTCCCTGAATCCTTAAGGAGAAGGAAGACATAAAATCTGTAGTAAACACTGGTGAGAGGACAGGGAGATTTCTAAGTAATCTCTCCTTTTCCCCTGACAGCTGGTGTACGAGTTCTTCCTCAGGTTCCTGGAGTCGCCTGACTTTCAACCAAATGTAGCCAAGAAATACATTGACCAGAAGTTTGTGCTATCTGTAAGTAATTGCTGCCCCTGCCACTGTGCACCACCTTTAGGAAGGACCTGCAGCAGATTTTGGTGCTTGATGATGTGACTTTTCTTTATTTGTCCTGAATGAGCAGACAGAATTTTCTGTGCAGGGCAAGGCTGTGTGTGAGCTGTAGTCACTGGAACCCATAACTCATTGTACAGATGAAAAGAGGCACGGGGGCCTTGCAGGGGAAATCTGGGGATGTGCAGCTGTGTAGAATGTGCAGGCCATCACTGTGCTTCTGAAGGTGAAAGGAATGATGATGGTTCCAGCTTGTGACTAGGAGGTCACATGTTTCAGGGAAATGACCACTGTGCTCCGGGTGCTGAAGGCATCACTCAGCTGAAAGAGCTGTTTTTGCCAAACAGGAGCAGTGCCCTGTGTTGCTGGTAGCTTTGCCCAGACAGGCAGTGTGCAGGCACTGACTGAATTTCTCTCCCCACAGCTGCTGGATCTCTTTGACAGTGAAGACCCCAGAGAACGAGACTTCCTAAAAACTATTCTGCACAGGATCTATGGGAAGTTCCTGGGTCTGAGAGCATATGTGAGGAGGCAGATCAATAATATATTTTACAGGTGAGGTCTTTCTTACTACCATGTAGACTCCCTGTCTCCAGCATTTTTCCTTCCAGCATTTGGCAATGACTTCTCATCCTTCTCTTTAGGTTCATCTATGAAACAGAACACCACAATGGGATTGCAGAGCTACTGGAGATCCTGGGAAGGTAAGGCCACTTTTGGGAGTCCCAGAGGGCCCATAGTGAGAGTGGCCTCCCAGCCCAGTGTGCTGTGTGAAAAGGCAGTGCCTTCCTTCAGCAGTCCTTGCAGGACTACGGTGTCTTGTGAGGTGAGAGGAACTGTATTTCTGCTGGGTCAAAATTTTAACAAGACTCTTATTTCTTCTCAGCATAATCAATGGGTTTGCTTTGCCTCTGAAGGAAGAGCACAAGATGTTCCTCATCAGAGTCTTGTTACCACTGCACAAAGTGAAGTCTCTCAGTGTGTACCATCCACAGGTGAGAAGTGCTTCAAGTTCAAGGGCAGATTGGGATTTTGCAAGAGTTTATAGCTGTTAAAAGCTCTCTATATTTATATTAGTTTATAAGCTAATTGTTTATAGCTATCCACCAGGCCACATTGTACAAGTTCTTGCTGTGAAGTGTTCTGGGCTCTGCACTAGTCCCATACTATAGTGGTTATTCCATTCTTGTGCTGTCTGGGCCTGTGCCACTGGATTATAGGGGAGTATCCTGACATTTCCCAGTGTCTTAATGCTGTGGCTTGCTTTGTCTTTCTGTGCTGGAAGCTTGTGAAATATTAGGGGCCTGCTGAAACCAGAGAGGTAAATTTCCTAGCTGCAGTCATCAGCCTGTGCATGTGGTGTATCAGCTATTAGTCACCACTGAGATATGTGGAGAAGTTGGCTTGCTAGTCTGCTAGATTGGCTTAGAGATTAATTTCTTCCAATTCTGAGTACATAACAGAAGAATAGAGAAGATGAGAACTTGGGATAGGAAGTGAAAAAATATGGGTACTAAGTAGAGATGTCTGTTGTCTCAGCCCTATTTCTGTGGAGCAGGGCTTTGTGTCAGTCAGGTTTGTTCTTCCCCATTGTGTGCAGCTGTGCTTTCATCTGAATGTATTGGCTGTGGACTGCTCTGGGTGACTGAAGTTTTGTCCTTAAAATTGCACAAATGTCTGAGCTCAGGCCCTGCCTGCTTGGTCTTAAAGTCTTCTCTTGCCATCAGTAAACTGGATTTGTTTAGAGCTGCAGCATAATGAGCATGGTGTTACTTCCAGCCTAGGAGGTGGTAGCACTGGGGTACACTTGAAGAAGCTCTAATCTTGCCATGTTTTTTTCCTACAGCTGGCATACTGTGTTGTACAGTTCTTGGAGAAAGACAGCAGCTTGACAGAGCCAGTGAGTAATCTTGCTTCACTTCTGTGTGACAGTCAAGTCCCAAAAAGCTTCACAGCTTCCTTAGAGCAGCCCTTTTTCACCCTTGCTGTAAGGAGGCTGGGATTCACTGGTATTGTTTACTGGGTTTGCCTGGCTCCCTGGGGTAGAAGGGGCTGTACTGCTCATGTGCAAGCCTTTAGCATTTTCTCCTGCAAGCTTCAGGAAGGTGGGCTGTAATCTTCCTCTATGCTTCAGATCTTGGTGTAGCAGAAGGAACAGGATACCAAGCTGTTCTTCCAGGGCAGAGCTTCTGGCTAATGAGGGATACTGCAGAGACAAAATACATGACCATCTGATGGAACCAAAGCCTGTGGGGGCCCTGAAATAGTAAGAGTTCCTCCAGACTGCTGGAGTTGGCTGCAGAATTGTGGGGATGAAGTTAGGAACCTGGGACACAACATCTACTTAGGCATGCCACTGTTCCTTCATGAAAGTATTCTCCTTCCAGCTTTAGCATCAGTTTGCTACTTTTGTAGAGGTAAGTGACATTGTAGACACATTTGCCTTCAGGACATGGTGCTGGGAAACAGCAGGTTCTAAAATGTGAGCAGTGTAAGTGGTGACCTCACATATTCTAGTTACTGTCTGCACAAACCTGCAGTGTTAACCAGGCTAAATGCCAGTTTGGCAGAGGGTGCAAGAAGGAGACAAGTGTTTCTCCACCCACTGCAGGCCAGGAAATGTCTTCTACAGAGCTGAGCTTCACAGGCTCAAAACAGCAGATGGGCAGAGAACACACACTTCTGTCACTGTAGCAGGGAGCACCACAAGTGTGAGTGTTTTAATGAGTAATGCTGGCTGAGGTCGTTCTGTTCCCTGCCTCAAATGTGTGTGCTCATGGTGGGCCTGCCTGTGCTGGGTAGAAGCTGGTCAGCTGTTGTCAGCTTTCTGGCTCCACAGCTCTGACACCAGCAGTGCTGAAGCAGACCTCCTGGCTTTTCCTTTAAACCTGGCTCCTCCATTTCCTATGTTCCCAGAAGCCTGCTCTGAAACAAACCACTTAAAGTAGCTTCCTGATCATGCTGAGTACTTCCTGTGGCTGACATCCAGTCCTACAGCCTCCTGCCAAAGCACCTCAAAGGTTGAGGGAGAAGAGAGAAATAAAAATCTGTCAATATTTCACTTTGTAGCTTATTCAGACAGTAAAGCTCTGTAGTTCATCACATTTTTGGATAACTCTTTAGTGGCCCCTGGATTACAGACCCAGGTCTGGCTTGGTGCTTGTGGAAAGCAGTGGAATGACCCAATTTCACTACCTTCAGTGCATGTTGTGTTGTGTTTCAACCTGGCATACCAAGACCATACTGCCACAGCTTGGGTTCTGTTGAAGCACCTTGCTTGTGAAGGTTTTGAATAGACCCCCAAGATGCCTGGTGTTACTGAAGTCTGGAAGAATTACAGGGCTTGTGCATCAGCAAGAGTCTGAATGCACAGGGAGATGTTACCAGCAGTGCTGGAAGGAGGCCAGGTTACTCCCTGGGTCCACACTTGCCTCAGATGGCCCCCCAGAAGCTTGCTCAGCAAGGCTTGACGTGGTAGCTCTTGTCTCAACAACAGTCTGAAAGACTGTCAGGTGAGCAAGGCCTCAGATGTGCTCAGTAATAGCAAACACAGACTCCAGACACCTCATGCCACCTTAGTTTGTAGGTGAAATGACTTCTGAGTCATTGAAGCTAACTCTTGCCTGAATGGCAGACATGAATAATGACAAACATTGAGAATAATGGACTGCTGGTTTCTGAAGCCTTGCGTTGGCAGAAACATAATGCTCAGATATCTCTAATCCTGTTGTTGCAATGCCCACTACTGTCCCTCTGCTGCTCTGAGCTTCCTCTCAAGTGCCAACTTCAGGATCAGGTAGCTGAAGTACAGAGGTTTGACAGGGCAGCTCCTATGGTCAGCTGTGTGTGCCTCTGATGTCCACAGAGTGAGAATCTCTCCTTCCAACAGAGTGAAGGTCTGCAGCATCTTGGATCCTGCCTTTATAGTGTCTAGAAGCAGATGGGTAGGACAGGAAGCATTAAAAATAAAAAAATAAAATCTAGTGAGATACAGTCCTTCCCTATTCTTGTAAGCAATAGTTTTACTCAGCCAGAAGTTGCATCTGCATTGTCATGTTTAATTATAACCATTAGGTGAAAACTCCATAAACTTGTCTGTTCCATTCTGGAGTCTGTTTCAACTTTGAATCTCTACAAAGTCTTGCAAGAATGAGTTCCATCATCCAGTTACTTTTGTGTGAAGCAGTATTTCCCTTCCTTGTCCCAAACCCATCCATTGCTTTATTTATTCAGTGCTCCCCAGTATTCAAGCTCTGTAGTGTTTTGAATAATGACCCTTCAGAGACCACCTTCTCTATAGCATTTCCACTTTTATTAGTTGAACTTCTGTGGTTACTTTGCACTGTCTGCCAGCTGCTGCCCACTCCAGTTTCACCCTTCTGTGTTAAGCTGTGGTGGGGAATAAGAAATGGTTGTAAGCTTTGTGCTTGTAATAAATCATAGCAGCCTAGGGAGAGCTGCTCCCATGAGTGTAACTTTGCAGAGTTTGGACTTTTGTCTTCTTTTTTCACTGATCACCCACCCTGACTCACTGAGAAAGTGTCTTCTGTTACTTCCTCCCCTCTTGCTGTGGTGACCAGACACTTAAAAATTTATTTTGCAGCTGGTGTTGACTTTGAGCCTCTAACTGTCTCTGTACTCTTCCCACTCAGGTGATTGTGGGCTTGCTGAAGTTCTGGCCAAAAACTCACAGTCCCAAAGAGGTGATGTTTTTAAATGAGCTGGAGGAGATCCTGGATGTGATTGAGCCATCTGAGTTTGTGAAAGTTATGGAGCCCTTGTTCAGGCAGTTGGCCAAATGTGTCTCCAGCCCACACTTCCAGGTAGGTTGCAGCTCAGGGAGGAGATAGAGCATTGACTTGTAATCCACTTGGCATGTGAGGGTGACACCACACTTTTGGGCTTGTATTTGGCAGGTGGAGGTGTCACCAGGGCGAGTATTGGGGTGACACGTGGTGGGAAACAGTGAGAATCCTCAGCACAACCACAGCCTGAGCTCATCCAAAGAGGGCACAGAGCAGATCTGTGGAGCCTCTCCTGCTGCTCTGTGCTGCTCAGCACTGGGTACTGCAGCAGGCTGGGGCTGGAGCACAGGTGCTGCCACCTCCTGTTCTGGCTAGCAAGGAGAGGGGAGATCCATCCAGGGTCACCCTGTTGGAGTAAAACTGAGCACTCTGCAGTATTGGAGAGAGGCCAACTAAAGACTCTGTGCTGGGAAAGTCCTTTGTTTTATTCTGGCACAGGTAGTAGTGAAGAGTGAGGTATACTGGAGAAGTACTGGAGTCTGTTTCCTCTTTGTTTCCACTGAAGGGAAACTGGTTGTAGTAGCTGGCTAATATCTCTGTGGATGGTTGTCTTAAGGTTTAAAATGTACAGGGTGATGGGACCTGCTAGTAGCTCCTAGCAGGTGTTCTTCACTCACAAGAGTGCCCAGGAAGAAGAGAGCTTGCTGGTCAAACACATTTGCTTATAGGTGGAGTGTTAAAGAAGAAATGACTCAGCCATCTCCCAGTGAGAGTGAGTGCACAGTGAGGCAGGCTGGCTTCAGTTTGTCTTTGGGTATAGAGAGGTACAAAGTCATGTGTTTACAAGCCAAAAATAAGGTCAGTCTAGGTCACACATGTATGTAAAAAAAGAGTTTTGTGTAAAGGTCTAGGGGAGCATGATGGAAACCAGCTGGACATGGATTCCTGGTGTGGTGGTGGGAGCCAAAGGACTAATGTGACCTTTGGGTGTGGAGGCAGCTACCAGAAGGAACTGAGGAGCTTGAATTAAGTAGGGTAAAGGCTGGAGGAGAGACATCCTGTACTTGATAGCAGCCCTCATCTGCTGCCAAACTCTGAAGAACAATGCTGAGAAACCTGGAGAAGGTGCAAACACTTTAGAGCCTAAGAGAATTAATCCCAAAGGTGTCCCATACAGTCAGGCTGAACAGCCTATAGCTTGTCTGAAGAGCAAAATTAGGAATTGACTTCTTGGTGAGTCTGAGCACCTTGGTGGGAATGAGTTTTCTCTGAGTGAATTGTGTGTTAATCTAGCAGAAAAAAGCTTAACCAGATCTTGAAAACCAAAAGATAGGTAAGTGGACACTAAGTGAGTTTCATTTCATTTACTTCTGTGGAATATTAAGGGGATATAGCAAGTTCTGCATTATCTGAAATGCAAAACTGAGTCTGGATGTCTCTTTTTCTAGATTTTTAAGTCATTCTCAAGCTAGCACTAAATGCAGAAATTAGCCTGCATAGTCTGTCACTGTGTGGAAACTTGCTTGACTTGTTTGTCTTGTTAGAGCAGGGTGGCTGCCCCAAGATTTTCCATATTTTCACCTTTACTAAATCAGGGGGTTGAATTGTGGGACTGGTGACTGAAGCATGCTTCAAAGCCCTGAGAGACTCTGTTGTGGGAAAGCCAGGGAGGAGTGGAACTTTACAGAGGACAGTCTGAGGAAATGAAGAAGGCTTGGAACTAATCTGAATTGGGACCTGTAGTAGATGACATTACTGTCCTTAAGTGTTGTGTAAAGGGTGTTGGAATCATGGATATATTGACTTGTCTATCCAAGAACGTGAGGTTTGTCCCAGAAAAGTGAGAAGTGTCTGGCAGAGACTAAGGCAAAGAAAGGATGAATGGCCTCAGAGAAGCTCCTGAAGGTCAGCCCTGTGCTGTGGGGAAGCATGTGGGCTCCTTGGCTGGGTGGTGGCTTCCCTGTGCACCACAGGAGTTCCTGGAAGGAGCCTCTTCAAGGATGCCTTTGTCTCCTGCTGCAGGTGGCAGAGCGAGCGCTGTACTACTGGAACAATGAATACATCATGAGCCTGATCAGCGATAATGCAGCCAAAATCCTCCCAATCATGTTTCCAGCACTCTACAAGAACTCCAAGAGTCACTGGAACAAGTAGGTCTTTCCCCCATGCTCTGACACTTGCAGGATTGTTTGACCCACTGGCAGTCTTGGGGCATGCTGCTGCAGTGCAGCAATGCAGCAATGCATGGGGTTGGTGGTGGTATCTGCATGTATCATGGAAAAAGATTTCCTGAACCCTCTGAGTTTTCTGTCAGCACCCCAGGAAAAGCAAAACCCAACCAGTCTGCCAGTGTCCTATTAGGGGGACCCTTCATTGAACAGTCCTGTTGGGTCAGTTCAACTGACTTATTCAGGGAAGTATGCCAGCAGCATAGGAGAAACCACTCAGCAGGTCTTCCATTTTATTTGATTATGTTCCCTGTTGCTGGTGACTGCCAGTGCCTGGGAAGGACTTACACTGACAGTTCATGGAGTAACATTCCTTATAAACATAAAATTGTGGCAGGTTAAGATTCAGGGACTGCCAGTGAAAGTATCTGACTGCAAAAACATATTCAAAGCAATTCAGAGAAGCTCTAATTCCCAGTAAAAGTATCCAGTGTGTAGAACTAACTGGGCAGCTGTCCATGTCAAATATTGTCCCGTGTCTGATTCCTAGATGCCATTTCTTACCCACAGGGGAAGAAGATGGGTTCAGCCTGTTGACTGATCCCAGTAGTTACAAGGGAGTCTTCCCTAACTCACTCCTATTCTCAGCTTACTTTTGTGCTATTTCTTTATGTTTAGGTGGAGCTCGAGTGACTCTTAGTCATACGTGACTTTGTTACTGATTGGTGTAAAATTCTCTCACTTTGCTCAGAGGTGTAGTCAATAAAGCACAGAGCATGTGCCCTGTGAGGGGTGGTCACACTCTGGGGTGGGGGATTTTGGGAAAGGGGATGTGTGTTAATACAATTGTGTTGTAGTTAAAAAAGCTCATCCAAGGAGGGTGATTTTGGGAAGGGGGTGTGTGTTAATACAATTGTGTTGTGTGTTAATACAATTGTGTTGTAATGAACTGAGCTCATCCAAAGAGGGTGATTTTGGGAAGGGGATATGTGTTCATAAAATTGTGTTATGGTGAACTGAGCTCATCCAAAGAGGGTGATTTTGGGAAGGGAATGTGTGTTAGTACAATTGCATTATGGTGAACTGAGCTCATCCAAGGAGGGTGAATTCACCCCTGTTCTGGCTCAGCCACAAGGCACCTCCTATCTCCCGTGGCTGACAAGCCCTGTGCAGTTTATCAGCTGCAAAGCACCATGGAGATCCCCTCCCTGCCAGGACTCCAAGGGAACTTGGCTGTGGTGTTTCCACTCTGCTCCACCCTCTGTTCCATCCCCTCAGCAGGGGCTGTGGCTGCAGGTTGTGTCTGTGGAGAACCATCCTGGAGCAGGCTTGGAGCACACCAGCAGCATTCCATCCAGGGAGCAGCAGCTGCATTTTACCCTGTAAAGCCTGTACTGTTACAGCTTCTGTTAGGATGTGAATATAACTTCTCAGTGTCCTCTAATTTTGCCCCCAGCCATCTCTGCACAGCATGGAAAAGGGCCACAGCAGACCAGAGTGGCTTGCTTCTGCAAGGGTTGAGGCACCTGCTTTTGCCAGCCTTGGGGCCATTGAGTCTGCATGGAGTTTGATACCTGCCTATCACTAATGCTGCCAGTCTTTCAGAAATGTGCAGTAGGTTTTCCATCTGACTTCTGGCTGCTTGTTAACTAATGTCCCACCCTTATGTTCTCTGTGACCAGAGAACTTGGCTAATACAGTGCCTGACTCCTTGAGTACAGGAAAAACAGAGAAAGCAGAACTAACTGGGCAGCTGTCCATGTCAAATATTGTCCCCTGTGTCTGATTCCTAGATGCTACTCTGTTTTATGGTTCTCTTATCAACTTCCTTTCTTCTGACTTCTTCATTTAATTCCTTACCTAGTTAATTCAAGTTTAATTAATTTGATTTAACACACTTCCTTTAGTGAATTAGCTAAAAATTGATTCTAGGGTGGGAGGACAAGTCCAGAGCTCAGAAATAGACTTTATGTTCTTGTCTGAAACCCTTCAGCAGTTCCATGTCCCTGCAGCAGCCAAGATTCATGATTCTGCTGTTCCTGTCTTTTCTGGTCTGCTTCCCAGTGGTATTGCAGAAGAAGTTCTGCAAATGAAACTCTTTTTCTCTTATTTCTCCTTGTCTTTGAGCAACATCCCCATCTTCTCAGGGCAGGTTGAGTACCTCAGAGTCTCCTCTTCCTTCACATAGTTCATCTAGTTGCTCAGACAGCCTTAAGTCCAGCAGGATTGCATCTCTTTTCAATATTCCATTTGCAGAGCTGGTAGAGACACAGAGCTTAGTCTGCTGAATCTCATCTTTTGCCTCTGGGTCAGGTCTTTCAGAGACAGCTTCAACACTTGTTTTCATTCCCTAGGAGAGTCTTTGTCCCATAGGGAGTTCACACACAGTGCAGGCTATCCATAAATCACTGGCACAGAGCTGACTTTCCTTCTGTGATATTCTGTGTGCTGGTTCCCATCTCTTCAGGGCTGCTGCCTGGCTATGTTTTGGGCAGCTCAGCAGAAAAGCTTATGACCAAATACTGGCAGCCCAGAACAGTCATTGTGTATGTGTGGTGTGAACAGTGGGAGGCACTAAAGTCCCCTTGAAAACAGCCTTGAACAGGCCCCTAGCATCCTTCATTTCCCACTTGTAACTGCAAGAAATGAACACATGAATGTGTATTTTTGCACTCATTAATCTGACCACAGCAGGCCTGTCCCAGGATCTTCTCTTTCTTCACCATCTCTTTCCCTCTGTTGTACAGTTCCTGCAGTGTTTATGGAAGGGATTTTGCCTTGGTAAGAGCTGGGATTGTGTAAGAATCTTTTGTCACATCACTGTAGAATGAGTTGCTGCTGCTGTTACCTCCTGTCTGTGCTGCTGGTGCCAGCTCAGGTGGAAGAACCTGCCCACTATGACTTGTTCTCCTTTCCTTCTTCCTTTGCAGGACAATTCATGGGCTGATCTACAATGCACTGAAGCTCTTCATGGAGATGAACCAAAAGCTTTTTGATGACTGCACACAGCAATACAAGGCAGAGAAGCAGAAGTGAGTAAGAGTTTTTTGCCAAGTAACTTGAGCTCATCCTAAAGTCTCCTTGGGGTACAGTAAGATGTGGTAGATGGCAGTAGGCAGAGGGGAAATGGAAAGGTGGTAAGTAATTCTGTCAAAAAGTAGGATTCCTTAGCCATAACTATGAGTAGGGATGAGGTATGCCCTGATAAAACCCCTTTCAGTCCTGCTGAAGCAGGTAGCCTAGAAAAGGTTGACAAAGTTTGCTGAGTCATGAGCAAATAGATTGCATACACAGAGAATACTCAGCTTTGTTCTGCCTTGGAAATACTTACAAGTTCATAAATGTTGTAGTGATGTCAGTAGAATCTATTGCTTTAGAAAGGCTTTTCTGAAGAGTTTTGCTGCAGTGGGCATAATACATCTCTCATGCCACAGGATGCTTTCAATTTTCCAGTGATAAAGATGGAATAATTCCTGCAGTTTCAAAGAGTGAATGGTGGGGATAAAATCTGTGCTCAGCAAGTACCTGTGCCATGATGCTGTAAAGAGGAAAGAACTCCACTTTTTCTGCTGCCTTGTGCTGATATTGGTGCTTCTATGGCTTGCCTTGGTGAGCTGAGTCAGTCCAGTAAGCAAGAAGGAAACTTTTTTTTTTTTTTTTTTTTTTTTGGATCTATTTTCTGCTGACTTAGTGAAATAAAATAGTAAAAAAATGCTCCTCAGCTCCTCATTCCTGGATGAGCCAGGGCTGCTGGTGGGGAGAGCAGAGCTAATCCTTGCTGGGAGTGTGGAACTCTGGGGTACATTCTGTTGTTTTGTGAAATAGGAGTAAGTAACTCAATAATAAGTAATAAGTTGATTTATGAATCAGACCTTCAGATGAGTAACCCGCTTATGGAGAAATTAAGGTTTTTTAGTGTCTAAAATGGGAGCAAGCAAGTTTTCTTTTTTTCCCATTCTAGGGCGTTTATGAAGCCCACCAATATTTTCGCATACACTTTAAGTCACAGTGACAGTACATTTCCTACAAGATCTACCTAGTGTTTCCATCAGGAGTTTTCTCTCCCTGTTTAGCTGCTGGCCTGCTGAAGGTGACTGTTCCCAGCACTGGTGTGTGACTGATGGAGAATTGTTCTGAAAAAGCTTAACAAAACAGCTCAGTGCTGTCCAATAAAAGGATGGGTAGTGCTGCAGTTTTCTGCTCATGTTAGGATGTTTGTTTTTTTTTTTTTTTGTCTAGTGCCTCTGTGCTTAATTAGGCTTCAGAAAACCTTGTACTGTGAACTAGAAAACAGCATGTGTGGGAAGGATTGCATGTGCAAACAAACTGAGTAAATAGGAAATGAGGAAAGAGAAAGAGTGTTGTATGTTCACTGTTAGGCTGCATGCAGATGTTGAGAGGTCTGACTATGGCTTAGCCTCATTTTTAATTAGGTAACATGCCTACAAGTGACATGCCAGCTCAGGCCTGTCACTGCTGCACCCCCAGCTCTGCAGCCACAGCCAGGGTGGTCGTGAGGGACAGACTCTGCAGGAACATGTGGAGAGGCTGTCTCTCTGCTGTTCAGTGCAAATGGGCTGACTGCACCTTTCTAGTCTCCCCAGATACCTTTAAACTGTTTGGATTATCAGAATCCTTTGGAAAATCAGTGAGGAAGTTGGGGCAGGTGGTGTCTTGTCCTGAATGGGTTATTCATTTGGTGTGTTTTGGGGTTGGTTTGTTGGAGGTGTTTTTGTGACCCTGTGTTTTCTGGTGGAGCAATCTGCTGCTTGGCAGCTTCATTCTCATTCTGAGCCTACATGAACTCTAAAGAGTGTGATGTCATTACAGAGTATAAGAACTTCCTTAACATGGATACATAGGGCACTAGAGAGACTAGTAGCTGGGATGAAAGTCATATAGTTAATAGAAATAAAGCTGAGATTTTAGTGCAGCTGTTTAAAATGTAGAACAGAATAACAAGGGGTGGTGGATGCTCATCTCTGTTTGCAGAGAACATTCACTGTCCTGTGATTTATCAGTGACCCTGCTGAATTATCACTTCACATGTGTGCCAAAATCTGTGCCAAGTTCAAGAGCTGTGCCTGGGCTCTTCAGGCAGCTCTCTGGTGTGTTATGGCTAGAGAGAGATGGAACAGTGGGGCAATGGAACCCCAGTTCTGTTGGAAAATATAGTTTGTCCCTCTGCATCTGGGGAGCACCAGGAAAGTGTGTGTTTGAAATCCAGACTGGTGTCATGGCATTACCCCAGACACTCTGGCATTAAACCAGACACTCTGCTCTACTCCTGGCAGCACAAAGCCAGGCCAAAAGTACCTGTGCAGCCCAGTGTTGCCACCCTGTGCTCTGAGGTGAGCGAGGAGCATGCCTGCCTACCCTCTGCTAGCCATAGTGTGTCCCCTCTTCTTGCCTCATCTCACTTGTAGATTTAGAATTAGGTAGAATTAGGGGTTTTCTGAATGACAGAGCTGCACTTTCCCTTGGCTGCACTTTTCTGCTATCTCTTGCTTTTATCATGCTGTGAATGAAAGCTGGGCTTTCCCCAGGAGTTCACACTTGCTCTCTCTCTGTGCAGGGGAAGGTTCAGGATGAAGGAACGAGAAGAAATGTGGCAAAAGATAGAGGAGTTGGCTCGACTGAACCCCCAGGTGAGCGACAACAGGACCTAGGATGAATGGGGCAAGAATGTGCTGGGGGTCGTGACCTGCTTCCTCAGCCCATGAGAGCAGGTTTAACATCTGATCTCAGTCCTGTGGACACTGCTGCAGCAGTGGTGTGTCTCTCCCAAAAAACAGCGTCTTGGGAATGTTGGCAGTGTTTTATCAGGCTGTCCCTCTGTAGCACTGACCTCTAAGTACTGCCCTGTAGAGAGCATGTATGTGTTTATGGGCCACACTGTGAACTGCAGCTGCACATGCAGCGTGCTGGGAGTCAGAGGGCACAGGGGAGGGGAGGATACCCTTCCCTGCCTGTGTCCCTACTGCTGCCTTCCCAGAGAGGGCAGCTGGAAGAACTGTGCCATGCTGGGGGAGAAGGTGTGCTTTTGGATGGAGTGCTGACTCTCCAGCTGTCTGTGTTGCCTGCAGTACCCCATGTATTATGCACCTCTACCCTTGCCTTCTGTGTGCTGTATGGAGACGGAGACCCCGACTGCAGAGGACATACAGCTCCTGAAGAAAACGGTGGAGACGGAGGCTGTGCAGGTGCGTAGGGGACTCGAGTCCTTTCACACTTGCTCCCAGTTCAGCCAGGAACTCAGCATAGCCAGAACTGGCTCTTTCCAAATGTTCTGAGGGTAAATGCCACTGCTCTCACTCCTCATCATTAAGAGATCAACCTGTAGTCTGAAGAGTGGAGTTTTTCTAACCTTCTCACTCTGGAAAAAGTGCCAGTGGGACTAGCTTGTGTCCTTTTGGTCTGTGTTTGGCTCTCAGCCTGTTCTGAAGCATGCTGCAGTGCCACCCAGCATAACCTAGAGCAGTTGGAGTCAGAGGCTGAAGGCATGAAGGGGTTTGCTACTGATTGCTGACTCCTTTGATTTGTTTGTAGATGCTGAAAGACATTAAGAAGGACAAAGTTTTGCTGCGCCGGAAGTCTGAGCTTCCACAGGACGTCTACACTATAAAAGCCTTGGAGGCCCACAAGAGAGCAGAAGAGTTTCTCACCTCAAGCCAGGAGGCTCTCTGACAGGCTCAGGAGCTGGCCCAGGAAGCTCTGCCCCATCCCTTTCCTCCAGGGGTCATGGAAATGCACTCGGTTCTCATGTATAAGTAAGGAATGAACATGGTGAGCTGTGCCTGTCCTCCACTCCATCTGCATACCTCCAGGGTAGATCTGGTTTTATGTTAGAACTTGTATCTCACCACTGTCCTGTCCTGCTTTTTCTCCGTCCTCCTGCTTTCCCACCTTGGCTCTGCAGGCATTAGGGGAGCCTGCCTGACCTCTGCTTTTATCAGTCCAGGCAGGACTCACTTCACTGTGAGCTGCCACCTGATTTTACTCTGCCAGGCAGCCAGAGCCTTGCTCAAGGCTCTGTGTTGGGCAGAGCCTGCCGTGTGTGGCTCAGTGTGCTGCTCCAAACTCCAAGTGCCCATCTCCTCCACTCCTGCCCCTGTGCTGCCTGTGCAGCTGAGCCCTGCCACGGTCAGAGGCCAGGCTAAGCTTGGGGCAGAAGCAGAGTTTGTGAAAGCTCTGCTGACTCTCCAACCTGCCTTGGGGTGCAGCTCCACAGCTGAAGGGTCTTAATGTACAGCAGAGGAAATGTTTACTTCCACCTTTCTTTTGCTACAAGCCCCTTGTTTTGTTTCCCTGTCAGTGGAGTGGGGGTTCAGTGCTTTGCCACCCCCAGTTAAGCTGGGTGCAAGCACTACATACTATTGCAGTCCTCCCTTTAGAGCATCCTTAGAAGCTCTCTTGTGAGAAAGTGAATTCCTTCTGCTGTTTGTGTTGGTCCGTGCTGACTCATTTCCTTCCCGATGTCTCGGGTTAATTGTGGGCCCAGAATTAACTTCCCGCTTTGTAGCAGGTGTCAGCCACTGACTTCTACTTTCTTCCTCTACCTGCTCAATTAAAATACTCCTGCAGCTCTCCCTTTGTCTCTGTATCCCATCCTTAGCTCTTCAGGGCCAGGGTTTCTAGGAAGCTTGTGCTGCTAGTCATTTCTGCAAGCTCGTGGAAGCAATGGCTACGCCTCCTGGGGTGTGGCTGAGTTTGAGTGTTCACTTGTCTCCTCATTATTATCAATGGCTAAGCACTAGTGCTGAATCGCTTCCGTGGGTGCTCTGAGCAAAGTTCACCTGTCCTGTTACGTGTGCACCTGCTGTGGCCCGAGGCCCTTGTTAGTTATCACCTGGTGCATCAGGGGCCGTGCTAACTTAGCATTTAGAAACACTTGCTGATAGCCCAGGGGCTTGCGCAGCACTTGGGTGCTCCTGTGATCCAGCTTTCACCCGTGTTGTTTGTGGTGCAGATTTAGTGCCAGGCCGAGGTGCCGCCTGGTTTGTCATAGAGAGGGAGTCCTTGCTTCTTACCTGCTGTGCCTGCTTTCTTGACACATAAGCTGAAAAGTGGGTTTGCAGTAGTGCAGGGAGCCTGCGGGGCTGGTGCTAGCCTGACACTGCTTTGCAGCAGCACGGGATGTTGTAGAAGGTTCTGGTGTATCTGCTTGTCCTCACCAGTAAAACCATTTCCAGGTCAGAGCATCACCCCCTCTAATCTTTCTGCTGGTGTGCAGCACATCTTTCCTCCAACCCCAGCGAGGCTGTTTTGATCTGTGTATCCTGCATCCCTGCCCCGTGTAGCTCTCTCCCGGCTCAGCCCTTATCAGGAATGCCGCCATCTCTTGGGAGGAGCTGGCGGGTGCATGTGTGAGATCCCCCAGTCACGCAGGGCCCCACCTCCCCTCCGCCTCACGCAACGGGCCAGTTCTAAAGTCAGGAGACTTCAGAAACACCTCAGGGAGGTTATTGCTTATTTTGAACATTAGTCTGAGCTCATGATCAGCTGCCAATCGATTACCTCACGCCTGGCACAGCATGTGGACATGCAGCGGGTGGTGCCAGAGCAGCACAGCGGAAATGAGGGCTGCCAGGCTCGGGCTGGGCAGGAGGCTCCTTCCTGTCTCAGCACAGGCTCTCCAACTGGCTGCTTAGCTTTGTGCTGTAAGCCAAGACCTCATTTTTAGATTGCTACAGCATGGTATGCCCTCACTTGAGCCTGCTTGCTGCTGGGCAGTGGCTGCCTTTCCCCGCTGTGGGCTGCTCTGCCTGCAGAGGGAGCAGAACCTTGTGGTGTGCAGGGGCTGGCACTGTTCTGCAGATGATCTGTCTCTGCTGGCAGCCCCTGACCCTGGCCAGAGGAATGCTGCTGGGGTTGTGCCATGTGCAGGGGCAGGATTGTAACACATCATGATTATGTGCTGTACAGCTTTGATGTTCCCATAGCTTTTTGTGTCTTGTTTTGGGTCAGGGAACTTAGGCTTAGTACCTTCACATCATCCTTTGTTTGCTGCCTATTCATTCCAGTGTCCTGGACACCTCAGAAGGGGACCATGTGAGACAGGGGGGAGTGTGCTCACCCTCTCACCACATGTACTGCTCATAGGCAGACCTGCATCTGCCACGCTACAGCTGCCCCTTGCTCAATACTTGGTTTCTAGCATTAGTGCTGCTCATTTCTGCCTATGCCTTTCCCCACATCAGCCAAATGGACAGAACTGGAGCTGCCTCTTCCACTCCACCTGGCTTGCTCCTCCCAAGGGAAAAAGCAAAACTACTGCATTCACACCCTGGACACAAGTATTAAGCTGCTTACAGTTCATATGTACATATGGTGTACTTTATTTTCAGTAGAGCATTACATAGTATGAAAGTGTTGGATTTTGTACAGATGTCCCTGTATGTACAGAACTAAATAAAACCAATCTCTTGGAATGACACATCGTGCTCCACCTGTGATATTCCAACACACAGACCCTATCCTGAGAGGAGGGGCCCTCAGCCTGGAGAGTGACTTCTCTGGTACTGTCAGCATGGGGCCAAGTCCAGTGTTTGTCCTGAGGGAATCTGGGCAAAGCCAGCCAAGCCCCATCATCCCATATGCATCCAGGCATGGAAACCAATCTGCTTCCTCAGAGGTAGAGGAAGCCAACACAAGGCCATCACACTGACTTATGCACCAGCCAGAACCCAGAAAAAGGAGTGGGAAGGAAAACCAGACAATGTCAGTGGGACAAACTTGGGAGGTTGATACTGGCAAGTCCTGTCAGCACCTGGCTCGGAGGCAGTGGGTGCTTCCAGGGTAGAGGGAGGGCTGGGGTTTGCAGCCCCTGTGCCGCAGCTCAGCCCTCAATTCCACTGCGGCCGGGGGCCGCCGAGGCTCTGCCGGGCCTGCAGCGTGCGCTGCACCACGTCCTTCCACTGCTCCTCCGAGATCTGGTTGGCCCAGGCGGGGATGCCCAGGGTGGGCAGCTTCACGCTGGCCATCGTTCTCTTCACCAGCTCCACATGCTCTGGGAACAGAGAGGCCGTGAGACCGCGGCGGAGCCCCGGGCGGGTCCCGCCGGAGACGCGGTTACCTGCATCCATGGGGATGGAGCTGTGGCTGCTCTGAGCCGCGGCGCCTTCCGCTGCCTCCTCCTCATTCTCCTCCTCGCTGTCCACCGGCGGGTCGGGCAGGTGCAGCCTCAGCATCTGCGGAGAAAGGCGGGCAGCGGGGGTCGGGACCGCGGGTGCCGCCACCCCCGGCCCGGCGAGAGGCGCTGGGCGGTACCTGCAGCCGCTCCTGCAGGCCGGGGCCCGCGTCGCCGAGGCCCTGCTCCGGTTCCTGGCTCAGCGGCTGATACAAGTACCCGCCGCCCTCCTCCTCTTCCTCCTCCTCCTCCTCCTCATCGCCGCTCCACCCGGCCGCGCCGTCAGGGCCCTCGGGCGGCCCGGGCTCCCGGGGACAGACGCGCTCGGGGCCCATGCTCCGCACCACCGCCATACACCGGGCGCGGCGCCGAGGAGGTGCCGCCGCCGCCGCCCGGAACAGCCGCGGCCGCCGCGGGGCACTCTGGGTGTTGTAGTCTCGGAGCGGGCCCCGGGCGCGGTGGGCGGTGCCGCCGGCACGCGCCGCCGGTGCCGTCGAGCGTCGCCATCGAGTGTCGCCATCTCGGCCTGGGCCGGGGCCGGAGCAGCGCGCTGGGGCCGGGCCCGGGCGGGGCGGGGAACCCAGGGAGCCGCCCCTGAAGGGGGCCGGGGCCCGGTGCCGCGGAAAGGCCTGTCGGGGCCGCGCCGCTCGGGCGGGAGGGGCGCCCGCGGACCCGGGCGGGGCCACGCCGCACTACAAGTCCCAGGGAGCGGCGGGAGCTCCTGTCGGAGCGGGGCTGTCGGAGCTCCTTGTACGGGCACAGGTACGGGGCTGGGGCTGGAGCCGGGGCCGCAGGGGCGGGGGGAGCCGGCGGGGCCATGCCGGGGCTGGGGGAGGCCGGTAGGCCCCGCCGAGCCCCTCCGTGAGGGCCGGGGGCGCGGGGCCGCCGCCCTGCCCGGGTGCCCTCGGCCGGGCCCGCGGGCGGCGGGTGGGGGCGCGGGGCGGCACGGAGGGGCTCGGGAGGGGAGCGGCGGCCAACGGAGCTGGAGCATGTCCAGAGTTGGGCAGAGGAGCTGCTGAAGGGTCCGGAGAGTGAGTCCTGTGAGGAGCGGCTGAGAGAGGTGAGGGTGCTCAGCCTGAAGGAAAGGAAGCTCAGGGGAGACCCTGTCGCTCTCTACAGCTGCCTGAAAGGAGATTGTCGCCAGGTGGGGGCCGGTCTCTTCTCCCAGGTAACAACTGACAGGCAGGTCAGGAGAAATAGCTTCAAGCTGCACCAGGGAAGGCTTAGATTGAATATTAGGAAAAAATCCTTCACGAAATGGGTAGTCTGGCGTTGGAACAGGCTGCCCAGGGAAATGGTCGAATCACCATTCCTGGAAGTGTTAAAAAAAATTGTAAATGTGGCACTTTCAGGACATGGGTCAGTGGTGGGCCTGGCCGTGTTGGGTTAATGGCTGGGATCTGTGATCTTGGAGGTCTTCTCCATCCTTAAAGCATTCTGACAGGTCTGTGTTAGGGAGGCTGCCCTTCTGCCCTGGCATGACCTCTGCTGTGCCTTCTCTCTCCGTCCTGTGGGCTCGTGTGGTTTCAGACCATTTGTTCTCTCACCCAGTCGTGGCTGTTGTGGGGCTGCATGCCAGTCCCATTTGCCAGGCAGAGGGAAGGGAAGGCTGGCACCTGTGGGCACCACTCTGCCTGGGGATCAGTGTCAATGCAACAGAGAGGCAGAGGAACAAACTGATGTAGCCCTGTGTAAAGCTGTCAGCTCGGCTTTCTTGAGCCTGCTTCCCAACCCAAGGGCTGCCCTTGGCCTGGGGGACACAGCTTGACAGGCTGAGACAAATTCCTGATGGGGAAGTCAAGCAGTGTCTCCAAAGCTTAGGCACGCTCCATAGAGAAGCTGGGGTTTGGGAAGCAAGGTGAAGAATAGAAGCCAGCTGAGTAGGTGCAGAATCTCAGTAGGCTTTAGGCAAAAATAAGTCCAAATATTAGGCAAAAGTAAGTGAGCAAAATATTTGGTGAAAAATAAGGAGATGGCGAGGCTGGCTGTAGGGATACCACTGGGATAAATTTGTGCCTGAGCAGTGTGGTCTGTGGTTCCCATGGCTAATGTGAGCTTCCAGAGCAGGCTCAGTGCACGAGCTCGAGGGCTGTTCTAGCACCATCTAATTTACTGGGGCTGGAATTGCATTGTGAGTATCCGAGCTGTTGAATGTGCAAGCTTGCAGTTTCACGCTGCCTTAGCACAAATGCTCCAAGCATTAGATAAATGTCAAGCACAAGTGAAGAAAGCGGGTTGTTCTCATGTTATCTCTAACAGTATGTTGGATGTGCTTGAAATAGAACAGTCTATATGGACTGCTGTGAACTGGCTGGGCTATTTTAAGGGTTACTAAACCTTGTGGCTGTTGTCTTTTGGGAGACAGGACTGAGGCAGCCACACGGTAGGATTTGCTCTCTGGAGCAGCTCTGCAGGGTAGGCTGCTCTTCTTGGGGTACTGCTGTAATTCTGGGGGTGGCAGAATGAGTCCTTGAAAATACAGGCTGCTGGGTTTCTCCCCTTTGCTTTGGGAATTGGATGCAGCAAGGCTCATCTGAGCAGGTTTTAGAAATGGCTCTAGGTTTCCTTCTGTGTGCATAGAGGAGTGAGAGAGCCCAAGGAGCTCCCTTTGAGCAAAGAAGTGGATCCAAGGATATATGGGTTTGCTTTAAGATCATCACCTGGCTACTTGTACTTGGAGATGCTCAGTAGCTTTCTATCTTGAATGAAGTATTTTCATACCTAATTGTGGGGTTTGAAAATACTAAGCCTAAAGCCAATAGAACAAACGAGTGAAAAATCTGACTAAAACCTGTTTTGTTTTTTTTTGTTGTTGTTTTGGGGATTTTTTTCTATCTGTGCCTGACAGTGCTAAAGTCAGCACAACAGTTTTGGAAGATATGCTAGTGAGAGATTATTGAGTGATATTTGTGTTGATCTCAGGTGTCCATATGCTGTGTTGTTAGGCTCTTGTTAGGTGTGAGCTGGAGCAGTTGGGATGAAGGTTGTTGCAGGCAATGAGTGCATCTTGAGGCAACAGCACAACCAGAGATAGGGGAGTGCTCTCTGTAGGTGCTGTATTGGAAGAATGCAGAGCTGAATTAAATCTGATTGTTCCCTGGCTTAGCAGTGAAATGCTCCAGGTGCTTTGTGGCAGAGGAACAGCACACTGCTGTTCTCACTTAATTTCCAGCATCACCAACATCAGGTGCTTCACCAGTAAGTGAAGCATGTCCTCATTTTTAGAAATGCTCTTATTCCATAATGACAGGACCTACCAGGGGTTTCAACATTTCTCTGCATCCTCTGTGCTTTACTGTATTTCTGGCTAGATCATGGCAGACCAGGGAAATGGGGGGTTGTGAAGATTGCATGGTTGGAAGTAAGAGATCTGTTTGTTTTTGGAGAGTGAAAGTGAGGATCTAAGGTGAGTCAGTGGAAGCAAGGGTGGCTTGAACAGAAGCTGTGATTCTGTGTGCCTCATCCTGCAGTTCCCTCCCAGTTCTCTAATACAATTTGCCTCTGTCTTATCAATATTTTTGTGTTTTATAGCCTACATCACTGTTGCTGGTATCCTAAATGAGAAACCACAGAATGTACTTTGCATAATCTAATATTGTGCAACTGGGGGAAATTGTTAGTAAATTGTTTCTTATCAATTTTGCTTTTTTCCCCCTCTCTCCTTGGCTGTGTCCTCTGTGATCTGTAAAGAAATCTAAGCTGTAGCTTAATGTCAAGTGCTGCACTTCTCCTACTAAGAAATCCTCATAGGAATGAGACTGAAAAGTGGTTTATTTATGACCTCATTTATGTCATAAAAATTAGCATTGGAACTCAAACTTGAATGGAATTCAACAGTGTCCATAGTTGTAGGACAGAAAATACAGTTTTTTCCTCAAAATATGTGTCTAACTCTTATTTGCAGA
This sequence comes from Agelaius phoeniceus, assembly GCF_051311805.1. Lineage (NCBI taxonomy): Eukaryota > Metazoa > Chordata > Aves > Passeriformes > Icteridae > Agelaius > Agelaius phoeniceus. The sequence continues at coordinate 110,708,060 of NC_135267.1, read as the reverse complement.
TAGTTCACAGAGGGGGCTCAGAGGAGGAAAATGCTTTGGGACAGAAGATGGGTCTAAAGAAACGATTGTAAATAAGTCAGGCAAGGAGAATCTGAAGCTGGACATGGAAAGCTTGGAGAGGAGCAGGGGAGGCATCCTCAGGAGACAGGGCTGTGCAGGGAGGAGGGGAGGCCAGGCCTGTGTGTGGCTGAAAAGGGGCAAACAAATGCCTGGTGATGGCAGGAAAATGTGATGGTTACAGGGTAGGGTTGTGGCCAGTGGCAGAAGAGGAAGATGGGAGGGTGCTTTTGTTACAGCATAGAGAAGAGCTCTTGGGTTTGAAAAATCCCTGACAGCTTGTTAAACCCTGTGTTTTCCCATGACCTGTAAAGATTACTTCACACTTCTGGTCATTCTGTCTTGGTGAAGTGTTCAGATGAGTGTTTGCTTTTCTTGGCTCTGAGGAGGGGCAGCAGGAGGCTGTGCTGGCAGAGCTCTGTGTTTGCTCTAAAGGGGTATCCCTGGACAGAGCCACGGCAAAGCACAGCCAACTTCCATCCCATTGCCCTCACCACCACTCCAGTCACCTGGAAAGCACTCATTTGGGGAAAACCTTTCCCAGTAATTGTAGGAAACAGCATTTCAACATTGTTGCTTCAACCTCAGCATCTTTCTGGCAGTGCCAGGGATTGGGTCTGGAGCTGCTGTTTCTCAGTGGACCAGGTTTAACCTCTTGGGCTGAGCTGCCTTCTGGTGGGAACAGCAGAACTGCTGGGGCAGGGTGGCCAGCTCCTGTGGCAGTGACAGGACCAACATCCTTGCTTCTGGCTCAAGGGAAGTCCCAAGGGTGAGGAAGAGTGTTCCCAGCCTTTCTGACAAAAAAGGCAGGGGCCTTGGTGCAATGCCTGCCAGGTGTGCTCCTCTACCTCAGTAGGAATCAAGCAGAGAACTTGGAAATAAGATTCATCCTCTTGGTCCTCCTGGACTGGGCTCAGTCTGAAGGGTGTTGAAAATATTGATGGTGCTGATAAAGACCAGTTAAGCTCCTTGAGGAGTATTTTACAGAATCACTTAAACAAGAAGAGATTATGAGGAAAATATTGGTTAGATTTTTCAGGAATAACTTGTGACTGAGGCAGGAAACAGATTTAGATATGTGAAGCCTTCAAAATAGCTTGGAAGGTGCCTTTGGTGGGTTCCATGGAAACTCATCTGTTCTGTAGCTTTGCAGAAGACTTATGCAAGAGTGCTGCCTGGCTTAAAAAAAAAAATGCTTAAGGAAAAAAAAACCTGTTAGATCTGAAATTGAAGCGTGGCCTGTGGAAGATGGGGGTGTTCCTGGGCCCTTCTGGAGCATCCCTGCTGGAGCAAAGCTTGCTGCAGCTTTGTGTGTTACTGACTGCAGTTTAGGTTAGGGTGGTTGCTGCAGGAACAGGAGGTTTGCAGGAGAGACTCCTGTTGCAATAAGGCTGCAGGATGGTCTCTGTTTGGGCTTTACACGTGCCCTGTCACTGTAATGTTCACCTACAGAGCATGAAAACATCTCAAAGAAGCAATAACTTTAAAACAAGCTACTCAAATTTTAATGGCATTTGAGAGTTCTGGAATGAGGTGAGTGGTTACTGAGTGGTTTTGAGCTGTCTATGGAGTCAGTGGATGAAACTGGAAGCCTAAGCTCTGCTTCATGCCAGGAGCTCCCTGTTGGTGGCATTCTCTTATTCTCCCTGCAGGAGGGGATAAAATGTGAGTGTGTGGGTGTGCTGGGCACTGGGGTGCTCAGGCTGCTGATGGTCCTCCTTGTGAGCAGTGATCCCACTTGACTGAAGGGCTGGGGGTGGCCAACTGGAGCAGAGCAGCACAGCACTGCCCCTCTTGCTGCCCTCCAGCTATTTCAGAAACCTAAAACAGGAGTGAAGTCCTCCTTGCCAAAATTCACTACTTTCCAAAATGAAATGGGGCAGAGCATAGGAATTTCATGTGTAGGAATTTAGTCCTTGTTCAAAGGCATCTCCAAATTTCTTTGGATTCTGCAAAGGCTGAAACTGATTGTGAGATGGGAGCGTGCTGACTGAACCTTTCAATAACCTAGAAACAAGAAATAAAATATGACAATTTTATTTGTGCTGTCTGAAACACTGACATCTCTTCTAATGGCTGTTTTCAGCTAGGAGAAAACTGTTAAAAATCAAACTGGCCTGCTGTTTCAGAAGCACCTGGGCAGGACTCTCCTCTAGGTTCTTAGATCCAAAAGAGAATCTCTGCAAGAATCAGCTCTAAGATATGATGTTCTAAGATATGATATTCTCTAAGCCATCTGTTTGAGGAAAGAAGGTTATCAGTTGCTTAACAAGATGTGATGCTACAGAATTTTCATAGTTATGCCTGGGTTTGCTGTGGGAGGGAAAGACCTTTTCTGAGCATTACCAAAGAGCTTTCTACCTAGAGATTTGGGGGTTTCTGCTCTCTTGTGTCTAATTAGCTTGAACCCTAGTGCTCAAATCAATGAGTCCAAATGCTAATGTTGTCACCCACCCCTATAACGGGAAGTTGGTTGCTTTATGTAGGGGTGGTTCTTTGGAGTTTTTTTTGTTGGGTGTTTTGTTTTTAATCCTTTCCTCTGCTGTTTCTCAGAACTGATCCAAAGAGCACGCTCTTCCCTCTGGGTTTGTTCTTTTCACCTTCACCGTTGGCTCTCGCTGTGTGTTTTCATTCATGCAGACAAATGGCTCTGACATGAACGTGACGCGTGCGTGCCCAAGCCGAAGGTGTTTGGCTGGGGCTGCCTGTGCAGCCACCCTGAGGGGTTTTGTGTTCAAGGGCACCTCTGCTTGCTCCTCTGAGCCCTGCTCTGTGTCCCCTTCCCAAGAGGAACGTTTCCAGCTGGGAGGCAGGTGAAATGAGGGCACATGAAGGTAACCTTTGCAGCAGGCGTTCAGGGAAGGATGGATGTTGTTACTTTGGCCTTGTGTCTTGCAGTTGCCTCGGAAGCATGTGGCTGTGGCACTGGGGGCCCTGAAGACCGCCTGGCTTGCGGGGAGGAATGCTCCGGTGGGCAGTGCACTTGGAAGGGGGGCCACGGAGGGTGAACCACGCGGCCGTGGCTGTGGGCCACAAGGTCTATTCCTTCGGTGGCTACTGCTCTGGAGAGGACTATGAGACCCTGCGGCAGATCGACGTCCACGTGTTCAACGCAGGTAAACGTGTCCTCGTGGGGCACAAAGGGCTTGGCTTGCTGGGCTCAGTTGTTGCTTTTCTTGCCTGCTGGTGCCTGACATGTTATACCCTGTGACGTGCTGTCTGACTCTTAAATTTCCAGAAAATGTTATCAGAGTAGGTAGGAGCCTCCTTCTTTGTGCAGCCTTGTATTTTCAGCTTGAGGGGCAGGACTACAAGAGGGGCTGTAGTTTATGTGACTGCTAGGATAAGGACTCACTGAAGTAGTCACATAGCCAATGGTTTGGTTTGTCCTTGTTCTCTGCAAACACAAAGTCAGCCAGGTGCAAAGAGGTGATATCGAGCTGGCTCAGGTCCCCCCTCATGGCAGCATGTCCATGTTCAGCTGCCCATAGTGTGGAAGGAGCATGGTGTGAGCCAGTGCACTCACTAAAGATTCCAGGTGTAGACATCTGAGCTGATTCCCCGTGGGGGCAGCTGACAACTGGTGCCAGCATGATGGAGTCAGTAGGGGCATGTGGCTAGGAGGGAGGCATTCCCTTTTTGGTAACAGCTATCGTGCAGATTCACAGCATAGCTTAGAAAAGCATCTGCAACTGGAGCCATTTGTGTAGGGTAACCAGTACCTGTCATGAGGCTGAGTTGGAGCCATGGTTGTGCTGGCACAGGCTGTATTTCTTGATTGAGTGCTCCTTGAACTAAAGAGGTTACTGAGCTGGTCCCTTAAGCATTTCCCTGTAATTAGGCAGGTGATTAAAAAACTGCACAGATGCTTGGGTGGCTCCAGCTAAACAGAGCCAAGAACAGAGAACCAATGACCAGTTTTGGAGACTGGACAGTGTGCTGAATGCTCTGTGAGCACCCACATGTAGACAAACCTAGTTTGTCTGTAAGATGCAGTGAATTCACTCCTTTAAGACTGATGTGCAGCAGGGATAAAAGCATTGCTTACAGAGGGCTGCCAAGGTGACCTGCTCTCAGTGTAGAGGGGGTGTAGCTCAGGATCCTGTGAACAGTGACATTCACCTCTGTCCAGAGGGACTGGGCTTTTATACTCAACACAGCTGAATGTTGTAGAACGTGCCAAGTGGAGCAGCAATCTTCTGGGGAAGCATAGTGACTGTGCCCAAAGGAATGCTCTTGTGTTGTCTTTCCCTCTTACCACTCCCAAGTATTAAAGTGTCAGAATGCTGCAGCCACCACATGGGAAGTGACAGTGGCTTCCCAAGCCCTTGCTCAGCTAGCATTGTCAGGTGGCAGTGCTAAAACCAAGATAGCAGCTTTTGAATGAGTCTTCCAAAGATGAAAACTATGTTTTAGGTAGGAAGCATCCAGTCTAGCTTGACTTTAGCATTGGATGTGCTTCCTCAGTGCCCTTTCTGCCTGTCGGGTCGATGCCCACCTTTTGAGATGCCTGACTTTTCTCTTTCCCTATGTTAGTATTTCAGAGGAGCTGCAGACTGTTTTCTGCTATATTTTGTATCAGCTCTATGTAGAAAACAAACCTGGAGGCTGTATGTGGTAGAAGGAGGGTGACTGGGGCTGTTGTGTAATGGCTGTGTAACACTTGCTGTGGCTCTTGCACTGTCATTAAACCCTGTAATACCTGTTGACTGTTCTGGCTGCTGCTGGACATGACACACAGGAAGGGGAACCTGTAATCCCAAGGAACTCCTATTAGTAATGTGAGCTTAGCAGGGAGAACTTGAATAACAGATGGGGTAAAGGAGGCAGAGGGCCACCTCATCTATAGCTTGAAAACCAAAACAAAAGCAAACAAACCCAGTTCCTACAAAACTCCTGGGTTGTTTTACTTAAACTGTGCTTCTGCAAGTCCAAGTGACGCCTTCAGGTGTTCCCTTGCATTTTACTGCAGTGAGTTATTCCTGTGCTGCCCATTCTTCCAGCTTTGAGTCTCTTCAGCAATCTCACTAGCTTGAAGCAGTGTCTGCATTCATGGTCACCTCTGTGCTTCTTCATTTTTCTTTCCCTATTTGTTTGTGTGTGTGCTGTATCTTTCACTCACAGTCTAGGATGAGCCAGAGTGGAAACCTTCTCAATGAATTGTTGTAGAACAGAGCCTGTTTTTGTCATCTGTATTTCTTAACTAGCCACTACTTGAGGTCAGACACAGCTTTCTCTTGTTTACTCAACTGCTTCTGCACCTTGTCACGGGGTGAAAAGCACCACCCAGGATGGGTTATGAACTGTGAGCAATTCAGCAGGCTTAGCATTTGACATGGGCTCAAACTTGTGTTTCCAGTGTCTCTGCGCTGGATCAAGTTGCCTCCAGTGTGGACAAACAGCCGAGACCACGTGAGGGAGGTGCCCTACATGAGGTATGGACACTCAGCAGTGCTCATCGACGACACCGTCTACATTTGGGGCGGCCGCAACGACACGGAGGGAGCCTGCAACGTGCTCTATGCTTTCGATGTCAGTAAGTTGCAGCTTCTCACTGCTCCTTGGCACAGCTGTTCTTGATCAGACCTCCTCTCTGCCCCCCAGTCTGCTCCCCAGCTTGTTTTCTTGTCCCTCGATGACAATCTGGAGGAAATGGTGTCACTGTCTGTTCCAGCAGTTTTGGAAGTAGAGTATGGTGGCCATTGTGCTTACATCTCTGTAAAAGCCTTTGGGCAGAGATTGCTGATCTTTTCTGATAATGAAAATGGTTTTAATTTTTCTATCAGCTTTGGGTGCTCTCTCTGATAGTAGCTATAACTGAAGTGTTCTCTCTATGTGATATAGTATTCCTTAATTGTGGCAAGAAGGGGCTGGGCTCTTGATGATTGTGGTTCCTCTCCAGTGTGGTCCTTCTTTCTGAAGGTGTGAAGGAGAGTGAGGAATAAAGCACAGGAGTAGTCCAGGAAAGGATGGTAAAATCATGGGAGACATGAGTCAAGTTAGATAAACCTGAAAAACAAACTCCTTGAGCCTTTTGGTTGGCTTCTCCATAGCACTGCTGGAGCACCTCTGGAGGAAAGGCACCATCAGGAACTGCATGGACACAAGTGTCCAGAAAGAAAAGGAGTATATCTGGATTCTGGATGCAAGTCCATCTAAATACTGGCCAGTAACTGTCTTGCTGAACTTGCAAGGAAACTGCTTGCTCTGGTGCTTGGTCCATGGATCTCTTCTTTACCAGGAAATATCTTACAGCTTATGGCACAGGGTTTCCCCCTTCCTTCCCCTGACACATTCAGCTGAGAAGCCACCAGTAAAGCTCTGCCTACACAGAGGTTTTGTAGTGGGACCTGCCTAGTCTCCCTGGCAGCTCCAGTGCTTTAGCATTAAGTGAAAATTAACAGAAAGTCCTGCTCCAAACCCTCTGCAGCTGTCTGTACACACAGGCCTGCCATTCCTGGAAAGTAAGGCTGGCAGTCACAGTCCCATGTCTGTAGTGTAAGTTCCACTGCAGGAGTCACATCAGGCTAAATAAAGTCCTGTCTGAGTGCAGTTTTGTCCCTGCAGTGTTAAGCAGATCACAACTTGAGGTTTTTTCCATCTCTAGTTTAACATGCTGCAATTGGGTGAGCTTTTGCTGATACAGTGTGACTGAGTTTGGAAGCAGCCCCAGGGAGAAAAGGAACTCGATAGCCCTGAGCTCTCACTAGAGACTCCCCAGGGATTCTGCTGACCTTGCAAGACCCTTTGTGTGGTGCCAGCTGGAGCATAGGTGGACACTTGTGTCCGCAGGCCAAGTTCAGGGAAGTCATCCTCGTGCTTTGGCTCCATGGCTCTCTGAAATAAGCACTGTTTTTGGCAGCCAAGGGCTGTTAGGGAGGGTGGGGGAATGTCTCCTGCAGCCTCGGGGCTTATCTGTGCCTCTGGGAGCTCTTGGGGCAGGTGCCTGTTAGCGCTTGGCACCGAGTCCTGGCTTGGCTCTGTGCTGCCCTGGCATGGGGAGCAGCTCTGCCTGGATTTAAGTCATCTTCTAAATCAAGCCAGCCCCTGGAGTGTGCAGGCTAAGGGGCTGAATCTGTTTGGTGCAGGCTCACAGGGAGCATTGTGAAGGGTGGAAAGTGAGCAAGAGGGGATGAGAATGTAACAAGCGGAGCAGATTAGACAGGGAGAGCTGCACTGCAGAGGTGGAGATATGCACAACAGCTAACATGGAGAACTTGTGATTAAGTGATTTGTATCTGGGTTTGAGAGCTGTTTTTCCTCAGTCATGCTCAGTTACTGAGCATCTCCACGCCTTGAGGTCAGTTGTGCCACTTAGCATTATTGCTTCATTGTAATAGAAAGTGTGAGTGGAGAGTTGATAAGTGACTCACAAGTACACTCTGCAAGAGATTCTGTAAAAGTAACATTGTTCAAGCCCTGCTGTACTACTCACACTTAAAATGTGAGCTCTTTGTCAGGTCTGGCACTCAGTGGCCCTGCCAAGAGGCTGAGGCTTCTGCCACTGTGTCCCTCTGTGGGGGCTCAGGCAGGTAGCCTTGCCCAAAGAAGCTTGCAGCCTCTCTGGCAGAGCAGGTGCTGTGTGAGAAAGCAAGAATTATTTTTGCCTTAGAAATTTAAGAACAGTAGTAATAGAACTATCCCACCCCAACTCCTACTGTGCTTTCTCAGCATTGCCTCTTGTTTTGTTTCAGACACACACAAGTGGTTCACACCAAAGGTGTCTGGAATGGTCCCAGGGGCAAGGGATGGGCACTCAGCTTGTGTCCTGGCAAAGAGCATGTTTATCTTTGGAGGCTATGAACAGCTGGTGAGTAGTCTCTGTTACTGTTAATTGGTGAGCCCTTGGGAAAGAGGGTGTTGATACCCAGGACACTGATAGAGGCAGGACACGGGGGTGTGTTTGTATTCCAAGTCACTGTCATTTTGTAACTTAGCAAAGTTATGGCATTAGTACCCAGGTTATGCTAATTGCTTTGTGGAGAAGATGGTTGGAAAACAAGTCAAAAAAAGTGTGGGATTTCTTTTAAATTTCACAAAACATATTTACCACAAAGAGGTAAAAATTTAATTTTTTTTCCTGGCTAATTTCTCAGCCAAATGTAGATATTCAAATGTGGATCACAGCATTTTTAATAAGTATATATTGATCTAGATTTATTTTAATTTGGCTCAGAAGTGAGCCAGAAAAATCACTTTGTGCAGTGTTGCTGTGAGGTTTTGTCCTAGTCTGGTGTATGTTCCCTGCAGTCTCCACGTGCTCTGACATCTTGTTGATCCCTTTCAGCAAACATTTGGTTGCCTTCCCATTAGGAATACCTTGAGCCAAAGTTCATCCTGTAATAGCTGTCAGTGTACCTAATGCTCTTTTTAGCAAATCCTCATGATGTAATCTTAAAAAGTGGGTAAATAAAAATTATCACCAGATTCCAGAACAGATGTGCAAAGTCACATCTGTTTGTTTGGAAGAAAGTAGGGGCCCTGTTACAGAAGCCTCTGGGTTATTCCATTCCTTTTCTGAGGGTGGTAGCAGGCCAAATCCCTTATATTGTTTACAGCAGCAGGAGGGGTTCAGATGTCCTTTTTTTTAACCAAGACCAAATAAACCTCTGGCTTGTCTTGCTGCTCTCTACCTTGCCTGGAGGAGCAGGAGTCCACATTGTTTGTGTGAATGCAGTCTCCTCCAGGCAGCCAGCTGCAGATGGGTTTTGTGGGGCCTCAGAACCTGGAGTGTATTTGCTCCTGGATGTTCAGCTTCCCAGAAGTAATCTTGGCTTCTGCATCTCCTTAGGCAGCCTTAGCAGAGCCGCTCTGACTGTCCTGCTAATGCTTCTTTTATCTGCTGCTACACGGAGAGGAGGCAGGCTCCTGCCATGAATGTATTGTGTGCAGGACAGCCTTTGGGGGAGCAACTGAGCACCAAATAAATGGGAAAGCTGCAGGAAGAGACAGAACACCTTTGGGAAGAAACAGGCTTTGCTTTCCTCTTGTTAAGTGATAAGTGCTGCCTGAGCAAGCACCTTGTTTCTTAGGAAGTACTGAATCCAAAGGGATGCTCCAGGTCTGCAGGGCAGCATCCTTTCTGGGGTTGGATGTGACCAGGCTTCTCAGTCCCTTTGTGACCAAGCCGCTTATGTGTCTTCCAGGCTGACTGCTTTTCAAATGATATCCATAAATTGGACACCACAAACATGACATGGACCTTAATCTCTGCCAAGGTCAGTGTCTGTTTTTGCCTCTGGTTTGTGGAGGAAGTTTTGCATCTGCTATTCTCTGGGGTAGCTGCCCACACTTGTCTCACAGCTTCTGGCTGATGTGGCTGGGATCTACAGGATGGGAAGTTCTCCAGGAGAAGGCAGCCACCCAACTTCCCCATCAAGATGTGTTATTTCCCTGGCTAATCTGCACTCTTTCTTTTGTCTTTATTTTCTACTCTGTCCTTCAGGGTACTCCAGCTCGCTGGAGAGACTTTCATTCAGCTACCATCATTGGAACAAAGATGTACGTGTTTGGTGGCAGAGCTGATCGGTTTGGGCCATTTCACTCTAACAACGAGATCTACTGTAACCGAATTAAAGTGTTTGATACAGAAACCAACTCCTGGCTGGACTCCCCTCACACCCCTGTGCTCCCCGAGGGCAGGAGGAGCCATTCAGCCTGTGAGTGGGGTTCTGCTGAGGGTGGAGGGAAGTTTCTGCCTCTCTTAGAAGGGGTGTCTGCTCTGCTGGGTGGGGCTGTGGGTTAGAAAGGGTTGCACAAAGCCCAGTTTCTGTGGAAAGCTGCTGCCCACCAAAAAGCCTTGCACTCCACACTGCACATGAAGGTGATGTAAGGAGAGGTGGACAGCCAGCACCACATTGCTTTGTGTATGGTGTTGGGTCAGGGACCTGCTGGGTGGCTCTCTGATGTCTGTGCTTACTCCCTACAGTCAGCTACAACGGGGAACTATATGTATTTGGTGGCTACAATGCACGCCTGAACAGACACTTCCATGACCTCTGGAAATTCAATCCAGGTATTTATGCTTTTAACTTGCTGCAGTGATAGTGCTCCAGGCCCTCAGGCATGTGAGTGCTCAGGGAAACATTCTGTCCAAGGAGTACTGCTTGGAGGGGAATGGCTCTGGGCTCTTCTGACAGCAACTCGCTACTGTGCCTGTTCCTCCTTGGGATGTTTCCAGATCTCAGTTATAAAATAGAAGATGAGGTATTGCTGAAAGACATATTTCATTGGAAAAACTTTGTCTTGTTCTTAAATATGCAAAAGTACTGACAGAAGAGAAGATATGGGGAAGAAATATATTTTAGGGAAGAGAGAGACTATAGCTGGAGAAACCATTCAACTTGAGCTGCAGGATCACCAGCTCAAACTGTGCTGCAGAAGGGGTGGTTTTTCAGCTGGTACCCTGAATATCACTCAGCTGGGAGCTGCTTTGGGGTCCTCAGGCACGTTTCACTGTTCAGACTCAGCTTGTTTGCTAATTGCTTTGCACAGTAAAGTTACCTGAGAGCAGCCAACCAGCTGCTCCCCAAGCTGATTGTGAGCTGGTAAGAGAGCTCCTGCAGGTTTCAGTCCTGTGCTTTGTCGCCCCCGAGCATCCTTGCCGCAGAGAGCAGCAAGAACAAAGGCTGCTGTCTCCACCTGGTCCAGTTCTCCACGCCCTCCTTCCGCAGCCGCGCTATCCCAGCGGCTGATGCACCTCTGCCCGAGTGCTCTGCGATCGCAGCCTGCCAGCAGATGGAGCTGGTTCCTGCATCTTCCTCCTCCAAATCCCGACCGCAGCAGGCTCTAGGGAAGGGAGACTGCCTGTCTGTCCCTGCAGCTCTGCCCACTACAGCTCCCTGTGATGTCGGACCCGCTGCCATGGCAGTCTGTGGGTCCTGGTGCTCAGGCTTTGCCAGTGAAAGGCCTTGATGAGGCCCTGAGCAACCTGGTTTAGTGCAAGGTGTCCCTGCCCATGGCAGGGGGTTGGGACAAAATGGTCTTTAGGGTCCCTTCCAAGCCAAACCATTCTATGATATGACCTGCAAATCCTGTCTCAGCAGGCAGAGCTCCAGGACTGTGACTGGCATCTCAGTGGCACTTCAGGAACAGCCTCATGGGAGTGCATGATTAGCCATTAATGAGGAGGTCAGGGGGGAGGCTGGATATTGGCTGGCTGATGTCTGTGGGGTAGTGGGCCTCTGCTTTTCCTGTGATCTGTTTAAATTCATAACCTGCTTATAGCTGGTCTTGGCCAGGCTCTTGTGACAAGCTGATGCACTCTTTTCCTCCTGTTAGTTTCTCTTTCTTGGAGGAAGATTGAGCCCAAGGGGAAAGGGCCGTGTCCTCGGCGCCGGCAGTGCTGCTGCAGAGTGGGGGACAGAATCATCCTCTTTGGAGGTACCAGGTGAGTTGTGGGAGGTGGCTCCTCGAGAGGCTTTGCCAGTCCCTTCAGCACAGTGTCCCTTCACACTCTGACCCATCAGATGGACTTCAGAGGCACGTGGCAAGTGTCAGCCTATCTGACACGTGTAGGTAATCCTGTACATCAGGGTCCCCTGAAAAAAGGCCGTGGAAGAGATTGAAGGTGTCATGTAAGCTTGTGAAGCATCTGGTGACAAGCCATCTTGTACATGTAGAGACAGAAGGGTGTAACAGGCTGCTCAGGAGGGGCTGTGCAGTGCTCAAGCTTTCTGGTAAAGAGGTTGTGGGGATAAGAGAGGAGATCCTGCTGTCAGAAGGACACGTATCTCAGTCTGCTGTGCCAGAGCAGACCTCAAACTGACTTATCTTCACCTACATGCTGCCCTGCTTTTCCCACCAGAGCTTCTTTCTTCCATTGGCAAGTGTGGGTTCTGCTGCCAAGCTGCAGTGGGATGTCAGCTCAGCTGGGAGCTGTTTGAGGAGCCTACACACATGATAAGACAATGTTGCCTTCTGCGCCAGTGTTCCTTAGCAACGTTCCCATTCACAACAGGGACCTGGTGTTATGGATTTAGCTGTCAAACACTGCAAGTGATACTGTCAGGGTGCAGGGCAGCTGGATGTGGCCAAGAGCCTTAACAGCTGCTAAAAGAAAGGAAGTGGCCTATCACCAGGACACACTCTATGCTGTCTGGAGTGACAAATTGCAGCTCTGGAGCAGAGTCCTGCTTGCCAGTGTCTACCTTGCAGAGACATCTTAAATGCTTTCAGCTCTCCACATGGTTGGGAAAGCTTTGGGGCTCTCCCTGGGATCTTGACAGTATCTTTTTGGGGATGTTTCTGAAGCAAACTTGGGGCACAGAACCAAGGGTGACCTGACCATACCAGTGTGTGATGGGGTGAAGGGGGAGTGTGCTGTAGGATGTCCATGTGACTTGGAGGGAGTGCTCAGTGCAGGTGAGGTATGCAGAGGTGTTGAGTTTATCCAGTCTCCTCAAAAGATACTGGCTGCTGCTCAGTGCAGCAGAAGGTAGGGCTTGGTAGGGCTTTATGGGAGTTTTGGGTGGTCCCAGATGCTGTGCTGTGTGGATTTGTGTTGCAGCAGCAGCAGCAGCTGAACTTTGATGTTAAGCCTTGGCACTCCTGGGAAATGCTAGCAAACCACAACAAATTTGACACCAGCTTTTTGGAGTTTGGTTCACCCTTGCCAGGCAATGCAGCAGTGCCTTGTCTTCTCCATGAACCACTTCAGAATTCAGCTTCTTTCTTAGGTCAGGCTCAACCCCAATACAGGCACATTCATCAGCACTAGTGTGGGCTGGGAAGAGCTGCTGGCAGCCAGGAATGCAGCCTGCTTGAGCTGGAGGGAGGGTCTTGGGGAAGTGGGAGGTGGGGGTGGGCCATGCTCGCTTCCTGTAACAGTTATCAGGTGTATTCTGGAGCTGCCTGGCGAGATAAGAAGTTTTCCAGGAAGTCGTTGTAATGGAGAACTCCCAGTGGTCTGCCTGCTGACCTGTGCTCCCCTGGCTGGGAAGGGGGAGGGCTTGGGGCTGTCCTGCAGGGATTCTCAGAGGATGAGCCGGCAGGCTCAGCTTTCTAGGGAACAGCACTGGGGGATGGGCAGCAAAATCCCTTTGTGTCTGCCTTTCCAGGATTCACACATCCTGCTGAAGAGGCGCTTCTGCAGGCTGCTTGCTCCTATGGCATCCAGAAGCTTTGTTTCTTTGGTAGTCCTGGCCAGAGCTTGGTCTTTTTGCCCCAGCTGTGGTCCCTCACTGTGGCCAGGAGCAATCCCTCACTTGTGTCCCGTTTAAGGGACCAGGAAGCTTGGTGTTCCCATTAGCTGTGTCACAGTTGTGGCTCTGGTCTGGTTTCTTCCCAAGCCCACCAGCAATTCAGTGTGCAGAGACCATCCACAAGGAAGAAGTGGGGGGAGAAGGAATGCTATGAAACAGTTCAGCTGAAGAGATGCTGATCCAGATTTGGCTTGAGACTGTGTTTTCCCTGACAAGGCTTAGGAATCCTGGCTCTAGTGAGAGAATTAGGGGCTGTCAATGAGTGCAGGGTGAGTTGTTTTGCAGCTGGAATGAGCAGTTTTGCTGGGCTCTGGCTGGCAAAGGTGTGCCCTGCACGCTGCTGCCTGGGAATTGCAGGGGGTTGCCTGGTCTTGAACTCCAGGCTCACCCTGCTACTTTCCTTTTGCTGATTAAAGCCACAGACGTGGTGCCTGCTGGCTTTCCTTTGATAGATAAGGGATGGTCTGGGGTTTCCTGTGACGTGGATGTGAGATTAGATTGTGGTGTGGTAAGCACACGAGGTGGAGTTAAGGGGGCTCCTGCCTGTATCCGGGCAGATGGGTCCCATCAGCAACAGGTCTTCTGTGCCAGCAGTGAGCTGTGCTCTCAGTTTGGCCTGAGGTTGTGGGGACCTGGGGGAGCAGGTGCTGCCTCATGTCCCTTGAGTGTGAAGTTTAGTGGCTCATGGCTGGGGAAACAAGTGACACTGTGGCAAGGAGTCACTGCATGAGGTCGGTCCCAGCTAAGAGGTGAGGGCACACCAAGTTGGTTTGTCACAGACCAAAGCAGGACTTAAAACATTTTTCCTTCCTTTCAAATTCTCCAAACAACCATCAGCCAAGGGAGTATTTTCCCCTGTTTCAGCACAGGCTGATCTGTCTGTGCAAGGAGATGTAGTGTCCAGTCTCAGGTGCTTTGGTTGTTCCATCAAGACCACTGTGGCAGGAAACCATAGGTGAGGCTGTCTGTTCACTAGAAATGCCTAGTGCTGTAGTTCCTCATCAGCATTCCTGGACCAACATCAAATGGGAGTATCAGCAAATTGGAATTGGTTTAAAATGACTGCTGCATTGCTCAGTGCTCAGCTACAGTCTTCTGAAATGCCATCTCCATTTTGGCACAATCACTCCAGCTGTGGCTGGAGTCCAAAAGTGATTCCTCAGTCAGACTGAGAAATGTCTGTGCTTGCCCTGCCATGCAGATGTTTTCTAGCTGCTTTCTCTACACTCCTCTCACAGCATCTCAGTGGCCAAGCTGAACTAAATGCAGTAGATCTTAACTACATGAGAACAGGAGTGATGGACAGGTGAGGTGAGGGGGAGGCTCATGGCTGGAATCATCATGGTCATCCATGAAAAGGAGGCAGATCTCCCATGCCCTGCAGAGGAAATAGTGTGGGTTTCTGCTCCTTGGCTCCTGTGCAGCTCTGCCTACTCTGCAAGGAGCTGAGAATGTGATGACTTTGAGTGCTCCTTGGGATTTCGGAGGGCCAGGAGGGATCACAGGGCCCCTGCCTGGGACAGGGAGGCCAGGGACATTCCTGGGCTTGCTCAGCCCTTGGTGAGCTGGTGTGTAAGAATTTTGGCACTGACTGACACACTGCTTGGTTTCTGCAGCCCATCTCCGGAGGAGGGAATGGGTGATGAATTTGACCTGATGGATCACTCAGATCTCTACATCCTCGACTTCAGTACGTGAGCACTTCCTGCCCAGCTTATACCTCTTACCACAAGGTGCCCTGTGAGCAGGCCCTGCTGTGAAGCACCTAAATGTGCTCTCTGTGGCTGTAGGTGCCATGTCCTGGAGCCAGACAGCTGTGTCTGACCAGTGTGCTTGGCTCAAGGCAGAGCAGCCAGAGGTGCAGCCATGCTTTGTGCACTCCTGCATGCAAGACCTCATGTGGGAGCACCCCAGCCTGTCCCTGGTGTGCACTCTGTCTTGTCCCTGAGGCAAGGCTCTGCCCTGTTTCCTGTGGCACTGACTGCATGATGCTGGGGCCTCCATGGTGTCCAGTCAAAGGCTGCTGTAGCTAAACTGCTTTCTTTTCCCAGGCCCCAGTCTGAAGACGCTGTGTAAGCTAGCAGTGATTCAGTACAGCCTGGACCAGTCCTGCCTTCCCCACGACATCAGGTATGGTGTGCCTTGCTGGGACCTCACCCTGGGTGCTCCCTGACCTTGGGCTGTTCCAGCCCTGGCTGAGGGCTGCCCAGGGCCCTGGGCACTGTGCACCTTTGTGGGCTGGGCTGGAGACTGTAGCTGAGGCTGACATGAAGCAAAGCTGCTCTAGCCCTGGGCATTGTGTTTGTGCTTTCTCTCAGTGTGTATCCTCTTGGTGTGTTACAGATGGGAGCTCTCAGCCATGACAACGAACAGCACCATCAGCCGCCCCATTGTCTCCAACCAGGGCTGAAGAGAACTCGTCCTTCTACCACCCTGCCCTCACCCCTCCACATACTGACCTCTTGCTCCACTGCCTGCATGAATTTTTAGCCCTTTCAAGCAAGGAATGTGTGAGCTCGGTTTGTCTTGCCCTAGCTAGGCCTCCCTCTGCCCTTGTCACACTTTGGGCAGCACAAGTGGACAGGCAGAGCTGGCCACTGAGGGAAAAACTGTCTGGCCCCAGCAGCACAGCTGTGACCCCTCTCCTCACTGGTGGTTCTAGAGCTTCCTTTCCCTTTGCCTGTGGAACTGCAGCTGTGCTGTCCGGTGTCCGGCCACTTTCCAAGGGCCTGAATCAACTCTTACCACCAGCCATGGCCCTGGGGTTGATGTCAGGGTCAACCTGAACTGTTCTGCATTGCCTCAAGAGAGCAGGAACCTCTACACCTGCTCCTGCCAGCACTGACAGCTTCCTGGCACTAAAGGGCAGGCCCCAGCTCCAAGCTGAGCCCAGTGTGGGAGCCTGGGCCCAGCTGGACACTGCCCAGCTCCCACTGTAAAACAGCAACTGGGGGAAGTTTTATAAATGGTGAGGCAGACGTGGTTTCTGTGTGTCCTAGCAGATGAACTGGGGGAGAAAAGGCTTGAGAAGGGAGAGACTGAACCAGGTGCTTTTCCCTGAAGCTGCTGCAGGCCACTGGTGGCTTGTGGCAGCAGCAGGCAGTGGCTGATGTGAGCCACAGCCCTGCCTGGGGTGGGGAAGGGAAGCTGGGCCCCCCCAGCAGCACTGCCATGGGGTACCTGCCTCCGCCCAGAGCTGTGCTGTCCTGCAAGAGGACAGAAGGAAAATGCTGTATGTCTTCTGGGCTGCACTGCCTCAGGTAGGTGGGTGCTCTGGACCTTCCTGCTTCAGGGCTGGAGGTGGAGGGATGCCTGGGACAGCCTTCCTGGGTGGCACAGAGAGCTGTGCTGAAGCCCTTTCCCACCAGCATGAGATGTCCGATGTGAAGAGGAGCTCCAGTGGCAACTGTAGTGGGGCTAGAGCAGAGAAAGCTGAGGAAGCACTCAGGGCATGTCCTGGGATGTAAAGTCACAGGGGCTGCTGAGATGGTGGTGGCTGCATGCCAGGAACCTGGGTGGCAGAGGGCCCAGGCTGTCTCCCCTGCTGCCCTGAAGGCTGGCACATGGCCAGGGATGAGCGCTCATCCAGCAGCAGAGGAGTTGCAGAGGTGCCTGGGCTCCTCAGCTTGCAGGAGGTGGCCAATGCAAGCACAATGGAGGAGTCTGGAGTGATGTGAGAGCAGTGAAACCCCGTGGCAAGAGAACAGAAAGCCCCACAATGGTGACAAGAGCTTGTTCTTCACACACTGGCAGCACCTCGCTGTGAAGGTGATGAGCATCGATGGCCTGGAGGGAAACAGGGTGTGCTGTGACAGCACATCTGGCTGAGGGGGAGCAGCCCCAGCCTGGCCTCATTCTTTGTGGTCCTTGGCACCTGCAGGTTACCAAGAGGACTTGGGAGAACATTTCCCATGTGTTGTCCAGCAGCTCTAACTCCCTCTATCAGCTGCCTCAGCCACAGGCCCTCTCTCAAGCTGTGAAATAAATGGTGGAGTTTTTTTGCTGTGCACTAAAGCACCAAGCGTACTCTCCTTGCAGGCTGCCAGGCACTCAGAAATGCCCCCTAGCACCCAGAGTCCCTGTGCTGGGCTGTGGTGCTGAGCACAGAGGCTCTCAGTTCTGTCACTGGGAGGAATCTCAGTCTCTGGGGCAGCGAGTGGAGACAATCAGCCCCAGAAAGGCTCAGCACCCACTGCCAGCTGCCTCTAGGAGAGCAAACCTTTGTCGGGGACAAGTCACCTCTGGGAAGGAAAGGGGCTCGTCAGGGAGAGGGGTCACTGACACCCCTCTCCTCTTCAAGGGTTCTCTTGGGTTCAGGGGTGCTGTGGCTCTAACCTGCCTCTGCCAGGAACCCACTGCAGGCCTGGGCATGGCACACTGCTCACCACCGTGGTCCTGGTGTCTCCACTTCTATTTTCTTTCTTATCAGCTCCTTTTCCCAGCACCCAGGTCAGTCATCAGTGATGCTGGAGAGCAGCTCCCAGTCAGGCAGACTTGACACAGGATGTTCTGCAGGGCTGGCAGGAGCTGGGCAGATGTGTGCCCCACAGGGAGATCCCTGCTGCCTTTGTCACTGCCCCCTCCTGAGCGGCAGGTTTGCTTTAAAGACCCTGGCTTCCTTTTATTACTTCCCCTCTCAAATTTCAACTGGTTGCAAGGGCTATTTTTAGCAGCCTGCCTTCTAAAAATAGCCCCGAGCTGTTTGGAGTTGCGTCACAAGAGGTAATTCTCGCCCGTGAGTGGCTTGGCCTCTGCACCCCAGGAGGCTACAAAAGGAGGCCAGGAGCAGCAGGGTCAGCAGGTTCAGCCACAGCCGGAGGCGAAGGAGGCAGCGGTTCCCTGCCAGCGGTTCCCTGCCAGCTCCAGCCACCCCAGCCCCGGCAGCATGACCATCTTCTGCAGCCACTGCCACCGGCCACTGCAGGCAGAGATGAGCTGCCTGCCCGCGAGGGCCAAGCAGGCACCCAGCGCCCCGAGGCCGTTCAGGTGAGCTCTCTCCCACCTCCTGCCCTCCCTCAGGGCTGCGATGGCCTCCCAGAACCCCGGGGTAGCTGCTGTGGGCTCTGATGGCCCTTGCAAGGTGCTGACACCAGCCTGGAACAGCGGGACTGCGAGCTAGTGCATGGGGAGGAGGTATTTTAGGTGGTTTAGGAGGAAAGGCACATTGTACTGGGCTGGGGTGCGCATTCCAGCACCGGATGTACTTTCCATCCTGGTGGGGAGTTGTGTCACATGGGCTCCCCACCAAGGCACAGGTCATTGTCCAACCTGGTGCCCAGCAGGAGAGGCACCAGCCACACCAGCAGCGTGTGCCCCTGGGTAGGCTTGAGCACCTCTGCCTGTGCCCACAAGGTTTGCGCTCTCCTAGAGGCAGCAGCTGGCACGGGTGCTGAGCATCTCCACTCCATATGCCCGAGCTGGCAATTCTTCCCACAATGACAGGCAGGGAATGCTGTCCCTTGCCCTCCCTGGACACGTGTCCCAGATGGTTGGCTTTGCAGGTCAACCAAGAGCGCTTCCAAGGCTCGCCGAGACCAGATCAATGCGGAGCTGCAGGCGCTGCGCTCCCTGCTGCCCATCTCTGCCCAGGAAAAGGAGCGGCTCTCCTACCTGCACACCATGGCTCTGGTGTGCCTCCGGCTGCGGGGGGCTCAGCTCTTCCCTCCAGGTACCCTCAGCACTGCTGTACTCCACACTCGCTTGGCTCTGTGTGGGGCACTGCCCCTGCCTCATCCAAGACAACCCTTCACCCTCATCCCCCTGCAGGCTTGGCTCCTCCTACGGGACCAGCCCTTGGCACAGAACTACTCTCCCTGCTCCCGGGGTTTCTGCTTGTGCTCTCAGCAGACAGCAAGCTGGTCTACATCTCAGAGAATGTGGCTCAGGTCCTGGGCCTCTCCGTGGTAAGGCCTGCTCACTGGGCATTTGCAGTCACCATCCCCATACCCATCCTGGTGCCTTCATTGCCTACACGGCACGCTGCCCCAGCAGACACTGGGCTGTGACTTCAGCAGGCTGTGCACCCACGATGGCAGCCAGGGCCCACTGAGACAGGCACAGTCTCTGAGGGCAGCCCTCTGTTTGTCAGGTGGAGCTGCTCGCCCAGGGGGACACGGTCTTTGACATCCTGGATGGGAGAGTGGGAGAGGATGTGCACAAGAAGCTCCTCCTTGCCCGGGAGGAGCCTGGCAGGGGTAAGGGAGGCCTCGGATGCCATCTCATGGATCTTGCCACTCTGCTCTGGCCCTTGGCTGTAGTTTGAGAGCAGGGCCAGCCCTGCTGGGAGCAGAGTGAGGGAGATCCTGACCCACTCTGAACGGTGTGTTTCCCTGCAGAGGTCACTTTTGTCAGCGAGATGCGCACGTCCAAGGCCTTCCGGCTGCAGCACGGGGGCAATCGGGTCGTGGCAGTGTGCGGGCGCTTTGTGGCCCTGCGCTGGCCACCCTCCCCCTCCACCACAGCCTTCCTGGCTCTCTGCACGCCCCTTGTGCAGTCACCCACAGATGGTGAAGCTGCTTCCCAGGATGACATATTCCAGAGCATGCATCTCCTGGACATGACCTTTATTGATGTCACGGAAAGGTGAGGGGTGCCTGCTCGCACCACAGCCCCAGCTGTACATCTCAGGCAGCAAGAATCATTTCCCTTCACCAAGCCTGTGTATGGGATGCAGGCTCCGTACAGCACTCAGTCCCCACTCCCCTTGTCTTCCCCAGTGTCACCTACCACCTCGGCTACCACCGGGAGGAGCTGGTCGGTCAGTCGTGGTACAGCCTCCTGCACCCTGAGGATGCTGAGCTGGCAGCTGCCCAGCACAGGGCCGTGGGTGAGTGTCACACCCAGGAACGTGAGTGCTGTCCCCTGGCTCCATGGTCTGGTTATGCCCGAAACGTGGCTATCCGGGACAGCAGCGACAAAGGGAATTCAGCCCTCCCTGTTGTGACTCCCTGCTCCAAAGGGATGAAGTGGGGAAGTGATTACATACCCCATACACTGTCTATAAGTAGTTTCCAAGCTGGGGGTGGGCATCCTGCTTTGCCACAGTATACAGAAGAAGGACAAGCCCACCTGAGCCCCATCTCTTTGGGAGAGCAGGACTGCTATGGACCTGACTCTGCTCTGTGTTGCTTCTGTCCTGCTGGGGCCGGCGGCAGAGCCCATCGGGGCAGCCTGCGGGGCTCTCCCGGCACCCCGGGGCCGTGCCCTGCTGCCGGCTCACGCAGTCCCTTCCCTTGCCCGCAGCGCTGGGGGCCGGGGCCGGGCCGGCAGCGGGGACCGCCGTGCTGCGAGTGCTGCGCAGGGACCGCGCCTGGAGCTGGCTGCGCGTGTGGGCGCGGCGGGACGGCGGCTGCATCACCTGCACCTGCCGCTGCCTCAGGTGAGCGGGATCCCGGGGGGTGGTTCTGCATCACCCGCAGCTGGCGCTCAGCCAGGGTCCCCAGGCCGTCCCTTACCCCGTGTCCGCCGCAGGGAGGAGGAGGCAGCCCACCTGCGCGCCCGGCAGCCCCGCGCCGCCGCCCCGCCCGCGGGCCGGGATCTGGGCCGGCTGGCCGAGCAGCTCCGCGCCCTGGCCGACAGCCTCTCGCCGCCGGCCGCCGCCGTGCCCTGCCGCTGGCCTCGGCCCGAGGAAGCCGAGGACGATGCCTCTGTCTGCCTTGGGAACTCTCTGCTGCACCCTCCTGCCCAGTTCCTTCGGTTTCCCTTCGAGCAGAAAATAGGGTGCAGCATTCCAAGTGTGCTCCCACAGGTGTGGAGTGTTCAGGGATGCTGATACCCCTTGGTCTGCTGGCTGTACCTGTCCTAATGCAGGCCGCTGTGTGTAACCACATTTCAGCCTGCTGGTCACTTCTGACAGCTGTAGCTGATCCAGCTGGAGGCCATGGCAAGCCTTCGTTCCGTACACTTGGTGCTCGCATTAGAAACTTAGTCTGGGCTGCGATAAATCCGCCACCAGGACGGCTCAGTCCAGCAGCGCAAAGGGATCCAGATCTTGCACTTAAAAACACTTACTGACTACTTAGCTGGATATCGCCAGGGCCTTTGTGTACGTGACCCATTCCTCAGAAAGGAAGGATTTTTTCTTAAAAAAAAAAAAAAAAAAAAAAAAAAATAAAAAAGACAATAAACGCCGCTCCCCCACGTGACCGCTTCTGCTCCGCTTCCGGTTCCGCCGGTGCCGCGCGGGCCGTTCCGGGGGCGATGGGGCCGCGCCGTGAGGGGCCGGGATGGGGACGGGGACAGGGCCGAGGACGGGGGCGAGTCGCCGCCGGCGTCGCCACAGAGAGCGAGGAAGAGGCGGCGGCGGAGCAGGCTCTCGGGAGGCTGGAGCCGGCGGAGGAGAGCTCTGGCTCCAGCGACGAGAGCGACGACGGCGGGAGCGTGGCGGGGGCTGGCGGGAAAGGTGAGGGGGCCCGGCGGGAGCGACTCCGGGAAGGGCGGCAGCCTCGGCTCCGGGCGCGGCTCCCGGTGCTCGTTTGGTGGGAAAGGAGCTGCCAAAGAGTTCGGTGCCCTCTGGTATCCCAGCTCCTGCCCAGCTGAGCAGCAGCAGGGTTGGGTGAGAGGTCCCTGGAACAAACTCGTGTAGGGGCCGCTTGTCCCCAGTGTCCTTCCCAGTGCGGGGAATCACAGAGCCATTAAATGGTTTGCTTGGAAGGGACCTTAAAGCTCACCCGTTTAACTCCACCCGCCCTGCCTTGGCAGGGGCGCACCTCGCTCCATGGCAGGTTGCTGTGGAAGATGTCACATGTCGCACATCTCGGGGACAATGTGTGTGCCAGTTCAGATGTGCAGGAGCTGGAGAGGCCCTCACAGCACAGCAGAGGGGAAGGAGCAGGCGATGCCCGGCTGTGTGGGCTGAGGGTTCTCATCCACTGCAGCCAACACAGTTTGTTTTCCTCGTCTCAGAACGATCCGAGAGAGAATGAAAACCTTACAAAAAATACAACAAAAGCCCTTGAAGGGAATCGTGAGGGAGTGGGCACTGGTGTTAGCTGCAGGCACAACATAGCGTGTCATGGGTGTGAGGAGTCACTGGCTCCTTGTGAAAGGGTCTCCAGGGTGTGTCTGTGGGGAAGGCACATCTCTGGAGGTGACATCTTGGCAGTGGGATTCAGAGGTGGGCAAGGTGCCTCGCCATCTGTTGTAGGCATTTTGTTTTCCTCTGGTGAGGAAATGGTGAGCAAAGCTCAGAGAGAGGATCACTGACAAGCACTCTTTCCTTCCCACAGCTGGATGGGAATGGGAACAGCAGTTTTGCTTTTGCCATCTGTCAGGGCACTCTGTGATCTTGTTTCTGGAGCAGGAGGAGTTCTGTTGGAGTCCAGCACTGATTTTGTCTCAGCAGGGAACGACTGGGCAGATATCAGGCATTTCTTTAGGCCATCTGTGTGCTCTGCAGGTTGTATAGCTCCCTGCAGGTTCAGCTGAGGAAGGCACAAGGTGTCCATGTGCCACAGGAGTCTGTGGGAGGAGAGGAAACACGAGGAGGCTGTGCTTGAGAGCAGGAAATGCCCCTGTTATCTGCAGGTAACAGTAGCTTATCAAGAGGTGCAAAAAGAAGGAAACAATCCACAAAATAATGGATGAAGGGAAAAAGTGGCAGGAGGGAAAATTAAATGGACAACAGAGACAGCAGAGAACAGGTAAGTTATATACGAAGGGGAAAAAAGGAATGAAAAAATTGGGAAATTAGGT
Source organism: Agelaius phoeniceus (assembly GCF_051311805.1). NCBI lineage: Eukaryota > Metazoa > Chordata > Aves > Passeriformes > Icteridae > Agelaius > Agelaius phoeniceus. Next base: position 110,685,108 of record NC_135267.1, on the reverse strand, counting down.
CCTCAAGCAAGAATGCAAGGAACAAGGAAAATAAGCTCATCCTGCCTTTTAAACTAGAACCTTTTCACACACACAGTTGCCAAATCTGCTGCCCAGCAGTGAATGCCTGCTGGGGCCATTCACTTCTGCTCCAGAACAGGCTTCTTTTTTTTTATAGTGATGTTTTTATCACTGTGAGTGGTTAGTTCACTCTTCTAGAAATAGGCAGTAGGATGTATTTTGTGGACTGATAGTACCATGTGGAAATCATTTTCCCTATCAGGTTTTAGGTAGTCAGGTTTGGTCTCCTGTACCAATGATGAAATACTTTATCATGGAAACTCTGCATGCCTTGGCTTTGTCTGATTTATACCAAATCTCCTTTTGGCATCATTTTATATGGTGTCTTTATCTCATTTTCATTGAAGTCTTTGCTATTGTAAACAGTATTGTTTTGGAATTCAGCCAAATGGAATATTGGAGTGCAAGTGATGGTGCCTTGTCTTCATCAAGTGCTGAGAGTATCTTCCACGTCATAGTTCCTTTCTTTTAATGATTTATTTGTCCTTTTGGCTGTCCTTGTTCAGAATTTGGACTGGTGGGGGTGGTGTTTAGGGGAAGCAGTGCAATGAAATCATGCTGTATTCACATTTCCTTTGTCCCTTGTGCAGCAGACTGGATAGTCCCTGTTCCTGTATCCCACCTCAGAGCACTAATGAGCATCATCAGAGCAGAGTTCCTGAGCATTCAGAACAAGCAAAATGAAAACATTTACTGAGGCAGCTCTTGGCTGTGCCCATGATGCTTTCTGGATGATGAGAGTTCTTTCTGAAGGTCTTGGTTATTGCCAGGATGAGAGTGCTTGGGATGAGTCCATGCTCTGAGCCAGTGTGACTGACCTCATGTTGCTTCCTGAATTTGGCAGAGCACACACAAACCTCACTCATGGGACAGGGTTTTGTGTTTGTGTGGGAAGGGTTTGGGAGTGAGTGGGCTACAAGGCTTTCCCTTCCAGAAGGGACACAGTGCAAACCCCGAGTGGAATGGGTATATCCAAGTGCTGGCTGAAGAAATGCTTTCAGTTGTTGGTTCTGAACACCTAGAAGTATAAATCTAGAATAAAGAATAGTATGATAATAGAGATGATAATATTTTTGCATTCTGGTTATAAGAAGCATTAAAGGTTACTGACATTAAGGGATATTAAAGAAACCTTAAAGTGGGAAAGTCAGGACTGAGAGGTGACCCCTCAGAATTCACAGTGCCCAGTGTAGAGCTCGTGCTGCTCTTTGTACCAGGTAAAAGCTTTGTACTGGTCTGGTGTGTGCTGTTGAGTGGAGAGAGAAGCAAAGACACTCTGGGGAGAGGGGGAGGCTGCTCTGTTCTAGTGATAGAGACTGAAGTGATCAGCGGGAGAGGAATCAGAGGCTGAGAGATGCAGTGGTTTCTTCCTGCTGTGCAGTTGTACAGGGATGGCACCACTATGCTTGTGTCACTGTCCCAAGCTCTGAGGCATCCCTCTTGGGGGAGTTTGGGGGTAAGTGCCTTGAGAAGCTGTTCAGTTCAGGTGTGCCCTGTGCTCTCTTCCAGATCAGTCTGACATGTCTTTTGAGGAGCTCCTGCGGGCGCAGAGTGATGCAAGGACGAGAGTGAGCAGGAAGGTGCCTGGTGGGAAGAAAACTGCAAAGCCTGCCAAAGCTACACTGAAGCAGCAACAAGGCAAAAAGGGGTAAAGAGGCTCTTTTGTGATCAGAAAAATGTGTATGTGTGCTCTCTGCATTCCAGAAATTACACTGGGAGCTCCTCACGGCAGTGATGTTGCCTTGGAGCTGGCATAGATCTCCTTTAATGTACTGGACAATAATGCCTGTCACTGTAGTTTCATTTGGGAATGGTCTGGGGCTGTTTTCAGAGCTCTTAATATCCTGTTCTCTTCAAATCCCCAGCAGCCACCTGTCACTTGACAGTTAAATTGGCACTCAATGCCTTTATACCCTCTAAATTAAGGCACTTGTAACCCTTGGCATGGTGTGCTTCTCAAGCTCTATGACAGTGTCCACCGTGACCTGAAATAGTTGCCCTGCTGGTTCCTAAACCCCTTCCAGCTTATCAGTATCTTCTGCCTGGTTCTCACTGGCTGGAGTTACAGTCACAGACAATTGTTCTGGAATTCCATTCATCCTTCTGTTGCTGTCTCATCTGTGGCTTGTCCGTGTTCATTTTCCTTTATTCCCTCTCTACAGTACTTGCCATCACAGACTTTTCCCTGTATTCATCACAACAAAAGCTATCATACCTTTTTACAGTTCTCCACAGGCCCCCACTGGTAACAGCAATACCCTTACCCCTTATTTGCAGTAATTAGGTAGTTTTCAGTCCTCAGAGTGGCACCCAGGTGATTTGAATGGGTTTCTCTCTTACACTGGCACTCCCCATCTTATTTCTGAATCTCTGCTCAATGCAGAAGCAGAGAACACAAAATACATTTCTCCTGCACAAAGCAGAGAACACAAAATACATTTCTCCTGCCATAAAGAGTTGGTTAGGATAACTTTCTGCCTTACATTTTACCCAAGACTCCGGGGGATTTTGTGTAGTGCAACATCTTCTCTCAGTGTCTCTGTTTCTGCCACACAGTTTGCATAATTCTGCTTTTGTTTAATTCCTCTAATCCTTTAAGTAATGTATTGCTGTAAATCCCACATGCTTTTTCTATCATGTTTTTGTTATGGAAGTGAGCTTCTTAAAGAAAGGGCTTCAGGGAAATCCCCTGGCTCTGAGCTGGTTTCAGCAGTGACTCCAGAGCATTGTGCAGGATTGTAGCCTCAGAGGATGTGAGAATACACTGAGCCCTGCCCTGAAAGGGATTTGGAAAACTTGTGCCTGTGGGGTTGTGCTCCTCCCCAGCATCACTTGTGTCTGGCTGTGGGTGCTCTCAGCAGCTGTCCCTCAGCAAGTTTGCTGTCAGCATAAAGTTGGGAGGAGTAGCTGATCCACAGAGGGCTGTGCTGCCGTTCCATGAGACCTGGACAGGCTGGGCACAAAGAACCTCCTGGAATTCAGCAATGGCAAGGGCAGGCCCCTGCACCTGGGGGGGAACAAGCCCAGGCACCAGCACAGGCTGGGGTGACCTACAGGGCAGCAGCTCTGCAGAGAAGAACCTGGGGGTCCTGGTGGACAACAAGCTGTCCTTGGACCAGCAGTGCCCTGGGGGACAAGAAAGCCAACAGGATCCTGGGCTGCATTAGGAACTGCAGTGCCAGCAGGTCAGGGAGGGGATCCTGCCCCTCTGCTCTGCACTGGTGAGGCCAGTCTGGAGTGCTGTGCCCAGTTCTGGGATCCTCAGGACAAGAGAGATGAGGAGCTCCTGGAGAGGATGAATCCACTAGAGGGCAAAAAAAAAAAAATTAGGGAACTGGAGCATCTCTCTTGTGACAACAGGTTGAAGTAGCTGGGACTGTTTAGCCTGGAGAAGAGATGACTGAGAGGGGACCTTATCACTGGAAATATGTAAAGGGCAGGTGTCAAGAGGATGGGGCCAGGCTCTTTTCAGTGGCATCCAGTGACAGGCAAGGGACAATACTGAAACACAGGGAGTTTCACCTGAATATGAGGAAAAACTTCCTCACTCTGAGGGTGACTGAGCACTGGAACAAGTGCTCGGTGAGGTTGTGGAGTCTCCTTGTCTGGAGATATTTAAAACCCACCTGGATGCAATCCTGTGCAATCTGCTCTAGGTGACGTTGCTTTAGGAAAGGTTCCTTCCACCCCCAGCCATTCTGTGACTTCATGAGAGGAATAATCAGTACAACACATTATTGATGCAGGTGGTGGGTTTTCACTTGATACAGAGGAGCTGTTCCAGGTTCTTTGTAGGGTTGTTTTAACCACATATTGATATATTTGGTTGTTGTAGCCTTCTGTGGCTTTTGACTGAGCCACCTCTTTGCTTTCTATATCATGGTAAGGATTGAGCTGGGAGAATCTCTTGTGCAGTAATGTTCTTCTGAGGGTCCAGATGACCTTCCAGCATATTAGCTTGGGCCTCATTCTGACATTTGCTCCTCTTAAATCCATTTTTCTTGTTTTCAGGCCATTGGAGATGTCAGCCAAGAAACCTGTACCTTTCCTGCGACAAGTGGTCCCTGTTAGGAAGAAGGTGGGTGCTGCCCCTCCTCAGCCCAGGGCACACACTTGGGAATGGGGCTGCTGCAGATGGCACAGGCTACTTCTGGAGGACAGGGCTGGACCACTGGGGAGTGCAGACAGTGACAGTGTTTCCCTGGGGAGAACAGTGGGTGGGTTGGAGCAGCTGCAGGTTAACTTGAGAGCTTGTGACCCAGATGTTTCTAGAAGGTGCAAGGACAGCCACCAATGACAGTTCCACTGCAAACCATGGTTATTGTTCAGTTCTAATCCCACAAGTTCAGATGTCCATCTACTTTCCAATCTGAATCTAACTTTTGACTTATTGATATTGCTGGATCATTGGAATATGGTAATTTCCACAGTTAGAGACCTCTTTTTGTCCCTCCCTTTTTGCATGACCTGACCCAGTTAATCTGTGAAAATCTAGATAGGTATGAGTTCCCAAATCCATCACCTTGACAACACATATTCATCCAGCTCTTGGTCTGGGAGTTGCAGGTGTTTGACAGCAGCACTCCTGCTGTTATTCTTGGATATTCCTGGGTGGCAGACTGGCACATGGAGATGCCTGTTGCATGATAAACTTGATGCAGGCATGAGCTTGGGGATGCCACCTTGACCATCATACTCGATCTCTGCCAACTGCAGATATTTCAGTGGTGGGAGCATAACATTGCTGGGGGGAAAAATGGCTGATACAAAAAGGGAGAGTAAGCAGGCTGTTAACAGGGTAACACTGGCTACAGCTCTTGCCTTCCCTGCTGACAGGTCCAGAGAGACCCTCGATTTGATGACCTGTCTGGAGAGTATAAGCCTGAAATATTTATGAAGACATACAGCTTCCTGGACAGCATCAAGAAGCAGGAGAAGGAGGTGATGCTCTGTGCCTGTCCTTGCCTGGAAGAACCTTGCTTGGCAGGGGCTACTTCTTCAAAAGCTTTTCACAGGGGAGGTGACAGGCAGGCAGTGATGCAGCTTTCTCCTCTCTTCTTCTTCAGATGGTTCAGAAGCAGCTGAAGAAATGCCGGAACGTGGAACAGAAGGAGAAACTCCAGCAGCTCCTGAACCGTATGGTGAGTTCAGTGAGCATCTCCTCTCTGGGGGGCACTGGGAGAGAGGATGTGTCACCTGAGGTCTGCCTCAGTGCTGACACAGGCCATCCTTTTTGCACAGACACAGCAGGAACAGGCACAGAAAAAACAGCAGAAGTTGAGAGAGAGGGAGCTGTCTTTGAAAAGACAGCAGAGGGAATTGGCCAAGCAGGGAAAGAAACCTTTCTTCCTAAAGAAATGTAAGTACTCGGAGTGAGCATGCTGCAGGGGGATCTAGAGGGAGAACTGCTGGCAGGAATTCAAGCACTCGGAGCAAGGTGTCCATACTATTCCACACAGCTGTGGGGGAATTGTTCTAGTGCTGCTGCTCAAGGGAGAAGCTAAGCCTGGAGCAGGGAGGGAGAGGTGAGAAGGGGCTGCTCCCTGGACCAGGGAGGGAGAGATGTTTTGGGGCTTTGGTTTAAAACTCGACTTCCCTCTGCTCTGCAGCTGAGAAGCGGAAATTGGAGCTAGCTGAGAAGTATGCAGAGCTGAAGAGGAGTGGAAAGCTGGAGAGCTTCCTGAACAAGAAGAGGAAGAGGAATGCCATCAAAGACAAGCGCCATCTGCCCTCACAGAAGAACTTGTGACTGTTGGACAGTCGTGCTGTTGTCTGGCACTGGCTCATTCTGCCTTGGCCAGGCCTGGAGGATGGTTATCCCTCTTCCCAGGATCTGCCTTCCACTGTACAGTGATGCTGTAAGGCAGCAGAGCAGGGGCTGAACTGAAGGAACTACTTCCTTTTTTGTAGCTGAAGTATCTGCTTTGCTTGTGGTGTAGATCATGCCTGGGTGGTGACAAGTGTGTCATGCAGATGCTGATGGTGATGACAGCTGGCTTTGCCCTTGCACCTGCTCATTTCTAACTCCAGCAAGGAAAGCGTGAGTCCTGCCCTACACTGCTGGCTCCATTCCAGGTTGTCTCAGACTTCCACTGAGGCAGAAAAGGATGTGAGACAATCCCTACTCAGAGCAGCAACCCTGACCAGGTTGCTCAGGGCTGCTTTGGTGGGATCTGGTAATGTCCAAGGACAGATGCCTTCACCTCTCTTGGGCTCTGCTCTACTGCTTCAGGTTCTCAAGATGGAACTTTTTGTTCCCTCATCCAGGAAACCTGCCTGGTGTTAGTCCACAATCATTATCTTATTGTCAGCGAAGTGCCTGGGTCTGTCTTCTCAGCAGCTTTGTCACAGGTCTGAGGGCTGGGTGGGAAAGGGGTGCTGTAAAGTCTCCCCAAAGTATTTTCTTCCTATGGGTGAATGAATCCTGTTTCCTCAGCCTTTCCTAGCAGTGCTCCAGCCTCTGACACCTTTCACAAACTCAACTGGAGTCAGCCCAGACAACCAACAGCTATCTTTTGGTGGCCCAGCATGGATCAGTGCTGGAAGCAGTCTCACAAGAGATGAGTAAAGGTGAGAGGATCGCTCCTGTGGGCTGCTCCTGGTGATGCAGATCTAGGTGTGCCTGGCCTTCCTCACACACAGGGCATGCTCAGCTATTGCTGCTTGGGATCTCTCCTTCAGAGCAGCTTAGTTTCTCAGGGTCATCTCCACAGGGTTATTGGTGCTTCTAGGAAACTAATCTGTATGGAGTAAAGTACCTGTTTTCCTTTATTCCTACTGTCAGTTTGCTGCAGTCAAAAGTGTTTGACCTTAGGGGAGTCAGTGCCTCTGTCCAATATCCCACCAGCCCTCTTGCTTCTCCTTGTTCCTTTTTTCCCCTGTCTGCCATGGCTGTGCTGACAAGGGGATGGCTCAGGTAACCCCAGTGTGACAGGTCAGTGTGCTGGGAGACTGCCTGGGCACAGCTGTGCTCTGTGGGTGGCCACAGGTGTTTGGGGCCTGGGGACAGCCTTGCTGGGAGCAAAACATGGAGCAAGGAGCAGGTCAGGCAGCCTGAGGATGTTGCTGAACCACTTACCTCCACTGTAGTGCCTGTAGGTGATGCAAGTTCTGCTCTGGTGAGAGGACTTAGTGGAACTGGGGGAAGGCAGTAGACATGGGATGTGCCAGCTTGGCTAGAGACCTGCTGCCAGGGCCTCGCTGAGGGGTCACTCCTCAGCATTCCTGACTCCCTGTGTCCCCATCCCCTGCTGCTTGTAGGTCTGGTGCAGCAGGTGCACCCCCAAAGTGGTCCTGCTTTCCCCTCCTGCCCCTCTGGAACTTAAGGTCTTCCTGCTGTAGCCTGTGCCTGCCTGCAAGGAGGACATCCTCGCTGGGATGTCACCTGCTTCTGCTCAGCACGGTGGTGGTGAGCAGTGAGCCTGTGGCCCATGTGCCTGCCAGCTCCTGGCCCAGCAGCCTCAGCAGGGGAAGTTATCCAGTGGGAATGCCCTGGGGCATTTCCAGCTCAGCCAGGCCTGAGGTGCCACTCAGGGTATTGGGCAGGAGGCAGCATCACAGCACCAGCTCCAAGGGAAGCAGATGCTTCCAACATGCCCAGCAGCTGGGGAGTTGCTCTTTCCAGTAGCCTCCCAGCCTCAAGCAGTTGGCTTGTTTTCCTTTGTTCAAGGCAATTTGGGCAGATACGCACGGTGTCCCTGCAGCTGGAGTGAGAGCACTTGCTGTGGGTGTCCCTGGGCATGACTGGTCCCAGTTGATGTGACTGCACTGATGGCTGACAACACTTCCACACACCCTGTCAGTGACACCCTCAGAGCCCACCAGACACTCACATGACCTGTGGGCCAGGAGGAATGGCTCCAAAGCCAGTGGCCTGGGATGCTGTGCCCAGCCCTAGGTGGTCACTGAGTGAGCCTCTCCACATGCTCTGCAGCTGAACAGACACCCAGCCCCTTGAGGCCCCCAGAAGAGTGGGGGAGATCTGCCTGCTGGCAGGGACACAGACAGGAAAAGGCTGCAGGGCTCAGGTCTTTTATTGCAAAGAGGGAGATACAAAAAAAGGACAGTCACCCCTTTTTGGGTCCCCCCAAGCCTGCAGCTGGCTGAGAGGGGTGACAACAGGGGGAGGCCCAGGCCTTGCTCCCCCTGCATGGGGACCTCGGCTCACACAGTGGGGAGCAGGCTGCTGCCAAGGACCGCACTGGAGCCAGGGCCAACCACAACAGAAAAGTGGGTGACCCGCTGTGTCCCCGTGCAGCAGCCTGGCTGGCCAGAGAGCAGTGCTGCACAGGGAGCACTGGCAGGGAGCCTGGCACCGGGTGGGGCTGCCTGGCCTCACCCAGACACACCTCATGGCAGGCGGCCCTGGCCTCATCGCCTGCTCCGCTGTTTTACCAGGTGGGCTGCTCAGGTTCCAAACTGCTCTGCAGCCTTACAGAGGCTGCTGAGGTTCCAAACTGCTCTGCAGCCTTGCAGAAGGTGCTGAGGTTCCAAACTGCTCTGCAGCCTTACAGAGGCTGCTGTGGGGGCCCTCGCCATGCGCCCCTCGGGGCCCTGAGCAGTTTCACCCAGGGGAGGAGGGAGCAGGGTCGTTGCCCTCTGTCCAGGCAGGGAGCTCCGCAGCCTGCCCCGGGTTTGTGGGTACGGCCAGGCGTGGGGATGGCCAGGCTGTAGCTCCTGCTGGCTCGTCACGTGTTGTCCTGGGCCAGCTCCTCGGGGCAGGCAGGCTGGTCCCGGGCCTTGCGCGGCCCCGAGGGTGGCTGGGCTGGGGTGCTGTGCTGCGGGTCCAGCCCCGGGGGCGCGTGGTGCTGGTGCCGCTGGTACTGCACGAACATGCAGACCTTCATCCCAATGGCCAGCATGTTCTTGCCCATGAAGATGCTGGAGACCCGGGCATCCCTGAAGAAGACCATGTTGCTGCCTCGGATGAAGATGGTGGCGATGTTGACGGTGAGCATGCTGAGCATGGGGTACAGCATCATGCGGTGCGGCACGATGCCGATGCCCTGCATGCTGATCTCGCACAGGGACACGCAGGGCAGGACCAGGAGCAGGATGTAGCAGTAGAAGAACATGATGCCCTCAGCCCAGAGCGGCAGCCCTTTCTTCTGGGGCTCCCACAGGTTGGCCTGGATGTCCAGCACATCCAGCATGTCCACAATGACCCAGAAAAGGCGGTTGCGGAGATCCTCCTTCTTCTTGAACGTTCTGACGTACTCCATGTGCTCCGTGGCCACCAAGAGCACGTAGAGAGCTGGGATGCAGATGGAGAGCAGCAAGGTCAGCGCTTTGCGGGCAATGAGATCCAAGCTTTTCCGGTCAGCTTTGTAATTCTGGTATACAAAGTAGACTTTGATCTCCAGAACGAAGACGTAGAGGAACCAGAGGATCATGGCATATCCTCGCTTAGCTGTCTTTACCTCTGCCCCAACCCAGATAGCCACATAGCGGAGGACCAGCAGGAAGCAAATGTCACCCACTGCCACCATGACACAGATGCCCAGCTTCCTGGAGCCCTGGCTCTGCTCCACCAGGTAGGCATCCATGAGGACGAGGCTGGTCATGATGAGCACTGTGGAGAGGCACACGTGGGGCTTGCTGACAGGTGGTGGGGGAACCATCCTGCACAGAGGAACAGGCAGTGTCATCAGGAAGTTGCTGAGATTTCCCAGTCCCACCCTTGGGCCCCCTTCTGCCACCCTCTCCCCAACAGCTGTGGGTGCCTGAAAGAAGGGAGGGAGCCATTCATAGATTTCTCCCATCCTGTGTGCCTGGCTTGTTCCAAACTTGCAGATTTCTAGCCAAAGAGCTCCTGAGACCGACCAGGCCATCCTGGTGGCATGTGCTGGCTGAAAGCCAGCTCCTAGGAAGCACATGGTGGGGCAGGCTGGACACCTGGGACATGTCAAGCACTTGGGATCCCACTGCCTTTTCTGGTAGCTCATCACACTGACTAGGCTCTGGCACCATGAAGGGTACATGCCTTATTTTCCATGGGATTTCCCAGCCAGTGGTACTGCTTATATTTTCCCCCCACAAGGCAAGCTAAGACTAGACTTATGTGTTTAACCCAAGAAGGCCCTTAAATGCTATGATCCAGGACCGCTTTTTTTAGTCTCTTTATTTTTATGCACAGCACAAGATGAAGCCTGGATTTTTTTAGCCTGGCTGTCTTGTAGGGTGGGAAGGAAAAAATTGGCTGGATATTCAGTTTCCTTCAGGTTCACACCCCCCGAGAGCTTTGCCTAGAGCTATTTGCCAATGCCCACCCTGCCCCAACACCACAAACCGAACGCAAGGAACAGCAGCACGAGCCCAAAGCTCCAGGACACAAGGAGCTCTGCAACAGGCCCTGAATTTCTGTGGGATGCTCAGCTTTCCTGGGCTGGGGCAGAGCAAAGCACTGTCCCCAAAAGCACCCTGCCTGCCTTGTGCGGCACCAGGGCTGTCAGACTCCCTCCCCCTGACCAAGCACAGCTGCAGGCAGCTGCCTTCAGAGGCAAGGAGGGAGGACAGAGCTGGGGCCTCACCAGGCAGAGAAGAACTTGGCAGCTGCTCTGGAGGGGAGCCAGCCCCCCGGATGAAAAGGAGGATGAAGCTGGGCTGATGACTGTGTGGCACAGCGCTGCCCACGCGGAGCCCGCCTCTGCCACGCCTGGGCTGTGCACGCCCGGGACACCATCCTGCTCATCCAGGGGGCAGCGTGCAGGTGGCACCTGAGCACGGAGCAAATGCTCGGGAGCAGGATGGAGGCCGCACGGTTCACGGTCAGCCCTGCACACGGCTGCTCCTGGTGCTGACACTGATGGCACAGGGCGCTGGGCACAAGCTACCTGAACTCCTGCTTTTTGGCTGAGGGAGCAGGCGTCCGGCGCAGTCGTGCATCCCTGGGCCCAGCAGCATCCTGGCACGTTGCGGGAGGCAGCGAAGCCTGAACCTGTCAGACACAGGTGCCTCTCAGGGGGAGGCAGCACAGGCCGGCGGGCATGGGGGAGCCCGTGGATGTGGCACATCTGGAGCATGCCACACGGCCGGCGGGAGGCTCACCCGCCTGGCCTGCCCGAGCCTCCGCGGGGGCTGGGGGTACCCCAGGCCCCGGCTCAGCACGGGGCTCAGCCCCAGGCCCCCAAGAGCGGGGCAGCCCCGCCGAGCTCCGTCCCTCGGGAGCGCCGGCCCCGCCTGCCCCGAGCCCCCCGCCCACAGCGGCCGGGCCTGCCGGGGGCAGGCGCTGCCCGCCGGCCGCGGGGCCCGGCCTGCCGCCCCCCCCGGCTCCCGCTTACCTCGGGCGGCTCCCCGGGGCGCAGGGCGGCGGCGGCGGCCCCGGGCCCGGCGCGGCATCGCCCGGCGCGGCCCAGCGGCGGCGGCAGCGGTTCTGCGGCGGCGGCGGCGCTCGGCCCCTCCCGGCGGGCGGCGGGCGGGGACTGCGGCGGCCCCCGCCTCACCCGCGGGCCCGGCGCCGCCCGCCGCTCCTCCGGCTCCGGGCACCCTGGCCGGGCTCGCTGCCGCTGCCGCCCGGGACCACCGGCTGCATGGGCACCCTCTCCAGCCCCGGGCAGACCCGGACCCCGCAGGGCCGCAGCCCGGCAGAGGCCCCAGGCGAAGCAGCGGGAAGCCTGGCCTGACAAGGATATCAGCCCTCCGGGAGGGACTGGGGCCGCGACCGCTCCTTGCTGGGGGGCGAAGGCAGAGGAAACATGGCCTGACACCCAGCTGTGCCGGTCTGCAGCGTCCTGGAGAGCCCCAGCCTCACCCGGCTCTGGTACAGGTGGGCTAGGGAAGCAAAGCAGGCCAGGGAAGGCAAAAGGTTTCCATTACATGGTGGACACACCTCTCTGCAACTGCTCTCCTATCAGCCTGAGCAGCTTTTTGCATTTAACTCCACACTTTCTTCTAAGTGATTGAGGTGTTAGCTACACAGGGAAGGTTTTTCAGTGTATTTCCTCTCTGGCTTTGAAATGCTCATTGTAGATACATGTATTTTGGAAGACGGGAAAGCTCTAAGATCTCTGGAGATGGGCTATGGGCAAAACCAGGCATAGTCCTAAGTGCAATTGACAGAGTGCCAGGGGAGGTGCAGCCCTCCTTGCATCCAGCTGCTGACAGAACAGCTGTAGGGTCCCTGTTGGATGTAATCCCCTGGGGCATTGCCACCTGGAATATATAAATCTAACCTGTGGTGTCCTTGGAAAACGGAGACACTGGACCAGCATCCAGGCTTAGCTCACGTGTCCCACAGTGGGTGTGGACTGGTTGATGCAGGCAGGTGAAGGTCCTGAGTGAAGGGAGCAGAGCTCTGGGTTAGACAGGTGCAGCAAGGTAAGGAGTTTGTCTGTGGGAGCATTCTCCTAAGCCAGGAATAAACAGCAATCCCAGAAGGGCTGGCAGAGCAGGGAAACAAAGCAGCCAAAGCAACTTGCCTCCAAAAATGAAAGGAGACCTTGCAAGTCGAGTGGAGAGCAATGTGAGGCACAAGAGGGCAAGCTGACACTGCAGAATTCTCCTTTCCTCCAGGACACAGAAGCACTGACTCTCACTATCCCAGCAGTCTCCTGCAGGATGCAGGAGGAGTAAAGGGCCTCTGTCCATGCAGTCACCCAGGGAGGGGGACACCACAGAGGTATCCACATGACAGAGGTGAGAGAGGGGTGCTGGAGGAACCTACCAAGCAATGGGGCTAAAGACCAGATGATTCATCCATGAGCTGGAATCATAAAACCCGAGTCTCTGCTGGAGACTAGGACAGGAGGTGACAACATTTGCGTGGGAAGCAGTAAAGAGCTGCTTTAACAAGGCACATAAAAATCAGGATCCAGAGCAAGAACAGATACTTGTGTGCTTGTCTAAAACACAATGCTGGAGCTGGGGTGCCAGAGTTGGTGTGTGGATGCATCTGTAGGATGGATAAAATGGAAGGGAACCAGAGAGGGTACACCAGGGTTCCCAGCTGCTCTCTGGCTGCTGCCAGCTCCAGACCTGGGTGGAGAAGCATCTTCAGCTTAGCCCATGAAATCTGCACTTTTGGTGCTGTGAAAAATGTGTATTTTATGATTGGCTTTTTGCAAATATTAAAATGAATATTATATGTGTTGTGTTAGAAAGTAATGCTGTATTCTCTTAATTAGTGTGTTAAATATAGTTTTAGGTTATAAAAAAATGTTAAAACAGAAACTGTGCTATGTAGGATACTTTTTTAAAAGAAGACTCACAGCAAGATAGCAGTCACAGGACACCTGCATCTTTCAGAGAAAAATAATTTATTACCCTCTTTTCAGAAGAAACCAACTTCTTCCTGCCTCGAAGGCGCTGTTAGGATTCGGAGGAAGAAGTTGACTGATGACCAGACAGAATCCTGTGTTTGAATGGAATTTATGCATCATGTGTGAAGTGTATGAATATGCAACAGGCTGCTGTTTTTAAGGGTTAATCCTCTGTTAACGTGGGTCCTTTTTCGGGCTCGTGCTGCCCAGAAAAAGGTACCTGGACTGTCTGTAACTCTTTGTCTCTATTAATTCAAATTGTCTAAATTATTATTACTCTAATTATATTACTATTTTTATAACCCTTTTATTACTATTAAATTTTTAAAATTTTAAAAACAAGTGATTGGCATTTTTCACAAGTGCCATCATTGGCACCGAAAAGTCCCTTTGCAGTGACAGCAATGCACTCAAAGGCTGTTGGGAGAGAGATGGGGAAATCCATCAGTCGTGTTAACATCCTCAAAGAGGAGCTGTGGGAAGCAGAGGAAGTTTGTCAGCAAGGAACAGCAAGCAGTGGCTGTAATGGAGAAAGGCAGGCAGTGGCCTGGGGACCGTGCTGAGAGCTTCAACTGTGACACATAAAAGAAAATAGGTAAAAATAAGCTTTTCTGAAGGCACATTTCAAATGGGTTGCTGAAGAGCATTTCCCTGATGTCCTCGAGGATCATATCCACAAGGAAGCAAACCTCAGCGGGTGGCTGGCACACAGAAAGGTCTCAGCATAAGAGGAGCTGGGAAGGCAGCTGAATGTGATGACAACTCTACCAGCCTCTGTTTAAGCTGGAAGATAACCAGGCTTTGGGACTTGCAGTGAAAAACACAGGATAATTTTTGACCTCAGAGAGTGGGAAAAGCCACCATGTGTGGAAGAGCACAGCTGTGAGTAGGTCGTGCTGTAGGCACAAAGTCAATATAACATGAAGACAGGAAAAAAATGAAGAGTGGGCTGTGCAGACGAGCCCCCAAATAAATAAAGCACATTGAAACAGCCTGAGAACAAATGTATAAATTCATCTGTAAAAAAGCCAGAAGGCCAAAAAAAACCCCCAAGTGATCTGCAAGAAGTACTTGAAGGGAACTGGCTGGAGGGAAAGAGGCAGAGAAATGCACCTCAGTCCCACTGAACATCCTTCCAGGGGAAACACAGCAGAAAAGAGGAACCTCATCAACCAGAAACTGCAAGTGGTGGCTGTGACAGCTAAAGACCATTTATGACCTGGGGACCATGCACTGAGCTCCAGCAGCTCTGAGAAAGAATCACGGATTGTAAACCATGACACAGCCCCAGGGCAGAGCAGAGGTGGCTGGAAGTGATGGGCATCCTTCAGGAAGGTGGGGGAAAGGGGGAGCAGCAGGACTGCCAGCCCTTGGGAAGTGCCTGGAAGGCAGTCACCTCAGCAGGCTGCCCTGGGCTCAGCAGGGAGGTGCCTCTGGTCTCCTGGAACTGAAAACCTGGAGCACTCAATGCTATTAAAGTACCCACAAATAGCCAGGAATGGTGACTCAGACTAGAAAGCAAATGGATGAAAGCAGACAGCTGGGGAGGGACTGTAATGGGTTTTCTCAGGGTAAATCAAGACCCTAGAACTAGCAAGCTCCTCTGGAGCAGGCAGCTGCTGTTGGGGAAAGGCAGTGGTGATACCCAGCTGAGGTCAAACAATGATGGGTGAAAATGCTGTGAAAAAGGCCATGACCATTGTGTGACTCCCTCTGGCTGCAAAGCCAAGGTTTCCACATCAATTGGCAGAATGCTATGAAACTGCAGCTCATCCTTGGTCCAGCTGGTCTTACACAAAGGCCTCTGCTAAGATCCCCTAGAAAATGCTCTTAGAGAACCAAGGCTGTCAAGGGGGAAAGCAAAGGTTCTCTTGTGCATTAATGACCCACTTCAAGGAAAGCAAATGCATTAAAGCAGCAATCAAGCTGTTTTGTGAGCAAGTCAGGAGATCTGGGCAACTCAGCTGTGATCCACGCCATTTATCAGATGCAGAAATGGGCTGGGAAGGTGGGCAGGGAACAAGAAGTAAAAGTCTGATGACGGTTCAGATTGTCCATCTAGTCAAACTGGAATCTGATGTGAATTCCCAGCATGTTACTGACCAACCTGAAACCTCAGCAGCAGGGCAAATGTAGACCTGACAAATGCAAGTAAAAAGAAGAGGTGCAAGGGGCAGACTACAAATTATACATCAGTATTCAGGAAGGTGCCCCTGAAACCATTTCCTGGTAATGTTTTGCAAACACAGTACTCAAGATTGACAGTAGAAACCATGGATGTTTTAGGCTGCTTTGCAAGCTTATACTGCTGCCACTTTTCTGAGCCTAATTCCTCCACTGGCATGAGCCACATTTTACAATCTGCCTGGAATTAACACTGCATCCATGTTAAAAACTCTGTCACTGCTAAATGCATTGAGAAGCACAGGTCCCTGCAGAAGCTGCTGGCTTTTCTTTGTTTTCTGGTTTGACCACTATTGACTTGGCTGTTTCTTTCACACAGTTTTCAAAGCAGCTCTTGGACCATCTCTGCTTCCTTTCAGGAGCCCTCAACCAGTACCACCCTATTATGATTATTTGATTTCTCTAACATCCCATTTTTTCAAGAGGCAGAGGCATTTCAGACAGATGGAGGCAAGGTACAGGAGGACACTTATATGCTTTCTACCAGAACAGAGTGCACTTGTCCAGCTGCAGTGTCACAGCCTTGCCCTCACCTCTGTCCCTAGGGATGCTCTGCCCTGCACATGCTTTATAATCTGCAATGCCTTCGGAGCTGTTGAAGCTCTGGGCATGGTCTCCGGGTCACAGATGGCTTTTGCCCATGACAGCCATCACTTGCAGCTTCTGGCCGACGAGGTTCCTCCTTTTGCTGCATTTCCCTGGAGACCTTTAGTGGGACTGAAGGGGATTTCTGCTTTTCTCCCTGCAGCGTGCTCGGAGTTCCCAAGTGTTTCGAGGAAAGAGTCAGTCAGAGGTCTCGGCTTCCTTTTGCTTTCAACCCGCCGTGCCCGCGGCTCTAGCTGCTCCGTTCCTCCTCAGGCCCACCCGCCGGCCGGCCCTACTATTCCCCCCTGCGGGCACTCTTCTCCCCGCGGCGCTCCACGGCTCGCCATTACCGCCACAGCAGCTCATACAGGGCCGAGGCCTTGGCCAGCCCCGGGGATTCTCCGCCGCCGCGCGGGTGCGGGGACAGACGGACAGACCAGCCCCAGCGGCGGGACGTGCGCCCGACCGCGCCCCTGGGCGCGCTCCCGGGGGCGGCGGCCGATGCGCTTTAAAGGGAGCGACGCCGCGCCCTCCTACCCCCGCCAAGCCGGGGCAACTGCGCCGCTCCCATTGGCTGGCCCCGCCCCGCCGACCTCTCCGATTGGACGGCGGCCGCCCCGGCCTCGCCTCTCGCTCGGCTCCGATTGGCTGTTTGCCATCAGTCGCGGTCCTCGCCCTTTCTCCCGGCTCCGGTTGGCTCGTGCCCGCGCCCTGGCCGCGCTCTGATTGGCCACGGGCCGCGAGGGAGCGGGGGCGCGCGCGCGCGCGCGCGCCGGGGTGGAGGCCGTCGCTGAGGCGAGGGGCTCGCGCCGCCCCCCAGCGCCAACGGCGGCGGCGGCGGCGGGATGGCGGCGATGGCGACGGCGGCGGCGAGCGGCGTGCTGGGCCCGGGCCCCGCCGCGGGGCCTCCGGCGGCAGCCGGCGGGGCGACGGCGACAGCGACCGCGATGGCGATGGCCAGCCCGGTGCCGGTCCCAGTGCCCATGAACCTCTTCGCCACGTGGGAGATCGATCGGTCGGCGCCGAGCTGCGTGCCCAGGTGAGCCGCCCCGCCGCCGGGGCCGTGCGGAGCCCGGACACGAGCGGGGCCGGGCAGGAGGAGGCGGCCCCCGCAGCATCCCCGCTCCTTGGCGGCGCGGAGGCCCGGCCCAGGCAGCGGCTGATGCGCGGCGAGCCCCGGCGCTGGCCCCGCTGCGCTTCCAGCGGGAGCGGCCCCGGGGGGCGGCGGGCAGGGGGCACAGCGCCGGAGCGCGGCTGCGTTGCCTCCATGTTGCAGCCCCTGGCGAGTGCCTGCTGCGATGGCCGTGGGGCTCAGAAGGGGCTGTATCGTCGTGGCAGTGCTTGGGAAAGCTGCCTCTGTCCCCACGAAGTGAACGGTGATAGCCCTGCAGCCGCTTCCGTGAAGCCAGGCAGCGTCCACCCGCATCCGTGGGCCTCTGTCATCTGCGCTCCAGACCTTAGGGAGCAGCAGGAAGGATTCACTGCTGCCAGCTGAACTCAGAGTTGTGTCTCTGGTAGAGCTGGGAGTCAAGCTGAGTGGTGTGGATGTCATCACTGCCAGTACGGCTAGATGTGCTTGTGAACACCTGTCTTGGAGCCAGAAGGTGCCTGGTGTGTTAACGAGGTGGGTGGGTGTCTTTTGGCTCACTCATCTTAGCAGACTCCGATCAGATCCTCTCATGAGAGTTACAGGGCAGGTTCAGGAAGTCACCGTAATTCCTTGTGTCTCTGGGCTGTGGTGTGTTGTCTGCAATGATGTATTCAAGTGTCTCACAAAAATTAGAGGTGTAAAATTCAAGAGGGTGAGCAAAAAAACCCGTTCCTGTAGGGCAGCAGGATACCAGCCTTTGTGAAAGGGCTTTGCTAGATGAGTATGTGTGTACAGGGAAACTCAGTGACTGTGTGGCCAGATGGGCTGGAGTAGAAACGTTCCAAAATACTCCAAGCTACTAGAGAAAGCCTCTGTGATTGTGGTGCCCAAGGGAGTGCTGGGCTCGGCAGGCAGCAGATGTGAAGGAGTTTGCAACATGTGTCTGCTAAAAGCCTGTTCACCTTTTGATGACACATGCTGAGGCTGTTGTGCGGAGCAGGAAGCAAGTGATCATTTCATAGCTTTAAAGTGACTTGAGGTGTTGTTCATTTGTGGGCAGCTTACTCGCAGGCTGGAATTTGGAGAGCAGGACAGAATTATCAGGTTGACTTCCTGTAGAAAAAAATTTGCATATGCAAAACACAGAGCTTAGTGATGGTGAAGGGTGTGCATGTTTCACAAATGGAAGTGTTCCAGGAGCTAGGGAGAGGAGAACTGCTTTGGGCAAACCACGGACAGCATGACTGAGAATAGCGAGTCTGAGTGTAGAAGTGGGTTACACAGGTGGCAGGATGCCAGCGGGTGAGAAGTGATGTGTGATCAGTCTGAAAGTTGTTTGTAGAACTGGTTTTTGGCCCAGTGAATCCTGTGTCTCGTCACAAGGACAGTTTCCATTAGCATTGTGTAGATGCTTGTTCTAATGCACGAGCTTCTTTGTGTGCTGACAGCCCAGGGGGCAGCCATCTGACACAGCTGCTTGCAGGGAATTTCTGTGAAATTCATCTGAAATACCGTCTCTGGAATATCTTCAAACACAGCATCTGCTAAGATGGGAGGAAGCTAATGGAAGCTGATTCTTCCTTCAGACGCCATGGCTCTGACATGATGTGCTGTCACGTCAGCAGGTCTGGAGAAGTCCTGCCAGTGGCCACAGTCCACAGTGACCAGTGTGGGACTGTGGTGCTTCTGTGTTTTCCAGCCTTCAGTTAGCCCAAGCTTTCCTGGGTGAGCAGGCATGTGTCAGGCAAGTGTTTCAGTTCGCTGAAGCTGAAGGGAGCTCAAGCCCCAAAGCTGAGCTGTTCATGGTGTTTCTGTGCACTGTGCTTCCTTATTGCTTGCCTGTGTTCTCCCTCTAGTGATCTGCTGGTAGATGGTGTAGCCTTGATGTGTTCTTCAAGGCAGGAGCTCTGCTGTACAGTCCCAGTGGCCAGCACAGGTGCTCCCTGCTCTCACTCTGCTTTAGGAGTGGTAGTGGCAGCAAAATAATTTCCACCCATGGGCAATAACGTCCTTGGGCTTCTCTGTCCCTTATGCATGTGTAGTCTGCATTTTTTCATACTTATGCATATCTGGAGAAAGAAGAACTTTGCACTGGTTTTAATGCTATAGAAGATGATTTCTTTTTCTGGAGTCTCTATTGCAAGTCTTGGCTGTCCCTGAGCTCCTTCTTAGGTGTTTGATTTCCTGCAGGTGCAGCTCTGGCTGCTGCAGGAGTGGGGCTGGGCTGGATCAGCCTTTGTGGGGGTGCTTTGTGCTCGGCTGTTAATGCAGGACAGGTTGTCCAGGCCTTCAAGCTACCAGAGAGAGTCTGGGCCAATAAAAATGGTCAGTGGGAAGTATAAGCCCCAGTGCATGGAAGGGTTCAGTAGTATGACTGCAGGACTTTGGATGCCTTGCAGGAGGATCTTGGCTTTCTAAGCTCAGCTGTTGCCTGTGATGGAGGTTTTTTTCTGGCTGAATCGGGCATGTGCCACTGAACGAAGTCCACGTTTATTTTTGGAAATTGCCTTGCTCTCTGGATGGAGGTATCATCTCTCCTGGTGGGGTCTTTCTCTTTTCAGGGCCAGGTAGAGAGAGATCTGTGACCTCTTGATGACCCTTCTGTGAACTAACTGAGCATAGCCTAGACCCTGCTGCCTTTGGCTTAAGTGGCTGCCAGGGGAGGCAGAGCTGAATTTTATGGGCAGTTGGCTATTATGCAGAAAGGCAGAAGGAAGTAAACACCTGGAAACGATACAAAATGCTCTTTGCATCTTCAGTGGGGCTACCCATTGGCTCAAAATGATTGGCTTCCCATCACAGTGCCTTAGAGGGAAAGCAAACCTGCTTAATTCACAATGCAGGATGTGAAGCATGCTTTGGCTAAAATACTCCATCAATCAGCCTTAACTTCCACTCACAGTTTTCTTAGTAGAAGTCTTTATAGCAGGATTCTGAGGTGGGAGTGTCTTTATTGAGATGCCTTGCATATAGGTCCCCTTAGGGGTAGTAGCAGATTTTCACTGTGCAGAGATGGCCAGCAGTGAACCAGAGCATTGCCAAGGTAAAATGTCCGTCTGCATCAAGGTAATGTCTTACTGTGTTCTCATTGTTTTGTGTCTTGGTCAGGCAGTACACTGGGAAAAAATGTGTCAAAGGACTTGGTGCAAACATGCTTGAGGTCTTGTTATTTCCACATAGTGGTATTTTCCACCTCTTTTAATAGCGCTGCTCTTTTTATTTTTTTCTTTTAACATCTGAGCGTCCATAAATGTGAGTTCTTAATTAGGAAACAAGATAAGATTGTGTGATTGTGTTCACTTTTTCCATGACACAGCTACTGTGTTCAGTGTTATGTGGATGTTGTTTCAGTGATAAGTAATCATATTTCTAGTTAAAGGTGAGAGATACAAGTTGTGTTTTGGTTGCTGTCTCAGTATTGCTGAGGTCAGGCTGCAAAGGCAGATTCTACCTGTGCAGCTTATGCTGCTCCGAATGGCACTGCAAGGATTCAAATACACTGCATTTCATCCACAATGCCTTGTATCTCAGTACAATGCATGAGGAAACATTCCAAGTCTTGCTGCCACCCACACAGTGTGCTCGAACACAGTGTCTTCTGTGTATGGTTGTTAGAAAAGCATTGATTGATGGAAATGCACGTTCTGGGCTCACTTTGTGACACTGTGTGCGTGTACCTTCAGGATATTACATTCCAGCAGGTGCTCTGGATTCTCTATCATTATAAATTGCAAACTTTTGTTTTGGAAGAGTTACAGCCTAATGAATGTCTTCTTGGAATGAGAGCAGTTATTGCAAGTACAACTGGAAGCATCCCAAAAGTGCCAGCTAGGGTGATCCTCTGAAGTTCCATGAGGTGAATGCTCTTGTCTCTGCAAGCCAGTTTTCCTGTTTGGGCAGCCAGTGTCCATTACCTGACAACTGGTGGAGAGTAAGTTAACACTTTATTTGTGCAGGTGTGGTTGCATGCTTTCCATTGCCTGAGGAATCCTTTCAGTGGCAGTTCCTGCCCTGTGGTGTGAAGGAACATGCTCTCTTCTGGCACAGCTACATGAAGGGGCTGCTGTGGGCTCAGGGGTCTCTACTCTCAGCACAGAGCATTCCCTGTCTTTTCTACACCTCCTTAAGAGTTTAATGGTAATGAAGAGCCCCTGAACTGGGTGTTCCTTTAAGAAATGCTTATTCCAGCTGGAAGAATATGTATTTATCTGCCTGAGATGTTCTTGAGTGGTTTCCTGGGTAAATCAGACATTTTCATAGTAAACTTCCAACCTCAGCAAAATCTGTTCTGTTTGGATAAGCTACAGAGTTGCACCTCTGGGAATGTTAAATGATTCCAGATTGCTCCTTCAGAAGACACTATGATTCCTTGACAAACCCATGTAGCTTCAGACCCAGGGTGCTTGGGAGAGGCCACAGTTTCTTGTAGGGAAACAGTCTCTTATAACTGGTGATATGCCCTGTTTGAATTATGATTTCCTTGCAGTCCTATGTAGAAAACAAAATGTTCTAAACAGCCATCAGATTGCTTATTATTCTTAATATCATGGGCTTGGCTACAGGCCTGCAGGATAATATGTCTCATATGTTGTCCACTATCTGTAGCTCTCTGTGGCAGTAGAACACATTTGGGATTTCTTCTCTGGCAGTGTTTTGTTTTCCTTCTGAGCATACAATAATTGAGCAGAACTTGGGATAAGTGTGCTCTCCTAATGTGATTGATGGGGGGTGTGCTCCTTTCAAAATGTTCATAGTGACTTCCCTGAGGGTTTAATTTTATTTGAAGGACCTCTCACGCTCCATCCTAGCCTTGTTTTCCAGCTCTTCATTCATTAGCCAGGCTAATGTGTTGCAACAGGTCTCTGATGATTTATCAAAAATGTTGCATTGTTCTTACTGTGCTAGGACACCACGAGTGCACATTCCACTTCTTCTGGCGTCCTCAGTCACTTGTGGCTGATCTTTAGCAGCCATGTTGTTGGTGTACAGTCCACCCTTCTCTGGGATCACAATCCCCAGAGCTTTACTCTGTCAAAAGAAGAGTTACTGAGCACCAGCAGCTTACAGGGTTCCCTTAGGGATCCATTCTGTGGTTTAAGTCTGTGCTGATGCTTTTGTGTACTTGTTTGAACGTGGAATGATTCTAGATTGAAAGCTGTGTCTCCTGTCAACGTTAAAAGTTGTTTCTAAAAGAGAGCCAGAGGTAAAAAACATACTGCATTTTATAGCATGCCAGGTGAGCATATGGCCAGAGCTATTTTCCAAATACCTTGTGGTGTTATCTTGTCCAAGCTTTCAGCATCCCAGCTGATGGGGAAGCTGTGCTTCTGTTTTGGTTTGTTTTGGGTTTTTTTTTTTTAACTACATCAAAGCTGGTGAATACTGTTTTGGGAAACAAGAAGTGAGAGTGTCTTACTCCTGCGTGTGGGATGTGGCAGCAGGAACTTGTCTCTGCCTCTGGGGAAGCAGACAGCTCAAGTGATACTGCTCTTGTGGCTGGAAGTCTCTTAGCTAAATGAGGCTTTGTTTGGATACTTCAATACATTCATTGCAGCGTGCTGGGAGGAGAGCTGCAATATTTCAGGTGCCTGAACACATTGCAACTGTGGTTACAGAGACCACTCCCTGCTCTGCAGTGTGATTCAGCCTCAGTGCACACAGCCCAGAATGAGGCTGACGTTTTCTGCTGGCCTGTTGCAATGCCCTGTCCTTTCTAGTGCTGCCCACTGCCATCTCTCATGCCCTGTTTTTGTGTGCTGTGGTCTAACTCCGTGAGGGGTTCTGTTTAGTAAATTAGAGCTCCTGTTCTATGTTTGTTCTGTGTTTTCCTTATTTACCTACTCGTGCTGGTTTTTAAACTTCCATTTCTTATCATGTTTCTTATTCTTCAGTGTGAGCATATTTTAAGTAGCATAAGATCCAAAGCCAGGGCATGTGGGACCATTTCCTGGACAAAAAATGTCCAGGTTCCACACCCAGCTATGTATTTTTATGTATGTATTTACTGGTTTTCTGCATATGTGATAAATAAATTCTTATCAGTATAGGCAGTTCAGGATGACAGCAGAACTCATGTCTTTAGTTCCATTTTCCAAAACTGAAAACTGTTAACAATTAGGTGTTGGACTGTTGCAATGGTAGCAGGGTTAGAATAAGAGCAACTCCCTGGTAAAGGGTTCTGCTACACTTTTCTTTAATAGCTTTCTCTACCAGGAGGGAAGATCCTGTTCATGCAAAGCTTCTCATTGATTCTTCTGCTGTTTCATTTTCAGTAACAGTTCAAGTAGTGTCTCTGAATCCATATCATTTAGATAAGTGTAATTTAGATTTACATTATTAATATACTTTTAGAAGAGCTCCTGTGTATTTAGGATTTCCCTCCATGTTCCTTCAGCTTCTTCTTCTAGTCTATTTTCTGCCTTATCAATGCATTCACTTTTTTCTCATTGCTCCTTTCCCTCAAAAACCCTGCCCGTGCCTGTGATACTTTTGACACTGTTCTCACGATTTTTTTCCTTGTTTCTGGTTTTACTTGCATACCTGTAATTGAGCAATCTTTCAATCCAAGTCTTAATTTTTCTCTTCTCAAAGTAGTTTGATTTTTTCCTCATAATTTAAAGACGATTCCTTGTGAAGCTGTAACGACTACATCTTGTTCTTGTATGGCTTGTGTTCAGCTGAACTATGTTCTTGATCTGCTTGGGTTGTTTTTTAATGGCTTTTACATTTCTTCAGTGTTAATGAATATCAGCTTTTTTCTTCTTCTAGACTTTCTGAACTTTCTTTTATGTGCATCCCTGAAATAAGGCCCATAAGTGAACATTTCTTTCAGTTCTCTCATACCTTGTGCTCAAGGCTGCTTGTTCCAGATATTCCTTTCTTTCCTGTGTGCTCCTTTGTCAGAAGCAGAATCTGAATGTCCTGTTTGGATTTCACCTCCTGTGTGTATGAATAATTTATTAAATTTCTCCTTGATGTTTGTCAAGTCCCTTGGCATTTCAAGCTTTTCTTCGCCTGCCTCTTATGTTCCTTAACTTCCAGTCAGACAAAAGGACAACGTTCCCATTGCTCTGCATTTACACTGTGTTCATCTCATCTGTGTGTTGCTGAAATGTTAATATTATTAGGAGGTGATTTTATCTGTCACTGTACTGATTTATGAAAGTATGGACAAGTCAGCCTTGTTTCAGGCTCTTGCTCCACCCACAAGGATCTGAGCAGAAAACTGCATTGTACAGGCACTGGTTATTAACAGCTTTTGTTGATGAAAAGCCTAAGAACAAATGTGCCAGCTTTGGTAAGAATCACTCTTTTGGGTGAAGAATCTTAACTGTGGAACTCTTTAGAATTAAACTTTTTCTTAGTTTTTTGAAGAAGCCTCAAAAACGGATGTCCATGCTGGTTTGACACTCTTTCATGGGCTTGTATTACTTCAGTCTGTTGTCGCAGGTGTAACTTAACACGGTGCAATGTTCCTGAGCCTGCAGGGATTCAGCTCTAAGGTGCTTGCCAGCTCGAGATAAAAGCAGAGGAAGTGGAAGGGATGACAGTCTCGTGTCCGTGCTACTTCAGGAGCAGCGAGCTGTAATGAAATGTGAACTCTACATTAAGCCTTAGTAGGAAAAGCGTTAACTACACTTTAGGGAGGCTGCTGCGTGGCACATGATTGCTTTTTGCCAGTGTGTGTGTAGATCTTCACCAGGACACTCTGGATGATGGAAGGAGTTGGTGTGTATCAGTGACCTAACGCTGACCTCGTTTCACCACTCTTCCCAGCTTAACTGCGTTGGCACAGCACTCTTGGAGGTGTCTCCCTGTAAACTCTGCCAGGTGATGAGTGTGAGAATGGGGTCTGTTCTGCATCCCCATTAGCACTTTCTCACTTGGTTCAAAGGTACTTGTCACCTGTGTCTTAAGCACTTGTGCTTTCCTTTCTGCAGAAAAGGCTGCAAGTGGTGTTTTTGTAATCACCGCTTTGTGGTGGTTACTTCATTAACACGTTTTATTTTAGCCTGGAGACTGTGAGCGAGCTGTTTAGCAACAGGGACCTGACAGGCTGCTCTGGCTGTGGAGGCTCGGAGCAGGTGTGGTGTGCATTTGCACCTTGAATGCTGCTCTCCGCTAAACTGGCACCGCAGCATCTTTTGTTAGAGCAGCCTCGGATTTGGGGACAGCTGGTGCGGCAATTCTGCTGCATATGGAGACAGAAAATTTCAAAATCTATTACATTTGTGAAGAAAGTTCCACGACATTTGCCATACTATTGCTGATGCCTCATTTCAGCATGGCTAAAATGCTCTAGAGAAGATCAGGGTGCTGCTGCAGACTTCCACTACTTCTTGTCTGTCCTGAGATGGCTTTTGGGTAGAACCCCAGTGAACAGCTGGAAGTTTTAACACAGTGATTTTAAAGCAGTGACCAGGTAAAGATGGGGTGTGTCCTACGTAGTGTACCCCTTCTGTTGCCTAGAAAAGATAATTTTAAAAGTTCAGCGTGTTACCACTGCCCTGTGGATTGATTAGTAAGCTCTTTTTAAGGTTTCTGGGGAGGCTGTTATGCATCAGCAATTAATTTGGTCATGTGCTCTTTGTTAAACAAGTAAAAGTTTGAAAATATTGTTTGAAAGTAAAGCAGAAAGATGACCTTGTGGTTTGGACACTGAAGTGAGGCTTAGATTCCGATCCTGAAGCTGCTTGCTCTTCTAGTTGAGGTAGCCCTTTCCCTCCCCGAAGCCACAGCTATGACTCACGTTCCTATTCTCCCTACTTTGTTCACAGCTGTTTCCATGCCACAGTGTTGCCTTTTTCTTGCACGTGATAGGGAGAAAAACCACCTGAGAGTGAGAGCACTAGCAGGGTTTGCTTTGCTGCCCAGTCTGCCAGATGGGAATCTAGATTGAGATTTGGGGAGCAGAGTGTAGAAGTTATTTGGATTTTCTGCTGAGATTTTAAGGGCTCTTTGTGCTGAGAAAAGAAATTGCTCCTGGTCGAGGCAGTGAGTATCTGCACATGTTGCAGTGGAACATGAGAGAGGCTGATGGCTGTGTGACTGGGTAGAATGCTGTGCATGCTGGGCCAGGGTTCAGGCTGCTTGGGCAGATCCTAATGCATCCTCAGGAGATGCTTCTTGACAGTGTCCTTATTATCTGGAATCCAGCTTGTGTGACAGGACATGCCAGGAGGCTATGGCAGAGTCTCACATCC
Organism: Agelaius phoeniceus; assembly: GCF_051311805.1. Taxonomy (NCBI): domain Eukaryota; kingdom Metazoa; phylum Chordata; class Aves; order Passeriformes; family Icteridae; genus Agelaius; species Agelaius phoeniceus. Next base: position 110,658,730 of record NC_135267.1, on the reverse strand, counting down.
TGTTGTGGTAGATGCTGCATGATGTGCTACAGTGAAATGTTGCTTGTTTTGAGGGGGTTTTACTCTGTGCTTTGGGATAAACATGGGTGAGGGGGAAGCAGAGGTGAAGGATTCATCCAACAGTTAAAAAGTGGCAGTGACAGATTAAATCTTATGTCTCTGCCTGAATTCAGATCTTAACTCTAAATTGCATCACTCTAAGAGCAATTAAGTCTTGCTGTAGCAGGGCCTAGGAAATGTAGTTATGTCACTGCAAGTCTCCTGTTCACACAGTGGGGCAACAGTTTGCTTGGTTTGTCCTCAGTTAATTTTCCTTTTTATTTTTTATCACTTCTTCCCAAATATTTGGGTATTGTGAACAACACAGCCAGTGAGTTGTGGCCTCACACAGGAATCTGCTAGGAAATTACACAATGCCTGTCCAGCTCTCTCAACTTCTGATCTATTTGCCCAGTTTTGTACTGTCTTGTCAAGGACAACTGCCCCCAAGAACCATATTTCATAGAAATCTGTGGTTAAAAGGAGCTTGGAGGTCCTGTTGGGTCCCCTGTGGTGGAGAACTCGGCTGTCTTCCAATCCCCTATTTTTTTTTGCTGGCTGGGTGTGCTGTGGAGGTAACTCAACCATCCTCAGGGTTTGCTGTCTTTTTCTAGTGGGATGGTATTGAGAATCTGGTGGGGGGAAAGGAGGAGAGAAGGCAGCCTGGAAAAAGCTGATATGAGCGCAGGAAAGGGGGTGGGAGAGAACGGTGCATTTTCAGGCTAAGCTGATTCAGCTGTGTTCTCTCCAGTGATGCATCTGTGTGGGTTTGTGGTGTGAAAGGATGCAGAGTGGAGAGATTGGTTTCCAAGAGTCTGTTTCATTCATGGTTTGTGCAGCAAGGTGCACTTGCTCCCTGCATAGGTAAATGTACCTTTAAATCAACGAGTAGGAGGCAAAATTAACAACCCTAAACACCCCTCTCAAACAATTGGAGTAGGAACAGTTTAACAGCCACCCACTTGCCTTGTAACTTCTGCCTACTCACAGCCCAGCCAAGAGGAGGGAAAGGAAATCTCTTAACCTGATTATTGTTTGTGACTACAGGAAGCAATCCAGTTACAGCAATACTTTAATCCTGACACTGTTGGATCCCGCTCAGAGCAGAGAAATCTTGGTTTCATACCCTTGCAGGCAGGGATGTGGTGTCTGTAAAGAAAATCATCAAACCTCCCCTTGCCTTGGCCTGAAGAAACTGTGATGAGGCTCCACAGTGAGCAGTTGGAGTTTGTTGAAAGAGCATGAGAACAGTTGGGCCCAAAATTTGAGTCCTGTCTATCTGTCTAGATAGGGAATGACTACCTTTGTAGATCTAAGTGTCTTTTGGGGGAAGTTTGAAGCTTTTAGCAGATCCTGATAGTTGTGCACTCTTGGGAAGAGAAATTTGGAAAAGCATTTTCCAAAGACCACTTCTGCCATTGCAGCCATGGTTATTTCTCCTCTGGGTAGCTGGCAGAGCTGTGAGATTAGGGAGGAAACCAGGCTGCAGGCTGTGGCAGCTTGTGCCTGTGACAAGGGAAATGGTGTTCTTGGGATGACATGCCAAAAAGCAAAATGGTGGGTGGTGGACTGGCAGAGGTGGTCAACATCCCAGCTAAACACAGCTGTGAACAGAAGGCAGAATAGGTATTGGCCCCCAGAGGATTACTTTCTTTTCTGAGAAATGATGAGGCACTTGTCTTGTGTGCAGTCCTGATTGTAGCAACAAACACTCCTGTTGACATGAATATGAATAGGTTTCAGGTCCCAAGTGACCAAAGATTTATAATTCTGCTTAATTACAGCCCAATTTTTTTCTAATACTATGAGAGTAAATGACTTTTCAAGGAGACCTGACTGTGAGATGTGCACGATATTGGAACTCTCTTTGGGAAAAAGGCAAAATTAAATAGATCAAGGTTTAAAATCCAGGCAAAATTTGTGTGAGAGAAGCTCCCTGGTCTCTGCCTTTAGAGTAGGTGTGTTTTCAGGCCAGACAAACTTTCCATTGAGGTTAGCAGTGTTCAGTGTAAATCTGTCCCAGGGTGGTTACAGCCTCAGCTATCCAGGTTACAGAACATCTTCCTTGTGACATCACAGCGCTCCAAAGGAGATTATGAAGAGGAAGTGTAGAGTTACATGGTGTTTTGCCAGCACTAATTATACATTTTACTGTATAAATAAAACAGGTGAAGTTTCAGAATTCAGTTCCTGTTATCCAGAATAACCATTTGTTGCTGATGGCTCTCTGGAAGGATCCCTGAGTTGTTGACAGTGCAGGTGAATTCATATGCGTCACAGTTTCTCTGTCTAAGGGCAGACAGCAACATGGGGGAACTTCCTCAGAAGCAGCAGGTAGAACAACAAATGCTAAAAAAGGGAATCTCCTAGAAAGAAGGAAGGAAGAGAAAAAAAGAGAGAAGAGAATAAAAGAGAATAGAAGAGATTAAAAAAGGAAAAGAGATTGGTTGGTGGCAGTGTGAGGATTTCTAGATGTATCTTTTGAGTGTCCTGGTTCTTACTTGTTGACTATGGGAAATGAAGCCATTGAAGGGAAAATAACTTGGTTCTTTCTGGGCCTGAGAGAGAGAATCTCAGGCTGCATCAAAGAAGACTTTTGAACAACTTCTTCTTCCCTTATTTTTGTGGTAGGAAACGTCCCTACAAAATAAGTGTTATATGTTCTGTAGAGCATCTGTTGCTCTTTGGGCATGTAACTGAAATGCATGGGCACATGCACACCCTCCCCACTGCCCACCTGAAAGACAAAAACTGGACCTCAGTGACAAGTTAGCACCCTTGTCAAGGACCCTTTGGAAATGCACACACTGCAAAAGGGCCTATGGATTTGAGCTGTGCTGCTGTGACTGTTAGTCCTTCCTGCTTCTCCCTGTATCTCTGGACTCTTATTGGAGTGCCAGCTCTGTGTGCAGCCTGTAGGATGCTCTTGGGATTGCAAGGGGCAGTTGCTGCTTCTGAATGGTACCTGGTGAAGGGGAGGTGATTGAGAGTGTTTGAAGACGAGCACATGTCTGTGCAGAATACCTGTCTCCACCACCATGCTTGTCCTGGAGATTATACCTTCATTATACCTGGGCTCTGCCTTTTGCTCATTATCCCCCCCTTCTCCTGGGACAGAGGTGCTCAACCTTTTAGAAAAGCAATAAATCCATATGAAGTAAACAAGTTGCAGGTTGGTGTTGTCTGTGTCTCTGGTGCAGGTCCAGGGAGAGGGGACAAAAATGGAGGAAAACTTCTCTTCTATCCTATTGAACTGAAAGACATTTTGCAACTGTGTCATTAATTGTATAACTGTGTGACAACTGTCAGCACTGTAGAAACTCAAGCCTGTGCCATTTGCTTATTATTTCCCTGGTTCTCCCAGTTCTTAAGTTTTTACTATATCTTAAAACATCTAGGTTTTGTAAAAAGGACAGGAGAGGCTGAATGAACAGAGAGTTCAGAGAGTGAAAGCCAGAGAGTGAAAGCCAGCCATGTTTTGTGCTTGCTGATTTTCTTCCTTTCCTATTTTCAGGCTTTGTATTACCTTGAGATTTCCCATTTTTCAGCTAGGATAGAAATACTTGTAAGGATTAAGCCTTAATGTTTAGGATTAAATAAAAGGGGTGTTGAGGGAAGGAGTCTGTTCTATGCTTGGTGACATTGGTTTTGTGCATGGACAGCCTGCAATGTTCGGGAGGAGAAGCAGCTCCTGAACAAACTGCTCATGGACTAGATCTGCTAATGACAGATGGTTTGGGGTGGCAACTGCCTGGTAGTAAAATGTCCAGGCCAGTGAAACAAGATAACAGAGAGATTTTTTTGGGCTTGGGAATTTGTATGAGGTTTCATACAACTGATTCAAAAGAGCTTTTCAGTCTTGTACTGTGTTGCAGTTGACGTTGCCAAAGTGCAGCCATTGCCAGTCTGAGATCCCCTGAGTTTGGTTTTGACATGTTGTCTTAAGATTTACTGACTGAAACACATTGATTTGTTGCTTGTGCTGAGTTTCACCACAATATTTCACTGTCATTAGATTGCCCCAATGGAAGATAAACTTAGAGCAAATTCACCTAACTGAATGCTTCCTTTGCTCTGATTTACACCAGCTTTGCCTTGGGAAGTGAACCTGATAAGCTCTCTTGCAGTATGTATGTGGATATACAACAAATAGGCCATAAATATGATTTATTTTTTCTTCTCTAATGGAAGGCCTTGAGATATTAGGAACTAGGAAAAATCCTGTTCTTCCATATGGATATCCCTGAGAACAAAAGTGTTTAGAGTTCCCTAGGACCCACAGCAGTATTTCTTCCTTGCCTGCCTGTCTTCCCTGCCCTTGCAGAATTTGGCATGTGCTTTCTGTTGCAGTGATAGTAGGAGGTTTCTTGTAAAGCTTTGTGATTATTAAAGGCAGGCTTTGTTTTCTTTTTACTTTGCCTGCAGAGGTTGTACTTTGGAGGATTGTCATGCTCTGAATAGCAAGGCTAGCAGCTTTCTTCTTCTTAAGAATAAAGATCTAATTTTGAAGATGTATGCAGATTTTGCACTGAAGGAAGATGTCTAATAAAATAAGGAATTTTCAGTCAGGACAAGCTGTGTATTTCTTTGTGGCTGTAGCTACTAGATGAAATGGATGAGAGGCTCCTAAAGCATCTGTGTGTTGTGGATTACTGGGCTACATCCAGTGATAAAACTGGGTGTAAAATCCTGCTCCTAACTCCAGACAATTCTGGAGGCCACAGGTCCACATCATAACAGAACTGAGAGAGCTGAACTGTGAGGTGTGTGGTTGAGTTTTCCCCCCTGTCCTTTCAGATGCATTTCAGGCTGTTTCTCAATGGCTGTTGGCAGACTTCCAGCCTCTTGCTGCCTTGCTCAATCATCTGCAGTGTGAGTAGTTTAGTAACACACGAGAATTACAGCAAGCATGAGGTGGTGTGGTTGCCTTGTGTGAAATATTCTGCTGTGCCCTGGGAGTTCAGATGGAAAATCTGCCTGGAAATGGCTTTTGGGCTTACTGGTTAGTATGAATTTGAGTGCAAATCCACCACTAACTCCCAGCAGCTGACATCCCTAGCAGGGGATAAGTTTGTAGTAGTTTTCTCTCTTTAGAGTGAGTTTTCTCACCAATCCAAAGGAGAATGGAGTAATGTGGCATGAATGCTGAGAAGCTGCCCCTTTGTAGAAGAGCACTGCATTTTTGGGACTCTCTAGAGGTAGCAGCTGCCAGAGGGCAAAAAGAGGGTGTGATGAAAATCCAAACATAGCTACTGGAAGGATGCTATGCTCTTCATGTCTTCAGCCATGGTAGCTGACTTCCATCTTCTCTTCCATGGATCTGGTTTTGTGTGGTTTGGTAGAGAGGAGACAATCTGCCAGCTTTCCAGTATTTTCTAATGCAGCTGTCAGTCAGTGGATAGGTGGGCAGAAATGCCAACTTTCCAGGCAGTGGTGCTGGGCATGACCACCCCTCATCTTTACTCCTCCCTGTCAGGACATATCTTCCAGGGCTCTGTCCTCCTTCCTTTTTTTTCCAGAAGAGATGGGAAGGATCTACTAAAGTAACAATCTCTGACTGGAGAGGCTTTTGGAGAGCTAGGTAATTATAAATGTTATTTCTTAGAAAAGGAAAACCAAGATTTCCGAAGCCACTTCCTCTCAGTTGCTTCTTCCCTGGGAATATGGAAAAAAGAAAAGCTATCTGCACCCCTTCTGGAAGTTGCCTGAACATTTGGCTGACTCTGGTGTGGAGCAAATCCTACAGATGTTCTACAGGTGCTAGGGGAATTAAGATATTTACAGTTCAAATATCACAGAATCCCCTGAGCTGCAAGGGATTCATGAGGATCATCAAGTCCAACTCCATATAGGACAACCTAAAATTCCCAAACTTGTCAAAACTCAAAATTGTTCACTGTGAGGGTGAATAGGCCCTGGCACAGGTTGCCCAGAGAAGTTGTGGATCCCCTGTCCCTGGAAGTGCTCAAGGCCAGGCTGGATGAGGCTTTGAGCAGCTGTGCCTGCTCATGGCAGGGGAGTGGGAACAAGATGATCTTTCAGGTCTCTTCCAACCCAAGCCAGTCTGTGATTCTGTGATAATTGTCTCCATGTCTGAAGAACATCTTGTCGCTCCCTGGCTGTATGTCAGTTCAGGATGGGAATCAGAGCTCTCCAAAAAGTTATAAATGCTTGTAGGTGTAAAAATTTTGGTGCTGTTCAATGCAACAATGACTTTGAAGTTGTTGAGCTTCAGTGTTGAATTTGGCTTCCATGAATGAATACAGGACATCAGGCTGCTGCTTTGTCTGTCTGTTACAAGAGGTTGCATCTAATATCTGAGGTGCTTTTCAGCTGTTGCCTTTTTTATTCTGTGGACATACATCACAAAATGGGGTAAATTTCAGAGATGACTTGACACCAGCCCAAGTTTTGTTGCTTGCTGATAAAAGATGGACCATTCCTCAGGTTTGTTTTGTTTTTTTTTTTGTAGGGGGATAGAATAGAAGAAAATAAAGATAGTATAGAAAGCAATCTCAGCCCTAAGGAGTTGCAGCTGGGCCAATGATCAAAGATTGGGAGCAGGCCTGACTTTACCAGGCTGTAAGCAGTGAGAAGAAGATGCTGTAAAAGAGTGGCTTGGGTGGCTGGGTGAGAAGGGCACTGGAGTCAGTTGGCTGCTTTGTGAGAAGAAAGAGCCAGTGCTCTGAGGAGCTGCCCATGCAAAACACCAAGGAGGTATAGAACTTTTGTGATAAGGAGACAGCAGTATGGAACCTCTGCAATAAGATAACAACAGTTTTTGGTGTGTTGCCATTTCTTTTTTTGCCTGAGCAAATATGTTGTTTGTCTGTGCTCTACAGGAGGTCAGGCCAGACAGACCTAAAAGACTTATGGCCCTCCTAATCTTACAAAAAGAATGGAAAAAAACCCCAATGGGAAGTCTTACATGCTGAGGTTTAGAGGCTTGCATATTAGATGTAAGATGAATGGTTCTCTCATAAGTATCTTTTGAATTATCAACTTGCTGGTTTTTTTGTTGTTTTTTTTTTTTTTTTTTCCCCCAAAGAGTATGATTTGCATGGCACCTTTCATGGGCTGTAGTGCAGGTAGCTGGGATGCATGACCCAAAGCTGTTGTGTGAGCTCTCAACACAGCACAGCCAGCCTTGTCAACAGAAATCTGTGCAGCAGGGTGCAGGATTCAACACAGGACAAAACAGGTGAAATAAAAGTACTCCAGTAAAGCCAACAATACTTCAGGAACTGAGGTGTGTTGAGGGAGAGAAAGGTGATAGGCACCCCTAAGTAGCTAATAGCTGTTGTCTTATCTTAACTGGAAGCCTTGCATGCCTTTCTGCTGGGGTGCTGGGTGATAGGTATGGTTGGCATTACAAGTGCTTCCTGGGGGTGATTCATGCCTTGATTGGGTTGTTTCAAAGGAAGGTGGGAGAACTTTGTTCCTTTCTCAGGCCCAGTTCCAGATCCTCTCTACTTGGACTCAGCAGGGACACCTGGAATGGCACAAATTGGCAGTTCAGCCTCACAGCTCTGGACTGGCACCAGTTCCAGCACATGCCTGATTATGTGACAAGCTGGCTCAGTTGCTGGCCTGGATGGAAACAACTCATTGTTTTTTAGGCTCATTCTTTGCTGGATGAACAGGCTGAGTCAATGTGTCACATGCTCAAACACACAGTGGTGCTTGGGAATCACAGGGAGTGAAGGATACTATTGTATTTGCAGGGTGTCTTGACAAAGGAAAGAATGATGAATGTGACTTGATGTTTTTAGAAGGTTTATATTATATTTTGGGGTTTTTTTATTTTTTAATTTTTTTTTCTTTTATTATTTCTGGGGTTTTTTTTAAATTTGTTTTTTTTTTTAATTTGTTTTTTTTATTTGGGGTTTTTTTATTTGGGTTTTTTTAAATTTTAAAATTTTTTCTTTTATTTTTAATTTTTAAAATATTTTTATTTTATCTTTATTTAATTTTTAATATTTTATTTTTAATGTTTATTTTTATTTTATTTTTAATTTTTTATTTTTAAAATTGTTGTGTTTTAATTTTTAATTAATTTTAATTATTTTAATTTTTAATTTTATTTTAAAATATATTTTATTTTTATTTAATTTTATTTTTAATTTATTTTATTTATTATTATGCTATACTATACTAAAGAATACAGAAAGGATACTTACAGAAGGCTAAAAAGATAATAATGAAAACTCGTGACTCTTTCCAGAGTCCCAACACAGCTTGGCCCCAATTGGCCAAAGAGTGAAAACAACTCACACCAGAATCCAATGGAACAATCACCTGTGGGTAAACAAACTCCAAACACATTCCAAAGGAGTAAAACACAGGAGAAGCAAATGAGATAAGAATTTGTTTTCTTTTTTCTCTGAGGCTTCTCAGCTTCCCAGGAGAAAAATCCTGGGCGAAGGGATTTTTCAGAGACTGTGAATGCCACAGGATACAGCATTGGGTTCTGGGAGTGGGAATTGGTTCTCCAGCTTCCCTGCCTGCACCTTCTGAGAGGAATTGTCAGTGTTTCCAAAGAAGTGGGGTTTTACTTGTTTTCTGTGAGCATCTCTGACAAGGGCCTGAAAATGAGCCTGGTGGGGAATTGTCCAGGCTCCTGTGGGACTCCTGGGGGAGCCTGGTTGTGGGCAGTAAGTGTTCCTCACCCCAGGTATCTGTCTGCTCCATGCTGCCCTTTGTGTGCTCTCTGATGAGTCCATAAAGTGGAGCCATGCTGTTTTATCTCTGGGAGAAAGGCAGTGGTATAAGGAAAGGTCATTCTGACTTAATGCTAGTGTAAACACATTAAACCTTCCTCTTTATTTCTTCACAATTTTTTTTTTTTTTATTAATGTGGGTAGGTAACACTCCTTACATTTTGTTTTGTGCTGGTTTCAATTATCCATTTCCATGGATAACTGAGTAGAATTAGGTATTTCTCACTGAGTGCCAGTTCTAATGGCGATGTTATCAGGTGTTCTCTTCCCTGGCACATTTTTCCAGGTGACTCCTTGAAGAAAATTCTCTGCAGAGATGGAAATATGTCTCCAACTGAAAAAAAAAAAAATCTTCCAAAAGCACCAAAGCTCAGTGAAGTTGCACTGAAGTATAGGGATTCCCAAGGACGTTGCTAGTGTGTGCATATGTGAGAAATCATCCTTTCTCATTGTGTTTGAAGCTGTTAGAGAGTTTCTTGTGCACAGAGGTGTTTTAAGCCCAAATTGCCGTGGTGTATCTGGGGCTTCAAGTAAACATCATTCAGCAAGTGTAGATGGCAGGGCTATTCACAGAGCTTTGCAATCTTTTGCTAGAAACAATTTCACCAGGAGTGCAGCTCTCAGTCAGGGGTGTGTGCTGGATAAATTATCAGTAGTGCTCAGATACCAGCTTTATCAAAAACAGTGCAAACTGAAGAAACAAGTGCCACAAGCAGCTAACAAATACCTCCACAGTCTTTGTTCTACGATTGAAGTCTTCCCTTTAAGCCTTTCTTTTTACAGTGGGGGGTAACTGACCTTGAGTCTGAAACCCAGTGCTTCAGTGTCTGTGAGCAGCTGTTCCTGGAGCAGATAATACAAGTGTGTGGGAGACTGGCTCAGCCTGCCTTCTGAGGAGTAAGCAGCATTAATCTGGGGAGGTGGAGGGCTGGTTCATGCACAGGTGTGCCCACAGAGCCTGTTCATGGAGACCCAGGGACAGGTACCCTGTGCTTTATGTAGCCATCCAACATCCAAGGTGTCTGTAACAGATGCAGGAGCTGCTCATAGTCATGTGCTCCATCTCTATCCTGAGAGTTTGGTTGTCACCTGTATCTTCTGGATTTTTCCTTCATATTTCATAGCTGTTCACATTGCTGGGTTAAATCTCTTTTCTTGCAGGAAGAGTTAAACCATAGATCTTAGGTTTTGTCTGTGCACATTTGGGGTTTATTATGTTTCACCTGTATTCAGTTTCAGAGTTTTGGCATCCTACAGCATCACCAAAGATGAGGCTGGGCTTGCTGTCAAATCAAGATATTCCAGAGGGAAGCAAAAGCCCCACTGACAGAAATGTGAGTGGTAGATTAATCTCTTGTTTCAGGTTATCTCTACAACTGTTGGAATAATTTGATCTTTCTCTGTGGTGGTTACAAGCAGTCAGAGGGGCTGACAAGAGCAATTGCATTAAGCCTACTTAACCCTTGCTAATGCTGTGAGCCAGAGAGATTGTGGTACTGTCTGACTGAGGCTTAAGCCACTTGTTTAATATCATGTACTTGAGTTCAGGTTTTGAGAGAGGATATAAACAAGAAGAAATGGAAAACACCCAGTTTTATTTCTTTGATTTTGGAAGATGCTGGATGGTGCTTCAAATTATTGTTAACATTTATAAAGTAGTTCTGAGGATTAATCACTCAGGTAGGTCTAGCCTTATGTTTTTGTTGCCTGTTGTGCTGAAGCAACACAGGCTACTTTTTAACAGAAAAATCTGTGCTGCACACCCCGTGTGTGCTGCTCTGCTGCTCACAAGTGTAGATCTCCAGTGTGTCATTCCCTCAAATGGAAAAATTTGGAGAACCAATCACAATGGCAGCTCAATGATCTGCCTTCCAGTACCTTCCCAGCTTGGCTTTGCTGGATGCTGAGCCTGCACTGGATGTGCCAGCTGTTCTGGTGTCCCTTGGACATCTTCCATTCTTAAGATTGAGCTGGGCTGATCTTACTTAGGCTTGCAGTCCTGTTGCCAGAAAACTGGGCAGCTGGCTGTCATCCAGGTGCTAAAAGGGCTTTGCTGTCAGAGTGCTCTGAGTGTGGTGGTCTCCAGTGACATGGATTTGTGGAGTTGCTGTGGCAACCTGCATAGGTTTCCTCAAGCCCCTGCCTGGTTTCTGGTTTCCAAATTAGCTTAGTTATTCACCCCACTTTGGAGAAGGGGCACTATGGGCTGGGCCTTGGGGCAGTTTGCCTGCTGGAGAAGCAAAGCAGCCTCTGAAGAGGGGGAGGCAGAGAGCTGATGGCAGCAGTGTGATGCCTGCCTACCTTCCCTCCAGCTGGGCACACAAACTAGAGCCTCTGCCTCTCTGCAGCCTCCCTGTTGCGTTTGCTTGCTTATTCCTGCTGCAGTTGTAGTTCAAAAGTAGTTAAAAGTTGTTGTGTCCTGGCCCCATTGCATTAGGTCCGACTGATTTGAAAATCCTATGCTGTTTTCATTTTAAGTGAAAAAATATTGATAACTTAAGCAGAAACATTTCTCTAAAGCAGTGCTTGCTTCAAGAGAGCTCATTCCTCTGAAGTTCATTGGTGTGGAACGTAGTTCAAAAAAGGCCTTGAGTGAAACCCTTGGAAGGCAGAATTTTCCAAGCTTTTGGGGTAACTCAGGGCCTGATGCTTCCTAGGAAGTCCATCCCACACCCTGGAACATGCAGCCTGTGCAGAACTGTCCCTTTCACTCCTGTGAGCTCAGTGTGCAGCACTGTTGGCTCCACATTCTTGCAAATTTTCTTCTTGAAGCTCCACACCTTCTCATGAAGATGCCTACAAGGTCCTGGGTGATTGTCTCTTTGGGTGTGAAAATGTGAAAGGGAGAAAATGAAACTTCCTATTTTATGTGGCTAGCTTTTAACAGGTAAGCAGCCTAATTAATTAAATGCTATACACAGCTCTAATATAGGATAATTAAGGATTGGAGAGGGATAAAACTATATTTTTTTTCCTTTTAAATAATATTTTAAAGACATCTTTTTATTATGATGCATCATGGGTTATTATCTGCATATCTTGATTGAAATTTTCTCATCTTCTTTCTTCTCGGGATCTGATCACCCATCCCAGCATAATAGTTTTGTTTTCCTCTTTCTTGTGAGATGCCCAGCACTACTGCATACTTAGTGTTCAGGGCAAGCTAAACATGAAATGTCTATCAAAAGCTGTTCCAATTTTTATTTTCACTCTTACAGGTTCTGCATAACTGATATCTTGATTAAAATATAAATAATGTAGTTTTTTCCCATTTATGTGAAGTTTAGTAGCAAGTGGAGAGAAAAAGATAAGCTTACTGAAATGCTACTTGGAGTTCCATGACAGCAAGAGTTGCTTATATTTTGGGCTTGATATGTGCTTGGATCATGATCATAAGAGTTTAGAGTTGGAGGTTCTGGACTTTGGACAGCAGAAATGCCTTTATATTGTCCATGTCACGTGGTTCACTTAAAGTAACTTTTGACTTAACTTTTCACAGCCTTGAGCCTGAGATGTTCTGGGTATTTTAAGTCTCTGATAAAGAGAACAGAGAAGCAAATATGTGCTCAGGACTGGGATTGTTGCAGAGCTGATAGCGATCTCAGAAACCACAGGAGTGTTATGTTCCTCAGTTCCTAGATGGAAATGCCTTGAAATGCCTGTGTGAAATGCTCCAGGGTGTTATGAACCTGCAGCCTGCATGCTGCAGAGACCATACATGGATAAAGAGGGGCTGTTTATTGAATGGTAACACAAGTTCTGATCTTCAGTCTGGGCACAGGGCTGTACATGTTAGTGTCTGTACAGTTAACTCACTGTGAAGAGGGAGTGTGTGGGGAGCTCTGGCACTCTTGATTTGGGTTTGCAGCCCCCCTTGGGTCTCCTGGGTACCACAAACACACCTGAGTATCCATGCTCAAACTGCTGTGGAGGTGATGAGAAATGTAGTAGATGATGGGAGACTGGGGGTAATGCTGGGGGTACAGAATTGCTTTTACTTGTTTCTGCTTTTGCTCTTTGAGAGTAATCTTAAATATTTGTATTACATCTCATTGCATTCTGTGTCTTACTTGCCAAGACTGGTTGCCTTAGTCACCAGGGCTGTGGTAACTAGGACAACAAGATTAAGCAGGCAAATGTAGAAATAATGGTAATAACTTTCTCAACTCTTCCTGCAATTGGCTTGTATGAACAAATATCCTGCATGTGGGTGACTTGTGTCAGCAGTCTGTTCTCCCTTTCTGCCTGACACATGCTGAAATCCTGCTGGTGACACTACCCTAATCCAGCTGTGGTGGTGCCCTCCTGCAGCTGGAATCAGCCTGTCAGGGCCATGTGAATGTTGCTGTCCACCTCCTTCCTGAGCATGGAGCTGGAACAGGGTGCAAGGGACACTGAAGGCCAGCTCTCAAGGCCAGCACTTGTGACTTGTGTGCTCAGTAGCTTGGTGGCAGATTCTGTGTGGGAAGTATGGACCAGTGTCTGCTGGGGTGGGGAGGCTGCCTTACAGTGCTGGGGCTGGCTGGTGGCTTCCATGCAGTCACTGTCCTCCATAGATGTTGTCCTCTCCTGCAATAGTTATTTACATGTTGATTTGTTTGCTCACGTCGGACTGAGGAGAGTCTGGGAAATGGTAATTGTTGCCCTGTCTCTTATTCCTGTTAGCACTATGGGGGTAGTTGGAGGTCAGCTTTTGATGCAATTTTGCTTTGCTTTGAGAGCTAGCTGTTGCTATCCCACCAAGTAAACCCAAATCCTGACTTGGAACAATGAAGTTGTATCTCCCACCCCACCTTGGAAACATGTTGTTCCTGCAAGCTCTCTTGCTGTGTCTGCACCTTGTGTCTGCCCTTTCTGCAGTAACAAACCAGTGCTGTGTTAGCTCCTCTAGAAAGCTCCCAGCTCCATGAGTTTGGGATAGCAAGGCACTTGCCTAGTATTCCTCACTGCTCCCTGCCTTTTCCTTCTCCCTGCTTGCCTTTTCCTTCTCCCCGCTTGCCTTTTCCTTCTCCCTGCTGAACATGATAGGGAGCTGCAGTGAGCACAGTAAAGGGATTCCCTGGATGCACAGGCTTCTTTTTTGTGGGCACCCAGTGCAAGCTTAATAGGCTCTTTTGAACACTCTTGACAATCTCTGATTGATCTTTCATGTGGGGGAGGACTAGGGTGATTGCATCCAAGGAATTGTGCTAACAAAAGACCCAGTGCTTTGGTATCTGCCTTCCCTGGGGAACAGCTTCCTCTGCCTTTTCTCCATATGTGATGATCCTGAGGAGTGCATTCACCTCTCCTTTGAACTGTTTATAGCTGCAAGCAGCATTTCTATTAAGGAACTGTCAGGTATTTCTGAACTAAGTTTTTGCTTTCAGTGGTACCATTTTTGTATGTCCAGATCCTGGGCCTTCATTTATGTTTCCTTCTCTGATGTTGCTTTCCCCTGACTTTTGTCCTCTTAAAAACTGTAAAACTGTAAAACTGGCTACAATTTTATAGTCACTTGCAGTCTTATTTCTTGCCCTTATTAACCACTGTTAGATAGAGTCAGATTCAAAGGTGTCCCCTCATGGCTGTTTTAAAAACTTTTCAGTATTATTCTGGACTGGAACTAGCTTTTATTTCTTTTATAGGCTTTTTTTACAGTTTGATCAGTGAACCAGAAAAGCCATGTTTTTGTCTCTTCTGCTTCAGTTGGCTGGTGCAGAGCTTCCTGTGGGCCAGTGTTAAGGTAGTATGTGCACTGGCAAATGTTTTTCTGGAAGCCTGTGTACAAGACCTGAGAACAACTCATTTCAGAAATGCTTAATGACCTCCTGTCTAAAATTCAGAGTACTTAGAAAAGAAGGATCCTGCATCTGAACATATACTGGACAGCATATGCCCAGATAATGGACATAAAGGAGTGCCTCTGCTGCACCAAGTAGTTTTGTGTGCACCTATTGTGCAGGAAATCCTTCCCTACAGCCACAGATTCCTGTGGGTTGGTGGGAAGGGTTGTGTGATAAATCACCTGTCCCTCCATTTCCTGAGTTCTTCAATAGGCATTCTGGTGCTTCAGTGAGCACTAAAAAACTGTGCTTTAAAGAGACAAAGTGGTTGGTAGGGTGTTGAACTTCTGAAGTGTGTTACAAATTTAAATTTTCTTAGTCAGGGTGTGTTTGGATGGCTGCCTGTGCCCGGTGTGGCTGTAATACAGGATGTGGTGAGGAGGCACACCAAGTTATTTATGGACCCTTTTGCTAGGTGAAATGTGTGCTATGATAGCTTCTGGCTCTGCTTGCAGCTTGCTGAGAAGGTGAATAGGCACAGTGATCCTTGGAAAGAGTGTCCTGTTCCACTGGGACAGTGTCTGGAAGCGAGCAGTTGCAGGTGCATGCAGTGTCATCTGTTCAGTCTGGGTGCTGCTTGCTGGGGCCCCCAAGGGCCCTGCCAGCCTGTGAGTGACTGTGTGACACTGCTGCGCCCAAGCTGCAGCACCTTGGAGAGTAGGGACAGTCTGCTGGACAGCCTGGCAGCCTGCTGGGAAATCCTGTGGTGCCAGTGAGCAGGAATGGCTGTGGACAGCAGCTGCCTGCATGCTTTGCCTGGAGGGTGCTCTGAGGGGAAATTGCCTCTGCTTGCTCCACTGGAGCTCAGACCGTTCCCTGGACACATTTATTTTTGCAGCATAGCTGGTTCATGCTTTTTGATGCCTGCTCCCAGAGAGCCTGATGTTACAGGGTCAGAGGACCTGGACAAAAAGCAGTATTCTCTTGCTGGGATGTTTTGGCAAGTACCATGGTATTCCTGAGCTAGGGAATTTAGTGTGAGCCATAGCAATGTGTGCTGCCTTGTCACTTCCACTCCAGCTGCATGGATTGTGTGGCATCCCTGCCTCAGAAAAGCATGCACAGTTGGGTAGAAACAGCCCAGAAGCTTGGTATTGCAGTAGTGTTCCAAGATGGATGTCTCTGCCAGGAGGGGCTGTTTTTGAAGCTCACTGGTGGGGAGAAGCAGTGCACACTGGAGTGTTTGCAGGGACCTCTGTGCTGAAAGGAAAGCTGCTCTGTAGCACCAGGTAAGCTGCAGCTCCTTGCTCTGGAGTGTGGGATAGCTCTGGCATGTCTGTGCCAGTGACAGGTTGGAGTAGCCAAGTGTCTTTCTAGGCAGATCTCAGGTTTTTCACTCCATCCTCTGATCTTGTTTTTGTCACTGACTGCACAGACTGATGGCTCTTCCATGGTTTTAACAACTGCCCTTTCATAGCTTTCCCACTTTTCTGACAAGGGTTTCTTGTGTGTGGTCTGCACAGTGGCTTCACTGGTCAAGATCAGTGGCTTAAGAGACCTGTGCAACAGAGAGGTTTATAAACCTGTTGGGAAACAACTGCTGGGCAGAGCTCTGTGTTGAATTGTGTCTGGAGAGAGGAGACCTGCTAGGAAGAAGAGGCTGGAATAGCCCTACCAGTGCTGACAGGCCATGCTCATCCTGTTTGGGAGTTTGAGGTTCTGGGGAGGTTTGGCATCCCAGTGGCAGCTGCTCTTTCCTCCTACAGTGGGACTAACCACATTAGCAGGAATGTCCCCTGAGATCAGGGTAGGAAGGATGTGTATCTTGTGTGTAATCTGCTCTCCAGGCTGGCAAAACTCGTGGGAGCTCCCAGTCTGCAGGGAGGATCAGGAGGAAGCAGTCCTCAAGTCAGGAGGTGGCATTTAGGTTCTATATTGATGTTGGCCATGTCTGCTGCCTGCAGTGTGCCATGCTTTTCCTCAACACAAATCCACAACACAAAGAAGTACTAGGCCAGAGTGGTGCACTTCTTTTTGAGGCTGCCTGTGTTACTGAGTCTGAACCTCTGGAGCTATGGAGCCTGTAAAGGACAGTTGTGCTTAAAGAAAACTGCCTGGGAACAGGGAGGGAGCATTTCATAATATAGGCTTATCTTTGACTGGCTTCCCTATGGTGTTTGAGAAAGCACCATTTGTCTTGTTTAGAAACTGTTTGCTTGCAGAGATGCTGGCACACACGTGTCCATGTGAGGAGGCACATCCAAACATCAGAGGATGGTTTAGCAGGCTTGAGAAGGAGAGCACATACACTCTGGAGCTGTTGGCTGCAGCCCTGACCAGAGGGAATCCCAGAGATCTTTGCTGGTCTGAGAGTGTCACTGCTGTCTGTGCTTTGTGGGGGTACTGGGGAAAGGGGAATGCTTTTGTATTGATGGTCTTGGCCAATCATTTGTGGGAGTTTTTCTATTGCAGCCAGGCTTGCTCTGTCCTGGTTTGGGATCTCATGACCTCTGCATTGGCCCTCCTGCTGGGAACAGCCTCACTATGTATGCCATGGACAGCAAACAAGCAGAGGGATCTGGGTGTTAGCTCCTGTCCTGAGTAGCCATTCTTTCATTGGAAATGCAGTGTTAGGAGTAGTTCAAGTCTTCAGTGTGCCTTGCTAGCATGGTAGCATTTTGGCAGCACAAAAACAGCTGAAAGCCTGTAGTAGATAAAGCTTTTAGGAAAGAGGAGTGCTCTGCACCCCAAGCACAGCACTGCTGGTGGTCCATCTGCCACTCCTGGTGTGGCTCCCTGGGCATGGGGCTGGTGTACACTGGTGATGCATGTTGGCTGACCTCCTTTAGCAAGCATGTTCTAAAGCAAAACCTGTTCTGACCTTCCAGTGAAGGAAACAGTGGCTGGTGCAGGAACAGTTTTGGCTGCAGTTTGGCTACACATGTCAGATAGCAGTTTTGGAAGCCCTGAGGAAAAGGATGAATTTGTACATCTTGTTCGGTATTTAGAAACGCTTTTATATTCTCTTAGATAAATCCAACAAATCTCTTCTGTAATCCTGACTGAGTCTTGGCTCTTCCAGACAAAAATCAGTGAATCCAGTACCTGTCTGCACTTTCCTCCCCTCACCTGGCTGCTTTCACACTGGTAGCAAGCAGCTCTGATGGCTGTTGCTGGTGATCAGTAGTAGCTACTGCTGCTGGCTGAGTCATGCACAGTGTTGATGCCCTTATCCTTTCTCTGAACCTCCTTATCTCACTGGTGCACCTGGCCCAGCCTGGAATGTCTGCCATGCCTTGTCCTGACTGTTGTGTCTCTCTGGGACATGACCTGCCCTGTTCTCTGCCTCTGTTGAGTGTGGCTGTGTGCTGTCTCAGTGGTGTTGCAGTGCTATGAAATCCATATCTGAGCACAGAGGAATGCTCCAGGCTTGTGATGGAAGAGAAGATGCCTGGGAGGCTTCTGGGTGGCACTCAGAGCCCCTGGGCAGAGCTGTGTGGTCCCTGCAGATGAGAACAGCAGGGGCTGATGGTGTGGATTTTCCCTTCTATGGGGATAGGAAAATGAAAAAAATGAGGTGCTCCAATTCAGCACGGTGGTGCTGAGGTCCCATTTAATGCACTGCACTGGCCTCTTTTCAGTGACTGCAGTCTATCTTGAATGGCCATTCCAGGGGGGGAATGCTAACCAGGACACAAGGCTGTGAGGAAAACTCTAGGCAGTAGCAAGAAGCCAGCCAGGAAGACAAGGAAAGGTAGATGTATCTGCTTGCAGGACACTGTTTTCTTCCCATTTGCCTCCTGACTGAGGATGAATTGCTTGATGATACCTTGCTCTTGGTAATGTATATCCTACTGATCCTGCTATTTTTTGCCCTCCCCAGCATGACTTTGCCTATCCTCCTCCCCTGTAGTGCAGACAAGTTGCTGCTGTGAGGATAAGAAACCCCTTCCTTTGCTGCACCCTCAAAGACAAAAGGAAGGAGGGTGTCATCTGGTCCTCTGGGATATCTGAGCATTGGCTTTGGGTTTGGTCTGTCTAGGGGCACATAGAAGGGAGATGGGAAGAATAGCCAGTGGGAAAACAGGCTGGATTTCTTGGCAGGCAGGCAGAGCTGTAAACTGTGAAATGCTTCATAGAAAGGAAGGGACATAACCTGGGGAGGTTTTGTTTTCTGTGCTTTGTGCTTTAGGATTTCCTTTGTGAATGTCACTTGGGAATTGGGATAAATCAAACCTACTGCAATTTGCAGTAACAGAAGCATGCTCTGGATCCAGCAGCAGGGTAGATGTGTGCTACTGGTAGCAAGCTGCTGTCAGCCAGGATGCAGATGAGCCAAAATGTCTGTCTTAGGGCAAGGAGAGGAATGCTGGTCGGCAGCAGGGCTGTTGTGCTGCACACCACCTTGTGTATCTTGGCTGAGGGACCTGAGACACAGCAGGTATTTGGTGGCTCTGCCCTAGCTCCTTCCTTGCTGACCCAGGAGGGTGCTGTCATATTTTTTGGCCTTTGCCTCTTACTGTGTTTACACTTTTTGGTGCAGCTTGCTTTGCTTGCCCATCTCAGGCTGCAGCAGTTGCAGTGGCTTGAGGGCAGAGTGGCAAGAGTGTGCTGGCAAGCCCTGAGTGCTCTGCCTCTCTCTCCCTTGGGGAAGCTCTCAGAGCAGGCTGATGCTTTCCTCCCAATCCATCTGTAACTGGTGCACCTACCTGTGCTGATGCCTGATCTGCAGAGCCTGATGAACCTGCTGCTGTCCCAGTTCATTGCTCTGTTTGCTGGCAACGGGGACTTGGTTTCTGAAAGTGGAGTAGGTCTCTCCTCCCCTCTGTGTGCATCCGTGGTGTCTCATGCAAACACCACCTGGGGCTCGGGGAGGATCTTGCTTTCAGGAAGCTGTGGCACATTTCGAAATGTGTTTTGTGTGCTCTTCCCTTGACACCTCGATAGTGGCTTCACCTGGCCACTATCCGAGGTGAGCTCTGGGGATGGACAACCCTATGATCACATCTGCTTTTGAAAGCTGCTCCATGCGACCGGCCAGTCTGCAGAGCATCCCGGTGTCCCGGGTTTGTGTCCAGGCCGGCTGCCTTCTGCCCTCTAGCGGGAACATGTTTGGGAATAGGTGCTGCTCCAGCGGTTGGCAGGGTACAGGAGCATCGGGAGCATTCCGTGCCTTGGGAGCCCCATGGAAATTCTGGCATCTTTCCAGAAGCCCAGTCTCAGAGTTTAGTATCACCTTGAAGGGAAACCTGAGCTGTGAGAATCAGGAAAAATATCGAAGAGCAGCTAAACTGACACTATTAAAGGCTTAGTCCATGTCTGTGAATCTAATAAAGGTGGTGGTGCTGACAAGGATGACAGAGGGCCCGTGGTGGGGAAGGTGGATGTGTTCTAACATTTGTAGGTGGCATGGAAACTACAGGAGGACCCAAGGTCCCTGGCTGCTACCACTTGGGGAAATCAGTGCAAATATCCAGGGAAACAGTCTTGTCCAGAGAATGAGCTGCCACTCAGGAGTGGTTGGTAAGCCAAGCACTGAATAGCCCAGGATATCAGCAGAAAAAGAGAGCATTTAATGGGCTTGACCCTTAACTTGTGGGTAAGGACTGGCTCTGAGGCTGGGGCACAGAGCAGGGCTGGGCAGTGACACTCTGGATGCACCCTGGGCTTTTCCCCTGGCTTCTTCCAGCTGCAGTGGGCACCATGCCAAGAGCAGATTCTCCAGATGTTGCACATCAGTTGGAACACTGTTTTGTTATTTGGATGAGATTTTCTTTGGAGTAGAATTTGCTTATAATAGTGTTTATACATACTTTTGAAAAAAATCTTAAAGCATGTTTTTATACATTTTATACAGGTAAGAGGGTGGTAAACATGCAAATAATATTTGAAGACTTCTCCAGAATGAGGACTGTTGTTGTTGCTCTTAAGAAGATTTTATTAGTTCTGTTCATACGTGGAGGGCATCACCTGTGACCCAGTTTAGTGGCACAGTCAGAGCAGCAGAAAACCTTCTTGCTTTTTCAAAACAATATTAGTTTTTTTAACTTGGGGAGTGCTTTCATTTTTTTTCAAGGAGGAAGCTATGCACAGAGTACTGCTCAAGCAGGAAATTGTTGCATAATGCTTTATATTGCCCTTCAGTGAAAAGGAAAGCAAAAAACTACCTTTTGTTGTTTGAAAAGCAAAAAAAGTAGATAAGAAAATGCTTTCATGTCCTCTTGCTGTGGTATATAGGAGGTAGAGAATTAGGTCCATTGAATCTGCAGAGAATTTTGACACTTTTACTGCAGTGCAATAAAAATATTGAGTGAATTGTTCTTGGATAATATGTACATGATTTGGTATAAGAATGCTTGTAAAATAGACCCTATACATGTGTGTATTGCTCTGCCAAAAAATGGGGACATGGTGCAGCTCTGGCCAGACTTCAGCTGTATCAAAGTTAAAATGTTTAGGATTTATTTTGTGGAAGGGATGGTGAGCAATAGACCCAGGAAGAATAGAGACCATAATTAAGCTCCCATGTGTGCTTACAAAAAAGCAGATATGAGGATTTTTCAGAGTTGTGGGATTTCATCAGCTGTGGTTTCCTGGGTTAGGGGAATTGACTAAGCCTCTGACAGAGGCAACCAATAATGAAAACACAGAACTTGTTGTACTAAAGCAATAAAATGGTGTCTGCTCCTTCTCTTGGGCTCCCAGATTATACAAATCCCTCCAGTCTGTATGCACATGAAGTAAAGATAGTGGAGTGATAATGCAGAAATTGTGACTGCGCCACAAACCAGTCACTTATTATTCCACTAAACTTAATTCAGTTGCATTGGGAAGACCAGCCTGTAGTAAATCACTGTCAGCAGCAGCAACAATATTGGAGAAAGCTGCTCTTTGTCCTGGGACATCCCATAACAATCCTTGTTCCATGTGCAGTGGGAGAACTGTAGAGACAGCGTGTGACCCAAGCTCTGTTGCCACAGTGAGTCATGTACACACATAGCTATGAGCTGATCCTCCCAATGGCAGATAGCATCATCTTAAAGGATGTGACACCTTGAATTCAGCAGATCTCACACCTCTGCCTGATGATTTGAAGCTCCACTTTGAATATTGTGTTCAGTTTTGGGCCCCTTACTACACAAAAGACACTGAGGTGCTGGAGCATGTCTGGAGTTGGTGAAGGGTTTAGGGAATTAAGTTTATGAGGAGTGCTTGGGGGACCTAGGGCTGTTTGGCTTGGAGAAAAAGAGACTCAGAGTGACCTTATTGCTCTCTACAGCTCCCTGAAAGGAAGTTGTACTCAGCTGGGGGTTGCTCTGTTTTCCCAGGTAGCAAGTGACAGAGCAAGGGGAAACGGCCTCAAGTTGCACCAGTGTAGGTTTAGGTTGGATAGTAGGAAAAAGTTCTTCACTGAAAGGGTGGAGGAGTGGTGGAATCAAGTGTTGGAATCAGCACCCCTGGAAATATTCAGAAAACAGGTGGATGAGGCACTTGTGTGTACATGGGTTACAAAGTTAGTGGTGAACGTGGTCAGGCTTTGTTAATGGTTTGATGATCTTAGAGGTCTTTTCCAACCTTAACAATTCTGTGGTTCTCTGATGGAGAATATCACCTGTATGATGCACATTTCAAGCAAACCACAGACACTGATTTAACTGACATTCTCTTCTATTACTCAAATCTAGTTCTTTCTGCAGGTGTTTTGTCCTCCTACCTGCAAGGACACTGGTGAGCCAGGTAAAGCAATAGAAACAGAGCCACTCTTAGCAAAGATAAGTGCACAGGGAGCAGGATTAGTAGCCTTGGCACATGCAGTGTCCCGGGAAGAGGAGAAATGAGTTAACATCTCTATGGACTCCCAATGTGGTTTTGGGGTGTGTCAGGGAGCAGGAATTTTATGGAAAGAATGGGGATTCTTCACCTCAGTAGGACAGAGTATCTATCCCTTGGAGAAGAAATACTCAATTTGTTAGAATTAGTATAGTTACCTGTGGTCCTGGATGGTCAGGCAGGAAAGCTTCCTTAACAAAAATAAGCCACTGTGTGTCCTCTGTGACCTCTTGAATGGATGCTTTTGCAAACAACCGCTGGAGGCAGTGCTTTGCTGCTGGCAGTGAATTTCACAAAATGCATGTTTATAAGAGCTTTCCTTTTCAAGATAACTACAGGCCAGCTTGGTGAAAGCAGAAGTGTTTCAATCAAACTTCAGAGCAAAAGCTCCAAATTTGTCATTTAGTGAGGAAAAGAAGGCAGCATTTTTTAAGATAATACCAGGGAACAGTGAGTACCTCTCCCCAGTAAATGACCAGTAGAGGAGTGTAGGAGTACTGAGGTTCCAGGAGGCTTTCAGACTGCCCTGTTGGAGCTCATTTTCCTTGTAGCTGTCAGTTCTTGTTATTATCAGAATGTTACACAGGCATATTTACCACAACTCAGTATAGCAGAGGTCCCTGCAGCAGTTCCACAGCTCAAGAACAGTTGCTACTTGTTCTGTTTAATTATAGGAGTAAGTAAATCCAGATTTATAATTTGTCTACCAAAAAGTGATTTTCAGGGATCACACTGTGATCAGTTCTGGACAAAACCACGGGGTTTTCGCTGAAATGTTTAGAGCAGCATCTGATCACTGTGGATCAATCCTGTCCTGTGGATATCTGCAGAGATTAGTGTGGGACCCTCTGCTGCCCTGTACTGGCACTGGACACTCAGCACTGATGTAAATCTGGGTGATGCAGGGATTGGTTAAGTAACAGATCAAAAGAGGATCATCAGGGACAACCAAGCTGCTTAAAAATTGTGTGCTCTTGTGCTGCAAGTACATTCAGACTCTAGAACATGCATGTTAATCCTTGTGGGAAGGGTGGTGGTGTTTTAGAAAGCACTGTTTGCAGAAGGGTTGGAGCTGCAGGGTGCAAGCTGTACCTTTGACTACCTTATGTCTTTGAGTGCTGCAGGGAGAGAGAGCACAGAGTGGAAGGGGGGAATTACCTTCTGGCACATAAAATGGAAAGGATGTGGGGCAGGTTACAGCGTCTCTCACTGTGTAAAATAGATCTTGGAAGCTGGAGAGGGATAGAAAGAGAAGAGTGCCTTATCAGAGATGAAAGAGCTGCCCAAGTGGGCAGAGCTGACCAGTAGGCATTCATTCTTCCCCTGGAAAAAAGACCAGGTACTGCCTCAGAGAGGAGCATGAAGCTAATGAGTGAATTAGTTTTTGATAAGAAGTGTGTTTTTACAGTGAGAACAACTGCCAGGTAAAATTATAACCTTTCCACATCCTCCAATTAAGACTGAATATCCTTATGTAAGTTTTAGTCTTTAAGAGATAACTTTTCCATGCAGGTAACTAAGTGACTAAATTAGTACTGCAAGGAAGGTTTGAGTAGATGTGCTGTCCTTGTCTCACATGTTCAAGCCTCATTTCTCTCCATGGCTTGTCTAGCAGCAGTCACAATCAGCATTGGTTAGTGGTGGTTGTTAGCTAAGCTTAGCCTCTTTGCAAGCTTTCCTTCAGTACATCTGGTGGAGTGGCTGTACCCCTTTTTCTGGTGAGAATTCAGTCCCCCCATCCCTCCCTGAGAGGTGCCTCTGTCTTTGGCCTTGCTCCCCACAGTTCACCCCTAACCATGCCTAAGTGTTTCTGGGGAGGAGAAAACCTGCCTCAGGTAATGAGGTTTCTTCCTTCCTACAAGCAGATGCTCAGAGGGGAAGGGTGGACAGGGACCACTTGTTGTAGTGCTGGAATGCACAGAGTACAAGAGCTTAGGGTCTGTGCTCTGGGTTTTGGCTGAAATAATGCAGCCATCTGGCAAAGGAGTGTGCAGAACTCCCCTGCACACCCAGCTTCCTGACTTCTGGTCTTTACCAGGAGGGACCAGAACATGAAGGGCAGAGCAGCAGGGTTGCAATCACAGTCCAGGAAACCTTCTGCACAAGCTAAAATTATTTTAGAAGGGAGGACAGGGACATGATAGCAGGTGAGTGCTTGCTAAGCCCTAAACCTGTCCTGCAGTTTGGCTCTGTCCTTCCCTTTTTACTGTCGTTCCATCTCTGGGATTGTTCTACACTGCTGCTGTACATCACCATAGCAAGAGCAGCTTTTTTTCCTTTAAAAATAAATAAAGCAGGTATTCAGAGAGCACAGTGTGTCAGACAGAAAGGTATTTGGTAGCAGCTAAATCTGTTCTCCAGGGAGGGTGGCCTGACTCTCAGGTCCAGCGTGCTGATATCCACAGAAGTCCTGGGAACCGGAGTCTGCAGCAATGCAGCCATGGAGCACAGAGGGTGACTTGTAAAATATCAGCGTGCTCTTACTGCTGCTAGAGCCTGATGATGTCTGGCTTTGCTCCCTGACACAGGGTTCCTTGCAAGTAGTGTCTAAGGGAGTCCTGCTGCAGGCTCCTAGGCAGGAGATCAGAGTGGCTGGCTGTTCCTTTGAGCAGTGAAAGTAGCTCTTCTCACTTAGCCTCAGGATCCTTCCTAGCTTTTTCCTGGAAGTGCCACTTACCATGCTGAGTCCCCAGGATTTGAGCTTGTCAGGGTGGCTGAAGCTGTATGAAACCTCCTGTGGGGCTGCTTCCCAAGTCAGCTCTGTGTGGTACCGTGCAAGAGGAGAGCTGAGTTGTGATGTCTGCATGGGAACATTTGCCTTAACTAAGTCCAGGACAAGGGTGGATTTAAGTGCTTTGGTTTATAAATAAACAGTGCTGTGGCCAAGGTAGATTTAAACAGAGCTGGCAACAGCCCTGCTTGGGAAGGGATCTCTTTACCACATGGCCTGCTGTTGGACTTCCTGTTGCATGCTAATCCCTTAAGCCTGCTTTAGCTCTGTTAATTTTCCTTCTTTCCTTTTTTCCCCGATGGGCTGTCTCCGTGGCGCGTGAATGCCGGCGTTCCTAGGCCGGGCCTGTGCCTGCGACTGGGCCAAGCATCCAAGCTGCCTTCTGAGCACTGGGTACCATGTGGCAGGGCCCCAGGGATGGTGGTGCCTGAATGTGTCCCATTCTCTCTGTCTTACAGGCTCTGCAGTCTGCGCCTGAAGAAACTCACAGTGCTGAAAGAGCTGGACAAAGAGCTGAGCTCCGTGCTTATCGCTGTGAAGATTCAGGTAGGCTCCTCTGCTTGCTGCTGCCTGATGGCAGCGAGCCAAGCCCATCCTTGTGCCCTCTGTGAAGTGCTGGTCTGCATGTGCCTTGTCTAGTGCCACCAACCCCTCTGTCTCAGTTAGCATGCTCAGGGAGATTTTGGCTCTCAGGCAGGTGGGAATGATGCCCCAGGGACAGCGGTGAGATACCTGGTGCTGGCTTGTATTGGGAATTAATTTGGTTAGACACTGGGACAGAATCTGTGATGTCTCCCTGCCTGCCTCTGCCAAGGCCCTCCTCTCAAATTGCTGTTTGGAGTTTGCCATCCCACTGTTCCCTACCCTTTAAGAGAGGGTCAGTGCTGGATGGTTTCCAGCAGTGCCTCCCATCCAGATCACTCCCTGGGGAATGGAGGGTGGGAAGGGAATGGTGCAAGGGATCAGCATCTCTGTGCATGATGTTCTGCTGATATTTGTACCCTGTCTGATCTCTAATATCCCTTCCCTTTCCCTGTGCATCCCTGCTATGCCTGGTGCCTCTACTGTGAACCAGGCAGAAGGGAGGGGAGAGGATCTTTGTCACCAAGGGGACAGGAATTTGCCACCATCCTGATATGTGCGATCCCTCCACCCTCTCTGCTGCTTGTGGTGGAGAGATGTGTTCCTGGGGGTGCAGGCACATCCTTTCCACCTGCCGAAGGACAGCATGGAAACAAAATGCATCTTGAGCATGCTGTCCTGGGCACAGCTTCCCTGACCCAGCTAGGGTGCTGGTGTCCTTCCTTCGTTCTTGTCAGCTGGCACGGCAGCAGCTGATCCCGTTGAAAGCACCGTGGGTCGGCAGCTCAGCAGCTTTGTGCTCCCACAGAGCTCTTTGTGCTGCACATATTAGAATCTAAATCCTGGATTAATTCTGGAAGCTGCAGTATTAGTGGAGCTCTGGGAGCTGGAGTTGCCTTCATGACAGACCTGATTCACTGTCACGGAAGAAACTGAAAGCAAATTTGTGAAGCCTGGGGCAGGGAGTGAGGACAGTAGGAGAGGCTGTGGTCCACACATTATTGGTCAGTGTCCCACTTTGTGGCATTCCCATCACTGTATGTATGGTGTCGTTCAGGAGAGCTGAAAGCCCTGGAACCCCTGAGACCTGTGCTTCTCTCCTGCACAGTCAGCCCGAGCTAAATGTGCTTCTCTGCACTGGGGAGCCTTGGGTTCTTGTGCAGCCCACTTGTGCTGGGGCTGACATGTGCTGAGTGTGCATGTCCTCAGCTACAGCCCTCACAGGCTGCAAATGTGGGACCGGGGAAGAGACTGCACAGTGGGACTCCAGCTCTCTCAAACAGACCATCCCCATCCCTGCCACAGGCCAATCTTACACCTTGATGGCAAAAGAAATTAATAGGCCTCAGCAGTGTGAAGCCACAAAGCCTTCTTGCTGCAGGGCTTCTTTTCCTGTTAGGGAGTGGAGGCTGCATCCAGGGATTGAATTTAAACATGGTCACCTCCTCTCTGCATGGCCGTGTAGCTGTGGCTGCATGCTGGTGTAGGCTTCCTGCAAAGCTGAAGAGAACAAGGAGAATGCTTTTACCCACCTTGCCCCATGGCTCAGCATTCCCTGTGGGAGTGGGCTGAGCTTGTGTGCCTCCCTAGGCTGCTTTCCACCTGCCTGGCCAGCTGCCTTGGCAGGGTTTGGGACTGCTGGAAGGCAGATGGAGGCTGTAGGCAGCTCCAGCACAGCGTGCCTACAGAGTGGCCTCAGATGGATCCATCCCTCCTGCTCCTCTCCTAGGTAACAGATGAGTCACACTAGTAAGAAACTGTTTGAAGGCTTTCCAGTGAGCATTCCATCTTTTGGATGGAAACAGCTGATGCACAGAATTTATAAAGGACCTGCAAATTCCCAAGGGGGAAGCTGGGGACTAAAGGAAAGGGAGGCTATATTTCTCTTGCTTCAGTAGTAGTTCTGTTAGGGTCAGGAAGTTGCTGCTCTGAAGGGCAGACTGCATGGAAATGGCGCTGCCACCCAGGCAATAGCTCCAGTGCTGGAGACAGTCTGCTTAAAAAATGTGCATGACCCAAAGGACAGTGTAAAGCCTGTCCAGAACTCCTGATCTTCCCACAGTTCCCTTCTTGTCTTAAAAGACAGCCTCCAAGGGTGCCATGTGCTGCTACCTGCTCCTTCATCTGGAAATACCACTGTCAAGGGGAACTTTCTATGTCTACAGAACTTACCCATTTCCCAGAGGTGATTTGAATATATAATGTTCCATGGATTTGAGTGAGATAAAGCCTGAACTACTGTAAAAGAGGGGATTTGCTCTCATTCACTTGAGTGGTTTTAAACCTTTGTCCCTTGTTACTTGTTTTAACAGACTGGAGCCATCATAGAGCATTTCCTTCTGTGTGTTGTTCAGCGTGGCACTAAGAGATTTGGATGTGCTGGCTCAGCTCCATACAGCTGCAGATACCTGCCTTGGTATTGCAACTGATTATGGCATGAAGGGAAACACAGTGTTCCCTCTCAGCAGAGAGACTGAGGTTCACAAACACCCTGTCTTGAGCCATGAATAGAGGAAACAGTCAAAGGAAAAGAAGAAAACAAGCCCCAGCACTGCCAGAACTTTCAGCTCCTGTGACAGGTGCAGTGGATGCAGGGCTTCCTGCATCTGCCTGCAGGATGTAGCTGGTGACTCAGGTTCAAGCCTTGGTGCTGTAGAGAGATGATATTGGCAGTCACTGTGTAGGAGACAAGAGTGTTTGCTATGATCTAGGCCAGGCTAAAAAGGTTGTTTGCCTCTGCCAGGCCTGCCTGCTGCCCCAGCCATGCTCCCTGAAGGAGCTTGGGCTTTTTTGGTCTTTCTTACTATGCAGTTTTCTGTTTATGCCTCACTCATGCTTTGTTTCTTATCTCTTTGTAACCACTTGTAGTATTTTTCACTCCTGCCTGAGCAATCCTAGCTAAACCCTAAATTTGTTTATTATATTAATGGGCTGTTCTCTCCCAAAATGCACGTTCAACTTGAATTTTGGGGTTTTGCTGTCTGCCTAGTCCAGTACTTGTATTAGTTCTCTCTCATTTTCCAGATGTGGTATGCTGCTCTAGCTTCAACCCTCTTATAAACCAGACCAACCAGGACAGATTTACACCTGAATTTTGGGGTTGTACCTTGCAAACCAGACCTGGGCATCACATACCTGCGTATTGTAGTGAAAGCTCCTGTGTGTTTTCAGTTCTTAGGCAGTTAAAACCTGTGACCACCACTTGTGCCTTATGCTTTTCCCTTCCTTGACACTCTCTGTCATCCATGATTTTTGCTGTAACAGTCTGATATTAAGTTTTTCTGTAGTATTCATAGGGATACTCAACTGTTCTACAGAGAAATTGGTTTTACCTGACATTACTCAACTTACAGAACAGCTGAGCTACATCAAGTGTTCAGTGCCATGTCCAGTTGAGGTTTGAATTTCTCAAAGGATGAAGAATCCTCAGTATTTCTTATTGTCCTTGTACTGTGATAATGAAGTAGCCTTTGTCCCAGTCCTTGCAATTCCACGTGTGTGTGCACTGGCATTTCACTGAGGGATTGGATTCACCTAGGATTGAGGCTGGGTATGTCACTTCCTTAGTGGTAAATGACAAAGAGGCACAGGACAGCAATGTTTATGAAACAAACCATCATTTCCTGAACACACCACTCAGGATATCCTCACCTTTTCTTTGCCATAAGTCCTTCCCCAGAAATAGCATCTTCAGGAAGAGTAATTGCACTTCTACTTGTGTTTTGATGAAAGAGTAAATCTTTGGTGGATAATTTCTCTGCAACAAAGAGCAAATGGTGGATGTGCTGAAGTAAATGGTCACTGTCATTGTGACTGCCTATCATCTGTTATCAGAGAAGAGTTCAGGAAGGGTCAGTTTGTTCTTGGCCAGGAAGGCTCACAGATGGTGAAGGGGATGAGCTCCACCTCCTCTCTTCCGTTTTAGGAAGACCTTGTGCAGGAAAGCCTTGCTCCTGGCACAGCCTCTGGGAACAGCATTGCAGACAGCTTTTAGGAGGATCTGTGGATTGTGCCACCCTGCAGCCAAGAGGACCTGGTGCATGCAGACAGCATTTTTCTGCCCCCAAGTCATTCAGTGTCTCTATCAGAAACCAAGACATAGAGATAGTAGAGATAGGGCAGAGGTAAAGGAAAGAGTTGGAGTGGGAACATGATTAGAGTGCCTCTGTTCCTGCCCTTCTGGTAAAAACCATTTCTATATGTAGAGAGATAAAGACTGTTGGCTGAGGAAGAGACTAGGATAGAGTTTTCTGATCACAAGCTGAGCAAGCAGGGGCACCCCTGTTCTCCTGGACATCCTGACTTGATCCAAGCAGAGCCATCCTGCCAGCTTTGCTTAGACAGGGATCTGCACTGGGCCTGTCTGCTTGGGGGAGAGATGTCTCCAGGACCTGGCCAGGCAGTGTATTGGGACCCTTTCCTTTGCTCTGCCTGGCTCCCTCTGGCTCCAGGATTGTCCCTCACAGCACAGGTGTGACCGTGTTCACAGGGGTCCCAGGATGAGGGAAGATTCAGGGATGTGACTCCACGTTTCAGAAGGCTGATTTATTATTTTATGATATATATAAAAACTATACTAAAAGAATAGAAGAAAGGATTTCATCAGAAGGCCAGCTAAGAATAGAAAAAGAAGGAATGAATAACAAAGGTTCCGTCTCGGACAGAGAGTCCAAGCCAGCTGACTGTGATTGGCCATTAATTAGGAACAACCAACATGGGCCAATCACAGATCCACCTGTTGCATTCCACAGCAGCAGATAATCCTTGTTTACATTTTGTTCCTGAGGCCTCTCAGCTTCTCAGGAGGATTTTTCATAGAAGATGCCTGTGACACATGGGAGTGTCCCTCCAGGTGCCAGATTGAGCAGAGCAAGCTTGTGAAGAGCAGGTGCTCCTTGGCAGGTGGGCAAGGAGAAGGGGCCTCTGGCAGCTCAGGGGGTACTGCAGGCTTTTGCAGAGTGTTGATAGGCATGGGAAAGGTGGCTCTGCAAGTTGGACAGAACAGAGTCAAGGCATTCTCTCTTTCCTTGTGGACTGTGAGTCTGTGGTTGAGCTCAGTGTGTGTGTCTGTCAATCTCATTATAGGGTTCAAAGCGAGTCCTGAGGTCAAATGAATACATCCTCCCACCTGGGGGCCTGATGGAGACCGAGCTGGAGCTGACCTTCTCACTGCAGGTACCTGCTCCCCTGGGCTCCCTTACCTGGCATTTTTCATCAAGCACAGCTTTAGAGCTAAGTGTGAAAGGCACGGCCTCTGTGGAGGAGCCTGCTGTGGTTGGCCAGCTGCTCCATTGCTCCAGGGATTGTTTGCTGGGCATTGGGCTTTGGAGGATGATGGATAGGTGCAGGTGGCCTTTGAGGGGCACCTCAAAGCTCAGCAGGTCAGATCCTGCTGTACATCAGCATTGAAGAAGAGTTTTCCACCTGTGTGTGGTGCTGAGCCTTGCCCTCATGCTGCCATTTTCTGTGTGCTTCCCTTGCCCAGTACCCACACTTCCTCAAGAGGGATGGCAACAAGCTGCAGATCATGCTGCAGCGGAGGAAGAGATACAAGAACCGCACCATCCTGGGCTACAAGACCCTGGCAGTGGGAATCATTAACATGGCTGAGGTACAGCGTGCTGGGAGCAGGGGGGAGTCCCACATGGCCTCCTGTGCCTGGGCTGGCAGGCAAGGTCTCATTGCTGTGAGAGTTCTGGCTTGTTGGCTGGCTGTAATATAGAGAGGGTGGGCTGCCAACTGCCATTGTGTCACCCTATCAGGGAGCTTGTCTATCTGTCTGTCTAGGTCATGCAGCACCCGACGGATGGCGGGCAGCTCCTGGGCCTCCACAGCAACATGAAGGATGTGAACATTCGAGTGGCTGAAATCAGCATCTACTCTCTGTCCAGTCAGCCCATCGACCATGAGGATGGGAATGTCCCCTCGGGTCCTAAAATCAAAGCTTCAGGTGTGTTTAGTGCTCAGAGCTGCAGGCAGACATTTGGGACACATTTGGGTAACAGAGTGTGTCCCCAGCACTGCTAGTCCTTTCACTGGAGCCATGACAGGCACCACGCTTAGCTGGGGCATTTGCACTGTCTGCTTTCAGATCGCTCCCCAGACATTGATAACTACTCTGAAGAAGAGGATGACAGCTTCTCCTCAGAGCAGGAAGCCAGTGATGATGCTGTACAGGGTCAGGTAAGGGAGGCCTGGCAAGATGCTTTATGTCCTGTTCCTGTTTCTGGGGCAAGAGTCAGGCATTGAGGTTCTTGAGCACCCTGAGCCCTCTCATCCCCTTGTAAACATTGCCATTGTTCCAGAGGGCTGAGAGCTGTAATACCTCACAGCAAAAAGAACTTTGACAGCAGTGGGCTGCTGTCAAGTCCATTGTGAGGCAAGGGACTTCGGAGAACTATAGATCTCATCTGTCTCTGGAGCTGTCTGGTCTGCAGCAGAAAACCCCTGCTGAGCTCTCTCCATCTTGCACCATGATTTTCTCCCTTCTCCCTGTGACGCCAGGTCAGAGACTCCTTACTGTCTGAGAGAGAACAGGGATTTTAGGTAGAAGTAGTTCTGAAAATGGTCAGAGGTGGCAGAGCCATCCCAGCCCTGTGATGAGATGTGTCACTGCTGTTTGCTGTGCCCTTGTTGTGGTGCCTGTGCTCAAGGCCATGGAAAGCCTTGTGGTAGTGTGCTGATAAAGCACAGGGACAAACCCCTCTTCATGGTTGTTGTGGTTTGAGGGTAACTGAGGTTGTTGGGGCAGATCAGAGTGAAACAACACTGGATGACCAGTGTTTATAAATATATATCTATTTGGCAGGTTTATTTCAGAACAACTTGGTTGCAATGGAAAGGAGCTATGTGGCCATTTTGGTTATTATTACCCATAGTAATACAACAGTATAAAAGTATAAAGATACCACTTCAGAAAATATAACAGAAAAAGAAAGAGAGGTAAAGAAACAATAAGAGTAGATAGTGGAGAGAGAAGACATCACCAGCTGTGGATTCAGGTTTGATTATTGCTTGGTTGAAGTGATGGTCATATTCTTGATGGGGGAAGCCTGAAGCAGAGAGTTTAGTGCTTAATGTGCATTCAGGAATAGGTGGGAATGCCCAGGTACCTCCACTGGAGTGGGGACTTTTACACTGTCTGATGTAACCCTGTGGATTAGGTGCAGTCCTCAGGTGAAAGGCCTCAGGAATGAGTCTGGGGCTGCTTGGGGTGGGGTGGGGGGTGGTCTTTGACAGTTTGGCACCTTCTAAGACTTGAGAGTTCTCTCTCACTTCAGTGTAATTGAGCCAGTTATGCCACATCAGAAGGGATGAATACCTTCAGGCCTAAGGAAGGGGGAGATGGGGGAGGAAGTTTTATACCTGAGCCAGTTGTGTAAGGGAGGATATTGGTCTGATGAAAAGCATTATCCCATCCAGCAGGATCTGCTTCTTGTGGCCTCTTCCTTTATCTGGCTCAAAACCCAGCTTGTTGCTAAACTGAAGTTGGTTTGTCATGGTCAATCTCTGGTGATGGGTTCTCATCCCTCTGCACTAGGCTGTTCTTATGCAGATCAGAGGCTTCTCCACCACACATCCAAAAATTCTTCTCCCCTTCGGTTTGCTGGGCCTCAGCAAAGCTCACCTGCTGGTTTTGCAAATGGTCATTTGTTCAATTCATTAACCATTATCACCATTATCATTTCAGTCTCTTACAAGGGTCCTCCAGATTACCTGTCCCATCATGCTGGGCTAATACAGCAGGAGCCCACGTCCATGGGAGTTGTGCTTATTGTTAAAGCTAATCCCTGGAAAAAATGTTTCTTTGTGATTCATGTGCTCTCTGAGCTAACTCTGGAGAGGGGAGAGCAGGAGAACAACACATGGGTCCTGAGGAGGCTGTGTCTCCTCTTATCTTGCTGATACATTCTTCTCTGGAGAGGCCTGGGGACAGAAATGCTGGGGAAGAAGTTCTGAAGGGGAACAGTGCTAAGGAGAGAGAAGGAGCTCCATAGAAAGAGGTAGCAGAAGAAGACAAGATTTTGGGAGCAGAGTGGATCAAAGCTTTTCAAAATGGAGGCCAAATGTGGATCAGGAGAATTTTAGGAGGTGCTTCTCCATGAACATAGTTGTTCTAATGTACTGTGACTTTTTGCCTGCAGGATCTGTTTGATGAAGAGGATGACTTGAGGAAAACCAAGAAGGCCAGGAGGAAAATGAGCCGAACCACATCAATTGGCAGAGTAACATCAGCATTTACAGCATGATCAAAGGGATGGAAGGGATTCACTTTCTCCCCTCTCTGAAGGCAGTGAGGGGTGTTGGGAAGGGGAGATGCTGGCACCAGTGCAGAGCAGTGGAGAGAGCCCTTGGCTCTGAGAAGGAGCAAAACTCTTGCCATTAATGAGCTAGCTTGTTGCTCAGAGCTGTATGCCAGTTCATGGTCTGTGCTGTGTTCAGCCTGGCTTTGTATCAGTGGTGATCTGTGTGCAACAGAGTTTGGACTTGCTGCTGTGTCACATGGTCTCCTTCCTCTCTTGAGGAAGGGGAGGGTGGACACAAGGAAAGCTGAGCTATTAGCAGCTCCTCTGCATGTCTGCAGAAGGGAGGAGCTGCTCTGCCAGACCCTTGCTCTCCAAACTTCTCATCCCTGTTGACTTCAGCCCTGCAGATCCCTGGGCACCTTCTTCCTGAGTTTGTTCCCCATCTTTTCTTCTTGAAGGCAGTATTGTTCAACCAGGTGGTCTGGGGAGAAACAGGATTTAAATGAAGTGCTAATTCAGCCTGTAGCAGAGAAAGTATGAATCCTTGCATCCTCCCTCATGCCCAGACTGTGGCTTCTTGTGGAGTTCCAAGTCCTACAGCAAATTTAGAGAGAGAGCAATCACAGCTGACCTTGATCCTCTGGACAGCATGTTAGAGAGAATAACCATGGCCTGTATGTTAGCTTGGAATGTGGTTTGATAGTTTTGCTGATCTTTTTTCCTTCCTTTCTTTTGTTTTAGCAACCAAACTTCAAGCAGAAATTTGTGGCTTTGCTGAGGAGGTTCAGAGTGACAGAAGAGGTAAGAAACAGGAAAGCTGCCCCCATCTGGCAATGTCTCCTGCAGATGTATAGGTGTCAGAGTGCAGGTTCCCACTCAGTGGGAGCACAAGGCTTGTGGGCTCAGGGATGTGCCAAATGTGGTGTGAGACGTGGCAGAGACTAGGACATGGCTTTTCCAAAGCCTTCTGCCTCAAGAAAGCAGCTGTGGGCCTTGTGCTCAATTCAAAAAGCACCTTCCTGGTGGGGAAAGGTGCCCAGGGAAGAAGAGTGCTGTCACAGACTGACTCTGCACCAGGAGCTGGCATTGCAGGGGCAGTCCTGTCCAGTTAGACTGACTGCAGGCTACCATCAGCCTATGGATTGCTTCTCTTGGCTGACAGCCCGGGCTAAGTGTGCAGCACAGCCACTGAAGCTCCTCCCAGGTGTCCTAACTGCCAGCAAGTGTGATGGGTGTCTGGGACTCCCTGGATGTCATGGCACCCTCCTTTGGCCCAATGACAATGTCTCTGGATTCTTCCACAGGCTGGATTTGCTTCCCTGAGGTGGGAACAGTGCCATGATGTGCCTCATGACTGACAGGCAGCTTGTCTATGCCTCTTGTGGCATGCAGGGAACTCCACGTCTCTTCACTGCTCTCTGGGCTTGGTCCCACAGGTCCTGGACTCTGACCCTGTAGACCAGACCCAGGAGGTGGAAGAAGACCTGGGCTTGCTCTATGACAGTCTGGAAGAGTGCAACAACAGTGACAGTGGCCCAGAGATGGAGGACAATGAGAGTGTGCACAGCACACCCAAGCCCACCCTGAGGTAAGGGTTGCAGGGAGTCCCTGGCCAGCAGCACAGCCTATGGAACCTGGAGAAGTGGTCTCCAACACCTTTCTGTTGCTTGAGCTAATGCAGTCATTGTCTTGTCTCCACTCCCATTGCCATCTGCTATTGGTGCCTCTGGCTCCTCACTTAAAAACTGCCCATTAAATCTGATTTCCTTCACATTTAGTCTCACTTTTCTGCCAGCCCAGCATCTGACACTGATCTGCTGGTAGAGCCCTATTTGATCTAAACCCCAGCTGCTCCCAGCTCTCATCTCTTTCTGCCAACAATCCTGGTGTTCTCTGGGCTCTCCACACTGAAGCATGCCTGTCTTTTGAGTCCTTTGTGACTGCTTGGATCAGTCCTTGTGAGATGTGCATGCTGTGTTCCCCCCTGTGTGGAGATGTGATTAGCAACCAGCAGTGCTGCTCCTCACCCCATTCCCCAGGCACTGGTGACTTGCTCTGCCAAGAGCTGCTGACTTAGCACAGGGGTCTCCTGGATTGTGCAGGGAAACCAGGCTTTGCTCCAACGTGATCTGTGCTCACCTGGCCTCTCTGCTTATGGCTCTTGTGCTTTTGTGCTGTCTTTTTTGTGAAAAAGTTGTCTTTTGTTGTCTTTCTACTTGGCTGCATCATAGTGCACTGGGTTTCTTGTAGTCAAGCCAAGCTTACTTGGCATTGTTGTTTCTATGGTTTTATATATAGATTATAGGATCATAGAATGGCCTGGGTTGGAAGGGACCTGAAAGATCATCTAGTGCCAAGCCTCCTGCCACGTTAAAAATAAAAAACCAAATCAAAAAACCCTCTCACACACATATATATAATATATATAGATTAAAAATATTCTTTGGTTGGTATCCCTACTGAAGGTACTTAGCAGGAATAGCAGGCATGATTTGCCACAGGCAAACTGAAATGAAATCTGCTGGATTCTGGAACACATAGGCCACTTGGGGAAAAAACAGGAGCATGATGTTTTCCACAAGCCCACAAGTTATTGTGAAGGAGACAGCAGGCACATGGGCAAGCTGCTTAAATGATCTGCTTGTCTCAAAGGAGAAAAAGGTGCTGTGGGAGAAAAAGGAAAGTCTTTCTGTGGTCAGATAGTGGTTTATGTATATAGACTGTGTGAAACTGTGAGAAAAGTCTATTGAGAGTATTTAAATGTAAAGACAGACCTCTACCCTGGTTCTGCAAGTGCCTGCTTGCAAACATGTGATCACTGGAACAGCATTCCAGAGTGAGTGCTGGTTTGTGCTGGTGCCCACCATCACAGTCTTCCTGGAGTGTTTGGTGCTATTCCTGGAAGGACATCCTAAAGTGTCCCTGGCTTGGTTTGGTCTCTGGTGCCTCAGTTTCTGGCAGTGCTGAATGTGTATCCCTTGAATTCACAAGGGATTCTGGGACTGTATATCTGCACAAAATTCTGGGACTGTATTTTTTCTAAGGAGATGTGGAAGCTGCCTGCCAAGGTGTTTCATGTAGACTTCATGGTTCCCAAGTGCTATGTAGCCTTCTCAGGGGGTAAATTACAGCCCAGCCTGTAAATTTGAGGTGATCCTCAGGTTGGATTTCTCGTCATAGACAGCCTTGCTGGACACTGTAAACATCTGTGTTTAGTAAGGGCACTAATGGTGTGCAGTCCTCAGCAGTGGGAAGGGGCTGATGCCCTGGGTTGGGCCAGTGGTGCTGAGAGCTGATCCTTTTGGTCAGCCAGGGGTCACACAGCTCCAGTTTGCTCCTGCACTGAGGCAAAACTGGAGCTGGAACTGAGGCTGGTCCAGGACCTCAAGTCAGACCTGTTGGTTGAAGGTCAAAGGTGAATGAGCAGATATCTTCATAGATGACTGGGAAAATGGATGGGACAAGGGGGGCTAAATTAATTTAGAACAGAAGGAGGCTGTGCAGAAGGACTTCACCTAAATCTCAATCACGCCTGTAGGAGGAGAGCCTTAAACTGCAGAGCAGGAAATTGCAAAAGGGCTCTGTGCTTAATGTGATGTCCTTGAGGGATGAAAGCTTCTGAATTGCAAGTGAGAGAGGGCACAAACAAACACAGCTTTCATGGGGAAGGGGGAGACAGCCTGATTTAAATGGAGTGTTGAAAGCCAGAGGAAGTATAATATAATCCAGACACATCCAGTGTCTAAGAAAAAGGAGGGAATGAAGATACTCTTTGTGATGCCAGTGGCACAAAGGGTATGTCACATTCTGGTGGGATCACTTGGGACAGTATAGAGGAGTATGGAAGAGATGCTGATTGATGGATGATCTATTAGAAAACCTACATGTTTTTCTGGTTTTACTCTTAAGTTACTAATGTAACCTCTATGGGTTGAATTTCTGGCTGGGAAAGGCAAGTGTAGAGTAATGACTCTACAGAGTGGTGACAATGCCTGAGATTTTGTAGCAGAGGATGGAGGGGAAGAGAGAGAGGAAATATGTTGGTAAAAGGAGATGTAATTTATACCAGTGTGTGGCCTGGAGAAAATGTCCCACAAGGGTGCTATTGTGACTCTAAACCTGAAGCAACCTGGTCACAGAGCCAGTGAGGGGAAAATCAAGCCTTGACTTTTCCCAACCAGTGTGTGTAAACACTGCTGCTGAAGAGCTGCTCTGTGCAGGAGCCATCATTTATTTACAGAGGTGGAATGTCCTTTCAAGAGCAGTAAAGCCTGACATACACTGTTGTGCCTGGTACAGTGTGCTGTATACCAATGAGGAAGCATGCTAGAAGGAAAATAAAATGAGCAGGTAGGATGTTCAGAGGAGATATCCTGCAGGAAACTGCAGGTAAATCCTGATGAGAAAAGTAGAAAACAATGGAAAGACACTGATAGAGTGGTAACAGAAGAACTTCTCTATATCTTATGCCTCAGTGACCATCCCTGGAAACCTGCAACCTCATGGCCCTACCTGTACCCTAGGCACATCAGGAGAAGCATTTCCTGGGAGTTAATGAGCACATACACAAAGCTTAGAGGGAATCTAGCTCTGATCTCCTGCAGCAAAGTCACACATTGCAGGTGGATTCTGGTTGCTGTAAAGGTTCTGGGAAAACTGGCAAGTGAGATCCCAGTGATAGACTCCACTTGTTTCCTAAAGAGTGGTCTTTGAGCAGCCCACAGGCTGTGAAAGAGGTCCTTGGCAAAAAAATAATATGTGGGAAAAGGGTAAGCAAAGGTGGAAGCTTGCACTGTAGTGACAGAGAGTGTCCTGGCTTCCCCAGCAGAGTTCCTGTGTGAGCTATGGTGACTTGGAAACAGGACTAGGAGCTGCACTATGCAACTCTACCAAAATGTCAGCCCAGAGACCAAAAACTTGGCAAATTTAAGTACTGTGCTACCTGAGGTGTGGTTCTGTGTGCAGTACTGAGATCCTCAGAGCGTTAGGAAAGGGAAGGAGGATGCTGCAGTTGGAAGTGTGCAGCAGCAGCAGGCAGAGGCAAGGAGCAATCCCTGGAAAAGGGGGAGCAGAAGGGAAGGCAGCAGAAGTCTGTGGAAGCTCTGATGGTGCAGAGAAAGCAGAGAGGTTTAGGGGCACTCTGAAATTGAGGTGTTGACAGAGACTGTATAGCAGTGAGCTGGGGCAGAGTGGCAGCTCCTCACCTGCACTCAGGGGTAGGGGATCACCTGAGGCAGAAGGCACCAGGAGCCCCTAGCCTCAGCTCCCTGAGGTCACAGGGGCACTGCTGACAGCTCTGCTCCTCAGCTGTGCGTCACCCACACACTTGGCTGTCAGGCCCCGTGTCCCGCTGAGGACCTCTCCACAGAGCTCTGTGCTTGGGACAGGCCGGTGGGGGTGTGCTGGGATCGTGGTGACTTTGTTCCTCTCTTATTCCTGCCTTTTTCTCTCCCGTCTGTCTGTCTGTCCGTCCGTTCGTCTGTCTGTTTCTCTGCAGGCGTTTCTTTGAGGGAGTCTCTCATTCTGGTTCCCAGACTGAGATCGGCAGTCTGCACAGCCAGAAAGGGCAGGATCAAGAGTCGGGCAGCCCTGTGAGTTACACCTCCACCTCCACCACCACCTCCTGCCCCTGTCCCTCCCCAGCCAGCCCAGCACCCCCACAGCGCCCACGCTCTGAGACCACAGCTCCTGGCAGCG
Organism: Agelaius phoeniceus; assembly: GCF_051311805.1. NCBI lineage: Eukaryota > Metazoa > Chordata > Aves > Passeriformes > Icteridae > Agelaius > Agelaius phoeniceus. Next base: position 110,619,120 of record NC_135267.1, on the reverse strand, counting down.
CCTGCCTGGGGCTGCTCCTTTCCTTCTTTCCTCCTCTTCTTCCCAGCACAGGCAGGCAGGTAGCGAGGGGGGACATCCTCTGGGGCCGCTCCCAGAGATGCCCTGTGACTCCCCTGTGGGAGCTTGTGTTCTGTGAGGCCAGGCACAGGTCACTGGCAGCTGCCCTGCACAGGGTGCTCCATCCTGCTCTGACCCCACTCCCTGTCCCCCAGGGCGAGGCAGACAAGCGGAAGCCGGGAGCACAGCGACCACAGGAAGAGCAAGGAACGGAGGTCCCTGCAGTGGTGAGTCCAGGCTGTGGGATGTGGAGCTCTTTCAAAGCCCAGCTTGCTTTCTGGAGTACCAGGGGTGCCCACCAGGCTGGGAGCAGGGCTAGGAAGACAAGTAGATTGTGCTGCAGAGCAGCAAAAGTAGAAGGAGTGTAAGGGTCTGCAGGACACGCGGCCCAGCCCTCTCAAGACCCTGCAGCCTTGGCCCTCTGGGAGAGCCACCAGGCCTCTCTTGATGATGGGCACCCATGGGTGCAGGGTTGCTCCTTGTTGGAGCTAGGAGAGCAGTGTGTGTGAAGTGACTCTGTGTGGCCCTCAGGAGCTGACATCAGAGGAGTCCCTTTCCCGGCTGACCCCCACAGAGGCTGCCATGAGGGAGGGCAGCATGGACAGACTGGCCCAGCTGGGCTCTGGGAGCAAAACCGAGCTCCCCAGTGCCGTGTCCCCCAGGTAAGGCAGCTGTGTGCCCCCTCCCAGGGCTGAGCAAGCTCACACTGGCTCCCTGAGCTGTGATGGGGTTGGTGGAGATGAGATTTCCTCAACAGTTTTGCCTCTCCTGCTTCTCCTTCACAGCAAGGCAGAGAGCAAGCAGCTGTGGCGTCCCCGCAGCACCTCCGTGAAGGACAGGCAGAGCTCAAAGGTACAAGGTGGCCGTGCCAGCAGCCTGGACAGTGAGAGCTCTCCAGACTCATGGCATAACACCCAGGTGAGCCCACTTGGAGGTTTCTCAGCCAAGAGCTGCCAGGTCTTCAGCCCTGGGTGGTGTGCAGGGTGGCTGGCTGGGGTTAGTTAACCTTTGTGGTGATGCTGTCCCAGGTGCCTCGAAAGTCTGTTTACGATCAGCTGAACCAGATCCTGGTCTCAGATGAGCAGCTCCCTGAGAGCATCGTGCTGGTGAATGTTGCTGAGTGGCAGGGGCAGGTGAGTAGGTGTGATGGGAGCTGGATGCATGCAGGCAGCTCTCAGCAGGGTGGATTCTCCCAGGGAAACTGGCACAAGCTGTGCCCTCCTCTTCCCCAGTGTGGCCCTTCCTTCAGGGAGACGATGCATTTACAGAGTGCTGAGTCACACACACAAGAGTCAGGTGTGTCTTCTCCATCACACAGCATCACTGGATCCTCAAAATGTGATCAGTCCCAGAAAGACTGGCTAGCAGACTGTACCTTAGTCCATCACTGTTTGGTCCTGGCTCCCAGGAACCCCATGGGTCAGAGCTTTGTTGGATTCCATGAGAAAGAGCTCCCTTCCTCTGTGGGCATGAGGTCCTGGGAAGCAGCAGAGATATTTCCCACTGAGAAATGGAAGAGTGTCACCTCCCAGGGAGCATGAACTCCATCATCAGAGCAGGGTGGGGTGTGAGGACAGGCCCAGTCCCTGACAAACAAACACTTACCTCCCCCATACCTGGAGCTCTAAAGCCAAAGGTGAGCAAGGAAATGTACATGTGTGCAAGCATGCAGTTAGATAAAGCACCTGTGAGACCCCTTCAGGATGCTGCAGCTCCATCTGGCATCCAGAAAGGGTGCTGGAAAATTTTGAGACAGAAGAAAGGGCTTATAGTGAGAGGTGGTGAAGTCTTGAGTCAGGCCATGCATTCTTGGCTTGTTCCACTTGTCCTGGATAGGGAAAAAAGGGTCAGTGCCCACTCCCAAAACCAGCCCCTTTGTCCATCTTGGCTGCTTATTTTACCACTGTTGAACTGCATGCAGGCACCTGAAGAGACAGAAGGATTTTGGAGTGCCACAGTGGGAGAGAGCAAGAAGAGGGAATGAGCAGAGGCAGAGTGAGCCTAGAGCAGGGCCCTGCTGTGGGATGGCAGAACTTAAATCAGAGGGTCCCTGGACCAAACTGTTTATTTCAAGGAACACAGCCTGGTTCTTGGGACAGTTTTGCCCTTGCCATGGCAAGGGTGGTGGCTGCTGTGCTCAAAGATAAGGGCAAGGGGCTGGCTGGTCCCTAGAGCAGAGCTTGGAGGAGCAGGGATGCTCTGGATGCAGCTGTGAGTCACCTAGTGGTTTCAGCCTCCCTGCATGGCACGGGTGGGGACAGGCATCCCTGCTGTAACCCGGGGGGTATAGGGCTCAGGGCAGGCATGGGCTGGTGCTGGCCAGCACAGCCATGTTCCAGGGTGCCTTAACCTGAGCTCTCTGCATTGGCAGTACGTGAGTGAGCAGCTCCAGGCGCACAAGCAGTTGGTTGTATCCACCTGCTCCGTGGCAGACATCCAGGCAGCCTTCAACACCACTGTCTCCCGCATCCAGCGATTGTGAGTACAGCTTGGGCTCTGTCTGGTGGCACTGGGTGGCTTCAGAGAAGGGCTGGGCATGGCCCTTGCTCCCCAGGGCTCATGGGGGTTGTTGACAGGTGTACACCCTGGGGAGAGTGGGGGGTCCCAGTACTGCTTTTGCCTGTGGCAGTGCACACCAAGCTGGATATTCTCAGCAGTGGGTTTTTGTCAGCTGGCCTGGCAGACTGTGTCCCCTGGCCCACCTGCTGAGCCACTGCACATCCCTCAGGGTCTCCTTTTCCTCTCCCTTTGGCAGCTGTAACTGTAACTCCCATATGCCTCCCCCGGTGAAGGTGGTGGTGGCAGGGGACCAGAGCTACCTGAGTGTTGTCCTCCGTTTCTTTGTGGAGCAGCTGGCCAGCAAGACACCCGACTGGCTCAACTACCTTCGCTTCCTGCTCGTACCACTGGGTGAGAGCCATGAGGAGCCCAGCCCCAGGGCTGTCCTCTCCCATCTCCCCAGACTCCCCTGCCTGAAGCCAACACTGCCCTTCTCCCCTGCAGGCTCTCACCCTCTGGCCAAGTACCTGGCCTCGGTGGATAACAAATACAGCACTCTCTTCCTGGACACAGCGTGGCGGGAGCTGTTCAGCAGGGCTGAGCCTCCCACTGCAGGTGAGGAGCGGGGCAGGCTGGCAGCAGCAGTGCCCTGAGGGACAGCCCAGCTGCCATCGAGGTCCTCACGGCTCTTTGTGCCCGCAGACACTGTGGACATTGCAGGCCGTGTTGCCCAGTTCATCGCTGGAGCCAGCCTCTCTCACCAGCTGCCCATCTCCGAGGCCATGCTGACCTACAAGCAGAAGAGGTGAGTGTGGCCCCAGGGTGCCTGTCCTCCCTCATGCAGCCCCGCTCTGGGACGTGCCCAGGACAGGAATGAGGGACACGGGACAAGTGAGTGAGGCCCTGCGTTCCAGTGACGAGCAGCGTGGTGCTGAGGGGAGCTGGGGTCCCACAGTGAGAGGCCTGCAGCACCATTCCCTGCCACCTCCTGGTGTGCTTGGCCCCTCCAGTCGCTGTGACTGTGACAGCCCCAGTGGTGGGGGCCAGCTGCCAGGGCTGGGATGGGCTGGGTGGGGCTGCAAGCTGGTACTGTGCTGTCCGGGGGTTGATGCTCGTGTTCCAGCTGCACTCTCACCTCTCCCTTCTCTTGGTTTCTGGCACCCAAGGAAGAGAAGTCTCTATTTTGATTTTTATATCAGGTATTGGCTTGTGCTTGCTGTGCCGCTGCCTGGCCCCTCCCTGCCTTTCCCCATGTGCGTCCATCCGTTCCTCTTGCTGTGCAGAGGAGCCCTGACCCCACAGAGGGGCAGGGCTGCCCTCCCGCATGCAAGCCCTTTCCCAGCACTGGAGGGGACAACTCCTTGCCTCCTTGTGTAGTGTGCCCTGTGCTGCCATGTTGGGGACAGGGGGTCTCATGGGAGGGAGGGCAGAGGAGATGGTCCTAGTGGGTGTGAGCCAGCAGTGACCCCTGCAAGTGCAGGGCTGCCTGGGCACAAGGTCAGCAGTCACACAGCAATCGCTGCTCAGCACACCCAGACCCTGACCAGGCTCTCTTCCTTCTGCAGCCCCGACGAGGACTCCTGCCAGAAGTTTGTCCCCTTTGTGGGGGTGAGTGAGTTGAGGGGGCCAGCAGGGGCTGAGGGGAGAGGTGCAGTGCACAGTCCTGCTGATGCTGGGTATCCTTGGGTTTCTCCTTGCAGGTGGTGAAGGTGGGCCTGGTGGAGCAGTCTTTCAGTGCCTCCGGTGAGTCCCTGGGAATGCTCAGCTCTCTTTTCCACAGGCGGGAGGCTCTTGGTGTCCCCCAAACCCTCAAACCCACACTTTTCTTCCCCAGTGGACTCGGATGATGCCACAGTCTGCACCCCCTCCCTGCTGAGCTCAGCACCAGCCTCCAGTATAGCTGTTTCCTATGGCAAGGAGACCATCTGCACCCCACCTCCCTCTCCGTCCGTCTGCAGCAGCCTCTCGGGAGCTGGGTAAGGAAACGAGGCCCCCTCAGCCCGAGGCAGTGGGGGCAGAGGAGCAGGGGCACCACCTGTGTGCTCCATGTGCTGCCCCTGTTGCCCAGGTCTCCGAGCCCTGGTGTGGAGGTGATGGGCCTGCAGGTGGACTACTGGACAACACAAGGGCCGGACAGGAAGAAGGAGGGTGACAAGCGGGAGACGGGTATCAAGAACACCCTCAAGAGCAACTTCCGCTCGCTCCAGGTCAGCCGCATCCCCAGCACAGGGGAGCTGGTGCCCCCCAGCACCATGGCCATGACCGTGGTCACCAAGGAGAAAAACAAGAAAGGTAACCAAGCCCACTCTGGGGTGCTCTCTGCCTGTGGGGCCACAGTGCTTTGTGGGGAGGCTGGGGGGAGCCTGCAGGAGGGCAGGGCTGAGATGTGGCCCAGCAGGGGCTCCCACTTAGGGCCAGGTGGGGGACATCCTAACATTGGTCCTGTCTGGTCTTGGTCCCCAGTGATGTTCCTGAGCAAGAAACCAAAAGAAAAAGACTTGGAACCCAAAAGCCAAGTCATCGAAGGGATCACACGCCTCATCTGCACAGCCAAGCACCAGAACACCATGTTGCGAGGTGAGGGGCAGGTACCAGCCCCTTGGGGCTGTAGTGGGGCAGACCAGGCAGCACAGGCTGGCTGTGGCAGGGCTGTGCCTCACTGCACCCTCTCCTCTCAGTCTCCATAGATGGGGTGGAGTGGAACGATGTGAAGTTTTTCCAGCTGGCAGCACAGTGGCCAACACACGTCAAGTACCTCCCTGTGGGCATCTTCGGCTACTCGAAGAGTGTGTGAGACATTGGGGCATCCCTGGAATGGAGCTGCAGTGGGTTGCAGGAGACAGGGAGATGGATGTGCTCTTGTCCCCATCTCCTGCAGACCAGTCCCTGCCTGCTCAGTGGGGGGGGATACAGCACCTGCACCCTGTGGGCCAAGACCCGTGAAGGTGAGGCCAGTGAGACCGGGTCCATGCACCCTCCAACACCAGCCAGGACACCATGCCATCTGCCTCCCATGTCCCCCAACAGCAGCCTGGGACAAGGGTTGGCACCAGCCAGCAGGGCCCCAGGATGGGCTCTGGGCCCTGCTCTCCACAGATGCACCTGCCAGGCCAGCCCTGTAGCCAGCCAGGGTCCCAGCTGGGCTGGACCCAGGCAGGTTCCCCAGTGCTGCAGCCAGCCAGACTGCTCTGTGCAGGGGCAGGTGCTGAGCAGGGCCCACCACCCCTGTACCACCCTTGCCAGCCCCACTGCCAGCCTTGCACTGCTGTGCTGGCCCTGCCCTCTGCAGCACGGCCTCAGCAGCTTTTCCAGTCCCCCTACAGCTGCTGAGGCTGTCCTCTTCATCTCCCCATCCCTTCCCAACCAGCCCTACCCCAGGGTGCTGCCAGCTGGAGGTGTGGGGTGAGGGCACCTGAGTTTTTTTTTTACAAGATTCTATTTTTTTTAAATTTATTGTATGGTTACTTTTCGGGATTAATTTTAATAAATTAATGCTGTTACCATTATGGCAGGGTATTTGTGTGTGTGTGCCCTCCTGTCTGAGGGCATGACAGCTGGGAGAGAACAAATTCAGGCAGGGTGCAGCTACCACCACCAAGCACAGCAGCTACTCCAGCAAGCACAACTGCCAGCACACAGGGGTATGGCCTGGCCACACTCCCAGCCATGGACCAGCTGAGCTCCCCAACAGACTACACGATGGGACTGGATGGAGCTTGGCTCATTTATTTAAATAAAACTCACACGTGTTTAGGAAGAGATAGACTGGATTCAACCTGAGTTCACCCAGCCAGGCCCTCGTCTACCTGAACGTGGAAAAAGTCTGTCTCCTTTCAGCAGAGGCCAGGCTTGCTGCTGTCTTGATCTCTACAGTATGGAAGGCAATCTGTGGCTGGACCTGAGAAGTGGGGAGCGTTGTGGATTCAGCAGAGATGTATTCCAAGACGTGAGGCCTCCCCTCCTGGCGCCGCAGGTAGCCCTGGTTCAGCAGGTGCAGGATGCAGGACAGCACGTCCACGCTGTGGCAGCAGAAGCTCAGGAACTGCACCCCTGGGCCCAGCTCTCCCTTCTGACAGGCGTCGATCACCTGTGGCAGCAAGGGAGCCCCAGTGCAGTGGCTGCAGCCCCCAGGCAGCCCCTGTGCCCCCCGTGCCCCTGCAGCCCGTACCCTGAACACCAGGTTGTCGATGTGCAGCTGCTTCTCCCCCTTGAGGATGCGGGTGATGAGGCAGCACAGGACGTTCCTCTTCCTCTCCAGGGTGCTCACCTCGGCCCTCTCTGTCCGCAGGTACCTCTGCTGGGGCAGCAGCCTCAGCTGGCGGCCGCAGCTCTGCGCCAGGGCTGCCTGGTTCAGCCGCAGGGCACCTGCAGCCAGCACCCAAGCCAGGCTCAGCCGAGCTTGAGCTGGGCCCTGAAGGAGCCCCAGGGCACACGTGTGCCTGGGGGACCCAAGCTGGGCCTCCTGAGGCTGCCTGCACCGCTGGCCACCCCAGCCCTGTGCCCCACGTGTGGCCCCAAGCCACAGCCATGACACACATGGCCCCTGGCCTGGCCCAAGCCCACACACACACCGAGACCTCCCTTCCCACCCACCCACCCACACTGACCCAGGCCCCATGTATGGCCCCAAGCCCCGCCCCACCCATCACCCCCAGCCCCACACTGGCCTCAGGCCCCACCCTGAGACACACCTGTGCCCCAAACACCAACACATGGACCCAGCTCCCTTACCGGCCCTATGAGCTCCTGCACCCCTAAGCCCAGCCCCTCTCCCCTGGGTGCCCCAGCCCCACACTCACCCCCTGGAGTGCAGCTCCCCACCAGGACGCCCTGGCCCTGGGTCAGCGGTGTCAGCGCGTGGTGCACCAGGTCAGCAGGGAGCCCTGTGGCCTGCAGCAGGGCCTCCACAGCCACCTCCTGCAGCACGGGGGGCGAGGGCAATGGCCAAGGCTCACTGGCCACAGGCCCTGCCTAACAACGGGGGCCTGTGCCCCAAACACCGCTGGAGCCCCCACCAGAAGGGAAGGGAGAACGTGGCTCTGCCCTGCTCCAGCCCCCCCCGTGGCTCCAGCCCTACCTGGGCGCTGTTGAAGCACAGCAGGATGTACATCTGCAGCGTGGACACATGCAGAACGCAGTCTCCAAACTGCAGCTCGGCGTGGCCCAGCCACGTCCACTGCAGCCGACGGGGCTTGCTGCACTCCCAGCCCAGCTGGCTCTGGCCTGCCAGGGACAGCGTCAGGGACGGGGACCAGCCCTGCCAGGCACTCCTAGCCCACCACCACTTGTGCCTGAGCTGCCTTCCAGGCTCTGGGCACACCCCCAGCCACAGCACTCACTCTGCCGGCAGAAGTCAGCAAACTCATCCAGGGGGGAGCTCAGCACCTCCGGGAAAAACCTCCCAGGGTTCTCCATGTAACAGAGCGGGAAAACGGGCCAGCAGCGCGGGGACAGGGCCAGCACCTTCACCTCTGGCACGTCTGCCACCACCGTGGCTGTTCCCAGCACCTGGCCACAGGGGCACGAGGGCAGCTCCAGTCAGGCTCCGGGATCCCGCCAGGAAAGCCAGCAGCCCCCGGGCTCCCCAGCCCCGAGCCCTCTCACCTCGTCCAGGCCTGTGTCCAGCTCCAGCAGCCGCTTATCCTGCTCCTGCAGCTGGAAGAGGCAGAACTGCCGCTGCAGCTCCTCCGACTCGGCCAAGTTGCTCAGCATGTCCTGGGGAAAGCGGCTGGGGAAGCACAGCCCGATCTGCTCCACGATGCCTCCTTCCAGCCACGACGGCCCTTGTGTCAGGAGCCGGTCCCCCAGGTAGTGCCTGCCATGGCCACCAGCTCCAGTCAGGCTGGGCCCAAGCCCTGTGCCCATCAGCCACCCACCAGGAGACAGCCACAGGTCCGAGCCCAGCCTCACCCCACGGCACAAGGGCCTGGCAGCACACACGTGTCCCCTCCCTGTCCCCAGCAGGGAATGTGATTCCACACACTGGCAGCTCCCACGGGCCCTCCACGCTCCATGATCCCATAAAAGCAAAGCGGGAGCACCGCTGCCACAGCAGGCCAAGCTCCCCCAGCACACCAGGCCATGCTGCAGCAGGCCCCTGGCTCTGGGCAGACACAGCAGCCTCACCTGTAGAAGTGTTCAAAGGTGTGGGCAAACTCCAGGCCACTGAAGACCACAAAGGGCTCCAGGAACTGCTGCAGCCGCTCCAGAGGCCCCGTGCTGCCCGCAGCCCTGCGGAGCTCCTGGATCTGCACGTCAAGGTAGCGGGCAAACTGCTCACTCACCTGCAAGGGACAGGGCAGGCTGCAGACAGGGCTCACCAGGTGCCCACAGGGCTGGGCTGGGGGAATGTCCCTGCAGGGAGCAGCCGGGAAACTCTGGCACTGCCGGGCAGGGCCCGAGGGTGCCCAGCACCAGCCCAAGGCCGGAGTGTGCCAGGGCCGGGCCCACGCTGGGATCAGCGCCACGCACCTGAGCCAGGCACCACCGGGGTGCCAGGGCGGGGCTCTGTGGCTCAGGGGGGAACAGGACACCTCCCACCCAGAGCCTGCCCCGGGGCCGCGGGCCAGGGCAGCTCCCCAGCCCCTGCCCAGGGCACGGCCCCGGGGCCGCGCTCCCCCGACTCACGTGCAGGGCAGTGAGGAAGGAGAGCTGCAGCAAAGCCCCGGCAAAGCCCTGGCCCAGGGCCAGCACGAAGGCGGCCTGCTGCCCAAAGAGCTCCTCGGTGGCCCCGCGCAGGCGCTGGTACAGCCGGCAGTAGCGCTCTGCGAGGTCCGGCGCCTGCCCCGCCGCCTCCAGGAACCGCTGCACCTGCGGGAGCAGCGCCAGGGCTGAGCCCAGCGGGATGCGCCCCTGCAACAGCCCAGCCCTGCCCTGCCCACGCCAGCTGCCTGCTGGCTGCCCGGGACTCGGGGCCCTGCTGCTGCTGCTGCTGCTGCTGCGGGGCTGCCAAGGTGGGAGCGCAGCTCCAAGGGCAGCCAGGGGCTCTGGGGGCACTACGGAGACGCAGCAGCGCCCAGCAGGAATTACAGCCCAACACCGGACCTGTCTCCTCGCCTGGCTGACACTCCAGCCATGCCAGGGTGGCAGCACAGCAGGGCTGTCCCCACATCGCTTCAGGCTCTGTGGGGGCCAGGTACAGCCCTGTGCCTTCCCCATGGGCACTGCCAGACCCCACTCCCTGCTCCAAGCACCCAGGGAAGGTCCCACAGCCCTCCCAGTCAGCCCTCCAAGCTCTACCTGCTGCTGCACCACGCCACGCCAGCACTGCGAGATTCCCCACAGGCCTCTCGACTTCTCCACCACCACCTTTGCAGTCCTGGCCGACACCTCCTTGTTCTTCCCCTCCTTCCCACCTGCCAAGGGTCAACCTCAGGCTCAGTGTGGCTCCATGGGCAGGCCCCGCACACTGACCCGCCACAGCAGGGCTGAGGGGGTGCTGGGGAGGCACGGCCTCTGCTGGGGCATGACCACAAGCCTTCCCCGGCTCAGGAGCCTCCGTGCCATGGGATGCTCCCCAGAGGAGCCTCATGGCCACAGCCTGGCCCTCTGGAGCAGCCCCAGGGCAGGGCAGCCCCTGGCTCACCAGCTGCTCTGGTCTCCTCTGGCTCGGGGCCGCCGGGGTCCACGTGCACCAGGAGCTGGGTCAGGCGCCGCACGCAGGAACCGAAGGCAGCTCTGTGTCCCGGGGCACGGCGGGGCAGCTCCACGCTCTCCAGGTACTCACTCAGCAGCCAGGCCAGGGCACTGACACCATCAGGGCCTGCGAGGCCAACCAGACTCAGAGCCGGGCGCCTCTGCCCGGGGCGCGGCACGGCCGGGTCCCGGAGAGCGCAGGCTACCTGGGCTGGTGATGCTCTGCACCAAGGGGGTCACCAGGGCCTCCCAGAAGGTCCTGCCCAGTGCCCGGGCTGCCTCCTCGTCGGGAAGGAAGCGGTTGGCAAAGCCCTGCTCGTGCTGCAGCGCCCGGTTCAGTCTGCAACAGCGAGCAGGCAGCGCTCGGTGCCAAGGGCTGGAGAACTCCCGTGGCAAAGCAGAGCACAGTGCTGGCTCCATGCTCTGCCCTTTGCCAAGGCACCATGGCTCCCTGGCCCCACTGACCCCAGCAGCCAGGGAGGGCCCCTTGCTGTCCCCAGGGCCTGCCCCCAGGGGCCCTTGGGACCCCACAGCCCCCGCCAAATGGGGCCTGTGCAGTGCCTGTGGCCACGAGATCCTGCTGTGCCCGGCCAACCTCTGCCAGGATGTGCCAGCCCCTGCGGGGACCAGCATCCTGCTCTGGGGGGTTAGTCCAGCTTAAACCCAGATGACCCCAAGGTGGCCCTGGCCAGGAAGGACCACTGGTGGCCAGGAAGGAGCAAGGGCCCCTCCCAACCAGCTGCTCCTTTCCCAGCCCTGCAGTCCCCTCACAGGCTGCCAGCCACATCCCCCCGGGCCCTGGGACACCAGGGATGCGATGGCACAGCCAGGACACCACTCACCTGCCAAAGAGCTGCAGAAGCCGCCCCCGGTCTCGGCAGATCTCCTGGCTCCACGCATGAGCCCGAGCAGTGCAGGAGAGGAACGTCCGCCGGCACAGCTGCTCCCTGAAGATGGGCCAGAAGCTGGGCTTGGGACCCAGCACCTCGATGCCACGCACACGTGTGTCAATGCCACCCTAGGGGACAGCGGGACCCTCAGTTCCTGTGGCCCCGACGCCCCTCAGGGCCCGCTCCAGGCCCTGCCCCTGCTCCCCCCTACCTGCTGGCACCGCTTCACCCGGATCTGGATGACGGGCCAGAAGCGGGTCATGTTCTCCAGCAGGATCACTCTGCTGTCCGAGGGCAGGATGGTCACCTGCAGGGAGGCACCGAGCCCTCAGCATGACAGGCAGCCCAAGGAGGCTCCCACAGCGCAGCCCCTGCCATTCCCACCTCCCCGGGCCTCCCACCACAGCCACACCTGCTCGGGGCACAGCAAGGAGCAGCCCCCGCCCCTCCCACGGGCACTCACCGCGTTCAGCTCCGTCCTGATGGTGGCAGCGCTGTCCCCGCCCAGCACCACCACCCTCGATGGCATGTAGCTGGAGTCCTCGCTGGCCACCAGCATGCTCAGCTCCCTGCACACACAAACACCACGGGGCTGCCCAGCCATCTCCACCTGCCTGCCCCAGCCCTGGCGGCACCACGCCCTGCCAGCCACAGCCCACTGGGCCCAGGACAGAGCCACTGGGGCAGGGCTGGCACAGATCCCCAGAGCCCTCTCCTGCACACGGCCCTGCCAGCCCAGCCCCACCTGATCACCACTCCACACTGCATGTGCACAGTGATGAAGTGGGAGCCAGTGCTGCCGTTCGACTCCCAGTAGGTCTTGGGGTTCCTGTCCGTGAGCTTGCTGGCCTGGTGCGAGTTGGAAGAGACCTGCACCTTCTCCCAACACTTGTCCTCCTTCACCTCCATGCTGGAGCCTGTGGGCAGAGCACATGGAGCTTCCAGCCACCAAGCCTGGGGTCAGCTCCCCCTGCCCGCACTCACCTTGGCACAGGTTGTGCAGGAAGACATCAAAGAAGGGGATGCTGATGGGCTGCTGGCTCCGGCGGTGCTCCTCAATCTGTCCCAGCACCAGCTGTGGGACGGGGCAAGGCTCTTACCAGGGGCCCGGGTCCTCCTGCCCTCAGCCCCCGCAGGGCTGTGCCAGGCACAGAGCACAAGGCCGTCCCTCAGCAGCAGGGACACCCTGGTGCCCCCAGACCCAAATCCCCAGGCAGCTGTGCCTCCCCAGGCCCACCTGGATGCAGCCAGCCAAGATGCTGCTCGTCAGCTTCTTGTAGAGCCTGGCGAACTTCTCACACTCCGCCACCAGCTCCAGCAGGGCCGGCGCCAATGGCGGGACCGTGCTGTGCTTTTCCAGGGCCTTGGACAGAGCCTCGTGGGTGCCCACGTGGCACATCACCACCACACAGTCCCTGCTGGCACTGCCCAGGCGGTGCAGGAAGCCAACGACCTCCTGCAGCACCTACTGAGACACAGCCGTGAGCAGACGGGGCACTGCTGGCAGCTCCCAGGGCCCCCAGCAGCCGGAGCTGCAGCTCCATTCCCCTCATCCCAACCCAGCAGCACCCACCAGAGCCTGGCCAGGCACAGCCAGTCCGGGCACGTGGCCCCCAGGACATGGCCACGGCCAGGAGAGCCCCTCCCCACCTCTCCCAGTGCCTCGGACACAAGGCCAGGCTGGGGCCACCAGCGGGGCCCTGCTTGCCCAGCCTGGCTGAGGCACAGCCAGCACAGCCACCCTGCCTGCCACGAGCCCCAGGGCCCCCTCACCTCCCAGCTGCTGCTGTGGGTGATCAGAAAGGACACACAGGGCTCCACACACTCGTGCCAGGGCAGCACATCCTCCTGGTAACTGTCCAGGAACTTGTTCAGGATCCTGGGTGACAGAGGGGGCCTGCTCAGTGTGGGCACAGGGACAGCAGTGCTACAGGCAGCCCTGCTTCCCTGCCCCACCTGGAAGGCACCTCTCAGGGACTGGGAACTGAGGCTCCCTGGCACCTTGCACACCCCACCAGCACCCAGGCATGTCCACTGCTGCCCCTGCATGTCCCCACCAGTACCAGGCACAGCTGCTGTGGCCCCACGTGGCCCCGTGGCCCAGGACACACCAATCAGCACCTGCCCACGTGCTGGGGTGAGCCTGCCCCCAGTGAAGAACAGCCCCACCAGGACCCACAAACATGCACTGGCTCTCCCCACCATGACCCCCAGCACTCACACACCTCAGGAGGGGGTCCCAGACCCCCCTCAGTCACCCTGCACCCACCTCAGGATGCTCAGGCTCACGGCCTTCTCTGTCCCCAGCAGCTCCAAGCTGCGCAGCAGCAGCCTGAAGCAGCTGTGGTCCTGCAGCAGCTGGGCCACCTGGCCAGTGGGAACAGGGCCTTGGCCGCACAGCTGCCGCTCCAGGGCCACCACCACCTCCTTGGACAGGCTGCCATCGTCCAGGCCACCCAGCAGCATCTGCACGCCCTTGGGGTCCAGCAGGAGCTCCGTGCCTGCCGTGACAGGGACGCGTGAGCCCAGCCCAGGCGCTCACGGAGTGCCAGCAGCCCCTCAGGGTGCTCTGCCCTGCGGGGCCAGGCAGCCCTGCCCGTGGCACCCGCGGGGCCGCGGCACGGGCAGGGTGGGCAGCGCGGTACCTGCTGCCTCCGGGCCCAGGGGCAGCCCGTGCTCCGCCAGGCGATTGATGGCGCTGAGGGCCAGCGCTGCCTGGGGGCAGCCGCTGCTCTGCCCGGCCCGCCAGCAGCTCTGCAGCGCCGCCAGCAGATCGCAGCTCGCCAGCTGCTCCGCCAGGCCCCGGTGCCCATCCATCAGCATGTTCACCACCAGCAGCCCGTTCTGCACCCCTGAGGAGCCCCTGCAGGGACACAGCCGTGCCACTCTCCTGCCCCAGGCACAGAGCCTCCCCTGTGCCCACAAGCCACCTGCCTGTCCTGCCCGTCCTTCCCCCTGCAGATTCCCCCCAACCTCAGCCCTCTCCACGCGCTGCCCCTACCCTGGGACCCTCTGCATGGTGCTCAGGGCGGCAGGGATGCTGCTCAGCAGGCTGGCAGAGCCCTTGCTGGAGGCAGAGCCGATGCTGGCGAAGATCTCCCGCAGCATCTGCGCGTCGCCGTGGTTCCAGGGCAGGCCCTTCCCGCCGCCGCCTCCCGGCTCAGCGTCCGCAGCTCCCACCAGCACCTTCAGGGCCTGCAAGGACGAGAGCGGCGCAGGGGGCAGCGGCCCCTCCACCCCGCCCGGCAGCCCGCGCTGCCCTGCCCGGCCCGGCGTGCCCCGGGCGCTCACTCACCGCCAGCCCGGCCTGCTGCACCAGGGCCGAGCAGCCGTGCTGCTGCATGCGGGCCAGCACGGCCCGCACGCCGCCCTCCGTGGCAAAGGGCACGCGCCACTCGTAGCGGGCCAGCAGCACGGCCAGCAGCCGCAGCGTCACCGCCACCAGCGCCTTCTCCGCCGCCTCCGCGCTCAGCAGCTCCACCGACACCTGCACCAGCTTCTCCCTGCACGGCACAGCACACCTCAGGCACGGCCTCCTCGGGCCCTGACAGCCGCCTCCTTCCTGCCCGCGCTGCAGCTGGGACAGCCCTGCCAACCAGCCTGCCTGGGACAAAGGGACACAAAATCCGCCTTTCCTCTCGCACATACCACCCTCCAACTCCCGCCACTGCCTCCCGCTCCTCCAGCTCAGCACCGGCCCCCACCCTGCCCACAGGGCCCTCCCCAGGCAGCAGCAGGAGGGCTCTGCAGCACCCCAGCACTCACCCGGCACTTCCGATGCCCAGCCCGCCCTGGGCTGTGCCAGCTTGCTGCTCCGACTTGGGCTCTTCCTCCAGCATCTCCAGGATGTGCTTGAGCCCGGCTAAGCGCAGCCCCACCGCTGAGCTGCTGCTCTGGATCACCTCCACCACAGCTGCAACCTTGGCCAGCGAGCCGCTCTCACTCAGCCCCTTGGAGCTGCCCAGTGCTGGCCGGAGGGACGGAGCCGTCAGGGCAGCGCTGACCCCTCCAGCAGCTCCCAGGGTGCCACACAGCCACACACCCAGCACCCACAGGCACCCCCACCTCAGGCAGCCCTGGCTGCATGGCCCCCGTGCCCTGCCCAGAGCCCTCCCCTCTGGAGGCAGCAGTGCCGCTGCCAGCACCGCGCCTGTGCCCCAGCGTGTGGCAGGACATTACCTTGGCTCTGCTCCTCCGTCACCTCCGGCAAGAACAGCCCTTCCCTCTCCAAGAGCTCGCTGAACAGCTGGGAATCCGACTTCACTGCCTCACCGCGGCCCTGGGGCGGCCCTGGGGCTGCACAAAGGTCTCCCTCTGCTGCCTTGGCCATCGTGCCTTCAGGGCCGCTGCTCCTGTCACCCTCTGAGGACACTGCGGGGCTCCCTCCACCATCCTGCTCTGCTCCCCTCCCGAGGAAGTGTCTGGCGTAGGCACGGGAGCCACGCAGGTCCCGCAGAGAGCTGCCCTGGCACCGTTCCTCCAGGACCTGCAGCACCTTCTGGGCCAGCTCCGCAGGTGCCGACAGCTGCACCAGGGCTTCCTCATCCACCTCCGACAGCCACACCCATGGGGACAAGTTAATCTCGGGCTCGCCACGCACCCCACGCCCCTGGTGGTGGCCACTGGCACCACGGACAGAAAGGCTGCACCGCCAGAGGCGCCCAGGGCCGCTCCCCACTGCCACCCTCCCCTGCCTGTCCCCAGCCCGACTCCCACCAGCCCACAGCTCCCACCCGTGCTCGGCACCCAACTGCAACTGGCAGAGTGACCCCACGGCCTTGCCTCGCCTGCCCAGACCTTGCTGGACAGTCACTCTTCAGTCAGTCAGGGGACACTGCCTTTCCTCTCATCTCCACCACTGCTCTGCTGGGCCAAGCTCTCCAAGCTTTCTGCAGCCCCACTCACCCTCCCATTTCTGCCCCGCTCAGGCTGGCCCTGCACACCTCACACTTGCCATCTCCTCTGGGCCTGCTCCCTTCCCTCACGTTTCCTTTGTTCCTCCCTCCCATTTCCCTGCTGCAGGCACTGGTCCCTACCTGCTCTCCCAGGTGCTGCTGGATGAGACAGGTGATCTCTTTCTGCTCCTGTGCTTCCAGCTTCCTCACAAAGAAGAGCAGCTCCCACCACTCGGCACGGCTCAGGGTGTCTGCAGCCTTGGGCAGCCGCTGCCCCAGGTAAGGCAGGGAGTACAGACCCCCCAAGGGCTTGCACAGGAATGCCTGTGGAACTGCAGGGGAGCAGAGCAAGGAAGGGCACTGTCAGCTCTGCCAACTCCCCCATCCTCTGCTGCATGCTCCTCATTCCTCATGTTGGACAGAAAAGGTCCCCACCATACCATAGCTTGCTGGGAGAAAGAAAGGTGACAGGAGGGCAGTGGGAGAGTTGGAACATGCTCGAAGGAGACCGATGGGGCTGCTCACCTGCTCTCAATCTGTGGTTTCGTGTCAGGGTGTTCACCTTCTGCTGGCCCTCCAGCTCCTTTTGCTCTGAAGGGCCAATGATCTCGACCATGTGCCAGTGAACCCAGTAGGTATAGCCCAGAGCTTGCCAGTACACCTGGAGAAGGAAACCCAGCACACACCCAGCTGGCAGAAGGCAAACCCAACCCCACTGTCCCCATGCAAGGCTGCACAGGAGAGCAGAGAAGCCCCTTGGAGCAATACCTGCACCGGGGGCACGCCGTCGTTGCTGCGGCGGAAGTCGCCCTCGTCGCCGGCGCTGACCGCCTCGTAGTCCTCGAGCATGCGCACCCTCATGCCGCTCACCAGCGTGGCCTGCACGTACTCCACATAGCTGCTGCGGCTCGGGAACGCCGAGCGCGTCCTGAAGGCCACGGGCTCCTTTGCTGGGCACGTGGGGGCTGCTCGGGCAGCAGTGCTGGCCGGGGGCTTGTGCTGGAAGATGGAGCGGGCAGGGCGAGGCTGCAGGTCCCGCTTGTGCCTGTGGCTCCAGCCCATGGCGTGCACCAGCTCCGAGATGAGGTTGGCCATGGCCATGCTGAACTCAAACTCCTGCTTCACACGGCTCTTCTCCTCAGGGACAGGGCTGGGCACAGCACAGCCCTGCTGCTCCTCTCCCTGCTCCACGCCACTGCTCAGCTTGTCCAGGAGAGAAGTCACACACAGGTAGCGCTTCACCAGGACAAACAGCTGCTTCCCAGGGATCTGCAACAAGCACAGCTCTCACGCTCAGCCTGCAGAGCACCTCCAGCCCCCAGCTCTCTCTGAGCCACCAGCTCATTCCCAGGCAGGCTCCCGTGAGAGCTCCGGACCAGCTGGCAGCAGCAGAGACCTCTCAGCCACCCTCCCCTCCCTGCTGGCAGACCAGGCTCTCCAGGTGCCTCTGCACCGGCCCCAGGCCCTGTCCCAGCTCTCCTACAGTCAGTCCTGCTCCCCTGCCCACCTTCAATCCCCTCTTGTCCCACATAAGGATGCCAGCCCTGGCCCCCGCTCCCACCCCTCCTGGCCCCTCACGCCCCACAGGCCCAGGGCTGCCGGCGGCTCTGTCACCACCTGTGGGAGGTGAATCCCCTCGAAGGACATGCAGGGCTCTGCAGAGGATGTGATCTCAGCAAACAGCTCCAGCAAGGTGCAGTGACTCTCAAAGTCCATGTGCTGCTCAATGCCATCCTGCTGGCTCAGGGACAGCAGGACATGGGCCCAGATTCCTGCAACAACAACAAAAACTCTTCAGGCCCCAGAAAGACAACCCTCACCCCACCCTCCCTGCCAGAGACAGAGCTGCAGGGAAGGAACAGCTTTGCTGCTCCCTGTCACCTGATCCACGCTCTGTCCCTTCCTCTGCAGTGGCAACATTTTGCTCCATGGTGGTTTTTTTCTACCCCTAACGCTGCAAGATTCTCACAAAGCAGCAACCCCAAATAACTGATTCCAGAAGAGGGTCCCAGGGAAGAAATCAAGTTTTAACCTGAATCAGCCCCTCATCTGCCCCACTTCAGAGCTGCATGAACTCAGGCACTAGGACAGGGAAAGCCGGATCTCCTGTGGGATACACCACAACCAGCAACCTTCCAGCTGCACCCAAGCCTCATCAGGAACTTCCAAGCCATGGCAGCTCCTCCTAAATGAGAGAACTGGGTGAGGACCAGCCTCTCCCCACCAGGGTTGCGTCAAGCCCTTTGGCACTGGTCTTCATTGCAAGGCTATGTGGAAGGAGATTGTCTGATCCTCTAAGTGTATCCAGCCAAGGACCTTTTCACTGCAAAAAGTCAAAGTAAGAAGGAAGCCATAAACAAGAACATCAAGAATCACAAACCTGACTGACAAATGCTAATGGATGCAGTGAGGAGAAACAAATCTGGTCAGTCATAACAATTAGTAAGGACATCCGGACAACAATTAGTAAGGACATCTGGCATGTAAGAATGATTATTTTTCAGTAAGATTATCTGATTAATTGGAATTGGCAAGGAACACAAAAGGGGGTGCAGAGAAAGGGTTATAAAAGGTGCCAGCCATGTTTAAAGCACAGCTGGTCGGTGTGTTTGTCTGACAGTCTTGTACCTGATTGACAGTGTTTGTCCTACTTTCTTATTGAATCTTTACTAAGTCTGTCTCTACCCTGTTGTGTGTGCTGCAAAGACCAAGTGCCAGCTGCTGGTGAGACCTGCATGAGTGGCACTTGGTACCACAAACTGGAGCCTTACTGGGGCTGTGGGAGCCCTGTGGAGTCAGCCAGGGGACTGAGTGACAGTCGGAGGTGCCATCACTCTCTGGATCAAATCACACATTTGAGCTTGTAATGCCAGTTATCAGGAAGACTGGTGTACAGCTGACCCAGATCAAATGACTCAGTTCTGATCAGGGCTGCAGGAGTCCCTGGCCTGCCGTGCCAGCTACTGGGGCAAGTGCAAAGGTCTCTCCAGTGCTGGTGCCTGGAGTTGGCAGGAACCTCGGTCATCAGCCACTGGGGAGAGAACAGTGTGTGTTCTGAAGAACAGCTGCTGGAAGGGAAAAAAGTGAGGAGTTCAGCAGCTGAAGCAGGACTGCAGTGCCTGGGGTCAGTGGGAAAGGGTGAGTGTCTGCATCTTTCCCAACCCTGCTGTGCATGTAACTCCTTAGCAACACTTCATGTTGGAATAGCAAGGAGGAGGTCCTGGGTCCAGACCAGGGTATGAGGTGGGTGGGGGCTGGTGCTGGAAGTCCCAAGGGATGTGTGAATGTGGACTGTGGAACAAAAGTGCTACAGGTTTATTAGCAAGCATCAGGCTTAACAAACTGATGAGCAGGGGGATCCCTGAGACCGGTAGAAGGGCTTGGATCCAGGCACAGGTGCATGCTGGTACCCAAGGGATCCGTGAATGTGTGTGTACTTGTGAACCTGGGAAATGCAGTGTGTGCTGGCAGGAGTGACCTTCTGTCTCTGCCAGACAAAGAGCAGGAGGGGACATGGCTGGCTTGTGTTTATGTGCGTGCTGTGTGTGCTGTCAGAGCCCTGCCCATGTCTGTGCTCCAGGATGGGCAATCAGCTTTGCCACTGGATGAACCTGCAAATGGGAAAGTGGCAGCTGCATCCCTCAGCTTGAGAAACTCCAGATTCCCCAGGCCGGGCTCCAGCAGTGGAGCAGAAGAGGTGCTGGGGTTGCTAGAGAAGACAGCCAGCCTTTACATTCCTTCACACTCCTAACAGTTAATCAGCATCCCAGCTCAGAAACCTGGCATGGGAAAGAGTTGCTAACTCCAAGAGCAGTCCAGACAACTGCAACCATGGAAGTCGAAAAGATCCCGACTGATTCTTCCCCTTTTGCCAAGAAGCCCCGAGACACGCCCGCCTCCCAGGCACCTCACCCCTCCCGAAGGCTGGCACCCCCAGCTGCCCAGCCAGCCCTCCTCAGCAGCACTGAGCAGGAGCAGTCCCCACCTGCATCGTGAGCCCCCAGAGCTCGCAGCATCTCGCCAGCGCCGCGGCGGATCCGCCGCTCCCTGTGGCACAGCATGGCCGTCAGCAGCTCCAGGGCTCCCGCCTCCCTGAAGGCGCCCGCCAGGGAGCCGATGCTGGCGTAGGCGCCCAGCACGTGCACCGTGCTCAGGATGGAGCACTCGGGGGTCCCGGCCTCGGCCACCTGGCGCCCGGCTCGCTGCACCAGGCTCCTGACGTCGGCCTTCATCTCCAGCAGCGAGGCCTCGTCCAGCGGCGCTTTGTCCGGTGCGACTTTGTCCGCGGACAACGGCCTCGTCTGGCCCAGCAGCGCCGGGCAGCTGGCGCAGACCTCTTCTGCAGACATCCACAGGGAGATGTTCTCTGCCTTGGTGTCTCCAGAGGAGGCACCGCTGCCTCCCGCTGCTCTCTCTTCCGAGCTAACAACGCTCCACCGGACCAGGTATTCCGGCCGCTCGTCGTGGCCTCGCCGCTGCCGCAGCAGCTTCTCCGGGTGGGCCTGCAGCTTGGGCCCCAGCTGCACCAGCAAGGTGCCAGTGTGCTGCTCGTTCACCATGGCAGCAGCTGTGTCTGCAGAGACAGAGGGGAAGCAGGAGCTGGGGAGAGGTGGCTGAGGCATGCTGTGGCTAGAGATCTGTGTTCCCGTGTGTCACAGCGCTGGTGATATGGCAATGCAGCCATTAGTATGTGCTTTTGTACCGGCTGTACTCAAGAACAGTGCTGTACAACCCTAACATAGCAAGTATGAGATATGGCTCACTTACTCCTTGGAAAGCCACGTGTATGGAGTTACAAGGTAATAGGGCAAAACACAGTGATTTCTGGACTGCCATACAGACTGTGGGCACCGCAGGAATACGGACAGCAGCGCCCAGGAAGGGCAGCTTTCCCCAGGAAGCTCAGCTGTAACACGTGGCTGTGTGCTGATGGAGCGAGCTGCCCACGCTGGATCAGGGGGCCAGCGCAAGTCTGCGCAGGAGGGCTCCGAGCACATCACCGGGCCGGGACCGGGACACGCCGAGGGACAGGCCCGGGGCACACATGCTAAAGGCGGGCGGCACGGCACTGCCATCCCCGTGGAGAGGGCTCGTACGGGCCGGCCGCGCCAGCGGCAGCATCGAAGCTCCTTCCAGGCGCGGGCAAAGCGAGAGCTCTCCGGGCACCGAGCACCGGACCCGGCCCGGTTCGGCTGCCGCACCCCTTGCCCGGCCGGCCCGAGGCCGCGACCGAGACCTTCCCTAAACGGCCCGGGCCCGTCCCGGGTCGGCTCCGCTCGGGGCGCTCGCCGGCCGCGCCCGGCCGTGCCCGGCCCGTCGCCCTCCCTCCGCCGCGGGGCCGCGCCGGGGCCGCCGCGTTACCTCCGGCACCGCTCCCGCGCCGCTCCGGCCGCGGGCGCCTGCGCAGAGCCCGCCCGACGGCGGCCGTGAGGGCCGGGCCTGGGCGGGCGGCAGCGGGGAGCTCAGACGGGGGCGGCGGGACCGAGCGGGGGCAGCGCCGGGGACTCCATGAGGCACAGGGGGCGCAGAGCGGCACTTGGAGCGCTGAGGGACGGGGCAGGGTGGGACAGGGAGGGCGGCGAGGGAAGGAGGCAGCAGCGGGCAAGGGAGCAGTGAGGCACTACCGGGGCTGGGAGGAGCTGGTGTCCGTGATTCGCAGCTTCCCAGTCACCTTGGCTGGAAGCCACCTTCCCATCCGCTTGCCTTCATTCCTCCACAAGCTGAGGGTGAGAGAAGAGCTCGGATGTCCTACAGCTAGGTTTGACACAATTGTGCCAATTGACCGCACCGGGTCACCCACCAACTTCAAACTCTAGCCAAGGCAGTCCACAGACCCAAACTCATCTCTTCCACCAACCCCACTCCTGCCAAAGACTGAACACAGCAGAACTTGACCCGTCCAAAAGTGAGAAAAGGCCCTGTGCATAAAAGACATCAGTAATGCGACAGCGGTAGCATGAAAAACGCTTTATTTGCCCCGGGCGTCACTCCACTGCTTTGACCCGTGGCAGGTTGACGTAGCTTTTCATGGGAGGGAGAGGCTTGATCTTGCGGCCGGCCCAGCCACCCTTGCGGTGCCACAAGCCCGTGTGTGGGCGCTTGCCCAGCCAGCGGTTCCGGCCCGCCTTCCCGATCACCCGTTTGTTGTGATCCACGTTGGACACGCGGCCCACCGTGGCCACGCAGGTCTCCAGCACCTGGGGGACAGAGAAGAGCTGCAGCCCTCCCTGGGGGCACACGGTTGCGTGCCCAGGCAGTCGCGCCAGGGACAGCACAGCTCCTTTACCTGCATGTGCCTTTTGGATGGCAGCTGCACGATGGCTGTCCCGTTCACCTTCCGCAGCAGCACCCCACAAGTACCTGCGGAAGGCAAGAGAGGAGGCAGCTGCATTGAGCAGCAGGACAAAGTATCCCATCCTGTGACAAGCACATTGCCACGCTGGTAAATCCCCAAAGCACTGTTGTACTAAATGTGGCACTTCTCGCTGAAGACAGAGCCTTGAGGAATTAACAGGGCAGAGCTGCCCCTGTTTTTCTGGAGGGATGTGTCACACTCTAACATGAGAAGAAGATGGCAACTCCCTGTCACTGGCCACCCAGAGCAGTGCCCCCTGTCCTCCTCTCCATCTGTGCTCAGCCAAACTCCAAACCAAAGAGCTGGTTCCCGGTGTGGGGACATACCAGCTGCCCGGATGTACTGCGCTCCCTTCCCAGGGTGGCTCTCCAGGTTGCAGATCAGTGTGCCTACAGGCAGAGCCCCCAGTGGGTATGCGTCCCCTTCACTGGCTGACACTGGAAGACAGAAGCTGACAAGTTGGACAAGGAGCAGCCGACGAGCCCTTGGCAAGACCGGCACAGCCGCCCCTGGCCCTGGCGTGCACCTGCCATCCTGCTAATGTGTGGCGAGTTCGTGATGTTGTTCCCTGGCTGCATGTTCTCCGTGGCAATGATCCAGCGCTTGCGGTTGCCGCCGGCCACCAGGGCGATGTCAGCCGACCTGCACGGAGAACCCGCGGCGGCTGAGCGGGAGGCCACGGCCGGCGCGACTGCCCGGGCCCGGGGCCGAGCCCGCACCCCGCACTCGCCTGCAAGGGTCGTATCGGACGCTGATGACCTTCTCGGTGAAGGGCTCCGGCGGGGCCCCCTCCTCGTAGCGCAGGCGCTGGAAGTCGATCATGCGGTAGCGCCGCTTGTGTCCCCCACCGATTCCCCGCACGCGGACGCGGCCTGCGGGACACGGGAGCGGCTGCAGGCGGGACCCCCCGCGCCCAGCCGGCCCCGGCAGCCCGCCTGCGCCCACCTTCCCGCCCGCCCACCTGTGTGGTCGCGGCCGCCCGTCTTCTTCATGCCCACGGGCCGCACGGTGTACTTGGTCCGGCACTTCCACAGCGGGTCGGTGGTGCAGCGCGGCGCCGAGCCGCTCAGCCCGCGGCAGGCGGCAGGCGCCGACAGCGGCTCCGGCAGCCAGGGCTGGGGGCCGGGCGGCAGCGCCGGGGGTCGGGCCCGGCGGGGGCCCGCCGACAGCAGGAGAGCACCGAAGGCGCGGCAGAGCCCCAGCGCCGCCATGGCCGCGGGAAGGCGCCGCCGGACGGGGCGGGGCCGCCGCGGGCCCGGGCTGGGGCCGCCGGCAGGTGGCGCGCTGCCGCCGGCGGGGCCGAGGCGGCGGCCATTTTGGATTTAAAGGGGCTGCGCCGCTGAGAGGGCGGGTGGTGCCGGCTGCGGGTCTCGCCCCGCCCCCGCCGGGACCGGGACAGCGACCGGGGCCGCCATCGAGGTCTTGCGCCCAGCAGGTTGGACTGGCGGGGTTACGAGGGCTCGGTCGCTCTTCTCGGCGGCCCTGGCGTGGGGAGTATACACGGAGCCCGGCGGCGCAGGCCGGAGCGGGGGCGGCCTTCCCGGGGCGACGCTCCCCCGCCAGCCGCGGGGGGCGGTGGGACCCTCGCGGGGCGCTGGGGAGGCCCCTGAGCTGGGGCTGGGGCTGGGGCTGGCGTGGCTCGGGGACCGTCCCAGCGAGCCCTGGCCGTTGGGGCAGCGGAACGAGCGGGGGCGAGGGCAGCGTTCGGGCCGTGCCCGCCGTAACGCTGCGGGTCGGCGCTAAGGGCGCTGCCGGCTCTGCGGACTTTGGAGCCGGCGAGGCGCGCCCTGCGGGATCAACCCCTTCAGCACCGGGGGAGCCGCTGGCTCCGGAGCCGTGCCGGTGCCCGCTGTGCTCGGGCAGCTCCCGGTACGCAGGCTCGGTGCGCCCGGCCTCCCCGCGGGCAGGGCCGAGTGCCACGCAGGGACGGCCGGCGGAGGCCGGGAGCCCCCGAGGGAAGAGCGGAGTGTGTGCATGGCAACTGTGGGTCAGCCCTAAGATCCGGCCACGGCTGTTTCCAGGGTGCTGTGGGCACAGACTGCGGGATTCACTGCTCTATAATTAGTCTGTGTCTTCATTGCCAGAAATGGCTTTCACTGTAACACAAATAATGTATGTTTGCACTTCTGCTGTGTAACTTATGTGATATGTAAGCGTGCCATGGCTGTATGTACCCACACAGCCAGCCAGATTTGCCCTCCAGAGCTAGGGAATGGAGGACAGCAAAGTGCTTGAGGAAAGACGTATGTGTTGTGAGATGAGGCAAGAGAGAACCTGCGTGTCAGCAGCGCTGGGCTGGGCTGTGTTCCTCCTGGGACACCTGAAGCCCTTTCCCTTCTGAGGGAATCCGTGGGGAGGGACAGGAACACCAGTGCAGTACTGGTTCAGGCAGGTGTAGGTAGCTGGGGACATGGTAGGGAGCACCGTGACAATTGCGTGTTACCGTGCATGGGATGGCTGTAACAAGTGTAACAGAGACTGAACGAGCGCTTCCCGACAGTACCCGGCCCAGCCCCACACTGCGGGCTCCAGCCTTCCCAGATCTCCTGAATGTGGCCATTGCTGTGGCCATGGCGATGGCAGCCACGCAGATGGAGGGCTCTCTGCAGCTACCCCAGCTTGGCTTTGGGGGCTGGCGTGGGGTCAGCAGTGGGAACGCGGGCGAGGGTGGTACCAAAGAGGATGTAAAACCTTCCGCCACAGGATGGAGGGTGGGATGGAGCAGGGCTTTGGCGGGCTGAGCAGGAGCCCGGTGGTGGCCGGTGCTGCTCGGGCAGCATTTGGCGGCACCGCGGGGGCTCGGCCGTGCTCCTGGGCTCTCCGGTGCATCCCTGAGGAAGGAGCCGTGAGCTTGGCGTGCGTGGCGCTTTCTGCGCTCCCAGGAGAGCGTCCGAGCGTCCTGTTCGCGGAGCCTGTCCGCATCGCTCCCCTCCCCCTGCCGCAGTGTGGTTGGCTGCCGAGCGCCGGGTGCCTGCGCCGCCGCTCGCTCCCGGGGCAGCGCGGCACACGGAGCCGCGCAGCGCCGCGGCCGCCGCTCCTCCGCCGCTCCTCCGCCGCTCCTCCGCCAGCACCGGCGCTGGACAAGCCGCTGCAGGCAGCCAGGTACCGCTCCTGTGCGCCGTGGGGCGGGGGACATTCCCGTGCGGTGACTGAGACGGGCAGGGTGCCCAGCTATCCTGGAACAAAGGACCGCTTTGATGCGCAGTTTCGGGCAGAGCTGATGAAAACTTTTTTTTTGCCTTGTGAAGGTTTTACGTAGCCAGGTGGGCGCAGGATTTCTCTGTGGTGGTTCTGAGGGGTGAAGGGGTTTCTCTGGCTTGTTTGTTTCAAGGATACGCAGCGGGCGTGCCTCCTGCTGCCAGACAAAGCCGGAGAAACGATGACGGAGGCAGGTCATACAGCAGCAGCTCTCAAAGAGCCTTGTTTCGCCCCAAACTGTATTTTCATTAATTAACTGCTTCCTAAGCTTTTCCGAAGTGGAGGTGAACCCATCGAAAGGTGGTGGGCTGGGGGAATCGCGGGTAAGCTTCTCCGAAGGAGAGGATGCGCCTGGGAGGAGGTGTCTGAAGAAGAGCTGGGGGATGGTGCTGCGGTAGAATGCTCTGGCCAGGCAGCCGGGAGAAATCTGCACAATGGTGGGAGGCAGCAGCAGCACATTACCAGGAACAGCAGGCTTCCCTGCGTCTTGCATAGCTGGCATCTGGCACTCTGCTGCAGTTCCATGCTCGACTCTCCTCTAGTGCCCTTGGTCTCCTCTCTGCCGTGCCGCCTTGGAGATGTGGAAAACACTCACAGCTGCCTGTGCTTGTGGGGAAAGAGGGTGGTGTTCAGGTCAAAGATCTGGCCAGCTTAGACACAGGGTAAATAAACATGGCTGTGCTTTGCTGTAATTGGCAGAAGGAGCAGGAAGCATGTGTTCTCTCATCTGCTGTTTTGGAGGAATGTCCAGGTTGAAACAACAGCATTAACCCCAAATACCAAAATGGCTCTTGGGGCACAAAGGACACAGGCAAGATACTGACCTTGGCAGAGTTGTTGGGTAAATGTTTAATTTGCTAGGAAAGAGCCACATAGCTCCTCAAAGAGCTCGAGCCAGAGATAGAACAGATCCTCTGCTTGTTTCACAGGTAGAGGTTTGTCCCTGTGACTTTGCCTGCCTTGCTGTGCTGTACAAAAGCTGTTTGCTTCTGGGAAAAGTAGCGCAGTCTTGCAGCCTGCAGTCAGCTGCTCTTTACAGGTGCCCCAGGTACACCGTGGAGGGAGTGCAGGCACACCAGAGCCCTCCAGGGCACACAGAGTGGCCCCAGAGCCCCTGCTGGTCCCATCTGCATCTTGGTTATCTCCTGTACCCGGCTCAGGCACATCCAGTGCAGAGCCCTCACATTAGACAGATGCCTGCAAAGGCACTGGCTCCTGGGAATTGCTCTGCCTGCTTTAATACTGCTTCATGCTGTCAGGGCAAGGTAATGGCTCTGGCTGTGTTTTTTATAGTGCGAGACTCCCAATCAGATTCTGAAGCTGGGAAGAGATGCTTGCCCTGGCTCTGTTCCAGCTGCTTAGCTCTTGTCTCTCCACTAGCCTGGAAATGTGTTTTAATGGTGTTTCGCTGTAGTCCCAGGCGCAGCAGATGCAGAATGGATTTGGTGAGCTGCTGCAGACACGAACAAGTTTAAAAACAAGGTCTTATCAGCTGATCTGGAGGTGCCAGCATAAGCTTGCTGGTGGGAGTGGTGATGACTGCTGTTCTCATTCCAATGGCCTGCTGGAAGGGGCAGGTTTTCCCAGCCAGCTGGGGTTGTAAAAAATATGATGTACAACCAGAGCAAAATAGTTTTCTGCTAATGGCAAAAATTGGGGCTATTTTTCTTTTATTTGTTTGGTTGGTTGGTTTTGCTGTTGTTTGTTTTGTTGGGGTTTTTTAACCCTTGATGGTTTCCAATATCTGTATTCTTTGGTAGTAACAAATGGAGTGAAACCTTTCTGGTCTTGAAAGGAAGGAATGATCTGATACAAAGCCAACCAGCCTACCTGTTCTGTCTTCCTCAGAGTACATATCCATTCTGGACTTGATGATGCTTCGATAATACAGGAATTGCTTGCTCTGGTCGATCAGAACAAAGACCAGTACCCTTTGTCTTGTCCATTTCCAGATGTGGCCTGGAAGGTGGGAAGGGTATGGGAAGCTCCCGTGTTCTTTCTTAGTGGTGTGAACATGAGTCACTGCAGCCAAGTCCTTGTAAAGCCACCTTATCACCACCTTGCCCTGGGTTTCAGGAAGGTTATGTGACATTGTGTGTTTTATTAGAGATTGTGGGTGGTAGGGAGCTGAAGCTTCTGGGACAGAGAGGAGTGTTGGGAGGCTCCCCTTCAAGCTCTTTCCCTTCAGCTCCTGTCTCCTTGTGACTTGAGCTGCAAATCTGGTTCCTTAGTCCTCATCCCCTGGGCCTCTTGCAGCCTGCTGGTTAGCACAGACATTCCCAGCACAAGCCTTCCAATATCTAGGGAAAATCCCCAGAGCTGGCTTGTGTCAGCTGCTGGAAGAAGCAATCCTGGCCATGATCCCTGGACAGACAGGGATCGAGGCATATCAACAGCACAGTCACCTTGTACTGTGTTATACCTGACTCTGAGGGTTGGGGAAACTGGTTGGGTGAAGCCTTTCTGGGCTTGGAGACTGACTTCAAAGCCATGTGAGGAGATGTCTGGGTGCCAAGGAGAGTCCTGGTTTTGGGGCATAGGAGAATGTAAAAAATAAGACCACTTCTTGCCTTCACTGCCTGCTGTGAGTGGATTGCTTTGGGAATCCAAAAATCCCTGTGGGACCTTGTTGGAAGGAAGAAGGCACTGCATTCCCTTTCTCTGGGCCTTGGATCAGTTTCTAGTGCTGTGGTGCCTCCCTCCTTTGTCCTGAAGAGGTGTTCACTAAAGGCAAATGCATTTGAGTTTATCTCAGGAATGCAGATGAAGAATTTTTTTTCTTACTTTTTTTCTCCCACAAGAGGATGGTTAAGTTGTGTTACAGGGCTCTGAAGAGTTTGTGGGATCTCTGTTTTGGGAGATGCTCCTTTAGTTAGACACAGATACCTGCTTTGGGTGAGGGAATGGACCGAAGACCTCTAAGCATTCATTCCAAGTAATACTCCTCAAGTAATACTCAAGCCAGACCCTTACTGAGGGAAAAGTTACAACACAAGAGTCCCTCTATAGCACTTGAAGTCATCAGTGTGCTGGTTTAACTCTAGACTGTCTGCAGTGCAGGAAAGGTCTGAGCTGGAGCCTGGCCTTGGGAAAGGACTCTGGGTGGAAGATGGGACTCTAGGTGTCCCCTTTTTTGGCAGTAGGATGTAGAAACTTATGAGACCACCGGTGGCAGAGAATATTATGGACATTAGAATTTGAGTGACATCTTTTTACTTTACAATTGCAGCTCAGAGATAGGGTGGGTGTGACCTCCCAGGATGCTGACTCCTGACTGATGTCCTCTGTGTGTGTTCTTCGTGGCTCTAAGGGAGCATCTAGGCATTTCTGGCAACAGTAACAAGCATCACAGAGCACCATTCCTGCTCTGTGCCTCATGTGAACCCCAGCATTTCCTGTTTTGCCAGGATTAGAGCAGCTCTGGAAATACCAGCTTGGATGTGGAGCTCAGCAGCACTGGTTTGTCCCTTTTCTGTGGTTCTGCTCCAGGTGGCCTGGGGTGGTGACCCTGAGCACAGTGGCTCTTCTAGCAGTGGTGTGTCAGTGTGCAGTGTTCCTGGCAGTGTCACTGTGTCCTGGCTGTGCAGTGGAAGCCTCAGAGGCCCTGCACAGCTGACTGTAATCTCCTGCAATCTGTTTGCTTTCTGACACTGGTATCCAAATAAGAAAATTTGTGCTCATCACACAGCCTCTGTGATGGCTGCAACTTTGTCACTCTGTTTGCTTTTTACTGCTTTTATTTTATTTTGCAGCATCCAAAATATTAGGTCTAGGTTTTGTTGCAGTGTCCCTTAGGAGTGAAGACTTGCTCTCATTTGCAGTCTCACTTCTAGCTTCATTCTAGCTTCATTGGAGGTCACCCAGTCATTCCAGAGACCCTTTGTTGCTCAACAGTAATGAGCTGGCAGAGGTCCAAGGAAAGACAAACAAACCAAAAACCCTCTCTGCTTTTATCAAGTAGTTTTGCTTCCCAAATGTATAACCTTGCTGTTTCTCCAGGTAGCAAATCATGTCTCCCAGGAGGAGACTGGGACAATTATGATGAAGCAAGACAAAGCATTTCTAAATGGAAACCATTGCTATCTATGTCCCAAATGTGATCACTTGTTCTTGCTGTGGGTCAGACTTACTCTTTTCCACAGGAAGCTTTTTTCCAGAACCCAGCTGTCTTTCTGCAACTACCTTACATCACTTATATCCTTGGATCACCTTCTCCTACGGAAGGATTTGCTGCTGAAAATTTTGCTGAAAATCTGTTTCACTTCTTCACAGAAAGTGCTGGCAGACCATCTGCAGTTTGAAGGATGCTGCAGTTATTGCCTTGTGCATGCAGGGAGGCAGTGAACTGGTGAACTGCATCAGTTGAGTTGTTTGTAGACCTGAGATCTCTGTCCTGTTGTAGCTGACTCCTGATTTCCCCGGTGTTTCTCCTCCCCCACTCCCATAGTCTTTTCTAGCATTAGGTATCAAAACCTAAGCTTTAAGATTGACTTGGACCCATTTAATCTGGCATCCTTGTAGATGTTGTGGGTTGAATATAGGAGCACTGAAGCTTCCAGCTCTTTCCTCTCAAAGGTCTCGCACGTGGGAGCAGTTTGGAGAGGCAGAAGAAGGAGCTGCTGGAATTGCTGATGCTTAGCGATTCCGCGGTTGTGCACTTGAATGCAAGAGGAAGGATTTTGCCTGGCAGGATGTCCTTGCTGATGGATCCCTGGCTGATTGCTGCAGCTGCCACAAAGCTCAGTGGCTGCTCGTTGCTGCCCTGTCCTCCAAAGGGAGCAGAAGAGGGGAGATGAGCTGGGTGCTGTCGGGAAGGCAGGCTGTTCCTGCAGCTCACTGTAAATAGGGAAGATGTGCCAACTAGAGCGGAAAGGGGCGGGTGGAGACCTGCGCTGGGACACCTGCAGGTCCGTGAGGACTGCGGCAGGAAAAACTGGGAGCAGGACTCTGCATCTTTCAAGGAGTTCAGTGGAAAAGCATTCTTCCTGTTCCAGTCTGAGCCCCACCCTGCTGAAGGCAAACCATGATGTGTCCCCTCCTCTCTGCAGAAAACCTCTGAGTGTTTTCTGCCTGAGTAAAGGATGCTCAGGGCCCCTTGCTGAATGGAAAGGAG
Organism: Agelaius phoeniceus; assembly: GCF_051311805.1. Lineage (NCBI taxonomy): Eukaryota > Metazoa > Chordata > Aves > Passeriformes > Icteridae > Agelaius > Agelaius phoeniceus. The sequence goes on along the minus strand of NC_135267.1, from coordinate 110,588,478 downwards.
GAGGAAGAGCGCATACACAGCAGCCTCACCCTGTCTGACCTTGGCACTGGCTGCCATAGCAAGGGTTTCCTCTTTGGAGGGCTGAGCACTGAGACTAGACCTGGAGCACTGGGGAGAACTAGAAATAAGCTCTTTGTGGGGAAATTCCTGCTTTGGAAAGTGAAGTCAGCTCCTGCTGGTGTTGGTTGCTTTTCTTTGCTATAGAAGAGGTAGCAGCAGTCAAAGACTTCTCAGCAGTCTCCTCTTTGGTTTTTTTTTGTTGAGCAGCTGTGTGTTGTTCTTAGGTTTTGCACCCTGTGTCCAGCCTGGACAATCCTCTGTCCACTGCTGAGCATGGAAACATGTTGGTACCTAGCAGAGCTGTGCTTCCAGGATGTCACCCCAGGGGAGAAAGGCTGAGGTTGTTACAGATATTTGCACAGCCTGTGAGAGAAGAAAAGCCCCTTGAAGGATCTGAGGATGTAGTTGCAGAGTAGGATGAGTCTTATATGCTATGGATCAGGATGTTTTGATTTATTTTTCCTTCTCAGACTGAAATCTTTGCAGTTTCAAAAAACAAATTGATAGTGAGGACTGTGAAAGGCGTGAACATTTTCTGCTAGAAGGGCTGAAGAAAGAATGTTGCTGTATAGAGATGCTGATGGTTTAACAAACAGCAGTTTCACAGTTGAGGAGTAGTTCTGTGTACTGTGGAATTAATGAGGCTGATTTCTATGGATCTGGGTCTTGTCTGCCTGACTCTGTTACCTAGCAAGGTGTGAGGTCTGGTGGCTTTTTATCCTGTAACATGTTCCTCTTCCCAATGTGTTTGTATTGCACTTTTTAAAGATGGCAGCAAGATCTCTGTATGGACATAAGTGGTGCTGCCACAGAAATTGTCAGTATTTCATTTCATACAGCTGGCCCAGTACCCACAGGGACTTGTGCTGCTCTGCTGTGAGAGTTTTAGAGCAGAGTTGTAGTTTTTTGGGTATGAGGCCGTTCCTGGCTATCTTCTTGTGTCCCAAGCATTGCCTATGGTCCAGAGACCTGTTTCCCTGTTTGCAAGTGAGTCAAGGTGTGTTTCCTTTCAAGCTGGAACCAGTGATGGGGCCATTTAACCCTTTAGCAGTTACTACCTTGGGTTCTGTGGAAGAGGTGAGTGCCTGCTGAACTTTCCTGGGAAGCTGTCTGGACCTATTTCAGAGCACCAGAGTTCGTGGCCACTGGGCTGCCAGCCTCTTCTCTCTAGGGCTGGGAGTTGCACATTTCTTCCTGAGTTGTGCTCACCTGTAGAAGTCTGCATTAAGCAAGGATTTCCTTATTGCTTTAGCACTTGATCCCACTCCAGGTGTGTTGGAAAGGTGGGAAAAAGAATAACCAGGGGAACTGTTGTCCAGAATTCTTAGCTGCCAGTTTCTGGAGAACAAGTTTGGAAGATGGGGTAGGAGTGGCAACCAACTCTCAGCAAGCCTATTTTTCCTTTTGAAACAGCAGCTGTGTCCTCTATCTTGACCTTAATGAGGTTTTTCATGCTATTCTTGTCATATAATCTTCTGCAAAGGAAACTGGCATAAGTCATGGTCCAGATGAGACTGTTTTGGTATAAAATGTGCAGGGTTAACTGCGTGTGGAGCATGACAGATACCCAAAAGTGAAAGATACCGTGAAGGATGACTCAGAATTGGTGCTGATGCTAGATCATGAAGTGAATATGAAGTCAGCATTGTGACTTTGGGGGAGGATGACTCAGTTCTTGTTCAGAGGTGTGAACAGAAGCCCAGTCTTCAAGAGACACGAGGTGTTTCTGCCCTGCTGAGGGGTTCAGTAAGGTCTCCTCGGTGTGTTGAGGGTTTGCCCCCCCTTCCTGAGGGATGGATGTACACCATGGGAACAGAAACCAAAGAAGAATTGAGAGGAGAGTTCAGGCCTATAAAACAACTGGAGGAAGAGTGAGGCTAAAGAGGAGGAGATGAGTGGGTTTAATAATGAAATGTGTGTACTTAAAACAACTGTCCCAGTGCTGTTTGTCATCTTCACTTTAAGTGCTGCAGTGAGGAGGAAGCTGGGCCTCTCTATTGCTCAGGGCCCATTCCCCAATATCTCCCTGGCACTTGGACAGTGCACAGGTGAGGAGAAGAGGAGCCTGCCAGAAAGGGGAGCTGTGCTTGCTCTGTTCCCGTAGCTGGGACAGTATTTCTGCTCTCTCAGTAAAGCAAGCACAAGGCAGCTGCTGAACAAAGAGCTCACACCGTGCAGAGGTGGGTCCAGCAGGAGGTCAAAGGCAGATCTGCTGGCAGCAGTTCCCTCACCTCCTCCTGTGTAGCTGCTGGGCAGTTTGCCCAGCCTCCTGGCAGCAGGGCCCTGGGCACTCAGGTTGCAGAGGCCTCTGCCAGCTCCAGGTAGCAAGGAGGTGCTGCTGGGCAGGTGCTGCCTGCGCAGGGCATTGCAGGAGGCTGGTTTTGGAGTGACCTGATAGCAAGGTGGGAGGTGGCTTTCCTGTTGAGTAATGTGAGGAGGCTGCTGGGGTGGCCCAGCTGGTGGGAGAGGCTGGGACTGTGCTAAAGGAGTGAGTCCTGGAGCAGCCAGGGTCTTTGTCCTGGGGGTCTTGCCTGCCTGTTGTGTCTCTCAGCCTCTGGCCTGTTGTGTTTCCCTAGCTCCTGGGCTTTGTGTGCAGGGATCTTGCAGCCACACTAACATTGTAGGTTGTAGCACTTGGTGTCACTGTGCAAAGGCAGTAGCTGGGTACTTTGCCATTGTATGTCTAGGGGAAACAGGACAGGGAAGGAGCGCAGAGTTCTTAGGCCATCCTGGGGAGTCCTTGGGCTGGCAGCAGGGTGAATGAAGATGGAAAAGCTGTTGGTGTTCCAAGTCAACACCTGCACAAGGATTATGTTAGTGTGACTGTAGCTGTTGGTGGATGTGAGCTTCCCCAGTCAGGCTGTGGTGTGTCCTGCTGGTGGCATGTCCCTCAGTGCCACAGTGGCAGTTCTGTGCTGAGGCTGCAATCCTCAAGATGTACTCTTCTGGTCATATTTCGGTACCTTATTTTGGCACAATATCTGGCAATATTTTGGCACAGCAATACCACTGATGCCCTCCTGTCTGAGATGCTCCTCTAGGAGATTTCCCTTTGAGGAAGCAGAAAGCTTTGAGCTGGCATCCCTCCACTTTGTGTTCCCTTTCTTCTGCAGTCAGAAGAGGTGCTGAGCTCTGACAGCCTCTCTGCATCAGTGGTCTGTGGGCAGAAGGTGTATAGATTGCAACCCCAGCTGCCAACCACAAATCTCTGCTCTTAAAAGGAAGCTAAATTAGTCTTCCCCCTGCTGGGAGCGTGGGGGTGTTGGAGGTCACTGGTTGTCGCCTTTTTGTCTCCTGTCCACGCAGGCCACCTGCGCTGGTTGCCAGCACTCCCGGCCACAAAAGCAGAAGCACATGCCCTGACAGCTGCCTGCTGCCAGAGGGAGAGGGGAAGATGAAGGAGAAGGGTTTAGAGTAGGCAATCTGTTAAATGCTGTCTCTGAAGGAGGTTGTGGTGCTTGTGTCTGCTGGTGGCTCTCTGAAGCAGCGCTGGGACACTCAGGTTTTGTCTTGGTCTCTGTGCAGGGCTGCAGGAGTAGGACTATGTCCACCATGGTGTACCCAAGGGAGGAGAAACTGGACAAGCTGAGCCAAGAGGAGATAATTTCCAATACCAAGCTGGTAATGCAAGGGCTGGAAGCACTCAAGAATGAACACAACTCCATCCTGCACAGCTTGCTGGAGACCATCAAGTGCCTGAAGAAGGATGAAGAAGCCAATCTCGTGCATGAGAAATCCAACCTGCTCCGCAAGTCAGTGGAGATGATAGAACTGGGGCTTGGAGAAGCTCAGGTGAGAGTGGGGGGTGATCCCTGAGGTGTTATCTGGGATTGACAGAGGAAGGGTAGGCATGTGGCCATTTCCCATAAACTGCAGGGGTGGGAAGGGGCTAAGTGTAGAAGGCTAGCATGGGTGGACCCTAAACATGCATGTGAGGGAGAGACAAGACTGTGGTTGTTACTGACTGAGACTCTTAACAAGGTGATGATGGCATTGTCCAACCATCTGAACGCCGTGGAGTCAGAGAAGCAGAAGCTGCGTGCTCAGGTGCGGAGGCTGTGCCAGGAGAACCAGTGGCTGCGTGATGAGCTTGCCAACACCCAGCAGAAGCTGCAGCGGAGCGAGCAGACCGTGGCTCAGCTGGAGGAGGAGAAGAAACACCTTGAGTTCATGAACCAGCTGAAGAAGTATGATGAGGATGTCTCACCTTCGGTATGCCCCAGTCCTTTTGAGCAGCTGCTTTTGTGGGTCTGGGAGAACTGCCTACATGTTATCACATGTTATCACGTGATAACCTTGCCCTGGATTTTGCCCCTTCCCATGCACAGCAATGCCTGTAGCTAAATGGGGCCTGCATGGGGCAGAGTCTCTGGATTTTGTTTTGTGGGGGGAGATGGTGGCAGAGACAGCAGGAAAATTGAGTGTGTTGGTGGGCTGCAGAATGGCGAGTGTTTGGCAACTGACTCAGCCCCGGCTGCCTCTGTCTCTGCTGAGAACCAACAGTATTTGTGATTCTCATCCTCTCAGGAGGAGAAGGAGGGTGACTCCACCAAGGACTCTCTGGATGACCTATTCCCCAATGAGGAGGAGGAGCATGGTCCTGGATGTAAGTGTTTGCTCATGCATGGGTGCTGCCTGTCTCTGTTCGAGCCTCCTGGGCCAACTGTGCCGTGTCTATTTCTGTGCCCACAGTGCCCCACCAGCACAGCAGTGCTGTGGCAGCTGCCCAGCAGGGAGGGTATGAGATTCCTGCACGCCTGCGCACCCTGCACAACCTTGTCATCCAGTACGCCTCCCAGGGACGCTATGAGGTGGCTGTGCCTCTCTGCAAGCAGGCACTGGAGGACCTGGAGAAGACATCAGGCCATGATCACCCTGATGTGGCTACCATGCTCAACATTCTAGCACTAGTGTACAGGTGAGCATGGTGGGAAGGGCAGGATTGGGCCAGGACAGCTTTCTGCATCTCCTGTTTCCCTTTACAGCGCATCCTGGGGCTCCCCAAGCTTCCAGGGGTTTGGCTTTCAGAAAGGTTTTGGCCTAGATGGTATTTGGTTTGCCAAACTCACAGATATAACTAGGGACTGACTAAAGCAGGGAGGAGTGGGGAAACAAAGGACTCTGAAGGCTGGGTCTGTGTGGAAGGAGCACTGTTCATAGCTCTGCCTGCTCTGGGCTGTAATGTCCAAATCCCAAATAACTGGTTGACTTTGCACTGCAGGGATCAGAACAAATACAAAGAAGCAGCACACCTCTTGAACGATGCTCTTTCCATCCGTGAGAAGACTCTAGGCAAAGACCACCCAGCGGTGAGTGTCTCTCTCCTCTTCCAGCCACTTCTTCACCTTTGGGTGCTGCTGGGGCACTGTTCCAGCAGTGTTTTACTGCTTCAGTATTTCCTGCTGGCTGGTTCAGTACAGCCTGTAAGGAGTTGGCTTCTCTTGGATCCCGTGATATAGGCAGGGCAGCCTTCTGTCTCTGGACCTTCTTCTCTTGAGAAGCAGCAGTACTGCAGGCATGGAGGAAATGTGACAGTCACTGTTGCTTGTGCCCCTCGTTTGGTCTGGCTGGAATTTGCTTTGTTTCATGGAGAAGTTTCTGTCTCTGCAGGTGGCAGCGACTTTGAACAATTTGGCTGTTCTGTATGGCAAGAGAGGGAAGTACAAAGAAGCAGAGCCACTGTGCAAGCGAGCCCTGGAGATCCGTGAGAAGGTACGAGCTCTTCTGTGCTCTTTCTCCTTTCAGCTCTCTCTGTGGGCTTTCTCCCATTACCTCAAGGCATGTGGGAGATCCAGGGCCTATCCAGGCTGTTCAGCTGCTGATTCTGCCACCACCTTTCCTGTCTCTCCAGTGTTTGAAGCCCTAGGGAGGCCTGCCAGGAGGTGGAAGCTGGAATTTCTCCTCCTCTCCAGACCTTGGCTTTTGTCTGACATAGGCATGTGCTGGGGGGACTCCAGCATCTACTAACTCCAGGAGTCCTCTCCAATCTTTGTGTCTTCTCTTCTCTTGTTCACCCAGGTTCTAGGCAAAGACCATCCTGATGTGGCCAAGCAGCTGAACAACCTAGCCCTGTTGTGCCAGAACCAGGGCAAGTACGATGAGGTGGAGTACTATTACTGCAGGGCCCTGGAGATCTACGAGAGCTGCCTGGGTCCTGACGACCCCAATGTGGCCAAGACCAAGAACAACCTGGTGAGGCACTGGGGAGAGGTGATGTGATATTGGGGAGGGGTGCTTAGAGACAGAGCAATAGCTGCAAGAGGTGGGCAGAGTTAATCTGTTTCCCAGTGGGGCTGGAGCTGTTTTGTTTTGGTTGCAGGCTTCCTGTTACCTGAAGCAAGGCAAATACAAAGATGCAGAGGTGCTGTATAAGGAGATCCTTACCCGTGCTCACGTGAAGGAGTTTGGCTCTGTGGATGGTTTGTACAGCAGAAGCTCTTGGGGCAGGGGAGGGGTCTCCTGGCTCTCAGCCTAGACTTGTCTGGTTCTGGTGTTGCCCAGACTGAGGGATGGGATGCCTTGCAGGGCCCCTGCTTTGGGCATCCCTTAAGATGCTGCTGTTCTAGTGTGTTATGCTGTTCCCCCTCTTCTCTCAGGAGTCTCAACCCAGTCTTTTTACAGGGTTGGGTATAGTAAATGGCACAATCATGCTCAAGCATAGGCTGAAGTTTCTCCTGTGCACCTGGCACATGTACTTCTGCTGGGAGGACTTGTTCTTTCCTTCCCTTGTCCTGCCTTTGCAGTGTTGGTTGTCTTTCTTGGGACTCTGGGCCAAGGGAGAAGTTCAAGGGAAGGAGCAAGGGAAGGAGTTCGAGGAGAGTCCTCTTGGGACTCTGGGCCAGGGACTGGGGGGAGGATCTGGAGTGTCACTTCCCTCTGATGAGGTGCTAGCTCTGGGGATGGAGTGCTGGGCTGTACAGGAGGCAAACAACAGCGTGGGGTGGTGAGTGGACCTGTTTTGCATTCTCCCCACACAGATGAGCACAAGCCAATCTGGATGCATGCAGAGGAAAGAGAGGAGATGAGCAAGGTGAGTCTGATCTCAGGGGGTTTGATCTCTTACCACAGCCTATCTCTTATCTCCTCCTTCCTGGAGAAGCTGCAGTCTGAAGAGCTATCAAGGCCAGGAGGCATCTGGAGAGGGGGGATACAGCACTGCTGCTCCCTGGGCCAGCAGGGAGAGAAGGTCCCTCAGAGAGCAGGGTGTTTTTCCTTGGGCAGGGCTGTTCAGTCTCTCAGCCATGGCTGCATGCTCTCTCTGCTTTAGTGATTGATCCCTCTTGGGCATGCAGATGATGGAAGATGGCAGATGGCAGAGGGTTGTGCTGCAAGGCCTTGGCACTCTGTTCCAAAGAGCTGCCAGTACCCAGAGCATAACTGGCTTCTAAAGCAGCTCTGAGGCTGTCTAGGATAAAAATGGAGGTCATGAAGAAACTGTTGCTGTCATCTTCCTTAGGAAATGGAGCCGTAGCTGAAAAGGGTCTCTGCACAGAGTGGGTCCTAGCTGGCCTCTGAAAGGGGATAGAAATGGACTGTGCTTGCCTTGGGCTAGGCTGAAAGGCAAAGCTGCTGTTGCTCCTACAGCCCAGGCCCTGCTCTGTGGTCAATAAATGCAGCAGTTTTGTCTTTGGTTTTGCCAAGTGCAAGGCCCCATCTGTTTTTTGGCAGGCAGGTGAAGCAGCAGAAGGAGGGGTTCTGATCTAGTCCTCTACCTGCAGTGGGACTCTCCTTTTTTTGCCCTCAGAGCAGGCCCCAGCCCTCCAGGGTTCAGGCAGCAGTCTGGCAGGCCTGACTTAGTGACTGATGAGTCCCATCCTGTCAGCCCTAGAAGCAGGGCACTGGCATGTGCTTCCCACAGCATCCTGTGCCTTCCCATTGAGCCACCCTGCATGGCTCCCAGTGCAGGGCACTGCTCAGCTTTACACTGCTCTGCTTGCTGTACTGCAAAGGCTCTGCTGCAAAGAATCTGCACTTGCTGCAGCACCATCCTGGAGAAATCCAGGCTGGAGTAGAGCCCGGGTTCCCACTGCCCCCTCTGGGACTGAGACTCTTCTGGTGGTATCTTTGGAGAATTTAGGGGTCAAATGTAGGTAGCTGTAGTATGAAGCTGTGCTCCTGATAATGCAAGCTCTGCCATGGGGCAGGAGAGGAGGCTGAGGGAGTCACAGTTGGAGTAAGAGATTCATTTTACATGTGAGTCTTAGGCAAGGGTTAAACCTCTTTCCCTGACTCTGGGGCTCCTCTCCCCAAGGCAGCTGTGTCTGTGCCCCATGGCAAAGCAGGGTTGGCACTCCTGTCCAGGCAGCAGCAGTAGTCACAGACCTGCTTGTACTCCTGGCCCAGGAGCTGGGGCTGATGTGCTGTGCTTTGTGCTGTTTCCATATCTTCTGTTAAAATGTATGAAATTCTTCTGACAGAGCTTGGCTACTTTTGTCCCTTGCCCCTCTTCCCTGGCAGCAGAGGGAGGCCAGTTCATGCCATCACTGGGGCCTTGGGCACAGCTGGCTTTATCTGCCCCAGAGGATTTGACACCTTGCCTGTTAGGTTCAGACACCCTTTAGAGAATAGGCTGTGCTGTCCCTGCTGCCTTTGGTACCATGGGAGGGGGTAAGGAGATGGGATTATGCTCCTTCCTGAAACTAGGATATCTCTTTTGCTTGTGGCCCAAATCTGTTGCATCAAACATGTTTTTAACTTTCCTACCAGGAAGCTGCTGGGCTTCATTACTGCATTTGCATAGTGTGTTTCCAAAGGCTGGGTTGGTGCAGGGGTGCAACCTGGGGTCTGAGCCTGGCATTTAGTGGCAGAGCACAGGCCAGAGAAGGGCAGTAGGTGTGGGACTAACAGCTCTCTTCTCTCCTCACCCTGCAGAGCAAGCACAGAGACAGCGCTCCCTATGCTGAGTATGGTGGCTGGTACAAGGCCTGTAAGGTTAGCAGGTAAGAGCTGGTTTGTGGGCAGCTGTGGACTCTGGGGGGGTGACCCTGGGCTCCTGCTCACCTCCCCTGTGTTACCACAGCCCAACTGTGAACACCACCCTGAGGAACCTGGGTGCGCTGTACCGGCGCCAGGGCAAGCTGGAGGCAGCCGAGACCTTGGAGGAGTGCGCAGTTCGCTCCCGGCGACAGGTAACCCCAGGGGGACCTTCCCTGCTGCGGGGGCATTGCAGGGCTTGGGGTGGCACCTTATGGCACTGCCTGGGGTGGGGTGTGGTGAGGGACTCTCCCTCACCTCTCTGATGTTCTTGGTTTGCGTTGCTGTGACACCAGAGGGCCTCGGTGGTTGGGGATGCATTTGTGCAGAGATCCACGTGTGTGGGGTGGTGCATGTGTGCGTGGATGGAGCAGATGTCCATGTGTGGGGAAGGCATGGCTTACTGAGTGCAGAAATACTGCAGTGGGGTTAAGGCAGGTTGCTGGGCTTTGTCAGCTACTGGGAGAGCTGCACTTACTAGGATGTTTTCTTCATACTAATTTTTTTTGTCCAGAGGCAAAAAATACCTAGAATTTCTTAGAGTACCTCTTGCCTTAAACTCTTCTCAATCCTCAAATAAAAAAGCAGGAGCTGTAAGCACCTTGCACAAAAGACTGAAGGACAGCTGAATCCTTCACACTTCAAAATGTGAAGGAAAGAAGCTGTCAGCTTTGGGGTAGCAAGCTCTCGTTCCACAGGGTTGGTTATGGCCTTGTGAGGACTCACCGAGCTGGGAGTTTGAACAGAGACTAAGTGTAGAATGGCATTTGGCTCCCTCCTGGTTGTGCTGGGCAGTTTTGGCTGGGATGGGGCAGTGACCAAGAGAGGGAACAGGAACCAAGCACAGTGGATCTCCAGAGGGAAGGAACGTGTAAAGACAAAACACGGTTCTTCCTTAACCTTCCCTACTTGCAGGGCATTGACCCAATCAACCAGACGAAGGTGGTGGAGATCCTGAAGGAGGGGGATGGCACAGAGAGACACCGGAGCCTGGGGGGCAGTGTCAAGTACGAGAATGCCACAGACGGTAGCGAGGAAGTGAGTATGGGCGTGGAATGGAGCGGGGTAAGTACAAGACACCATCAAGAATGGCCTCAGCCGGCTGCCAGAGGGAAGGGACAGCCTGGCTGAGGGCTGTCCCCGCGTGGCCTGTCGTGGCATCCTTGTCTGCCTCCATTCATCCCCTGCACATTTCCTTCCCCTCTCTTGGCATGAGCCAGCCGGCCCACAAAGGTGTGTGTCTGGGTCTGGCTTCTGGTGTACAGAACAGATATTGCCAGCTGAGGGCTCCTGCTTCCAGGAAGCTGCCAGGCCCTGGCAGTGCACAGCATGAACTGGCCCTGGTCTGCCCTTAATCTTAGGCTTGTAACCTTATTAACATCTCTCCCTGCTGCTCCCCTCTGGAGGCCCTGGCTGAGAGCATCAGCCCCATCTCGGGCTCACCCAGCCTGTGAGAGCCATTTGGCTGTCTGTCCTGCACTGTGCCACTGACGATGCTGAGCCTGGGTAGGGTTGTGTGTGTGTGATATGCCTGGTGTGTCTGTGGCTGACTGACTGACTGACTGCAGGGCACAGGAATAGTCTGTAGCCAGCATCTTTGCTGTCCCCCTCTCCTGGTCTCGTGCCCTAGGCAGGTTCTGGCCGAGCAGAGGGGATAAAAGGCAGGTCTTTGCCAGGATGGCAAGCTGAGCTGACCAGTGGAGACTGATGTTAGCTGAGGCACAGACAGGTGAACCTGAACCTCTCTAGGCTCGCTCTGAGGCTGTAGGTGACTTTGGTCACTAGCACTGAGTTTGGAGAAAGGTAGTGATCCAAGGCTGGGACAGATGCCTTTTGTCTCCTGCAAGCAGGAGGGTGGAGAAGAGGCAACAAGTGAGCGTGGTGCTGGTGGGTGCTTGGTTCAAGGGCTGCTAGAGCTGTTAGTGCTTATGTTCCTTCTGCAAACTCTGAGAGCACAGAGTAGCTGGGCTTGTTGCATCCTGGCGTAGGGAAAGCACTGAGCACACAGAGTCCTTTGCTGCCCCCTCACATCTGCTGTCACTAACCCTTCCCCACCTGGCTCTGCTCTATCCCCACCTGCATGAGATCCCTCCCTTCCTCTTTTTCTTCTTCCCTGTTGCCATGACAGCCCTTCAGCACCCAAAGCCTGGAGCCTGCTGGCTCTCTTGATTGTGGATTGTACACAGGAGGTGTCTGAAGGGGGATCTGGAAAACAGACCTTCAAGTGGACCCAGCAGCTTTACCAGATGCAAGGCTGTCCTTTGCCCCAGGTCTTGGCATCAGGACCAGAGAGGGTCTTAGCTCTGGCAAGGCACCAACTCTAGACCCCTGCACTCACCATTAGTAAGGGGGCTAGACAAGCACAGAGGGAGGGCTGCAGGTTTGGATTAGAATCACCTGGTCCCTATGCTGGCTGGTGTCTTTCTGCAGCTCCTCCTGGCTGTGCTTGGTGTCGGGTGATCTCTTTGCACTGGTCTGGGAGACCTTCCTGACAGCCTCTGAGCTGATCATCCTAAGGCAAGTAGGCAGTGCCACTCTGTGCCACAGCCAGTCCCATGAAATAGTCCCTGCTCATATGACCCTTCCCTAGGGGTCTTAGCAGAGCTTCCCTGACCCAGACAGCTGTAAATAGAGGATTGGAGGGCTAGCCCAGCACCCTGGGGGACACAGCTGCTGCCACATGATTCCTTTCCCAGCCTGCTGCACACATAGCCAGTCTTCTCTTCTGAACCAGCAGCCCTGCACTGTACTGAAGCTCCCTGCAAAAGGAGGCTGAGGTAGCTCCTGCTGCTCCTGTCTGTCACGGCCTGTTGTTTTCTGTGTTGGTCCAGAGCCCTCAGATGTGCTGCAGGCAGGGCTGTGGGAGCCTCCAGGGTGCCCTGTGCCCCTAGGCAGCTCTGGAAGCATCCCAGGGCCCGGGTCAGCTGCTTGCTGCCCAGGTAACTGGGATGTGAGAGCAGGGGGATGGCACCAGCTCCGTGCTGCAGAGGCCTTGGCAGGTACCCAAGGCCCAGGAGCAGGAGCCCTCGGAGCAGGAGACCCAGGCTGTTCCTCCCTGAGCTCAGCTGTTCCTGCCAACCCAGTAAGCCCACTGGCAAAGAAGTGAGGCTGCAGTTTCAGCCTCCCAAGACTCTCTCCCTGCCCAGATGCGGCCTGTGGTCTCTGCATGCAGCCTGGGCCTTGTCCCACCTGCTCCCTAGGTGACCTACAACCTCACAGCCTTGTAAATTGTGTCTCTCTCCTCTCTGTGCACTAGGCTTAAATGCCTCCCGAGACTCCCTCTTTCCCCTCCACCGCAGTCACCTGGATGTTTGTGTTGTATCTTCCGACTTTTCCTCCACACCATCCCTCCTTCCTCGGCGAGAGCTCCACGCCGCTCCCCCAACCCTCCTGGCGCGCGAGGGCACCGCGACGCCTGCCGAGGAGCGCCCTGCCCCGGGGCCAGCAAGAGCAGGAAGAAGCTGCGAGGAGCTGCCAGCTCCCCCAGGCCAGGGTGACGGGCCACCACCGTCCCCTCGCGTGTCCCTACCCCTGGCCTGCCCTCGCACGTCCCTGGGGCCCAGGCCTGCGGGGCGTTGTCTTCACTCCAGGCTTCACTCCATTGTCACTAGACATGCTCAGCCCTCCTGGCTTGTTGCCTCCATCTCTACAGAGGCTCGAAGATGGAGGGGCTGTTATGGGGACAGTGAGGCCTGGCCTAGGCAGGGCTGTCATGTGCCCATGTGCTTTCCTCCCTGTAGGCTTAGCTGATATTAGTGCCTTGTAGCAAACCTGTGCTGGTTCCCAGTGAGATGGGCTCTCCCTGCAGCACAGGGCAGTCCCCATCTTGCTGCTCTTCTCCCTGCTGAGCTCTGTAACCAGGAGTAGTGTGTGGGTCTCTCTGCAGGGCAGCCCATAGAGCTACTGTGCATCCAAGATGAGGTGGGGGGCAACAGCCAAGGACTATGTGCAGGAACTGGCCAGCACAAGCATGTTTGGCTGTAACTTCCTGACTGGATGCTATAGCCAGGTTCCTCATCTGGCATTAAGGGCTGAATCAACCCCCCATTGCTACAGGGTTCTCAGGTGTGGCTGGTGGGAGAAGTGGGGGTGAAGTTGTTTGCTGTTCCTTGAAAGCAGAGGAGGGGTAGGAGGAAAGGAGAGGTTTTTTTGCAAGGGGTAGACCCCAGACCTTTAGAGGTGGCTGAGATGGGGAATGGCCTGGGTTGGAGCAGAGTGGTTGGGAGAAAAAGAAGGTGCAAAGATGGATGTGAGGAAGGAGAGGGCTAGGGCTGGAGGTGCTCTGAGCAGGTGGGAGCAGATGGGATGGCTGGAGGGAGGTTGTTGCAGGGGTCGGGGCTGGATTGCTCACAGGTCTGTGGGGCTGACTGCAGTCTGGCTGTCCCTAGCCAAGGGGTGGGAAATGTTTAACCCTGTTACCAATAGGGTCACCATGCTGACCCTGAGGGGGTGTGGGGGTGGCCAAGTGTCTGTGATGGCTTCAGACCTTCACAGGGTCTGTTGCTGTTAGTCATTACTGGGGTATAGAATGTGTTCCAGGGCCAGACCTCCACTGTTTTGGGTCTCACATCCTTGAGTGTACACTGTCATCCCACCTCCTATAGGAAGGGAACCTCCCTGGCTCTCCTATCTGGGAAGAAAGCTGGGGAGGCTGTAGGCAGCAGGATAGAGCCCAGGGGCCAGCACAGGACTCCTTATTTATTTAGCTAGATCCCTTTTTTATGCTAGTCATCTGGCAGGTTGTGATACTAAATGTGCTTGTGTCTGTCTGGGCCTGGCTTTCCTGTGGTGGTGCAGAGGCCTTGGGGTGCATGCATGCTGCTCCCCTGGAGTTTGTGCTTACTGAAAGGAAGCTTGTCCTCAGGACATGGGCTGTGGAGCCCAGGGCTGAGTGCTGCAGGGCTGTCCTCTCTGTCCCAGTGCTGCTCCATGCTTCTGGAGAGTGGGGAGTTCCCAGTGCAGGGTGTGTTTGGACCTCAGGGCCATCTGCCCCTGTGCTTTGCCATGTCCTGGACCTGGTGCTGTAACGACCATACCTCTAATTAAAGGTAGACTGACCCAAATTGCTGCCCTGTGCTTCTTTCCATGCTCTGTAGGCCAGCGTCGGTCAGCCCTGGGGTGGTGGGTGCAAATGCTGCTGGAGCAGGTCTGGGGGTGCTTGGTGTCTGTCTGTCTGTACAGGGGCATGTGCTGCCCCCAGGGCTCCCCTCCCAGGCTGAGCATTGGAGATGAAGGACCCAGCTCCACTGTGCCTTTTCCCTGTCCTCCAAACTGGAATTGCTGCTAAACTCAGCTCTGTAACCATGTGTGGCAGGGCTGCCCTGGGGCATCTGAGCTTGGACCTTCCCCTACAGGCATTTCTATTTAGCCAAAGAAATACCCCATTGTGTCCCTCAGTGCTGAGCTCTACGTGCTGCCAAATCCTGCCCAAGTCCTCTGCCTCCATGCATTAGGCAGGGTTGGAGCATGCAGTGGGGAGAGGAGCTCAGTGGTGGAGCTGCTTATTTTTTTGAATGCTCTCATCCTGGTGGGTGCAATGGGGTGGGGGCTCTGCGGCAAACCAAACCCATAAATGTTCTGGGTTAAAAATAACCCGTCAGAAAAGGGAGTGGGGGGAGAAGAGAGGCTATTTTTAACCCAGCATGCAGCAGCATTTGGTTCTGGTGTTGGTCTGCAGTCAGTCTGCATCGCTGCAGCTGGGGAAATGTGGCTCCATCCTCCAGCTCTGATACAAGAGCATACTTCTGACCTGATCCTGCTGCCCTTGTACCATGGTCCTGCTCCCCTGTCCCAGCTGTGTTCCCTCTTCCACCCCTGGCTTGCGTGCCCTGGGAAAAGCAACAGTGCCTGGCATAGCAGTACCCTGCAGGGAGAATGGTGACCCAGTGTAAGTCTGGTGGGTAGGCAAAAGACACCTCCCCATCTTTGTTAATGCTGCACACTGATATTCAGCTCATCCAAAATCTGCCCGGGTTGCCTCATGCAGGAATTGAATTGTTTACTTTGCTGCTTTGGGTGCTCTCTGCATTTCTGGTGACTGGGTCCCTTTGCAGCAGCAACACATGGCTCTCAACTTGGAAAACCCTCAGCCCAATGAGAATGTGAAGAGGTTCAATTCACTTGTTTTATCCAAGAAGGGATGAGAGGAATACCAGGAGAAAAAGGTTTGCTGGTAGGAGAAGTCCTGGTGAGCTGTTAGAGAACAGTCTAGGGCTGGCTCAGCTTTGGTAATCAGAGCAGAGGAGGGCTGGAAACGCCTTCCCCAAGGGCCACAATCTGTAATGGTCAGCACAAGGGGGTGACTGGCCTAAGGCAGAGACCCTGCCCACCTGCAGAGCTGCTTGGGCAGTGCTGAGGTAATTGCTGCTGCTAGCCTGAGCCACAAGGCATTTGGGTCATTTGGAGTGCTTCAAAGGGGCTCCCTCACATCTTCCTAAGGAGTAAAAGGGCTTTTGCCATCACTTCACCTCCTTTTCTCCTGCCCCAGTGTTCCAGGGGCCATTCACAGCAGGAGCAGGGAAGACTGCTATTATCCAGCCATCAGAGCAAAAGTAATTCCACATCAGCAGTGGTGTCACAACCTTATGTAACAAGCAGGCCAGGCCACAGGGCAAGAGCTTGGTGGCATGATGACATTGGTGGCATGGTGTGGTGCCATGCTGGCAACCTGTGGATGCATGTGGATCAGAGTGCAGGAGGTGGACTGGAGCCTGTCAAGGCCTGAGAGTGCCTCACTGAGTACTGGGGACTTTTGGAAGCATGTGGGAGGAAACAGGCTCAGGAACAAGATTTCAGGCTGGTTTTGGTCTTCAGAAAAAGCAGATAGACACAAAAAGCCCTCTGCAAAGTGCCACCCCCTGGGGCAGCTAGTCTAACTGCATGCAGCTAAAGCTGGGGGGCCTAGGAGTGGTGGTGCCTGCTTGGCAGCACAGTGCTGGTGCAGCCAAATGAATCCATCCCCAGTGGAGCTGCCTGAATTGCTCCAAAGGCTCAAAGCTAATTGTCTTGGAGGTGTTAGGAATGGGACAAGGCTGTGTGTGCAGTGTGAAATGGTCTTGTGTGATGTGAGTGAGCCTGCAGGACCAGGTGTGCATCTGTATGAGTGCTGGACAGAGAGGAGGAATGCTGATGGTGTGGTGAAGAAAAGGGGAGGGAGAGGATGAGGATGGTCTCCAGCCAGCAGCAAATGAGGAGAGAGTCCTTGAAATGAAAGCTCCAGCAGCCTGTCCTGGCCTGACAAAAGTATCCCTAATCTTGGGACTCCCACCATGGCTTGTTGCCTCTTTGGCCACTGAGACCTCCTTGGTAGTTTCTTCCTGAGCTGTTGCAGGTGATGGAGCTGTGTCCTCTTCGAGCAGGACTGTGCAGATGCCAGTGCCATTTGTGCTGGGGGCAAGCCAGGAGCCTGTGTGGGTGTTGAGCTTGCCCTGGGCAGGAAGGAGTATCAGGCTGGATGAGCCAGACAATAGCAGCTGACTCCACAGTTACCATGTCCTGTGGAGAACTGGGTGAGGGAAGCCATGTAGTGAGCAGTAAGCCTGATTTGGGCCAGGGCTAAACCCTCAGTGCAAGTGGGCAAGAGGATGTTTGGAGCCAGTTCCAGCCACTCATCAGCATCATGCCAAAGCCTGATCAGTGCCACTCAGCCATCACCCTGGCTTGTGTCTCTGTGTCCAGGATGGCAGTGGCACTCTCCAGCGCAGCAGCTCCCTGGGAAAAATCCGGGATGTGATACGGAGGAGCAGTGAGATGTTGGTCAAGAAACTGCAGGGCAATGGTCCCCTGGAGCCCAGGAACACCAGGTACGTGTGAGGGTCAGGCTGTGTACAGGGCCCTGTCACCTTGTGTGTCTGGGTCTTCCCACTCACAGCACAGTCACATCTGCTCTCCTCTGCTTTCTTATAGCATGAAACGAGCTGCATCCTTAAATTACCTGCACAAGTCTAGTGATGCTTCGTTTGAGGTAAGTACAGTGTGAGTGGTGGGGCTGGTGCAGGACTGCATGTGGGGCTGGGGGCTGTGTGGCCAGCGGTGCAGGGGCTGAGGGGCATATTAGTGAGCCCCAGGTGCAGTGCTGAGAACCCCTGAGCTTGTCACCCCTCGTCTGAGGTCAGAGCTCCAAATCTGAAGGTGTTGCTTCCAAGGACCCACCTTCCTCCCCACAAAGCTCAGCCATAGACTGGGAGCACAGGCAGCAGCCACGTGTGTGTGACAGCAGCAGCAGGGCCGTCCTGGCTTGCAGGGCAAGGGGCACAGGAGTTGGAGTGGCAGCTTTGGGGCATGGGGCTGGATTGCAGGTACCTCATGGGCACTGTGTTTTTTCCAGGGCACCCAAGGCTTCCGTGCGGAGAGCAGAGGCCTGAGCGCCAGCAGCATGGACCTGTCCTCCCACAGCTCCCTGCTCTCCTCCAACTGAGCTGGCTGCTCCGCCGCTGGGCACCCTGGCTTCGCGCTGCACGGGGCAGCGCCCGGCACCTCCCCACACCACCTTACTCTGTTCTCCCCATCACCGGTTCTCGTGCCACCGTCTGCCTGCCCAGCCCGGCCTCCCCGGGGGTCCCTAGCTAGTTCGGGCACCGCAGCCCGCCCGCATGCTCCTCTGCTGCTCACCGGGGCCGCAGCTCTGGTGGCCGCATGCTCGGTACCGGTCACACACACGCTCACCAGGTAGAATCGCCAGCCCGGGGCTACCCCCCAGGCCGGGGCAGCGGCGGGAGTGCCCCATGCCCCCGGCACGCCGGTTCCCCGCCGGATGATCGCTGTACTTTATTTTATTAAATAAAACCGACCCTAGAAGCGACCGCGGCTCGGCCTGAGGGGGACGGGGCGGGCGGGGCGGGGGCGTGCGCCGCCTGCCGGGGGGACAGCGCGGACTCGGTCCGCCGGAGCGCCAGGGGGCGCTCTCCGCCGCGCCGGGCCGCGCTGTGCCGCCCCGGGGCGGTCCCCGGCCCGTTCCCGGCGGACGCGATGGCGCGGATCACGCTGGAGGACCTGGAGCGGCTGGGCGAGGAGCCCGACGGAGACGGCAGCGACAACGAGGACGGCGCGGAGGGGGAGGGACGGCTGTTCGCCCACTGGGAGGCCGTGGCCAGCACGCACAGAGTGAGCCTGCCCCGAGGTGAGCGCCGGGCCTGCCGGGGCTGTCACGGCACGGACCGGGACCCCTTCTGCGCCGCGGCCGGGGCGAGCCTCGTCTCTCGTGTGCTTTGCCTTGCAGACATGGCAGGCCCGATCGCCCAGATGGCCCGGCACAGGCACGCTCGCGAGCCCGTGCCGTACGTGTCCCTATCGCAGCACGGGAAGGTGAGGCCCGACCCTCTCCGCACAGCGCTGCCCGCCCGCGGTGGGGCCGCCTCGGGGCTGCCGCCGGCCCGGGGCCATGGAGGAGCCTCTCCCCGGCGGGGAAGGGCCTCGTGTCGGCGGGCGCGCACCAGCCTCGCCGGGGCTTCTGCAGCACCGCGGCCGGGATGGCACCTCTGGATCGGTGCAGTATTCCGGCATTTCTGCACCTCCTCCAGCGTAGAGTAATGGCAACGCTCAGCTTCCCGGCCTTTATTGTAAAATTGGACAAGTCGTGCTGCTTTCTCTGGTCTTCTGACTTCCATCTGCCTCCTTTACCAGCCTGTCCTCTTGCTGGGGTGGGCACATCTAAGAAAGTGAACTTTCAGTTCAGAGCCTGCTCCCTGCCGTTCTCCACACACCTTGTTGCATAGCTCGAAGTCCTGCTGGCTTTGTGTTTGTGCTGGTTATGTTGGCTGGCTGAGCTGGAGAATTCAGCTGGCACAAGATAAAGATGTGTCTGTGGGGAACACAGGGCCTGTGACCCTGGCTGTCAGATGAGAGCGTATGTAGTTATTTATCTCAACCACCAATCCAAACATGGTGTCTTCTGCCTGAAGATTTCTCTTTGTGCTGGCTATGTTGCACACTTACTTTCATCTCTTGCACATAAGGGTGCTTCTGTGCTTTGAGAAATAACTGCTTGTCAGACTGGTTCTTGTGTCTCTGCAGGCCTAGCTGGGCTTTCTACCAAGAAGACATCTGTCAATTGTCCTCTATATGAGTAGTGGTTAACCAATTTCTTCTGGGCTGAGATCCAGCACGCCCTGTAAAACATGTCTGAGCATGTGGCTTGTGCAGCTTGGAACTGGGGCTTCACCACACTCCCTCTTTCCGTGTTCTGGGTCCCAGGGATTTAATCTGGCCTTTTCTCTGCCTGTGCCAGTCCCAAGCAGGAATGGGGCCCCAAGACTTTGTGGGAACTGAAGAGCTTCTGTTGTTGTTGGCATCCTATCTGTGCCTGAGGAGGATTTTTGGCGTGTGAGGCTGAGTGAGAAGAACCACTGCCTGACATCAGCGCTGAGGGGACTTTGGAGCTGGGGCTCTTAGGGACACGTTTGCCAGGCTCAGGCAGATCAGTAGGATTCAGTTGCTTTTCCTATCAGTGCTACAAGCCCTCATCCTCTTGGAGGCAAGTGAATTATTATGCCACCTACATCATTGTGCCCTGTCAGCACTCGGCCCCCAGCTCAGTCAGGGCTCAGTTCCCCAGCTCACATTGCAGGGACCTGTTGCTGCTGTGTCTGCATGAAGCATCTTCCTTATTTCTTTTGGACAAGTGTCATCCAGAGTGGTGGTGCTTAGTGGAAGGATCAGGCTGTGGCACAACCAGGTGCTGTGACTTCCCTGGGTTGATTAGTTTATTGCAGGTGGTATGGCAGATGAAGTAGAGGGATTGGTGATTTCCTTGCTTGGAAAACGCTCTTGCTCTGCTCTGCTTTGCTTGGTGGGACAATGGCAGGCGTGGCCCCAGCTAGAGGGGGAATGCCCACAGTATTTTGGGGTGCTCTTCTTACTGGCATCCCACTGATGCACACAAGCAGGCCTGCTGCCTTCCTTCTGCCTTTGCTTTGGCTTTCAGGGTAGCCACCTGATTTGGGTGGAGGCACAGGGAGGCTGCACCCAGTGCTGGGTCTTGTCACAGCTTCCTGTCTCCATCACTGCCATCACAGCTATGGAAGCAAGAAGTTTGGGAAGATGCCTTGAGCTCCGTGGAACAAGGTTGTTTCATGACCACTTTGATCTGGATGAAGAACAAGCTGAGAGTAGGAAGAGAGGTGCTGGCTACAACTTCCCAGTGCCTGTTTAGGTTACCTGTGGCCACAGACATGCCAGGAGCTGAACTATGAACATACCCAGATGCAATTTCCCATTGCCCCCCTTCTGTGTCAGGTTTGTTCAGAGTACTGGACAATAGAGGTTTTGATTCATGCCACAAAATTCCACAGCTGGAATTGGGTTCATGTCTCTTCTTCCTCCTGTCACTTCTTAGTATGGGAGAAGGATCTGAGGAGTTTTATTCCAGTCTTCACAACTCTTCTGGATGCTAGAGCTCTTCTGCCAGATTTTCCCTTCTACTGGGTAGGGATGTTTCTGTTATCCTCTGTGCATGCAGTGTTCCAGGGAAAAGGCCTGAGAACACCATCAGCCTTACTGGAGGCCTTTGGGTGCCTGGAATCAGGAACATCCTTGTGAGTAGGCCGGACCGAAGAGGAACTGAAAGACCTGTGCCCTTTGCTGAGGATGTGCTGCATTCCTTGTGCATGCCAGGAGCCTCCAGACCCCCTTGCACCCTGTCCCTTGTCTGTGCCTTCCCTTTTGCTGACTTCTGCTGACCTTTGCCCAGCGCCCATAAGTACCCTTGTCTGAGGCGCGTGTGATGCCAGCTCCCCTCACCTTCTTTGTCCTGCTCTGCCAACCACTGCCTAGCAGGGGCTCTCCTTTTGGCAGGCTCGTGTTTCCCCGCTTCTTGCCTGTCAGTGTTGGTTTCCCAGCCAGCTGCTGCAGTGTTGTCAGCGTGCTCCACCCTGACCTGGCTTGTCTGTGGCCTGTTGCAGTGCGAAGAGGCGGCCTACGAGGAGCGGCAGTACCCAGCGGGGAAGTGGGCCTGTGTCACCATGGGGGAGCCCATGTATGAGCAGAGCATCTCCCTGAGCTTCATGAAGCTCATGCGCTACATCTGCAAGGAGAACTCTGTAGGTGTGTGCAGGCAGGGGCTGGAAGGGCTTTGCCATTGTCCATCTGGAGTGGGGAGGAGGGCTGCTGCTGCTGCTGCTGCTAACAACACACCTGTCTCACTGCCTGCCTGCCTCTTTCCAGGTTGCCATCTGGGCATGACAGTCCCAGTACTCAACGAAATCCACCTGACCAAAGAGGGCACCGAGCTGGAGCGTGAGGTCCTAACTGCCTATTATCTCCCAGGAGAGTTCCAGCAAAACCCCCCTGTTCCCACGGACCCTGACATCCACATCACCGAGAGGGCACCGCTCCGGGTTATAACCAGGTGACCCCAGCCTCAGAGGTGTTTTCTCAGCTCAGCAGAGATGTACAAACTCCCTGCATGGCTGTTGGGGTTCATTAGGCAGAGGAATGGGAGCTCTGGCTGTGCCAATGTGCTGGCTTTGTTGTTTACACTGTTCCCTTTGCTGCTGCTGCTGCAGGGTTTTCTATGGGATGACCACTGAGGAGACAATTCTGAGGGAGATCAATGTCTTCTGGGAGCTCCTGGGCCCCAGGGAGGCGGTGCTGCGGGGA
Source organism: Agelaius phoeniceus (assembly GCF_051311805.1). Classification (NCBI taxonomy): domain Eukaryota; kingdom Metazoa; phylum Chordata; class Aves; order Passeriformes; family Icteridae; genus Agelaius; species Agelaius phoeniceus. The sequence continues at coordinate 110,566,851 of NC_135267.1, read as the reverse complement.
ACCTACATCGTGGCTTCCTACGAAAACCCCAGCATCCCTCAGCGCCGCAACGAGATCTGGTTCATCTGCCAGCCCGAGTGAGGCCCCTCCGCCGCCGCACCCGCTGGAGATGGCACTTCTGACCCAAAGGAGACAGAGCACATCCCCACCCGCCATTCAGCCACACCATGAGAGACTGAGAGACTGTGGGGTGGCTTTCCAGCCTGCCCTGCAAGGGTCCTGCCAGGGGAAATCCTGCTTGGCCTGCGCTTCGCCTGCCCCACAGCTGAGGCTGGAGCTGGCACCAAAGATGACCTCTAGAGCAAGCTCTTGATGGGCAGCACGTGGTGGGGGCTCATGAAGGCAGTAACCCTGTGGGCCTGTGTGATGTGCTGGCCTGACCTGCACTGGGCTTGCAGAGCTGGGCCAGGGTGGGTCCAGTGGTGGGCAGCATCACAAGGTGATGGTGTCTAGAAGGTGAATGACTGTGTACAATATGTGGGGCTCAGTGTGGCCTCTGGCCTGCTTCCTGTGAGAATGGCTGCCTGTCCTGAACAGAGCCACTGAAATGCTGCTACAGAGACATTTGCGTTCAGAGGGGAAAAGGGCTTGAATTCAGGTGCGAATCCTGAATGTTTCCTGCTGGGCTGGTTCTCTTTGGACTGTTGGGTGCCTCCCTGGCTGTCACTCACCATTCCTCAGCCAGGACTAGGGCGCTGGCAGCCTTTGTCCATCTTTTGTGGGTGCTGTTTGCAGACCTGCTGTGAGCTGAGGGGGGTAGGTCCAGGGAGAGCAGGACCGGCACCACCGTGTGTTGTGTTGTGCAATTGATTAGTGAGTTTCACATCCATGCATGCCATCGTGCTTTCCTGGGGGAAGCTGGCAGTGCCAACAGTAAATAAACCCAGCTCAAACCACTGCAGCTACAGATCACTGATGGTGTGGATGGGGGGTGGCTGGGTTGGCTTGGGAAGAGCCTTGCTGTCTCCTTCCTGGAGATGCTCCAGACTGCAAAGCTGTGGCTCGAATTAGCCCAGGTTACAGCTTCCTGTTGAGCCAAGCTCTCCCTCTGCATTACTGCACAGGCTGCTTCTGTTGCTGCTGCAGGAACTGTGGGCACACTCTCCTCCCTGCAGGTAAGGTGGTTTGTCTGTTGGATGGGGTCTGCCTCATTTTTCCCTGGTGCAGAAGTTGGATCCTGTGGCTGTACTCCTCATGGGCACCTGACCTTTGAGGGTGAGAATTCAAATGCAACTGCATGTCATGCTGGTTGGCTGCAGGAACTGGTGCACTCCTGCAGCTCAACAGGCTTGGTGTGGAAAGACTTTTAACTGCTTCTGATGCAGTTCCCAATGAATTTTCTCATGCTGTATGCCTTGCTGCCTGCCACTGTTGCACAAACTCCAGCTCTGGCCCTTTGTCCCTATACTGCAGCTGGGGGGTAGGAGTGGCTGGAAGGCCTGGCTCCCTCTGTGGTCTCCCTGCCCAGCAGCACAGGTGGCTTCTGCCACTCCTCTCTCCAGTCAGATGCTGCTTACTGTCCCCTCAGGCTGTGGGGAGCGTGGATGCCCAGCCTGTGGCTGTGGGAAGAGTGGGGCTGAGCATGATACACCCTTCCCTGCAAGGGAGCCTGAGGCAGAGTCTGGGTAAGCACAGCAAGGGCAGACAGTGGTTTCCTGGCTACCTTGTGATACAGCTCTTGTTCCTGGGGCACTAAAGGCATTACAGACCCAGGAGATGCAGTCACAGCCTGCAGCACTGATGTGGCAAATGCTCCTCAGACAAGTCATGATACCTGGATCAGCAGTGCTTAGCTCACTTTCCCTCCTGGGGAAAGAGAAACAATTCCCTGAAGCTGGGGTCAGGTGGCTCTGTATCAGTGGGAGAACAAAGTCTGCTAGTGTGTGTGGGACAGAGACCCTTTCTCTTATCAGCTGCTTTGCTTGCCCTGAGCTTGCAGGTAGAAGTAAAACTTCCTTCCTAGAGAGTGTTGAATAGGCTACCACTTCCTCTGAGGCTGCTTGGTCCCCAACCAAAACCAGAACAGCTTTTGGTGGCAGGAGGTGGTGACTTTCCTGTGAGGTGTTTGTGGTTACTGGCGAAGTTCCACAGCTGCAAGCCCTGTGGGAGCAGCTCTGTGGTCTCCCAGGACGTGGCAATGGTGGGGGCTTCTGGTGCAGCACCAGGCTGGTGCTGCCACACAGGGCTGCAAGCACGCTCCAATCCTGTGCCACAGGTTTTGCTGAGTAAAGGCTCCAGCATCCTCTGTGATGGATCCAGCAGTGCTCAGGGCCATGTCTGATGGCTAGTCTTGCACACAGTACCAAAGCCAGTATTCTGGAGTCTCAACAAACCGGCTGGAAAGCTGGTGTTCAGAGTGACAACTGCCAGAGCCGGTGGTGCAGGGCTGCAGCAGGTTCCACCAGAGGCACTGGGTCGGGCAGAGAGGCTCCGGTCTGGGCCATGCAGATGGACAGACAGCTCTTGCTGCTCGGGTCCTGCAGAGGAGCAGCAAGGAGCAGCAGCGTGCTGTACACTGGGACTGTGTGCCCAGCCTCTGCCCGTAGCAGGGTGCTCCTGGCTCCTCGCTGCCCCGCTGCCTCCACAAGGTCATTCACAGCGGTACAGACCGGGATCTTTCGCCACCAGTTTAACAAACAGCCCAGCTACAAGGAGCCCCTGGGCGGGAGGGGAGCGGCGTCGCCTCCTCGCAGCTCGGGGCCCCGGGGGCGCTGGCAGGAGCAGGGGGGTACGGGGAAGCGCGGCGCGGCCCTCCCCGGCCCCGGCCCGGCGGGGCTCTGCGGGGGATGGCGCCAGCGAGCCCTGAGCCTCGAGCACCGCGATGGAGGCACGGGGGGCCGAGCCGGGCGCTGCCGGGGGGACCCCGCTCCTCCCGACCCCGCCCGGTTTCCGGTGGCCGCCCCTCCTCCGGAACCCCTCCCGGCGGCGGCGGGCGGGGCGGCGGCGGCATGGCTGGGGTCCGGCGGGCACGCTGACCGGCGCGGGGGATGGCGGCGGCGCGGAGGATGGCGGCGGTGCGGGCACTGCTGGTGCTGGGTGAGTGCGGGCCGGGACAGCCACCGCAGCCTCCCCCGGGCAGGGAACGCGGGTCCCGGCGGCGGGGCGGGGGTGGCGGAGCTTCGCGCCTCCGCTCGACTCCGTGCCTGGGCCGCGCTGGGGCCGGCGGGCGGGGGTCCACGGCCGGCCCCGGGCGGGGTGAAGGAGGAGCGGCCGTGTCCGGGGCCGAGCCTCCGGTGGTCCGCGCCCCCCCGGCTTCCCGTGAGCCCGGCGGCGATGGGGCCCGCTCGTCCCGCCGGACCCGGGGGCTGCTGAGGCTCCATCCGCTCCCCGCTGCGGGCCGGCCGCGCCCCCGGCCCGCGCTGCCCCGCTGCGCTGCGGGAGCCGCCGGGGCGCCTCGCCCGGCTCTCCTTCCCCGGCGTGCGCCGGCTCGCCCTGCCCGCCCGCCCGCTCCGAAGGGGGAGCGTCGTGCCGAAATCCACAGGGATGCAAATACGCCAGACATTTGCCGTCTGGGAGGCGGCGAACGGGCGCTCCCGGGGCGGCGCGGGCTGGAGAGGGCTCCCGGAGACCCCTCGAGCGGGGCTCGGCTCCGGCCCGCGCCCCTCCGGCCCCGTGGGCAGGGCTGACACCGGGCAGGCTGCGCGGAGCAGCGCGTGGTTTTTCCTATGAATTCCGCTCAGATCGGAGCCCCGAGGAAAAACAGCGGGCCCGCGGTGAGCTGCCGCCCGTGGAGATGGAGATTGACCTGCCGGCCGCCGAGGGGTTTTTGTCCCTTGCTGAGCGCATCTGGATGAGCGCTCTGCCCCGCCCCCCGTGCCACTCTTCCTGCCCGATCCCAGGTCCGCGGCCCCTTGGTTTTCTGGCTGCTGCTGCTTTTCACCGTGTTCGGCTGCAGCGCCTGAACTCTCCTCCTCTCGCTCTGCTCCGTGGTATTTCTCCCCACTGCCCTCCGAGCACCATTTTCCTTGCCTGAGGAGCCCAAGGTGTTGGCTGTGCGTGAGAGCCACAGGGGCTGTGAGCTGTGTTCCAGCCCGGCTTTGAAGGGTCCCACGGCTGCCCCATGCCACATCACCTCGTTTCTTCACTTAGGAACCCTGGCAGTCGCTGTGTGCAGTCCCTTCTGTCTCACCGTGCACAGTTGTAGAGTTTGCTTTGCAGTTTCTGCTGTAAAATCAAGAGCAGTCTTAGTTTAGCACCTGGGTGGAATACCGCCTCGGAGGGAAAGATATCTACTGGGCTGCTGCCCGCCCATATCTGGAGCCGTGGCTGAGCCCTGCTGCCAGGCGGCAAGTATTGTCCAATTTACAGCTGATAAGCACGAAAAGCAGCACTTACTTAGCTGATTAGCACCGTGATTGCCATCCGCCTTGGCAGCCTCTGGGAAGGCTGTTTCTGGCGGGGGAGTGTGTGCTCTGAAGTCGTAGGGCCCTTTGGACCTGCCACAGCATTCACCTGTGTGCCAGGACGCTACCACTGGGATGTGCAAACCTGCCTGTGAGGGCTGTGTGCTGCCTTTCCTGCCACTCTGCAGTCGCTGGAGCTTCTGTACTGCTCCAATCCTTGTTTCTCTTGCTGAGCAGGATCACATCCTACAGCACTGGGAGTAACATGCAGCTGTCCATCTCGCAGACACTGTGAAAAATCTCAGGTGCCACCAGTGTAGCCAAAACGTGCAGTTCGATGTCTAGCTTTTACAGGCTGCTGGGAAGTTTTGTAGGCTGCAGGGCATTGTGTCTCTGCCTGTGGATGGTGTTTGGAAAGAGCACTGGGGAAAGACCTGGGAGGTGTGGAGTATCCGTGGCTCACGCAGATCCTTTGCCATGCATGTTCCAGAAGTGCTCAGTGCCTGGACTGCTGCTCTCTCTTCCTCCACTTCCATTGTTCAGAGAAGCTGTGATCTTTCTGGCAGTGGCACTGCAGCATGCCAGATGTGTGCTGACTTCTGCTGGAACATGTGGTTGAAATGCTAGCAGAGGAAATATTTGCTGAGTCAACTTTCCTTTAAAGCAAAAAAAAAACCAAAAAAAAACCCAAAACCAAAAGGTCTGTTTTGTTCTGGAAATGCCTCCATGTCCTGTGTTGAGCTGTGTGTTTCTGTATGGCAGTGCTTTTCTCATGCTTCCTAGCAAGCCTGGTCTTAAAGAAGAAAATTTATGAAAACAGGAGTGATCTGATCCCCCTTGGGACTTGGCTGTGTTCAGACAGTGCTCTGGGCAGGCTGGAACCTCGAAGTGGCAGGAGCTTCAAAGGCACGGCGACTCCATAGTTGTGGCCATAGGCACTTCTGTGTCTGCACAGTGGGCTGCAGAACCACTGGGAGCTGGCACTGGTCAGGGGCCTGTCGTGTTTAAAGATCCCTAAAGATGTGTTCTGAGCTCTTCATTGACCTGGAATGAAACCATCTTCTGAAGGCAGATGGATGGGCAGATGTTTGAACTGCAGCAAGCACCGGTGTTCAGTTGCCTGCTGGGTGATGAATGTTCTTGCTGGTTGGGAACCGAGTTTCCTCCCAGTCTGCTGAATCCCTCTTGTTCAAGGGAGCTGGGGGGATGGCAGCTCACATCTGCTAATTGCTCAGCTGGTAAGTCCCACCTTGTTTGGCCAAAGGCTGGTTCATGCTGCACCCAAGCAGAGAGGTGTGTGTGTGTCCTGGGAAGGCAGGCTGCACTTCCTCTGAAGGCCATGGAGCCCAAAGGGAATGGAGGGAAGAGGGGTAGGAAGAGAAGAGCCTCACCTTGAGGCAGTGGGCAAGAACATGAGGGCCAGTTTGGCTGTAAGTGATAAGGCACTTCAAAAGGATCTGAAGGCTGTGGGGTCTGGTTACAGGTATTTACTGGAGGATCTTTACACTAATATTTTTCTTGCGTTCGTTTCAATTCATCTGCTATTTAAGTTGCAAAGATCAAAGCTGTATTCCAGCAAGCACACGTGGACTAAAGTAAATAGCAGGACCTAGTACACCTCTTCCCAGTGAATAAACACTCTTTCCTCTCTGAACATTTTCAAGCATACCTCTCAGGCCTGGAATGCAAAATATTTCACATTAGCAGTGGGTGTTTCCACTGCTTTCGATATTTGGGAACTTGGAACAAATGCTTATTTAGAAGTGGACAGACCTGGGTACAAACGTGCTCTTTGTGAAGGCAGTTGCTGCTGTGGTGTTTGGAGGGAAATTCCCCTGGGGTTGGAGGACATGCAATTGTTTGTGCAGACCCCAAGGAACAGTTCTCATTCTCCTAACATGAAGTGTTGGTCTCAGGGGCTGGGACAGGCAGCTCTTTGGAGGCCTGGAGGGCAGCAAGACTAGCAAGATGCTTGGCAGACGCACACGAACTTTCTTCTTGATGAGGCTTAAGTTGCACAGGGTGTTACCTTTGGGTTTGGTGGGGTTTGCAAAGGCTGTGAACCAGCACAGTGGATTTTGCTGTGTAAGGGAAAGAGGCAGCCCCACCTTTGGCATGGCAGTACCTGCTGGAGAAGGCTGATAATGTCTGAGGTGGGAGAAGGGCAACTGCAGTGTCTTCCACCCTTACAAGAAATTAACCATGTCTGTGAGAAGAGCAGGAAGAGAGATGGAGAAATGATAATTTGGCAGCTGGTAACGTGTTGTTTCCTGGGCTCAGTGTGTTTCAGCATGGCAGAGGTGCCAAGGTGGGCGGCCTGATTCCATGTCTTGCTCCTTGCCTGGATGATACTGGGAGGTGGCATCCCAGAGCTACTTAAAAATGCTTTTAGTTTGTTGGAAGAGCAGATGTTGTGTTGCACAGAGGGGTTAAAAGGCTGTGCTGTGCCTGCAGCATACCTTGTGTGCTGCCTTGCCTGAAAAAAGCAATCACACTGCTGGACACAGAAGGATTTGTTCTCTGGGGGAGACCTGATGAGGAAGGGGTGGGGATGCTGAAGGTTTTCAGGCTTTTCATGTGGCTGCTGCTAGAGCAGTGGCCATTCCCTGGGCTCTGTCATGGTGTGGAGGGGGTCATGGAGCACATGGGTCACATCTTGTTCCTGATGTCCGTGTGAGCTTTCAGCAGTCCAGAAACCTTGGGCTCTGGTTTCTGGGAGGCTGTTCAGAGGGAGTTGCTTGTAAGGTCAGGGGCCCTGGGCTCTTCTAGAAAGTTTTTTTCCTTGCTTCCTAATGCTGACACTGCTGAACCACAGCATATGGAGGCAAGCACACAGATTTTTGATTCTGGAGGATGTGGCCTGTTCAGAGTCCTGCACTTCCACCACCATCCTACCAGACCCTGTCAGGATCTGCTGTGCTGTCTTGATGAGCTGTCAGCTTTCTCCTTTTTCTTGCCTATCACAGTGGCTGCTTTCCTGCGCTGCTGTTGGGTGTTACAGGAAGGAGCAGCGTCAGGTCCCCTCTGAAGTCACACAGGACCAGCAAATCCACCTTTGCATTGCAGTGGGAGCTGTTGACTTTGCCATTTGGTTTAGAGTGGACAGCTGGTGTGCCTAAAAAAGGACCAGTCTGAAGGAAGGATCATCTTTGTGCAGAAGACCATCTCCTGTTTCAGTCTTCCTGTGCCTTCTGAATATGCAAGCAGTAGGAAGGAAAAGAGGCTTGCAAGGCACGTATGGATGTGGGTTGGTTTGGGAGCTAGACCAGAATCTTGCTTTTCAGGAGGCACACAGGTGTCTGTAGTCTCAGGGAGTGGAGAGCTGGAAGAACAGTTGTTGAGGGTCTCTTCTGGAAATGGGTGAAGAAGAAGAGTGAAGGCTGACTGTAGTGAAGCTCCTGTGGGCTCTTGAGGTTGGAGGCATATTCAGTGTTTTAAGCAGCTGCAGCTCTCCAGGTTCAGGCTCTAGATCCAGGTGCTGCTTAAATAGAGGCTGAATAGGTTTGTCCAGAATTTCCTGTTGTCTCTGCCTTCTTTGGCATGGGACAGCACAGTGAGGATGAACCCGTGCCACCCAGTCAAGGCAAGGACTCCATTTCTGGTCATTCCTTTGTTCCAGGGAAATAGTTGGCAGTAAGCACTGTTCTATGTTTACCTGTGTCTCCTTTTAATCTGTGCAGCTCTTGCTGAGTAGCTGTGGAAGATCTTCAAGCCAAAACACAAGTGGTCTTTGTTTTAAAGCATCAATTTGTGTTGGCAGCCAGGTCTGCAGTGCATGTGCTTTTCATTGACTGCTGCTTCGGCTCAGTTTCTCACTCTTGCCAGCTCTTTTTTAAACTTAATACAGAAATGTTTTTCCTGAGCTTAAAAGGCTGACCTGTGCAGTACTTCTAGTCTTAACTTAAGCCTTGTCTTTTTCAGGGAAGCAGTCTCTGTCTGGTCACAGAATAGGCTGCTTACCTGTGCTTTGAGAGGTGACTAATAGACGCTGTCTGATCAGCAAAGAGAGAGAGGCAAGGGGGGCACTTCAGAGTGGTTTGCAAGTTTCTGAAAGCCTGATCTGTGTGCCTGGGACGAGCAGTTTCGGTGTGCCTGCTCAGCTCTGACTTTTCCCAAGCTTGCTTGTCTTAGCAGTTTGGGAAAGTTGATGGGTGGGCGCTATTTTGATACTCTTTGCAGACTGTTACCGCCTGGGGCTGCTCCTTTTATTTGATCAGCTTTCAAAAATCCATCCTCTATTCTCTCATTTTGACCTTCTGAAATTGTTCTGCAAGGGCCTCTTTGGAGAATGCATTCTAATCCTTAAAAATTGTAAGTGCCATCCAGGGCAAGGCCCTTGTTGTAATTAAAACATTTCTGCTGGAAGTGAGCAGATGAATGCTGAGGTGTTCAGGTGCCTCCGAGAGCAGAATGGAAGCAGAGTCCAGCTGTGGAATTCAGGATGAACAGTGAGGAGCACTCGTGAACTGCTGTCCCCTGCACAGGGGGTACACACAGGTTGTGTGTCAGGAGAGCAGGCATGGCTGGTTTTAGGTGATGATTCCTCCTGTGAGATGGTGCTTGCCAGTGGGATGCCAGTGGTGTGTCTCCTCCTTGTCAAATTAGGCTCTGACTGGAATGGAGCAGGAAGGGATTTTGGCACCTGTGACCTGGAGCGTGCACAGGGCCCCTGAGCATCCATGAATTGAATCCACCACTATCAGGTGGTCTGCACCTCTGGGAGGCTGGGATGGCTTGGGTTGATGGTCCTATTGTGCAGGATGATGAATGAAGAAAACTGATACCAGCAGATTCCTGTCTGGAAGGTGGTGTGACACATTTGATTTCAGGGCATGAGCCTTCCCTCTCTGGAAAACAAGGTGTTTCAAGCTGGGAGGAAGCAATGACATGGAGCTGCTGTCTGTGCTGGGACCCAGGGCAGAAAGGGGCTGGGGTTTAGGTGAGGATTACAAGGCTCTTTGTATTTCAGCCCCTGCTTGACCTGTGTTCAGTTCCTAGGTGAGAGAGCAGTGTCCAAGAGTGAGCGCTGGGCTCAGATCTTGGTGCTAACACCTGAGATGTTTGTAGCTCTAAGATAATAAGGCTTTGGGACTTTTCCTCTCCTGTGATGCTGTTGTGAAACGAGGTTTGTCCCAGCAGCAGGATTTTACATTTTGATGCAGCTCAGGCCACCCTGAAGAGCAGCCAGGACTGCAGCCTCCTGCTGTCGATTTGGGCAGGTTGGCTCTGCCCTCTGTCACTCCAGAAAAAAGCCAGACAGGGCTGTCCCCAGAGCCATGGCATGTGGAGGCCAGGTCCCATTCTGGCTGCAGAGGGGAGGCTCTGTGTGCCTCTGGGTGGGAAGGGGGGCTGTCCTTTCTGTGAGTGATGCTGGCACAAGATAGGCACGGTATTGCTTAAGACCTGCTATAAACTCTCTCCTCCTTGCAGTTGCTCATTGGCTTCTTTGGGAGCACAAAGGAAGCCTTTGATTCAAACCATGCAGTGGCTGTCCAAATGGTTAAGGGCAGGACAAGCTGCTGCTTGCAAGTGCCTTTATTGCTGCACTGCAGCGTGCCTTGGTGTGTGTCCTGGCTCTGCTGGGGCAGCCCAGCACTCCTGTGGCACGGAGCTGCTCCATGCTGCTGGCTCTGTGGAGGTTGCTGGCACTGCCTGGATCACTGGGAAACATTAACTGGAGAAAAAATTATGGATTTTGTCTTTCCTAGCAAAGACAAGAGCAGAGAAAATAAAACCTTGTAGGGTGTCACAAAGGGCAGTGCATCCAGTTCTCCTTAACCATTCTTGGGAGCATAGATGGGTTTGTGCTGCTGAGGTCAAGTTGTGCAGTTGCCTTTGCAGAGGGACCAGCACCAGAAGTCTCTCTCAGCAGTTGCAAGAATTGTACAAATTGTCTTGGATGAAAAAAATCCAAAGCTTCTCATGAGTTACTTGATGTTCTTTGTTCCTCTCCATCCGTATGGCCTGCTGTAAACACCATGAGCCTGGCACACACCTGAGCACCTGGCAGGTGCTATGGGACTGTAGTTCCTGGGCTGAGACTCCTTCTGCAGCAGTCAGATCTTGTTCTGTGATCATTATTTCCTCCAGCCAAGTTCAAGCAGTTCTTTGTCCACCAGATTCCAAGCAAAAGCTGAGTGACAAAGGCAACACATCTGATTTTTTTTTCATCTTCTGAGTTAACTCCTGCTGGCTCTCCCTGCACGCTGTGTGTGTGCTTCTGATGTGTGAGTGGAGGAGCTGCTTGCCAGCACTGACCCTCCTGCCCTTGTCCTGTCTCTATTTACTGCCTTTTTCTGGCTCAAGTGCAGCTGTTCCTTTTCCAGTTGTGCCTCCCATCTCCACCTCTTCCTGATTCCTCTTCTGTATCCAGACCTGCCATGGCTTGCCACACGCCCCCTTCTCAGACTCTGCTGTTGCTTGGTTTCTCTCCAGTGCCTGCCTCTGGGCACTGCTGCTTTCCCAGGTGTGGCTGTGGCTTCCTCCTGCCATCTTGAGATTGCCTTTGTCTCCTTGAGCCTGGCCTCCAGTTCACAGCAGGTGATGAGGAATCAGGGCTGGGCTGGGGCAGGGCTGCTGAGATGTTCAGCTGGTCCTTGGAAATCACAGGACTTTCTGGATAAGGATTCTTCTGCTCAGCTGGAGAAAAGTCTCAAAGCCACGTGGCCTGAAGCAGAAAGCATTCATCTGAGTGGTTAACATTTTGGCAAGGAAATAACAAAAGGCTGTCATCCTGGGCATCCTTCACCATCGTGTTCTGTTTCTGTGGCCTTGCTGGGATTTTGGCCTGCCTCCTCTCACTGGCTGCAGATGCACTCCTGCAGACAAAGGCCTGCCATGGGTTTGATGGAGCAATCCATTACCCCTGGGTTGCTGGGTGGCCTCACTGAGCAGCCAGGCACCTGCAGGTATCTCAGCACAGCTTTGTGCTCCCCAGGACCTGCTTGTTGAGTGTCTCTTGCCACTGTTTGTGTGCTTCCCTGCCATTTGGTTGCTGAGGGTGCCCAGGTACTCTTTGTTCTGGTGGCTTTGTACTGATACTCTTACTGACTGTCCAGCAAGAACTATTTGTCCTGCAGATGTATTGGAAATCAGCTTTTCTGCTGCAATGGAGAAAAGCACTTACTTTTCAAGGAGATCTGGTTAGGAGGAATTTCTCTTTCAGTGAGTGTGTGATAGCCAAGCTTTTCTTTAATTTGACACGGGGGCTTTGCCTTAGATTTATCTGTAGCAAATATTCTGCCTAGCTATTGATTTGTAAAATATTCCAGAAAGTGCCCTGCTGCATAGTCTTCCCACTCAGGGACTTTTTTCCATTTTTAGCTGAGATAATGTAGCAATGTCTCATAGAGAAGCTACCTCTTAATTAATATTGCATGAGCAGAAGAAATATTAGCTTCTCCATCTGCTTTCCTATTTTTGTGGCTTTTAATATAGATTCATAAATGGCTTTAATGAAAATAAACAAGGAACTGTTCTTTTCTGTGCCCTCTTTGCTTCCAGAGGTGACAGTGCAGGTCCAGCCTCCCTGGTGATGTTTTTCCCAGGAGGTGAGTCCTGGACAACAGCGCTTCCCTGCACAGTTGTAAATGATGGTTGTGAGATGGGGCTGATCTTCAGCTTTCTAGCAATGCAAAGAGGAGGATCTAGGAGAAATCTGCAGAGCTGGAGACAGATATGGGGAGTTGTGGGTGGTGCTTTGTAGCCAGAAAGAAGCCAGTGGCACACGGATGGAAAATGGACATGCAGTGCACAGCAGGCAGTGTTTGTGAAGGAGTGTTCCTGAATCATTTGGGTTGGCACAGAAATCCCTGTGAACCCAGTCCATCCTCCTGAAGCTTCAGAGGCAGCCAGAGCTCAAACCCCAACCTTGCAGAGCCCATTTCAGGTGTCTCCTCAGTGCCTTTCACAGCAATTTTTACCTTGCAGCACTGTGGTGGCTGCTAGGAAAAGTGATTGCCTCTCCTGGGAGCTTCTTTCCTTCCTGTAGGAGGAGAACAAGCAGGTTTTTACCTTTGGTCAACCAAACGGTGAAGCAAGATGCTCCAGAGATTCACCTTGAGCGAGACCCACAGTGCAGCCGTGCTCCATGGGGAGCCCAGCAGTGGGATTGCCCCAGTCTGGTGTTGTGTGGTGGCATTTCCCAGCCTCCACGAGTTCTCCCTGTTCCTGGGAAGGCAGAGTGGCTGGGTGCATGCTTGTGGGTGGGCTGCAGCAGGAAGGAGCCCACGACTGAATCCCTGCAGCAGTTGCCAGAGCATGGGTGTCGTTTTCAAGAGCATGGCACTGGATGAACCATTTCTCCCATGAGCTGTAAGCTGTCTGGAGAGCTTGGCCAGCTGGATCTTCATGGCAAATCCATCTGAGTCTCTACAGGCACAGAACTAAGGGAAACTTAGCTGTAAATATACTGACGTGACCTGGAGAGAGATTTAAAATATTTATCCTAGAGCAGAGCTTGGGATATAAATAAGCTCCCTGTCTGTTTCCCTGCACGCAAGGCTCAGAAGTGCAGCTGTCCCTTTGTCCCCAGCTCACAGAGTCTTGTTTGGGACCAGCAAGTTACTTATGGGTGGGCTTGAAGTCCATACAGATGGTGTAAACATGGAGCTGTCAGCAAAATGGAGAGGGCATTTGCAGTGGTGTAGATGGGAATTTTTGAGTGCAGCTTCTGTCCCCGCTGGCTCTGCTCTGTGGCTCTCGGGGTGTTTGTGGGGTTTGCTGCTGAGCCATGTGCTGGGTAAGGTTGTAACCCTCTGACTTGGCCCCCTGAGCAAGCAAGATTTGCAAGATGTCCAGACAAGCACAGCCAGAGGGAAGCACAGGTTTGGGTGGTACTGGGGGTGTTTTCTTCCTTCCAGTGGGTTTGGTGGCAGCACGCAGAGAAGCAGCTCACTCAGGCTCTTTCAGTGGCATAAATAAGCTTCATTCTCCAGCAAACAGTCCTGGGAGGACAAGGAGGGCTTGCAGGCAGGAGTGCTCCATGCCCAGTGCAGCCTTGCGAGCTCTCTTCATGGGAGAGGGGAGCTGGCTCTGAGCAGCAGCTCTGTCTCTGATGGTGCATTGCTGAAGCAGCTGGCTCTGCTTGCAGGCCTCGTGTGCATGCTGCTCCTCTCTGCTCTGCTTCCCTTGCCCTGGCCTCTTCCCACCCCCACCCCCTTTTGTCTTTACAGCCTGAGCTTCCATTCTCTGGAGCGCCTGGCTGGGGCTCCTGTTTGCTGAGGGGAAGTGCCAGACAGTTTTATGGAGCTTCTTCTGCTTTTTCCCCCCATCTGGAATGGTGTTTCAGCTGGAACAGGAATAACACAGAGCCCTGGCCAGGAGCTCCATCCACACACACACACAGAGTGCTGTTCTGGGGGAATCCCTCCTGGCTGGGCTTGGGATGGCAGCAACAACGTCAGCCTTTGGCCCTCAGCCTGAGTGCAGGGATGTGAGGATGGATTGGCAGGAGCTGGTGTGATACCTGGAGGTGCTGGCCCCAGCTGCCCTGGGGTGACACCTGTCCCTGGGGTGATACCTGGAGGTGCTGGCCCCAGCTGCCCTGGGGTGAGCTCTGAGCTCACAGAGCCTGTCCTCACTGCCAGTCCCAGGGCAAGGAGTGATGAGCCAGCCCTGTCACAGCCCTGCCTGGCTGGCAGGACCTGCCTGCCTGTCCAACACCACCTGGGCTCTCCTCTGCCAGCAGGAGTTCTGCTTAGTAGAGACATTTTCATTCTTACATGGCCCATGCTTAAATTGTGGGGGGAGCACCATCCTTCAAGGCCACTGCACAGGGAGCATGTGGCTCATCCTGGTTCCACTTGGCATCTTTCTGCTGTCTTTCCTTCAGTGGGAGTACCTCTGCTGTGCTGGCCAGGGGGCTTAGCCTTCAGATCCCTGTGGCTCCTGCCAGCAGCACACATCAGGTGTTTGTGAGGAAAGCAGGGAATTGCTCAAGGGCTCAGAGCAAGCCTGGCAGAGTGGGTTGGCAAGACTGGTGGGTGCAGCAGGTCTGTCAGTGGTGCTGAGTCTCCCTTGAAACATTTGTGTGTCTCACTGGGTCTTGGCAGTGTCTGTTCAGGAGTCTTTGGCTGATGTCCCATGAAAGATGGTTTCCTTGAGCCAGCAGGATTCCCAGCTCCTGTGCTGCTGGGCTTCCCAGCTCCTGTCCCACTTGTCCCCCTGTCTCTCTTTATCTGCTACAAAGATGTTGGCCTGGGGATCCCATGGCCACCACTGCCTGTGGTGCCCAGCAAGCAGCACTTACTCAGCCAACCCTTCCTTTTCCATGGGCCAGGGGCCAAGTGGTGCTGCCAGCACCAGCTGTGCCCTGAGTGTTTGGGCAGGAGGAGCAGTGATCTGGCTGCCATCTCTGCCCTCTTCCTCTCCCAGCTCCGCTGCACTGCACTCATGGCTTCTTGGGCTGGTTCTCTGGGCTGGCTGCTCAGAAAGGATATCTGGACTTCTCTGAGGGGCCTGGTGCCACCCAGTGACCCAGAAGAATGGCACTGTTTCCCTGGTGCAGTGTCCTCTGGAGGTGCCCGTGTCCCCTCTTGCAGCAGGTGCCAGGAGCGCGGGCACAGCAGAGCATGGCTTGGAGCAGTGTCAGTGTGCTCCCAGGGCAGACAGGCAGCTCCTGCAGCTCCAAGGCCAGTTGTTCTGGTTCAGCAGCCCCAGCAGTTTCAGGGAGCCAAGGAGCTTGGCTACCATGGGGAGTTCCCTCTCTTGCTCCAGTTTTTTCTGTTTGAGTGAGATGCTGGGAGAAGCTGGCACAAAGCTCAGCTCTCAGTTCAGCCCAGACACGTTCTCCTTAAGGACCACTAGCAAATCCCACAGCCCTGGGGACAAACTGTGCAACCTGGTGTCTGCCCCACAAGATCAGCCCAGCCTGCAGGGGGGTTGACAGCAGTCCTGCTTGGCTTGGGAATGAGTAGGAACCTCCCAAAACACTCCCATTGCTCTGTGGCTGCAGAGTGGCACCCCTGCTTGCTGTTCTTGTTCATTGCCAGAGTAGCAGCTCGTTCTTCCCTCACTCCCCAGCCACCTGTCCCTGCAGGTGAGGGCATCTTCAGAGGGCACCATCACATTCTGCTGCTTTGGAGTGGCTGCTGCCTGGCTTTGAGCACACAGAAAGGCAGGGTCTCTGCTACCTGCTGGTGTAAAGGTTATGGCAGAGTTAGGAAACTGAGCTTGGGATGGTCTTGGAAGAAGCAAGCCTGTGGGATGTGTGGCTGGGGAGAGGACTGAGATTCAGAAGGTCTGGGCTGGGGAAGTAGGAAGGGCAGCATGAGGAACAGAGGCAGGGAGCCCCAAACGAGTTTGAGCTGGGCAAGTGAATGAGGTCCTGATGTGCTGGCAGCTGCCAGGAGTCTGCAGCTGGTTTCCTGGGCTCAGTGTCCTTGTGCTGAGCCTTTTTGTCAGTTCTGATGGCCTGCAGCAGATGTGTGAGCAGTACCTGCCTGCCTTGGCAAGGGTCTGTGTGCAGCAGAGGCTGCCCTGCTGTGTGTGGCAGTGAGCTCTTCCCAGGGCCAGCTGCATCCCAGCACATCCCTGGCAGTGCTGCCTTGGTGTCTGCTCCAGCAATTGATTCACTGCTCAAACACCAGTGGCTTCTTGTTCTGGTTTCTTGTGATAACTGCTCAGAAACTGGCCTTGGCCATTCCCATGTATGGGATCCTGGAAGGATAGGGACACCCCAAAACTTGCAGTGTCTCTCAGCAGTTTTTGGGAGGCTAATTGCTAAGTGGTTGCTGCTTTTTCCCCTTTCTTTTTTTTTTTAATTTTTTTGTTTTGTTGTGGTTTTTTTTTTTTTTTTTTTCATTCTAAAGCTTTCTTTGCAGGGCAGAATTGGTTTCTCAGTATTTGCTTGGTGGTGTTCCACACAGAAAGCAGCAGAGAGAGGTGGTGTGGGACACCTGGAGCCAGCTCAGTGTTGGTGTGCAGGCATCATGTCTCTTGCAAATCTGGAGTGAACTGCCCCAAAGGCAGAGGTTCAGTGCCCATGTGGGCAGACCCACACTCTCACAGCAGAGCTGCTGGATCCAGGTGTGTGATACAATCACAGATGATGTTTTCCCAAGTTCCCAGTCATCTAGATCCACCACACTATGACCTGGAGCTCCTGTGTGCTGGTCCAGTTTCTCCTGCCTCATAGAGCCACTCTAGCAGAGCATTTCTTGGAAATGCTGCTCTGTGCCCATGATTGCTTTCCTGGGTGCAGAGTGAGTTTTTGATTTTACTTTAACTGGGACAGGAAAAGATGTAGTTTTAAAAACCTTATATGATGAGTGCCCAAAGACTTTCCAGATGTTGTGCTGTTCTCTGTGTTCAGAGCCCCTTGCCTGAATCAAACCATTTCCATCTGGCCTGCTGGTTTATTGCAAGCCTGCCCATCTGAGAGGCTCTCTGGACTGGAACCTCTCGCATGGAGGATCGCTCTGGCTGGAAATAATTTGGGGATGCAAAATATCTCTGGGTGTTTGGCTTGGCTGCTGCTCCAGCAGTGGAAGAGCTGTGTGTGGAGCAGGCATGCTCCCAGCTGCTGCTTTTTGTGGCTCCAGGGGCCTGCCCAGGAGGCAGGGGGGGTTCCTCACGTTACTGAGCATTCATGATTTTCCTTGCTTGCTTCTATGGCTTCAGCTGGTGCAAGTGAGCCTGCTGGCTCTGTGCTTGTGACCAGCACAGAGGAAAAGCTGACCCATGTGTCCTTGTTCCCTGTTCTGGCATGCCAAAAATCTGCTTTTATATGAGCGTGCTCATAATGAGCTGTGCCAGGAAACACATGGCTTGCTGGAGACATGAATGGGAGGTCTGTATGGGGCCCTGTGCTCACTGGGAGCCTCACAGGGACAAAGAGCAGATGCTGGTGTGCTCTGCTTGCTCCGTGGCAGTCTGTGTCCTGTGGGCTGCAGAGCATGGGGAGCAGAAGATGGGATCAAGGAACGAAGTGCTTGGCTGATCCAGTGGTGGCAGAGAGGCCAGGACAGGAGGCCAGGTAAGTGGTTTTACTGCCTGCTGATCTTTGTGGCTCTCCTGCTCTGGAGAGGGCTGGCTTGCTGCTCTGGAGATGTGGCTGTTTGCAGTGAAGGCTGGGTTGGAAGGAGCCCAGGCACTGCAGGCAAGCAAAGTGCTGCTAATAGCTTAGGATGACAATTGTGGGTGGGGATGAGGGAGAACAGGAGAGATATGCCAAGCCCATTGGGCCCTAGGTAGCATGTGGGCAGAGGGGCTGTGTAAGCTGTGCCTGGCTGCAGCAGGGAGGAAAGGCTCTCAGGGCAGAGTTGCAGTCCTGAGCAGCAGCAGCACTTCAGTGTCTGGAGTGCTTCTCCCTTGTAGGGAGTGCTGCCAGGGCTGCATGGGCTGAGCTGGTGCTGAGCAGTGCACACACAGCACATGAGGAGTTAAACCTGCCTGCAGGCACTGGAGCCTTGTTCTGACAGAGGGCTTGTCAAGTCCTCTGGACCAGCAAGCTCAGGATGCTCTAGCTCAGTGATTTCATTGCCCAGCCTTTGGAAGCAAGCCAGGGCTTGAACGCAGAGTTTGCTGCTCTTTGATCCAAGAGTGACTAAAAGCAAAGCCCAATTGCTGGAGCCATTCCCGAGGACTTGGCAACTGAAGGAATTGCTGCCTGCAGACAGTGATGTTTTAGTTGCTCCTAAAGACAAGACCTGCTTGATAATGCTTTCTGAGAGTGTGATATTGAAACCTGTGAGAGGCCAGGACCCCAAGCCCTAACACCATCCCTGCTGTCCTTAGGATGGAGCACAGGTCATGGTGTTTTCTGAAGATGTGCCCATGGTTGCCATTGACACCACACTTCTGCTGTGGCCTGATTGTCTTTCTCAGAGAAAAGGTGATAAATCAGCCCTGAGTGTGAGCTTCTCAGTCTCTTCTGCTCTTTTTCCTCTGGGGACTGTCTTTCTTGTGGCCCCTAGCTCTGCCCCTGGGCTTGCAGGGAGCCAAGTCACCTTCCAAGCTGTGGCTCTGGTTTGGTGGTTTTGCTTGGGGTTAGCAGCAGCTAAACATGCAGCTGGGGGATGCAGTGGCAGCTCTGCCTGTGCCTGCCTTGCCTTGTTACAGAGGTTTTACAGAGCTGGGAGTGAGTGCATCAGCTCATCCAAATCCTCCTTTTCCTTAGTGGTTTCTCATCAAAGAGCAACAGCCTGTATTGCTGCTGGACAATTTGTTTCTTCAGTGGTCTGAGCAGTGGCAGGGGCAGAAGATGAAGGTCACAGTGTGGATATGTGGGGTGGCCATGTATTGAGAATGGATTTGAGGGGGCTAAAAGCTGTCACTGCCACCTTGCTTTGCTGAGGTCTGTTAGTTAGCTGGCACACCCAGAGCTGGTAGCTGAATTAAAAAGTGGTGAAAGGGTCTCTTAATCCTGGTCTTTCAGTCTGAATCTGAAGTGCTGCAGCCCGGGGATATATTTAGGCTACTCCTGCTGTTCACCTCAAATTAGAGGTGGGGACTAAGGCATCTCTGGCCAGGGCACCTTGCTCTCTCCCAGCTGTATCCCTGGACTCTGTTTGCAGGGAAGTGCAATGTGTGGCTGCTCCCAGGGCCTTCCCTCAGGGAACTGCTGGGGTGCTGCAAGGGCCCTGCAGGTTTGGGGAGCCAGGAGGAGCAGGCTTCCCAGGAGGAGTGCCTTCCCAGGGAGCATGGCATCTTTGCTAGCTATGAATGGAAATGGACAGGGAGCAAATGTTCAGCAGTGTGTTACAAAGCTCTCTGTCTCCTTCAGTGCTGAGCTGGTGGTGTAAATTCATTCAGCTCCTGTCCCAGGTCTGAGACCTGCACACTCCTTGTGCAGCCCCAGCAAGAGCTGGTTCCATGGTGGAGCTGGGACAGCTGTGAGCTCCTGTCTCTGGCATAGGAGCATGGGAGCTCCACTCTGCTTTGAGAGGCCAAACAGATGCTGGCCAGTCATGTCCTCTGCCAGAAACAGCTGGCTGGGCCAGTTTTTGCAGCTGGCTGCTTCCATCACATCTTGGTACTTCTGGGTCTTAGTTTTGCTTCCTCTAAGCCAGGTTTTCCCCCTCCATAGCTGGGGTAGATCTGAGGCCTCCTGCTGGCAGGGAAGAAGAGGAAGAGGATGGGTCCCTTTTGGGGAGAAAGGATGGATGCAGTTTGGGTGCTCTGGGTTTTGCTGTCCTGGGCACTGGAGAGGAATTGCAGCTCCTCTAAACTGCTGTTCCAGGTGCAGAGCATTAAAGAAATTGGCTTGCACATCTGGCTGAGCTGACCCAGGGTGAATTTTGCTGAAGTGCTCCTGGAAGCAAGTCTGCAGAATAATGCTCCTGGGGCCTGGCTGGAGAATGGGGCTGGGCTACAGGCTGCAAAAGCACCAGAGTGCTGGGCTTGCTTTCCAAACCAGGAAACCTTATACTTGCACAGAGCCCTCTCCCGAATCCCATTCCCATGCTTTTAGCTCCTGGTTTGGTTGCAAGCAGCTTTGGGATTACTCATATCCTGTGGTGTCTCAGAGATTGGTAAACTCTTGGGTACAAAGTGAAATGGATCCTCTCCTTTTCCCTCTATGTCCTTTGTCCAGAGCTCTTTTATTTCAGAGGAGCTGGTGCCCAGGAGCTGCACACTGGGCATGGCGGGATGGGGGCAGTTTGGGGTGGGTGGAAGCATGGATCTCCCCCAGGGTTGGGCATGTGGAGCACTGCATTGTGCTTTCCCCAGCAGGGCTGTAGGTGAGAGAGGTGCCTGTGCACTCAGCAGGAATCTGGGGCTGTGCAGCAGCTGAAGGCTTTGTGGTTGAGGCCGCATTCCCAAGCGATGTCGTGAGGCAAGGAGACCGGGATTTTTGGATTGTTTCAAGATGTAGGCAGCCTGGCCTGGCAGGCAGGGCAGGAGATGTGCTGCCTGGTCTCCCCAGCTTGCAGGGTTGCTCTGCAGCACCCAAGTGGTGCTGGGTGCTGGAGTGTCCCCAGGTGAGCCTGTGGAGCTGGCACTGAGGCATTAAAGCAGTGAATTCTAGTTAGCACTTCTGGCTCTGGAGAATAGTCCCAAAGACATTCCCAGTCCGTGCTGAGTCTGCTGCCACATCACTGCATTAATGCTGTGGCAGCCTTTGAAGGGAGTGGCTACCATGGGGCTGGGTGTCCTTTACCAGAGGTGTGGAGAGTTCTTTGCTTCCTGCCAATCCCACAGGATTGAAAACTTACTCTGCAGAGCTTCAGACAGCAGAGACTGACTTCATAGAGTTGCTCAGAAGTCTGTCCTGGATATGGCTTTGTTGATTTTATTTGTCACCCTGAAATGCTCTGCATGTGCTCAGGCTGGAGTCCAGCAATGGCCGAGTCCTGGTTGCAGCCCCAAATTTCTCCTCACAGAGAAAAGCAAGGCACAATTCTTCCCAAGAATATTTCTGGGTTTCACATTCTCTGAACCTCAGAGAAAGAAAACACAATTCTTATCATTTGCTGTGCCTGTGTTTGTGCAAAAGGAGAATGCAGTATGGAGATTGTTTACCCACAGTGATGGTGTTTTGTTTCCTTGGCCTGTCAGGGCCAGGGGTGTGTGTGTGTTGGGACTGTTGGGTGACAGTCACGAGTTGTGTGCAGAGTTGAGTTGCTTGGCAGGTTCAGTTTTAGATGTATAGAATAATATGGTATAATAAAGTAATTAATTAGCCTTCTGATAAGATGGAGTCCTCCTCATCATTCTCTCTCCCCTCGTCAGGACTGCCTGCAAATTCAATACCTGGGGACACCCCAAGACAAAAAAGTGCATTGAGAGACCCTTGTTAGAAACTAGGACTGGTAATGCAGGTGTATTAGTGTCACTGTTTTTCCTGGGGTAAAGCTGAGGATCCAAAAAAATGAAATTAGTTTTGAGCAGAGGGTACCACTGCCTGAAGGATGCTGTGTTCCTGCACTCAGATCTTTGCCAGAAGGATGATCTCACAGCCAGGATGGGATCCGAGCTCTTCTCTCCATCCTTGTGCATCCTACTAGTCCATGTCCCCTCCCTGCAGATGATTTGCTTTGTGGTGTATGGGGATGATACCCTGAGGACCTGTAGGTACCAATTGAACCTCCCTGCACAATTCACTTAACCTTTATCTATTACCTCAACAGGAGGGTTTTGCATTTCAATTGAGTATCCTTTGGGTAGCACACCACTGGGTGTTTTCAAGCGAGCTGCATTTCAAACATGTTTATCTAATCTGGCTGAAGATCTTTCCTGGAAAGCTTTCTGGAGGCACAGTTGAGACAGTTTTAGTCCAGAAACATGTGTGGAGGGTTTCTTTTTCTCCCAGCCAGGGGTGGCTGGTGTCACATGCGTGTGCAGGGGCCGGATGTTTGCCAGCACACACATTTGGGACTGCTCCGTGCTGGCGTGGGCTTTGCAGGACCATGGCTGGCCCAGCTGTGTGGCTGGGGGAGAGCTCTGCACTGCCTCTGTCTTGCCAAGGCTGATGTGGCATTGCTGGATCGTTTTGGAGGTGACTCTCACTAAGGGAAGCGTTTTGCTTCGTTCAGCAGCTCCCAGCAATGTGTCCCAGCCCAGATGAAACCACAGCAGAAGCTGTTGGGAAGGTGTCCAGTGTGAGCTGGGGTTGCCTTTGCTCTCTCCTCTGGGGTAGCCTCCAGTGGGTGAGCCACACACGGCCATGGCTCTGCAACACAGGAGAGCTGGGAGGTCCTGCAGCTGCTGAGAGGAACAAACAAATTTTCTTTACTCAGCAGCGGTGCAGATTGTTGGCTTTGTACAGGTTTTACCCAAACTCCAGCATAATGGCATCCCACACAGCAGCCCTCTCCTTGGACAGCTTCCTTGAGCCTCTGTCCCAAAGGCCCAGGAGGTGGAGGGGGGATGCACAGACCCTGCTGACTGCAGCCTTTTCCTGGGCCAGGGTTGTGCAGCTCTTCCAGGCAGTTCCCATCTCCCAACACTGGGCCCTGGTGCTCTGGATTGAAGTACTGTGAAAAGCTGTGTCCACCTCTGGGCTTCTGATGTCTTCCACCCCAAAACTCAAGTAGGATTCTTCTGGACCACATCTAGCTGCTCCTGGTCTTTCCTTGCAGCCCAGATGTGATACATGGTTGGGACAATGGTTTCCAGTATGTGTAGCCAGTTCACCAGTGGCACCTTGGATGCTATTGTCAAACAAAACACAGGCTGCTGGCTCCTGCTGTGCTTTACATTTTTTTAATCCCATTTTGCCTTGACACTTGTGCTCATGAGCTGTTCATCACAGGCATCTTGCTTGAGCTGAAATGGTTGTGTCCATTTCCCCAGCATGGAAAACAACAGCATGAATAATTCCTCCTGTTTCACCAGGGAGCTGGATCCCAGTGTTTCCTGACACCTGGTAAAATCCCTGCTTCCCATGTGGGACTTGTGCCAAGCCACCATCATGTCCTCTGTCCACAGAGCCATGTCCTCCTGCCTGGCCATGGGGCATGCTGGAGCAGCAGGATGCATGTGATGAGGCAGCCAAAGCTCTCAGTGATCAGTGCTGAGTAAAGTGCACTTGTGCTGTCAGTGATGGGCTGAAAGCAGCTCTGTTGCTCTTCAGTGTTACATTGGTAATGCTGATGATTTCATGCTAGAAGTGCATGTAATTTAAAATACAACATCTTAATACCCTAATGGTCTGCACCTTCAGAGAGAGGAGTCTCATCACAAACTCCAGCACTGGCATGATCCTACTCCAGTAGGCTGACACTGCAAGAGCAGAACAAATCCATCCTCCTGCACGAGCTTTGTGTGCCCTGCTACTTGGCACCTGCTTTGTCCCATACAGGTGTGATTTGATGGAAATATGCCTGAGGCATGTCTGGGGAAAATAACAGACCTGGATCCTGTAGGTTCAAACCTGAGTGGATTTGAGTGCTCTGTTCCCCTTTCCTCCTGCCCCTTTGACCCAGCAGCAGTTCTGGTGTGAGCTCAGCTCCTGATGTTCTGGAGCTTTTAGGCTATGGAGCACATGGCTGTGTTTGAGTGAGGTTGGGTGGCTGCTGCCTTGCTGAGTGCTCTGGTTGGGACAGATCTGATGTGACACATGTTCCTGCACGTTGTATCACCTTGAGGCGTGTTTTCATCTCGAGTTCATGAGCCAGCTGTCACAGACTGATGGATAGTTCCTGCCTTTAGGGGAGGTGCATGGCAGCTGCCCATGGAGAGTTCACTGGATGTGCTGACCCTTGGAGCACAGCATGCTGGTGGGACTTGGCTCAGTATGAGACCCAGGGAAACAGGACCATCAACAGGTTCCAGAGAAATGCATGGAGCTGGCTGTTCTGTTGCAGAAGTCAGGACAGCCAAATTCAGAATTCATAGCTCTGGGATCAGAGGAAATTCAGTTGGGAATTCAGTGGCAGAAGGGTCACTGCAAAATCCAGCCCCTGCTCCTGGCTGATGTGTTTGGGACAGGTGTGAAGCCCTGTTGGAGTGCCTCTGTCGGTGCCTTGCTGCTGCTGCTGCTGCTGTGAGTGGGGGACCACAGACCAGCCCTGCAGGAAATGTGTGCCCATGAGCAGCATTGCCTTGGCCCCTGCACTGTGTAGATGCTCCAAAGGCTTTCCAGCATGGGAAGGGCTCTTGTGGCTTCCTGGAATTTGATGGTCTTCAAAACATCTCTTTTGGAAAAAGATTCCTTATCCCTAGCTCTGTCTGACTGAGATGTGTTGTTAAATCATATCCCTTCACCAGGCTTTTATACAAATGCTGGGTAGGAGGATCTGGCTGAGTGTCCAAAGAGGAGATGCCTTTCAGCTGGACTTTGATACTGCTCACGTAACTTATCCAGGCAACCACTTTCTGAAGCTGTTTCTCCTGCAGTGGTGGGAACACACTGTTTTGACCCTGCTCTTGTTCGTCTTCATTCTAAGAAGCTCAAAATCTGCCTGGCTTGGCCCCTTTCCCTGCAGAGCATGGTGCTGCTGACAGAGTCCAAGAGCCATCCTCATGTGCTGAATTGCCTTTTGTTTGCTTCCCTTGCTTTTCCAGCTGGTAACCAGAGCAGAGCGCCTGCAGGGCTGGCTGGGGGCAGCCAGCAGCCAGATCTGGGAATGTGTGAGAGGTTCCCTCAGCAGCCATGCCAGGCACTGCCCAGGGAAGCACTCTTGGATGGGCATTAGTGTGTCAAGGAGGGCTTTTGGGGGTTTCCATCTCTGTAGAGAGATGTCTCCAGCCCCTGAGGCCACTACCAGACCCCAGGACAGCTATTGCAGTTTGTTGTTTTTGTTGTTTCCGCTTCTGCTTGCGAGCGGGCTGAGTCACCGGCGCGAGTTTGTGGTGTCCCTGTTGCATCCTCTTGTGCTGTGTTCCAGCAGATGCTGTGTTTATTCACATAGATAATCCTTGTTCCACACCAGTGTTTCTCTGTGTGATTGTTGGGGCTGTGGAGGTGAGTCAGAGACATAGTCCTGAGGAGAGGGACTTTGAGGAAAACCTAGAAACAGTCTGTGCATGTTTCTAATTAGGGACAATCGTGGTGCAAGGCTGGAACTTAGGACACATCCCAAAAAACTGGACAAGAAGCACTCAAAGAAACATTGCAAGTGCCTAGGAAGCTGCTTGCTCTCCAGGGCTTTGGTGACTGCCTTCCGAGCTCATACATTGCAAGACATCTTTCTGTTCAGGCTGGAAGTGTGACACTCAGTAGTGGGTCATGGGAACTCCCTCTTAATGCCCGTATCCCCAGGGAGCAGAGAGCCCTCCTTGGCTGCGGCAAGCTCAGGCAGCCCTGTTCCAGTGATTGCTGCAGACAGGCTTAAAGCAGCTGTGCTGGCATCCAAGCACAGATCTGTTCAAACTCTGAATGATGTGCTTTGAGCTCTGTTTCTCCTAACATGGCTCTGACTGTCTGGACACCCTTGAGAACAGCACGTGCTTACCTGATCCACTCTTCTTCTTCCCTTGCTCTGAGCATGCCCTCCCTTTTCTGCCTTGCAGCCGTGGGCACGCAGGCGAGCATCCTTTTCACCAAAGAGCCGTACTCGCAGGATGCCCTGCACGGCCGCAGCGCCATCCTCCGCTGCGAGGTGAAGGAGCCGGCGGACGTGGAGTTCCAGTGGCTGCAGGACGGAATTCCCGTCCAGGACACGGAGCAGCGCTTCAAGGAGGGCAGCAACCTCCAGTTTGCCGCCGTGGATCGGCACCGGGACGCCGGGCTCTTCCAGTGCCTGGCGAGGAACGTGCTCACCGGGGAGGAGGCGCGCACGGCCAACGCCTCCTTCAACATCAAGTGTGAGTGTGGGGCTGCCCGCAAGGCACAGGGAAGAGCATTCTCTTGGGAGGGCCAGAGGCTGGAAATAGTTTTTCCAGGCTGTCTGCTAATGCTTGTGTGGGTCAGACAGGGATCGGATGGCTTGGGCTGCTCAAGTCGGATTCCTCTCCAGCTGCCGTGTCCATCCTGCCCTGTAGTCCTCTTGTGTCTTCTGGTGTCCCTGAGGCTGTCAGAGATGCTTTCTCCTGTCCCCTTTCCTGTTTGTGCATATGAAACTGGGACATTACTGCAGCAAGTGTGTCCTGGGCACTGCAGATCCTTTCAGAACTCACCTTAACCCTCAAAGAACAGCTACACAGGGCAAGGAGAGATCTCTGCAGTGTGGGTGTCTCTTTACTCCACGCTGCCTTGAGGGCATGTGTATCTCTAAGCATGCTTGTGCCCCTGCTGCCTCCTCTGGTTATCGGTGAGTCACCAATAACCAGCACTTGGGCTCTGTAGGTTTGGAGAGCCAGCTGTGTTGGTATTCTTTGATCCCACAGGGATTGAGACAGGCAGTGTGGTTCTGAAGCAGCCGGCCAGCGTAGCTGAGATCCAGCCCTCCTCCACAGTGGTGCTGCGGTGTCACATCGATGGCCACCCACGGTAAGGGTTGCCTCCTGAGGAGTGGACCCTGCCAGGGGCCCCTGCACCTTGGCTGTGTGGTCTCTCTTTCTCTCTCTCTATCCCCCTCCCTCTTCCCCGCCACCTTTTTTCTTTCTGCTCCTCCCCCACTCCCCTCCTCTCTCCCGCAAGAATTCAGTAGAGTCAGGGAAGGCCAAGGGCAGGATTGAGCCTGTGCTGAGCGCCGCGGGAGAAGGCAGACGGCTTCCCCAGAGCCGCCTAGCGAGGAGCACAGTAAGGATGGGCTGTCACAGCCCAGCTGCTGAGCTGCTTGGTGTGCTGCAGTCACTCTCCGTCGCTTCCCAGTCGTGTCCCGTCCACCTTGGCTGCATGTCTCATGGCTTCGTGTCTGTGTCGGGGCCGGCAGCGGGACGGAGAGCCAGGGCACTGGGCCATCTCTGGGCTGTCTCCTCCGCACACCCGCTCCCGGGGCAGCCCTGACGGCGCCGTGCCCGTGCTCACCCGCTCGCCCCTGTCTTGCAGCCCCATGTGGCAGTGGTTCCGGGACGGTGTCCCCCTCTCGGAGAGCCACAGCTCCTACTCTGTCAGCAACAAGGAGCGGACACTGACCCTGCTGAGCGCCAGCCCCGATGACAACGGGCTCTACTCCTGCTGCGCCCGCAGCGCCGTCGGCTCCGTCTGCAGCCACAACAACTTCACGCTCAATGTCATCGGTGAGTTGTGTCCCAGCTGTCACACTGCCCTGCCCCACAGCCTGCTCTGCTGCAGGGGAACCTCAGCCTAGTGTGGCTTTCCTCTGTGCAAAGCTTCTGGGCAGAGACAGACCCAACGAATCCTGGCCCGGTGTCACAGACGTGTTTTATGAAAAATCCTTTTCTTAGGATTTTTTCCTCTGAGAAGCTGAGAAGCCTCAGAAACAAAATGTAAACAACCATCCTCTGCTGCTGTAGAATGCAACAGGTGGATCTGTGATTGGTCTCATGTAATTGTTTCTAATTAATGGCCTATCACAGTCTAGCTGTCCAGACTGTCTCAGTCAGTCACAAGCCTTTGTTATCATTCTTTTTCTATTCTTAGCTAGTCTTCTGATAAAATCCTTTCTTCTATCCTTTTAGTATAGTTTTAATATAATACATATAATAAAATAATAAATCAAGCCTTCTGAAACATAAAGTCAACATTCTCATCTCTTCCCTCATCCTGCGAACACCACCACAGCCAGGCTGGAGCCCAGCCCTGTCTGTGTGTGTTCATTCACCCCCGTGTCTTTCTGGAGCAGATTTATGCTGTCTTCTTTTGTAATGGAGCACCCTGGAGGCTGTAGGTGCTTCTGGTTTTGCTAGTGTCATTGCCATGTGGGTAAATGCCCTGTTGGTCTTTGGAGGAAAGGCCTAAGGAGGGCAGGAATTGTCGACATTAGAGGGATATTTGGAACTGGACAGGGGAATTTTGCTGTCCAGTGTCAGCTTTGATCTGTTCACTAGGAACCAGGGTGCTCAGGGCCATGCTGGAAACAGAAGGGGTTTTCCCCTTCTGAGCAGCTCCCATGTGCAATCCTGGGCTCTGAGTCCCTAACTCCAGCTGTGCTGGCACGTTTGCCTCCTTTGGGCTTGCAGGGCACACCCAGCTCTTCTTTGAGCTTTTCCCAGAGCACTGGTTCTGGGGACACTGCAGGCCCTTCTGTCCCCCTCACCCTCCTGTGGTCTGTGCCATTGCAGATGAGAGCTTTCCTCAGGCAGTGATCATCCCCCAGGACCTCATCGTGACCAAGAACGAAGAAGCCATGTTTGACTGCCAGTTTGCAGCCGTGCCCCCTCCCACGCAGGAATGGCTCTTTGAAGACAACCCTGTCACCAACAGATCCAAGTAACAGGGACCCCAGTGATGTGGGCAGGGCTGGGAGGAGAGGGGCACTGTGTTCCAGAAGAGAGAGGTCAAACCCTGCCTGGACAGGAGGGGACACACAACATCAGAGTGGT
Organism: Agelaius phoeniceus; assembly: GCF_051311805.1. Lineage (NCBI taxonomy): Eukaryota > Metazoa > Chordata > Aves > Passeriformes > Icteridae > Agelaius > Agelaius phoeniceus. Next base: position 110,538,733 of record NC_135267.1, on the reverse strand, counting down.
CATGGGGATTGGTTTCTCAGCTTGACTGGCTTGGGTTTAGCAGGGCCTTGGTACTTGTGCATGGCATTTACCTGAACAGGACTCAGGGAGCAGTTTGTCCTCACAGGAATCTGTGGGGCTGTCAGTTCTAGATGCCCATGCATGATGGTCCCACAGTTAGGGATTAGAGAATCACCCAGATGTGGTGATTCTGTGGAGCCAGGGAAGCTCAAGCTCCAGACACCCACTTGGGGCAATTCACAGTCAGGGATGTGTCCCAGTACTTGATTCTAACACATGGTGATCCCCAGACTTGGGAACACCTCCCAGCCCCCAACATCTGCACAGCAATCACTGGGCCCATGGCTCTCCTGCACTTCCACATCCATGTGCATGGTGATCCCCAGAGCCCGGAGTGTTTCTGAGCCCCAGACAGCCTAAGCATGGGGCAGTCTGCAGGCCAGGGCAGTGACCCCGGAGCTGGGATGTCTCTTCCAGTCTCTGGAAAGCAAGAAGTGCCGTCTGGGTGCCGGCTGCCCTCGGCCTGGCAGCCCCCGGGCGCCACCTTGTGTCCCCTGCCCCTCCTCCTGGCTCTGTGTGCTCCCACAACTGGCTCCTGCTTGCTGATGCATTTTTTGGTGGGAGCCAGCTCTTTCGCCAAGAAAAAAACTTCTATGAGCTCATTCCTCCATGAAGAATGTATCCCGACCATCCTGTTCACGTGTGGTGGGAAGCTTTGGCATGGCCCCTTCTGGTTTCACGGGCTCATGCAGGACATCTCAGCTCTGTGGCTGTGGCCCATGTCCTGCAGAGGTGCCCACTGAGCCCTTGCTCTCCCCATGTGCCCAGGACCACCGTGTTTGCCAATGGCTCCCTGCTGATCACCCAGGTGAGAGCTCGCAGCACCGGTGTCTACAAGTGCGTTGGCCACGGGCAGAGGGGGAAGAGTCTCGTGCTGAAGGCAACTCTGCGGCTGGCAGGTGAGGTCTGGGGCTGGTGACAGGGTGGGCAGTGAGTCCCCAGAGTTCCAGTGTCACCCTGGAGCTATGTGACAATGTAGCAGTGGGTCAGTACATGCAATGGTTCGTCCTTGCTCTCTGGATGAGGGCAGCAAACAATTTGTGTGCTCTCACCTTTAAATGGTGCCTCCCCTGTGAATGATGGTGTTGGTGGGTTGGCTACATCTTGTTGCCCTCTTTGAGCCCTGTGGTCTCTTGTTCCTCTCAGAGATTGAAGACATGGCGCCCTTCTCCCCGAAGGTGTTGACAGCAAACCAGGGGCACCGCGTTTCCTGCACTGCCCCACAAGGCATACCCACACCCCAGGTCTGGTGGGAGAGAAACCAGGAACGAGTTCCCACTGCTGGCAGGGTGTACCAAGAGGCAGAGCAGCTCATTTTCACCAGTATCACAGAGATGGATGCAGGGATCTACACGTGCCATGCTGCCAACAAGGCTGGAGAGAAGAAACAGGAGCTAAGCATCACTGTGGCTAGTAGGAAACTTTCTGAAAAGGGTGGGAGCAGAAGAGGGGCTGGGTAGGGGGTTAGGGTGAGCTGGGCACCGTGGCTCATTACCTCACTGATACAGAGAGGCACCTCTCATGGCTGAGCTGCGGGTTGCACACTGCCTGTGTGTTTGCACTGCTGCTGGCCAGAGGGGTAGTGAGTGGCTCTGTGTAACCCCTTGCCTTCATGCCCAGCGGTACCCAAATGGGTGGAGATGCCCAAGGACAGCCAGCTGGAGGAGAGCAAGCCAGGATACCTGCACTGCCTCAGCAAGGCCTCCCTGAAACCCACTGTCACCTGGTACCGCAATGGCGTCTCCATTTCTGAGGTGAGGCCACAAGGCAAGCCCCTGCCCCTCGTAGGCACTTCTGCTGGGCACCTGCTCTGCTGCTGCTGTTTCTCACCTTGTTCCTAGGCCCAGCTTCCCTGTCACCCCCACTTTGGCCTTTTTCCTGGCACTAGCTCCATCCTCCTGATGTGTGGGTGCACAGTTGGCTGGCAGTCAGCCCTGTGCTTTTGGGGCAGGGCAAAGAAAAAGGTCCCCGCAGCTTGTCTCGCTTCTCCACGTGGGTCTCAGCAGGGCTGTGTTTATCTGGAGCACGGTGTGGCACGTGGAGTGTCAGCAGTGCCACAAGCCAGGGCTGACCCTAGGGCTGGTGACAGCGTCACTTGTGCCCCGCTCCTTCCCCCGCTCTGGGCAGGACTCGCGGTTTGAGATCTCAGAGAACGGGACGCTGCGCATCAACAACGTGGAGGTGTACGACGGCACCATGTACAAGTGTGTGAGCAGCACCCCGGCGGGCAGCATCGAGGGATACGCGCGCGTGCACGTGCTGGGTAGGCTGGCAGCCCCTCACGTCCCTCCCTGGTGGCTGCAGGGGTGACACCTCCAGCTCCAGGGAGCCTAAACGGCGCCTCTGTCTGTTGCAGAGAAGCTGAAGTTCACGCCGCCACCTCAGCCCCTGCAGTGCATGGAGTTTGATAAGGAGGTTACAGTGTCCTGTTCGGCCACGGGCCGGGAAAAACCCACCATCCAGTGGACTAAGACAGGTCAGGGGGATTTGGTTGTGGTGTGCCTGCTTCTGACCTGAGGCCATGGGAGCTTCACCTTGTCCCACCTCCAGCGTGGGTGAAGCAGCAGCGTGGCCCCGTGCGTGCTGCACGACTGCTGCATCCGTGCTCTCGTGTCCTGCAGATGGGAGCAGCCTGCCATCCCACGTCAGCCACAATGCTGGCATCCTGTCCTTCCACAAGGTGAGCAGGAGCGACTCAGGGAACTACACGTGCATCGCCTCCAACAGGCCGCAGGGCGAGATCCGCGCCACCGTGCAGCTCGTGGTAGCAGGTGAGGGCTCTGTGGCAGGCAGGGGTGTTTCCTGCTGGGCTGGCTTGGCCTGGGTGGCAGAGAAAGCGGTGTCTGGCCTGGTCCTGAGCTGTGCCTCACAGTTTGTCAGTGCTTTGCATGCAGCCTGGGAGGGCACGTGCCACCGTGCCACCGTGCTGGCTGTGCTCCCTGGTGGGAGCTTAGCACCATTCCCAGGAGCTGACAGAGTTCGTTTTGGCCTCTCTGCCTTCAGTTTACGTCACCTTCAAGCTGGAGCCAGAGCCCACAACGGTGTACCCGGGCCACACAGCCATGTTCCAGTGCCAGGCAGAGGGGGACCCCGTACCGCACATCCAGTGGAAAGGGAAGGACAAGATTTTGGATCCTGGCAAGCTCCTGCCCAGGTACACAGCCTCCATTCCAAACTGACATGTGGTGCAGCAGGACATTCCTAAGTACCCCCATCACTGCCCAGTATGAGGGTGCCAGTGGTGCAATCCTGTAGCTTGTAGCTTGGTGGTTGACTCCACGTGCCAGGACTTGGACTCTGCTGGCCCCAGGGTTTCCCTTTCTGCCACAGCCTGCCAAGCTGTGATTGAGCTTCAGTCATCTGTTCTTAAGTGTTGCACAGCCTGAGATGGAAGCTGATGGCAGTGGGGACGTGGGCCTGCAGGTGCCCCAGGCCTCCCTCTGCCCTTTGGTGTTTGCAAAGAGCTCTGTGTGTGTGGTTGGCAGGATTCAGATCATGCCCAATGGCTCCTTGGTGATTTACGACGTCACCTCCGAGGACTCAGGAAAATACACCTGCATCGCTGGCAACAGCTGCAATATCAAGCACCGGGAGGCATTCCTCTATGTTGTAGGTAAGGAAGGTGCCCAGGGTTGGGACGTGACCTCCTGGAATCCCTGGCAGTTCTAGGCCCTGCTTCTGGCTCTGGTTGTGCCTACCAGGCAGTCCCAGCAGCATCCCTGCTGGAATGCAGCAGAGTGTGCTGTGGGATGTGCCCAGCGTGCTGTGGCTGGGTGAGGAGGTGGTGGAGGCTGGTGGCCACAGCAGTGGGTAGGGGGCTGGAGGCTTTTCACATCCCTCCAGCACATTCCTGAGCAGGATTTGGGAAATCCCTCCACACCCCCATGTGCTGGATGCTCTCTGCCCCACAGACAAGCCAGCAGCAGAAGAGGATGAGGGACCTGCCAGCCACACACCCTACAAGATGATCCAGACCATTGGGCTCTCAGTGGGGGCAGCTGTTGCCTACATTATTATTGTGCTGGGGCTGATGTTCTACTGTAAGAAGAGGAGAAAAGCCAAGAGGCTGAAGAAGCACCCAGAGGGCGAGGAGCCTGAGATGGAGTGTCTGAACGGTGAGGCCGGTACGCCTGAGGGTCAGGGCTTCACCACAGCTCCCTGTCCCTGTGCAGGAGAGCCTGAGGGGCAGGGAGCTCCCAGGGGATAGGAGGACTCCTAACCCATGGTCTCTCACTCTGTGGTTTTTGGCTGATGGCAGAGACCTGCTGCCAGGTGAGAAATGGGCAAGTCAGTGTGAAACCTAAATCCCAGCCTCACCTTGTGCCATCTCTGCCTGCTGAGTTGTGTCTCACTCCTGCATCCCAGCACCTGCCCGTGGGATCACATGTCCCAGGGGAGGGAAGGATCCCTGGTGCAATGTAATGAAACAGTAGTATTCTGCTGGCCTCTTCAAATCAGACTTCAGCTGCTCCTGGTGCTGAAGGGAAGATGTGTCACTGAACTCCCTCTGTTATCTCCAGTGAGGACTTGTAAGTGGTGGGGTGTAGTTGAGCTTGCTGTCCCTAATTCCCTGGATCTCCCCATTCATACTTCCCATAAATGCAGATGTTCCCCCTCCCAGTTCTTCAGCATACAGCCACATCCTGACCACATGCAATTTGCTGTGAGGGCCTGGCAAAACATAACTGCTTGGTTTGCCTCCTGGTTTTCTCCTTGCATTGGCACTTTGAGCAGAGCCAAACCTCCAGAAGAGAAGTCTGGCTGTGGGGAACCTCCTAGGAGCAGGGATGCAGGAGCATCTCAGCAGCTTTGTGCTCTGCATCTGCCACCACTGTAGATCTTTCAATGGAAAAGTCACAGGTAGCTCACCTGTGCTCTGGCCAGCATCCCCTTCCTGGGAAAGAATTTCTTTCAGTTGTTTCTGAGGTGGTCTCAGATTTTTATCTTGGCCTGTCTTTATTATATTTCTTTTCTGCTAGAGTTTGCCTCTTCTTATTCCCTTCATTTGGAACCAGGTTAGCTGCCAGGTGCATCCTCATTCTTACAAGCAGACCCAGCTTCCCAGATGTCTACACTCCTTTTTGGTACTTCCACAGCCTCTCTGGTGAAGTGGTTTGTGTTTGCTGTCAGCTCTAGTGGAGTTATTCCATTCACCACAGTCTTCTAAGATCTGGCTCTTTGCCTCTTTTTGCTGTGGTCCCTCGTTAGCTGGGTGACCCAAAGTGTTTCAGCACCTGCCTGAGTACCTACAGGTACTCCCTGGCTGACCACCAGCTGACTTTTCCAGTGCTCTCAGGGTCCAGACAGATTTAATCTCTCCACAGACTTGCAGTGGATCTTTGCTATGGATTTCCTGTGGATCAGTGCACTCCTAACCATCCAGTTACTTTCCAAGGTCACGTCCTTGCTGTGCCACATCCTCTGTAAGGAGAGCTTGCTCTCAGTATCCATGGCTGACTGTGCTGCTTTTTTTTTGTTGTTGTTGAATACAGACATAGCATTTGGGGAGGCTCATGGCTGTGGGGACTGATCTCTCTGCTAGTGTCTCCAGGGCAGCATGGCTGTGTCTGTTTCTCCAGGAGATGCTCCTGTGTCTGTTGCATGCAGATGGGCAAAGCAGGCAGCTTCCTCACACTTGGTTCCTCTCTGGACTGCTGGATACATCAGGCCTCCTGTCCTTTTGTTACCAAGTGCCTTGTCCAGGCTCTGTGAAACATGAACATGTGTGTTCTCAAAAGTGGCTCTTGTTGCTGCCTGCTGGTGCTGTCTCTCAGTGGCAGCACACTCATCACTCTGCAGCCTTCTGGATTTTTTTGGCACAGTTGCAGTGGTCGTCTTGTGTTATCCTCTTGGCTTCAAGCTTGTGGTCTTGAGACACGATTAGTCATGAGTGCAGACAGCAGAGGGTCAGACAGTCCTGCTGATAATGAGTGTAGAACCAGGGAGAGTGTGAGGAGCAGCTTTGATTTATAGGGTAAGTGGTGGTTTTTTGTTTTTATCTTTGCAAATCTTACTGTACTTCGTGAGAGCAGACAGATGTCAGTAGCCATGGCTCTTAAGTCAACATATCTCAGTGTTCACAGCTCCAGCCCCACCTATGACAAAGCCATGGTCCCCGTCACGGTGGCCAGGCCTGCTCAGGATGTGCTGGTACCTGCCTTGCACATGTGCATTGTAAGCAGGCATGTACACTCACTGTGTGATGCAACAGCCTGTGATGGAAACTACAGGCAGTGGGACTCTGTTGGATTTACCACATGCTGGGTTGTCTTAATTTTGTTAAAAATTTCCTATTGTGTGGCTGTTTGCCTAGTGCTTATTCCAGGAGCAGCTGAAATGGAGTAGTGATGCTGGAGGGGTGTGAGGGACTCTAAGCTCAGGGCTGTTCCCTGCTTTAAATTCCAACTCCTGCCTTCATCTTATGGACAGTACCTCTTCCTAGTAACCAGGTCTGATCAAGCAGTAAATACATTCAAAATCAAGGTTTGCCATCTCTGAAGTCATTTCTCTACAAGGTGCCTGTGAAATGCAGGGTTTTCTATTTTCTCAAGGCAATCGTGCTTTGTCCTGTTCTCTGGCTGCTTGTGTTTGTGCTAGGGAAATTTCTAGTGAAGTTCCCGTGCACAAAGCTTGCTGGGGCTGATTGCAAGGACAGCGCTTCCTAGCACTGCTTTAACCCAGCCAGTTAAAATCCAGGCTGGTCTGGTCTTACAGGTTCAGCACTTCCAAGGACATTCCCAAGGCTTGCTGGGAAGTGAGTAAGGAGCAGGGACATCAGACTGCAGCAGCTGGTGTCAGATAGACTTGAGAGTCTCTTGGATATCAAGAGACTTTGGCTATAGTGAGCAGTGTCCATCTGCTCCACCTCTGCCTCGCCCATCCCATCTCCTGCTGCTGTCCTGCAGGGTTTTGTCCATGGTAGTTTGGATGTAGCCACTGCTTGGGGATGACTGAGTGGGATGGACAAGGCCAGATGGGTCTGGCTGGCTCTGGGACCAAAGCCATTGCTCAGCATCTGATTTCAAGGGTGGCTGCTGGGCTGCCAGAGATGGGGCAAAAACTGAGGCCAGGCCACTCTGCTGCCTGGGGCTGGAGTGCTCGGAGTGTCAGAGCCCCAGGAGGGGCTGAGCTTTCACTGTGTGGCCTGGCAGGATGCTGAAGCTGTCTGTGCTTCCCTGGCAGGCGGTGCTTTGCTGCAGAATGGGCAGATGACAGCAGAGATTCAGGAAGAAGTGGCCTTGACCAGCCTGGGCAGCAGCTCTGGGGCCAGCAAGCGCCACAGCGCTACGGACAAGATGCACTTTCCACGTTCCAACCTGCAGACAATCACAACCCTGGGTATGCTGGGCCACCCTGGCCATGTCCCCACTCCAGCAGGACACCTGTGGCTGAAACCCCAGCATGTCCCAGCCAGAAAACAGGATGTGCTGGGTACAGAGGGCCCTGCAGCCCCTGGAATGTCAAGCACACCCGCTCTCCTAATGCACGCCGCCTTCCCCTGTGCTTCCCCACACTTGCAGGCAGGGGGGAATTTGGTGAAGTGTTCCTGGCCAAGGCCAAAGGTGCAGAAGATGGTGAGGGCGAGGTGCTGGTGCTGGTGAAGAGCCTGCAGACGAGGGATGAGCAGCTGCAGCTGGATTTCCGGCGGGAGGCAGAGATGTTTGGGAAGCTGAACCACGCCAACGTGGTGCGGCTGCTGGGGCTGTGCCGTGAGGCTGAGCCTCACTACATGGTCCTGGAGTACGTGGACCTGGTAAGGGCCCTGCCAGCAGGGATGCAGGGATGTGACAGCAGAGGGAGTGGGGCCTCAAGTGTGGCAATGGGCTGGCAGCACAGGGCAGCCGAGGTGTAAGGAGACCAGGCTGAGCTTACTGCTGTCCCCAGCCTCTGGAGGAGTCTCCCGCAAGACCTGGAGGTGACTTTGTCCTCTGCAATCTCCTAATTTCTGGTTTATGTCCTGGGCTCTGCTATACAAGCTAAGTTGTGGGACTTCATGCTGCAGAATGGCTGTGAATGCTAAGGGCTGTGAGGAGTCTGGAGTTTGTAGAAGAGAAATAAATTTGGGGCATGAAAAACCTGGAGATTTCAGGCTTGCTTGCCCTAATCTTAGCCAGTTGAGGCCCAGAAACAAGATACTGGCTTTCCCTACAAGGCAGGGACCAGGAGAACAGGCAGGAACCATGGATCAGGAGATGAGGATCTGTGGGCTGGCCACGTCCAGGCACTGCAGGGACCAGTGAGCCTTGTCATTATGTAGAGATGCTGACTCTGAATTGCTGTCTGTCTCCAGGGGGACCTGAAGCAGTTTCTGAGAATCTCCAAAAGCAAAGATGAGTCTCTGAAGCCACAGCCACTCACTACCAAACACAAGGTGACCGTGCAGCTGTGGAAGTGCTCTGGGGCTGGGGAGCCTAAGGAGGGCAGCCAGTGCTGACAGCTCTCTGGGGTCAGGTGTCTCTCTGCACACAGGTGGCTCTGGGCATGGAGCACCTCTCCAACGGCAGGTTCGTGCACCGGGATTTGGCAGCCAGGAATTGCCTGGTCAGCGCCCAGCGCCAGGTCAAGGTCTCCTCCCTGAGCCTCAGCAAGGACGTGTACAACAGGTCAGGGAGCCTGACAGGGGAATGGGAGGGGATGAAATGGCACCAAGTCTCACTGCCTGCCTGTCCTGCCCCCGCAGCGAGTACTACCACTTCCGCCAGGCCTGGATCCCGCTGCGCTGGATGCCACCTGAGGCCGTGCTGGAAGATGAGTTCTCCACTAAGTCGGATGTGTGGTCCTTTGGGGTGCTCATGTGGGAGGTCTTCACGCATGGGGAGATGCCCTACACTCCACTGGCAGATGATGAGGTGCTAGCAGGTACGTGGAGCACCTTGTAGGGAACAGCACAAGGTGCTTTACTTGTGGTAAAGGGGGCCAGATGGGCTGTATGATGACAGTGCTGGTCTGGCTGGGGAGGCTGTCCCAGCCTGCATGGAGAACTCCTGCTCTCCTTGCATCCCCCAGAGAGGATCACGCCCCTTGCCAATGTTTCCTTTCGTGCCAGGTCTCCAGTCAGGGAAGACGAAGCTCCCGCCCCCCGAGGGCTGCCCGTCCCGCCTGGCCAAGCTGATGCAGCGCTGCTGGGCCCCCAGCCCCAAGGACCGGCCCTCCTTCAGCGAGCTTGCCACCACCCTGGGGGACAGCCCAGCTGACAGCAAAGCCTGAGCACCCCAGCCCTTGCTGGTGAAGGATGTGGCGGGGTGGACAGGGGTCTGTGTGTGCCCGGGGAGCCCCTGGCACTCCCACAGCCCCTTGCTGACCCCGATGCGCCAGCGAGCAGCTCAGCATCAGCAGCTGCTGGACTCAAAGCACAAGCCAGTGTACCCCAGCCCCACCCCCCTCCCCAGTGGGTCCCAAAAGACAGCCCTTGCTGCCTCCTGCCCCCTGCCTGCTCAGCCCGGTGCCCTCAGGCTGCTGGTGTGGATGGAGCAGCCGCCCCTCCCTCCCACGGCAGAGCTCGGGCATCCCTGCTCACCACATCCACCTCTGCTGGCCTGGCCCGGCCCTCTGTCCGTCCGTCCGTCTGTGCTAGGCATGCCTGCCTTCCCCTTCCCCATGGGGACAGGCCAGCCAACAGGAGCACAAAGTGCCTGGCATATGAAGGAGCTCACTACCTTTCCCAGTTACCCTGTGCCTTTTTTTGTACTTATGACTTTGGGCAGAGCCCCCTGTCTCCCTCTTCCAGAGCGCTGACTCCTCCCTACCATAGTATTTCTGTTACTGGAATGCAGCCTAGAGTTGGGTTAGTTTGTTTGCTTGAGTGGAGGGTACTGCAGCCAAGAAGGGTTGGGTTTTGTTGGGTTTTTACGTGCTGCTCTCAATAAAGAAGGCGCTTTTTTTTTGTTTTGTTTTGTTTTTTTGTCTTTGTAAAATACTGCTGTCAGATAGCGGTTTTCCTCCACATGGCTCCTGGGAAGGGTTTGGGGCTCATTCCTCAGGCATCTGTCTGCTGTGTTTAACCCCTTTGCCCCCTTCTCAGGTGAATCTGAGATGCTGCTCCCAGCCCTGTGTGCCTTGAGGGAGCACTTTTCTCAGCACTTGCTGTCTCTCTGGGCAGTCATGAGTTGCTCTCCAAGAGGGACTTGTCTGAAGAGAAAATGTCCTTCTCAAGACTTCAGGCAAACAACCACTCATGGGACATGTTGGTTGGCTGCCCCCACTTCAGGTACTGGTTTGTGCACCCACCTCTGTGGCCTGGGGCAGCTCCACAGCCCACAGTGGGTTGTGGGTTTGTACAGGAGATTTTCAGCTTCTTGCAGGATGCTGGCAGGGCCAGGCCTGGATGGCACCCTGGGGGATATCCTGCTGTCACACGTGGTCTGCAGCCCTCTCCTCTGTGCTCATGGCCCAGAACAATGGCAGGGTCCTGGCAGTCTCCCTGGGAGAGGACAGGTGTGCACGTGGTGTACAAGTAGCCCCAGCCCCACAGCATGATCATGAGCCAGGCCAGCATGGGCTTGTCCCTTGGAGCCAGAGCGAGGCACTGGGACCAGCAGCTCCACTTGGCTGCACAGCCCTGGCTTGGGGGGTTATACAGACAGATCTGAGCTTTGGCAGGAGGCCTGATGGGGCTGGACTGGGGGCAGTGGGCACAAGCTGCACAAGGGACATTCATTCTGGTATTAGGGGAAATACTTCCCCTCAAGGGTAATTAAGATTTGAGTCCCAGAGAAGCTGTGGCATCATCATCATCATCATCAGAGACACCCAATGCTGGACCAGGGAAGTCCTGAACTACCCATAGTTGACTCTGCTTTAATCAGGGATGGACCAGGCATGTCCAGGACCCTCTTCCCATCTCTGCTACCCAAAGAGGTTATGGAGGTGCTGGAGGGGGTAAGGTGCTCATTTCTTGGAATATGCTGGCTGGCCCTGAGCTCAGATTTGGTCCAAGCTTGGAAAGTGTGCAAGCAAGGGTGCAAGCAAGTTTGCTGGCAGTTGCTCTGCCAGTTACCAAAGGTGTTGGTCCCTTTTCCAACACTTGCAGGTGGAGATACGGACTCCCCAGGCCAAGGTCTCTCGGCAAGCTAAGCTGTGGCAGTGGCTGGGTGTTGGGCCCCTCTCTAGAGGAGGACAACCAGGTCTGGTTTGCTGGACCTGGTGCTCTCCCTGGTGTAGTAGGCTTGGCAGCAGGTGACTGCCACCCTGACCTCTGGCTGCCTCCATGACCTGGGGCCTGGCCACAATGTGGGACTGGTGGCACTGTGCCTGGTGGGGACAGAGGGATCAGGATGTGCCTTTCCTTCTACTCCTTGCAGCCTCATGTCCCCCCCAGCCCCTCCCAGTGTGTGTGCAACCCTTCTGAAGCATGTGAGTGTTGTGGCACTGCTGCTTATGTGCTCTACAACTTGCAAGTGACCTGTCTCGTGCATTTGCTATTGTTTGATGTCCTTTTGTTCCACTTCTCACATCCATTCCATTCCTGTGGACTTTCCTGTCTGCTGTCCTTCCTTCCAGGTAGGAGCACTGCACTCTGTGGGCTGATTCCTGCAGCCAAGCCACTTGTGGTGGCCTAGCCAAGCAGAATCTCAGCCTTGCCATGGCTAGAGACCAGAGATGCCAAGGATTTTGGGGGTACCACCCTCATTCTGCCAGCTCTGTGCATGCAGGCATCTCATGCCTGGGAGGGTACAGCATGGCTGCAGTGAGCTGGTTCTGTGAGCAGCATCAGGACTGGGGGCTCTGCTTTGTCCCAACACATCCTGCAGGCTCCACAGCCTGTTTGCCATGCAGACAAGACCTGGTGACTACAGGGAAGCACCCACATGGAAAGTCACCAAAGCTAGGCCAAGCTCCAGACCCAAAGAGTGCAGAATGATGGGGGTTGGGATTGTGTATTTTTGGGAGTGATGTAATGAAAAAATTCTGTATCGTTGGGGAGGGGAGAGATGTTGGCCAAAGTAATTGGAAACAGCAAGCTGAGCAAATACAGTCCCAGCTAAAAGTGGTGGAGCAAGGCAGGGAATCAGGGTCCCTGCAGGAGAAGGAGAGCACCTTGGCAGTTGCCAAGAGGTGGGATCCAATTGCCTCAGCCCAAACTGAAGGAACACCTTGCAGAGGAGTGTGTGGGGGATCCAGGGCCAGAAAGAACCACATGGCTCCATCAGAGCCCAAGTCCACCCAGAGAGCCACCAGCTGTGACCAAAATTGAACATTCGCTGAACGGTGTAAGAGAGCAGCAAGCAGATGTTAGTCCCAATGAACAACTCCCTAAAGCACAGACATCCAAGCCAGACAGTTCCATCAGGAAGTTCCTGGTGTTTTCTCTTGCCCTGAAGTTACCCAAATTCCCCCTGCATCCTTTGAGCAGCCCTGGTCCATGAGTGCTGTGCAGCTTGAGGAAGGGCTGCTTGGTTTGCTCGGATTTCCTCTGCTGCCCTGTGGCTCTCCTGCAGCTGTGTCAGGCACTTGTGTGGAAACGAATGGGCCTTAATTGTCCTAAGCAGCCTCACCTGGTGCTCCCCCACACTCCTGAGCTGCATTTCAGCTCAAGCCTGTGCTTTCAGGTTTGCTTTAAGCAAGCTTGTAGGTGTTCCTGTTTTGGCCTTGCCTCTAGCCCTGTCTTCTAGGCATAGGTAGTAGCCTTATTATCCAGTCAGGATTTTGGCTCTCTCTCACAACCAAGTGGATGCTGGATTTACTCCATGGCTTGCTCTGTGGATGCCCCTGATGCCAACACCTTTTGCTGCTCTGCTCAGGTACTGTGGGTTTATTATACCTGGGGTCACCCCTGAGGGAGCAGCCCCATTCCTGCACCTGTCTGCTGGCCAAAAAAAAAACCCAAAAACCACAAATTAAGAAAGGCCATAACCTAGTTTTCCACGTGCAACAGTACCTCTGTTCTAGTTGTTACTGCTCATAGAAGAGATCTGGCTGTTAAAAAAAGAGCAGCTAACTGTACTCAGTAGCAGTCAGAAAAAGCAGCTGGAGTACCAGTAGTAGGAAGATCAGGAACAGGATGGAAACTATCACATCCCCAGCACCCTGCTGGAGTATGGATGAAGAGCTGGAAAAGGGTGAGGAAGCACTTGTTGCAATGGCCTAGAAAGGATTGAAAAGGGGATGTAGAGGGCTGGGGTCATGCTGGCAGCAGGGTCTGTGCTCCCGTGGAGCGGTCAGGCAGCTTGTCTGGAGGGGACTTTGGGGGAATCTTAAGAGACTTTTAAGGCATACTGTCAAGTGCTGTGCCCTAAAGCTGTGTTTAAACAGGGCTAGAAATGGAAATTTTATGATGTGGGGGCTGTAAATAAGAAAATCCCTGAAGGCTGGAAACTTGCTTTAAGCTGCTTCCTGTTGTCAGTGGCTGCTGGTTTGGTCAAGGGAAGACCTGCTGGTGACTTGTGTCCTGTGGGTGATGGTGGCCTGGGGACAGGGTGTGGGTCTGGCTGCCTTGGTGAGAGATTGGCATGCCAGGAAGCTGGGGCAGGCTGAAGCTCTGGGCCTGTTCAGAGCACAAGGACAAGCATCTTGGAGAGCATCCATAGGATGAGGCTTGGGAAGGAAAGGACTAGAGGAGGAGGGATGAGCCAGCCCAGAAGGAGCCAGGTCTCCCCTCTTGCCTGTGTAGACACTCCTGCAGCTTGGGGAGCAAAAGGCCTTGCAATTGGAAGGCCCAGGGAAGAGAAGGAGGAAAGGGGTGTGTAGCTCTCCCATGAGCAAGAGGAAACCAAGTCCTGCTACCTGCGGTGACTGCACACTCGTGCTGAGCAGGCAGACCACCCTGGCTGTGCCTATCAGGTCCATGTGCTCATTGTCCCCAGGCAAAGTGGTGTCCCCAGCCTGGCTGAGGGTCCTGCTGACCCTCCCTCAACCTGGCGGGACTCGGCCAGGCCTCGGTCTCACCTGTGCCAGGTGTAGCTTGTGCTCAGCTCGAGGGGAGGGTGGCCAGGGCATGTGATGGGAGGCATGTGAGTTCCAGCAGCCCTGCTGGGAGCTATAAATGGCATGTGTGCTCACTGGAGGAGCATGGCTGGCGGGAGGAGGGGGAGGCGGCGGTGGCAGGCAGGGGGGTGTCGGGGTTTGCAGTTACTCCCTTGCTGTGTAGGAGCTTGGCCCTGGGCTGTGGGGGACAGCTGTGAGGGCTGGTGCTGAGCGTGCGTGTCCTCTGAGTGATGAGGCAGATATGGAAAGGGCCCGTGCGAGCTGCAGAGCGCTCCATGGGTGCTGCAGAACTCCAGGAGACAAAAGTGGCCAGAGCACTGCTGCCGGAGGCGGGGCCTTGCCCGGGGTTGCAGCTCCTGTTTGTAGGACAGCGTGTGGGAGACCCCCTTTTGTCAACTAAGAATTGTCTGTCTGTCCTCACAGCTTTGGGCTCTGGGGCTGTGCTGTCCCTCTCGCACCTTTGCTGACCTATGCGCAGTGTGCCTTGCACAGAGTTGTCCTTTGTGGGCTGTCCCTCTGCTCTGGAGCTCCTGGGTCACACCTGCACGGAGGATGTGACCTGTGCCAAGTGCTTGGAGCCATCTTCAGGGTATGTGCCAGGGTGTGACAGCCCCTTCCCACCCGCACAGGTGCTCTGTCCCACCCGTGGATGGCCGCGGTGCGGAACCACAGCCTCACCCCCTGCGGGTTTGAAGGGACCTGCGGCCCATCCTCTTACACAGGAGATCTTTTTTCCACTCGGTAGTGATCAGCTTCAGCAAAGTGTGTTTTGGACCGATCTGCTTCACTCCTATGCCCTGCACACCCTGGGCACCCAGGTGGCCCCCACGCCCTCTCGGTGCCTCGGCAGCCACCGGACACAAATGGACGGCGCGTTGTCCCTTGCAGGCTGTGACAACAGCCGGGCCGCGGAGCTGCCTTGAGCAGCACTGGTGGCATCGCTGCTGGCGGAGCCGCTGCCGGCTGGATGGATCCTGAGGATGGCGAGGCACGCAATCTTTGAGACACGTGCTGTGTCCCCTACGAGGACCGTGCCAGAGCTCCGCGTGCCCGGAGCTGGCGGTGGGAAGGGAGCCCGGGGCAGGGCTGGCACCGGGGGTCTCCCCGCTCTCGTTCGCAGCCCCCGGTCGGTCCCCGCCTCGGTCCGTGTCCGGGCCGAGCGCCCGCTGTCCCGGCCGGCGGCACGGTCCCTTTAAGAGCCGCCCTGCGTGTTCCAACCCGGGCGTGACGCGAGCGCGGTCCGACCGTATGCAAATCAAACGCCAACCGGTGGCCAATGGGCGCCGGCGCTCGGCGGCTGCCAGCCAATGGAACGGCGCCTCCCGACGGGGCGCCGTCTCGCCCCATATAAGGAGCGCCTTCGCCATAAAAGGCAACATTGTATCGCTTTATATGGGGGCGGCGCGGCGCGGCGGGGGCGGCGGCGGAGCGGGGCCGTGAGCGCGGAGCGCGGCGGGGACATGGCGGGGCCGGCCTGACCCGGCCCGACCCGACCCGCGCTCGCCGCCGCGATGTTGCCGAGCCAGGCCGGGGCCGGGAACGGCGCCGCCGCCGCGCTGGCCCGCGGCTCGGGGCTGGGCCGGTCGCCGGTGCCGCGTGGGGCGAACGGCGGCGGGGCGGCGGCGGGGGCGCCCGGGGGCTGCCTGAAGCGGGAGGCGCTGTACAGCGGCAGCGAGGGCGACTCGGAGTCGGCCGAGGAGGAGGAGCTGGGCGGCGAGCGGCGCGGCGTGAAGCGTGGCCTGGCCGAGGCGGCAGCGGCGGCGGCGGCGGCGGGGCCCGCGGCGGGAGCGGCGGCGGCGGCCGCCTACAGCGGCGGCGGGGGCGGCGGGGCCGTGAGCGGCGCCAAGCCCGGGAAGAAGACGCGGGGCCGGGTGAAGATCAAGATGGAGTTCATCGACAACAAGCTGCGGCGCTACACCACCTTCAGCAAGAGGAAGACCGGCATCATGAAGAAGGTGCGGCCCCGCGACTCCGGCCGGTGCGGGGGGGCGGTCCGGTCCGGCACGGGCGGGGATGCCGGCCGGCATCCACCTGTCCGCGGCAGTCCCGGCCCGGTCCGAGCGCTGAGCAGGCCGGCGGGCCGTGCCCGGAAACGGCGGCGGCTTCCCCGTCCCGCGGGCGGGACCGGGGGGGGTGGCCCAGCACCAGCCCCTTCCGGGGGGCTGCGCGGGAGCCCCCGGCGGAGCTCGGGCACGGAGCCGGGCGGCCGGGAGCGGGAGCCCCCAGGGCCGGGGGATGCCGCCGTGCTTGGCGGTCGCCAGGCGTGTGATGTGCCCCGGGGGGCCCATCCCGGTGCGGCGTCCAGCCTCGGGCCGGTGCCGACCGGTGCCCTCGGGGCCCCTCGCTGTGAGCCACCACCAAAACACCGAGTGTGCGGTGGCACAGCTGCCTGCCCTGCCCCCGGTAGGACTGGCTGCTTCGGCCACGGAAGGGACCAACGCCACGTCTCGGCCGGTCCGGAGTGCTGTCTGTGGTTCCTGGTGTGCAAAGACAGATTAGGAACTTGGCGTATTTTGGATGCTGCTGGCTGATCTGCATCCCTGGTGGTGCTCATAGCATCTTCTGAACAACTGGGTAGTGCTGCATCGCAGCTCAGCTGGGCATCATGCACTCTGGGAAGGTGGGAATGGGTGTGAGGTACCGCTGGGCACATCTTGGAGGTACGGGACATGGAATGAGGCCATCCTATCTGTAGAAGCTTTTGTGAGGCTGCTGGGTGTGCAGTGGTGGCATTTGAAGAGTGCACTTCCTAGTGCACAGGTATTCCTCACCTGGGGCATGGTGGCCTTGCTGCAGGGGTGCTTGGGTGCAGCTGTGCTCAGAGGTCTGGAGCCTGAGAGGGAAATCTGGGTCGGAGCCTGGATGGGGTGTTGGTGAGGGGAATGAGGTAGCAGAGATGTGTGCCAAGTAACATCAATGAGGGTGAGGTGAGGGAGGTATCCAGATATGTGTGGAGAAGTCAGTAGGATTTCCAGAATGGAGACAATCTCATGTCCCCATGTTGTCAGACTGCTGTACTGAGGGGAGCACTCTACCCATGGCCTCTTGGCAGGCACATCCCCTAAGGGTGTGCTAAAGGAGATGGGAATACAGCATGGGGCAGTTCAACCTGCGGGGAGCCAGTACTGGGTTGGTTTTAGAGGCCAGAGCTCCTCTGGGGTTGCAGGGAGCTGAAGCTGGTGTGAAGAGAAGGAAAGCCATTGCGGGAACACGCAGGGACTCTTGTCCTGCACTGTGCGCTGTCCCTGTCACCTGTGACTCCCTGTTCTTCCCTTGTCCCGCTGGCAGGCCTATGAGCTCTCCACGCTGACTGGCACTCAAGTCCTGCTGCTGGTGGCCAGCGAGACGGGCCATGTGTACACGTTTGCCACGCGGAAGCTGCAGCCCATGATCACCAGCGAGACGGGGAAGGCGCTGATCCAGACGTGCCTCAATTCCCCGGACTCGCCGCCACGCTCAGACCCCACCACTGACCAGCGCATGAGTGCCACTGGCTTTGAGGAGACGGACCTCACCTACCAGGTGTCCGAGTCGGACAGCAGCGGGGAGACCAAGGTAATGCTCCTGGGCACCCAGGGAGGCCTGGGCTGTGCTGGGAGCCCTGATCATCCCCAGCCCTCTCTAAACAGCAGCGCTGGGAGCTGAGGATGAATCCCCTTTCGCTGCCACTGCAGCGAGCTTGTGTCGTGTCATCTCGAGGCTGTTTGGCTCCTTGGCTGATAGTGGCGGTGATTGAGAGAGGGAGGGAAGTGGGTGGCAGGTATCCTGCTCCTGGCCCTTGCAGCGTGGCTCCCCACTGGCCCAGCCCACCCCCCTGGCCAGCTTTCAGCACTGTTATCTCTCCCCAGGCGTCTCCATGCTCTCACACTCATTGATAAAAATTTGATTCTGCCTCCATGGCCTTATAAGGCCTGGTTTCCCTCGCCAGAGTCCCTGGCAGGGCCCCTCACATTCCTTATAAGCTGCAGCTGTCTCTTGCTTTGGTGCTGTTTTGGAAGGGGGCAGGGAGGACATGGGGAATGGAAACATTTGGCTGGACAGACCATTTCTGCTCCCTGCCTGTTGTCCCTGCAGATGCTGGCCCCTGCCTGCCCGTGTTACTTGTGGCCTTTTGCCCAGGGTGGCCTGGCTGTGGGTGCACGGTCGGGCAGAGTCAGTTTTCTGCTGGAAGGGCCCGGTCTCGTCCCTGCACTCCCTGGCACTGTTCCTCTGAGCTGTGTCCCACATCCCTGCCGCTTCCTTTGCGGGCTGGTGCTCAGATCCACAGGTGCTTGGAGATGGGAGGCAGGGAAGTTTGTGGTGCAAGACTGGGATGCCGTGCTGAATTTGGGGCTCTGCCACAGCTTCCCAGGCCTGTGTGCAGTTCTGCTGGGTGCTGGGAATTAGAACAGCCCTGCTGTGCCGGTGTCATGGGTACCAGGCTTGCTGCAAAAGTGTTCTTCCATTGGCCCTGTCGTAGGAGCTCTCCAGCTGTCCCTGCTCAAGCGACAGCATTGTTGCCATGCAGTAGCCTCTAGACATTAAGCAGACAGAACCTGGAGACCTCTCAGCTGTAATTGTGAAGGTAGTGAGTGCAGCACTGAGATGTGCCCAGCATGTCTGGGGCTGCTGGGGTACTCAGCTGCCTGTTTTTGTGACAGCACAACAGCTCTGGTCATGGTGCTGCTGGGTACCCCCGTTCCTCAGTGTCCACTTCTCCACATGTGTGCAGTGCTGCACCAAGCAAAAGCTCAGCTGCTGCCGAGCCCTGAGAAACAGCAGCAGCCCCAGAGATCCCTGCAGGCAGAGGAGCTGTGGTGGGCCCAAGTGTGGCTGGAGTCTCTGTGCTGCAGCCCTTAACAGTCCTTGAGAATGGCTCCTGCTGATGGGATCCCAGCAGCAGTCCTGGCTGTCCCAGTCTGTCATGTCTTCCCTGGCTGCCTCTGGTTGCTGCTGTAAGCTGTGCCAGCCCTATCCAGTCGGCAAAGAAGCCTTCTAACAGCAGCAATCTCTCCTTTGTGCAGCTTGTGTTTGTAAGGACTTGTGCCTCCTGGGCTTCTCCTGGATGAAAAGGCAAGTCCTGTGGGCATTTCGTAATGAGACAAATTACCTGGCCTTGGCATGAGACTTGACCACATTATATCCCTTTGTACTCTTCCTGGAAGTTCTGCTAGTTGGCCCCAAGGGAACTGTGCCCTTGGGGTGCAGTTACTCTGCAGAGACCTTCTTAACACAACTTCTCTATTCTCCGTGTCTGATGCAACCCTGAAAGCTCCATCCCAGTGCCAATGCTTAGTGTGGGGTGCCTTGTGGCCACAGCCAGCATTTGATGAGAGGCTGGAGGAGCCCTATGGCCCTGTCTTCTGCTTGACATTGTGAATAAATCCACCCCTGGCTGGCTGAGAGTTCCTGCCATGGCAAGCCCTGGGGCTGGGGACAAGGGCTGTCCTGTTGTGCCTTCTGCAGGCCTGGAAGCCTGGTTGGTGGCTGGGCAGAGACCAGCTCAATTCAGATAGACCACGGAGTCTTCTGAGGATGAAAGGAGCCTGTGCATGGGCCATGCTGGGTGGCTGGGGCTTGCTGATGGGTGACTGGTGCACAAGGCTGGGTTGCAGGTGCCTCACTGGAGGAGGTGGCAGGAGATTGGGTGCCTGGACTGTCAGGTCCAGCCACATGGGATGCTCCAAAAGACACTTTGGTCTTGTGTGAACTCTGCTTCTCAGACCTCTGTATGGACAAAACCTCCTTGTGTTCAGTGCTGCAGCAGAGTGGGGAGAGCAACACAGCCAGGCTGTCACCTGCAGTCAGCAGCCTGCTGGTTATTCCTCTGTGCTACACCAGCAGCAGCTCTGAAATCCTCCTGCTGTGCCAGACCCAAATTCCCTGCTGGGGTGCTGGGATTGGGGCTTGCTGTACTTTAGAGACGGTAGCTGTATCCTCATGGTGATACCTCTCTCATCTTTTGCAGGCCCCAAAGGACACTGCCTGTGTGCAGTCTCCTGGGTGTGCTTGTGTGGGAAAGGATATTTTGGAAGGAGCTCAGAGGCTCTAGATTGGGCTGAGAGCATGGGAATAGCCCCGATCTGGTCATCTCTCTGGAATGGGAAAACGTGGGACTTTCTACATCTGGAACACAGACCAGGTGTTGGAAACCAGATTGGGATTTCCCATACCCCTCTGAGCCTTGTTGTCCTGCTACACCTGTGTAATAATTCTGTCTGGGTGTCTGGGCCATGCTGAACAACGTTGCCTCGGGCAGTCCCTAAAAGCTGTGGAGTGGGATCATTTCTGTCCCCAAGACCGTGCTGTGGTCCAGGATGGGCATCAGCTGGCCTGGTGAGGGTCTGGGCAGACACTTGCTGCTGTGCTGCCCCTCTGCTGTGTGTGCTGCTTCTGCAGACACTGAGGTTTGCCCTGAGCTGGAATAGATGTGCAGCTGAATCAGGAAGGGAAGAGCTTTCAGGGCTGCTGTCTGCTGAAGTGACCCATGACTTGTTTCATGGATGTGGTCTGGGCTTTGCAGGGTGCTGAGAAGAGCTAAGGTGCCCAGGGTATCACTGAGAGTTATGAGGAGATGACAGTGGGTGTCCAATCCCAAAGTCTCTCCCAGCTCTCTTTCTGTATTGGGAGCTGTTGCTGCAGCCCAAGAGAAGCACAATAAAGATGGGAGGAATCTGAGTCTCAACAGGGTCAGAATAGGGAGGGCAGAGATGAGCTGTGCATGATTCAAGTCTGTTGCCACAGCCTCTCTCCCAAACAAGCACCTTTGTTTTGTACTGAGGTTTGCCCTCGTGTTTCTAGGGAGCCCTGAGAATCTCCCTGAGTAGAGTGCTGTGAACTTTCTGGGATGCCTTCTCCAGGCCTGGGAGTATGGAGTGTGACTGGGTGCTAAGTGCCCTGGCTGCTTGGGGGTTATATCTCATGGGTATACTACCCTAGAGCTATAGCTGGGCATGAGCAACCCTGGCTTTTCCAGCTGGGAACAGCACCTGTCCTGCCCAACTCTGCTCTGGCTCCCTAGTGGGCTGGGGAGAGCTCTGCCCTGTCACCCACGTGGGGAGGGCACCCACAGCCTCCCCTGTCCCATGTGGGATGGCAGGAGTTTGTGGTTGAGCTAATGGAAAGTGCCTCTGCTGGGCTCCGCTCTGTTATCACGTGCCTCTGCTAATTTGGACTTCAGGGACCGCGGTGCCAAGGCAGAGGGGTGTTGCTCTCCTCCCTCCCTGGGCCCTGGAGCCTGACTGAGTGCCTGGGATTGGATCCCCCTGTCCAAAATGGGCTGCCTTCCCTTTTTTAGCTGTTCGTTGAGCTGTGAATTCCTTGCTCCTGGCAGCTTGACAAGCTGGGAACAAGGCTTAGCACGTGGGAGAGCTGGGCCCACCAGCTGCAGTGGGAGGGGTGGGAGTGTGGCAGCCTTAACTCTTGCCAGGCGTGCTGGCAGCTGTGTCAGGGCACGGGCACAGCAGGTTGCCTGTGCTCTGTGACACGGGCTCCTGTGAAGCACTGCATTCTCAGCGTGCTCTTGGCCAGATGAGCGGGGAAGGAGAGGAGTCACGGGCACCCTGGGTATTCCAAAGGGGATTTGGGGGATGGAGGGAAGTTAGGTGAGGTGTGACTGCCAGAGGCAGCAGGAGTCATGCTGGGCTTGGTTGGTTCCTGCAGATGCAAGGCACATCCAGCCACATGCTTTGTGGCTGTGGAAATGAAAGTGTTGCTGCAGCTTGGCACGCACATTCCACCTTCGTTCCCACACCTGGGATGCCAGTCTCTCAGGCCAGTGCTGGCCCAGCACAGAGCCCTTTCCTGGTGCTCAGCTCCCCTGGCAGTGCTGTCCTCTGAGGCTCCTTGCAGGACCGTGCTGGCTGCAGTGAACACGTGGGGGGTCCTTTGGAAGCGTTTGCCTCACGCCCGTCTCCTGCCAGTGGATTGGCACACAGGTGCTTCCTGTGGTCAGGTTCTCCTGGCCTCTGCTTCAGGAGATGTGTGGAGGCATTCCCCAGGGCCTGCCAAAGCTGCTGTCAGGGCTGGGTTTGGACCTCCCTCGTGTCCAGGTTTGCCTTTAGTCACCTCTTCCCCCATCACTTCCAGTGTACAGCTGCTTTTAAGAGCCAGTTCTCCACTTGTTCTTGGTCTTGTGTTTCCTGCCTTAAGGGAAGTGGTGTGTGTTCCTGACAGGAGACTCTATGCCTTTATATTTGTCCCTGCAAGGGCTGCTTTTGCCTGGTGTGTGCCAAAAAGAGGCTATTCTCTTCTTAGACATTTTGGGCACTCCTGGGGACTGGAACAGTTGCTTTGTCCCCTGGTGTGTTGTAGGGAGGGTTCTCAGGGGACCTCTGTGGCCCTGGGCCAGCATCTAAAGTTTATGTGGAGCTCTCTCCAGCTCTCCTCATGCTTGTGCAAGCAGCTCTTCTCTGCTCCCCTGGCTCTGCTCCATGTGCTGGCAGCAGGCTGTGGGGGTATGGTTTGGAAAGGGGATGATGCAACCTACAGAGAGCCTGGTTTGGTCTCACGGGCAGATGCCTCATGGGCTGGTGCGAGCTGTCACAATGTCTCCTTTTGTAGGACGCCCTGAAACCCGCGTTCACTGTCACCAACCTGCCGGGAACAACGTCCATCCAGACAGCCCCGACCACCTCGACCTCCATGCAGGTCAGCAGTGGCCCGTCATTCCCCATCACCAATTACCTGGCGCCAGTGTCTGCCAGCATCAGCCCCAATGCCGTCACCAGTGCCAACGGGACAGTGCTGAAGACTACTGGAGCCAGTGCAGTGACGTCTGGGGGCCTCATGCCGATACCCACTGGCTTCACCCTCATGTCAGGTCAGTGCCTTTAGAGACTGTGTTCGTCCATGTCTGCACCTGGAGTGTGTTGCTGTTCTCTCCAGGGGAAGAAGGGAAGCAGAGTGGTTGCTGCCGTAAGGTGAGCCTGGCTGTGATTCCATGCTCAAACCCAGTGGCTGGAGAAGGGTCATGTGTAGTGAGTGTTTCTTTAGAGAGCTACCAGCTGGCCTTGCTGCTGGGAGGTGGCAGGGAGCTGAGCTGGGACCCCAGAAGCCTGGAGGGAGTGAAAAGAGCTGGTGATGATGAAACCTTTCTTTCTCCCTCCTTTCAGCAGCTGCTTCCCTTTCTCCAGGGACCCCTGCCATTCCTCTCACTCACTTACAGCCACACTCCCTGGCTCTTTCCAGCCAGCAGGGCCAGCTGGTCATGGGTACAGCTGGACAGCTGCAGCAGGCACAGCAGACAGTCTTCCACATCCCTGCCAGAGCTGGAGGGCATATTGTGTCGCTGACAGGTCAGCACTCACTTCTCCTCCTCCTCTTGCTAGAGATGGGGGATGGAGGTGTCTCTGGGGGTCTTGGCCTGGCCACAGAGCTGACCCCTGACCGTGGGAGCACAAAGGAGGCAGAGCACAGGGAACCCTGGCTGTGGCTGCTGGGGAGAGATGGGAAGACAGGGCAGAAAATACTTGACATAAGCAGGAGCAGCATCCTGGGGGATGCAGACCAAGGCAAGCAGCAGATTTTCAGTCTCATGCCCCAGGGCTTGGCCTGTGGCTAACAAAGGCAGAAGAGGCAGGTCCCTAGTGCAGCTGTGCTGAGGATGAGCTGTGCTGCTAGAACTGATGGAGGGGTAGTACAGGGGCTGAGGTGCCCAGTGGTTGTTTATTGAGTGCTGGCATTTGGCTCTGAGCAGCTGCCCTTGCTTCTGTGTTTGTATCTGCAGTCAGCCACTGAACCACAGTGCAGAGGTTAGGGGAGACCCAGAGCAGAGTAATGGTGCTGCTCTGCTATCTTGTGTGCACTGTCCTTTGTAGGAATTTCTTCTTCTTCTGAGTTAAGGCTGTCCAGGTGTTTGTTCTTGGGCTGGGCTTGTTCCTGGATGGAGTTTCAGAGTAGGGCTGAGCTCTCCTTTGTGGTGGCATCCATCATCTGGGGACCAGTGCTGAGTGACACAGTGTTTCTCGTGTCCTGCCTGTTTGTGCCTGAGTCCATGACTCTGGTAACTCCTGTGCTTTCTTGGAATGCTTAAAGCTCCTGGGGGCCTGGGCAGACAGCAGGCTCCCATTCAATGGAACTGGATTTCCCTTGTGATCTGGAGGAGGAGAATTAACTGATGTGTGTCTCTGGGGTGTGATGTGTGGGGAAATGCCCAGTCTGAGCAAGCTGGCCAGTGATTCTTGCTCTCTGGCATCCCTTGCTCTTCCCTCTGGAGGCAGGACCTCAGCCTTAGGAGACCTTGCTGTGCCAAGCTGTGTTTCTGGATCTGAAGTACTTTGCAGGGAGTGGTCTGGGGCAGAGGCTGTGTGGCCTGCAGCTCTGGGATGCACACCATGAGACCAGCTGTTCTCTAATTCCTCTGTAGGGCACTGTAATGTCACCAGAGGGGTGAGAGCTGCACCCTGAGTGCCCTGTGGAGGATGGAGCTGGGCTCCAGAGTGTGAAGGCAGCAGAGCCCAGCTGGTGTGGGCATTTGGGCTCTTGTGGTTCCACTTACTGCAGCAGGGTGATCCTTGCAGAACTGGCTCCTCTCTGGGAAGGAAAGGCTGGGCCCTCCCTCCCAACATCTGTTCTGTGTCTTGGTGGAACCAGGAATGGCAAGGAGGATCCCAGATGTTCTTGAACCACGGCTAGGAGTTGGGCAAAAGTTGTTGTGGCCTTTTCTTCAGTCTTGGAGCTTCGTAGGCCAGTTAACCCCTTCCTGGCCCATGTGCCAGGAAAGAGCAGGTTTTGGTCTCCGGTTTCTGCCACACACTGCTTCTGTGTGGCCTCCCCCGGTGCAGCACAGAGCAGTGCTGTGCAGCTGTGTGCAGCCAGAGAAGGACTGGGGCTTTCACATGGCCCAGAGTGCCTGTATCCCTGTGGAGCCATGGGCTTGACAGGCTCCTCTCTCTCCCCAGGTGGTACCATGGCTCAGCAGGTTCCAGTCCAGGCAATCCAGGTGCACCAGGCACCGCAGCAAACGTCTCCCTCTAGTGACAGCAGCACTGACCTTACCCAGACCTCTTCCAGCGGAACAGGTACCGGTACCCACCTTCTGTCTGCCTTCCTAACCACTCACCACCTCACACACCTCACACCAACAAGCCTCACACCAGCACCCTGGCCAGTTTCCTTCTTCAGGCCAGCTCTATCCAAGGCTGACAGTTTCCCACGTGTATTGCTCCCTGTTGCCAGGTCCTGTGCTACACTGTATCCTATGTAGGCGTAGGGTACCTTACAGGGGATTTCAGAGCCTCTCCACATACATCATCTGCTCTCACTTGCAGCATGGAGCTGGGAACAGGTTGCTGAGTTCTCAGGGGGTTTCTTAGTGAGCCAGCATTGCCTCTAGCACAAGGCATCGGCTCACATCTGCTTGAGATTTTTACTGTCTATGCAGAAGGCATCTCTTTGTCAGCAGAATCTGAGTTCAGGTGCCTGGATGCAGGCTGAATCTAGTTCAACAGCTCTATTGAAGTTTCATCGGGGAATTGAGATACAAGTTGAATTCAGTCCTGGGATGTCTGGCTACTGTGTTTTCCTGCCCCTTCATACTCATGAAAGGAGAGGTTTGAGCTCTCCTGCTTCATCTCTGGGGTGGAAGACAGAGATGGGTATCTCCATGAGCTGTGCCTCAGCACAGCACACCCGGGGTGGCTGGGATGGGGGTGCTGAGCAGGCCTATGAGCGCGGCAGGTTCCTTTCTGTGCTCACATGTGCTCTGTCCCGCTGGCAGTGACCCTCCCAGCGACCATCATGACGTCGTCTGTGCCAACCACCGTGGGCGGCCACATGATGTACCCCAGCCCGCACGCGGTGATGTACGCGCCCACCTCCGGCCTGGCCGACGGCGGGCTCGCCGTGCTCAACGCTTTCCCGCAGGCGCCCTCAGCCATGCAGGTGTCCCACGGCCAGGTCCAGGATCAGGGTAAGGCAGCTGGCCAGGGCAGTGCTCCCTGAGAGTGCACTGACACCCTGGTTTTTCTCCTCCCACGTGTATTTATGCTGTATCACAAAGGGTTTTCTTCCCAGCAGTCCTGGTGGCTGCACAAAGGCCTGGCAAGGGTGATGCTTGATGTGTGTTTTTAGGTTTTGCCGTTCACTCGTGCAAAGGATTGCATGAGCTGTTGATGGGTAAAAAGGAGGGTGAGGTTTCTGGGATGGGCTGGCAGCACAGGGAGCCAGGAAGCTCTGGAGAGGGGGGCAAAGTAGCATGAAGCCACACAGGCAAGACTTGGATTGAGGCCTTGTGCCTACTTCTCCCAGCATTTGGAAAACTAGTGAATGTGGCTTTCTTCTGGAATGTCTCCATGTGTGCAGATAGGCAGCTTTGTCATTGAGTAGCTCCATGGAGCTCAGATAAAGGATCCATGGGGGAACCCTTTTTAAGGGACAGTGTCATTTGTGCTTCTCTCTGTGGCAGGTGGCGTCCCCCAAGTGTTCCTGACAGCCCCATCAGGCACGGTTCAGATCCCAGTCTCAGCTGTCCAGCTCCACCAGGTAGGCACAGAGTAGTTCTTGAAGGTGCGTGCAGGGCTTATTCTTGCTCTTCTGCCTGCACATCCTTTGTGTGTCTGGGCAGACCTGGCTGGGTAGGATCAGTCCTCAGGTCTGGGAATGCGCTCTGTGCTACCCACCCTTGGGTGAGGGAGTCTCATCCTCCTCGGACGGGTGCCCGGGAAGGACAGTGCCCCCTGGCTGCTGGCACACACGGTCTCAGGGCATGCTGTCCCCCAGTGGTTCCTCCTCCCTTCTCTCTCTAGATGGCTGTCATCGGGCAGCAGAGCAGCAGTGGCAGCAGCCTGACGGAGCTGCAGGTGGTCAACTTGGACACCTCACACAGCGTCAAGAGTGACTGAGAGGCCTCTGCTGCCGGCCTTCTGTTTTCTGGCTTGTCACGCCAGTGTTGGGGCTGGCAGCGACTCCTTCTCGTACAGACTGCACCAGTTATTTATTGTTGCCTTTTCACGTTTCCTTCATCCACACATGCACACACACACACGCACTCACCCACCCCCACACACACAGGCATGCGCGTGGGGCTGCAGGACCCACCCCGGGTGGAGCCGTGCTGGGGCCGTGCAGGGCTTGGGGCATTTGGATGCTGCAATAGCTGTGCTTGTCTCACGCCAGCCAAAGAAATTTGTCTTTTGAGGGGAGGATTGCTCTGCACTGTAAATAAATACTGCAGGCCATTCCCAGCTGGAGGCTCTGGCTCCTTCTGGGTGCTCTGAGTCACCTTGCCCATGAGTATTTACTCTGCGTGGGGCTCAGCTTAGACCCGGAGCTGTCGTGCAGGTGCAGCTTGGAGCAGAGTGGGTTGTGGCTGTGCTGCTGGCCTCAGCAATGTGCCTTTGTGGGGGTGACAGGTCCTGGCCGCAGCAACTCACCCTGGGCTCCGGACAGGAGAGAAGGGCCAGCTTGCATGTGCATCTCTGGGCCTGCATGCCCTCTCCCCGGAGGGCAGGACACAGCTGGTGGCACGTGGCCCTGTCCTCCTCGTATGCACTACAGTGAGCCCTCTGCCCTCAGTGCCTCCTCGCTGGGCTGCCTGGCAGATTTACAGCCTGACTGGCCCTGCCCCGGCGGCTGCCCTTGCACAGGTGAGGTGGTGAGATAGATGCCCAGGAACACAAAGATGCCCTGGCGAGCTCCTCAGGGGCCCTGTGCTCTGCTCAGCCCTGCACTCTCAGCCCTCGCCCTGCTTCTGGACTCCATACACCCAGGGGAACGTGGCTGGGTCTGTCCTACATCCCCCTGCAGCTCCAGCCAGCGCTTTCTAAATTTCTGTATCTGATGCAAGGTGGAGAAACAACTCAAATGTCAAAGGGAAGAGCCCGTGGGGCACTGAGCTGCTGGGCAGGTGGCAGGCTCTTCCTCTGAGCACCAGGGTGACCTGCAGGCCATCCTGGGCTGCGGGGGGAGCAGCTGTGATGCCTGTACAGGCTCAGCAAGGCTGGGGGAGAAGGGCTGGGGCATGCTTGGTCCTGCATGGGAATTGCTGTGAATGGCTCTGCTACCTAGCCCTGTCCCTGGAGGGAGAGTGAGCAAGTGAGAGAAGCTGCTGAGTCCTTAGGGGAAGAAGCAGCTACTGTAACTTTTTTTTTTTTTTTAAGTTAAAAGACAAAAGAAGCCTTGGAGAGAAAAAAAAAAAAAAAAAGAAAAAAAAGAAAATTACTTTATTTTTCTAAGTGTTAAACTCAGTATTTATGTAATTCTTTAAGGAATAAAAGTTTGGCTCCTGTACAGTTTTAATGGGGTTTGTACCAGGGGGATGGGAGAGGGGTGGGTGGGCGGGCATGGAGGCAGGAAAGGGGCCTTGCTTTTGAGTTTGTATTGTAACCTTGGACATGTTCCCTCAGCATTAGCGTTTAAGCTGCACTCTCCATCCACCAGCATGTGCCAGGGATCAAGCTGAACCGAGTGGGATGCTTGTTTCCTACTTAACTGTAACAAGGACTTCATACCCATACTTTTGGGCTTAATGGGCAGAAGTCAAGTGAAGACCAGCAGTGGCTGGTCTCTGGAAGTGGTAAGCCCATTCCTCAGAAGCAGCCAGTTTGCAGTGTGCCCAGGAGCCAGAGGGGGGCTGGGTTTTCTGATGACCACCCTGTTCACTCCTGGTCCAGGGACCTGCAGCTGTTCTGTCACTGTCACTGCTCTTGGCACGGAGCAGTGGTGCCTGTGACTGCCTAAGGGATATGGGTGTCCCCACTCCTCCCTGTGGTGAGTGACCAGCAGTGGCTAATCCCTGTTCTCCCTGCTTGCTGTGCAGGCAGCATCTCCTGAACTCATGGGTGACAATCTGGGCTGTACTTCCCCCTCTGCAGCCATTCTGCAGCGCACAGATGGGGACAGGTCTCCTCCAAGCTCCCTGTGCAAAGAATTCACAGAAGAGCCTTTCAGCCCTTGATCTGTTAGCAGCCTGGGAAGGGCTCGTGGGGAGTGAAGTGGCCTATCTGGTGAGGGTGATGTTGCATGCTGCCTCCCCTTAGAATTCTTGCTCTAAGAGTGATGCAAACCCTGCAGCTCAGAGCATGTGGGAGTGCTGAGCCGTATCCCATGGCTCAGTGTAGGAAAACTGCTCCGTGATGCTTCCAAAACCACATAGATACCTAGGAGTTCATCCAGGGAGAAGTGTGGGATCAGAGTTTGCATTGTCCTTTGCCCCAGCACATCACTGTGGCCTGGCTTTGCTCTGCTTTGCTTCTGCTGGCACTATGGAGCAGAGCTGTTGGGCCAGAAGGGCAGGAGAGCCCCTGCTGCTACAGGGTGTATGACTGCATCCCCT
Source organism: Agelaius phoeniceus (assembly GCF_051311805.1). Lineage (NCBI taxonomy): Eukaryota > Metazoa > Chordata > Aves > Passeriformes > Icteridae > Agelaius > Agelaius phoeniceus. Next base: position 110,509,497 of record NC_135267.1, on the reverse strand, counting down.
CCCTGGCTCCCCAAAGGCAACTGCTGGTTAAACGCTAATGGTGTATTTTATTTAAGTGCAGACTTGTAAGAACACTTGTGTATCAGGGATGAAATGGCATTTATTGTGTGGTGACATTTTTAGTTCATTTTACTGGTTTGAGGGGTGTGTGTGCGCGCGCGTGTGTGTGTGTGTGTACGCATAAGTGTGTGTGGGATTATTTTTTTTTCCCCTCCAGTTTCCAGGGTTGTGTTTCTGGAAGGATGTGGAAGTAATCACAGTACTATGTACAGAGCTTTCTTTTGTATTAAAAAAAAATTTACTCTTTCAATAAATGTTATCATTTTGTGCACAGATTTGGGATCTTGACCGTGCTTTGTGGGAGGGGGTGACGCACACCTGAGGGCCAGCAGATGGGGATCAGGGGAAAGAGGGGCTCCTCACAAAAGTTTCTATCCCTACTGCCTCCTGCACAGGTTATTCCTGACCACCTGGACTTATCCTCTGGAGTCTCAGCCTAATGTGTGGGCCAGAGCCTGACAGAAGTGCTGTGAGGGCTCTTTCCTGAAAGCTCTGGAACAGTGTCCCTGGTGAGCAGGGCATTGTGTCAGTCGAGAGAAATAAAAAACAGCAATGAGGAGGAACAGGGAATTTTGGTAAAGAATTTTTCTAATTCATGGGTGCTAATAGGGAGGAACAGGGAAACTTAAATTCCCTGCAGAAAACTGCTATGAGAAGATATGGCAATATTCAAAATCAGTCTGGAGAGACATAACTTAAAGTCAGGCAGGGGCTTAGAAGCCAGATTAAGGACACACGGAGGCTCAGAAAAGTGTCCAAAGGTGTGAATAAACCCAAAGGGAGAGGGGATTATTGCAATCATCAGGGCTGTGGGGCCAGAGTATGGCAGCTAAAAATGCAGCTGCTGGCCACTCCATGGCATCAGCTCCTGGAGCCAGTATAGTGTGAGGAAAGCTGAGCACTGATAAAAGTGCAGTTTGGAGAAAATACCTCAGGGGGAAAGAGGATTGTACAGAAAGTGCTTAGACAGCTGAAATTACTCTTTCCCCATGAGGAGGTGAGGTGCCTCCCTTTTACAGCACAACCTCTCTTTTAGCCCTGTGCCTACACAGGTGTGGCTCGTGGTTCAACACTATAAATGCCCTCTCAGCACAAGCAATCCCACATCACCTGGGCACAGGGGCCTGTGTGTCACCATGGAGCAAGATACCACAGATACAGATCTTTACTTTTAGAATAAAAGACTTATTAAGCATGGCGTGGAGACCATCAGAGCAAAGACATAAGCAGGCCATGTGAATACCACAGAAAACCTCTCCTTGTCACAAACAAGATGTCTTGGTAGTGAACAGGGAAGGAAAATGACATATTAATTGAAAACAGAGATTTCAAGAGCATCCATGGGATTCTGGAAAGAAAGCATCAATAGCACCAACAGAGATCACATGTGCTAATGGAGAAATCAAGAGTGTGGCTTGGAAACACAAACCTTTACAATCCACCACTGGTGCCCATAGGTTTAGAGGATGGTCTCCACAAACTGATGCAGCACTGCACTGTTTTATCCAGCCTATAATTAATTGCAATTATATTGTTTGGATTAATTGCTGATTGCTATTGTAAAACATGGAAATTGTCTAATCCATTTCATTAGTAGTGAGGGTAGAAATTAGGTTGGGCACATACAAGTTGCTCCAAGATCAAATAAGAAAGCAAAGTCTCATCTAGTTAGCTGATTATTTTAATGATTGTTTATAATTTAAAACAAATCTTATCAGACTGATAGAAACCTGCACCCCAAGGAAGGGCAGTATGGGCACAGGATAAGAATTTAGATTTTATGGTATGGCCATTTCAGATCAGTGTGACACCAGAGCTGGAAAGGAGCTGGAAACAGGCCAAACTTGTGTGCAGCTGGCTTCGGCTGGCTCTGCAGCAGCACTGAGAACAGGGCAGCATCTCAGAGCCCCAAACCTGCCGGGAGCCAGCACAGCTGCCACTGAAGCCAGCAGGGTGGATGGAGGGTGGGTGCAGGGCTGGAACTACCCCAGGGCCAGAGGCCTGACATTGCTGCACTGTAATTCTTGATTAATGGTGCATTTGCAGTAATAATATTAGTGCTGATATGACATGGTTTTAGCCTTCCTGCCACCCATCCTGCTACAGCCCTCAATTAAGACAATTAATAACCAGAGAAATGGTACCAACACCAGCAGAGCATTACCAGCTTACCAAAAAGCAGCTCGCTCTAGCAGATCCCTTCTTCAGCTTGCAACTTCCATTTGTTCTCGTTTCTAAGATTAGCCAGGGGAATCAGGAGATATTCCAATCTTTCATCTTTTTCCACAGCTCACCACCGTTCCCGGTGTGGGGGAACAGCAGCTTTGTGACCCACGGCCACAGACAGGCTCAGGTGCCAGCTCAGGCCTAGACCTGAGGGATGCTGTGGGGCAGCCAGCAGCACTCTTGTGGCACATTCCCAATGGAATCCTGGGCTGCATTAGGAACTGCAGTGCCAGCAGGTCAGGGAGGGGATCCTGCCCCTCTGCTCTGCACTGGTGAGGCCAGTCTGGTGTGCTGTGCCCAGTTCTGGGATCCTCAGCACAAGAGAGACACGGAGCTCCTGGAGTGGGTCCCGCAGAGGGTGACAAAGATGATGAAGGGACTGGAGCACCTCAGTTCTGAGGAGAGGCTGGGGGAGCTGGGCCTGCTCAGAGACACTGAGAGGAACCTCATCCATGTCTGTCAGTGCCTGCAGGGAGGGCCCAGAGCATGGAGCAGGCTCTGCTCGGGGCGCCGGGCAATGGGACAACGGGGCAGGAGCTGAGGCTCAGGAAGTTCCACCTGAACATGAAGAAGAACTTCCCTGTGCAGTGCCCGAGCACCGGGACAGATTGCCCAGAGAGGCTGTGGAGTGTCCCTCATTGGGAATAGTCAAGCACCATCTGGACACCATCCTGTGCCATGTGCTCTGCGATGGCCCTGCTTGAGCAGGGAGCTTGGAGCAGGTGACCCACGGTGGTCTCTTCCGACCTGCCCCATCCTGGGATTCTGAGGGACGGCGGGGACACGGCAGGGACACTGCGGCGGGCGGGCGCGGAACGCGCAGCTCCCGAAACTCCCGTGTCCCTCGCTGCCTCCCGTAGGAAGCTGCGCGCTGTTTCCGGCACCTCCCGGTGGCGCCGGGGCCGGGGCCGCTCCGGGGCCGCGGGCAGGGTCGGAGCGGCGCCTCAAGGGCTGCTTCCTCTTTCCTCCTCGGGGGTGAGTCGGCTCCCCGCGTACCGGGGCTGGGCCGGTTGTGCTCTGCCCGGCTCGCCGTGGCTCCGAGGGTAGCGGGACAGCGGTGAGCGAAGAGCCCGGCATAGGGGGGCGGCCCGGGGAAAGCCCGTGTGTTCCAAGGCACGTCAGTGCGAGCTGTCCTCTGTGTGTGTGTGCACTGTACAAACTCACTTAAGGAATACAATTCTTTGGCTTGTGTAGCATCTAAACACTGCTACAAAGCACAGGAGAATAACTCGGTCTTTTTATTACAGAAGCTGCAAGAAGATTTCCTCCTGGCATGCTGCAAATTCCAAGGAAGGTAGCACAATCGAAGGTAAGTATATATGTCTTGGGAGTTCAGGCTGCTTCTCTCTGCACCTGGAAAATGTTTTTAATGTGCCTGTCATAGTCTTTGATGGTTAGTGTCTTCTTTGGTTAAGCATGGATTGATTGTTTCTCTGGTATCTTGCTTCACTGCTTCTCTTGCCAGTGTGTGTGAGTGGTAGGAGCATTTCCCACTGCCACCTGGCTGAGCTCCTTCCTATCAGCCTGACGTGGAATCCTTTGTGAACTCAGTCCCTGGTTTTGTCTGCAGCTGCCTTGCTGATTGCTGGCACTCAGTCTTGGACAGGAAATTATTTCCATGCTGCTTTTTGCATGGATGAAAGCAGAGAAGCACTGTGTCTTCTTTGTGGTCCCGAGATACAGAACAGTCACGTAACAGAGAGTAGAAATCTTTTAGTTCTGTGGAATTTGCCCATTGATGAAACATTGTAAAGGCAAAGAATTCTGAGAAGAGGGCAAGGAGGAGACTTTCAGGTAGTGAACTTTATCTGATGTGTATGAACTAGATCTGAGAAACTGCTCATTATTTTCTTCAGGGCCTGGTGATGTGAAGGTCCCTATGCACGGTGAGAATACTGTGAGCTCTAGGTAAACTCACACTCTAAACAATTATAGATGGTAAATAGGAAGAGGGAAGGCAGAAGTGCAAAAGCAGCAACTTGTGAGGGTCATGTTGTGGATAGTAGCAGGGATGCAAACAGGACTAGAATTTCTTGTTGTTGTTTGTGGTTTTTTAAAAGGGCCTATTTTTGCCTTCATGTGTTAGTTGCCTATTGAGGAGAACATCCTATGTGTGTCAGTAATGCTTGGAACTGGTTTTGTTTATGAAAAACTGTCTTATTTTCTTGGAAGGGGAATGTGAGCCTCTGCAAAGTGGGTTTTCCTTCAAAGCTTTATTCTGTCTGTAGGATCTCAGGATCAAAAGCTGTGCCACGACCATTTCTACTGTCAGTGCTGGCTCACACTTTCAGAAATAAAAGCTTGACCCTGCTTTCCCTCTGTCTCTGCAGACACAGCTGCTGCCATGGTGAACGAGCAGCACACTGGCACCCTGCTGGTGCAGCTGGGGCCCAAGCTGCAGGCCCACCCAGAGAAGCTGCTGCGGCAGCGGCGAGGCCACGACGAGCGGCCGGAATACCTGGTCCGGTGGAGCGTTGTTAGCTCGGAAGAGAGAGCAGCGGGAGGCAGCGGTGCCTCCTCTGGAGACACCAAGGCAGAGAACATCTCCCTGTGGATGTCTGCAGAAGAGGTCTGCGCCAGCTGCCCGGCGCTGCTGGGCCAGACGAGGCCGTTGTCCATGGACAAAGTGGCGCCGGACAAAGCGCCGCTGGACGAGGCCTCGCTGCTGGAGATGAAGGCCGACGTCAGGAGCCTGGTGCAGCGAGCCGGGCGCCAGGTGGCCGAGGCCGGGACCCCCGAGTGCTCCATCCTGAGCACGGTGCACGTGCTGGGTGCCTACGCCAGCATCGGCTCCCTGGCGGGCGCCTTCAGGGAGGCAGGAGCCCTGGAGCTGCTGACGGCCATGCTGTGCCACAGGGAGCGGCGGATCCGCCGCGGCGCCGGCGAGATGCTGCGAGCTCTGGGGGCTCACGATGCAGGTGGGGGCTGCTCCTGCTCAGTGCCGCTGAGGAGGGCTGGCTGGGCAGCTGGGGGTGCCAGCCTTCGGGAGGGGTGAGGTGCCTGGGAAGCGGGCGTGTCTCGGGGCTTCTTGGCAAAAGGGGAAGAATCAGTCGGGATCTTTTGGACTTCCGTGGTTGCAGTTGTCTGGACTGCTCTTGGAGTTTGAAACTCTTTCCCCTGCCAGGTTTCTGAGCTGGGATGCTGATTAACTGTTAGGAGGACTTAGGCCAAGGGGATTGGCAGAGTGTGGGGTGACTCTGCTCCAAGCTGTCCATTGGAAAGTCTCTGGCCTGTTCTTGGCAGGGACCCTTGCCTTAGGCCCTGGATAGAGGCTAGTCCTCATTTCAGAAGGGCTGCCATGGTTTGGAAGTTCCTGATGAGGCTTGGGTGCAGCTGGAAGGTTGCTGGTTGTGGTGTATCCCACAGGAGATCCAGCTTTCCCTGTCCTAGTGCCTGAGTTCATGCAGCTCTGAAATGGGGCAGATGAGGGGCCGATTCAGGTTAAAACTTGACTTCTTCCCTGGAACGCTGTTCTGGAATCAGTTATTTGGGGTTGCTGCTTTGTGAGAATCTTGCAGTGTTAGGGGTAGAAAAAATAGACCATGGAGCAAAATGTTGCCACTGCAGAGGAAGGGACAGAGTGTGGATCAGGTGACAGGGAGCAGCAAAGCTGTTCCTTCCCTGCAGCTCTGTCTCTGGCAGGGAGGGTGGGGTGAGGGTTGTCTTTCTGGGGCCTGAAGAGTTTTTGTTGTTGTTGCAGGAATCTGGGCCCATGTCCTGCTGTCCCTGAGCCAGCAGGATGGCATTGAGCAGCACATGGACTTTGAGAGTCGCTGCACCTTGCTGGAGCTGTTTGCTGAGATCACATCCTCTGCAGAGCCCTGCATGTCCTTCGAGGGGATTCACCTCCCACAGGTGGTGACAGAGCCGCCGGCAGCCCTGGGCCTGCGGGGCGTGAGGGGCCAGGAGGGGTGGGAGAGGGGGCCAGGGCTGGCACCCTTACCTGGGACAAGAGGGGACTGAAGGTGGGCAGGGGAGCAGGACTGGCTGTAGGGAGAGCTGGGACAGGGCCTGGGGCTGGTGCAGAGGCACCTGGAGAGCCTGGTCTGCCAGCAGGGAGGGGAGGGTGGCTGAGAGGTCTCTGCTGCTGCCAGCTGGTCCGGAGCTCTCACGGGAGCCTGCCTGGGAATGAGCTGGTGGCTCAGGGAGAGCTGGGGGCTGGAGGTGCTCTGCAGGCTGAGCGTGAGCTGTGCTTGTTGCAGATCCCTGGGAAGCAGCTGTTTGTCCTGGTGAAGCGCTACCTGTGTGTGACTTCTCTCCTGGACAAGCTGAGCAGCGGCGTGGAGCAGGGAGAGGAGCAGCAGGGCTGTGCTGTGCCCAGCCCTGTCCCTGAGGAGAGGAGCCGTGTGAAGCAGGAGTTTGAGTTCAGCATGGCCATGGCCAACCTCATCTTGGAGCTGGTGCACGCCATGGGCTGGAGCCACAGGCACAAGGCAGAGCCGCTGCCCCAGCGGGACCTGCAGTCTCGTCCGGCCCGCTCCATCTTCCAGCACAAGCCCCCAGCCAGCGCTGCTGCCCAGAAGCCTGTGTTGCCTTCAAATCCTGGTCCTCACAAGAAGCAGGGCTGTACCTTCCTGACTGCATCAGACTTTGCAGACAGCAGTGACTACATGGAGTACTTGCGGGCAAACCTGGTGCGTGGCATGCGGGTGCGCTTGCTGGAGGACTGTGGTGACATTAGAGCTGGGGAGGAAGGCGAGTTTCTCCAGAGCACGAATAACATGCACACAGTACAGGTAGGTCATGGGAAGGATTCTTCTTCTAGTGGCAGAGGGGAGTGGCTGGGGTGACTGCTGAATTCCTAATGATGCCTTTATGTGCAGGAAGTTGGACAATAGGCGTGGCTTAGTGTGTATCACTGCTTCTGTCCTAGCAAAACATTCACCTTTCAGAGCTGGAGGGGTGGGTTGCATGGAAGGCTAGTCTGGTTTTTATGGGTTGTGCCACTAAGATTTCTTAGCTTCTAAAACAGGCCTTACCAAAAAAAGTCTGTCCCCATCTTTCTTACAAGCCCCCTCTAAGTATTGAAAGGTCACTGTAAGGTTTCCCTGGAGCCTTCTCTTCTCCAGGTTGAGCAACCCCAACTCTCTCGGCACTTCCTCATAGCAGAGGTGTTCCATCCCTCTTACTGTCTTTGTGGCTTTCCTCTTTACCTGCCCCAACAGGTCCATGCCTTGTACTGAAAGTCTTCAGAGCTGAATGCAGTTCTCCAGGTGGGGTCTCACCACAGCAGGGCAGAGGGGCAGAATCACCTCCCTTCACGTGCTGGCCACACTGCTTCTGATGCAGCCCAGGATATGGTTAGCTCTTTGGTCTCTTGAGTGCACATTGCCAGGTCTTGTCCAGCTTTTCATCCACCAGTTCTGCCAAGGCTGCTTTCAATCCCTTTGTCCTCCAGTCTGGAGTGGTATTGGGGTTTGCCACAACCCAGGTGCAGGACCTTGCACTTGGCGTTGTTGAACCTCATGAGATTCCCACTGGTCCATTTGGATGCCACTCCATCCTTCAGGCATGTCAACTGCACTGCTCATCTTGGTGTTGTCAGCAAACCTGCTGAGAGTGCAGCCAATCTCACTGTTGTCACTGATGAAGATATCAGATGGTATTGGTCCCCATACAGAGCCCTGAAGGACACCACTTGTCACTAATCTCCAGCTGCACATTGAGCCGTTGACCTCTGAATATGACCATTCAACCAATTCCATCAAAAACAGTCCATCTGTTGAATCCATGTCTCTCCAATTTGAAGAGAAGGATGTTGTGGGATTGCTGTCAAAGGCCTTACAGAAGTCGAGAAAGGTGACAGCCAGAGCTCTTCCCTTGGCCACTGATGTGGTCACTCCATCATAGGTGGCCAGTAGGTTGGCCAGGCAAGACTCTCCCCTGCTTTTCCGGAATCACCTCCCTGTCTTCCATGTACCTCAGTTAAAAGGCTTTTCTAGTTCTGGTCCATGCATTGGTGATGTTTCTATTGAGGCCTCCTCAGCTGAATAACTGCCTTGCATCTTATTTTTTTTCTCATTCTTATAAACCACTTATTTTTAAGTGGTTTATAAACCTCTTTTATAACCCCCTCCATAAAGATAACTTGCAAAGGAAATGTATTTCATACCGATTCTCTCTTTGTCCTTATACATCTTGGTTTCTAATATCTGAGTTTTCCTAAAATTGTGGTATCTGTTTCTTATAAAGTTGTACTTACTTTTACTCTTGATGACCTGGGCACTTGGAAAGAGCTCCAAGATTCTTTCATTATTTTCTCCTGTTGTCAGTGACATAAATTTCAAAGGGTTTTTCCTTCAATGTTGAGCTAAAGTGTACTGTTAGCTTCCTTTCCCTTTGTCCTCTTGGTCCCTTGGTTTCCCTCTTCTGTCTATTTTTCTGTTTAATTAGGTTGAATGAATTGCAGTTGCTCCATTCAGACTTGTTTTCAGTAAGTTATTTGTAAGGCTCACACTATTAACAAAACCAGATCTGAATGGCAACTGGGCCAGTCCATCACAACTCTGTCTCTTACCTCATCTCATCTTTCCTTCGTTGCTCTGATTTCTGTTGTTTTCCTTGCCTTTCCAAAGAAAGATTTTCCCTGTTGTGTCTGGTCCTGCAGCCCTATCTTTCCATGACTCCTTTGAGATGGCATTTGGTACATAACTAGTTCAGGTCAGAGATACATTGAAGACTGTTTGTTGTTGTGTGTCGTTTAACTCAACTTCCTTCCATACAGTGCTTTCCCAAAGTCTGTCAGCATCTCATCTGTCCAGCACAATGGGTTCATAGTAGCACTGGTGTAACTCCAAAAGAGCTCAGTGAAATAAGCAAACCATAACTTTTTCTGCTGTTTTTTAAAGCTACTGACAGGTTGTGCTTGCTGTTGCTGGGTTCTCCTTATGCTCAGAAGGTTAAATGTAACACTATAGTATGGGAAGCCATAAAAAGTCCTTCTGATTTTTGAGAGGCAACTTGGACAAAGCAGAGGAAACAATTGCTTCCTTTGAGACATGCTTGTCAAGAGCCCAAAACCTGTTTGAGAGGGTTGATGAATAACCAAGGTCATAAAAGTGCCCTGAGGTACTTTATATACAGCTCATCTGCCTCGAGGTAGTGTTGGTTATGTCCTTTGTCTGCTTTTCCCAAGGCACCTGCAGCTTGGCACTTTTGGAACAGGTGTGATTAACTGGATTCACTCATGCCTCTGCTGCTGTACTGAGATCTGTACTGGTTGCAGGTAGAGTTAGTGTTTTTTTAAAAATAAAGATCCAGGTGTAACCAAGGCAAGAAGTTAGTAAAGATGGTATGCCTCAAAACTGGACAATGTGAGTGCTGAAATCTGTACAAAATTTCTGTGGTCTTCTACTTCTTTGGGAAGTGGGGGGACAGATGTAGCAAGAGGACAGAACAAGTGAGCAGATCTGATTGTCTGGATTTGTTTCACCCACAGGTTTTACAGCAGTCGACGGGTCGGACCTACTGGGTGCGGTGGCACATCCTGGAGATTGTTGGCTTTGGAGAGCAGTGGGAAGATCCTGCTGCTCAGGAAAAGGAATGTAGTGCGAGAAAGAGCTTCAGTCTAGACACAGGTGAGATTGTGATGTGTGTGTATATCATCTCTTTCTTTCTGATTATCCTGTGGGATAGCAGTGGTGACCTTTATGTGGCCAAACACACAGCAAGTAGCAGGCTGGGTTTAGAAGGCACTATTAGTTTGTGTGACCATGTAAAGCTAGTTAAGGAATTGCATGGCTTGTGATTGAATGGAATATTTTTGAACCCTAGACTCCTGTCGAGATGTATAATGAAAGTAATGATAGAAAAAGCATAAAATTTTATTTAAACTGCAACTGTCAAAACTTCGTGTTTGAATTAACTGACTGAACTGCAAAATCATGAATTTATCTGAGAAGTTCTTAGAATTTCTGTGAGATGAAGCTGTTTGGGGGCACTCAAGTCCCCTTAAGTAATTGATAAGGATTTTTAAAAGCGTGAGCATAGCAACAATTTGTTTAACTGTTGAGCTTTAAACAAGGTGTTAAAGTATTAAAGAACTGTTTTCGTAAGACATCTGCAACATCTCCTAGAACATTTAACATTGCCCTTGTACTGGGAGAAAAATGAAAGGCAGAATCCAGACTTCAGATACCCCTTTCTTGTTCAGCATCTGACATGATTCTAGCCAGGGAAACCTATTAAAGTAACTCTTTTATCACAGCTGTGGCCTTCTAGAATATCTTTTGTGTAGAGTGGTTTGGATTTACTGGCTGCAAGAGAGAATGTTGATGAGGTCAGCAGCAAATTGCACACTTTGAAACTATTCTTATTGCCAGTTGAAAAGATGGTTTCTTAAATGGCTTCTACCTCTTGTATTTAAAGGCTTAATTTCATGCCAGTGTGCAGTGTCTAACTTAAAAAAGACTTAGTTAGATTTCTCCTTTTCATGGTCTTTCTGATTTTGGGGAAGCAGGAGCTCTGTTTCACTTCTATGTATAACTCTTTCCAGGCATCATATCCCACTTAGAGTATGAATTGGAATGTGGGGTGTGCAGCAGAGGATGGGGGAGTTGGCAGAGCTGACAGTGCCCTTCCTTGCTCTGCTCCCCTGCAGTTCCACAGGCATTCCTGTGCAAGCCCTTGGGGGGGCTGTACTCCCTGCCTTACCTGGGGCAGCGGCTGCCCAAGGCTGCAGACACCCTGAGCCGTGCCGAGTGGTGGGAGCTGCTCTTCTTTGTGAGGAAGCTGGAAGCACAGGAGCAGAAAGAGATCACCTGTCTCATCCAGCAGCACCTGGGAGAGCAGGTAGGGACCAGTGCCTGCAGCAGGGAAATGGGAGGGAGGAGCAAAGGGAACACGAGGGAAGGGAGCAGGCCCAGAGGAGATGGCAAGTGTGAGGTGTGCAGGGCCAGCCTGAGCGGGGCAGAAATGGGAGGGTGAGTGGGGCTGCAGAAAGCTTGGAGAGCTTGGCCCAGCAGAGCAGTGATGGAGATGAGAGGAAAGGCAGTGTCCCCTGACTGACTGAAGAGTGACTGTCCAGCAAGGTCTGGGCAGGCGAGGCAAGGCCGTGGGGTCACTCTGCCAGTTGCAGTGGGGTGCCGAGCACGGGTGGGAGCTGTGGGCTGGTGGGAGTCGGGCTGGGGACAGGCAGGGGAGGGTGGCAGTGGGGAGCGGCCCTGGGCGCCTCTGGCGGTGCAGCCTTTCTGTCCGTGGTGCCAGTGGCCGCCACCAGGGGCGTGGGGTGCGTGGCGAGCCCGAGATTAACTTGTCCGCATGGGTGTGGCTGTCGGAGGTGGATGAAGAAGCCCTGGTGCAGCTGTCGGCACCTGCGGAGCTGGCCCAGAAGGTGCTGCAGGTCCTGGAGGAGCGGTGCCAGGGCAGCTCTCTGCGGGACCTGCGTGGCTCCCGTGCCTACGCCAGACACTTCCTCGGGAGGGGAGCAGAGCAGGATGGCGGAGGGAGCCCCGCAGTGTCCTCAGAGGGTGACAGGAGCAGCGGCCCTGAAGGCACCATGGCCAAGGCAGCGGAGGGAGACCTTTGTGCAGCCCCAGGGCCGCCCCAGGGCCGCAGTGAGGCAGCGAAGTCGGATTCCCAGCTGTTCAGCGAGCTCTTGGAGAGGGAAGGGCTGTTCTTGCCGGAGGTGACGGAGGAGCAGAGCCAAGGTAATGTCCTGCCACACGCTGGGGCACAGGCACGGTGCTGGCAGCGGCACTGCTGCCTCCAGAGGGGAGGGCTCTGGGCAGGGCACGGGGGCCATGCAGCCAGGGCTGCCTGAGGTGGGGGTGCCTGTGGGTGCTGGGTGTGTGGCTGTGTGGCACCCTGGGAGCTGCTGGAGGGGTCAGCGCTGCCCTGACGGCTCCGTCCCTCCGGCCAGCGCTGGGCAGCTCCAAGGGGCTGAGTGAGAGCGGCTCGCTGGCCAAGGTTGCAGCTGTGGTGGAGGTGATCCAGAGCAGCAGCTCAGCGGTGGGGCTGCGCTTAGCTGGGCTCAAGCACATCCTGGAGATGCTGGAGGAAGAGCCCAAGTCGGAGCAGCAAGCTGGCACAGCCCAGGGCGGGCTGGGCATCGGGAGTGCCGGGTGAGTGCTGGGGTGCTGCAGAGCCCTCCTGCTGCTGCCTGGGGAGGGCCCTGTGGGCAGGGTGGGGGCTGGTGCTGAGCTGGAGGAGCGGGAGGCGGCGGCGGGAGTTGGAGGGTGGTATGTGCGAGAGGAAAGGCGGATTTTGTGTCCCTTTGTCCCAGGCAGGCTGGTTGGCAGGGCTGTCCCAGCTGCAGCACGGGCAGGAAGGAGGCGGCTGTCAGGGCCCGAGGAGGCCGTGCCTGAGGTGTGCTGTGCCGTGCAGGGAGAAGCTGGTGCAGGTGTCGGTGGAGCTGCTGAGCGCGGAGGCGGCGGAGAAGGCGCTGGTGGCGGTGACGCTGCGGCTGCTGGCCGTGCTGCTGGCCCGCTACGAGTGGCGCGTGCCCTTTGCCACGGAGGGCGGCGTGCGGGCCGTGCTGGCCCGCATGCAGCAGCACGGCTGCTCGGCCCTGGTGCAGCAGGCCGGGCTGGCGGTGAGTGAGCGCCCGGGGCACGCCGGGCCGGGCAGGGCAGCGCGGGCTGCCGGGCGGGGTGGAGGGGCCGCTGCCCCCTGCGCCGCTCTCGTCCTCGCAGGCCCTGAAGGTGCTGGTGGGAGCTGCGGACGCTGAGCCGGGAGGCGGCGGCGGGAAGGGCCTGCCCTGGAACCACGGCGACGCGCAGATGCTGCGGGAGATCTTCGCCAGCATCGGCTCTGCCTCCAGCAAGGGCTCTGCCAGCCTGCTGAGCAGCATCCCTGCCGCCCTGAGCACCATGCAGAGGGTCCCAGGGTAGGGGCGGCGCGTGGAGAGGGCTGAGGTCGGGGGGAATCTGCAGGGGGAAGGACGGGCAGGACAGGCAGGTGGCTTGTGGGCACAGGGGAGGCTCTGTGCCTGGGGCAGGAGAGTGGCACGGCTGTGTCCCTGCAGGGGCTCCTCAGGGGTGCAGAACGGGCTGCTGGTGGTGAACATGCTGATGGATGGGCACCGGGGCCTGGCGGAGCAGCTGGCGAGCTGCGATCTGCTGGCGGCGCTGCAGAGCTGCTGGAGGGCCGGGCAGAGCAGCGGCTGCCCCCAGGCAGCGCTGGCCCTCAGCGCCATCAATCGCCTGGCGGAGCACGGGCTGCCCCTGGGCCCGGAGGCAGCAGGTACCGCGCTGCCCACCCTGCCCGTGCCGCGGCCCCGCGGGTGCCACGGGCGGGGCTGCCTGGCCCCGCAGGGCAGAGCACCCTGAGGGGCTGCTGGCGCTCCGTGAGCGCCTGGGCTGGGCTCACGCGTCCCTGTCACGGCAGGCACGGAGCTCCTGCTGGACCCCAAGGGCGTGCAGATGCTGCTGGGTGGCCTGGACGATGGCAGCCTGTCCAAGGAGGTGGTGGTGGCCCTGGAGCGGCAGCTGTGCGGCCAAGGCCCTGTTCCCTCTGGCCAGGTGGCCCAGCTGCTGCAGGACCACAGCTGCTTCAGGCTGCTGCTGCGCAGCTTGGAGCTGCTGGGGACAGAGAAGGCCGTGAGCCTGAGCATCCTCAGGTGGGTGCAGGGTGACTGAGGGGGGTCTGGGACCCCCTCATGAGGTGTGTGAGTGCTGGGGGCCATGGTGGGGAGAGCCAGTGCATGTTTGTGGGTCCTGGTGGGGCTGTTCTTCACTGGGGGCAGGCTCACCCCAGCACGTGGGCAGGTGCTGATTGGTGTGTCCTGGGGCACGGGGCCACGTGGGGCCACAGCAGCTGTGCCTGGTACTGGTGGGGACATGCAGGGGCAGCAGAGGACATGCCTGGGTGCTGGTGGGGTGTGCAAGGTTCCCAGTCCCTGAGAGGTGCCTTCCAGGTGGGGCAGGGAAGCAGGGCTGCCTGTAGCCCTGCTGTCCCTGTGCCCACACTGAGCAGGCCCCCTCTGTCACCCAGGATCCTGAACAAGTTCCTGGACAGTTACCAGGAGGATGTGCTGCCCTGGCACGAGTGTGTGGAGCCCTGTGTGTCCTTCCTGATCACCCACAGCAGCAGCTGGGAGGTGAGGGGGCCCTGGGGCTCGTGGCAGGCAGGGTGGCTGTGCTGGCTGTGCCTCAGCCAGGCTGGGCAAGCAGGGCCCCGCTGGTGGCCCCAGCCTGGCCTTGTGTCCGAGGCACTGGGAGAGGTGGGGAGGGGCTCTCCTGGCCGTGGCCATGTCCTGGGGGCCACGTGCCCGGACTGGCTGTGCCTGGCCAGGCTCTGGTGGGTGCTGCTGGGTTGGGATGAGGGGAATGGAGCTGCAGCTCCGGCTGCTGGGGGCCCTGGGAGCTGCCAGCAGTGCCCCGTCTGCTCACGGCTGTGTCTCAGTAGGTGCTGCAGGAGGTCGTTGGCTTCCTGCACCGCCTGGGCAGTGCCAGCAGGGACTGTGTGGTGGTGATGTGCCACGTGGGCACCCACGAGGCTCTGTCCAAGGCCCTGGAAAAGCACAGCACGGTCCCGCCGTTGGCGCCGGCCCTGCTGGAGCTGGTGGCGGAGTGTGAGAAGTTCGCCAGGCTCTACAAGAAGCTGACGAGCAGCATCTTGGCTGGCTGCATCCAGGTGGGCCTGGGGAGGCACAGCTGCCTGGGGATTTGGGTCTGGGGGCACCAGGGTGTCCCTGCTGCTGAGGGACGGCCTTGTGCTCTGTGCCTGGCACAGCCCTGCGGGGGCTGAGGGCAGGAGGACCCGGGCCCCTGGTAAGAGCCTTGCCCCGTCCCACAGCTGGTGCTGGGACAGATTGAGGAGCACCGCCGGAGCCAGCAGCCCATCAGCATCCCCTTCTTTGATGTCTTCCTGCACAACCTGTGCCAAGGTGAGTGCGGGCAGGGGGAGCTGACCCCAGGCTTGGTGGCTGGAAGCTCCATGTGCTCTGCCCACAGGCTCCAGCATGGAGGTGAAGGAGGACAAGTGTTGGGAGAAGGTGCAGGTCTCTTCCAACTCGCACCAGGCCAGCAAGCTCACGGACAGGAACCCCAAGACCTACTGGGAGTCGAACGGCAGCACCGGCTCCCACTTCATCACTGTGCACATGCAGTGTGGAGTGGTGATCAGGTGGGGCTGGGCTGGCAGGGCTGTGTGCAGGAGAGGGCTCTGGGGATCTGTGCCAGCCCTGCCCCAGTGGCTCTGTCCTGGGCCCAGCGGGCTGTGGCTGGCAGGGCGTGGTGCCGCCAGGGCTGGGGCAGGCAGGCGGAGATGGCTGGGCAGCCCCGTGGTGTTTGTGTGTGCAGGGAGCTGAGCATGCTGGTGGCCAGCGAGGACTCCAGCTACATGCCATCGAGGGTGGTGGTGCTGGGCGGGGACAGCGCTGCCACCATCAGGACGGAGCTGAACGCGGTGAGTGCCCGTGGGAGGGGCGGGGGCTGCTCCTTGCTGTGCCCCGAGCAGGTGTGGCTGTGGTGGGAGGCCCGGGGAGGTGGGAATGGCAGGGGCTGCGCTGTGGGAGCCTCCTTGGGCTGCCTGTCACGCTGAGGGCTCGGTGCCTCCCTGCAGGTGACCATCCTGCCCTCGGACAGCAGAGTGATCCTGCTGGAGAACATGACCCGCTTCTGGCCCGTCATCCAGATCCGGGTGAAGCGGTGCCAGCAGGTAGGGGGGAGCAGGGGCAGGGCCTGGAGCGGGCCCTGAGGGGCGTCGGGGCCGCAGGAACTGAGGGTCCCACTGTCCCCTAGGGTGGCATTGACACACGTGTGCGTGGCATCGAGGTGCTGGGTCCCAAGCCCAGCTTCTGGCCCATCTTCAGGGAGCAGCTGTGCCGGCGGACGTTCCTCTCCTGCACTGCTCGGGCTCATGCCTGGAGCCAGGAGATCTGCCGAGACCGGGGGCGGCTGCTGCAGCTCTTTGGCAGGTGAGTGGTGTCCTGGCTGTGCCATCGCATCCCTGGTGTCCCAGGGCCCGGGGGGACGTGGCTGGCAGCCTGTGAGGGGACTGCAGGGCTGGGAAAGGAGCAGCTGGTTGGGAGGGGCCCTTGCTCCTTCCTGGCCACCAGTGGTCCTTCCTGGCCAGGGCCACCTTGGGGTCATCTGGGTTTAAGCTGGGCTAACCCCCCAGAGCAGGATGCTGGTCCCCCCAGGGACTGGCACATCCTGGCAGAGGTTGGCCGGGCACAGCAGGATCTCGTGGCCACAGGCACTGCACAGGCCCCATTTGGCGGGGGCTGTGAGGCCCCAAGGGCCCCTGGGGGCAGGCCCTGGGGACAGCAAGGGGCCCTCCCTGGCTGCTGGGGTCAGTGGGGCCAGGGAGCCATGGTGCCTTGGCAAAGGGCAGAGCATGGAGCCAGCACTGTGCTCTGCTTTGCCACGGGAGTTCTCCAGCCCTTGGCACCAAGCGCTGCCCGCTCGCTGTTGCAGACTGAACCGGGCGCTGCAGCACGAGCAGGGCTTTGCCAACCGCTTCCTTCCCGACGAGGAGGCAGCCCGGGCACTGGGCAGGACCTTCTGGGAGGCCCTGGTGACCCCCTTGGTGCAGAGCATCACCAGCCCAGGTAGCCTGCGCTCTCCGGGACCCGGCCGTGCCGCGCCCCGGGCAGAGGCGCCCGGCTCTGAGTCTGGTTGGCCTCGCAGGCCCTGATGGTGTCAGTGCCCTGGCCTGGCTGCTGAGTGAGTACCTGGAGAGCGTGGAGCTGCTCCGCCGTGCCCCGGGACGCAGGGCTGCCTTTGGTTCCTGTGTGCGGCGCCTGACCCAGCTCCTGGTGCACGTGGACCCCGGCGGCCCCGAGCCAGAGGAGACCAGAGCAGCTGGTGAGCCAGGGGCTGCCCTGCCCTGGGGCTGCTCCAGAGGGCCAGGCTGTGGCCATCGGGCTCCTCTGGGGAGCATCCCATGGCACGGAGGCTCCTGAGCCGGGGAAGGCTTGTGGTCATGCCCCAGCAGAGGCCGTGCCTCCCCAGCACGCCCTCAGCCCTGCTGTGGCGGGTCAGTGTGCGGGGCCTGCCCATGGAGCCACACTGAGCCTGAGGTTGACCCTTGGCAGGTGGGAAGGAGGGGAAGAACAAGGAGGTGTCGGCCAGGACTGCAAAGGTGGTGGTGGAGAAGTCGAGAGGCCTGTGGGGAATCTCACAGTGCTGGCGTGGCGTGGTGCAGCAGCAGGTAGAGCTTGGAGGGCTGACTGGGAGGGCTGTGGGACCTTCCCTGGGTGCTTGGAGCAGGGAGTGGGGTCTGGCAGTGCCCATGGGGAAGGCACAGGGCTGTACCTGGCCCCCACAGAGCCTGGAGCGCTGCTGCGTCTCCGTAGTGCCCCCAGAGCCCCTGGCTGCCCTTGGAGCTGCGCTCCCACCTTGGCAGCCCCGCAGCAGCAGCAGCAGCAGCAGCAGGGCCCCGAGTCCCGGGGAGCCAGCAGGCAGCTGGCGTGGGCAGGGCAGGGCTGGGCTGTTGCAGGGGTGCATCCCGCTGGGCTCAGCCCTGGCGCTGCTCCCGCAGGTGCAGCGGTTCCTGGAGGCGGCGGGGCAGGCGCCGGACCTTGCAGAGCGCTACTGCCGGCTGTACCAGCGCCTGCGCGGGGCCACCGAGGAGCTCTTTGGGCAGCAGGCCGCCTTCGTGCTGGCCCTGGGCCAGGGCTTTGCCGGGGCTTTGCTGCAGCTCTCCTTCCTCACTGCCCTGCACGTGAGTCGGGGGAGCGCGGCCCCGGGGCCGTGCCCTGGGCAGGGGCTGGGGAGCTGCCCTGGCCCGTGCCCTGGGGCAGGCTCTGGGTGGGTGGTGTCCTGTTCCCCCCTGAGCCACAGAGCCCTGCCCTGGCACCCCGGTGGTGCCTGGCTCAGGTGCGTGGCGCTGATCCCAGCGTGGGCCCGGCCCTGGCACACTCCGTCCTTGGGCTGGTGCTGGGCACCCTCGGCCCCTGCCCGGCAGTGCCAGAGTTTCCCGGCTGCTCCCTGCAGGGACATTCCCCCAGCCCAGCCCTGTGGGCACCTGGTGAGCCCTGTCTGCAGCCTGCCCTGTCCCTTGCAGGTGAGTGAGCAGTTTGCCCGCTACCTTGACGTGCAGATCCAGGAGCTCCGCAGGGCTGCGGGCAGCACGGGGCCTCTGGAGCGGCTGCAGCAGTTCCTGGAGCCCTTTGTGGTCTTCAGTGGCCTGGAGTTTGCCCACACCTTTGAACACTTCTACAGGTGAGGCTGCTGTGTCTGCCCAGAGCCAGGGACCCGCTGCAGCGTGGCCTGGTGTGCTGGGGGAGCTTGGCCTGCTGTGGCAGCGGTGCTCCCGCTTTGCTTTTATGGGATCGTGGAGCGTGGAGGGCCCGTGGGAGCTGCCAGTGTGTGGAATCACATTCCCTGCTGGGGACAGGGAGGGGACACGTGTGTGCTGCCAGGCCCTTGTGCCGTGGGGTGAGGCCGGGCTCGGACCTGTGGCTGTCTCCTGGTGGGTGGCTGATGGGCACAGGGCTCGGGCCCAGCCTGACTGGAGCTGGTGGCCATGGCAGGCACTACCTGGGGGACCGGCTCCTGACACAAGGGCCATCGTGGCTGGAAGGAGGCATCGTGGAGCAGATCGGGCTGTGCTTCCCCAGCCGCTTTCCCCAGGACATGCTGAGCAACTTGGCCGAGTCGGAGGAGCTGCAGCGGCAGTTCTGCCTCTTCCAGCTGCAGGAGCAGGATAAGCGGCTGCTGGAGCTGGACACGGGCCTGGATGAGGTGAGAGGGCTCGGGGCTGGGGAGCCCGGGGGCCGCCGGCTTTCCTGGCGGGATCCCGGGGCCTGACTGGAGCTGCCCTCGTGCCCCTGTGGCCAGGTGCTGGGAACAGCCACGGTGGTGGCAGACGTGCCAGAGGTGAAGGTGCTGGCCCTGTCCCCGCGCTGCTGGCCCGTTTCCCCGCTCTGTTACATGGAGAACCCTGGGAGGTTTTTCCCGGCGGTGCTGAGCTCCCCCCTGGATGAGTTTGCTGACTTCTGCCGGCAGAGTGAGTGCTGTGGCTGGGGGTGTGCCCAGAGCCTGGAGGGCAGCTCAGGCACAAGTGGTGGTGGGCTGGGAGTGCCTGGCAGGGCTGGTCTCCATCCCTGACGCTGTCCCTGGCAGGCCAGAGCCAGCTGGGCTGGGAGTGCAGCAAGCCCCGTCGGCTGCAGTGGACGTGGCTGGGCCACGCCGAGCTGCAGTTTGGAGACTGCGTTCTGCACGTGTCCACGCTGCAGATGTACATCCTGCTGTGCTTCAACAGGGCCCAGGTAGGGCTGGAGCCACGGGGGGGGCTGGAGCAGGGCAGAGCCACGTTCTCCCTTCCCTTCTGGTGGGGGCTCCAGCGGTGTTTGGGGCACAGGCCCCCGTTGTTAGGCAGGGCCTGTGGCCAGTGAGCCTTGGCCATTGCCCTCGCCCCCCGTGCTGCAGGAGGTGGCTGTGGAGGCCCTGCTGCAGGCCACAGGGCTCCCTGCTGACCTGGTGCACCACGCACTGACACCGCTGACCCAGGGCCAGGGCGTCCTGGTGGGGAGCTGCACTCCAGGGGGTGAGTGTGGGGCTGGGGCACCCAGGGGAGAGGGGCTGGGCTTAGGGGTGCAGGAGCTCATAGGGCTGGTGAGGGAGCTGGGTCCATGTGTTGGTGCTCGGGGCACAGGTGTGTCTCAGGGTGGGGCCTGAGGCCAGTGTGGGGCTGGGGGTGATGGGTGGGGCGGGGCTTGGGGCCATACATGGGGCGTGGGTCGGCGTGGGTCAGCGTGGGAGCGTGGGTGCGTGGGTGGGGAGGTCTCGGTGTGTGTGTGGGCTTGGGCCAGGCCAGGGGCCATGTGTGTCATGGCTGTGGCTTGGGGCCACACGTGGGGCACAGGGCTGGGGTGGCCAGCGGTGCAGGCAGCCTCAGGAGGCCCAGCTTGGGTCCCCCAGGCACATGTGTGCCCTGGGGCTCCTTCAGGGCCCAGCTCAAGCTCGGCTGAGCCTGGCTTGGGTGCTGGCTGCAGGTGCCCTGCGGCTGAACCAGGCAGCCCTGGCGCAGAGCTGCGGCCGCCAGCTGAGGCTGCTGCCCCAGCAGAGGTACCTGCGGACAGAGAGGGCCGAGGTGAGCGCCCTGGAGAGGAAGAGGAACGTCCTGTGCTGCCTCATCACCCGCATCCTCAAGGGGGAGAAGCAGCTGCACATCGACAACCTGGTGTTCAGGGTACGGGCTGCAGGGGCACGGGGGGCACAGGGGCTGCCTGGGGGCTGCAGCCACTGCACTGGGGCTCCCTTGCTGCCAACAGGTGATCGATGCCTGTCAGAAGGGAGAGCTGGGCCCAGGGGTGCAGTTCCTGAGCTTCTGCTGCCACAGCGTGGACGTGCTGTCCTGCATCCTGCACCTACTGAACCAGGGCTACCTGCGGCGCCAGGAGGGGAGGCCTCACGTCTTGGAATACATCTCTGCTGAATCCACAACACCTCTTGGTGGCCATGCACAGATGACTTTCCAGTGCAGGCCAGCCCAAGCATCTCTGGAGGAGGATGGCAGAGACAGCCTGCATTGGTAGGGGTGCATGTCACCAGGTGTGGAGGGGTGTGCATCTCCACCCGGTGTGAACATGGCACGTTTCTCCATGTCAGGCGGGATCCTGGCACAGACAGGGCGGAAGAATATCTCATGGCAATGCTGCAGGTGCCAATGGGGCACACGCTCAGTCCTGAGGAGGCAAAGCTGCTCATGAACCAGACAGTACAGCAGGTCCAGGATACCCTGAGCATACCAGATGATGTTGCTCGGCACCTCCTCATGCACTGCAGGTGGAATGTGGATTTCCTGATCCAGTGCTATGTGGAGAACCGTGAGGGCCTGCTCATCTCCTCAGGGCTGCAAGTGCAGGATGTCCAGCCTCCCCCAAGCCCTGGAACCCACTGCCCAGTCTGTGTGAACCAGCTGTGTCCCACTGAGAAGCCACCAACCCTTTGCTGCATGCACTACTGTTGCAAGGTGAAGGTCCTGGGGCCTTTGGTTCCTGCTACTTGACAGGCAATTGCTGCTGTCTACTTGGAGCAGCTGTTGTTTGTCTGAAGGTGTTATCAGGGGATTTTTCAGAGCTTATACATTCTCTTTCCTCAGCTCACTTTTTTTTTTGCTGTGATCCTTCACTCCCTGGCTTGTCTATTCCCACTTTTGTGCTTTGGGGTACTTACCTGTGATCTGTGGGGTGCTGGGTGGGGATGGCTTCCAGGGTCACACAGCCCTGCTTAGGTCTGATCTCTGCTCTTGTGCCCTGACAGCCCTGTTGGAGGGAATATCTCACAACTCGCATTGAGCAGAACATGGTTGTCAACTGCACCTGTCCCATATCCGAGTGCCGAGCTCAGCCCACCACAGCCTTCATCTACTCCATCGTCTCCTCCGAGGAGATCATAGCCAAGGTGAAGCAGGAGGGGTGGCTGCTGAGTGTCCAAGCTCTCCTACATTTTGGTCAGCACTGCCAGATAATTTTGTTGCTGCTTTTTGCCTCCTGTTACCAAGACTGGCAGCTTGATAATGGTGGCCAGCCAGATTGTGTCTGTTTTCTCTGATTATGGTCAATACCAGCTGTTCAGGAAAGCATAACATCAACAAAAGAGCACAGTGGTGTTTCCTCTAAATATATCTCTAGCAAGCAACATTTCAGGGACATCATTAGTTCAGGACTAGATGAGAGCCATGGTAGCAGTTCATGACAAGTATCCTCTAGTGCTGTGCTGGAAGCAATATAGTAATAATAATAATAATAATAATAATAATAATAATAATAATAATAATAATAATAATAATAATAATAATAATAATAATAATAATAATAATAATAACAACCAAATGAAAACATGAGCAATTTCATTTTACTGCTGCATCAGTGACCCCTATGCCCTTTCTCTTCCATTGGTCTCTGGCTTTGAGCAGTTCAGGTTTTTGTGAAGATGGCAGGGATTACCACATCAGACTTAATTTTCACTCTGTGTGAGTCTACAGACCTATCTAAGCTTTCCTTACTGCTTGGTCATCAGGCTAGATGCTAGTAGTAGATGCTTGTTCTAAAGCAGATGCTACTTTTTCTGTTCTTTCAGTTTTTAGGGCTGAATGTCCTCCCCACCTAATGGCAGAGCTGTAGCTGTCACATGACAGACTCTTTTTGTTAATTGCTGGGCAGAACAGTCTTTTTTCCACTGCTCTGTTGTTTGACAGTTGTATCTTTTGGCTTCTCTTTACAGAAAGTGTTTGGAGAATTAATGCATATATCTGGACAGTTGGTCCTTACTGCCTTTGCAAATCCCATAGTCACACCTGTCTGAAAGCAGGGTTTAGTAGCCTGGGTTTAGTTGCTGTGACTGTTTTATAAAAGGAAATAATTATTGCAGGTTGACATAAATAGCAGCTAATTTTAACAAGATGCTCTGATGCTGTCACTGAAATGTTATGTTTTCCTTTTGATCAGTAAGTGGTGTGGCTGGAGTGTTAACGTCTGATGCAGAGTGACACATACAGTCATAGAATATTTTGGGTTGCAGTAATCTGTGAAGGTCTCTGGTCCAATCCTGAGCTCAAAATAACTAGATTATTTTATGAAGATCTAATGCTGGAATTGTATTTAAACATAAGAAAACGGTTTGTTGGGGTTGGGTTTTTTTTCCAATAGTAAGGGTAGTGAGACATGGTACCAGTTTGGGCAGAGAGGTTTTTAGTCTCTGTGCTTTGGTATATTCAAAATCCAACTGGACACAGTCCTGAGCAATCCTGCTTTAAGCTGGAGAGGTTGAACCAGGTCTTAATTTCCAGAAATGCCTTCCAACCTCAGCAATTCTATGAAATGCAACAGCTTCCAGATACGACATGGTGGGGATAGGAAAATGAACACAAAAGGAATGGAAGGGTAAACTGGCTGAGTGCTGTTTTGTTGTGAGCAGCTGTTTGGTGAGATGCACAGCCCAAAGCACCAGACACTGCTTTTAAGGCTTAACCATGCAGCTTCTCAGGCTTAAATCTCTTTCCTGGCTTCTCATTACAGTATGAAAAAGCCCTCCTCAGACGCTATGTTGAGTGTTGCTCCAACCTGACATGGTGCACCAACCCTCAGGGCTGTGATCAGATCCTCCTTAAGGATGGACTTGGTTATGGAGCAGCCTGTTCCAAGTGCTCCTGGATATCCTGCTTCAACTGCAACTTCCCAGAGGTGAGGCTGAGCTGGATCACAGGCTGTACTGTCCTAGGTGTGGCACACACCCTTCTGCTTTTGTGTGGTTGACTGATTGTCTTTCTCTATCTCTCAGGCCCATTATCCTGCCAGCTGCAGCCACATGTCTCGGTGGGTGGATGATGATGGATACTATGAGGGAATGACAAGTGAAGCCCAAAGCAAACACCTGGCTAAGCTCATTTCAAAGCACTGCCCAAACTGCCAGGCTCAGATAGAGAAAAATGAAGGGTGCCTGCAGTGAGTATAAAATTTTTGTGTTTGTCACTGGGTGGCACAGTCCCTGGCTGTGGTGTAGGGAAGCACTGTCAGGAACTGTCTGCAAGTGGCTGTCAGGACTGAGCGATTCCCACTGTCCTTCTGCAGTATGACATGTGCAAAGTGTAATCATGGCTTCTGCTGGCGCTGCCTCAAGCCCTGGAGGCCGAACCACAAGGATTATTACAACTGCTCTGCTATGGTGAGTGGTTTGCTGTATCTCCTTGGCTCATGCTTGTGCTCAGAGAGCCCTGTAGCCTCTCAGAGATGGTAAGCATCTCCACTTGGGCCCTTTGGGCTTTGTGAATTGACCAGACTCCACTCTAGACTTCGTGGATTTGCCAGCAATACTGGCATTTCCAGGTAGCCCTGGTACTCGAGGGAAATTGCTACAAGTTCCTGTACCTTTCCTTTCAGGTGAGTAAAGCAGCTTGGCAGGAGAAGCGTTTCCAGGATTACAATGAGAGATGCACCTTTCATCACCATGCAAGGGTAAGGCCTCCTCCTGCCTTTGCAGATGCTGACTGCTGCTCAGCCCTGGTGAGCAGGGCACTTTCTGTTGTGTCAGTGTCTTCTCTGCTTAGAAGCAGGCTTCACATCCAGGCTGGGATCACTGGATGATCATTTTGCCCTGGCTCTGACATCAAGGAGCAGTCTTTGGCTGCTTTCTTCTATCCAGCCTGTTGTGGAAACTGAGCACCTGACTTGTGGTGTTGAGGGGCTCAGAGTGGTGCAGGAGTTGGAAGCAGTGGTGACTGAAGGCTGAGCTCTGCTCAGAGCTGAGGTGCTGTAAAAGGTTGAAGTGATGGCACAGTAGAAATGTCATAGTTGGATGCATTAAACGCTCTTCTGCTGCCTGCATCTTCTGGGATGGCACTTCAGAATGCTTAGCAATTATTTGTGTGGAAGGTGCTGTTTTTTTAGTCTTGTGGAGCTTGACAGTGACATTGACTCTTTCCCCCCCATCCTTTGGTTTTTGCAGGAATTTGCAGTAAGTCTGAGGAACAGCATTTCTTCCATCAGAGAGATGCCAAAAATTAGGAACTTGACCTTTGTTCTTGATGCCTGCAAAGTGCTAGAACAGGCACGGAAGGTAAGGCTGGATAATAGAGTCTTGCTGAGGTTTAGACTTAATTCTGCTGGTGTGAGGAGACACCAGCCTTGTTCTTCTCCAAAAAAGAGGAGACAGAGAAAGCTTGAGGGGAGGAGTAGCATCAGGACAGGGGAATAGCTCATGTCTGCCCTTCCCTGCTTTGAGTCTGAGTTGAACTCTGTTTGCAGTGTTCCTGACAGTAAGGTCATAGGATTTGGAGCTCAGTCATCAATTCATAACTGGAGTTTGCCACTTGTTGAAATGCCTTTGTTGTGGGCTCTTGGTGCTGTACAGCACCATGCCTGCTTCCCTTTGGGCTCCATTCTCTTTGTTCACTGCCACTTTTGTTCAGCCTGGGCTGCCCAGCATTGCCTAGGTCCTGTGTGCTGATGGGTTTGACTTTTGGCTGCTGGTCAGTCACACTCGTTATGCATTTACAGTCTGTGTTCTTGTGATGGTTTGCAGGTGGGAAAAATCAGTGATTTTAGACTTCAATATAAAATAATTGCACATTCATTTCCAGTCCTGCTAGTAGCTGGAGTTAGCCTGGCACTGCTGTTCCTTGTCACAATGGGTCACTGGTAATAATGAGGTCTGGAGGGGTTTGATGCTGCTCCCTTCTTGCCCACTCTGAAGCTGAAGGAGGGTGCTTAACAAGATGATCTGTACTTTACCAGGTGCTGGCCTACTCCTGTGTGTACAGCTACTATAACCAGGATACTGAGAGCATGGATATTGTGGAACAGCAGACTGAGAGCCTGGAGCTGCTCACTAATGCTCTGCAGATCCTTCTGGGTAAGTCCTGCAGCCTCCTTGAAGTTGTGACTGGCGTTTCTAGCTCTAGCCAAAGAGCAGCAGCTCAGTAGTGGGGTGATAGCAAATATAGCAATCCCCAGCTGGCCTCACTTCTCCCAGACCAGTCCTTGCCTGCTTGATGTCATTTCTGAGGAAGTCCACTTGAGTTTGGCTGCCAGTGGAGATTGATGCAGAAATGAGCAACATGTTCTGTTCTGAAAGAGGGATGCATTTGCACAGGGGATCTAAGCAGCTATGGCTGGCTTCATAATCAGAGCCAAGGGCTTGATCTCAAGAGTGTGGGATGCAGCATGACTTTGTTGGCCTTGAATTGCAGAGGAAACCCTGCTGCAGTACCAGGACCTGGCCACTTCTCTTCAGCTCCTGAAAGCAGAGCACTTCCACACGGGTTTGGAGTTGGTGCGGCAGATCAAGGAGCGGCTCTTTGCAATCCTCTGGCACTCCACACAGGTGAAGGCCACATGGCTGCTCGTGCCTTGGCTTGCTCTTTTGGGCAAACTAAAGGGCTTGATCAGCTGAGGGGATAGACTCAGGACTGTGTGTGTGCAGGCTAAGGGTTTGCAGCACAAATTACATGCTGTTTCTGTGTCTGTTGGCTGTTCTTTCCTGCTAACAGGATTTCCATGTTGGGCTCCAGACTTCAGGAGATGCTGTTCAGAGAAAGTTGAAACTTGCAAATGTGCCTGCTTCAGCCCTTGCAAGTACAGGGTGAGTTTTCTTAGTGGGTTACAGGGGAAGGTGAGTGAGTGCAGACAAACAGCAGGTGAGCAGAGTTTTCTCCTGTGCTCACTGACATACAAAAGAGTGAATGACAAACACTGATTACTTGCATCCTGTTTTGTGGTTTTGTGGTTAAATTGCTACCTCCCCCTGAGGTAACAATTTAAGTGATGTAGTGGTGTAGGGAAACGAGCAAAACTCCTGCTTGTATGCAGCTGTGATCAAGAAAGCTCCATCACTGGTAGACTCAGTTATGGAAGTTGCTCTCCCTGGACTCTCCTGAGTTTCTTTGGCTGGGGATGCTGAGACAATGACAGGAGGGTGTTGTGGGGCTGGGTCACAGCTGATGCTCACAGCTTTTTGCTCTCCTCCTCGACAGGCAAAAACGTATCCTCCTGTGTGACTCCCCCAACACAGATGAAGGTGGCAAGGAGGTTGAAGATGAGGAGTATGATCCACAGTGGCAGGAAGACTATGATGATGATGATGATGATGACCTTGATGAAGACAACTTTATGATTGATAATGATTCAGATTGTGATTCTTACTTTGATGATAATGATAGCTATCGTAGCTAACACTGGAAGGGTTCTGTCACCCAGCCTTGCCACCTTGGACCTCTGCCTCTACTTTTTCTCAACCAGTTTGTGTTACTGTTTTTCCTCAAAGGCAGGGAGGAGCTCTCAGATGGAACAAAATATTTCCTCTGGGAGGTTTCTTGCTCAGTGACTCTTGAATATGCAGGAACATGCTCTGGGCAGCTGGTCTGTGTTTCTGTGGCCACCTCTCAGAAAGACATCTCCTTGCCTTTTTCTCTTGTCTCCAGTTCTGCCTGTAGGTATTTGATTGAGTTAGAAAGCCCACCTGCAGAGTAAGGACCACTTGCCACCTGTTAAAGGCCTGCCCCTTGTCCTTGGTGTGCTGTCCCCAAGGGCTGGGCACTGGACAGGGTGGCACATGTCCCAGCACAGCACTGTCTAGCAATGGCCAGTGTCTAGAAATGCTGTAAAAAGATACATTTACACTCAAAGCTTCCCAGCTGGAGCTGGTGGGATTCTCCCCAGCCACAGATGGATGTGGTTCAGTTCCTCTGCTTGAGAGGAGCTGCATTTTTGCCCTTTGTTGGAGTTTTCTTCTCTGTTATGAAGCAGGAAGGGCCACTATGAGTGACACAAGTTTGCAGGATTGTTTAAGTTTATAAATATATGCACACACATATATTTTATATACATATATATATATATGCAGAGGTTGTTCATATAATAATGTATCTTTGCAAAAAAAAAAGAAAATCCTGAGGAACAAGGGTTGAAAAAAGTTCTGTTTAAAAAAATAAAGAGTTTTCTTCTAGCACAAGCCTTCTTCTTGTCTGTGGGGAACAGGGGAGTGGAGGGAGAGCAGGATATCCTCAAGTGAGGATGTGACCTGAGTGTGCTTATCCCAGAAGTTATTTGTGAAATTAGCTAGAAATCACAAATGAGTTGGGTTTGGAATCCTCAGCCAGACCACCCAGTCTGCCCTCCTGCAAAGTGGCTTCTCCTTCCTGGGCAGCTCAGGGAACAGTGAGAGGGTGTGGGGAGCCATGGGGCAGAGGGCAGGGGCCCAGGCCATACAGAGTGGTGGGGCTGATGTTTCTGGGACCAGGTGCAAGACAGGATGCCTGCATGTTGATGGAGGGGGTGATGTCTGGTGCCCAGCAAAAGGCAGATGTGGGACTGCTATCAAGGTTTGAGGGGTGATTTGGGGGCTGTTTTGGAGATAAAAGGAGTCATAGGCCTTGGATATCATCTGGAAGGGATGTGGGGTTCTTATGGGATGTTGGACAGGGAGCAACTGCCAGACAGACCATGAAGGAAGGCTGATTTTCCACTTCCCTGCAGCTGGTAGCTCCTGGTCCTGCAGTCTGTCATGGTGGAAATCCCAGCCCTGCTCCCCATAGGTGGCAGTGGGTTCCCTGTGACACCTCTCTGGGCCCTCTCCTCAGGGACACTTGGTGGAGAGATGTGGTGGGGGTGCCCAGACAGCCTTGTCTTCCCCAGTGTGACCAGTCCTTGCAGCAGCAACCTGAATTTCCCAGGTTGTTGGGGATGGAGCAGAGCATCCTAGATACCTAAGCTGCTTATGTGGAGACTCATGCCTGCAGTTCCTCCGTCCCTGTCTCCTGGATGTCTGCTTAAAACCCAGAGTCAGGGTTGTGAATCTCTGCTCTCATGGAGTGTTTGTACTGAACATCATGATCAAACCTTGCTCTCCTGCTCCGTGGGAGGTTTCTGTCCTCCCTGAGCCTGTGGGACACCTGTGCTAGGACAAACAGGACAGCTTGTACTGTGCCAGTCAAACCACCTACCTGAGTCAAAGACAACAAGAAGGGCTTCTTCAATTGTCATTCCTGTACCACATGCTCTGGTTTTGGTTTCTCTGGGTCTGCATTGAAGGCACTGGAGACAGTAGTTCATGTTCTGACTCAGGTGTTTATTATTTCTTATCAGTAAACCAGTCTTACAACGATGAGTTTGGCAGCTTTTCATTAGCAAGGCACAAAATGGCCAAAAATCTCTTGTTACAAGGTCTTTTAAGACTAAACTATCCAATTAAGAAAGGACACCTATTTTCCCTTTTAACCCAATAACTGATCCCTGGAGGCCCACAATACAGACTTTTCTGTCCAATTACAAAACGTCACCCAAACCCATGAAGAAGAAGGAAGAAGAAGGTAAAGAAGAACAACCTGCCTCCACCCTAAAACCTCCATCTAGCTTCATATTTATTTCTATATTCTAAAATCCCAAACTCTAAGTTTTCCAGCCTGTGATATTACACACTTCTAACCAACTACACACCCGTAATCCCAGCACCGTCAATCAATTTTGGAAACCTTCTTCACAAGATCAAATGCAGAGTTCTCTTGTGGGTCTGTGCCTTTAAGCACAGAAGGTTTAAAATTCTCAGAATCCAGGATTCCAACACTCTGGGAGCACCGTCCTTGAGCAGGGAGGTTGGAGCAGGTGAACCACTGTGCTCCCTTGCAACAACACTCCTCCTGTGATCCTGTACCACGTGGGCTGAACCTGAGAGTACTCAAAGTGCTGGCAGATGCCACAAGGCCACTTTTCATCACCCTTAAAAGGTCACATCCATGAAGGGGGATGCTCCCAGTGACTGGGAAAAGGCAGATAATATATCCATTGTCAAGAAGGACAATCCAGGAAACCAGGCCAGTCAGCCTCACCTCAGCCCTTGGGAAAGAGATGGAAATGCAAATTGAACTGCACCAAACTCCTCTGCTAAAACTATCAAATTGATAGTTCATTGAGAAGGTACAGAGAATCAATTCAGCAAGTTGTGGATTGCTCCAGGAGGAAGGGAAAACCAAATTCCATCCATCTTGAACCAAGAAAGTAACATTCCAGAAGCAGTCTGTGGTGAGACCCTAGTCTCTGAATGGAAGGTTTTGTCTCCAAATACCATCCTTTGGAGATGAAGTGACTGGAGGAAGCATGAATTTTTGCACTGTACCACATTGCCATGTCAGGAACATAAGTGAAAGAAGCAGTAATACACAGTGTTATATAACAATTAATAAAATACAATTTAATTCAATGCCCATTATCACTGAAAATCAAATCCCCCTGAGGCACGCACCAAATTTACCCATCTTCCCACATTAGCAGCTTTGAAAAGGACAAAATTAGTAACAACTGGAATGCATTAACATTTCCCTCCATCCATTGGAGGCATTCCCAACAAGAATATTATTAGTGCCTTACCATTTAAAATGAGGAATGTACCCCACAAGGCAATTTCTACCTGAGAGTCTGTTGCTCACCTTTTAGTGGGCATTGCCCTGCAGATCAGGAACTCAGGATCAAAACACATAATCAGCAGTGTGTTCTGCTGCCAACAAGAGAAAGATTGGAAAGATTCTAACCAGTCACTACCAAAGAGATCATCAAAATCATCCTTCAGGGATCCCTGCTCAGAGGACTTGGTGATTACATAATCCCAGGCACCAAAGCACCCAGCATCATGCCCAGCCCCATGCTGGTGGGACTCAGGGTTGCCTGCCCAGTAGGCTCTGTGGTTCTTAGTCCCAGGATTCTGCAAAATTCAGGGAGCATGGTCCTGAGGGTACTGGTGAGCCGCTTTCTGTAAGTCCTCACCTTCCCTTTATACTCCCTTTGTGTGTGGTTGTGTTTAAGAGCCATTTTAAGGTTTAGGTAGAGCAAACGGTGCTAAAGAGAGGGTTAGGTTATGGTCAGTGTTAGGGTTTTAGGTGAAGGGTTTGTGTTGTGGTTAGGCTTGAGTTTAAGGATTACAGTCATGAGGGATAAAGTTAGAGTTACCTTTGAGTTCAGGGTTAGTGTTACTGTTGATAGGGATAGCATTAGGTAGTGGAGTTAATATTAGATTTACAGCCATTTTGGTTACATGGTAGGGTTAGGACAAGGGTTGAGCTTAAATTTAAGGTGAGGGGTTAGTTGAAATATTTTTAGGGATAGAGATACAGTCGTTAGGGTTAATGCTAGAGATGTTTAGGCTTAACTCTATTAACTAGCAGTTTCAATTGTTAGGGCTTATTTTTTGTTATGGATGTGGTCATCTAGGTTTATGTATTTTGTTGGGCAGGATTTTGGTTAGTGATAGGCACAGAATTATTGTTAGGGCTTTTCTTTGGAGTGCTGGCAGTGTGTTTGGTGAATATTATGTGAGGAGAAGGCACAGGAGCAACCCTAGTAGTGAGAGTATGACAATGACTGTATCTGTTTTGGTCATTATGTGCTCAGTAAGTTTTTCAACAATAAGTAATTTAAACAGGAATCTTGGCAGCAGGGGAAGTCCTGCTAGGAAGCCCAAGGCTAATATTGAGATTTTTACTCTGTGTGTTGATGTTACAGTGATTGACAAGGGTGTTGTCCAACCAAATATCTCCCAAGGCTGCAGCCACCTCACTGGCCAGGACCTGAAGGGGTTCAAACCAATGAGAGCATCCAGACTGGGCCTTGCAAACGCCCTATATAAGGGAGGGATTGAGAAAGTGAAGTTTTTGTGTTGTCACATGAAGGTTGGGGGGAGTAGTCTCTGTCTCCTGTGCTCTCACCCATATTTTCCTTCTTTAGGCCATTATCGCTTGTAGGTTTTGAGCTTTGTTTGTGTTAAGAGCAAGGACTGTTGTGGCAATTATCGGGAAGTATAAGTAGAAAGTTAGTATATATAAACTATTTATATATATATTTTTATATATATATATATAAACTTTTTATATATAATCTATAAAAAACTTATACTTCCTTATTACTTTTATATATATAAGTAGAAAGTTAGTATATATAAGCTATTTATATATATATTTTATTTATATATATAAACTTTTATATATAATATATAAAAAGCTTATACTTCCTTAATACTTTTATATATATAAGTAGAAAGTTAGTATATATAAGTTATTTATATATATATAAACTTATATATATATATGTAAACTTATATATTTTATACATATATATATATATAGAGATATATAACTTCTAAGGAAGTATAAGTAGAAAGTTAGTAGAGGGTGTTTGGCTATTACAGCCATAATAATTATTAGGCTATTAGAGCCCAAGTGAGAATGCTTAAGACTTTTCAAATCTGTGTTTGATTTAGTCCAGTTCAGTCTCCCTGAGCTGCTGAGGCAAGGATTTATGGTAGTTAATAATTTTGAGTAGAGTGATTTAGGACAAGAATGGGTGGCAGTGAATTTAATTATTGTTGATAGCAGTGACCAGGGATTAAGTACTTCTGTGAATCAGGAATGGAAAGGGACTGGGGCTAGTTAGAGTGTAATCTGACTGTTGTCAGTAGGGGCAGGATGTTGCCTGGTTTAATTTGTTGATGTCACACTGGTTCTGCTTCAAAAGACAACGAATGCCGAGGCAGCTGCTTGCACTAGGGAAATATTTGATTATGGCTTCAGTGGCTCGTGGGTGGGGGAATTTGCAGATTTGGAGATGAGTGGAATGATGGTGAGGGTGTTAATTCCTATCCCTGTTCAAGCCATCATTCAGTGGTTGCTCAAAATGGTAAGGATTGCTGCTAGAATTAAGCTTGAGGAGGAGATTCACTTTGCATGTTACAGCTCCAGCACACACCAGCAAGGGATTTATCTGCTGCTCCTGGTTCTGGTAAGGACAACAAATGGTCTTTTTTTATGCACCTGCTCTCTAACATCATTGTAAGCAGCTCTTCTCCAGACTGAGGTAACCTTATATATTTAATGATTCCTCAACCAGAAGCTGCTCAGAAGACTTTGATTAACTTTGGTGCCTTTCTCTGTACATTTTTTTTGCTCTTCTGTGTGTGGACAGAGGGGGGTGCAGCACCTTCAGGGCAACCCCTGTGGTACCAGCATTGGCTCTACGTTTGTGGAGGAAAATAATCTTTTTTTCAAGAGGGGTTTTACACTTCCAAAGTGTGAAAAATGCCAATCACTTCTTTTTAAAATTTTAAAAGTTTAATAGTAGTAAAATAGTTATAAAAATAGCGATATAATTAGAGTAATAATAATTTTGGACAATTTTAATTAGGACAATATGAGACAATAAAAACAAAGAATTATGGACATCTGGGTACCTTTTTCTGGGTAAAATAAGCCCGAAAAAGGACCCACATTAACAGAAGATTAACCCTTAAAAGCAGCAAACTGTTGCATATTCATACACCTCCCACATGATGCATAAATTCCGTTCAAACACAGGATTCTGTCTGGTCAGTGTCAGCTTCTTCCTCTGAATCCTGACTGTGTCTTCACGGCTCAGCGAGGCAGGAAGAAATTAGTTTCTTTGATAAGGGAGCAATAAATTCCCTTTCTCTGAAAGATTGAGGTGTCCTGTGGCTGCTATCCGGTGTGAGTCCTTTCTTTGGAAAAAAGCATCCTACATAGCATCGTTTCTATTTTAACTTTGTTATAACCTAAAACTATATTTAACACGCTACTTAAGAGAATTAATACAGCATTACTTTCTAACACAGCACATATAATATTCATTTCAATATTTGCGAAAAGCCAATGATAAAACGCGCATTTTTTCAGAAAAGCGAGCTTTGAGCGTGGCATTCCCGGTGTCACCTACACGGTGCTGCTGTACCCCGGTCCCTGGGCTGCAGGCATTGTCTGGCTGGGTCTGCAGTTCAATCCTGACATCTGCAGCTCCCGGCTGGAACTGCGGCAGCATCTCCTGCCCGCCTGCAGCTGGGCAAACATCCCCTTCTTTCAATAACCTCCTCAGGTGAAGCTTCTGGGGTGAAAATTCCCGGAGGAATTCACTCCTCTTCAAACAGGGCTTGGAAGAGGAGTGACTCTACTGTAAATGAGATAAAAGTCTTTTGTCGAATGATTGAGTAGTTAAAACACACACCCCTGACAAATTAAGATGAGATTAGCCTCGGGGGAGTGTCTGCTTATCAGCAGCACAGGGACTTTTAGCCGTGTTGTTTCCCAGAAGCTCTTACACAATCTATCCATTGCAAGAGGGGAAAAAAAAAAAAGTTTGTTCAAATACTTTGCCCAAGAGATTCCAATTTGCCAAAACTTTGCACGCCTTCAGTGGTTTTTTTTCATGAAATCATAGAATGGTTTAGGTTGAAAGGGACCTTCAAGATCAATCCCCTGTCACTAAACCAATTCTTCTGCTGGTGTGTCCCTCTGAGCCGTGCCCAGCTGGATCCCAGCCTAACTCTGGGAGCTGTCACCATCCCCATCCTGATCTCCCACTTCAGATCCCTGTGCTGGAGAAGAACATTGTGCTCCATCCATCTGAGCTCCTGTATTAGCATGACATGGCTGGATTGGTGAAGTCTTCATTAAATCTCAGCATATCTCATCAAAGTAAAAGAGAAACAATCTGTTCCTGACCTAAACATTTCTACCTCTGACTTTCTGCCCCTGGGTACACTTGAGCCTCAGGCCTCTGTAAAAGCTCTTCCATTGTTCAGTCAAAAGTAAAAGGGAGTTTTGGAAATCCTATCCCCTTTTTTATTGAATCACTTTGGAGCTAGAGAAGGAAATAATTCTTCTATGCCTTGGTTGATTGGACAGAATCAATTCATCCATAAAGTTGCCTTGAAAGCCATGAATATCTGCATGAAGGCCTAATGCCAGTTACTTTTTGTTGTTAGAAGTACATCATTAAATTCAAATAATCAAAGACTCTTGCTTAATATCTCATGCAAAATTCCCATCTCAGTAACAGCAGTCTGTTTGTTAGCATTCAAAAACACATAATCACATAAGAGATTATATGTGGTGCTTTTTATTTAAGAGCTCTGGGAATTGGGGTAGTTTTCCATCCAAATCTGATTCTGACCATACATTTGAGGTGAACGTGTTTTATACTCTATCCTTATATAATTTTCATGTTAATTATTAAACTTATATTGTTCTATTGTATACACAGATTTCAGCTAAACATAGCTTCTCGTGGTTCCCCCCTTAAATTTCTAACACAGTTTCTCATGATTATTCTTATGATTCTACAATAATTATATTTAGTGACTAAACAATCACCACATCTAACAATTATATCATTTATCATCCTGCTTACACAGGTGCAGTGATCTGAGAAAACACAAAGCCTAACATTTTCAAAGTCTATCTTTAACATTTTTCAGGGCTCCACTATCATGTTCATCAGAGAAATGATTTTTCTTTTGGGATGTGTGACTCATGAATCCCTCTAATGCAGGTCACTGGGAATGTGTGTCAATCCACCACCAGCCTGGCAGCTCAGAGGGCACATCCAGAGGCACAGTGGTGATACCACAGCTGCCTGAACCTTTCAGCAGCTTTGCAAGCAGCTCCTGGCCCTTGCCTTCCTCAGTTTGGTGCTTCCAGCTTGACAAAGCAAAGCTGTTTGCTCAGCCTGCTGCCTCTTGGATGTGACTGCTGTCCCACAGCATGACCCTCTCCCAGCCTTGGGGACAAGGAGAGTAATAAGGCCTTAAAGTGAAATTGCACAAGGGTAAAAGCCCAGAAATTATTTTTACAAATGTTGTTTAATGGGAGAAGGCTTCTTCTATTCCATATTCCGATTTTGGCCTTAAACCCAGCCTGCTATCTGAGAAGTGCCTGCAAAGCCATGGCTTCACACCTGAGCAGCAGAGCTGAGTGATTGCAGATGTCTTCCTTTCCTAGGACTTGTTCACGAGTGGGAGAGCTGGATCCATCATTTTCTCCAAGAGCTGAGCCAGAGGGGCTGGTTCCCAGCACCTGTTAGCAGAGAGGAGCTCTCAGGTAAGCTGTCTGGAGGGACATGGGGGATTGTAAGCCTTCCAGCACCAGGAGCAGCAGCAGAGCCTGCAGGAAACATTTCCCCATGGATGTGGTGACCCAGGCCCGCAGGCAGGAGTGTGCCAAGATCTCCTAGTTTGCCTGGTGTGACTTTTCCCAGGCCCCATGGTTTTTTTCCAGGGCAGTAAAACACAGGAACTCCCCAGAGCATCCCTGCAGTCACCTGTGTCTGGCACAGGCACTTGCTGGAGGGGCTGGTGCTTGCACAAGGAAATTCTGCAGTGGCACACAAAAAGCGCTGCCTTTGCTCTCCTGTACCCAGGCCCAGCCATGCCCAACTTCACATTCACTCTCCTCTTTCTTTATTCCAGCCAGGCCACCTGCTGTCCTCCTGCCCCATGAAAGTGCTGGGAGTTTCTGATGCCTCCTTTTGGGAAGGAGGGATGATGCCAACCCCTCCTGTCACTGTGATATTTTATGAAAAATCCCTTCGCCAGGATTTCTTCTCCTGGGAAGATGAAAAGCCTCAGCTTCTCCATGTTTTGCTCCTCTGGAATGTGATTTGGAGAATTGTTTACCCAGCATGTGAATTGTTTTTAATTAATGGCCAATCACAGCCAGCTGTGTCTGACTCTCTGAGTCTGTCACGGGTTTTTATTATTCATTCTTGTCCAGCCTTCTGATGTCTCCTTTCTCTTTCTTTAGTATAGTTTTAGTATATAATATGATAATAAATCAGCCTTCTGAGAACTTGGAGTCAAATTCTCATCTCTCACCTCATCCTGGAGACCTGCACAACACCACAACCCTCTCCCCAGGCCAGAGCCAACACCCAGATGAGGAGTTTGAAATGCTGAGTGTTGCAAAGGCCACCTAAAAGTACAGAATTCCCTCCTGCTGCGTTTAAGGAGAATTCTGCCTGGCAGCCAGGCCCTAGAAGAAAATATCCAGGCCCACCACAGCACATTGTTCCTTTTGGCTTCCTAACATCTTCAGACTGATGTGGAAGGCTTTTTCCAAGGGACTTCTGTCACTGTCATATTTTCTGAAAAATCCCCTTGCCCAGGATTCTTCTCCTGGGAAGCTGAGAAGTCTCAGAGAAAAAAAGAAACCAATATTATCTCATTTGCTTCTCCTGTGTTTTGCTGCTTTGGAATGTGGTTGGAGATTGTTTATCCAACATGTGAATTGTTTTAAATTAATGACCAATCACAGTCAGGCAGTGTTGGGACTCTGGAAGGGGTCACGAGTTTTCATTAGTATCTTGTTAAGCCTTCTGTCTGTATCCTTTATTCTTTAGTATAGTTTTAGTGTAGCATTCTTTAATATGATATAATATCATAAAATAATAAATTAGCCTTCTAATAACATGCAGTCAGATTCATCATTTCCTCCCCACGATGGGGGACCCTGAAAATACCACAAACTTCTGTGGTAATCAGTGATATCGAGGAACTATGGGTAAGGTGTCCAATTCATCTTCTAAATTTGATTAAAGATTGTGCTGGCCTTCACTGATCACCCTAAAAGCTTGAAACTGTTAATTTTTTTTACCAGTGGAGGGAAAAAATCCTTTGGTTTCATCTGATATAATAATGAAAAAGGGGAACTTTTATGCCTGTGACTAGGAGCAAAAAAAAAAAAAAATCAGAAAAAGAAAAACCTGTCACTCACAGCTACAATTTCCTTTTCACCATTCTTCCTTCAATCCAGTAAAATCAAAACAGCCTGACAATCTCAGTTTCATTTCATATCTCCTATCACCTCTGAGTTCTAGTGTTCTAGTGTGTTTCAAACCACATGGAATGCTGGTTTGAAAAAAAACCAAAAAAACAAAAACCCAAACAACTTGACACATTATTATTTCTACCAGTTAATGACTGTATTTAGGTCTTGCAAATCATATACACCACTGGTAAGCAAAGCACCTTCCTGCTCCATGGGTGGAGATGTAACTTGTGTCCCTCGGTGTGGCATTCACATTCGCTGAAAAATCCCTTTGCCCAGGATTTTTCTCCTGGGAAGCTGAGAAGCCTCAGAGAAAAGGAAAACAATTCTTATCTCATTTGCTTCTCCTGTGTTTTGCTTGTGTGGAATCTGTTTGGAGATTGTTTACCCACAGGTGATTGTTTCATTGGATTCTGCTGTGAGTTGTTTTCACTCATTGGCCAACTGGGGCCAAGCTGTGTTGGGACTCTGGAGAGAGTCACAAGTTTTCATTATTATCTTTTTAGCCTTCTGTAAGTATCCTTTCTGTATTCTTTAGCATAGTATAGCATTCTTTAATATAATATAGTATCATAAAATAATAAATTTTGAATAATAATAAATATATTTTGAAAATAATAAATTTTCTGAAAACATGGAGTCAGATTCATCATTCCTGCCTTCATCGGGGCACCCTGCAAATACAATACCTCAGAGATAAGGAGAAGGGGTTTTAGGCCATGAAATCCAAGGGTGCTGGAGAAGGTTCACCCCACAGCTGGACCTCCCACCTTGTCTTGGCATTTCTCCCTTTGTGGAGCTGGAAGCCATCATCACAACCCAACTCCTCAGCATCAGGCGGACACAAAAAGTAAAGAGGAGAGGAGGGTGGATCTAAGACACAGGATGGGCAAGAAGCATTCCTCCCACTTTTCACTGCAATATTCCTGCAGATTTTTTTATTGTGAGAAAGCTCTACTCCACTAAACTGCTTTTTCCCTGATTTCAGGCTAGAAGCTCGTTTGCAATCTGCTCTGCTGACTCAAAATGCCTGTGGAATATCACCCTAGAGAATACACATTCTACTGAATCCCAAGTACCTTTCATATAGGCAATAGTATTCCCTCTCTCTCTCTCCATGGTAGGTATTTCAGCTCAAACCCTGGGAATGCTTCAGGAGATGCATTCATCATCTGGCTGAATAATTCAGCCTATGGAGATGATATATTTCCTCCCCTTTCCTTGAATGCATGGCTTTAAAATGCATAATACTGTTTGCACAATAATCTTTCATCTTGCACAGCCAGCCATGATACAGAGGTATTTCTGTGGCAGCTTTGCCTTTGATGCTGGATGGCATCAGACCTAATGGATGGCATGTAAAGCAAGGAAATAATATTTCCTCAAGTGGAAAGCTGTATGTATTATTTAATGTGAAAAATGCCAATCACTTGTTTTTAAAATTTTAAAAGTTTAATAGTGATAAAATGGTTATAAAAATAGCAATATAATTAGAGTAATAAAAATTTGGACAATTAGGATTAGGACAATATGAGACAATAAAAACAAGAAGTTACGGACATCTGGGTACCTCTTTCTGGGCAAAATAAACAAGTAAAAGGACCCATGTTAACAGAGGATTAACCCTTAAAAGCAACAGCCTGTTGCATATTCATACACCTCATACATGATGCATAAATTCCAACACAGGATTCTGTCTGGTCAGTGTCAACTTCTTCCTCTGAATCCTGACAGTGTCTTCAGGGCTGAGTGAGGCAGGAAGAACTTGATAAGAGAACAATAAATTCTTTTTCTCTGAAAGATTGAGGTGTCCTGGGGCTGCTACCTCACTGTGAGTCCTCTCTTTAAAAACAGTATCTTACATAGCATAGTTTCTATTTTAACATTATGTTATAACCCTAAACTACTTTTAACACACTACTTAAGAAAATTAACACAGCATAACTTTCTAACGTAACACATATAATATTCATTTTAATATTTGCCAAAAGCCAGTCATAAAATACACATTTTTCACATTTAACCAGCACCAGCCTTGCGTGGACCAGTTCTTCTCTTAGGGAAAAGACACGGGCTGGGTCTCCCAGACCTATGGTATCCCAGAAACAATTTCAAATTTATCTTGGGGTGCTACAACAAAGATCCTTCCCACCGCGGCTTAGGGAAGGAGGGGCACGGGAAGGACTTGGATTTAAGGCTTGCACCTCCTTCCTTGAAGCACTGCAGCCCTTCCCAGGGCTTTGTGAGGAACAGGTTTCTGCGTGCCAAGAGCTGCGAGCAGTGAGGCAGGAGCCGAGGCCAGGGAGCCTCTAGATGTCACTGCCAGACAGCAGAAAGGGACCTCAGAGCCACGGCGGGCTGGGGACATCCTGGTGGCACAGCGGGCACCAGGGACACAGGGTGGCAATGGGCAGCCTGGTGGGGGCACTGGGAAACCTGCTGAGAAGAGGCGGCTGTGCTTTGGGACTGCCCTCCCCAGGGCTGAAAAGGTGCAGCTCCTGCAGGGTGGGACCAGGTGCGAGGAGTGCAGCCAGAAATTGCAGCTTAAGGTATTTCGTGTGAGGAATTGGCAGGTGTGAAAAATACGTATTTTATGATTGGCTTTTGGCAAATATTAAAATGAATATTATATGTGTTATGTTAGAGAGTTATGCTGTGTTAATTTTCTTAAGTAGTGTGTTAAACATAGTTTAGGGTTATAACATAATGTTAAAATAGAAACGCTGCTATGTAAGATACTGTTTTTTAAAGAGAGGACTTGCACTGAGATAGCAGCCCCAGGGCACCTCAATCTTTCAGAGAAAAAGAATTTATTGGTCCATTATCAGGAGAAACGAACTTCTTCCTGCCTCGCTCAGATCTGAAGATGCAGTCAGGATTCAGAGGAAGAAGCTGACACTGACCAGACAGAATCCTGTGTTTGAATGGAATTTATGCATCATGTGGGAGGTGTATGAATATGCAACAGGCTGCTGTTTTTAAGGGTTAATCCTCTGTTAACGTGGGTCCTTTTACTTGCTTTTTTTGCCCAGAAAGAGGTACCCGGTCTGTCCATAACTTCTTGTTTTTATTGTCTCATATTGTCCTAATCCTAATTGTCCAAATTTTAATTACTCTAATTATATTACTATTTTTATAACCATTTTATTACTATTAAACTTTTAAAATTTTAAAAACAAGGGATTGGAGTTTTTCACACCAGGTAAGAGGGAAATGTTTCAGCTGCAGCCCTGCAGCAAAGAAATCCTAAAGAGAGGTGCTAAGGCAAAGCTGATGGAGCTGGCACCCTCCACCCAATGAGAAATTATCCCAATATTTGTCTGTGCCCCTGCTGAGGCACCTGAACATGGGGAGGGGACTCTCTTGACAGAAATTCCATCTGCTTCCTACTCAGAGAAGGACAAGTACCTTTTTTTGAGAAAGGGTCTGATATAATGATCTCTTCGAGCCAGGTTTTTTAAGCTCTTGAGGATCTATATCACACCCAAGATAGCTCAGCTACCTCAGATGGCATAAAATTAGTGGGATGTCTTCTGTGGTAGTGTCAGAAACAGAAAAGTTTTAGTAAAATTAGCAAAGCTGTATACAGAGAAAAAACGAGCCAGGAGCAACGGGCTCTTGCTCGTGGTGAAACACCTCACAGAAGTGATTAGTTCCTTTGTTCTCTTATTTTTCTAGTAAATTGCTTAGGCAGGACTTTTTGTCTTCTGTCCAATTTGCTATCCTTAAGTTTGAGGTGAAGTCCCCAGGGTCCTATGATGAATCTGACTCCATGTTCTTAGAAGGCTTATATAATAATATAATATAATATAATATAATATAATATAATATAATATAATATAATATAATATAATATAATATAATAATATATAATATAATAATATATCATATTATATCATATCATATCATATATTATATTATATTATATTATATTATATTATATTATATTATATTATATTATATTATATTATATTATATATATTATATTATGTCATATTATATTATATTCCGATATTTATATTATATTTAAACAAAGATATAATATATTATATATTATATTATTATATATTATATATAAACAATTACATTTATATTATATATTAGAAATAATATAATATAATATAATATAATATAATATATTTAATATAATATATTATATTATGTTGTAATATATTATATTAGTTTATATATAATATATAATATAATAATAGTTTATATATAATATATAATATATAATATAAAGAATATTATATAATATATAATATAACAATGTATATTATATTATATTATGTTATGCTATATTATATTATATATTATATATTATATATTATATATTATATATTATATATTATATATTATATATTATATATTATATATTATATATTATATATTATATATTATATATTATATATTATATATCGATAAGCCTTCTAAGAACATGGAGTCAGAGTCATCATTTCCTTCCTGCCACAGGGGACCCTGAAAATACCACAGGGTCTCACCCACCTTTCCCCTCTCCAGCCATGCATGTGGTTATGTAATAAAGAGCCTTTTTTTTTTCCTTGAAGCTGTTTATAGTTTTTCCTCTATAAATTGCAGCAGCAGGTTCTCTGTGAGAGACCTGAGGCACAGCCAGAGGTAGAGAGGGAGGTCCAGTTCCTCCAAACCTGGCCATGGGAAAGCCTTGACCCAGGCTGCTGGCTCAGGAATCAGGCCCTGTAGGTAAGACATGTGAGAACTTCCTCCTCTGTCCATCTTGGCATGATTTGGGCACAGCCTTTGGCAGGCAGATGTAAGACACGGGGCCCTTGGGTCTTAGGAGAAGGGCAGTAAACAGGAGGGCTCCAAGATCCAGAGATGCAGAGATTATTCTTGCTGGGTCAGCTGTCACCACTCTGCACCAGAGTCCTTCTAAAGCTAATGGTTGGCTTAGATCCTATCTAATTTCATCAGCTCTATGTCCCATCTCCTGTGCTAGGGAGCTCAGCATCACTAATCTCATCTGCTTCAGCCTGCTTCTTACCCTCTTGAGGGCACTGGCCTCATGAAGATTTAAAAATAGAGCATTTGTTCGAGGCCCTGCTCTTGCATTTCTAACAGCAGATTCTCTTAGGGCTTCTCAGACTTGTGTCCCTGAGGACTAGGAACTGATTTTAATCAAAAAAATTAGAGAGGATATTATCATAATTGGATGAATCTCAGAGCCTTCACAAGAGCCAGAAACCTCATGGGGACTGCACTCACAATCAGAGCTGGCAAACACAGATGAAGGGGCCTGAAAATTTTAATAGGGGGCACCATCCCCATAAAGTTGGCCCTCACAGTTTAATCACACAAAGATGAAATGTAGAAGTTTTCTCTCTTTATCTAAAACACCCCACTGATCTGAGCTGCCTTTGTTTTCCGTGTTGGCCCCAGTATTTGTGAAATATATTAAACTTCTTGTTGCTTTTGGAAATAACAGTATCACCACTGTATTATGGCCAAATCATTGCTTTTCTCCCTTATTGACCCTTTTTTTCTTCAGGCTACCGAACACCCTTGACTTTGTTTGTGGGATGGTTAATCAACAAGTCTGTCACAATGATGGATTCCTCCTGAATTGTTGCTTAATTAGCTTGGTTGGAGGTATAAATCAAGTGGAATACCAATTCTTCCAATGCCATAGACAGGCAGCCATGCTCGGTTTGACAGCAGTGAGTTATTACTCTGCCCCAGCGCAGGATCAGCCTGCAGGCACCAGCCT
Source organism: Agelaius phoeniceus (assembly GCF_051311805.1). NCBI lineage: Eukaryota > Metazoa > Chordata > Aves > Passeriformes > Icteridae > Agelaius > Agelaius phoeniceus. The sequence continues at coordinate 110,466,482 of NC_135267.1, read as the reverse complement.
GCAAAGCCAGAGGGGCCATGGCTTGGTCCCTGGGGGTGCAGAGCCACACACAGCTGGGTGAAAGGCTGGTGGGATGGAGCTGAAGGTGCCCTCTGTGCCTGGGGATGCTGCCCAGAGCATCAGCCCCAGCAGCTGCTCGCAGGGAGGCAGCTCATGCATAGGTGATGTTTCTCACCAGGGGTGCCTGCTGTCTGTGCCTGCTTTTCAGTGAAGAGGAGACATTTCAGTCTGTGGCCAGGCTGAGTTGTGAGACAAGGATCTTTGTCTCCTGACAGGCAGAATTGCCTTCCACAGAAAGGCAATTATGCATCTCAACAAAAGGAGAACTAATACACGGGCTGCAAATTAAGATTTTTAAGATTAATCTTAATGGCTTGGTATTTTTACAGATGAGACTTTCACACAAGAAGAATTTAAGTATTTAAAAGCAGTTGACTTGAACTGAATTTTGCAACTTGAACAGAGATGACTTCTCTGTAGCTACAAAGAGCTTGTTCCCAGCAGGTCTGAGCCATCTTGAGCACCACTGAACTGTGTGGTGGAAGTCATCCAGAAGTACTTGAAGGTTTTTTAATTATCCCAAGCTAAGCTACACAAACCTTTCTCTGAAATGATTCTACTAATAAACCTTTTTAGCAAAGCATATTTATTTTTTCATGGCCCCCTTTTTATCTCCTCCCTTTGCCAACATTTGCAGAGGGCTTAATTAGTGATTAACGATTTCAGGTGGGATGTGTAAGTCTTGCTGTGGAGAAGGAATCAGTTTGTTCAAAAATTACTGGAAAAAATATTAAAATAGTCTAACTTTACTGATTTCCCCTTGCTCCAATTTTCAGTGGAAGAGTGGGTTCAGTGGCCTCTCTTGCCCAGGGTGTACCTACATGAGTAATGCTCTCCAAGCTGTGAAAGAGGCAGTGACACAGCACAGAGTGTCCTCATGGTAACAAAAATCTGGGTTTCATCTTTACCTGGTGATGTAGTTGTTGCTCCAGTGTGCAACATCTCCCTGGCAAATGGGTAAATCTGTTGCTAATGTGTGGATGCCTCAATGGAAACCTGTGCAGAGGGTCTGGGTGAGGCATGGTGTGAATTATATTGCCATGGCAACCTGGGATTTCTTTCATCCATTGACATCCTTCTTTTCTGGCATTTTCACAAATAGAGTCTTCATAATTTTTTTTTTTTTTTAATATCTGAGTGGAATAGATCACTAAATTTGCTGTTAATGCCATGATAAAAAAGTATGAAAGTGAAGTTCATGTGTGGGTACAGAAAGGTTACAGTTATTTTGCAGGTTTAAGTGAAATTTTTGAGCAGGAATTATGTCTGAAGAAGCCCTACATTTTTAAAGACATCAGGACAGAGGAAGAGAATGCAGTTCAGATAAACTTTTCTACTCCCAAACAGTCCCAATATAGATTCTGGAAGTCAGAAAAAAGCACTGAACAGTTTGTTCTCTATCTCTAATATGCCACCCCATCTCTGTAGCAAATAAAATGGAATCCCTATAGTTGATGAACTCAAAAATGCATAAGACTTTTTTCCCCTAATTTATTAATAAAAAGTATAAAGAAAACAAAAAAGATTCTGGTGTTATTTATGAATTAGGACTAATTTCTTCAATCATTTTCTGGCACTTATAAATGGCAGAGAAGAAAATGAAGAAATAATTAAAATAAAACTGTCTCTTAATTGTTTTTGTAACCGTCATCTTATACACTCCTTTCACATCACAGGCATGGCTCTGTTCTTTTTTCATAGTGGAGTTAATGGAGATGTTCCTGACTTCTGTGCCATTTACAGGAAGATGAGAGGAGATCACAGTCAACACTTCCAGCTTGCCCAGACCATTAAGTACTTCCAGCTTGCCCATGGAGTACTTTCATTAGCAATTCTTCCCTCTCCAAGGCACCTCCAGTTTGCCTGGAAAGGACTCTTCATCCCAGCAGCCTGGAGTACCACCAAGCATGAGGACACCTGGCTTCACTCCTTCACTCTGGTTTTTCAAGAACTCTGTGGATGGCTTTTGTATGGGATGGCCTTGGACTCTGCTCTGCTGAGGAGGAAGAAAAGTCACCTGAAACAGAGGTAAAGGGACTCACTCAGAACACAGCCAGCTTCAGGTCAGCCTTTGGGAATCTCTAATTGGAATATTTTTGCCAAGAGAATTTTTTTCAGAGCGTGCCAAGTGTGTTTTCCCACATCAATCACAGTTTGTTAAGCTCCAGTTTTAACAGTTCTGATCCTCTGAGGGTCCTGTGCCACGACTGCCCAGGCTCCAGCTGCAAGTGTCTGCTAAATTGCTCAAGTGAGCTGCTTACAAACACCCTGCAGGCAGGATTTCATTCCAAACCAGTAAGTGAAAATTATGATTAATTATATATTCCCAGAAGTTATGATCAGTTTATGAATCATTCATGGGAAAAAAAAAAAAGATTACTAAATAGACTATGAATATAATTTGCAAGTAATAATTTAAGCAACTTCATCTCCAAAGGTGAGGTCCTTCTCATATTTACCTAATGACAGTCTGCAGTGCAAATGCTGGGTGCAGTGTTGTGCATATTCTGTTTCCACACACCAGCATGCAGGTTTGCACTGTCCACAGCTCTGAATGCAAAGGGCAGGCTTTCAAACAAACAACTGTTTGCAGGCAGAGCTCAGGGGTGAAGGCATCACAGTGTCCCCACATTTCTCTTCACAGAGAAAAGCAAGGCACAATTCTTCCCAAGAATATTTCTGGGTTTCACATTCTCTGAACCTCAGAGAAAGAAAAAAACCCAATTCTTATCTCATTTACTGCTCCTGTGTTGCTCACAAGTGGAATGTATCGTGGAAGATTGTTTACTTGAAGGGAATTGGTGAATGGATTCTGGTGTGAGTGTTTTGATTCACTGACCAATGGAATCCAGGTGTGTGTTGAGTCTGTCACTGACAGTGATGAGATGCTGTGCAGGGGAGTGCAGTTGGGTGCTTGGCAGATTCAGTTTAGATGTAATGTAATATAGTGTAATATGGTATAGAATAATATAGTATAATAAAGTAATTAATAGTTATATAGTATAATAATCGAATAATATAGTATATATGAGTAGTAATATAGAATAATAGTATAATAATATAGTATAATAAAGTAATTAATTAGCCTTCTGATAAGATGGAGTCCTCCTCATCATTTCTCCCTCCCATGGGGGTCGTCCTGTTCTGGTATCCCAGTGCTGAGTGCTGAAGCCCAGCTCCTGCCACAGCTGGACACACTGGATGGCACCAGGAGCCAAGAGAGAAGAGCAGCAGGGCCCAAATGTTGTCCTGGAGTCGAGGTGATAGGCATGGGAGCCATCCCTGCCTTGGCTCTGAACCTACCATGCTTTCTCCCTGGGGGAGTGTAATTTACACCCCAGTTACACATTTCCCTTTCCAACTTCTCAGCAAAGCTGGCATCCAATGCAAACTGCCCTCAGAAACAGGATGTGACACACCAGAGATGCTGTTCCTGTATTATTTACTATTGTAATTCCTGTCTATAGGAAGGATTAGCTGGATGCAGCTAATGGATTTCAAAGAATGTCATGGCTTTGAGGTTTTTGCTCCATTTTTGGTCCGGGCTGATAAGGAAAGTGTCTGATTTGCCCAAGGATGCTCCACAAATTCCTGGGGTCAGCTGCCCCTCCACTGCACATTTTACTAAGGGTTTCCTCCCTGCTTTCTCCTCAGTGACAAATGTTTGGGACCAGCACTAACACTTTGACATCACAGAGGGCTGGCAGAAGCACCATGGCCGAGATGGCTCTCGGATCTATAAACAGCACGAGTTCTGCAGGAAAAGGCAAAGTCTTTCAGGAGAACCAAGCAGCAAAACTGGGAGATCCAGAGGAAAAAAAGTCCCTCTCTAGGCCTGACATGAAGGCAGCAAACATCAAAAGAAGCACAAGGGAGTTCAAATGTAAACCAAACCACGCAATTCTGTTAAAAATGTGAAATCAGACTGACCAAGAAATCTAAGTTACCTTGTATACCCACCCTCTATTTGACTATACATTTGCTGCTGTGTAAAATATGCAGAGCTAATTGCACCCCTCAGAACTGAAAAAAAATAAGTTATGCTCTCTCATCTATTATCTTAGGTGGGGGCAAGTTTCTAGCTGAGCCACTGGTGGTCTGCTTGACTGGAAAGGTCATCAGCAATTCCCCAGGAAAAAAAAACAGCCTAAAGACCAATTCCCTTTACAGCCCTTCTCATGCTGCAGGTCTCACCTCCTTCCCTCTTCCTCTCACAGCTTATTCTCTCAAAACCCCCCATAACTGCAGGCTGAGCTTCCTGCAAGGGCCCCACCCTCTCTTGTCAGCACTGAGGAGATTTCTTACCATGACCTCTGGCATCTCTCTAGGTGTACATGACGAGGGTCAGAAACTGGGGAAAAAAGGAGAAGAAAAGGTGCATTTAGACAGAAATGGTATACACCAAATCTTCAGACTTGTCTCAGGACCTTCAGGGGTGACCCAATGACTGTAGTCCTTTTGTACTGCACAGGATAGTTGAGGGATTTTGGAACTGCCTCTTTCCCTTATTACAATTCAGACCCAGAAACTCTTCCCATATGTTGTTTTCCATGATAAATTATTGCAGCAGCTGCAGCAGGAGCAATTGCTGGGAAAGTGTGGCACCTGCCTGATTGCAAGTGGAAGAGATAGCAACTTCTGGGAACCTGGCTGTCCTACAGACTACCCTATAAAATAGGTCCAGGTCCTCTGTTTGCAAACTGTGCTCTGCCCTTGGTGCAAAAAAAAAAAAAAAGAAAAGAATTAAAACAATGAGGCTCTGCACTAGCCACAGAGTATAAACAGGAGCTGGTGAGATTGTAAAATGCTCTTTTAAAAAATCTTTTTAAACACTGGGTTGTCAAATAACAGTCCCCAGACTGATAAAATGCAGTACTCAGGCATATCACTATGGAGCACAGCAGGATTTTTGCTTCAGACTAGCTGATAAAAAGCCTGATGTATCCCCATTCACTGAGCTATCCTTCAGGCTGTGCTTTTAAGACAAACAGCAGCAGCAAGCATTTGTCTGCTGTTTCTTTCTTAAAACCAAGATGTTTTGCAATTCAGGATTAACAGATGGGGCAGTAAGAAATGAGGGCATGGATTTTTTTTATTTTATTTTTTTTTTTGTCACTTTCTCAAAGTCACTTTGAGCAATGTTTCCAGCAATGACAGGCTGGTGTCAGTAAGGGAAGATTCCATGCCTTGGCCAGGGATGGATGGAGCTGTGCTCCAGTGGGGCCAGGGAACCCCTGGAGGGAAACACCTCCCACACAGGAGGCACTTCCAGCCAGGCAAAGCCTCCACCACTACTTGCTGGGACAGACACCTAGCAACACACATCACACATCATCTTTAACTTCACCCTTCTGATAAAATGAGCTCCCACGAGAGGAGAGGGAAGAGAAGAGAAGAGAAGAGAAGAGAAGAGAAGAGAAGAGAAGAGAAGAGAAGAGAAGAGAAGAGAAGAGAAGAGAAGAGAAGAGAAGAGAAGAGAAGAGAAGAGAGAAGAGAGAAGAGAGAAGAGAGAAGAGCATTCTTACCTCCATCGCTGTCATCAAAATTTGTGATCCGCCCTCTGCTAAGTTTTGGAATGCATCTAGGGGCAGAACAAAGAAACCTTATTTCATGAGAAAGAAGCACGAATGCAATGCAGACATGAGGCTGTGGCAGCTGAGGAGCAGAGCTGCAGTCCCTGTGCTGGGATGCTCTGCCTGGCCACCTCTCATTCCCGTGCTGGGTACCCCTTCTGCCTTGGCCCTCGGATCACAGCCTGGGAAGGCATCCCAGTTTTGGGGCCAGAATTTGGCAGAAGTGTAGGGACAGGCAGTGCTCAATGTGGCTGCCTTCATCTCCTCTCATAATTTGTTTCAATTGTTTTCCTGCCTGAAGAGTGACAGGAGGATGGTGAACTAATGAAACACATCTTCCCACAGGGAAACTTTCTGTTGGTCCTTTTCCATCCTCCCTGGCAGTGAGTGATCACAGTGTGCCCTAAAGAAAGTGGTTCTCTTGAAGTCATTATTATGCCTTGCAAGCTTTTTGCAGGGAATATAAATGCAGATGCTGCTGTTATTCAGCTAGAGTTTGAAATTAACATTGCTGAAAGTTTTTTTTTTTGACAGAACACTTTGCCATCAGGAAATTTAAATCCATTCAAATATTGTTATTCTATGTGCATATTTATATTGCAGTATGTCTAGGAGAAGTCTTCAAGCCCAAGTATTTGGATAAACTCAAAACACAGTATTTTGAGGGTTTTTATTTATTTTGAAATTACTTTTCTCCTAGAAATATGCTCTTATAACAGTAATAAAAAGTTGAAACAAATTTAAGTCTGTCTATCCTTGAACGACACATTTCTCTGGGAGCCTGGAATTTCCCAGCCTGCATGGAAAAGACTTTTTAAGATTACAGGTGCTTTGAAACGTGCCCAGCCTTAGCAAAAAGGCTGCTGGGAGAGGGTAGGAACAGGGCACAAGGGCTCATTGCTCATCTGCCCCTTAGGAGGCCACCAGAGCTACCTGTGTGGGCCAAAGCAGGGAGGAAAGGTGGCACATCCAGCCTGCACTGCTCTGAAGAAAGGCACAGGACAAGGAAATCCTCGTGTTGTGCCCAGTGCCTTGACAAGGCTGCCAATGCAGGGCTGGGCTTGCACCCAGCAGTCTTTTTAGGAAAAAGTGGCAGCGCTGAAATTACCTCCTCTGGGCAGAGGTAAGTGCTTCTTTACTGCTTCATTAACTCCAGTTAAATAGAATTTGCAAAGGAGATGCTGCTTTTGGTTTGGGTCTCATCTCTGGCTATCTTGAAAGGATGAATAATGATTTAATGGGACAGATTTTATCTTCCCCGCTGCATTCACATCATCATAAAGGTTGACTGCCTTTTATTCCCACTCGGCACCTTTATCCTCTCCTGTAACAAACTTATTCACCACGATCTAAAAAGTTTGAGAAATGTATTCCACATTAAACCCTCTGTAAAGTGGTAACTGAAAGAGTGGAAAGCATTTTAAGATTCTCATTACAGACAGCAATGAAACTTTTAGATACTCCTTTCCACATGGATGCAAAGGATTTGTCTTTACAGTGGCTCTTAAAATGTAAAAGGATTTTTTTTTAAACAAAAAAAATATCCTATGGCACTAATTTAGGCATAAAAACTTTCATCTACAGCAAGTGACGTGTATAATCACAAAAAATGGGTGTTTACAAGCTTCTTTCTTTTTTTTTTTTTTTTAATGAAAGCATTAAGATCGGGACACGCTCTGATTTTACAACGCTTTCGGAGCTGCCTGTGCTGTACTCCCTTGAAATGGGATTTTTAGCAGTGTCATCCAAGCAGATCTGCTGACCACTGTTGGCCCATTAAACATCAGTGCTACAAACACATGGGAGGAAATGAATGCTCCTTTCTATGCACTGTTGAAACCCAGCTCATTCCAAAGATGGAATAAATTGCTGTAGCAGTGTTCTAGCACAGGGGTCACAGCTGCTGGCTTTAACTACCAATATTTCCATCAAAATGCTTATTATTAGAGTAGCAAAAATTACGATTTTGTAAAACACAATTTCATTTCCATTCAGGCAAAAGCTCATTTACAGGCACTCCCTCCTTGCAAGTACCAGGCAATAGCTGGATGCAACATGGGGAATGGGTTTGTTTATCCACAGAGGATACTGGACTTCCTCCTTACCAAAAAACTGAGACAACTTTACTGAACACTGAGCTACTCTCTAGCAGCTGCTTGCTCCAGTGTGTGGCATTCACATTCTCTGAACAGAGAGAGACATAATTTTCCCTCTCAGGATTTTTTTTTTCCTGGAGAAGCACAGAGAGAAGAAGAAAAAACTATTCTTATATCTACTTGCTGCTCCTGTTGTTTTTGCACATATGGAATGTGTTAGGAAGATTTTTTTACCTGAAGTGATTTGTCAATTGGATTCTGCTGAAGATTGTTTTGTTTCCTTGGCCAATTGGTTCAAAGCTGTGTCCTGGCTGTCTCAGACAGTCACGAGTTTTCTTTAGCATTCTTTGTAGGATAGTGTCTCTTTAATGTAGTTGTAATGTAACTGGGCAGCAACTGACAGAACCAGAGGACACAGTCTCAAGCTATGTCAGGGAAGGTATAGGTTGGATATTAGGAAGTAATTTTTCACCCAAAGAATAATAAAGTACTGGAATGCTCTTTCCAGGGAGGTAGTAGAATCACCATCTCTGTATGTGTTTAAAAAAGACTGGACATGGCACTTGGTGCTATAGTCTGGTTGAGGTGTTAGGGCATAGGTTGTACTCGATGATCTTTAGAGGTCTCTTCCAGCCTCATTATTCTGTGATTCTGTAACATAGTATAGTTTTAATAAAGCAATTGCTCAGCATTCTGAATCAATGGAGTCAGGTGCCAATCATCCCCAGAGTTGGGGTCACCTGGTTTTCTGCATCAGTGCACAGGAGATAAATCCAGCTCCTGGCAAGCAGGCTGCCCAAAGAGCTGCCTGGGCCACACCTGGGCTCGGGGCAGCTGTGTCACTTGAAGCCACGCTGTTGGACCCCTGATTACCCCTTGTGTCGTGTCCCTTGTCCCTCTCTGAGGCTGGCTGTGCAGGCTGCCCTGCTGCCAGGGGCCCTGGCAGGGCTGGCACTCACGGCTCATGGTGTTGAGGCGCAGCATGCAGCACACGAAGTCGCGGAAGCCAACCCTGCCGGCGCGGTCGCCGTAGCGCAGCGTCAGCAGCTGCAGCAGCTGCGCGTCCGTGGACAGACCTGCCGGGGGAAAACACGCTGGGAGGGGATGGAGAGGCTCTGATGGCCTCCTGCAGCCTGCCAACAACACCCTCAGCCCCCTCCCCTGGCGTACAGCCCCTCCCCTGGACAGCTTTCCCCCCACATGGTGCCCAAGAGTTGGGGTAGGGTAATGGAAAACCAAAGTTGCCTCACTCACTGACTCCCATTGTGGCTTAAGCCAGCAAGCTGCAAACACTGAGCTAACTAATCTTGTGTTATCTTGCTTTGCCTTTCTAGCTTTTATTTGCTATAAGAAAGGGTGATTTTCTTTGGCTCATAGCTGTAAAAGTCTGAGTGTAGCATTTGCAATACCACCGGCTCTTTCTGCTAAAGAGGCAGATGCTGCATTGCTGCATGCTCAGGCTATTATGCTGCATAGCATGCCTGGGATTCTTAATTTTTACATTTTCTCTTCTATTAGAAAATGGTGAAGGGTGCATTTCTTTTTTATTAGCTGATTATTCAGTATTTGTGTCGCAGTCTGTTTGGATGGAAATCGGTATTCAATTGAATGAACAAAAATTGCTTTTTAGAATGAGTCTTTTATTAGTTAAATAAAACTACCCTAAATGTGCTGGCTATATGAGAGGAATGATTTAAATATATTTTGCACTAAAAGCTGATTTGCAAAACAAAAGGGAAATTTTCTGCAGAGAGCTGGACTGATAGCTTTGGTTTAATGCCTTCTCTGAGACTTCAGAAAAGTCTCATTTGCTCACTCCAGGTTTTAGTAGCTCAGCTGGATGTGAAGTAACTTTCCTGCTTTTTCAACCAGCTCTGAACTTTTCAGTTTTAAATGAACTCATCATGGAGCTAAATTAGTTGAAAAAGCAGAAATAAAAGAAATGGCTTCTCTACACCTGTGTAGGGAGAGAGGGAGCCGATGGAAGTGGTTTAGTACCACTACTGACAAACTCTGGTTGCATGAGCCTAGTTGGAGGTCTCCAGCAGGAAGCAGGTACATTATGCTGAATAATTAAAGAATGGAAATACATTTGGGCTTAAGATACATTTCAAATTAAGGTAAACATGCTTTTATATTCTTCTCCAATGAGATAAAGATAGTAATTAAAAATTAATCTCATTAATTGTCTTCTTTGAGTCTGGTTTTAAACCACTGTAGCAGTGAGCAATGAATTCTATTTTTAAGCTTTTGAAGACAGTAGGAATTCAATCAAGCTCTCTCCAGAGAGCAGGTTCCAGTAAATATTACTTATGGGATGCTACAGTCAAGTCTTACACTAGTAAAACACCAAGAATTTGGCCTGGTCAGTCTGGGATACACTTGCTCTGAAATCTGCTCACTTGGCAACATCTCTCAATCAACCTCATCAACAAAACTGAAGGGCCAGTCCTCTCTGTTCCCAAGACTTTTCAGCTGATTTGTAAGGCTACTTCCCAAACCTTTTATCTGCTGGATTCCTCTCTCTGGTTTTGGCTAAGATATTAATTACTGACTTTATGTTTCCCTATTTATAAAAATTATTTTGAATCATTTGCTGTTTGTAAATACATCAGGAGTTTGTAAATACATCAGGGCAACGCTGCTGCATTTCAGGGCAGCACTGCTGTTAATGCAGCTGGCCTGCTTTACTCTGATCCATTATTATTATTGGGAGCATTAGGAAAACAGTGAAAATTAAGCACACACTGCAGTGTTTTGTTGGGGAAAGCACTGAACACTTCAGGGAACAGCTGGCTAGGAAGTGGATTTAGATACATTAATACCATTCCCAGAGGTAGCAGCAAGCTCCCAAACCCCTTCTGGGGTTCCTGCTCAAAAGCCAGGACAGGGATCATCCCATTGCCAAGCCAGATTCAAATACAGATGTCTGGCTCAGAGGGCAGCAAGAATAAGCTTGTAATTTTCTTCCCCATTCAGAACTACTTGTAGTCAAACACGTATTGAGAATTTGCCACTTAACAGTGCCTCTTTATGCCTTCAAACAGCTGCATTGTTTTGGCTGGCAGGACTTTTCCACGCACAATTTTCCTCCCAGTTTTACACTTTAGCATCTTTTTCACAGAATGGCAACTTCTCCTTTGGCATTTGGCACATCAGTGATCAGTGAAACTGTGATCAGTCACAGTGATCACCTGTCTGAGAAGTGCAGGTGCAGCTCTGACAGAGCTTTGCCCAGCTCTCAGCAGCAAAAAAAATAAAATTATATATGTGTCTGCTCAGCTGATGGCTTCCAGCAATCCTGTACCAGTTTCCTCCTGGGACAGCACCCCTCTGAGCTCCAGAAGCCAAATGGGAGCTGCTCTAGTGCACAATTCAAAGGGGATGGCTGTGCCAGAGATGTACTGTGTGCACAAAGTCCCCATTGAGACCACTCAGCTGAAAGAAATGCTTCACTCGTGTGCACTCGCTGAGAGTTTCAGCACTCGGTAGCCAACAGAGGTCAGTGCAAACTAAATAAATGCCTGTCGCTGTGGCTTTCCCTTCTAGACTCAGTCACTGCCCTGAAGAGGAACTGCAGGAACTGAGGCAAGTGCAAGAATCCACTCCTCCTCTCTCCTTTCCTCCCCTGCTGGATGTTCCATCCATGGCCTGGAAGCAGGTCTGGCCAGTGCTGCATTCACTTCTCTGCACCCTTCTGCTGGTTCCCCAGCACAGACCCCTCAGCAGAGCTCTGATCTAACTGGCATCTCTGGGAAATCCAAGCCACTTTCTCCCCAAAAATCTTTTCCCTTTCCCAGGGAAAGCAAGGGGAGCTGCTCAGCCCCTCTGGGTGTACCTGCTGCCTGTATGGCATTCTCCAGTTCAGCAACATCAAGAAATCCAGAACGGTTCCTGTCTTCCTTGAAGAAGATCTCCTAAAACACAGTGCAAAGGCAGATTTCAAGCTCTTACCACCATTCCCCACACTTACAACCACAACCAGCTCTCCTCCCTTAATAAACACGCTGCAAAGAAGTTCAGCAGGTGAGGTGGGGTGGCTGTGACAAGGGAGATCCACTTTCAGAAGGCTCTGACAGAATGTTACTGTGTAAGAAATCCCACAGTTTGGGGTGGGCAGAAGCCTTTTTGCTTTCCTAACCCACCCCAACACATCTGAGGCACTGTCTGTGGGAAGAGCACCCCTGTCTAGATGGGGAAATTGGTGGTCTCAGAGCATCTCAAGAGGAAGGGAACAAATTGGAGCCCACCCAAAGCTGAGTCTTGAGGAAACCCTCCTGTCCTGCACCAAGGCTGAGGGAGAAGGACCTGACACAGAGAAGCTGCCATGCCTGCCCTCAAGGATTTAGGTGGGACCCTAAATACCATGTCACTGCTTCCAGTGCTTATCCTGGAGCAGAAACATTTCTCCCAGACAAGCCTTTATCAGATCCACTACATTTCCACTAGGAACTGCAGAAATGAGGAAATGACATTTTTCAGATGACTCTGCTCAAGAAGTCATGTCAAAAGAAAAAAAAAAATTGCCAGTGGTGGCACAGACATGGAGATTTCCATCAGATTCTGAGCCTAATTGGCCTTCCTACCTTTTCCCTGGATGCTCTCTGTGCTGGGAAAGCCTGGGCTGCTCATTTGGAGCACTCATTTACACACACCACTGCCTCCCTGGCGTGAGAGGAGGGAACTCTGACCCGCTAAGCAAAGCAAACAACCCTTGCAAGGCTTCTCCCCGCAGCGCTCCCAGAGCACCGAGCATCTGCAGAGCCCCGGGGTACAGAATCCACAGAATCCACGGAATCCAAAGTACCCAGAGCATCCCCAGCATCCCCAGAGAGAGCCACCCCCTCCCCCGTACCCTGTACTTGGTGAGACTTCGCCAGAGGCTCCCGAACTCCTGCAGGGTGAGCCTTCCGTTCGAGTTGAGCTGTGCATTTAGTTAAGAATCGAGCACTTAATGAGAGCTGAACCTGGCTGGCTTTGCTGCTGCCTGCACAGAGCTGAACGCCTAAGATGCAGCCTCTTCTGTGGGTCACGTCGTGCTGAGAAAAGCAAGAGTTTTCCTGCTCTCAGTGGTGTTTGAATCCACCTTCTTTGTCACACTGCACAGCCGCTCATGCCTGTGCTCACAAACCACAAAAGGTTTCTATTTATAAGGTGCCTTTAACCACAGGGGAAGCTGTGGTGGCATTTAGCCCTGGAGCACCCCTGTGAATGAACGTGGCCCCAAGGCCTTTCCTCTGCACAGGATCTGTTCTGCCTGGATCCTCCAGGAGAACAGGCACTGAGGAGCCAAGAGCACGAGGAGATGATCCCAAACCTCCCTTCCCCACCCAGGAGTCCTGGGCAGACACACAGCACCCACCCCAGGGCAGGATGGTGAAACCTCCCCGAAAGCAAAACTCATCACCACTGAAATACAGGCAGACAAATGCTGCTGTCGTGGAACATGAGTGAAAAAAGCTGATCCTGGCTTTGCAGGCCGGGATAGGTCACACTGTACATGGGTTATCTGCAGGCCAGAGAATTAAAAATCCATCCTGAATTACAGCAGAGCAGAGGCTTTGTCAGCTCTTTGCAAGTGCCATGCATTCACAGTGCCCACTTATCCCAGGACAGGGGCTTTGCAGAGGAGGAAAAGTCTCCTTCACTGGCTAGGTGCCGAAAGCTGGAAAGAGAGAGGGACTTCTGGTCATTTTAATTCATTCTCTGGCAGTTTTTAAAGGTCTGAAAATGTCTCAAAGCTTTTTCGAGGCATGGAGGAAAAGAGACAATGAGCAAGCAAAGGGGAAGAAACACAGGAGGGAGATGTATGTCTCCATCAAGGAGCCCTCTTGTTCTACAATGGCCAGAAATGTGTTTCTTGTGTTGTCTTGTTAACAGTAAAAAGACTGACTCACTCAGCTAATAAAGATACACTGGAAATACACTCTGGGATGGCCTGTGAGGCCAGTGCCTGGCATTCAGCAGTGACAGTGTCTCTGCCCCTGGCACCAGCACTGCTGGCAGCCTGTAAAGTGCCACCCTGGGCTGTGCAACCCCCACAGATCAGCTGAGCTATGCCTAAACTCTGTCCTGCCTCCTTGTCTCAGCTCTGCCTGAGACCCCCACCCAAGGGTGAAGCTTAGCCAAGCCCCAGAGAGGACAAAATGAGAGCAAAGAATTGGCTGGCAGAAAAAAGGCTGATCCTCACCTTGCAGCAGACACAGCAGAGCCAGGGCATGCACAGCAAAGTCCTGCATGGACTATGGGACAGTTATTTATTGGGGATTTGGGCTAATATTTACTTGCAGGTTCTCACACTGGGATGCTCAGCTCAGCCATAACTCAAGGGAAGGATGGGCAGCACCAGGGAAGTTTATTGCTTCTGCTGAAAGGATACATCCATCAGAGCTAAAATGCCTCTGCATGAATCAAAGCTGAATCTCCCTCCCAGGCTGGTCATTTCATCTGCAGGGATTGACAAAACAGGAGGAATTAGCAAGAGCAAGGGCTGTGACAGGCACCAGGACACCGTTCTGAGGACACCAGGCTGAAGGCTCCCACAGCTGAAAAGCCCCAGCTCTGGCTCAGGGTCTCACACAGCAGCAAGGGCTCTGTGCCAGGCTGAGGGAATCTGCACATCTCAGACACCTCTGCCTTCCCCAGGGACAGGTGCCCTCTGTGGGCTCGCCCTGCCCACGGATGGAAACACTTCCCTCTTGGCATAAGGGAAATGGCAGTGACAAGAAAGGCCACTTGTGCTGATTTAGCAAGCCCTAAGAGCACTTTGAGCCTGGCTGAGCACCTGGCTGAGCTGGCTCCAGCCCCCCAGATGTGCCCCTCTCATGCTCTCATCCCACAGCGCAGGAAGCCACAGTGAGGATTGTTTAAGGACCATCAGGACACCATTAAATCCTGCGACTAATTGACTCTAGTCCAAGGACAGGGAAGCACCAAAAGCATCAGCTGGGCTGCAAAAGCTTTACCTTGGGAGATCACTTCATTAAGGAGTTGTTGCAGCTGCGAGGCATCGATAGTTGAGCCCTGATGCAAAATAAAGCACAAAGAGATGTCTGCGAGCATAAAGTTTTCTCCTGTGTCACTTTTGCCCAACCCTTTTTTTTTCCTCAGGCACTGTGGCAACCAAGAACCTCTGTTCATATCTACCAAAGGAGCAGCAGCATCCTCTCTGGAGCACGACCAGGCTCTCCTTGCTGCTGGGCCACTCCAGCTGCACTCCCATCACCACGGGCTTTGCTCTGCAGGGATGGGGAGCTGTGGATGGGCAGCACAGCAGGCACTGTGTAGGCTGGGGGCACAGGCAGTGCTGCCCATCAGCCACCCCGGACACCCCCAGGGCATCCCTGCTCGTTTTCACCTTCACGCATTGAAGTAACCATTAACTGCCAGAGGTTCATTGTGCAGAGACTTTTGACAGCGATTTTTTTCCTCTTGACTAAGTCAAGGAGTTCTTTATAACAGTTTATTAAACCATTAAAAGCATCTCCTGTGAACACAGAGCTTGGCTCTGAAAGAGCAGGAATCAATTACTCAAACGCTGACTGATGTCTGGTTTCCAAGTGCTGAGAAGGCAAATGGAAAATGATGCTGATGAGAGGGGGGGGACTACCCAAGGCTTTCTAATTGCTTTCAGCAAATAAACAAACCAAAGCAAAAAAAAAAAAAAAAAGAAAGTACACATGCAATGCAAGCCCATCACCAGCTCAACTATAAATCTCCAATATTCCACTGATATATGGCACTAGACAATCTATCCCAGCTGAATGTCCCATTTTTCTGGGGGTTTTGGCAGGTCAATCAATACCATTTTCAGGGTATCCACATGAAGATGGAGCTTCATTTCCAAA
This sequence comes from Agelaius phoeniceus, assembly GCF_051311805.1. Taxonomy (NCBI): domain Eukaryota; kingdom Metazoa; phylum Chordata; class Aves; order Passeriformes; family Icteridae; genus Agelaius; species Agelaius phoeniceus. The sequence goes on along the minus strand of NC_135267.1, from coordinate 110,450,906 downwards.
AAAAAAAAAAAAAAAATTCTAAATGGATTTGTATCAACATCATAGATCAGTTTTTCTGCAAGTCCGCATGTGGGTTTTTTTTGGGTTTTTTCCAACAATATGTTTTAGAGAGGGTACCTGCTTAGCGTGTCTTAGGAAAAGAGCCTTATAGAAGCTGCCCTGGTTCTGTCTTGGTACATCCTGCATTGAAAACAAAGAGCAGACATAAATAATTCAGCTACAAAACAACTGGGGGCAAAAGTCTGTAGATCCAGACAGCACTTTAGAGGGGCAGGGAATGTGCAGCACAGGCTGCAGTTTTCACACCCCCAAAAGAAAGTGGACTGCAATGAAGGAAGAAGCTTATTTTGGGTGTTAGCAGCTGGTACAACCAGGAAGGAACAGTTCAGGGCTTAAGGAAGATGACAGAACACATCCAGGGTGGAATTCAGCAAGTCAGTACATGAGTATGGAGAGACAAGGCCTGATCCTTATTTGTGGCCCTTGGTTGGGACCACTGCTCAGGGCATGGGAAGATTCATGTGAACCAAGAAAACAGCATGAGCTGACTTTTCCTTTCTCTTGTACCTTCTCAATCCCAAGACAAGCTTGGACTATACCTGAGCAATTGTAATTCAATGGTTAAGTGATTTTTTTTTCCCAACCTTCCAGTGAAAAGATCCACCAGGCACTACAGGGAATTATCCTTAAAGTTGTAAAATCTTCAGAAAAAATCTAAGCCCAAGACCCAATGCCTTCATCTCTGTATGAGATACTTCATAGCAGAGAAGCCCAAATACCTGAACAGGAGCAGAAACTGTGGGTACCACAATTCATCAAAGTCAGAACACTGGCTAAGGACAACAGCCAGGTAAACTGACAGCTTATCAGTGGGAAGAGATAAAAAGTCACCATTCACACCACCCCTCTAATGGGGCTTAATTGTGTGCTGGAAAATGAATCACAAGGAAAGGACTCAGCTTTCTGTTCTCCTTCACACCACTGGCTTCAAAGATCTGTGTCTCTGAAGGTTGTAAATAGCAGCCTCTCAGTGGCAGGGCTTTGCTGGTGGCACCAGCAGGGGCTGGAGCAGCCCTGGCAATGTGCACAGCTCACAGCAAGAAGTCAAAAAACCCACGGTGGCTGGGCTGGAGGGGACAAAATGGGGGTTGGACTAGAGATACAGCCAGTTCCAAACTGTGGTTTGCTTTATGTCTCTGTCTCAGAAGATATCCTGATGAAAAGCAGCAGAAATCTGATTTGAGTCTCATCTCTATGGTCTCCTGTGCTTTATAGGGTACAAGCACTTAAATGGAATCATTCCCATGGGGAAGGCATGTCCAATCCCACTCACAGGAATGAAGTTTCCCTCTCTCCCCCCTATAGAAATATACCCATTTTACAGACACTGAAAGAAATTAGAATCTTTTAAGCATTCTCTCCCCTGCTATATTTGGTTTGTCCAAGTGTTAAATATGGTGAGGTGAAAAGGACAGATGGACAGACTGACAAAGGGACTATGCAAGACCTGTTTCCTCAAAAATCAGGCTCTGAAAGAGACACATGAGAAGAGGAAGGGCTTTGCTGTCACTCCCATCTCTCCAGAGAGGTGTCCTGCCCTCCCAGCAAGGCTGCAGGGTGCCAAACAATGGGACAGTAGTGGGTGGTGGAGGGAGAAAAGAGCAGATGAAGAGGAGTCAGTAGAGGTGACCAAATGATCACCACCAGGACCTGCACCAGTTTCCAGACTCTTACCATGGGCAGCCCTGGGCTGGTCAGGGAGCTTGAGTTCCTAGAAAAGAGTTCCAAGAATCAAACTGGGAGAAAAGAGCCCTTTCCAGAGCACTGGTTTGCAGCTGTGGAGGAAGGCAGGCACCACCAGCAGCCCTCACCCAGCCCACAGCCCCACAGGATGCTCAGCACCCATGGCCCAGCCTTGGCCCAGCTCAGACAAGGCTGCTGCACCACTCCTGGGTCTCTCTGTGCAGACAGGGCTGAGTCTCCAGCACAGAAAGGTAGTTTGTGTCACCCTGAGCATGCCAGGGCTGACCTCACCACACAGAACACAGGGCTGCCCTGCCTTCAGCCACAGAAATTTTTCACCTCCTTTCTCTTTGCTCAGCTTAACAGTCAGGAATAAAAACAGCATCTGGGCTATTAAAAGGCAACATCTAAATGTCTGCAGCCTGCCTGAAACTGGGCCAGGGTCACCATTGCTAAGACATCACATTCAGTACTTGAGTTTTGCTTTCAGTAGAGAAATTAGACAAGCCAGGTTCTATTTTTATAACATCTGTGCAGGTAAGTGCTGCAAAGAGCCACTGGAATGTCATCTCCACGCCTGGCTGAGCTCAGGAAGGTCTGTGAGGGTCAGAGGCTCTCCTGAAAAGCTCACTTCCAGGGCTGGGCTGTCTCACACATGACTCACTCTGCTGAAGGCAGTCCAGCCCAGAGCACACACTCCTTGTGTTTGCTTCCATAACTCAGGAGCTGCCTCAGCTGGTTCTGGGCTGGTTTTGCCAGGGGCCAAAGCCTGGAAAGCAATCTCATTACTAAGATATGGGCCAGTGAGGTCAGAGCTGCAATCACATCCAGTCTAAAGCTTTCTGAGGGGAAGGCAGTGCACAGTGATGCTTGCAGGTCATTTGGTGAGGCTGAATGCTGGGACTCACAGCTTGCTCACCTGGAGTAAACCACACCCAAATATAAACAATACCACATTCACGTGGTAATGTGAGAGTGTGTGTGGTAATAGCTGCCTTTGCATGGACTCAGACACCATTTTTCCACTAAACTTATCTTCAAGGCTGCTCTCATGCCCACAGGGAGCTCTGCCTGTCTGTGAGGTGGCTGAGTAAAAGGATTAAGGCCTTTCACTGCTCTTAGCTTCTCCAGGTCCCACTCTGAGCAAAATGGGACCTGTTCCATCTGGCATCCAGCCAGCAGAACGCAAGAAAATACTGAACAGCTGCTAAAAATTAGGGAAAACAAGCTCCCCATCCTCTTTTCAGCAGAGAGAAACGTCCCCACAATCAGGGGTAGAGGACACATCTCACAATTATTGCTCTCTTTGTAGCAAAGCTGGGACCCTTGGTGGCTGCGGATGAGCTCCTGCCCTGCTCTGCAGTGGCCACCCTTGTGCAGCTGAGTGCACACCTGATCCCACTCACCAGGTGCTTGACCCTCCTCTGTGCCTTCCCCACCCTCCAGGGACACACCAAAAGCAAATTGCCACATCTTGACAGCAAAGAGTTAATTCCTGGCACTCTCTGGCTCTGGGGCCTTTAAGGAGTGTGTATCATCTTACTCATGGTAGTCCCGATTCTTGATGAAAATTCGTAGGAGAAATTGGAATTCCTGGTCCTCTGCTGCAGCAGGAACCACGGCGTAGGTTCCTGGGCTCAGGATCAAGAAGCTGGTCACATCTCGAGCCTGGAGAAAGGTTTGATTCAGAACTCTGGAGTTCTCCTGAAAGAAAAATACAGCTGGCTATCTTCTTGTTAGGGACCAGAGTAAATCAGGCAGCACACTCACACAGCCTGCCATCCCCACACCTCTCTGAGTACACACTGCATCCCCTGTGGCCTGAAAAGCCCAGCCAGGGGACAGGCTTTTCTCAAGGACATATCAGAGTTGGTCAAAGGTGGAGAAAGTGAAAGAAACAGAAGCCAAAATGAGCTTAAGGAGATTCAAAGAGAACTTCAATTAACATTAAGCAGATTTCACGAAGGAATCAAGGATGAATGCTATTACTAAAAAATTCCCTGAGATCGTCTGTGACTCAAAGAGGCCTCTAAAAATGTCACCCAGATGACAATGCTTCAAGAATCCCAATCCAAACTAGCAAGTGTCACAAGAAAACTGAGTATTCTGATCTTTCATCTGTTATTCCAGTATTTTTTTGCTGAGATGAAACAAATACAATGCAACAGCTATTACTATGATGACATGTAAAGATAGCATAATAAAAACCCCTTTCTTAACATATTCCCCAAAATATATCAGCGTGTATAAATTCCATTTAGAATGGTTATACAGCGTGGCAGAGTTATTTATGAGCCATGCCTTTGGGAGACAATAACATAAAACTGCTATTTTGGAAGGAAAAAAAAAAGAGGATGACTAGTGTTACAGAGGGCTGGGAGGTACACAGACTGCCAAGTATTATGGGTCAGATTTTGAGCAGATAGAAATGGGCAGTGCTGCAAAGAAATAAATGCTGTAATACTTTTTCTCCCCCCACTTTTGAGCCTTATTCCACATTCCTTCTGGTAAAAAGCAGAAGCAGATTAATATCTCAATGGAATCAAAACTGGTGTGAGATAAGAATCAGCCTCTATACATTTCTCAGCTCTATCACACCACATTAAACTTCCCTCACAGCCATGTATTAGTGTTCCACGTCTATATTTAATCAAAGGCTTCCTAGAGCTATCAGATATGTCCATTCTGCTTTGCATCCTTGCCTTGCACTGTATTCTCCTCTCATCCTGCCAGGGGATAATGCTCCTTTTACTTCACAGCAACAATTTGATGCATCTCAAAAGGTACTGAACAGCGGATGTGTGCCATTCACATTCTCTGAAAAAAACCCCTTTGCCCAGGATTTTTCCCCTGGGAAGCTGAGAAGCCTCAGAGAAAAGGAAAACAATTCTTATCTCATTGGCTTCTCCTGTGTTGTGCTCATGTGGAATGTGTTTGGAGATTGTTTACCCACAGGTGATTGTTTCACTGGATTCTGGTGTGAGTTGTTTTCACTTTTTGGCCAATTGGGGCCAAGCTGTGTTGGGACTCTGGAAAGAGTCACGAGTTTTCATTATTATCTCTTTAGCCTTCAGTATCTTTTCTGTATTCTTTAGTATAGTATAGTATTCCTTAATATAATATAGTATAATAAAATAATAATTTTTCATAAAATTATCATATTATCATAAATAATTATAATAAAATAATAAATAATAAACATGGAGTCAGATGCACCATTCCTGCCTTCATTGGGGCATTTCCTGCAAATACAATATGGATGATGCTGCTGATGAATCACAGCAGAGAAAGCAGATCCGGGAGGAAGAGTCAAGCCACATGAATCTTGCTGACTGCGCTCTCCTTGTGCAAAGAAACCCCTCGTAAACTCTTCCCCAGAGGTGTTCTGACTGCTCTCAGGCACTGAGGCTGTACACTGGGAGATAAACTGAGGGAATGGCACTCACACCCAGTCTGGTTTTAGCTCCTGGGCTTGGCTTTTGCTGCTACCAGGACAGGACACCAGGCTGGCTGTGAGGAGCTGGTAGGGCAGCTCTCATATTAAAATACTTAGATTGTGTCCATGAGGGAATGTTTTCTGTATAATCCTCTGTATGAATGTGCACCAATATCATCATATTAACAAAAGCTATGGTGTGTTGTATTTTTTGGGACCCCCGATGAAGGGAGGAACGATGAATCTGACTCCATGTTCTTAGAAGGCGAATTTATTATTTTATGATCTATATTATATTAGAGAATGCTATACTAAAACTATACTAAACTATACTAAATAATAGAGGAAGGATAAAAGATAATAATGAAAACCCGTGACTCCTTCCAGCGTCCCAACACAGCTTGATGGTGATTGATCATTAAGCAAAAGCATGTAAAAGTAACAATTCACATGAAACAATCACCTGTTGGATAAACAATCTCCAAACACATTCCAAAGCAGCAAAACACAGGAGAAGCAAATGAGATAAGAATTTGTTTTCCTTTTTCTCCCAGGCTTCTCAGCTTCCCAGGAGAAGAATCCTGGACAAGGGTTTTTTTCAGAAAATATGATGGTGACAATGGTGTGGCAGAGCAGCCTAACTGCTCCCTTGCCCTTGCTGCTCAGTGCCCCACAGTAATCCTGGTGCCTCCAGGAATGCTCTGCTCTGTTCTGCCCTCCAGCTCCTGTGCAGGAGGTCACTCATAAGGCCAGACACCCAAGTGAGCCCAAAGGCAGCCTGAGGTGAGCCATGGGCTGGCAGCCCACAGAGGCCATGTCATCTAGACTTGACAAACTCCTTGAGGTTCACCCATCCTTGATCCATCTCATACCAAGGGAGACAAAACACACCTGAGCATCAACTGGAGGGGAAGAAAAATTTTAAATGTAAAGCAAGAATAGAGAAAATCCATCTCCTGGTCTGCTTCCTGATTAAACAATCCCTTTTTTGAGGGAACCAAGACCTCTATCATCACCTCCCAGTGAAGGCCACACCTGTTAAAATGGGTAACTAACCAAGGGGGACGTGCATCATGCAAGAGCACACAGAGACCTCCATGTCTGGTGACTTTTGGGCATGCTGGAAGGAGCAATTTCCCTTTCATCAGGAGCAGCAGCTCTTTCTGAGTGGCACAGCTGGCCCAATGGAGTGCTGCAGGCTTGATACCTGCACAGGACAGAGGATATCCTCCCACAGGGATAGTGAGCTCCACTTGCTGGAGGGATGCCCTTTTAATGACATCTTTTATTTCTCAGACACACTTTTTCTTTTATGAGCTACAAAGCCATGCTCTTCCTTTATGAGGAGCTGTTAAACTTATGGCATCAATTATTTAAAGTCTGGGACTAGGGCAAACCTCTCCAGTAATGAGGAGAATGAGGAGAAATTAGGGTTATAGCAATCCTTGCTTCCTTTTCAGGCTTTGGGTTTGGAACAATAGCCTCCCACAGTCATCAGCCAACAAGAAAAATACTTTGGGAAGGGTTAGCATCCATCCACAGTAGCCACTGTGCTTTCAGTAAGGCTGGTAAATGCTCTGAGAACATTGAAAAGGCTGGAAAGGAGCTTGAAAAGGCACCTCTCTGGACAGTCACCAGGAAAAAACCCCAGAGAAATTGTAGTGGAGGTCCCAGGTGTCTGAGTGGATTTCCTCTACACTGCTCTTGAGCAAAGGCTCTCATGTGTTTTGTAAATGTTTCTATACAGCTTTTCAGGTAGGAAACAGGAGGATGAGTGAGAAAGGCCCTTTGGGGAAGAAGAGACAATCTGCTTCCCTGCCATACCTGGAGTGCTGCTCGAGGCTGTCATGCCTTGTGTCCAGCCAGCAGGGCATGCCACCAGTGCTGCTGGTACACAGGACATTGTCCTGGCACATCTCCTAACCCAGGCACTCCCTCAGCTTCCCAGGGCTATTCTGGGATGCTACAGAACTAAAAGTGCCACCTTTTCCTTAAGACATGTATAAAAGAAAGCCTGCTTGACTCTATTTTTACTCTGAGTTCTCTACAATAGAAGGCACCCAGAAATTCACACCACATACTGAGTTTTTAACAGGCCAAAAGGCAATTCAACCTTGCATTCCCACACACAGGTAAAATAAACCACACAGAGAACAACAGTGCCCACATGATATCTGACTGTGCTTACCGTGGTGATGAAAAAGCCAATCCTCAGGTTTTTCTCATCCTGCACGTGCCCGGCGCGTTTTTGCATGAGTGAAATCGCTACATTATAGGATTTTGGGTTGTGATCTAGCACTTGGAAAAAATACTGAGGGTTTGTAGAAGCTGCACCTGCTGAGAAAGTGTTCATAGGTTAGCAGTAGGCTCGGGGATGTTCCTGTTGTGTAAGATCCTGCTTGTGCTGACCCAGAGGAGCAGGCAGTCACTGCTCCAAGATCCTTTCATTACAACAGAGCACTGCAGGCTCCACACTAGCACTAGAACTTGAGGCATCTGGAGGTAAACTAATTGCACATTCATCATTTTAGAAATCTCTGGCAAAGTCACTGAAGTCGTGTGGATTTCTCAACCCCTCCCCACTACATCTGCTCCACCTCCATGGCAGCATGGCACACTTTCCCAGCAGCAGAAAAGCAGAAAAGTGCCTCTTAATCAGGCACCTGACCCAGAGGCTGAGCTGAGAAGGACTGTGGCTTTGAGGTGATAAACACATAGAAAAGGACAGAATGGTACAAAGCTACCCTCTTCTTCCCTGCTGCCAGTGTTTGTGATGGACAGACAGAATATTGAGCACCAGAGGGAAGCAGCTGCTTCTTGGCCAAGGCTTTGGTTAACAGGAAGCATTCCTGGCTAGAAAAAAAAGCAATGAACTGCCCTAAGTGGGGAAAAAAGGACTGAGATGGCAGCAGAGTAGAATTTAAGCCAGATCCCTGTGTTGGGTGGCCTTGAAAGTTGCAAATTTGAATGATTGTAGCTGGACAGGGACTGTACTTGAAACACTTGTTGGGAAATACAGCTCCAAGGAAAATGGCTCTGCCTGCACACTCTCAGTTCAGGGCCTCCTCTGGAGCTTGGCAACCCCCATCTTTCCATCATTTTGTAGCCTTTTGCCTACAAGAAGCCCCTGCAGCTCCTTGCTCAGTCCCAGTGAGTGTGGTGTGCAGCAGCACAGGCGTTGTTTTGTTACAACACCTTGGGACCTGGGGATCAGGTTGGGAGCAGGAGCCTGAAATCTGCAAGCCAAAACCTGGTTGCTGCTAAGTCAAGGATTGTCATTTGAGAAAAAAAAAGAAGCCTCTTCACTGATCAGATACTACCATCCTAGATTAAAAACACAAAGCCCAAACACTGATGCAGCTGTAAAAAAAAAAAAAAAAAAAGTGAGATGAGATAAGATAAAAATGTAAAAATATACTGCTATTGATTGGAGCTTACAGTGCCAGAAGAGTTCTTGCACATGCAGTAAAACCACTGGTCTTATCAGCTCAAAAAGACCTTTTTACCTTAAAAAATAGAGCTTTGTAGCACATTTTTTTCATTCCATTGTGGTGGTTTGCACAGGGGTCCCAGGACGAGGGAAGAGATGAGAATCTGAGTCCATGTTTTAGAGGGCTGATTTATAATTTTATGATATATATTATATTAAAACTATACTAAAAGAATAGAAGAAAGGATTTCATCAGAAGGCTTGAAAGGAATAGAAAAGGAATGATAATAAAATCTTGTGAGTGACCAAAGAGTCCAAGACAGCTGGACTGTGATTGGCCAATAATTAGAAACAACCACATGAGACCAATCACAGATCCACCTGTTGCATTCCACAGCAGCAGATAACCATTGTTTACATTTTGTTCCTGAGGCCTCTCGGCTTCTCAGGAGAAAAAACCCTAAAGAAAGGATTTTTTATAAAATGTGTCTGTGACATTCCATATCCATTCCATTTCAGAGTACTTTTTTGCTCTGTGAAATCAACAGCATTTTTGCCAGACCAGACTTTCTGATGAGGTCCCCAGTAACACCTACTTCAACTGGCTGAAAGAAGATATACAAGCTCATTTTGACTCAAGGAGCCCAGGGTTCCTAAATCACAAGTCTCCCATTTTAACTCAGCAGCTGCTGCTGCTTTGTTTCTGCCTGTTTAGCTGATAAGTGCTGTGATGGGAAAAGGCAGGCATTAACACCTGGCAGTCAATCCTTGTGCGATTGGGTGCTCAGAGTGAATGTTTCACACCAGTGGGGAGGAGGAGGCGACAGGCAGTGGGTGCGGTGAGCATTCCTTACCCCGGGAATAGCGGCTCCTCCTGGAGGGAAGGCCCGGGCTCCACAGGTTGGTGTAGCTGTTCAGAGACCACACTGTTGTGCTGCTCTCATCTCCAAAGTCCAGGAATGTTGGGGTGTTGTTACAGATATACAGCCAGGAAAACTGCTCCTGGAAGTCCTTACAGGACATCCTGCAGAGAAGGAGGGAAATGTCATCGTTCAGTTCTGGACAGAGGAACATTGCCAAGAGGTAAAGGAGGGAATCCTGTCCCTCTGCTCAGCCCTGGTGAGGCACATCTGGAGAGCTGTGCCCATCTCTGGGCTCCTCAGTGCAAGAGAGATGTGGAGCTGCTGGAGCAGGTCCAGTGGAGGCTGCAAAGGTGATCAAGGGACTGGAGCTTCTCCCTTCTGAGGAAAGGCTGAGGGAGCTGGGCCTGTTCTGCCTTGAGAGGGAACCTCATCCATGTCAGTATCTGAAGGGAGAGTGTCAGAGGTTGGACCAGGCTCTGTTCAGTGATGCCAAGCAATGGAACAAGAGGGAATGGGCAGAAACTGATGCACAGGGAGTTCCACCTGAATATGAGGACAAATTTCTTTACCATGCAAATGACCACACACTGGAACATTGTGGCCGTGTTCACAGGGGTCTGAGGATGAGGGAAGAGACGAGGATCTGACTCCATGTTTCAGAGGGCTGATTTATTATTTTATGATATATATTATATTAAAACTATACTAAAAGAATAGAAGAAAGGATTTCATCAGAAGACCAGCTAAGAATAGAAAAGGAAAGAATGATAACAAAGGTTTGTGGCTCGGACTCTCTGTCTGAGCCAGCTGGGCTGTGATTGGCCATTAATTGGAAACAACCAACATGGGCCAATAACAGATCCACCTGTTGCATTCCACAGCAGCAGATAATCAATGTTTGCATTTTGTTCCTGAGGCCTCTCAGCTTCTCAGGAGGAGAAATCCTAAGGAAAGGATTTTTCATAAAAGATGTCTGTGACAGAACATGTTGCCCAGAGAGGGTGTGGAGTCTCTCTCACTGGAGTATTCCACAACCATCTTATCACAGTTCTGTGCCACATGCTCTGGGTTGACCCTGCTTCCACCCTCTGTGGTGCCTGACCCACCCTGTGGTTCTGTGAAGTACCAGTTAAGTATCCATATTCACCCCATGTCTGTAAAAAGGGAGATTGCAGAGAGCACTGCAGGCTCCTGCAGCTCTGCTGGCTGCTACCTTGCAGAAGAGCTCAGCTCTCAGTGCATTCTGGGCTGCCCTGACTGCCCCAAATGCCCCAGGGTAAACCACAGGGCACGTTCAGGGGTATCTTGCTGGAGCCCTGCCATCTCCAGCACACCTCTGCCACAGTGCTCTGTCTCATGCTCATGCTTCACTCAAGCCTCACAGGTGTGTTTCAGACCCACCTGCTGCTGCCCTGCTTTCCTCAGAGCCCCTCAGGGCACGTGTGCACTTTCTGAATAATCAGTTTTTCTAAGGGACAGCCCATGCATGGCTGAGCTGTACCTGGGAGCAATCAGAGGCAGTGAAAAAACCACAAGCACCTGCAGAGCAGTTGAGTGCACAAGCTCAGTGACCTGCTTAGCCAGCTGTCCCCTTCAAGCACCTGTCAGTCCAAGGTTCAAAGCACACACTTTATGAGGAGAGGTGGTATGACAAAATGACTGGGTCTCAGAGGGCTGGATTTTCACTTCTCTCCCTTTTATTTTTTTATTTTTTTTTTTTTTTCATCAGCCTGTCATTTAATTTTGGCCAACTCCATTTTTTCAGGTTTTGTCTCCTCTGACACCACAGGGTCAGGACAATCTCCAATTTGCTGTTTGCACACAGCTAACACAGGGTGCCTTGAGCCACCACCAAGAACAGAGAACTGCCCAAATTACTTTTTCTATAATGAAGGCAAATAGAAAACCCTGCAGACAAAGGATCAATAAGGAAATACCAGAATTCTCCATCATCCTTATTTCTGAGGAAGGCTTCTCTGTATTTAGGCTCAACGCGGTCCCATTGAGGAGAGCTGCAAAAAAGAACAAATCAACAAGATGTGAGGCACAGTTTTTCATCGTTGGCCTATTCCTCTAAGCAGCCTGTCAGGCCATGAGGGATCAGGAGGGGTGAACAAACTGTGCATTGGAAACAGGACCAACAAGTGGAACTCTGCGCCTTTGCTGTGCCTGAGCTGCCCAGCCTGGGGTGGGGAATCCTCCCCTCTGTCCTGGTCACCTGTCCCCAGGCTGGAGAGGCACCAGGCCACAGCACTCTGAAGCACTGATATTCCACTGGCATGCAGGGAGCACATTACCCAGTCAGATGTGTTGTTTCCAAGCAGCATGTTTACAATTAAGTGATAATTGTACTTTCTGCAGAGTTTAAGATAAATAAACAGCACGTGAATCAATAATTTATTGATCTGTGCAGCAGCTTACCTGTGAAGGTGCTGCTGACATTTCAATTACACTTAGGATTGTAGTCCACCCTTCCAAAAGGATGGGAGGATGCTGCCTGAGCAGAGAGATGTTATCCCAGCCTCAGACAGGTCCACACAACCCACCAACCCTTCCAGATGCAACACTCCAGCCTGACTTTTCTCAGCAGAGTGCTTGTGTGTGGTCCTAGCAACAGGGAGGGGTGGGACGCTATTAAATAACCCAAGAGTGGCACAAGAACATCTCTCTAATCATGGAAACACTGATGCAATTCCAAAAGGAAAACTGAGATCTATTTATTTACAAAACATTTTTGCAGTCTATATCATTCCTTTCTTTAGGAAAGGGATGTTGGATTATCCACACAGGCAGCAAAGTGGTCCTTGCATCCCCAAAGCTGCATGAAGGATCCAAAAGATTAGCCCAAGCCATTCCCTGGCACTTTGCCTCTGGAATAACCAAGCAGCCCTTCTGTCCCCTTCTGTGTTCAATGCTGCCCTGCTCCATGGACTCATCTGACCATCCTCTTCCCAGAGTCAGCCTCATGGCAGCAGAAGAAAGAGGAGGAAGGTGGAAGTGTGACTCCTGCAGGAGGATTCAATAGAAGCAGCCAGCCAGCATCCAAGGATGTGGTCAGAGCTTACTCCAGGAAATAAGAGCTCTTCCATCCATGACTTCTGTAGAATCTTGCACTGGGTAAAATGCATACACACAGACAAGAAGGGACACCTGAGCCTGGCAAGGCTGCATTAGTTTTCCCTGGATTGGATTTCTGCAGGCAGTTGCTATGCAGATGGAAATAATGCTCATAATTAACTGATTTGGAAATATCTGTTTTGTTAAAATGGGTGCAGGGCAGAGGTTCTTATAAAAGATTGATTCACTATTATATTAAAGTTTTAAGACCCTACTTATCACTCCAGGGCCCCTTCCACTCCCCATGGCCCCAGGGATTCCAGATCCTGATGATATGTTTCCAGCCATTCTTGTAGGGGATCTGTAAAGAGGAAAGAAAAACAAACTCAGCCACAGCTTTTCACAATTCAGTGAAGAAAAGGGTAATAAAATGGAACTTCCTCTACACCTTAGAGACCAGATTTAACCTCTGATCTCATTTTCCCAGCAGTGAAAAATCAGTGCCTTCTGCTACACTGCAAAGGAACGATGTGGGAGAGAAAACTGCGCCCATTTTGCTTTCCTGAGGACAGTGAAAAGCTGACACAGGGAGAAGCAGCAGCATTCCTGTCACACTGCATGAATTCAACAGCCTTGGGAAATTCCAGTGCCTAATTCTGCACATCTGATGCTGTGAGTCAGCAAAGGCAGAGACTTTGAGGAATGAGGTCACCAGACTGCCTGGAGTGAAAGCCAACAGTCAGCACGGAGAATGGAATATTAACAGAATCTGTGGGGCTGTGCTTTGCAGCAGCTGGGGGTTCTGGTGCTCTCCTCCTTTTGCTGCCACTGATTTAAGTCAGAAGCAATTAACTTTTATCAGTGAGTGAAGCCAAAATGGTGGAAGTGGAAAGGAGAAGCAAACCTTTATTTTCTGGCTCTCCTTAGGCACACAGGCAGTGTTGGAAACAATGCCATGGCAGCCTCTTCCCAGGCAAAGGCCCAGCCTCTGATCATTCCCCCTCAGGACAACCCCTTGGATGCCTTGGCACTTCATTAAGTGGGGCAAAGACTGTTTCTCCTCTCTCACGCACCAGGAACAGAGAACTGCTTCTCTTCCAGCAGAACTGGGCACCCTTCTGCCCCTGCCCTGCAAAGAGACAGCTGGGGCCTTCTCTGGAGCTTGGCAATCCCCATCTTTCCATTTTGTAGCCCCTTGCCTCCAAAATCCGGCATGCTGGCTGTGATGATAGCACCAAGCATGCCATGGCACGAGAAAACCAACAGAGAGAGGGGGGATAAGGGAGAAAGTAGCTTAGGGAAAGCAACATCCCCTTTCCAAGCTACTTTAGGTTCCAAGATTCAAAGGTTTTGTAGCTATCTTGCTTGACAGCATAGCTATTGTTTGGTTTCTCTCTTCACTGTTAACTCTCCCTGTGTGCACTACAGCTTACTGGGCTAAGCCATGTTCTGACTTCTGGCTGTAAAAAATCCTTAATTTCTTTTGATCCATGTGATAAATTGGTTCTCAGATCATCAATATTAATATTCAGCCAGGAGCAGTTCTGCATGAGTACAACAGCTTTAAAAGATGGAGAAACGCTGTTCTTGAACCAGCGATTTACTTTTCACACAGTGATTTTTGGCAGCTTGTGATTGAGCTGAACAAATGTAGATTTGCATCATATGACAAATCCCACAATTTCAGCCAGTGCTTCTACTTGCATTTGAAACACAAAAGCACATTTTTAAAGAGTCAGCATGGAACAAAAATCTCCAGAAATGTTGGATTTGACACACTGGTATTGCATTGTATTTGGGACACACTGCTGAAGTGTCCCACAAGAAAAGTAAATTTCAGTTGCATTTTCCATTAGAAAACAACATGGATCCGGATATCCTCCCTCTTTTTGTTGTGCCAGAGTCCTTCCATCTCTTGGAATTTGAGCAATGGGCTTTCAGCAATGCCCCCTGAGCGTGGAGCTAATTCACATCCCTCTTACTGGACCAGCAGCACCACTGCCCTGTGGTGGATCATCAGCACAAGATCTGCAGGCAGGATCAAGTCCCTGACCTTACCTTCACAGCTCCTGTGACGGTGTAGGCATGGCCCTGCACAATCCCATTCCTCAGCTCTATGTTCCTCCTCGACTGCAGAAGGGAGAAAGCACAGCTTTTAGCTCCTGCCACACCACACAGACACAGCCAGCAGCTCCCAGCAGTGCCATTTGCACTAAACAAAGCCTGGGCTCTGACCACAGCAGCTCCTCAGAGATGCTCCTCCAGGAATGTGGCTGCTCCCACTCCACCTGAGCTGAGAGAACAGTCCTTGGCTTGCTTGCAGCAGCCAAGCCTCCTGTCCTGAGGGGGCAGGCACCCCAAGAGCAGTGTCACACACTTCACTGCCACATGCTCTAGGGGAAGCCTTGCAGATATTTCATCAAAGGTACGTGCTGAATATCACAAAGCCCTTTGCAACTGCCCAGCATTAATACCAGTAAGGCTGCAAGCCACAATGAGAGGATTGCATCTGTCACAGGCATCTTTTATGAAAAATCCTTTCCTTAGGATTTCTCCTCCTGAGAAGCTGAGAAGCCTCAGGAACAAAATTTAACCAATGGTTATCTGCTGCTGTGGAATGCAACAGGTGGATCTGGGATTGGCCCATGTTGGTTGTTTCTAATTAATGGCCAATCACAGTCAGCTGGCTCAGACTCTCTGTCCGAGCCACAAACCTTTGTTATCATTCTTTCCTTTTCTATTCTTAGCTAGCCTTCTGATGAAATCTTCTCTTCTATTCTTTTAGTATAGTTTTAATATAATATATATCATAAAATAATAAATCAGCCTTCTGAAGCATGGAGTCAGATCCTCGTCTCTTCCCTCATCCTCAGACCCCCGTGAACACGGTCACATTGCATCCTTTCACAGAAGAGAGAGAGGTGTGTCTTGGCCTTGCCAGAGTTGATCACAAAGTTAGGAGGACAAAATCAGTCCTGCTGGAAGAGGACACCACAGTACTGCAGTGGAATTAGCCAGGAGAGAAGCTGCAGCCCCCTCTGGGACAGAGCAATCCATCCACCTCTGCCCAAATGCCTTTACAGTCCTCACCAAAGAATCATATCTACTTTCTGCTGCCAGGATCCCTTGGGGCACCCATAAACTGTAACTATTTTACAGAGTGCGGATGGGTTTCCTTTTCCCCTGCAAAGAGCAGCCTTTGTGCAAAGCCAGTGACCCAAGAGAGTGGGTGTGACCAGCCCTGTGACTCACCTGGCCTGAGGTGCTGCAGCCCATGAGACACCCAGACGTGTCAGCTGCTCTCAGGATCTCCTCCAGATCAGAAGGTGGCTCCTTCAGTGAAAACTGCACCTGGACTCCACCTGTGAGGTCTACTAAAGCATCTGAGAGGTAGCCTCCATTCAGGTTCTGGTATGAGCCCTGCAGCCTATGGAAAAAATTTAAAATAGATTAAAAAAAAAAAAAGGGGGGGAAAAAAGACAGAGAAGTTAATTAGTCCTTACACTGTTTTCATAAACAATACACAGTGCTTGCTTTAAAAAGGAAGGTGTGCATCGAGGTGGTGAGCACAGGGGAGCCCAGGGTGTGCAGACATTGTGGCCAGGTAATGAAAGGAAACGTGACTGAAATACTTGGCCAGGCACAACACGTGTCCTGTGGAAGGAAGGAGACAAAGGGGGAGCTTTTTCTGTGCCTTCATCCCCATCTGAGGCAGCTGTCCAGAGCCATTCACAGACAGTGGAAAATAATAAGGTGCATCTCAGGCCAACACAGGCATTTTTGGGAGATGAGCTGCATCTCATCTTGAAGCATGCAGTTTCTTTTCTCTGAACAGGAAGGGAGCCAAGGATGACTAGTTCAAATGGATGTTTCAGGTTAAATGGAGCTGAACTGTTAGTTTCTACATCCTACTTATGCAGGACTCTTCACAAAAATGGCCAGTATTCCTTTTGCAAATGAGAAAAAGGAGAAGAGAGGTGAAGGTATTTACCCATGCTTCCAGGGCAAGGCAGAAATGAGTTCTCAGCACTGTTCCCAGTTCACTCTGCTAGAGCACAATAATAGGATAATAATTTAATATTGCCAGCACAGTCCTTGTTGTTTTTATCGTGTGGTTTTTATTGAGACAGCAAATAAGCTGGAACATGCTGTACTTAGAGCAGGTAGAGCATGCTGTTAAACCCCTCCATACACACTGTATTTAATGAATGTAATCAAATGAAGTCTGCAGCTAATTGTATTTTGAAGAGTTGTCCTTGTCCTACACTGATGAAAAGAATTTGTCTTGGGCGTTGGGGAATAACTTCTCCAATGGGAATCTCATAAACAGCATTGCTTGCAACTTTAATTTAATAGAGGTTTGGTATGCATTGTAATTAAAATCTTATGCAGCAAATTGATACTGAATCCTGAGTCAACTTTTCTGAGATATCTCAGGGCAAAATGCATCCCCTTCCTGAGTTGCTCTCATGCTGCTTTAACATTTGCTTATTCTTGACCAAATCTGCCAAAATTATTATCTCTTTTCCTCATCTCCTCTTCACTGCAGTGCAAATGCCACACCAGCCTCAGGTACCAAGTTCCAGCCCTTCATACCACCCCTCACACAGGACTTTTTCTTCAGCATTTTTCATAATGAGAAATGGGCAAGGGACCACAATCCGATCCCTCCTCTCTCCAGAGGATTTTTAAAAATTGTTATCTCTTTATTAGGCATTATTTACCCTGCATACTCTGGGGACCTCAGCTTAGAGTCAGAGCTCTCTGAGAAGTGAGAGCTGATCAGAGAGTCCCAGGAGTGTGTGTGTTGTGCCTGGGCATGCTCTTCAGTCCTGCCTCCTCTCATTGCCTGCTCCAAATACCCACAGGATCTCTGATCAGTGTCTGTAAACACAGGTAATCCAGGCTTGGACTCTGCAGTCCCAAACAGAGGACAACACAGAAAGGAAAACAGAGACAAAGAAGTTTCCCTGAAAGCAGGAGGACACTCCTGGCACTTTTGTGTCACCACTGCCCTGCTCATTTTGCTTCTCAGGCATTAACATCCCAGAGCTGAACTGGGTAGATGTAGGGCTGGCTGCCTTTAGGGCTGGGTAGAGTTAGGTCTAACCCAAGGCCAACACCTCCAGTTTATATTGGCCCAATGTTTGCTGCAGCCAACATAAGCACAGCACCACAGAGGCATCTGTCAGCCTGAACTCCTTCCTGTGTGCTTTGCACAAGGCAGAGGGTGAAACCACCCACAGAAAGCATTCAGCACTGGGTGGAAGAACAGACCAGGTGTATTTACTTGGCATATGCTTTTTCCAGCAAGGATGGCCAGAATTCATTTGAAGTTCGGGGGTGTACAGACAGGTATCTTCCATTTAGGAATGGCAGCCGGTCATCTATCACTACATCCACCCATTCTCCATACTGCCAGAACTGGAAATAAGAAAATAAAAAATATATTTAAAAAAAAAGAGGGAGAAAATAAAATAACGAGCCTCTTTTAAGCACTAATGCCCATGGAAAGAAAAATCCTCCTGAACTAGCACAGGAATTAATCTAAAGCAACATGGATATGTGCGAGTTCTCTCCTGAACTCCTCAGGATAATGGTCCCCATTGTTAAACAAGCCACCAGCTGGCTGGCTTTCCCAGTGGCAGGGAAAGTCCTTGGGGAGTGTAGCTGGTCCTGCAATCAGTGGGAGGAGAGATTCAACACGGGGAGTATGCTGATATTCTTGGGCAATAGCTCAAGGAGATAAAGAATGACCAGCAGGTGGATTCCATGTGCCTCACTCCTCAGCCACACTTGGATTTTCCCCACAGCGCAGCTCTTGGCCAGAGAGGCTTTGTCAAGATCCAGCCTCTAAATTTCCTTTCCTCAGTGTTTCAATTAAGACTCTGACACGCTGTCATGGATGGAGACAGTGCAGTGACTAAAGACTGTTTTGAGGTGTTATCCATCTCCTTGATGGATGAGAAGGACACAGGCAGTCTCTCCAGCATGTGGACAGAGCAGGTGTTTCTCCAGCTGATGAAACTTTTCAAGGGAAAAGACAGGAATAAAGATCTGCGGGGATGAACTAAAGGAGCCATTTCCAGAGTCATTAGCAGATTAATGTAGCTTAGCATGATTCGAAATCATAAGAGGCCAAGCTCTTATTTGCAGTAATGCTAAGGACTCTAGTGGATGCATGCCAGCAATAGATTTAGTCTAGCATGATTTTATTTCAACAGCTCTGGTCAATGAAAAACCCCAAAATGAGCTGTTCTGCTAGAAAAGCACCAGACCAGATCTGCCCAGCAGCAAAGCAGCTTACAGACTGCTCAGCTGAAAGCAGGTCTGATCCTACTCACACTTCTGCCTCACCCAGGCCTCTCCTTTCCTGCACCAGTGGTGGCAGGAGGGTTGGAACCCCTAACTTGGGTTGGAACCTCTGCCTTGAGCTCCAGGAGAGATCTGGGGGTTCTGCTTGATTTTGGCTCGAGGAAAAGCCTCCCACTGGCTGTCCTCTGCCTGAAGGAGAGACAGGCAAAAGAAATGTCCAAAAGGAAATGTCCTTTCAGTCACCTAAGGAGCCCTTCTGCCAACACCTAGGAGCAGGTCTATATGGAGAAGAGGTGTGACATCCAGCCACGCCTCCCCATGTGCAATCACAACAGGTAAATAAGGAGAACATGCAGGACTTGCTGTGGGGATTAATGCAGTCCAAACCCACTGAGGGATGTTTTTCCAAAAGTCAAGTTCCTTGGCCATGGTTTGGTAGGGAGGTCAAGCTTGGAGTCTGAATGCAGCACTGTGTTTTTCTTCAGCTGCTTTGTCCTGACTGTCACAACAGACCTTCAAGTGGTGGTCACATCTGAGCTCACAAGGACAGGAAAAGCCACAGAGGGAAGAAGAAACCTCATGGGAAATCCTAGAGTGCTCCAGAAGTACAAGAGTGGTACAGGAGAAGCCATGCTCCTGCTTTCAGAGGATGTGGCTTGAGTCTGGCTTAATGAAATTTCTTTATATCCCTTTATGGGATTTAAGTACTGCAGCTGTGAATGTGGTAGTAAATAAAACCAAGAATTGCTATTTAGGCAGGATGCAAAGAGGGAAGTTCTTTGCCTCCACGTTTAGAATAAGCCTTTTAAATCAGGACTTTATTTTCCTTAAGAGAAGGAAAAAGAAATGGACAGTCTCAAGATGACAACAACACATCTAGTGTCCTGATGGTCAAAGGGGGAATGCTGTGTTGTTATTTTGCCCCTTTTTTTCCTTCCTGGACAGAGATCTTAGAAAAATCCAGTTCTGAAAATGAGTAAGGAGAAAATCACATGTCTATCAACTATCAACTAACACCAACCTTTTGTATGGTGTTAAAAAGCACTTTTTGGATGTTTCCTGAAACTGAAGTCTTGACCGTTTATGGTCTTTAAAGATTTCATCCGTTTTTTTCCTGAGAGCAGGGACATTAACACCCAGGGCAGATCCCTCCAGCTGTGAGTTGATGTGCTGTGCAATGACCCCCTGTAGTCCCCTGCAGAACACTTCTGGCTTTTCCCAAGCTGAGGTGCTGCTCCTCACTGTCACAAGGAGTGACACACTCTGCCTCACTGGCACCACAGCTTCTGTGGCAGAGAAAGGGATTCCTGTGCCAACATGGGACTAACTTGATCCCCGGGGAAATAACATCACTGTAATTATTCTCAAGATAAAAACATTGCCCATCTTAACCACAGCTGATGAAGTGCTTAACACCCTTGACTCTTGCAGCTGAACAGCTCCTGCTGTACAGGAACACTGGAGCAGCCCCTTGTACTCCTGAGAGGCAAGATGCTCCACTTCCAAAATGGTGGGGAAAAAAAAGTTATAAGCTAAAAATTATTCTATTAGCATATGATATGCCTTGTTTGTGATTCCTCACTGAACTGAGGACTGGTTGCTTAGCCTGTGGATGGCAGTAAAATATCTTTGATGGAATAATTGAAAGGCATTGCAGAGAAGCATTTCCATTCAGAGGAGCTTTCTCAGGGGTTTATTGCTCAAGGAAAGCCAGAAACAGTTGCATTGATTTGCAGATGAGATGACAGGGAAAACATTTTCAAATACTGTAAGGTATTTATACTGCTTAAGATTTAAGGATTGCGCCTAACTAATCTTTTCAAAGCTCCCATGAAAGACAATCTAGCTTGCATCCTTTTAATGTGTTTTAAGCAGACTGGTGTCCCTTCAGCTGGTTTATCTCACACAGTGTGGCAGTGTGTGTGCTGGAAATGGGCCAAGATGGAAACATCTGGTATTCTAAGGAGCAAAGGAACAGAGCAAAATTTAGACTGTCCACAAGATAATCCTCCTGGTGCTGCTCCACAAGAGCCTAGGAGGTCAAAGAAGTCCCACTGCCAGAGCTCTCTGTTTGTTGCTGAACTGCATGAAACAAAAGAGATTTGTGAAGTAAGGGGGATGAGGAATGGCCGAGTTTATCCAGATTTTCTCCACATCCAGTTTAGCTTCTGTAGTTTAATGGTGCTGCAAGCTCTTCTAATCCCACCAGATATTTGTTTGACTCAGACACAAGCAAGCAGAGCCTGCCAGTTGCTACCCGAGTCACCCTCCTGGGAGATTCAGACAATTTCAGGAGTTGGTAGAAAGTGGGATTTACTAAAAAGCCTTGTTCCTCTCTCTGAAACAAATCTCTTTTCAAAATATCAAAAGCCTGTTCCTCTGATCTGTCTCCAAGGATTTGTAATTTCCAGCCGTCTCAACGAGCTAAAAGGGCAAGGAGAAGTGGGGAAACAGAAAATGAGCCCAAATAGATAGTGCAGGTGAGATGACAGCCATAACACACAGCCCAAATCAAAGCAGCCACCAGAATGCCATCTAAAACATATATGTACACAAATCTACCTGAACAGCTGGTACCGCTGCCTTTGCAGTCATAACTTTCAGAAAAGGGCATCAAAATTCCCTGAAGTGCAATTGCACCACCTGGAGCACGAGGAATCATTAAAAAATTCAGGATTTTCTGCAAAGTTCCAAATTGGGAGTCAGCATTGAAGAACCAAAGCATTCAAGGGCGTTGGGATGTGGGGCTGCAGCTTGGAGCCCTTTGCAATCCAACCAGCCAAGCTCAGGTGGTACCAATACCACAGGGAATACATACCCGGAAATGAAAAATCCCAGCATAATCGTCCTGGAATCCTTGGTCCTTGGGCAAAACATTTTCCAAAAATTGTTTTCGCAGCGTCAGGGAGCCCAGGGCAGCCAGCATCCAGCAGTCACCTCAGGGGAGGGAAGAATCCAGTGCATTCAGTCAGTCACTTGCTGTTCTGGATCGCAGCCGACTCTTTAGAAAGGGAGTGGGCTGCAACATCTAAGAACCACTTTGATAAAAGCAACCAACATTCTTCTGTCTCCTTTCCCCCCTCCAAAATGCTGAAGCACTGTCCAGGATTCACCAGCAATGTCCACTGGGAACCCTGCTGTCACCAGCCACCCTTTTCCACTTCCAGGCTGCTCCTATCTTTTGCAGTCATGTTGAGACCTGCAGTACAGGAATATTGTATTCTTTGGGAAATGCCCCAACAATGGCAGGAATGATGCATCTGACTCCATGTTCTCAGAAGGCTAATTTATTACTTTATCATACTACATTATACTTAAAAATACTATACTATACTAAAGAATACAGAAAAGATACTTACTCAATGCTAAAAAGATAATAATGAAAACTTGTGACTCTTTCCAGAGTCCTGACACAGCTTGGCCCTGATTGGCCAAAGAGTGAAAACAACTCATACCAGAATCCAATGAAACAATCACCTGTGGGTAAACAATCTCCAAACATATTCCATACCAGCAAAACACAGGAGAAGCAAATGAGATAAGAATTGTTTTCCTTTTCTCTGAGGCTTCTCAGCTTCCCAGGAGAAAAATCCTGGGCGAAGGGGTTTTTTCAGAGAATGTGAATGCCACACAGAACACTCTTTAGGAAACCTTCAAACTTCTCAGTGGAGTGAGAAATGGGAAGGCATTTCTTACTGCATGGGAGCAGTGCTGCTCCCAGAAGAAAAACATGGTCAAGGAGCACAAGATGGAAGTGGTACAGGATGCAGATACATATTCTGATACTGGGTAATTATGGCAGGGATTGAACAGAAATATCCACACGAAGAAAACACTGGCAGACAAATGAAGACATTAGGATGGAAAGAAAATTCAGCCCTACAGAAGTTGGAGGTGTGCCTGTTTATCTACTCACACTCAACTGTGTTTGACCCTTCTTCCTGAAGCATCTGCCTGATCTCACCTGGATCTCCATTTCTAAGCTTGGCCTTACACAGACAGAAGGCAGATGCCAGACAAAGGTAACAAAGATTTGAGCTGCTGCATTTGGGAATCCTGTTAAATATCTGCTATCAGTTGTCTGTGGACTTGTGCCAGTCTAGATTGACCTGCACTGATTGTTTACTGCAGCTACCATGGTCCACATCTTCCCACTGAGCACTTGGAACATGGCAAAGCAGTCACAGGTTATTGCTTTGTGCAGATCTCCTCCAAATCAAGAATATCACCTTACCTATTTCTCCTTGCATGATGTCAAATCTGCTAACTCCATCCGTGATCAAATGAGGATTTCTCTGAAGTTCCTGGAGGAAAGAAAATGCAAAGAACAGTGTGAGTACCCAGCCTTTGCCAGCAGTGTGTTCCTGCCCTTTGAAGACCTTGCCTACCTTTTCCAGGTCTGAAAACTGCTTTTCTTGAGCCCTGATGTTTTGCTGCCTGCCACCAACAAAATCAGAGGAGATACTCAATCATCTCTTCTTTAACCTGCTCAGATATTCCTAGGGATGGGGGACTTGGGGGTGGGTGCTCCCTGAGTTTTCATTTGGGTTTCTCTAATGCTACTGACACCTTTCAGAGAGAGCTCTGAGCTTGGCAGTGAGATCATGCAGTTTCCTGGGGCACAGCAGGGCACAGACACACAGGTCTCCAAGCAAAGTGGAACAGGGTCTATACTTCAGCTCAGCAGTGGGTCTGGGAGCATTTTACACTCTAAGCCTTTTGTGTTTCCATTCAGGTCTAATACAGGTCAGCCTGGGCTGCTTTTCTTCACTCTGGTGAGGGAGATATAGAAAGAGAGCTTAATCTCTGTCTGCAAAATCCCATAGGCCTGGCTGACATTTTTGATTCAGGGAGAATTTTCCTTGAGAGTCTTGCTTGGGCAGTGAAGGGGGAAGCACTTCACGGCTTGGCTTTGTACACAGAAATGTGAACCATTCTCCCAGCTGTGTCTGCTGTTGGCCTGGGATATCTGAGTGCTCAGGAAGGAGCAGCCTCACCATCCCCCATGAAGAACCCTTGGCACTCTCCACCGTGGTAAGGCTCTGTTTTGAAAGAGCAATCAGCCTGAAATAGGCAAGTCATCACACATGTAAGAAAACAAAGAGATAAAAGGAAGGAAAAAAAGTTCTGGTAAAAAAAAAAAAAAAAACAAAAAAAAACCCAGCAGCCCTTCCCTGAACAGGCCCTGGCATTCCTTCTTCCCAGCTGGTCTGACATGCTGCACAAAAATAAGACCAGCTCACAATGTGACTCATGACTTACACAGTTGTGTGAGCTCAGCATTAGGAAATGCTGTCAGCTTTCTGAAATGGCTCCACAGTGATCAAACCCCTCTAAAACGTTTCCCTGTCAGGAAAAGATGCAATGCAATGTCACTGCTCCAGGCTGGTGGGCACATCACGCTCCCAGAGCACTGCTGACGTGGGGGAAAGCAGCCTCAGCAGGCAAATTCCTGGAGACATGCTTTCCTACAGCCATTCCCAGCTATCCCAGGACTTTGGGGATTTGCAGCAAGAGATTTACCCATGGCATGGGAGCAGGCCTAAGACATGTGGCCACCAACAGCAGTTGTTGCTCATTGTATAAGGAAGAAGAAGCATTGAGCCCTTCTCCCTTCTGCTCTGCATCCATCCCAGTCTTATCTTCTCCCTACCTCGATTTCCCACCTGGGTGAACTCAGAACTTTCCACAAGCAGGAAAGTTTAAACTGCATGGCAAGGCTTTGAACTTGCCCGTGCTTTTGTGTGTAATGACTTGCTAGTAGTCATTCCAGAAAACCAACAGCATAAAAGAATGGCTCTTTTTGTTTCCCCCATCATTTCTGAGGGCTTTGAAGTCTGAATTGCCAGAAGCAGGGTGGCTGGGCTACAGTGCACAGCTGCCACAGGGGTAAGCACCATCCAGGAGCATGAGCCTGAAACTAATGGGAAGGCAGCTGTGTCTTTATGGGACCCCCAAGGAAAGGGCTGGTGCTGTGCTCTGTGCCAGGAGTGCTCTGTGGATCCTGCTAGCCTGTTGTGGGGACTGGTTCAAAAGGCAGCCCATTAGATTCCTCACCAAATATTCTATTGCCCACCAAGGTGTTGGACTCCCCTGTGAGCAAACGGGGATGAGCTAAGTCATTAAGCAGCTTCCTTGCTGAGAGAAACTGGCAATTTAGTCTAAACCCAGAAAAGACATCTCTGTGGCTGGCAGAGGGAACTCTCCAGTGCTGCACTCCCCACAGCACATGGAGCTCTGCTCCAGGAGTTTTTATCCCCACAGGCTCCGGGGCAATCACTGAGACACAGCACAGAGTGTGCTGTTTGCTCCAGCCAGGGCAAGGGGCTGCTCAGCAGCTGTCTGGACCCACAGAGGGCTTCTGACAGAGCACAGAGAGGACATAAGGGTGATGGAAGTGCTCTGGAAATCTGCACCTTTTCAACTGGGAGGAAAGGAAGTCTCCAATTAGCTCCTCTTCCTTCAAAGGCAAGAATACAGCGGTCATAAAACACCATATTGTCCATTATTGCAAAACACAGCTAAACACATAGTTACCACTGCACAAAACGTGCAAGCCTCACTATTTCCTACTGCTCAAACTGCATGACAGAGAGGAACCACAGCTTTAACTAGATGTCTGTCCAGAAGCAGTGCCCTGTTTCACTGAGAAATGATGAGGCTTTGTGGCATTTTCACCAAGACTTTTCAGTTTTGGCTGGAAGGAGGAAGAAGAGGGAGCTCAGGGAGGCACGTGGTCTCTTCTCAGAGTATCCATGAGCCCAGCAGTGAAGGAAACCATATGGGCTGCAAGGCAAGCACTCTGCCTGAACTCATCCCCCCAGGACAAAGCTCTCACCACTGGCTTTCCCTGGACCACTGAAGACTTCATTATGTATTCAAAAAGAAAGAGAAGTTCAAGTTCAAGCCAGTTCATCCTCTAGAGCATGTTCTTACCACAGAAGTACTGTTCATCTAAAGGGCAAGATAGAGAATTAATCTGAAAGGTGGAAGGAAAGTGTCCTGTACATGCATTTAGCTCTAAATCTCTTTTTATAATTGCTTGAAATTTTTAGGGAAGAACAAGTCCCCAGAAGGAGCTGGAGGTGAGTAGTGTAGATGTAGACCACAGGCAGACATGCAAAGGACACAGTCAAACAGTTCTGTGAAAAATTGGAAGCCTGAGGTGGGATTTCCCAGGCAGTGCAAGCCAGTCTGGCTGCAGGCTGCTCTGGCTGGGTGCTGGCCACTTTCCCCCACATTTCTCTTCTAGCCCAGCATGATTCTGAGTGCAGGCACAAGGCCACTGAGGGTTAAGAGGCTGGAGCTGACTGTTTGCAGAGCCACCTCCTGGTTAGCTCACCTTAACCCTAAAATAAAGTCCCAGCCCTGTTTCTGCTCCTGCCACAGATCTTTCCCTGCAGCCACACTCGCGTTGCTCCCCCCTGCTGCAGCTCCACCATCCTTACACATCCTGCCATCATGAGTAATGGTGCTCCCTGTTCAACACACACAAATTATGACAAATAAAAAGGCTGCTATTTATTGAAAGCCAAACTGTTCTCAGCTGGACAAATGTTAATTCAGCAGCACTGCTGTGCCTGTAATAGTGTTGCTGTGGATTAAGAAATAAACACTGTACCACAGTTCCCTGGGCTGAGGAGGGGTCAGTCACACCACTGCCATACATCCCACAGCCACAGGAAACCTCCACAGAAATAAGACACTGGGGATAAGGAGGGAGGGCAGAACAAAGGACAAAGTTTGTGGAGGGGCTGGAGCACAAGGCTCATGAGAAGCAGATGAGGGAGCTGGGTTTTTTCAGCCTGAAGAAAAGGAGGCTCAGGGGGGTGATCCACATCTGCCTGAAAGGAGGTGGTAGCCAGGCTACAGAGTCTCTTCTCCCAGGTAGCAATTGACAGAACAAGAGGAGATGGCCCAGGTTGTGCCAGGGCAGGTTTATGTTGGATATTAGGAAAAAATTCATTCACTCAAAGGGTGGCCAGGCATTGGAACAGGCTGCTCGCAGAGGTGGTACACCCACTTCCCTGGAGGTATTTAAAAGACATGTAGATGTGGTACTGGGGGACATGGTGGCTTAGCAGTGCTGGATAATGGTTGAACTCCATGAATTAAAGGTCTTTTCCAACCCACACAATAGAAGATTTACTGGGCCACACCAGAGACCTGACATGCAATGACTTGTCTCCGACAGATTGGAGAGGGAGAGGATAACTGAGCAAGCCAAAACTAATAGGAAAAATCAGACTACTCTCAAGGGGTCTGCTTGCACTGACAGAACTCAATTCCCTGCTTTACAGCAGAATAGCTCAATTCTTAATTGCCTGATTTCAATACAAATGCATTTGTTGCTTATAAAAGCCATGCTCTGCTCCAGTTCTCTTCTGCATCGGAAGAATGAGCTCACCAGACTCCACACAGGCATAGAGCCCACAAACGTCACAGCTAAGTCCTGCTGGAGGATGGACTGGTGTCAACAACCAGACAAAAACAGAAACCAGCTCGGGTTTTACCTGAAACCTGTTTGCTTTGTGTGGCTCACTGCTAAAACAAAGGAGGCAAAGACAAAGGAGGCGAACAAGGGAAGTAGTCTTGTGTGCCTGGAGACTTTGAGTTTCCTTGGAGGTCTTGGAACCCCTCCCTGGGACGATACAGTAAAAACTGGAAGTCACAAGGTGCTACCAACTACCCTCCAGCCAACACAGCCACATGATCCTGCCTGAGAAGCAGGGAAGCAGGGCAGTGAGCAGACATCACAGCAGCGCTGCCTTCCAACCCACCCAGGATGCACAAATTCCCCATCGCAACCAGCTCTCCCCAAAGATCAATGGAGTGGGGAAATACGATGCAAATAAACATTTCCCACCTTGCAGAAGGACAGATGCCATGGCTGGTGGTGCACTGCAGCTTCCCCAGCCCTCAGGGGTGAACTCCAAGTGGAGGTCAGGTGCAATCAGCTGAGTAGGCAGGGGCTGAGGCAGTGGCAGCCTGGGGATGCTGCTCCTGTTCAATCACCCTGATTGCACACGCACACTCCGAGGAGCAGGGCGGATTGATTTTGATTTTCATCACGGAGGAACACTGAACAGGATCCAAGAGCCTCCAGGCCCCTGGGAAGGGCTGGAGCTGTGAGCTCCAGCACAAGCAGCTGCTGAGCAGCTTTGGCTCCTGCCAGGGACTGCTGGCCCCAAAGGGACAGACCTGCAGGACACCACTGTCCCTCGCTGCCACACATTCCTGACGTCCCTCATTAAAACCTCCCATGTTACAACTTTAATTTCTTTTTCCTCTTTTTTTTTTTTTTTCTGGTTATGGTAGGTTTTTCTTTATTTTCCCTCTCTTCTATTAGAGACAAGTCTTTGGGTTAACTTCAAATTGTTGTCTAAGTTCTTGCCTGAATGAAATCTGTTTTTTAGTCCCCTCCAGCTACAGACAGGCCAAGGCTGATGCAGTAGGAAATCCAGTTTTGCTTATCCATCTACAAAGATGCTAACTTCAAAAAATTTTTTTAAAGGGTCCATTTTTAAAAGTCAGTTGCTGGATTCAAAATTCAAATTCAAAATTTGCTAATTCTTGGAAATTTCTTGGAAATAAGTAACAGGCCAAGGAACAAATAAGCTCACCAAAAGCTATGCAGGATAACAATACTCTGCTCCTGAAAGGTGGTTATGTATTCTTTGGGAAGGGACACAGGAAGGGAATTAAAAACATGAGCAAGCCCTTTTACAAAGTGATTGATTCAAATCATGGATCATTTTCCCAGCTAACAAGCATTGGCTCAATGAGTATAATTTTCTCCAATGTGTTTTAGGTGCTGAGTGCAGTAGCACAGGGCTCTGCTATGAGAACAAGGTGAATCCCTTGCCTGAGTTCACACTGCCTCTTTCTGCTCCTTCCATCCAAGGAATTTTTTGGACACTACCTTTCTCATCACCTTGATGCCTTGTGAAGGCTGACCTAGAACAAAGGCTAGGCAGAGTTAAAGAATAAAGCAGGGATTTATTAGAAGGCCTCAATGGATCCACCTTGGGCAGCACAAGAGCACAGCCAAGATGAACCCAAAATGGCACAAAATGGACGACGGTCATGAGGTCTCACACTTTTATAAGTTCTGGTCCATTTGCATATTCGAGTTAATTGCCCAATTATAGCTTTAGCTTATGAAATCCCATCCTTCTTGTTTTTCTCTCTTCATCCTGCCATTGTTTCTGCTCTTGGGCCTGAGATCTGGATCAGCTGTCCTTGGTCCCCAGCTAGAGAAGGAATTGTTTTGTCTCCCTACTCTGTGAAGAGAGCTTGCTATCCCCTAATATGAAGCTCAGATCTACACACTGAAGCAGTAAAGAATCTCAAAAATATAAAAGCTAAAACCTGAGACATCAACCTGACCCCAGATGCCTGAGACAAGCACCCAAGAAGTCCATGCCCTGATGCTCTGAGCAGACTGATGATGCAGACAAAGCCCCTGGCAGCTCTTTCAGACAATCCTTTCACCAGGCACATCCCCACAAGTCACATCAGAGGCACTCAGGGATTCCTCCCATGCTGATCCTCAAACTCCCAGTGGCCACCTTGCAGCTTTTCTTCCAGCTGCCCCCACACACAACTGCCTGTGCTAATCAGAGGCCAGATCTTCTTATGCCAGCTCCTGCCCAGCATCCCCTCACTCCACAGGGGAACTACAGGGTCCCCAGGAGACCAAGGGTGAGCAGGGCAGGAGGAGTAGTCTGCCACCTTGAAGACCCTTCAGAAAAGCCTTCAGCAACTTCATCCTGTGCCCATTTTAGCCTTCTTTTAAAGCACATAAGCACTGAGATCATGGACTGTCCTTCACATTTACACATTTGCACCATACTGAGCCCTGGTGCAGGGCCAAGGCACTGCTGCCCAGGTGGTAATCTCTCTCCCCTCACACATATCATATCTGAAAATATAACCAATGTTAGCAGAAGTAAAGCATTCCACATTTAGCATCACCACAATTCACATCATCTGGACCATCCTCCTTCAATTTCTTTTTGCATGTGCACAGTATGATGCACTATGATCAGGACAGAGAGAAATCTTTAGCCTGAACATTAATTGAATAAAAATGCATATTCTGCAACAGTTAATCATTCCATGGCTTCCTTGGTTCCAATCAATAGGTTGTGTGAAGGAAAAGCAGCAAACAATGAAAAAGAATTGTTCTGAACATTTTAAAAGGAGCATCTCAGTTTTTAAAATCTGACATAATTCTTCACGGAGAATTTCCCTTTGATTGATCTTTAGAAAAGCCTAGCTGTAGAAAATACTTTATTCAGTCTAAAACAGAACTTTTTCATTTCTCAAAACTGTTGGTGAGCCAAAGGAATAGTTAATTGTGAGGTCCTTCTGTATTTTCTCCCTTCAGCCTGACCTCTAGTAATGCTTGAAATACCACATGCAAAACCTCTGTTACAGATTTCTGGGGATGCAAACACAGCCTGAAGCAGTCCCCATCTGATGGGAAACTGTAACTATTGCAGAGTTGGGAAAAGTGACATTTCAAATGTCATCTTGGTGCTCCTGATCCGCCTCTCCTCTCTTTTCAGGCACATGCCTATTAAACAAAATGAGTTTACAAGTCAAAAAGTTGTTTCTGACTGTCACTGTCTGAAACCAAGCTGTTTTCTCTCCACTTTATACATTAACCCCAGATATGAAGACTCCAAACTCTGAGCATAATTGGCAATTCTCTTGACAATGTACAAGGTAAAATAGAAGCAGCATGTTGCTCAGCTGCTCAGTTGGATCTGGAACAAAGACAGCAGTTACAATTGCTATCTACCACTTAAATAACCAGATACTGCACCACAGTAAATGGAGGCTAAGAGATTATTAGGACTGAGATGCCAGTCACAGGTACAATTCCAGACAAATTTATTTTAATGTCAGAGGGAGCTAATGGTGGAGGCTGAGAAAAATACAGATATAGGTTAAATTGGCCATGATTTGTCAGCAGGATACAACTGCACTGAGTCTCTGGGAGATGTACTCAGGTTGGAAACAGTCTCTCCTGGGGAAATTACAGGTATCTCTTGGCTGAGTTGTTTAGGTAGCTTAAACACCTGGGATCACTTATCCTTAGAGTTAGCATTGCAATGGCCCAGGAACACAGATTGTACAAACATTTCTGCATGGGTGAAAGGTGCCCAACCTGATATCTGCTGATACCTCCCTCCTGCCCCTGGGGCACCAACTCCCAGAGCCAGCAGGACACAGCATTGGCCTTTCAGTGTGGGAATCTACACAATTAGAGGGTTTTGGGAAAGCTGCAAAAGGCAGGCTCTAGAAGCAGTAGAACTGTGATTAGAGCTAAGCAGCAGCCATGAGATAGGTCAGCAGAAAAATTATTTAAACTGTAGAAAAGCAAGGACAAATAGAACAATGATCTGTGTATTAACACTTGTCTAGAATAAACCTCTAAGCTACAGAAAAGTTTATCTAGCAAGATATTAGGAAGTTTGAAGCTTAATAATAGAGCTCTGTGCATTGTGTTTTAAGGCTTACAATTAAGTGTTGTATTTGAAATAAGCAAGCATTGTTTTAACCAAAGGTACGTGTGCTTATAGTGATTGGATAGAACTACTGTCAATATGCTTTTGCTTTGTGTGATTGGTCAAAAAACTTATAAAGTAAGTTGTAACATTAAGTTCTTGGTCTGCTGCCTGAGATGTGAGCTGATGGCATCTTCCCATTGTCATACCCATGTAATGAGACTGATGCTGGAAAATAAAACAGCTCAAGGCACGTTCCCAGCAGTCCCATCCCGTTTGTGATTTGTACAGAGCCCCCAGCTGGCAACATTTCAGGACTTATGAAATGCAAACACAGCTTTATTTGCCTCCTGACCCCTCACTCCCAACATCTGCAGCTCTATAAATGAAAAGGAAACACTGCAATTCAGAAACATCTTCTACCCCCTGCTTCATTCTGTTAGGAAAGTGAGGCCACACTCTGATGTCACCATGACACAGCATGGCTGTTGTGGTGACATTTGAGAATTTCTGGTTGCTCTCCTCAGCCCTTTATCTTGCATCTTGTCTGGCAAGGTGAAGCCTGCATGGTCAGGAGACATCTGCAGGTGAAAATTTTGGTCAAAATTTTTTGAGGAAAATAAAAAAAAGGGTCTTCTTCAGCACTGGAATCCTGAGTGTCTGTTCCAGATGACCCAGTTGAGTCAGCAGTCTCAGCTTTTGTCCCTTGTCATAGAAGGGCAGCTGGTGATGCTGCTTTAGCCTCTATAAAAGAACAAAAGGGACACAATGTTTTTGTGTCCCTTTTTTCAATGTTCACATCATGAACCCTAGGACCATGAGCATATGGTTTAATTTTTTGAAGGAGAGCTCTGGCAAAGCCAAGGGTTTTGATCCTGCTCCTTCCTGAAAAAAAACACTCTGTTCTGAAAATTGTTGGCTGCTATAAGAAAATTTTTCAGAAGAGAAGTGCCAGGATGGAGGGGACATATGTAAATTTTTGAAACCAATTGCACAAAAACTTTTATTCAAAACCTTAGTATTCATGGATTCAGCAAAATAGAAGGGAATTCTCCAATACCTGCCTCACCTGACAAACTTCAAGCACTAGCAGCAGCAGATTCTGCTTTTGGCAAGGAACGTCAGTCCCTTTGCACATGA
The DNA here is from genome assembly GCF_051311805.1 of Agelaius phoeniceus. NCBI lineage: Eukaryota > Metazoa > Chordata > Aves > Passeriformes > Icteridae > Agelaius > Agelaius phoeniceus. Next base: position 110,418,404 of record NC_135267.1, on the reverse strand, counting down.
AATAACTCTCAGGATATTAGAGTGGGATAGATGTTCATCCCACAGCACAGTGCCTCAAAATCAGTGGTATTTGGGTTTCTAAGTCAATTTGTATGCTTTTGTAGTCCTACACTTCTCTGCTGCAAAAGCACCGGGATGTTAGACTTAAGAGAACTGTATCATAACATTTTATTCCAGTTTATTCATCTTTAAATGCCCCTGGAGAGTCCTTTCTAATATCTGTGTTTGTCTTTTGTGTGCCTAATGCTTAGTTATCCTATTTTTTTTCTCTCTCAGACTGGAAGCAGAGGCAACTAACTCTTCTCCTTTGCATTTTTAGTTACTTTCCTAATACAGCCAACTTTCCCACCTGCTGTGAGCCCATAGGCAGAGTGCTGGTGTAAAAAACACAGCACCAGCTGCACTCTCACCAGACACAGACTTTGAAGGAAAACTGCCTAAGGAGAAGCCCAGACATTCAGCCTGTGGTGGGAGCAGCTTCTGCAGAAGACAATGATCTCTCCATGGCACTTCCACAGAAGACACCCAAAAATCTGCACCCAGCACCTCCACACCTACCATGGGCTGTGTTTCCTGCCTTTCCATGTGGGCATCCACATTTAGCAGCTCTGCAGGCTGTCCTGGCTGCTCTGCTTCCCTTCTGGGATCCATGAGTTTCAACATCCACGCTGGCTGCATCCTCTGCTGCTGCTGTGCCAAGGCCACCACGCTGCCAAGCTCCAGCACACCCTCACTGCCCTAACCCATCTGCCATCCAAATAAATATTTTCCTGTTGTTTCATGCTGTCTCTTTACAGTCTCACAGTCACCGTGTCTATACCCTGAGGCATTGTCCCAGCCCAGGGAAGCCAAAGGCCCCAAGCACTAGCAGTGTGCTCAGCAAAACCCAGAAAAGGGGCAGCACGTGGCTCACCCAGGAGCTGCACCAGCAGCAAATGGCACACAGCAGTGAGCGCTCTACAGAGCAGTTGGACCACAGGAAGATTTCCTAAATTAGGTCCTAGGATAAAAGAGCTGAGCATGTGATTCCTACCTCCCATTCTAAACTTCCATATGCCAGATGATAACTGCCTATTAAATGGCAACTGGGAATCAGCACACAAACTTCATCTCCTGCCTTGTCCCAATTACTTTAAAATAGGTATTGCTGAGTCAGTTGCCTGGATTACAGAAATCAGAGATCTTCAACAGAGTTTAACAACTTTTCAGGCTTGCACAAAGTCCTCTAGAAGCAGATCAAAGTGGGAACAGTAGTGCTGGTCAGGCTCACAGGTGGAAGCAAACTTCCTACAAGAATGTACCTAATGGAATCATTAATGTTGCAGAGGCTGTGTTTTGGGTGAGTAATGTAATAGTTGGCTCTCACAGTTAAGAGATGGATATTATGTAGATGTTAAAATGCATAGTGATGCTATTGTGATATGTCTCTCCACAGTGCTCTTTGCCCTCCCCCTTTTAATAGCCTCAGTAGAGAGGACCAGCTTATTACCAAAATCTGACCTCTAACCAAGATATAAGAAAGTAATCTCCGCCAATGGACAGCAGAGAAGGAACTGACTGACAAAAATTTGGGAGGGGCTAAAGATATAAAAGGCAAAGCATCCATTTTGTAGACAAGCACGTGGCTGATAGTCACGGGGGCTCCCAGCGCTGTAATTTTACCTTATTTATTCCTTTTGTTGTAATTTTTGCTAACGTTTAAGAAACTTCTCAAATTTTTAAAAGTGAGCAATTGTTTCTTGCAGTTTATCTTCCCTCCACACATCCCACAGCAAGGATCCCTCCTTACAACTCTGCTTCCAGTGTTCCCCTTGAGGTTTACTTTCCTGCTCAACACAGACCTCCCACCCCAGTGTGAAAAATGCGTGTTATATGATTGGCTTTTCACAAATATTGAAATGAATATTATATGTGTTATGTTAGAAAGTTACAATGTATTAATCCTTTTCAGTAGGGTGTTAAATATAGTTTTAGGCCACAACATAATATTAAAATAGAAACTATGCTATGTAAGATACTTTTTCTAACTAGCTCAAGAAATTCTTCGCACAGAGCTAACAGCAACAAGACACCAAATTTTCAAGAGAAGAATTATTGCCTCCTGATCAAGAAGACCCAAACTTGGTGGGGACTGAGATGACTGATTTACAAGATGAAGGGGGGGAAGTTGAAAATAACCAGAAAACATCCTTTGTTTGAAAAGAACTTTTAAATCATATATGAGATATTTGAATATGCAACAGGCTATTGCTTTCAAGAGTTAATCCTTTGTTAGCAACCTATGCTTTCAAGAGGAAAGCATCCAAACGTTTGTAATTCTTTCCTTTTTTATTGCCCTAACTCTGATTGTCCAAATTCTTATCGCTCTAATTTGTATTACTATTTTTATAGCCATTTTATTACTATTAAACTTTCAAAATTTTAAAACTTTTCACCCCAGCATGCACTGGCCACCAGTGGTCCCAGGGAGCAGCAGTGCCACCAAGCCCCAGCTCTGGAACTCACCGTGGGCCTCTTCCATTGGATCCGCCAGAGCTTCTCCTCCGGGAGCAGGGTGGGACCGATGGAGCTGACGTGGGCAGGGAAGGTGGAATCCTCAAAGAGCAGCCCTTGGCTCAGGCACCAGGCTCTCAGGTCTCTGAAGTCCTGGCTGTTGAATTTCCTCAGGTTCTGGGGGATTCCTGTGGCTCCTGAGGTTTGCCAGCCCTGCTCTGGCACGGCAGCAGAGCTGGGGGCCAGCATCCTGCCCTTTTCCTGTGGGGGGGAATACAGGGACTGCCATTAGTTTCCCAACTCAAAGTGGTGCATCAGGAGTGTGTGGGATAACACCTCCCTCTCCCATCAGGAGCTGCAGCTTGCAAAGCTGAGGGCAGCCACAGTGACAAAATCCTTATTAGCTGGAAATGCATGGGCAAAGAGCAGTCGTCAAATCCCGACTGGTTTATCTTAAACCAGGGCTGTCAGTGCTACAAATTCAATTTGGAGTCTTCCCCGAGGACAGAGAGCAAAGCTGTTAGTGAGCTGCTGTGTGAGCACTGAGGTACAGCTGCAATATGAGCCAGCACAGGGCAGGAGCAGGAGCTGCACACGCAGGGGAGTGTCAGTGTGAGCAGGGATGATGCCCACAGGTACCCAGGGCTCTTTGGGTCAGCTGTCACAGCTCAGCACAGCATTTCAAGCTGCTGTTTCAACTGGGCAGTCTCCAGGTATTTCAGTCTGAAGCAGGGTGGAGCCCCTCTCTGTTAATGCATTTAACAGAAAGGGGCACTTTAATTAGGAAACTGAACATTGCATACATGCAGTGAAACCCTGGACTGAACAGACCTGCTAATACACCTGCTGGCACAGCTGGGGATGGATGCAGGAGCCAAAATCTCCTGTTGAGGGCTTTGTCCCTTTACAGGCATCAAAAAGCACAGCAGGAGCTGTGCCAGGAAAGATCTGGTAGCTCATCTTCCACAGAGACACTGGGCTGTGGGATGGGAGAGATTTTAGTACAGGAGTGGGAGAAGGACACAAGAAAGAGGAAAAACCGCACATTTGGAGGGGCCAGCGGCACTGGGGCTTGAAGAAAGCAATTTGTTCTGTCCAACCAGAGCACAAGTTTTAAAATGTGCTCCCCAGAGCCACGTGGATGTACAGAGACACACACCTGGGCACAGCTCCTGGGGATGTCCCTTCAGCTGAAAGGATCTGCTGTGGTTTCAGGGCTCAGAGAAGTAGCAGGAAGGTTGGGCAGCCTGCCTTGCCTCCTGATTCCTTCAGCTCCTGTTGTAACACAGAATTACATGTTGCTGGACAAACACACGACTCAGGGTCCACCCCAGTTTTCATCTTTCATTCCCATTTGCCCTCACAAAACCAAAATATTAACTATCCTGAGCTATATTTCCCCTTTTGCCTCTTTCCCTATGAAAAGAGAAGCCCCTTATCAGCAGGTTTCAAAGGCAGAATCCCAGTATTCCTCCTCTGGCATTTTGCTTTATGGATGCCACCACACTTGATCCAGGGATTCCTGCCTCCAGCTCCTGGCTTCCATAAATTAGCACTGGAAAATCCACCACGTGCCCTGGGCAAGACTCATCTCCAGTTAATTAACTTTGCTATGCTAATTTCTAGCCTGAAGTCACCTAGCCTCACTTTCCAGCAATGGGACGCCATAGCTCTTTTGGTTGGTTGGTTTTGTTTGCTTGTTTGATTTTTTTTGTTGTTTAATTTTTTTTTTTCAGATGAAAGGGCTCTTTTCTACCAAACAAACTTATCTGTAGATCTGAGATGTCCCTGGTGCTGCACAAATAGAGCAGATGGCTCCTGTAAGAGCAAAGCCTCAGGTTTGTATTGTGAATTCTTCCCACATGTCAAAACCAGCTCAGCTGCAATGAAGGTGTGATAGAGCCCCCCACTCCCCTCCCTGCACCCTTTTTACTTAGTCTCATCACCTTTCTCAGTGCTTCAAGTCACTTAGCCTCCTGGCATGGTAACAACAGCCTAAACAAATAAGTGCTTTTGCATCTCATTGTTTTAATCAAAAGCCCCACAAAAAAAAATTTTCCAAAACCACCCTCGGCCAACAAGAGGAGAGAGCATTCCCCTGGGGTTTGCATTTTTTAATACAATGGAAATAAATCTTCTGTAATGTACCATAACACGACAAGGGAATGGCTTCTTAACAAATACTCATTTGAAACTGTGCCCAGGCTCCGTGCATGCTAAGATCTATTTCTTGAAACAGTGTTCCAGCAAAACTGATTACTAATTCCAAAGCTCAAATTAAAATTAACAGAGCTTGAAGGCTGGGTCTGACACGCGTTCCCTCTCTTCTGACAGAGAACAAGAGTTTTTAGCATGTGTGTGTGTGTGTTTAATTACGTTGTTTAACATATTGGGATTAAATTAGCAACCAGACTGAGGAAAATAACACACTTAACTACTACTCCCTTGCAGGAATATCTTCATCAGCACAGACACAGGAGTTGCACAGCCACCCATGCCCCTCTGCAGGCAGCCCATGGGGTCAGACTAGCAGTGCCCTGGCTGCTCCAACACGCTCTGATGGCCACCTCTGTTGGAGCAGCACCCTGAATCCTGGCCACAGCTCTCCCACGTGGCTCTCACAGGTGCACCAGCAACAGCAAAGGTCACAAAAGTTGTTGTTAAAGCTGAATGTTTCCTGCTTGGCTGGGGAGCTTCTTCCTGTTCCTGACCTTGAGAGGCAGAAGGGCTTTCAAGGGGCAGAGTTACAGTGGAATGGATATTGGAGGTGTTGCAAGGAGAGAGGGAGGGATTTCAAACACAAAATCTGGTTCAGACATACTGTCAAGCTCTAAAGAAAACAAAGAGACTGCCACTAGACTAAGGGAAGAAATTATTATTCAGAAGGGGGTAAACATTCAGGAGGGACTAAACCAATATTTGCTTAGTCCTGGGATCCCCTTCCACACACTTACTTATCTGAAATGGAGAAGGGAATCACACCCAACTTGGGTTCCTCTTCCTTCTCAGCCCAGGGACATCCGTGTTGTCTGTCCCTGAGAAAGGGACAAACAGCAAAGAAGCAGGGAGAGGAAGTAAGCAGAGGAAAAGCTACAGAGAGGATATAAAGAGATCAAGTGATGCAGCTGGAAGGGATGGGAAGGAAAGGGGAGTCTCTGAACATAGCAGGGCAAAAAGGTTGGTGACTCCTGCAGAAATCCATGGGGGAAACCCCAAGCAGCCACCATTCTCTGCACTGAACAGCCTAAAAGGCAGCAGGGAAGGTGTGTCCTGTCTCCCTCCAGCTCTCATTCAGCAAAGATGTCAAGCCACAACTATAATCAGGTACTCAATGGCAGCAAAAGCTACTGACAGCTAATTACTCTTTGCATAAAGATTTATGTCACAGTACAGACATCATTTCCTTCAATGGCTTTGGTATTTTTCACAGAGTAGAAAGTAGAAATAGGCAATTAGAAACCACGTGTACTTCATGGCTGAACCTTCTCCTCTCCACTGATTTTCTCAAAACATTTCCATTACATGTTGGCTTAGCTGAATTTCGGTACTTTAGAAAGAGCAACTAATTTTCTCAAACACAACAAAGAGTACCAGAGGAGCTGAAAAGCCAGCAGCCCTTCTTCCCCTGTTTCCTCTCAAACACTCCAAACTATCAAGCTACATTCCATCTCCCCATAATATTCAATACATGCCACAGTAATGCCAGCACTCTTTCCTCTAAGATCCTGTCATTCACACACTCGAAGCCTTGTAAAAATGTCAGGGACTCAGTTCCAGAATTATCTCATAATGAAGGAAAGTGTGAGTTTATTATCCCTCCTGGCATTCAGAGGAAGAAGCAGAGACAGCAAGCTGAGGGTGCAGTGCAGGGAGCAGAACGTGGCTGTCCCAAACCCCACAGGGACAGCAGCTCCTTGTACACACCATGTGCAAAAGCCTTGAGCACCACAGAAAACCCAAACCAAAGCCAGGCACTCTGGCAGCCCTCGGGGAGATTGCTTTCCCAGTGGCATCTTGCACGACCTTCTGCTCCAAACAGCCTGTGAAGTACTCCCTTCTGGCTATTTATTAAGTCAATTTTCTTCTCGTTTTGCATACACAGCACAGGACAGTTCCAGATACCTTTTTTTCTACCTCATTTAACATCAGCCCACAGTAACTATAGCATCCTCCTCATCTTAGAATCTCTACTCCCACTTGATCCAATTACTTCTGACAACTTACCGTTTTACAAAGGAGGCTCTTTCTAGGATGGCAAATTCATCTTTTCTTTCCCTCCAGGTAACATTAAGGATAGGGACTCTAATTTATTCTGTCTCTCCAAGGCAAATCCCTCTCAATGTGTCTGTGGTGCCTTTCCAGCCCTATTACTTGTGTTTCAGCTGCTTCATCTGGTGCTAAATCAAACAGCAAAGGGATTATTTTACCTGCAGAGCCTCCGGCGTAGCTCCAGCCAACACCAACACAGAGACGGGGGCTGGCCCCATCCCTGCTCTCCTTTATAGGGAAGCTTTGGCCACGCCTTGAGCAAACCTGACCAAGCTGAAGTTCAACAGCCAATCTGGCTTGGGTGTAATAGTTTCATACAGATATCACAGCAGGAAGATACATAAATATAGAGATATGCCCATACACACTTCTGTTGGCCGTGCACCATGAATTGTCTGTCGACCCACGTTTGTGGGCAGCATCCTCTGGCCAAGTGGGGCTTCAGCTGCAGTTATTCTCAGAGGAAAACAGGTTTGTTTGCACCTCTCATCTTGTTTTTCTCCTCCTCAAAGCACCAGGAAATGCAGTAATCATGCAGGATCCAGGCACAGCCTGGACCTGGCAGGACTCAGCACAAGACGAGTTATCAGGGGTGCGTGTCATTCTTTCTGCAGCAGGAAGATCAGCAGATATTTTTAGGCCAATGCCTGTTAGCATTTATGCTGGGCTCTTACTTAAATTCCACCTCAGTTCACTTGGGCAGCTCATTTCCTCCAGGACTGCCTGAGGAAGCAGAACTTATCCTTTTATTTAGGAAGGGACTGACCTCCATTACGCTAAAGCCCAAAGCCAAATAATTAAAGAGTATCTAGCAAAAACATGGAAATGTTTATTTTTGGGAGACCAAACTGAGACAGCCTAAGGAGACCCAAAATTCAAGGGAATGTGGGCAGCACATTCTCAGGGACACATTCCCTGGCAGCAATCCTAAGTGTAATCCCACAGCCTGCACACACGTGTTTGAATAAAATCCTGGAATCCTCAGTCTCTTGCCACCTGAACAAGAGACAACAATGCAATCTTGCAATGAAGCAAACCAACAGCACCCTGGGCTGTGTGAGTTGCAGCACAGTGGGTCAAGGCAGGAGGCCCTTCCCTTTTGCACAGCACTTTTGGGATGATATCTGCAGTGCTAGACCCAGTTTGGGGCTGCCCTGTGGAAGGGGGACACTGTGCTCTCCTGCTAGCCAAAAAGTTCCAGAGCAGGTGGAGACAGGCTGTCCTTGAAGGTGCACAGCAGATGGGCACAGGCAACAGGCACAAGGAGCAGCAAGGAAAATTACACGTGGCTGGAGACAAAAAGGATCTTCAGAGTGGCTAAGCCCAGGTGCCCAGAGAGATACTGGAGATCTTCACATGGACAAGGGCATAAGCAGCAACACCAACTCAGAAGTCAAGCTGCTTTGAGCTGGAGTGGGACTCAAAGACCCAAGAAATGACCCTCTCTTTTTCACGTTACCAGAGCTTGTTCATGAAAAGTTACTCTGCAGTGAATGTTCATGAAGTTCACCTTGGGGATTAACAGAAAAAACTTATCAATCCATAGTTCTTCACTTACCCAAAGTAATCCTACAGTCAGCTGGGCTCAGGAATTCCCCCAGAACAAGACTTTCTGTTTGGTCTGCAGTCCCTTTGAGCTGGGATGTCAACAGTTCCCATAGCAGCTGGTTCCCAGGATCTATGGGAAATGAGAACATAAAAGGGCTCATGAAAAAGACAGTTCATCTTCTTCATCAGTGCTCACTATAGCTCTGTGGGTCTGAAAGCTGGGTACTGCACTCTGCCTGCTCCTATTTAAGGGCTTTCATTTCCTCATGAGACCCCAGCATTTAGCAAACTCTAATAGGAAACCCATCCATGTAAATTAGAGCAAAATCTGCCTCAGAGGGCAAAACAGGTGCAGTTTTCCTTTAAGAGCTGTTTTCCATAAGCACTACATAAATAAAAGCTGATTGCAGCAGGAGCAGGGAGCAAAGATTTCCTTCATTGCAGGGAAGGAGCTGAGAGGTGATAAATGCCATGGCTGCTGGCTGCTGTGACAGCAGGAGCGCTGCTCATCGCCTCCTCCCCTGGAAACGGCAGGTACAGCCCCCTCCAGCCATGGGATTCATTGTCTGGAACTGATATCTCTGCTTAAATGCTGGATTAACATGATTTAAGAAATATTCATTGCAAAGTTGATTAGAAAGCCCCATCACCAACCTGGCAGGAGGTTTCGGTTATTGCAGCACGAGCCCATTTTGAGATTGTCAGCTTTCCTGCAGAAAGCTGTATTGATGTGTCCATTTCTGCAGTGGCTCCAGAGAAGGAAACCCAGAAGGCTCAGGGATTTATGTGCAGTAATGAGCCTTGGGATTATTTGCTACCCTAAGTACCCTGTGGAAACCTGCAAGGAAAAAAAAAAAAAGAAAAAAAAAGGAAAAAAACCCAACTCTGAAGGATTTGAGTAAAGTGCACAGGGCTGTGCTACCCTGTGAGATTGTGGCAAGTGCCAACAATTCCCCTGAGTTAAAGTTTGCTTTTGCACAGCAAGGACATGAATCCATCTAAGGGTAGATGGGCAGTTTAATGTTCTCATGAGCAAAAGATGCTGGAGGATCACTGAAAAACCAAAACTGCTTCTGCACTGTAAGGCACCACCTCAGGGCTGGTAAAACCCAAATAAAGGAGGCCCCCTTTACTTAGGGCCAACAGCTTCCTCTTTCCCTGGGGACTGGCACCAGAGGGGCAAATACCAGCAGGTGCTGTTGAACACAGGTTTTCTGTGAAGCCAAGAAGGCTTGTGAGGTCTCATCAGCTGGCACCACAGATTTTTGGAATTTAGTGAATCTTTATTCCTCTCTCTACCCTGGGACAAAAATACACACAATACACACACACACACACAAAAAAAAAAAAAAAAAAAAAAAAAAAAAAAAAAAAAAAAAAAAAATTAAAACCAGATTTTAAACTAAACACTTCTAAACACTTCTATCTCCTCATTGCCTGGCTTTTCTGAGGGTAGACTGTCCTTCTGGATGGATGTCATGGTCTCACTGCAGCTGCCAGCTCACTCACTCCCCCACCACCAGATCAGGAAGAGAACTGGAAGAGTAAAAGTAAAAGAGCTCATGGGTTGAGGTCAGGGCACCTCAAAAAGTGTGTGCACAAGGAAGGCAAACCAAGGAATGAATTCCCTGCTTCCCATGGGCAGGCAGGTGTTCAGGCATCTCCTGGAGGGAGAGGCTCCATCCCACAGAGCAGTTATTGGGGAAATCAGTGACTCCAGCATCCCCCCTGCCTCCTCCTTCCCCAGCTTTGCCTGCTGGCCAGGATGCCCCTGGTGTGGGATGTCCCTTGGGCCAGTGGGGTCAGCTGGGCTGGCTCTGACCCCTCCCAGCTCCCTGTGCCCCCCCAGCCTCTCCCTGCGGGGTGGGTGAGGAGCAGGAAAGGCCCTGACGTGTGCGAGCACTGCCAAACAACAGCAAAAGCATCTCTCTGTTATCAGCACTGCTCTCAGCACAGATCCAAACTACAGCCCCACGCCAGCCCCTGTACAGAAGATGAACTCTGAGCCAGTTAAAAGCAGCACAGCAGCATGTGTGAGTCGTGCTGAGAGTTTTGCACCATCTCCCAAGGCTGTCTGGGGAGGATCTGCATCGCTTTGCCCAAGTGCTGGTGGAAGCCTTGGCCTTAAGAAAGGGAGCTCTCCTCACTCCACCCACAGAGCTTCTGCACTGAAGTATTAAGAGAGTTATTTTTTGCAACATTTCAGACATATGCCTTAATTTCTTACTTCTGCTGCTCTCACCCCTGTGCAGATCACACTCTTTTTAGCAGAAAGGCTCCTATTTTACACCGTGGTAAATAAAAGAAACAGGCTGGGAAATTTTCCAGGGTAGTGAACACAAATAGGTTTTGTGTAAAAGAGGAATCATCCTTCAATCATTGTCACATTTGCTGCAGTGATTGGGCATCCCACTGTTTTTGCATTATGGGACTAATGTAAGAATACTATCAATCCATTTCATTTCCTCATTCATAATTTTGTATATAGGTCAAGTGTTACCATTTATTTGCTTCTCTTAGACAAGATGCAGGGAAACCATGATTAATATTAGTCATAAACAAGCTCCTTTGCTCTGTGTTTATGCATTCCTATTTCTGGCAGGACCTGCCCTTCTAAAACATAAACTTTTATGACTGTAAAAACTACCAGGCAAGTAACAAAGTCCTACTTCAGCATCTGTTTTTTACCCAATCCTCACCCACGAGCTGCTCCTCCAGTGCAAATTCACCACGAGCTGCAGCACTCTTGCCATATTCACATATGAATCATTTTGCTTCATAAATGAAGTACAACTGTTGCTGGAGTGAAACGTGGCAGCTGCTTAACAGCACATAATGAATCCACAGAGCTGGATCCTAACTGCCTCTTGGGGGAGGGGGGATTTGGTCTGAAAAATATCTCTCTCCAGAGCCCTGTTTTCAGAGGAAATATCCACTGACTTCAGAACCACAGTGGGAATTCTTTGAGAATAAAAATAAAAATAAAAAAATAGGCAGCCTGCTACTGACACCCATATTAGCACTAGAATTTCCCAGTGGAATATTTTTCCTTCAGAAAAATGCAATTCTGTCAAAGATGAAAGACACTAACAATGAATTTTCACCACGAGAAAGATACAAACATTTCAATAATGCCATTGGGCTCCATTCTGATTTTGCAACGGTTGCAACTTTTGCTTATGAAAACCACATCACTTCAGGCTCATCTCTGCATTATCCAGAGGGTTTAACATTGCAATGTAAAAAAGATTTCAAGTGGTATTGCAATAGCTCTCTGCATTCGGTCTGACATTATTTTTAAGAATGTGATTTCCCAGGAAATTTTGGACTTTGTTTTTTTGTTTGAACGAGGAACAGAATGTGATACCACTTTGAATACCAAATCTCTACAAAACCTCCACAGAAGTTTGACCCCTCAGCAGCCAGCATTGAAACTCTCCTTGAGAATAATCCCATCACCAGGAGTAACATCAAACTTGGAACCAGACAGTATTTGTCCCTTTGGAGCATGGCTCATGGCCCATCCTACCACCAGGAGTAACATCAGAACATTTTTTAAACAGAGCCATCATGACATTGTCCTTGTGAGGGACACAGCCTCCCACCTGGTCACAGCTGTTTCACTTCAAACCTTGCTAGCAATTTTTTGGAAAGATAAGTGAGGGAGCACTTTTATTCCTCTCTCCTTGGTGTCCCTCACCTACCTCTTCATCAGCAGCTTTTTGGGTCCCAGAGACAGCTCTTTGTGCAAGGCACATCAAAATGAAGCTCTTCCCATCAAAATGAAGCTCTTGTTTTCATCAGCACGCTGGCCCTTGTTTGGCATTTCTGCCTCCAGCCTCTTTCAAGCCCCATGGATACGAGAAAATTTATTTCACGCTTTTTTGTTTTTGTTTTTGCCTTGGTGTGAACAGATTGTGACAGCCTCACATTTGTTTGTTTTCCAGAAACATTCCCCCCCCATCCTCTAAAGGAGAATCCTTGGCCTGCAGATTGTTCTGACAGCTTACTAAAAACATTTGGGGTTCCCAGGCTTTGCTGACTGCTGACATGCACAGCACAGCTCCCTCCTCCTCCTCGACATCTTGGCATTTGGGAGGTGCCAACAAGGGTGTGCTGCTGGCATTCCACCTCTCCCCCTTGCTGCCCACTTCTCCTGTGGTGTTTGTGAGGGTCCCCAGGACGAGGGGAGAGATGAGAATCTGACTCCATGTTCTCAGAAGGCTGATCTATTATTTTATGATCTTATATTATGTTAAGGAATGCTATATTAAAACTATGCTAAAGAAAGAGAAAGGATACAGACAGAAGGCTTAACAGGAATGAATAATAAAAAAACCTGTGACTGACTCCTCAGAGTCCAGCACAGCTGGTGGTGATTGGTCATTAATCAAAAACAATTCTCATGTTTGGGTAAGCAATCTCCAGACCACATTCCAGAGCAGCAAAACATGGAGAAGCTGAGGCTTCTCATCTCCCCAGGAGAAGAAATCCTGGCAAAGGGATTTTTCAGAAAACATGACAGTGACATTCTCCTCCTTGCTCCCACAAGACATCCAGCACCTGCAGAAATTCAGGGTTTATGGAATCCCAGCTCCTCTGGGATTCCACGTGCTGCAGCACAAACCCAAAACCTGAAAATGGGGTTCACACCCAAATCAGTGGGATCTGAAGCTAAATTATGGCAAACCCTAACACTGTCACAGGGGAATTAAGGCCATGAGTTGGTTGGAAGCCACAGATGTGACACCCTGGCCTTGTCCTCTGAGAAGTGCAGGTGGAGCTTCTCCCCCTGGGTGCTGGCAGTGTTGGCCATTGCTTGAACACACTGGCTCCACAAACCACAAATAATGGCCTGGAAGGAGAAATTGAATTAATCGCTCAGACTAACAACTCCATCACCAAATTCCTGCAAATTTAGAAGACTAGAAAAACCAGAAATCATATGTTTTTGATGACTCTGGCTCCATCTTCCCTTGATCCAGCAGAGGTGACCTCTCCTGAAGCATACACACCTGCAAGGTACCTAGGCAGTTTAAAAGGAAAGGCTGTCTTGGGAGAGGATGGGGAGATACCCACAGACCTGATGGTAAAGTCAGAAAAAGCTTGTGTTCACCTCAGTTATCACATTAGGTGAGAGTGGTACAGATATTTTCTGCCTTCTGGGCAGGACAGCAGGCAGCTCTCCTTGCACAGGGAGCACGGTGCAAGGCTCCCAGGATCATGCTGTGCTTCCCTGGAATACTCAGGGTACCTAAACCTGGGGGTTTTCCTCTGAAAAAAGCAGTGCACACTTTGTATCCAACTCGCCAGAGACCCATTTGGTCTCTCTCTAAGGATTATTTTGGCCCAGAGAAGAGTCATATCACAGGTTTCTAACAGCACCAGCACTTGCTAACATCACAGGTTTGAAAAGTAAAAAATCCCAAAGAACCTAAAACATCACCAGCCTGAGTTTTCTCATGCTGATGACTTTGTAGCCAGATGCATCTCACCTTTCTTATCTGACTGACACAAGTTAAAAGCAAAGCATTGTCCATAAAGAAATCTGTTCAGCTTAGTCTGGAGACTGGATTTATTCAGCCCCAAAGCAAAGGAGAACATGACCTCTGATTTGAGAGGCATAGAAAGGGTGGCAAATCCATGGAAGAAAGCTCCAGACAGAACCGGTCTCCTCCAGTAATTGAGACAGTTTTGCTGCTGAGGAAGCTGTCAAGAGAGGAAGGGGAAAAAAAAGGCAACAAGAAGATCTTGTATAGAAAGAGTTGAGGGGTTTAGCAGGGTGAACTTTCAGTAACTGTACAAACTTGGAACCAGACAGTATTTATCCCTTTGGAGCATGGCTCTGGTGGGTGCTCTAGGACATGTGAAAGACAGAATCCCATCCAAGCTGAAGGAAAAGCAAAGATCAAGAGATGAGGCTGTGGAGCACGAGTGGAAAATCTGAGGCACAGAGCTCCGTGGTGGGGGCAGTCAACCTGAGCATCAGGACTCAGCCTGGGTTCAAAAATCCCTGATGGAGAAAGCTGCCCTCCCCAAATTCTGCCTCCCAGGAGCTGTGGGGGACCAGCTGTGACCTGCATGGGCTGACAGAGCAGCACATCACATCAAGGTCCCTTGGAAAGAAAGGGTTTGTGTGCTCTGCTCTCCTTTTCCACCTGGCTGCGTGGCCATGGCAGCTGCCACCACCTTCCCCAGGCTGGCCCTGCTGTGTGACATTGTGACAGTGTTCACAGGGGCCCAGGATGAGGGAAGAGATGAGAATCTTGACTCCATGTTTCAGAAGGCTGGTTTATTATTTTACAATATATATTATATGAAAACTATATTATAAATATATAAAAAAATATTATATTAATATATATAATATATAAAATTATAGATATATTATATTAAAACTATACTAAAAGAAGAGAAGAAAGGATTTCATCAGAAGGCCAGCTAAGAATTGAAAAAAACAATTGAATGATAACAAAGGTTTGCGTCTCAGACAGAGAGTCCAAGCCAGCTGACTGTGATTGGCCATTAATTAGAAACAACCACATGAGACCAATCCCAGATCCACCTGTTGCATTCCACAGCAGCAGATAACCATTGTTTACATTTTGTTCCTGAGGCCTCTCAGCTTCTCAGGAGGAAAAACCCTAAATAAAGGATTTTCCATAGAATGTCATGGCTACATGGCCTCTGTCCCACACTGTGCTGGCAGCAGGTTCCCTTTCCCTGCTCCCTTTCCCTGCTCCCTTTCCCTGCCCCAGAGCAGCCCCAGCCCTGAGCTCTTTTGGCAGGATGAAAGGTTCCTCTCCGAGCTGCACGGTGTGCTTTGATAACAGGGCTGCTCTCTTTGCTCTGCTCTATCAGTACATGGAAAAATGAGGATTGGTGCTCTATCTGAGGTATTAATTAAATACCTTAAATAGCTAGATAAGGCACTTAGCTGGGGCTCAGAGCCATGTATGCAGAGTGAGATGCCAGTGCAGAGAACAGCATATGGTCCCTAGTCAATGTTTCTGTCACTTTTCATTGACATTTCAACTAATGTTCTTCACTGATTATCTGTATTCTACAATGTATTAAGGAAGCACATCAGACACTGCCTTTAACTTGTCCAGCCAAACTACATCACATTTCTAAAAGCTTCCTTCTTCTTGGGGGAGGAGGAAGAACTGAACTCTCTAATTCCATGTTCAAACACAGGAGGCTATGGGAAACAGCCACAGGATAGAACAGGGCCACAATACACAGGACTGTAAAAAGAAGGGCAGAGTCTCAGCTTATTTACAGAGCATGACTGCTGTGAAAATTATTCCATCCAGTAAAAAAGTGAAAAAGGCAAGGTAATGCCTGAAAGGGAGGAGGGACACAAGGAGAGGACAAGGCTCAGCAAGACCAGTCCTAGGGTAGGACAGACTTGGAAATGTTGCTTCCCTTTGAGGTGAGAAGAACTGGCACAGTACCATGCTGGGAAGCACCCAGGAGAGTAAAGATAGACTGGAAAACAACATGACAGTGCCTCAATTCCTGGTGCATTTTTAATTTTAACTTTTTCTGAAAGACAATTTGTTAATTTTAAATTTGGTGAGCTTATTAGAAAATCCCAGACCAAGTCACTAATCTCACTATATCAACACTAATATAAGAGAGGGTTTAAGATGGAGCAAGAGCTGAATGAGAAGCAGCCACGTCCCCCCCTCAGCCCACCTGGTGAGAAACATCTTGTCCCTCTCCCAGACATCTGATTTCCTCAGCTACTCTGATGCTGCTGAGCCACAGGAGATGCAGAAAGGGAGTGAGAGTAGAGCAGAGCTGAATGCAGCAGCTCTCCTGACTTGCTGATGGAAAAGGCAACGCAAACCTGGCACCCCCAGGAGCCAGTCAGGGACCTTCACTCTGCCACAGTGAGCCAGCCAAAGTTTCCTCTCCAGAGCAAAAAGATGAGACACTTTGAACCTAAAAACAATCTCTATGTACAGCCATTTCTTTTTTTACTAATATGGGATAAGACTTTGGGGCAAGCTTGAACCAAGCCTCTTGTTTGCTGCATCCAGGAGAAAACTGTCTATAAGCAAGTGGGTGATGTGCTAAGATGAACTCTGAGCCTTTTCTCTCCTGCTGTCTGAATTTCAATTACTGTGCTTGTTGCAGCCTACTGAGAGCAGGGCTTGGTGGCCATTAGCTGGAGAATCCAACTCTAATGTGTTTGACCCAATATAAGCCCCAGTGAGTGACAGAGGATGGGATTGAGCAGGAAATACTGCAGGCTGTGATGGATCAGATTCCCAGAACAAAGAATTGCCTTCCTCCTCTCCTCTCCCTTTACATCCTCCTGCCAAAGCACTGGGGATGGTCCTATTAAACTAGGGGCTACACAGAGCATTGGAGGAAATCACAGAGATGGGTTTTGCACTAAATAACTGGACTGTCAGAGAAAGAGAGAGGGAAGAGACATCACTGCATTGCTGGGAGACAAAAACTGAAAAATTGCCCATCCTGCAGCTTCTTTGGGGCCACAGATTTACGATGTGTGTACAGTGCCTCACACAGTAAGACTTTGATCCTTCCACTGGATCTTGAAAGACCTCTGTAATCCAAACAGGAAGAACAAACAATTATTCCGTGTCAGGATGAGGAATGATTAAAATAATTTTACTTTATTTTAACTGTTGGGTATATAAAAACCCAAGGAAGTTTCAGAATAGTTAATCTTTAACTTTTTTTTTTTTTTTAATACAGACTTCATAAGTCTCTGGGCATTTTGTTAATGAGCACGGTTATGAGCTGTGGAGAAGCCAAGTGATTATAATAAAAATTATGTATTATGAAGATTTCTATGCCTTGGTTCTACTTGTGTTACCTGGTACCAGCAATACAGGCCACAGAGCTCCAGTGCAGATACAGCCACTTTTTAAACTCCCCTTCCTTATTTATTTTTTTCCACCTTCACCTTTTTTTGCCCCTACTTCTGGTTGCAGTTGAGACTCTCTCAGTCAACAGGGAGCAGGAAGAGCAAAACTTTTACTGGTGAAACATTCACAGAGAGACAATCTAAAGTGAAATCAGAAACCATTTGGTTGGAAAATTGTGGGATTTTCTGGATCTCCAGCACAAAGCAGGAATTGAGAATCTGACTCCGTGTTCTTAGAGGGCTAATTTATTATTTTATGGTATTATAATGTATTAAAGAGTGCTATACTAAAACTATATTAAAGAATAGAGAAAGGATTCACACAGAAGGTTACAAAAGAATGAGCATGAAAAACTCAGGACTCTCCAGAGCCTCGACACAGCTGGATGTGATTGGTCATTAAGTCAAAACAATTCACATGAAACCAATCAATCAATGACCAGCTGGTAAACAACCTCCAGACCACATTCCAAAGCAGCAAACACAGGAGAAGCAACCAGGTAATTATTGTTTCCATTTATCTCTGAGGCTTCTCAGCTTCCCAGGAGAAGAAATCCTGGCAAGGGATTTTTCAGAAAATATGACTGTGACAGAAAATTAATTCCCATTCATAATTCAAGAGTCCATCTCAGAAACACACCTGGAAAATCTTGTTTCTCTAACCAGGGATTGTCTCAAGACCTGGATCTCTGAATAAACCCATGCCCAGCTGGCTCCAGGATCTAACCCCAAGGCCACTGACTTGGACAGAATAATCCAATAACTTCAGTGCAGCCTAGAGCACACCTGAGACAAGGCAGCAGCACCCCAGCCCTGCCTGGGGGCAATGGCCACACCAGGAACCAGCCACAAACACCGAGTGCCATCCCTGCTGCTAAACACCACAGGAGATGCCAAGGACCTGAGTCTGCCCCTGAGGCTGAGAGCCACTGTGCCCATACCACAAACTTCCTTTCTGCCCTAATGAAGGCACCTGATCCAGGCTGGAGGGGATGGGCACCTGCAAACTGCCACCTGGTAAAGAGATGACAGTGCTGCTTTGCAAAAAGCAACCTTTTGGGTTTACTTTCAGACTGAAGAAAAGCTCACATGCCTGGACACTTCCCTGTTTCCCTTCACCAGCATCTGTGTTGACAGCTTTAACACAAGATGCTGCATCACACCCGCACCTGTGCAAGGCCATTGATTTAAATTTGTGCCAGAAGTGCTTGAAGAGTAAATATTTGCAATGACCAGGTCCAGTGACTCTGCCTGCTGACTATTACCTGGGGCTGGGCTCCTCGTGGGCAGCAGGCTGGGTGTCACCAGGACACAGGGACACCATCTGTTGGCTGTGCTGCTGTCATTGTCTGAGGAAGGTGCTGGTTTGACCCACACACACATCTGTTTATCCTTGATCCAGTAAAACACCCACAAACACCCCTCATGGCACCTCCAGCCCAGGCAGCAGGGACACAGGAGTTGTGCCCCAGACCCACCCTCAGCACCTTTGGTTTCACAGCTCACACCAACTTCAACCCTTGCACAGAACCAGGCACCCCTCCCGTTGATTTTTCTCTCTCTTCCCCCCATGATGCATAGAACTGATGCCCAGGAGGGTGGTGGCAGTCAGAGAGTGCCAGGGTAGCTCAGGAACATTTGTGTGTACATCCTCATTTCAGGTCACCAGGCTGGCATTCAAGTGGAAGAGGCTTTTAATGTCTGCGTTGTTTTTCTGAGAAATTATTTTGCCCTTTTAAAAAAGCTTTTATTCTGTTTTTTTTTTTTTTCTTCCAGGTTCCTGCTAACTTCATGTTACTTTTCTACAAATGCACTCTAAATAATTTTCCTGGCAGTAATATATTCAAAAGTAGTACTCTGAGAAAAGATTTTAGTGGCAAAAAATAGTCACAGAAAACAGATTTCACACTGTGTAGCACGAGTCACTGAGAATAGATGGAGGTTCTGTCATTTGGGTGAAAACTCACAAAATTTTCACATCAACAGGCTAGTGCACTGTCCAGTCTGTAGCTAATGAAATGCAGAAAGCTTTGCTAGGAACAGTCCTTATAATAGAAGGCATTCATACCAAAACAAATCATCCCCTTCCACCTGTGTCTTTTTCTGATATAATGGGAAAAAATAACAAAACAGATGGTGATAGCTTTACTCAGGGTTTTCCTGCAAGATACTCAGATATGGCAAGGAAAAGTACAGATCACAAAGCAATCCTGTCAAAAGAAGCTGGGGGAAAAGTTCACTGCTATCATTTGTCAATAAGCAGCCCACAGCTGTTCCTTCCCAGCTCTGGATAATATTCCTAAGGCATAGGCCAGCTACTAAGGAGTTTAATGGCTTATTATTTTTAGTAGTACAAAACATTTTAAGGTCACGCTCATTTTAGTCACAAAATAGAAACACATCAAGTACCTCAATGCATTCAGACCAGCTAATCAACACATCAGCACAGGCAGGATTTTGAATCTCAAATACCTCACTTTGAGGTGCTCGCAGGCTGAAAAATTCATAAATCAGAAATGACTAATGGCTGCATTCAGCAAATCATTTCAGACAGCAACTGCATTGGAGAAGCCCTCAATCTGTCCCCACAAAGATCAGGAATGATAAAAGGAGGTGACTTTGGCCGTCCTTCTCTGACAAATGTGTTACCCATGGGGAGCCCCAGTTGTTTGGCCCCCCAAGAAACCAATCCTGAGGAGCTGGGCAAGCCTGTGTCCAGCTCAGGCTGTGCTCTTGGCATTAACAGCAGTTGCCCCGCAGGAACCTTCAGGGAAAAGTCTGCAGAAGTGATCAGATTTATTAAAAAAAGAACTACAGATCTCTGACACTGCATCCCTGTGGCTGGCTCAGCCCTGCAGGAAAAGCAACATCTGCTCCTGTGCTGGCTGGCTGCTGGCTCCACTGAACGCATGTGGGGCTGTAACAAAGCATTGTGAGGATTTAAAATTAAATTTGCTGTGAGGGCAGACCTGCAGGGTGATCCCAAACCCTCTGTCCCACTTGCTGACCACACAGAAAGGCTCCCATTTGGGTGGGAGGAGGTGCTGCAGGCACTGGAGCAAAAATGCCCCTTCTTCCCCTGCCTGTCTCCTCTGCTCCCCCAAATCACTCAACAGGGAGAAACCCAAACCCCAGATATCACCAGCTCTTTTCCCTGGCTCTCTAGAGGGGCTGCCAGGAAGGAAGGAAAGCCAGGGCACCCCTGGGAATCCCCCTTATGGCTTCCCCCACCATCCAGGGCTGGGCCACATCCCATCCTTGTGACAGAAAGCAGCTTTTTGTCTTCCCACCTAAGCCTGGCTCATGCAGCAGAGACCACACCTGAGCTGGAACACACAGGTGACTGTGAACATTTAAATTCCACACACACAGAGCAAAGATGTCCATCCATTCCTGTCCCTTCCTATGGGGGACATCTCCTGTGAAAGAACACGGGGAGGCCAAAACGTGCAAAGAGCAATCCCAGAACAGGCACCAGTGCTGAATGAGAACACCTTGAGCCACGCTGAAGCACCTGCCAGATCCACCCCTCTTCCCCCTCCTGCAGAGATGCAATTAAAATGAGCAGAAGCTGCAGCTCATGGCTGGCAGATCAGCCCCATCCAGCCATGCTGGGCATGGACTTGGGTGTCAGATACTCTCTCATCAGCTGAGCTGCTTTTCAGGAAAAAAGAAAAACAAAAAACAAACCCAAACTTTTTTTTTTCCCTTTCCTTTTTTTGGGGTTGTTTTGTTCAGAGCTTTGCTCCACTGGTAGAATTCTGCCGGGCTCCAGGGCAAATCACTCACACCACAGACAGAGGGTTTTCACTGGAGATCAATGTAATTGCTAGCATTTATCACTTTGATAGCCTAATGAAGGTGAGATGTAATTAGAAAGGGTGTCAATTGGAATATGGAGTTTGTTTTACAATTAACCATACAATGGGTAACCACTGGCACAGAACAGTGCAGTTTATAAAGCTGGTAATACGTGGCATAAATGTTCATCACTGGGTGACTTAAAGTGACCTAAAGCCACCTTCTGTAATTGCTGCCTTTTTTTCTTAAGTGCTTGAAACAAACACGAAAAGGTTGAACTCCTCCCAAGGCAGCTTTTGCAGCCAATGAAGATGGTTTATGTCCATGAAACTGAGCCCATATAACTGTCACCTCATCATCATTCCCACTTGCAGAGTGATCAGCAGTGATTTTGCTTGAGTGAGTTTTGTCTGTGTAAGCAAGCTCAAATGAATGCAACAATCATAAGAACTCCCAGCAGGGCCATTGCCAAAAAAAAAAAAAAGCTCCAAAAAGCTCCAGAAGCACACATAAAAAGCTTTCTCATCACGCACACACACAAAAAAGGTAAAAATTCACTAAGAATTAAAAGCAACTCATGAAGTTATTTTTCTCTCCGTTTTACTCAAAAGAAGTGTTTGGGTAAAGTGAGTTTTATGCAGGATTGCTGACCCTTGTTTAAGGCAGAATGTCTTAAGGCAGAACACTCCTCCTGGATAAGGATCTCCTGCTGCTAAATAGACACCAGGGCTCGTTGCTTGATGGATATTGTGCAGTAATGAGGACGGATGGTGCTGTTAGCAGACAGCTTGACGCTGAACGGGAGACCTGAGAGCCACAGTCAGGAGCCTCCCGAGCCCAGCAGCCACAGCACAAAGTATGGCTCTCCCTACAGAGCTAATCTTGCTTCTGAACGAGAAAACGCAGCTTTGATTTGTATAATCTCTCGAGGGTTGGTGGGGTTACTGCAAGAGTGATTGCTTCTGGGAAACCAGCCCTTCCCCCTCTGCACAATGGAAATGCAGACTTTGGTACTTGCCTATTACCATGAGTGTACCCTAGCCCTGGCAGGCTTTTCCAGGTGTTGTGGCTGTAGGATTAACAAATAACCTGCTGCACTGCCACCCCTCTGACATTATCTCAAATGGAATTTAGTTTAGTGCAGGAGACTGACAAGAAGCAATGTTGAAAGTTTTACCTTAAAAAAGTCAGAAACAGCAAAGATGTGGCCTGGAGGTGTAACAATTTGTGCTGTGGATGAAAACAGAGGGTCTGTGAGGTGCTTCCATCTGGTTCATCCTAAGAGGATTCCCCAAGGTCCTACAAACCCACCAGTGCTACTGCAGCAGGGGCTTAGATGGGGGTGCATTCCTAAAGCACTCCCAGATTGTCACAGACATATTTTATGAAAAATCCCTTCATTAGGATCTTTTCTCCTGAGAAGCTGAGAGGCCTCAAAAGCGAAATGTAAACAATAATTATCTGCTGCTGTGGAATGCAACAGGTGCACCTGTGATTGGTCTCATGTGGTTGTTTTTAATTAATGGCCAATCACAGTCCAGCTGTCTCAGACTCTCTGGTCAGTCACAAGATTTTATTATCATTCCATTCCTTTCTATTCCTTGCTAGCCTTCTGATGAAATCCTTTCTTCTATTCTTTTAGTATAATATAATATATAAATTTCTTTTAATATAATTTTCTTTTAATATTTCTTTTAATAAATATAATTTTCTTTTAATATATAATTTTCTTTTAATATTAATATAGATGAAATAAAATAATATATATTTAGATATATTTCAATATATATTTTATATATTATAATTAATATTTATATAGTATTAATTTTATATTTTCATCTATATTTTTATAAGTAAAATTATTATACTATTATATTATAACTATTATAATATTTATATATTAATTTTATAAATATATTTATTAATAAAATTATATTTTAATATAATTTTATTATATGAAATTATATATTTTATATATTATTATAATTAACATTTATATATTATAATTAACATTTATATATTATTAGCTTTATATATGTATATATTTTTCTATAGTATTGATATATCTATTTATATATATATATATGTTTCATATTATATATGAAATAGTAAATCAGCCTTCTGAAACATGGAGTCAAGATTCTCATCTCTTCCCTCGTCCTGGGACCCCTGTGAACACCACCACACCAGATGACACCCCTGTCATTACTTGACCATTTAACATTCTCACCAGATGGCAGGAAACTCTCAGATCTTCCAGAAACATCACCCTGACAGCTCTGAGGGAATCCCTTTCTGCATGAGGTGAGCAGCTCTGGTGCTTTTGAACGGGGTGGTCACACCCTGGTCACTCTGGCTCCTGACACAGTCCCAGCCTGGTCTCCATCTCCTAAACAAGGTGCCTGTCACCTCCAGGTGGCCCTTATTGTCATCAGGCCTTTTAAATTGAGTTTATGAAGCTCCTTAAGATTCAGTTTGAGACCTTATTCCCTATTTCCTGTACTTTGTGTAGCCATCTGAAGCGAGAGAAAAAGGACATAAATAAAGAAACATTTCAGAGAGACACCATTTTGCAGGGTTTTAGGTGCCTTCACAAAGAAGGGGTGTGAGCTCAGATACTCCCTTTCCTGTGGCCAGGTGAGCACAGCTTCTTGACATCATTACATGGACACCCCATACATCTGCACTGGGTGCCCCAACAGGTGGGACCCTGCCAAAATGTGGAGGCCACATGATGACAGTGATGGCTCAGAGAAAGTGATGCTGCTAATTGCAGCAATTAAACAGTAATGACATAATTAATGCAAAAATTATGCATGGCTCGAGTCCAAGCTATTGCAGTGCAAGAGGAATTCATCACACCTAGATGAAAATCACTCCTGTGGAGATGGTATCATATCTGCTTTTATGACTTGATCAGGGATAATGGTTATGGGGAATTCAGGGAACAGTGGCAGCAGCAGAAGCAGCTGATGGGAATGGCAATGAAACACAAAAGGACTTTAAATGTGAACAGACAAATTGAACACTGAAGGTGAAGAGAACTGAAAAAGTTGTGTTACAGCAAGACCCTCCAGATCCATGCCTCAGACCAAAAAATATCTCACAGAGTGAGATGCAAAGACTGCCTTCAATTGCAAATAACATTCAAATGGACATTTGGTATTTCCCTTTCCAAGTGCAAGGCAATAATGAGGAAGAGAAAAGTCAACTGGTTCATTTTTTTTTTTACAAAGCAACTTTTGATGAAGAGAAGGTTTAAAGATCAGCATTAATTCTGTATAACCTACATCCTGCATTTCTAGTCTAGTATGTTCACAAATCCCTAATCTGAGAAATTAAAGAAAACAATTTAAAGTGATGTAAAACGTTAAGACATTTTGGTGATATTGCTTAAACCTCAGAAATCAGGTATTCCCAGATAGCTGATAAAAATAGGTGAAAAAATGAGTCTGATGTATTTGCTCCATCCCCGACTCAGCTCTCAGTTCATTCTGCAATTTGGCTTCCAAATTTTGAAAATCCACTTTGTCATTTTTCAAGGTATCTCCCAACAGGGCCATTAGGAGGCCTTGTTAAAAATAAGGCTGATTAGGCCTCATAAATTGCAAAGAAAAGATTTTTCTGGCGATGTTCAAAGCCAACTGTGGCAGCCCACAGTCAGACAGTCACATCACTCAGAGGGCTGTGCCCAGGAGCTCTTTCCCATGTTCAGACCAGAAGATGTTCTGTGATTGCTGTTTCACTGTGCAGCAAGAGCAGAGCCGCAAAATCCAAGAGTTCATGCTACAGGTTGAGAGCATCATATGTTTGTTGGCCCAGAAATACTCTGGATTTGCAAAGTTGGACTGAAAACATGGCCAGCCCCCAGCCTTTGCCACAAATCCAGCCTGAAATATTACTGCATTAAGTGGTGGTTTACTTGAACTGTATTATTTATGCTTCCATACTGGGTGTCTTAACGTGGCGATAAATAAAACCAAAATGTTCGCGGTGTGTTACCAGACATTTTACTGATGGATCTCCTTGTGGACAAAGGCATTGGGCTCCAGGAAAAGGGAAGGACTGAGCAGTCTCTGAGCTGAAAGCACACGGTGCAGAGTTGCTTTCAGAGGGTTTTGTACCATGGCCCATAAGCATCCACTTTTAACCAATCCTGTGCTGAACCCAGAATTCTCTCTGGTTTCTCTGCTGGAATGAAGTCATTGGGGGTTGGTCTCTTTCTCCGGGCAACAACAGACAGAACAAGAGGACACAGTCTCAAGCTGTGCCAAGGGAGATACAGGCTAGAATTAAGGAGGAAGTTTTTCACAGAAAGAGTGGTCAAACACTGGAATCATCTACCCAGGGAAGTGGTGGAGTCACCATCCCTCGATGTGTTTAAAAAAAGTCTGGATGTGGCACCTGGTGCCATGATCTAGCTGAGGTGTTAGAACATGGGTTGGACTTGATGATCTTGAAGGTCTCTTCCAACCTAGAAATTCTATGATTCATCAGGGAGTTTTGCGAGTAAAAATTAGCATGTGGTGTACAGCTTTGTCCTCCAGTAGCTTCAGACACTTTGGTTTGTTAGTCTGTAGCTAAACACAGAGAGCCCTGAGGTCCAGTAAAGCAGACTGAGGGTTTGTGCTCAGGCAATACAATGTATTGGCCACGGGGCTTTATGAACATACCTTGTTTGGTGTCAGAGGAGGACTGATGGTTTTCCATTTAGACTGTGGAGTCTACTGCTTAATAATAAATACACTCCTGACATTGCTAAATGATAGCCTGCTTCTAATAAACCCCATGCTGATCCCTGTGTTGGTTAGAGTGGGTAATTCATCTTGCTGGGCTGTTAAAACTTTAGCTGAGATTACAGAGACGACATGAATCAGACACGATCAGCACGTCCCCCGCTGCTTTGCTCATTTTCTCCCCATAACAAAATGCTGGCTGGTTTTCTCCTCACATTGCAGATCTTGTTATTAGTTGATTTCATTATTAATTGCTCCTGAGGCTTGGGAGGCCTTTTCCAGGCACATCCATAAGGGATCCACATGGTCTACAGTGAAACACACCCCTGTACTTTCATGCTCAGGCTTCTCCCAGGCTACTTGATATCAAGTTGTAATCCCTTTGTGTTACTGAGTACAGCCTGCAGCCACACTCTGAACACACAAGAATGAGCTGAGAGCTCCAATTTTTCCCTTGATTTGCTACCAGAAAGAAAGAGAGAGGGAAAAAAAATAGAAGAAAGGAAAAAAAAACCTCCTTATTATCCTCAAATCTAATTACAGCCTCAATAGCTCCTGAGGATTTGGCTTCATGAAGTGGTTCATAAAACCCTCCTTGTCATTATGCCCACTAACACCCTTTGGTCTCACACACTGATAAGGGCTTGTGTGAGTAATTTTAAATTAGCTGATAACATGCAGGACACTCCAGGCACAGCCAGGTGTCCTAGAGAGAGCAGCCTCCAAGGAACAATTCCTGACTACCTGAACAGACCTTGCTTCCCACTCCCCTGGGTCCCACCAAAGGTAACTCCCTGTGCTGGGGCTGGCATGGGGCCCCAGGAGTGTCACACCAGCAAGGGAAGGGGGCACAGGACAGCACCAGGGACCCCCCCACGGGCAGCAGGGATGGAGCCCCCACAGCTCCCTGTGGGCCCAGCACAGCCCTGCACTCCTGAGCACTCAGGACACCTGAGAGAGCAAGCAGCTCTCAGCTCTGGAGTCACTGCCTCTCACTAAGGCAGCTCAGAGCTGCCCTTTCCAGTCGCAGAATGGGGAGCACTCAGTCCCTTCCTGCACATCTGCCCACCCACAGCTCTGCCACCATCATTATTTGCCAAAAAAAAGTCAGGTTAAGAATATGTTCTTTATCTTTCCCCAGTCCAGTAACTCCTTACAAAATCCATTTGAGGCACCACAGATTTTTCCTTTCCCTTCTGGATGCTTGTGTTCTCAGGCACCTTTTGACAACTACCATTAATTACTGTGATAGATGGACATGGCACCTTCCATTTCCACAGCCAAACCAACAGAAGATTTGCTTTCTACCATCAAAAGCAACAAGCCCAGCTGTGAATGTCACCCTGTTCCCTGCAGAACAGCCAGAGCTTGCTCCAGGCTTGGTCAGCCACAGTCTTTCTCCTGTAGTCTCATGGACAACCTCAGCTGGCATCTCTTGCTAGGAATCCATTGCTCCTGTTTGGAGGAACTTCTCAGTGTTCCTGAGCCAACCTGAGGGAAAATGGCAATGCAGGACCCACAAAACACACCCAGTCTGAGAACTGGAGCTGACAAACTTGTGCTTAGGGAAGAGAAGGGATGGCCCCAGCCCAGAGCTGGACTGCAAATCCACCTGTAGCTTCAGCCCCACTGTGGTTTCCTAAGCCCTGATACCTCGAGATACCCTACAAATTAGATGCTGGTACACATCAGGGATACCTGTTCACAGAAGGCCAAGAGATTGGGAGAAGGAAGGGAGGAAAAAGTGGTGGGTTTGTTGTGTTTCATTCTTTTTCCTCACTGCTTTTCCCTTTAAAGCATGCTTCCTGTTTTGCTCTTTCTGCAGGTTGGCTACCACACTACCTAAACAAACAGGAACCAGCTGAGGGCCTCACCGGGAGAACTGAATCAGACAGAAGATACAAGACACCAAATCTATCCAGAAAGAAAAGAAAGCCACATAGGTGACCCTCCAGAGCCACTACTTACTCAGCACAGGTAGAACCTCACAGGCCAACTTCCAGATCAGCTTCAGATCAACAGGAACAGTTCAGCATCTCATTCACAAGGCCAGACCCTCAAAGGAGATAAAGCTGCCTCTCTTGCCTGGGTTATATCCTCAGTGTTAACACCACCAGGCCTCCCTAGTGTCTGTAATGTGATTGGGAAATATGATACACCTGTCCTGAATTGGAGGAGATGGGTTTATCTCATTTCAGAGCCAGCTCACGGATGGGTGGAGATCAGATCAGCTGTGAGAAATTCCTTTTATTGTGTGACTTGTTACTCGCAGTAGGGTGAAAATGTCTTCTAAGGTGATCTCGTGCACTCTGAGGGATATCTTCTTATCTCTAATGCAGTTTATACAAACCAAATTGGTTTTTGCTTCCAACAGCTTTCCGTAGAAGAAAATCAATTTGAAGATGCAACGAGTGCAATCCCTCATGCTGAGGATCCATTGCAAACACACCAGTGCATGCTCTGGCAGCACACAGCTGCAGAGACAGCACAAGCAATGCCTCTTATCAACACATGGTTCCTGTCCAAATCAAGGTTTCATGTCCAGGGCACTGAATAAGCCACTGCCACACTGTTGTTAACAGTTCCATTAACAGAAGTGAAAGTATGTTGTAACCAGATAAACAAACTCCTTTTAACCCCTTCAGCGTTCTGGGGCAGCCATTTCAAGTGCTGGATCAGTTATCAGTCAAAATAAATCCCCCCCCTGGAAGTGCAGGGTGTTGATCTGAGATCCACACAGACTCTCTGCACCCCTGGGTGCAGATGTTCTCATGCTCAAATAATTTGAATTGTCCTTGGTTACTCCCCAGCCTCCACATCTTGTAAACCGATTAACCCCTGCAGTGTCAGCCAGTGCTTCCCACCACTGCCAAACCTCCAGGAAACCTCCTTTTCACCTTGCCTTCTGCACAGATCCCTCCCCCAGGCCAACTTCCCAAGGATTAGTAAGGAGGTGGCAGCCTCAGTATGAAGATTAGAAGTGCTCTCTCCCTTGTTCTTCTTCTTTTGGTGAGATGATCATTGCTGCACATCCTTGTTGTCAGCGGCCTCAGGCAGCTGGAGTCCAGTAAAATTTGGAAAAGCCATCTAAATTGTGTGGGCTTGGGCCAAGAGGGTCAGAGCTGATGTTAGTAATACCCTTGGATCTGGTTGTGACTACACACAGAGAAAACAACCATCTCTGCTACATAACACAGGCTGGATGTCCACGGGGAGGATCCAGGAATTGTCAGCAGGATCAGAATTCATGAAAACTGCTCAAAGTGCCTGTAACGCTGATTCTTCTGAAAACATGCCAAATGCCAGCACACCATCACAGCACCAGGATGCCAATCTCCATTAGAAGAGGCTCACACAACCTCTCCAGAGCTGTGAAAAGGAGGCAGGGTTTTTATCTGCCTGCTGCAGAGACACAGACACATGGATCCATCAGGTGTCTCCATGGCCAGAGTTATTCAGGACCACCAAGTCCATGCTGAGCCCCTGACAGGAGCACAGCTGGGGCCACAGGAGCAGTGCAGAGCCTTGGGTTCCTTCAGAAACCTGTGCACCTGGGGGGACTTTGTTCAGGTGCTGTGTTATAAACCTGTCCCCATGGTGCAACTCTGAGGCACTAGGGCTCTTAAAAATGACCCTAAAGAGATTCCTACTGAGTTGCAGACTCCTAAGCCTTTCACCCTGGGATCAGTCCTAATTTTGCAATATCATTTTTTTATTACACCTATCAGGTTACATACAAACTTCCAGTGCTCTTTCTCCTTTATCTTCTCTTTGGTTGGTTGGATGGCTGGTTGGTTTTACAACTGAATTTAATCCTCTGCAGTAGCAATACCTTGTCTGGACACTTTTTTATGTGAATCACAGGAAAATGAGAGACATCACTCATTGTGATGGAGAGTTAATTATAGATAATTAAAAATGTGTGCTTATGCAAAACCCAGACTTGGCTTCTTTAGTACATCACACAGAACCAGTTTGGGTTTCTTTAGTGACCAAGCAGTATTAGGGAAAACAAAACAGCCCCCAGCTCCACAAAAGAAGCATTCTTACCTGCAAATTTATGTGTTGCTCTTTGTCAGCTTTGTGCTAAAATGCAGCTCCATTCCAAACTTAATTAGACTCAGTTGGAGAGGCAGTAGCTTGCAACAGGTTTTTATTCTTACAGGGTTCTGAAGGCACTTCCAGTGAGAAACAGAACAGTGGACATCGGAAAACATCCATAAATCTGGAAAAATGCCACTGGATTTAAGCATGTAAGCCTCAACAAAAGCTGGACACCCATACCACAGGCTTCCTTTAACTCTGCAGCCACGTAAAGCAGCTGCACATTAAAACTGGTGCTGGATCATTCAAAATTAATTTAGCCAGAACATTGTTGAGCAGCAGAAGTTTCTCCTGTTGCTTGTGTGAAACCTCCTTGACTTTGCTTCCTTTATCCCTTCTACAAACAATAGTAACCCCCAGCTTTTCACTGAAGCTTCTCAAATCTGAAATGTGAGCAGTGCAGATCACACTGCAGGGTTGTGATCAGAGCCTGAGCCAGGAGGAGCAGCAGCCAGCCTGTCACACCACAGACCCTGGTTTGCTTAGGGCACGGGGCTGGGCTGGCCCTGCCTGGCAGCTCTGCCCCTGTACCTCCCTCCCTGCCCAGCAGCATGGGAGAGAGACCCTGAAGGGCAAAAGGGACAAACACTTGTGAGCCAAGATAAGCCCAGTCATGAAGGAAAATGAAATGAAATGAAACGACCCCAAAAACAACCAAGCGATGCAAAGGCAGCCAGTCACCCCTTGCAGCCTGATGCCCAGCCAGGCAGAGACCTCCTGTGGCAGAACTCCCCCCAGTTTCACCTCTGAGAGTCACATCACACGGTGTGAGACGTGTCTTTGGGCAGCCTGGGGGAGCTGTCCCAGCTGTCCCCCCTCCCAGTCCTTCCCCCCAGCCCCAGCCTGCTCACATGGGCAGCAGGGTGAGGGATGGAGAACACCTTGGTACTGTGCAGCCACAGCAATAACTAAAACATTGTTGTGTGTTACCAACACTGTTTTGGGCACCAGTCTAAACCACAGGACCTTACACGCTCTTATAAAGAAAATGAACTCCATCTGAACCTTTTTATCTGTACAGGCACATAAAAAGGGTCCATGGAGACTGCCAGCCCAGCACTGCTGGTGTTAGATGCAACAAGAAATAATCCTTGGCTTTTTCTCTCTTCAAGACACCTGGTCTTCACTAAAATTTAGGGGAACTGTGGCAGGGAAATGAAGTAAGCCACCCCAAGCCACTCCTAGAAGCAGGAGAAGGGATTAGCACTCAGGGCTGTGCTTGTCCTGAACCACCACCAGTTCTCCAGTCTTCATCCACCAGCCTCATTTTGCTGTTGCATTGCTGGATAAACAAAGATCCTTGAATTCAGTTTCCACCTCTTTACCACTAAATGACCACCTCAACGTGTTGCAACCTGAGGCTCTGTGCACAGGTGATTTGTGCTGCTACCTTATGGTACTGCACTGGTGCAGAGGGGAGATGAGCTTGACACACCTAGAAATCACACAAGCAGCAATGTAAGGACTGCAGGACTTCTCCAGCCCAACTAAAACCAGACAGATTTGCTCTCATGGGAACATGGATCTCCTTTGAGAGGGAGAGGATGTGCTTTTTTTAACTTTTTCTGGCGTGTTTTGGGGGTTTTTTCAGATAGCATTAGTTGGCTCTTTAAAAGCCAGTAGTAGTTCCAGCCTTGTTTCCTGCTCTGAATCTAAATTTCCCAAGGCACAAGAAGTGACTTACCTGGAGATCATAAAGGCTGTCACAAAGCTCAACAGCCAGGATTAGAATCATATTTTCTGCTTTATCTTATGTTCTTTCAAGTCAGTGCAAAACGTTACCAAAAAGCATTACCACCAAATGATGCTGGGGCTTAAGCAGCACTGGTGTGGGAGCCCATCTAGATCCCAATCAATCACATTGTGCCTGCTCACAGCATGGCAATCATTTGTCTAGGCATTGAAAAAACACAAAGCAAGAAAAGTTCATCTGTTTTCAGTGAATTTTAATAAAGGAAAGAAACCTGAAGGTACGAGTTGGATTTGAGCAGCAAGTTAACCTTTTCCCTGACACCATGCGAGGTCTCTCTGCAGGGGTGTTAGGCAGATTTGCTAAATGCCACACTGGGGTTAACTCTGGAGACTGCCAGACCATGGCCAGCTTTATATAAAGCTCCCCAGGAGTCAGGCTGATACTCTCAGGCTTCTCTGAAAACACTGCTGATCCATAGGGATAATCTCATTTCCTGGAGCATGAAATAAGCTGTAGCCTAAGGGTTACAGCTGATGGCTGTGTGAGACACAATCACCAGTCTGACAAGTGCTGCTGCTCCCCAGCTCTGTGAGGTATGTGGTGGCTTCTGGGCCTCCAAGAGACTTAGCTGAACTTGGCTGCTGCTCCCTGGTAAAGGACACCATGCCTGATGCTCCCCTCTCCACTGCCCCAGACACGTTCACAGTGACCACTGAACACACATTTTGGAATATAGGAGGGGTTTGCTATAGCATTTGTGTTTCCCAAAAGGAAACAGAGCTGCAAGGCTGGTCAAACAACTCCTTCCTAGAACACATCCCTGCAGGTCCCATGGGTCCACGTGCCCAAGCACATACATGTGTAGTGAGGTAGCTGTTTCTGCTAAGGCAAAGAGCAGTTTAGAGAGATTTGGCTGTCAGGAGAATGGAGATTTTCAGCTTTGGTGGAAAACAGTAAAGCTAGATAGGTCTGAGGCCCTGCTCAGAGTGTATCTACCAGGTGCTGAGCTTCAAAACCCATGCCAAGCTGTTCAGAAATGTGGATTTTCAGAACTGAACTGCCAGCTGCTGGGCAGCGCCAGGCTGTGAGCACAGTACAGGTGTGAACGTGTTAAGCTTCAAGCTCTTGGGAGCTGCCTTCCCTTGTAAACACACTAGACAGGGAATTACCACCCCTTGCCTGTCATCACCATTGTGAGAAGAACATGTGATATGTCCCTGTTCAATTAAAAAGGAGCCCAAGGTCACTGCCCTCCTTTGTGAAAGGGGTCCAATCCTTTTGAAGTGCTCCCCTTTGTTTCCTGGCAGAGTGGTGGCACAGAAACAATGCCACCTCCCACCACGAAATGACAGCTTGCTCCAGCCCTCTCAGAACAGAAGCCCTTGAGGCTGGCACCAAGGGAGCTTGATGAGGTTAGTAATCACTGCAGCACATGAAAAGCATTTTGCACCACTGACCTTTTGCACATAAAGAGCTATACTAGTTTTGCTTATAAAGCCGGGAAGATTTATACACACGGCTTTCTCCCAGCACTGAGGGAGGAGAAACTGAGGCAGTAAAATCCTGAAAGCCAGCAATTTATTCAAGAAGGGATGCTGAGAGCACTTGAAGGCTTAAAGCTTATGGTATTTCACCTGCAGTTTGCAGCACAGGAAACAAAAGATAGGATTTTCACTAAATCCTAGCATTTTCAGACAGAAACAATGTTGTTTTTTTTTTTTTAAGTCACATTGACAGTCCTGTGGAAGTTCTCTTTGAGGGTTGTTACTACACAAGAGTTGTGTGCACAGCTCTTGCTGTTACCTGTGGCTGTAGTGACAGCTGCCCTGAAAGGCAGGCTGGAAAGGCCCTTCTATTCCTAGGACCCCTCCTGAGGTTGTCTGTCCTTCTCTCCCCTCAGGCAGTCACCCCACTTCCACACAGAGGCAGCACCTGGCATGATCTCTGGTAAAAGACATCTCCAAAAGCTGGGAAATGATAATATAAATAAAGGAAATAATTTCTGCCTGGTCTGGCTATGCTAAGTGACTTGGAGACAGAGGTACATCGTGGCCCAGGCTACCCTGCTCACCAGTGTGAATGGGGAATCCCAAACATTTTCTTCAGTACTTTACATGGTGGGCTACAAGGTAAC
Source organism: Agelaius phoeniceus (assembly GCF_051311805.1). NCBI lineage: Eukaryota > Metazoa > Chordata > Aves > Passeriformes > Icteridae > Agelaius > Agelaius phoeniceus. The sequence continues at coordinate 110,384,721 of NC_135267.1, read as the reverse complement.
TGGGAAGCAAACCCAGGTAATATCCCTCTTCCTTTCTTGGAGCAGTCTCCAATTTTAATTAAAAATTAAACCTTCACCATTCCATCAGTAGCAGCATTTTATGGGAGTCCCTTCATCTGTAGTTTGGAAATTGGGAAACAGAAATATGACACAATTACCTCCAATTACCAAAAATATTACTTTTATGAAAGAAAAGTGAAAATTTGAATTAGTCCAGATCTGAAGCAGAGCAGTGAGAGACACACAGCAAAATTTCAGGGGATTTTTCAGTGACCCACGGCCTTCAGAGAGGAGAAATAATCACGTTACTGCCTTTCCTGCCAGCTTGACAGAAATGTGTATCCTTTAATCTCACACAGTGAATCCTCTGTTTGCTTGGGCTTTGGAGATTCAACAAGCACCGTGTGCAGTTAGCACAGAGCAGGATTCCCCCATCACTTGCTCTGATCCTGGCCACAGCCATCAAGGACTGCCCTGCCTCTGGATACACAACAGGGACGTGCACCAGGTACCAATTCAGATGTGCAACACAGCTCCACCCATGTTGTCTGCAGAAGACAGAAACATTCACAGCAAAGTGCAAAAAGAATTCAGTGTCTTCCACTTGATCCCTGGTGATGTTTCTGAGCATCCCTTGGCACATCTCACCTTGTGCACCCACCTCAACCCCCAAGAGCTACTGAGATGCTTGTTTTGCTCAGCCCAAGTCTCCTTTAGGCATTAAAGGCTCTTCTCCCCTGCGTTTCCAGGGAGATTAACCAACGCTCTGCATGCTGAGGTTCTGTGCAGCCCATGGCAGGAGCCCTCTAAAACACTTCAGGCTGGTTTGTCTGCCATCCCTCCTCCTTGACCATCACCAGGCCAATACCAGCTGCACGCCTGGCGGTCAGCATCCGCTGTTCCACCTGCAGTGCAGTGTCCCATTTTTATTTGGATGCTTCTCCTGCTGTCCCACAGCACACAGGGTTTGGATCCGAGCCCCCCCATCCGGCGCCGCCTCAGCCGCGCGTGGCCACGTCCCGGTGCCCGTCCTCCAGCAGGTCAAGACATCAGCATGTCCCAGCGCTGGCTCATGGCTGTGCTCTCACAGGGGTTGATCACCAGCTCTCGGATGCTCTCGTGGGTGTCCCCAATGGTCTCAGTGTCCAGGCAGAAGCGTGTCGCTATGTGCTCGATGTGCGACCCCACCTTGCCCCAGCGCTGCAGAGGGGAGACACACGACAGGAGAAACAGGTGAAGGAGCTGCCTGCCCAGCCTGCTTGCACTGCACTGCTCCAGCATCAAGGGGACAGCTGCCATCAAGCCCTTGTGGCCTGATGCTGTGGTCAAGTACGAGGTCCCCAAACCCACACTGTCACCGTGGTATTTTCTGAAAAATCCCTTTGTCAGGATTTCTTCTCCTGGGAAGATGAGAAGCCTCAGCTTCTCCGTGTTGTGCTCCTCTGGAATGTGATCTGGAGAATTCTTTACCCAGCATGTGAATTGTTTTTACTTAATGACCAATCCCAGTCCAGCTGTGTCGGGCTCTCTGGTCAGTCATGGGTTTTTAGTATTCATTCTTGTCCAGCCTTCTGATGTCTCCTTTCTCTTTCTTTAGTATAATTTTAGTATATAATTTTCTTTTAATATAATATCTTAAAATAATAAATCAGCCTTCTGAGAACTTGGGAGTCAGATTCTCATCTCTCACCTTGTCCTGGGGACCCTCACAACACCACAGCACACACCACAGCAGAGCTCACTCACGCTGAGCATTTCTCCCATCAGAAGCACACTCATTTAACTCGGCCTCTGCCTGGCTTCAGGGAGATAATATATTACTAACAGCTTTTTCCCCAGGTCACTGGCTCAAATGCCAGCTCAGTGATTAACTGCAGGGAAATGTTAGCATCTGCTGCCTGACTGGCAGCCCATGTGAACTAAATTGCCAGTTTGGGTTTGACTTCTGCATTGAAGTGTCCAGATCACCACCCTCACTAATAGACATCCTTATCAACACACTCATTTAAGAGGCAAAGGGCTGAACAGGCCAGAGTCTCTACTCCCAAATTGACTGTGCTTCCCAGATGAAGTCAGAGCACAGGCCATTTAATGTGCAGTAATACTGTGATGAAAGAAAGGGAACTCCAAAGAAAATGGGGGATCAGTGAAAAGGGCTCACCTGCTTGTTGTCACCTTCTTTACAAGGTGACAGCAGCACCTGGGAGCCAGGGAAGAGGGTGTACACAGACAAACAGAGCTGCTGCTGGCGGACGTGGTGGTTGTATGTGTATGTCCACTCCTGCACAGAGGAAGAAAAAGAAAAAAGTGGTGAGAGAGCAGTGTCGATTCTTTCTATTCTTTTACCTGGAAAACAGAACACTTTGGCTTGGATTCTGCCCCTTACAAAATCAAACACAAACCTCACTGACTTCAAGAGGCATCAAGAGAAGTCATTGGGATGTTTCAAGCCTCCCCAGAATTGCAGCTGTCATTGAGGGACTAAAGGTACTCCAGAAAATGTCTACAAAAGCTGCTGGAAGAACACGTTTCATGATACAAAAGATTCCACTGCCAGAACTGGGCTGTGGTTGGAGAACAAAAGGATGGGAAAAAAACCAGAAGAGAGGCAGGAACACTACCAACCACACAATGTGCAGTCCTATTTTTTCAGGGAAGAGCAGCAGAGATGCTTTGCAGCTGTCAGTGGGAGACAAGAGGTGATACACAGTAAATGCCTGCAACTCCTGGGGTTCTGTTCCCAAATATCACAAAAATAAGAGGAAAAGCTCTGCTTTCTATCAAGGCACTGGGACCAAATTTCAAAGGTTTGCTGAACTGGTTGGCTGTAACCATTGCTGCTCTCATTCCACTGGGCTGTGGTGGGGTTTTTTTTCCTTTTGCTGCTTTTTCATGTTCACCAGTGTTTTATCGGCTTGTCAGCCTCAAAAATAAACTCTGGAGGAGCAGAGACTCTTTGTCCTGTGTGATGCTTACCAAACAACAGGAGATCTCTGGGATTACCATCTTTTTCACCAGTGGATGTTTTTGGGAGAAGAAGAGGAGCAGCTGATGAGGATTTGCGAATGTACTGGGCAAAGCACCATGGATGTACAGACACACTGCTTTAGCCCAGGAGTGCTTCACAGAAGTTTACTCCAGCTGAACATTTTCTATCACTCACCTGTGCTCTTATTACCCAAAAGCACCTCCTGAGAGGATCCCAGCCAAGGGATATCTGTCTCCCTGTTATTTGTGTGGGTGCACAAGCAGACAAGAGCTGGTTTGGCTGATGGGAAACCACAAGCCATGCTTTTACATAACCCTGGAGAGGGACTTCTGGACCAGGTGTTTTGCTTGTAACTTTCTGTGAGCATCAACTTTGAAATTGGAAAGAGCAGGGCTGGAAAGGTTTTCTGAGGGCTCCCATCCAGGGTGCAAAGCAGGATCAGCTCCTGCTGTGTAAATGGCTCTGAGCAGCAGATGGAAAGCAGTTTCTGAGCTGTGGCTGGGCAGGTGAGCAGGGCTGGAGGACCAACAGCAGGCTGGCTTCACTATCAGAGTGCAATAACCCTGCCAGAGCCAGCAAGGCCAGGGAGCACAAGGATTCCCACAAGAGACCCCAGGAGCCGTGGCAGATGTTTTAGCAGGGTACAGGCTATGAAAACTCCGAAACTGCTGGGAAGGAAAAGGTGCCAAGAGGAAGCAGAACAGTTGGGAGCTCAGCTATGGAGAAGTCAGAGCTCCATGAGAATCGATGTGAGCAGCAGTGTGGGCAGTGGAGGGGAAGGCAGTGCTCAAACATATGGCTGTTAGGCTGGGGCTGGAAAAATGGGGCTCCTGGGAGACTTCAACCCTTTCTGAGTGCTGGAGGGGAATGTGAAGAATGGCTGCCCTACTCTCAGAATGCCTGCAGTGCCCCTGACTTTGAATGGTGGAGGTTTTGGGTTGCATTAGCATGAGTTATTAGAGCAGGGACACGCTTCTGGTCCTTTGCTATTTGTCACAGTCAGCAGCTCTAACTCCTCTCCTCAGCTTCCAAACAGACAGCAACAGGCATTTAGCTCCTGGGAATATAAATCCCACTTTCATTCAGGTTCTTAGCCACCTGGAAGGGAAAAGATGCTTTTGCACAGCAGACCCAGCTCCACAAGGGCTTCACACTGTGATCCTCATACTCTGTGCTTCTCAGCCCACTATTCCCCACCAGCTCATGGAAATCAAGCCTGCCTTTCTGAACAGCCTGCCCACAGGCTCCTCAGCAAGGGCTGCCCAGGATCTGGGTACGTAACAAGCATTTATTTTCAAAGCTGTAATCCACACCCTTCTGGCAACCACTTTTCTTTGTCACATGGAGCAGGGTTTACCTGATCCCACAGTGAACACATCCCAGACATCCCAACCTGTCAGCTGCTGTGTAAACCACCAGCCTGGGAAATCAGGTGCCAAATTAGTCCAGCATCTGTGAAGAACCAAACCCTACGGGGCAAGCTCCAACATCTGTTCTTGGCACCCATGCTGCTGCAAGCTGCTTTGAAAACCTGCTTTACATTTTTAACCAATTGTTGGTCATTTTAGCTCAGGACAGGGCTGAAGCTGCACCCATGAGGCTCCTCAGCAGCAGCCAGTTAATACTCTAACTTGTGTGTATGTTGAATTCTCCAACTAACCCAGGCCATGGGACTTTTTTGTTTGTTTGTTTTACATCTTAACCTTCTTGCTTCACTGAGGTTCTCTCACAGAAGACTGCTCCTACCAGAGGTTCCCCATTATTTTTTTTCCAGGCCAGGCTATGTTCAAACCTTCAGAATATTCACATCCTCTCAAGGCAGAGCCATCCTCTCATCCAGCAGTGGACCATGGGACAGGAAGGGTGGTGATACCCATTTTCCCTAAGCTGTTGTTCGTCATAACAAGTGAGGGCTCCGGAGCTGGATGTTCCACATCCAGCAGCAGTTCCACAGCTGACACTGGATCCTACCCTCCTGCCCCCAGGCTGTCCTTCCACTGTCTTTATCTCAGCTGACAGATTTTCACACAGCTCATCTATCTCGGCAGAATGGCTTTTTATGGAAGCCAGCCCTGTTGAAAATGTTTTATCCAGCTCTAATCATGTCTTCTTCCCTTTCAGCCCTAGATGAAAGCCAAGGAAAATTATGCAGAAAATGAAGAAATTTGAAGGGGAAGGAGGAGGGAAGTCAGTTGAACACCACAGAATCCACGAAGGACTTTGAGTTAAAATACATGCCCATGGCCACACAATTTTTTATCTTACCCCTTCTCTTCCCTTATTTTTATGAGTTGGGATTAATTTTTTTTTCTTTTTTTTCCATGAGAAACTACTTTATCTCCTAATCCCTGGCACACTGATGTGGCCAGCACAGCAGAGGTTGTGGTGGATGGGCAGCCCATGGTACTCCTAAGGAGCCCTGCAAGGAGCTAGCCTGGCTTCAGGGCTGTAGAATTGCCTGAGCAGATGCCATCAGGGTTTAGAGCTGACCCAGAGCCAAAAAAAAACAGATCTATGAGGTAAAACAAGATTTCCTGCCTTTTCAAAGGCACAGATGGAGGGGTGGTGGAGCCAGGAGGAAGAGGGTGGACTTGGTGAAGAGAGCATGACCAGCTGCCCAGCACAACCAGCAACCCCCTTCCTCCAAAGCCTCAGATAACACCAGCCCCTCATCTGGGGCTTGTGACTGTTTCTCAAGGCTTTAGCATCATCTGAGCCGGCACCTGTCACTGTTACTCAGCATTATTGTGAACTGAGGAAATTATTTTCCAGAGTGACCTTTGGCTTGGCATAGCCTGGCTGGCAGATGGAGCAAGGAGCCCCTCAGCCCAGAAGGAGCAATCCCATGGGAGCCCAGCATTCCGTGACAGCGAGGCCTGTGCTGCCCAGAGAGAGGTCAGCCGTGCCCTAAAGCAGGGGTAGGAGCAAGAGAAAAGCTTTTCTGAAGAAGGTGGAACAATCTGATTATCCAAATTATCTTCTTAACAATCCCAGGGAAGGACTTCCCAAGGCACGAGTCACCGAAGGACACCGAAGTGCTGCCCTCATCAAAGACCCTGGGACACAACTGGCACTTCCACACATCTCAGCAGAGGGAAAGCAAAGTACACCAGGTGCCCAGGACTGTCTCCCTGTTCTTCTAAGCCTTCTGATGTTTACATTTTTGTAATGGAGTTTCTCACACACTTTTCACATAAATACTGATTGTTTTGCATTCCTTTCTGGAGGAAGAGAGATTTGATGGACTGTCGGTTTGACCAGTGTAGTTAGAGAGGGGGCAATTTCATCCTCCAATCCACAGTCACTTTTAGAATCCTATAAATACTAAGGTCCAAAAGGAAATGTACCTTTTTTTGCCTTGGACATCTCAGCGTGCCAGTGTCATTCATTTCATGTTGTATTGTGACACAGGACAACCTGGGTGCAGAGATGACACCGCTGCCCCCTGCTCTGCTCACTCAGCCTGGCTCCCACAGCCCCAGCCAGCCTACAGCTGGGGCAGGTCATGCCCATGGAGGAGAAGAACAAAGGCTTTTGAGGGGAGGAGGGTCAGAAGAGAATGTTTATGGTTGAGATGTCTCAGGAGGGTCACTTCGTTTGGACAGATGCTAAATGCTCTCCAGAAAAAGGGCAGATCTACTCAGCACACAGAGGACCTCAAGCCAACTGGGATGAGCATCAAAGCCACACCAGGCAGGTCATCACACTGCCTTTCCTTCCATCACACTGCCTTTCTTTCCATCACACTGCCTTTCCTTCCATCACACTGCCTTTCCTTCCATCACACTGCCTTTCCTTCCCAAGGTCATGCCACTCGAATGCAATGGCAGCCACTCAGCTGCCGAGCCCAGGTATTTTGGGGTGCAGGCTCAGGAAATGGATGCTGCAGCCTTTCCCCTGTTTCCTTGCTTGTCTAAAAGATGCCTGAGCTTTCCATTCCTCTTGCAGCAACTGCTTACACGTGTGTTATATCCAGGTCAAAGCATCTTCAGATTTTTTATCTGAAGTATGTCAGGTTTCCTGAAGCTGCTAATGACTTAAATAAATCCCAGTCAGATGTCTTTTCCAAACTCTATGAACTAATACCAACTGACACTTGGTTTGAAAAAAAAAAACCCCAACTATTCACATCTTCATTAGATAGATGAGGACAAAATTATGATCAATTATTTTCCCTCAGATGCATTTCTCTTGTGAAAAACTAAATCAATCTGTTCATTTAGCAAATGAGATGCAACAAGGCATGGAATGCTCCAGTGGGCAGGAGCACAGGCAGAGCCTGCTGTGCCCTGGGCATGGGCACTGCACAAACATCTCTGCCTGTCACTAACTCAGGAGCCCCCTGACAGCCACCCTGAGCTCCTCAAGACCCCTCTGAGAGCCACCTCAGGGGACAGAGCCCACCCTGACTGCTGCCTGGCCTTCTGCAGAGGAAGGAAAGGGACAAGTGGATCCCCAGGATGAGAAGACAGGGCTCTCTCCCTCCACAAAGATGAGGGGTCTTCTTCTGCCTCAGTGCCCCTTTCAGTAATTCAGGACCAACACCAGACACCACCAGGGAGGTATTTTGACACCTGCCAAGGGTGTAAGTCTGATTTCACCACTGAGTACTTGCCTCAATTTACCCCAACTATGGATGTAGCCAGAGGGCTCACAACACCCTTCCCCTACACTACAGTTAGAAAAACCTAAAATAAAGAGCAGCTGATTGCCATCTGACAGCTCCTGTGCCTCTCTCCTCAAACCATGACAGCCCAGATCTTCTCACGCCCAGTCTCAAGACTTCATGCATATAATGTTGGTAAAGGGCTGGGGCAGCCCAGCAGGGAGACAGCTACAGAAAGGCAATCAAAGCAACCAAATTACTGCTACTATAATAGTGATAATAAAGAATTTGGACAGCCAGGATATTTTCACGGTACTTACTGAGTGCCAAGGAAGCACAGCTTTGATTTAGCTAAGCCTATTTTTCACAAAATGAAGCTTAGGGTAAACAAGACGTGACTTCAGTGTGTTAAAAGTGAAGATTATTGCTCTATTCTGGTATATCAAATGCAAAACCAAGTAGCATTCAGGACTGCTGCATAATCAATCCTACACAGCCTGGTGACTGTAACAGCCACGTCATCCACAAGTTCAGGTGGTCTTGTGGCAACTGAGTCATTAAAATATAAGTTTCCATTCACAATAAAAGTTTAAATATCCTGCTTTAATCTGAACAATTCTCCATGGGTGCAAGTAACAAAGAACTATCCTAGAAAGACAGAGAAAGATAAAAAGGAAAAGGCTTTTCTCTGTTCCTGCTGTGTACTGAGTGCAGTCTTTCTGCAATCTGTTTGTAGTGCGTTTTTCTGTTCCTTTGCAAAGTTGGTCCTGGATGTGCACAAGAAATAGAGTTGCCATCCAGTGGGAAGTGTTGACCTATTGCAAACTGCTGCAGAATCAGAACAGGAAGATGAAAAGTTCGTGGCGTGAAAAATTCCGAAAATTTACTGCACAGAAATGTCAAAACAAAATGTGTTTGATAGGAATGAAACAATCCAACTTGTTGGCATGACATTTCTCATTTTAAAATACCACATCAAATTGGTATTTCAGAAAGACCAATACCATTTCATTACACTGACTTGCAGCAGCATTTTTCATTCTGATTTTCCCAGATTTATTTTTTTAGAACAGCAGATTCACTGGACATTACTATTGTTGTTAGAACACTTTTCCTTTCTTCTGCAGAGCTAGCCCTGAAAAACATGATGACCTGCTCTCACCAGCTTTCTGTTTGTGTGAAAAGTCCATGCAGCAGTGGAAGAAAAAAAACCCCAATTCTGGAACATGGAAACCAGTGAAACTGTAAGAAGTGTTACTGTGTGGCACTTGCAATTATATTAACTACATTTTCTGAACTGAACTAATATTCAAGTAGTCATTGTTGATTTTGCCATGCTGTGAAACAGATATTAATTTCCTGCCTACAGACAGGCATGCAACTGCATTTGAAAGAGATGCACATAATGACATGCTTTGTTTGCACACACAAATCAGGGGTGTTTTAAGCAATCTCCCCAAGCTGGGCTTTTTATATGCACAGCTACCTGGTTTGAATATGTAACCATGAGGGTTAAGGATGTACAGTTGAGAGGAAGCATGCACACCACACCATTTTCTACTGAATTATTTCATGGCAACCATGGAGAAGCAAGGGATTGTTATCCTCCCTGTTTTATAGATAGGAACACAGAACTTAACTGACATGCCCAAAATCACAAAGGTGAGTTTTGAAGCTGTGTGTATCTTCAGGGTCTTGCTCCAGAAACCCTCCTGCAAGGCACATGTGCCTGCTCTTGGCTCTAAAATCTCCCAGGGAGTGCTTTTGAGAACATCAATTCATACAGCTTTTTCTCATCTCAGTGAGACTGAAAAAACTGAGATCATCCTCATTAAATCCTCGCTAGTTTAATGGGCAATCCAATACTGAGAGAATGCAGACTATGAAGTTACAAATGCCACTGCAACTCAGTCCATTCTGAGAGAAAGAAAGCTGAGAGATGAGAGGAAGTTATAATTCTCTTTGCCTTTGATCTGTGCAGATGAGCAGCACGTGATGTTCCTGGGCAGTGGGAAGAGCTCAGCACAGGCTCCCACGGAGATGAGTGGGACACGCTGTCCTGTGGCTCCTGCACCAGTTCCTGCTGCTGCCCAGGGCCACCACCAAGGTCAGGTGGAGTTCCCAGGGTTTAATGACAGGCTGCCTAAGAAAAGACACTGGCAGAATGGCTAAATCCTCCAACTGAGCTTTAGCAACCTTAAGAATTCATCTTGAAGCTGCCCCCACGGCTTCTTCCCATCCAGCACCACAGGGATACACAACACATCTTACCTGTGCCTTTGGCACTGTGCCCTTGGTGCTGTTACAAGGATTTAAGCTCAGGATGGGGAACTCCTGCTCTTCAGACTTGTGTGACTCCAGGCAGCTCTGCCTTTGCCTGATGATCCCAGTCTGATAGAGCGACTCCTCGGGAATCCTGCGGGAACAGCGTGAAAACCACATCGTACTGCCCCATGTACAGCTGCCCCATGCACAGCTGCCCCCATGCACAGCTGCCCCCATGCACAGGGAGGCTTCTGTGGGGTAAGGCTGAACCATTTCACCTCCAGAAAATGAGGGGTGGCAAGGTCTACCACAACACTGAAGCGCTGAGAGCAGCACGTGGACAGGGACGCTGCAGAAGCAGCGCTCAGAGATGGATGGCTGACCTTTAGAAGAGGAAAAAATAAATAACTGCACCAGGCAACAGAGGAGCCAGAGTTAGGCTGTGAGCAGCCTTCAGGAGAGGGGAACTTTATAACAAACTGTCACAGAGCCCTGGCATTGCCTGTGAATGTTGCTGTGCAATGCCACACATGGCAAAAAAAAAAAAAAAAAAAGTAAGAAAATGGCTAAAATGGCTATAAATCATCATTTTCACACAGTGATTCTGCACTCAGCTATTGCACCAGCAGGTCCCTCAAGGTATCTCTAGAACTTTACCATCCTTTCTGAGGATGGCTCCTGATAGGGACCAGGGGAATTAATGCAATGGTTTCTGGAGTAAATTGGTAGCTAAAAGATGTCTGTGCAAAAGCAACAACATTCATCAAAAAGCACTGGGCTAGGAGCAAGGCAGAGCCATCTGAATACAAGTCATAAACTCCTAGGGTGAATGGTTTCACAACAGAGAAGCCTTGAGTGCCACAGAACAGTGTGAAAGGACTGGAAATTAGGTGCTTCTTTAAGTACTAGGAGTCATTCAGTACTGAAACACCCCAGCAGAAGCTATGGTGGATTTTCTGCCTTGGGATACTTTTGTAAGGAAAACTCTCTTATTTCCCTACACAACCTGTTCCACAACATGGGCAGAAGGACACCTAATGAATTCCTAGGAACAAATGGGAACAACTGATGCTTTGTCCCTCACCAGCCCTGCAGCAAAGAGCTTGGAAGAAGCAGATATCACAGAATGTCACCCTGTGAGCAAGCTGTGCAGCACAAAATTCCCTCTGCCCTTGTGTGAAGCCCAAGGGAGGGGGTGCCCATGTCTCTGGGGGGCAGGAGGGAGGGATGGAGCATCCCACTGGCCTGCTGGATGCAGGTGGAGGTGGCACATCCGTACCGAAGTTCGGGATAAACGTTTTCCAGGTACCACTTGAAGCTGTGGCATTTCAACTTCTTCCTCAGCTCCACTCTGCTCTGGATGCTGTGGGAAGAAAATATCACAGAGATGCAGTGGAAATGATGAAGGTGAGACCCAACACACCACAAAGGGAGGATGAGAGAAACCCATCAGAAATGCACAGGCAGCAAATGCAGGAGCATCAGCAGCTCTGGTTTCTCTCTGTGTGAGCTTGAGCAGTTGTTCTGATCTCTGTCTCTCTGGAGGTCTCACTTGGTAAAATGGCATGATGACATATTGTCATTTTAACAAGGAGTCTGGAGCTGAGAAGGTTCAGGGAAGAGCACAGTCATATAAAAATTATTAGTAAAAAATGTATGCTACTATGCAATAACCCTTACCTGAGCACATTAACGTATTAGGAAATCAAAATATGCTGTTTGCTATTCTAAGTTACTCTTGGTTTGCAGGACTACAGGAGGCCTTGATTTGCAAGAGCACCTGAACAGGCTGGTAAGCCAGCAGAAGTTAATCACACAGTGAAACACCTTTTTCTTTTATTAATCAGGACAACATTTCTGTTGAGGAAATTTGCTGCACAGTGACGTTTTCAAAACTCCAGCTCTTCCCTGGGCCAGCCTCCACCTGTGGAGCTGTTATGAGCTGGCTTTTATCCTCCAGTACCTCCTTTTTACATAGGTCAACTTCTCTATACCCTAAGCAGAGGACAGAGCTGCTGCTTCATTCTGTGCTGATGGATGGGAGGAGGATATTAATTCAGAGGAAACAGGGGAATCCCCAGGACTTCAAATTATTTATCCTGGAGATTGAAGAGTGGCCACAAGGAATTCAAGTCTGGACTCAGAACTCCCTGGAGTCTGAAGAAACTTTCTAAGGCAAAGAAGAGCACGTGAAAATGAGAAATGCAACACAAATATTTACAGAACTCCTGAAAGGGAGGCATTTCTGACTCCTCACAGAATGAATGGCAAATTCCCTGCACACAAACAATTGATGCCTTCCAATAAAGCATCAGCAGGCCAAAAGCTTTATGATTTTCCTGCCTGTTAGCTGCCACCAACACCTCTGGACTCTGGGATCAGAAGTAGTTCTGATGTGTTTGGTTTTACAGTTTCATGTAATGCCAAGGACAGGACAGAGGGTTTTCTCCCACCTGGGTTTGGTTCACTCACTGGAATAAACCAGCACAGCATTTAAACTGGCACTTTATCCACCCCACTGCTGCAGCACGAGCCTATCATCAGTATTTTACTGTCACCACAGAAATGATGTAGCCACATTTCTCCTCACAGAGAAAAGCAAGGCACAGTTCTTCCCAAGAATATTTCTGGGTTTCACATTCTCTGAACATCAGAGAAAGGAAAAACAATTCCTACCTCATTTGCTGTGCCTGTGTTTGTGCCAAAGTTGAATGCAACATGGAGATTGTTTACCCACAGTGATGGTGTTTTGTTTCCTTGGCCTGTCAGGGCCAGGGGTGTGTGTGTGGGGGGACTGTTGGGTGACTGCCACAAGTTCTGTGCAGTGTGAGCAGAGTGGAGTGCTTGGCAGATTCAGTTTAGGTGTAATGTAATATAGTATGAAATATTATAGTCTAATAAAGTAATTAATTAGCCTCCTGATATCAATGCAGTCCTCCTCATCATTCCTCCTTCCTCAGGGCCCTCTCAGCACAGCTATAAAGCAACACAGGTGGGTTTCCACAGCAGGGGATGCCTCTGTGAGCACCCAGTGCAGCAGGCAGGGCACAGGCAGCAGAGGCAGAAGGATCCTTACTTCCCAAAAGGCCTCCCCTGGGCTGCAGGCCGGGCAGCGTAGTAGTACTGCTTGAACTCGTCCATCCACACCTCGGCCGTGCGCTTGGTGTTCCTGGGGAGGGCAAGGGGACATGCTGAAACCAAGGGGACATCTTCCAGAACTGATCCATCTGCCCTCCTCCCGGCCTCAGCTTCACCCAAGCCCCCTCTGAGCCAGCCCAGCCCTCACTGCTACTGAAGGTACTCCTTCCTTCCCATTGCCCCAAACACATCGGGCCAAATAAAGCTTGGATGAAGAATTCACCATTTCAAACCCAGCTGGCTGCTTTGCATCCACCAGACTCAGAACTGTAGGTTGTCTCAAGCATCATCTCCAAGGCAGGAGTTTTATTTAGTGGATGGGAAGGAGCTCTGAAAAGTTTGCCAAAGATTTGCAAAGATTTCCTTTGTTTCAATCCTGAATGGACTCTCCTGCTTTGGGCTCCTGGATTTCACTGAGGCATTCAAAACTTGAAGAGAAAGTGGCCCCACCACAGTGCTGCACAGCATGAATGCCACTCTCCCACATCAGCCAGGTGTCTGCAGAAGGTTTCTGAACATCAGCAAATCTTCTGCTGCCTTCAGATGGCTCTAACTCCTCTTGCAAATGGATTTCCTGCTCCATGTCTATCTGCCTGTCCCTGCCCTGACCAGGGGAGTTCTTCAGTCTCCTGCTCCAAGGCAGGCCAGTGCCTCCAAGCTATTGCTGCCACACCACTAAGCTGCAGGTGCTGTGCCAGGTGCCCAGAAAAGGATTATTCTGCACATGAAGCCAGCACTGCACTGCGCTGGAGCCTGAGCTGTCTCTCACACTGAAGTAGGGGCTCTGTGGAAAAGCAATCAGTATCTGGCAGAAAGGTGGAGATATTTTTTGCTAACACCTCTATTTAAATAGAAGTGCTACAGAGCTTCAGGTTGCCAGGAGCTGCTTCTCCTCCCAGTCTATACACTGTAACATTAAGGCTGATAGATACCCTAAGGTTAATAACATCCCAGCTCCTAATGCCTACAGGTACATTTCTCCAGACTGATTCTCAGCTCCTTGCTGATTCATGGGCTTCTTCCTTTCTCTCTCTAAGGCAATAGTCTAAGTGCTCTTGCTCAAGAGATGACTAAATCAGTGTCTACATCTGTACCTAACCTTGCCCAACGTGCAGGGTTCCTTTGTTTGGCTTCCTGATCTCATTTGAGTTTACAAGAAACACGGGGATAAGAGCCAAGGCTCACACCCAGGCATGACACAGCCATCCCCCAAGTCCCCAGGGGCCTGTGCCTGGCAGGGAGTCACAAGAGCTGCTCCCATCCAAGCTCCCCTTGCTCCTCCTGCAGGTGATGCAATGCAGGTGCCACCTTCTCACTCCGGTTTTGACAGGAGAGGTTTTGCCACATCCCAGGCCCCTCTGAAGTAGTCTTGCTTCACTACTGAAAGCAAGAGCCCTCCTAGTGATCCTCAAATTTGTGCTCTGCTCCTTGATGCCCTGTGCCTGTCACAGCCATCATCTTCCTGCTCCACCCACTGTGTGGCTGGAAATCACAGGTGTTAGTGAGATGTTGTCACAGACATCTTTTATGAAAAATCCTTTCGTTGGGATTTTCTCCCGAGAAGCTGAGAGGCCTCAGAAACAAAATGTAAACAATAATTATCTGCTGCTGTGGAATGCAACAGGTGCACCTGTGATTGGTCTCATGTGGTTGTTTCTAATTAATGGCCAATCACAGTCCAGCTGTCTCAGACTCTCTGGTCAGTCACAAGATTTTATTATAATTTCTTTCTTTTCTAGCTTTCTGATTAAATCCTTTCTTCTATCTTTTAGTGTAAATATATCATTTTCTTTTAATATAATGTATATCATAAAATAATAAATCAGCCTTCTCAAACATGGAGTCAAGGGTTCTCATCTCTTCCCTCGTCCTGGGACCCCTGTGAACAGCACCACAAGAAGTGTCATTTGCACTCCCCCCTGTCTCAAGCAAAGGCTGAGGAAGCTGCAGAGAGCCTGGGTCAGCAGTAGCCCTGTGGCAGATAGCTGGGTCTTCACAAATGCTGCTTTCTGACAGTGGGAAGCCCACACTAAAAGGAAAGCCTGCTGGGTAAGCACTCACAGCTGCAGGTTAGCTCAGAAACAACCCTGCATTTACTGTAAGTGCCCCCAGTGCTTTTCTCTGTCATTCACTTAAGCAACAATGTTCAGCTTCACACTCTAAAAATGGAGGAAATCCTTCTTGACCTCACTAGCTGCTCTGATCATCTTTCCCATGCCTATTCCCACTTCTGGATTCCCTCCTTCTTTGCCTGACGTTTCCAGGGTCTTAGCCCATTCCAGGCAGCCCTTTCAGTGCCTGATTCAGCCTGTGTTGCTGTGTGTGAGGAGAGGTGCCTGCCCTCCCTCCAGCTGGTATGCCCTGGCAGTCCCTTTGGGCCATGGTGCAGCCCTCTGCTGACTCTGCTCAGGAGAGAGCACCAGCCTGGAGACAGAACCACCCTCTCCAGCAAGATGTCTGGCTCCCATCCCACAGAGGCACTGGGAACCAAATTTTCTGGTTCAGCTGAGCCACACTGAGCCCTCAGCTAAGGTCACTGGCTACTGACAGACATTGCTGGCAGCCTCATTTCAGGTCATTACAAATGTGTTCTGGTGACCTCAAGGTCTAAACCATTTGGTGTCCCAGCAGCCAGCACTCAGGGATGTGCTGGGGCCTCCCCTCCATTTCTGTGCTGATGAAAGCTACCACATGAATGTCCTATTTCTGTCATATTCTCAACACTGGAGAAATCCTATGGGACACTTGTATTGACTTACATTTTCTTCAACTCAAGTAATTCCTGCCCAAGGATATTTCAAAGTTTTCCTAACAAACTTTCCTGCTTGT
Organism: Agelaius phoeniceus; assembly: GCF_051311805.1. NCBI lineage: Eukaryota > Metazoa > Chordata > Aves > Passeriformes > Icteridae > Agelaius > Agelaius phoeniceus. The sequence goes on along the minus strand of NC_135267.1, from coordinate 110,368,894 downwards.
CTTCTCTGCTCCCCTCTCTCTCTACAAAGCTAATTCACAAAAAAAAAAACCCAAAAAACAAAACAAAGTAAGTACAAACCACTTACTTGATGTATGTATTGGCATTTCCCTCTGGAAAGACGTAGGGATGTTTCTTCCTAAAGACGTGCCCAACACGGCTGCAGGGGATGATTTCCAGGCTCCCTCCACACATCCACACACGGAAAGAGATTTCTGTAAGAGAAGCAGCTTCAGCACTTTGTCTTTCTGTCCTAGAGCAGTCTGAATCCTGATGTTAGCTCTTACTTCATCCTCTGCAACATTAAACTGGGGTAAATCAATTACCAGACCGGCTTTCCTAGGCACAACGGCCTTAAAAGCACATTTCAAAGCTTCTTTGCAAGCTGTTTGAAGTCAGTGCACTTGAAACCTGCCTCCAGCACAGCAGGTGCAATCACAATGCTCTCACAATGTGGGACCATAAGCAGGTCCCTTTTCATACACTGCAGAATCCTCTCGCCAGTTTTGTGCCTCCCTCATTACTCCTGCACTGCCTGTTTCAGAGTCACTTCCCTCCAAAGGGCTCTCAAGTTCACCAGGAGAAGCTATGAATTCTCTCCATTAATGACTACACCTGTCATTATCTTTATGAGCCCACCACTGACTCTGCAAAGTGGACAGAGAGCTGTGCATCCACTGCCTGTCCCAAAATGGACGGGCATGGTCCTGCCCAGGTACTCTGGGCCTTGAGTGCCAATGCTGCAATCAAGTAAGGCACACACCTTCACACAAGCAAAGGTCAGCGGTGGGAGGCATTATCCCAAAAATCTGGGTAGGTTGTCAGTATGGGAAATGTCTCCCAGTCACTCCAAGCCACTCTGTGGCTGGCCCACAGGGCCCTTCTCAAGGAAAATGAGCCTGTGGCACAACTGACAGCAGAAGTTATAAAGCTCTTGGCAGGGAGCTGGATGAGGTAGGAAGGGTAAGCAGCATGGCTGTTCTAATGGGTCCATCTGCTCCTGATGCTTATGAAGCTATGAATCTGTAGCTCTATTGTCAGACAGTACCAGCGTGGAAAAGAAATGAAATTAAAATGAAAAGGCTTCTGCAGTTCTCTGAGTCCTATTTTATCATCTGTTGACAGTGCAGAGCTATATGTAGCATGTATCTACTGCAAAACTAGTAATTCCTCTTCACACACACCCTCCCCCATTTAACTACAGAAATAAGACAGGAGAACACCCATTGTCTTTGTCCCAGCAGTCCTCTCATGGATGCCAGCACAAGGATGACTCGTCCCCAGGTCGGATGCTGGCAAGACAAGCACCTGTGGCAGGAATGGGGCAGTGCCAACAGGCCTCCTCCTCCTCCAAGGGTTCAGAAAGCTTCCATCCCTCCAAGAACAGCTGACAGCTTCAGGGAGGCAAAGGCCAGTTGGAGCCTGGACCTCCAAAGCCCTCTGAGCACACAGGGCTCAGCCCTGAGCTGCTGCAGAGCTGGGAGCCAGGTCCACGTTGCTCCCATCCCGCTCCCAGCACACCTCCCTGCTCCTGAGCTGAAGGAAAGGGAAGGCTGACACAGCTGCAAAGCCTTCTTGCCTCGATGCCTGGATCCAAAATTCAAGGCTTTGGTCCCATCCCCAAGAGCTGGCCCTGGCAGCAGGGACAAGCAATGGCAGGGGTGGGAAAGCACAGCAGGGAGCAGTATTCCTTCCCAGAAACTCCCTCCCCTTCCCTTCACTGCCGTGTTTACATGCAAGAGCTGCCAACAGCAGCTGGAGCCTCACCACTTTCCCCAGTGCTGGGTATTAAGAGGCCAATAAAACGTGCCCTTGTGCCATGTCCTGGTGCTATATTGGGAGCAGGCTTCATCACAGCTGCAGGGAAATGAGATTATGGCAGGATATGGCCACTCTCTAAGCTGCTACTGCTGCTCTCAGTTCTCCTCACTGCTGTCACTTGTCTGTGTGTCACAGCACTGGCCTGCTGCTGTCACTGGGCTGTGTGTCACAGCACTGGCCACTCTGCTGGCTCTGCTGTGTCAGTCACAAGGGCACCCAATACAAGGGGACAACCAGCTGAGCAGCTGTGGAGCACAGAGTGGCTGCTGCAAGCTGCCTTCCCCTCCTCTGCTCCTTCTGCTCAGCCTGGGAGAAGAGCAGCTCCCTGGTGTGCTGAAAGACTCACACCATTCAGTCCTTGCCTGGTTTTTCAAAGCCTAGTGAAGAGGCCATCCTTGTGTATTGTGAACTGGAATGAGGACACAGCACACAGGAGATTCTGAGGAGTCTGAGCTCTCTGCACCCTGCAGAGCCTGCTCCAGGTACAGCAGAAACAATAAAAACTCAGATTTCCACCCATGGAGCCATCCATGGCAGGTCACAAACAAGATCTCCAGACAGGCAGCCAAGACCCAAGTGCCCCAAGGGAAAGCAGAGTGAAGCACCAACTAAAGCATGGTAGAGGGTCAGCTCAGAGGAGCCAGGGGAGCAGGAACCAACAGCATGCTTCCCCTGACCCTCAGGAGATGCTGCCAGTGCACATGGCCACTCCAGGTGACCCCCAGGAGGGGGTGTGAGCAGTACATGTTGGGGTGTGCTGGACTTGGCCTTCATTCAGCAAAATACCTCTAGCACTTCTTGCTGGCCTGCAAGTCCTTCTTGCCCTTACTCATCTACAGGGAATTCAGTAAATTGAAGATACAAAACACCTATGGGGTCATCCTTCAAAGGCAAACATGTTCACTTTTGTTCTGCCTGATGGGACACTCTGCCCTCCACTGCTGCACCTGCAGGAGGTGGAGCTGTGAGCCAGGCATTCTTGGGCTTCTTGCCCATTTCCTGGGCTTCTGCTCCCAGGAAAATGGGCAAGATGGGATCTGCCCTGCTGCTAAGCAGACCTGCACTTTGCTGTCACAATGTTAACCTTGATTTTGCTTTCCTCTGTCACAGGAGGCCGTGGTACCCCTGCAGCACTGCCAGTGCATGTTTGGTCAGGACCAGCCTGCTGGGGCATAGCACCAGCAAGGGAAACCTCTCCTCTGCAGGATGGGTCACAACCAGGCATAAGGAGCACAATGCCTGCTGTTAGAGGGCACAGGACAAGCTGCCAGGATGGAGCTTCTCCCAGGAGCAGGCTGTCCTGCCACTGCTCATCTCCCAGGAGCAGCTCCTGCTGGCTGCTGTCACAGACAAATGATGGGCACAGACAGGCAGCAGGTCAGGCACAGCATGGCAGCTCCTCTCCTGCTCTTCTCCTGTCCAGTTCCCTTCCTGAATGCTTTGTTTGGGCTATTGATCCAGCAGGGAAGGTGGAAGGGCTGCCACTCCCTTCCCAGGTTTCCTCACAGCCACCCCACTCAGATACTTTGGGCCACTTCAAAGACAAGACAGGGAGAAAGCATGAAATAGTGAGATTCTGACTGCATAACAAGATAGAAATAAATAAAATATATCCAGAGGGACAAGGCATGTGAAGGAAACACCAGTGCCAGGCAGTGGATGGATTACTGCAAGGCAGCAGCATCTGCTCCCCTGGATGAGTGACAGCATGGCTGTGTGTGTGGAGACACAAGAGCCTTCCTTCCTGGCTAGCCCCACTCCCCAGAGGTGCAAAGCTATTAAAGCCAGGTTCTGATCTGTCTGCCTGACACTGAGTGCCTCCCCCTTCTTTCCTGGGTACAGTCTGTTGTTCTGATCCACAGCAGCTTCAAAGGGAGAACAGCACAGCCCCATCCAGCTCTGCTGGACAAGGGACAGGCTGTTACCTCTTTCATGTGCCCTCTCAAGCGTGCTTGCAGATTTCTTTATGTCCCTCTTGTCCCATGATAAGGGCCAGAGATCACGGAATTTAAGTGAGCTCAACCCTTTTTTTTTTTGGTGCAGGAAAAGTGACAGGATCAGAGAGAGCTGGGCAGCTCTCAGCCACCCAGGGATACAGGAATGGATAAGCAGCCCTGGTACTCTGCCACCTGTTTGCTGCATGCTGATGGAGCTACAGTTTCAGGTACTCTGCCAACTCAAGGAAGGACTGATACCTCAGTTCATAGCTTAGAAATGCAGTCATTAATGGATTAAGACAAATTCTTTGCTCTATTAAGGAGAAAATAAGACCAGGAAGGAATAGAAGGCTGCATGTAGTGTTCTCTCATCTGTTGGTAACACCAAAGCTGCCAGCTGTGTGGTTGAAGGTATTTACCTACAGGAAATCAAAGCAGCATGGAAGGCAGGCAGTCCCAAGTGCCAACAATTGCTCACTTCCCATCATTCGTGGTTGCTGGATCTCTCACTCTCCTAAGACCACAACCTATGAATGTAAATGAGGGAAACCACCCAGAACATTCAAAGTGAAGCCTGAAATGAAACCTTGTATCCACCTGGCATGTCTCAGAAAGGAAAGCCAATACAGCAAGGCATAGGAGGATGAAGAACAACTCACCAAAGTTCTCTCCGCCCCAGATGTCCATGGCACTGTCATACTTCCCCAGGTGGTTGAACCAGGCCTTGTCGATCACAAACAGCCCCCCAGCAATGATGGGTGTCCTGAAGAGTGCACAAGGAGAAGAGGACACACTCTCAAGCACTGCTGCAGCACCTGGATGCACAGAAGAAGCCCTTCCCTTTGCCTCCCTTTCCATGACCAGGACATCACCTTCTCACCAAAAGGACAAAACACCCCAAAACGCATCTGAGCCTTTCTTTCAGCCACCTCGGCGTTCTCCTGCCAATCATAAATTGCCTGGCACTTAATGACTGGCTAATGCACCCGTCAGCACAACTCCTACAAGCCCAAAGTTGACAGCCCTGATTGTAGGCTTCAGCATCAAAAATGCACTTAGCACTCGGGGGTTATTCACTCAGAAGGGCTTTTTGCCTGGAGCCAGCCTATTAAGAGCACCATTCCACCGGGGAGAGGAAGGCAGAGCCAATTCAGAAGGGCTTTTTAAAAGCCATCACTAGCTGTGTGATCTTTATTTCAAACCAGGGTTATTTTTTTTTTTTCCTTTGGATTAGCTAAGAAAACTGCACAGAGAAGGCCCATGGAGGAGGGGAGGGCAGACCCAGAAGAGAGCTTGAGGAGACTTGCTGCTTGCTGGCACAAGTCCCATCAACTGGAGACCGTGTGGATGCTTCAGCAGAGGCTTGGGAGGAACCGGGGTGATTGCTGTGCCCAGGCTAATCTCCACAGTCCCCTACACTGCAGAGTGATCAGGAATGCCAGGCCAGCCTTTGGGAAGCCAGTGGGAGCTCCTGTTAACAGCAGGATCCTAAGGAGAAGCAGTGCTCTTATCCCCTGGGAGCCTTCTGAAGCCCTGAGCTTCTCCAACACCTGGGATCCTCCACACCTCACATCTGGCTGGGGCTGCAGACACCAGCAGCAGGCCTGCTGCCAGCAGAGATTTCCAGCAGAATGAAGGACCCCTCCATCCCATGGCATGAGGACAGATGGCACCTCCTCTCCTGCTCAGCTTTGCTCCCTGCCCTGCACATCCCCATTTCTGAGGAGTCTTCAGTGAGGTACAGAAGAGCAGTGCTGGGAAGGCTAGACTAGACACCAAGTTTATCATGAGGACACTGCATTATTTTTAGGTGGTAGCTGAACTGAGAGAGGCAGTTGTCCACAGCACTGGGCTTTTCCCCTAACCATAATCCTTAGCACTACCAAAACCCCCAGTAACCATAAACACACCCCCCCCTTCCATCTTTGTGGCATTCTCAGGCTTCAGTGTCGGAAGGTGAAGCTGTACTGCAAAACCCAGGCTAGCCAGGAGCTCGCTGGAGGTACCACAAGTTCAGAGCTGTCCTGGAAGAGATTCCACACTGCTGTGGAGCATGGGGACACATGTGAGGGTCACATGAGAAGCCTGTCCTGCCCCTGGGGTGCTTCCTTCCCCCTCCTGACTTACTTAATGGGCTCGGTGGGATCAAGTCGTTTGGCCTTCTGCTCCGGGGAGAGCTGCTCCCATTTGAAATGCAGACTCCAGTCAAAACCTAAAACCAGAGTAGAGAAGTGCCATGGGGAAATTAGAAATTGATATGGATTAGGAGGCAATGCAGGCTGCAGAAGCTCTGTTTGATGGAACATTTTCCCCACTTTCAAATGACTTCAGCCACAGAGATGCAGCTCTTGAGAGTAAAGTCCAATGCCTAACATATTTCACTACTACATATGAACAAGAAACAGCACATTGCATTACAATTTCAAAGTCAAGTGCTCCAAAGGCAGGAAAAGTCAGAACTAAAGCTGCTGCTGAAACCTAGTCCCCCTGTGCACACTCTGATGGACACTGTGTGCTCCAAATAGCACAGGCATACTAATCAGCACTACACTTGCATCCTCCAGCTGCTGCCTAGACATCTCCCATCTCCTCCTGTCGCTTCCAGGGCTGCCCAGGGTGGCTTTGATGTGACCCTTCTTTCCTGCTTGACCACCTCCACCCGCTGTAGCAAGCAGACTGCTCACAGCACACCCCCCTGTGTGTGGAGCAGCCTGGGAGCAGCAGCGCCGAGCAGCAGCGTTCATGTGCTTTTCTGTGAGGCAGCAGGAGACAGAGGCGTGGGGCAAAGGCCAGTGCACATTCCCACCACGGAATGGACGCCCACAGGACGTGCACAAAGCTTGGACTCACCTCCCCTGAGGTCTGAGGAAGCTGCCACGTAGGCAAAAGTGTCCAGGTTGATGATGTCAATAACGGGACTGACCACCCGGGTGGGATCCTGCAAAGCAGAAGCAAAAGCACCCGTGACTTCAGGTGACACCACTCAAACTGGGCAAGGGGCTCCAAACTCCTGGAGACACCAAGGGCCTGCAAACATTGGTGTCATTCAGTTTTGCCTGGGACAAGTGTCCTGCCTCCTCCTCAGACTGTGCCTGTACTTGGCAGCCAGCTGGGCTGGATGCAAAGCTCCTTCTGCCTTTTACAAATCCACCAAAATATTCCCCTTTCACCTCCCTTAAATACTTTTAACTGGATTTCAGAAGTCAAGTGACAAACAGGCAATTGAAATGACAGAGGATAAACACAGCCAAATAGCTTAAATATGGGTATGTTTTTAAATGCACCAACTGTGGCAGTACAGTTAGTTTTGCCAAAGCTGTGAAAGGGTTAAAAAAGAAAGACCTGATTTATTCAAAATAGTTGGTGGTGATTTAATTAACATCTTGTTATGGGCAAAGAGATTATACAAACAGTTATGAACAAAAATATCTACAGGAGGAAGAGACTCTGACAGCTTTGACTGGTCTCTTATCTCCCTTTTTCTTTTCAAAAATCCCAAACTCCAATTATAGCTCAAACTTCAAGGTTTTACCCTCACCAGATCAAATTGTTTTTCACAGCTATACAAAGCAAAGCATCTGAGCACACTCGGGCTTGCTCTCTCACTGGGGAAGGACTTTGTTTTAGAAATTAGTCCTGACAAAGAAGCATTCAAATGCAGCTGTAGGAAGAAGCAACCAAAGGCCATGAGCTGGGAGCTGGACTAGAGCTGATTTTCCAATTGAGCATGACAAATACTTGGTATTTCCATAACAGGGTCAAGCCAGGGGTCTCACCATCACTTTCTGTGAGTCAAACATCTCACTGAAAAGGGCAAAGTCTGCTGCACCTCTGTACTGCACAGGGAAACACAAGCCACATCCAAGCAGGGTGAGCCTTTCAAACCCTCCAAAGCTATCCTGGCTGCTGCACAGTGTCCCCCAGCCTGCCACAGCTCAGCACAGCCAAGCATCCTTTAATTAGGGGGAAGGTTTTAAGCAATGCAAAACCTTCTGCTTTGTGTGCTGAGCAGTGCAGGGAAAGGATTGCATCCACTCATTTAAAACCTGTCCCTCAAGCATCTTACTGGGGAGCACTTCTAGCTGGCTGACACCCACCCCCAGTTTCAATTCCACTCTGCTCACTGCATGCCGCAACTTCTTGTAGGAAAATCCCCTTCACATCAGGGCTGAGAGCACTACTGCAAGATGCTAACCTTGAGCAAGCAGTGCTGTCCTCTCCCTGCCTCACTTTCCCTGCCATGTCCTGGGAACATATATATTTGCTCAGCTTTCATGAAGGTCTCTCTGACCCTCAAAAGAAAAGCACGGCATGCTCAAGAGCACAGTGCTGTTGCTATGATTTATTTTGGGCTAAGCACCAGATCTTATTATAGGCAGCTTCATCTTTCTGGTTTTTTTTTTTTGCTACCCACCCATACCAGGGCATGTTAATATTAACAACAGCCAAACCTTCAATTCTCTCTCACAAACCTGAGCATTAATTTCTGCAATGCTGTTCTCAAACACACTGATGTATGGATCTAAACCAACAGGAAAAACCTCTGAAAATGCTCCTGAAGATAACAGATATATTTCAGCCTTGGAGAACGGCAGCATGGCTCTCAGCCTCTACATCCTGACCTTGTAATGGACAACAAAAAGGGCCACAGTTGCTCCTCTGGCCCCATAGCAGGATTAGGCAAAGATTAGGCAGGCTGCCCTTCATGTGTCTCCTTTTTCCCAGGAAAGCACCAGACTGGGGGTATTTGAGCTGGGAGTGGGGGGTCACCATTCATTGGTTCATCCCATTTGCAAACCCAGTTTTGGGATGAGCTTGTTGAGTCATACTGTAAAAATACCTTGGGATGGATAACTACATTTTTAGAAAAGTTACTCGGTTGAAACGCACCATTAATGACTTTAGAGATATTTGTTCCATAAGCAAAAATAAGAGCCCAGGCCCACACCCTCAGCATGCTGGTGTGAGGCACTGGCCATCACTGCTGCTCCCTGAGACAGGCACAGGGCTGAGACCCCCCAGACCCTCTCTCTTTCCCCCAGTCTCCATCACTTGCTCTTCCTGCTGGTTTCCAAATCCATGTGCTGCCCACACCCACCAGTGGGGGGGAAACCATGAGCTGCTGGGAAAGCTCGAGGTGGAGCTCCAGGGGCACCTCCACATGGGTTCATGGTGGCACACATGGCTCTGGCACTTCCCACCATGGAAAGGGGCAGGAATAGCTGAGAAAATAAGAGTGGGGTGGCTGAGCTGTGGTGGCAAAAGTGATGGGTGTGCCTTCAGGCACTCGCCGCTCGTTTGCTTGGAACTTAAAGCACATCAGCTCAAAACAGGCTGTTCCTGGGAGCAACAGAGTGAGGAAAATGCTCCTCCTAGGCAGCTGATCCTCATGGAGCAGTTGGCCAGGGAGCCCATCTCTAGAGCACAGCCTGAAGGTGGCAGCAGTAACATTTCATACACTTCACTGATCAATACCTTAACCCTGCTGGCAAGGATGGGTACGGTGGGCCTGGAAGGAGATGGAGAACTCTGCCCTTATCCTGCAGCTTCTGTGAGCAGTTAAAAAGCAGGCATGCAGCACCTCTCTGGCTTTGCAGGTTCCTCAACACTCTTTGTAGTACATCTCCCCTGCTGCCTGAGGCTGCAAGATGCTGGGCAAGGTCAGGGCAGCATGAGCAGCACTGCAAGCTCACAGACTGCCTTACTTCCAGCTGGGGAAAGATTCAATCCAGAAGAGTTTACAGAGGTGATGTGTGTGTTTGATGCTGCATTCAGACCACAAGACACTGGAACTCCTCTGGTGATGCTGCACATGGCACTCACATTCACCCATCCTGTGGATGCTGGACATGGGCCACTGTCTTGGAGCTGTGTGGGAAAGAAGATCTGCCAACCCTCTTCCTGCTGCCTTCACTGCCCTTCTCCTGACAAAACACATCAAAAGCTCTGCCTGGGAAAGAGACAATTGCTCTGCATACTCCTTACTGAAGTACAAGCAGGGCTTTGGCACAAAGCAAGGAATGCCTGCCTTTAAAAAGCCCAGAGGAACAAGTGATGCTGTAAAGCTTTGTAGTAAATCCCGGCCTGGACAGGCGAGCCATGAGGCTCCAGTGGGATATCACAGCATGTGCTCTCATAACTCTACCAGAGCTGATCAATGATATGAACAGCCCATTTCCATCACATTTCCATCTATCAGCAGCTCTGTGGCCCAGCCTGCAAACTGAGGCTGGGACCTCTCCAGTGCTGGTTGTGCTACAAGTGCCAGCAGCAGCGACTGCCCTCACCCGTGTGGAGGGAGCTGACCTGGTGCTGTGCCCCCCTGCCCCTGGTCCCATTGCTGACACAGAGGGGATGCCCAGCCCAGCCATCACAGCTGTCACATCTGCAGGTGTGAAAAGCAGGATGCCTTAGGTGAGGGGCACTGCGAACACCAGGCAGGCAGGTTTTTCCATGACCCACCACCTCAGCTGCCCGCATGTCAATGCAACTCAGGAGTTATAAAATTGCTGAGTAATTAGCAGCGGCCATCAGGAGCCAGAGGTGTAGCAGAGGTGCAGCAAGGGTGAAGGGAAAGGATGGGGCATCCACACCCTGGATGCTGGTGCATCAATCCCTGCACCCTGCTGCCAGCAGGTCATGGGCACAGAGCTCCCCTGACTCGAGTGACAAGGCGCCAGCAGCCTCTGTGTGCACGTCTGGCAGGACAGTCGCTGCCAGAGAAAGGGGAATGTCATTGTCTGCTCCGAAATCAGCAGAATTTAAATCCTATTAAATCAATTTATTAGCGCTTAATTTGCATGAAATTAAATTCGGCCCCTATTCAAGGAGCCGTCACTCCCTTAAATCATCATCACTGAGCATTTTACATGAGCCTAATTAAAATCTCTGCTGGAGCACTGCCCACGTATTCCCCTATCACCACTCAACCTGTGCTTGCCCGTTAGAGTCCCACTGCCCCAGGAGACACCTCATCCCACCCACCCACGCGCCCCCCCAGTCACACTGACACCCCACCTGCCTGCTGGGTGGAGGAAGACCAGAAAAGGCCACTTTGTACCCCAAAAAGGCCACTTTGTACCCCAAAAGGCCTCTCTGTACCCCTTACTTGGACGCTTGCATGCAGCTGGTTATGGTTGGATGGTCCCACCCACTGGGAGGAGGAAGAGGAGGGGGACAAGGGGATGCATCCCCTGAGGGTGACTCTGGTGTCTCAGGAGCACTCACCTCCTTGATCCTCTGCAGCAGAGGGAGCAGCCAGTCCTTATTCACCTCGCAGTGGCTGTCCAGGAAGGTCAGGACACCTGCTTTGGCCACGTCTGCCCCTCGGATTCGGGATCGGATCAGGCCTGTTCAGGGACACACTGCGTCAGCTGCTCCCCACGTGGCTGGGTAACATCTCCCCCACTCGTGCTTCTCCTGGGTTTTAACCTGCCTAAATCCCACCCAGATAAAGCATGGGCCAGGTTCATTGTCTTCTTTCTGGTGCTGCATTTCCTGAGATCCCCAAAGAAATAAATGGCTCCACCAAGGTCACTGATTTATAGCATTTATGCCAATATGTAGTTTGCACAATTAATTCTGCTGTCACCTTCTGGGACAAAACATGACTCAAAATGCTTTCATGTCCCTCTGCAGGCAACAAATCTAACACAGATGTGAGGCAGTGGGGAATGGGACAGAGGAGTTGAGGGTGGGAACACCTCAGAATTAAGCTTTTCCCAGACTACTAATTTTTCCTGCTGCAACCCCTTCTGTTTCCCAGTGATCCCCAGATCTCTCTCCCACCCTGAAGGCACTGCTGATCTGCAGCTCAATGGGAACACATTTTCCATCAAGGAAAGAGGGCTGGCTTTTCAAAGTGCCTGACTTATCAGGGTCATCATGGTGAATTTGGAATCATTTGGAGATGGGAATGGATTGCTGCACACATCAAACAAGAGGGGAAACAGGTGCCTCAAGAGGAGCAGAACTTCTTTATGAAGGAGAAACAGTAGCAATACAAGGGGACATATGGGCAGATAAAAAGAGACAGGATTTCAGGGAACAGCCACACATCAGGTTCATGCAGGAGGTCACTGACTTTCATACTAAAATTCCCTAGGGGAAAAGGCTTAAGCACCAGCCTCTGAGCCAGAGAGGGAACACGTGAACAAAGCCTGGAGCATCCAGAATTTGCCAAGGTTTCCTCCTGCAATGCAGACTTGTATCTCCCTGTATCTCTCTCTGTGACTCCTAAGATCTTGCGTGTATGTACGCTCTTCTTCACCCACCCCTGCCCTTCCCAAACCCTGGCAGCCCCTGGGGGACACAGTTTAAGTGATGTACTCAGCAAGGTAAGGTTGAGTTCCCACACTGTGACTGATTTATAGAGCACCAATAACTGCAGGTCCCTCAGGTGCTGGAGATGAGCACACACGTACCCCCACAAGGCAGGGGAGAAAGGTGAGAAGGAGGTGCAGGTTTATGGAGATCTCCCTTAATCTCCTGCCAAAGCAAGAATGTCTCTTACACCCATGGGACCTGATGCCACCCTGTCACCAGGCCTGCAGAGCTGAAACCCTCTGCAGAAAGAATCCTCAGAGAAAAGAACCTTTTCCACTCCTCAGTCTCCTCAACCCAACACTGACCTGGATGCACACCTTGGACTTGCAGCATCAGAAAACTTCTTTGTTTTTAGTTATCCTAATACTGCAAACCAGGATTTGAAACACACAGGCTATGGGGAATGGGGAGATGTCTCCAAAGGTTGCCAGCAGCAGTCCAGTAGGACATGCATTCATCCTCCATACAGCCCTTCTTAATCTCTCAAATATAATTAATTATTACAAAAAAAAAAAAAATCCCACAGAAGCAGCAGGAGCAGATCTTCTCTTTTTCATTAGAGCTAACATCTTTACAAATAAGACCCGGGGCTTTGTTTTGCCTGTTCTAATTTTCTGGCTAATAAGCTACAGCTGAGCCTCACTGGAAATCTTAATAGCCCCATCTTTTTCAGCAAGAGAGGGGAGATCCATTTCAAATCCCAGCTCTTTATCACATTTTCTTTACTCAGGCTCCCCCTTATTCCCAGGAGCCACTGACCTCCTTGCTGACCACTGCATGGAGGGGGTTCCCCATGGCCCCATGAGTGTCCCACCTCCCAAAATCTGTTTCCCACGTGGGCTGAGGGCAGGCAGCTCTTACCTTCCCGCCGGCCGTTCCGCAGGCACTTCACCTTGGGCAGCTGGCCCAGCAAGCGGCAGTCATCGGCTGGGGACACACAAAGGGAGGACAAAGTCACCCCCACAGTGCCTCTGGCAGCAGAAATGGGGACTCCCAGGAGAGACTGGGAGAGGGGAGAGGACCCTGTCCTGTTCTGGTTGATGGTTTGTTAGGGCAATGGCGCTGCTGGGTCGCAACAGCCCTGCCCCTCAGCTCGTGGAGCATAAATTGGGCCTGGCAGAGCAGCAGTTTTCATAGAACTAGTGTAAATTCAGCAGATTTACACTGAGAGCAGCTGAATTATGCTCTAAAATCAGCATAGAAAAGTTGTGGTTCAGGTCAGAATCTAAATTTCTGCACATTAATGCAAATGACTATTTTTGGTAGCTGCAAAGCAACGCGCAAGCTGTTGATGCGTGTCTGCCTGGCGGGGCAGGAGCTTCCTGTGGCGGCCTGGAGCCTTCAGCATGGAGAAAGGGATGCTCAGAGAGAGCCCTGTGGAGCAGCTGGGGGCTCCTCACGCCCTGGGCAAGAGGTCCATGGGGCAGAAAGGCCTGACAGCCACCTGCAACTGAGCTAGGGAGGTCCTGCAACCTTACACGCAGCCCCGGGATCCATCCTCACCCAGATTTCTCCCAGCAAAGTGGAGGATGTCAGGTGTAACCATCACAGCCCCCTCCACCTCTACACACCCACACTATGACCTCCACAACCCGTTCATGGCTCTCACTCCTCTGCCTCTTCTTCCTCAGCACTATAAACACAGAGGTGAGTGCCCCATCCCCTCTGCCCCAACCCCTGAACCCACACACCCACCCTGAGCACTTTCTCCCCCTCCAGAAATCTCTGTCAGCAAGAGATCACTGTACCCACACCCCTAACAATTCAGGGACAGAGCTGGAACAGGGGAGCAGAAGTGACAGGGCTTGGCTGTGGACTCACAGTGAAAATCTGCTGGGGATAGTGGGAACTCACGTGCTGAAGAACTGCATCCCAGTGAATTACAGGTCAGCAGGCAGAGGGAGGTGAGAAATGAGACACAACTGGGCACGAGATAAAAGCACTAATTGCTTGGGGTGGGCTGCAGGGAAAAAACTGACCATGTGTGTGTAGTGCATTATGCAAATGCATGTATTTTATGTAAATGCATGCAGAGCAGATGCCAGCAGGCTCAGACTATCACACCAAAGATGTCAGATAGCTGAGAAGTGCTGAGTAGCTGAGGGGCTGCCCTAAGTCACACAGGAAACAGGCTCCCCTCTGGTGCCCTGGGACGAGTTAAAACCCAGCCCTGCTCCTTTCTCCCTTGGCTCCCTTGCTGGGACAGGGGAGCTGTGCCCCAACAAACCTGCCTCCTTCCAGGAAGGCAAGTGCTTTGCCTAATTTAGCCAAATACCTGCCATTTACTTCCTCCACCCTCCAAAAATCCTGCTCTGCTGTTCCGCAGGGCAGCTCAATTCCCTGCACCTGTTCCTCTTCCCCATCACAGCCATTCTGCCAGATCCCAGACTTGCCCAGCCTGCCTGCCCCGTGTGCTGGAGCTGCTCCAGGGCTCACCATAGTCACAGCAGCTCCTTCCCCTAGCTTCAGCAACTTCCCAGGGAGGTGCCAGTGCCAAGAAGTGGGTCTTGTGTGAAATCTGTCCCTAATGCTCTCCAAGGCAGTGCCTATTTATAACATCCGAGAGCAAAGCCTGGATCCGTTTCTTAAAAGAAACCTATCTGGCTTTGTTTTCACGTTTCCAAGTAAACAGCTTTATTTTGCAGCTCCTTGAAACATAAGTGCCACAGACCACTCGGCCAGCTTATCATCCTTTTTATGCCTGAGACAGTGTTTTTGAGCACTTAGATCTTCAACTCTCCCATTGAACTAGGCAAGGTCTTTAGCAGGGGTGGTTCCCTGGGAGCCCCTGGGGCTTCAGCTCTCTTCTACTGGAGACCAGAGCTATTGATTTCCCTCAAGTCACACTATTAACTGGGAGGGGACAGCAGGAGGATGTGGGCTGTTTGTGTGGTGCACAATGCTATTTATGGTGCACCTCAGAAATGGGAAAACCCATGCAGGGAGTCCTCTTTCCACGAGTGAAAAAAAAATAAAAAAAATCAAGAATTGCTGACAACCTACATAAATGTATGCAGAATGTACACATAGGGTCAAGAGGGTCAGACTGTCATTGTCCTGTGGAATTCCAGCGGTGCCAACCCAGAACTGCTCCTGGCTGCAGCTGAAAGCCATGGCTGTGGTGGGATACAGCCCTGTAAGGATTGGATTCACATCTGCTGGGCATAAAAACGATTTGCCAAGAGCTTTTCTTGCATTACTTTCGCGAGAAGAGGTTGGATCATCTGGAATTTGAATTCTACACGTGGCGATGCAAACCCAGCACAGCGGGGTTTGCTCTTCACAGCTACAGAGCTTTAAATTTCCTTCCACTCCAGCAAACTAACTCTCCCCTGTCTCAGTGGTAATCCCAGTCTCTCCCAGGCTTTTGGGCCCTTTGCTTTTAACGGGGAAAGGGTCACTTACGGTCATCACTGAAGTCATCCACGAGTATGATTTCATGGACGAGGTGCACTGGGGTGCGGTTCAGCACGCTGAGGGATGAAGAGAGAAAATCCATGACAGTGCTTGACCAACTTAACAACCCAGCAAATGGAGTGGAAAAGCCAAGGAACTGACCCCCTGCCAAAGCACAGAAGACCAGGCTTGGACTTCCAGAAAGGATATACTGGATAAGAACCCAGAAACTACCCCCCAGTAATCTACAGTGCCTGGCTATCAACTCCTGGTAGCCTGATCTAGGAGCTAAGTGCTCTGTATTCCTAGGAAATAGTGAGATTCACCCTTCTCACCTTTTTGAACAAAAGCAGAGCCCCACATAAAGCCAGAAAAACCTGGATTTTTTTTTTCCTCCCAAATTGCACCAAGATTCCTAACTGGACTTACAGCAAAGCTGCCATCACCTCTCCACCTCCTCTGGGGCTAATGATATGGTGTCCAGCCACAGCAGGGCCAACACAGAGAAAATTACCCAGCTCAAACCCATCTTTACACAGCTCACAGCTGTGGCAGGACAACTCCTGTTTTTATCCACGGGCTGATTGTGTTGCAGAGGCTGCTGAGAGGATAAGAGCAGGGTTGGAGCCCACCCAGGTAATGAAAGAGAGGCTGGAGGATGTGGTTCACAGCTCCCTCCGTGTAGACAGACACTGAAACATGGCTCAAAGCTAAAATCTTCCCTTAATTAAGCCACCAAAGGTTATTATTCTTATTATTAAAAAATCTAGACCTGTTCTTTCCCTTTCTCTCATGGTGCAGAGGTCATGGATTGGTTGCACTGGCTCCAGCAATTTCATCTCAAATAAACAGCAGTGCAGCAGTCACCCTGACATGCAGGACATGGAGTTGCAGTTGCTATTACACATGCTTAAAATCCTGCCCCAGCAAAGGGTCAAGGCTGTCTGCTTGAAGCAGAAGCCCCAGAGCACCCCAAAAGCCTCCTAAGTGCTTGAGTTGGGCTTTGATAATGCCAGTCAGATTGTACAGGCTTTCACAGCATTTAAACTTCTTTGCCTTCATCCTGAGCATGGCTCCTTTTCCACAAAGCATTTAAAATCCCCCCAAATTTCAGATCTTCAGACCTCCCACTGGCACAGGAGGGCAGTCATCCAACCACCTAACAATCCTGCAGCCCCTGATTCCCTGCCAGATCCTTATTAACAGGTTCTCTCAGTCTCTCAAGCTCCCAAAACTCTTGCAAAAAAAAAAAAAAAAAAGGCACCTGAAAGTCTGGAAAAACCACATCCCTGACCCAGACCACAGTAAGGAAAGCTACATATGGGAAGCCCTAGGGAACTTGGGAGCTACCCAACAAGCTGGCAAAAAATGCAGCCCACCCCACACAGGGGGTTCCCCTTTGCCAGGTGCCCTCTGCCTGCACTGGAGTACTCCCTCCCCTCCAGGTGCTGGAATTACAACCCTGCAGAGAGAAACAGCTGAACCAGTTTTTATTTTTTGGAAGGCATACAGGACATCCCAAGGCAGATGCATGCCATAGAATCAGAGAATCAGAGAAGCGTTTGAATTGGAAGGGACCTTAAAGACCAGCCAGTTCCAATCCCAGTGCCATGGGGAAGGGACAACTTCCATTAGACCAGGGTGCTCAATGCCCCATCCCACCTGGTCTTGAAGACTTTGAGTAAATGGGCATCTACAACTTCTCTGAGCAACTCACAGGAAATAATTTCTTCCATATATAATCAATACTTACTCCATGCTGGGGTTTGGTTGTTTTTTTTGGTTTTTGGTTTTTTTTTTTTTTTTTTTTTGGGGGGGGGGGGGGGGGTTGGTTTTTTTTTTTTTTCCCCCTGGGGAGAAATCCTCTGAAAAAAGGAGTTTTCCTCTCAGACCAGAGTAGGTAAGCCTAGCACCTCCCTTGTGGAGCACCTCAAAAAACCACTTCCAAGAATTACTTTCTCTGGAAAGACAAAAATCCCAGGATCTTGTCAAAAGCCATTCTTTCCCCCCACTTCAGACGCCTTGCATGCTAAGGTTTGAAGGAAGAGAAAGCCACTGTCACCTCAGCAACAGCCTGGAGCTACTGTGGCCACCCCGACACTTTGGCTTGTGCCAAGCAGAGTTAAACAACACCTCTCCAACACCCACAGCCTGAATGGAGTACTGGGAAAAAGTGGCTCAGCGCCCCTCCTCCCACTGGGGCACACAGAACAATTTAGATGTGCTGTTTCCACCTGTCAAGTGTTTTTTAATTATTGTTATTAATAGGCTTGTTATTTTTTAGAAATCCCCGTACGCCAGAGCTGAGTTCAGCAAATTACCGTAGCCGAGCATCAGTAGACAGAGACAGGAGGGCAATATCATGCTCAGTGGAATATTTAACAAGTGTTGATTGCCTGGAAACCTAACTCTGTGCAACCTGCAGGAAAGAAGCAGGCTAGTAAAAAAAGCCAGCAAAATAAATAAATAACCCACCGAGAGCGGGAGGGGACAAGGCAGCAGGAAACTTGGAACATTCAAGGCCTGCCTCTGCCTGCTCTCCCCTCTAGATCTGGCTGCCAGAAATGCAGTGCAGGGCTTAACTCTGTGGGAAGGTGGCTGCAAAGGGGCTGATTCTGCTGCTTTTGCTGGTACCAGCCATTAGAACTCAACCAAAGCATTGGGCTGTGTAGGCTCAGGCCTGGGCTCTAAGCAGTACTCAGTGCCTTAAAGGATCTCCTGCCAGAGAAAATCTATGGAAGAAAAGAAACCATTTCCATTCCAATGGATCATTTCCATTCCAATGGAGCACTTCCAATCCAATGGACCACCTCCATTCCAATGGACCACCTCCATTCCAATGGACCACCTCCATTCCAATGGACCACCTCCAAGGCCCTGGGCTGGGGAGAGGCCGCAGCCCAGTCCCAGCTCAGCTGCAGGTTCCTGCTGTCCCCAGATTTGCTGCCAACTCTGTGCCTGGGCTTGCCACCCCATAAATCAGGGAAGATGATCCCTAAGTGCCAACAGTGGCCATCTGTGGGGCTGACCAGAGCAAGGGGGAAAAGGCCAGCACGCTGACCCACGAGGGAAGGACATCTCCATGAACTGTCACCCTTCCATGGGGTTAGTGACAGACACCACTGTGGGTGGCACACACCCCTTCACCTGTTCCCCCTCTCCCAGCAAATCCCCTTGTGGGACTCACTCACCACACAACACCTTTCCCAAATTCCAGTGAACAACTCACCCTGGTGAGGGCAGCCCAGAGGCTCTATGGGACCTGCTGTCCACTGGTTTCAGCACACTTCCAGCTCATTATTGCCCTGCAAGTCAGAGCACTGACCCCAGCAAGCCCCAGAACTGCTGCTAAGCCAGGGGCCACTTGATGCACGCACAGAGAGATGCCCAGCAAAGCCAAATTTGTGTCTCCAGTGCATTTTCTGCCTGGTGCTCTATTAACCACATAATACCACATGATGCTGTGAACACACAATATAAGCACCCCTCCTGCAGCGCTCCTCAGGGAGGATGGGAAAAAGAGGCATCAAATCCTCCACGTTTTCAACATTACAGTTTTTGGTTTGGGTTCTTTTTTTTTTTTCAGCTAGACCATAAAAGCACTTTTAAAAATTCAAAGCCGGCTTTTCTATTACTTGTGCCTCTGCTCAGCTTTGATATTTTTTTTTTAATACTTTCCTTTCTTTATGTCTGGGCATGGCTTTTTTTTCCCTTTTATATGGGAAAAATCAGAAGACAATATTACAGTGCTTTGAAGTCCCTCTGTTATTATAGATTTTCTTTCCCTGAAATCAAACATAGGTAGATATATACTGCAGTGATGGATATATTTGAACAAATCAAAACAGTTTTTAAGCTCTGCTGTGCCAAAGATCACAACATTTTCTCCCTTAAATTGCCAAAAGACCTGTTACCATCAAAATGAAAGCTCACGCCTCTAGTCCAGAAAGTGTTTACTCACCCTAATAAGAACAGGTTTGCAGCTGAATTATCTTTTGACAATGCTGAAACTTTCTTTGTTCTGATTTATTTACCTTATGCAGACACAGCCATGGAGAATTTCACCTTAAATTTTCATTGTAAAGTCCCTCTTCCATCATCCTCAAGAATTTGTTGGGATCCTTTTCCACCTACCCAGAGGTAAGCACTGGACTCAGCAATTTCATCTCCAAATAAATACCAGTGCAAAAATCACCCAGACCACGTAAGATGTGGAAAATGTTTGCAGGAAGGAATTCCGACCTTCTGACCAAGTCAGGGTGGTTTTGGTCATCACCCACTTGCTATAGGGAGGTGACTGTGGACACCCATCCTTGAGAACTCATGAACCTGCTAATTCTCTCCATGGCAACATATTAGGACTTGTTGGAAAAGAAAAAAAACACCTTTGGGAGGATAATGAAGTATGAAAAGGGCCAAGGGTCACAATTATCAAAATCAGACAGAGTATGGAGAGAAAATACCCACCAAAATGAACTGCTTCAACAACCCCAAATGGCTAATTATGTAGGAAGAAAGACATCACACCAAGAATAACCATAATGAGCTTTGATTACACTGCAGCTTTTGCATTTTATTCTTTCAAATACCCACCAAGCTCTTTGAAATTCAAGAGTTCTCTTATGTTAACATCAAAAGGTAAGAGCGCACGGAGGGCTGTGTACTCAGTCACCGCGAGAGATGATTAGCAAATTAAGAGAGAAAAAAAAAAGTCCAGGGTTTAAGCAAAAAGCAGAAAAGAAAAGAAGAAATGAAAAAATAGTCAGCACAAAGTGCTAATTATACAGTTTCTGTGCAACACCTGGCTTGTTTTTGCTTCTTTAATCAGGCTCATTTCAGTTATGGCACAGACTCCATATGGTGCCTAAGCAAGGAGGCTTTGTCACCTCCCTGTCTCAGATGTGTCTGGATGCAGACAAGGCAGTGGCACAAGGCGTAGGTGAGAGGTGTTGGCTGCCCAGGACACCACTTTTTTTCACCTATGAGCACTGGAAAATGAAAGGCATGATATTCACTCTGCTAATTAATGATCTAAATATTTGATGTGGTATTCACAGCGCTTGCATCAGGACTCCTGCCAAAGGATGTGTTTTGGTTTGTCAGCAAGAGGTAAATAATTTAAGTTTTCTTATTCCTGCCCTGAGCTCCCCAGCTGCAAGTTTGAAGAATAAATAAGTAAAAACCACTCAGCAGAGTAAACGGGACTGTTTCACCATCTGCCCGGCAGGTCATCCACATGACAGGATTAGGATTCCCTTGCTAAATCCAGGCTAGCATAGGATGGAAAGACAGGAAAGAAGAAATTGTTGTTTTGGTGGGGTTTTACTTTTTTTTGGGTTTTACTTTTTATTTTGGTGGGGTTTTACTTGTTTTTTTGGGTTTTACTTTTTATTTTAAATGCCTCTGTAGTGCTTATTTTCACCCTTGCTCCTGCCTTCCCACCTTGGATTTACTCACATGGTCCCATCTCATGCACTGTTGGAGATTCACACCATTTTTAGGGACTGAAAGACACAAAACTGAACCACAGAGGGGAAAGGAACTTGTTAAAAAGTCAGTGGTTGAAACAACCCAATGAGACTTTCTTCACCATCTGCACAGTAAAAAAAAAAAACCTTAAAAAAACTCTCCAGAGCTATTTTGCTATTGACCATCTCCTCCTTTCTGTCCTCTTCTCCTATTTTCCATTTCCCCTTCTCATGACACCCATCCCCTACTCCCTGGACAGCTGCACATATTCACAAGCACCGTTGCACATGCATTTATAAATGCTGACCTCACCATTTCCAGAGATGTGGGCCTTCAATAAATTTACTTTTTCTTTTTTTTTTTCCCCCTTGCTTTACTTCCAGCTGGCAAATGGTCAGAGAAAAGATCATGAAACTTTTAAATGAATTCATTATTCAACACAATCCACCAGCTTCTCTCAATAACTCTGACAACACAAAATGTCCATAAATGAACTGTCCCAAGCGCCCCCAACGTGACCTGAGTAAGGGGTGCCAGGGAGGCCGTGTGTTGCTGCTTCCTACCAAGAGCCTGAAGCACACTGAGCCTGTAGCACAGCACTTGGGGAGCACTGAGGCTCTCAAGAACCCAGGAAAACGGCAGGAATAGCAAAATCCCCCAGCTCAGCAGGTGCGTGGTCACTTCTGCAAGAGGCAATCCCTCCCCTGCTGCCTTCAGCAGCATTTCCCTCTGGCTCTCCTCTGTGTCTGCATAGGGAGTGCCCCTTTTGCAGGGACAGTGCCCCATCACCCATGGCTTTGGACAAGCCAAGCAATGTCCCTTTGTCCCATCTCTTGCTCCTGACAGGGTGATTGACATTGAGAATCGCAATTAACGTGAGAACATTGATTCTGCAATGAGGCTGGAAAATCCAACGTACTGGAACTCAGGAAACCAGGTCTGCAACTCAGAATCTTCCACCAGCTACAGAAAAATCACCTCTCTGTTCCCCAGCCTGTCCATCTGTCACCTGGGTTATACCACTGAAGACATGTACTAGGGAGAATAGGGTAGAAGAGGTGACAAATTTACCCACCACGATGCTAAAAGCAGTTGGCCACAAACTGTCCCAAAAGGCACAAAGCACTGTCAGGAGGACAGAGTTTGTTTTGAATGGCCAAGGAAAATGATCCATGCTGTTACAGCCACTGTGGGATGGAGTCATCTGGAAGATCTAATTAAACCGAGTATTTGGCGAGCAAGAGGGAAAAAGCCCCAAGCAGTCAGAAGGCACAGCAAATTAACCCACAGAGGCTAAAGAGGCAGATGAGCCCTCAGCTGGGGTCCAAAAAGAGGCAGGGAGGTGGCAATATGTACACAACCACATCTAGAGAGAACAGAGCAGGAGCCACATCACCAGCTTGCCACCAAGGATTGGTGTCCCTAGGCTTGGCTGCATCAAAGCAAGCCTCTAGGCACTGCATCCTGAGGAAATCAGTGAACCCTGATGTGCCAAAAGGCCACCTCCAAACCATGGGGACCAGGAAAAAAGAGGGTCAGCCCAGGAGAGTTCAGGATCCAGCCCAGGGACAAGCAGAGGAGATGGGGACCCAAGGCTGTCACCTCACTGCCTGGGCTTGCCTCTGGGGTGCAGCTCAGTGGGATGCTCTGTGGGGCTCTGGAACTGTTGGGGGATGAACCTACAAGAAAGGGCTCAGAAGGGTCCCCAGAGCTGGGGAAAACCTCCCCACAGATTAAACATGAGTACTGGAATTGCCAGGGCCCATAAGAAAGAAGGAGCAGTGCAAAGGGGCAAAGCTGTGGTGAAAATCACACATGACCAGGTAAGGAAGGCAGTAAAGCCAATTAATCAAGTCAAGCAAATTGAAAAAAGAGGAACAAGGAAGAAAGTCTATGCTGGAAATAAGAAACTTCAAAGGACAATCACCTCAATGAAGAAGTAAAAATTCAATGTACCTGTACTTCTAACCTTGCCATCACTACAATGAACAGTTCTCTAATGAAGCCAGATATGGGGGATCCAGGCCTAAGAGCTGTACCATGGGTCTAACATTCCTCATGTGACAACACCACTTATGACCACACCTGGCAGGACAGTCAGGTGCTGAGTTACAGGGAGAAATGAGGTTAAAATCCATCCCTGCACTTCACATGTTATAAGCCCCCTATATTTTGGGAGCTAGAGGACTGCACTTGCCACCTCTGCTACAAATACAACTGGTTCTGGAGAATGGCAAACTTATGCAAGGCACTGTAAAGATGAAAGGGAAGGTCCAGGATTGAGGAGGTGGTACGCAGCACCAAGCATCAGTGTCACCCAAAATTCACACACGCCAGAGAGAGAAAGCAGTGACAGATTACTGAGTGTGAAGCAGGGAGACAGGATTGGGCATGAAACCATAAAGCAGAGCAGGAATTCAATTTCAGGACTGTCAAACTCACTTGTGGCCCTGGATACGCTCACCTGAAGAAGGATGCTGAGAGAAAAGCTCAGCAAAGACATGACAGTGAACAGGGCACAGCTGAAGCCTCCCCCTAACCAGCAACCTCAGTCTGACCAGCACCAGCAATGGCAAGGGGTCCCTGGGGATGCCAGGGTTTAAATTTAAAAGCCAAGACTTGCAGCAGGGCACAGACCTTCACTAAGTGCACGTGAGATGTGCACTACTGGCACAGAGCACGGCACACCCAGGCTTGCTACAGAGCAACCCACCAGCCCAGACCTGGACACAACCTTCCCACAAGAGAACCTGCAGATTCAAGGCACACCTTGGGACTGAACACAGATTTCAAAAGCCTGCAGTGAAAATGAAGCCTTCAGTCTATCCACGACAGCAAAACACAGCCAAGAACAAACCGACAAATGAAGGGATGGCCACATGCCCAGAGTGCTGCACCGCGTCGCTGCAGGAGGACAGAAACCATCCCTGAAAATCTGGTCTGCATGTGTGCCATTAGGGCTTCTCAATTAGCAAGCCTTTCTGGCACTGGAGAAGCTCAGAGAGCAGCACAGGAGCAGATATCCACAGAATGATAGCTGTCCCTAGAGAGCTGGGCCAAAATACAGCTGAGCACTCCTACCCAGCTGGATAGAACAGCTCTTAGCCCAGACTCTGTCTAATCTGCTGATGAGCTCTCAAGAGCCTCCCATACTAGGCCCTGCAAAGGGAGCACAGCTCCTCACTTTCCTGAGCATCCCACTGCAAAACCTACTTCTCAGAGAGCAACTTTCAGGCTAATTTCTCTCAGTCTCCATTTGAGACCACAGCTGGCAGGTCTGCTCCTGTTGCTGTGGTGAGTGCCAACAGATTCTGCCTTTATTTGTGATGACCACTGGCCCACTGACCCTCTTTTAAGAGGCTCCCAGGAGCTCTTACCTCCGAATTGTCCTCAGCAGGGTGGACCTGGCCTCGTTGTGGAAGGTGATGACCACGCTGGTGGGCGGGAGGTCCTGGCTGTAGCGCAAAGTCGTACACCTGGGGAGGGAGAAGGCAGAAAAGGCTGTTCAGGTGCTGGAATTCAAAGCCAGAGCTCACTTCATCAAGACAGGCAGCACAGTCCAACAGTAAATGGTCTCCAGCCATTATTACAAAAAAAAATAAAAAAAATCAGACTTTTTCTGTGTGAATCATTTCTAGAGGAGTCCAGGAACTGCCAAGTAAGCCACTGAGGATTAAAGCAGCAAAGAACTTAACTGTCATTAATGGGAAGGGATGAGAAGGGAAACCAGTGCTTCCCAGCTACCCACCAGGGCTTCTCTCATGCCCCTGGCTCATGGCACCATCAGAGGTAAGAGCATCCCTGCAGCTCCATCTCCCATCCACCTCACTCTCAGCCTCCTGAGGAAGCAATTCCCACCAGCCAGCTGCAAGGTAAGCCAAGCCCTGTTTCTAAATTGATTGTTTCCTTATTAATTCTGCCTTAATTACATAACCAGACTACAGGGAAGATTGGGATTTCAAACTTTCCAAGCCAGCCTTCAGAAGGTGAAAACCCACAGCTGCAGCCACAGTCCCTGCTGCCTTCTTCCCAGGAGGAAATGTCACAGACTCTGTAATTACTTTGACCTTTAGCTGATTAAATTTGTGGCTTTTATAGACCGACACCAATATATTCCCAGCTCAGAAAATCCAGATACCCCTTACATCCATGCCACCCTTTCCAGGGCCCTATCAGTCCCTTAAGATGGTCTCAACATGACACAACAGTAGCTCTCCATCACAGCCATCCTGTCCCTTGCCATACTCACGCCACTTGTCTGCTCCTGTGTCACTGCCCAGGTGTTACCACTACCATCCCTCAAATGCATCAGGAAAGAGCACTGAGCAACCACTCTTCCAAAAAACCATTGGCTCACTCCCCCCAAAAATTCTGGACCACAGAACTTGCAAGGTGAAGTAAAAACAGATGGAAAAATTAAATTGGATATGGAGAGGAGAAAGCACGTAAGAGCAGCCAGATATTGCTGGTTTATGCTATTCAGAACAGCATGTTGCACCTCTCAAATGCCAAAATGCTCTATTTTAAACGAGGTTTTACATATTTTAATTTTGAAACTGTATTTATGATTATTTACAAAGTGAACAAGTGTGCACAACGGGAGAAACAATTCCAAAGATAAAGAAAAAAATGGTATCTTGGGTGGGACAAAATATTTGCAAGCTCACGCTAAATTAGTTGCTGCTTTCTCTCATTGTTTCACTCAAAACTCTTTCCAAATCCTGCTTGAACTTGACCAAAAGCAGGTTTCTCATTACTCCCCTGTTCTTTCAGCACAGTCATCCACACCAGGAATTCACCTTCGAGCCAATTCTAATTCTGGGTCCATCCCCAAAGGACGCCGAGGCCGCGCAGCTATTCCATATGCAGGAGAAAGTTCAGCAACACTGCCCCGCGCGACAACACCCTCATCCATCAAAGCTGCATCTCAGGGATGCTGGAAACAGAGGCTTTCTGAATTATGAAACAGCACTGGGTCGTGCCCTGAGCTGCTCCTCTGGGTCACTGCAGCATCACCTGCACCACCCAGCGTCCCGCTCCAGCCGAGCCATCCCAGGCTGATGCTGCTGAGCTTGGCCGTGGCTCAGGCTCAGCTCCCGTTTGCTCTGCGGAGCTGCAGGGACAGGCGATGGCAGCTGCTCTGCCTGTGCTATTTATACACGGCTCCCAGATGCGTGTCCTTCCACCCACTTCCAGCAGGGCTCTGTGGAGCCAACAAGGGAAGCTATTTCTGGCAAAGAACGAGCGGGAGTGGAAAATACAAAGTCATCAATACTTTACTTACGCTGCTACAACAGCCCAGGAGCTGGTAAAGAAAGCAGGAGCTGGGAGTGTCTGCGCCTCCCACGGGTGGGAGTGCTGGGGCTGCTGCAGGCTGGCTCAGGCTCCTCCTGAGCAACAACCTGCTTCTAAAATCCCAGGTGCTGACACACCAGCCCGGCCCAACCAGGCAATGTGCGTGTGGGAGAGGCTGGAATGTCACACACGGGCACCTCCGGAGCTGCAGTTCACCTCTGGCTCATGTCTCGTGAGGCTTGTCCCATCCCAAGGACAGGAGTGATGCTGCTATGGACCTCCAGCCTCGCTTCGCCTCTGTGACCAGCACTACACCCCAGCTGGGCCTTGCCTCTCCAAGCCCTGCCTGCAAAGGGTGAGGCAGAGCTGCTGGATCTTCCTCCCAGGGCTCCTCCTCCTGGCTGCTTTATGGCTCTGACTCTCTCCTTGGCCAGGATTTTACCCCTGGGTTCTTCTTTCAGGAGCCCTCCCAAAGTTTCCTCCACTTGGTCCCTTTTTTTTCCCCCCCTCATTCCTCCCCCAGTGTAACTGCAGCTAAACATCCTGGGTCCCCAGAAGGCAGATTTCACTTTAAGTTGTTGACTACAAGTGTCTTTTTTTGGCACTTACTTGGGTAATAAAAACCACAGCTTGGAAAAGCATTAAATCCAGCATGTCCAGAATTATTTTGTGTGACAATTACATCTGGGGTAATTTCAATTTAATACCTCACTGCAAGTGAAAATTGCAGCATGCAGCCCTAAAATTGCTGTAATAATGAAAATAAACCTGCTAAAAGCTGCCTGTGCTACCTCAGGCTGTCACTGGATAAACGTTTTGTGCTGCTGATGGTATTTCATAGGTCACCCATTTGCCAGCAAAAAAAAACAAAACAAAACCAAAACCAACACCCACAACATTTTCAGGAAACCAATGAAAGCTTGAGGGTTTTTTTAGATTGTTAAAAAAAAAAAAAAAAAGGGAAAGAAGAAAAGGAAAAAAAAAAAAAGTAGTAACTGCACTGCCTGTATTTGCAGTGTGTTGAAACTCACTGGCTAAAACCATTTAAAGTTTGATGCTTTGAAACCTTGCAGCAGGACTGGAGAGCAATCCTAGCACAGCAAGTGCAAGCAAGAAAGCTGCCAGGCAGCTCTGCAGGTTCCCAGCATCTGGGTGGGGTGAAAGAAGACAGAAACCAGGCTGGCCTGTCCTAAAAACTCCAGGGAGAGCACCCAGATAGAGAACAATTCTTATTTTCTCATGCAAGAAGTCAAACTTCATTTGATGGGAAGAGTCACTTTTTGATTGAAGTTTTTTTTTTTTTCCATTCAAAATGGAAATAATTTCACAATCAGGAAGCTCTGAAAGGGGTAGTCTGGCTACAAACACCTTAGGAATCACTTGGAAAATCCCAGCCTGGACTGGTTGCCTGTTATACTTCCTCCAGGTTGGACAGAGCAGCACAAATGTCCCCACATTCCCAACGTGCTGTTAACTAAATAAATAATGCAGTGCCTGTTTGTGGGGACATGGAGCAGACAGCCAGAGCCCTGCACTCACTGCAGGAATTGCAAAAGCTCTCCTGCAAAGTCCCAAACTTTGGACACTCCAGCATGGCCCCCAAAGTCCCTTTCTCAAGATATTTTTCTTGAGCTTCTTCAGCCCTTGAGCTGCTGGTGAGCAGAGGGGTCTCACAAGCTGGTAGCCTCCACACACAGCTGCCCCTGCATCCTTAGGGATCCTCCTGACAGGGCAGCACATGCCCATTCCCAGGGAATCTGAACCCATTTTACATTTAAAAATGGCCAACTTCACTCTCAGTGCCCCTCACCAAACCAAAGCCCACCTTGCCACCACAGCTGCACAGCACAATGGTAAAGATTAACCGTGTGAACAGAGATAGACCTGATGCCAATAGTTTTAACTTTCATATTTTTTAAATTCTGTACTGTCTTAGTGTGTGACTCTGAACTCCATATAAAGTGTTAGCAAGCTCTCTTCACAGTTTAGTTGGACAAAAAAATTCTTTTCCAGCCTGAAAAACAAGGAAATCATTGCAGCTTTAGGCTCAAGAAGTACAAACAACAGCAAACTGAGGAGAGCAATCTGGGAGGATGGGACTTCATAACCTGAAGCTGTAATTGGACAATTGACCCCAATATGTAAATGGGCCAAAACCTATAAAAGTGTGAAAATGTGTGACTGGTCATCCATCCTGCATCCATCTTGGGGACAGCCACAGCCAGGCTCTTGTACTGCCCAAGGTGTATCCTTTGAAGGCCTTTTAATAAATACCTACTTTATTCCTTTAACTCTGTCTAGCCTCTGTTCCAGATCAGCCTCTTTAGGCATCAGACCCCGTTCCACAGCCTCTTCTGGTGCCCCCAGGCTCATCCAACATCACATGTCCACAGTGCAGTGCTGTGTCTCTCAAAACCCACCTCTCCTGAGCCTCATTAATTTCCCTCCATAAATGATCATCCTCATCCCACTCCCCTAGATTCCCCCTGCCAGGCTTCTGCTCATTCCTCTGCTCTACTTCAACAGCCATCACTTGCCAACAGCTCTGCTCTGAATTTTTAACGTTTTCCACGAAGTCCAAACTCTCCCTCAACTCAGCTCACCACTTCCAAAGCACCCTCTGCATATTTATTTCAA
The DNA here is from genome assembly GCF_051311805.1 of Agelaius phoeniceus. NCBI lineage: Eukaryota > Metazoa > Chordata > Aves > Passeriformes > Icteridae > Agelaius > Agelaius phoeniceus. The sequence continues at coordinate 110,340,016 of NC_135267.1, read as the reverse complement.
ACAGCAGCTGCATCAGGCAGAGCTACACCATCCTTCACCTCCCTGCTGGCTCCTCTCTTCTCCTTGGAAACACATAGGAGAACACAGCCCTGTCACCACGCATCCAAAATAAGGGTATTTGGGTTTGTGTGCACTCTGCTGCCACAGGGCTCTCACATCAGCCCAGAGGATCTCACATCACCAACAGCATGGGTTCACACCAGCCCTGATGGACAAACCACGCTGATTTCAGATGACATTCCCCAAGGAATGTTTAAAAATTGTTCCCGTGGGAAGAAAACGAAAATTATGGCCCTGGTGAGAAAGGAAGCCACTACCCACCACAGGTAAGAAAGAGTTGTCAGTGGAAAGGCAAGGATTGCTATGCAGGCTCTGCACACCTGTAGGGACGGGTGGCAGGACATGCAGGCACCTTGGTCACACCTCTCAGGACAACCTCTCAGGGTAGCATACACAACAGTGGAAAACTATTGTGCCTAAGCCCTGTCTTTGAGCTGAAGCAAAATTCATAAATCATAAAAACATAGAATATTTTTAGGTTGGGTTGGAAGGGACCTTAGAAATCACCTAATTCCAACTCCCTGCCTTGAGAAGGGACACCTTGCACTAGAACACGTTCCTCTAAATCCCATGCAACAATTGAACACCTCCAGGGATGTGGCATTCCACAGCCTCTCCTGGCAACCTATTCCAGTGCCTCATTCCCCTCAGAGCAAAGAATTTCTTCCCAATAACTAACCTAGGAGACATCCATGAAAATACTCTAAAAATTGGAACCCTGGATATGGTTTGATATAGAGCTGTAAAACAACGTATGTGCCAACTCATATGGAATCTAGGAAGTTCACAGAGCTTACTGCTGGGCAGGACTGTGCACCACCTCACCTGACCTCTGGGCAACACAACCTCTGGCATTTCTCCCAGTTATTTCTGCATTTTGCAGTTATCCATGCATTAAGTCCAGTGACTTGTGCCTGACTGCAGAGTACCTTTCAAAAAATCATTGCTTGATGACCTCCAGAGATGGCCAATTCAAGAAGTGCTGCTCATGACACAGTCAATACATCAGTCTCATACAAGAGTAAAAATGGGGCACAACAATTCAGAATTTGCTTGAGCAGAGCACACAGAAGGGTCAAGTGATCTCCATGGCATTCACTTCCCATCAATACCCTTGCTTCTTGGCTCTCCCCAAGCCACCCTTCCTGCATCTTGCCTCGAAGTATTTTTCATTCAGCTTTGAGAGGCCTCCAAAATGCTCCTTTCCATCCAAGTTATGCCAGCATCTCCTGCTCCTTTCTCTGGGTATGCTTTTCCCCTGTCAGTCAGGAAGAAGCTGCCAAACAGAGGGCTGGCCATGGTCTGTGCATCTCCAGCACCACCACGGCACCCAGGGCCTCTCCGAGGCACAGCTGTGAGCAGTGAGACGATTGCTGCTGGCACATCCTGCTCGTGGGGTCAGGTTTGGCACAAGGACCTGCTGAGAAAGCTCTGGGATTCCCTCTGGTGCTGCCTCTAAGCTCCACCAGGACACAACCTGAGCGTGGAGGTGGCAGCTCAGAGCACGGGTGCGACTGTCACAGTACAACAGGAAAAGCAGCAGCGGCGGCAGGAATTGCCACCAGCTCCAGACCCTCTGGCCCCTGCAGGTCCACCTTGGGCTGGCCATGGCTGTGGGCAGGTTGGTGCTACTGAAACACCAGAGCAAAGGCCTAGAGCAAAGAGAGGCTGGAAACACAGCTGGAAGGCTCAGCAGTCCAGAAAGCAGCCGTGCCAGAAGGAAAGAAGAAAGGACGCGGAGTCAGATGTCAGCTGGCAGTGCCACATGATTGCAGGGAATGCCAGCTCAAGTTTGGCTTGCCAAAGTGAAAAAATACCCTTGAGAAAGGTCAGAAGGATTTCTCTGTGCTGGACTGGCATGTGCCTCAGGTTTGCATTCCCAAAAAGGGGCTGAAAAATCCCTAGGGAGGCGTGAAACAGACGCTGTCGGGGCTGGGAGAAACAATGGTGATCCAAAGAGAGGAATCCCTGGCTGAGCAGATGACTTGAGGGTCTCCAAGGGCTTCAGCAAGGGTAAGGAGGCACATCTGCAACAAATACTCACTGGTGGTTCCTCACAAGGAATTATTCAGCAGGTTTGAACTAGATGTAATTTGATAAAATTGCAAAGAAGGCCCTGAGGAAAAATCTGCTGGGGCTGTGAACCAGCTCTGGCTGTAGATTAGATGTCCAGAGGAACCTGTCCAAGTCTGCTCCTTCCCCACAAAAATACTCGAAAATGCACAAAAGAGTGGAGTCCTGCAAATTGGTGCAACTTAACCACTGGCTGACCTGAGATCAGTCTCCTTGGGTTGACCAAGAAATACATTTTTCTACACTTTCTACATTTTTCTATCTTCTGGAATCTCAAGCAGTTCTGGATTTGGTTGGCATGCAATTAATATTTCCTCTAACTCACTGCCTCTTTCAGTCTCTTTCTTTCTTCTCCCTGCAAGACAGATATCTAAAAAATTAATCAAACGACTAAATTTGAAGAAAAGGGGAAATACAAGAAGGCAAAAATAACCTTCTCTGCACATGATGTGCTGCTGCCTGTGAACCTCAAAACTGATGAGAAGATGCATTTATAATTCATTAAAAATTTGCTGGGTTTTTGTCTTCAGAAAAGGAGAGGGGAAAAGAAAGAGAATTTACTAAGAAAGAAGGAAAGAATAGCAAGGCTGCCTTTAAAAACAAGTTAAACCAGATTGTGTGTCTGGATTTTCAAAGCAGCTCATGAATAATTCAGACTTCTAGGGCCCTCCACACAGACTCAGGGTCTGTCTTGCTTCTTGACTCCCTCCATCCTTCCTTGCTCAGAACTGAGGCAAAAAGAAAAATGGAGCCAACAAAAGTGAAAAGAAGAAAGCAAAACCAGTACAATTCAGTAGAATTTTAAACTCATGCCAGTTTTACTGGAATACCAGAGCTGACAGCAGAGTTTTTCACTTGGTGGAAGTAAAAGCAAAATCTGGTACATTGCACCTTCATGGACAACCACCAATCCATTATTAAAGATCTTTAGAAGCCAGGAAAACCTGAAAGTACATTTCAGACTGTTGGAACGCTGGATGTAAAGATTCCTTAGGGAGGATGCTTTCTGACCAGAGAGCTTCCTGGCATCACGTGGCAAATCAAAGCAGAGAACGTCCCCATCCTCACAACACCTCCACAGTCACAGCTGGGGAAGCACAAACCCAGCTCCATGCTGTGACAGCTCAAAAACACTTCCAGCATGTAGGGATCTGCAGTGCTCAAAGTAGAAATCCACCCAAATGGCCCCAAACCAAAATGCCCTTTTGCTGCAGCTGATGGAGTAGGAATTTAAGGTGCTGGCTAGAAGAAAAAACCAAACAAGAGCTTGATGGAAGAAACTGTCTCATGGCCTAAATTATCATCAGGAGCAAGTCTTGGAGAATTAGTTCCATTATTTACTAATACTTGACTTTGATTTCAGCCTACATAAACATATTAGGTCAATAGAAATAGCGAGACAAGCACGAGAGTTAAACAAACAACTTCATTCTGTCAGAATTACTCGGAGCAAGTTATCAAAGTAATCGATGGCACATAATAACCATAAGACAAGTGGTCAATATGTTACAGCAGTCAAAGGCAGAGGATGGTGCTAGCAGAGGGTGATCAATGGCACCCTGGGAATGCTGAGGCACTTGGTGATGAAGGAATGGCCACCACGAAATCATCACTGGGCCCTGGCGTGGTTCAGGTGGGTGCACCCCCTGAAGGCCACTGAGACAGGCAAGGGTTTATCTTCCCTATAAAAACCCCAGGATCCTTTCAGTCCTTTGCAGGGAAGGAGGCACCTGGAGTTTAAAAAGGAAATCCTGTGCCCCCATGGACTGACTGATGTCACTGTCATATTTTCTGAAAAATCCCTTGGCCAGGATTTCTTCTCCTGGGAAGCTGAGAAGCCTCAGAGAAAAAGGAAAACAATAATTATCTGATTTGCTTCTCCTGTGTTTTGCTGCTTTGGAAGATGGTTTGGAAATTGTTTACCAACTGGTCATTGTTTCATTGGTTTCATGTGAATTGTTTTGACTTAATGACCAATCACAGTCAGACTGTGTTGAAACTCTGAGGAGAGAGTCACGAATTTTTATTATAATCTTTTAGGATACAGACAGAAGGCTTTCTCTATTCTTTAGTAGAGTTTTAGTATAGTATTCTTTAATATAATATAGATCATAAAATAACAAATTAGCCTTCTAAGAACATGGAGTCAGATTCGTCATTTCCTCCCTACAACAGTGACCCAGAAAATACCAGAGACTGATGCTGGCACAGCCACCCTGAGGGTGGGTCTGCAGTCAGTCCTGGTGTGTCAGAGACCCCCATCCCTCCCTTCCCTCCATCCCCTGGGAAGAAGCCTCTCCCTGGTGCAGCGACTGCCTCCCACCAGTGGTTCCTGCGCCCACCAACGCGCGGTGCAGCATCACTTCCACTCCAGCACATCGTTTGTTCCTCAGGAGCCCAGTGTGTACTTTTCATCTGATACTCAAAATCACTTGCTTTTAAATACAGCTTGTCATTTTTAGATGACTCAAGTGTCAAAAACATTTGAGATCTAAATGAAATTTTTCCCTTTTCGGGATGAGAAAAACAGATCTCTCTGGCTCTAAGTTTTCCTGCCTTTTTACTTTTAGATTCACCAACAGCTTTGCTTTGGGTTTATCCTGAAATTGCCATCTCCTGGCTTTTCTTTCTCTTAAATAGCCAAAGAACTGAAACACTGTTATCCACTCAGCTCTACTGAGCCCTACCTACCCACGTAGCCCCCAGACTCAAGCTCCAGAGATGTGGCACTGACAACACAGACACAGCCCAGGTGTAGGCAGCGAGGTGGATCCCACCACCCACTCTGTCTCTGTTTCCATCTCCAGGCTCTTGAAGAAAAGCAGCAGTGCCTCTCCCCAGGCATTGCTCACCTTGAAATGGAGCAGTTTGTCCTCAGGGCACAGTGACTGGCAGGTCACTGTCTTTTATTAAATTCCCAGCTCTCACTCCTCCACTCCTCTGTGTCCCCCATGGTGACAGGGACATGCAGAAAGATCACTGCTCCACAGACAGATATCTGGGAAATGAGCTTTTATCTCTGGGTGAGTGTGTCACAAAAGTGGAGCTAATTAACTGGGGCTCTGTTTTTGAAAAAGGTTAATATTTTATCAAATGTCTTCTGTCTTGAGGAATAATTAGCCCTGGCAGCAGTAGCTCTGCCATTTCCCAAGGGATTGAGCAAGAGGCTGGAGAGAGACACGTGGTATTGATGGATAGACAGCAGCTCAACTCTGGGCTAACAGTGCATCTCACCAGCAGGTACTCCTCAACACAAACCTACCTGCCACAGGACATTAACAGAGGCAAACCCCTCTCTTCAAAGGCTGTACACATTCTTCTGGTGCATTCCATGCCCTCTGGTACAAGGATGCTTTAAAAAAACCAAGGCACTGTGACTCAGCCAGGAGCACTGACACTGGAGCACCAGTCCCAATCCCTTCTCCCCAGGCACTCTCTCTTCCCTCATTGCTCCAGCACCAGCCTGCACAACAAAAGGGAAATCCCATGGGCTCTCCTAATTCTTTCATCCCAAAACCAAACCTGTTCTCATGGGGGAACCAGCAGCTGAAGTAAATTCCCACAGGGACTGTGCAGGACGAGGTTCCCCCCAGTGCCTGCACAGAAGTCCTCAGTACAATGCACAACATCTCTCCACAGGGCTGGGATGCAAGCAGGGAAAATGGAGGGACTGAAAAAGGACAAGGGAAGGGTCATTTCAAATCGACCCAGAGCTGGTTTGTATGTGCATTTTTTCTTGGCAAAATGCAGTGGGGATGGGTGAGTGGGGAATTTCCAAAATGAAATCAAAACTGTCTCATAGGGAAACAAAGCCAAAATGACTTAGGGGAAAGAAATACATCACTGTGTGGGGGGGAGGGAGGGGAGGGGGAAGTTCTCAGCTTTTTTTCCCCTCTCTGAAACCGCAGTTTTTGACAAGGAACAGAAAATAAAGGTATTCTTCAGGGAAGGAATAGCTGGGATGGAAGCTGTGCATGCTCCCCCTCCTCAGATTCTCTTTGGGAGGATGCCTGTCCATGCAGATGCTTTTCCCACCCAGCAAGGCACTGAGGGGCTCAGAGGAGGGACAACTTGGACAAACAAAACTCAGCAGTAAGAAATGTAGTATTTTACCAGGATATTTGCTGGAACAGTCCAGCCATCCCCACTGCTTGCAGCCAGACTCCAAGACACTGAGTCCCTACAGATTCCCCCAGGACTCACCCTGCCAGTCCCCTTGGGCCTGCAGACATCTTTTAGGCAAGAATACAGCTCAGGAGTAGTTTTTGCTCGCTGTGCAGACAAGTGCCATAACTCACACTCCTTGCACAGCCCATTCAGATGGAAGTAGCTTTGCCCTCCAGAAAAAAAAAAAAATGAGTAACACAACCACTTAACTGGCACATCCTCCTGCATCCCAAACACCTGCCTATACACTTCCATCAGCTCCTCAGAGAGCCTGGCTCGCTCCTCAGCTGATTCTCAAGTTACCCTCATCCTTCTCATGAAGAGGGGACAAATAGCACTGAAAATCCACCACTGCAGGATAAATGCTGTCACATCTGCCACCTCCCTACAGCAGACACAACCAAAACACAACCAACCCTGCTCCTGGAGAAACACCAGCTTCCCCCAGCCCCAGCATTCCTTCCCAGAACCATTTTTAATGAAAGCTCCTCAGCCTGCCTTTTCTCTAGGCAGCCCCTCAAGACACAAAACTGCAGCATCTCACTTCACCTCAGCTCCTACCCCTTGGTGACAGCCAACATCCAGAGCCCATGACTGCAGGGCATGATTTGCAGCCTGGGATCAGCTGAGCTGTGCTCGAGAAGCCTGAGCAGAGCCACCATACTGCCAGGGTGAGGAAGACATAGCACCTCTGAAACCAAGAGGGTGGCAGGAGCTCGTTTTCCTGGGGTGCTGACAATGACCCTGTGTCCCTGCCAAGGAGGCAGTGCTGAGTGAGCCAGCCCAGCATCTCTAGCTCCAGGGAGTGATTAGGCAGGGCTTGGATGGCACAGAGCAGTACCACAGGCTGCCTCAGGCATCTGGGTTTGCATTGGGATCTCAGTGCCTGAAAGCCTCTCTCCATTCCGTGGAAGTTTGTGCAAGTCCCACAGGGTGGTTTGGGTGTCCATGATGCCCAGGAAGCACAGCAACTCCCTGGAAAGGCACGGGAACATCCAATGTGGGCAATGGCAGGAGCCTTGTCACATCTGAGGAAGGAAGAATGGGCTCTTCAGGACAAGAGAATGTTGGGATGATGGTCTAGCCAGGAGTGCTGGCCAAGCAGAGATCCCAGCTCAAACACAGGCAGCCATCCCCAGGGAATGCAACTTCTCTCACTGCTCAAACCCACAATAATCCCATTTCATGCAGATCCTTCTCATCTACTCCTTCTTCCCCTACCACATTAAAAAAAAAAACCCAAACCCAGAAGGCTTCAGAAGAGGACAGTATGTAGAAAGATATTTGAAAAAAGATCACTGCATTCATCTGTTTTTGTCCCCTGAGGCCACCAGTCCCTGCCTCAGAACCCATCAGGTCAGCTGAGCCCTCCACCTCCACCAGAAGAAACGTGGGGCAGCAAACATCACAGACACTGGGGTGGCCACAGGAACTCCCAGTATGGGGACCTGGACACTCCCCAGCTGTCTCCCAGGACTGTGCATGTCCAGCTCAGTTTGCAGCTGGTGAGTCCCACAGAGACCCATCACTCCTCTGCATGAGCTCTCCAGGAACAGAAGGTGCAAATATCAGAAAGAGGCACCTCAGTGCAGGTACTCCCACACCTGTACCAGACACCAGCTCCAGCAGAAGCAGGAAAACACAAAATACTGGATTTCTGCAGGGCTAAAATGGTCCAGTGAATATTTTTGTTCACTTCCAAGCAACACAATGGAGTGGAGACTCCATGGGATTTTTGTCTTTGACCAAGTTTTCTCAATGCTGTCTCAACCCCACTGCTGGCAAAGGCTTGCAGTGTTAAGCCAGAGAAGATCCATGAGCATGGTAGTTAAAATAACCCAAAAGTGATGAACACCAAAAGAGGAGATGACAGCACCTCAAGCAACTTCCAAGTTGTTTCACAAGCACAGGTAGCTGGAGGGAAAGAACTACAAATTCCATGTGCTGCAACCAGGGTTTTTAAATTACCTCAGCTTTTACAAAATGCTGGGGCAAGCCTGAGAGGCAGGAGTCCCAGTGGGCTCATTCCTTTCTGCATTGAGATGAACCTGGGCTGATTACAGAGCTGACCCAACTCGGAGCAGGAGGCTGGATCAGAGACCTCCTGTGGTCTCTTCCAGCCCAAATTATTCTATGATTTTATGAAGTGCCAGTTTCTGATTAATAGCTGTCTTGCTTTCCTTGCTTAGCTGCCAAGAATTGCCAACCTCAATAGTCCTTGTTCTCTGTGCTACCTGAAAACAAATCTCTCTGTGTTTTGATCACACAATGGTTCCTCAAACCCCCTTGCAGTTTCAAGTCCAAATTCACCCAGAAGAACAAGTGAAAATGCCACTATGAGAGGTGAGCACTCCACATAAACATGAAAGTTTCAGATTTAGGCCACAAAAGCCATCTGACCAAGGGCACAACCAAGACCTTGACCAATGCTGGCAGTTCTAGTTTATCCCAAAGGGAAAGGCCAGCCCCTACTCTACTCAAGGGATTGCTCTCATATATTCATCCTGAGAGATCTCAGCCTAGGGAGATGATGGAAAAACACAGCACTGAGAGCTAACCTCTTGGGGTCTGGTGTCCAAGAGAAAAAAGCAATCATGTCATTTCCTAACAGCAATACTTTTGTGTAAAATGTGTTTTCTGCCACTGATTTGTGTACCTGCTCACCTGCAGGGTCGTGCTCTGCTCCTGCTGTCACTAGAAATAAGGAGACCAAGACCAAAGGCAGGGGTATCCCAGATCTTCTCTTGCCCAGCTGTTTCAGCCCCAAAATGCTTTGCAGGGAAAAGATCTGCACAGCCCTCACACATACAGGATTTTGCTGAAATGTGATAAATCTTATTTTGCAATGAAATGACAAATATCCTGGCTCTGCCCAGAAAACATAGTAACAGCTGGAATAATAAATTAAGCGACAGAAAAAACTCCTCAGGACATTGCTGACAGCCACCAAGCAGCTAATAAAGAGCCCCAAAGGCAAGAAGAAACCTGGACCCTCTCACACCCAGCCACCCCAAGCTCACACAAGGTGCTGCCACTCTTCTCCCCTCAGGGCATCAGGCACTTCTCATGGGGGAACACCCGCACAAGAGGGGACAGGACAGAGCAGAGCCAGCAGCACAGACACCTGGCCACACCAGGACACCTCCTCCAGCTCTCACCACTGCCACCTCCAGAGATGTGAGCACTCCCTCTCTCCCCATCCTCCTCACCTGGCTCCCTCCTTCATCCAAACTCGTGGGCAGGGGTCTGTGGGAACTCAGCACATCCCTTTGGATGTCCAGAGTTGCTGGGAACCCCGTCAGGGGGCTCGGAGACCCTGGCGTGCTGCCCAGAACACCTGGACATTCGATTTTGACCCTTGCAGCGAGCTGCCAACTTTGTAAGAGGACGTGAAAGTCACACAGGTTTGAATAGTGTAATAATAAGATATTCACAGGGTGAAAATGTAGATTTTAGGATTTTTGGTATGGGGGTTATGGGGACAAGATGGAGGAATCAGGGCATGTCTAGTCCTTCTTCTTCCTCTTGTTCTCCATTTTCTGCAGTGATGTTGGCACTTTGGGATTGGTTTAGAGTAGAAGTGCACTGTCTAACACAGGTGATAGGTATCAGGAATTAAGAGTAAATATGATACACGTAGTTTGTAGTATAAAAGGAAAACACTGCCCTGGGGGCGGTCAGAGTGCCTGTGGCTGCCCTGCTGAGCAGATCTCAGCTGGGCAGAAGGAAAATTTTATAGATAAGAATTAATAAACCACCTCAAGACCGAAAAGCGAAGAGTCCAGACTCGTTCTTCAGTTGCGCGGGCCGAAGCAGAGACACCCTGCACACCTCGGGGCAGAGAACATCAACAGCCGAGCCGAGAGGGGCCCACCCATCTGCCCTGCACTCAAGGCTCCTCTGCTCACACCTGCCCCACCACCCCTGTGCCCCAGGAGAGGCACCCAGCAGCACCAGGCACAGGAAGACCATGAGCACATGCACCCCTGCCCACACCACCTCTTGCCCTGGTCTACACAGCACCCCCCGAGCCAGCAACTCATGAGACACTGCTTGAACAAGCACATTTTAAAAATAATAATCCCTCAGGACTTAGTCTGCATTACACAGGAAAGTGGATTAGCCCAGCTACAGTCCAGAGGCCAAAGTAAGAAATGTATGGAGTCAGCAAAGTGAAAGATAACAGGAGACCTCAAAAATCTATCGGTTTGGTTTTCCTCTCAACTGTGCAAGGTCCATCTAGGTCCCTACAAACCCTCCCTCAAATTCAAATGGGTCTGGTCACCTGCTAGGGACCCTAGGACTCACCTGCTTCTGCAGGTCTGATGTTCAGGTATCACTGGGGACAGCAGAGCAGAGCCCCCACTCTGTCCTGCCTGGGCTTTTTCATACATATTGGCATCCAGACATTAAGTTCCTCCTTTGAGGACTCTCAAGAAACCAGGCAAGAAAGGTAAGATGCTTAAATTCCTATGTGGGGCAAAACCCACATTTCTGGCTGCTGAGACCCATTGTTCACCTCACGAACAACCTCAAAGTGGTTTTGGTCTGGTGGGAAAGGAAGCTGGAAGAAGACAAGGCAATGTGAGAAGTCCAAGGGCATCATAAACATGCCAAACCAAAGGCATTGCTGCCAGCTTTTCTCCCCTTTGACTCCTCATTCCCAAGAAGACATCACCTCACCCAAAACCAGAGCCACTCCTGGGTGGCAATCATCACCTCACCCAAAACCAGAGCCACTCCTGGGTGGCAATCATCACCTCACCCAAAACCAGAGCCACTCCTGGGTGGCAATCATCACCTCACCCAAAACCAGAGCCACTGCTGGGTGGCAATCATCACCTCACCCAAAACCAGAGCCACTGCTGGGTGGCAATCACCAACTCACCCAAAACCAGAGCCACTCCAAAGCCTGCCCATGCCACAGCTGCCCTCTTGCCATCTGCACTGGGATGCCAACATGTGCTCCCACGTGCCAGCCGTGCCCAAGAGGGACACAGGGAAGGGCAGAGAGCCATGCTCAGCCCCAGGTGCCCGTGTCCACAGGTACCACACCCAGCAGAGGTGACCCTCAGGACCACCTGTTCTTTCCAGTCATGCCCACACTCATCACAGCCAGGTATTTTTGCCTACCCCAACTACAGCTGCTCCACCCTGACGTGAAATGTGCAAGCTCTGCACCCCTGGGATGTAAACTGGAATTAATGGGTCAAAACAGCACTGCAGTGTGTAATGCTCCACTTGAGGGCTGAAATCCTGGCATTTCTGGACCTTGAGAATACAAGACAGCAGCTCTCTGCCTTAGGGAAACCTCACAGGCATCACCTGCATCTTCCCATCCCTCCAAAAACAGACCATATGAGCAGAGCAACCAGTCCTAAACTGCCTTCCTACCCAGGGGATACTCTCCAGCTGGCTTAGCACAGGGATTTAAGAGAAGAAACCTGGAGGAAATCTTAAGAGTGTGTGCTGTTGTTCTCAAAGAGAATAAGACTATAACAGCAGAGGTGTTCTAGGGGGCACAAGTTGGCAGGACCTGGCTTCTGGGCTGCCAGGATGCTCTCACCTTCAGCAGACAATGCAACACCTGATCTTCGTGCCTGCAGCATCCCTGCCAGCCTCGTGTTTCAATCACAACTTGATCTTAGCAGCTGCTTTCTCTATCTCAGACACCCATACACAAACACACCCCTAAGCAGCTGTAAAATTAAACTTCAGCTGGGTAGGTAGGACCTCTTGTAAAGCACTTGAGACTCAGGGAAGGAGGGAATTTCAAAAATGCAGTCTTGTGCAAGAATTTGAGAGGGCTCCATCCTTGGCCTTCTTGCTTTATCAGCTCTTGAGACAGCACTACTAAACATGTACCAGCACTGCTGAAGTAAGAAGCAAAACAAATAGAGGAAAACAGATGCTGGGAGATGCCTGAAGCTGGCTGACGTGATTTGCAGTGGCTGGGGAAGTCTGCTGGAGGCTCTCACCTCTCCTCCAGCCTCTCATCTCCTCTCCTTATCCCCAAATTCCCCCCTCAGCCAGCACAAACCCCCGCCCGGGCCGGTGCCGGGTCCCAGGCGAGCCTGGCAGCCACAACAGCATCCGCGCATCCATCAGAGCCAGCGGGGCACGGCGAGGCGGAGGGCAGCCCAAGCAGCATATGGAGCACTGGCGTGGTGAGCACCAGCCTCCCCAGGAGCTGTCTGCCACAGATGGAAAAAGCCCAGGAGCCATCACGACGAAATCTTCTGGCTGGGGGCGACACGTCCTGGCTCCTGCCGGCTTTCCGAGCCGCTGAGCAGTGCTGGAAAGCTCCGCTCCTCTCCTCCGGCACTGACTCATTCGCCGCCGCTTCGGTCCCGCAGTTTGCCGGTGGGAGTTGTGGGAGGTGGGGATGAGGTAATTCCCAGTGCATGTGGCTACCATGGTGGAGGGAGACTAGCCACCCACTCTGGAGGAATGAGCTGGCTGTGCACAGTCTGGATAACCACCAGGCTCCAGGTCCGGTCTGCTGATGCAATCACAGGGATGGTTCAACCTTGACTTTTGGGGAAGATGGGATGCACCACCACAGGAGCATCCGAGGTCTTCTCCTTGGAGAAAGGCAGCCCTTTATGTGGTCCAAGGGCATAGTCCATGTGCAACCAGGAATGCAGTGAAACACAAGAAAGTCACCAGGAGCAACGCTCCAGCTGTGAGATCTCCCAGGCCAAGTGACACAAAGTAGTCCACAGAAAGCATGACAGCCCCCTGGCTGAAATCACCCACAAATTGAGCTGAAGTTCATAGCCCTGCACTAGCCAGAGGCAGCAAAGAGAGCCACCACGGTTCCTCCTGCTCTGATTTCTTGGAACACTGCAATTCCTCTCCATCTGAAACTATTCCACTGGCTGCAATTTAAAAACAAAATCAATCCAGCAAACATTGCTAAGCAACTGGCTGTCAGTGCCACATCCCATCCCATTGAAAGTATTTGCCCTCTCCATGACCTCCTGGCAAGGAGCTTGCTGCTCAGCCCTTGCCAGATTTTGTATATTCAGCTATCGCTGGCAAGTCCAGATGCTTAGCTGGATTAGCAGAGAAAACACCAGGAAACTTTCTGCAACCATCCTAATGAAAAACACCCCACAGAGAAGCTGTGAGGAGCAGCATTCCCACATCCCAGTGCCTAGGATTAGGATCCAATGTTTGGGTCTCTGGGCATTACCATGGTCTGAAGGTCCATCTCAGTGCTGTCACACATCGTGCAGAGGCAAGAGGGATGGAGAGCCAACACACTGGAAACCTTGTCACAAAGCAGAGCACAACATCTCACCGAGAGGCTGAGGGAGAAGTTGTTTATCAATGGCAAGGAGCTGAAATGATGGATGAGACCCTCTCCAAAGCCTCCAAAACCCTTGCACAAGCTCGCCAGGAGCCTCTTGGCACAGTGGCACCCCTTAGTGTGGGGTCCTGCACTGCCTCAAAGTCAGCTGGAATAGAATTGAGGCCCAACTCTCTGGGTTCACTCTGAGCAGCTTAATCCAAGTTTTCCATTGAAACCAAGCCTCTAAACACAGCCTCCAGTAGGACATGCAGCAGGAGCACTGCAGGTGTCCCTTCTCCCACAACAGCCTGCTCCACCACAACCCTGCTCTCCCCTTCACAGGAGGGCATCTAGTCAACCCCATGGTGCATTCCCTTTATATGTACTTGCACAGCCACCAGCAACTTCTCCCTGCTCCGAGAGCAGGCCATGCTTACCCATGCTTTCCCACACATTTCTGCTGCACAGTTCAAGACCAGCTTCCAGGCTGCACAGCAGGGCCTGACCATCACCTGCAGCAGCTCCCAGGACACCTGTGCTGTAAGTAAGGATTATTTTTCCAGAGAGGGCTCAGCTCTGCACTTTCCTCTCTCCCTCAACCACCAATCCTTGATCCTTCTCCCTCCTCCATCCTCTCCATCAGCGCCTGCCTCCCCCAGACCTGCCGGCAGCTCCATTTCCTCCGTGGCTACTCTAATGCTTGGCTAATGGTGCATCATCCGCAGCATTCCTCAGGCACATTCAATAAATCAGAATCCAATTACCGGGTTAAGGAAATTGGAAACAAATTAAATTAGCCCCAGCCCCTCCCACGTGCTGTGCCCTCTCTTCCTCCTTAATGAGAACTTTTCTTTCACAGGAGCACTCAGTGCCACATCTGCCCGCCCAGGAACAAGGTGGCTGCCACTGCACAGCCAGGGTAGGCAAGGGGCAAGTGAGGCAATCTTCCCTTTTAATAGGGCAGATGGTTAATATCCCTGGCATTAATTCTCTCCAGGAATAGCACATTCACTCTCTGCTCAGCTATAACAGGCGTCCGTCAGGGCTGACAGCTCCTCTCCGGAGAAAGGAGCATCTGGTCCTTACAACAAAAAGAAGCTAAATAAATAAATAAGCACATGGCTTGCTACAGGGCTGGGGAGCTGGTGCTGTTTCAGCATTTCAGCCCAAGTGCTGCATTGGAACCGGAACGGGGGAAGTTCAGAGCTGGGTCAGATGCCAGGAGTGGAGTCACTCTGATCTGGGAGCAAGGTGCAGCACAGGCAGCAGGGTGCTATGGCTGGCTCCAGCACAGAGCTCCCACCAGAGCAGGACTTCCCCAAAAGGGCTCCCAGGACAAGGCAGTAGAGACAGCTGCTGCCAGCAATTTGGGACATAATGCCAGGCACAGCTCCATGGAAAGAGCTTGCACTGGCTCTGGACTGGTGACTGACAGGAGGGGCCAGGCATACACTGTGTCCTCAGGTGACAAGGAGGAAAACTGCATTGAGGGGACCTTGGGAGCTTTTCCCTCACCATTGGGACATCCTCGCATCACCCCATCCAGCAAACTAACAATTAACCCCACTGACCTTCAGCAGGAAGGGCAGCTCTTCCCTAGTGAGACTGGAAAAGGCAACCAGAGGGAGACTACAGCTGAGACCTCAGCAAGGAAGGGAGCACCAAAACTCCTACCCCACCCTTCTCACACTGACAGAGGAGTGCAGCTCCATCTACAAGGCAATTGTTGCTGCAATCCTCCCTGCCTTTCCCAAGAGCTCCTTTGGGCACCAAATGATAGTTCTGACCTCAGTGGTGCTGGAGCAGCTAATAATCCAACAAGTTCTTACCCTTCTCTCCTCCTCACTCAGCAATGACCCCTTATTCCCCACTCCTCTCTCTGCAGAGCAATTTCAGCACTCAGCAGTTATTTTATCCCCCTTTCATCACCTCAGTGCATCTGCAGAGCAGGAGTTCTCAGCACCTGTGAAGACTTTGCCCAACAGTGAGACTTGCTCTTGCAAACCCAATACTTTTCTGAAGGGAAAATAAAGGCCTTCCCTTTCTTTCCCTATGGGAATAATTAATACAGTTTCAATTAGCAGGTTTAAAACTTCCAGACATGCCAAGAAATCAAGCAAAGGGAAACACTCAATCCCAGAAATACAACCCAGGCAGACCCAATCCCAAGAGCACCCGAAACCACATCCCTGGAGGGGAACAGGACTAGGCCCCTGTGAAAAATGCATGTATTTGATGATTGGCTTTTCGCAAATATTAAAATGAATATTATATGTGTTGTGTTAGAAAGTAATGCTCTATTAATTCTCTTAAGTACTGTGTTAAATATAGTTTTAGGTTATTAAAAAATGTTAAAACAGCAACTATGCTATGTAGGATACTTTTTTCAAAGAAAGGACTCACAGTGAGATAGCAGCCATAGGACACCTAAATCTTTCAGAGAAAAAGAATTTACTGCCCTCTTATCAGAAGAAACCAACTTCTTCCCGCCTCGAAGGTGCTGTTAGGATTTGAAGGAAGAAGCTGACGATGACCAAACAGAATCCTGTATTTGAATAGAATTTCTGCATCATGTATGAAGTGTATGAATATGCAACAGGCTGCTGCTTTTAAGGGTTAATCCTCTGTTAACGTGGGTCCTTTTTCGGGCTCGTGCTGCCCTGAAAAAGGTACCCGGACTGTCCGTAACTCTTTGTATTTATTGTCCCAGATTGTCCTAATTCAATTTGTCCAAATTATTACTACTCTAATTGTATTACTATTTTTTGTAACCATTTTACTACTACTAAACTTTTAAAAAATTTAAAAACAGGTAAGCGGTTGGCGTTTTTTCCCAGCCGCCACGCCATGGAGTTTGGCGAGGAAGAGGAGGAGGAGGAGGCAGCACCTGTGGTGGCGGGTGTCGCGGACAGCGCGGTCACTGGGGATCCTCTCGCTCTCCCGCTGGTTGAAGGCGTGCAGCCGGTACGGGTCCTCGCCGCCCTTCCACCTCCGGGCGCTCAGGTACCTCCGCTCTTCGAACTGATCCCACAGGTCGTCCCAGTCGGCCTCCGATTCCTGCGCGCACAAAGCCAGCCCCGTTAGACACAGCAGAGAGCGGAGCGCGCCTGACCCCGCTCCAGAGCTCCTCCCAAGCCCCACCGGAGCTCCACCATCCCCGCAACTCGGGCAAGCGCTGCGAGAGCGGCCAGCGAGGAGTCCTGTTAGAGCAGCCTCTTGGAGCCCGCTCTCATAAGCTCTCCGAGGTCTGCAACACGCCCAAGATGGCTCAGCTACCTTTGGAGGCATAAAAATCAACAGGACGGCTTCTGCTGCAGTGTTGGAAACAAAAAAGGCAAAATAACAAACAGAGAAAAAACCCAGCCAGGTGCTAGAGGTTCTTGCTCCTGGTAAAACACCTTACAAAAGCGGTTAGTTTCTTCGGTCACTTCTTTTTCTAGTAAATTGCCCTAAAGGTGGGACTTTTTGGCTTCTGTCTAATTAGCTATCCTTAAGTATGAGGTAAAGTCCCCCAGGCCTATGAGGTGGCTTTTTCACCTAATCGAGAAGAGAAACTTCTGGGTTTCTTTCCTTTTTGAGGGGACAAAGGATAGTTTTGTCACTCCGTCAACAAGAGGCACAGTCCTATAGAATCCCATGAGGTCTTCAGGGTTTATTTTTTGTCCTTACTTCCTGAAACAATATGTATAAGAGAGCCTGCCAATTTGAAATAAAATGACTAATCTGAACCCAAATTCAGGTCTCTGGTGGACGCCCCTCTCAAGCAGCACAAACATTTTGTAAGGGTTTTAATTTCTCTGCAGGCAAAAAACAAAGGTATTGTAAAACACATGGCCCATTGCCCCCATAACCTTTCAGGCAGGAAAGGAGTAATCCCACATTTCCACAGCCACATCCTAGCCCCAGCTCCAGCAACAGGACCCTGGAAGAAGGGGGCCATCATGCTCCCAGCCCAATTTCAGTCCATCTTTGCCACCACACGTCTCCCACTGAGGACTTCAGCCCCACTGAAGGGACAAGAGCAGGGAAGCACGTCCCCCCTGCTCCAGGATGGAAGAGCTGCATTTTGGGGTTACCCAGCAGCTTCAACAACCTTGGGGGGTTTAAGCATTTCTTGGTGGCTCGGTGCTGTCGGGGTTGAAGCATCCCTGAGCAGCAGAAGCTGTCAGGAGTTTAAGCATCCTCTGGCAGTGTCTGAGGCAGCCGGCACAAAACAGCGCCGATAAGATCTCATCGCTACAGCAGCACAACCTCTTTGATCTCAGCCTACCTGTAACACTGAGAGATGCAAACATTTACACACATCTCAGCCCTAAAGAAAATTGTGATCTTATCCAATAATTGATCTTTTCTTCTGCTTTTCTTTTTTTTTCCCCCTCCTCAGTTCACACCATCTCAAAGTCGATTTTGCCTGCTAATAGCGCAAAATGAAGCTTTTGAAAAGGGCAATTTTTATCCCATAATTGATTTTACTCGCATCTGGCAGTGCATTTTTTGTAGTCACAGGAAGGGGAGGAGGGAGCACTGGCTCCTGCAAGTAAACCACCACAGGAGCAAGCCAGGCACCTCCAGCCAGAGGATGCCCCATATTGCTCTGGGTTATGGTGAGGTGAGCATTCCCAAGCACTCCCAAGAGCCAAGAAATTCCAGGGATGCAAGGGTTTCCAGATACAGGGTTGTATTCACCCTCCCCTGGTGTGACCCCATGGCCTTCTCAGGACCTCCTCCAGCACCTTCCCCAGTGTGAGGAGATCAGAAGAAACCCCTGAATCACCAGCCACACTGAGAGGAAGTTATTCAGGACTGGAATAAAGTCATTCAAGGCTGGGAGAAAGTTACGAAACCAGTGAGGTCCCTGCAGGAGTTTTACGAGGAGGACGCACATAACCCAGCCGCGGACTTTGGGGAGGGCCGACGTGCACGGGGTGATAAATGCTGTTTATGTTGGGTTTTTTCTCAGGCATCTTGCAAAACATGATTTAGCACGGCAGTAAAAGATCAGGGAAGAGTGAGGCGATTGCATCGCGGAGCCAGCGAGAGCCTGATGTTTATAAGATTTCACGATGACCCCAGGAGGCCTGGCGCTGCTGAAACAACCACCGGAGCTGCAGTCCCTAAATTTTAATGCTGTGAAGAAAAATAAAAGTTGGTTTTATCAAACTTAATAAGAAGAGAAATGGCTTTCAAAAGTGGCCACACAGCACTTAAGGCTGTAGGGTGTGGGTGTGTACGTTGTTTTGGTTTTTGTGATGTCAGTAATACCCAATAGCCTTGGATCAGCTAGAAAGGTACAGATAGGCAAGAATCTGACTGATGGCTCAGGTGGGAGGGCTGGTGGGTTCCCTCAAGAAAACTGGAGCTTCTGCACCTGCTGTAAGTGCAGCAATGCTCTGGTCAGGCAGCAGAAGCAGGGTTTGGCACGTGGCAGGGTCCTCCAGGGTCTGGGATAGCCATTTTCATCTAACTCCACTAATGTGCTGTTACCAGGGGTGGGGTCCCAGCAGGAAACGGACAAATACCAGTGCCTCACCCCACAGTATTCACCTCTCATCCTGCTCAGGATGTATCTTGCATTCCAGGGTTGCATTCCTGGTTAACTCTGCAGTGACTAATTAATACTCCTGTGCAATCTCCACCTGAAAGACACCAGCCCACCTTGATTCACCCAGGTTCTTCTTTTTGGGCTGAGGAAAGCTACCTGTGGGATGGGTAATAAATACTGGGTAATTAAATACACACCTGAGATTCACAGTAACTAGATGCCAGAGATTAAACAGTTATTTTAATCCCTATCTGGCCACACAACAAGACCAGGGATTGGGTTCACTTTTTCAGCCAGAGGTAGATTTTGGTCTGCATCACCTGCCCAAATCTTCTGGGTGTTCTTTCCATCCCAAGCCTCCCTAAAAGGGGAACTGAAATTGGAGCAGAATGCTCAGCTCAGACACAGGTGCACACTGACCCCTGCAAAACACAGGTGCTCAAAGCAGGAGAGGAGAGCATGAGAAGCTCCCAGCTCTGCAAGCAGCAGGAGGCAGGAGACCTCACCAACCCACACACAGGGACTCACCTGTTTCTCACCTGCACCTGATCTGAGACAGGGAATGAGAGTTAAAGCACCAGGAGAAATCCCCTTTGCTTTCCCAGGGACAGCACATTGGTTACAGGTTACCAGATAAGGTCTTCATTATAATATTTCCACAATGTATAATCACCTCTTCCTCACACCAGAATTCTGTCTTGGGAGTTATTTAACTGATGTGCAGAAATCTAAATTTAATTTATTATGATCTAACTCACTTTAGAGGCCAAATTACCCTGCACTAGAAAAGGATCAAGTCAATACTCCACTTGCCTTTCTATTTATCTTCTACAGGGCTCATCTCTCCAAGTTTCCTAATCATTTTCTTTCACGTGCTAGTAATAAATTTTCATTTTTTTTTCCTTGGAATTAGGTAATTTCTCTTTCAACACTGCAGTTTAATGACTGGTATTAATTATAGGAAACACAGTCAATGCTTAAAAGAGTTTGAGAGACTCAATGAGCAGAAGGAAAGAGAAGAAAAATACATCTTTTTGGATGGGAGGAGGGGCTGTCTGCTCTTGGCAAACAAGTGTTGCCTCTTCCAACACCACCCTGGGGAGTCCCCCAGGGGTGGTCAAGGACAGGGACACCCACAAAAAGACACTGACAAAACTTCTTATGGAGAGAAGAGAGGCTTCCGTCTCACACCAGCACCCAGCCAAGAGCAGGGGTCACCAAGAGCTTTCTCTGCCAATTCACTAAGCATCCCCCAAAAAATGACCCACTAAAGGCACCTCCTCCAAAACCACCCATCACCCTCGCTGGCTAAGGGCACACAGACCAGAGGCAGCTTTTCACTGTAACTGTACATTAAAGATTAAAAGCCTCTCAGTGCAAAGATGTAATTCGTCATCTGCCTCTTAAATCAGAGCTCAGAAACAAAACAAAACAAAACAAAAAAAAACACCAAAGAAACAAAGAAGGGAAAAAATAATATTTAAGAAAAAAAACAAGTGGTGCTGCAGGGGGAAAATGGGTCATTAGCAGTAAAACTACAATTTCCTGGCAACTGCTAATGCCTTGTTTATGTGGATTTCTGCGAATATGACATTTTAACGGCATAATAATTGTGTGATTACAGTACAGCAGGGATTGCTGGAGCGGGAAGGAGGAACAGCAGCGGCGGCGGCGGCTGCTGCTGTGGGGCCATGGCATCCCCTGGCAGGGCACGGGAGGCCAGGCCAGGCTGGACACGGGCAGGGAAAGGGCAGCTGGGACAGCACTTTGGCCACCCAGAGGCAGCCCAGCACTGCAAGGGCATGTCAGGTGAAAAGCCTCCCCAGAGGAGCCAGCAGGGACAGGGATGGGCAGGTCACACCAGTCCCCAGGGACAGCCTCCAGCTGCCCAGCAAGACAAGGAGTGGGCAGTGCGAGCCAAAGGGAGATTCTGACTCATTTTCTTCTCTTAACATAGAGGACTTAAGCCTTTGCTAAAATAAAAACTGTTTTCCTTTTGGGGCTGCTAAGTTTTGCCTTCAGACCAGTGCCATGAGTTTATTGTAAATGCAGGGCCGCCGACGAGGGGAGAGAATGATGCATCTGGCTCCATCTTATCAGAAGGCTAATTTATTATTTTATGATACTACATTAAAGAATACTATACTATACTAAAGAATACAGAAAAGATACTTACTCAATGCTAAAAAGATAATAATGAAAACTCGTGACTCTTTCCAGAGTCCTGACACAGCTTGGCCCCAATTGGCCAATGAGTCAAAACAACTCACACCAGAATCCAATGAAACAATCACCCGTGGGTAAAACAATCTCCAAACACATTCCACATGAGTACAACACAGGAGAAGCAAATGAGATAAGAACTGTTTTTCTTTTCTCTTTTCTGTTCTCTTTTCTTTTGCTCTCTCTGCCTTTCAGCTTCCCAGGAGAAAAACCCTGGGTGAAGGCATTTTTTCAGAGAATGTGAATGACACACATGGCATTTCAGGAGGCAGTAAACCCAAGCCAGCCCAGGGGGCTGGCAGAGCTGACAGGGTTTTCCAGGGAAACCATTTGGCCAGAAAAAGGATTTTGCTTGTGCAGGTGTAAAGATGACCCCAAAGGAGTCTGGTAGCAGCCAAATGTGCCCCTACCTCGATTCCCCTCACACCCAGCTTTCCCTGGAAAATCTCATCCCTACAAAATACCTGACTGAGCACTTGCCACTGAGCCCATTCTCTGGGACTCAGGCATTAAAAAACCAGGAAGGGGTGTGGGGGGGAATTAAAAATTACATCAGCCTATCACAAGGTCCAACAAACAGGTGAAAGCTCTGGAAACTCAGATGCCATGCAGCACTCTGCTGCTGCCCAGTCATGCTCTGTCACTCCTCTGCCAGCGAGGACATCCTTGTGCTCAGCAGGCTCGGGGGCACTGGAGGCAGAGGGCAATCTTTCAGCAGGAACTGCAACCAGGCATTACACAAATGAGATTTGGAAGTCTCACTGAAGCGCAGGGCCCCTGCAAACAGGAGGTTCAATTATAGAGCTGCTGCTGGCCCAGGCGCTAATGCCATCTGAAAGGATTATAATACTTCAAACAGGATAGGGCTCATCCCTCCTCGTCCCCCTGTGCCAGCACGTGCACTTAAGAGGGTCAGCAGCATCAGAGGGAAAAGAAGTGGGACAGTGTCAGACTGCCTTTGTCCTCATCCTTGAATAACCCAGATGGAGCACTGAGGTACAAGATCCTTCAGTTTTGGTGTAGTTTCCTCAACCCCAGAGCCCAGTGCCTCAGCTTAGCCCTGAGCGAGCAGTGCTGTGCATCCCGATGGCCTCAGCCCCAGGGTACAAGGGGGAGACAGGCAGCACCACAGCCAGTCTGTCCCATCCAAAGAGAATGTGGTGGTGCCAAAGGCAGGCTCTGGGTCTTTGGAAAACAGGCTTTGTACTCATCCTGCATCACATCCTCCAGTGCATCAGGTACCCTTCAGCATCAAATTCACACCAACCCTGGAAGTCACCTCTTTCCTCTTACCCTCCTTCCCCAAACTGCACAATCCCTGAGCCAATCAAGCACTTAAATACAAACTAATGTGACTCCAGGCATTTGTAGGAACCAAGAGAAACCCCTGTTTAAATGCTTCAAGCTAAGTACTTGCTTAAGTGCTTCACTGGCTCAGTGGCCCTGCTTTGTGCTGACACAAACCACACACTGGGAATGGAGGCAGCTCTGGGCCCTGACTACGATCTGCCCTAATTACTTTTGTGACCCGTGGAGATTTCAGCTCCAGTTCATTTATGTGAGGGCTGTGAAACTCCTCTTCCTCCTGCACTGGTACCTGGGCACAACATGCATGAGCACCTTGGTGGCAGTTCCTCTGCGGCCCCATGGGGACACACAGCAGATCCAGGATCCCACTCTGCTCCAAAGAGGACCAGCACCTCCCCCTGCTTGGAGGGGATTTTTTTTTGTCTCTCAAGGAAAAGCTTCTGATCTGAGCCTGTTCTGACCCCACTTTGGAGGAAGTAAGAACAAAACAAAAGAAAAAAAATCAAATAAAATATTAATACAGATACCTAATTAAAGCAAAGCACTTCTCCAACAAAGCCTGCCCTCCAGCTGGGGTCCCTGGAGAAGCTTTGAACATTCACCATCAAACTTCTCATTGCCACTGACCCTTTCCTGCTCATGCACATCCACAGGCATTCTGCTCCATCTTCAAAGGATGGAGCACCTCCTCCTCCTCTGCTGGCTCAGCAGGGAGCACGAGTCCTTGAGGACCTTTCAGTGTCCCACTTTCTCACTCGGCCCTGGGGCCAAGACCACACTGTCCCCACTTCTTCTGCCCTTGCTGCTCACACCTCCTGTGTGGGCAGTGCCTGGATCTCTCCTGTGGTGCACACACACATTTACACAACCAAGGCACCTGCTACATCAGGCAACAGGAGTGACAAAGGCTGGAAAGGGGCCAAGGAGGAAGATGTGACCTTCAAGAACTGGAAGAAAACTTGACTCTCACGAAGTACAGCTGCAACTCCAGCCTGGATGGAAACATCCCTCTCAAGGCCTTGGAGAAGGCTCTTCAGCATCTTCCTCCTGTCGTCCCTACACTCAGACATCAGCTCAGGTTGTTGGCCACTGAGTCAGTGCAAGCAGGTCACCCAGGGCTAAGGAATCTGGGCCACCATTAAGTCAGTCACAGATAGAACCAGCAATTTGTTTATCTTCTTGCCTGTATCTGTGGTAAACAATATACATGGTCTGAAACACCCTCCAGAGGCTTAAATCTGTTGAAGTCTCCAGCCAAATACAACAGCATGAAAAGCCACTGGAGAATTACTGATGCTTTTCCCAGTAAGGGCACCAAAGCTTTAATTTTAAAATGGATGGCCAGGGCAGCCACCAAAATGGGGAATTTATTTGCAAATCAGGAGCAGGGGACTCCGAGCTGCACAGAGGGAAAGATGACAGATTCATTGCTTTGATGAAAAGCCAAATTTTGTTTCAAGGGCTTCCCTTAGGAGAAAACAAGTCAGCTCAGAGTTCACACCACACTTATCAGCAAGCAACTGCTGCACTGGCAGTGGTGCCAGGTTAAAATATATCCACATCTCCCACAGGCAGCCAGAGCTCCATACATGGACAATGCTCCTACCTGCTGGCTGTAGTACCTGCCTCTACAGAGGGACAAAAAATGCTAGCAGCCAGCATCACACACCCCAGAGAGACCCCAGGAATTCCCATGGTGACCCTCACCATCTCCAGCAGAGTGAAGAACCTCATACCACTCTGTGACAATGGAAAGGAATGCAGGATCCAGGCCACTGACCTCTAAAAACAACATCCAGCAACAAAATTCCCTGCATTTCCACCTAGAAAAATGCTCTTTCATCTTGGACCCCCAAAATCAGGTGTGTTCATAAGAGTCTCACTGCATAAAGAACACAGATCTTAACTCTTTAGAATTATAAATTAGCCCATAGGATAGCCTGACACATGGAGACAAATCCTGTGTAATTAAAAAGGAAAGGAAGCCGATTATATCCTCCTGGAGAATATTGCTGCCTCCTTCTGTTTTATTTATACGTTAGAGTGTATAATGAGCTGAATATTTAGGAGGTCAGCACAAACCAAGCTGCTGACTGGACAAAAGAGAAGACCCAGCTCTGTCTGTACTGAGAGTCAAGCAGAAGGATGGAGAGGATTTTTGGTCATTTCCTCCTACGCCTGCCCACAGCTCTCCTGGGATGCTGCAGGACTTAGTTCAGCTGCTTGTGCTTGGGCTGCATCAGTCTCCCCAGGTTTCTATTCAAAACTGGTCTTCTGGGTTTTCCCACAGCCCCAAGAAAAGGATGAGCAATGCCAGTCCAAGTCCACTGGCACCTGTGAACCCCTCTATAGGGGTTTAAAAATGGTAATTCTGGATGGCAAACCAGACAAAATACGTTTTAAGAGTCTCTGCTTTCACTGAGATTTTCATTTTTTTAAGATTTCAGGTTTTAAAAACCCAAAATAAGTGGAAAACATCTAGACTGGCAGCAGCCTCACAATGAGTTGAGAACCAATTCCCAAGCCAAGTCCTCTGAGCTGATGTGAGCTGCCCCCCACCAGTACTCCCACTGCCACTCCCATCAACAGTGGGATGCCCACAGCACCCTTGGGCCCTCTCATTGTTCTCCACCTGCTAATTCCCAAAAATGCCTTTTCCCCCTGCCAAAGGGGATCCCCTCAGCAAGCCTCCCTGGGCTCACCAGGGTGCCAGGAGATGCCAAGGAGCATCTTTGGGGCCATGGTACCCCATTACCTGGTGTCCCACAGGCAGCCCCTCCCCATCCTCTGCTGGCTGCATGCCTGGTGTGTGGGTGAGTGCAAGAGCTGCTCCCCAAAGGTCATCACCAATTACAAAGGGCACTCACTGGGAAAGAAATGAAGGCAACATCCCATGTGTGCCCCCACGCCACCCAGGTTCAGCACATTCCCAGCATCACAAGAGGTCAAATATATCGAGAAGAGCCCAGAGCGATGGTGGGTAAATAAAGTAGCAAAAGGGAGTTCCTACATGGACAGACAGTGTTTTGTTTTCCTTCTGTGCCTTTCAGGACAGACATGAGCTGCTTCCCAGCCATGAAGGTCGAACCAGCCTTCCCAGGCTTCAGCAGGAGCAGCAGATGATTTAGTACTTAGGAGCCCATAGCTGTACTCAGTCTCCAGCTGAGCTTTTGCTCCTCCTCCTGCAGAACAGCCAAAACTCCTACCAAACCACAGAGCTGGAGCACCTCAGAGGTCAGGAAAGGTCTTCCCCTTCCCCATGGAGCTGTGGCTCCCACGTGCCAGAGGACAGCCTGGGACAGGGCACATCAGGGGAAAGGAAAGGGAAAAGGCAACAGGGAGGGAAGAATAAAGGAGCCAGCCAGGCAGATCCCTGCTCTGAATGTCCTGCTTTGAACCCAGCCCTTTAAAAATCAGGAGGTTAATCCCAACCACTCCTCCCAAGAAGGAAGGGATCGTGCTGTTAATATAGTCAGCATCCTCGACCCAACATGGCCTTTTCACAGCAGCAAAGCCAGGGGTAATCCATCTGGTAATTGCTTCCATGAGGATCTTTACACTGCTTTAGAAACTAATGCTAGTATCCTTCCCTGAGCAGCCCCCCTTCCAAGGCAGGCAGCAACAGGAGTGATGGTGACAGCAGCATATGAATGTGAAGTGTCTCCAAGGGAAGGAAAGGTTATAAAAAAACCACATATATCATAAAAAATAGGTATTAAACAAAACCACAATAATTGCAAACACACAGGACAGTTGCATCCGTGGCTTTAGCTGCCTTTAAGAAGCCACCAGCTTCACCCTTCCCCCTTCCTCTGACAGCTAACTGCTTTGGGGAGCAGAGATGTACCAAGGCACAGCCTGCTCCAAGGAAGGAGCTCAGCAAGGACAAGAAATGCTGTCAGACCAAACTCCCCACTTCTGCACTCGATTTCTGGTTCTGGAAAAGTCCTGGACTCCCTCCAGCCACGCTTCAGCTTCCCTGCACCTACAGGCTCCCACTGGGCAGGAGCATGGCCTGTGCTGAGCAGCTCCAGTACAAGGGCTTCTTCTCCCTTTTCCCACCTCTCACCTCTAGCAGAGTGAGAAGAGCAGAGGAAAACCCTTGCTGGTGACTAACCAAAATGCCCCAAGCCCTTGCAGAGAGCCTTCCTGCCCACTCTGCAGTGATGAGCTACAGCCCAGCCCAAACCATACCAAGCAGCTATGGTGACAGCAGTGCACAAATTCCTGGACAAAGCTCAACTTCTCCAAGAGTTTTAAAAGCATCACTGGGAAACATGAGAGCTGCCCTAACACACATGTTGCAGGAGGATGCAGGGGCAGCAGAGGCTGTGGGGTACTGACCTATGGGGCAAACTCTCAGGGCTCAGCTGGAGCTCAGGACCTGACAGTGCCTGCCTGTCAGACACCATGCCCCTGTCAAAAAGCACTGGTGACACATGTCCTCATCTCAACACACACGTTTTGCAGAGGAAGGTGTTTCTGCAGCCCAGAGCTGGTCCTCAACACACAGGTGCAGGGAGATGAAGCTCAGGTCACAGCAACGATGCTCCAGGGTGTGTGTACTCCTCAGATGTGCCAGCCCATCCGCCCCCCAACTCCCCTCAAGGAGAAACTAGATATAAAACATTTGTGACAGCAAGAACGGATCTAAACCTTTGATCCTCAGGTACCTGCTGCTGGAGTGTCTGCAAGATCCTCGGCCTGGGTACACCATGACTGACAGCACCGGAGATACAGCAGCATAATTTAGAGCACATGTGTCAGCCCAGCCTTCCTCTATCTCAGCTCAGTAATAGAATAAAAAAAACCAGTGCTGGCTAGTGAGACATGCACCCTAGGAAGGGATGGCAAGTTTTAAAATAATCCAGCCTGCTGGGGAAGGACTGTGGGTCCGGGCCAGCCATGAGCACAAGCACTGCAGGAGCCCCAAGTGCTGTGCCTGGGATTGATGCAGGCTTGGCTGGGAGTGGGGAAAAACAGAAGCAGGACATGGCTGGTGTGGCCTGGCCAGGCAGATCTCCAGGCTCTGGCCATCCTCCAGCAGCACAGCCCTGCTGCTTGCATGGGAAAACCCTGAGCAGAGCCACGTCTGGGCACGGAAGCCGCAGCACGCGCATCATAAAAACCAAACCCATGCTAAGTCTCCTGATGCAGCAAACTCAAAACATCCAAGAGCATGGGGATCTGGAGGGAAACCAGGAACCAGCACTGAGTTTTGCTGTTATTATCATAAAAAAACCCAATCTGCATTTGGCACTGATTCTCTCTCTCACATACAAACACACGTTTCACTGCAATAAGGAAAAGAGCATTTTTGAAGTACTCAGTCACAAAAACACAGTATGGAAGTCTTGGTGAGCATCTCCTGCTTGGGCTTGGACCAGTCCCCTTGTCTGATACAGGAAAAGATTTCCTCCACCCAGGCAGTATGGCTCATGGCACACACACATTAAGCTCCACAACTCCACACACTGTGGGGGCAGCAAGCCCTGCCACATATCTTAGTGCCTCAAACCTCATCCCCTTCCATGAAGCCACCAGAGCAGTCCCATAGATGACATTCTGTCACAAGATGCATGTGGGCAAGCAGAGCAATCACACTGCAAGCCAGCAGCAAAGCTCAAATCCAGGCAGAAATAAGCTGCCCTGAATCTCTTGGCTTTTCATGCTTTGGCAGCATCAGGCTTGGACAGTGGCAATGGTCCTGGGCACAGTTCAGCTTGTTGCAGCACAGCTGGGTGGCAGGACAACACATGTTCCACTTACTGGCCTAGGCAGCACAAAGGGGTCACCACACAAGGCCTGTACACCCAACACCAGGAACAAGCTGCCAGGCAACACCTCCAGGACCTCTGAACCCAAAGAGTCAGCTCTGGAACAGCCCCACGCTCTCTTCCATGGGGAGCATCTCATGCTGGGTGGACACATCAGCTCCACCAGCAGCTGTGCACTATCTGCTGAAGGCAAAGCTCCCTGCCCTCAGAAAGCTGTGGGATGGGAGGGAAGTCCCCTGTGTGACACAAGGAGTGCAGAGCAGAGGCTGGATCCACATTTAGGCAGTCCCATCACCCATCTGGGCCACATCCCAGCCCACATGCCTTTGATCCCTCCTGCTCCAGCAGCAACACACTGCCCTTGCCTGCAGAGCTGCATTAAGGATTAGGTGGGATCAGACACGGGATAATACAAATCAGGTCGTGTTTGCTGCTGGCAGTAGCTGCAAGGAAATGAGGAGCCAGTCTTTCCAGCCAGAGAGAAACAAGATGCTGGTAAACTCTGGCCAGGCAGGCAAGGAAAGGAGGGATATGGCTGAGACCTGGTTAATGCATGCAGGTTCAGACATACAGTGCCTGATGGGCCACATCTACATGGGAAGGGAATCTCCTTGCTGAGGAGCCATGCCTCCTTAGCTGAGCTTCCTGCTGGAAACCAGGGCAGCAGAAATTGCAAAGGAGGTTCACGCTGCTGGAGGGAAGTGTCTGACACCACCCCTGCTGGGCCTGTGTAACCAGAGATGAAACACAACCTTCTGTTGTCTGGATGGTCCTGAAAGCACAAGGCAAGTCCCAAGTTGGTGATGCTGCTTCTCTTAATGTTAGGCATTCACATGTTAGGGCTTGTTTCTTCTCATAGACCTTTTTCCATCCTTACCCTCTCCCACACACTCCAGCAGCTCTTCTCTTCGAGCTCCAGGCCTGTCTCTATCTTCCCTCACTACCCCAACCCTTGGCACCAGTCACAGTGTGGCTTCAAACATAAGGGAGAAGATGCCTGGGGGTACATTCAGGCTTTGAGAGGCATGCTGGAGCAAGCAAAAGCCACACCACCTCAGGGAAGAGCAGAAACCATGTGGGATAGAGAACATGTGCCAAGCAGCAGACATGCTAGTCCATGATGTTGCCCAAAAACACAGCAGCCAGTGCAGAGGTCCTATCAGCTGTGCATAAGGCTCCAGCACTGGTCCTGATGGCTGTAAAAAAACCTTACCTCACTGCTTTTATATTTGATTTACTGTTGTAAAAGCACCTTCAGAGCACAAAGCTCCAGCTGAGAGCTTTCATAATCTTTATACCCTCGCTAGAGCCCCAAGAAGAAAAAACTCATGAGACGTGAAGAGCTCTGGGCACAGCACCACAGGCTCCCAGCTCTGAGCTGGATGACCTGCCCCTGGCTCATGCACAGCCCTGGGAAGGAGAGGCAGGGGCACAGAGCCCCAGCAGCAATGCTTGCCACTGCCCCAGCAAGCCTGCACACAGATGGTGACAGCACTGGTCCCTGCAGAGCCAGCAGCATATGCTGCTGCTGCTGCCCACATCAAGGCAGATGCCTGGAGAGATGCACCAGAAATAACTGGTTACACAAGCCAAGACTTTTCATCTATGCAGTCAAAGAGAGTTTTAATTCCAAACTACTGGGTACAGCTCAGCATCTGAATTCATCCCCCCCAATTTTTTTTTTTTTAACAAAAGGAACAACATCTCAAGGGCAACAAAATGGACCTAAAAAGTGCTGAGACAAAAGAAGGCCAATGGGATGTACTGGTGTCTGCAGACAGCCAGGCTAGTGAACATCTGTGTGGCAGAGAGTTTCTGCTCCTGCTCTGCCAGCAACCTTTATGTCTGCTTTAACACGGGGCAATAATGCTCACTTAAGAGTTTCATGCTGAATTAATCATTGCAAAGTGCTCTATGGTTCAGCCAGGAGAGATAGGAAGGCAGTGCTAAGCACAATCATAGCTGTACTCAGCAAGACTAATGGTCTGTGCTGTGCTCTGGCCCTGGGAAGCACTGCTTTGAGCTCCTGAGCAGGATGCAGAGCAGCCCCAGCAGGGATGCAGCCTCCTCCCTGTCCTAGCTAGGCACAGAAACATCTGCCCAGCTGCCTGCACTGGCAGGGGCTCAGCTGGATCCAGCTCTGAAACTGCTGAGCTGAGGAAGGTGGTGTTCAGAGGAGCAGGGGAAAAAGAGGATCTCATTTAACACTTGTCCAGACCTTTTCCCCACGCTTCTTGTCCAGCCACTGCTGAACCCAGCCAGACTTTCAGCACCTAGAAAAAGCAGTTGTCTGGGGCTCCACAAGCAGCTTGTGTCCCAGCACACTGAACCTGCCCCTGCCAGCTTCCTTTGACAATCCCAGATTTTTGTCCAGGAGGAGATGGGAGCTATTTCCTACCCACCACTTGTCTGCCATTAATGACTTTACAGACCTCCAGCACAACCCCTGTAACCTCCATCCCAGACTGAGCAGCCTGAGGCTACTTCTTGCAGAGAAGCCATCACCTTATGTCCCCCCCCCGCACCATTTCCAGCTCTCCAAGATGGCAGGGAGCAAAAGCAGGCAGGATTTGCTGTCAATTCACATGGCAGTCCTGTCCTCTGCCTCCCTACTTAAATGGGACTACAAAAAGAAAAGCAGCAAAAGCCTCCTCATTCTAAAATACGAATCCAGGCTGCTAAAAGGCACCAGGATCCTGGTACACCAGGACAAGATGGTTTTCCCCTCCACAGGGCATTTGGCAGGGGCTCTGCTATTTCACATGTCACAGCTGAGCTCCAGCAGGCTCACTGTGGCTTATCCCTCACTCCTGCCCAGCTCCAGCAATGCCAAACAGGAATAGGCAGCCAGCACTACTGGAGCAGGGCTCAGCTGCCAGCACCAGGCTAAACCCACCAGCCTTTTATTTCCCAAGTGGTGAAGATGAGGAATAAAATTAAAATTCTTCGTTGTGTTTTGATTTAACATTTTATCTGCACTGGTAGCAGCAGGGAAAATGTGGGAAATGTGGAGCAAGTAACCACTCCATAGCAGAAGCAGCCAGAAGGGACACTAGGGCATCCAGGGCAAGTTCTGAGAAGCTCATTTTAAAATGTTCCCTCCGCCAACACAGATAAATATTGGAGAAAAAAAAAAACCCATGAAAATTCAGTTGACTCACAAAGAGCAAGCACGTTAAATATAGAAAATAAATTAAATAATTAAAGGGCAAAAGAAATGGGATTTTAGCCCTGCTTTGAGCATAACTTTCATTACAGCCTTACCCAGGGAGCTGCTTTTCACTATCAGACTGGGTGAAGCAAAGTGAGCTTTTGCCATGCTTCTAGGCCACATTCCCAGGCTTCCCCCTGAGGAAGGGAAGCCCTGAGCAGTGACCTGAGTGCAGGGTGTCCTGCTCTGTGCCCCCAGAGCACAGCACAGCCTCACCCAGGCCTCCCCATCCTTTCTCCATGTCCTGATGGGACAGCTGAAGTGTGGAACAGTGACTGCTCGGCCCACAGAGACCCTGAAATTCCCCATGGG
Organism: Agelaius phoeniceus; assembly: GCF_051311805.1. NCBI lineage: Eukaryota > Metazoa > Chordata > Aves > Passeriformes > Icteridae > Agelaius > Agelaius phoeniceus. The sequence continues at coordinate 110,308,046 of NC_135267.1, read as the reverse complement.
GTGTAAACCCACTGGGAATATGCTATAAGCTGTTAGCCCAGATGCTGGGCTATCCCAGAGCTGCAGGTGTATGTGGCAGCTCTTTGGGTACAATCCAATTCTAGCATAAAAGAATAAAATTAAATTAAATTTTAAAAATCCAGCTCCAGCTAGTCTCAGAAGCCTTGGGACAGGATGAAATTTAGGCTACAGATGTTACAGCCAAATCCTATTATTGCCAGGAACTCAGCCCTGCAATTTAAAGGTGCCCTGGCACAAACCCACACCAAAAACGGCTCCCAGCATCTACTGCACTCAGAAATTACACATCTCAAAAAGGGCAAGCTTTTGCATCACTTTTGAAGCATCTGCAGCACTTTTGGGAGCTCAGAGCTGAGCTGGCTCCCCACAAGTCTCAGCAGCCCCTGGGCAGAGCTCACTCTGCTGGGGAAGCCCAAGGCTGCCCAGGGAGGAAAGAGCCCTGTGCTCTTCCAACCCTAGAAACCATTCCCCAACACTGAGGCAGGAAAACACACCTGGCAAGGCTGTGCTGGCAGGTGCCTGCCATGGGCAGGGGAACAGCAGGGATTTGGGGCACCAGCATCCCTCCTGACAGCTCTCTACTTCCACAGCCTCCAAGATACAGCAGACCAAGGATGTGAGCAGCAGCCTAACAGCCAGGGAGAGGATGAGCTCAGGGTCAGGCTCTTTCATTAACATCCTTCTCTTTTTTCTGACCCTCAAAAAGGTCCTTTTCTCTTTCTGAAGTGACATCCTCCGAGTCTCCACTGCAACAGCAGCACCAGCACAGGGGTGACCTGGTCAGCCCACAGAGGTAAAACAGGAGAAACAACTCCAAAGCACATTTTTGTGTCTGTGATCAGATGGCTGAGAACCAGCAGCATCAACTCCCTAAATAGCACATGGCATCTGAGGCTACACCACTGATCTTGGCAACAACCCCTTCCCTCTCAGCTGCAGAAAACCTATATATAGGAAAATACACATATGGATATATACATGTATGACTTCCACATTACTCTGCTTTTTCCAAGCAGTCCAGTAAGGCACCACAGATTTGCTTTGCCCAAGCAGGAGACTGGCATGGCCATGGCTAAGCAATGTCCCCCACTTGCTGTGCCACACTCAAAGTGCCAGCCTCTTGCTCTTCCTGCCTTGCTTCAATGTGTGTGGCTCAGTTTTGGTTTTAATTGCAAAGTCCCCACATTCTGCAAACCAAATGCAGCTGGAATTGAAATCAAAGAGTAAAACCACCCACCAACAAAAATCAAAGCATCACACTGCCAAAAATCAAGTGGGACGCACAAAGCAGAGAGCTTAAAGAGGGAGGGGGGAAATGGAAATTACACTAATAGCATGTTTTCATTTGTAATAATCTGAGAGCTGGGTAATGACACTGGAAGGTGAGCTGCCCTTGGCCCAAAGAGAGGTGGCTGTTTATGAAACCATCCTGCTGTCAGCAGCTCAAACATCACGTGAAGGAGGAGTGTAAAATGGGCAGGTAGAGCTGGGCTGTCAGCAGCCCTCCGGGTTGGGAGAGAATGTTCTGTCCTCTACCTGACAGAGGGGGAGGAAAAAAAAAATCTGGGAGTTGTCTGCATTTTGGGGCAGAGTAGCAGGCTGTGGTTTATGGGGTTGGGGGTCTTTTTCGTTGTAAATCATTCTTTTCTCAAAAGCAGCACCACGAACAGCTACAGGAGAGTATTTATTCCTTTGCTTTTAAGAAAGCATTGAACAAAAATGATCAGATCTATTTAATGGGCTGTTGAACAAGTGCAATGCCAGCCTCTTACCTTATTGTGGCTTCTAATGATTTTACAAAACAAAGAGCTGGAAAAGATCGACTTGGCATTCCTGCCCTCTGCCATTATATTCTGCTCAGACACAAGCAGCGCAGCTGAACAGCAACAGGTGGGATGATATTTAATGCCCACCTCTCTATCTTGACATTGTCTGGTTTGAAATAGAGTCCTCATGCCATTTACTGGCAGTGAAACTAATAGGATTCTGTAAAAATCAATCCATAAATGCACAGACACTAAAATGAATGGTTTCCTCTCTGTTCCATTTATGGGAGGGCCCTTTTATGGATATCTATATGCCAGCGTAAAAATTGCAGGAACAACTTTCTAAGTCTTCATTAAATTCAAGGGGACTTTGGTAGAGAAGATTGCTTTAAAAGAAACTGCTATTTCCCATGGCAGCTCATTATTACCCACAAACCCAAAAAAGCTCCACTGGCTTGTGAGAGCTGTCCCAGCTGCCCCACATTCTGCTGGGCACACTGGAGCTGCAGGAGGAAAGCTGAGATCAAGGTTAGGATGGGACACAAGCCCACCCTGCCCAGCACAGTGCCAGTGAACTGAAACTGTGTGTGTCACGTTCACCCACGTGCTGAACACTGCCAAACCCTCTGCTAGGGCCTGCCCCGCCAGCACAGCTTTCCAGAGAGGAGAAATAAACTCCTAAACTAAACAATGCTTCCTGATAACATATTTGATGGAAGTGAATGAAACAGAGAGATGTATTTCTTCCTTGCACTACCCACCACGTTAAATGGCAGGGTGCTGGTTTTTGGGATTTAGGGGTTGGTTTTTTCTGGAGGAAGCCCAAAAACTGCATGATCTGTTTGTCACTCCTGAAGACATCAGTTTATCAGAACAGTCTGCAAACTGAGAGATTACTTATATTTCTGCCTCTACGTATTTCTCCCAAGACCACTTTCCTGAAAACCTCACAGTAATTCCTGTTCCAGAAGCCAACTAGGAATGCTGAGCAAACCCCTGCACCACTCTGCACAGCTCTGCATTTCCTTCTCATCCCTCCAAGGAGTGCAGGCTCTGGGGTTTGCCTGAGTCCCACTTTGTGGTCCCCAGCCCCACTGCTGCAGGCAGAGAAGCTTCCACACGTGCCCTCCTGACTCTCCACCACTCAAAAAATGACTGGGGGAAAACAACTCTGCCCGCTCTAAGGGCTGAAAAAAGCTGGGCAGAGAAGAGCCAGCTCAAGCACAGTCCACAAAACCACAACTCCAGCCCCTCCTGATCCATAAGCTTTCGAGCTAATGGAGGAGGAGATGGGGACCCCATGGACTGGCTTCACCACTGCTGGGCAGTAACACTGACACCCTTGGTCAGTCCACTGGAATTGTCTCTGGGAAAAGCCAAAAGCCAGAAAGCCACTAGCACATCACCAGATCCTCTACCAGGGATAATTTTCCATGGGGCTTACAACTATCTCAAACATAAATTGGGATAAAGGGAAAAATGTACATCCAAGCCCTTTGTACTTCTGCAACAATCCATCTTGTTTCTGTCAACTTAACATCTGCAGAAAGATGTAGCTCTGCTGGAGGAAAAATAGCTCCTAAGTGCTCCTGGTCGTGACAGATCCCGAGGCACACAGCAGAAGTTCACCACATCCTCCTGGCCAACAGCCAGGCTCACAGAATTGGATTTCATCTTACTCTCTTTCACCTCCTCCTTCAGCCACTTCAGAGGCTTTTCTGCAGCTTTCCTTCCTCGTATTTCACTTCCAAGGGCACAAGACTACAATAGCCCTGTTTTTTCTCCACACCCAACCTCAGAAAATGAATCATTCCTGACCCATCCAACCAGGCACCCTGCCTCCAACACAGGGCAGGAAGGTGCAGACCTCTCTGCACTGACAGCTACATACAGCTCCCCTAGGAGTGATGCTTTGACCCATTTTTCTGCCCTCCAGATACCATCCTGAGTCATGAGACACTTTTTTCCCCCCATTTCTTTTTCCTCTTACAAAAGCTGTGGCTGAGGGTGACCGTGAAGGCATCAAACCCTCCTGCTGCCAGCCATCAAGTGCTTCAAGCCACAAAAGCCTGGCAGCAGTGAGGTCTACCAGACAATTACTCTCATCTCCCTGCAACTAACTTCCCATCATCCACCTTAATTTTTTCCAACCCCTGATCCATCCCAATGAGACACCCCAAAACTCAGCAGCATCCCCAAGGCAGGGGCACGTTCCTGAACTACCAACTGGTGTTACAACTTCATCAGTGCTACTAAAGCCTCAATTTCCCCTTCAATTTCTGTTTTCCCTCCATCCAGACTGACAATTCTCCAATGATTTTCGCTGAATTTAGCTCATTTTTAGTTAATTTGGCTAAGATTTTGCTAAAGTTAGCTAAGTAGCTAATTTTACAGAGCGTCTGCCATTAAATCTTCCCATGCCTCAAAGTCCCTCTCTATAAAAAGAGACTCATTATCATTGATTTGTCTCTAAATGACGGAGACTTTAAATCACTGCCACACAACATCTGGTTTGTGGCCCACGGGGAGCTGCCAGGCTCTGTTCAGCTGGATAACAACCCACAGGTGGAGATGCCACTGACTCAGCTCCAAACCTCCTTCTACATCCCCAAAACTCAGGGACAGAGCACAGCCGGCTCAAAGACCTAGAAACTGCTGAAATCAGTAGAAGGCTTAAGCCTTGGGGGCTTTCAGCCTTTCACCAGCAGGAAAGTGCTTTAAAACTCAAAAAAAAAAAAAAAAAAAAAAGAAACCCAGCTAAGGCAGAAAGCAAATGAAGGGGTTGCAACCTTAAGAGCTGCAGAGACATTCAAACAATAGTATCTCAAACCTTCCCTGCAGCTGTAGCCAGCAAGACTATAAATTGGCCTCTGATTTAGCTCCATTTGGTGCCCTCTATGCAGCCCTGTGGTGCAGCCCACGCAGCAGATACCAGCTTCCATCCTTGTCTCCACCATCCATTAGCTGCTGTCAGCAAGTGTGGGGGCAAGCTGGGGTGCCAGCACAGCTCTGCATGCACAGGAACCCCCTTTTCTTCCCCCAGCAGGTCCTCCTGCAGCACCTCCAGACATTGCTAGGACTATGGCTGAGGGGCCTTGGCCGTGGTAGATATTTCATCTCATAGCCCATCCATTGTTGAGTATGCTATTTTCTTCCCCATTTTTCCTTCTGTTTCCCCCTCCTTTTTTTTTTTCCTCTTCTCCCCCTTGGTTCATTACATCCATCATTTATACCCACAGCACCAGCCAGCTGATTTACTGCCTCGATCAATGCAGCTCCAGCATGAAAAGGAGACACAGCAAGCTCAGCACGCAACAGGGACCCAGCTGTGGGAACCTGGAAGGACAAGAGGGAGGGACAGGGAGCAAAATCATCCCACAAGCAAAAGCACCAGCAGCACAACTTGCTCTACTGAGAGGGAGTGCAGAAAGTCTGCAAGGACAGGGCAGTGCCAGGGGAGATCCTGCTGGACACTCCTAGAAGACAGGAGGTTGGAGGCTGAACACTCTATGAGCAGAAGAGACTTGGGCAAGAATTATTTAATTTTTTTTTGCCCCTAACCAGGCAGCAGAGAAACATACTCCATCAGGATCGACTTGGAGCACTTCTGCTAAGCACCTCGTTTGCTCTCCCTCTCCTAATGAACAGCGTGACAAGCTCAGAAATCAATGGAGGCTCTGAGTGCAGCTCCTGCCGGCGCCCAGCCAGGCGTCCCCGGCCCCTGCTCTCCCTAACTCGAACCGACGGGAGCGATTGCCCGACAGCTCCGCTAATGGCCACCCTGTCAGGCCTCCTCACCCACACCCCAAGGGCCAGGCCAGGCCAGGCAAACAAGGCATCTGTGGAAGTGCCAGCCTCCTCCCCGGCAATACCTGGGCAGAAAAGGGGGGGATGCTGCAGTGCCACCGGGAGCCGGCCTTGGGGAAGTCCCCAGCACTTCCCTGCAGCTGAGGATGCTCGGCTCGGTAGTTCTCTCCCAAACAACCACTGAAGTTTCTAGACGCCTGGCCCCAAAAGGAAAATCCAAGTCTTTATGGCTGGATGGTCACTGCACATTTTGGGCCAAATAGGAAGTGTGGGGACACCTCCAGGTGTCCCCCACACCCTGCTAGAGATACCTGCGGCTGAGCAGGAGGGCACACAAGGAAGTGTGAACACAGCCCTGGGGGACAGAGAGGGGTGCAGAAGAGACCAACAAGCAGAACAGGGTGCCAAGAATCTGCTTTTGGCTCTTTTCCCTCAAATACCTGGCATACTGAAGATGGTCTGAGGCAGCTGAGGCTGCACATGAGGGACACAGCTTTGCTGGAGAAACAGCAGCATCCCAGTGCCAGACAAGGAACCACGGGAGCTGTGGTGGTGGCTCAGGCATGATGGGGTACAAAGAAGAGGTTAGGATGCAACAGGGCTCTCTCACAAAAAACAGCCCCTAGCTTCAGTCCCAAAAGCCTCCCCACACCACAATCATAGCACCCCCTGCTCTGCTGCACCACCAAGTACGTACCACTGTATACACACAAATATGTATTACTCAGTTTTGCTGCTTCTCCCATCTATGCCTGAAAAGAGGATGAGGAGAAGAAGCATGCAAAGCACTGCTGCATCAAGCATGGGCTGCCCTGAGCCCTCCAGCTCCTTCCCCTCACAGTTCCTGTGCCCTGTTCTCTTAACCTCTCTGCAAGGGGCTCATTTCCCATCTTGTTTCACGGCTCCAAACTGTTCCGCTGTGCTTCGTTTGCTTTAAAAAATGCTGTTAAGAGACAGCAAAAAAATAAAAGAAGTGGACAAACAGGAGGGATTTAACTCTGCCTTTGCATCTCCTGGCTGGAGGGGCTTCACACGCTACTCACTGTGGCATTGGTGATTTAATCATCAATGCGATGCTACTGCAAACAGCAGCAGACAGCAGAGCTGGCAGGAGTAATGCTCCCTCCAACAGCGTGAATATTAAGGGCGTTTAACAGCCCTTGTAATCACACTGTGGCTCCTTGCAAGAACACAGCCAGGCAGCACAAGGGAAGGCACTGAACCATGCTGCTGGGTTATCAAATTTCCCCGTGCTCCTTACGGGACTGCAATCAGCCCTGCTTACAGAAAAGTGAGCGCTGCCTTCCCCGAACGTTCTCCCCAAACCAAATCCCAGGTAGCAAAAGCCCTTAAGCACACACTGGGATGAACTCCCTCAGTGCAAGTCAGCCTCTTGTGGAATTTGGGTCCTTGTAATATGATGCAAACATTAAGAGCTTCAGCAAATCAATCTCCTGTACCTGTCTGATGCACTGGGAAAGGATTACTGGGGGAAGAGAAGAAATCCTGAGCATGGCATGAGTTTAGCTGTGCCTCAGGACTTGAGATAGATCACACTTTTTAGGTCAAGCATTAGTTTGTTCTCAAAGAAGAAATGTCCCCAGCTTTTACACTTTGGAAGTTTTTACTCTTTCATTGGATTAATACAATTCTGAAAAGCTCCCTGTGATTTTGAGGCAAAAATAGCCAGTTATCAATGGCATCCTACTGTAATGAAACACCTGTGAAACACAGCCACTCCTGGCCCACAGACTTGAGACACAGCTTCTGGAAACAATGGAAAAAAGTGCAAATTTATCTGCTTTATCTCTCAGATGCAGTAATGGCTGCTGGTTCTGCCTGAAGATGGGGAGAACATCCTGAGAGCCAAGCCTGCATTCAGAGAAATGCTGGGTTGCCCAAAGCCACATACACACAGCTGGTGCCAATGCACAAACCAAGATCAATACGAGGAGATCAGCAGCAAAAAAATAGTTGATCCCAGTTGATATTTACATATAGAAACTCAGGACTGTTTGGCTTTTTTGGCTGGACTAACATCTGCATTGTCAGAAACTCCCTCTTCCAGGTTATCTCAGTGCAGCCTGTGCGCCAGAGGGAAGGGAATTAGCTACCTGGCCTTCCATTCACACCTTTAATTATTCAGCTTATATTGATATAAAATTAATTGAAGCAGAATAAGCTCTTCTCCTAAATACAGGTGCCCACGCTCAGGAATCAGTGAGATTAAAAGGTGCAAATTACTTTATTTAATGAGTTAATTTCCAGCTATCACATGGGCAAATCCCCATGCTGGGCCTGTACCTGCTGCTGCACCAGCTCTGCCCCAGTGCTACGGCTGCTGTCCCAGCACAGTGCTCTGGGTAAACAGAAGATGTGCAAAGGTTTGGTTACACAGCAGAGATGTGCTTCACTCCTGTGAATGAAACTTCTCTTTCATTCACAGAGCCAGGACTTGGCCACGATGATGGCAGCAGGAGCCTGTGGTCCCAAGGATGCGGAAAGGCACCAAGAGCAAGGAAATGCCACTTTCCAGAACAGCCCTTTGTGCCTGTTGGGGAAAGCTGATTGCCCTCCAGCTCCCAGTAGCTGGTGCCCTAAAGAAAGCACCAACATCATTTCCTGCTGTTTCCCCCATGAGAGCACAGCTTCTGCCTGCAAAAGCCAAGCTGAAACTGCCTTTCCTTTGCTGACATTGCCTTCAGGAGGGAAGGTGTCCTCACCTTGCTGAAGAACAGCATCTGAATGACCTTCCCCAGCATTCAGATGCCTGCTGGAGCTCACTCTCACCTCTCAAGGCAGATTGTGTTTATATTTTATGTCTGATTTTTGTTTCCTGAGCACGCAGGTGCATCCAGGAGGTCCCTGCTGAAGAGACACATCCCTGCCCGGGTGCGGTAACAAAGGCCATGTCACCAGGCAACATAACACTTTTCTCATCATTCCATTCCCTTTCTCACCACTTGCAAATCTAATTTCAATTTTCAGATATTTCACTTTCTCACCGTTTCTAATGCTCCTGACCAAACCCTCCACACATCACCTCTGCAAGGGGTCTGCACCCCCAAAATCAGCTCCTCCCATGCCATGGCCAGCACACATGGCTGCCAGCACACTGCTGGGCTGAGGGCACATCCCCAAGGGCTGCACAGGGGTTGGTTCTTTTTTCTCTGAGGAGTCTTAAAGCAGAGATCTTCCTGCAGGATGGGAGGGCAGGACAGGAGGTTCTTCCTCACAAAGTGTTTTGCTGTACCACCGAGAGCAAACCATATGCAGCCTACACATTGTACACGGTTTAATCCGAGTGCTATGTGTATATTCATCCATTTGGATCCCAGTGGCAGCAGCAGATGGCTGGGTAATGCATGTTTGAGTCTGCCTCTCTCCAAATTACACTGTATTGTGGCACCAGGAAAATGCAACGGGCATTATGAATGCCACAATTCCTCCCCGCTCCATTCCTGTGGACCATGCTACACAAGTCTCCTTTCCACCTTGGCTCCCACAGTGCCAGAGCTCCAGCAGCTCCCAGTGCCTTCCCACTGTTCACCTAAATGTGCCTACCACCCCAACCAGACCCCGAGTTTCGCATTTTGTCTAGGTGAGGTCAAAGTGCAAAAGGCTGCATGCCAAACATCCCCCAAGGCAGATCCCAAAGGATATGAGAGGATATGATTCCATCCTGAATGATCCTGAATCAACCCACCAGGTAAAGCAGATTACTTAGACCCAGATGAAAAAAAACTTCATTTAAATAAAAGTATATTCTTTTTAAATCACTGTTTTGTAAGAAGAACCAAGCCAGCCGTTGAAAGCGAGTCTGCCCACACCTGTAACTCCTCCCTCTTATTTTTCTCCATCTCACCTAAAAACAAGCAACTAAAAATTCAATGCACAAGCAAGAAAAGATGTGCAGGAACTCCATCCAGCCCAGGGGGGGCTGCAGCCAAGGCACCACTGAACATATTCATGTCTTATTTGCGAGCCATGTGTCTCCATAATGGGTTATGAGGTGTGGTTGTAACTGGCGGATGCCGACGGTGGTCCTTGAGGAGGAAATGGTGTGTGTCTAAATGCAGGCAAAGCTATTTGGAAAGCCAGGACAAAGCAGCCTTTCTCTCCTGGCATGGGCCAAATCACATCCTTTGGACTTGCTCCTTCAGTGGCTTCAAAAGAAAAAGAATCATCCGTCTCAATTTTCCTGGCTCTGTGAATAATGTTTGGAGAATAGAGGGTGATTTCATAGCTCATTTGTTTTTGCACCGCATGAACCCTGCTCTCCTCGTATCACTTTCCAATCAGGTTTATTGCTGATGTTTCCACAAGAAAACCAAAGAGGGAAAGGCTAAGACCCTCAGTCTCGCTAGAGATTGAGGGGAAAAAACAAAAGTTAAAAAAAAAGTAGGAAAAAAAAAAAAAAAGAGAATCTCTCTTTCCCTTGTCTTTCAGCCTGATCTGAAAATGAACCTGTTTTGCTTCTGAATCAATTCTCTCCTGGCACTGCACTTCCCGCAGTACTTTCTGAGATGAGATGCAATCATTAGCTCACTTGCTCCTCCAAATAATATCACAAAGCTGGAGCTCGAGCTGCTGTGCAGTAAATCATCACTAGTTTCTTCCTGTGTGTGGCAAGGCAGGGTTTGGCCAGGGGACACAAGCCCTGCCACACCCTCCCAGTGCCACCACCCATCTGTGCACCTGCTGACTGGGGACAGCACAGCATCCAGCATGTCACCTTGTCCCCCCATGGAGAAGTGACACTGGCACATTGTCCCTTATTCAAACACCTCTCCAATGACCCACAAAGGAGCACCACACCTCTCACTCCCTCGGGCTGCACGAACGGCTAACCAAGGTGCTTAAGGGTTTCCAAACAGCAGGGCAAGCTATTAGTACAACTAGTGCTACCTCCATGAACAAAGGGGTGAACTCCTGCTGAACCTCTCACCACTGATCATTTTCACCAAAGGCACATGTTAAAGACAAGAAATCCTCCTCCTGCTCCTCCCAGCAGCTCTGTGCCACTGGCACCCAGAGCCCCAGGCACTCCAGGGTACCCAGTGCCCATCCCACAGCAGGAGGCCTTTCAGGTATCCTACAGACTGATCCAGCCTGACCTAGAGCTGCCCTTCCCACCCCAGCAGCAGCTATATGGGAAACCCTATACTTAGGCAGCCTCACTTTCCCAGCTCCTCTGGAAATACATAGGAAGAGTGGAGTAATACCGAGTTAGATGAGCAGAAGATGGGGAGCAAGATCTCCTCCTTGGCTTACTCTTCCTGTAACACTGATTCCTGCTGAGATTCTGGAACCAAAAAGGGTAAAGAGGGTGGGAAATCAATTTAATTGCAGCTTAGTAAGCAACTGCACTAAGCGTCGCTGGCAAAATCGGAACATTTTGCTGTGAGAGAAAGGGGGAGAAATGGCTTTTTCATTGCATGGGAAAGTGGATTGAGAGAAAACTCCCCCCCATCATCTGCTCCTCACCCCTTCCTTCTTTAAACAGGAGGAAGCCAGCAAGAAACACAAAGCTAATGCCAGCAATCTCCCGCTCCTGCTACTCCAATTAATAGTCAATCCGCTGCACCCTTTGTCGTTAGGCTGCACGTAATTACTCCTTCACGCAAACGTCTTCCTTAAACAGATCCTACTTCTGCTTTCTCGCATTACATTCCCCTTAATTGGTTTTATTGCACCAAATGCTGGCCTGCCCTCACAGATGAGGCTCTCCCAGGCGGAGTACGCTGCTTTTGCGTCTCCACAACTTCTTCCAAGCTTGCTTTTCCCACTGGCAAAGAGATTACAGCACAGAGAAGCACAGCCAGAGGTACCAAAGTGGCATCCCAGCTGTGCGTACAGAACATACACATCCATGGACCCAAGGAAAACAATGGGCACACAAAACCCCAGTATTCAGCTTCACAGGGATTTGTCAGCTTGGGACAATAACGCTGCACCTGCGTTCCTGAGGGATCACAAGACAGTTTTATTTGCAAGGCTGAATCTCCTGGCAGTGCCCTTCCCATGCTGGAGCTCGCCCAGCTCACACCTGAGGAGCCACAGCAGCTCAGCATCAGCAGTGTGCCCTCCACACTCAGCCCTGGTCTCTACACATACAGCCAACCTCTCAGCTTCAGGAGGCACAAAAAAAATCTCTAATCACAGTACCATAAAATGCTCCCTGGACCTGCCTTCCCCAGGCACAACATTCCCATTTATAGCTCTCACCCTGCAGCCATCCCATGTGCAGAGTCCCCAGCCTGTGGGGAGGCACAGGTCACATTGCAGAGCCAGGGACAAGAGATGTCTCAGCAGAGCAAGCAATAAACCCAGCCAAGACAGGCCCTGGGCCATGAGCCCATCAAAATAAATCAGGATGATGCCTTCTTATCCAGGAAAGGAAGAGCGAGGAGAAAACAGTGAGTTTTTGAGTAAACAGTCCAACTCTGTGCATATCTGAGGTGGTGAAAGGATAAATAGGACAAAACATCTTCCCTGATAGTCAACATCTTTCTCAAGCACAGAGACACTTCAACATATGTGCTGTGTCTCTGAAGCCTTGGCATCCAGACACAGAGCTGATTTTGGAGACTTCCCTGCTCAAAAGTAACAAGACTTTTGTCAAGCCTAGCCCTAAAGGTCACCAAGGGTTGCAGGCTGTGAGCCAGAGCTGAGTCCTCCGAAAAACCCAGCAGCAAGGGCTCAAGCCCTTCTCTGTTACCTAGGAAAGGATGATGCCACACCATGTCACATCAGCTGAAGAAAGAGGCTGCAGCCTGCAGCAATTCCACGTGCAGGGTGCTCTACGGGGACCTTGGCAGGAGAAGCAATTTACAAGAGAAACCATGACACTCCTGAGCCCAACCCACCCTCAGAGCATCACCACCTCCAACACCCCTTCAGAGTGAAGCAGCAGGACTCTTTCAACTCCTTCTTTCCTTTCAGAGCACAATAAAAAGTATTTTTCCTCTTCTGGTGCTCAACAGTTCTTGTCAACAAAACACGTACCACCTGCACAGAAATTTATTTATACTCTTACCAGAAGAGAAGCAGAATCCTTGCCTCCTTTCCTTCCCTCCCTGATATTTCTTTTAAAAGTGCCAAGCTGAGAAAGGCACCTGTACATTCCAATGCTCACTGTTTTGCAAAGCAAACAGGTCTTGTTCAATCAATATTTATGCCCCCATCAGTCACAGCTGCAACACAGAGCTCCACCACAGTGTAATGGAGGCAAAATTCATTCATTGCAATTACCAGTGAAAAATTAGGAGGGTTTTCATTGACTGGTTTTTGTTCCACAGGTATCCCAGGGAGCACTGTAATGCACAGCAGGCAGGTTAATTAATCGAGGTGCACCAGGCAGGCTGCTCACCATTTGTCCACAGCTGGTTTAGCCACTGAGGAGACTTCCTCACCTCACCCCCGCTCCACCAGACCTGTCCTGCCTGATCCCACAGATGAGGGCTGCTTGGGCATGGCTTTCTGTTTTATCCAGCACTAAACACACGAGCAGGAGAGAGGAACTGGATTCCATCGCAGCTCCTTCACAAGCAAAACTCCGCACATCCTAGAAAGCCTGGTTTTGCTCCTAGAGATTTCAGAGTGGGATTTCACCAACAAAGCAGGAAATAAGTTTCCTCTTCTCTCACATCCTAGACCTATCCATGTCCCCAGCCAAGTCCCAGTCAATACAAGCTTCCTGGGTATAAAACACTCTGCCTGGCTTTTTCGGTTTTTTTTGTTCCCAACAGCCTTGCCACTTCAATCCCTTAATTGTCAAGATCTGAATTTTTGCAGGATACACAGTTATTTTAATCTGTTAAGTGGCTCTGCTGCTATAAAACTGACAGGAATTTAATATCTGGAGACTGTCAGCTGAGCTCCAGGTGCTGAGGCTTTCTAGATGGCAATGATGCAGAAAGAAGCACAGGCTGGTGCAAGGCACACAAGCACAAAGCCGGCAACAGTTCCTTTGCACTGAGGTCTGACCCTGCAGGGTGCTGAGCAGTGGGGCAGGCAGTGAGGCTGCTGGGCTCCTCCACATCTCCCAGGAGCCATTCCCCAGCTGCATTTGAGCACACTCAGAAAGGAGATGTTGCATTGCAAACACCAGTACAAGTCAAGTAGAACAGGTCATTCTTTTTAATAAAGGAAACTTTCCCTCTGTAGCTTTTCTCCTGCAGTCAAGCCCGTCACAGACCTGCTTTCCCCTCCAGAGGCTGTCAGCTGTGCTTCAGCCATTCATCAGAGGGAGCAAGCTAGCATGCAGGAAGGAATGAAGGGAAATAAAATCCCAAACCAAACAAAAACTACATTTTTTTTAGTCCTGCCTCTCCTGCACACATTGCTGGCCCTGAGTGTGGGAGCCCAGACCCCCGAAAACCCCTCCCTGCTGCAGGGCTCTGCCACACAGCCACTGTGGTCTGATAAAGGTGCAGAAAAAGAGATGAGCAAGGGTTTATCACCCACCTACTCATCTCCTGCTCCCTCAAAGCATCCCCAGCCACAGCTTGGCACAGGACACAGGAGCCAGCACACCAGCAAAGCATTGCTGCAGAGCCAGCTACAAGTACTCCTCACAATTAATTTGGGATTTTGCTTGTAATTAATCCCGCGTATCAGTTCCCCTCATTATTCCTAATGTAATTAAGTTATTAGTTTATATGTCCGTCCCCCCCCAAAAGCAGAGCAGGGGGATGGATCAGAGGGAGGCAGGGGAGATGCCAGGCAGCAGCACGGGGCCATGAGCCCGGGATTACTGGAGCTCATGCCAAGCCCCACCACTGCCTCCCTGGGTGACTTCAGGTGGGTCACTGGCAGCCTGATTTTCCAAGAGATAAAATTATTCCAATTCCTCTGGAGTCCACCAGAGACAGAAGGATACAAAGTTCAATTAGCCTCCCTGGGTCCTGGTTTATCCAGCTGGAAAACTGCCGGGACAAGGAGACAGGCTGGAACTAATTAAAGCTTGCAAAGTGCTTGGAAACCCTCCGCCAAAAGGCAGGGAAGGAGGGAGGCCCAACGAGTCCCAGCTGATCCATGACCCCGGGCAGCCCCGTGTCCTCACACCCCCATCCATCAGGATGGGCTTCCCTGCAGGCTGAGCCCATGGCTGGGCTGGGTAAAGCTCCCTGGCAGGGGCAGGCACCCTGCCACAGAGCTCCTCTTCCCAGCCAAGTCACAGGACTGCACAAAGGGCACCAAAATGGCAAGTATTCTAACAGGGCTTGATCTGTCCCCTGAAAAAGAGAGAAAATACAACCCCCAAACCCCGAGCAACAGCAGGAAAAACAGCACTGGAGGGACTGGTGAACTTATCCCAGGAACAACTTCATGGTCCTAAACACGGCCAGTTTTGTTCTTCCATACCCTACCAGCCCTGCAAGGCTGCTACACCTCACGGCCAGGAGGGAGTCCCACACCCTAAAATCCAGCCTCAACCTGCTGCTGCTGCCCTGGCATGTACCACCAGCAGCTGCAGGCAGCAGGGAGGAGGAGGAGGAGGGAAAGGAGGTGGCAGGGATTGAGGGAAGCAAGAAGGGGGCGTCCTCTGCCTGCCTACCTGCCACTGGGCAGCAGCAAGAGATCCACAGAGATGGATTGCAGGGGAATACAAGGGAAAAAATTACAGGGCAAGGTGAAGCCAAGTTAATTACAACAGACTGCTGCACCCACCTCGTTGGGCATGAGCAGCTCAGGAAAGCTCAGCTACTGCTGCAAGACCTTCCCTGAACACCTGCCTTCACCATGTTATAGGTAAAAGTTAAGACCCTTCTCCTAGAACATTCTAATAAGGCCCCCCCCCTTAACATAATACAATTAATATAACATAATTAATATAACATAATTAATACAATATAATTGAGCTATACCCTAATTTAACTTAACTTTTACCTATAACAACTAGGCCCTTAAGATGCCAAGCCAGCAGCATGTTTTGGGCAAAGGAAGGACTCAAATACTGCACTGCACCCTCACACCAAGGTCCTGCCCCTTGGAGACCCTGCCCACCACAGGACTGGAAGAAAAACATCACAAGCTTTCCTTTGGGAAGCTGAAGCCTGGACCTGGCTCAGGATTTGGGGTAAAGCAGAGGGCAGGGTGCAGACTAAAATAACAGTGATTGATGGGCATCCATGGAGCCAAGGGCAGCAGCTCTGTGAGCTCTCAGCAGGCCACCAAAGTGCCACAGCCAGCCAGGGAGCTTGGGCACATGGATGTGTGCTGGGAGCCCTGGTGGGGACAGGCACGGGCAGGAGGCAGCAATACCAGCTGGAGCTAAACTGGAAAGGTCTAAAGGTTAAACCTACACAAGGCTTGATACACGGTGTGCCCATATCCACAGAAACACAGCCCAATTGGGAGAGAAGGGGGGAGGGAACAGCTTGGAAAATGCTGCCAGGAAAGTTTATGTGGATTTGCTCCATTTCCCCTCTGTAGCTGTCCTACAATGTTTGAGAGGCTGTTAGCAATCCATCACCTCCTCTGGTTTCCCGAGGAATTTGGGAGGACGACCCTTAACTGCTCAAGTTTTCATCAGTAGCAGCCAGTCCCACCGGCCAGGGCAACAGGACACAGCACCAGGCTCCTCTCTGGATCACAGCATTCCTGCCTCTGGTAGCCCAGTCAGCTCTGCAGCCGTTCAGAAATGTTAACTGAAGGGACACCACATCCCCATGCTCATAAGCAGCTTATAAGTCATACTGCTCCAAAGGAGTTTGCAAAGCCAAAAATTTCAATGCATTAAAAAACTAAAAAAAACAATCTGCACTTCATGAATCTCAAGGGGATGAAACTGTCTGGATGGAAAATTCAGAAGAAATGAAGGAGAGGCAATTTAAGCAGTCAAATTGCTGGAGTTACAGCAACTTGGCAGTGGCAGCTTCAAAATGTGGGGACAGATCCTGTGTGGCAGAAGTTCCCTTCACCTGCTGCGGGAGCCAAGACCAGCCGGTACCAGCATCAGCAACCTACACCCCGAGCTGGGGGAGCCTTGAATGGGAGCAGAAAGTCAAAATGGGCTGCAAAATGGCAGCGATTCAGCGGCAGCTGGTGCTAAGCGAGAAGCAAGGTTCATTTCAAGGAGATTATAGTTGCCCCTGTCAAACAGGGGAGGTCTTTTTTTTGCCATCTTTACGAATACAGTTCCAACACCAAAGCACAGTTCTGGTTAAGAAAGCCCTCATCTCCTAACTCTGCTTTCAGTGACTTATTTATTGCCTTCCCCAGCTTAAATAAATAAATAAGTGTATAGATAATTATGTCTTTTTGGGGCCTGAAGTCACATAGATTCATTCCCTTCTTCTAGGATTGAAAGATTTACAAAAGCCTGAAGAAACCTCCTCAATCATTTTTATTTAAAAAAACATGGAAAACCAATAATTCCTCAGGATGAAAAAAATCAAAGTAAGCTTTATGAGTTCTTTTTTTTTTTTCAATCAGGTTGTTAATTCAGTTGCTGAGGTGACAGACACATATTTGAGACTCTCCAAAGATGTAGCAAACACATAAAGCTGTCATATATTGTGGGCCAAACACTGCTGGGTGTCACTGGTGCAAAAAAAAGGGGGTGAGGGCTCACACCCTTCCACTGCCACAATAACCCCAATCTCGGTGTATTTTCAGGAACTGGGCTCTAACCCGGATTAATTAATTCAAGATTTACAACAGTACAACTAAGCAGCATCTAATCTACGTCCTTTGGAAAGTTAACCCTCAGCTAAGCCCCAGCCGCTCTCGGCCAGGAGGAGAGGACACGGGAGCCGGAGAGGACCCGGGACCTCGTTCAGCCGAAGCTGCTCGCAGCTCCCCTGCCCTTCGTTTGGGCAGCGAAACTCCTTCGATTCCCTCACTCCCTGTGCGCAGCGAGATGCTCCTCGCGTCTCTGCCGCGCTGTCACTCCGGGGACTCAGGCACGACACGGAAAGGCGCGACTGAATGCACGGGCACCCTCGTCCCAGCCCGGCCGGGGCTCCCAGGGCAGCGGCGCTGCCCGATCCTGCTCTCCCACCACAGCCAGCAGCGAAAGCGGGGCCCCCGCTTTAACCGGGCTCGCCCAGCCCGCGTACGCCAAACACGGACCATGCAAGTGTGCTCCCCTCCGGTCCTGTCAGACCGGGCAGGACAGAGCCCTTCTCCTTTAGGGCAGAGCCCGGGAGCACGGCGTGACCCAGGGGGAAAGGAGCCGCCGGTCCCCCACCGTGACACGAACCACGCGTTTGGTTCCCTTGGGGAGCACCGCTCTCCCCGCTCCCCGGAGCCTGGGATGCTCCAAGTTGGCGGCGGGACAAAGGGCCGGTACCGCCGGCAGCACCCGCGGCCGGGGCACTCCCGGTGAAGCGGGGCCGGGGGGGCGGCTGGGGCTGCCGCTGTCCGAGACCGAGCGGAGGGAGGGAGGGGGAAAACCAAGCCCGGGGGGTACGGAAAGGGCCCCAGTGCCCCCCTCAAAAGCACAGGGCCGGTACCAAACTTGAAGGGGAACGCGATGGGGTGGGGGTCCCGAAAACCGCCGGGAACTTCTTCCCCGGGCGGCGGCGGTATCGCGCCCAAGTCCCGCCGGAGCCGCCGCGGCCCCGCCGCCCCTTCCTCACCTCAGGCGTGTGTCCCTCGGGCTCCGGCACCTCCAACTTCCTCCGCGCCCCGAAGAAGAAGAGGAGGAGGGCGGCGAGCCAGAGCACCCCCAGCAGAGACAGCGCCAGCCGCCGCGTCGGCCGCCTCATCCTCGGCAGGAGCGAAAAGTCCGGCGGGGGCAGCGGGAGGCGCTGAGGGGGAGCCGCGGGCGGCTCGGGGGCAGCGGCAGCGGCGCTGGCGGGGAGCACGGTCTCGCCCGCCCGCCTGCCCGCCTCGGAGCCGGCGATGCGAGTCCCGGGCTGTGCATGCTCTGCAGGGGAGGGGAGGGGAGGAGGAACGGGAGGAGGAGGCGCCGGGAGGAGGGGGGCTGGAGCCGGAGCCGCTCGCCGGGAAAGGTGCAGCGCGCAGGCAGCCGGGCTGGTCCTCGGGGAGCTGCTGCTCTGCTCGCTCCGCGCCGGCGGGGAGGCAGCCCTGGGGACGGGGACAGCGAGGGGTTCCGGGGTGCCCGTGTGTAACCGGGGACGCCCATCGCTCTGCCCTGCCTCCCTGAGTGAGCCCGGGCCGCTTGCACGCCAAGGGATGCCGGGGCTGGGCAGCGCCGCTGCGAGTTTGGCCCGGGTCGGTCCCGGTCCCCGTCCCCGCCCGACTCCGGGGCGAGAGGAGGCCACCGTTCAACAACACACAGAGGAGGCTCAGACATGATGGGAAGATTAATTTAACCAATTGAAACAGCAGGGGGAATTCAGGTAGGTGGAATTTAATTACTGGATTTGGAAGAGAAGATGTGTGTCTCCAGAGCTGTCAAGAACACTTAAAAAATAAAATCATAATCATCAGCTGTTGGTATTCGGGCAACAGCTTAGTGCTGGGCCACGGTCCTGCAAGGACAGCCCTCAGCTGTCATCCCTGTCCCATGGGGTGTTCCTTGCTGGCTCCATACACGGCCCCAGCACAGCAGGCCTGCCCACACAGGGCAGCCAAAGTGGGAATTACAGTGGTAAAAAAACCCACCTAACACAACTACAGAGTAGGACTCCAGAAAAGAGCTGTCTCACCCAGCTATCCCTGCTCACCTCCTGAAGCTGCTCTTCCGATCTCGCCACTGACAAGTATTACACGAGCTGAGCAAACCTTTGCAGAAGACATTAGAGAATAAATTAAGTATTGGAGCAGATGTGAGTCATTCATGTTAGTGCAAAAACTATAGAACAAACCCCATAAAAACAGGAATCCATGCATAAAGTAACATATGGAATGAAATAGAGATAAGATGTCAAATGCTGGAAAGTCCAATGCACATGTTGTAAACAACCTCCCCTATGCATTTCCCACACACTTCTCCTGGCTTTATTATTTCCTGCAGTTGTTTTCTGTCACTTGCTAATTTATCATTTGCGATCTTCATCCTCTGTCCTCCTCTGATTTATTTCCAGGGCTCAATAAGCCCTTCTCCCTAACATAATCCATGCCTCTCAGGCCCAACATTCACAGAAAGATGCCCAGATAAAAATTTCATTAGCATCCACAAAAAGGGACATTTCTCTTTCTTTGTTTTAAAGCTGTGTGACTTTGAAACACCTTTACCAGAAGGAGGAAATCCAGGTCCATCAGGCAGTGAATTTGAACTTTGCTTTACAGCCAAGCGAGAGAAGAAGTAACCAGGTGGGAGGAGGGCAGAAAGCTCTCATGCCCTGGTGAGCCACCAACCTGATGTCACATGGGAAGCCCACACCAACCTGAAAATGCAACCTGTTCCCACGGCGTGCATCATTTCTCACGCCCATTAACCTTCCTCAGCCCCACGTTCAGGGTAGCTGGACCATCACACTTCATCTCTGCCCAACCTAGCTGGGACCTACAGGTGCTGCTCTCTCCCCAAACTGCTGCCTTATGCTTCTTCCTGACAGCCAAGGTAAAACACCTGGGCAGCTTTCAGCAGCTGAGGCACATCAGTGATAGTTTTTATATGGCTTATAGATGTTTTCTTGCCTTCCTGCTGTTGGGACAGACTGGTTTCTACCTTTCACATACCTCCTTTGGATCAGGAATGGCTTTCTGACCAAAAAGATCGCCTTGCCACAAGTAGAAAATAGCCACAAGTATTTTCCTGCCTGGGACAAAGTGACCTTGGCTGCTGGTAAACAGTGTTCCCCCAACACATTTTCAGAGGGTGCTGAGTTTTTCCTACCAGACCTCCCTCTGTGCAAGGAGAGTTTTTCCAGATAAAGGCACCTGGAGGGTATTATCATTCAAAGCTGGATTAAAAACCCTGTCTTTTTTGTATGTCAGGCTTTCAGGGGAAGCTATTACAAAATACAGAGGGGAAGTATAGAAAATATCAAGGAAATACATTACAAATTAGATTACAGGTAAGGTAATAAATAGGACATACCTGACAAAAATGCAATCAGATAATGCTTTCTTATTACCTTGAGAAACAACTCCCTCTGCTGAGGGAAAGCTTCACTGGCAGGGCTCGGTGCCGTGATGGATAACTCGCTGTTATCCCGGCAGAGAACGGGCAAAGGGCCGATGCTTCCCTGCTGGCATTGCCACCACTGCAGCCGGGGGGGGACGCTCTGCAAATCCCAGCTCTGTGCAGCTGTCCCAGGTGGAGGCAGGAGACCCCAGGAGCTCTGGCAATGCGGAATTCTCCAGGAAGCATTTTCCTCCTGACGGTGTGCCTGTGTGCTGGGACAGATAATATGTCAAGCAGATGATGGTAACAGCTATTTAAACAAGAATAAGGCAAGAATACAAATCTGGAGGTTCAGAGTTATTTGAGACTTGTATAAAAAATAATAAAAAATCTTCTGTTGTACTATTGACCCATATCTTTCCCATTTCTCTAATTTTTTTTTTATCTGCCAATCTCAGCTGCTTCACAAGTGAGGTCCATAACATATTACCTGTTTCCAACACCAGAAAATTTACAGGCAGTATAGCCAGAGACAGAAAAACAATCTAGGAAATGGGTGGCTGGCATTTGTTGGTATCAGCATTGAAAAGCTGATGAAAATGATTGTTTTGTGAAAGGAAAGATAGAACATGATTTCTGAGTGGGAGGGGGACTCTTCACAATCATAGCTTCACACAGTGGCCCTTCAGGTCCTTTGAGGAATGGGTGGAAGGGGAAAGTAGCTTTCCTTGCTGTTTCAAGGACATCTGTAAAGCTTATTTCAAGGGAATCTAACCTCACTGGGTCTACAAACCAGCTGGACACTGCTTCAGTGCAGTTTTTACTAGGAGTACTCTGGGGTTTGGGTTCAGTTCACATCTGAGATTCCATTCACAGAATGTTTCTTTTCCAAAAGGATCACAAATGCTTTGCAGTTTTTTTTTCTCAGAAAGCTGAAAGGGGCTCAAACAGATACAGTCGAGAAGTGATCAGAGGAAAGGATCAAAATCCACCCCCAACTTGGGGATACTGAGGAGTCTCAGCTGAACATGGGAGGTTATTGTAAGATGGAGAAGCCCCACTGAGCTCTGGATTGAAAGGGGCTTCTAGGACAGAGAGCTCTGGATTGAAAGGGGCTTCTAGGACAGAGAGCTCCACTGCCAGGGGAGGATCTGGTTCAGGCAGGGGTAGCTTTAACCAGGAGTCTGGTTCAACTTGGTGTAGCCCAGCACTCAGTGCTGTTCATGGCACTGCACCATCCCCATGAAGAAGTGCTGCTTGCAGTAGCACATATATCAGAAAGACTCTGTTTGCAAAAAACTAAGAGAACAGCTTTTGAAAGGGTCAGCGTGGTGATAGGTGGTTACACAGGGGGCTGGATTTCATTCAGTGGTGCCTCTGTGGCTCCTCCAGGCTCAGGGGAAGATGCTCACTCAGAAGTTTCTCTCCCCACCCTGGCAGAGGGTGTGCTGCTGTGCTCCCAAATTGCTGTTTTGGCAGGTGCTGAGCACTGGCCTGCTTCAGCAGGAGCCCAGCTGTCCCTTGTCAGCAGCAGCAGAGGTGCCAGCCTGGGTGCAGAAGCTCCAGGACAACAAGCCAGCACATGCCCTGGCCCAGCAGCACCCCACAGCCCCAGCCTGCTCCCCGAGATGACTCAGAACCGTTTGATACCCCTCTGTGGGTGGAGCTGTGCTTCAGATGTGAACAGCCATGTCAGTGACTTCCAGGTTTGTACTTAATACGGGAACAAAGTTCCCTTTTCCGACCTGTAGCTGCTCAAAAGGCCTCTGGGTCCCTTGGTCAGTGTGAGGAGAGGAAGGGCAGAAGTCCTTTGCAGAGCAGCAAGGAGGTTGTTGCTTTGCCGTGGGGGTCCCCAGCTCTGCAGCACTTGACACCACCATGCTGTGGCCCTGTGGAAAGCTGCTGCAGGGGTGCAAGTGTGTGCTGAGCTGATGGTTCCTACCCACAGCTAAATCTCACACAGCCCTCAGCATTGTGAGGGCAGCCAAGGCTCTCTGCCACCTCAGGCAGTACTCTGCCATCTCAAAAAACAGCTTTCATGATGGCTCTTGAAGATAATGTGAACAGTATTCCACATTTTTTTTGTGGCAGGAAAGATCTGCCTTTGTTTTGTGTTGTAACAGAAGCTCAAAAAAAAAAAAAAAAAATCAGATCAGTGCTTATATGAAAAATGTTCTCTCTGTGTGCCCTTGGAGAACACCAAAAATGTTAGAGAGAGAGCTCTGGCCTAATACCAGGAGAATTGTAAGTTAAAAGTATTAAAAAACAAAACCAAAACTTTTTATTGGCTGTCTCCTCTCCCTTGCTGAGGTAACAGAATTGTAGCTTGTCCTACATCTGCAGCTTAAATGGGAGGGTCAAACGTGAAGCTGTGAAGCACTCACCTTCTCCTCTCGGGTGATGATATTGCTGTGCACCTCCTCACCTACTGCTGCACTCAGAAAGGGAAATGCAGGAGTTCCTGCAGGCTTTTTGCCACTATCAGTGTTGCAAGCAGAGCTCTTCCAGTACCTCTGAAGGATTTTTTTTTCCTTTTAATTAAACCACGAGCATTCTTCTCCAGCGAACTTTCCACGATGGCATCTCCAGTTAATTAAACGTTTAAGCTGTCAGGAAATGCTATGCATTAAAAAAAATAAAATAAAATAAAGAGGAGAGCAACTTTAATAGCATTTGTTAATTGAAACGCTCATCAAGTCAGCTGCAGCAACAGAAGCTGCTTCCCAAGTTGATGGGCAAGAGCACACACCCAGACATTTGCCTGCAGTTCCTACACGTCAGACTCCCACCTCCAGGCTAGTGTCTGTGGCACTGATGGATGAGGCAGCACTGAGCTCCCTCACCACTGGAACAACTGCAAAGACTTCTCTGTAGTAAAATTGAAGGCAGGCTGGGGGAATTCTTGCTTACCTCAAGGTGTTTTCCATTCCCAGCAACTGCAATCAAATGGGCACCCACTTGTGTTTCATTCCCATGATCCCCAGTCCTTGTGTGCATTTGCTGGAGCACAGGTTTTTCTGGACTAGATGCAGCCTTTACTCACAGCATTTCCAGGTGCCCAATGATGCCAATTCAAGCAGGTGTGGGAACAAGGGCAAGAGCAACTGTAGGTTTGAAGGGAGACACATTCACTTCAGTGTCTGACTGAGGGACATTTTAGCAAAGAACAGTACCCCTGACCTGCCCTGCCTCTGGGCTTTATTGCTACAGTAAAGCTTTCTGGATCCTGTCTGTCCCCAAATTTCTCTGGTGCTTGTTATTCTCTCCTGATGCTCCTATTTTCTGGAAAAAGCTCCTGGATAAGCAATGGCTGCTGATGCCCAACCTGTTTTCTCCTTGTTTTGGTGGGGTAAGCTGCCTAGCTCCAGGTCACTGCACCACCATCAGTGGCTGGCACTGCAAATGGCCACAAAGGAGTATTTGAGACCAAAGGCAGCAGAGGGTTTTATGGGCCAAGCTGCAGCACACAATCAATAAGCAGAGCGCAGGGCAGGTGAATCTTTACCAGCAGCAGCTGAACCTGTGAGGTCCTGGGCACCCTGCAGCTCTCAGCACAGCTCTGGGCAAACACATGCTCCTAGTGTTGCTGGGACTTCCAGGGGAAGCAAAGCTGCTCACCTGGCTCCCAGGGAGCTGTGCTCCTGTGTGCATTCACACACATGCACACACCCCCTCACCCCCACATCCGTCTCTAAAAGCAGAGAACCCTGCCAGAATTCAGACCAAACCCTTTTGTTGCTTTGAATGTGCTAAATCAGTCCCTTTTAGCCAGCTGCAGGACTGTGTCTCTCAGACACATTGAAGCCCATAATTGTGGTTTGGACAGGTGACACTCAACAGAATAAAGAACAAGTCATGTGATGGGTGAGAGAACACATTAGCTAAAATAAAGCTTTGTCCTTAAAGCACCTTTAATGCCTCTGTCCTTTTGTGTGCAGGTGTTAAGCAGACTTCAGAATTAAATCTCTATTTCTGGGATATGTAAGCGTGGCCCAATGCCAACTGGGATCTAGGCATCTATTAACACAGCTGGGAATATGCAATATTGCACCAGGCACTTCTGGGGAAGGAGGGTTTTCACAGCTGGGTGGAAAGTTTTACCCTCTTCCCCCTATAAAATTTTTCGCAGAAAAAAATCCTGACTGTTTATCTCGCCCTTCTCTTGGGGGACACAAAAACTGGAGACAGTGAGCCACACATCACCTTGCTTCTTAAGATTTTAATCCCATTATTTAGGTGAGGTGTCTAGGAATAGACATCTTCATACACAATCCAATGCTTTAAGCATAAAGACAGGGATTTCTATTTGATCAGGCAACCTCCCTCTCTCACAGTACAAAAGTTCCAAGGGGCTGACAACTACTAACCCCACAGCTCCCTGACAAATAGTTAAAAAGCAGTTACTCTGTACTAAAAGACTGAGTAATGTCAATGGCTGTGCTTGTTCCACGTTGATCTTTTCATAGGATCCACTGTGATCTCCTACACAAAAACACACACAGTGCTAGAAATCCTGCCTACCTACAAGGGAATGGTATTCTACCCTGAACGTGCTCAGGTGGATTAACATCTCCTTTTCCATCACCATATCATTGGTGTTGGCCAGACAGCAAAGCAGCAGCTTGATTCCCCCACTAGGAGGACAAAATTTCAAGGCTGCTATTTAGAAAACAAAGTAATGTTTAATTGCACACATTTGTTTTGCTGTTATTGAGCAAGAACAAGTCAGAAGCCCAACAGCATTATTTTTCTTTCCCCGCATAGAACCTCATGAATGCATTCAAACCTGTTAGCGTTTGTTAGTCCCAGAGGGTCTTGTTGAACCAGAACGATCAATAGATGCAAACAGAGCAGGTAAAGAGGCAATCAGGGCCCTAGAAACTTGAAATATTTTCCATTAGGACACCTTAATAACTTCCCCTGAACAAGTATTTCAATGGCTGGTGCTACAAGCAAGGAGAGATACCAGGCAGGAGCAGTCTGGGTGAGACACGTGAGGGATGAAACCCATCTTGATTTTACCACCCAGAGCAAAATGTGCTCTGGACAGCAAGATGTTCTCCAAACACCTTGGGCCATCCCATGCAGGAGAGATATTTCACAGGAACT
This sequence comes from Agelaius phoeniceus, assembly GCF_051311805.1. NCBI lineage: Eukaryota > Metazoa > Chordata > Aves > Passeriformes > Icteridae > Agelaius > Agelaius phoeniceus. Next base: position 110,282,354 of record NC_135267.1, on the reverse strand, counting down.
TCTGCATCTGGAAGATAATTGGAGGGAACTGCTCCAACGTTCGGGGTTCTGATCTCCTCGCAGTAATGAGCACACAAGCAGGGGATGCATATGCATGAGAACATAATTAGGAGTGGTAAAACCTGGAAGATTTTCAAACTCTGTGGCAATTACCAACTTAAACACACAAAAAATTAAGATAGCCTTATACCCAAAGGAAAGTTATTATTCAAAGTGCCTTGCCTCATTATAGTTAGCTGGAGCTCAAACAGCAGGCTGGTGAGCAGGGGAGAGCTGCCTTCCATTAGCAGCAGGTGCTCTCCCTGGGATGGAGGCAGGATGCTGGCATCCTTCTGTTCTCTCCCAGACATCTCAAACAGTCCCAGAATGCTTCATGGGAACAAAAATAGAAAGCACAGGGCACACATGACTGGCAGCTTGGCCTCCCCTGTTGCTCTTTGGGCTTCTCTGGTGAAGAGCGTTCATGGACAGAGAGAGCTATCCTGTGTAAATAGATTCACTAAATAAATGTGGTAATTATACTGAATATTATTCTCAGTAGAAATAGCAGCAGGCAAATGATTTGCATAAGAAATGTGGATTATTCATGTAAATGAATGTGTTATTTGTTTATAGAAAAGATTAAGTCTTGTCTAAAGACCTAGAACTCAGCTATACATAAAAGCAAACACTTAACCAGCCTTTCATGCCTCCACTGTGCTCTGCCCACCTTTATCAAATTCATCTTTGCAGTACTACCTATGTTTTCCTCATCAGTCCATTTTGCTAAAGCTCAAGCTCAAACAGTGCAGGGGATAGTTAATCTTCTCTAGGGAGCTTGTTTAGGCTGCCACTGAAGAATCTTTAGTGGAATCCAGGCTTTTAATCTTTGTTTCAGCAAGCTGAGCCTAGTGCCAGGAAAAAAAGGAGTGGTTTCTAGGTTTGAAGAGCTGTACAAAAAGCCTGACTTGGAAGGATGACTCCTTTAATTACCTTCCTCCATGTGCTGAATGCAGGGAGGGGCTTGGGTCCCAGGCTGGCTGTCCCTTCACAGTCCAGAACCAGTCAGGAGTAGCCTCAGTTTGGGAGGAATAGGGCAGGTGAGCATATTCTGGGCAGCCCCCAAGAGCTGGGCTACTGATGGAGACACTGTGTGCCCACCCCCATGCTGCTCACCCATGGAGTCCTTCCACCCTGCTACCCAAGCAATGCAGAAGGGGTTGATCCTGCAGCCACCTCCTGTTGACATCAGAGCAGCCTCATCCCTTGCTGCAGGAATGCCCAGGGTTATTCACCAAAGGAAAACACTGGCTTCACACAAAGCCTCAGCTGATGCTGCTAGGCCTTCATCCTGCCATTCAGCCCTGCAAAGCAGCCAGCTCAGCTCCTGGACCCAGCCTGGGAAGGGCACAACACCCAGCACAGCCTCTGAGGAAAGCAGCTTTACCAACAACCAGGAGACCTTCTCTCTGGGCTTTGTTAACTAAAGGCAGCTCTTCATATATTGCCAACCACATCCTGGGCTGCATCAAAGGAAGCAAAGCCACCAAGTGTCCAGGGAGAGGTATTCTCTCCCTCTACTTGTGAGACTCTGCTCTTGTGAGACTCCACCTGGAGTACTGAACCAGCTCTGGGACTCCCAACAAAAGATGGATGTGGACCTGTCAGAGTGAGTCCACAGGAGGCCATGAAGATGTTCAGAGAGCTGGAGCACCTCAACCGCAAAGACAGGCTGGGAGAGCTGGGATTGTTCAGCCTGGTCCATGGAGACCTTGGAGAACCTTCCAGTACCTTAAGGGGGCACACAAGAAATCTGGAGAGGGATTTTTTATGTGAGCAGGTAGTGGTAAGACAAGGGGGAGTGAGGGTAAGATTTAGACTAGATATAAGGAAGACAATGTTTTCCAATGAAGATGGTGAATCACTGGAACATGTTGCCCAGAGAGGTGGCAGATGACCTGTCCCTGGAAACATTCAAAGCCAGGTTGGATGAGGCTCTGAGTAATCTGGTCTAGTTGAAGATATCCCTTCTTACTGCAGAAGGGTTGGGCTGGATGACCTTTAAAAGTCCTTTCCAACACAAATTATTCTATGATTCTATATGCCAGGTCATTGAGGAGAAATATTCTCAGCTGATCTTAACTTTCAGGCATATGTAGCAGCATGGGCCACCAGAGGGTCTGTTGCCTCTGGTTGTTTTAAATAATTTGAGAAAGGAAGAATGTCTGCCTTGCATCAGGAAGGGCTTATTTCCTGTCACAGTAAGCTCTCCAGTGACAGCTGTGTCTATCTAGCTCAGATTCTGGCACCTTAATTCAGCAAAGTAATGTGGACTTCTCAGCTTCCTTCAGCTCCATCAGGTGGTCAGAGCTGACAGAAGTTCTTTGATGTTCTACAGATTTAAAGCAACAGTTTTCATAATTTAAAAAGCAGTGATGAGGAATGGCACCTCCACATGGCCTTACCACCAAACTTCTCTTGCCATTTTGTATTTCCAAGTACTTATAAACCATAAAAATAAAAATAAAAATGAAGAATAAATGGGAGTTCCTTGTACTGGACTCAGCAGTTTATTCCTGCAGCATATGAATTATTTTCTGGTAATTCATCCCCTAAATTCTTTATGTGCTTAGCTATGTGTTGGTTTGATAGAGTATCCCTTTCTTTTTTGCATTTGATACAATTAAAGTTCTGCAAAACTCAGCGGTTTAAACTCTTGGAAACTTGTGCACATTGGAAAATATTGATCCATATGGGGGAGGCTGTGAAGTGCCCAAGCCTTGCTCCCACGCTCTGCCCTGCACAAGTAGAAAAGCAAGCTGAAATGGAAATTGAGTTCTCAGTAATGTTCAATTCAGCTGTTCAAAAATAATGAGCCCTTCAGATCAAACTATTTTGGAGATGCTCAGGGTTATTCCTCCTGTCTGGATTTGCCTGGTGAGTGTTGGGAGGCTGGGAGTCAGAGTCCCTGAGGATGAGCATCTTAACATCAGGCTGACATTTCCCCAGCCTCACTGAAAGGCAGAAGTTGTGCACAAGGGATGCATCCAGCATGGACAGTACCTGGGTTTCAGAAAAGGGCTCTGAGACAAGCATGGCTCCAAGATAAAATGAGACCTCCAGTGGTCTGTGCCACCCCTCTCCTGGGTACAGTCACACCCCGGTTCTGGGACACGTGGTCCCACGTGAGCCAGTTCCTGCAGGACTTCAGACATCAGTTTGCAGAGCTGGGGCTGATGGACAGCTGGAGTTAATGCTGGCCAGAGGATCAGGGGAACACCTCAGCCATCTGTGATAGTCTTTTGCTACATGCATTCCTATGCTCTAAGAGTAGGAGACTGAAGGAGGAGACAGTTTTTAAGACTAGGGTTATGACTCTGCTGAGCTCTGAGATCAAGGAGCAGCTAGGAAGAGTGGGTGATGTTGATATTGTTTTCTTTTTTCATTTTAAAAGGAAACACAGTAAATTACAATAAACCCCCAAGCTGCAGAGAAGGGTCAACAGGGGTGGATGCTCTAAAGGAGCACAAAAAGCACCTACTCCATTAATGGGGGGGAGCTGTACCCAAAGACTCACAGAGCAAGCATGGCCCCGGTTTCTGGAGCAGTAGTCCAAACTAACTCTTTGGTTTTGAAGAGGGCTGTGGAAAGGGAGAGACTGTGGTAATGGGCCACCCAGAGACATAATCCCACTCCTGCATCCTCTGGAAGCTCAGCACGGGGCTGCAGAGGCAGGAGCCCTCAGCAGCCTCAGCCCAGGCAAAAAGCAGCATTGCTGCTGCCAGCAGCCAGGCTGAAAGCACCCACTCAGGCTAGCTTAAGACCGAATTTCTCACTCTTATGCTCCAGCTCTTCAGCAGTGCAGAGCTGCTTTCAAGCAATAAGTCATTTATGTCTAGCTGCAGCATATTTATGAGAAAGAAATCCTGCTTTTACCTGAAGAAAAAAAGCTACTTTAGAGCAACTACCTCTTTCATTTCACCTCGCTTAATGAGCACCAGCTATAGACATCCTTCTCATAGCCACATTTCCAGGAGCATGAAGTGCTCTGCATGGTTCTGCAGGGTGCTTAGCTCTTAACCCTTCCCTCCACATTTGATGTGTACATGACAAGTTAGGGAAGGAAAAAGAAAAAAAAAAGGTCTTTAAAAAATGTAACACTTCATAGCAATCACATTTTGGGGCTTTTGAATCTGAAAACACAATTCCCACATTTGTATGTGGTTCATTGCAAATATTTCATCAAAATGTGCTGCAAGAGAAAACTGGATTTATAATTGCTGCTCTCTTAATGGAGATTCCCTGTGCTAGATTATGAGTGAAAATTTTCCTCTTCAACAGCAGTAGCAAAGTCCATTTTTCTTGTCTCACACAACAGCTGAAAATTTGTACAAAAAACAAGTTCGTTTTCAACCTGACTCTTACTGTGGATTTGAGTTCCAAGGATCAACACAATGGTCCAGCTGGAACATTAATAGTGATAATGGGGACATGTAATTCACCCTAGAATAATTTTCTAGGACACTTATGGCATTAAACACTTATTCAGTAACAAAAAAGTAGCAGATAAGCCCAGGTAGAGAGCACTTCTGCCTGGTATCTGCAGCCACCACAATGCCAAGCGTGTCCTTCGCAAGTGGCATCACTCTCTGGCCCTGCCAGGCTGGGTAGAATTAGTCAGGATTTTGTAGGTTTTTTCCTTTATCTGTGGAATGTCAGCTTCCTACATTACATGGCTGATGTGAGCAAAACAAAGGTCTGCCTGCACTGGAAGGGAGCGCGATGGAGACATTCATTTCCCCAGAATAGGTAGTGTAACAAATCAATCCTGACTGCACTGATAAATTGAACTTCAAGCTTGGTGATACTGCTTTTCAGGTCTAATTCAGTGTAAGACACAGCAGGAAGGAAAGGCAAAGGCACTCGTTAGCATTTCATTCTGCTAGGAGCTGCTCCCTGAGCAAGGGAGAGAAAAAAATAATTTTTTTCGTCTTCGTTTTCACCACAGCATTGCAACAGTTTTTAAGGAAGGTGGCATGAGGTTCACAGGAATATGTGGGGGTGTATGTGCAAAGAGAGGTGCAAAAGAACTACTCAGAGAGCACTGGCTTCTTGCCAAGCCCCAAACCTTGGGGAGGGGGTCATAATTTGAGCTCCTGGGTGCCAACAAGAACGAAGCGTTTCTTAGGGGAAAAATCCAGTTCCCAGCAGCAGGAGGATTACAGAGCAGCCATGCTGGGGCATGCAGAGGGAGGAGGACCTCAGGAGGCTCAGGTCAGGTCAAATCTTATCTCTTAACAGAGCCCCAGGCTGAATACAGATCACTCCCACTGGGAAACTGCAGAAGTACTTATTTTCTAAGTAAATAGCAAGTCCTGCTCTTGTGTCACATAGCAGCCATCACCCTGGGGACCTGATCTTTCTCCCCCTGGCACTGCAAATATTAACAAAGGGGATTTTTGCCCTTCAATTTTCTGAATAATAATGAAAACATCGTTCCTCTGTATCACACTCCAGCTTTTCACCCTCTTCCACACTGGAGCACAGGTCTGCATTCAACCAGAGTCTAGCAGGACTAACTTTAGGAGAAAAGTCTCCCCAGCCTTCCATGAAACATTGACCTGAAATAAAAGAAGACTTAGGTTTGCAAATTTTGAAATCCCATTGTCAGAATTGAGTCTCCTGGTGGGGTTGTAGAACTGGAGAGTGGGTGGCTGAGGACTGGTGGACACTTGGATTCAGCAGTGGCTTTGACTCCATGTCCCCATGTTGTCTCTTCATCCCATTACTGCCCCATACAAAGGTCTGCAGCAGTGGGACACTGCACCCACTCTGCTCATGGACAGTTCTCAGGCACCATCTGCCCCTGGCAACAGGCTTTTCCTTCCAAAAGCTTCAAAAGTCTCATTTTCATGGTGCCACTCCAATGACAACTTGCCCTTTAGAGGTCCATTTGTGGGTCATGGAGTTAGGATTACATGTACTGCTTAATAATCAAAACCAAAGCAACATTATTCATTCCACACAGAGCATCTTGTGGTGTGATCAAAGCCTGCTGACACAGCTTGGACAGCTTTGATAGTGCAGTAGCCTTTTGCATGAATAGAATGCCTCTTAGCAAAGGATTGCAATGTGCTTTTAGATAAGGCAGAAGTTCTGGTGGCCCCACTGTAAAACGGGTAAAAGGCAAGGTATGACCTCAGACAGAGAATTACACTGCAGTGTCCCACCAGCATTTAATTGTTACCCAGAAAGGCAGAAATACTCAATCTGTGAGTTTCTATCTCAAACCTGGGCCCGCTTGGTATCTCTAGGGTGGTCATCCCTAGCTGCCTAAGGACAAGGGCCCATGATCTTGGGCTGATTTGCCTCATGGTTACTTGTCCCCAGAGGACAGCTCATCCCCTTTTTGCCTAAAACTGCCACAGCTCTTCACTGTAGCCATGACCTCTCCAGCTTTGCTTGTCATTCCTGTAAGTCTCAGACCTTTTGGAGTCCTGCTAGGCTTGAGAGTAGAGCCTGTCCTGTTGCCATCTAGACAGAAGCCCTGATCATGCAGAATGCACGTGAGCAGTGAGGCCGACTGGTATCTGCTGCACCCTCAACATGCACACCAGCCATATCCAGGAAACATGAAATACTTCAGGTGTGTGTGTTTGCAGCAATAAGCTCTAGCTGAAGACTTTGTTTGCAAAGGGTTGATTAGTTCCTTTCAATTTCATCTCAGCCTTAATGTTACAATATACCTCACCATCCATCTCCTCTTCCCACTACAGACATTATTTGCTATTCTTGCACCTGCCTTTTTCAAAAAGGACTTTTATTAGCAATACTAGTCTCAAGCCATAGTCCCACTTTTCTTTCATTTCTGCTAGAGCAATACCACCCACTGCACAGCTCAGCATCCCTGTAAATGCTGTGGTTACAAACGAATGCATCCTTCAGAAGCATTTCAGACCATTTTTTTCACAATGCACATTGTAAATGAGGAGTAATATATCTTCAGAATTGCCCAGAAAACATTATTCTGTTAGCAATATAAAAGCTTCACAGTGTCCGAGTAGGTGCCCTTGCCAAAAACATTTTATTGTGAGCCAGATAATTCAGTTTGAATTGTACATGGTTTGGTATAATCATTCCAGTAACGGATTCTTTACAATTCTGTAACAGCAAGTCACATGGCTCAATAAAGTTTATTGCTGCAAATGCTTAGTGATTCATGGCATGGATGAATTCTGTTTCTTTCCTGGATCAAGTAATCAATAGCAAAATAATCTCCCTGCAATTACATCGCTCTGCATTAAAGAGGTGTGAAGTAAATAAGTACAAAATCTGATAGAAAAAACAATGTGTACAACATTAGAATGAACTGCAACGTGAAACTGGGTGTCCTGCACCAGTTTTGCACACAGCCTGTGGCGGAGCAATGTCCAGCACACTCCCAGCCCTAAATGTGCAACAAACCCAGCTGGGACTGAGAGATTTCCCTCCCATCATGTCCCACAGAGTTTGCTGTGAACACTCTGCACTCACACACATCCCCCTGGACACTCCCACGGGTGACAGGGACCATCCTTTCCGAAACACGCTGAGAAAAGCGGGACCTACGCTCCCTCAGTCAACGCTTTTGGTTCTCCCAACGCTGCTCCTGCACACAGTAAATCAGTGTTTATAACATCCCCCGCTGAGTTGAGTGCAAATTAAATCAGGCTAATTTAGTTTGCACCATCATGTTCAGCTGCTAGTCATAAAAGGAAACAGAGACGTGCATTGAGAGGGGAGCTGCTGATGGAGCCTCCTCGGGAGCCCGGCGGGACACGGAGCCTCTTTGGGAGCCCAGTGGGACACGGAGCCCTCGGCTGCTCCAGGGGCCCTGGGTGTCCCTGCCCCCTCCAACCTGCTCTGCTCCACAGACTGAACCCTGTGACTCCACAGCAGGTCGCTCCCAATAGATGATAGATATATCATCTGTAATAAACAAGTACCAACACAGCCATCTATTTATCTGGTTCTAACAGTTTTCTCATAAAAACAGGATGAAAATGATATTGCTTAGAAACAGACTGTTCTGAGGAATAAAGTGCATGCTGTTGTTTTTACTGCTTAATGCCTCCTGACTGGGAACACTTATATGCAAAGGAGTTCCTCTATAAATATGCTTATGCTATTGCTCAGGCCTCAGTGCAGTGGTAAGCACATCCCTGAGCTCAGTCATGCCCAAGTTTACTTTCTTACCCACAGTCCACCCCATTCCTGAATATCACATGCACTCTGAAAAAATATTTATGAGATTAAGCACCTAAAAAGTCACCAAAAGCCAGAGGGAAGGCTACCTATGCAAGCTTAATATAACTCCTTCCTACAAAGGTATTAGAGTGTGATCTTTCATTATATGTTCATTCCCATTGGAGCTCTGTTTCATTTAGCACCCAGACTCAGACTAGGCTATGCACTGTAAAAGAGCCTCAATTGAGCTGTCTGCAGGAATGCAAAAAAAGGAAAAAAAAAAGAAAAAAAATCAAAGCAGCAACCTGTAACAGTCACTTAGCATGGAAATTTCCAGCCCAAATAAATCAATGGTAAGAAAGTGGAAAAGGATCCTACAGACAGATGCATCAAGTAACTCTCACATGGATTTTGATGTGAATAGTCCCACTTATACCATCCTCTCTAACACTGCTCACAGCCACACACCTGGGTTGTACTATTTAATTAACTACAGCCTATATTTACCTGCATCCTTTAGAAGTACACACACACACGCTCACCCTATAGAAAATAAATATCCAAATACTTTATCAGACAGCTCCTGTATCATCCTACTGAGAACCTTCATTCCCTGCCAGTCTCTTAAGATGGGATCAGTTTACTTTTCACTGTACTGTACTTTTCAATCTGCAGAGAAAACTCACTGCCTTTCTGAAATAAATACAATCATCAAATAAATACAATCATCATACAACAAACAACTGGAGGCTCAGCTCATCATTTGGTCAAATCAAATTAGGGCCATTTCAATAGAGCTATGTCAATTTATAAAAGCAAAAGAGATGGTTTGAACGCTTGCAAATCACCTTTCTAAGTAAGGGCTAGGGAAGAGTGTGAGTCTTCACCCCTTCTTTCTCAGAAGCCCACAGATTCCAGCTCTCTATCATGGGCCTAGCAGCTACAGATCTGTGATCCCTCCATCAGGTGACAAGTTACTCAGGACAGGGCCTTTTCCCTCACAGATTCAAGAGCTGCCCAGCCTCTGGCACAGCCACAATGTGTGCCTATAACAGCAGCATTACATCAGCATGAAGTAGGTGGCCCCAACAACTCAGCCACCACGCTCCAGGGTGTCACACTGTGCACTTGTGGTAACTGGCATCCAATGGTCTCTCCTCAGTAGGGTTGTCTGAAGTGAAATAGGACTCAAAATAAATACATTAATCAGTAAAACTTCAGTTCACCAAGTCTGTGGTTATCATGTTAAGTCTGCTTGAGGAAGACTTTTCATATGAAGTAAAAAGTTGAAAGGCAGCCTTCCTCATCCTGGTACAGGTCTGGTTGTCTCCTCCTGTACAATATTGCTTCAGGAATAAAGTGTCATCATCATCCACTGAAAATAATATGGAAAGGGGGTTGAAATAATCCATCCATCCATGTGAAAGCCCTGCCATATTCACACCAAGACTGGACTATGGGGCATTGAAGATATTCTACCTCCAGAAGAAACAGAAGGCAAAATAAAGCAGAAAACTTAGAAGCCTGAACCTCCTTGTTTGTAACCTGCCCTGGCCAGTTAAGGATACCTTTTCTAAGGCTACAGAATAACCCATGCAGTGCCACATGCAACAAAGGGATCTTCAGCTGCCAGTCAGGGGGTGGGCTTTACCTCAGACTCCCGGAGGTAAATCCCTTTGCCATCTTGGGTTAAGTTGCGAAAGGCCTCTGCAAAAGAAGCAAATGAGGAGCGTTAACTTGACAGCCAAGGCACTGCCTCAGGAAAACCCCCAAAGGCAGAGTTTGTAGGCTATTGTCAAGAGCAGAGCCTCTCTGTTCTGTCCCTGGGAGATCCCTGAAGGCTGGAACACTGGGAGCAGCTGAACAAAGTCAGGCATGTTACTGTCTGCTCATCCATCTGTAAAACCCCAAAATGCTGGTGGTCCCAACCTTACCCACTACAATTATGGGACATGTGCTAAGTGTCTGCAGCATGGTCTGAGTATCAGCTCTCTCATCATCAAACTGCAGTCCACCAAAGACATATTTCAAAGCTTTCTTCTTCCTGGAAAAGGTGTATTTCAAGGTTGTGTTCATGGAAAACAAGTAGTTTTTGTCTGTAATTTCCTCTTCCTACAGAAGGCCCGTGCAAATGTGCAGAGAGCTGAATCACTGATGTGTACAGTTTGGATGTCTGTAGGAAGGGACTGCTGGGGAGGTAAAGAGAGAGCTTGGCTTCCTCTGTATCTGTCCCTTGCTTTAAACTGATTACTCTTGCTTTATTCAGAAATCCAGTCCTGCAATTTTCCCCCTTGCCACTGCCAGTGGGAACAGCATCAGAGGGGCCATGGCTCAGCTGGCAGCCCAGCTTGCCTGGCCAGACACGGAGCACCAGCCTCACCTCCCATGATCTCCACTCGAAGCATGAAGCAAACAAAGCTCTCAAAACTGATCTGTAACTCAGGGTCACCATATCTGATTGCCATCAAATTACAGACTTCATTGCTGAGTGAAATGCCTACATAAAATGGGGGGGAAAAAAAGGAACACAGAATGAGATGGCACAACTGAATGGTCTTCATCTCTTCTCCAACAGCTTTGTTTTTCAAGCCTGGCCTAAGATAATCAAATATTAGCCAGCCCAAATGAGATCTCTACATGAAGATATCTCATCCAAATTTGAAATGGTTCGGGTCTGCTCCCCTATACTTACAGTCCTTGCAGAGTTGAAATAAAATACAAATAGGCCTCTTTTGCTCATGGGATATGAGGGTAATAGCAGCAGCTGGGTTTAAGAGCAATATTCCCAAGAGGGTAGGAAAGGAGATGAAAAAGAAAATCCAGAGGAAGCTCATACTGAAAGCATCAATCCCAATGTCAAGCAGCAGCAGCATTTGCAAGGAACAAAAGCATTCTCTATTCATGGCCTGGGATTTTAGTTTGCTTTAGCAGAGGTCTGCCCAGGTTTCTCACTGTGCTTTCACTGACTCAGATGAACTGGGTGAACATGCACCAAAAAGAGGAATGATATTTAAGGTGTAAACATGCAAAGGAAGCTACAAGACTGAGCTCCAGCCCCCACACAACGCCCAGTAATAGCAGCAGAGCTCAGTCCAGTACTTGGACCCATATGGATCATCTTCCATTTCTGGATCAAGCCTCAGACACTGCATTAGTGAAGTCTAGCAACAATCTAGCCTCTGTGCAAGTCTCACACTTCCAGTTTTGGTCCCTGAGCTGTCGTTTTCAGCAGAAGCAGCAATTTAATAGGAGCTAGATCTGGCCTCCTGCATCCCCACAACCCCAAACAATCTTTTAAAACTCAATTAGCAACACACAGGAAGGGATCTAAAAATTGGATCTGAAATAGGCAGACACTTCTGTTTCAGACAACTCTCAGTGTGAGACCACACTGAGAAAAGAGTGGGCAGCCTGTCACATGGCAAAATAATTTTCAGACGTGTTGACCCAGCTAAAGAAGGAAGATGACATAGCCAAGGCCATGCAAACTATAATGTTTTCCACTCCTCCTGAGCTCTACACACAGTTATCAAGATGTTTCCCAGCCCTGTGCTTTTTCATGAGCAAGAAGATGAGACTTGCCAAAATATGCTGTGGGCTCACCTGTCTCCCGTACAGCTGCATGCAGTTCCACAAGGTCAAGCTTTCCTGATCTCTTGGTGTCTCTCTTGTGGAAAACTTCCTGTGGGGTGAGGGAGTACTTGTAAACAAACCAAACCACCCAAAACCCAGCAGGGGACACCAAAGGGATTGTGAGCAGGGAAATATTGAAAGGGGGCATAGAAATTACTGCCATACCAAATAGAAAAGCAGCCTCTTCCACAGGACTCTGAATTCCTGGATACTCAGTGTGCCAGTGGCATTCAGCTTAGTGGGAGCATTAAGGTCAAAACATCTCAAACATTAGAAAGCACCCATTACATATATTAAAAAATGAAAAAAGAAAAAAAAAAAGCCAAACAACCCAAAAACCCCAACAACCAAACCCCCAAACAACCCAAAAAATTGCAGCCACTATAACACCCACGCAATTATAATATGAGAATAATGATTTCTTAGCCCATGTGCCTATTTATAGACTTGATCCTCATCCCACTAAAGTCAAAGGAAACCTGGCTGCTGATTTTAGAAGCAGCAGGAATCAACCCTTTCCCAAAGCAGCTCCATTCTGTCACAGCTGAACTGTTATTATGGAGGGTGAGAAGTTCAATAAGCAGGGCCATGTCCTGGTGGTAAAGAAATCACAGTAACACCCAGTCTGGCCTAAGAAATAATGCTCTGGTAAAGTATTATATGAGTCAGAAGTATCACTCATGGCAAGGATACATCCAGAAGTGCCAAGATTCCCTGGCAAGAATCCAGACTGAAATTCAGGTGAAAACTCTGGAAATCTGGAGAGAAAAAAAAAAATTGGTTTGGGGAGTCATTGGACATCCCTCAGAAAAATGGACTCACAAAATCCCCCCTTACCTGAGAGGGCTCAGGCCCCAAAGCCTTTGTGAAACTTTACACCCACTTGAGAAGATGTATCATTTATGATGATAAAAATATGAGGCAACAGGATGGATTCTACTAGTCTCAGAAAATCCAATATGAGCTCCCTGCAGGCATGTAATATAGAATGAAATATGGTACACTATCTCCAGCTATTAGAGAAAATGGAAGGAAAAGGACATCCAAAGCTCTAATCCCAAACAGAATTTACTGCATGACCTTGAGGAAAGTCACTTGACCTGAAGAGCTTTGGGGAACAGCACTGCAGATTAATTGAAACCCTTGTACTAAGCATCTCTCTCTCCCTCTCTTTCACAGACATGCTGCCAGCTCTGTTAATATAATTAAAAGTACAGGCACTGCTGAAAACATGATGCTGCCTCAAAGCTTAGCATTCCTGGTTCATATATAACTTACATGAAGAATAACAGAAATAGGCTCTAATCTCACTAAAAATCATGATTACAGTTGGTCTGCCCCTTCCACTGAGTAAGGGACAGAATCATAACTCACCAATCCCTTCTCTGCAGGAAGTCAGGATGCTCTAATAATTTTTAAATTGTAATAGCCCTGTTTAGTAAATATGAACCAAGTACTGTAAAGATTTGAAAATAATTCTTAAAATCAATAATTTATTAAAAGTAAAGATTCCCTGTTTAATATTGCTTTCTCACACATAAGACAGTGCCTGGTGGGTCAGCTTACAAAGACAGAAGAACTATCCTTGCCCACTTTTGCAGAAAAGAGAGTAATATCAAATTCAGTTTAAGTGAAAAAGGCATCACATCACTCTTTGGATCATCTTCTTTGTTGCCTGTAATGGCTGGACAGAGCATTTTCTATGTTGCATATTGATTGTTACCAGTGAAGAAACCAGGTAAAAAATCTGGATTCATCATTATATGTGTAATTTCATTGTCATTGTCCAGAGAGAACAGCCACTGCAGTGCCTCACTGCTGCCCAGGTAGTGTTATTTGTTCCCAAATTACAAACCTGGGGAGTGCTTTGGGCTGCCCCCAGCAGAGTGATGCTACACGTGAGAGGGACCAGCTCAGGGCTCACCTGGCTCTCACAGGCATGGCTTCCAGAGGCCACCTGCACCTCATCCTGTCCCCCAAACACAGAGCAAGGGGCAGCCCTATGCATGCACCAAGCACATGAAAGTAAAGGCAAGACTCTCCTCCACCACACCAACTCCTACAGACCAGAATTTCCACATCTTCTACTTTGGTGCTGCTGAGACTCAGCAGTGGCACAGGCTGAGATGAGATTCAGTTTCAGAATCAAAGCTGAGGTCAAGCTGGATTTGGAGGCCAAATTAAAAATCTGCATCCATGCTTGCTCTCCTCCCTCATTATTTCAGTTGTTGAAATTCAAACTAGATTAGCTCTGCTTATAACATTTCTGCCATATTGATTCACACCCCAGCAAATCCTTTTGCTCTGGAAATCTAACATGGCATCAGAAAAGTCAGTTCAGTCAGATTGAAGCCAGTTTCTCTTCCCAGAATTCAAGCAATAGATACAACAGCTGAGGCTTTTCTCTGAGAGAGCTTATTTTACAGAAACATTATTTCTCAGCACTTACTTCTCCAAGATATATTATTCAAGATCCTCTGGAGCTGAACAGCATTTATTTCAGGATTCTGTGATATGGAAGAGAATTTTAGTTTTTCTTTTTTTCCTAAGTATTAAATCACTTTTCTCCCTCTTTTGTTTTCCCAGCATGCCCCATCTTCATTCTCTGCTTTTCTGGCCCCACTCCAGCCACTGTGAAAATCGATAGAAAAGACTCCCTTTGAATATGACAAGATCCTGAGGCTGCAGGAGCTGCAGTGTGCTCTGGGCTAAGTTCTCAGGGCTCCACACAGATCAGTGCAGTAGTACAGATTTCCACTGAGTGAGGATGCAGGCCTTTCAGCCCTGGTGCCATCTGTCCCATCAAGCACACTGTCAAGAGATCTGCTTCAAACATTCCCATTTTATCTTTTATAAACAAACAAACAAACAAACTGAAACTTTGGAATACTTCTCCCCAAACTTTTCAAAGCAGAGACTCCCCCTCCCCCTTGTCATACTAAAGTTCATAAATCTTTTAAAAGCTGTGACAATCCTCCTTGCTTGGAGGATTTTTTTAAATGTCACTCTTCAAAAATAAAAGCCTGCTTTCAGATCATTGAGAGATGCCAGGGCAAAGCCTTCAGAAATGGCAGTAGGTGCTCTGTGTGTACTTGGACATCCTGACAGCAAAGGACCAGCACCTCACAGTATATGGCAACTTCTAGCACATCAAAGCCACACCATTCTCAAAATCTTAAACAAGGGGCAAAAAGTGAAAGCATTCCTTGTTTTTAGTAACAGCTTCCCTCAAGATATTCCTATTAAAAGTCCAAATCTGTTTTTGTGAAATTGTGTTTGCCAAATGCAGGGTATGATGCTAAATAAACACAGTGACCTTTTCTGCAAGGTGAAACATTTACATCCCTCACCACAGTCAGTGGGATCCCTGATGCTCAGCTCCATCCCAAATCAAGCCAGAGAAATCACAAAAAAGAATCTTTCACAGTAAGGATCATATTTCACTAGGAAAGTTAGGGGGAAAACATGATGGGATACCCAATATCTATTTCACATCTCAGAGCAGGTTAGCTGCCATCCAGCTGTGATGAAGTATGTGTGAGACAAGGTTCAATATTTCAGGGGTGTTCTCTAACAGACAGCTTTCCCCAAAGGATAGGATGGAGCCACACAGCCCATCACTTGGTCCCCAATACAGGCAACAGGAATTCATGTTTAGGGAGAGCATGTGAGCCTGGTCAGCTTCTGCAGTCCATTCTGCTGTTTCCCTGTTGGAAAAGTGATCTCAGAGCGTACATCCCTGCTCAGTCCTTTAGCATTTGTTCATGGACTTTCTGCCCATCAGTTTCCTAATGCCTTTTGAGCCCCTTGATACTGCCACACTCACATAAAGTTCCAGGCACTGACATCCTGTTGTGCAGAGAAGTGTGCCTGTCTCAATGCCATCACATTGCTAAGCTTCACAGGCAAATTTGCTGTCTGGAGTCACCACTGTACACAGAGTCCAACCTCCTCTCCATAGCCCCTCTCTGCTCCCCACACATCCACATGCTTTTACTTTCACAGAGCTACATAATAGCTCTGGAGGAGTTTACTCATGCAAGCACTTACCTGTTCAAAATGCTTTGTGAAGAAATCCTCCCAAATCTTGCCTTCATACCTATCAACAATTTCCTTGAAGGTATAAAAAAAAATCATTAACTTGCAGAAGAAAAATATTGTCAACCAAATTATTAAAGATGCTTTCCCAGCATGGCATTCCATTCCCTGCCCCTTCCACCCTCTGCCCACCTCTGCAATCAGTGTTACATCACTAATACAGCCCACTGCTAAGATACCTCCCTACATGACAAAACTGCTATTTCTTGGAGAGAAATACTCAGATAACATTTAGTGGGGAGAAACATTCCTCTCACCCCACCCCAAGCTGTGCAAAACATGGGGCTCACTCTGTGAGAGAAGAGCCTCTGTTCTCCTTTATACAGCCCAACAGAGGAGATGAAGGCAGGAAAGGCCCTGGTTATGCCAGGGGAACAGACTATGCCATAAATTTCCTAGCACAAGATGTGCAGATGTGCATGCACTGCCACTGAGACCAGTTCTTTTGAAAATAACCTTTAGGCCATTGCATGGGAATAGTAGAGCTAAGGTCCCATCATGTCCTCAAAATGTTTAAGGCCTGAAAGGGATGGGGAGAAGTGCAAGAATGGACCATGAGTCTCCAAAAAGCCATGAGCAGGAAAGACTTTAGAGCAAGCAAAATGGTGTCATTAAAGGATGTCTGCAAAAAGGGCAACTAAGCTGTCTAAAGTTTTGCCTGTCCCCCACATTTGACTGCATCTGTCCCCTTGATCCAAAGGATTCTGTCTGTAAACCCAAGCTGTGCTTTCAAGTGCTGCAACACAAGCACTGACATTCTCACTCAGCCTCTCCTCTAGGGCAGAGCAACACTAAAACCTCAACATTCAGAGCTGCAGATTGAACCACAGAGCCCCCACTCCCCACACACCCACTCACCTTAGAGAGGGTGAAGCTCGTGTTCCCACCCATTTCCCTGGAGATGTAAAAAAGCAGACACATTAAGGACAGATCTCAGAGTTGGGTGTTTGTCTCAGCACAGGTGTCATTCCTCCTCCCTGGATGGGGCCCCAACCTGCTCTTGCCATGTGTTTTATTCTCTGGTGTTACAGCTGCACTAAAGCAAGGCCTCATATCCACAGAGGACCCCAAAAGCTGCTGGCATCTGAAGTATGCAAAGCACCCATTTCTGTACAACCAACCATCCTAGCACTGCCAGCAGGGAGTTCCTGGCAAACTAATGGAGCTAAAAAGCTAAAGAGCTCTTATCATTCTCACAGTCTCAAACATGTCCATGCTGCAAGGATTGTGTGGGCCTATCTCAGCCTTTTTTGAAAGGATAAGGCCAAGACCAGTGCTTCAACCACTGAGAATCCTACGGCAGGAGAAATCCAGAGCCAGCTTCTCTGAAAGAGACTATGGTGCTTTTTGCAGAGTTAAGTCTTTATGCTGCCCCCATTAGAGTAGAGAGACCAGACTTTCCCAAGGAATTAGGTGCTGCAGCATCTCACCGAAGGACGTGCTTCCTGGAGAAGACACGCAGGATGAACTCAGACTCCTGCTGAGGCTCCAGGGTGGAGGGGACAATGATGTAGACACAAGGCTCCAGGTGGAAGTCATGAGTCACTTCCCGCTCATCAAGGAAAACCTGGTGCTTGTTCACAGGCTGATGTCGGGTGAAGAAACTTGGGGGCAGCTTTCTGTTGCTCTCCTGGTACTGCTCAGGGAAGAAAGGTAAGAGAAGCGTGTTCTGCTGCAGCTGAACACGTGGACAAAAGGTGTGGAAGACTCACAGGCAGAGCACAGCCAGCCTGCCTTCACATCTCAGCCTGTTTTACAGCACAAGCAGGTAGCAGAGCCCAGAGGACTCAGTCTCTTCCCAGGTCATGGTGGTTCTCACTATGCAGCATCTTTGCCTATTGTATTCACAGGGAATGCCCCGACCAAGGCAGGAATGATGCATCTGACTCCATGTTCTCAGAAGGCTAATTTATTACTTTATCATACTACATTATATTTAAAAATACTATACTATACTAAAGAATACAGAAAAGATACTTACTCAATGTTAAAAAGATAATGATAAAAACTCGTGACTCTTTCCAGAGTGTTGACACAGCTTGGCCCTTATTGGCCAGAGAGTTAAAACAATTCACATCAGAATCCAATGAAACAATCACCTGTGGGTAAACAATCTCCAAATACATTCCACATGAGCACAACACAGGAGAAGCAAATGAGATAAGAATTGTTTTCCTTTTTCTCTGAGGCGCCTCAGCTTCCCAGGAGAAAAATCCTGGGTGAAGAAATTTTTTCAGAGAATGTGAATGCCACACTTGCCCAATACTAATATGGCAAAAGACTGGGCTTCCTGCAACTTACAAAAAACCCTCACACTACTTGTAAGGAACAGCAGCAAGAACTGGGGACGAGAAGCTGTTCCTGTCAATGTGGCTTCTGCAAAAGTCTTTGCCACATGGGCCACAATGGTTGCAGGCAGGAACTGCTCTAGAGGCTGCCCTTCACTAGCCAGAACACCTCTTCTCCCACAGGGACCACACACTTTGTGCCCAGCTTGTCCTTTGCACAAGGGATCTGGTAGCAGAGGATTTTTTAGAACACCTGTGGTCTGAGCATACTGCACGAGCAACCTAAGCCCTCATCCTGACTTCATGCAAGTGTCCTTGATCTGTCTGGCACTCTTTGCTCTGCAGGCCCTTTTCTGCCACAGGATGATGGATAAAGTGTTGATCCAGGCAACATGAAACTAATTTTAATGCCACTGAGTGCCCAGTACACAAGCCCAATAAATAATCCTGCTAGCTAAAACTACTGTCACCTTCTGATCTTGGCTGTTCCTCAAAACATTTAACCATTTTACTCTGCAGCCTCATGGGGAGATGCCATTCCTCTTCCTTTGCCAGTATTTTTCTTACTAATAGGGCAATCTTTCTTATGAAGGGTTCAGGGTTACTCCTCCTCATGCCCCTTATGTTAAATTCAAAGTTTTTATATTCCAGTCAATACTCTCTTGACAGCAGTTCCAATACCTCAGATGCTCTCAGCTTGCCATCTCTCTGTATTGATCTTGGCAACCACTACAAACCTGAAATTGAAGTCCTGGCTGCCACCATTCCCACTCAGGTGTGGCAGAGCACTGTCCTGGGGCCACACTCAGACCTCCTCTGCCAGAAAGTTTACCTTGAAGGTAACCCTGATAGTGCCCAAGATATTTAAGTTAGGAAGGAGTGGCATCTTACCTCATGGTTACCATGCTGGGTCTACAATAACTAAGAACACAATTGTGCTGCCCATATAATGTACCCAAACTAGTTCTTTGCCAGCCCAAGTTCTCATTTAAGAGGTGTACTCTCATTTGAGTAGTAACAGAGTGGAAGATATGCCCTTTAAAGACAATATGAGCTAAATCTTTCCCTGTTTTAAATAGCCCTCCGAGGTCAGGGCCAAAATCAGGACTTAATCAGGATTTAAGTTCCAGGGCCCTTTCTCAGGTCCCAAAGGCTCTTGGATAAAGAAAATGCAAGAAATGCAGCTGACCTGAAGAAGCTGAAAACACCTGTACCATCAGCCAGCCAGGAACATGAACTCTCCAGGAGATCTTTGACTCCCATGGGGCACAGGCTCTTTTCCCACCTCATGCCAAGACTGGAAGGCAGCAGAAAGGCAGCTCTGACTCCCAAAACACTAATGCCCACTCTCAAGGCCAATGAGCTCTCCTGATACGGCTGCTTTTCTCTAGAGTCAGAGGATGGTTCTGCCTTGCTGTGCCTCACTGAATTCCAGTACTGGCACTTGCTGTCAGCCCAGGAACAAAGGCAAACACACCACATTCAGCATTGTCTTAACAGCTGTGCCAGCCCAGGTCCCCCAGACAACAGCCAGCAGTGGTGACAAGGGACTCACCTGTAGGCCCACCTGCAGGAAGAAAAGAAACAGCATCTGTCAGTCAGGACCTCTGTGCCTCACCAAACACAGCCAAGCCATTCCTGGGAAGCAGAGCAGCTACAAACATCTATATGGGGTCTCTGCTTTCAGAAACCTCAGCCCCTCCACCCAAAAACCCTTCCCCACAGTCACCTCTCCATAACTGTGCAAGCTTACAACAGCAACAAGACCTGTGGCTCTGCTCAAGGGAGAAGAATGGCCCTCAAGGTACTCAGATAAGCAGAGAATTGAAAGTAGGAAACTCTCACTCCTAGTGATATCCACTCACCTCTGGGCACATGGGGAGCTAGCAGTATGCACACATGAGCAGCTGCCACATCATACTAGGAACAATTTTTAGGCACAATTTTACCATGGTTGGAAATAACCTGAGGGCAGAGCTCTTCCTACCCTAAAGTAAGGGGACTCCTGGCACCCTCTTCCAGCTATTGCACATACCCTCAGAGGCAGCAAAATAAATCCCAATGTGCTTTGAAGCAAAAGGCACTTCTCACTGCTCTGCAGGGTGACACACAGCGTGCTGGAGAGGCAGCAAGCAGGGCACAGAGCCCCAGGGAACCTAGCCCTGATGTGTGAGGAGACTGGGCACAGGCAGGAGGAAAGAGCAGAGATCACCCTGCACACCACAAAAACTCTTGGCCTGCAGAGCACTATGATCTACAGGGGCTGGAAATTCTCCTGTTTGGTGAGAGCAAGAAAAGCAAAGGAATTCTTTGCACCTTATAGAGTGAGAATCCAATGAAAAGGTGAGGGGCTCGGTTCCGGTGTTTGGTGCTGTGTTTCTGCATGAGGGATATGACCACACTGCACGTGCTTGGGCTTTTCTTGCCATCTTCAACTGGCAGCACATTCAGCCAGTACTGAGGGTTCATCCAAAAGTTGCCTAAGTAAAACAAGAAAAACATTTTGGTGTCATTTTCCATCACAAAATTGATTGCCAGCCTCCCACATGATGCCTGGCACTGGACTGAATAGGTCACAGGTTGTCTGGATCTCCACACCCCACAGGAATTTGATTTTAAGGTGCAGTTTACAAGTTTAGCAGTGCAACTACTGTCTAAGACAGGAGAAAGACCCATGAACAAGGAACTACACTTCTGCTTACATGCAACTAAGAGCTCATTTTGTCTATAAATGTATCACCATTCCTCTCTCACCCCTGGTGTATAGCTAGCTGACTTTAGACTCCACCTGCTCTGCTTCCAGAAGAGCTGAGCCTCTGACTATTTTATTCACTTTACTTAAAACACACTCCCTGGAGGTGCTGAGGATGCAAATTTTAAGAGACAAGTTTAATGCCCTAGAGCAGATCAGTGCTGGCAATTGATCCTGGGATCCTAAAGCTTATTTCATGCTATAATCAGCCCACTGCCCTATGTTTGCAAGCAGTGCATCTTCTGTGATAGCAGAAGCCAGTCAAAGTCCTTCAGCTGCTAATTTCTGATGTTTGTGTGGAGGCATAAACAGGAAGTGCATGCTTCTGTCATCAATTTTATGTTAAGAGATTATAAGGAGCTGGTAACTGAGTCAGCAGAGCATCCAAAAGTCAGAGTTATCCAAAACAGCACCCCTCACCGTTATAGAATCCCAGACTTCCTCCTGCTGTACTTCCTTTAACCCATCTCCCACTCTTCAAGGAGTACATCCACTTTTTCCCATCTTCCTGGCTCATCAGGTCTGGAGTTAATTTACAGATCACCAGATCTACAAAATGAATCTTAAAATCTCGCAGAGACATCCTGAGAAAAGAGTGCCAAGAGACATCTTGTCAGCAGTTTAGTTTAGTCCATATGGCTCATAAAATGGAAAGAAAAGGGAGCGGGGAACTTCGGAGCCACACCATTCTGTGTTACATATGGTAATGCTCATATTTTATTAGGCAGTAAAGAAGAGAGCGTCTGCTTCCACAGCAGCCTCTAGGAGTAGCTAATGCACGGCTAAAACTTCAGCAAAAGATAGGAGAAACAGAGAATGAAATCATTTCGCCAGCAAAGGGAGCGCAATGAAATTACAGGGGCGGCAACATTGCCACCTCGTGGTAAAAGCTGTGGAGAAACGCAGACAAACCGGCAAACAGGAGCTTCCCGAAGGAAAGAAAACAACAACAAAAAAGGCAGGACAAAAGCTCCTGGGGCTGCCCTTTATCTCCATCAGCCCCAGGTGACCTAGCAATGCCCTGCTTCTCCCTGACTCCTGCGTGAAGAGCAGTGCATTCCGTGTCAGCACAGCCACTGCTTCTCACAGCATCAAGCAGGGAGGAGCACGGGCTAAAGCTCACCACCTAAGCCTTGGCCTAAGGGGCAATGTGCAGCTCCAGGTGCAGCCCCAGGGCTGCTGGCAGAGAGGGGAGAAGCAAGACTGTGCCATTACCAGAACTCTCCATCATCCTTCTTCTTCCTCAGTAAAATCTTCTCCTTCGGGCTCAGCAGCTCCCACTTGTAAGAGCTAAGGGGAAAAACATGAGGCCACTAACCAAATGTGGCCACAGATTCAAGGCAGAGGACATGACCTTCCTCTATAAAAAGAGGCCAAATCCCTGTTTTTACATATCTCCATGCTTATCCCCCACTATGCCTTCAGCCACATGAGACTCTCCACGACCAAACTGGGTCCCATGAGATGTAGCTAAATGGGTCCAGTTTTCTGCAGTAAAAGCCAAAAATGTTCCATTTCCATCAGCCACTCCCTTCACTTGAACACACAGCTTCCAAGTACTTAAAATATAAAAATCTAGACCCGCTTTGTTGGTTAATTTTCTGTTAAAGGAGACATAATAGGAAGAGTGTTTGGCATAATGAATGAATGACTAGGACAGCACAAGAGGCAGCTGGGAGTCATTTCAAAGGCAGGCCTGCAGTATGTTGCTCATTATGCTCTTCAACAGAACAGCTGGTGTGTTGTCATTATGTGACAGACATGCATCAGAGAAGTTACTGCTCTGCAGACAAGGTGAAAGCCATTCACATTCCCAATGACCTCTCTACTCTTCCCTCCTTTCTATGCCCTGAGCCTCAGCAAACAGCCTGTGCAGGGAATGAAGTGAAGCTTGGAAGCAAGAAACATGCTCCACTTCAAAGAGGAACAGGACACAAGTTTACAGTGGCCCGTGGTCTAGAATGCAAAGCACTGTCTTTCATGGGTCCAAATTAAAAGAAAAAAATCAGGTAGGTGCAAATATGGAGCCCATTTACCTCACTACCTCCTCTGATCTCATGCCCAACTGTATTTACCTGAGCAGCCAGGACAGAGAACTCCTTCCTATTTATCCAATTCTAACACCTTGCAGCCTGTGGAAGATTTTTTCCAGGGCCCTCCCATGATAAACAACTGCGTCCTGAAAGATGGGGGTTCTTCAGAGCCTCCTGCACAGCTATGTGTCCTTTTGCATGCTCTCCACATCACAGCAAGGTGGACAGCATCTCATGATCATATTATGTTTCCTCTGGCATTAGTGAAATGAGAAGTAGAACTGATCTGATTGAGGCTGCATGTGTGAAGTGAGGCCAGCTACAGCAGCACTGTCTGTTGGAGACATATAAATCTATGGAATCATTGCTTTGACACCAGAAGGTCTGTGCAAGTGTTATCTTACTGCTGCCCTCAACATTAATTCATGCCTGAAGATGGCAGCATCTTTCCTCCAAGAAACCTTTCCTTTGCTCAGTGTCACACCTTTCCTTTTGTAAACTCACCTGTCACTCCAGTCTCCTTTCCACTCAATTTTTCCCCATGGATTTCTGAGTCTCACTAGGTTTTCTGGTCCATCTTGACAGGTCACCTGCAGAAAACAGTAACATTGTGCTTACCAAGGTCTCAGCAGTTCTCATCTGGTTTATATCATTGTACTATGTCAGATATTCACAACAATTTTGCTTGTTCTCATAGATGCCAGCAAATATGATGATAAAAATCTTTGAACATGCAACTCTAAATGCCAGCAACAAAGAGATTAATGTGCTTCATCTTACATTCTAAACTGAAACCAGAGACATGACAGATTCCTAATCTAAAGGCTTGACTGTAAATTCCTCTTCCTTTCCAGCATCTGCTCATTTTGTACTTGTGTAAAAACCAAGTCCTACCCCAGTGCAATGGCACAGCACAATGCAGCCCCCATGGATGTCCACACAGATTAATGCTTCCTGAAGTGGTGGGAGGAGAGCCCCAGTTTGGGGCTTTGCTGACAGCACCCTGCAGAACAGCTGACTTCACACTGTTTCCACATGCTTGGTCAATCCCTTAAGGTTGCCTGGCTCTTCATCTCATCAGAAGAGCCAGACTGACAGACACGTTGTTGAAAAACTCCACACATAAACTCCTCCTGTGGGAGACACAGATGTGCCTCACCCAGCTCATCTCTTCTGCCCTTCCTAGTATCTCTTGCTACAGGCACTGAACATGCTTTCACCAAGATGTCCAAAGCCCCACACAGTCTTTGCCATCCTTGCCAACCTCCTCTTGAGGCTGGACAAGACAGTCATCCACCAATCCAGGAGGAAGAAGCTCCTACTCTTTGGGATGTATTATTTCAAGTCCCTTACCTCTGGACAAATATCCTAAGGGGACTCCAACAGTACTTCTGCAGATTAGTGGGGTCCCCCTGCACTGTCTGCACAGGAGCACAGGTCAGTTCCCTTATTCCACACCCCTGACTCATATTTCTATCTGCAGTTTGTCACATTTTGGCCTCTACATCCTTACTTCTCTATGGCCTCTCCACTGGCTTCAGAGGAAGACTTTTTACCCCAAGTAAAAAGCACATCCCCCAGTTTCAGCACATCCTCCCAGCAGCCCCAAAGGCAAGCCCTTTCATTCTTTACAGCTGAGATGCATTTCTAGGTGATGGTGTCAGCAGAGCCCTATGAATCATTCCCACCCTTAGAGATACACTGATCTATAACAACTGTCCTTTACATCAAGGCCTCCAAATTAAAATGGACACACTTAAAATGTCAATCTTAACAAAGCCCATGGTCTCTTGTAGCCTTAGACTAAGAAAAGAGTATTGGAGAGGAGATATTATAGTTGCTCTGGTCAATGCTTGAATGCAATAAAAATTGCTAATATCGAAATGAACCTGGGCCCAGGACATTTGGGCTGGTCTTACCTTTCTAATACCAGTTACTGTGTAGGCATGGCCAGCAACAAGCCCATTCTTCAGGACCTTTGTTGTCTGTATACAAGAAACAGAAAGAAAAGAAACATTTTATTTTATCCTTATTCATACAGCATACTTATACCAGTGCCAGAGACCTGTAAGCAATGACTTTCAAAGTAACAGGAGAACTGAAAATAAATAAATAAAATGGAACCTCCTAAGAGCCAGATTTTTCAGTATGCTTGGAATTGGAAGGTTGATTGTTAATGGCCCTTCTTAAATTGTGGGTCTTCAGCTAGACACCATGTCACTTTAAGGAAGTCCAGGAGGTTAGGTTTTGATTTTCAGCAAAGCAGTTTCCCAACAGCTGAGGTGGCAGCATAAAGCTTGGAAGCCAAGACTTCAATTCATGTTCTGAACAACCCATGTCTCTACTTTAGCTATAACTTTATTCCATATGTGTCTCACTGCACCACCTGTAAAAATGGAAAATTTATTTAACAAAAAGGGGAAAATGCAGTAGGTCCCTATTTAATAGAATTTCTTTGATAGATAAACCAGCTCCTAAACATAACAACAGGGAGCTGAGAGCATCATGGAATCAATCCATGAGCAAAGTTTAACATGGAGAATGTGACTTCTACAGAAAGCCACATAGGGCAGATTTGATACATTCTGAGTCACAATGACCAGCTGAGCAGAGGGAAAGGGGTCTGGAAAGGTTTTTAGCTGTAAAGCCATTTGATGTCACTCCAAGCCTCACCCCTAAGTGTGTCTGACAGCCCATGAGAGATCTGCTGTAGGTGGCTCTTGTCAGTATATCCCACAGATCAGGAGGAGCTTCTGCAAGCTTGATCCTTGTATTGACACCCCCTGTGAAATCCACCAAGGCTTCTGAAACTTGCCCAATCTGCAGATCTTCATAGGAGCCATAGAGTCTAGCAAAAAAAGACAACAATATATTCTCTGGGTTATCATCACAGGTGACAGGTTGAGAACAGGTTGCCAATGAAAATATTTTTTAAAAAGTGTGCAAAAAGCAAAAGGAAGGCTGTAACTCATGTTTCATTTTAAGGGAATTTTTGGCATTTGGGAAGAGAAGTATCTACAAAATTGCCTCCAAGATTGGCCATAGTCTGAAAGGGACTCTTCACTAGCTGTCATCCCTGACTGCACTGTAATGAGAACATGCCCATCACGATTCTTTGATAACTCTGCCTCAGAGAATGTTGCCTGAATTTATCACCAGGCTCTGAGCTGTAGCTAAGATATAGTGCCTTGAGAGACACTGTCCTGAGAGCTCAGTCTCTAATCTGATTTCCTTTATCACTCCAGTGCAACTTGGCCCAGTCTTTTCATTATAACACTAACACCAAATCAAAATAACTGAACATTCTCACCTTTGGGTGATCTTTCTCTCAATGTTAACTAGAGCATTTTTCCCTGCTCTGCAAAGATTATTTCAGCCAAATATTAACAAACTCCATCAGTTAGGCCATGATGCTTTCTTCTTTGTGCTGATACTACCACTGTAGGCAAAACACCCTGGAGGGAAGCCCCTGCTCTCACCATGCCTTGTGACATGCCTCAGCTTTGAGGACCTGAGAGCAAAAATATTTGCCAAAACAAAGTGCAGTGCTTCAGCAGTCCTCCAAAATGAAAATCCTTGGGGGTTTCTCACATTGATAATACATTAAAGGAGGCTTTGGAAATCATTCACATTTGAAAATGCCTATCTATGGTGTTCCACTCCTCTGTGGTATTTACAAGGAAGGGATCAGCCAATACACTGCAAACAATGATAACACTCAGAGGACAACCCCCCACAATAGGGTTGTTTTCTCACCTAAACCCTTGGATTTAAACTCAAGGGCTTGGTTTGATAACAGCTACTGCAATGGCAGCTTTTACATGTAATAATAGATAGATGAGAGCCATCTACTACACTCCAAATGTAGCAAGGCCTAGGAGATGCATTTATAAACAAGAACAAACTGCGTAGGCACCAACCAACATATTTCAGAGAGACTATTTGCATAACTTGAAATGAGTCACTTACTTAGCATATGCCTTCTCCAGAAGGGCTCCCCAAAACACATTCTTATAGACTGAGGAAACAAAGAGCAGCTCCCCGGCCTCATTCACCGGCAGGAGATCATCAACCACCACGTCAATCCATTCCCCGAAGTGCCAGAACTGTCAGGGGAAAGGAATGAGCTGATGTTTCCCTTGGAAGGGACCTCCCCTTGAAACAACAGGAAAGGCAAGATAGCCTAGCTGTGGGTACAGAGCAGGCTGCTGTGGGTCAGTGGGACGTGCTGACTCACCCACAGAGCCAGTTCCTCAGCCCCACCCAGCCAGAGGAGTAAACAAAGCATCTATCAGGTGTAAAATGAGTCAGCGGGGAAATCAGCCACAGGTGGACTTGTGGGGAAGGAATTCCTAACTGCAAGCTAGCAGAGCTGTACCAAGAGGTGGGCAAAGGGGTAGAAGATTGGAGCTGATGTGCTCAGGTCCTGCTGACTGTTGCCACTCTTGAGAAAGGGTTTTGTTGGCATTAAAATATGGGTAGGACACAGCTGGAGAGAGCAGCCAAGCAGAGGTGTTTCCTCAGTGGCTTGCAGTTGATTCACTGCCTGTGCTACTTTGTGGGAGGGGTGATGGGCTCCTCTCCAGCCTGGGATACCCTCTGGCCACTTGCCCCTGGCCAAAGGGAACCACATATACAAATTCTCCAAGGGTGTGACACAAAACGCAGCAGAGGATATCTGAGGAGCTCCTGCAATCTGGGGGAGCAGCTGTACCCGGAAGTGGAAAATGCCCGCGTATTTCCTCTCAAAGCTCTGGTTCTGTGGCACAACTGCAGCCAAGATGTCCTGGTGGAATGTCAGGGCTTCCAGGGCCGCCAGGAACCAGCAGTTCTCTGCGCCAAGACAAACGGACACATGCACTTGGCTGAAAAGTGAGAGCTCTCAGCCAAGTTCAGCAGCACCACCAAGATCCCAGCAGAAGAGCTGTTGTGCTGATGTCTTTACAATTCTACCAAATCATACACACAAAATTAGATGATCCAGGCATGTTCTTTACTTAACCAAACTGTGATTGGTTTATAATTGCTCTCTCATGATCTTTTCATTTGGGTACTGTTTGGTTAAATAAGAAATTTAGCAAGTGATAACTGTCAATGGAAACATTCTGTGTTTTACTGACATTGCATGGGTTTCTTCTGTGCTCTATAAAGGCACACTATTAAAAAAAAAAAAACTTTTCCATTTTTCTTTGAAAACATTAGCTTTTCAGAAAGGAAAATAATTTCCAGTGGATCTCACATGCAAGACTGTACTTAGCAAACTTTGGTTTTAAGGACATAAAGCACTTAAAAACTAATTTAGTCCCATCCCACCTCTACCTGTTTTTCAGATGGCAATATAGTCTTTTATTTTAGACAACACAGGCATAAAATTATTTTTCTAACAGCAAGGCTGAGAAGAGAACACACTCACACTGAGCATTAGGTACAAATATAAAGCCCTTCTGTGGTTTCTGTTCAATTGTCAGGCAGCAACACCACAGACCAGTGAGAGTACAGGAACACTTCCTATTAGCAGGGGCAGAAGCAACACACAATGGTGATTTCAGCTTGTGGAGACACCTCTCATGCCTCAAATCCCACCTCAAAGCTTGCCAGCTTATTTACTGAGCCTATGCCAGTAAATGATTGCTTCATCCACACTGTGCCAAGTGGAGATAGGAGATGGATACCTTCTATTTCCATGCCAAGTTTTATGCATTCAAACTTCCATGCAAAATGTTGTCTTGTGTAAGAATACTTAGATATTTATACAAAGGAGTCTCCTTACCCACCAATCCTTGGCAGAGATCAGGCTGCTTTCTGTGTGCAGCATAAAATACAGGACTTTTGTGCAAAGCCTGGGAAGCACAAAATGAAAAGGAAAGAAAAGAAAAAAAGGAGGAGAGAGTTAAGCCAGTAACATGAGCTGATTTAGCTTGAAAGTTAAAGCTTTTAAAATACTGAGAGTCCTTTGTTCCAGCAGACATTGTTCTGGCTCAGGTATAAATCTATTGTTATGTGCTCTGGCTAACCTGACACCAGCCTGGGCACACATTTGTGCTTGGTCTATGTTGAATTTGGTCTCCAGCCAAAGTCACTGGTGCTCAGATGCATCACCATGGCTTTCCATGGTCACCATGCTGAGAAGACAACCCTTCAAAGCTGCCAGTCCTGCTCCTCCACACAAGTGCCAGCCAAAAGAGGTTATGAGGGCAGAGAATCAAACTTTCACCCAAGCTGGCTGACATCTCCACAGCTTGACTGACAATTGAGCTACAGACTGATGGCTGCTGCAGAATTCCTGTTGCTGTGACAAGAATAGGTCTGTGAATAATTGTACAGAGAGTGATAATGGTGTGGTGATTTTTTTCCCCTTCACAAGTGCCTCTGGGGTTAAATTAATAACCTAAGTGTCAAAATTATATTTTACTCGAATGATCCAGAAATTGCTCAAGCTAAGTTTCACACTGTTGGCATCCCCTGCAGGCAGCAGCAAGGAAACAGCTTCCCTCAGAAGGCAGTCACAGTAATTAGACACCAAGCCCTGCCCTTGGTGAGTTTGGGTGCTCAGTTTGCAGGCCATCACTCATAGATGCAGCAAGCTACGAGCCTGCAGGCTGAATGGCACAATCTCAGCATCTCCTCTGCAGCACAGGGACTGAAGGATGCACAGCATCCATCCTCAGAGAGTCTTTGCTCAGAAAGTTTGGCATCCGGAGCAAACAGCAGCCTTCTTCACAAGGCAGGTTTAGACTCACAGAATCACAGAACATGCTGAGTTGGAAGGGACCCATCAGGATCATCAAGTCCAACTCCTGGACCTACACAGGACACCCCAACAATCATAGCAGAGCAGCAGAATAGTCCACTGAGAGACAGAGGAAGTTTCAAGGCCATTCCAATAGCTGAGGGATGGGGAGACACTTGAAAGGCTTTGTAGAGGCCAGGACTCATGCTGACCTTTTTTTTTTTTTTTTTTTTTGAAGAAACTCAATCCTTCTGGGAAATTGTTTAAATCTCACAAAATATGACAGGCAGAAAATAACTTAGGTGGGAGATGCTATCTGATATTACCTGGCAGAATTCCCTATAGAAAAAGGACTTCTGAAATTCTGAATACATAGTTCTGTACATTGCTTTCAGGAGGATCTGATTGTCAATACTTTGCTCAGTGGCTCAGTAAGAGCAGAACTGGCATTGCTAATAACAGGCCTTATCTAACTGTGCCAGGCCCCTGTCCTGGCCTCCCACACTTGTTATCTACCCTTTTGTTATGAGAAGGTGCTCTGTGACCAGCCCTTGCACCTGGGTGTCTCTTGTTGTGATGTTCAGTTTCAGCCTGGAATGCCAGCAAAGGCCTTGGAAATGTGAGCACAAGTAGAAAACAAAGGCCCCAAAACTAAAACCAACTCACAGACTGATGCTCAGTCACTGGTTGTGATAGGAGCTCAGCCTTGAGAGCTGAGGAAAGATTACTCCAAGTACAATAGACTAAACAGTTAAGCAGGGAAAAAAAACAACTAGCCCTACAAGAGGATAAGGCACTTGCCCTGTCTGGGAAAGCAGCAGCCTCCAGCATTATAACAGTCCATGGGAGAGAGGGGTCATGGCTAAGAACTGTCTAGAAACTCAGAAATCTTCTAAAAGGTCATGATCTTGAACTGTGGGGATAAGGATCTCATCTGTCACCACAGAATCACAGTGAGATCCCTGTAGCTGTGAGCTCCAAGGAAACCAACTCTCCCTGCTCCCTTTGCCTCCTCTCTCTGCCTGCTCCAGGTGTTACTGGATATAAACTGAACAAAGCTGGTCATGATTTTGGGCAACAAATGCTTCAAAGGCAAGTATGAGACTCCATGTACCCCAGCTTCCAAAATGATACCTGATGCAATAAATGTAATCCCCAGAGACATTAAAGTACACCTAAATTAAAGTCCAAGAGTAGGCTGTTCAATGCTAAAACTATTTGCTGGCTATCATCTGTAATCATCCTCTTACACACAGTGCTCACTGAAAGTCACTTACGTGTGGCCTCTTCCAGTGTAAATTTCGGGGCAGTTTCTTTAGCAGTGCTCCTGTTCCAATGGAGCTGATGTGAGCAGGGAAGGTGTCATCTGTGAACAAGCATTTGTTCTTCAAGCACGACTCCAGCAAAGCCTGGTAGTTCTGCTGGATGGGAGGGGTGTGTTTTTGAAAGATGCTCCTGCCTAAAGGCACAGGTGGCTTCTTTTTTTTCAAGCACAGCAGGAAAGGCATGCTGATGTCTCCAATAACACCAGGATAATTTTCTTCCAGTGAGGATTCTGGAGGGATCTGCTGGAAACTCTTGGTTTTCTCGGATGAGGCGTGTCTTTTCAGAAGAATTCCTGACAGTTAAAGTAAGTATAAAAAGTAAATTTAATCCTGATTTTTAAAATTTTCTTCTTAGTCAGCAGGGGTGGGTAGGAACAGTGGCATTCCCAGGAGAAGTAGGAGCTCACCCAATTCTAACTGAGCACTTACCACTGCATTTTCAAGGCTTTAACATCGCTGTAGATCAGAGTGAAATCAAAACAAGTGACCCCACTGACTTTTAGCAGAGCTTTGAAGCCATACACGTGGCTATTCTATGTCTCTCTCTTGACTAGTTTAGGTTCTCTAGGATATTTTCACAACGTGTTGCAACATGAATGACAGTCTTAATTCAATCACTTTCTGGCATGAAGTTATTTCCCCTCCCCCTACCCCCAAAAAAAAAGCAAGATAAAACAAAGGCTAACAGAAAGATGGAATACATTATGTTTCAGAAAGCCACGACTCACACTCCTATGATAGTTATTTTGCCCTTTTTGCCTCATTTTGGAGAATGATATGATCTTCCCCAAGAGTTCACATTCCATCTTGCTCAACATCACAGATTCACACATGAAATTGCATGCTGAGGTATTTTTTTCCTTGTAACATTCAAGACAGATGTTTCTCATCCCCCCACTAAAAAACACCAGAGAGCGATGTCCTAGGTCTTTTTTTAATATTAGCAACTATGTTAAAGATTTGCACCACCCCTTGCTGGGAGACATAATGACTAAAATCTCAGTAGGCAAATCAGTGCTAACAAGGTGACCACAATAAGTTAGTACAGTGAAAAACACTAACCAGGATGCAAAGTTAAAGAAATGGTTCACATGCCATAATGATACAGTATTTGGAAAGCTCCCCCACACAGGAAGCTCTTTGGGACTCAAAATCCCTGCCCCAGGCACCCGAGGATGCTGGTCTCAGTTAGGCACCAGTTGATTGTTACTCTCATCAAAGCTGAAGGTCAGCAGCAGTCCCTGTGAGAAAACAAACAACCACACATTGTACTGTTCAACCACACAGAGCCCTCATTTGTTATAAACCCACTCTACAAGTGATCCACAAAGCCTGACCCTCAAGGGCAACCAAGAGAAAAATCTTCAGAAGATAACGCTGGAAATGAAAATTCAATTTTCGGTTGTATTGTAGACATTTCAGAGCTGAAAAAGAATTTGAGTGCCTAACAACTTGCTTACTTTTTGTCCAGATGAAAAATGCTGTCTCTCCCTCCAAACCCTCCCTTTTTACAGCCACTGGCCTTCACGGTTGCAATAACACGAGCAACAGACAGAGATAGATTTAAGAGAAAAACAAAGGAAGAAAACAGCCTGGAGACCAGCTGAACTTTACATAGGGAGACAAAACATGTATGAAGAAAAATTTCTCATTCTGCTGCTCCCCAGGAAAAGAAGTGGAGAACAATTGGCACACTTTGAGCTACAGATGAAGAACAAATATTTGAGACTTGGTTTTTGGGTGTGCAGAGTACTCACAGTGCCTGATAAAACTATTTTAACTTTTCACCAGTTCTCACTTCACTCTAGCACTTATTTGAAAAATAATTGAATGTCATATACAGGTCTCGAAACCCAAAGATAGTATGAAAAAACCAATGCTTTCAAAAATGAAGGTTTAAATCAATAAATATTTTCAAGACATTCAACCAGCACCCCTGACTGTAACAGCGTGTGTTGAGTCAATGATGTTAATTTGTATGTTTTGAAAACCTCCCAGCTGAACCTGACTGTGTGTTGTTTTAAACTCTTTTCCAAATTACCTGGAAATCTTCAAACAAAAGATGCAATGAAGCATTTTACGTGTCATGAACAGTCACTTCTCAGACAGCAAGTGTTCCACCTTGTGTTTAACCTCTGTCTGGCCACAACCCTGGTTATGAGCAGGCACCAGAGACAGCTGTATATTCCTGTGCTCCACTCAGCAATGGTACTGAGCCAGACTGAATCAATCCTCCTGCACAGGTGGAGCAGAGTGTGTGCATGTCTCTTCCAGCAATTAAAATTTCTAAGGGAAAGCAGCCAAGTGTGGCAGACAGAGGTTAAAAGCTTTAGAGGGAAGCCATGAGCCAGTAGGTTAAATGGATTTGATTCTCTATTCTTTGCACACTTCCCTAGTTAGCATATTTACCATCTGATCTAAGTCCTTTCTCTGCATTAGCATCCTGTGATGTCCCCTGAGCTTTCTCAAGATCTTAAATGCCTCATCTGTAAGTCTTGAAATGAGAAGCTGAAGAATCCACGGCAAATCCTTCACTTTTTGTAAAAGTAACTGGACCGTGAATTAATTCTCTGAGAGCCTCTTATTCTATGAGAGGATTTACCTCAGGCAACACTTGGACAGTGGGCAATTTGAGGACTAAACCTGGGGATGACAGAGGTCAGCTCTTCTGATTTAACAAAGACAATCCAAATCTGGACTGAGGAGCTGCTCCTGATTGTGTAGAACAGAGTAGTAAATGTTTGCATGCAAAATAATAAATTTTAGGGTGAGCAGAACAAACGAGGCAGGGCCATTTTTACAACCATTCATGTAATACAGCAGAATGTTAGCTACAGAAATTAGTAGTCATTAGTCAAAATGATAGTGTGAGTCTATTAGGCTTTGTTAATCTTTATTAGTCTCTAAACAAACAGTATAAAAACATCACTCACAGGTACAACCTCTAGTCTTTGATTAAACAGAGTGCTGTATTTCAGAAAAAAAACCTCAAGGCTGACTCCTGCTCTTCCTGTGGGCTTTTAAAGCAAACAGAAATATCCTGAAAAGAAGCCC
This sequence comes from Agelaius phoeniceus, assembly GCF_051311805.1. Taxonomy (NCBI): domain Eukaryota; kingdom Metazoa; phylum Chordata; class Aves; order Passeriformes; family Icteridae; genus Agelaius; species Agelaius phoeniceus. Next base: position 110,248,236 of record NC_135267.1, on the reverse strand, counting down.
TGAACTAATGAAGCACTAAATGAATGAATATACAGACAGGTGGATGACCTTTCCCTGCATTTCCTGTGCTTAGATTATTGGCCCAAAAGTTGATGAGCACCTTCTTGTGCTGAGATTTTCAAGGTCAAACAGTGAACCTGCTGCCACTGATCTTAACAAAAAGTCTGTATCAAAAATGCCTGGATGGCTTTCAGAACTTCAAGTAATACCTCTCTGACCAAAGATTCACTTTTAAAGACTCTGGATGAGATATAAGAATACCTATCCTTTTGCTGTGGAAATTTTCCTAGCTACATCAAAATCAGTGGCAATATGAAAATCCCATTTACCCAAGATCTGTGCATTAGCACTTAAGGTTACAACATCCTATTTATAAGCATCCAAATCATTAGATATTCAGATTACCCAGAACTCCCCCTAATGACAGATGAAATTTCTGATCTCTGCAGAATACTTAGTGATCAAGTATGAGCCAAACCAACTCTAAACAGCAAAAGTGAGAGAACAAGGGTGCACAAAAACTGGGTTAGCTAAAACACCAGCCTGTGTTGCCAACCACTTGGCAGGCAGAAGAGCTGGAGCTGTGACATGCAGGGCAGCTGATGTGGCTCATCTAGCTGCTTTACATCACATCCACCCTTCCCACGTTTGCTGATACAAACTTTTGCCTTTCCCTTCAACACCTCCAGAGAACAGCACAGCAGCAGCTGCTGCATTGTGTAACTAATACCCCCATCTGATCCCAGAGGACACCTTCATCTTAACATGGTTACCCTCCCTTCAAACCCCTGGAAAATCCTAATTCTGTGCTAGCCAGAGATAACTGCTAAATGCCAGCACCAAATCCCTCTACATAGCACTTGACATTTGATGTCCTACCTTCTCCAGGTGTGTTCTCACAGCAAAGGACAGCTGGCAGTGATGCCTGCTGCTCATAAATAGTATATTTGTTATCTCTCCCTGTGTATTTATGTGCAGATATATATATATATGTGGCTTGCATACGTAACCCCAAGAGCCTGTCCCAACCTATCAAACACCGTGGTAGAAGCAGGAGGTGGGGAAAAAAAAACATATTGAGCAATGACAGAAAATTCTGGAGATCTCAATGCAAAATATTCCACGGAAGACATGAAAGAACAGGTCAGCCCATCATGCAGGCTACCTTTTGACTCACCCATTGCTTCAGTGGACAGCAGTTTCCTTGTTTAGTTTGTCACTTGATTATTCAAAGCACAAAACTCCACATCTCCCCATAAAGCACTGGCAAGGTAGAACAGGAAGATGTGTCCAACTGTGTCTTAATAAATTTTGACAGGATTTCTGCTTTCAGGTAAGAAAAAGTTCAGAGAGGATATAATCTCAAAGCCCCTATATTTTCTCAGAACAGACAGGGACATGACACTTTGTCAATCAGTTAATCATATAAATTTCTACAAAGAACATTTATGTAAGTTTGATGGAGGTGTACGTCCTATGATAGAGACAGACAAAATCATTCAAGAGTTATAGACAAAGCTTCTGCACTGCAAGGATGGCTGAGGGCTCAGAGGATTTTTCTTTCCAGCACTGTTACAGACATCCCATCAGTCAGGTCCCCTGTGTGCAATACAAGCAGCTTTCTTTGCCAAACAGGTCTAAGGAGGGAGCTCTCTGGAAGCAAGAATGATTCCCACTCACTGGATGTACATTATCCAGCCCCACATTCCCCATTTTTGGTGGCACTTCTGGATACCAGCACCTTGTTCCACCTCAGGCAATGAGGGGCTTAAAGCAGTATAGGGAGGGTGGAGAAAAGGACTGTGTCTTTTGTGAGTGTGTAGCAAGAGACCTGAAAAATGGTAGGAGAAAGGAAATGAGAAATATGTCAGAGGAATATGAAGGAGCAGTGAGGCCAGGAGAGGAAGGCAGCAGTTTTCTGAGCTGCAAAGGCAAAGCAATGAGTGAGGAAAGGAACAGACTACGCTGGAGACAATTTTATGTCTCCACACAGGCAATATGGCACCAGCAGGCAGTTGGGAATTTTGATCCAGCTGAAGCAGAGGAAACTCTCCCTCCCTTACTTATCAAATTAGTATATTTAGTTTAATTCTAGGGACCTGCTGTGCCTTCCTCTCCCTTCTTTCCTTTCCCACAACCCTGGTTATTCCCTGTTGAACCCATCAGCACCTGAACTTTTGACACTGTCTCCTCGGGTTTCACACTTGGTAATGGACAAACAGTGGCAGTAACTGTGCTGGCAGGAAGTTAATTTTACTGAGCTACACTGCTCCCACAAGCTTCTTGAAACTGTCTGAGTCACCACATCTTTTCAGATTCTGTGACTACAACGTCCCCATCCTCAGATGATCTTTTGTAGGAAGTAAACCTGTCCAACCTAAGGCTGCAGATAAGCAAACATATTTGTCACCATTTCACAAGTTTCCGTTTTACAACATTGTGTTTTTCCCCCCAAAACCCCAGGTTTCATTCTGTGTGCAAATACTTCATGACTTACTTCAGCCTCACTGACTTTCATCAAAGTGGAAGTGAAGCTTTTCCAGCAAGCCCCTCTCTCCTGGTCAAGGCAAGCATCCAGCTAAGTGACTGCAAGCCCTGCTACCAAAAGCAGGGACACGACAGAGAAATTACAGAACTAAAAGTTAAATCCATCATATCTTTAAAGATAAAGACAAATTCTGTAGTAGGGGACAGTAGCAGACTCCACCAATATGTTCTGAGCACTGCAGTAGAGTGGCTTCTGTGCAGGGCTGTCAAGGGAGAGTTTCTACATTTTAAAAATGTAAATTACTAAAAAACCCCCAACAACTTATTGAAGATTGCACCACTAAGGCCAATCTATCCAACAGAAAACCTCTGTTTAAGAAATGAAAAGGAATAATTAATAGAAACAGATTAAAACTTTCAGTTTGATTCTGGCAGAAAGAAAAACCTAATTATACTGTAAATTTCCTTTCCTAATTTTTACTTCCCTTTGTTTTTGGCAAGCTCTGTACCTCAAGGTAAAGATAGTTGTTGAGGAAGTCAGTCTCAAATGGCTAAGAAAACAGACTGAAAAATAAACAAAAATGTGCAATGCTTGTGAGATACCTACAGAAAGTCTATAAAGACTGTCATGTTTTGTTGTGATCTGCCCCAGAGTTAATGAATCCACAGGAAAGGGACTCTCCTCAGCCAAGGCAAAGTTTTGGGTTTTTTTTTTTTTTTTGGCCATTTAGCCATCAGATATGCATATTTATGACTTGTGAAGTTTAATGATTAATATCCTCACCTTGTAAATGGGGAACAACTGTGCTTCTGCCATACCTGTGGCAGTCAGCTCCCGCAGCCTACACAACAGAAATTTTGCTTTTCGCCCCATTTGCTGCATTCAGGAAGGGCACCAAGGTGGCCTGGGGAGATTTACAATCAAAGGCTTCCTGGCCTGGCCTTTGCTCAGCTCTGAGGATAACACAAGCAAGCACCAAAGAGATTCCATATATAGCTGTAGAAATGCCAGAGCGCCATCAGAGGAGCACAGCCCTTAAATGGCAGAACTATCTAGAAGATGAAAGCGAGTCTTTTCCTACAAAATGAGTAATTCTTGCCAAAACATGTTGAATTCTATGGGGCCTTTCATTTTCAGGAGTTTTCACTGGAAAGGAATCATCAAATTCTTAAAGCCAAAAGCCTCTATTTATAAAACTAAAGAAATGAGGGAAATTTGTCTTAAGGAGCTTTCAAAACATCAGTTCCACTTTCAGCTCTAGGCATTGGCAGGAAAGCAGAAAAGTCTGATCTTCAGAAAATACAGTCAGCTTGCTATGTTCTTCCAGAAAAAGAAAACTGATCCCTGGAGTCATTGCTTGCACCTCCTGGGTCAGCATATGAGTGCCTAGGATCACACAATGAGAACAAGGAAAGTGTCTTCTCCTGCAGTACAAGGTATAAAAATGGACCTGGAGCATTGTTCAGGCACACAGGGCCACACAGTCTCCATGTGTCCCCTTCTCCTGTAGAGAAAAAAAATAGAGAAAAAAAAAAAAAGTTTTAATGCAGAACTGTCTCTGCTTATGCAAGATCTGGGCTCCTCCCGGCTGAAATGGCTGGGAAAGGGCAGGAACTGCCACATGGCAGGACTGCTTCCAAAACTGCCTCTTGCCACATTCTTCGGACCCATGGGATGGACTAAAGTGAAAAAGCCTTTAGGAGATATTTTAGGAAAAAAGAAATAAAATCCTGCTTTATCCCAGCTGCGCAGTGGAGATGAGGAGAGCCTGGCAGTGCAGCTGATGGCCAGCCCCAAGGACTTCTGATCCTCAGGCTACTCCTGGAAAACCTGTGTGGCTGTCCTGTCATCCCTCATTGCTGGAGGAATAAAGAATTTGGGACAGCAGATAATTTGCCCGTCTCACCTACTTAGATGGAGAACTTTTCCAAGCACCGTCAGAGCCGTGAGCCCTCAAAGTGAGGGGCAGCAGTGCAGCCCAATCACTGGGCTGGGGAAAGCACAGTCCAAGATACAACTAAAAGCATCTCATGAACGTGTGTAAATATCTAAAGTGGGGCTTTAGATATCAAGATATTCTTTATATCTATTTAGATATCTAGATATCCCCTTTAGATATCTGAAGGGGATGGAGCCAGGCTCTTCATAGTGGCGCCAGCAATAGGACAAGAGGCAACGGGCAGGAAACTTACACACAGGAAATTCTACCTGAGTAGAAGGAAGAACTTCTTTATTGTGCTGATGACCACACACGAAACATACTGCCCAAAAGGGCTGCAGAGCTTCCCTCACTGGAGTATTCCCACAACCATCTTATGGCAATCTTGTGCCACACGCTCTGGGATGACCCTGCTTGAGCAGAGAGGTTGGACCACCACTGTGGTCTCTTTCAAGAGACCCGTTCTGTGAGAGGATGGAGACCCCGATGAGGCCGGCAGTGCTCAGGAACAGCCGGCCGCCTCTCAGATTTGCACTCGCACGGTTCATTTCAGTAGATGTTTTAAGGCCTATTTCGCAGCGAGGCGAGCAAAGAAATAAAATGGCGGCCGGGCTGAAACTCCCTCCAACGGCCCCCAGGGGGCGCGGCGGGACCCGGCCCCTCCCGCTGCCCAACATGGCGCCGCCCGGCGCGGCTTCACCCGCCGGGAAGAACGGGCGGCGCCCGCCAGGAACGGCCAGCTTCCGGCGCCCGCCCCCTTCCTGGAGGGCCGGGCCTCCGCGCCATGCCCACGCCGGGAGCCGGCGGCGTGAAGGGAGGCGGCGCCCGCCGGTGCCGCTGGGCCGGGGCTGCGCGGACGAGCCGCTCCTTCAGCCTCCCGCGGGGAGCGCTTTCTGGCTGAAATCGCCGGCGCAGGTGGCGTGAGGGCGGACGGCCCTTGCGGGTGGGCGCCGGAGCGGAGTGAGGCCCGCCCGGCCCGAGGGGGATGCGCGGCTAGCCCGCGCTCGCAGCCAGCCCAGCCCAGCCCCGGTGGTCGTCGCGGAGCTGGCGTCAGGAGGCCACAAGATGTTCAGCTGGCTGGGCACCGACGACCGTCGGCGGAAGGACCCGGAGGTGTTCCAAACGGTCAGCGACGGCCTGAAGAAGCTTTACAAGACCAAGCTGCTGCCGCTGGAAGAACACTACAAGTTCCACGAGTTCCACTCGCCCGCCCTGGAGGATGCCGACTTCGACAACAAGCCCATGGTGCTGCTCGTGGGGCAGTACTCCACCGGGAAGACCACCTTCATCAGGTAAAAGCCCGCTGCCTGCTGCCCCCTCCCAGCCATGCCTGCACCCTCGACGCCTGGGCACTGGGGTGGGGCAGAACTGCTGCCCGTGCTATGGCTGGATCCCCCTTCTGTTACCCCCTTCGCGTCCCCTCAACAGCTTTCCATTGAAGCTTTTCATTTTCATTTTCACTCCACTCGAAAGCAGAGCATCCCTTCGCGAGCACAGGGTGGTGTAAGATGTCCCATGAAACACCGACGTGGCAAAGGGTAGCCCAGGGCAGGGCTGAGGAGTGCAGGCAGGGCAGGAGTGCGGAGCTGTGCGTGAGTCACCGGGGCCCTCCTGGCCGCTCAAAGTGCAAAGCTTTGGGAAGCCTTTGGGAATGCGCGGGGTATTCCGTGCTTGCACTGCCCGGCTTGACCCTTGAGATAGCGATTCTTTTCAATTTGCTGCAGCTTTTGAGGGGTGAGGCAGCTTTAAAAGGGATGCTTCGGTTTGCAGGCGTTGCTGTTGCTGTTACACGCTTGCGTCTGTCTGTCTTTTTCTGCACTGTCCCAGAGACAGCGCTCAGATCCCACTGAGAGGAGCATGTGTGTGCCTGTGCGCAGAGAGACCTGCCCCTCCTCAGGGCTCCAGAAGGAGAGCCCTGTTTTAACTGTGTCCTCCTGCTCGGCCGAGATGCTGGGAGCAGCGAGTTCCTTTCGAACTGTGAAGAAAGAGCAGCTGCCAGCAGCTCTTTCAGTTCGATGATGTGAAACTGTCGCAGAGAAAGGGTTAAACTTTTCCGGCTGGACTTGGTTGCAGGGATCTGTGTTCAGCCATGCTGCTAGTTCAACTTGCAGCAGCCTCTCCCTTGGGATCATAGCTGAAGCTGCGCTGTCCGTGTTTCCTATGTGATTCATAAGCTAAGCGTTAAATTCCAGCCTTTTTCTGGTGTGGCTGTGTTGAAATCTGTGGAATTACCCCAGTGTAAATCTGGACGCTAGCCACAGGCAGCCAGCCCTTTGTTCTACCAGTATTTCTTGGTGAAGGAGGGAACTGCAGAGAGTAGGAGAGGTGAATCAAATTGACTGTACCTCTAAAGGAATGACCTTGAGAAATGCAGGGGCTTTTTTTTTTCAATGTGCTGTAATATTCCTGCTGCTAAATTTCCTGGTCAGGAGCCAAGAACAGAATGCATTTCTGCTACCTTGGCATGTACCTGGCAAACAAAGTTTAAGAGGTAAAAGGCTTTTCTCATATGGGCAGGTCAGGTGAAGGGTGCAGAAGACCCAAAGAAGCATTTTGCACATGTTTGCAAAGGGAGTTACTCTTCTGAAAAATGGAGAGGATAGCACAAATGCCTGGTTCCACCCCAGATCTTTGTTCTGATACCAAACCTGTTTGGAAAGCTTTTTCTCTCCTCTGGGTTACAGACACTCAGAGCCTGAACAGGAGGAATTGCTGAATTCCTGATAAGGCTGTCTCACTAAAGCATCTCTTCCTAATTCTTTTCTCTGGGTTGTCAGCCTCAGTGTTTCCCTGCAGTCTCACCAGCATGCTCTTAGCAGAGACTTCCTGCCTTTGCCCCTCTCTGCTCAGTGGAGTCCTTCTTGTGCAAGCCTCAGCTCCTTTTGCAGGAACTTTGGGTGCCTAGAGGACGTTCCAGGTACAAGAAGATTGAGTCTTTGCTCATGTGGCATGGCAGCAACAACCTTTTTGCAGCCAGCAAGTGGATGTGAGCCTCTGACAACTGCTTTTCACTCATGCCTGTGTACTCTTCTCCCAGTTTTCTCTGGGCACAGGGCTGGGATCAGCCTACAGAGATGATGGTCAAGCAGAAGTGACCAGGAGCTTTGGCAGCTTCTGTTTCACTGGGGTGCCAAATGGGCCTTCCAGAAAGGCAGAGTCTTGTGTTTAAAATAGTGCCCAAGAAGGTGAAAGTTGAGAACTTTGGTAGAACCCCAGGGTCTCTGAGAGTAGTGTGAGAGCCTCTTACTCCAGTGTGCTCCCAGACAAAGGCCGGGAAACCTCGTGTTGCTCGTGACAGGCTTCCAGCATGAGCTTGCAGGCACTGCTCATTAGAGAGCTGGGATAAGCACCAGATTAGCATCCAGAGTCATTGTGGGAAGGCAAGTGGGAGCTAAAGCTGAGAGCAGGGAGGAGTTAAAGGGGGCTGGGGGGAGGAAGTGGGAGGGTTGACAACCATTATGGCTTAGCAATAGAGTGAAGCAAGGAACAGCCTCTGGACATTCCGTCCACAATTGTCAGGATAATTAGGGTTATCCTTATGTATCTATTCCACTCTTAAATTGCATCCTGCTTGTACTGCCATGCAATTTTGGGAGATGACTTAATGCCAGTAAACAATCATGTGGAATGAACTCAGCCCCACTTTACCTGGATACCTAACCAAAAAAAAAGACCCTTAGTCACCTACCTAAGGAATGTCTGTCTTCCAAACCTCTTTCCTTGTTTTGAGGAATCTGAGGTGAAACAAGGAAGAAATGCAAGGCTCTGAAGCACCTAAGCTGTAGCATCTTGCAGTGAGGCTGCTCTCTTGTCAGGAGCTGATGGCAGAAAAAAGGCAGTCAAGGTCAGCAGTGAGAAACATTCCTAGAGGCTGAGCCAGGGAAGAGGGAGGTGAGTTGTGTGGGTCAAAGCCAGTGAAGCAAGACCAGAGCATGGCTTGTTTCCAGTGGAACCAGGCTGTTCCCTCTTCTCCTTGCAGGGACACAGAGCTGAGCCTTTCTGTGCTACGTGAAAGGTGTTGCATTGCTTTGCAATGCAGCTTTTCCATTCCTGCTTCCTGCTGTATCATCTCTTTGTGCTCACTCCCATTTCTCTCCTCAGCATACCTTTGGCTGATGCTTTTCCACAGGGTTGGGGGCTGAAAGTCACTGCTGGTTAGGGCAAGGCAACACCTCTACCTGGGAATATGTGACAGCCACTGCAGGATCTCACTGGAGCCTGCCTTTATAATGTTACTGCTTCTTATGTTTCCTGTAAGAGAGTGGGAGTACAGGACAGAACATTGCTCTCCTAATTAACTTAGATTCCTTGGTCATTTCTAAAAATAATCCTGGCTCAAGTCCAGCCATCCTGCTAATAAAATAAACAAGCCTGCTAGAGCCCTACTAACTGTCAACATAGCTTGCTTTTCTGCTGTAGCCACCCCTTCCTCCTACAGCTAATCATTTACACGTCCTGGCCCCTCCACGCCGTTTGTCACAGGCTGCACACAGAGCTCTGCTGTGACCTCCCCGTGCAGCCCTGATCCTTTCATCTGTGCCTGCACGGGGCAGTTTTCTGTCACCATTTCCTGCTGCTCTGCCCTCCTTCCCGTTCCGCTCGGCATCACCTCTGCTGCCACACTCGCGGCGTCCTGCAGGGCTCCTGCATGACTCATCACGGGCGGGCAGGCAGCCCCTTCCCCCACATCCTGCGGCACTCCTGCCCGGGGAGCCCGGCCTCCCCTTCCTCACCCATCCCCAAATGCACCTGGGAAAGGCATCCCCAGCTGGGCTGCCACTAATGCAGCTTTCCTGCCCTGGCCCTTCCCAGGAGCAGGCGGGCAGCACGATGCTTCCAGCCACACACCGACCCCAGACACTGCTCTAAAAAGCAGATTGGTCATAAAAAACCTATTCCCCTACTCCACAGACATCCCTAACCTGGCTGGGAGTCACTCCCCCAGGCCTTTGAAGGTGTTCAGCACCTCAGCTGAAGGCGTGCAGCACTGGCAGAGGAGATTGCTGGTGCTTGGTGTTTTCCCCAGCTGTTGTTTGCTCTTCTCTGCCAGAAATCCCCACAAATGTGACAACTGCATGTGTTCTCTGTCTTGCCTCTGGTAGCCAGGGCAGGCTGTGTCACTGCTGAGCAGAAGTGCCTTCCCCCCATCAGGGCAGTGTCAATACAACCCCTTGTGTTTGTCCTTTGCACAATGAGATTCTTATGCTGCTGACACCCTGCTGCCGAATGTACCCAAATCTCCCAGAGGGGCCTCACTTAAAATAGATGCTGTGATAGTGGGCAGTACAAATCCTCATCTCTCTGGTTTCCTACCACTTGTTGCACATAAGTCAGTCACATTGGTGTGTGGCTACTTCTTTTGTGCTTTTGTTGGGATTTTTTTGTTTTGTGTTTTTTTACACAAGAAATAAACACAGAAATGCTTTGAAACGTTAGCTGAGTGGAGCTGTGATAAAATTCTTTCAAACAGTCTGTCTGGAGGAGTTGCTATTCCACACAGGACTTTTGGTTAGTTTTTCTGGGAAGCTTTGTCTATAAATAACAAACAACTCCCCCCCTCAACTAATTTTCACTTCTGCTCAAAAGTTGTCATGTTACACGTGCATTTCAAGCCTCTAAAAAAGAAAAAAGGTGGTTTTTACAGCAAGGCTGCAACCTGACATCGGGAATAAGGGGCCTTTCTCAAAAACCCTTCACTTGTTACATTTGACAGCTGTTAATGCTCCCTATTTCTTTTCTCTCTAGTATTTGCACGGGGAGAATGCAAAGATTTATTTCTATGGATTCAGTGAATTTCTATCTGTATGAAGCCACTGTCTTGACAGCAATGACCATCAGGGACTAATGAATTGCCATCAAGGAGGCACAAGCTCAGCTGCCAAAGTCTGACCAAGTGGCTTCTAACCTAGCAAATAGCATAAAGAGCTTCCCAGGGAATTGAACCAAGAACATCAGATGATAGAATACAGAGCCCTTGGTGGGTGAGAAGTAACCCCTCCTTGTTCCCAGGTGCTTCAAGCTAGAGAGGAGCTGCTGTGGCTGCCAGGAAGGGCACTGTGATCACCAGCCAGAGAGGGGGCACACACCAGGACTACCTGCAGTCTGCTTTCCTCAAGTAATGAGCCACTTTTATAGGAAAGTTTGAGAAAACCCTCCATAAGGTTTAGGTAAATAGGATATATCCACCCTAGGATAGGAGGTCAGAGGGATGCTCTCTTTCTGGATTATTTCAGGTCTTTTAAGAGCTGCTCAACAGCTGCTGTTGCATCTCTGAGTTCTGCAGTTAAGAAGAGTCACTTCTGGTGGCCTTCTGGTGAGCTTAGGCCTTGGAAATCACTTTGGACAAAAGATAAAAGAAAATACATGATAATGCACCAGTAAAGAAGGTGTGGTCATCTCCTAAGTGAATTATGGATATAATTTGTGGAGGTATTCTTGTTGCAGTATGAGTGTGTACCAAGCCAGATAAGTATCAGTGATTTGTCCTGAGTATACATTTGGTTGTTTTACCTCTAGATCCATTTGATTTGGCCTTGCCTGTTGGGAACTGAAGACACATTGGCTGACATGGTATCAATAAATGGCCTGCACAATTTTTTGTTGTTGCTCCTTAAACACTGGATAGCGATTATCTATGTTAAAATGACAGTGAAAGCAGGAACCCCTAAAAAGTTACCACAAGCCTTCATGCCAATGGCCCTATAGTCCCTCACACAGGAATTTCCCTCACCTAAGACTCACCTGAGTGAACCAGTTCTGGTGCTTAGACATATCGGTCTCAATCATGAAAAATATTTCCAGTCCTTCTCCTATTTCCTTTTCCACATCCCCACAATCTAACATCACAGCAATTCTGAAATAATCTTTCTACCTACTGAGGGTTAGGTCAAAGCAATGGAAGAGGGAGTGCCAGTTACCCTCTGGCAACAAGCAACACATTATTAATACTAACTTCCATAGTCTGGTAGTCATTTAATTCATGTAATTAGCCAGAGCTTATTCCTTGTCACTTCTGACACCATCCCATACTGAGGGCTAGACCAGTTCTAGCTTCCTTCTGTAAGCCACATGCACATTATGGTCTTAGTTTTCAGCCCAGTATCAGCAGGTGGTTTTCTACACACACTAACACAGGCCTGGCCTCAGTGATGGCATTTGGCACCTTCATGAGCCAAAGGGAACCATCCCATGCACACACCATTGGCCCACCCTGAATTTGGCAGGCTCAGTTGGGATGTGCTGCCAGGGCCTAGTCAAAGCCCTACAACCCCATGGGTGACTACCTTTCCCTGAGATTTGCCAAACTACCTTCAGGAGTTAATAATAAGGGATGCTGTACTTAGTGTGCTATCTACCTTGATACACAGCTTGGAATTTACTCCCCCACCCAGGTGTAGTGCTCAAAATGCTTGAGCAGTGTGTAGTGCAGGCCTGTGGCTGCATTTCAGAAGCACACAAGGACAGAGACTGAGACTTCAGTCAAGTGCAGGGGAAGTTGGCATTTAAGCAACTGATTTGGACTGGTGGCTAATCACATCAGTTGTTTGAGTCTGCTGAAACGAGCAGCAGCCAAGTAATTGATATTGGCACCAAGAGCCAGTAGGGTTTCAGGAGTGTGGTGGTTTAACAGTAGTGTGTAGTAGGATTAACTCTGTGATTGCAGTGAACTGCTGTTTTTACTTTGCTGTGCTAAGTCTGCTCCAAATGGCTTGAGGATTGAAGTACACAAAATGATGCAACATGATGAGAATCTCTTCCCAGCAGCTATAATCATCTTAATTTCTTAATCCACCTTAAATGAGCTTTCAGTGTTGAGATCCTTAGTAGAAAAGCCACCAAGACATTTATCAAACAATTGAGTGACAGTGCTAAAAATAGTCTCAGAAGGATCCATGCTCTTGAGCTTCATAATTGCACTGCAATCTTTAGTACAACTCATTTAGGACTTTGCAGCCCATGGCTCATGGCCACACCCTGTTTTTTCACTTACAGGTACCTGCTGGAGCAGGATTTCCCAGGGATGAGGATTGGACCAGAGCCTACAACTGACTCCTTTATAGCAGTTATGCAAGGAGATGTGGAAGGAATCGTTCCTGGGAACGCGTTGGTGGTGGATCCCAAAAAGCCGTTCAGGAAACTCAACGCCTTTGGCAATGCCTTTTTGAACAGGTCAGTACTCGGGAACTCTCTCGTTCTGCACAGTAAAGTTAGAACCTAATGAGCAGCATAGCAAGTAATGTAAAGGGAGAAGGCACTTCTTTTCTCCCATCCACATGGCTGATGCAAAGCCAGTCCAGTCCTACCAGATGCACATAAGTCAGTTGCTGAAGGGCTGATAAATTCAAGTGTGACAAACCTTCATTTTACTTGAACAAACAAAACAAAAATGACATCACAGCCTAAGCTTATCCTATAGGAGACTAGAGGTAAATATCTTAATTACATGTTATCCCCTGCTTCAGTATTTCTAGCTTCTTCCATTTGTAATCAAAAATTCCTATGCCTTACACATACAACCTCAGTTGCAAATTGATGACCACTCTAATGTGTTTCCTGTAGAAAAGAGTAGCAGGGTGTTTGGACAGTGCCTCTGTGACATGAGGAATTTAACCTTTCCATCCCCTAGACCCAGCCCAACCATGGGGAGGTTTTTGGATCTAGGCCTCACAGGAAGCCAGCAGCACACACCCATATCCTAGATGAGCACAAACTGTGCTCAAACTGCAGAAGGCAACAAACTGACTACACCCATCATCGACGCCTTCCCTTGACACTGGGAGACACTGGAAACATGGCAGCTGCTCAGCCAAACAGCCAGGAAAGCTGGGCTGGGCTCTGGCTCCTGTTCAATCTCCCAAGCTTAGAGGATGACTGTCCAGAGGGTGCAGCATCTCCTACCAGCACTGACCACAGGAGTGCTGGTGTAGGCTGCAGCCAGGCAGGGAAACCCTGCAGAGAAGCATGGGGAGAAACTGGCTGGCAGGGGAGGGACCTAGCTGGAGTCACTGCTGTGTGGAAAACCTCAGGGTGACAGGAGGCAGTATCTGATCACTGCACAGGAGCATCATTCAAATACATCAACGTGGTCCTGCACCAGAGAGACTCTGAGAAGTTTTTGTTGTGTCGTAGGGCTCAGACCATCTGCAGCTGACCAACAGTTAGGTCAGGTGACTGCCCACTCCCTGCATCAGGGCAGAACAGTCATTTGCCCTAAGAGAATAGCAGGCCTCTTGCCTGGAGTGCAGAGATTGTGGATAAAGAGGACATAATTCAGAACAACTCAGCTAATAGCCAAGAACAGCCACAGCTGGCAGACAGTTCTCTGCAGAGAAGGAACATTAGGCCAGGCATGGGGGGCAGAAAAGCCAACACTTCTGAACTAGCCTGATGGATGTGTCCTGAATGCAATTTGCTCCTGGTACAGCAAGGGATCTCTGCATGCATTAACCCAGTTCACTGCATCATGCTGTGCTCTTGTTATGCTCCTTCACTCTTCCTTCTCCTGAGGAAGGAGTCAAGCCTGTGCCTGAGCAGGCAGCAGGGCAGAGGGACACAGCAGTGGCTCAGCAGCAGCATAAGTGCAGTCCTTCTAGCAATGCAGGGAGCAGCCACAGCTAATGACATCTTTATCTTGCTGCCATGAAGAAAGAGGGGGTAATGATTTCTAAACTGACAGAGGAGACATGCTAAGATGCCAATGCCCTGCTAATTAGGAAATTAAACACATGCAAGAGTTGACTCAGAGGGCCAGAAATTTAGCAGATTTGAGTCCTGGTGCACCCACTGGGCCAGATCAAGCCACCCACAGTTACTTCTGCAGTGGGCCTGGCTTCTGGGCTAGGGACAAGCAGAGCTGTCTCTGCCTTGCACATACCTCACTGCTGCTGTATATAGGCCTAGGCCCTGACCTCAGCTACGAGGCTGTGAGCAAGAAATTTGCAGAAGGGAGCTAATCTGCAGGGGCCACACCTCTAAACTGAGATAAAATTGGCCATGGGGAAGTCTGCTTTGCCCAGGGATGGTTAAAGGTAACACTTGACTGTGAGCATCAGTGGAAAGGAGCAGAGCAGCACGAGGCAGTAGCGTTCACACAGGCCAAGCTGGCCTTGGCTGAGAGGTGGCAGCCCACAGCACTGTGTCCTGTGGGGTGCAGAGCCTGCTGCTCCAGGAGTGAGCATCCACCCTTAGCTGGGAACTCCCTCCCCCCGCAGAGACTGGGATCTGCTGCTTTCCAGGAAGCAAGGGAAGACTGGTACAGTCAGGATTTGGCTGGGAGACAAACAAATTGTGCTGCTCAGAGCCTGTAACTTCCCTCCCTTCATTCCCAGGAGATGCCCATGCCTGGGACATGGGGCTGCCCAGGGCTGACATGAGGATAGCAGGTCTGCACAATCCTGTCTCTTGTCTGCTCTTCTTGCCCCAGGTTGTTCCTGGGCATTGAGAGAAGGGTTTGTTTTCCTTTCTCTAGCTCTGCTGGCCAACCCCCACCTCTGGGAAGATTCCTGAGAGATGAGAAGTTGCACCTTGTTATCAGGAAGACTTGTTTGGCACCAAGGGCCTGGAGCAAATTCAGGAATCTTGATCATTACTTTTGTATCACATTCACCAGGTTGCAGGAATTCCCCCATCCCCAAAGTCTGTTTTGGTAAACTAAGGTGGAGTCAGTCCTGATTTAGTGTTGTGAACAGCTGGAGAGGTAGATAACATGTTGTTCCTTTAGCCCTATGCTGTGCTCTGCCTGTAGAGGTGGTGAAACTCTGGTTTGGCACAGCACTCTTCCCTTCAGATGGCCCCAAACAGAATTAGGTCGAGCTCCCTGAGGTCCTGCAGTTCTGCTGGGACAACAGGAGGGCAGCAGCCTTAACTCTGCCAAAAGAGCCAGAATGCACTCACTCATGCTGGCCTCTGACCTTATATCTGAAATCTCCTGTGGAGTACTTTTCCTAGAGAAACTGGTGGAAAATCCCCCTGCCCCATTTAATGTTACAGCACAAGGAATACTCAGGGCTGCAACAATGAAGAGCAAACCTGGGTTGGCAGGACAAGGGAATAACATGACCTCCTGAGCCTTTTGTTCTCTGCTGCTGTGCCTGGCACTCAACAGGATAATCAAGCCAATCCCCCCCTCTTTGATGTGAGTTATTACACATTCAGAAATGCTCCCTGTTGCCACCTGCCAAGCTGGGGATGTGGGAAGCTGTAATATGTGGTCTGAAATAGCTGACAGCTTAGGGGAGGAGACACTCTTTAACCCATGAGGGTTCACTCTTATCAGAATCTTCTTGGGGTCAGACAAGTGGAACAATTGGGTTGTGGCATAGCCTGGAGGAACTGAGAGGTGCAGGGGCTCCTGCAGAGCCAGACACTCATCAGAGCATGCAGGGCTGCCTCTGCCCTGACTGCACTGAGTGGTCCTTGTACCAACCCCCATGCTCTGTGGTTCTGCCTCCTCCCACTGTAACATGGTTTTTGTGCCTGGATGTCACACCACCCTATTAATATGCATATGTACACACACACACACTCAGAGCTGCCTGGAGTGCCATCCCAAAAAGGCTATCCATGAAATGCTACCAGGAAAGCAGATAGGCTTTTAGTGTCCTTTGCTGTTACTAGCAACTGAAATAGATGAGCTGCAGCCCACAAAGCACAAGTGACTCTTCTTAGGCAGTGATTTGCATAGAGATACAGTATGGGGAACAACCAGCTAAAGAGCAATTACACAGAAATGGAGCTGCAGAGGGGGGAGCAGTGAATTACAAAGTGAATGTGAGCTAACAGTGTCATACTGCTGTTAAAAAAGCAAACATGTCAGTGAGATGTATAAACAGACTGTCAAGTCTAGGAGATAAGGAGCAATCCATGCACTGTGCTCACCACCAGCAGGGTGAGCCATGGCTGGAGTATGTCAGCTTGTGGCACCGTGCCCGGAGAAGAAATATGTGGAGCAGTTTGAGAGGACCCAAAGGAAGGCTGCAAGGGTCTTCAGGGATTTAGAAGTGAGCTAGAAAGGCAGCTAGAGAGAACTGGAAGAGACAGGAAAAAGAAATAAATAACCACCAAATTGATTTCTGTAGAGGAAAGACTGAGGGGAGCAGGGTGGCAATAGTGTGCGTTGTGACAAGAGGGGAAAAGTAAGTCATTTTCCACATCAATTCTGTTTGTAACTGAGCATATGAAATTTAGATTAGACATTAAAAAAGAGGATTTACTGTAAAGGTTATTAAGTAATGGAGTCGACTCACAGCAAATGTTGGTGAGTCTGCATTGTTATGGATTTGAAGAACACTTTACACAAATAACCTGACTGATCCTGCCTTGAGGCAAGAGGTTAGACTGAGCAACCTCTTGAGATCTCATGCTGTCTATGCCTTACTACTTCCATGCTGCAATAATAGCACACATTTTGTCTTTTTAAGACAGATTTGAAAGAGAACAGAAGTCCTACAGAATTGCTGATTTTTTTTTAAAGCAAGTTATTTCAGTTCACTTGAGTTCAGAAGTCTTCAGGGGAATGTTTAACCAAAGAAAAACAAATACCAGTTCTTGTTAAAATCTAAACAGCACATAAACCAAAACCCAAATATTTTCATAATTCACAACTTGGGGGCCTATATAAAACAACCTGTCATAGGTCATGACTGAGACCTGTGTTCCAGAGGCAGCAAAACAGAGAAAAGTGTTTAGTTCTAGTTTCTTTCTCATTTCTTTAAATAACAGTAGCTCTAAGCTCCAGCCAAAGACTTGAGAAATCAGAGTCTGACTTGTCCCATGCTGCCTGTGATGTGCAGCACATCATGACTGTGTTTTGCACTTTTTATTTTTTTAAACACATTTATTTTCTATATATTCTTCACAGGTTTGTCTGTGCCCAGCTACCTAACCCTGTATTAGAGAGCATCAGCGTCATCGATACTCCAGGAATCCTTTCTGGAGAAAAGCAGAGAATTAGCAGAGGTAAGTCCCAAGTTCAGTTCTCTTCTAAATGACAGTAATGAAAACCAAAGGAACTCTATATGATTTTCACTTCAAACTAGACAAGCTGTTGATAAAAGCAGTGGTGGGAGGCTCTCAGAGCTACCGCATTTCTGTGCAAATGGAGACCAAAGGGACATGGTTAATCTCCTGCAGAGAATTTAGAGATGTTCTCAGGGAAGGCTGCTGACAAGCTCAGCAGTTCCTGTGTCACAGTCCAGTATTACCCCACAGCAGAGATTTCTATCAGAGTCAAGTGATGCCCATCTGCTTTGCAGAACCAGTTGCTTTCAGTGCCTCAGTGATGATCCATGGCCAAGGCCCCCTTTGTAATCTGCCTGGCTTCTTGCACTGGCCAGGCTCCCTAAATCTTGTGCAAGACTGGGTTGGGTTTAAGAACCATTGGCACTCAAGTTCTTCATTGCAGTAGGGAATCTGGAAAGCCTGTGGACACTAAATCATAAAATCCTAGAGTAATTTGGGTTTGAAGGGATATTAGAGATCCTCTAGTTCCAGCCCCTGCCATAGATAGGAAGGTGTGCCACACCTTCCACTAGACCAGGTTGCTCAAAGCCTTGTCCAGCCTGGCCTTGAACACTTCCAGGGATGGGGCATCCACAACTTCTTGGGACAAGCTCTGCCAGTTCCTCACCACCCTCACAGTAAAGAATTTCTCCTCAATACCCAATATAAGCCTACCCTTTTTCAGTTTAAAGCCATTCCCCCTTGTCCTGTCACTACAGACCCCTGTAACTGGAGCTGATGAATAGCAGGGAGTCTCTCAGTGAACTCCTGAGGTCACTCAGACCCACCCGTGGCAACATCTTTAAACCTGACCTCTGTGGTCACCTTCTTGCTCTGTGAGGTGATGGTGGCCTAGCTTGCATTTCTGGAAGGTTCCTTAGATAAAGCTGGGAGCTGTGCACCTTTTCACTGGAAGAAAGCCAAGAGCAGTAATCTCAGCATTCAGGTTTGACATCAGTTCTCATGCACACTGCCTATTAACAGTGCACAGCTGAATTTCAGCAGCACAGGCTCCACCCCAAAGTGCTGAGGCCTTTCCCATATTTCCATGTTCTGCCCCATAAGATTTCAGATGACTCATGATTTTCCAAGTTCTATTACACTTTTGCATTGAAATTTTTCTTGGAAACTTCCTTTTTTTCTTTTAATTGAGCAGCCACCTTGCACAGAGCCAGGTCTTGTTTGTCTTGCTGGGATTTTCCACCACAGGAACCTTAGCTAGCAAAGAAGTGTCAATAAAGCACAGCTACAGTTCACAAAAATCCCCTCACATTAACCTTTTTCAGTGTGGGTCTCTGCACTGCTAGGGGATCAGAAATTCCAAGGTGTGCCAGCCTTCATGAGAAAGTTGAAAAATATGCTGTGCAAGCATTCCTCCCCCCTCAGCAGAAAGTATTAAAAAAAAAATTGTATTATGTGGTGTAGACATTTTCCAGTCAAAAAATGCCACTGAAAGCAACCAATTCTCCTGTGGAACTATCACAGTGAAAGAAACTTGCTTAGGAGGAAGTATTTTTGTTATTAAAAATAAACTAAAAAGAAGGTATAGGTGAGTCAAAAAAGCCATTTCATGCCCCTTTTCCAAATCTCCTCATTAGTTCAAATGCCAACACGTATTGCAAGATTTTCCTACTTTTCAGCTGTTTACAGAACTAAAAATACCCTCCTGCAGAATACACTGGCACTTCTTGCTG
Source organism: Agelaius phoeniceus (assembly GCF_051311805.1). Classification (NCBI taxonomy): domain Eukaryota; kingdom Metazoa; phylum Chordata; class Aves; order Passeriformes; family Icteridae; genus Agelaius; species Agelaius phoeniceus. The sequence continues at coordinate 110,229,116 of NC_135267.1, read as the reverse complement.
CTCCTTCTGCAAAAATTTCTCTGTCAGCTTTCCAGTGGGTCTTGGTGTCCCATTCTAGATCCTGTCAGTGTGACCTTGGGGCTATTTCCTGGATAGGGGAAGACTGGGGATATTGCCTACCTAAACTTTAGTAAAGCCTAGGACCCTGTTTTCTTCACATTCTCCTGGAGGAACTGGCTGCTCATGGCTTGGATGGGTGCACCTTTCCCTGGGTGAAAAAGTGGCTGGGTGGCCAGGCCAGGAGTGGTGGTGAGAGAAGAGTTAAATCCAGCTGGAAGCCAGTCACAGGTGGTGTTGCCCAGGGCTCAGACTGGGGCCAGTCATGTTTAATATCTTAATCAATCTGGACAAGAGGAGTGAGAGCACCCTTAGCCAGTGTGAAGATGCCACCATTCTGGGCTGCCGTGTTGGTGTGCTGGAGGGCTGGAAGAGGAATCACTAGAGGGATCTGAATGCATGAGACAGATCTATGGGTTGAGACCAGTGCTAGGTTTACAGCTGGATTCAATGATCTTAAAGATCTTTTCTAACCTGAACAATTCTGGACTTTGCAGCTATTGTAATAAATGGCAGCAATGCCAGAACATGCTTATAACACAGCTGTGCACTGTTACAAAAGTCACTGGTGTACTTTAACCCAAGCCACTAATGCCTCTGCAAACATTTGGAAACAGCTGAGGAGGCTAAAGGGGAGTCCCAGTTCTGTACATTGCTGCATGCTGTACATGTTTGCAGAACTGGAGGCCTGTCTCAGCATGTGGAGCAGGTTCTTCCTGGGCAGCTTCTCTGCCCCCAGTGCAATTTAGTGCACTTAGGGCAGAAAATTGGCACGTTGGCCCTGTGACTACAGTGTGTGGTCACTCAACCCTCTAGCCAGGAGGCAACTCCAGATGGATCAGCCATCTCCTGATCATCCTGCCATCCCAGGAATTTGCTCTTCTCTGTGTCCAGCCAGGCAAGGGGGCTGTCACTGATCTAATCACAACAGTTAAAAGTACAGTGTAGGTGGGACCTTGCTTTGTCACCATTTACATCAGGACAAACTGGAAGTGCTCACGTGGGCCAGGTCAGATGACCTTGCAATAGATACAGGACAAGATCTTCACCTGGTTTAGGTCAATATGGCTTTGTTGAGGCTGGGAAACTCCAGCAATTTCTGTCTCCATGTGGCAGGAAGAGCCAGAAGAGTGCTGAGGTGCCTGTGTTTAGGAAGGGCTGCTGCCAGGCATTGGCTTGAGCTTATCTCAAGGTGTTTGAAAGGGAGTAGTCACCTCCCAGCTCCCATGGAAGAGGAATAGGAAAAAATGGTGAGGCTGACACCTTTGCCACCAGGCTTACCAGCCAAGCTGACCTCATGAGCAAGCTGGTTTTGGAGGCAGATAGAGCAGTAACATGGGCTAGGCAGAAAACAAGACAGGGCTAAAAATGCTGACACAACAAAATTCTTCTGCTCCTTCTATACCTTCCCAGCCTGCTCAGATTTCACTTGGGAATGAAGCAATACCTGAGGGAGTCTTACAGAGGTTTTCCAAGAGACTTTGAAGTTTCCTAACTGCTTGGACCAGGAATGCTTTTCTTCCCCCCACTGCTAGCAGTAGGTTCTAAGACCCTCAGACTGGGGTACCTGGGATGCAGTGTCAGGGAAGAGAGTAGATAGTGAAGCAGCATTCTATGATAAATTTGAGGGGGAAAGTAAAGATGTAAAAGATGAGGCAGGCTTTTCCAGCCTGCCCATCCTATGAGAACCAGCAGCATTTCTAAAAATAGGAAATTCCTCTCAGTGGGAACATGACAAGTCCATCTCCCTCCCCATTAGATGTCAGGAGCATTAGTTAATCTATACAGTGTCAGCTTAGCAGAGTTCAGCAATCCATGAGAGCCACCTTATACCCCTGAATTTCAAAGCAGTTGCTGTTCCTGTTACTGCATCCATGTTTCAAAGAGCAGGAGCAAGGGAACAGGGTTTAAAGGATTGATTCAGGGGCCAAGTCCAGGTTTGGAAGCATTTCACTTGTCTGCACTCAAGTCTGAATTAAATTCCCTGGCCAGTTGCTGTTAAAGGTGACAGATCAGGCAGTGTGTGCACGAGCACAGGGTGCTGGTGCCAGCAGCAGGGCTTTGCTACCAAGCTTTGCTGCAAGGAATGCTGTATAATCCCAGGAAACAGAGCTCTGCACTGGCTCTCTCCCAGGACTGCATGACCATAAAGAGCCCCCTGCCCCCACAGAGCAGCCCAGGAAGGCTGGGAAACTGGGAAACTGCCTTCCAGAAGCAGAGCTGCAGGTTTAGGCCTATCAAGCACTTGAGGGTGGTGAGTCTGTCAGAGCTGAAGTGCACATCCCTTTGACATGCAGGGACATCCCCAGCACTGACACAGCAGCTGCTGCTGCTGCTCTCAGACCCTCATAAAATGTGTAGCCCAGGAGCTGCTGCACTGATTTGACCTCCTGAGCTCCTGACTCGTGCACTGCTTTGTGGTGGGCACCCACAGTGTCACAGGTGTGGTAGCCAGACTCCCTGGGATGCACAGGTGTCATTTACAGGCTTTGTGGGAAGTGTTTCCAGGATGTCCTGGCCCAAAGCATCCTGTCCTTCACTGCTTCTGTATCATCCTTGCCTGGAAGGCAGCCATTTCTCTTCTGATCTTTTTTACAGTCTGAGGCATGAATCTGTGTCCACATTTAAAGAACTAATGGTTGCATTGCCTTGCTCCTTGCTTTGTCCTTTTTGTTATTTGTTTCTAGGGGAGCATGAGGCTGCAGAGGTGCCCATCAGGGAGGTGTTTGGGCCAAAGCAGCACAGTCTTGTCTGCTTTGACAATTTGATAATGATACAAATGCCATCCACCTGCAAAGCAGTGTTCTGGTGTCACATAATGAGCTCAGGCCAGCCTGCTGGGAGGGAAAATGAGGAGGGGATGACTGAAATAAATGAGGACAGAGGGGAGGACCACAGATAGGTCATGCAGAGCCAGGACAGGAGTGAGGACTTCCTCATAATTCATCACCCTGTGAGTCTGCCCTGCTAATGGAGCCACCTGGCAACAAGAACTTGTGTGCTTCAGTGGCAGTGCCATCCCTGGGGGCTGAGCCTTGCACGCTCTGCTGCCCATGTGTCTCAGCCCACATCTGCCCTGAGCTGAGCAGATGTCTGCCAACATCAGTGGCACCTTGGCCAAGCCATGTTTGATCCCTCTTTTGGGGCAGTACTTCCTGGATATATCCTGATCACTTCATGCTCACTCTCTGTGTGCTGCCTTCTCCCTTTCCTGTGTTAGCAGTGACCACAAGGTCCTTGCCAGGAGGTAAGGACTGGCAGTGTCATTCCTCATTGGCTTGCTTTCCAGTATACACTATTCCAGTATTTTCCCAGCCTTCCACTCAGTTCCATCCTGCTGGCTTCAGTGCAGCCTAAGCATCCCATAACCAAGGGAAAAAACCCTACACCCACCAGCCTCACCCTTCTCCTGGGAAAGCAGAATTCCCAAATGAGCAGCAGCTTCAGCACCAGGGACACTTAATCACTCACCAGTCTGACAGCAAGAAGAAAAATGCCAATAGCAACAGTCTTGGGCAGTGCAGAGCTCTCAGCCTGGCTGTGTCTCAAATAGCCATGCTTGGAAGGGAAAGGCAAACACCAAGGGAATTGATGTTCTCCCACTTCATGCAATGCTGTTTAGGGTACAATGGCAACAAAAAAATATTTTTTTCTGAGGAGCTTTGTCACGTGTGCTAGCAACAGCATGATACAAACTAAAGGCATCCACCCTGAAAGCCTCCAAAAGGGAGGCATTTCAAATATTTGCTAAAATACTCCCCACTGGTGATGTTTGCTTATATTCTGTATTTCACTCTGCCTGGGAGGGTGAAAGTGCACTGCTTAGTTTTGACTTTCCAGTTCACCTCCATTACAGCTGCTCTGCCAACCTGCCTGATTTTATCATAGTCTCACTTAACACATGCTGTTCCACTGAAATGCTCAGCTCTTACAGGCACACTGTTCTGCACTTCCTCTTAAAAAACAACACAAAAATGAGCAGAAAATGAACTGCACGGTTCTCATTTTTATTTCTAGAAATATGTGAAGCCACGAGCCTAACTCTTCTGACCTGAAAGCAGTATGGAAACAGAAGGTCAAGATTATATTTGGGGAGAAAGTCAAACCAATATTTTGCTTGGTACTAGGGGGGAGAGGGACTGTCTCCATGATTAGGGTTGGAAATACTGATATATTTTGCAGTTGCAGAACTGGAAGAGTGAAAAAAAGCAGCACCAAAGAACAAGATTAAATGGCTGCACATATGGAAAGGGCTGTGCTTTTTTCTATTCCTATTAACATACAGCAAGCATTTCATTTGTGTTACTAAACAAGTCTGAGTTTTAGAACAGCTGTGCAGCTTGTCCATTTGCTGTGCACTGTGCACTCCAGAAATATTCCAAGTATCTATTACATAGAGGGAAGATGGTCATGCCATCAGCATCTCATCAATTTGCATTATTTATGCCCATCGTGCATTCTTTCAGCATCCTGAGCAGCAGTGGAGAAGGAATGTGTTTCCTGGTCCCTGGGAGCTGTCAGTCACTGGTGGCCATTTCAGGCCAGCTTTTCAAGCATGATTTCCCCTGAAATTTAAAGTATGAATACAGGAGAATTCAGTCTGTGTTTGGATGCTATGGTAAAAAAAAAAGTTCCTGGGAATCCCAGCTACACATCAACGCTGCTATGCACTGACTTCTTTGGAAAACTTGGCCTGTATTCAGATGCCTTCTGAGGTCTCAAAACCTGTCTAGAAACTGATTTAGAATTTAGTTTTTAGAATTGGCCCAAGTACCAGGTAACGCTCAGGCCCATCTGTCACAAGTGGCAAAGATAAAAACTTGAGGATGGGGCAAGTTCTGGCTGTGTGTACACAGGAGCTAAACAGGAGCTCTGGACAATGCTCTCCTGAGTTTTGCTCCACCTGATTTGAATGTGCCTGGTGAGGTTTCACTGACTCTCCAGTGACATAAAGCCAGAGCCCCATCAGGCTCCCAGTCTCTTCCCCACCCCGAAGCCCTTGCAGTAAACAACATGAAAGCAAAAAGCCACACAGTCTGGCACTCCAGGTACTGGTTAATGTTAATGTTAGCATTGTTGCTAGCTGAGAACAGAGACCTGCTGTGCTTTGAGTCTTTTTGCCTTTGCTTTGGAAACCTTAAAGCCTCCAAAACGTATTTCATGTTTCCATTAGTTCTTGGTACAGAAGAGGAGGAAATGTGGAGCACTGGCAGGAGGATGTAGCTCCCAGTGCTCTGAATCAGCAGCTCCAGGACAGATTATTTCTTTGAGTACAGGCACAGGCAGAAGTGATTGGCAAGCTGGGGCCTGTCTAAAAATTAGGGCATGCGACATTTAAAGAAATCTTTTCATCCCAAAGGCCTTCTGTGTACTTCCCAACACACCCACAGAGATGCATTACAGGAATCTCTTTATATTCCCTTGGGAGGCAGCCACTTCCAGAGAGGAGCATGGCAGCTTTTTACAGAGGTGTTTGAGGATGAGCTGCAGTGAGGTGTATCCAGTACCCATGCCTTGCTTTCCATCATCCCTTCTGTCCTCTCCTTGCTGGCACCCCCAGCTCCTCACCTTGAGAGAAACTTGCTCAAATCACTGTTCTCCCACCCAGTGCCAGCTGTTTCCTCTCTGATACTCTTACCCAGCACCCTTCCCTCTCTAGGACACCACAACTGCCACCCAACCCAGCTTCCCACTCCCACTTTGTGTGTCCTCAAAGGGATGTGTAACTTCCCCCTCCTCCCTCCCCTCATCTTCCTCCTCTGACCATGGTGTGACCTTCCTTCTCCTTGCTCACAGCCATCTGTCACATTTGGGTAACACCTGCCCCTCCTGGCACATCCTCCCCCTCCAGTGTGGGCTGCCTGCTTGTTCTGCAATGACACAAGTCTTCTTCCCTGGACTCTGAAGGGCTCTCAGGGAGGACGTCTCTGTGGCCAGTTAGACTAAGCCTCAAAGCTCTATTACTCAATTAGAAAAATTTCAGTCATAAGCTCCCTGGAATCAGCATTCATTTCATTCCCTGTTCCCTCTCTAGGCAGTCAGTGTTCAGAGTGTCACCTTGGGATGTTGTCCTCAGACAATCAGAGCCAGTCCCCCTACTTGACAAATAGGGACACTGCCATAAAACTCTCTGGTAAATCTTTCATCTCTAGATAACACCAGCTTTAGAAAGATGAGAATGAAGCTCCCAGTGACTAAAATTCAGCAGGAAAGAAGTAAATTGCTAAAAGCAGCAGCACAGTTTACAGGAGTAATAACAGCAAGCTGTGAAATATCTGGTGCAGAGCAGCAGCTTTAGGGTTTTCAGCACTTCTTGATCTCATGTTTCCATGAACTCCACTACCACAGGACCTGTGGCGATGGTTCCACAAGGCAGGAAATCACTAGTATGCTTGCTACCAGTAAAAAAAATAGCACAAACTAAACAAACCTAAACCAACAACCAGTGTAGCTGCACGGTGAGAAATGCTGAACCAGTACATGCCCACTCCTTGCTGGTTCAAATTGGCTTTAGAATCTTACAGCCAGGCAGATTTTGTGCTGGGTCAGGTATCATCCATCTCCTCACAGTCAGCATAAAGACTGTATCATGCCTGATCTGACTTGACAGAATGTAATTGCATAATCCTGCCAGCTCTTGCTGAAATGCATGGTGCCAGGTATTCCAGTGCTGCACAGACAGGAATTCATTAGGCCAGCCTGCCTTATGGAGTCTAGGTGGCAAGGTGTCTGCAAGAATGTAATTTTCTCTGCAGGCTGAACCCACTGACAGTCCTGCTGACTTGTCAGCTTTGTGTTAAGTCTGTTGAGTCCTTTTCATGCTGTCAGAAGGAAACCTGTCCCATTAAAAAAACCATCTGATGGAATAAAATTGTTATCATGTTCATCTTGTCCTCCTACTGCTGTATGATTTGGATTCATTTTCTCTTCACGTTCACCTTATCTGGAGGTTGTGAAGGAAGCTGCAGCAGTGATGTTAGAGAATGTTTAAATATGCAGCATATTTTTCAACAGGGATGCAAGCACAACAGACAGGAATTACTGAACAGCAAATTCTTCCCTTTACAGTTCTGTCTGAACATCCCTGTAATAATGGTTTTGCTGCATTAATGCAGCTTTGGCAAGCAGATGGCTTCCCAGCCACCCCATAAGTTCACAATAAAACCCTGCTGAGTTCCATGGACAGCATCACCCACCCCTGAAACACTGCCAGAGCTGAGATGGTGCCTGCCTGCTTTGTGAGAGGCCTTAGCAACACCCTACAACACAAGGAGACATAATGCATTTGCAGTGGAAGGAGCAGGGGACACCAGGAAAACTCCTAATTTGACTGCAGATGAAGATCAGTTCTTGGTCTAAGCTCACACAGTAATAAACTGCCAGAAGAAAGAGGCAGGCCCAGTGCATCTGTGGAATGACAAAGGGGCAGGAAGGAGGAATCCAAAGTGAGGCTATAATGCTTAAGTTTAGTTACAGAATGAGCCTCATGTTTTCAGGTTTTGAACACCTCCAGCTCTGGCTAGAGCCAGGCAAAATGCCCTGAGTTCTCTGTGGCATTGAAAAGCCTTCCAAAAATGAAAGCTCCAAACTAAATGTTAAAATACTAATCTAAGACCTTCTTTTTAAATAAACACCTTTATTAATAGCTTGCCTTTAGCCATTTACACTCTCACCCTGCTATCCAAATGCTTTAGTAACAACCTATTATACACTAAAAGCAAGACTACAAAGTCAACCCCATGAATCACATCTGTAGCAATCCTCTAGGCACTGTGTATGAAAGCACCACCACAGTCAGTGACTCTGAGTAGATAGCTGTAAACAGAGCTCTGTCCCACGTCATGCTGTTTGTTAAGGAACTTCACAGCACTCAGGATAATTTCCCCTCTTCCCCTCCATCACCTAAGAACAGAATCCCTACACTTACACCTCGTTTGTCCTGCCAGGCACCCCCATACAGAGGAGTGCAGCTGTGATCAGTAGCACTGCACACACCAGACTTGTTTCTTGCTCAGCTGGGCACCAACAGGAGAAGCTCCCCAGAGCCAGAGGGACACACAAGGGGAGGGTGTGGGTTGGGCTTTTTTCCCAGCATGGGATGTAAACCACATCCATGGTGATGTCTCAGAGCAGTCAACAGCAAGTGTTACTCTCCTTTGTTCTCTTTTTAATAGAGATATGCAGGACAGCTGTCCAGAGAATATCTCTGAGGCAGCAAAGAGGCTAGGAAAGAAAGTCTGCTAATCAATCTGGACATTTAATGAAGTCCACAGGGACACTCAGGACTCATTGTGTATTCCCAGATGCTACAGTAACACACAAAGGGTCTGAGCAGATATTAATTTCCTTTTCTTGCTGGGTAGAGCAACATTTATTTTTGTTAATAGGAAAGAGATGCTCAGTAAATAGATACCTTCTAAGTGCCACTGTGGATGCAGGCTTGATATAGGATAAAAATCATGAGAGCTAAGCACCTGAAGATACTTTTGGACAAACCTTGAGACCCAGGCTAAGGTCAGTCTCCCAAGTCCTCAGTTAATACCAAAACTACAATTACACATTTTTTTTCTATATCTCCCTTCTTTTAAATAATCAGTTCCCACTTTTACTAAATCCCTGCAAGGTGGACTGAGTGTCAGGTGGAGACACTTTCCCTAACTCATTCCAGCCCCTATTAAAACAACAGAGAGTGTAACAGTGACTGTTCCTCTACTGTCAGAGGGGAACCATCCACATGATCTGTGGCAGGACATCACTGTAGCATTGCAAGGTAGCCTAGAGACCATGACTGTTTTCCATCTGATTCTCCCAAGAAAAAAGACTGGACAAAGTAGCTATGGTACAATTCAAACATGTGGCAGCTTGACAAGAAAACATCCCAGTCCATGAGATTTTACAAGGTTAAATGCACAAACATCTCCAAATAAAGTCACCCTGACTCACTGCTCCCATGATGAAAAAGCAAGCTGTGTAGCTCTGCGTATGAAGAACAAACTGTCCTGCCATGCCAGAAGACTTCCAGCCCTGGCAGAAGTGAACATAAAGTCTGTATATCTCTGTTTAGCAAGGTTTGAGGGGGCATGGGAGGTCCCTGTTTGCACAGCCTTTGATCAGCTTGCAGAGGGGCAGCTGACAGCCTGAACCCAGGCTGAGCGAAGTGAGGTATCAGCATTGACTTTGTCCTGCTGCCACTGCCCCAGCAGAGGTTAGGAAGGAGTCAGCACCCTGATCTTTGCACCATTAGAGCAGTGGAGCAGAGCTCCCTGCAGCCAGAGCAGCTGAGGTTAAAAAGCTGAGGTTAGCACCTAAAGTTAAAAAAGGCCATTAACATCTGAAAGCGAGCAGGATCAAGTTTATTTCCATTTTAAAAAACTGACTTGTGACTGTGTTTGAGGTCAGACACACAGACTGAGCAAGATATGCAGCTAATCAGTATAATATATCAGTATAATATATATGCAATATATTGAATGCTCAGCAGGTCTTTGTCAAAGCTAACACTGATTCTGAATTCTCTGAAGTTCTCAGTATCAAACATAGCTGAGCAAAGAGCCAGGGCCCAGCACTGCTTGCTCTTGTGAGAGGAGACACTCATGTCCCAGCGAGGAGAAGGACACTGGTGGGACAAACATCTGTCTTTCATTTGAGATCTCTGTAGATCCCATGGAAGAGAGCAGGACTGAGTGTCCACACCTCACACACCCCTCACATGCCCACACTCTGCCATCCCCTTTTCCTGTAAGCAGCAAACTGTAATTGACCAAAGCAGAACACTTATGCCCAGGAATAAGACTTTGAAGTTCTCAGTGGCAAAAAGTTAATACCAATTTATCCAGCTGAAGAGAAGGTTCACACAGGCTTTACTCCTGACATGAGAGGCAGGATTTCACTCCAGTTTGATTAGTCATAGGGAAGAAAAGTCCAGCATGAAAAAGCAAGATCAGAGCTCAGCTATCCTCCCCTCTGTAGTTCCAGTCTAACGATTGGGATGCACTGGTTGCCCTCTAGGTTTTAGAGAGGACAGAAGGAAAAAAGGAAGAAAAAGAAAGGGGAGCAGGAGGAAAAAGCCCCAAACTAATTATCATGAATTTATTCATGAAAGCCAAGATTAAAATAGTATATTAAAGGATTTGAATGCAAATAGCATTTGCTCTGTCCTGATTTCCCTTAACAAAGCGCAGCACTCTGGTGACTCAGATAACCCCAAATATTGCACAGCATTGGAGAACCTGACAAAGCAGGGGGACAGAACCAACCAGTCTCTCACCAAGACTTTAAGGCACAATAAAAAACCACCACAGAGCTAGCAAAAAAGGTAATTTTGTTGCTATCATTACTATTGTTTTAGGGACTTCTCCACACACTATTTATCATGCCCTGAACTGCTTAGAGGTGGACCCAGTCTGACACTGAACCCATTATGTTTAGTCCTGAGGCAGGTGAAATTTGAACCCACTGTCCCTGGCCTGTGCCTGCCTCTGGTGTTCACAGCAATGCTGTCTCTGCTGAGTGTCAGGCTCTTGGCTAAGTGAGCACAAATCATTTGGCTTTGTGCACATGCAGCAGGTATGGCAGGATGGTTACTCTGCTAGGGAGGGTTATTTGCATGCTGGGTTCTGAATTGGATGGGATAAAGTTAGTCTTGCACAACAAGACCTGGGATTTATTAAGCAGTGGAGATAGGCATCTCAAACCAGTCTGGCTACGAGTATTGCAGTGACCCAGCTTTCTGTGTGGGCTATGCTGATGGCCAGTCATTCACAAATTAAACCTCTCTTGTGCTATGTACAAGACTTCTGTAGTAAGTTTGAATACAGCAGTTGCTCCTTGATGTGCATTTGAATGAAGATCTGGAGCACAAGTTCAAGACTTCTTTGGGTGATCTCTTCATGTGGGGAGGACAAGACCTGTCCTTAACTGTATGGACAGTGCCTCATCTCCTTATCAAGCTACCTGCTCTACTGGGAAGGCCGCTTCCTTGCAAGCTTACCCTCAGTTAGGTGCAGAGATAGTTTGAGTACAGCAGGGAGGCTCTCAACTCCCACATCTGCTGCATCTCTGCTCTTCCTCCCCCCCTTGCAGGTTATGACTTCGCTGCTGTACTGGAGTGGTTCGCAGAGCGGGTCGACCGCATCATTCTCCTCTTCGATGCTCACAAGCTGGACATCTCTGATGAATTCTCTGAGGTCATCAAGGCCCTGAAGAACCACGAGGACAAGATGAGAGTTGTTCTCAACAAGGCCGACCAGATAGAGACTCAGCAGCTGATGCGGGTGTACGGTGCCCTCATGTGGTCCCTGGGGAAGATTGTCAACACTCCCGAGGTCATCCGAGTCTACATCGGCTCCTTCTGGTCCCACCCCCTGCTCATCCCCGACAACCGCAAGCTGTTTGAGGCGGAGGAGCAGGACCTGTTCAGGGACATCCAGAGCCTGCCCCGCAATGCAGCCCTCAGGAAGCTCAACGATCTCATCAAGCGAGCGCGCCTGGCCAAGGTAGGTGTTGGCATAGAAGCCCCGGGCTGCGTTCGGTGTGGGCTGTCTGCAGCAGGCAGCCTATGGAGAGGTGGTTTTGGCCAGTTCAGCTTGCAGAGCTGGTGGATCCTACTCTTTTTCCATCCCATTTAACTCAGGCCCAGCATTATGAGCCCTATGCCAACATGGGAAGAAAACTCCTTTGTTTGGTGTGTCAGTCATGGTGGGCCAGAGTGAGGAAGGTAACTACAGATCAAGCAGGTAGCACTTGAAGGGATCTGGAAAGCAGTTGCTCTCTGGTAGCAACTTGAGAATTAGAACCAATTCAGTATATCAGAACCATACACCAAGGGAATTGATAAGCTCTAAGTCTTTTGCTTAAAACTTTCTTAGCCAAGAGAGATACCTGACTAAGATGGATGCACAGGAGGTGGAGACTCACACAAATGATAAATAAGCCTGTAGTATCCCTGAGTATTTGAAATGAACTGAAAGAAGCTCTTAAAAATACAGGAAAAAACCCACATCAATTGAGAAAAGAGATCAAAAGATCCCTCAAAAGCTTTCAGTGCAAGGGTCTTCATTTCAAGAAAAAATGCTTGGTTCACCATTGGAAAAAAAAGCCACAATGTTGCACAAGTTAAGGACTGGTATTCATACTAAAACACTGAACCTGTATGTTTGGACTGGGAAGGGACTGTTCCCTTGAAGGCCATGCCCAGTGGAAGAAAAAAAACCCCACCACTCCCTCCAGAAAGTGCATATGAATGTCACTGTCTGTATGCTCAGGACTACACTTGTTTTTGCCTTGTCTCAGCACAGACAGAGCATACAGCTGAGCATTGAACACTGGCATAACAATCCATAGGTCCAGGCAAGCTGAGGAGCTGAGCTTGCTCTTCGGGGTGGGACAAGATGGAGGCAAGCCCTGGGCACAGATACTCTGCTGAGAAGAATTTTCTGATGTGCTATTTAACATTTGCCTTCATTCCATATAATTTAATTCCCTTCAGGTCCATGCCTACATCATCAGTTCCCTAAAGAAGGAAATGCCCTCAATGTTTGGGAAAGACAATAAAAAGAAGGAGCTTGTTAACAACTTGGGAGACATTTATGCCCGGATTGAACGGGAGCATCAGATCTCACCAGGAGACTTCCCTAACCTGAGAAAGATGCAGGTAAGCAGTGGCATCCTGGCAAACATCCAGGGAAAGAGCACTGGAGTAACTGCAGGGAATACAACAGAGCCATGCAGACTTTGATTGTTGCCACCTGTGGGAAAAGCCTGCTGTAATGTTGAAATGTGCCTTAAAATATGTGCAGGCTATATTTGGGCATGAGCACTTCTTACACATAGAGCCCATGTGGAGCATTACAGCTTCACATTCATTTCTCATATTTTTGCCTGAATAGCACTTTACAGCAAGTGATTTCTTCTGTTTTTCTTTATTTTTAATTCCAGGTTCCATTTGCAGATTTTTCAGGCATAAGCAGTTTATAACAAAAGGAAAGCTGTGTCCTGAAAGGGCTACATATGGCACATTCCTCAAGAGCTATATTTGTCTTCTACTTAACTCTTTGTTTCTAGAAGGAGAGAAAGGAAGGTGTAAAAACTTTAAGCCCCTTTCCTATTTTAAGCAGAGAAGCAGGCTTTTTGTTCTGCAGACCAGAGACCTGGCCCAGGGTTCACACAAGTCAAAAACTTCAAAGGACCTTGGATCAGAGCCTTGTATTGTACATTCAAGCAATGCTGGACACTGCTGCATTGCTGTGTGGCTTCAGTCCAAGCAAAAACCCGTTCTGAGTTCTAGCTCTTGAGGTTGCTACTAGTTACCTATGGAAAACAGCATTTGCCTATTTTTGAAAATATATTCTCCCTAAATTGTTGGGAATGATACCTGTGGGGTATAGGAGATCTCCTTCACTGCTTGTTAAAATGTGTGTTAAAAAAAACCAAAACTGTACAAATCCAGTTTGGGTGAATAGTGTGGATTTAATGAGTAGAGGGTGAAAGATAAAGCTGTAGGTCTTTCTGCAGCTAGAAGAGAGTTCTCTGCAGGCCCTACTCAAAGCCCTTTTGCTTAGCTGTGAAATTACAGAATCTGAGCCATGCTGTAAAGACCTGCTCACCACCTCTTAGAGATGTGCTGCTGTCTTGATGAAATCTGAAAGCTGCACTGCATAGTGATGAGTGCAGTGGTCTTTTGCCAGGTGGCATCTCCTTCCCACAGTGCAGAACGGGGAGGGAACATAGAGCACTGGCTGGAGGAGTTAGCAAGAGCACACAGCCACTTTGCCCTGAGCTATTTGGTCATTTTCTGTAGGACTTGGGAGAGGACTAAAGTCAGAGCAAGGCCAGCCAGGGAGACCCCATGCCACGCTGAAAGCAGGGCTGTCAGAGGAAGGAACGCCAAACTCCCCACTCCTCTGCAGTAGCAGGCAGGCATCCCCCTGTACACCATCACTCCTCCGCGTCACTCACCTCTTGCTGTGCTGTCCCATTTTTAAGGATCAGCTGCAAGCCCAGGATTTCAGCAAGTTCCAGCCTCTGAAGAGCAAGCTGCTGGAGACCGTGGAAGACATGCTGGCCAACGACATCGCGCAGCTGATGGTGCTGGTCCGCCAGGAGGAGTCCCAGCGGCCGACCCAGATGGTGAAGGGAGGAGCCTTCGAGGGCACCTTGCACGGCCCCTTCGGGCACGGCTACGGAGAGGGCGCCGGGGAGGGGATCGACGACGCCGAGTGGGTGGTGGCCAGGGACAAGCCCATGTACGACGAGATCTTCTACACGCTCTCGCCCGTCGACGGCAAAATAACTGGTGCCAACGCCAAGAAGGAGATGGTAAGGTCCAAGCTGCCCAACACCGTGCTGGGCAAGATCTGGAAACTGGCTGACATCGACAAAGATGGCATGCTGGATGATGAGGAGTTTGCCTTGGCGAATCATCTCATTAAAGTCAAGTTGGAGGGTCATGAGCTGCCAAATGAGCTCCCTTCCCATCTCCTCCCTCCATCCAAAAGGAAAATAACAGAGTGAAAGAAAGGGTATAGGGGAGTGGGGAAAGGGAAGGGGAAAATAAAAGATCTAGAACAACATGTTTACTTAAATTATACCTTCAGATGTGAGATCACGTTTGGATTTGTACCTACTTTGCTGTATGAAGAACAAAATCTAAAGCAGAACAAAAGAGTCCAATCCTTCATGATATGCAATTAACTCTTCCAGTGTACTGTCCCTGCTTTCTAATGTGTAGTCTGTAAATATGAAGGTGAAGAAAGGATGTTGCCAAGTAGGAGACTCTGTTAAGCGAGAGTAGAAGAAAACCTGAACAGGGCTGCATTTTTGGAGAGTGGAATAGGCACTAATAGAAATCTGCTAACTGCCAGTATCACTCCTGAGCTTTGGCTGCACCTTCTGCCTTTTAATGGGTCTTGCAAAATTCAGGAGACTAAGAGAAACCACAAGGTCTTCAAGCTATTGGCCAAAATAAAGAGCATTTCCTAATTAACATAAGCCCACACTAAAATATTAGATACTAAACCCCAGAGTTAAGAACTTTAGGAACCCTGTTTCACCGTTAAGATGCAAGTTTTACAAACATTCCCCTGTCCTTAAAGAAAAATACATCAATAAAATCTGAAAGAGTTCTGAACTGGGCAGCTGGAGTTCCTCATTGTTCACTGTGGGGCAGGCACTCAGAGTTCCCAATCATCACCACCTCCCATTCAGTCCCCAGGGGAGATTTGTTCTGCAGGCCCGGCCAAGAGAACCACACTCCAAGGGAGGCAAGGGAGGGGGCCCTAGAGGTGGACACGAGGTGGGTTGGAAGGGAGGAGCGCTGCTTCCAGGCTCACCCAGCATTTCACAGCCAGTGGGTCCTGTTTGCTCTTTGAACAGTGGTGGTGTCTGTGATTCCTGTGAAGTGATTCGTGTTTGCTCTCATCGTGCACAGTGAACGCCACAAGGCCCCATCCTCACTGTACAGACACAAACCCACACTGGATCCATCACAAGGGCAGAGCACTCAGGGGCGCCGGGCAGAGCTTGCTCTGCTCTGTGCCTCCACAAACCCAGCCAGGATGTCGGCCTTCACACGCTCTCCTCACCACACACTTACACTTGATCCCCTCCAGAACTTCTACCCTGAGCCAAGAGACCTTCCCCACTTCTTTCATGCTCTATGAAATTTTTGTTTCCAAGACCTGATTTTAGCAGAATTGCCTCCATTTCTTGTTTCACTGCCTCGACACAAACGTGCGCGCGCACTTCTGGTTTTTGTTGTTGCTTTGGAGCAGCGTGTTGTTCCAATCCTGTTGTCACTTTATATAAGCTGAGCTCCTACTGTGATGAAAAACCAAGATAAGTATAACTTATTTTATATCTCTTGTGTTCATATTATATAGAGAAATATATTCTGTGTATGTAGGATGTGCTTATTGCAGTACATTTATCACTTGTCTTAAAAATTAATGCATTAACCTCTTTTGTACCCTGGTCCTAAGACATTATTAAAAAAGAAAGGCCAGATCTGTCTACTTCTTTTTACAGCAAAATGAAATGCAGCTGAAAAGAAAAAAAAAAAAAAAAAAAAAAGCAAAAAAAAAAAAAAAAGCTTATGCTTATGCACATTCCCAAAAGTGCATGTACAGATCAGCCCAGCTGGACTCTGGTGTGCACTGCTGAATGACTGGGTGACATCTGCAACAACTTTCTCTCTTTGCAGTCTAATCACAACCTCCATACTTGCCAAAGCAAGAGGAATTGTACCTGTGATCCACCTTGTTCAATACAGGGGAGGGATAACCCCCACATTTCAGTAGAAAAAAGAATATATTGAAAGAGTTCCTTCCTGCCAGTCACAGATGAGAATGCTATGAATTTATCAAGATCTGGAATGGATGCAAAAAACCTCTTTAAATCTTACTGACTAATTCTATTTCTTCTTTATTCTTTCTTTTCTGTGGATGTTCATGACAGTGATAGCTATCCCCAGAGTGGGACAGTGAGAGGCAGTAAGGCAGGGAGATCACTTAGGATAGTCCTGGGAAAGCATCTGGACAGAGGGTATGAGCTGTAGGAGTTGGCAAAGTTTCCATTTAGCATCTGTACAGGATGAGAGAGGGATGAGAGGAAATCGTAGGGTGGAGAGCAAAAGCAATAAATGCAAGTTGAGGGAAAAGCCAGCAAAATCTGTCATGCCAGTTCAGCCGCCCAGTAACCCCCAGTTTAACTGCCATCATCACAGGACACATCTGCTCAGGCTGTCCAGGTCTTCCTGAGGAACTGGCGTCCATCAGACTCCAGCTGAGGCTGAGCAGGGCACTGTGAATCAGCCCTGCCTCTGTGCATGCACAACTGTCTGATGGCCACTCACACAGCACATTGCTTGTGCCAGGCACGTCATGCTGAAACCTAACTCCTTAAAAAGCAGAACATCACTGGTTCTCTCTAAGGGGATGGGAGAAGGTGAGGTCTTGGCAGTCTGTTCTTCCCCGTACACTCCAGCAAGGTGCTCAGGCAGGCAGCAGCAGTTACCCCCATGCCATGGCTGGGGCATGCCAGCACATTCCACACTCCTGCCTGCTCTGCACTGTGCTCCCCTCATCCCTGTGCCAGCCTCTCCAGGATGCTCCTGCAGGATTCACCCAGAGGGGCCAGCAGGGCAGCAGCACAGAGCTCTGCCCACGCAGGTCAAGTGCGGAGGGGTTTGATTGCAGCACCCCTCAGGAACCACCTGGCACTGTTAGAGCACAGCTTCCCCACTCGTGGTGGGAGAGAGGAAAAAACACCAGCACTGCACTCAGAAACGCACGGTTACTTAATAGGGTTGCACCAGGGATCTTGCTACAGAGGGAACAGGGCAGCTGCAGGGGGGCAGTGTGCCCAGAGAGGCAGGTTATGAACAGCCCTCTTCAGTCAGATAACTTCATCTAAGCAGCACATTTCACTTCTGCTAGGCTCTTCAGGAAATTAAAATAAAAAACAAAACAACATCAAACAGAATCCCACTAAAACACCAAAGAACCACATCAAACCTGAAACACCCAGTTCTCTATATTGAAATGCATGGAATCCTGTAGCTCCACTATGGCCATGAGAAAGTGCATGTATTTATCCATCCCCTTCCCAGACAGCAGCTGCAAATGCACACACCCCCTTTTTCTTCCTTTTCCCTTCCGACTCAGGACTCCCTGGGCAATCCCAGCCACCTGTACTGTTTCCCACATCTGTGGAAGGATGGGATTTCCCAAGCCCACCAGGACTCCAGGCAGTGCATGCTCCTGCCAGCTCACAGAGCCACACTCCAAGGCAGTTATCTGTGTCCAACAGTGCTTCCTTTTTCCCAGAGCACTTCTCAATTACCTAACAAGATTTCCCCAGGAGGTTATACAGAGGAACCAATTCATTTGCTGTCTGTGGGTGGGGGTTTTTATCATGTGAACATACCACTACCACTCACTTCTCTGATCCTCTCATGTCCTTCTCTACCCATCCTCACACAGAAGTTCTCACAAGGTCAGAAGAACAAAAAGGTCTTTTTTTTTACCCCTCTAAGTAGGAACTGCATTTGGTCTTCTCTCTGGGAAGGATCTAGAGCAGAAACATCTGTACCTACACACTTTATGGGCTAATATATGAGTTTTTTGAAAATGAAATTCTCTCTACAGTGGAACATGACAGGCAGATTAGATCAACAGTGCTATTCAACCATTTATTTGAAGGGAAGGATAATAATTACACCAAGTTCCCTGAATAAGGCTTCACAGGAGGTGAGTAGCTTGGCAAAAGGCAATTACTTCTGGGAGCTGGAATTTAGCCAGCACGCTGAAGTTCAGAGAGATGTTTAATCAAACAGAAAAGGTCAGAATCAGCTTTTCCATCACCTTAAGTTCCAACACAAACTTCATACAACAATGAAATTCAGATTTAAGTCTGGAAACTGTTCTTTTAAGTTGCTCCCCTTAATCCTTTGCTCACTGACCAAAGGCTGCTGTCATGTGGTCAAAAGTTATGAGCTGTTTGACCTTACTGAGAGGGACAGTGTTCCTACAAGCACAGCTGGAACCACAGAGGCTCCTCTAGAAGATCACCTCAGATCACCCTACACTTCTTGCATCATTGATAGTTTCCACCTCTGCTATTGTTTATCTCATATTTCTTTTATTATAGAGTTTATTACAGAGAGAAGCTGTGGCTCCACATTCAGGCTTTGGTAAATCAGGGGACACAACAGACTATTTAAGCCCTTCCTAGATGCAGAATTCCTCAAGTCTCAAAGCCTGACACATGGGTAGGGACACTCATGGAGAACAGCACTGAATTACTCCAGAGGAGCAGCTTGACTGGTAACATCCACGTTATTTCTGTGGAGTTTTCATAACATAGCATAGCATCTATTATCTTCTGCTCTTTCCCTTTCCTTCCTTGTGCTTATGAGCCTTTCCCTCCTCTTCCTAGTCTGTCCAAGAGTGGGGGAAAACCAAGGCTTAGTTAACAAGGCTTAGTTTGGAACCTCAACACGCGAAGAAGTTCAAGGCTAGTGCAGGCAAGTCAATCCCTGCCTAAGCTTTCCAGCTCCTCTGGGCACTGCTGATAGAGTAACAAATCCAGTATTTAAAGCAGGCCTTGGAAACAATCCCTGGGTGCCTGAAGGGAGAGAAATCCCTGCTGAGTACAGCCCACGTCCTCCACGGCATGCCCATTCCACCGAGCCCTTCGCTGTCAAACACCGCACGAGTTGCTGGGTTTGAAACGGGCTCCCCTCCAGCTGCTGCCGTGTGCTGTAAACAGCCATCAGTGAGGCCTCCTTAGTGCCTGCACAAGATGTGAACTGGGAGATATTTATAGGCCTTGGGCTGGTTGGATCGCCCTCCTCGCCCGGGCCGTTGCGCAAACCAAGGGCGTGCGCGTGGAATTCCTCTCCTCACGCCGCACGAGCTCCCTGCAGGGAAATGCCAAACGCTGCTCTCTGAACAGCTCTCACCCAGCACCCCACACATTTATCAGCAAGATGAGGCTCCCAGGAGCTCCTTATAAGGTGATGGCAGCACAGAGATCAGTAGGAAGCACAGCTCCCAGGGAAAGCTCTCCGGCCATTTTCTGACCTCCTTCAATCATCAGTTTTCAAGGCAGAGTTTCCACTTCCACTAAAGACAGGGGAAAGGTATCAAAATGAAGAGTTTGCTGCCTGTCTGCCCACCACATTTAAGCCATTCACAACTGTTGGGAAGGATGAAAGTTTGACAAGAAAGTCTCACAGATATGTATGCTTGGCAGAAAGATTTTTAAATCTTAGAATTAAGAAAAAATTAGAATCTAATGAAGGAATAGAGATGGAAGCAAGTTTTGATATAGCAAAAAAGAACTGCTGAGCCAGTCTTACTGGATAACCAAGAAGGCAAAGGGTGTGTTAGTTAGAAGGGGTTTTTATGACTTAGAGCAAAGGGTAAACCCACCTCAAACAGGAAGATGCTTTTACCAAGCAGAAAGAGAGCACAGGCAAACAAGTCAGCAAATGTGGCAAGTAGAAAAAAGGTCTCAGAATTTTCCACTGCAAGAAAACTGAAAAACAACTTCTAGCTTAAACTATAATGTACTAACTTTTAGTGATTGGAGAACAGTAGCATGAATATGGTAATTATAGTAGTTATGATGGGCTATAGATAATAGTTAAGGTATAGATTGGTTCTACTGTATGAAGATGCTCAACAAAGAAAAGTATATAATGCAATGTAACCTAAACTCAGGGTCTCCAGGCCTGCCTGCAGCTGGAGCTGGCAGCTGTAGGCACAGGCTCTGTCACCCACCACCCTGGGCTGCTGGAACCTCTTGGATGGAATAAACTGCATTTTGGAGAGTCCCTGGAGTCCCACATCCCTCATTTCGGCTCTTACACACAACAGGCTAGAAGGAATTCTCTGCATCCTACCATCTTTAAAGCTTCCACGTCCCACAGCACAGGCATCTCCAGTTGTGTCAGAACTGCAGTGTAGCTGCAGTCCAAGCTGGCAGCTCACAGTTAAGTTTTCTGAAGCAGAATTGTTCCCCAGTTAGAGTTTCAATATCCAGTCCCTCAGTAAACAGTTCCTTCATCTGCCCAGTTGGGAATATCAATTATTTTGCATGCACAGAAAGGTGATAAGCAGCTTAAGTTTCCATACCCATTAACTAGCACCCCTCAATCCAGTTCTAACATGGAACAAACCCTTGGCAAACCAGAGAACTTGCACCATTTGCCACCAAGGGAGATTAGTTCTCTAATTGATATCACCTTTGATGACTCATCACGCCAAAGGAATAAAAACAGACCAATGATCTTCTTCTCTGCCAAGAAATACAGCTTGCAAACTATAAAAAGAACTGGTGGCATTTTTCCCAGGTCCCACCAGCAGCCACCAGCACAAGATAGCAAAGCACACCTAAAGCTCCTCTTCCTGCTCAGCTCAGCAAGGCTTCACTCTTCCTCCTGAAATTAAGCAGCCTTGGAAAGGGAAAGGAGGTGATCTACTGATTGCCATTTAATGCTAGTCTAGAGCTATATAGGCTGCTCAGGGACCATAGAAAATCCAGTGACTGGGAGAACAATCAGGAATGAAGTTTTACTGCCCAGATAAGTCTTGCATCTCTGCAAGGAGCAGAGATCTTTTTAAAAAAAAGGTCATGCAAGCAGTGAATGTCAACCCCAAGTCTCACATGTTTTAATAAAAAGCATTAATCAAAAAACCCATGAGGTTCAAAGCCATGATGACACATTGGGACCTGGTTTTTAAGGCCTGGTTCAAACCTGCCTCAGCCCAAGGCAGGCAGAACATGGCACACAGAACATGGCACACAGAACATGGCACACTCAGCAATCAGCTCTCTAACAAGTGCTCTGCCTTCCCAGCTGCAGCCACCAGGTACAGCAATGCTGTGCAACACAAGGGACTGAACACCTCAAACACCCGGGCCCACAGCAACCAAACCAAGGCCCGTGGATCTGACAGTGCCAAAGGTGTCTGTGCAGCCACGGGACCTTCATGGTGCTGGGCTTTTGCCAGGGGTTTGGGGTCTTCCCCCCTGTAAGAAGAGGAGAATGGAGACTGATGAAGCACTGAGGTATGGCAGCAATACTTTCCTTTAAGCTCTGCTGGTTGAATTGCTCCAGCCCTTTCCCTGCAGTATTTTCCCAGCCTCTGCTCCCCATATCTGTGAGGACAGAGGCCTCTGCCAAGCTTCAAGCACAGCCCTTCAGCAGAACAGCACAGAAAAGAGACCACATGCAGCCTATGAAGTGGCAAAGCTTATGCTTGAACAGCTTTTTCCTCCCCCTCCATCCTCTACACAGCTGAGTCAAACCCCAGAAGCACAACATCATCTCAGGCTTGGTAGTATTTCAGTACAGACACAGAGTTTCCCATCTCTCTTGAGAACCTGGAAGGAGCAGTTTTGGGCTTTGGTTGTGGCTTTTCTCAGACATTCTGGTTCTCAAGGTCACTCTGTGTCCTTCCTCTTCCACATGGGGTTTGGGGAAGTGCAAATCTTCATCCAGCCCATTTTCTGTGGGACGGGGGAAGAAAAGTGCTTATGATGACATCCCAAAAGCCTTGCTAGACAGGCAGGAGTGCTGTTGCATGTTCTATGGAAAAAGCCTGTCCATGCAAGGTCCCAACAAGAGGTGACTTCCCAGCACAGCCCTCAACAGAAGCTGACAAAGGCACAAAGAGGGTCCCAAGGGTTGAGAGGTGGGACTGGAAAACACGGGAAACCTGCTAGAAGTTGGCCAAGGAACCTGACCTGTCCATACAGCCAGAGTAGGCTGGTGCAAGTAGAGCTCGCTGAAATCTGGCTGTGCCTCTGTGGAGGGCCTGTCCAACCCTTCTGGAGAAGCTGCTCTCCCACAGCAGGAAACATGGATGTCTCCTTCTCAAGGGAGACAAACAAGCCCTGCAGAGCATGGATGATAGACTGCGACCGTGACAAACAAGGACACGATGTCCTTCCCGCCTGCTCCTCTCCCAGCCCTGGAGGGATCACATAAGGTCACTAATATTCCTAATGATCTGCTTCCGATGGGTTGCCTCACTCCTTTCACTCCATTTCACAGAAATAAAGGCAGCCTGGCTGCCTTTCTCCACTTCCTTTCAGGAGGACAGAGGGGAACAAAAGCTGGTGCAGCGCTGCGAGAGCCGCGGGCCATCGTCACAGCCCGAGAGGCACACGCCACCCCAGCCCTTTCCCTCATCCCCAAGGGGAATTTACTCAGCCAGCTTCTCACGGCCATGGGAATGTCAGAACTGTGATTTTCATGGACAGGCTGCCAAAGCTGGGGCAATACAGGGCTGGTGTGCTCACCTGAGCCACTGGGAGACCCCCTGGGAAAGAGGAAGTTCAGAGCATCTTCATACCTGGCTTCCCACCATCTCCAGAGCTGGTCAGAAGCAGCTCATTTCCCCCCCTCTAGCTAAGGAAATGTCTTTCAAGGACCCTACCACGCTGGCTGGAGGTTTGCAATTCTGCCACCAAACGTGTCACTGAGCTTACAGCATTAATTATTCTTACAGAATTAATTATTCTTGAGGCACTTCAAGGCATCAGTTGCAACCTCATTGCCTGCCTCAAAGTCCTTTGCTGGAAGGATGAGGGAGGTGAGTACCTCCTGGCCCTGCAAGAAGCTGCTGACTCCAGCAGGAGTGAGCAGCCAAGAGGCTGAGCTTTCCAGAGAGATGGGCTGCTGTTATCAGCTCCCCAGAGATGAGCGTGCAGAATACCTGGCATATCATACTCCTTGGATCATTTGTATTCAATTGTACACCCAAGAGGGAAGGGGTGAGGGGAAAGAGGCTCTTGACTTTTGTCCAGGAAGAGCAGATAAGATACAAGGAGAGGAAAAGTGATTTTTGCTACAGCCCCAGCAAATAGCTATCTATTTCCTAATGAAGTGCTAGTGCAAACACTGAATGTAGTCCAATGAGTAAGAAAGGCCACTGGTTACTGGGTTTCAGAGGAATGTTTTCCAATGCCCTATTATAAAGATAAGTGCATATTAAAGGAGAAAAATGGGTTCACACACCACTGCAGTCAGGATGCTGTACTTTTGTGTATCAACAATGCTTGGCCAAAGACTTCCAGCCATCAGGGAGCAACCCCATTTCCCAGAAGAGCAGGACACAGAGTGCTCTGTGTTTAAGGCCATCATTTAAAAACTGGAGGGGAAAAAAAAAAGGAAGAATCTTTGTATTTAAAAGATCTGTTTAAGAGAGGGATACCAGCCCAAAAGCCAATGGGCAGAGCCAGGTTTCAAAGTGATGATAGAAGCACAGAGATGATTCACCTCCCTGATGTTGGTTTCACTGGGACTCCTCCAGCCACAAGGCAGCCCAAGACATGCCAAGAAATGCATTGCTCCCCCAAAAAAGCATTATCCCCATACTCCCAAAGCCTGGTCACACCATGATGTGTTTCTAAATGCAAGGCTAGGGCCCATGGAAATGAGCTCTGCATCCTGGTGGTGCACAGTGAACTTACCCAGGATACATCCCAGCTCCTCTGCACAGGCCTGCTGCCAAAATGCCTTCAAGAATTTGGTCATGGGTTATGCACTTTGAAATCATCTTTTCTCTTCGTGGCCCAGGAAGCCCAGTTTTCCAGACAAAAGTTTAATGCTTATTTTTAAGCAAAAGAGATTTGCCAGCACAAACTAAGAGATAAACAAGCACTTTAGCCAGGAGCCAACGTGACAAACGCGATAACCTGGCACAGCATTGCACTTCCTTCTCCACATCATGCCTGCTCCACACAGCTTGGGGGATGCAAAATGCCTCTGCTGGAAAGATCCCCATTGTGCTGGGTGACTACAGGAGTGACAGCAATCCATAATGCACTAGGATAGACACACCAGGGCACAAAAAGGCAAAATAAAAATAAACACTGGGCCAGGAGCCAGAACTGGTCAATACTGCTACCTGGCAGGTTTGGAATAGGAGCTCCTGATCTCTCTGCACACACAGAGAGTTTTCAGACACATTGCCTAACACTGCTTTTCTTTTTTTTAAATCCAAAGACACTTTGCAGGAACACTGTTTTTAAAGGAATTATTCTGGACATGAACAAGTGCTCTCTGGTGAAGATGGGCACACCAAAACTGGGACACAGAAGAGAAGCAAGCAACCCCCTCTGACAGGTTTTAATAGGTTTTAGATAAATTTTTATATGATTTACACAAAGACATCTGCACACATTTAGAACTCAAGCACACAGAACTCCATAAGGCAATAATTTAGAAATTCCCCTGCCAAGAAGTTGTGTATCATCCCAAGTCCCTCGATTACTTCTGCTGAATAACAGGCACTGAACACTAAGCCTGTGCATTTTTTGAAGACACAGGTTTGCTTTTTCCTGATCCAAATACAGAACAAAAACAGGATCATAATTTACTATTGAAGACAATGAAAATCTTATCGTTGTAAATATATGTAGTGAGATAATACAAATCCTGTTCCTTGGTATTTCCCCTCCACCCTCTATTCCTACCACTACTCCTTCCAGCTTTAGGGCCTCTCCCCTGCTTGCATGGAAGATTGACGCCCATCTCAAAGCCATAAATTACTCACAAACAGCTACTGAAAGTAGCAATGACCGTAGGGTAACACTTCCACAAAGCAATAGAGCTTCCTGGCAAGCTGATAAGAGTTTCCTGTTTTGAGTTTTGGGTTGGGTTTTTTTCCCTCTGATAAAAATTTGACTCTCAAAACATCTCAGAAAGGAAGGACTGACAGTTTTTCTTTCCCCCCCTCCCTCCTCCCTTAAACGTGTTCTGTTGCAAAATTTGTTCTTTTTTGCTGAATGTGAAATGGGGACCAGGTTCAAGAAACTCAAGTGCACCAGCTGAGACAGCAGGTGAGAGAAGCACATGGAGTCCTTCCCTGCCTCAGGAGGATGGACTGGCCTTGCAGCCCACCTTTAGTCCTGCCCTGCACTCTCACCTCTCAAGTTCTGCATTTTGCACTCTGGCAACACTCACAGGCAAAAAAAAAAAACCCCAAAATCTTCAGGGACACAAGCTCTGCATTTACCCCTCTTACTGTGGTGGCACGACCCCTGTCACCTCTGGGCACCTGTGCATGCCTGAGGAGAGTGACCAGAAGGGCAGCTGGCTCTGCTCAGGGCCAGCCTGCCCTATGTCACCTCACAGGTCTGCACCTGGAACCCCAAAGTCCCCAGTGAGCTCTCCTGACACCTTGTGCTGGCAGCAGCCCAGGGCTCCTGGAGGCCTCCATGGGAAGCCCAGTCCTTTCCTCACCTCAGGGCACCTCCCTGGACCTGCTGTTCCCAATTTCTGGGCTCAGACCTTATGTTCAATACCTGAGACAAACAGACTGTATCAAATAAAGGAATACCTCTCCTTTACCCCTTCCTGCTGTCCTTACTCAGGGAGCCTCTCACCCAAGGGCTTTTGGCACACACATCCCCCTCCCCATCCCAACCCAAAGGTGTTCACAGATACCTTTATTTTCACTGGCCCCACATGCCTCTCTTTTTCAGAGATAAGAGAAAAAGCATTGCACAGGCTTGATACAACATCAAATATGGATACAAGATATCGCCCAGGAGCACCACAGCAGCACACAGGATTTTAACATTTAATCCCCTAAAATCACCTCTCATTTGAAAGGGGAACTGCAGAAAATGAAATAAAAATAACTACAAATGCTCTATTTGTCCTCTGCTATGTGGGCCCTAACCCCAGGAAGGACAAGGGCCAGGCTAGAGCCCCCCCAGCCTCCTCAATAACAGGAGCAGCCTGGGCAGTTTTTACAGTGATTGCAAAGGGGCAAACCAGCAAGGTGATGTTTTACAGCACAAAACCTTCTAAGAATAAGCAAGATAATTTCACATGGTGAAGCTCAAACTAGATTACACCCTCTGTAGGAACAGAAGCCATTGTTTTCTTCCAGATCAGACTGGGCACCATTTCACATCACTTCTCTTTTAAGGCAAATTTCACCACTTCATCTTACAGTAAACAGCAGAAGTGTTAAACAGCACTTACACAACAGAGCAGAGATCCCAGACCTGCATTTCTGGGGGGCTTTCAGACATTCACTTCCCACTGCATGCAAGCCACATGCATGCATTCACACACAGGGCTGCCCAAAACTATTCAATTGCTTGCCCACACTAGCTGGCAAGGCTGAGAAGGGCTCTCCACATAAAGCCCTTTCAGCACATGAGAAGAAAAGCAAACAATGCTGCAACATTAAATTTCAAGACATGCAACTGTCCAGGCCGGCCACAAACAGGAGCAGTGGTGAATGCTGCAACTCTACCTTCTCCCAAACCCAAAAAGCCATCCTCTAAAAATGACATGACAGCTGAGACAACCCAGGCAGCTCCCTCTAGCTCCAGGTACTCCAGAGTATCCAAAACCTTCACCAAATGCTTTCTCTTCATTCACCCTCCCTCTTCCCCAGTTTTCCTACCTGTTCTTCAGGGGCTGTTCCTCCTTGGCTCTCAGCAGCCACCCAGCACCACCATTCTCTATCCACCCTTTCAAACCTTCCAGTAATTTCACTAATTAGGGGGGGACCAGCTCAGGTGAGAGAAATTCTGCTCTCAAACTCCTGTGCACCTGAGAAGCCAACACCCTGCTAAAGCACCTGCAGCTGTCTGGCTAACTCAGGCTGCTCTGCTCAATATTTACTTTCCTGAAGGAGGTTGAAGATGCTCTCAAATACTTATTCCAAGCAAACAACCTTTTACAATATATTTTGCAGCCAAAGGCTCAGAGTGCTGCAGGAAAAAAAAAGCAGACAGGAGGTAGTTTGAACACAAACACACACACACACACATATATATATATGCATATACACACACATACATAAAAGGTCAGTGTGGTCAGCCAAGAAGTCTGCACCTCATGATGCATTTCACCCAGTGACTTTTCTGGATCCAGTTTAATTGGTCTTTGGAAGCTTTTTGGTCCGAGGTCCAGCACAGGAAACTCTGAAATGAGCTGCCTTACAGAAATGCTGACCAAGTGCCATCAGAGCCACCTTCTCAGTCCCCGTGGCATTTGTGTCAGTGCCACCCTGTGTCACAGAGCTGGTGAAGCTGCTGCAGCCCAGAGGAAAGCCCTGAGAGTGGCTTCAGCTGGCAAAGGCCTGAGATGTCGAAGAACAAAAGCTGTGGCTGCAAATGGGCTGCATTTGTTGTACAAATCACAGTGGTAATGAAAACACACAGCCACAGCGCTGTTTTTGGCAGTCACTCGTCAGTGTTGGGCTGCAGGAAAGGAAGAGGTTTGGGGATTGTGGCTTAGGGCTTGTTTCATTACTACAGAGCCCAGAGAACTTCGGAAAGCAATGCTCAGATCCAGACCAGATGTGCCAGTTCATCCCCTCTGGGGGAGCAGACCCAAAGCTGGAAACTCAGTCAAGACAGAGCCTCATGATGCATCAGTACATCTTGTGGTACCACCTGGATGCAGGAATTTTGGTCAGAGAAAGGCCTGGGCTGGGCACAGGGCAGTGGAGCTGACAGGGCAGTCAGAAACTGAAGGATTTGGCTCAGAAA
This sequence comes from Agelaius phoeniceus, assembly GCF_051311805.1. NCBI lineage: Eukaryota > Metazoa > Chordata > Aves > Passeriformes > Icteridae > Agelaius > Agelaius phoeniceus. The sequence continues at coordinate 110,201,030 of NC_135267.1, read as the reverse complement.
TGTTGAGGAGCCAGATGAAGAAGAGGCAAAGGAGCCTCTTCCCGCTTGCCCACGGCACAGGCCTTGGCCACAGCGCTGATCCAAGGTGTGATTCATTTAAACCACGCTCATAGAGCTCACTGAGAGGAGAAAAGCCTCAGAGCAGAGCAGATCCCACTGAGAGCAGCCAGGGACAGCAGGATCCTTCTTGTTCACCACCAGATTCTCAACCCAGGCAGTGGCAGGAGCCAGCCATCAGAGGAGAAGCCCCAGGTTTAATTATAGCCTGCATACCCACCGAGCATATATTTCCCTTTTATTTTTATTCTGAACTTCATGTAAAAATAGGATTTCCTGCTGCCCGATAAGGGATTCCTGTTTTTGCGGCAGGAATTTTGCCTTCTTGGGAAGCCGGTGCCTACCGGGCTGTGGATGGGCGCTTCAAAGCACAACAGCAGCCCGGCAGAGGGGGCGGCTCGGATAACAGTCGGCATTTACATTCTTCCTGCTCGCCTTCAGGGCAAAAAAATAAAAAAAAAATAAAGCGGCTGTGCCCCCCTCCTTCCATGAATCACCACCAAGTTTAGCATTCCGGAACTCTGTTTTGGAAAATCTCTATTTGCCTGCATATTTTTAGTAGGGGGGGGGGGGGGGGGTGTTTGGGGTTTGCATCCTTCCCAGGTAGATTTTTGTCAGTTTGCCGGGCTCCGGGGAGGCGTATCCTGCTTTGTGAGCCTGGTCATCCACCGGGAGATAAATATAAGCACGGAACAGTCATTCCTCCCACCCTTCCCACTCCCCCACGCCACAGCTCCCGCATTCCCCAGCACACCCACGGAGCTGCAGGGAGGAGCAGCACGTGTGGACCCGCCTGGAGGGGCTGCTCCCCTCCTCTGCAGCGTGGAGATGTCAGGACAGGCTGTTTCGAGCCCCAGTGCCAGTAATTGCCACTCTCTTCCAATGCAAAGGCATCACTCTTCTCAGCTGGGTCTGCCCTGGGGGGATACACGCACCAAAACCTTTTTCCAAAGCCACCAGGGTCACTAGGAAAGCAAGAGCACTGGCAAGGGCTCTGCTGCCCACCGGCTCTTATTTTCTCCTTGCCTGCTTTTCTCTGTGACCAGAGGAAAAAGTCCTCAAGTGCTAAAAGGAGATGTGCCAAGAGGAACATGGAAAGGAATTCATGCATTTGCCTGGTGCTGAGCAGAAGTTTCCCTCAGCCCCCAGCAAGCCGTTCCTGTTGGCAAGAGAGCAAAAGGGAGTGAGAGTTTTCCTTGCAAAAAAGAAAAGTGCATGTTTTTTCCCTTTTAAGAATAAATCTTGATTCTCAGTGGGGCAGTGGATGTCAAAAATGTGGCTGTCAGGGCTGAAAGCAGCTCTGCTGCAGCCCATCCCCAGGGCACCCTTTGACATTGCAGGAGCTGCCTGAGAGGCACAGGCTAGAGAGGCTTCCCTCCTCCTCCCAGGGGTTTGGATCCAGTGGGGATCTTCCCAGGGGACCTCACCATGTAAAATCTGAAAAGATTCAGAGAATCAGTCTGGGCAAGGACAGCCCAGTAAAGAAATGTCCCTTTGGGTCAGCCTGAGAAATAGCCCTGCTGCCATTGCCTGGGGCAGGGGGCAAGAGCTGCCTGAGATGTGTTCTGCAACCATGGGAAGCTTCATGCTGACTCCTCCATGAAACAGGGAAAGTGCAACCACAGGTCTGACCCACACATGGACATCTCAGCCCAGCTCCCAGGCTCATTGCCATGGAGCTGCAGCACTCTGGCATGCACACAGGCCTTAGTTGGCTTTCTAAAAATGATTTGTCCTGGTACAAAAGTTGAAATATTTGACTTATATAAGACCAAGGGAATGGAAATGTTGAAGCAGCAGAGAACCACCACTGCATCACTTTTATTAATCAACAGAAAAGGGAAATGTAAGCTTTCTAACAAGGCATTAAGAGCTGTTTCTCCTGTGGCAGGGCTCTACAGGTTGTGAGTTTCCAGCCCAGCACCCTACAAATGCTGTGATCAGAGGCAAGACTGAGCCTGCCAGGGACAGAGCTCTGAATTTATACCAGGGGTATTTATAGAGGCAGCTGGCACTGGCAGCTCTCCGGGGACACCAGCATGGTCTTCTGCAAAGGGGCTGCTGGAGATGCAGTAAGAGAGTGGGAATGTGCTGGAGCAACACCAAACCACCAGCCAAGACTCCAAAAAAAGCCTCAGGAGTACCCAAGAGCCAGGCCTCAGGGGCATTTCAGTGTTCTGCTCCAGTTAAACCCCATGGGCTGGGGCACCACTCCCACACACACTGATGCCAGCACTCAGCAGCTGGTGAAAGTATTGTTGAATCATCTAAGTTGAAAAAGTCCTCTAAGATCATTGAATCCAACAATTAATCTGCCACTGCCAAGGCCACCACTAAGCCGTGTCCCTAAGGGTCACATCCACATGGCATGGATTCTACAGAACCTTCCCACCTCTTCCCTGCTGAACTGCCCTCCCTCAGAGGCCTGAAGCAAGTGGTGGATGCCTGCCTGAGGGGTGTTTTACCCAAGGGAGCCACCTCTCCATCATTCAGCTTTGTCTCCTTCTTCATCTTCATCAGGAGAATGAGCAGAGGATGCTCAACCAGGGTGCAACAACCAGCTGGGGTCAGAAGCTCCCAAAGGCAAAACCTGCTGCCAGGTCTTAGGTAAGAGTTAGCAATAGTGCAGCTGAAATCTGTTTCCAAAGGGCTCCCAAAATGCAATTTTTCCCCACACCTTGCATTCCCAGGAAATTGGTGTAGGGCAAGATGAAGGCTCGTAGAGTCAGAAGGCTGCTGGGGTGAAAGAGGTGTTCACCCCTCCTGGGTCCTTCCTTCAGGCACAGAGGCCCCTGCTCCTCCATTCCATGGCTTTCCTGGCCTGTCAGCTCAGGGTTTCATTGCCTGCTTTTGAATTCAGCACTCAGGGCAGGTGGAGCACCAGAGCATGACTTTTAACAGCTGCTGCATTTTAAGCCTTGGACAAGGAAGCAGAACTGAAATCCTTTGGGCTTTTTCAGACCAAAACTCCCAGATCTGCTGCTTCTTTAATTGTGGCTGTGTGTGACATGATGGGGGTTTGCTCATTTCCAATTTTTTTCTTCTCCAGTGGTTTTTCAGTGTTTCCAGGCCTTTTCATTCATTGCATCATATTTTTGTTCTGCAGAAACGTGGTGCTGCAGGTGACAAAAAGCTGCTTCTCTTGTCTCCAGCCTGTTTGGAAATTTTTAAATCAAATGAACCTCAGCATGTACGGGGAGACAAAGATCAGAGAGGAGAGGCTGGGGACTGGTTATTTCCACAGAATGAAAATAAATGCAGAAATGCCCAATGTACAGACAGGCAAGATTTACTAATAGAAGTAAAATAATTGGAGGAGGAGAAGGCAAGTTTTGGCTGCATTTACCAACTTTGAATGAAGGAGAAAAGTCACTTCCCCTCTTACTTCTTCCAAAAGCTCTGGGGAAAAAAATAGGAAGAAAAGTTTCTCTTTTCTTCACTTTTAGGTAAAAAATAACCCTGAGAAAATGAAAAAAAAAAAATTCTGACCAATTTTGACATCAAGAAAGGGGGTGTTGGACCCAGCTGGAGTTAACAGACTGCAGTGGAGCTGTGAGTTCCTGGCACTTTCTCACAGCACCTGCCCCAGGAGCTGCCAAGGCTCTGTGAGCCAAGAAAATTCCTCTTCCCTGACCTGACCTGTTGCAGGGCCATAGTGCCTCGAGTTCATTTATTCTTCCCCCTGCCTGACTTTTCCCTATGGGGCAAGCAGGTGGTGCTTTCTGCAAGGGAGTGGTTTAACAAATTAAAAAAAAAAAAGGAGAAAACTGTTATGGAGTAGTTTTTGGAACCTTCATGTTGTGATAATGGGCCATGATGGGCTGCTCATCTCCTGTGAAAACACCTCAGGTATGTGTTTGGTTTGCAGGAAAGGGTTGGAATAGAGGAGAGAGATGAGGGCAGAGCATCCCTCAGCTCCTTGCAGCTGGACAATGGCAAGAGGCTCCAAAATCCATAAGACCCAACCTCAGGACAAGGGGGACGCTGTGTGTGGTGTACCCCAAATGAATCCTGTGCTCAGACAAGGCTCATGGTGAGGCAGGGGTGTGTGGTGTACCCCAAGTGAATCCTGTGCTCAGACAAGGCTCATGGTGAGGCAGGGGTGTGTGGTGTACCCCAAATGAATCCCGTGCTCAGACAAGGCTCATGGTGAGGCAGGGGTGTGTGGTGTACCCCAAATGAATCCTGTGCTCAGACAAGGCTCATGGTGAGGCAGGGGTGTGTGGTGTACCCCAGATGAATCCCGTGTTCAGACAAGGCTCATGGTGAGGCAGGGGGCTCTGCCAGTGCCAGGATGGGGCTGCACACTGATCCTCACTGGCTCTGTCCAGGAGTTGCTGACAGTCCTGTTTGCAGCTGCTAAATCCCAGTCATTGCAGGAAGCTGTGAGAGAGCCAGAACAGATGGGGGCACACAGGCACGACCAGCTGGGTGTCCTGGGGGGGGTCAGGCCCCTGATGTCCTGGTTAGGGGTGGTGGGAGCTGAGCAGAGCCAGCCCAAAGCCCTGCAGCCAAACCTGGATGCCCCATGTCTTTCCCCCATGCAGTGCCATGCCAGGAGGGGTTGAGCTCCTGGGAAAAACAGGAAAACTGAATTCCAGTTTGTGGTTCACACCCCACAGGCTCCAAAAACAACTTGTTGGATGGGAAGCCTGATGAGGCCACCTGCCAGTGTCCACAGCCCCACATCCCAGTGGGAGAGAAGGAGGCAGCAACATGGGGCTGGCACAGGGGACCAAGCTTTGCCCTTCTGTGCATCTGGCCCCAAACTAATGCCACCAACAGAGAAAAAATGCATTTGTGCCCCTGCCATGCTCTCCCCATCTGGACCACAGTGCCAATGCCATCCCACACATCCCAGAAGTGGCATCAAGAGGCTTCTGGCAGCCCCACCAGGAGTGCATTTGTCCCACACCGTTTCTCCCCAGGAGAAGTAGTAGATGTGTCATTTTCCTTTCACAGGACACGAGCGGCCTTATCCAAATATAAACATTCTGGGAGTATTTGCTGGCTTATTGTCTGGACAAAAAAGTAAAACAAACAGACCTTAAATCCTTTTCCCCCTGCCACTTCTGGTCTGGAGTCAGGGCCGTAGGCTCCAGAGTTCCCGAAAACATCGCTCATCAGAAATAGCATCCTACTAAACCAGGTGTGGAGGTGGCCCCAGCCAGCCATGCCGCCACCTCCTCCTCCACAAGTCACTGAAAAACCAGTCAAGAGATCTCTGAATATTTAAAGAGTTGCTGTATGAATAATGGAAACAACCAGCAACCAAGAAAACATGATAGCCTGCAGTGCCATGGGGCAGCACTCCCTTGGGAGAGGCCAGGAACAGTGGGCAGATGTCTGGGTGCACTCTCAGACAAATTCAGCTTTCAGTAGTATCAGCAAAATGCCAGTTTGGGGTCAAAAGCTGCCTGAGAATCCATTCCCCCGTGCCCAGCAACAGACACAGGTGAGAGCTTTCCTCACCTGATCAGGCAGCAGCACAAGAAATGACACAGAAAGGGGAAAATGCTGCTCTAAACAAAGCAAAAGTGTTTCTCTCTCACAAAACAGGGCAGGCACAGCGTGTGAAGCCTGGGGAAGCCATTTTGCAGTGAGAGGGTTGTGGCTCAGGAAAAGAGGACACATAGGAGACACAACCCCAAATCCCAGGAGATCCCCTCTTCCTTTGCCCATCTCATCCCAGCCCACACCTCCCCTTCCCATCAGGGACCACAGCAGGAGATCAAAGTCTGGCTCCAGTGAGTGTTGTTTTACAACAGAGGGTTTCTTCCCACCATCTTGTTTTTCACCACCACCAGCTCTTTTTCAGGAGATTTTGGGATGTTTCAGACCCCAATCTCCTCTGTGCTGCCCCCAGCAATGCAGCTGAGGCCACTCAAGTAAAAATTCTCCCACCTCTGTGAAGTTCAGGGCCAAGCAGAGGCTTTGTCCCCATGTTGGTGGGGTGGATAAGTGGCTCCTGAGGGCTCTTTCAGGATCTCTCTCCTACTTGGGTCCCAAAGGGAAGAACAGTCCAAAGATCAGAGCTGTCTGCATGAAACAAAATTCACATTAAAAAACAAATGAGACAGAGAAGCTGAAGGACTAGATTTTCCAAAATACCATACATGCACAGGCACTGCCTGGTTTGTCTGGGAGCACTTTGGGTTTATCCTGTGCAGCACTAAAGAGAGAGGAAGGCCAGGAGGAGTTTGGGACACAAAGCAAGGCTAAGATCTGGTTGGGAAAACACTCAGTGGTAAAAGATCCTGTGCTCTTCAGGTGGCACCACAAAGCTCCATGAGGAGATGCTGGGACAGAGGCAATGGCTGCTGGTCCCATGGCAGGGGATGGGATGGAGGGAATGGCATGGATGGCTGCTGGTTCTATGGCAGATGATGGGATGGAGGGAATGGCATGGATGGCTGCTGGTTCCATGGCAGATGATGAGATGGAGGGAATGGCATGGATGGCTGCTGTTCCATGGCAGGGGACGGGATGGGATGGAGGGAATGGGATGGATGGCTGCTGGTCCCATGGCAGATGAGGGGATGGAGGCAGTGGGATGGATGGCTGCTGGTCCCATGGCAGGGGATGGGATGGAGGGAATGGGATGGATGGCTGCTGGTCCCGTGGCAAGGGATGGGATGGATGTGATGGCCACTAGTCCCATGAGCATTCTTCCCCTGCATACATAGATCCAGACACAAGCTACTTTTCCCCATGGGATTCCCATCTACTACTGCAGAGAGATATGGCTGCAATCCCCATATTTTTTTAAATATTGAGTCCCTTGGTCCCCCCTCCCAGGGAAATGCCCTTATCCTTAATAAAGCAGGGAGAGAGGGCTCCTCTGGATGGGCAGATGGCAGAGGCTGCATGGCTGCCTCATCCTCTCCCCACCACCGCTAGGAGCTCTGGTTGATGGAGGCCTGGCTGAGACAATGCAAACTTTAACAGCTTATGGAGTAATTAAGCAAAGCCTCTCAATACAGCATCACTAATTAGATGAATCCTCCCTAAATTACCAGTAGTTCATGGCACCCTGTAAAATCCTTGTGTAATAGCCTTAGAAAACAATGACACTCAGCTGGCGCTCAGCCACACAGCTCGATGGCAATTGCAAAGCACTTTGGATGTTCATGAGCCTTTAAAAAAAAAAAAAAAAAAAAAAAAAAGAAGAAATCTAAAATGTACATTTCCCCCAATGACTCTGCTCTGGGGTGTATTAAAAGCAGCACCTTGACTCAGCCTGCCACATAAACATCCTGCTGCCCCTGGACAGCCCGATGCTGTCTTCCTCCCAGGATGAGGAGCTGAATAAGAAGTGACAATCACAGCTCCTGCCCACAGGAAAACAGGAAGCGCCAGAGTTGTACAACCACTCCAAACATTGTCCTACCTGCTCCACTCCTTGGGTGCAATGGGAACTTGCTTTCCCTTCCTTTCCACATTGCATAACTATTTCTGGTCCAGTGCTGCTCAGTCCCAGGATGCTGCTGCGTGGGGCAGTCCCTGAGGCCTTTGGCTTCTCCCTGCCTGCCCAAAGCCAGCCTGGGGCTCCCTGTCCAATGCACCAGGACAAAGGCCCACCTTCCAAATCCACTGCTAACAGTGGCAGTGCTGAATGCAAGCACTGGAGGAGATGGAGATGGACTCAGGGTGCTGGGCAGATTGGCTCACCCACACCTGGCAAGAGCTAGAGTGAAGAAAATCCCAAATCCCACCAGGAAGCAGCAGAGTTGGCCAAATTTGGAAATGACCATAAGACTGAAGGAGCTGATCCTTACACATGGGCTCCAGCTCATGCACTGAAGTGCTGAACCTCATCCCTGAGAGTAAGATAGCCCTGTGGGTAGGGGATGGGGTGTGTGCCCCACCCTCAAAGCAAGCTGGGCAGCCAAGGTTCTCCACAGGCACAGAGAGGAGCTCTGGGAACACAGAGATATGACGGAAAAGAGGCCACTTGCAGAAACCCCAGTTTATTCACAAATACCCACTCCCACCCTTGACTTTTTGGGTTGATTTCAAGGAATCCTAGTCCACTCAGCGCAATGCATCCCCAGCCAGCAGCCTGGCAGCCCTGCTCTCAGGGCCATCCTTCCCAAAGCCCAGAGACTTTCCACGTCACATGGTGCTCTGGGAGCTGGGAACTTTGCTCCTTCTCCAACTGCTCCCACATTTCTGCTGAGAGACTGGCCCGAATTTGCTTGCAAAACACAGATGTCATATGCAAGTTTCCAAACAAGAAGAAGGATAAGAAGGTTTCCTCTCCGCTCTTCCTTTCCTCGCAGTGTAAAAACATCCCTTGCCAAACGAGGCAGGCCATCACTTTGCAAAGTTCACATTCCCACAAGGCAGGCATGAGGAGGAACAAGGGGGGGAACCCTCACATCAGTGCCCACGGGTCATGGTCACACAAAACAATACTTTGCAAAATTTGGAAGTGGGAGGAATGTGGGAAGGCTGAAGAGGAGGATGTTTATTAACCTATATCTCTGAAGGGTGTGCGTCCTGTGAGGAGAAAAAGGGAGCCCAAGGCAATGTTGTTCAAGACACTGGTGGGAAAAAATCTGGAAATCCTTATTCAGGCAATCCTACTGCTGCTGTAAAGAGAAAGAAAATGGCTTTTTCTCACATTCATGGCAGTGAGGGTTTTCCTAAATTACGGGAAGCTTCGTACGAATTCCCTAATTCCCTTGTGCAATTGCATTAAATAGTAGGATGTGAATGCATTGCCACACCTGACTCAGCCTCTGTGCCCAAAAAGGCTACTGGCTCCCTACAAGCGTACAGCAGGAAGCCTTTCAGCTCAAGAATTGCAGTCTCAGCCTTGCTGGCAGTTGCTAAATCGTAAATGGAAGGCACACAGGGGAAGCCCAGCAGTGAGTTTCAGTGTCTACAGACACTTGAGAAAACTTTTCATCCCAAAAAAACCCCAAAACCAAAAAATCAATAGAAATCTGCAAGAAAACAAACAAACAAACAAAATTAAAAACTACCACTTAAATGGCAGATACAAGTTAGAGCAAGGAGAGAAGGAGAGATGAAACCCCGATGTCACTTGGGAAGTTCAGTTTCCTTGCAATGCAAAGCAAAGGGGGTTTCCCACTATTTCTTTCTGCTCCCCCGACAGAGAACGTCTCTTTGCTTTCACTTTATGACTGTAAAATAGAAATCAGCTGCATTTCTCCCTACCCTTTGCAGCTGCTCGCTGGGGTTGTGGTTGGGACAGTCCCTGCCGAAATGTATAATCAAATTACGGCCATTCACACCCACCCCGAACATCCCCAGCTCTGGCTGTACCAGGATTCTCCCAGATTTCGCTGCAGGGACGCCTGCAGCAGGGTCTGGCCACAAGACCTGGAGGAAACATCTCCTCCTCGCTGCAGAAAGGCAGGAAAAGGCACAAACGTGGCCAGGGCAGCTGTGAGGTTGATCCGCGAAGCCGCAGCGGGGACGGGCGGGCAGAGCCCCCGTCCCTCGCCTCCGCCAGCGGCGGGCAGGGCAGGGCAGGGCTTCATCGGACACAGAGCACCCTCTGCTGGGAAAGCCATGGAGGAGAGCAAATCCTCCCGGGGCACAGCCCTCAAGAGCTCCTGGCAGGAGGGTTTCCATCCCACAGGGTGGCTCCTGGATGAAAGGAGGGAGCAGCGCGTCTCGCTGCCGGTATGGGAGCTCACCCCCTTGTTTTGTA